>NC_084460.1:282933691-285433691 GCF_027409185.1 Cynocephalus volans
CCTGCCAGAAGTCTGCGATGGTATGGGACAGCGGTCCCTGTGTAGCTATGTAGGCTGGCATCCGAGGGTCGTGCTCAACCTGGGGCAGAGAAGATACATCATGAGTCAGAATGGGAAATGCCACTGTGGAGAGGCTTGGTCAAAGAGAGTGGGCCAGGGTCTGGGGAGAGCTGAGCACCACCCACCCCCATGTCCATGCTGGGATACTAGACCCCACAACTCCAGGACCTTGGGTGGGGTGGGAGGTGAGCACAGGGGAATGGAGTGTATAGGGACAAGATAAAGCTGGGCAGAGGTGGGGGCTGAAGTCATGGCCACTCACGATTGGGCTGGCATTGATGTAATCACTCCGAGAAGGGCTGCTCTCCACCTTCAGCTTGATGCGGGCATGGTCATCTGTACAGACCCCATATCCCACCACAGATGGCCCTCCAGTCATTGGAGTCCGAGCACCTCTGCCACTTGGCCTGTGCCAGGAACCCAGCCACTTCCCCCAAGCCTTCCCCCAGAGCTCCCAGCAGAGAGTGTGCCGGGCCAGGTCGGCCAGCAGGGCTTACTCACAGGGCAGGAAGTCAGGATGGCGGTTCTTCTTGATGTTGCCCTCCCCCTGTGCAGTGGCACAGGTGTTTGGCTCTGCTTGGTAGGCACACAGGGCCTGCCACTCCTTGGCCAGGCGGTCCCGGTTCCGCAGGTGGTCCTCCATGTATGCCTGCAGGGCCACCACAGCTGGCTCTGGCCATACTGCCAGTCCTGCCTCTCCCACCCTCCTGTCTGTCCCCTCACCCTCTGGGCCCAGGCCTTGTCCTGACCAGAATCATGTGTCCCGTGGAGATGTCCATGTTGGCTTGGGCAGGCTCCTCGCACCAGGACGGCGTGCTGCTGTGGGAGCTGGGGCTGGCCTGGGCTGCGTCACTGAACTGGGAGGACACACTGCTCACCCGCGAAGGCTCTGGTGGACCCTCTGCTCGGTTGAACAGGGACTTTGTGGCCATATGCTGGCGGCACAGGTCCTGCAGAGGAAGGATCAGGCTGGGTCTGAGGGTCCCCTGAAGCCTTTCAACAGGGCCCTGGGTTCAAGTTTTGGGGCCTCTAGGCTCATCCTCCATTGATTTTAAATGAAACCCATTTCCTCTGGGGTAGCATCTTCTGTCGTGGCCCTCATCCTTTTCAGGATTGCTCTGCTTGGGTGGTGCTTATGACAACCCCATATGTCACAGAGTGGAATCCCAGGACCCCAGAATCATAGCATTGGAAAGATCCTAGGGAACCATCTGCTCCCAATTCCCATCCATTCAAAAATTCCACCCAGCACCCCTAGTGAGGGCTTCTCCACCCTCTGCCTGGACATTCCCAGGGACCTCCATTCCCAAGGGGCTCACTCACTATTCAATTTCCACCCTCACTCCATGCAAGACCCAGACTCCCAAGCCCCTTGCATTTCTTCTCCTCAACAAGTTTCTGAGGCTGCACACCTGGTACTCAAACGTAGTGTCACCGTGGGCCCCCTCGGGCCCCAGGGCTGCCAGGCGCTCCTTGTCCCGCTGCCGCACATGCTGCCGCACACACAGAGCCACTGCCAGAGCTACCAGTAGCCCAGCCACACCCGCCAGGGCCACCAGAGTAAGCAGCACTGAGCGCATGGGAGAGGTGCTGTGGGCTGGTCGGGGAAGGACTGCAGCTGCCTCCTCCCTCTGTGGGAACAAGGTTAGAATCAAGGGGAGCAGTGGCAGGGGGAGACTTAGGAGCGGCTCCTCTCCCCGGTCCCATGGCATGCTCCCCGCTAGGGCATCTCCCAAGGCAAATCTGAGAGGGTAAGGGTATGGCA
The DNA here is from genome assembly GCF_027409185.1 of Cynocephalus volans. Classification (NCBI taxonomy): domain Eukaryota; kingdom Metazoa; phylum Chordata; class Mammalia; order Dermoptera; family Cynocephalidae; genus Cynocephalus; species Cynocephalus volans. Next base: position 282,935,517 of record NC_084460.1, read on the forward strand.
GTACAGGCAGAAGGGCTCAGACCCTCCTTCTCAATATCTTCCAGACCAACTCCACCACGCTACAGAGCCAGAGATTTAGTGGGTGACCCCCATCAGGAGTGTTTTATTTGTTTTTGGTTTTGTTTTTTTATAAAGATGGCCGGTAAGGAGATCTTAACCCTTAACTTGCTGTTGTCAACACCACGCTCTCCCAATTGAGCTAACCGGCCATCCCCTATATAGGGATCCGAACCCGTGGCCTTGGTGTTATCAGTACCACACTCTCCCAAGTGAGCCACGGGCCGGCCCTCATCAGGAGTGTTTGCATTTAAAAATGGATACAGAGAAGTGGAGAGAAAACCCAAGGAATTGAATCAGTGTTGGGTGCAGAATAGAAACATATTTTGAGTACAATGTCCTTTCTGTGTAAGGTTTTTCTTGGGATTTAGAGACCGCTCCACAAGGCTAAGAGAATCTCAGCTGCTTCTTACAGAAGGCTGGCGCTGCAGGGAGGAGGAGCCACCGGGGCCATCTGGTGGTCGGAAAGAGAACTGCATGGGGAGGGGCTGTTTCGTTGAAGGCGGGCAGCAAGACAAAGGAGGGGTTTTGTTTGCCTGTTTGTTTTGGGGTTTTTTTGGCAGTTGGCTGATACGGGGATCCAAACCCTCGACCGTGGTGTTATCGGTACCATGATCTAGCCAGCCGAGCTAACTGGCCAGCCCCAAATATGAGGTTTTTTTTTTTTTTTTTTTTTTTTAAAGATGACTGGTAAGGGGATCTTAACCCTTGACTTGGTGTTGTCAGCACCACACTCAGCCAGTGAGCGAACCGGCCATCCGTATATGGGATCCGAACCCGGGGCCTTGGTGTTATCAGCACCGCACTCTCCCGAGTGAGCCACGGGCCGGCCCCAAATATGAGGTTTTATATTCGAATATGAGGTTTCAAATAGAATTTCGTTCCAGTTTTCCGTCAAGTTTGCCTCCATCTCTTGTGGGCAACATTGGGCCCTCTGGGTTTTGACCGATTTTCCGGTTAGTGCATACCTGTCCCACTCCTGTCTGCAAGATCTGGAGCCCTGTCTGTGCTTCCAGTTCGGACTTCACCAGACCTGCAGGGAGGATGCAAGTCAGGCTCTATCCAGCCCCATGTGGTCTCCATCCCATGTCATGCTATGCCAGGTGGCTGCCAGGGCTGATGGGTTTGGGAATATTTCAAGGGGGCATCCACCACAGGCCTGAATATATCCTGGGCTGGGGCTGGAGCCAACCCTGGGGTTGGGGTTGGGGCAGGATTTACCAGCTTGCTGGGTCACATCACCCAAAGAGAGGTTCTGCTCATTGTGCCGGATGCGGAAGGTGAGGGCTGGTCCCACCACACTGTCAAACAGGAGCAATGTTACTGCCCCACCCACCCCAGATTCTAAAAGAGAGGCCAGCTCTGGCCCTCTCCCCATCAGAGGACTGGGCTGGAGCAGATCAGGGATGCCCTACAGTGGCATCTGAAGCCAGGAGGATACTGGATGGGACCAGCAGCAGGGCTAGGTGTGGCTGTACCTTCAACACAGCTGGGAACATCTCTGACCCCAGAACTTGTTTCCCCTTTCTCCTGGAGCCTGTCCAGCCCCCTCATTGCTTAAGCTGCCTTCTGGATCCCTGCCACCACCCCAGCAAGATACCAGCCCCACCTGATGTTGATGAAACTGCCTGAGGACATGTGCACATGTTCAGCCAGGATCTCCAGCAGCTTCACTCCTGCAGCCAGGCTCAGGGGCCTGGGGATGGGGGACAGGTGGAGGAAGGAAAGTGGGAATGCTCTTAGTCACTTCCTTGAAACAGGCCACTTCCAGGGGTACAGAGCAGCCCACCACCTCCCTGTCTCCTTCACACCCCGATTTCTGCTCTCTGCTTTCTGCAAGGCAGGCCCGCCCAACCCCCAGGTGACTGGAAGGCTTCCCCAGGCTGGAGCCCTTACTTCTGGTCAGTGATGATATAGCCATACTCTTCTGCTGATGGCTGAACTGAGAGCTGTCCTGCCACTGTGGGCTGGCTCTGGGCCAGTGGACTTTTCTTCTCCAGCAGGACAGTCGTGGCAGGGGGGCTGGCAGCTTTGGGGAGCTCAGAGGAGCCAGGGCTCAGCACCTGCTGGACTTTACTGGAGGCGGGGCTGGCAGTGGGGTGTTCAGGCAGGGAGGGTGTGGGGGGTGGAGGCTCTGCTGTGTCTCCGCCCTGCACTTGCTCCTCCATTGTCTGTTTAGAAGAGAGGATGGAGGTGTGGCCTCTGGACAGTGGAGGGGCTGGAGGAAGGAGATCCTCACCCTGGACTCTGAGCTCTTTGCAGTGGTGCGTTGGACTTGTTTAGCTTTCTCCTTCCAGGGCCTAATGCGGTGCTTGGCACAGAGAGGGCACCCAGAAAATGTGAGCCAAGAGGATCAATGAAAGAATGAAGGATTGAATGAGTGGAATATGGTCTGTGATAATCCAGAGGATGGGGCTGGAATGGGAAGAACCTCTGGAGCAAGAGAAGCTGGGGTGTGGGTTGAAGATGAACAAACAGGCAATGGTATTTAAATTTTTGTTTAGCCACAAAAGTCTTAGAAGTTCGACATGTGAAACAGAAGCAGAGCTCCTCCGGCTACAGGGGGTGAGAGCCTGCCTGCTGGCAACTTCCCTCTTGCCCTAGGACTCCTCAGAGCATGGACTAAAATGGCTGCAGTGAAAAGAGCAGTGAATCAAGAATTCTGGCTTCCAGTCCCAGCTCTGCCATCAACTTAGGCTATGATTTGTTGTCTCTGGGCCTTAGTTTCTTTAGAATTAGGGATTGGGGAATACAGATTCTGGGTTCTGAATCCAAGATTTAGGTTTCGGCAAGGGGGTGTGTGCTGACATTGGGCATGTGTGGGTCAGGGGGTGCTGGGAACTCACTTTCTTGATATCAGCTCCAACATTTACAGCTCCTCCTGTAGAGACAGGAAAACCAAGAGTCTGGGAAAAGGGCCAAGGCCAAGGTCCACACAAAACAGGTGGGAGAAAGGGCCAGAGACCCTAAGCCTGGAACACCTGCTTTGGCCTTTCTTCTGTCAGTGATCACAACCCTGTCACTGGTCTCATCCTAAGCATGGCCTCATTTCTCTTGGCTTCCTCCTTATAATTCATTGTTATCGGCACCGCACTCTCCCAAGTGAGCCACAGGCCGGCCCTATAATTCATTGTTTTATCAACTCCTTGCTCTGTCACTGGCCACACCTCTCAATGCTATTCTTTGTTCAGTCCTCCCTCCCTCCATCACTTATTGGCTTCTCCCAGCCCTGGCCAATTCCCTCCTTAGGTCATCATTATCATCCACCCACCCTTCTCGATGCCTCCTCATCCCTGCTCACACCTTCTGTTGGCTTCTCTTTCCATTACTTTCATCTCTGGTCTTTCCCCAGTCTAATTCCTCAGCTCACCACCCTTGCTCCTTGCTCTTTGCTGACAATGACCCTGTGTCTCAAAAGAACTCTCTTCCCTTGACTCTGACTCTTCCCCTCCCAGCTGCTCAGGGTGGCCTTGAGAGGTGGGGCAAGCAGCCTCCATGGAGCTGGGAGTTGCTGGTCTCTCTGCGTGGACACTCACCCAGATTTCTTCCTGCTCCCTTGGGCAGTGGCTGTAGCAGGGTCAAGAGGGTGGAGAGCTGCTCAGGGGTCAGCTGCCGCAGCTCCACCCCATAACCAGCCAGCACAGCAGCCACTTTCTGCAGAGTCACGTCTGCTGAGAGCCAGACACAGAGCTTAGGGCTGATGGCAGGGTGAACTTGTGGGGTGCAGATGGGTGGGGTGGGGAGGGAGGGGACTACACATTTAAGTGCTTCTTCCTAAACCCGAGGACACTGATGCCCTCCCCTTCCCAGCCCCTGTCCACACTTTGGGGGAAAGACCTTCCTGGGGCCAACATCAAATTTCAGGTCCATCAAGGACATCCTGACTCTCCATCTGCAGAATAGTCATGTCAGCTCTGCTCCCCACTGTGTCCCCACTGCCTACCTAGTGCCTGGCATAGATCAGCTTGTCAGTAGACATGAGTGACTTTAAGGACAAGGTAACAAATGCATGAATAGTCAGGAAGAAGCCCCAATAGTTTCCCCAAAGGAGCCTCCACAGGCAGGGAGGCGGATACTGAAGACTGTTACCTGGTTGCACTGCTGGGGAAGCAGGCTTCTCCCTGCGACCCCCTTGTCCTTCCTCCTCATAGCCCTCTGAAGAGTCCTCTGCTCTGCTGCTGTCCCCTTGCTCGGGCAGCCGTGGAGCCCTGGCCCTGCTGAGCATTGGCAACTCCTGGGCTAGGTAAAGCAGCTCTGAGTCCTGGAAAAGCTGAGCAGGTGAAGGCCCTGGAAGGTTCCCATAGGGGTGGCTAGGATGGGCCCCAAACATGCCCTTGGAGGCAGTTCTGCTGAAGAGGGCAGGGGCTTCAACCTTGGTCAGGGGGACAACGCTGACCATCCCTGGGGAGCTCTCTGAGCCCTGGGAGCCATCACGAGAGCCAAACTGTGGGAAACCAGAGATCTGGGTAAGAGCAGAAGTCAGGGCTGGGGGATTGGGGTTGGGGTGGGGCCAGAGTCGAGGGCTCACCTGGTGGAACAGGTAGGGCTGCAGTAAGGCAGGTTCATAACTCAGGGCAGGGTGGGGAGGCTGTGGGGGCAGTAGCAGATGCTCCAAGAGAGAGGGCAGCAGCTCAGCTTGCAGAGAGGACAGGGGGGAGCCTGCCCCAGCTCCACCCCCACCTACTGGAGGTCGAGGAAGCCGGTGCTGGGCAGCAGGGGTGGAACCAGTGGGGATGCCCTGTAAAAGCAGCTCCCCAGTGGGACTTGGTCTCCTGGGCAGCAAGCCAGATCTGGGGAGGAAAGCGAAATGCGTGTGTGTGTGTGTGTGTGTGTGTGTGTGTGTGTGTGTGTGTGTGTGTGTTTTGGCTGTTTGGGGCATGGGCTTAGGAACCTACAAGGCAGAGATAGTGGTCATACACACTCAGCAATTTAGAGGAGGCCTGACCTCTTAAGAAATAAAGTAGCCTTAGGAGAGGAGAGATGGGTTAGGTGGGCATGGGGATGGGCCAGAGGGCCAAGCCTGGGGCAGAGGTATCTGCCTCCCTGGTGAGGATGCCTGGACCTTTGAGACACAGTTGCAGAGACTAGAGAAGCACAAGGCTGAGGATGGAGAAGGGGAGGACAGGAGCAGGGGAAGGCAGCTGGGAAGCTCTCCAGATGGATAATGGCTGCAGCTTGCCCAGCTGCCCTAGTGTGCCATGTCCCCACATCTGGCTCTCCAAATGCATGTTCAAACATACAGGACTGTCTCCCACCCCCACCCCAGCCACTAAGTCTTCTTCATCCCAGTGTCACCATCTGAGCTCCATGGAGCTCACTTACTTACCTCTGCTTTGCAGGGTCTGAATGTGCATTGAGAGGCCCTAACCACAAAAAAATGATGGTACATCCTGCCATATGTAATTCCACGTAGTAATAAAACTGAACATGAAGCAACTTCAGTCCAACAAAATTCTAATTTGTCTCTGATGACTACTTTGATGCTTCTTTTAAAATATCCAGTGTCAACATTTTTCAAAACATTTTTCAAATGCCCCTATTTTTCTCCAACCCCAAGGATGAGCTCAGCTCCTGCTAGCTGTGTGAGCATGTCTGAGAGCAACCATTCCTGAATCTCTTTAACCTGTGCCCCAGCCTGCTGACCTTGGTGCCCACTTCTTTCTCCCTTCCTTCCATCCATCAGGAAGACCACAGACACACCAGCCTCACCATGTCGAGAAAGGCTGCCTACCTGTCCCTTGGACGGGGATCTGGGGGGCGGAGCCTGGGGATGCGCTCCATCTCCTGGGAGATCACATACTGGGTGAGGTCATCGTGCCAGGACAATCCTGTCAGGGGGAAGGATAGGGTGAGTTTGGCTCAAGAGTTGACGGGCCCAGTAACAGGAGCCATGGAGATCAGAAGTGCACCCCCTATCCTGCAGTGCATTGGGTTTGTCACAGCAGAAGGGCAGTGTAGGAGGTCCGGAGACCTGGTGGGTGATCCGAGTTGTCCGCCTCTCACTCTCAGGTACAGCTTTTGGAGTTAGTCTGCCTGGGTTTGAATCCTGCCTCTGACACTGACCAATTGTGTGACCTTGGGCAAGTTACTACATCTCTCCATGCCTCAATCTCTCATCTGTAAAATAGGGATTTATACCTCCTAAGATTGTTGTGATAATTAAAATAACACATATCAAATGGTTAGAATAGTTATTGTCACTTAATGAACTTTCAACAAATGCTATTATTATCATAATTATTATTACTATTATTATTATTATTCTTTTTGTTGATCCTGAACCTCAGGGTTTTTTATTTGTAAAGTGGGATAATACATATTTCATGGGGCTGTTGTGAAGATCAACTGTGAAAGTGCTTAGAAAACACTAAAGCACTGTACACATGTTTTAAACACCTATAGCGTTCTCACCGTTGTTGTTGTCATTGTCAGCATTATCACCATCATCATTATCATCATCATTTTATACTGAGGCAGATGCCCCGTTTGACCCTTTCCCCTCATGAAACTGCTCTCAGGAAAGGTCGGTTACCTATTCTAATGGAATCATCTCCCACTCTCCACCCCCATTTTTTCTTCCCTGCTTCTGGAATTATAATCTGTGCTGCTCATATTCTGAAATCTACCAACATCCATACCTGCCTTCTTGCCCATAAACATCAGATAAGTTATCTGTGTTCCTATTTAAAGCCATATTTCCTCCACTTCAGCACTAGATGTCATCCCCTCTCTTCTACTCAAGTACATTCTCCCTGCAGTTCTCCCTTATTTCCTACATCATCACTTTCCCTGTTCTCCACTGAATAATTCCCATCAGCATAAAAACATGATGCAATTTCTTTCATCTTAAAAAAATACTACTTGACCCCATATTCCCCTCCAGCTATTATTACCCCCTTTCTTTGCTTTTCTTTGCAGCAAGACTTCTTGAAAGAGTTACCTATACTGGCTGTATCCAATTCCTTTCCTTCCATTTCCTCTTAATCCACTCTATTCAGGATTTTTTCCCCAACTATCCTACCAATGCTGCTGTCATCGAGGTCACCAGTGACTTCTCCTTGTCTAAATCCAGTGGTCACTTCTCAGATTTCATTTTACTTAATCCAGCATCATCATTTGACACTGTTGATTGATCACGTCCTCCTCCTTGATACATTTTCACTTGGCTTCTAGAACACTGAACACTTGCATTTTCTGCTACCTCACTGGCTTCCTTTTCTCAGTCTTTTGTTGGTTTCTCTCTCTTCTCCTAGTTCTCTTGATATTAGAATTCTCTAGGGCTTGATTCTTGGTCCTCTTCTTCATATACATGTAGTCCACTGGTTATCTCATTGACCTCATGGGTTTAATTACCATCTATATGCCAAAGAATTTCAAATTTCTCTCAATTCCAGACTGCTTTCTCTCTAAAAATCCAATCTCATATACTTAACTTTTCGCTGTACTTGAACAGACATCTTAAACTCAATGTATTTAAAACTGAACACCCCCTTCAAGTTTATCCTTCTGCAATTTTCCCCACCATAGTTAATGACATCTCTATGGATCCAGATGTTCAGGCAGTAAAACCTGGGTAAAAGTCATCCTTGACTCTCTTTACAGCTATATCCAATATTTCATGAAATCATGCTGACTACCTTAAAATTATATGCAGAATTCCATCACTCTTTGCTACTTTCCTGCAACCAGCCTGGTCCAATCTACACTCATCACTTACCTGGGTTATTGTTATTAGCTTCTAATAGTTTCCCTGTGTAGTGGATTGAATTATGTTCCCCCAAAACTCCCTGGAGCTTGAAATGTGTCCCCCCAAGTTCTATGTGTTAGAAACTTAGCCCCCACTGTGACTATTAAGAGGGTGGGAAATCCTATTATGGTAAATGAAAGGTGGAGCCTTGAAGAGGTGATTGGATTATAGGACCATGCAGTAGTGAATGGATTAAAAATGATGGTCAGGGCGTGGTTCTGAGGGCTTTAAAAGGAGAGAGTGTCTCTCTTGCTCGCTCTGTTCTCTCTGCTTCCACCATCTTGCAATGTGAGACCTCTGGTTCATGGTTGCCACCACCAGATGGACTTTGGACTTCCCAGCCTCAGAAACTGTAAGCCATAATTTTCATTTTCTTTATAAATCACCCAGTCTCAGGTATTCTGTTATAGCAACACAATACGGACTAATACAGAAAATTGATACCAAGGAGTGGGGTGTTGCTAACAACAAATACTTGAAAATGTGAAAGCGGCTTTGGAACTGGGTGTTGAGGAGAGGCTGGAGGAATTTGGAGGAATAGGCTAGAAAAATCCTAGATGGTAGTGAGAATTTAGAAGACAAGAAGGCCAGAGAAAGTTTTAGAGATTGGTTAAATGGTGGTGAGCAGAATGCTGATAGACATATGGACTGTAAAGGCCATTCTAAGGAAGTCTCAGATAGAAATAAGGAGTTTTTTGGAAACTGGGGCAAAGATCAACCATGCTATGAATTGGTAAGGAACTCAGCTGCATTGTGTCCATGCTCTAGGACTTTGTGGAAGTTGGAACTTAGGAGTTGTGAATCAGAGTATCTGGCAGAAGAAATTTCTAAGCAGCAAAGCATTAAGGAAGCCACATGGCTACTTGCAATAGCCTATGCTGAGTTATGGCAGCAAAGGCACGACATAAAGCCAGAATTTAAAAGGGAAGCAGAGCGTAAAAATTTAGAAAATTTGCAGCCTAGGGCCAGCCCGTGGCTCACTTGGGAGAGTGTGGTGCTGATAACACCAAGTCAAGGGTTAAGATCCCCTTACCACGCATTTTTTTTTTTAAAAGAGAAAAGAAAAAAGAAAATTTGCAGTCTGGCCATGTGGTAGAGAAGCAGAGAGCATGCAAAGGTGCAACCCAGCGACTATTAGCTAAAAAGATTAGTGCAAAGAAAAGGGATTATCAAGAGAAGAGGGAAAAGGGCCCTGAAGGCACTGGAGAAGCCTCTGGGGCCAATCCTTCCATCTCAGGCCCAAAGACGTATAGAGGCAGAATGGTCTTGGGGAACAGGCCTGAGGCACCCTCCACAGACTCACTTCTCAGGACCACCTTGGGAAGCTGCTTCCCACACTAGCACCCCAGCTGCTTTGGCTGCTCCAGCCATGGCTAAATTGGTCCGAGGTGTGGCTGGGCCCACCACTTTGGAAGATACAAGCCAGAAGACTTGGCAGCATCCATGTGGTGTTAAGACTTCAGGCTCACAGAAGGCCAGAACAGTGGAGGCTTGGGAGCCTTTGCCCTGATTTCAAAGGATGTATGGAAAAGTCTGGGGGCCCAGGAAGAGATCTGTTGCGGGGGCGGAGTCACCGCAGACAGCCTTCACCAGAGCAATGCTGAGCAGAAATGTGGGGTCAGAGTTGCAGTAGAGAAACCCCATCAGTGCCGTGCCTAGTGAAGCCATGAGAGCAGGACTGCTATGGTGACCCCAGACCTGTGGAGCTACCAGAGTGGAACACCAGCCTGGGAGAGGTAAAGTGTGGCCTGAGAGCCGAACTGCCCAAGGACTTGGGGACCCAACCCCCACACCAGTGTCCAGAGGAGGTCGAACATGGAGTCAAGGTACATGATTTGCCAACTTTGAGATTTAAAGTCTGCCCTGCTGGGTTTCGGACTTGTTTGGGGCTTGTTACCCCTTTCTTTTGGCCTATTTCTCCCTTTTGGAATGGGAATATGTACCCTATGATTGTCCCACCATTTTATCTTGGAAGTAGATAACACTGATTTCACAAATGGGACTTTGAACTTTGGACTTTTGAGTTGAAACAAGACTTTAGGGATGAAATGAATGTATTTACATGTGAAAAGGACATGGGTTTGGGGGGGGCAGGGGCAGAAGGTAGTAGATTGAATTATGTCCTCCCAAAACTCACTGGAGCTTGAACTGTGTCCCCCCCAGTTCTATGTATTAGAAACTTAGCCTCCACTGTGACTATTAAGAGGGTGGGAAATCCTATTATGGTAATTGAAAGGTGGAGCCTTGAAGAGGTGATTAGATTGTAGGACCATGCCATAGTGAATGGATTAAAAATGGTGGTCAGGGGCATGGTTCTGAGGGCTTTAAAAGGAGAGAGTGTCTCTCTTGCTCTCTCTGTTCTCTCTGCTTCTACCATCTTGCAATATGAGACTTCTGTTCACTGTTGCCATCACCAGATGGACTTTGGACTTCCCAGCCTCAGAAACTGTAAGCAATAAATTTCATTTTCTTTGTAAATCACCCAGTCTCAGGTATTATAGCAACACAAAACAGGCTAATACACCCTGCTTCAACCCTCGACTCCCTACATTCTATTCTCAACACAGCAGCTAGAGTTATGCTTTTAAAGTAGAGGTTAGATCATGCACCCCTATACTCAGAACCTTGTAATGGTTTCCTCTCTTACTCAGAGTAAGGCCAGTGTCCATACAGTCTCCCATAAGGCCCTACAATGATCTCCATCTCTTCCTTCACTACCTACCTGACTGCATCTTCTGCTCTTCCTCTCCATCACTCCTCTACAGTCACCTGGCTTCCATGGCTTTCCTCATACTTGTGCTCCTGCCTTAAGGCTTTTATCCTAGCTGTTGGGTCTGCGTAAAACATTCTTCCCCTGATAACCCTTTGGCAAACTCCCCCACCTCCTGAAAGTCTGTTCTAATTTCACAGTCTCAGTAGGTCTACCTTGACCACCCAATTTAATACTGAAGCTTCCTACCTCACCGTTTCTGATCCCTTTATCCTGCTGTAGTATTCCATGACACTTATCACCTTCTAACATACTATATACTTTTCTAATTTAGTGTATTCCCTCCTCTTCTCCCCCAAATGTAAACCCCAGTAGGCGTAGATATCTGTTTTATTCCTCGATACTTCCTAAACACCTAAAACTATGCCTGCCACATAATAAGTACTTGATAAACTCATTGAATGAGTGAATTGGATGAGTGGGGCATTCTCTAGCTGAGGGCCTCAGGATTCATGGCTCTGAAGCACTCAGACAGTAGCAGAAAGAGGGGCTGGTCCTAAAGAGATGGATACTGGCCTCTTACAGTGACTTCTAGAAGCCTCCTCTGGGCTCTTTCAAAGAGTCTAAATGTGAATATCCCATCTCTAGGGTTCCACCCTCACTCCCGTCTTATCTTCTTCTCCAGCAACATCTGGGAAAGTGAGGCTCCAGAAGTGGGTGTGATAGGAATGTTCCATGAAGAGAAATCCTTGAGTCAGGTGGCCCCTCAATTTCCCACCCATATCAAATCAAGTTTCAGTCTCTCTCCTCCAGTGCACCAGACCTCACCTTGGGACATGAGTTGTCGGAGAACACCTTGTAAGCGTTGGAGAACTGGGGAGGTGACTTGCAAAAGGGGCCGGGCCTGCCCCACTCCCACCTGGCACTGTCCAAACAAGCCATCTAAGAGCACAAAAATCGTGTCAGTAGGGGGCTTGAACAAGAGACCTTCCAAATGCAGGTTATAAGTGGACAGCACTCTCTCCATTTCCTCTCCTGGCTTCAGAGCTCTGCTCCTCCAGGCCAGTCCCACTTTTCCCCAAGCCCAGTAGCCCCCCTCCCTTCTGGGCCTCCTTTTCACCCATTTGTTTTTTATTGTATACCCCCATCTTGTGAGTCTTATGCCTGGGCCTCACTCACCCTGAATACAGACTTCGAGGTGAGAGCAGAGTCTGTGGTCAAACAGACAGCCTGTAGAAGGACAGGTGAGCAGAGGCTCAGACACCCACACACAGAAAGGTCAGATGGATGGACAGGCTGGGAGAGGGGGGAGCAGATGGGTTCAAGCTAAAGAAGGCTTTAAACGGGGAGGAGAGTAGAGAAGAGGCTTGGAATTCTGAAAAGAAGGAAGCATGGGGTCTGGCTTTGGAATTTAAGATCTGTGAGTCTGGATCCTTAAAAACCTCAGTTTGCTTAACAGTGATGGGGAGAAAAAGCCTTCCGGGTACACGGAGGGAGTGGTGGTGGAGGATTATACGCTTGTGTTCTCACACAATTGCTGTGGGGGAGGTTTTGGCCAAATTCTGGGGAAAAAGGAACTTTCCTTTCCAAATCTCCAAAAGCATCCTAACTACGATGGCCTGGAACTCAGAAGAGGTGGAAACCCTAGCACACCTCCCCGCTGTGGAGGAAAGGGGTAAGGGTGGGTGTCTTCAAGGCAGCTCTCCCCACATTGTCCCATGCCCATGGGCCTCCCTGGTGCTGTCCGCGGTGCTGAAACCCTGAGCCTGACCCGTCAAGGGCTCGCCTGGAGGTAGTTACGGGTGAGAAGGGGTGACAGGTCGAGCGGCCTCCACAAGACCTGATCCCTCGTTTCATCCTGCCAATCCACAGCGTCACAGGAAGTACCCAGCATTGGCCTCCAAGCCCGGGTGGGGAAAGAGGGCGCCACACGGCGAGGCTGCGCCCTTGCCCCCACGCGCCATCCTCCCACCTCCACCCCCGGTCCGTGAGTCAGCGCTGACTGTCTCTGTCCACACAGATGTGAGTCAGCACCGTGCCTGGCTGTGGGGAGGGGGCCAGGAGGGGACCCTCCCCTCTTCATCCGCTTCTGCCTCCTCCCCCAGCTTTCCCTCTCTTATAGATCAGATCGCAGCAATCGGCCTCTCAAGGCTTAAAGAGAAACCCTGGCTCCTCTCGGCCCAACCCTCCACTGGGAGCTGAGACCCCATGCCTGCGGCCGGTCTCCGGCTCCTACCGCCCGAGCTCCCCTTCTTCTCCGCCCCCTCTCTGCTCCACCCGCCCCCGCTCCCATTCTTTAGCGCCGGTCACCACCGCCTTGGCGCCTCAGTGAGACTTGCTTCTCCCACGGCCTCATAGCCTGTCTCTAAGTCCTTCTCCCCACATGCACCCCAGGCCTCCTCCCGAACCCTCGGTCTTCGCCTGAAGCCACTTCTCTTGGGTCCCGCTCCCGTATTGCCAGCCCCACCTCCAGACCTACGCCCCTTTCCTCCCACACGCCCCCATCTTCCTCATCTCATAATGCCTCCCCCACCCGACCCCACCCCACATACGTCTTCCACATATCCTACCTGAGCTTCCTACCTTTGTGACACTTCCCCCTAACCCTGCGCCCGGCCCCATATTCCCCCCCCCCAAGTTTCCTCCTGACCGTGGGCACTAATGGCGCTGCAGCCCCCCGGGCGGCTGCTCAGCAGCAGGAGGCCGAGGAGCAGCCGAAGACCCCCGGATCCCCCGGGGCCCCCAGGCCGCCGCGGGCGCCGCATCCTTCTTCCTTCCGGGCTCGGAGCGTTCGTTCCCCCGCCAGAGCCGCAGCGACGCCGGCGGGAGCCTGCCAGAGGGGCCCAGGCGGGGCCTGCCTCTCCCTCCCACCTCGGAGGCGGGGTCTGCACACTCGTCTCGCCGCAACTCGGCCAACCGCGGGCGAATGGTGACGGCATCTCCACCCCCGGCTCTTACGCTTATTTGCGTCACCCGTGGCGTAAGAGCCCTGTCCTAGCGGGGGACCTACTCAACCCAATCCTCCCCCACCAAATAGCGACTCTCTAGAATTCCCACCGGGCCCCACCCCTCTCCTCTATCTCCCAGTCCCAAGTTGGGTGGGGGCCAGGAAAGATACGTGGGTCGGGGTGTATAAACCCTAAGGTGAGGCGTGTAAAAGTGAATAGAATAGGTACTCTTATGCATCCTCATTAATGGCACTGGTGTCATCCTAAAGAGCAGGAATGGTTAGGCGTGCGTCCCTGGATTCCAGTTCTAACAGTGCCGCCTACTAGCGGTATAACCTCGGGGAAGTTGCTTAACCTGTCTGCAACCAAGTTTCCTGCTCTGTAAAGGTGATAGTGGTACCCACTTCACAAGGGGGTTGTGAGGATTATGTGAGTCAAGATCCTGTGGATCACTTAGAACAATGGCTGGATTTGCCCTTACTAAACACTCGATAAGAATTAGTTTTTTGTTTGTTTGTTTGTTTGTTTTTTTAAAGATGACTGGTAAGGAGGTCTTAAACCTTGACTTGGTGTCCTCAGCACCAGGCTCTCCCAGGTAAGCCACGGGCCGGCCCTGATAAGTATCAGTTTTTGTTATTAACTTTGACCCTCCCTTCTCTTGCCCTCTCCCACCATGAGCCTATCAACAATCTTAAGGTTTTTACCTGCAAAATATATCTCACATCAGTCCACCTCTCTCTGTCCTCACCACCTGATCTAAACCACTGTGCTCTTTCATCACGACTTTTGCAGTAATCACCTAACTGGTCTTTTGCTTCCACTCTTCTTACCCAATAGTGGGGAAAATTCTAAGGTTAAAATCTGATCACTTTACTCTCTTGCTCTCCAGTAAAATTAAAAAAAAAAGGGGGGGGACTGTAGTGCATAATGGATATTCATACACTCATCATCTAGACTTGGCAGTTTTTTTTTGCCATATTTCCTTCTTTTTAGTATTTAAACATAAATGATAGACGTCATGTTTCTCCTACAAATATTTAAATATGCATCTTCAAGAAATAAAGACATTCTCTCATACAATCAAAATGCTATTATGACTTATAACATTTTCAATAATCCCCTACTATCATTTAATGTTCAATTCATATACAAATTTCTCAAATTGTTTCAGAAGATGCCCTTCTCAGCTGCTTTGCTCAAAATAGAAGTCAGCCAAGGACTACCATTGTATTTGGTTATATCTTTAAATTTTCTTTAAATTAGCATAGACACCATATCCCTCACCCCCATTTTTGACATTGTCTTGTTAAGAGGCCAGGTCAATTCTTCTTTAGAACTCCCCACCTTTTGTGTTTGTCTGATTGTTTTCTCATGATGTATTTCCCTGTATTGCCCTTGTGTATAATCTATATATTCCCTGTATTTCCTGTAGACTACAAGTTATATCTGAAATCTTGATTGGATTAGATTAAACATTTTAAAAAGGACAATACATCGGATTGCATCATTTCAGGAAGTGCATGGCTGTCTCACTATTAGTGATGCTAAAGTTGATCATTGGTTTAAGGTAGAGACAGCCAGATCTCTGTAGGTAAAGTTATGTTTTCCTAATGTGACCAGCATGTAATTTGTGGGATGATACTTTGGCACCGTGATAATATCTAGTTCTCCATCAACTTTTTACCTAATGGCTTTACTGTTCATTGATGATCCTCAACTAAATTATTTCATTAGAGATTGCAAAATGGTAATTTTTCTAATTCTATCATTCTTTTTGCTTTACTAGCTGATATTGTTTTGTAGGGAAGGGCTTTCTCTCATCATCTGGCTTAGTTACCCTGAAATACAATTCCAGTGGGAAAGGTAGCATACATTTCTTTTTTTTTTTCTTTAACTACCCATTTGTAGAGTAAGGAGTTGGTGTAGTGTAATAGTTACCTCTAACAATGACAAATAAGTTTTTAAGAAATATTTTCTATGATTTTTCTTTTTTGAGTATCTATGGAAGTGCGGATTTTTGTATATTCAGTGTGTATCAATTAATTATGATAATTATTCTTTTTGATATTCAAATTGTCTCAGATTAAGCAGTGAAAGCTCCTTTAAGCTCTCTGGCATCCTTTAGAAACATCCCATTAATCATTAAAAGCTCCCTAGCTTTCTGACACTCCAAGATGTACCAGGTTCCTCTTTTGATCCCTGCCCAGATGTGGAAGTAGCCATTCCTTAAAAGAGACTTAGTAGCTTTTGGTAAAGACTGATTTAAGAGACCACAATCTGAGTTTTAGGGTGAGAATAGCTATTGAGGTGATGTTACTTCTAGACCCTTTCAGTGCACAGAGCTAGGATATTGGGATACACACACACACACACACACACACACACACACACACACACACACACACACACACAGAGATATTTCCAATGAAAATTTAACTGATTTTTACTGAACTCTTGACTTTATACTTGCAGCTCTTTATTCTTACCCTGAAAATTTTGGTTCCTAATGACATTAACATAATCACTTGTATGTTTAATCTTACACTATACATACAATAATTCACAAATAATAATACAAATATTACTCTATTAACAAAACAATGAATAAAGTTTAGGATTTTTGGCAGTTTATTTTGTTCTTAGAATATAACCCCTAGAGGGCTGGTCTGTTAGCACAATTGGTAGAGTGTGGTGCTGATAATACCAAGGACAAGGGTTCAAATCCCCAAACCAGGCAGTCGCCAAAAAAAAAAGAAAAGGATTTAATTCTAGAGATATATACCTTCAAAATATTGTGTTCTAAAGTCGTTTAAAATAGTTCTTTTGTTTGTGTAGTTATGTTTACCAATTTGATATGTAATTAGGGTTTTTTGCTCCAGTTTGCTTTCAATGTTAGTGTTTGCTTTTAATTCTTTGCATAATTTTATTTTTTGAACAACGTAAAGTATTTACATATTGACATTGTCCAAAAATCAAAACTATGTGATAAGATCTTCTCAGATAAGTCTTCTCTGCACCTCCCACAATTCCCCCTGTCATCTTTACCACTTCACCCCATTCATTTCCTTTTATAATTGTGAAATATAAATGTGCAAAGCAAAAATGAACAGCTCAAATAAATGGTCACAAAGTGAACACCCATGTAATCCAGGTCAAGAAATAGAACATTTTCGCACCCCAGAAGTCTTATTGTGTCCCCCAGTCATTACCTCTTCCCAAAGGTAACCATTATCCATTCTATTGTTGACCATGTTTCTGTGCTTTTCTTTACAGTTTTATAACCTGAGCATGTACCTCTAACTACTGATGAATTTTGATAACTTCTCTTGCGTTATCATGAATGGTGTGAATATGTATACCTTCTACATGTTTCCTATTGCACATGTGTGTTGGGGAAGCAGACAGCTTCAAACAACCTTACAGGGAGGGACCTGGTGAAACAAATACCCTATCTTTACCTTTATTTTTTTCCCTCTGGTCTCCTTTTGGGTATTCCCATTGTCCTAACCTAACCAGAATCTAGAGGAAGAGGGAGCTCATTAAAGTAATTTATATAGGTCAGCTTCCTGGGACAGAAAATAGGATGAAGACAGGTGAAGAGTGAAGCCTAGGGACAAACTTAGGGTATCTACTCAGGGCCGGCCTGTGGCTCACTTGGGAGAGTGTGGTGCTGATAACAACAAAGCCACAGGGTCGGATCCCTATATAGGGATGGCCGGTTGGCTTACTTGGAAGAGCGTGGTGCTGACAACACCAGCTCAAGGGTTAAGATCCCTTACCAGTCATCTTTTTTTTTAAAAAAAGGTATCTACTCATTTGTTCCCTTCCCCCTCTTTCTTTTTTGGACAAATAATCTCTCAATATAATTGTCACTGTTTTTTTTAAAAAAATTTTTTTTAAAGATGACTGGTAAGGGGATCTTAACCCTTGACTTGGTGTTGTCAGCACCACGCTCTCCCAAGTGAGCTAACCGGCCATCCCTATATAGGGATCTGAACCTGTGGCCTTGTTGTTATCAGCACCACACTCTCCCAAGTGAGCCACGGGCCGGCCCTGAATTGTTACTGTTTTGTAGGTAATCTATCTTTGCTTGTCAATAGTTTTACTGGGCTGTGACTAGGTATAGATTTATTTTTATTTATATTCTTGGGACTCAAAAAGCCCTTGAATATGTGGCTTGATGTATTTCATCAGTTTTGAAACACCTTATCTCTTTAAATATTGATTGTGCTCTGTTTTCTTGCTCCTTTCCTTCTGAGGTTCTGGATAAAATATATTAGACTTTTTTGTGGTATCCTCTATGGTTCTACCTTATCTTCTGTATTTTCCTTTTTTTTTTTTTTTTGTCTCTTTATACTTCATTCTGGATATTTTCTTTTGAAATATATCACAATTTACTAATTTTCTTTTCAGCTGTGTACAACCTTCTATTAAACCCAAATATCAGTCTTGAACTTGGCCAGGAACAGATGGCACATTCAATCAGAGTAAACGAGAAGAGTTTAATGAAGGAACTATTTATAAAGGTATGGACAGCTAAAGGAATATGAACATTTGTCAATTCACATGTGGTCATAGAAGGAGCCAAGGGAATACGTAGCTTGAGCTTTCTCTCTTTTTGGCCTCTGATCTCCTGCCGATACTTACTATTGGCCAATCCATCCAGAAGCTAGTGAGCAAAAGCCTGTGCTTGATGCAGTCCATAGACATCAGCATGCGGGCATACAGCAGGGTGAAGAAAGATGGAGCATGAATATGGATGAGAAAATGGGGAATATGTAGCTTAATCCTAGCTTCCACTCTTATTCTTTGTTTGGATGAAAACCTTGTGCCCTCATCACATCCCTTAATTCAGACATACTCTCATATGAATCCTAAAATGTTGTTTAACACCAGTGCTCTCCGTATAATGTAGCAGGGAAGAGAAGTGGGAGAAAAAAAGAAATTTTTATATCAAGTTGCTTCAGACATAGCTGCTACAACCCCTGTTTCTGTAGCTTGTCCTGAAACCTAAACTGATAATTACATCTCCCTTACTCCTTTACTCATTTTATAGTTTTCTTACCTTGGTCAACACTTTGACTGGATAGAATTTTTGAACTGGTGGGTTGAGGCAGATCTTTTTTTCTGCAAGATCTGAGTCTTTTATGCTCCTGGCTTTATTTGGTTTCTACAGTTTTCTGTTGACCCAGGACTACAGAGATAGAGAATCTAAAGAGCCTAAATTAATCTCTTTGGTTCCAGTAATAATCTTCTTTGCCATCATTTTATAGCACAACTTAACTTCCCAACCTTGTAACTCAATAACTGTGGCTAATATAGTGACACCCATATCTGTATATTGGCTCAGTGGCATGAGAAACCCAAAGTGAGCAGGTGGTAGTCTCAGCTTCCAATTAAACATTACTATGACTGTGGTGAAAGCATTTTTCCCTTAGGCAGTAGGACCTGAAAACTCTTCAGGGAAGAGATGGGAAATAAACATTCTTTCAGAGAGTTTGAGGTATGATAGTACGACAGGCCACTCTGACCTTTACTCCTTGGTTCTAGAACCTGTGGGGATGGATAAAGAATTCTGTAAATTCATAATGGTGAGTAAATGTTGCCAGAGGCATTATAGACAGGAAAGGCAAATCAATATCCAAAATATAAACTACTGCCCCTTTTCATGGTGAAAGGAATTCAGACGAAAAATTTGTCACCAGGTTGCTGCTGAGGCATACTGAGGACTCAACATTATCTTCTGTTGGCAAATTGATATTCAGGAGTGGCCGTAACCAGATCATTCTTGGGGAGGGAAGTCCATATTGTTAAGCCTATGCATAGCTCCAATCTCTCCCGCCATATCCGTGGGCCCATTAATACAGCACCAGGGTGACTGGGGAAATAGGATGACTGATAGATATCATCAAAGAGGATAGACTGATGTCTAGAACAGGTCATTTCACTTGATTATTGACAGGCTTATCCACAGTTTATGCCTTCTGATGGTCATTTACTCAGGAAATCATGATTATCTTCATACTCTGTGTCCATTGCAAGTGATCCATCCCAGACCTCCTTGTCACAGATCTTCACATCTTGATCTATTCAAGTCCTTGATCAGCCAACCAACCTGTTAGCCATAAACACTGTATCAGTATAGGTCTGTACCTCAGATCTTCTCTTCTTCAATTCCAAACGGACATCAGATCTACCAACAAAATTTCCCACAGAGGGGATTTCTCTTCACCGATGTAATTCGTGGACACTTCTGAGTTGAACTGTAATGTAGCAGCCTTCCACTTCTGGCTGATGCCTGCATTTTATGCAGACATCTATAAATTAGGCCCATGCTTTTTCTTCCTCTGTTAGCTCATCATAGATAATTCCCCATGAGTCCATAAATAAGGTTGTAGGAGAGGCAGTGAAGCAGTAGGAATCTGATCTACCTACTCATGCAACTTACTTGTTTCTTCCAGATCTTCTTGGGCCCAGTCTCATATACACCTTTTACATTTAACAATAGAATGCTGTGATAAACCTCCAATTTTATGACTTGTGGGTCAGATAATGCCCAGTTCATAATTATTTGTCCCATAGCCAGGTGTATAGTCTATACCAGAGCTTGGTAGAAAACTAAGAGATGCTTTTCAAATGGAGAATAACTGATAGCATCAAAGGGCATGACCTTACTCCAAAATCCTAGGGATCTACAGTACGATAATCTTACTGGGGCTTGCCACAGGATTCATATGACATTTCAGTCTTCCACAGACACTTCCAATGCCACTGGGATGGCTGAGTCATAACAATCAAGTGAAAGGACTGCTTGCATTGCAACATGAACAGCTGCAGAATATTTTCTTGCTTCATGCCACACTTGAAGCTTGACAGATTACTGGTAAATAGGTTAGAGTAGCACATTTAATGTGTTGTATGTTGCCTCAAATACCAACAAGGCCTACTCTTTCCCAAAGAGTATTGTCTCTTTTTTATTGTGGTAAGTGTACAAGGTAAAGAAACTTGTCTCACTTAGAGAGGGCATCTCAACATGCCACAGACAACTGGACCCCTAGATATTTCATTAATGTTGCAGGACTCTGAACTTTCTTGAGATTCTTCTTCCACACATGTACGTATTTTATGGCATTTAAGGTACTTGGTACCTGCTTACCATATCCAATTCGCACAATATCATCAGAGTGATGGACCAGTGTGATTTTCTGTGGTATACTGTCTTAGTCGGTTTGGGTTACTATAAAAAATTACCATAGACTGTGTGGCTTATGAACAACAGAAATTTATTTCTCACAGTTTTGGAGGCTGGAAGCCTGAGATGAAGGTGCCAGCAGGGTCAGGTTCTGGTGAGGGCCCTCTGCCAGGTTTCAGACTGCCGACATCTCACTGTATTCTTACATGGAAGAAGGTGGGCAAGAGAGCTCTCTGGGGTCCCTTTTATAATGGTACTAATCCCATTCATGAGGGCTCCACCTTCATGACCTAATTACCTCCCAAAGGCTCCACTGCCTAATACATTGAGGTTGGATTTCAACATATGAATTTGTTGGGGTGGGGGTGGGGGGACACAAACATTCAGCCTATTGTGGATATCAAAGTAAAAAAGGTCTTTCCAGACCATATTTTTATAAAGAACAGGAGAGTTGACATAGACCTGAAGTAAGACAGTTTTAGGGTATACTGTTCTCTCTGCCATGTGAATGCAAACTGCTTCTGTCTCCCTCCTATATATATCTCCTTGTGATTATGCTTCCCTGATTGAACCTTGAAGTAATAAGAATTTGGTACCAACAGTGTTTCCAAGGAAAGGAATGTTAAGGATGATTCTCTCATCTGATTGGATTTGTAGACGTGAATGACCATTAGTGATACGGGGGTAATCCATGATGTACAATGGAAAAACAATTCCCCAAATTATGCCTTGTAGATACCTGTAATCATGTGCCTATAGAAGATAAGGCTCTGGAGGACCAAGTGTTTGTTGTCATAGAGAATTTTAGGAAAATAAAGAGTGTAATGGGATTGGTTGGTTGTTTCTGTGTGCACTGAAGAACCTGGGAGGAAGAAAATTACTACAGTAGCTCAGAGCTTAAAATTTCAAGGTTGATGTAAGAAACCTGAAAGTTTCTATCTAAATCCGCCCTGAAATGATGCAGCTCTCTGTGACCTTAGCTCTTTGACAGATTAAGGAAAAGTTATGATTTTGTAGTTAAGCCAGCTCTTTCCTTATTGTTAGAATTGGAACAATGTTCTTTTGAGCATACTAGGCAGTAATGGAACCCCTCCTTCATTTTGAAGGATAATTTTGCTAGTTATAGAATTCTATGTTGACAGTTATTTTCTTTCAAGACATTTAAAATACATTTCTCTGTCTTTGTCTTTTATTGTTGCTGTTGTGGAGTTTTCAGACAAAATATTGCTCCTTTGAAAGTAATCTTCTCTCTCACTATATTCATAGCTGCTTTCAAGATATTTTATCTTTGTCTTTGGTTTCCTGCAGATTGACTATGTTGTTATTTAGGGATGGAGTTTTTGTTGTTGTTGTTTGCTTGTTTTGTTTTTTAATATTCTGTTTGGGATTTGCTGGTAATCTTGAATCTTTGGACTGATATCTTTCCATAGTTTTGGGAAAATTTCAAGCTACTGTCTTTTAAAAAATTATGTATGCCCTATTCTCTCTCTTCTCTTTCTGTGATTTCCATTAATTTAATGTTTCATTAAACATCCTCACTGTACCTCTATGTTTTTTTACTTTTTCTTCCACATTTTCCATCCTTTGTCTCTTTATACCTTTTGGGGGGAGGGAATAAGTTTATTCTGGCCTATTTCTGACACAACAGTTCTCTTTCAGCTGTTTAGCCTATTAACAAATGTGACATTTTGATTCTTATATTTTTAAGTTTTAGAATTTCTATTTGATACCTTCCCCCCCCCAGAGAACCAGCTTTTGAGTTTTATTGATTTTTCCCTATTATTTTTCTGTTTTCAATTTTATCAGTTTCTACTCTAATTCTTATTATTTATTTTCTTCTGCTTGCTTTAGGCTTAAACTGCTATTCTTTCTTTAGTTTCCTAAAGTGTAAACTAGTTTATTGATTTTAGATCGTTTTTTATTTTCTAATATACACATTCATCACTTTAAATTTCTTTGTAAACACAGCTTTCACTGCATCCTACAAATTGTGATAAGTTGTATTTCCATTTTTGCTTAGTTCAAAGTATTTAAAAATTTCTATTGAAACTTCTTTTACTCGTGGGCTATTTAGAAGGGTGTTTCCCCAGATATTTGTGTACTTTCCAGCTATCTTTCTGTTATTGATTTCTGGTTTAATTACACTGTAGTCTGAGAACATACTTTGTATGATTTCTATTCTTTTAAATTTGTAAATATGTGTCTTTTGGTGGTCTATCTTAGTAAAAGTTTCATGTGAGCTTTAGAAGAATGTGTATTCTGCTCTTGTGGGACGGTGTATTCTAAGAGTAAGTGAGATCAATAGTCTGGTAGTTTTGGTTAGCTCATCTATAGCCTTACTGATCCATCTGCTTCATCTATCAATTACTGACAGAGAGGTGCTGAGATCTCCAATCATAAAAAATGAATTTTTTAATTTCTCCTTTATGTCTTATCAGCTTTTGCCTCATGTATTTTGAGGTATTTGATTCTTTAAAAAAATCTTATATATTACTTTCTGTGGTTTCTAGTTCCCTGTCAAAAATTACAATTTGGGGGCAGGCCCATGGCTCACCTAGGAGAGCGTGGTGCTAACAACACCAAGTCAAGGGTTAAGATCCCCTTACCGGTCACCTTTAAAAAAAAAAAAAATTACAACTTGGTTTTTATATGATTGAACATAGTAAGCACAGTCGTTTTGCACTGGAACCACTGGAATCACTGTGGGTCTGTTTCTGTTATCTATAGTGCAGAGCATAGTGTTTAAAAATTATTAGTAGAAATAATTTAAGGTCTTAGGGAATTCAATAACTTTTGCAGGTGCCTTAAAGTTCTAGCAATCCGATATAACCTTAATCCCATTTCAAGGCCATGCTGCAGTCTCAACAAGGGTTGATTTACTTCCATTTTATCCTGTTTTTGGAGTTTCCTTATTGGTTCCAGGCCAAAACAGAGAGCAGCTTACTAAAATTCTTCCTTTCACATGCCCTGGACTCTGACATCTACTTCTCTAGCTTTCTTAGGCTGTCTGAATCAGCCTTTCATCTGCTTCTTAGGAATGGAGAATTTCCCCAGTCCAATGCAACCCTGAACATTGGCTTTACCATCTCTGGATTCTGTTCCTGTCCTGGATCTTGACCTCGGTCAGTTACTCTTCCCTTTCTTGCTAGCTCCTTGATGCTTTAAAAAAGATTTTAGATAATTTTTAATCCACCTTTTAAAGATATATCAGACACCACTTACGGCTCTTGCATTCTCTTGGTCTACATTTTAACTCCAGTCATTGCTGCAGCCACCAGCTGCATGCAGGCATAATATGACCTCACCTACCTCACCTGCACTACAAAGCTCTTGTTTTGGTTTGGGTCTTCTCTGCTACCACAGCATTAGATACCCATGGGAATCTGCTCAGTCATTCTTATGCATGAAAAACCTGGAAGTATGAGGAAATTAACATCCCATAGTACAACTCTTGACCCAATTGGGGA
This sequence comes from Cynocephalus volans, assembly GCF_027409185.1. NCBI lineage: Eukaryota > Metazoa > Chordata > Mammalia > Dermoptera > Cynocephalidae > Cynocephalus > Cynocephalus volans. Next base: position 282,959,638 of record NC_084460.1, read on the forward strand.
TGGGAACTAGAGGATGAATACTTTCCTTTTCATTAGAAGGACAATTTTGAGGTGCATCTTATGCATGATGCCTAGGAGGGTCAGTCCCCAGAAGAAGAACTGATCTCCAGTTGCTCACAACTTATTAATGCACCCTTGAATTAGCTTTCAAAGCCCTCCTATTTCACTCTTCTCATTCTCTCACTCTTCATTTTGCAATCTTTTTTTTTTCTTTTGCTTTTTAGCAGCTGGCAGGTGCAAAGATTGAGCCTCAGACTTTGGTGTTATAAGCATCACACTTTAGCCAACTGAACTAACTGGCCAGACCTTGATTTAGCAATCTCTTCCCAAACTAAATGACCCCCATGGAAGCCCTTATTTCAGGCTTTGCTTTGGGGAGGAATTAGACTAAGACAAGTTGTCTTCAGCAGGGTCTTGAGGAGTATGAGTTACTTAGTACACCATTACCAGAAGCAGAAATTGAGAAAAAATATTAAATGTAGGAGATATTGCAGCATACTTATGTGTTGATGAAAATAATCAGGCATCCAGGGAAAAAGTAATAAAGTAGGAGAAAGACAGGAGAAAATTGCTGTTTCAATGCCCTTGAATAAGCTTCCAGCTTTAACCCTTAAGAGTAAATCCATTTTCCTTCCTCAACCAGTCTTCCCGATGTCCCTATTTTTGTGAGCGGCATATAATTCCCCCTGGCAGAACGTCTCTAAATTCAGGTATGGCTGCTCTCTCAACAAAACCCAGTCATCTGTATTAGTTTGCTAGGGCTGTAACAAAGTAGGGTAACAAAGTACTACAGAATGAGTGGCGTAAACAACAGGAATTTGTGGTCTCACAGTTCTGGAGGCTAGAAATCTGAAATCAAGATGTTGGCAGGGTGGGTTCTTTCTGAGAACTGTTAGGGAGAACCTGTTCCAGGCCTCTCTCTTTGCTGTGTAGAAGGCCTTCATCTCCCTCTGTCTCTTCACATTGTCTTCCCTTTGTGCCCATCTCTTCAAATTTCCCCTTTATAAGAACACCAGTCCCATTGGATTAGGGTCCACACTAATGACCTCGTCTTAACTAATTACATCTGCAACAACCTTATTTTCAAATAAAGTTACATTCTGAGGTACCGGAGATTAGGACTTCAGCACATGAGTTTTAGGGCAATAGAATTCAACCCTTAGCAGTTGTCAAAGTCTATTAACTTATCTTTCAAAATATCTCTCATATATGTCCTCTTTCATTCAAGTTCAGGTCCTTGTGTGGCATACTCCCACCATCGCAAGTCTTTCTAAAATGTCCCCAGTCTCCTCCCTCTCCCTAACCCATCCTTATACAGAAATGTGAGGCTATTCTTCCTCAGCACAGCCTTCATTGTGTCATTCCCATGCTCAAAGACCTTCAGTGCCTCCTCATTGTCTATCAAAAATAAGATCCAAATCATATAACCTGGTCCTCTGCAATAAGGACTAAACCTACCTTCTTTTTAAAGACTCCCATCTTTTTTACACATTCACTCAGTCCCAGAATTATCAGATTATTTCACTTCTCCTATAAGTTTTATTTTTCCAACCTCTACAAATTTGCTCTGGGTTTATCTACATCCTTGAATTCAACAAGTAGAGGGGAGATGGCAAGCACAGTGCTGTGACTAAGAATCTATGTTACCAAGAACTAGTCACTTAATTTCTCTGGGTTGCTTAAATGGATGAGATATGGTTTGGCCAAGTCCCAATTCCTTAGAGAAACCCAATCTTGATACCTGTCCATTTGCTTACACCTGTGAGTATACAGTTGAGTGTGAAAGTGCTTTGAGAAGTATTAAGTTCTGAAAGTAGGACATTCTGGTGTTTGGGCTAAGCATGGGTGGACAGACTGCACACTCCATTTTAAGATTTTAAGCTATCAGGAGCAAACCATCAAGAGCCATCAAAATGTTAAATTTGTGTACACTTTGATCTCAGCACTTCTCTGTTGGTCCTTGGGGACAGGATGTGTGGGACAGTCCTGGCAAGGGCTATAATGCTGGAGGTGGAGACCATCATAAAACAGCAGGGTTTGGGCCTGTCTGGGATGGAAGGTGAAAGGAATGACCAGAGGCGAATATGGAGTCCACCTCCCCACAACATGAAAGGATGGACGACTAGACCACACAACATGACTGAGTACAGTTGGGGAACGCCTCCATTCCAGCCATAGTCCCCCCCCCCTCACTTTCCCCACTTCAGGATTGGCCAATGGAAGGAAAACAAGACAGAAACCAGCCTTCCACCAGCACCAAGAGCTGTGCTCACCTCATCGCCAACCCCTGTTCTGGTCCTAGCTCTTTCCCTTTGGAAGCTCTAGCCAAGTTAAAACCCTACCCATCCTGCCTCAAGACAAGCTCACAGTGTTCACATGAAAGTCCTCTTTAATGACTCAGATTTGGGTCATCCAAGAACTGCCCCTCTGGAGGGCAATGGGGAGGGCATTGGAGTAGGGAGGCCTCACATGAGGTCTCAATCAGCAACAAGGTTGCGGCCCACAGTGGGGAATGGCCCAAAGAAGCCCTAAAATGTGAAGAAATAAGGGATTTGATGTCAGGATATGGGGAGGTGGCCCCTCCCTCACCTGCTGTCCTTCCCAAAGTGCTTCAATAATAGCCTGATTTGAGTAAGTCTGCAACGTGGCCACTCAGCCCACTGATCGAGAGCCTGACCCTTTGGTTCCCACATATAGTTCCTTCTCCCTCCATGGTGTTCCCTTAAGTTTGTGGCTGGAGAGGAATGGCTGCTCCTTCTTTGCTTTTCCAGAAGCACCATGGCAACCAGTCCCCCACAGGTTGTTCTCTGTCACTTAGCTCTGATTATGTTGTGCCAACAACCAATCCAGGCTTAGGAAGCCCAGTTGACACATTATGGGAATTGGAACCTGTTTCCTTGGAGAGCATGGGGGCTAGAAACCCCTGAGGTGTAGGCTGCCTCTAGACGGAGGGTGCAGCCAGCTGGGGGTGCTCAACTCCACTGCCATCACCCAAGTCTATGCCACCTCAGTCTCCCTGGGCCAGGATGATCCAGTCCTTACAGACCTCCCAGTTTCCACTCTTGCTCTTCTCACAGTCCATTTCCCAACATCACCAAGGTGGCCTTTGAAAATTGTATATCATATTGTGACATTCTCTTTTTAAAAAATTTCCCAGTTAACTTCACACTGCACTTAGTATAAAATCCAAACCTTTTACCGTGATCAGTGATCCCCTGGATGGTCAGTCCTGGGCCTACTTCTCCAACCTCATGTCCTGCCACTGATTTTCCTGTCTTTTTCTCTAGCATGACACGGTATTCCTGTCTCAGGCCACTTGTAGTTGTGATGCTCTCTGCCTGGGATGCCCTTCCTTTATATCTTCCTCTGGCTGCCACCTTCTTGTAATTTAGGCCTTAGTCCAAAAAAAGACTTTTTTCAATGTGGAGGAAATCTTATGTTTGAAACATATCAACCCCCACTGCAGTCCTAGAGAAGAAGGTCAGAAGCTGTGCAGGGGAAAGAGGTGGAAATCAGGAGACCTGGGTTTAGTCTTGGCTCTGCCATGAACTCTCTATGCAGCCTTGAGTAAGTCCTGTGACCAGGCTGGGCCCCAACTGCTCATCTATAAAGATAGAAGGCAGTACTGGATAGGTTGTTTCCAATATGGATTCTGAAGAGTTCAAGGATCCCAAGGAGATGCCCCAGAGCCTTGCCCAGGACACACAGTAGAGCAACGGGGAGGCTGAGTGTGAGGTCCTCCTGGCTGCATCTCCCATTTATCCAAGGGAGTTTTGCTGTTATTTGCTATATACAAGAGACTGTACGTGAAAGGAGGACCTTTTATCTAATTTTGAAAACTCTGCAGTTTTCAATACCTATTTTCAACTCAATGCATATGCATGATCTTATAGATAATTTTTTCCTCGCAGGTTCCCAGCATCTGTATCATGCCCCTCCCCCATATGGATACTCATAGGGAGTCTGTGAGATATATAGGAAAGTGGGGGTAACTTTGATTGAGAAAATACATCTTTTCTTCAGCTTGTCTGTTCTCACCTCAACACCCATTTCTTCCTTCATACCTGCCTCCCTCCCTTAAACAGGTCTCTGGTGATTCCAACCTCCCTAGAAAAAGAAAGCCCCTCACCTTGACAGGCTTGGCCACCTCTCGTTTCAAGGCCTTCAAAACCACTTTGGAAGTAAAGCACTGTTGCTTGTTCACCTTGGCCATTGGGCTCTGTGAGGAGTGAAGCCAGGAGTCAAGAAAGAGGAAGAAAGGGTGAGATGGGCCCAGAGGGAAAGTGATGAGATACAAGGTCAGAAATTCACAATTCTTGAAAAGACACCTAAATCTCACCTTGGGGAGTAAGAGTCGAAGTTTCTCCTCTTGCTTGCCCCTGGAAGAGACAGGATGACAAATAGGACCTAGGCTTGCTAACACAAACTTCCCCTCCTTTCACAGATATCACTAATGGATCATGGAATTTTTCCCTGCTGATCCCAGACAGGACCTCTAAATCATTCTCCTCATAGTGCTCCTGGCAGCAGTTTTAGTACCCATGCCTTCCCTCTTCCATTTGTCTGCCAGACAGCATGGACTGGACATAGGCCTCACGTACCTCACCCCAGTGGTTTTAGTGGGAAAAACTGCCTTCCCACCCTTCAGGCATGAATCTTGGGGGTGGAGTCTGCTGATGTGCTCCATCTTTTGGGTCATCACATCCTGGGTGACGTCATCCTTCCAGAACAGACCTGAAGGATGAAAAGATGGTGTCAGTTGACATTTGGGACACTCTGACTGACCCACTCATGGACAAGAGTGATCTCTCTTTCAAGTACATACAGGATCACATTTTGTGGAGAGAATTAAATGAGATGATGTATAAAAGTTGCTTAGCAAAGTGCCTGGCATGTCATATTCAATTAGAATTATGCTTACAGTCTCTTTGATAATTTATTTTCTGCTATTGTGAGGATTAAATGAGGGATGTAAAGACTGCTTAGAAAACTTTAAGGCAGTGATTCTCAAACTTCAGTGTATATCAGAATCTCTTGCAAGGCTTATTAAAGCACAGATAGCTGTTCCCCTAGAGTTTATGATTCAGTACGTCTGGAGTAAAAATCAAGAACTGCATTTCCAGCAGGTTCCCTTGTGATGCTGTTGCTGCTGGTCTGGGATGCACTTTGAGAACTACTGCTCTGAGTCACTATATACACATTAGGCATCGGTAGTAGTAATATGAACTGCACGCAGATTTCCTGCCTCTCTTCCACTCTCCCCTTTCAAAAAATTTGTTCTAAGGAAGGGTCAGCCATCTTTTTCAAATGGGCTGTCCATTCCCTTTCATTACTCCCCTTTGTTTATCATACAAGGGTATTTCGAAAAGTTCATGGAGAGATTCATATTATCTTTTAATTCTATTTTCCACGAACTCTTTGAAGTACCCTCATTCAATTTCCCCTGCTTCTTACTCAGAGGCTGAGGTGTGTGTGTGTGTGTGTGTGTGTGTGTGTGTGTGTGTGTGTGTGTGTGTGTGTTCTGGCTGAGAACTTAGAGTACTGGTTCTGGAAAAACTCAGATAGTGCCAGGGTTTGGGATTAGTCCCAACGTGTTGGATGCTGGCTTCTTTCAGGGGTTCCTTCTAGAAGCTTCTGCTGGGCTCTTCCAGGGAGTTTGAGTGCAAACAGCCCACCCATCAAGACTCCACTCCCACTCTTGTCTCACCCCCTTCTCCATGATGTGAGAGTGACAAGAGAGTTTCAAGTAGAGACACTTGGAGAAGATTAAGCCTGTCCTCAGGTCAAACAGCCACTCACTGCTTTCCCTACCCCCATATCTGACCAGGCCCCAACCTCTGTTCTCCAGCTTTTGCTTACCTTGGGGTACAATCTGCTGGAGTACAATTTGTAAGTGCTGGAAGACTGGGGTAGTAAATCCTTGGAGGGGCCAGAGCTGTCCTACTCCAACTTGGCTCTGACCATCTAAGGGCAAAATAGTGGTGTCAACAAAGAGCTTAGCCAGAAGCTTTCCAAATCCCATTTGAGAAGCAGCTTCCTTCCACTCTCATTTCTGGATCCCTCGGTCTCTGTGTCTGCTCCCCCACCCCCATCCAGGCCCCTTCTTCCCCTCTTCAAGTCCTTTCATTTTTTCTTTCCCCATCACTATCTGCCCTGTTCTTCAGCCCTTGGACCTTATTCACCCTTGATACCAACTTCCAGGCAAGAACCAAGCTTACAGGCAAAGAGCAGCCCGTGGAGGTTCAGATGAGCAGAGACTCAGAAAGCTACCCACATGAGATGAATAATCAGACAGATATGGGGAAGCAGGTGAGCTGCATCTTAGGAAAGACTTCGAAGCCTGGAAGAGGTTCAGAAGGGGGCCTGGAATCCTCAGAAGAAGAAAGTATTGGTATGTATAGGGCTTGAGAGTCTACATGCTTTTCCTTTTTGGGGGGTGGGGATGGGCAGCTGACCAGTATGGGGCCAGCGCCACACTCTACCGAGTGAACTAACCGGCCAGACCCCTTTAGATCCTTTTCCTGAAAGCCACCGTTTGCCCAGCTGTGCACAGGGGAAAGACAGGGGTGGGAGAACATAACCCCTAGGGCCACACACACCAACTTATCCCAGGTAGATGGGGTAGGGCTGGAAGAGAGTCTGTTTCTTTCTATAGTGGAATTACCATGAGTCATTCTGGGCAGGTCTTAAGAAAAGGGAATTCTCTTCCCCAATCAAATGGATCCTCATAACAATTTCCTGGCCTTAGGAAGTAGTGGAGCTTCCAGCACCCTACTAAGAGATAAAGAAAAGGGAAGGGGAGCTGGTTCTCTGACGCAGCGCTCCCGGGACTGGTAGGAAAGGGCTGTGAGCTGGACTCGCTTGGCCCGGACCCGCAGCGCGGCGGGCGCTGTCCGTGGTGCTGAGGTGGCCGGAGCCGGCGTGGCGGCGGCGCTGGGCGGTGGAGACAGAGGCATCTCCACAGGGCTCGGCGGCCCTTCCCCCCCACGCCCCCCACGCCCCCCACCTGCCTCTCATCCACCACCAAGCTTCCTCCCACAGTTCTTCGCGAATCCTCTGCATTGGCCTCTAAGCCCAAGAATCGGGCAGGAAGAGCGGGCGTCAGACCAGGAACGTGCGCGCTCCTCCCTACGCGCTCTGCGCAGGCGTTCCCGAGTCTGCGCAGTCCACCTCCGACGGCGCCGATGGAGTCGACGCGGGTCTACCCGGGCTGTGCACCGGGGAGGCGTGGAAAGGAGGATGGCCCTTGTCCCCTGCCGTCCAGCGTTAGCCCAGCCTAAACTGCCCGTCTTACTGGAAATTGGATAACAGCCTCCAGCCTCCGTGAGCTGATGACTAAGCCCGGGCTCATCTCTCGGTCCCGCCTTCTCCCTGGAGATAGGACTCCGATACCCGCGGACCAGCGCTCCCGATTCCCTGCCACCCCCTTAGGCCTGGTCATCTCTTCCCTGGCCCTTCGGCGCGCCTTGCTTCGCCTGTGGCCGCATAGGTCGGTTTTACTTCCCGCTGCCCATTAGTCTTCCCAACCACTTCTAGAATCCCCAATCTTCCCACAGCCCACTTCTCTTAGGCCCCATATACCCAGCTCCATCCCAATTCTATGCTTCTTTCTTTCTCTCTCTTCTCACGCCCCCAAACACATTCTTCTACTCCTGCGTTTTCTAACCGTGAAGCCCCCTAACCCATGACTCTCAGGAGCGTTCTGTGGCCCTGCCCGCACCCCCTAGGTTTCCTCCTGACCGTGGGCACTAACGTCGCTGCAGCCCCCTGGGCAGCTGTTCAGCAGCAGGAAGCAGACGAGAAGCTGGAGCCCCCGGGAGCCCCCAGGCCGCAGTGGACGCTGCATCTTCCCGGGATCAGCGCGTTCGCTCGGCTGCCCAAGTCGCAGTGAAGGTAGAGACAGAGGCCGGAGGGGCTGAGCTGGGCTGTCACTTCCCACCACGGGCTTGCGAGGCGGGATCTGCATGACCCTGTCTCGGCAGCTCGGCCAATCGCCAGCGGGCACTGCCCCTGCGCCTACCCAACTCCTTCCCCCACATCTCCTCCCCGCACCCCTTGCCTCTTGGAATCCCTGACCCCGCTCATTTTTGACGTAATCCGGATCTCAAGGACCACTGCCTCTACTGCCAGTCCCAAGGTTGGAGAAACCGGTTGCATGTAACATGTGGGTGCAAATTATGCCTACCTCGTAAGTCTGTTGTGAGAATTAAAATATGAACAGCAAAGGAACAGTAGGTACTCAATGACTTTGCTTTTCTTATCCTCAACGCTCATTTTACCCTCACTCATCTGAAACGTTTAGCAATCAAATGGATTCGACCTGCAAAATATATTGCACATCCGTCCACTTTTCTCCACATCTAATGCCATCGCTCTGGTCCAAAACACAGTACTCTTTTTTTTTTTTTTTAAAAAGAAGACCGGTAAGGGGATCTTAACCCTTGAGTTGGTGTTGTCAGCACCACACTCTCCAAGTGAGCTAATCGGCCATCTCTATATAGGGATCCGAACTCGTAGCCTTGGTGTTATCAGTGTTGTGAGGTGCTTGCTCAGAAAGGAACCAAGAAAAAAAATTAAGTTTATGCAAAGTTTTTATCAGCCGGCCAGCGACTGCTTCCCCAGGTACTCTGGTTAGAGAGCAGCACTGAGCCTTGGTCTGGTGGAGTTTTTAAAGGCAAAAACCACATCCTGTTGGCACACGGGTCGAGCAGGTGCAGAAAGCAAGCTAGGTCACAGAAGCCAAAATGAGCAGTTAAGGCAGTCAAGCATAAAAATTTCCACAGGATATAGTTCCTATTTTATGAAAAGGTCAGCGGTTTCTCATGCGATGGGCAGGGGGCTGGTCTGACAGTTAAAATGAAGGGCCTACCTAAGATGGGGTTGGTAATGCTCAGGGTTCTCTGTTACAATCAGCACACTCTCCCAAGTGAGCCATGGACCGCCCTCAAACCACAGTACTCTTTTAAATCGAGCTACTGAAATAACTAGAGAGCTAGCTAACTGATCTCTTGGTTTCATTTTTGTGTACATATAAGTTAATGTTTGAGCTTTCTACACAATAGACTGGCATTTCAGAATTTTTTCCATTAAGCTTTAAAAAATGTATTAAGAAAAACTTCAAATTTAAAATAAGAGAAGAATCTAACAAGCACTGATGCATACCACCTAGACTTAATTGTAAATGTTTTGTCTCAATTGCTTCTTTTTCTTACTGAAGTATTTAAAAATAATTTAAAGACATCACGACTTACTTCTAAATAATTCACTATGCATCTCTTAGAATTTGTGATAAGTTCTTACATAACCACAATACTATTATATTTGTGGTCAGCTGAACAACGGTCCCCCAAAGATGTCCATGTTCTAATCCCCAGAACTTGTGAATATGTTTCTTTATATGATACGAGGAACTTTGCAGATGTGATTAACCTCAGAGGGTGATTGACTTTATTTTATTTTATTTTTATTTTTTATTTTTGGTGGCTGGCTGGTACGGGGATCTGAACCCTTAACTGAGTGAGCTAACTGGGCACCCCAAGGGTGATTAACTTTACATAAGAAGATTATTCTGGATTACCCAGATGGGCCCAATGTAATGGAATGGTTTCTTATATGAGGTAAGCAGGAGGGTTAGAGTCAGTAGTGGGAGATGTGACATTGGAAGCAAGAGGTTGGAGTGAGGCAAGGATGGGGCCCCAAGCCAAGGAATGCAGACATCCTCTAGAAGCTGAAAGTAGCAAGGAAATGGATTCTCCCCTTAAGCCTCCAGAAGGAATACAGCCCTGCTGACACCTTGATTTTAGACCTCTTACTTCCAGAACTGTAAGGTAACGAATTTGTGTTGTTTTCAGCCACTAAATTTGAGGCCATTTGTTACAGCAACAATTGGAAACTAATACAACATCTAAAAATATTTACTATGATTTCTGATACAGTTTGGATATATTTGTCCCCCCCCCACAAAGCTCATGTTGAAATCTGATCCCAGTGTGCCAGTGTTGGGAGGTGTTTGGGTCGTGGGGGCTGATCCTTCAAGAATAGATTAGTACCCTGGAGAGTGAATTTCTTCATGTGTTTGTTCCTGCCAGAGCTGGTGGTTAAAAGGAGTTGGGCACTTCCTCTCCATCTCTCTCTTACTTCCTCTCATGAGGTGATCTCCTTGCACTCTCTGGCTGCCTGCTATGAGTGCCAGCAAACTGAGACCCCAGCAGATGCAGCTGTCCCAGAATCACAAGCCAAATAAACCTCTTTTCTTTACAAATTACCCAGTCTCAGACATTCTGTTATAGCAACACAAAAATGGACTAATACAATTCTCTAATTGACAAAATTCTCTAATATTTCTGGATACAACTCCTTCTTTAGATAAATAGTTTGTGAATATTTTCTGCAACTCTACATTTCACCTTAATTTTCTTAATAGTGTCTTTTGAAGAGCGAAATATTTTAATTTTGATGAAGTACAATTTATTGATTTCATTTTATTATGGCTAATGATTTTTATGTTCTTAGAAATGTTTGCCTACCCCAAACTCACAAACATTTTCTCCTGTTTTCTTCTAAAAGTTTGGTTATGCTGGTCTTATACAATCAGTCAGAGAGTAGTGCCTCTTCTTTTATGCTCTGAAAGTTTGTGTATGGTTGGTATTATTTCTTTTTAAAGTGTTTGGGTCTGGAGTTTCTTTGTGAAAAAGTTTTATTACAATTTCATTTTTTTTTTTTTAGCTATTCTAGATATTAGAATATTTAGATATTCTATTTCTTTTCATGTCTGTTTTAGAAACTTGGATATTTCAAGAAATTTGTCCATAATGTATATTATAACTGTTACCATAAAGATGTTTGTAATATTTCTTTATTATCCTTTTAATAGTTATAGAATTTGAAGTGATTTCATCTTTCTCATCCCTAATTGTGATAGTTTATATTTTCCTTCTTTTTTGTTTACCAGTATAGCTAGAGATTTATCAATGTTACTGATCTTTTAAAATAACTGACTTTTGGTTTCATTGTTTTTTCTCTATTGCTTGCACATTTTATTAATTTACATTCTTAGCTTTACTATTATTATTTCCTTCTATTTTCTTTGGATTTCAATTCTTTTCTTTTTCTAGCCTCTTGAGTTTGTAGCTTAGATCCTTGATTTAAACATTTTCTTCTCTATGTAAATGAATGTAAAGATACACATTTCCCTGTGAGCACTACTTTTGTGTATTGGTATTACAATTTGGTTAAGAATATTTTCTAATTTTTCTTGTGACTTCTTGTGATTTCTTAGACCCAGAGATTATTTAAAAGAATTTTGCTTTTGGGAATATTTCAGGGGTTTTGTTATGTATTTATATTTTAATTTCAGTGTGGTCTGAGAACATGTTTTGCATGACTTCAGTTGTTTTGACTTCATTGATTTTATGGCTCAGCATATACTTTATCTTGGCAAATATTTTATATACAAGGGAACAGAATATGCATCTGCAACTGTTGGTTTTAGGGTTCTATAAATGTCAAGTAAGTCAGATTGATTAATAATGTTCAATTTTTTTCATATCTATATTAAATTTTGTATGCTTGTTCTATTAATCATATTAAAATATTTTGTGAAATTGTGTCTTTTGTATCAGTTCTATCAATTTTGCTTTATGTTTTTTGAAATTATGTTATTTGATGCATTTACATTTAGTATTGTTATGCCCTCTTGAAGAATTGACCCTTTTATTGTGAAATATCACTTTTCATCTCTTATAATATTGTTTGACCCTTTTATTGTGAAATATCACTTTTCATCTCTTATAATACTGTTTACCTTAAGCCCACTTTTTCCTGGTATTGAAATAGCCACAACAGCTTTCTGCTGGTTAACATTTTCATGGTGTATCTTTTCCCATTGTTTTATTCTAAACTTATCTCTGTTATTAAACTTAAAGGGTATATTTTGTAAACAAGATATAGTTTGATTCTGGTTTTTTAAAATGCAGACTGACAATCTCTGTCTTTTAATTTAAGTGTTTAGTCATTTATATTTAATGTAATTATTGATATATTCAGGGTTAATTATACCATCTTGTTATTTCTTCTCTTTTCTTTTTTCTTTTTTTTAAAAAGATGACCAGTAAGGGGATCTTAACCCTTGACTTGGTGTTGTCAGCACCATGCTCACCCAGTGAGCTAACTGGCCATCCCTGTATGGGATCTGAACCTGGGGCCTTGGTGTTATCAGCACCACACTCTCCTGAGTGAGCTACGAGCTGGCTCTTGTTATTTGTTTTCTGTTTGTCTTTTCTATTTTCTTTTCTTTTTGAATAACCAAGCAATTTTTAGCATTCAGTTTTACTTTACTTTTTTTTTTTTTTGTGGCTGGTTGGTATGGGGATCAATTGACTTTTTAACTATACCCCTTTATATTATGTTTAAGAGGTTACTCTAGAGATTACAGTAAGCCAGTAAGCACCCTTAACTTATAACAACTACTTTATCCTACCTTTTATTTATTTATTTATTTATTTTGGTGGCTGGCTGGTAAGGGGATCTGAATCCTTAACCTTGGTGTTATCAGCACCATGCTCTAACCAACTGAACTAACAAGCCAGCCCAAGTACTCTGAATTTATATTATGTTACATCATGTAAAATGTATAAACCTTACAACAGTATAATTTATTTACCCCTCCATCCTGTGTACTCTTGTTATATATTTGATTTCTACATATTTTGTAATCCACACAATGCTTTTAAAACTTATTTGTGCTTTACTAAGTCAGTAGACTTTTAAAGACATTAAAAAATATTTACTCACATATATACTATTTTCTATACATGCTCTTCGTGCCTTCTTTCAGATTCCAGTTGGTACCTGAAATCATTTTGTTCCAGCTTAAAGAGCTTCTTTGGTATTTCTTGTGTGAGTCTGCTGACAATGACCTCTCACACTTTTTGTTTGTTTAAAAATATTTCTCTTTCTCCTTTTGAAAAAGTTGTTTCCAAGTTAGACCATTATCCTACAGGCCTTAGATGCTGCTATTGTATTATCCTACAAGTCTTAGATTCTGTGTTCTGTAATCTTTTTCTCTTGGTGCTTCTGATTGAATAACTTCAATTAACTTGATCCTTTCTTCTGCTATGTCCAGTCTGCTATTAAACTCATTCTATAAATTTTTCATTTCAGATGTTATGTTTTTTATTTATTGAATTCAAATTTGATTCTTTATAGAGTTTCTATTTCTCTGCTGAGGTTTCCCAACTGTTTGTCCATTCTATCTTTTTCTTGTAACTTATTTAACATATTTATAATAGCTGTTTTTAATTCCTTGACTGCTAACATCTGGCTCATTGATGGGTCTCCTTATAATGACTTTTTTTCTCTTGATAATGATTTACATTTGTCTGTTTATTTGTCAACTAATTTTTGGTTGTATATTGGACATTTTGGGTTGATGCATTGTACAGGCTGTAAATTACATTTCTTTTTTTAAAGGGTGTTGAATTTGTTATGGCAGGCTGCTATGATTTAGATATGTTTTGTCCCCCCCAAATTCATGTTGAGGCTTGGTCCTCAATATGGCAGTGTTGAAAGGGATCTAGTGGGAGGTGTTTGGGTCATGGGGGTGGACCCCTCATGGGTAGATTAATGTTCGAAGTGAGTTCTCCTTCTAGGGGGATTAGATTGTTACTGTGAGAGTGGGTCGTTACAAAGCAAGTTCCCTCCTTGTGTTTGCTCTCCTTTGCATATATCCAGTTCCCCTTTTGACCTTCTGCCATGTTATGACACAGCTGAAAGCCCTCACCAGAAGCCAGTGCCATGCCCTTGAACTTCCCAGACTTCTAATAAACCTCTTTACTTTATAAATTACCCAGTCGCTGGTATTCTGTCATAGCAACACAAAACTGACCCAGACACAGGAAACTGAATTTTTGGCAGAAAGCCTTGACATTGTGGAAGCCTGGTTAGAGCAGGAGTGTTTTAGTTCTGTTCTTAATTCTAGGCTGTATCTCTTAGTCCCAAATATAAGGTGTTGTCCTTTTGGGATTTCAACATAAACCCCAAGGTGTTTGCCAAAGCCTTCTAATTTTATGGGTCCTGAACCCCAAACTTGATCTCCCTAACACCGTGACAGCAGCCAAAATTCCTGTTCAGATATTTGACTTTTCCACTATGTTGAAATCTTACCCTGTATGTGTGCCTTTTAGAAGATAGGTAAGGGGCCGGCCCGTGGCTCACTCGGGAGAGTGCGGTGCTGATAACACCAAGGCCCCGGGTTCGGATCCCATATAGGGATGGCCGGTTCGCTCACTGGCTGAGCGTGGTGCTGACAACACCAAGTCAAGGGTTAAGATCCCCTTACCGGTCATCTTTAAAAAAAAAAAAAAAAAAAAAAAGAAGATAGGTAAGGAGTTGAGTGAAGTGTGTACAGATTTTGAGTTCCTGTCTTATAGCTCATTCATTTTCCCAGATTTCTCCCTCAACTTTCAGCTGCTCTGGCATCCTCATGCTCCAGACTCTGCTTCCCCAACCAGTAAGACACCACTCTCCGACTGATCTCTATGTCCCTATGTACTGCAGTGAACTGTGAAGTATCTTTATGGGAAAATCCTCTTAAATGTAGAGTTTACCTGGTGGGTTTTCCTTTTTTCAAGGATTATAATGCTTCTAGTTTTTCTTGCTTTCTGTTGGTTTCCATGCTTTTTTACAGTTATTTTTTTGTTTTGTCTAGAGTATATATTTAGTGTCAGTAAGAGGGTCTAACATAAGCTGTTTTGTCATTCCAGGAACTAAAAGTTTATCTGGTTATCACTGATTGTGTACTGGATATATTGGGGCTTTTCCTTTTTTTAAAAGATGACCAGTAAGGAGATCTTAACCCTTGACTTGGTGTTGTCAGCACCACACTCTCCCAAGTGAGCTAACCAGCCACCTCTATATAGGGATCCAAACCCGTGGCCTTGGTGTTACCAGCACCACACTCTCACACTCTCCCGAGTGAGCCATGGGCCGGCCCTGCTTTTTTTTTTTTTTTTTTTTTTTTTTTTTTAAATTGTGGCAAAACACATATTACATAAGGATTGCCATTTTAAGCATTTTTAAACATATAATTGTGTGAAATTAATTATACTCGCAATGTGGTGTAACCACCACCTCTACTACCTCTATCTATTTCCAAAATTTTTTGTCATCCTAAACATAAACTCTGTACCCATTAAGCAGTAACTTCTCATTGTTCCTCTCCGCCCTCCCCAATTCTGGTAACTTCTAATCTACTTCTATCTCCATCTCAGAAAAATTTTTTTCCTTTTAAATTTATTTTTTCTTAATTGACCCATGATAATTGTACATATTTATGGAGTACAATGTAATATCTGGGTACATTTATACAGTGTGCAACGATCATTTCAGGGTGTTTAGCATATCCATCACCTCAAACATTTGTCACCACTGTGTGTTGGGAGTCAGATATGTTATTTTTAAAGGATTTGCGGCAATAATTTGAAGCCTAGGAGCAAATGAGGGCAAACCTGCTTTGGGAGGTATAATGCTCCTGGAAAAAGGGACAGACATATTAGTGTTTGGGTAGGCTGAGCAAAGGTGGGTGCCCCTTTTAAGATTTCAAATTACAAAGGGAATAGCTACCAAACTGATAAATGTACATAAGCATTGATGCTGCACTTCTTTTTTGCTATTCATTGGAGGGGATTCTAATGCTGAGAGTAATATCCTCAAACGACTGTGCAGGTTCTCAAGACTATTGAACCTGGGGTTCACAGGGAGGAACTTCCTTCCCCATTGAGAAAAAAAGACTACGAGAAAGAGTGGCTGGGGGTAGTGGGTGAGAAAAGAGAGCAGTTCAGCTGTGCTCCTATTCTGACTTGCATTCATGTAATGAAAGATGTCTGGAATGAGAAAGGAATCAGAAACCTGAGTTCTGTCTGTACCAAGGAGCTGTGCTATTCCACATCCCCACCCCAAATGTCCCCTCTGTTCTGGCTCTAAAGTAAAATATGTAAGAGACCAACTGTCCGGCCTCCAGATAAGCCCACAAAAAGAGTTTCCATGAAAACATACTTTAAAGATCTAATCTAGTAGCAAGGGCTGGCCAGTTAGCTCATTGGTATAGAGCATGGTGCTGATAACACCAAGGCCAAGGGTTCAGATCCCCTGTACCAGCCAGCTGCCAAAAAAAGTAGCTGTCCTAGAACTTCCCCCTGGGGGGTAATCTGGGGTGGGATCCGGGGCCTGGAGACCTCAGTGTGCTACAAAGTTTTGTTCAGAGAAGGAAACAGCTCAAAGAAGCTCTACAATAGGAGGAAAATGGGATTTGGAATTTGTGTGTATATGTGCTGGGGCCTCCTGCTCCACAGTTTAACCCCTGCCACCCCCAGCACATAGGCTCTAATAGCAGTCTTGATTTCAGTGAAACTTGAGGCACAGTTTCTCAACAACCACCTGACAGCTAGCCTCTCCTTGGTTCCTGTGTAGTGATCTTTTCTCCCTCCCTGATTTTTCCCTTAGGTACAGAGCTAGTCAAGGACTCTGATCCTGGAAAAGAATGGCAGATTCTTGTTTACATGCTTAGTAACACCATAGCGACCAGTTCTCTTGCAGGGATCAATCAGGGCTGATGATGTCATCCCAGTAACTAATCCAGGCAGAAGCAGCACAGCTGCCATGGTGACAGGAGTCAGAAGCAGTTTTTCTGGAAGGCATGAGGTTCTGGAGACCCCTGAGGTTCAGGCTGCCTCTAGGTAGAGTGCATGGCCAGCTGGAGGTGCTCAGCTGCACTGCGATTGCTTAGTCCAAACCACAACAGTTTTCCCTGGACCAAGACAACACTTCCTAACAGGACTATTGATTCCATTCTTGCCCCTATCAGTACATTCTCCAACAGTGTTAGAGTAGTCTTTTAAAACTGTACATCACATCATTCTATTCCTTTCTTTAAAATCCCCAGTGATTTTCCTCTACGCTTTGCGTAAGATCTAGACCCTTTATTATTACCTGCAAGGCCTTGTATAGTCAGTATTGAACTTATTTCTCCAACCCCATCTCCTACCATTGGTTGTTCTGTTTATTTATTTACTGTACCATTTGAGAACTGAAAAATATGACAACTAAAATAAAAACTCACTGGATAAGCTCAATAGCAGAATAGGAATGATGGAGGAAAGAGTCAGTTAACTTGAAGATAAATCAATAGAAATGATCCAATCAGAACTGTAGAAGAGAAAAAAAAATCAAGGAAAAAATTTAACAGAGCCTCAGGGACCAGTGAGACGATACTAAAAGTCTAACATTCATGGGCCGGCCCATGGCTCACTCGGGAGAGTACGGTGCTGATAACACCAAGGCCATGGGTTCGGATCCTATATAGGGATGGCCAGTTGGCTCACTAGCTGAGCGTGGTATTGACAACACCAAGCCAAGGGTTGAGATCACCTTACCGGTCATCTTAAAAAAAAAAAAACGTCTAACATTCACATCAATGGAATTGCAGAACAAAGGAACAAGTAGTATAGTACAAAAAAAAAAAAAAAAATTGAAGAAATAATGGCCAAAACTTCCCAAATTTTACAAAAGACATAAATCGACAGATTCAAGAAGCTCAGTGAATACAAAACAGGATAAGTCCAAAGAAATATATACTCTGACACATCATAATCAAAATTCTAAAAACGAAAAACAAAGAAAAAATTTCAATACATCACTTAAAGGAGAACAGTGATTTGAGTAACTGTGTATTTTTCATTTTAAACTTTGAGGGCCAGAATGCAGTGGAACAACATTTTTTAAATGGTGAAAGAAAGGAGCTGTCAACCCCAGAATTCTATAACCAACAAAAATATACATCAGGAATGAAGGTGAAATAAAGGTATTCTCAGATGAAGAAATACTAAGATAATTCATTGCCAGCAGAAACATCAGGGATGAAGGAAGAGCAATAAAAATGGTAGATATCTGAGTAAATATTAAAAACTATTCTTCCCCTCATGAATTATTTGAAATATGTTTGGTTGAAAGCACAAATTATAACATTGTCTGATAGAGTTTTCAATGTATGTAGATATAATTGATTCTAATTGACAATTACAACATAAATGGGAAGGGTAAAGAGACCTGTATGCTGGTAAGATTTCTACATTCCACTTAAAATGGTAAAATAGAGATTATAAGTAGACTGTGAAAAGTTAAGTATGTACACTGTGATCCCTAGAGCAACCACTGAAAAAACTATACAAAGAAATATAGTAAAAAACACAATAGATACATTAAAATAGAATACTAAAAGTGTCTCAATAATCCATAATAAGGAAGAAAGGGGAAGCAAGGAACAACAACAATGAAAAAAGAGGGAACAAACAGAAAATAAATAATAAAATGGTGGATATAAATCCAAATATACTAATAATTGTACATGGTGTAAATGCATCAATTAAAAGATAGAGATTACTGCAATCATTTAAAAAATACCCCAACAACATGTTGTGAACAAAACTCACTTCAAGAGCATGGTGCTAATAACACCAAGGTCAAGGGTTCAGATCCCTGTATCAGCCAGCCAAAAAAACCAAAACAAAACCAAAAAGAACTCACTTCAAATATAACTACATAGGTAGGTTAAAAGTAAATGAATGGAAAGGTATGCCATGCTAACAAAAATCAAGAGAAAACTTGGGTGGCTATATTAATATTACACTAACTGACTTTAACACACAAAAAATTACCAGGGAAAAAGAAGAACATTACATAATGAAAAGAGTCAATTCACCAAGAAGGCACAGCTCTCAATGTGTATGTACCTAACAATAGAGCCTCAAAATACATTACACAAAAATGAACAGTACTGAAAGGAGAAATAGACAAATCCACAATTATATTTGGAGACTTCAACACCCTTCTCAGAAATCAAGAGAACTAGTCAACATAAAATCGGCAGGATATAAAAGAACTGAATCACACCATCAACCAATTGATTCTAACTGATATTTACATAATACTCTAACAACAACAGCAGAGTACACATTCTTTTCAGGTGCACAATGAAACATTACCCATATTCTGAATCATATCCTGGATTATAAAACAAACGTTAGTAAATACAAAAGAATTGAAATTTATACAAAGTATATTTTATGACCATAATGCAATTAAACTAAAAAACAATAACAAAAATAACAGTAAAGTCTCAAAAAACTTGAGCATTAAACAGTACTTTAAAATAATCCATGGGTCAAAAAGGAAGTCTTAAGGGATATTAGAAAATATTTTGGACTGAACAAAAATAAAAACAAAACATTTCAAGATTTGTGGGATGCAGCTGAAGGAGTACTTAGATCAAAGTTTATGGCATTAAATACTTATCTTGGAAAAGTTATCAATATGAAGGAACTAGAGATAAATGCATAAATCAATATAATTGAAAACAGAAAAATAGACAAGTATCAATGAAGCAGAAATCTGCTTCATTGAAAAAAATCAATAAAACATTTACCAATAAGATAAACCCCTAGCAAGACTGACAAAGAAATAGAGAAGAAACAAATTACCATTATCAGGAATGGAAGGGGGATTATCACTATTAATCCCACAGACATTAAAATGATAATAAAGGGCTGGTGGGTTAGCTCACTTGGTTAAAGCATGGTACTGATAACACCAAGGTCAAGGGTTCAGATTCCCTTACCAGCCAGCCACAAAAAAATAAAAATAAAATTTAAAATAAAATAGTAAAGAAACACTACAAACAACCCTATGCGTGTATATTTCATAACTTAGTTGACATGGACCAACTCCTTAAAAACCACAAACTACCAAAACTCACCCAAGATGAAATAGATAACTTGTAAAGTCTTATAACTATTAAAGAGATTGAGTTCATATTAAAAACTTCCCCCCAAAAGCAGTCTCCAGGATGAGATGGTTTCACTGGCATATTCTATCAAATATTTAAAGAAATAACAATTTTACACGATCTCTTCCAGAAAATAGAAGAGAGAATACTTCCCAACTCATTATTTAAAGTCAGCATTGCCTTGATACCAAAGTCAGGACAAGACAGCACAAGAAAACTGCAGACCAACATCCCTATGAACAAAGGCATAAAAACACTAAAATTTTAGCAAACTGATTCCAGCAATAAATATATAAAAAGAATCCTAGGAACACAAGGCTGGGTCAACATTTGAAAACCGAGCAATATAATCCACCAAATTAACAGTTTAAGAGGAAAAACTACACAATCATACCAATGGATGCAGAAAAAGCGTTGACCAAAATTTAAAATCCACTTGTATTTAAAACAGGCAAATAAAAAACAAACCTCTCGTCAAAGCAGGAATAGAAGGGAACTTTAACTTGATAAAGGGCAACTACAAAAAACGCTACAGCTAACATCATTCTTAATGATGAAATGCTTTCCCCTAAGAGCAGGAACAAGCAAATATGTCCACTCTCACCAGTGCAGTTCAACATAGTACTGGTAAAAAATTCCATTTAGGATCATCTTCTTCTGCTTAAAGAACACCCTTTAGAATTTCCTTTAGTGAAAGTGTGTGGGTTGTGAGTTCTCACAAATGAAGATTTTCTGAAAATGTCTTTATTTCACTTTCACTTTTGGAAGTTATTTATACTAGATACAGAATTCTAAGTTTGCAGCTATTCTCTTTCAGCATACTGAAGATACCAGCCTGGTATCTCACTGTCGTTGGTATAACTGTAACTCACACTTCTTGGAAGGTAGTCTTTTCCCCCTAACCTACACCACAGCTGTATTGAAGATTTTCTCTCTTTTTAATTTTGTTTCCTATAGTTTCACTATGATCTTTCCAGGTATGAATTGCTTCCTATTTATCCTGCATGTGTTTCTTTGGGAATTTTTACATTGAAGGCTTACAAATGTTTCTGGAAAATTCTGAGCCATTAACTCTAAGTATTGCATCTCCCCTCTTTCTTTCTCCTCTCCTTTTAGGTCTTCAGTGAAATGTGCGTTAAACATTATTGCTGTGTCCTTTACAGTTCTTACCCTCCCTTTTGCATTTTCATACTTTGTGTCTCGTTCTTCATCCAGGTAGTTTCTTCTGACTTACGCTATAGTTTATTAATTCTCTATTTAGCTGTTTTAATCTGCTATTAATCCTACCCCATGAAATTTTAATTTGGGCAATCGCATTTTTTAAATTCTATAATTTCTCTTTGGTTCTTTTCCAAATTTGTTTTTAAAATTTTAATGGATTTTATTTTTTATTTTTTTTAAAAGATGACCGGTAGGGGGATCTTAACCCTTGACCTGGTGTTGTCAGCACCACGCTCTCCCAAGTGAGCTAACCGGCCATCCGTATATGGGATCTGAACCCGTGGCCTTGGTGTTATCAGCACCGCACTTTCCCGAGTGAGCCACGGGCTGGCCCCAAAATTTTAATGGTTTTTAGTTCTCTGTCAACATTTTCAAATATGTCTTTTATTGTCTTGAACAGAATAAACAGTGCTTTTTCTTCTGTATCTTGCATTGCTGTTTCTGTTTCAGGTTTTGGTTGTTTCTGCTACTTCTCACTCACATGGTCTCATCTTCTCTTGTGACTGTTCATCTTTGAATGTGAGCTAAACACGGTGTTTGAAAAAAATCAGAAATAATTTGAGGTTTACCTTAATGTTACATCCTTCCAGAGAGAATTTTTCTTTATTTCTTTCAGGTGTTTGGGGGCATGAGAGGTCTAAGATCACCATAATCCAATTTTAAGATCACTCAGATGACTTAAAACTTGGATGCTTATAAACAACAGCTAATGTACTTTTTTTTTTTTTTTTAAAGATGACCGGTAAGGAGATCTTAACCCTTGACTTGGTGTTGTCAGCACCATGCTCTCGCAAATGAGCAAACCGGCCATCCCTATACAGGGATCCGAACCCGTGGCCTTGGTGTTATCAACACCACACTCTCCCAAGTGAGCCACAGACCAGCCCCCTAATGTATTTTTATTTCTTCCTTGTAGGGTGTAACCCTTTGCAATCCCAAGCAAAAATAGAGAGGGTTCTTGTTTTTGTCATTTGTTTTAAACCAGAGATCTTACTCTTCACAGGCTGTGACTTTCCAAATTTGATTCTCTAGTTCCATAAGGACCTGTCCTTATGCTAGGTACCCAGGACACAGAGATCAGTCGTATACATGCGTACTAGGTAGAAAGTCAAACATAGGGTTTGTACAGAGGAGGGAGTGATGAACTCAGGTAGGAGAGATGCTAGGACGGTCTGAGAGGGCACAATAAAAAAGGAAATATTGAACTCATATTTTTAAGATAAGCTGGACAAGGTGTGTCGGGTAGTACTTACAGGTAGAGAGAACTGTGTATATAAGGGCAGAGCAGTGTGAACCAGCTGGGCTCAGTTTGAGAAATACAAATAGGGCTGAACTGCTAGAGCACATATGCAGGCAGAAAGGAGGAATATTTCAGACACGACGGGAGAGGTTGGCAGGGGTCAAGATCTTGAAGGCCATATGGGCCAGATAAGAAGCTTGGGCTTTTTCCTGTATGCTGTGGGGGACATTAAACAATTCCAAACTCATGGCAGCAGGGACTTGGTCTTGTTCACCACTGTATCCCCAGTGCCTGGGACTGAGTCCAAAACATAGTAGATTGTCTTGGTTTGGATTCACCCAAAAGGGAACTTGAGGCAAGGACTGGGTGCATGTGGTTTAGGTGGAAGGTCATCCTTGAAAGTGCAAGTGAAGGAATGGGGAAATGTGAGAGAAAGGAAGGAGAAAAAGCCAATAAAGAGAATGTTGGTGAGCAAGTCATGGCGGTGGGGGTTGGGAATCAACCCTGCTGAGACCCCTGAGGATCCACGTAGAACTTGTCTCAGACTTATCCCAAGGGAAGGGAATGCTGGAATATTTATCTGCTAACTCAGTCCTTAGCACATTGAGGATTGCCTCTAACGGTGTTAAATCCCAGGCACTTCAGGGCTGTCTGGTGCACAGGTATGGAGTTCTCCAGGCATTCCAGAAAACCTTCAGGATGAGAAGCAGAGAATTCCTGGGGCTTGAGGTGGAACCTGTCACCACTTACAGATACTGTCCACTTGCTGCTGCAGGTGACCTCAGAGACAAGCCAGAGGTATGAGGCAGGGCACCTACCCAGTCTGCTGCACAGGTATGAATATGTTGTATATATGTCTTTCTTGCCTGACTAGTCCTCAACTGCCTGGGGCAGGAACCATGTATTGCAGTGGCCAGGCTCAGGGAAGTGCAGATCTCTACAAATGTGTGTTGAATAAAAGAGAGGAGAATGTATCATGGGAAAAAGTAGGGTGGGTGGTAGGGGTCAACTTCATTAATAAGAACTAGGTATACATAAATGTGACTAATTGAATGTTATGTTTTGCTATGTCCTTACAAGCAAGAATGCAGGGGAGAGGACATGTACTGGTGACATCATTAAACCTGTTTACCAGAGAAGTGCCTCAGTTTCTCTGCATTCTGTAAGTGGTGAGCTTGATACCTTCCCACATGCTCCCATTTGTGTGAATCAAATGAGCTGAGTGTGAAGATGCTTTGAGAAATATAAAGCTCGAGGCATGAGACTTGCTGAAGTTTAGCTGGGTTGAGCACTGGTGGCTGGACTCTCCTTTCCCAGGGGGATTCTAACCATAGGTAGCAAATGGTAGATGTGCATAGCCTTTGGTTGCAGAATTCTCTTGGCGTGGGATTGGTATGACTGCCCTGTAGGGACCCCTGATGCTGAGAGGGTACCATGGACCTCAGAGGGAAGAGCAGGATCCCAGGCCTGCCTGACCTGGAGTCTGGAGTGAAGGATTTCCTTCCAAAAGGGGAAGGAAGACCAGCAAGACACATGGTAAGGCTGCGGTAGGGATGCCTGCGATTCCACCCTGCCTTCTACCTGCTTAGAAATGACCTGTGGGAGGAGAAAGTTATCTGAAACTAGGCCTCGGGCAGCCAGGGGCTGTGCTGTCTGTACCCCACACCCAAGCTTCCCTGTGTTCGCCTCCTGCCTCTCCCACCTCTCTCACCTCAGAGGCTCTGGCCAGGCCCAAACCCCACGCATCCTGCCTCCAGATAAGTCTGCAGAGTTTGCTTGAAAATTGGCTTTAATGATCGGGATTTGGGTCAGCCTGAAATTGCCCCTCTTGAGAGCATCAGGGAAAGTGTGGGGCATGGGAGGCTTCCCATGACACCTTAATCGTCTATAAGGTTGTAACTCAGAGTAAGGAACCCCTCAAAAAAGTCCTAAAATGGGAAGAAGGAAGGGATTTTGAATTAATATGCCCAGGCAGGCGTTACCACACCCTCCCCCAACCAATACAGAACAAGTCTCAATAGTAGTCTCGATCTAAAAGCCCTGAGACAATGACTCAGGCCTTCCCCTGGTCCCCCATCTCTAATCTCATCTCCTTCCTGGGATTTTCCATTAGACACAGCGCTGGTCAAGTCCCCTGAGCCTGGAGACAAATAGCAGCTCCTTGCTTGCATGTTTGATAGAACTATGGCAACTAGTCCCCATCATGGGGTCAGTCACAGGACTAATGATGTGGCCTGGCAACCAATCCATGCTAAGGAGCCCAGCTGCCATGGTGACAGGGATGGGGACCAGTTCTTTGAAAGGGGTGAGGGGCTGGAGCACCTCTGAGATGCAGGGTGCCCTGGATAGAGTCCAGCTGGAGGTTTCTCAGCTATGCTGCCACGAACTTAGTCCAAGTTACCACCAGATCCCACCTGGACAATCAGGTCTACCTGCCTCCAATTCTGTCCATTTTGTAATCTGTTTTCTGGCAGCATCAGTGTATCTTTATAAAATGGTTACCATGTCGCTGTGCTCCCTTCCTTAAAAATCCCCCAAGGATTTCCAACTGCACTTTGAATAAAACCAAACCCCATGTCTATGGACTACAAGCCCCAAGTAGTCCTGGACCTATTCTCCAAGCTCATCTCCTACCACCAACCGCTCTGTCTGCTCTGGAATCTCACCTAACAGCAATTGTATTTGAAAGTCTCTTTGCCTTGGGGACCCTCCTCCATGTCTTCCCCTGGCTGCCTCCTTATCATTTATTTCTAAGTTCAAATGTAGCCTTCCTTAGTGTGGAGGGGCCTGATGTGTGAAACAGTGCAACTGCCCCTGAGGGAGGTTAAGGAGAGAAGGGTGTGTGCGCTCTCTCTCTCTAATATATACACAGATGGGCAAGGTGGAGAGATTGGGGTCATGTCAAGATTCTCTTAGAAAACAGAGAGCTCCTATGTTTTCTAAAACACTGGAAACTCTGAAGCAGATTTCTGCAGACGCTTCAAATTCTGTGCCTGTGCTTGATCTTGCGGAACAAGAGGCCACTGGAGGCCCCAGCCCCTGCATCCTGCACTTGCTGAAAACTATCACGGGATGTCTGTGAGACAGAGAAAGTGGGGGCGCCCTCTAGTGGGGACATGAAGCATTTCCCTTCAATCCCGCAGCTGCTAGCTGGCATGCTTCTTGTCTTTAATCCTCACAGTAGCCTAGAGGGTTGGCATTATTACCATCCCCATTCCACTGACATGGAAGGAGGGCTTGACGAGCATAAGTAATGTGTCCAAGGTCACAGCTGGGAAGGAGCAGAGCTAGGGTTGGGCTGGCTCTGTCTGTGTGGAGAGCCCTGTGCCTGCCCCTCCACCAGGCCCACTCTTCCAGAAGGTCCTCCCCAGACTCTGCCCTCGGTGAAGCCTTGTCAGTCCTCATTTAGCCCATATCCCTCCCCTCCTTCACTCTGCCTCCCTCCTTAAACAGGCCCTTGGTGGGCTCAGCCTGCTGGGACAGGGCCAGGCCCTCACCTGCAGCGGGGCCTTGATGTGGGCAGTCACTTTGGTCCAGGATCTCCGAGACCACTGCAGAGTGAAAGCATTGCTCCCTGTTCACCTTGGTCTCTGGGTTCTGAGGGGAGGCAAGCCAGGAGTCAAAGGTGAGGAGAAAATGGTTGCCAGGCCCAGAGGGAAAGAGATGGGGCCCAAATGAAGGATTCAAAATCCCTGAGGGAGTCTCACCTTGGGGAACAAGAGCTGACGTTTCTCCTCCTGCTCGCCCCTGAAAGACAAAGCTTAAGCCAGAGACAGCAGATAGGAGCCATACTTCCTACTCCTTCCCTTTGCAGACATTAGTAATGGATCATGGATTCCTTCTGGCTGAAATCAGACAGGAACTCTTATTTTCTCTTCACTGGACTCCTGACAGCTCCCACCTGCAGCTCTAATGCTCTTTCCCTCCCAGTTTCTCTGCCTACCGCGCGTGGGCAGCATGGGCCAACCACAGGCCTCACACACCTCACCCTGGTGGTTTCGGTGGGAAAGGCTGCCTGCCCATCGCTTGGGCAGGCCTGTGGGGACTGGAGCCCGGGCCTGTGCTCCGTCTTCTGGAGCCTCACATTTTGAGTGATGTCATCCTTCCAGAACAGTCCTGCATGGTGAAAGATCGAGTGGGTTGACACTTGGGACAGTCTGAATGACCCACCCCAGAAACAGGACTGTGATTAGAGTTTCTCCTTTCCCCAAAGTGCATAGGGACTGCAGAGCAAAGGGGCATTGGAAGGGACCCAAAGACTGGCTGAGGTACAGGAGTTTGCCTTCTGCGCTGCCTCAGGGTTTGAATCCCTGCTCTCACTAGCTCTGTGACCCTGGGAATTTAATCAAACTTTCTGAGCCTCAGTTTTCTCACTCATAAAATGACAGAGAGAATTAAAGGAGATGATGCTTATATGAGGGTATTTCAAAAAGTTCATGGAAAGATTCATAATATCTTTTAATTCTATTTTTCTGTGAACTTTTTGAAGTACCCTCATACAGTTGTTCCTCAGCATCTGTGGGGAATTGGTTCCAGAACCCCACAACCCCCACCCTGCAGGTACCAAAATCTGCGGATGTTCAAGTGCCTGATATAACGTGGCGTAGTGTTTGCAGATAACCTACACACTTCCTCCTGTATACTTTAAATCATCTCTACATTACTTACAATACCTAATATAATGCAAATGCCATATAAATATTTGGTGTACTGTATGTTTTGTATTTTTTTATTGTTTTTTTTTTTTTTTTTCTTGAGTATGTTCGATCTGCGTTTGGTTGACTCTGCCAACTTGGAAGCTGTACATTTCCTAGCATAGTGCTTGGCATGTAATAAGTGATCAAATGGGAATTTTAAAATAATGCTACTCAATAATGAGAATCAAATGAGGTTGAGGATGTAAAGAGTGCTTTTAAAACAAAATGGCATTACTTCACATTAGACACTATGATTATTATTAGTGATTAGAACTCAAAGCAGATCTCCCTTCTGAAGCTTGCAACTCTGCTCTCAAGAATGGTCAGGCATTTTCCCCCAAGGAATCACCTCCCACTCTCCACCCCATCTTTCATGTCTACCACTTGTCATATGCTCTGAACTGCCCACTCCCCAATTCAGAGTCTGGGGGATGTATGTGTGTGTGTATGTGTGTGTTGGGGAGGGGGGCAGGGTGTGGTGATTTCTGGCTGAGGACCCCATGATTCCTGGCTCTGGAGCAGTCAGCATCAAGAGTGTGGGCCAGTCACCAGGAGATAGATGCATGCTGACTTCTTCTAGGGCCTTCTAGTGGCCTCTACTGTGCTCCTCTAAGAGTCCAAGTGGGAACAGCTCCCTGCTAAGGTTGCATTCCGAATCCCATCTTGCCCCGTTCTCTAGCAGGGACTGGGCAGGTGAGGCTTCAAAGATGGGTATGATGAGAAGTTTGGGGAAGGAGCTTTTTCTGTCAAGTTGGGGATTCCCTCTGTCTCTGCCTATCCCTGTATCTGACCAAGCCCAACCTCTTTCCTTCACCTCCCCTTGCCCAGGTCTCATCTTGAGGCCCAAGCTGCTGGTGCGCACCTTGCCAGTATTAGAAGATTGGGTTGATGACCTCTGGAGGGCCTTAGCCTGCCATACTCTCACCTAGGTCTGTCCCTCTAAGGGCATGAGAATGGTGTTATCAGGCACCTGGGCCAAAAGGCTTCAAAGGATCCTACCTGCTGAGGAGCAGTACTGTCTCCATTGTCACTCCCAGATCCCCAAGTCTCTGTTCTTCTGGTCTCCTCTCCTTTCCCAGCTATCCTCTTGCCCCTCTCTCCCTTCACTTCCACGTGTTGCCTCTTCATCCCCTGGGTCTCACTCACCTTTGGTACAGACTTCCAGGTAAGGGCAGAGTCTTCAGGCAAAGAGGAAACCTCAGCAGGGACAGGTGAACAGAGATTCAGACAGCTATAAGGATTGAACAGACAGACAAGTGGACAGGCCGGATGAGGGGAGGAAGTTCAGCTGCTTCCTGGGAGGAGTTCTGGAACCCTTGGAAGAATAAAGCATGGAAACTGGCTTCAGACAGTTAGGGCTGGCAAGTCCAGATCCTCTGCCTGAAAGCCACGGTCTACTCTCTCACAATGGTGGGATGGCCTTTCTATGACACAGACTTTCCTTGATCCAGGTGGATGGGGTGGAGTGCGAGAGACTCCAGGTTTGTTCCACCCCGAATCTCTCTCCTCCTCCAGTTCAAAAGCAGATCCTGACAACGATGCAAAAAAGTGAAGGCCTCATTAAAAAGACAACCCGATTAAAAAATCGTAAAATACCCGAACAGACATTTCTCAAAGAAGATATACAAAATGGCCAGAAGCACAAAAAGATACAAAACACCATTAACCATCATAGAAATGCAAATCAAAACCGCAATGAGGAGCCACTTTATAGGATGGCTGTAATAAAAGACAGGTAATAACAAGTGTTGGTGAGGATGTGCAGAAACTGGAACCTGTATACACTGCTGGTGGGAAGGTAAGTTTCCCAGGACTGATAGGTAAAGGGAGGACCCTGTGTCACCAGTACTGAAACCCTGGGTCGGGGGCTTGGTCTGGCCGTGCTTCCCGAAGGTGACAGTGGGGCGAAGGAAGAAGAAAAGACCGAGGCATCGAACAGAAATGACACCCGTTGCGCCCCTCCGGCCCCGGCGCAGCGGGAAGTCCTCGGCCGTGGTGTCCAAGCTCGAGGACCAGGCGGGGGAACGGACTGGGTTTGGGGGTGCGGGAAAGGCTAGGACTCCTTCCGCATCCGGTGCCCTGCCCCCCAGCCACGCCCTCTCTGGGACATCGGGGAGCTCCAATCCGCGTCCCCAGGCCGAGGGGAAGCCCTGGCCCGCGACTGCGCTCCCGGGACCAGCACCGGATGCCCGCGGTCCCCGCTCCTTCTGCCCGGAGACGCAGACCCCTCAGCGCGTCTCGTTTCTCCCATGGCCTCAAGGCCCTGCTCGGCGTCCCTTGGCCCACTCAGAGGCCCCCCTTCATCCATCCTGCTGAACCCCCGTTCTTCTCCTGAACCCACTTCTCTTCGTTCCCGCCCCCCCTTCCGATTTTTAAACTCCTGCCCCCGTGACGCCCGCTAACTTTCTCCCCGCGCCCCACACGCTTCCCTGAGCTCCTGAGCTTTGCGCACCCGCCGTCCCGCAACCCCTCCTCTCGGGATCCGCCCCTGCCCTTCCTCCTGACCGTGGGGACCAATGGCGTCCCGGCGCCCCGGGCGGCTGCTCAGCAGCAGGAAGCTAAGGATCAGACGCAGCCCCGGAGGCCCCCGGGCTCCGCCGCCTGAACCGCAACGACTGTGGCCGGACCCAGCCAGGCGGCTCTGCGCGCCCCTGTCCAGGCAGCGCCGCCGATCGCGGGCCGGCGGTAACACGGCCCCCAACCCGGCTCTTCCCTGTCTTGGCGTCGGAGTCCTGCTTTTAAGAGTGGGCTGTCTCCTGGATAGAGGCAACCCCTCTTTAGAATCCTAACCGTGCAACCCCTCGCACCCCCAACACACACACGCACAGCCTCCCCCTCCGCTTTCTTATCACCAGGGATTAAAGATGGGGGGGGGGAGGGGCGGTTGCTGATAAAATCCAGAACTGCAAATTGGCAAATGGCACCTGGGTGTCATTCACTACTTCTTGAGAAGTAGTGTCCCTTACTTGTTAAGATAGTGTGTGGGGTGACATTGCCTGGGGTCAACTCCAAGTACCTGCAGGTAGCTTTGTAACTTTTCTATGCCACAGTTGCCTCGTTTATGAGGATGATCATAAAAATCCCACTTCTTCAAGTAGTTTCTTGTTCCTAGGAATCATTATTGCTTCATTACCTTTGTGACACTTACCACTGCTTATAATGACTTATTCCTTTGTTCACTTGTTTATCTGTGTCTCCCCACGGAATGTAAGTTCCAAGAGGGCAAAGAACATGCCTGTTTCATTTGCTGTTACACCCTCAGTGTCTGGCTCATGACTTATCTCAGAGTGGATGCTCTATAAATGTTTGTTGAATAAATTAAACAGATTTTGAGTCCTGAGACACAGAAGAAACATCTCTGCCTCAGTACTCTCATCTGTGAAATGGGCACCTCATGAGGGTGACTGTGGAAATGAAATGATGTGAAAACAGTCTTGTGCTACCCAAATGCATTGTGAGTCCAATTCTGCTTCACTTCAGCTTTAGCCTCTGTGGGATTCACAGACCTCAGTCCATGTCCTACCAGTGGGTGAAAGACCCTGAAACCCAGAAGGGAAGAGGCCTGGTCTGGTAGAGAACCAGGAGTGGAACCCAGGACTCCTGCTTCACAGCTCATCAGGGAGAAGGGGTAAGAGAGTCCAGCTGGTCCCAGAACACAGAAGCTACCCATTCTGATGCGGAGAGGGTGAGCCCCGAGCCAGCCTCACCAACGCTGGACTCAGCCTCAGAGGCTTCTCAGGAGCTTCCTATCTGTAGGTCATCTTGGCTGGCAGACAGTGAAGCGAGGCATGGACCACCATTCCTATGCCACTTCTTGAATATTAGATACCAAGTGGGGGAGATACTATCATTGTGTTGAGGTCTGCAAGGCCAGGCCACAACCCTTTGTCAGGAAACAAGGTCTTCCCTCAAGGGCATGATCACCTCTGGTGGGAATCTCCTGAAAAAGAGGCAGCTCCTCAGAGATGGTGGTGAGTTCTAGGTGAGCATTTGGATGCTGAAAGGCCTAAAGACTTTAGCAGTGGGTTCTCAGGGCTTGTGCATATGTGTATGTGTGTATGTGTTTATAAGTGTGTATATGAGTTTATATGTACCCAGGAGTATTGTATGCTTGTGTGTTTGCGTATGCTTATATATGTATATGTAAGTTTGTGTGTATGTGGGAGAATGTATTTTTGTGTACATATATGGGTATATGGATGTATGTGTGTTCATATGTGTATGTGTATTTGTGGTGTATGTATTCATTATCTCTTGCTCTAATGCTGCATAACATATTATCCCAAAGCTTAGTAGCTTGAAACAATAAATGTCTGTCTCGCACAGTTTCTGTGGGTTGGGAATCTGAGAGAGGCATAGATGGATATTTCTGGTCCAGGGTTTCTAACAAAGCTGCAGTCAAGATGTCAGCCAGGGCTGTGGTCAACCAAAGGCTTGACTGGGGCTGGAAGATCTGCTTCCAAGATGGCACACTCACCCTCCTGGCAAGTTGGTGCTGGCTCTTGGTAGAAGGTCTCAGTTCCTTGTCATGTCAACCTCTGCATGCTTGAATGTACTCATGAAACAGCAGCTGGCTTCCTCCAGAGTGAGTGACCCAAGAGGGAAAGAGCAAGGCAGAAACCACAATGTTTTTGTAACCTAGTCTTGGAAGTCACATACCATCATTTTTCCATATTCTCTTGTACACACAGAGCAACCCTGATATACTGGGGAAGAGGACTGTACAAAGGCATGAATACCAGGAGATAAAGATCACTGGAGGTTTTCTTGGGGATTAGGTACCATGTGCAATATGTGCATGTAGATATGTGTGTGTGTGTGCGTGTGTATTATATACGTGTGTTTGTGTGTATATGTGTGTTTGCATGTATTCTTGCGTATGTATATATGAGTGGATATATAGATAGATAGATACATTTGTGTGGTATGTGTATATATTTGTGTATTGTCTGTATGTGTGTATGTGTGTGCATATATGTACCTACATATGTATATGTGTATTTGAGTGTGAGTGCATGTATGTTTGCTTTTGTGCACATGGATACACACACATGCATGTATTGCCTACATTTGTGTGTATATGTGTTTGTGTGTGTGTGTATATATGTGTTTGTATGTGTATGCCTGAGTTTTGTATGTATGTGCAGACAGTCCCAAATTACAGTGGTTTGACTTAAGATATTTTGATTTTACAGTGGTGCAAAAGCAATACGCATTCAGTAGAAATCGCACTTCAGTACAGTATTAAATAAATTACATAATAACACTTTATTATAAAATAGAATTTGTGTTAGATGATTTTGCCCAACTTTAGGCTAATTTAAGTGTTCTGAGCACATTTAAGGGAGGCTAGGCTAAGTGATGATGTTTGGTAGTGAGACATATTAAATGCATTTTTGACTTACGATATTTTCAACTTAACAATGGGTTTACTGGGACTAGCCCTATAGTAAATCATGGAGTATCTGTATTTGTGGTATGTGCATGAGTGTGTGTATTTGTGTGTGTAATGAGTTTGCATGTATATGCAGGTGTATATGTGTGTATATACATGTGGCTGTATGAGTATATGCTTACAAGCATTGTATGTGTTTGTGTGCATGTATGTGTGTGCCTGTGAGCATGTGTTGTGTGTGTCCATGTATGTTTATGTATGTGCATTCGTGTGCATGTGTATAAATGTCTGTGTGTAGGTGTGTGTTATGTTTATGTATGTGTATGGGGTGTGTATGTGTGTAGCTATGTATGTGTATGGGGTGTGTATGTGTGTAGCTATGTATGTGTATGGGGTGTGTATGTGTGTAACTATACGAATATGAGTATGCATGAGCATGTTGTGTTTGTGTGTGCAAATGTGTGCTGGCACACACATGCAAGCTTAGAGATACTATGTGGAGGAAAGCCTGGAGCCAGGAGTGGGGAGGCCCAGGGAGGAGTCCCTCTTATTCTTGAGGCAGCAGATGAATGGAAGGGACCGAGAGCCCAGAGAACAAGCTGTCCCTTGTATGCAGGGTATGTGGATCCATGGTCCTCTGCATTTGGCTCTCCTTTGTCAAGCCTTTTTGCTGTTGTTCATTTTTATTTGAACATTTCAGTCTTTCCTGAGCTGTGCAGTAAGGCAGCAGAGGAAGGGCTGTCTCTAGTGTCTGGAAGTGAGAGTTCAGTGGAGAGCAGCGCCCCCTGGGGCAGGCCTGGGGACACACAGGGAGACCAGCCAAGGGAAGGGCATGTCCCTGGGGAGCCCTATTAACCCTCTCCTCTCTTCTCTGCCCTGGGCCAGTCCTGGAGCTACTGGGGTTTATTGGGCAAGAAGGGGGCATTTCATCACTTCTAATAATCTAATCATCCTAGAAGACACTCCTCTCCTCTTTTGATTTAGAATATTTCTGATGTCAACTTTTGTGTTTAGAGGCCTTTATGCTTTTTCCTTTTTCCCTCTTTAAAAAATGTATTTTACCTTATGATTGTGAAAAATATTACAGATGAACAAAAGTGGATAAAATATAAAGATGCAGTTCAGCAGATTATTAGAGAGTGAACAACCTTGTTATACTGTCCAGTGACAGTGTTCAGGAATACTACCTCAAAATATGGCACCCTGGCATACTGAATATTTTAAGCTGAAGGAATTTGGGAAACAGCATGTGCAGGACAGTCTCTGACTTTCCCCAGCTCTCCTCCCCTGCAGCAGGACATAGGCCCTCGTGTGAGAGCGCCCTCCCTGTCCCTAAAGGAAAGGAGCAGGAATCTCAACAAATGGGCCTTGACAGAGAGGAATCTCAACAAATGGGCCTTGCTAAATGTCCCCCAGTTTCTTACCCTGATTTCTTTCTTTCTTTCTTTCTTTCTTTCTTTCTTTCTTTCTTTCTTTCTTTCTTTCTTTCTTTCTTTCTTTCTTTCTTTCTTTCTTTCTTTCTTTCTTTCTTTCTTTCTTTCTTTCTTTCTTTCTCTCTCTCTTTCTTTTCCTTCCTTCCTTCCTTCCTTCCTTCCTTCCTTCCTTCCTTCCTTCCTTCCTTCCTTCCTTCCTTCCTTCCTTCCTTCCTTCCTTCCTTCCTTCTTTCCTTCCTTCCTTCCTTCCTTCCTTCCTTTTCTCTCTCTCTCATCTCTATCTCTATCTCTATCTCTATCTCTATCTCTATCTCTCTATCTTCCATTGTGTCATTACCTCGCCCTGCAATGCAGAGTTGGATGTACTGTGAAACTAACAAACTTAGCTTCAGGGGTTCTCATTTTCACAGACCCTTCAAAGTCTCTGGAAGGAGACCCGGCAATGTGCTCACATAACAAAAATTTTTGTATAATTTGTAAAAGTAATTTATTATGGTATATTTTCTCATTCTACTTATGCCTTTTTCTTTCCCTGGGTAGAGTCCCCAGTATAATGTTGAATAGCAGTGGCAAGACCAGACGTCTTTGTCTTGTTTCCAATCTTAGGGGGAAAGCTTTCAGTCCTTCAACATTAGGTATGATGTTAGCTGTGGGTATTTCATAGATGCTCTTTATTGGGTTGAAGAAACTCCCTTCTAGTTCTGGGTGTTGAATATCTTTTATCATGAAAGCCTATTGGACTTTGTCAAATGCTTTTCTGCATCTATTGAGATGATCATGTGGTTTTTGTCTTTTATTCTATTAATTCGGTGTATCACATTAACTGATTTTCATACGTTCAAACAATCTTGCATTCTTGGGTTGATCCCACTTTGTCATTGCATATAATTCTTTTAACTTGTTGCTGGATTCCATTTGCTATTTTGTTGAGGATTTTTGAGTCTGTATTCATAAGGGATGAATTTCTTCCTTTTTCTTGTGATGTCTTTGTCTGGTTTTGGTATCACAATAATATTGGTCTCATGGAATGAGTTGGGAAAATTTTCCTTCTCTTCTACTTTTTGGAAGAGTTTGTGACGAATTGATGTTACTTCTTCCTTAAATGTTTGTACTTGTTCTAATAAATGTTTACTTTCATACTAAGTTTTATATTTGTAATTTTGTATTCACCTACTTAAACAGGGTCCCCAAATTGTATATATTTTTAGGCCCAACAAAACTGGGATCTCTCCAGGTATCCATTGTATTGTTCATGAACATGTGAGTTATTTCCAGTTTGGCAATCTTATGAATGGTGCTTCTCTGAACATTCTTGTGCGTGTCTCCTAGTGTACATGCCAATGCATGTACCGGGGGTGTACATCTGGAGTAGAATGGCTGGGTCCATGGGTGTAATGCCAACTTGATGTCCTAAGCTGTTACCAACTTATACTCCCACTAACATTGTATGACAGTTTCCATTTTTCCACATCCTCACCAACATTTGGAATCATCAGATTTAAAATTTAGCTTTTATGATGGTTATGTAATGCTATCTTATCGTGGTTTTAATTTGAATTAAGTTAAACCGTATGAAATTGCCATTTTGTAGGTCAAAATGGTCAAACTATCAATTTCACATGATTCAACCCAATATTTCTCTGATAACTAATGAGGTTGAGCACATTTTCATATATTTTATTTATTTATTTATTTATTTTGCTTCTCTTTACATTTTCATGTACTTAACGACCATTTTGATTTCCTCTTTTGTGAAATACCTGTTCAAGTATTTTGCCCATTGTTTATTTAGATGCCTGATTTTTTTTTCTTTTATGTAACGTAATTGATTATACATACTTGTAGGGTACAGAATTGAACATCAATATCTGTGTACTGACTTTTCTTTATTTGTAGGTCTATATATACTTTGAATATGTACCCTATGTGTGTTATATGTGTACTGACTTTTCTTTATTTGTAGGTCTATATATACTTTGAATATGTACCCTATGTGTGTTATATGTGTTGCAAATATCTTGTTTCACTCTGTGATTTGTCTTCTAATTCTCTTAATGATGTCAATATTATTTATTTACTTATTTTTCTCTCAGTATTTTGTTTTATTTTAACATTTACTTGTACGTATTTGTGGGGTACAGTGTGTGGTTTCAATACATGCATATACTGCACAATGATTCACTTAGGGTAGGTAGCATAGTTTTGTACCCATCAGTCCACCACTTTTCCTCCCCTCATCTCCCTTCCCTCCCAGCCTCTGGTAACCATTATTCTATTCTCTACTTCTATGAGAACCACTTTTCTTTAGATTCCACATATGAGTGAGATCATGTGATATTTGTCTTTCTGTGCCTGACTGACTTCACTTAACATGATGGTTTCCAGTCCTAACCATGTTGCTGCAAATGATAGGATAGCATTTCTTTTTATAGCTGAAGAGTATTACATTGTGTATATGTACCACTATTTTTAAATCTATTCAGATGATGTCAATTTTAATGAGGTTATATTTACCAATATTTTCCTCTAAGCTTAGTGTTTTTTGTATCTTGTTTAAATTTTCCCATAATCAAGGTTATAAAGACATTTTTACTATTTTCTAAAAACGTTATTGTTTTACCATTTATATTTAGGTCTAAAATCCACTTGCAATTGATTTTGTGTATTGTAGGAGCTATGGTTCCAATTTTATTTTTCCATATAAATATCCAATTTTCATAACACAACCTATTGAAAAGACCATCTGAATTGCTGCTTCTGTCATAAACAAAGTATTAAATATTTATTTGTTTCTACTTTGTTCTGTTGATCAGTTTATCTTTGAGCCACTAATATACTATCTTAATTACTGTAGCTTTGTAATAGGCTTTGACAACTGGCAGAGCAGTTGTTTTCTTCGAATCTTGGCTATAAAATAGAATCAGCTTGTCAACTACCACAAAAGAAAAAGAAAAGTAAGGAGGAGGCAAGAAGGTTTTGACATTTTTATTAGGATGCTTTGAATCTATAAGAGTTGGGATGATAACTGGTATTTTTAACAATATTGAGTTTCACATCCATGAACAAGACATATATTCCAAATTATTTGGACCTTCTTTTATATAATTTTATCTGTAGGGATCTTTCTTATCTTTAATATTATTCACAGATACTTGGCTTTTATGCTTTGTACAAGTAAACCATTTTGAAATTTCATTTTTTAACCATTTAGTGTTAGAATATAGAAATAGAATTGATTTTTGTGTATTGATTTTTCAGCCAGCTATCTTGATAACCTTTTATTCATTCAAATAGTACATCTTTTGGATTTTCTACATAATAAATCATATCAAAAGGAAGTTTTGCTCCTCCTTTTCCAACCCTTCTATCTTTTCTTCCTTTTCTCACCATAGTACATAGCTGTGCAATGTTGAATAGTAATAGAACAGCAGACATCCTTGTACAATTCTCAGTCTCAAAGGAGTTCCAGCTCAGTTTAGGTTTCCCCAGAAGCAGACCCCGAGACGAGGACCTGAGTGCATGGAGTTTATTGCGAGGTGAAAGAAAACAGGTAGGGGAGTGGGGAAGTTAGACAAGGAAGGGAAGGTGGCCAGTAGAGGGGTGTGTTGTCAGGCTTAATTCTGGAGCTTAATTCTGCAAGGCAGACTGTGGGAGCCAGTGTAAACTACACACATCTCAGCTATCTCACCCCACACATGAGGGAGCTGGGTATTCAGACACAAAGTCTTGCCAGTCATTGGCTAGAGCGGCCCTGGGGGTGAAGCATGAATTCCCCAGCACTACCAACTGCCATGTGAGTGGAAAACTGTAGTCAAGCAGCAAGAGAAAGCCGTCAGGCAAAGAGGTGCCGATATTGGCAGTTGGAAGTGAAACTGCGTACACTGAAGTGGTAAGTGAGGGATACGAATAGGTTACCGACCATGTCTTCTGCAAACACCTGCAACATTTTACTATTACAAATAACATTTGCAGTCCCCATAGGATAATAGCTGCTGTCCAAGTCCAAATCTTTCTATACACCCTCCAAAAATCATTCAGGTCAATAAAGGGAGAAAGAAAGAATTACTTGTAACCCATGCATAACTAGGAGACAGAGGATACTGAAAACTGATTGTAAAGTGCTGTCACCTGGCAGCTACTCTGAACTCCTGTCATCACCATTAACACCAGGAAGCTCAGTTCTGCAGCAGCATTCCCTACTGTTGACCCTTGCCTGCAAAGGACAGCCACCATTCAGCAAAAGCCTTAGTAACGGTGAAATCACCACCATACTTAGCTCTACCAAATAAATAAAAATGCTGGTGTTAAGAAAAAATACACAAAATAGACAAACTACTAAGTTAAGAAGAAAAGGAGGATGAACAAAAACAAGAAAAAGAAGGAGAAGAATAAAGAGTAAGAGAAAAAGAAGAGGAAGAGGAAGAGAACAAGAAGGAAAAAAGGAAGAAACGAAGGGATGAAGGAGGGAAATAACAAGGGAAAATGATTAAACGGAGAAGGATAAGAGTTTACTCTAATTTTAATGATTTTAATGAGGAGATTAGAGAACTGTGCAAATAAGTGTGCACCACTAGATAAAATGAATAATTTCTAAAAACATAAAATTTACAAAAGTTGATCCCATTAGATGTAGAAAGATTA
This sequence comes from Cynocephalus volans, assembly GCF_027409185.1. Classification (NCBI taxonomy): domain Eukaryota; kingdom Metazoa; phylum Chordata; class Mammalia; order Dermoptera; family Cynocephalidae; genus Cynocephalus; species Cynocephalus volans. Next base: position 282,998,102 of record NC_084460.1, read on the forward strand.
AGCATACCAGCTTCCAGACAACAAATAGATAAAGGGGTACAAGGAAACTTTTGGGGGGTGATGTAAAGGTGTCTTGATCATGATGGTGGTTTCCCAGGTGTATACATCTGTCAAAATCCATAGAATTGTACACTTTAAATGGGTATAATTTATTATGTGGAAATTATACCTCAATAAAAATTTTTAAAACTTAAAAAATCAACAGCCTTCACTAGACACACACTAAGACAATGTTGCATATGTCTAACAAAGGACTTATATTCTGTATATCTATGTACATACACGTACATTCAGAATACAAGTCTTGTATGTGTGTGTATATTCAATATACAAATCAATAAAAACAGGATGAAAAATCCAATAAAAATGGGCAAAATATTTGAATAGCAACTTCATAAACGAGGACATCCAAATGGCCAATAAGCACATAAAAAATGCTTAACATTATTTATCAAAAGAATGAAAATAAAAAGCACATACACCTGACAGAATGGCTAAACTTAAAAAGACAAACAATACCAAGTGTTGGTAAGGACACAGAGCACCTGGAACTCGTATATTTCTGATGGGTGTGTAAAATGGGATAGCCACTTTGTAAAATTGTTTGGCATTTTCTTATAAAGATAAACCTGCATCTATCCTATGATTTAACAATTCCACTCCTAGGTATATATCCAAGAGCAATGAGTATTTGTCCATTCTTATACAAAAATGTTCATAATAGCTTTTTTCATTGTAACCAAACACTAGAAACAACCTAATGTCCATCAGTAGAAGAGGGAATAAATGGCTTATTCACACAAAGGAATATTACTCAGTAAAAAAGAGGAAAAAAATTACTTCCACTTGGATAAACATGATAACAATGTGGATAAGTTTCAAAAAATTATGTTGATCATAAGAAGCCAGATTTAAAAAGTAGTGTATATGGTTCCATGTGTGAGATTTGTAAAATTCAAAAACAGATCAAATGAATCTATAGTTTTGTTTTGTCAATCTTCTTTTCGGTTTGGGTGTGTCTCTTGTACTGAAAAACAGCTATAGTTCTTTTATATCCAGTCTGACATTTTTTGTATTTTAACTAAAATATTTAGTCTGCTTATTCTTTTTTTTTTTTTTTAAAATAACAGCTTTATTGAACCAAGGTCCAGGATATGATCCCTGTACTGGCCAGCTGCCAAAATTTTTTTAAAAAATAAGTTAAAAAAATAACATAACAGCTTTTCAGAGATAGTCTGCTTATTTTTAGTGTGTAACTAGATATATCTTGGTTTCAATATACCATCTTATTAAATACGTTCTCTTGCTTCACCTACTCTAACTTTTTATTTATCACTTTTTCTCTTCTTTTGGATTGAATTTTGAAAATTTATCCCCACATTTTTATTATAAAAATGTTTAAACATACAAAAAAATTTGAAAGAAGAGTACAATGTATACCCATAGTCATTACACAGAGTCAAGACTTTTTGACCTAGAGTCCATATGTTTTCCTATATTTATATTACACACACATATATGAGGGGTCTTCAAAACATTTCTGGAAAGATTAGTATTATCTTTTCATTCTATTTTTCCGTGAGCTTTTTGAAGTGCCCTCGGGTACACATATGATTTTGCTGAACCATTTGAAGTTAAGTTGCACAGTGGACTCATTATGCTTTACCATTCCGTTTTCCCCACTCAGTTAGTTTGTATTAGATTGCTAGGGCTGCTGTAACAAAGTACCACAAACTGGGTGGCTTAAAACAATAGAAATTTATTGTCTCATAGTTCTAGAGGCCAGAAGTCTGGGATCAAGGTGTCAGCAGGAACATGCTCCCTCTGAATCTGTAGGGGAATCCTTCCTTGTCTCTTCCTAGCTTCTGATGGTTTGCCAACATACTTTGGCATTCCTTGGCTAGTACTATTCCTCCGTCCCTCTGTTTTCACATGGTATTCTCCACGTGTCTTCACATCTTCCCTCTGTGCATGTCTGTCTGTGTGTCCAAATTTCCCCTTTTCGCAAGGACAAAGTCAAATTGGATTAGGGTCCACCTAATGACCTGATCTTAACTTGATTATCTGCAAGGACCCTATTTCCAAATAGTCACATTGAGAGGTCCTGGGGGTTAGGATTTCAACATCTTTTGGGGTAACACAATTCAACCCATAACAGAAGCTATATGCTCTTAAAATTATTTTAAATTTAGGTATATATCCAAGAGTAATAAGTATTTTTCCACATTACAATATTATTCTTGACTTATCAAAGCATAGTACTCATTCATTCTTTCATTCTCCTCCTGGACATTGCAAGAATACTAATACACCTTACCCTGTTTTACCTCTTCTGAGTTTTATGCTATTGTGGTCATATAATTTAATTATATATATTTATATATATTATATACACATTATTATTGTTGCTTTATGCATTTGGGATTTACTTAAGTTTACCAACAAATTTGCCAGATTTTTTTCTTCCTTCTTTCACCTCTGATGTTCCAGGTGCGGTCATTTGCCTCTGCCCTATAAAATTTCCTTTAATGTCTACTGGTTGTGAATGTTAAAAAGTGTCTTTGTTTTACATTTATTCATTAAGCATAATTCTGTGGGGTATAGAATTCTTTCAAATAATAAAGTTATTTGTCCATCATCTTTTGGCTTCCTCTTTACTATTGAGAAATCAGCTCTCAGCCTATTGCCTTTTTCTATTTCCTGTTTGTGTTTTATTGAGGTTCCTTCCTTCCTTCCTTCCTTCCTTCCTTCCTTCCTTCCTTCCTTCCTTCCTTCCTTCCTTCCTTCCTTCCTTCCTTCCTCCCTCCCTCCCTCCCTCCCTCCCTCCCTCCCTCCCTTCCTCCCTTCCTCTCTCCCTCCCTCCCTCTCTTCCTTCCTATAGATTACTCATCTTTAAATCTTACTGTATTTTCCTGAAAACAAAATCACGGAAGCTTTTTAAAAAATAGCTTTTAAAGACTTTTATTTTAGAGCAGTTTTAGGTTTACAGCAAAATTGAGAGGAAGATACAGAGATTTCCCAGACACCCCTTCCATCCCCCTCCCTAGCCTCCCCTATCATCAACATTCCCCCACCAGAGTGGTACAATTGCTAGAATTGCTGAACCTACATTGACACATCATAATCACCCAAAGTCCATAGCTTACATTAGGGCTCATTCTTGGTATCACACATCCTATGGGTTTGGACAAATGTATAATGATATGTAGCAATCATTGTAGTATCATGCAGAGTTCTTTCACTGCCCTTAAAATCCTCTGTGCTAGGGCTTGCCCATGGCTCACTTGGGAGAGTGTGGTGCTGATAACACCAAGGCCATGGGTTCAGATCCCTGTATGGGGATGGCCGGTTTGCTCACTTGGGAGAGCGTGGTGCTGACAACACCAAGTCAAGGGTTAGGATCCCCTTACCAGTCATCTTTATATAGGGGAAAAAAAATTCCTCTGTGCTTCACTTATTTATCCTCCCCTTACCCCCAACCCCTGGCAACCATTAATCTTTTTACTGTCTCTATGTCTTTGTCTTTTCCAAAATGTCATGTAGTTGGAATCATACAGTATCTAGCCATTTCAGATTGGCGTCTTTCATCTGATAATATACATTTAAGTCTCCTCCCTGTCTTTATATGGCTTAATAACTCATTCCTTTTCAGTGCCAAATGATATTCCATTGTCTGGATATACCACAGTTTATTTATCCATTCACCTACTGAAGGACATCTTGGTTGCTTCCAAGTTTTGACATTATGAATAAAATAGCTATAAACACCGATGTGCAGGTTTTTGTGTAGACATAAATTTTCAACTCCTTTGGGTAAATATCAAGGAGTGCAATTGCTGAATCGTGTGGTAAGGGTATGTTTAGTTTTGCAAGAAACCACCAAACTGTCTTCTGAAGTGACGGTACCATTTTGTATTCCCAGTTGCAATAAATGAGAGTTCCCGTTGCTTCACATCCTCCCCAGCATTTGGTGTTATCAGTGTTCTGGATTTTGGCCATTCTAATAGGTGTGCAGTGGTATCTCACTGTTTTTTTAATTTGCCCTTTCCTGATGACATATGATGAGGAACATGTTTTCAAATGCTTATTTGCCACCTGTATATCCTTTTTTTTTTTTTTTTGTGAGCTGTCTGATCCATTTTTAAATTAGGTTGTTTTCTTACTGGTTTTTTTTTTTTTTTTTTTTTTTGACCGATAAGGGGATCGCAACCCTCGGCACAGTGTGGTCCACACCACGCTCAGCCAGTGAGCACACCGGCCATCCCTACATAGGATCCGAACCTGTGGCTTCGGCGCTCCCAGCACTGCACTCTCCTGAGTGAGCCACAGGGCTGGCCCTTACTGTTGTGCTTTAAGGGTTCTTTGTATATTTTGGATAGCAGTCCTTTATTATATGTGTCTTCTGCAAATATTTTCTCCCAGTCCGTGGCTTGTCTTCTCATTCTCTTGACATTGTCTTTTGCAAGCAGAAGTTTTAAACCTTAACGGAGTTCAACTTATCAATTCTTTCTTTCATGGATCGTGCCTTTGATGTTGTATCTAAAAAGTCATCCCAATGTTCGAAGTCATCAAGGTTTTCTCCTGTTATCTTCTAGGGGTTTTATAGTTTTGTGTTGTACATTTAGGTCTATGATCCATTACTACTGCTCTTTTGAAAGTCATCTTCCCCTCTCCTCCCCAACCCCTGGCCATTTTAAGATTTCTCTTTTTCTTTGTTTTTCTGTAGTTTCATTGTTTGCTCTTGTCAGGTACTTGGATGGACCTGTTAGTAACCTGGTTCACCTCGGGGCCATCCAGGCACTCCACCAGCGCCTCGGGGCCCCACCCAGGGGCCTGGCACATGGAGCCGGGGACCAGACCCCACACCCACATCCAGGCACACTGCCAGCGCCAAGGAGCATGCCAAAAACATCACCTCCATGTGGGTTCCCCACCACAGTAACCATGGCTGCTGCAAAAGTAGCTAGACGTCACAACCACCATACAGATGGTCCACCAGGCACTGGAGTGCATTGACACAAGGAGAGTCACCAGCAAAGACCAAAGAAAAGAAGAGGATGTCTCTCTCCACAAAGCCCATTCCAGAGTGACAGAAGAAGCATCTGCTCTATGATAATATTTGGGGACCTGAACACACCTCTCAGCATTGGACAGATCATCTAGGCAACAAATCAACAGAGTAACCATTACTTTTTCAAAGGGAGAGAAGAAATCTAGGGTTATCAGTGGTGGGAGGGAGGAGGGAGAGGGGGATAGGGAGAGATTGGACAAGGGGCATAAAGAATATGTACAATTTGTAACATATATACTAGTAATATTGAAAAAAAAATAAACGTGAGCAAATGCCATAGAAATACCAAAAAAAAAAAAAAAAAAAAAAAGTAACCTGGTTCATTGTAATCCAAGTACAAAATTGGATTTTCTGAGCCACCCAAATGACGCAAAGCCAGGCTACATTCCACATGAGAGATGGCTTATTTCATTTCCCTTCGTACCTTGGATACAGCCTTTTGAGGTTCCAATTCATAATGGTACACAGCTTATTGGGGTACCAAATCTTGGTAGGACTTGAACTCCAGATTTTGTCCCCCAGTCCCTCAAAACTCTCAAGACCACAGCCTAGTCCTTTGGCTGTCTTTTTTGGGGGTTGGCAACACTTCCAGAGCAAGTGCTTCTCAGTGCCTGGTTAACCCCTCTTGTTTCTCCCTCCCTCCCTGCTCTCAGCCAGGTAATTTCTCACTCTTATTACCTTTTGGATGCTTTGAGATTTTAAAAATAATTCTTCCAGATTTTTTAGTTGTCTTCAGTAGGAGGGTTGGTTTAAACCATCAGAAGCTGATGTTTCCACTTTCTAATTTTCAAATGTCTTCCATGTCACCTTGGCTTCCCACATATTCCTATTCCCTTTTAGAGGAAACTGAAGCCCATTAAAATCAAGTGATTTCCGAGTTGGTGGAACAGCTGGGTGGTGATGGTAAAAGGCACTTGGAGGCAGACCTGGGACTGTGAGCCCAGTGGCCATGAGTGGGATCCACAGGTGGGACGGAACTGGCAGACCTTAGAGGGTGGACCACATGAGGGGAAGCACCCAAATGAGCCCAGAAAAGTTGACAAGAAGCACCTTGAAGGACCTGTGAGTCATATCCACAACACAGCAAGGTCTTTCAAGAGTTTCCAGAAGGAAAGTGACATATCAGATCTTCATCTAAGCTCGCTGAGAGCAGGGATTTCTATATCACCACGATGGTGTTTCTAGTACCTAAAACTGCCTGGTTTGTGGTAGAAACTCACTAAGTATCAATTAAGTGAATGAAGTGACCATCTTATAATTTATGTTTAACCTCCCTACCATTCTAGACAATAAGCTACCTGAGGGCAGGTATGGGTACAGGACTCCATAAATGTCTATTGGATGAAAGAGAAAGTAATTTATGATGGGAAACTACATCACAGGGGTTATCCAGTCCAATCAAACTAGGTACAAACAAATATGACGAGTGCAAGGTCGGGTTTGGCTGTCTTTGGAAGCAGCTGAAGAGATGGAAAAGGCACACATGGAGGTGTCTCTGAGCCTCTGTGTTATACACAAGTCAACCTAACTTCTTGGAGTTCCTTAAATAGGTGGAATGTTCTATGGCCAAATCCCAACCTCTTAAAAAATCTGTGAGAACCTAAAGAGCTAAGTATGAAAGTGCTTTGATAAATTTGAAGCTCCTTGGAACACTCTGGTTCAGGTGAGCTGAGCCTAAGTATAGGGCTGACTTCCCCTTCTAAGATTTCAAGCTCCCAGGGACAATATAACAATATTTAAAACAACATTTAAAATTTGCATATCTTTGATTCCATAATTTCATTTCTAGGAATTTATCCCAAGTGAAAAAAATAGACAAGTGTACAATGATATATGTATAAAGATATTCATGTCAGTCTTGTTCAAAATTGTCAGCAAGTGGAAAAAAATTAAATGTGCATTACTAAGGGACTGAATAAACAATGGTATATCTATACAATAAAATACTGTACAGCAATTGTAAGAATAGTTATAGTTTCAAGGTGAAAAGTTTTTTCACATAAGTAATATACGAATACATTCTCTTGTAAAAAAGAAAACACCATTACGAAAAAAGGGGTAAGATACCTTTGTCACTCCCAACCCAGAAAATCACTGTTAAAGTCTGATTTGTGTATTTTCAGTCTTTTTTCTATACACCTATATATCTACATGCACAGTTACATATCCATAAAAAATATATAATAATGTTTTTCAGGTACATGAGTTTTACACAAATTGCTCATAGTCTATGTCTAGCTCTGTGATGCCTTTTCTACCCCACAATGTCTTTGTGGCTCTTCATATTAGTACATATGATTTACATTTTTCTCAACAGCTACACACTATGGACATTTCATAGTGTATCTGGCCTTGCCTTTACTAAGAAACCTTTAGATGAATCCTAATCTTTTTTCACTGTTATTAACTTGATGTGCATCAATATGGAAATACCTCCACACCACATTGTTCTTTAGAAAGCTTAAGTGATCATATTTATATAGAAATTAATTTTCATATAGGTACCAAAAAATTGGAAGAACACATTAGCACAATTATTTTGGTGGAAGAAGGGAGGCTGGCTTATAAGCTGTCTTTGACTTTTCCTATTTTAATTTTTTCAGTGATAATCTTTTTTCCTGATATTACCAATCAAGTAATACCAGGGTCTCTCGAGAAGTGCCCTTCTTTCGCAGCAACTGGGAGGGGTTGGGGAGCGTGGGAAACAGTCTTGGCTGCCCAAGGCAGCTCTGGAGGGGGCTTAATGCTGAGCATGGAGACCTCAGAGGGCTGAGCTGGGCTTCTGGACTATTCCGGGAATGAAAGGAGGGAAGGAGGTGGGAGAAGAAGTGAGCTTCCAATTGTGGACCCATCCTACCCTTCACCCACTCCAGGCATGGACTTGAGAGGAAAAAAAAGATTTATTTTATTTTATTTTTAAAAAGATGACCGGTAAGGGGATCTTAACCCTTGACTTGGTGTTGTCAGCACCGCGCTCACCCAGTGAGCTAACCGGCCATCCCTATATAGGATCCGAACCCGCGGCCCTGGTGTTATCAGCACCGCACTCTCCCGAGTGAGCCACAGGCCGGCCCGAAAAAAAAGATTTAAAATCAGAGCTCAATCAGCTCCCAGGAGCTGTGGCCTCCTCTACCTGCACCTCAACCTCCCCCTCTGTTCTGGTTCCAAATATTCAAGCCAGGCTCAACCCTCAGCCCTCCAATCTCCAAAGAAGCACAGCAGAGAGACTTGGAATGAAAAATCCACTTTAATAATAATCCAGTCAGCTCAGCTGAGAACTTCCCCTCTCAAGTGCAAAGGGGTGGAAGAGAAAGACGTCTCCAAGAGGCTTCAATCCACTAAGAGGTTACGGCTCAGAGAAGGGAACAGCTCAAAGAAGCCCTAAAATAGGAGGCAACATGTGATTTGGGATTAGTGAGTGACCAGATGGAGGTGCTCCACTACTCACTTCCTGCCAACACAGGCCCCAGCAAGAGCAGCACAGAGGTTTCACCCCTGCTTGTCAACGGCCTCAGTCTTCTCATCCCTCATCCCCTCTGCATCCCCTCATTTTCCTTTGGGGGTTGATCAGGGACCCTGAGCCTTGAGAAGAATGGGGACCCTGGCTTTCCTACATGGAGTGCCATGACAACCAGCCCCCATCACTTAGGCCAGCTGCTCCATGATGGTGATGTTGCCTCAGCAACCAATCCCGGAACCAGAGGGGGAAGGAGCCCAGCGCCACGGGGAGGGGGTAGGTGGGAGCTACCTTGAAGAGGGTGAGGGTCTGGAGTACTCCTGTGGTGCAGGCTGTCTCCCGGATGGAGTGCATGGCCAGTTGGGGGCTGCCTAAATCCAATACCCGCAGGCCCAGACGAGAAGCCAAGATAGGTCCGATGGTGGTGCCACAAGGCGAGTCGTTCCGGACCATGAGGTCCTAGAGAGAGGAAGAGAGATCATGACCACGTGCCGTGTGTGCTCATTACAGCCAAGGACAAAGCTGCCTGGAAGTGTAGGGCTGGAAGGGACATGGGTGATCATCCAGTTCTACCCCCTTGGAGTGTGGATATGAGCAGCATAAAATCGCCACGCCAACACTACATGGCAGACCACAAAGGACAATATATTCTGAATTGGTGCCATACTCTCAACTGTACTGTCACCACCTTAGTTCCAGCTACCATCACCTTATCTCCCATAAATAGCCCATTCTCCATATAGCAGGTAGGGGGTTTTAAAAACATTGATCCTTTTGTCACTCTCTTGCTTAATACCCTCCCACACATACACACACAAAGAAAAATCACTAGTAGTTTTAGTGTTTTTAAAAATGTTGCCATTGGCATTTTGAAACTATTTTCTTTATAGTATGGTAAGAAAGTAAAGAAGAAAATCATAACATGATGCTCAATATCAAGATTTTCAGTGTAAGAGAAGACAGAATTATAAAATCAAATAAATTAAATAATAACTATTCTTATTTTTTGAGTAAGAATTACTGTATTAACTCATGATTTTTAAAATACATCCATTTTTTTCTAGCAAGGGCCATGGAAATGGCCCCAAAGCACTATCTCCCCCAAAACAATGAACACTCGGAGTGCCGGACCATGGTCTCTAATACCGCTGTTCACCAAAAGCTACCAAGTCTGGGAAGAAAAATGAGAGAGATGAGCCTCCAATTTCTTGTTGAGCCAAAAGCAAGGACACTTTAAAGTCATGACAAAAGGGTACAGGAGTTATACTGAAAGGGCTCACATTGACCAAAGTTATGACAATTTGAGCATCGAATCTAATAATTATAGTGGGCTGGATCACATTAAATCGATGAAAATTATGATTCTATGATAGAGATGTTGACATCTGAGATGACACCTCACCTTGAAAAGTGTTTAAGGGAAAGAATTAGCATTCATCCCATCTTTTCCATATTTCATGATAACCAAACAGTCCTAGTTGATGGCGGTGGGAGGGGGGGGAGTTCCACTTCACGGATGAATAGATGGGATGAAAAAATTGGGGGAAGAGTCATTTTTCAGTAAATCCTAATGAAATTATTGATTTAGGCAAGGATGACCAATTAATGTTAAAACCATTAAGTGTGTGGGTGATGGGGAATTAATCACTTGTATGGGTTACTGTCAAGTCAAAGGCAGAAACCACCATATAGGATGGAGGAATTGGAGGGCATCCCCAATCCAGTGGTCATTCTTAGTATGGCTTAGTGTGGGTCACCCAGGTATTATATTTGTGCTGCAATATGAAGGACACACTAGTCAAAAATGTTTAAGTGGAATCCATCAAGTCTTTAGATGTAAATTACAGTTTACAGAAAATACAGGGGCTAGGAACACAAGCTAATTGACACCATGAGGAAGCAACGAGACAAATCTAGAAAGTGAGACATTATATGAGATGATCAGCCTGGTTTCTTCAACAAGCCAATGTTATTTTTAAAAAAGGGGTGTATGTGTGCTGTGCTGGATTAGAAGACATTTAAGAGACCTATCAGCCAGCTGTAATGCTTGAACCTGAACTGGATAGTAGGCAGGGACAAACACCTGTAAAGAATATTTGGGGGATAACTGGGGAAAATTGAAAATGATTTATGCATTAGAGGGACACAAATTTGCTGAAACAAAAATTTACTGAAGTGGAAAGGTGGAGATGATTGAGGAAAAGAGGTAACAAAAAATGCCCAATATGATTTCATTTTTATGCATGTTAAATATATGCATAGAAAAAAGTCTAGAAAAATATGCACAAATCTCTGGGGATTGTTTTATTTTCTCATTTCTATTTGCATTTCCTAATTTTCTAACTCCTTCTGCCATAAGATCCTGAAGAAAAATCCCCCACTGTCTTCTCACTGTCTTAGAATAAAAAACAAATGTCTTTCCATGGCCTGGGAAATCCTGCAGGATTGGCCTAGGTGGGCTTCTCCCGTCACCCTATCCTGCTTACTCTGGCTCTACCATCCCGGGTTTCTCTTTTCCTAATAGACCAAGCTCATTCCTGTCCCCCTTGGGCATTTCCACTGACTAGGGTGCTCCTTCCCCAGAGCCTCCCATAACTGCCTCTTTCTCAGTAGTGCTCAGCTCAAACATCACCTCCTCAGAGAGGCCTTCCTGAGAGTGGAACAGCTCAGCTCCACATGGGGCAGGGTGGGGACAGTGCGGCAGAAAGAGCCCCGAGCTGGGAGTCAGGATGCTACTCCTGACTCCACCAGAACTTGCCTGCTGTTTGTCTGGACCACCCTAGGCCCCAGTCCCTGATTAGAGAGGTAGATAAGATAGGGAAATATATGATATATATACTCATATGTGTACACACACACGTGTGTGCACATTGAGGGAAAGGGACTAACAGAGAAAATGAGTAGCTGGGGTTCCACATGCCCCAGCCCTGAACTTCCCTTGTGGAGGTCCCCAAGGTGTGTAAGAGAGACACAGTGGAATAGGGGGCACTGGGGGAAGAAACGCAGGACTTACTATGAGTGTACTTCAAAAAGTTAATGGAAAGATTCGTATTATCTTTTAATTTTATCTTTCCTTGAACTTTCTGAAGTATCTTCATATATACCAGAAACACACTGTACCTTTAATCCTCACAGAAATCCAACAAAGTAGGCACCATTATCACCCCCCTTTTACATATGTGGAAACTGAGACTCAGAAAGGTTAGGAGACTAACCTTAGGAGTCTAAGGTCACATGGCTAGCACCACAGCAAACCAGTATTGAATCCAGCTCTGTATCCAAAACCCCTGTTCTTCTCCATCTCCTGGGACTCCCTCCACTGAAGGTCATCTCCCAGGCTCCCTGCTCATGGGGGGCCCATCTGCTTGTGCCCCCACCAAGCCCCCTCCAACTTCCCACCCTCACCTGCAGGGGCACCCCAACACTGTTGGCCACCTCTCGGATCAGGGCCTCTGAGACTGCATTCGAGGCATAGCGTTGCTTGCTGTTCACTTTGATCACAGGGCCCTGGGGAGAGTCAAGGGGGAGGCAGAGATGGTGACAGGCCCAGAGGGAACAAGACGGGGCCCAGAACCAAGGGGCCGGTCTCCAAGTCCCTGAGGAGAAAGAGCATCTCACCTTGTGGAATAAGGGCCGGTGGTTCTCCTCATGCTTGTCCCTGTAAAAGACAGTTAAGGACCAGGGACGACAAACAGATGTGGCCTGTCAACAGCCACCACCCCTCCTATGGCAGACATCACTAATGGACCACAGCATTCTTTCCCACCCAGCCCTGTAAGACTTCAGTCACTGTAAACACACCCTTCCAGGCAGCCTCCAGCAACGATGAAAATAAGTTTGTAGATAAAGCCTATTTATCACATCTGGGTTAGGCATTACATGACTTTGACCTGGTCGGGCCCTGGAGCAGTCAAAAGGAATTCCCCACTGAACCTCCCAGCAGGACAAGGAAAGAGGATTAGTGAGGCCGGGCTGGGGCTGAACCTCAAGGCAAGCTATGCTTGGGTCTCTGGCTATGTGAGGACTGGGTGTCTGGCACAGGAGACTCACACGTAGTTGGGGTGCACAGCATGGGCCATGTCTGCGCTGATCATGAAGGACTTGGGGATGGCTTCCTCAAAGGCCGATAAGTGCAGGGATGAGGCTGAGATCCGCCGCAGCACCAGCTCCGTCAGCAGTGACTGGGCTCCCTGGGCACTCTCGGACCCCACCTGGCACCAGCAGAGACATGACTCTGGGGGTCTGGGCTCAGAGGGCTGAGTTGGGAGGCCAGCAGGAGGGGCCCAATGCCCAAATTGGCCCAGAAACCCACTGTGGCAGTGGGTGGGGAATGAGGAGTGTTGTTAGCAACAGCCCCAAGCCAAAAATAGCACCTACTGGTGGGTTTCCTGCACTGTCCCCTTCCTTTTCCCCAACCCTCATATCTGGGGCTCAGCAAAGGTGCCCCACCACACTGGCCAATTGTCTTTTACACATGCAACAGACTGCTAACTGTCCACAATCTTTTATGACAGAACACCCAGGCTGTTGCCAGACACATGACTACCCAGTTAGAGATGACATTCCTAGCCTCTCTTGCAGCTCAACACGGCCACGCTACATTCTATGCAATGTAGGCAGTGATGAATGACACTTTTGGATTATGCCCTTAAAGGCATGGGCATCCACTCCTCCTTTGTCCTTTCCTTCCTCCCTACTAACTTGGTATAGACATGATGGTCAGAGCTGGAACAGCCATCCTGGATCCTGAAATGGAAGCCATGTGTTTAGGATGGCAGAGACCTGTTCTGAACCGCTAACTCCGACCTGGGCAGTCACATTTACCTTCAAGTTCTATTACAGCATCTAAGACTGCAGCATCATGAGGACCTACTATGTGCTGGACACTGGGGTTACAAGGAGGACCTGGGCAGAGTCCCTGTCCTCAATAAAGGAGCTCACCACATGGCACACAGAGAGACGGGACATAGAGTTACACTAGGAGAAGCAGACATGTGCTGTGCCAGAAGGGGATGTCAAGTACTCAGAAAGCAACACAGCACCCCCCATCTTTGGTGCCTCCAGAATAGCCCTGGCTAACAGTGGGTACCTGGCACAAGTTGGCTACAGAAGACTGCAGAGGGGACCCTCTCCAGAGCCCTCTTCATACCTCTTCGTTGTCGTAGAGTGCGATCATGCGTACGTGAGGCTCCATGGCCAGGGAGGTAGGGGCTGCACAGGAATCAATCAAGGCCTGGCTCGGGGAGGGAAATGAGAACATCATCCCATCCTTTTTGCTGTAACTCAGCCCACCAGCACCTCGGAAGTGCATGCTCCCCACCCGCCATTCATTGTCACGGCCACAGTGAAGTGGGCTGGGCTTTCACTAGCCTTCAACTCTCAGGGGACTGGCTGGCTACGGGTGTGGTGGGGACCTTTCCAACTGGGGTGGGGAGAAGCCCCCCTTTGGTGTTCTTCTCCCGCACCTTCCCACGCAAAGGCAGCAGGAGGATGTGGAAGGTGAAGAGAAAGAGTGCAAAATCCTGGAAAGTCAGGACTGCAGAGATCGTGTAAATTGATCAGCCTTGGTTAAAAGAGGTCCACAGAGGTGACCACAATTCCATCAAAGCGACACAACTGGCTGGCTGCTTGCAGAAGTGGATGCAAGTCCCAGGTCTGGCTCTGGTCTCAATTACAGCCCAAGGCCTGACTCCAGCCACAGGATGGAAAGGGAAGGAAAGGTAGCAAAAGGCAGAGGGAGTGGTGAGGGAAGTATAGGAAGAAAGGGAACTGACTAGGGTGGCAAGAAGGTGGGGAATATCAAGGTGGCTGGCAAGAAGAGAGACTACCCTACCGAGATCCCAAGAGACTACTACGGAGAGAGAAGGCTGGTGGGATTAAGTCCGGGGTGAGATGTGAGGGAGGCAGAAGGAGGTGGACACTGCCTTACAGGATGATAAGACCTTTCCCTTGAGGAAGAGATTGTTAACAAAGGAAAAGCAGCAGGAACAGGGTCAGTACAAGACACATGGTGCTCTAAACAACATCTCATCCTTCCCGGCCCATGCCAGGGCAAGGATAGAGGCCAAGGGTAGTGATGAGGAGGCTGCAGCACTTAAGCCCCCTCCCCATGGTCCACCTAGCACCAGCAGACTGAGGGGGTGGCCAGTGGCACTCTCTCATGACCTGCTGGGGCTTGAAACTACCCCCACCATACTCCTCCTCTCCTGATGGTGTGTGCTGCCCAGGGGTGCCCCCGTGCCTCACCTGCAGGGCACAGAAGCAGCTATGCAGATTGTCCAGCCGAGGGGCAAAGATGAACTCATCATAGGCACCACCCAGGACCTAGAGAGACACGACAGTCTGCCTGACCTTCGATCCCCTCCACTCACCTGCTTCTCCTGCTCCCAAGGGCCTGAGCTTGAGCAAGCCTTCTTGGTTTCTTATGCAAACCCTCCCTGACCCCTGGCTTAGGGCTCTATTATCCTCACTGTGCAGGACTGAGCAGGGAAGGAAGGATCAGGCTGGAACTGAGGGATGGAAGGGTGGGGGTCTATAGCTGAATGGTCACAAAAAAAGTCAAGGAGATAAACAGAGGAGAGCAGTTGATAAACAGAAACTTAGCACATATCCTAATGGGACAGGGCATCCAGAGACGTAGCAATCTCCTATTGTCAGCAACAGGGAGACAGAGGAGGGGTGGCCACATCCAGGCCCCTTGCCCTCAGAATTTTGGAACCAAAGCAGACAGGGAGTAGCAAAAACTCCTGGGGAATCTGTGAAAAAGGGCCAATTCCCAAACCCTGTTGCCTAGACAGTTGGAAGGTCTAGGGGGAGAACTTGCCTTTTTGAGAATCACTGCCCCAGAAGCAGAGGGGAATGGTGTCAACTGGATAGAGCAGGGATGGAATTGAGGGATTGGTGGAAGGGATGAGTGTTCCAGGGGACATGCTAGGGTTGGCTGTTGGAGACCCCCCCCACAAGTTCCTGCAGCTGTTCCTCACCGCAGGCTGGGTGTCTGCAAGGCAGAGCTCCATCTCCAAGATGTCCTCGGGGCTCAGCCCCAAATGGGCACAGAGCAGGGACATGAGCACCGAGTGGTGCCGTTCATCCTGCAGGATAGAAAGATGCCGGGAGGAGGGTCTGCTCCTGCTCTCCTCTCTCCTCTTCTTAGGGGACTGGTCCCTTGCCCCTCTGCCCACCCTCATCGTGAACAGGGGACTCTCTTACTGCAGCATTGAGAGGCCCTGGCTCAGGAGTCCCCTTCTCCAGCTCCTCCTGGATTGCTGTGGCAAGAATGGGGACTCTGTGGGGAGAAGTGGGGGGCGGTGTGGGGAAGGCTGGAGGGCACAGCAGGGTGGGGCACCCATAAGCTCAGGCATCTCCTGTAACTGCCCTTGCCCTTCAAATCCCAGCCCCGTCCCCAAGTGGCAGAGCTGTGAGGGGACATCAACTGGGTTCCCAGAGTAGAACTTGACTGTGGCCACCATTAGCTGGTAGTCTCCAGCTCCCACTGGGGCCCCTTCTGTCATCTGGTGCCATATCCCGTCTCTCCCAGCCACCATAGTCCCAACCCCAGTCTCACAGGTGCATCTCCGTGTTGGGCCCAAAGTTCTCGTTGATATTTCGCTGCAGATGGATGGCCAGGTGTGGGATGCGCAAGATGGGCCGGTCAACGTGCACTAGCCGCTGCTCCAGCCGACCTGAGGTAGGACACTGTGGCCGACCAGGCCAGATCAGCCCAGGGCACATCCCAACTCCAGCTGGCTAGTGCCCCCACTTCACCAGAGTAACCAAGGCAGCCTTCTGACCTGACAATCCCTATCCCTCTTCCCCAGAGAGTTCTCCACTGGTACTCTGAAGGAATATGACATTCAGTCTTCAGGCAGCTGAAGCTGAGAGCCTCCCTGTTCTCAAAGCCCAGTTCCCACCTTGACAATGACACGTCCAGCCAAGGTCAGGTCACGGTCAAACCAGGTGCTCCAGATCCCACCACCATAGGTCTCCACACCAACCTGATGGAAGCCGACCTGGCTGCGGCGAGACCGGCGTTTCACCTGAGCGTGAAGAGGGGTAAGGGGAAGTCAGAGAAGGGTGAATGACAGATGTGGAGATCAAACAGACCACTCACCAGTTTAGTGGCATAGAGGGGCATTAGTGCTAGATGAAGGGCCCAAGTGTGGAGGAAGGGGGCAACAAGCAGGCCTTCTCCACTGCTCAGGGGATAGAGACCTCAGTTTGTACCTCCTGGCTGTCTTTTGCCCTGTGCTCCCCCGACCACAGCACAGCTCCACTTCCTTACCCGGAGGCAGGGGCTGTCCGTGTGGGCTCCAATGAGGCTGAAGCCATTGCCAGGAACATACTGGCCCCCCACAGCAAAAGCGATGATGGTGGAGGAGTTCCTCGTCAGGAAGTACTAAGAAGGATGGGAGAGACAGGTGTGAGCTGCATTAGCCAGCGGGCACACAAGACTTTGAGACCCAGCCTCTCCCCACCCCACCCCTGGTACCTTGCACTGGGGCTTGATATCCCAGCTTTCCGTCTCCTTGAGTTCATGGAAGCCAGCCTGGATGAGGCGGCTGCGGCACTCAGCCACAACTGTAGGAAAAAGACCCCCTCACAGTGATGGAAGCTGGTGAGAGGCACACCAGCCCCCACCTCCTCCCTTGCCCTGGTCCCTTACCGTGGAAAGGAGAGGGACTCCCATTCACGAACTTGAGGAGTTCGCGGGCCGCGGCCTGCACCGCCTCTTTTCGGGCCCTGCCGGTCATGGCCATCTAGGGAAGGAGAGCGCTCAGACTCCTACGAGGTCTGGAACCCCTGACCTCCCATCCCTGCTTCACGGACTCCCTCATCCCCACTCACGGAAGTGTGGGCTCCAAGGCTCAGACCTCTGCTTCTGCCCCTTTGCCCACAGAGACCCAGATCCCGGGCCAAACCTCTCTCCGCTTAAAGCTTCAGCACGCCCGCCAAAGGATCGAGACCCCGGCGGCGCTCCGGGGCCAGCTGGTTCAAGACGGCCCGCCCCTAATCCGAGCTTTAGCCCGGCCCCCTAAGTCCCACCCCGACGTCCCTGCCGACTAGGAAGTCTAGATTTGTACCCCAACTCCGGGTTTCCAGGCGGGCTCTTAACTCCGAGCCGGCCTGCACCACGTGCGCAGCCCCGTCCCGGAGCCAAAGCCCTGTTCCCCAAGGAGTACCCCAACTCCCCTCCACCGCCCACTTTCTCGCAGGACACCCCCTCTAACCCCGGGAAGGTCAGGTCACCCGCGGTGAGGCTTTCGGTTTCGCTTTGGGTCAGGCGCGTCCCCACCCCAGTGGGGCGCTAAGCTTAGGCCCTAGCAGGCGCCAGGCCGAGTCTGGAATTGAAATTCAAGCGGGGCCAGTGGCGGCCACTTACGTGCATAGCCCAGCGCGCGTGCCCGCGTCCGCTCACCGGGTCCTAACTCTCTGCCCGCCCCCGTCACGCCGCCCGCCCCGCCCCTCTCCAGGCCACGCCCCCGCCGCACTGTTCGCTCCGTCTCGCCCACGCTGCGCCGACCGCCCCACCCCCACCGGGCCGTCCTGCCCCTCGCTAGGCCACGCCCCCACCGCTCCGTCCGCTCCGCCCCTCGTCACACCGCGCCGGCAGCCCCGCCCCTCGCCAGGCCGCCCCGCCCACGCCTCGCCGGCCGCCCCGCCCCTCGCCAGGCTGCTCCGCGCGTGTCATCCGCCCACGCTCCCAGACGAGCCGTCCGCCACGCCGTCCGCCACGCTGTCCGCCCCACCTGCACCGCCCCGCAAGCGCTGCTGGCGGCCTTGGCCAGAGCCATCTGCCGCCTCGGAGGTGCTAGGACCGCCGCAAACCGACCGCCTCCTCTTGCCCGGAGCGGCGAGTCCTAGAAAAAGCTCGGCCCCGCCAGCTCGCGCGGTCGGATGGGTACAAAGGTGCTCTCTCTCGCCACAGCCACGTTTGTGATGATAAAAGCATGGCTAATGTTCACGGGGCGTTCCCGATGAGCTTTAGCTTTATGATAGAGCCCCATGTGTTATCTCTTAAAAATCTTCGCAACTGCACTGTCACCTTTGTTCTTTTACTGTCTCACATTTTGTACATGAACAAACTGAAATCCAGAAACGAGCAACTTGTCCGAGGGAGTAATGGCTCAGGTGAGGTTGTCTGCAGAGGCCTGGAACAGCCGCTACAGGTTTCTCTCAGCTCTTTCCTGGGCCTTTTTCTATGCACCACGGTGGGTGTTATGTTACACGGGAGGTCCCTGAGGGACACAAGATTACATAGCTATTTGAGTAGATCTGGGATTTAGCTGATATCTGTGCTCTTTTCACTTCTCAAAACGACAGAAAAAAAATTCCGTATGTTCTCAGAGGCAGTTCCAATATGCCCATGTCAATGGTGCTGAGTAGCAGTTTTAAAACCCATGCACCTGCCTAGCTATAGATTCTGATGAAGACAATTGGTGGCCCCTAGGTTCAAAACAGGGCCCACCTACCAGAGGTTAATCAGCATCCCAGGGATCACATATCGATGGAGCGGTCTGCCATTTATGTACTTGGGGTGGGTGATGGGGCAAAGGGTAGAGGTTGGAAAGGTCTGCAGCCCTTACTTCACATGAATGGCTATTGCAGGGGAGTTTTCAAAAATACACGCACTAGGGCGATGGGTTAAATTCATAGAATTCTGTTTGTTGAAATACCATATGTATGAAGTTCACTGCTGAGTGGGACATGCTTGTCCTCTGAGGCTCCTGGGGAGGGCACACATTCAAAGAGAACGGTTAGAAGAGCTGAAACAGGGCTACCATGTATAAAGGAAGGAGACTTAAGGAAAAATTTTTAATGTTGTTTTTGATCACAAAAAAAGTGTACATGCTTACGTAGAAATTCAAATATCACTAAAATGTATAACTTAGAAAGTGAAAGTAAACGTTTGATAAATTGAACTTCCATTGTTCATTTTTTAAAAATCTGCTAAGAAACCAGGAAGAGAAAGGATAAAGGACATCTACGAGAAATCTACAGCACAATTTAGTGGGGAAATACAGGAGTGCTCCTCTTCGAACTGGAAGTAAGACATGATGAACTATTACTGCTGGTAGTCAATATGGCCCTGCAGTCAGAGCCAGCGCCACAAAACAAAATAAACAATTATATACATGGAAAAGTAAAATTGGTTATTATTTTTAGATTATATGATTACCTAGAATCCCCAAGAAAACAAACTGTCAAGCTATTAGAACTGGTAGGAGGGGTGACCTGATTTAAAAAATCATTGGCTTTTCTGTGCAACGATCAGCTAGAACATTTAAAAGTAAAAAGGTCCTTTTTACAAGAGCAAGAAATACTAATAAATTTCTCGGCATGAACATATGAGAGACCCAATCTCACTTTAATTAGGGAAAAGCAAATTAAAAATGAGGTACCATTTTTGATTTATCAGATTAACAAAAATGAAAAAGATTGGTAATATCAAGTGTTGGAGAAGGCTTGGGATAATGCATGCTGTTATACTGAAATTTCTGTGGTATAAATATTCCCCATAACTGATTTCAAGCTGCCAACACGATGTCACTGAATACAGAATTGGGAAGAAATGTGCAGAAGCATGCCATTATATAGATTTCCACCCTACAGATACAATAGACAAATAACCTCAAGAGCATAGATTTAAGAGTGCAGTAAAATAATTGGAAAGGTGATTGCTTTTGAATTCTTATTATCTCTGTCTCTAATTTATTTAATTGTAAATTTATGTAATTTAATTTTTTAATGATTACTGTATTTAACAATGGGCTCACCAAATTTCTGGAAAATTGACAATTAGTTAAAGAGCTGGTCTAGGTTGGCTCTAGCAGATTACTCCACCCATACTCTATATCTTTGCTATTAAAAGTGTGATCTATTGACCAGCAACATCTGGGACCTTTTTAGAAATGCAGAACCTCAGGGCTTACCCCAGACCTACTGAATCAACATCTCCATGTTAACAAGATCCCTAGGTGACTTGAATGCACATTTGAGACACAGTGTTTTAGAGTACCATGCAGCAGTTAAAAAATAATGAGGTTAATCTTTATGTATTGTCCCAGAAAAACTTCAAAATACATTGTTAAGTGAAAAATAAAAGCAATTTCCAGAATGTTTACACGGTAAGAGCATGTAGGTAAAACACATAATGAGCTAACGTTTTAGATTTTATATAAATATAAATGTAAATGTATAGAAATAGGTTTGGAAGGAGAGTGGTCATCTCTGGATAAGGGAATGGTATTGGGTGTAGAGTGGGGATGGAGAGGCCACAGAATGACTGTAAGGATCCAAACAAAGTTTCTAAGACTCAGTCTTGCCCTCAGCCTTCTCTTCTCCACCAGCCCTCAGCTGGTGTTTATAATGTTACTTATCTTTTGGTTTAACAGATATTGAAGTGCAAATGCCTATGAGTTAACAGAGCAATCAGTCATACACTTCAGTGTGAGTTGATATGAGATTGAGATATGTGTCCTTTCTGATCCATTAGTTTAGAAAAGCTTCCTAAGTAGTAATTTGTCACACAATTGTTACGGGTGATTTGGATACAGAAGACCAAAGCAATGCTGTAAGGAAGAGAAGGGGGGTGTGTGTGGCGTGAGCAGGTGTGTCCTGCCCCTGTCTGCTAAAATGGGTGCAGTAAGGGGCTGAATCTCATGATCTTGATTTCCTGCTAATAGATATCTTGGTGGTTTAAAGGAATAAATAATTTGCTTCTGAGTTTAATGATAGGAACTTGCATAACAAGGTACAATTTGTCCTCTTACAGTGTTGCTGGGGGGGGGGGAGGCGGGCATTTTAGTTTCAAACACACGTCTTCTGCTGAAACCCTGTTTTCCCTGCAGTACTTAATTGACTGAGAACTACAAATCCCAGGATGCCTTGAGTTAAGTTACTCTTAGGCAGACATTATCATTTCCAACCAATTGTGTTCTTAGAAGGGAGGTTTAAAATGTATTTATGTCAAAAAGTACTCTTTAAGCTCCTCTATAGGTACTGATAGGAAAAATTTACAAGATATAATACTAAGTGAAAAAACAAGGTGCAGAACAGCAGTTATAGTATGCTGCCAGTTATGTGTAAATATGTACACACACATATTCTTATATGTTTAAAATATGCCAGGAGTCAAAGAAAATGGTAACTGACTCTGGGAAGGAAAAAGGGGGTGGCTGAGGGACTGGTGTGGAAGGGACACTTCCTTTCTCCTGTAAATCTTTTCTTTTGCACTTTAAAAAGCTTTTATACTTTTCTATGAACATGTATTAAATACTTTTGAAAACTAAATAAGTAAATTTAAAAAGTAACAGGTGGTAAGATGAATTTTTTTTTTGCACCAGAAGAAACTTTTTATTTTCTATTGAAATTTTTTTTGGAGATAATTGTACATTCACTTGCAGTTTTAATTTTTAAAAAATAGAGATATACTATATATAGTTTAGCCAGTTTCTTTCAATGTTTTAACATTTTGCAAAACTACTGTTCAATATTTTAAGATACTGAATAGTTTCATCACCACAAGAATCATGTTCGTAACCACATCCACCTCCCTCTCACCCTTGCCTCCCGTTTCTAACCTCTGGCAACCACTAATCTGTTGCCATTTCTAAAGTTTTGCCATTTTTAAAATGTTATATAAAAAGAGTTATATAGTATGTAGTCTTTTAGAATTGGCTTTCTTCACTCAGCGTAGTTCCCTGGAGATTCACCCTAGATGTGTATATCAGTGGTTCATTCCTCGTCATTGCTGAGTAGTAGTGCATGGTGTAGATGTATCACAGTTTGTTTAACCATTCACCTGTTGAAGGACATCTGGGGTGTTTTGGGGTACTATGAGTAAAGCTGCTCTGAACATATGTGTACAGGTTTCTGGGATAAATGCCCAAGAGTGTAATTACTGGATAATATGCTAATTGCATGTTTAGTTTATAAGACACTGGTAAATTGTTTTGTAGAGTGGCTGTACCATTTTACATTCTTATTAGCAATGTATGAGTGATCCAATTTCTATGGATCCTTACCAGCATTTGGTTTTATCATCATCATGATTACTATTATTATTATTAATTTTTTGCCATTCTTATAGGTTGTGCTTAAAGCCATTGTGGTTTTAATGTGCATCTCCCTGATGGCTAATGGTGTTGAACGCCTTCTTGTCTTTTTTTTGTCGTTTTTTTTTTTTTCGTGACCGGCACTCAGCCAGTGAGTGCACTGGTCATTCTTATATAGGATCCGAACGCGCGGCGGGAGCGTCGCCGCGCTCCCAGCGCAGCACTCTACCGAGTGCGCCACGGGCTCGGCCCTGAACACCTTCTTGTCTTCATATCTACCATCTGTATATCCTCTTTTTAAAAAATTATTTATTTATTTATTTATTTATTGGCCATAAAACAAGTCTTTTTTTTTTTTTAAAGATGACCGGTAAAGGGGATCTTAACCCTTGACTTGTTGTTGTCAGCACCACGCTCTCCCAAGTGAGCCACAGGCTGGCCCATAAAACAAGTCTTAATACACTTGAAAGACTAAGATCATAGAAAATATGTTCTCTGACCACAATAACAGAAGGAAATTTAGAAAATTCACAAATGTGTGGAAACTAAACAACACTCTCCTATATAAACAATGGGTAAGAAGAAAAATCACAGGGAAATCAGAGAGTACTTTGAGGTAAAAATCAAAGCACAACATATCAAAATTTATAGGATGCACGGCTCATACTGTGTTTAGAGAGACATTTATTTTTATTTTTTTATTTTTTTTATTTTTTTTATTTTTTTAAAAGGATGACCGGTAAGGGGATCTTAACCCTTGACTTACTGTTGTCAGCACCACGCTCTCCCAAGTGAGCCATGGGCCCGCCCTTAAAGAAACATTTATACTTGTAAACACCTATATTAAAAATAAGAAAAATCTCAAATCTGTAATGAAAACTTCTACCTTAAGAAAATAGAAAAAGAAGAGCAAACTGAACCAAAAGCAAATATAAGTAGGAAATAACAAAGATTACAACAGAAATATATGAAATAGGGAATTAAAAAACAATAGAGAAAATCAACAAAACCAAAAGTTGGTTCTTTAAAAAGAACAACAAAATTTGCAAACCTTTATCTAGATCGACCAAGAAAAAAAAAGAGACAAGACCAAAATTACTAAAATCAGAAATAAAGCAGGGGTATTATTACATTGTTATTATGTTTTTTTGTGATGGTAAGATTTAGTTTCTTTCTTTTTCTCATTTACACTTTTGTATCCCTGGTAAATGTCAATGACCTTGTGTGGTTATTGACCCTATAACAAAGTGTGTCAGCATGAGCTCAGGATCAAACACACCTGGCTCAAATCCTGCCTCCTCCATATATCAGCTATGGGCCATATTTGCTGTGGTGTGCTGGAGCCACCCACTCCTGTCTCTCTCCTACTCCACATTCAGTGACAGCAGGCCAGAAGCTTGAAACAGGCCTGGGTGTATTTCTACTACCGAGATTGGCAAACACCACAAATCAGAGGTTTTCTTCCCTTCCAGAGAGTGAGCTAGTGGTTAAACATTTACTATCACTCCACAGACTTTGAGCCTCAGTTTCTTCATCTGTAAAATGGGGGAAGATAATATCCATAAGGAATGTAGGATGCTTCTCACGAAGCTCGTCAAATAGTAAGTGAGCAGTAAACGAGAGCTGGTATTCTCGTTCATATTACCATCTCTTATATTAAACTGTGAGCCACTTCAGGGAAGGTCTCTGTCTTACTCATCGTGATGTCTTTAGTGACTGACACATGACTGGACAAACAGCAGGTGCTAAATAAATGTCTGTCAAATTAGTGAATAAATGGCAAATAATAGTAACTTGGGATAACACGCTCCCAGAAAAATCTGCATTTTCCCAGAGGTGTTTTAGGACACAGGTCTTAATCTTTAATCCCAGGGATGGTCAGGCCCGGTGGCAGGCTGCCAGGGAGGTCTGGGGAGCACTCCCACCCCCCAGGGGTAATGTCTGCTCTTGTAGGCCTGGCCCTGACCTCCCCAGGAACAGGTTCTTGGTGCACTCTCTCCAGGTGCCGGGGGCAGGTCTTCACCTCTCCTTCCTCTGGGAGCCAAGATGGGGCATTTCTAGCTCTGAGCCTGTCTGACTAGAGGTCATTTAATCCTCACTGGATTTGTCCTGTTTATTTTAGTGGACAGGGCTGTTTACTGTCAGTTCGTATTTCTAGAGGCACTTACTCATTTTGCTTCCCTTTTATTTACTCTTTGCAAGCACTTGGGTTTGAGTAAATATGTCTATAAAGTTCCAGGGACTGGGTGATTCTGTGTCTGCTATTTTAATGGCCTTTAAACAGTGTCTGCTCAGGTAAGCATTTTATAGATGGGTCGAAAAGATAGGGATTTCTGTTCTCAGTGGCCTCTCACTTCTTCCAGGCTGACCTCTAGCCACCAGCTGCTTATGAATCATGGCTTTTTATCAGTAATAAAAATATCAAAAGTCAGCACCCATCTCAGGCAGAGAAACCAATCCACCCTGGTCAGCCAGACATGGGGCTTGGAAACTGTGGAAGGTGTTTCAACTCTAGGGTGGTGCTCAGGGTACAGATTACCTGGAGTGCTTTTTAAAATGCAGATTCCAGAGCCCTGCACCTAAAAATTGCTATTTGGGCTAAGGCCCAGGGAGCTGCATTTTTAACAGGTGCTGCAAGTAATTCTGCTGTCTTAGACCACCGTGAGGAGCACTAATCTAGATTCTCAAAAACGCTGGTGCTGACGGGTGGGCTGCCCTTGAGGCTACTGCCGTGTTGTTGGGGGAACCTAACAGGGTTGTTTGGAATGATTAAATCAACGCTTAGCACACTGCTCCTCCAAAGGTAGCCAAGGTAATGATGAGTGTTATCTGTTAAGCCACTTGCTCAAGGTCTAATTTGTTAGTAGATTGAGGGCGGGAACTATATGTCATTCATCTTTCTTATCCGTCATAATTGCTGAAGCAGTGCACAGCTCACAGAAGATGTTGCTCGGGCACAGGCAGCTGTGTCTGCACTGGCTGGGACACTCCCATGTAACACAGAACTAGAGACATGCCTGGTAACCCTTGGGATAGTGACTGAACCAGCTGTTGGGAACTGGTGTGGCATGGAGACTGGGTACTATGGTGACCCACCCACCTCCTCCCGAGGCCAGGGCCAGGTCTGTCAGAGGCAGAGCGGGTACAGCCTGGACCAAGTGCCTTTTTTGGCAGGCTCCTCCCCCTGCCTTGTGCCCCTCTGCCCTGACTAATGGGGTCCTCAGTCCATGGCACAGAACCCATTATGACATTGTCAGGGCACTTTGAAATAGTGACATGCTCCCAGCACCCTGAGCCTCTGGCTAGCCTATTGTGGCTAGCCTGTTGTGGCCAATGTCTAAAGGGCGGCTCCTGACCTGGGGGAGGGGAGCCCTGTATTCCAGGAGGCTACAGATAGGGACTCTCTTCTTTACTCGAAGAACTCTTAACTCATTCTCTCTCTCGGCCCCTTTGTTTCCTTCCTGCCAGTCAATGTGCTAATTATTTTATGCGTATGTGTTTACTTTCTCCCATCAGAACGTGAGCTCCACTAGGGCACTGCTGGGTCCCAGTGCACGGTATCTGACATAGTAAGTACTCACTGAAGATGTTTACAGTGCATGAATACATGAATGAGAGACTTCACTGGCTCCAGTCATCCATCCATTCATTCATTCCACAAGCGTGCTTTGTGCATCTGTTGTGGGCCAGGCTCTTGTCGACCTGAATAACTCCTTTTCTGCCCCACGGAGCTCCCAGGCTGGTGGTGGGATGCTGAAGATACATCCTTTGTGTAATGCACCCTGACAAGGGCTGTATCTGAGGTCTAATGGAGACGGGGTTGCTCGGAGGAGCCTGCTGTGGCAATGACAGGCTTTTAAACCAGAGAAATGGTATCTTGTCTGGCAGGATTTCCGCTGCCTGATTCAGGGAGCCCCTTCTGCCCTGAGGCCTGTGCCTCTGCTGACAACCACGGCTGCTTGTTTCTGCTAATATTGCAGCAGGGTGCTTCTATAGAAGCAATCTATAAAACACCATTTACAGCCATAACTGAGCCACAAAAATCAATCCCCAATGCTCACTCCCATCAACAAACATGCTTTGAGGGCCTCCTAAGAGTGGGGCACAGTTTTAAGGTGCCATGGGAGATAGAGCGATGAATAAAACAAGGATTCTGCCCCAGGAGGGGGCTTCTAATCTCCCTAGGGAGACAGGACACATGGGGATGAGATGATTAACTGCAAATTGAAAGTGTATGTGTCATGTAGTGAATAAAGGCTCTGGATCTGTGCTGTCCAATACAGTAACCACCAGCCACTTGTGGCTATTGAGCACTTGAAATGTGGCTGCATATTCAAGTACATCCCATGTTGAGAGGTGTTATACGTATAAAATGATGTACACATTGGATTACAAACAAAATGTATAAAATATCTCAATTTTTAAATATTGATTACAAGTTGAAATAATATTATGGATATGTTGAGTTAAATATACTATATTATTAAAATTAGTTTCACTATTTCATTTACATTTTTAAATGTGGTTTCTAGAACATTTAAAATGATACATATGGCTCCCATTATATTTCTACTGGACATCCCTGATCTAGGAGTTGAGAAGACCCAGTGGGGCACCAATAGCCTGTGTTTCTTCAGTTGGTAAGAATTCTGAGGAAATGGGACAATTAGGAGCCAGCAAGGTGGTGCTGAGGAAGGGTGTGGGGAGGACATTTGAGAAGTTTGATCATGAAGGGAAGGAGAGAGGATGACAGTTCCAGGAGGCCACAGGGTCCCAGGAACAATGCACACATTGGTAATAGACACTCACCAGCTCTTCCTCCATCTCCTGCTGTCTTCCAAAAATACCCTGGGCACCTCCAGCCACCCTCCCATGCAATGACTCTAGAGTAAGGCTCCTTCATTTCAGTCCTAGACCATGGGGAGTTGGCAAGAGATGGCCAGTGAGCTGGGTTTGAATGCTGAGTAGTAGTAACTCAAATCCTTAGGCAGGCCATCCACTGCAAGGGTGGGTTGAAAACACATCACTCCTCTCTGGTTTCCAGCTCTGGGTCCTGCGTAAAGGGACCAGGAAGGAGATAGGGAAGGAGAGATCAGAGATTCCAGTGTAGGTGGAACTGGCAAGTTTGGTCAATGTTTGAGGTAGGGGAGGATTTCTCAGAGGAACAGTTGGTCCAGGAGGAAGAGGGCAGCCCCCTAACCTGGCCAAAGCTTCCACTATGGACTCATTTCATCAAGGGAAATAAGGCAGCCTGGATGTGATGTTTGGTTTTCTGCCTATGCCCTCCCCCTCAGACACAGAGAAGCTGTAAACACTCAAATACAAGGATTAACTCTGCATGTGGTGTCTGGGACATTGTGAACAACCCTTGGTGGCTGTGCTTGTGTCTCTGTTAAATTGATCTTTTTAACCCCTGACACCTCAGACATGAGGCTTGTTGCACAGCCAGTGTTCAATACATACTGATGGATGGAGAAAGGGAGGGAGGGAAGGAGGGAGGGAGGGAGGAAGGAAGGAAGGAAGGAGTGCTTGGGTGCACTGATAACAAATCAGTTAAAGTGCAAAAGCAGATTCTTGGAATGGGCTAAGCTTGTTCCGTGCTGGATTCTTGGATGTGGGCAGCAGGAGAGGTCTCTCACCAGCCAGACCCCACAGTGTCTGGGTCAGAGGAAAACTGATGCTCAGCGCATACCATCCTACCTCCCTGCCGCGGGGCCCCAGGTCCACAAGATTTGAGAGACAGTGGATGTCTAGCTGTAGCCTTCCTGGGCTACAGCTCTGCCCCTACCCTCTTATCCTATTAAGTGCTTTTTAGAAGCCCCTTAAGGCCTCTGTAAAAGGAAAGATAATGTGAAGAATTCCAGGTTGGTTGGATAAGCCTGGCATGGGGTTGGGGGTGGCTGAATTTCTTCCCGGACCAGCTGAAGAATGGCTCCCCCAAACTCAGAAGGAAGCCTGCAGTTTCCCATTACGACCACTGGAGGGCACTTGAAGCACGAAATACCAGATTCCTCCCCCCGCCCCCCACCATCGTTGGAGAGCTGTGGTTCAGTCCAGCAAAGGTTTCAAAATCATCATAATAATGATAGCTCTCATGTGTTGGATATCCAATACTGCCTCAAATGTCTTTATATATATATATGGGTTATTATATAAATCTATTTAATATTCACAAATTGTTGTGAGTTATTTTGGCTATTAAGGAAAAACGGAGGCTTAAAAACGTCAAAGAACTTACTTAAGGTCGTTCGGCTGAATAAAATTTTGGGAGTAAGGACTTGAACCCAAGCCCTCAAGCGCCAGTCATACATGATGATGTACATGAAGCTGAAAAGGGGACTCTCAGGATAGAAGCAGGGAGACCCTATGCTGCACAAATATTATTGTTACTGGACAATTTACACATTCTGGAATTGGAAGATGGCTTACAGACAATTTGTACACTTCATATGGTAATGGTTTTTTCCCCCTGAAATGATGGTATTAAGTAAATGAAGTGTTTCACAATTTATGATGTCTTAACTTGGAGGAAATAAAGTCATAGTAATTTGAGGCAGGAAAAGATAATTTTCATTTAATATTCAAATAGCACTTACTATGTACCCAGAACTGTTGTAAGCACTTTACATAAAATAACTTAATTAATCCTCATAGTCATCCTCTGAGGAATGTGTTATTATAACCCCCATTTACAGATGAGGAAATGGAGACACAGAGAGGGAAGCAACTTGGCCAAGGTCATACAGCTAGTAAGAGGAAGAGCTGGGATTAAGGACCAGGTAGTCCGGTTCCAGTTTGTGCCCTGAATCACTCTGGGCTCTGAGAAGGGAAGAATTTGGGCTGGAGCTGGCTTGGGGTGGGGGTAAGGGTGTGGTAAGAGTTCCACTGGAAGAAATGCACTGTGGAGGGGAGGGTATTCCAGGCAGAAGAATGGCACGAGCAAAGGCCCAGAGGTGGGGAAGCCCAAGGTAGGAGTCAGGATAGGCTCAGGCCAGGACTACCTAGAGGCTGGGACAGCAGAATTGAGGTCTGCACAGCCAGAGCTCCTTGGGCCTCCTAGGGGTGGGAAAAAGAAGAGGGGCATAGGAGGAGGGCCCAGGAGAGGGCGAGGGGTGCTTCAATCCAGGGAACGGCTGAGGTCACCCTGCCCGGCCCTCTCCAGGGAGCCAGGAGAGGGCGAGGGGTGCTTCAATCCAGGGAACTGCTGAGGCCACCCTGCCCGGCCCTCTCCAGGGACAGGCGTTTGGGAAGTGCAGTGTGTGCTCAGGAATTGGCCGGATTGGATTACAGGGAAGATTAAAGGAGCTAAATCGGGCCTGGGGCTCGGGGAGGTGTCCAAGAAGGGGACTTCAAAAAGTCAGCAGCTGGGAGGCCAGGAGAAGTTGCCTGGGACCTAAGAATGGGGGCAGGGATCCCACACCAGGCCGGAAGGCCTCCTGACCCCAGTAAGGCTGGAATGTGGGGTCACCAAGAAAGGGCATCCTCACTTAGATGAAGCTGGGGGTGGGGTGGGACAGAAATCCAGAGAAGAGGAGAGGTTTGGGAAAAGCAGAGACCGAGAGAGAGAAGTTGAGGGTGCAGACTCAGCCTGAGCCCCATCCTAAGAAGGTATCTGGAGCTCCAAGCCTCATCCTGGCCAGGAAGTGGGGAGCTCTCTGCACAACACCAAGGAGCAGCTGGAAACAGCCTGGGGCCTGCCAGCAGTGCTCACACAGTCCTGTCCTCGGCCTGTCCCTTCGCTCTTCCTAACCCCTCCCCCAGCCTGAGTGACGGCACCGGCTGTGGTCCCTCCCAGGCCCCAGGGCAGGCGGTCAGTGGTCTATTCTGGTACCCAGGGTGGCTGGGGAGCCTGGGGGAGGGCAGAGAGAGGGCCTGCCCCATTTCTTTGAGGCCGAATAGGGAGGGGGCATCAGGAGGGCTCTTTGGGATGGTTGGCATATAGGGTTCTGACTGTCATGGGTGGAGAGGAAAAAAAACTCCAGCTCTCCATTTTCAGCAAATTGTAAACTCTTGGGATCTTTAATTGGTAAGGGGAATATATCTGGGACATCCATTGGTGGCTGTGGCACTTGGGAGCTGGGGCGGTGGGAATCCCCAGCACCTGGCAGTGGACCCCAGAGTCTCTTTCTAACTTTGAGGCCACAGGATCAAGCCTGGTCCCCAGTCCCAGGCAGCCCTTCCAGGACAGATGTGTGGCTGCTGCAGCCAGCGGCCAACTCCCAGGCCAGTTGGGGACAGTCTGGGGCCAGAGTACACTCGGGGGAGCCTCTTCAGTCAGTGGGGGAGTCCCAGAGCCTGGCTAGCCCTATGTGTGGCACAGGGCAGAGCAGTCCCCTCTGGCTTCTTTATTCCCCAGACAGGAAATTTTCGGTCCCCCCTCACCCCCAATTCCTATGGGATGAAGGCCAGACTCCTCTGCCACTGGAGCCCAACTCCCGGACAGCCTCTCCCTCCATGCCCAGCCCCCAATCTGGAGGGCAGTGGGTGGGGAGAGGATCAGAGCAGAATGTTGGGAGGGACTTGCCCAGTACTGGACAAGGGGCTTTTTTCCATGGAGATCCCCCAATAGGTCTGAGTTAAAAACAGAAGAACTTAGGGCTGTGCCAAACCCTAAAACCAAATCAGTCTGTATTAAGGCCTTAGAGACCACACTGAGAAAGGAGCAGGGCTTCTAGGAGGGTCCAAACATACGCTTTGTTTTTTACTTGCTGTGCAACCTTAGGGAACTTACCTAACCTCTCTAAGCCTAGTATTAACAGCTGTAAAGTGAGGATAATAGTTGCTTCACAGTGTTGTGAGGATCAGAGATACAGTGATTTTATATGGCATATCCATAAAGCCATGCCTAGGACAAAGCAGGTGCTCAGTAAGTGGTAGCTGCGATATCACCCGACGCTGCGTAGCCTGTGGAGAGAGCAGGAGTTTTGGAGTCAGGCAGTTCTGGCTGTGAATCTTGGCCCGATACCTGCTGACCTTAAACAAGGACTCAAGCAAGTTTCTAAAACTCCCTGAACCAGTTTCCTTATTGGTCAAAAGGGGCTAAAATATTAGTAGTGACTGGCACTTACTGAGTGCTCACTGTGAGCCAGGCACTGTGCTAAGTGCTTTACAGACAGTTTTTCATTTAATCTTCCCAACCACCCTATGCTGTTGTCATTTTACAGATGGGAAAACTGAGGCTCAGAGAGGCTCAGGAGTGGTAGATCCAGAATTTTGAACCCAGGTAGCAGCCCATTGGCTGCTCTTCAAACTCCTCTTGCCAATACCTCTGCAGAGTCACATGGAATTTAGGCCATTGTCTGCCTATCTGGCAGGTGTGAGAAGTTAGGAGGGTGAAGGGCTTGGGGCTATAAGAATATATAATGCTGAGGGCCCAAGAAGGGGTGTCCTCTGGAATCCAAGGCTCACTTTCATTGTGTAATTGGATGGTTTGGAGAATAAATTATCCCACCAGCAGCAATAACTGTTCAGGATGCTGTGACGGGCTGTGGTCTGAAGTGGCAGACAAGGCCCTGGGGTCTGAGTGGACCCCAATCTGACTGTGACTCAGCTGGTTGGAGGAAGAAGAGGATGATCCTATAAGGCTATAAATAGCAACTGTGCATAGTGGCCCTGTGAGGTCATTGCCAGCCTGCTCAAGCCCTGTTTAAAGCACTCCATAGCCTCAGAGGGATGTAGGAAACCTGGAAAGGGCCCAGGACAGCAGAAATGTGACCAAACTGGAGGGGCTGAAACCAAAAAAGCCTATGAGGAAAGAGGAAAGGAATGGGGTGAATCAGGGCGAAGATCCTAACAGAATTCCAGGGAAGGGACAAAGCAGCCACTTTTCTCCATCTAGGTGAAGGTGTTATAAAGAACGAAGGGGTTTACATTCCAGCAGGAGGTTATGAGAGGGAGGCCTTGAGGGGCTGCCTGGGGTGTGTCTGTGGGTGAGCGAAGGAGCCTGTGGAACCCCTTTGCGGGAGTGCCCTGCGCGCTCCAGGTCTGCCATCCTGCAATGGTTCTCAGACATCCCCTCCCTCTTTTGCTCTCAAAACCTGATGCCCCAGTCTGGTCAAAGAGAGTTCTCTCCTTTCCTCCTGTGGAAGTCACAGCCATGGGGAAGGTGCACGTCTGATGGGGAAAGGGGCTCCTGGGTTTGTCTCTTTGGGAAAGGCTCAGGGCTGGTGGGATTTGGAGAGCAGAGAGGGGAGAAGTTCAGAGGCATCCCCTACAGACTGCTGGGATTGCGGGGAGGCCACAAGTGGGGTGGGGACAACTGAGACTCTGAGAGCCCGCAAGAGGGTGGGGGGCCGCCTGTGTTTTGTTGAGGAGGACCAGCCGCTGAGACAGTAAGGGTCAAAGCCTGGGGAGAAGGGAGGGCGTCAGTGTGGAGGAGGAAGTGGATTCCATCTCGGCTGGTGCTGGGGTAGCCACGTCTCACCAAGATGTGGTGGGACTGGGCCTATGCTGGGGTTGCGTCCACAATCCGGGTCCTGCTTTGTGGTAAGTGTAGGGAGAACACAGAGGCTTCCAACCAGGCTGCCCAAAGAGGCCCTGAAGCTCAGAGAAGAAACAGCCCTCTCACTCTTCTCTGTAGGGTCAGAGTAGGGAGGGACGGCCTAAGATATTTCACTTTAAGCAAAGAGAAACTGAGACCAGAGAGGGGAGGTGACCAGTCCAGTGTCACACAGCTTGTCCTAGAGCCAACCCCAGGACTCCGGCCTCACCCTGTCCCTAATTCCCAGCCACAAGGTCCCAACAGGAAGCCTTCACTGGTATCTTCTTTAACGCTACCAAAGCCCCCTCCCTTTCCCCCCAATTTACACGGGACTGAGTGTCCACACCGCACGTCCACCTCCCTCGTCCCATGAGCTCCTCCCCTCGAGGCTCAGTCTCCTCCTAACCTCCCTCATGGGCAGAGATGGCCTATTTGGTGGGAGAAGTTGGGGACTGGGGAGGAGATGAGATTAGCCTCAGACTTCTCCTACTTTGGCAGAAAACCTGCAGCTCTCCATGTCTGTAAAAGGAGTGTGGCAGGAGGGGGCTGGAGTTGGGGCTATGGGGCCCTCCCTGGAGAAGGAGCAAGTTCAGGGGTGTCGGGATGATGAAGAGGGGGTGGAGGAGGGATTTATGAGAATTGGGGTGTGGGTGCCAGTAAAGGAAGGGGCCCAGGAAAGGGCCTGGAGGAGAAAGTTGGGAGAGGGAGGATGCGGCCCGAAGGTCTGAAGCCGGTCAGATGTGGAGGGTGGCAGATGTGGGGGAGGGTGGGTTGTTGACGGAGCCTGGGGGAGGAGGGGTGGGCAGCACAGCAGGAGAGAGATGAGTTTCAGGGAGAATCTTGACGCCGCTCTGCCAGGGGGGGGGGGCGGGGGGGGCGGGGGGGGCCCCAACTCTCCTGCCTCCCCCGGGTGATATCAGGAAGAAACAATTGCCTCTGGACATTCCTTCCCTTTTACAGTCACTCCCAGCTCTGCAGCAGCCTGTGAGGTTAAACAGCTACTACAGCTGAAGGGAAAGTGGAAGGGGGGTGATGGGAAGGGGTCATTGAGGGGAGGGGGCCATGCGCAGGGAGGCAGGGTGGCATCAGGGAATGAGTCCTGAGGAAGGACTCAGCTGGGACCACTCACTGTTCCCACCCTCTGCTGGAGCTCAGAGACTCAGGATGTCAGAAGCTAAGGGGACCTCAGAGATGACCTGGCCTGATCCCCTCTCTCACACTGGGGTCATGACAGGGCTGGAGGGGAAACGGGACTCGCCCAGGTGGCACAGATTGTTGGCTGGGGAAACCCCAGGCTGAGCACCCCTATCTTAGTCTCTGGTTGACCACTCCATCCCTCCCTCAACTCTATGCGGTACCTCCCACCTGTACTCCCAAACAAGTGCCAAAGCTGATGAAGAGAAGCCTAGGCTCCCAGACTTGACATCTGCCATACTGTCCCCAAGGCTCTCTCATGCAATGGCTGCCTCCTGGCCCAACCCAGCTCAGGGTGGAAGCACGGAGGCCTTCGCTGGGAAATGGAAGGAGGAGGAGGATGGGTCCTGGAGAAAGGAGCAGAGGGCAACCCTGGAGGGAGTGTCAGGCAGTGGAGGGAGGGCACACCATGGGGAGGGATCAGCACTGTCTCTCGCCTGGCATCCTGGGGTAAATGAGGTCCTCCCAGACAGGGCACGGGTCCAGATCTCTGTTTTGACCCCTTTCAGCTTTTCCTAATCAAAATGTCCTGTGCTGGCCAGCCTGGTGTCCCACTTGTCCCCTATCCATGGCAGAGAGCCCTCTGTGAGCTTCAGAGATCTGCCCAGGTGTCCATCAGCCTTCCAGACACTGCACTCAGGGAAGGCAGGGAACAGCACATGCACAGGTCTGGAGGCTGGAAAGCGCTTGGCAGCATCACCCAGCAGGAAAGAGGCTGGAGGAGAGGCGAGGGAGCTGAGGTGGGCACAGTGGGCAGGGCCAGTCCTGTGGGGCCTTGGAGGCCACAATGACATTGGGTCTTACCAGTTCAGTAGTTCAGGGAAAGGAGAGAAGCTGGGAATGGTGAAATAGGCAAAGTTCCTAAAGGTATGAGCACTGCCCCCAAATATTTGCAGGGCAGACCTATGAAAGGGGGGTTCTTGCTGTGTTTGGCTCCAGGTTAGAATAAGTGGCATAGAAGTGACACACCATCTGGCTTCAAATATAAGGAAATATTTTCCAACAGCAGAGCTGTCCACTGTTCCACAATGGAGACATGTTAGGTCCAATGGAGACATGTTAGACATGACTCTTCATGGAATGGAATGGGCTGACTGGAGACAGTAAGTTCCCAGGCAGAGGAGGGATTCCAGCTGGACAAGGGCTTGCTGGAGTCACACTAGAGAAGAGTTAAGCCTTAAATGAGAAGTGGGAGCAGGAACTGGTCAATCTCATGACCTGTGAGGTTCAACCTTAACTGTCTAAGACTCTATGAGGTTTGAATAATCTGGGCAGATTTCAAACAGATAGCGGGACTCACTTCCTTCCTTAATTTATTCAACAAAATGTATTGCCAATACCCACTGTGCAAGGTACCATACTACATAAGCAAGCTTACAACAACACTTTTTTGACAAACGTTGGATGAAATGGTCTGTCGTTAGTGGACCTTCCCCTTTCCAATATCACTTAGCTAAAGAAAGAGGCATGACCATAAAGTAATGTTGCTCTCATGTTAAAAAATTTATATATTCAAAATTGTGTCCTGAAGATGTTCACAGCAGCACTGCTTATAATAGCAGAAGATTGGAAGCAATATAAATGTCCACCAATAAGGAACTTGCCAAATAAATTATGCCAAATCCATACAGTAAAATACAAATGAAAATATTAAGAAGAATGACTCAAAACATTACAACAAAGAAAAGTGCAAAACCAGATAACTTCACTGGTGAATTCTACCAAACATCTAAAGAACTTCTCAAACTCTTCCAAAAGTGAGAAGAGGAGGGAATACTTTCTAACTCCTTCTATGAGGCCAGCATTATCCAGATACCAAAGTCAGGCAAAGATACTACAAGAAAACTATAGACCAATATTCATTATGTATATTGATGTAAAATTCCTCAACAAAATACTAGCAAACCAAATTCAGCATCAAATGAAAAGAAGTATATACCATGACCAAGTGGGATTTATTCCTGGAATGCAGTGATGGTTCAACCTATAAAAACTAATCAGTGTAATGCACCACATTAACAGAATGAAGGAAAAATATCAAATGATCGTCTCAATTAATGATAAATGAAAATAACTGCATTTACAGTAGCACCTAAAAGAATAAAATACTTAGCAATAAACATAATCAAGGAGGCATAAGACTTATACACTAAAAACCACAAAGCACTGCTGAAATAAAGGAGACATAAATAAATGGAAAGACATACCATGTTCATGGACTAGAAGACTAAAGATTGTTACGATGCTAATACTACCCAAAGTGATTAAGTATAGGCCCTTTCAAAATTCCGTCAATGTTTTTTTGGTTTTTGTTTTGTTTTTTTTGGCAGCTGGCCTGTACAGGGATCTGAACCCTTGACCTGGTGTTACAAAACCATGCTCTAACCAACTGAACTAATCTTAGGCCAGCCCTTTCCATCAATGTTTTTTACAGAAATAGAAAAAAATCTATCTTAAAATTCATATGGGATCTCAAGGGACCTCAAATAGCCAAACAATCTTGAAAAAGAAAAACAAAGTTGGAGGAAGACTCACACTTCCTGATTTCTCAACTTGCTTCAAAGGTACAGTTATCAAAACAGTGCAGTGTAAAGACAGATATGCAGACCAATGGAATAGAAAAGAGAGACCAGAAATAAACCCTCATATATTTGGTTAAATTATTTCCAACCAGGGTGCCATGACCATTCAATGGGGAAAGAACAATCTCTTTAACAAATAGTGCTGGGAAAACTAGATATCCACATGCAAAAAAGTGAAGATGGACCCTTACCTTACACCATATACAGAAATTAATTCAAAAGGGGTCAAATACCTAAATATAAAAGCAAAAACTATAAAACTCTTAGAAGGAAACATAGGGAGAAAACTTCATGACATTGGATTTAGCAATGATTTCTTGGATATGATGCTAAAAGCACAAGCAATAAAAGAAAAAAACAGATAAATTGAACTTCATCAAAATTAAAAACTTGTGCATCAAAGCAGAGTGAAAAGGTGACCCACAGTTCGGAAAAACTATTTGCAAATCATATACCTGATAAGGGATTAATATCCAGATTATATAAAGAATTCCTACAACTCAACTACAATGAAAAAACTGAACAACCCAATCCAAAAATGGGCAAAGGATTTGAATAGACATTTATCCAAAGAAGATATACAGATGACCAATAAACACGTGAAAAGATGCTCAACATCATGGAATATTAGAGAAATGCAAATCAAAACAACAATGAGGGGCCAGTCCCTTGGCTCACTTGGGAGAGTGTGGTGCTGATAACACCAAGGCCATGGGTTCGGATCCAGTATAGGGATGGCCCGTTAGCTCTCTTGGGAGAGCGTGGTGCTGACAGCACCAAGCCAAGGGTTAAGATCCCCTTACCGGTCATCTTTAAAAAAAAACAAACAAGCAAACAATGAAGAACCACTTCATACCCATTAATTAGGATGGCTATTATAAAACAAACAAACAAACAGAAAATAACAACTGTTGGTGAGGATGTAGAGAAATTGGAAACCTTCTCTGTTGCTGGTAGAAATGCAAAATGGTGCAGCCACTGTGGAAAACAGTATGGCAGTTCTTCAAAAAATTAAACATAGAATTCCTATATGATATAGCAATTCCACTTCTGCATATATATGGAAAACAATCAAAAGCAGGAATTTGAACAGATATTTCTGCACCAAAGTTCACAGCAGCATTATTCACAATAACCCAAAGATGGAAACAACCCAAACATTCATCAACAGATGAATGCATAAACAGAGTGGTATATACATACACTGGAATATGATTCAGCCTTAAAAAGGAAGAAAATTCTGACATATGCTATAACATGCATGGATCTTGAACACGTTATGCTAAGCGAAATAAGCCAGTCACGAAAGGATAAATATTCTATAAATCCACTTACGTAAGGTACCTAGAGTCGTCAAATGCACAGAGACAGAATGTAGAATGATGGTTACCAGGGGCTGGGAGGAGGCGGGAGTGGGGAGTTATTTTTAATGGGTGTGAAGATTCAGTTTGGGAAGCTGAAAAAGTTCTGGAGATGAATGGTGATAATGGTTGTACAACAATGTCAATGTACTTAAGGCCACTGAACTGTATACTTAAAAATGGCTTAAATGGTGTATTTTATGTTATGTATATTTTATCACAAGAAAAAAAATGACTCAGCTGTCAATGTACTGAAATGAAATCATCTCTAAGATATATGTTCATTGAAAATTGCTTGATTCATAACTATATGTAGTTTTAAAAAAATAGGGGGTGCATATATGCAAATGTGCTGTTTATGCATACGTTAACTTTGAAAGGAGACACCAATGACAACCTAAAACTGATTGTCTCTGAAGAGGGGGAAGGGGTGGCTGGGGGTCAAAAGTGGGAGGAAGACTTACTTTTCACTTTATACCTTTTTGTACATCCCTGAGTTTTGCAGCAGGCGCATTACCCATCCAGATAAATGAGTCTTTTCAGTGCGTCCAACTCTGAGTAGTCCCCTTGGGAGGCTAAGCTCTAACTGCAGCAGCGCTGTGCAGCTCGGGACATGTCTTGGAACGCTCCTCTTTCACCTGCCTTCCAAGCCCTGGGGTGTTGTTTTGCTGCCCTCCATGGTAGCAAATCCTCAAGAGTGGAACTGAATTTTGGAAACAGCCCCAAGTGGTTTGGAGCCAAATCTGGTAGTTGTTGATTTTGACTAGAGAGTAGATGGCGTAATTTATTCATTTGTTTTCTGCATCATTTCACCCAGGAACTGAGACCTCAGGCTGGTCTGGAGGGCAATTTCCTTTTGTGGTCTGGAGACCGTTCAGAGAGGTGCACCAGAAAAGCTGTCCTCAGTAGCATCATAAAAATGGGGAAACAGTCTCCTACAGTGGATTAGTCAGATTCTTTGGGCTATAGGTGATCAAAGCCAACACCAAGTGCCTTAAATGAAAAAAGGGGGAGTTTATTGGCCCAAAGCCAGGAAGGATGGTAGGGGAACTCACAAAATTGGAAGCTCCTGCTTCTCTCCAGGGTTCTCTGCTTCTCCTTGCAGGTTGACCTCTTTCCTCCTACGCCCCCAGGGGGCAGAACACACTACCACCACAGGCTCCAGTTTAGTAATCCCACTTCCATCTATAAATTCCAGGGAAGGCCTCTGATTGGCCCTGCACAGGCCCAGGCCCATCCCTCGAGCCAATCACTGCAGTCAGGGGGATGCAGTAATAAAACTGGCTGGGATCAGAGTTCCCTATCCTCTCTGTGGGGGTGAGGGTGGTGTGGGGAGGAGGTACAGCATTTGTCATCAAAATAAGGGGATGGGAAAGAAAAGCCTGCAGGCTACTTTGAATGACAGCAACAAGGATAGTGCTGCCTGGGATGTGTTACGAATCCACACAGCCTCCAAAATCCTCCAGGAGCATACATACCAGTCTAGTTTGGGAGATGAGACACAAAAATAACCAGAACACAACAGCTTGCACTGACTCGAAGCCTGGATAAGAATATCTGCAACTCCCCATCCACCTCATAAGCTTGTCTCTTGGATAAAAATTAGACACTTAATGTGAAAGAGCTATGAAAAGACAGCAGTAACAAAGTCCTTTATAGTTCACCTGGCACATTCACACCAAAGCTGGGGCCAAAGCATGGGCTCTGGAGTCAGACCGCCTCAGCTTCCTGGGCTATGAAATGGGAATGATGCCAGGCTTAGGGTTGCTGGAGTAGTGGGGGTCATGGGTATGAAGTGCTCAACAGATTGGCACACTAGGTGGTCAGTACCGGAAAGGTGTTGTTGTGTGCATTATTGTTACCTGGGCCTCTTCAAACCCCTCTGGGCTAGGCATGGTGAGGCTGACTGTCCCCACTTTATAGCTCAGGAGCCTGAGGCTCAGCCTGCTAGTCACTACTCCTGCTGGTGAGGGCAGGGCTGGGGTAGGACCAGCTACAGGCTCTTAACCCAGCGCTTTATTTCCAGGGTTTGCATTCCAAAAGGGTCAGGCCTAAGAAAGGACTGTTGAGTGCCAGGTGGAGGTGTAGGGACACAGCCAGTGTTCACGGAGAAGTGTGGATGTCCCTAGGGGTCAGTGAGTACCTTGTACTAAGGAGGGGTGTTGTGAAAGATGGGCAAGCCCTCTGCTGGGCTCCATTCCTGTTGGGGGTCTGGAGCATTATGGGGGTGGGAAGTGATTGGGGCTTGTCACCTCCAGCCTTCCTTGACTATCTGATGCCCATGCCTCCTCAGGTACCCGGCCCCCCTTTCCCCCCAATCTCCTCTCCTGTGCCTTGTTTCCCGGACCGATGCATTCTCCTCTATAAATACCAGCTCTGGTATTTCGGGTTGGCAGCTGTTGCTGCCAGGGAGATGGCTGGGTTGACATGTGGCTCCTGACAAAACACAAATCCCTGGTGTGTGTGGACGGTGGGTGGTGGTGTGAGGAGTAGGGGGATGAATCAGAGAGGGGGTGGAGGTGGGGGGAACAAAGGGGCAGGAGCCGGTTAAGTTGGTGTGGGGGTGAGAGTGTACATAGCAATTGGAAACTGAGAGCTCATCAGACCCTTTCTGGGAATCACCCTGTTGTTTATAAACTTAAGGCCCTGCCCTCATTGGTAGGAGGCAGAAAGAGGACCTACAGTAGTCCAGAGGGAAACTGAGGCTCAGAGCTATAGCCCAGGTGCCAGTGGACATGCCTGGGCAGGCAGGCTCTGGCCGGGATTGCTTTCTGCCCTCTGGATACCCTCCCTCCTGCCCTGCCTTCTTAGAGACCCCAGCCCTCTAGACTTGGCTGGTGGACTTATGGTCTTTGCCTAAGCCTTCCCAAACCTCTGCAACTTCCAGAGAATCTTTAGAAATAAGGAGCCTTTCTAGGGAACAGGCCTTGTCCCTTCAAATGACCCAGAGTCTCTCCTTAGAGCAGAAAGGAGACCCTCAGACTAAATGGAAGCCTCTAGCCTCTCTCGCCTCACC
The DNA here is from genome assembly GCF_027409185.1 of Cynocephalus volans. Classification (NCBI taxonomy): domain Eukaryota; kingdom Metazoa; phylum Chordata; class Mammalia; order Dermoptera; family Cynocephalidae; genus Cynocephalus; species Cynocephalus volans. The sequence continues at coordinate 283,039,317 of NC_084460.1, forward strand.
AACCTCAGTAGAGGGCAGACACCCATGAGCTAAAGGGGGCCTGCCCGGGGGCTCCAGACATGCTTTTTGCTCCGGTGAGGCCGTTGGCAGGCCTGCCTGTCTTCTGCCCTCTTGGGTGGGTCAGCGCGTCAGGGCCCCCCACCCGCCGATCCAGGGGCGCGGGCCTCTTGCAGGGGAGCTGGCCTCCCCGCCCCCACGGCCAGGGGCCGCCCTTTCCTGGCAGGACAGCGGGATCCTGCAGCTGTCAGGGGAGGGGCGGCGGGGGCTGATGTCAGGAGGGCTACAAATAGTGCGGACGGCTGGGGGCCCCGTCTCCCTCGCCGCATCCACTCTCCGGCCGGCAGCCCGCCCGCCGCCTCCTCCGTGCGCCCGCCCAGCCTCGCCCGCGCCGCCACCATGAGCCAGGCCTACTCGTCCAGCCAGCGCGTGTCCTCCTACCGCCGCACCTTCGGCGGGGCCCCTGGCTTCCCGCTCGGCTCCCCGCTGAGCTCGCCCGTGTTCCCGCGCGCGGGCTTCGGCACCAAGGGCTCCTCGAGCTCGGTGACGTCCCGCGTGTACCAGGTGTCGCGCACGTCGGGCGGGGCCGGGGGCCTGGGGGCGCTGCGGGCCAGCCGGCTGGGGGCGACCCGCGCGCCCTCCTCCTACGGCGCGGGCGAGCTGCTGGACTTCTCGCTGGCCGACGCCGTGAACCAGGAGTTCCTGACCACGCGCACCAACGAGAAAGTGGAGCTGCAGGAGCTCAACGACCGCTTCGCCAACTACATTGAGAAGGTGCGCTTCCTGGAGCAGCAGAACGCGGCGCTCGCCGCCGAGGTCAACCGGCTCAAGGGCCGCGAGCCGACGCGTGTCGCCGAGCTCTACGAGGAGGAGCTGCGGGAGCTGCGGCGCCAGGTGGAGGTGCTCACTAACCAGCGCGCCCGGGTCGACGTCGAGCGCGACAACCTGCTCGACGACCTGCAGCGGCTCAAGGCCAAGTGAGGGCCCGGCGCACCAGACCCCCTTCCCCCGGGCAGGGAGTAGGAGGCTAGGCCTGGGGGCTGGGGCCCAGCTGTCAGCACCCCTCTTCTCCTAGGGCCAGGAACCCTCTCCTGCCCTACGTAGGGAAAGGGACATCCACCTGAGTCCCCAAAGGGGTGATGGGCCCCAGTCTCTCCCTTGTGTTTCCATCCTGCACAGAAGTTTTCCCCGGGAGATACATCTAGGTGGAAATGAGAGACCTTTGGAGAGCCAGGCCCTGTGGGCAGCCCCCTTTAAAAGCGTTTTTAAATGCTGGGGTAATGTGGATGGAGTCAGGCAGGCAGATGCGGGGAGGAACGGCTGGAGGTAAACCCGAGAGGGAGAGGGGAGGTTGACAGGAGACATTGGAAGCTGGGCAGGCTGGGAAGGGCGGGGGCAGAGATTAAGTAATAGCTCTCAGCTCAGCTGTAAGGAGGCCCTGGGGAGGGAGGTGGGGGGGGCTTGACCCTTGGGCCTGGCTGAGGCTGAGTCATTTCACGAGGTGGAGGGATAAGCTGGAGGAAAGGGGAGAGTGGGTAGGGGACCATGGCCCTCAGAAAACTTGAGAGGACGGGACTGTAGGCTCCACCAGGCTCCCAGCGTGAAAGAGCAACAAGTATAGAGTTTTCATGGGTCTTTCTTCTGACAGCCCAAGTGAGCAGAGTCACCCTCCTGCCACCAAAGTCACAAACATTGATTGAACAGTTACATGGGCCAGGCTGGGGCTGAGAACCAGGAACACAGAGTTGGATAATATAGACACAGTTCCTAACCCCAGGGAGGTCACAGTCTGGTGGGAACATAGACTTCAAGGGTGTGGCTCCAGGACAGAGATTGGGCCACTTCCTGTGCCCTCCCTGGGTGGGGAGGGCCTCTGCCACTCCCTTTCTGGGCCTCCTGTCTCTACCCAGCAGGCAAGCCTTCTCCCTGTCCTGAGCCCACTCCCTGGTCAGCCCCCAGCCAGTCATCTCCACTGCCAGCTTTATCCCCCCAACTGTCTGTCCTTCTGTCTATCCTGGCCAGGCTGCAGGAGGAGATCCAGTTGAAGGAAGAGGCAGAGAATAATTTGGCTGCCTTCCGAGCGGTGAGCCCCCCTCGGTCCACCCTGCATGTCCCCTAGTCTTCCTTTGTCCTGCCTGGGTGGTCAGTGACCTGTCCTTGTTTGCCCTCTCCCAGGATGTGGATGCAGCCACTCTAGCTCGCATTGACCTGGAGCGCAGAATTGAATCTCTCAACGAGGAGATCGCGTTCCTCAAGAAAGTGCATGAAGAGGTATGCCTTGGCCCCTCTGCCTCGAGGTCCTTGGGCCATGGTGAAAGCAGCTGGAAAGTGGGGTGGAGGTGGGACTCTGGGAATGAGGGTGTCAGGGTGCTATGTGGGGCCTGGGAGGGGACTGAAGCCCAACTATCCCCTGCAGGAGATTCGTGAGCTGCAGGCCCAGCTTCAGGAACAGCAGGTCCAGGTGGAGATGGACATGTCCAAGCCAGACCTCACCGCCGCTCTCAGGGACATCCGGGCTCAATACGAGACCATTGCAGCTAAGAACATCTCTGAAGCTGAAGAGTGGTACAAGTCAAAGGTGGGCAGCCTGGCTTAGGGACTGGCACCTCTATTCCCCTCAATCCCAGTTTGGAGGTGCTGCTGGGGCTCCTTCCAAGGGGAGGAGAGTGAGCCCAGAGTGCCCATGCTCCTCTGCCCAGGCCTACCTTCATCCTGCGTCCTCCTCACCTCAGGGCCCCTCTCTGCCCTTAGGTGTCCGACCTGACGCAGGCAGCCAACAAGAACAATGATGCACTGCGCCAGGCCAAGCAGGAGATGATGGAATACCGACACCAGATCCAGTCCTACACCTGCGAGATTGATGCCCTCAAGGGCACTGTGAGTCCCTGCCTGCCTGCCTGCCTGCAGTTCGCATGCTCACTCTGTGACCTTGGGCCCATTACAGACCTTCTCTGGGCCTCCATCTCCTCAAATCCACAACGGAAGTAAAACCAGACAGCTGGATTCCCAGTTGGGCACTAAGGAATCAGAGGGTTCTGAGGGCATCTCCTTGTGCAGGGGAAGGGAGGCTGAACCTAGGTGCTCCTTTCTATCCATTTTATTCCCTGAATGTCCACTTAAGACTTTGTTTGAGTTCAGGGTTCCCTGGATCTGGGAGCCTAGGCTCCTTGTCACCAGTTTTGGCATTTCGTTGGGAGGTACAGGTGGGAGGTACAGTGTAGAGGTGGGGGAAGGGTGGAATGGTCAACCAGAGATTAAGATAGGGGTGCTCACCCTGGAGGTTCCCCAGCTAATGATCTGTGCCACCTGGGCAAGTCCTGTTTCCTTTCTGGCCTGTCATGACCCCAGTATCAGAGAGGGTATCAGGCTGTTTTTCTCCACTGGAAGCCATTTCTCTCTCCTCCCTGGGCCCCAAATGTCCTCCCCCCTGGACAGCCTGACCTTGATCTGGGCTCTCCCTCCCCCGCAGAACGATTCCCTGATGAGGCAGATGCGGGAGCTGGAGGACCGTTTTGCCAGCGAAGCCAGCGGCTACCAGGACAACATCGCGCGCCTGGAGGAGGAGATCCGGCACCTCAAGGATGAGATGGCCCGCCACCTACGCGAGTACCAGGACTTGCTCAATGTGAAGATGGCCCTGGACGTGGAGATTGCCACCTACCGGAAGCTGCTGGAGGGCGAGGAGAGCCGGTGAGGGGCGAGGCTGGGGCTGGGGGTGGGGTGCTGGGGGGCCCATTCCTGCGCCCAGGGGCCCTGGGATCACCTCAACAAGACCTGGAAACAACTTTATATGAGAGGCCACCACTCTGCTAATTGCAGAGAATTAACCAAGGCCACCTGGGTAAAAAGTGATTTAATTAACAGCTTTATATAAAGAGAAAAGTATTCCCTTATCCACCTTCAGAATTAAGAATCAGCAGCATTAAACCATATTCAGCAACTGGTAATAAAACATTGCTGCCAGTCAAGGGAGAGATGAAAGCAGAGTGGGGAGTGATGAGGAAGGAAAGGGAGGGGCAGTTAGAGATGAATAGAGACAGAAGGAGAGACAGACAGTCTCGCACATGGGGAGGCGAAGAGAAGTACTAAAGAGACCTGTACACGGAGGCACACACACACACACACACACACGTGCTCAGAGGAAAAGACACAGATGACATGCTCAGAGCAACCCACCTCTAGACAGAAAACAACATAAACTGGAAGGGAACACGAGGGAAGCTTCTGGGGTGACAGAAATGTTCTATACCTTGATTGGACCGGTAGTTACATAGACATAGACATTGATCAAAACTCACGGAATTGTACACTAAAGATCTGTACATTCAACTGTATGTAAATTTAACTTCAATTTAAAACAGGTCAATTACTCCAAAATATGGTACCCATTGATACTCATAAAAAATGATAACATCTGAAGTTTTTAAAAAGCAGCAGACATGTTTAGATATAGACTTTCACATGGAGATATCAGATTTCATAAAATAACATCTACATATGACGGCCTTTTAAGGTAGCTAAATTCGTGCTACATTTCCCCAGCATGAGGCATAGACGGTCAGCGCCTGAAACTGGCCTGGATGGAGGGTGGGCACACGTAATGGATGTCACCCACAGCTGCTATTGATATAGTGCCAGGAGCAAGAAGGAAATCCTGGTTAATTGGGGGGTGCAGTGGGGGTTAGGCATCCATATGTCATGCCAGCAGGTCAGAGCTGGAATGGGTGATCCTTCCAGGAGGGACAGTTCCTGGAACAGCTGAAGTTGGCGTCTGACCCCATGCCCTGAGCAGTGTGGGCCGTGTGAGTGTTAGGGTCAGTGAGGCTGGGACAGCTGAGTATGGTGTTTATGGAGCACCAGGGTCCTCCACCCATGATGGGTGGTTGCAGGGATAGACGGGAGGGTCGTTAACCCTTTGGGGGCTTGGTCTCTCTTCTTTCAGGATCAATCTCCCTATCCAGACCTTCTCTGCCCTCAACTTCCGAGGTGAGTGCATGCTGGGAGGTGGGGGTTGGGGTTTCAGGGGCCCGGAGTCGAGCAGGGGCACTGTCCAAGGCTGGCCAGGAAGGGAGGATGGGACTATGGAGCCAGTAACAGGCCTGGGGTCTGGGAAAGAGAAAGGGGGCTGCTGAGGGTAGGTTGGAAAGTTTAAATAGAGGCAGATGAGGTGCCTTCTGACAGAGAGCTTTTCATTTGATTTTATTGTATTGGATTCTATTTACCATGTCTCCTGCAGCTTCTGGGGGTATTGGGCATCAGGAAACAGTCTCTGCTCTGAATCCCAATCTCTGAAAGTACCAGGGGTGTCATTGGGGGCCTGGCAGTAGGAGCATCTCAGATGCTGTGGGCTAGAAGGCACCTACCGCCCGCCCATTGTCTGTTTGGCATGTCGCCAAGTGCCCCCTGGCTGTCAGCTGAACACCTCCAGTTTGCTGGAGCAAGATGCTGAAAAATGAAGCCAAATCTTCAAAGCCAAACAATGCACGTTTGAAAAAAATGAAGCCAAATCTTCAAAGCCAAACAATGAAAAGAATGAGCTCTTAGGGCATTCTGCCATTCTGCCATTAGTAATGTGCAGATCGAGTGGCTTTCCAATCCCAAAGAGCAGAAAAACACACTATAATGATACATTAGGAAAGCAAGTCGGAGTCTTTGGCAGTGTCTCCTTTCCTAGATCAAACCTTTTATATCTTCGATGTTTGTTTCTATCAGGAAAAAGTACATGCTGTGCTCCATTGAGCAACAACGTTTATCACAGGCTAGTTGTTTGCTAAGGAGATTCATAAACAAACTCATAATAGAAGGACCTAAATTTGACCCTCTCTATAAAACTCAGAACCTCTCTTTACAATTAGTTGTTTATACAGACACCAAGTGTGTCTTGCATTTAAAACTTTCAAATCAATAGTTCTGTGGCCACGATAGGGGCAAGTATCATTGTTACCATTTCACAGTGGGGAAACTGAGGGAAAGTGACTGACCATCAGCACAGTGAATCAGTGCCTGACTCCTGTTCCATCTCACTTTCATTAAGACATCAAGTTGCTCATCCTGAGTTTTGAAGAGAGCTGGGTACTATAGGATCCTCTAAAAGAGTTTCTTGGGACTGGACTTTGGGGTTCTGTCTCAGAGGCGGGGAGTCCCAGAATACAAATTTGTGTAGGGCTCTCCTGGAGCCCAGGGGTGGAAGGGAAGAAAGAAGGTGTGGGGCATGTCAGTGCTGGGCAGCCTGGGCCTCAGGGCTCCCCTGCCCTCAATCTGTTGGCTCCTGAGCCCACCTCAACCGTGGGACTGACCCCAGGGTCTGCAGAGTCACCTGCTGAGTGCCGGGCTCAAGGAAAGGTGCTAAAGTCTTGTTGAAGAAGTAACAAGCCTGTCTCAAGGGGAGTAGGAGTCTGCCAGGGTGCTGTCTGATGTGGCCAGGGATGGATTCCCTGCCATTGGTGCAGCCCAGGCCTGGCCTTAGTCAGGCTGAGCATGCGTCGGATCCATTACAGAAACCAGCCCTGAGCAAAGGGGTTCTGAGGTGCACACCAAGAAGACGGTGATGATCAAGACCATTGAGACCCGGGACGGGGAGGTGAGTGGTCTTTCTGGTCCCTTATCCTGGATGGAGGCTATGAGTGTGTGGGAGGAGGACTGTCAGCCAGGTGTCTTCCACCAGCTGTGCTGGTTCAGGCCCCTGGTTGGGTGGCAAGAGGGTCCTGCTGCCCTGGGGTTAGGGACGACACAGGGCTGAAGCTTCGTTCTCTGGCCAGCACTGAGTTGGATTGGGCTTCTCTTCCTCCCCAGGTTGTCAGTGAGGCCACACAGCAGCAACACGAGGTGCTCTAAAGCCAGAGACCCTCTGCTGCCAGAGACCGTCCTCGCTCCTGTCCTCACTGCCTCCTGAAGCCAGCCTTGGACACCACACCCAGCTACAGTCCCCCCCCACAGCCTCTGAACCCTTGTCACTGCCCATCCCTAATGGTCCCCACAGTGGACATGGCCCATTCCTGTCCTGCCACAGGGAGCACCCCAGCTGCCTCTGCAGACCCCAGGCATGAGTCCTGGCTATTGGAAGTGAGTGAACCTTGGCTCTTATGCCAGATGGAACCCAGGCCAGAGCCATGATTCTGCCCCTCCCACCTCTGTGACCTCAGGCTCTAGCCTCTGGCTTTGGAGAGGGCCCCCAGATCTGGGACACTGCAGGGTCAGGACTGAGCCCCATGGACCTCCCCATCCCCCAGCCCGATTCAGAGAGAGAAAGGGTAGCCTCCTCAGCAAGCCAGGCAGGTAGCCAGGGGGACTAGCCTCTGTGAAGTCTGGGGGGCTTGAAACTGTCCCCCTGGTCCCTTACTTTCTTTTCCCCAGCCCAGGGTGGGCTTAGGAAGCAGGGGCTGCAAGAGGGAAACCCCGAAGGTGCCGGATGTGGGAGCAGGAGATTCAGAAGGAGAGAGGGTGGGTGAGATGCTGGAGAGGACAGGAGAGGAGAGAGGCAGAGAGCGGTCTCGGCTGGTGGGAGGGGCGCCCACCTCCCCACGCCTGCCCTCCCCCACCAAAGGGACTCTGGACAGAACAATAAAGAGATAAGCACAACCTAGTGCACCCCCTGCTGTTTTGACCACTGGGTCTCCTCTGGGGGCCCAGGACCCTGTTGTACCACCCATCACCGTGAGATGGACTGTGCTGCCCTCCTGCCCAGCCAGACTGTCCCCCAGGGCCTCCCAGCCCTGCCATATGTGCACAAGGGGGGAAGGCAGGCTGAACCAGAGGCTTTTGTTGGGGAACCACAAATACCTCCCGTTAGGCCCCAGTTCCTGGACTGCCCCTTGATGCTTCCTACCCTACCTTCACATCAGCAGGGCCATGAGTTGGGAGGGACACACCACCTGCTGTTCTTTTCAAATGATGCCACTGCTCCCCACAAATGCACTGTGAATTAGGGCTCTCTCAGTCCCTTCCCCAGAGAAGCATACAGCCTCTTTCCATTAACCCTTCCTGCATGGAGACTACTTCAGGAAAAATGATAATGTTCAGAAATGTGGAAAGACGTATCTTATGCTTAGATAAGAAGGCTCAATACTCTAAAAGTGTCAGTTCATCCTACATTCATCTATAATTTCAATGCAATGGAATCTCAAAACATGAAAGGGAAATTTTGGGAGAATTGAAGAAGAGGGGAGGGAGTGTAGGACATATGAAAAAAATTAGAAAATTATGGAATAAAACATTAAATTATATTATGAGGCTACTATAATTAAAACAGATTTGTTAATGAAGAGGGAGTATACAAATATTTATGGAATAAAATAGAGTGTTTAGAACAAGACCCACATGCACATAAGACTCCCGGATATGTTAAAGGAGGCATTTCAAATCTATGGGGAAGCCTTAATTATTCATTATGGAGTTGGAAGGCAATCGGGTAGCCAAGGGGTGAAGATGGAGGGCAGGAGTAAAGGCTTTTCACCCCTTCCAAGAGTCTTTTCACTCCTTCCAAAAAATATATTTCAGGTGGATCAAAGATTTAGGAAACTTGATGGATCTATGTAGGCCTCAGCTTTCAAGTTGCTCCTCCCAAATTTAAGAGATTATTCTTCAAGGAAGAGGGTAGAGATCACAAAGGTAATAAACTCAGACAGTCTGAGACTAACAAACCTAATGGGTTTTAGTCTGGAAGTCCCTAGTCTGACATTCCAAACTGACTTTTCGAGGAACTTCCAAAAGCCTTTCTGGTGTCTCTTTCTCCCCCTCCTTTGATGCAGCCCTCACTTACAAGTTGCTCCCTCTCTCTGAGAAGGCCCCTTCTCCATGGTATTCTTCACCTTTGCCCTGGGAGGAGCTGGGGCTACAACCCAGGTCACCAGCCTCTGCCACCAGTGACCCATGGTCGTTTTCTTCTCCCCAGTGCTCAAGAGGGGTGAATCCTATAGGCCCTAGAACTACCTCAATCAACCTGTGGAGAAACTCCACAACAACCCTCACAAAAAATGAAAATGGAAGTAGCATTTCCAGTGTCTTCTCACTGGGATAGGGGGTGGGGGGCAGGTGAGGGGCTTCTTATCCTTGAGCCTGTTGGGGGCCTTGAATCTGAGCTAGCCTCCCTGCGAGGGCACACTTGGGTGAGGCTGGGCCCAGGTGGGTAAGAAGTGGTGTGGGTATCTGTGAACAGTTTCTGGAGCCCTGGGCCCCTTCTTTTCGCTGAGTGAGTTATGTGCACTCAACTGCCCCAGAAAGGATAAAGGGACACATAGGTCAGGAAATGTTTTGAAGGAGGCTTCCCCTCCACCCACCAGAAAAAAAACCCAAAAGCACTTGGGCACATACTGGTCACTAAGGTGGAGGGAATGTAGGAATCTTAGACTCTGAGGCAGACCTCAGAAGTGCCCCAGGCAGTGACCCTCACAGTACGGAAATCCCCTCCCCAGACTTGCCCTAGCATCCTTGGATGAGCAGACATCTAAGCTCTGTCTGAATGTCTCCAGTGAACTCACTACTTCTGTGGTGGCCTCTTCCATCTGGGGACAGCTCTGAAGTAAAGCGCTTTCTTCTGTCTCCTGTAACTACTACCTACTTGTCCTCAGGGAAGAGAGAAGGCCCAGAGCCACCTGTCCCCAGGAGAAAGCATTCTCTGAGCAGAGGCTGCCTGGGACTAGAAATTCTGGCTCTAAGCTTTGCTTGTCTCCTTGGGAGCTGGGCAGTGACCCAGGGAACCCAGGGAATGGGCAAAAACAAACCAAAGAAGATTTGGGTCGCATTGGTCATATATGTACAACCAGATCTTCAATGTACCCATTCCCCACATGCACATACACGTACACACCGTCACTTCCATGGCAAAACCTCTCTCTGTTCCTCAGGATGCTTTGGTGCCTCCTCCTTTAAGAATCTGAACGTCAAGAAATGAGGACTCATAGAGGGCTAACCATCTTCCCACTGGGCCGGAGGTATCAGGCCTGACCAGCTCCGACCCCATCTGAGGGGTGGAGGAGACAGACAGGTCTCTATGCCAGGAACCGAGGGCTCAGTGGGCACTTTCCTATCCTGTGTGTCTACTCTGGCTACCCTCCCACCCCCTGCCCCTTGAGACCCCAGCCTCATTCTACGCATTCACCTCTTTCCTCCTTCTCCTCACCACAAGCTGGCCCAGGGCACATATGCAAATACGTCAATGACCTTTTATTCAACACCTAAAATGCAGCTACCCAAGGGTAGGTTTTATCCATTTTATTCACTACTCTATCCCCGGAAAAGTGCTTGGTACTTAGTAGGCCCTCATTACATATTTAAATACTTGTTTAATGAATACCCACCAGGCACTTTTACTTACTTTTCTTTAAATTAAATATTCACCAGGAAGGGCTGATACCCCCCACTTCATTCACTGATTCAATGAACATTTACTGAGATTTTCCCATGTGCCAGACACGTGCTACATCATTATGACTTAGAGGAAACACCCCATGGCCCAGAGAGGTAGGGTGACCTGCCAAGGTCACACAGGAGTCTGTAGCAAAGGAGGACTGGGCCCCAGGCTCCTTGGCCTCCGGAGCCCAGATCTCTTTCCATGACACCATAGGCTTGTGATTGAAAGGCAGGGCACACTGGCAACACACACGCCCAGCCCGGCGCCAGGCCGGGGGCCACTGTGGGGCCCATGCTGAGGGACAGACAAGCGCCTTGCAGCCAGCTGCTCTGGGTCACCAGCCTGGCTGGAACCTGACCACTTCTAGCTGTCACAACAAGTGTGGGCTCCTCCCAGGAGAGGGCGCCAGTGACTAGCCCCAGCCTGTGCCCTCCTTACCCAGGCCCACAGTCCCCTGCGCGCAAATCAATGAGTGCCCCTATTAGGGACATAAGAAGGCAGGAGACAAGCTTTGTTCCAGGTTCTGTGCCAGGCCCTTTTAAATAGTTAATATTTATTTTAATATTTAATATAATAATTTAATGCCATCACAACAACGTAAGTCGGATCATGTAATTTCTTCTGCTCAGAGCCCTGAGATGACTTCCCATTTCACTAGGAACAAAAGCACCATGGCCTGCAACCTGTCTAACCCATTTTCCTCCATTCTCCCCTCATTCCCTCCAGCCTTGCTGGACTCCTGGCTCTTCTCAGAGCCCACTGGGAATATTCCCACCTCTGCCTGAAGCAATCCTCCCCAGATGGCTGCATTACTAAAATTTGCTTCCTCAATCCTTCAGGACTGGCTCAGATGTTCCCATGGAGGCCAACTCCAGCCACCCTATTTGAAAGTGCAATCCCCCACCACACTCGAATCCCCCTTACCCTGCTCAGCATTTCCCACAGCACTTATCGCTTTCTAATAATCTTTACAATGTCTTTATTTCTTTTTTGTCTCTCCTCAAATATAAGCAACGAGGGGGGCAAGAATCCTTGTCTGTTCTGTTCACTGCTGTATCTCTAGTCCTTAGAACATTGCTAGGTACATAGTAGGAATTCAAAAATGTTTATTGAATGAATGAATAAACAAACCCTGAGTTGGGCTACCCCCACGGTGCAGATGAGGAAACTGAGGCTTAGAGATGTTAAGTGACTTGCTCAGGATCACACAGTTCATTTACTCAACCAACCAGCTAATCAGCCAGCATTTACAGACCACCCACTGCATTCCACGCAAATTGTTGAGGCCCAGTATAAGATGGCTTTAGGTTATTCATTTTAAAAAAACTATTTTTCTTCATTCTTGATGTTCCATCTGTTTGCAATGCCTTCCCCCACATTTTTACCTTTTAGAATTCAATTTACATTTTAGAATTCAACTCGTCAGTGGTTGCCAGGAGTTGCTGGAGGGGGGTGTGGTTGACTACAAAGGGGATCTAAAGCAAATATTTTGGATGATGGAACTACTCTGTATGGTCCTGGGGTAGCAGATACATGAGTCTATCCATTTGTCAAAACCCAAAGAAATGCACATCACAAAGAATAAGCTTTAATGTATGCAAACTAAAAAAATTATTCCTGAAGGCTCTTAATCTCTATGAACATTAATTCAGTGTTTAAATGGTTTCTTCTGTAACCTCTTCACACACACACACACACACACACACACACACACACACTCTCTCTCTCTCTCTCTTCCCCCCCTCCTGACTTCGGTATCTCAGAAGGAAGGTGGGGGATGGGGAGGCAAGGTCAAGAGAACTTTTCTCCTCTGAATGACTCATGCTCCTCTTAGCCCTGCCCAGACTTCATCCCTCAGGGCTCAAGGTCAGGCCTGGGTCTCTCACACAGCCTTTTAAACATTTTTTAAATTTGAGATAACTATATGATTCACAGGCAGTTTAAGAAACAATGAAGAGACATCCTTGTATACCCTTCCCCTGATTTCCCCCAGTGGTAACTTCTTGTAAAACTATAGTATCACAACCAGGAAAGTGACATTGGTAGAGTCCACCCACCCTTTTCAGATTTTACCAGTTTTCATGCACTTTTTAGTGTGTGTGTGTGTGTGTATACTTGCACACACACATTTAGTTCTATGCAATCTTATCACGTGTGTAGATTCATGTGACCACCACCACAGTCAATATACAGAACTGTTCTATTACAAAGGTCTCATCTGGAAGTTTTAAAATGGTAATGTTCTCTCTTGATGTCTCTCAAAGTGCAACTCTTAGACACATCGGAGTCACCTGGGTCCCCTGTTAAATGTGTAGATTGCTGCACCCTCCCATCTAGGCCTACTGAACCAGCGTCTTTGGGGGTGGGGCCTAGGAATCCATACTTTTTAACAGATGCCATCCCTTGAAAACCACTACTCTAACTGTCCTCTGTCTTCCTTCTCTGGTTCACCATCCACCCACGCTGTGGCTGCCGAAGGGATCCGCCTAAAGCACAGCTCACACCATGTTACTCTGCTGCTTAAAACCCTGTGGTGGCACCGCCTGCCTTCAGGATAGAGACCTGAGCAACCAAAACCTTCTCCATCAGGCCCCCCGCCCCCTTTCCTCCACTACCCTCCCACTGTGGCTCAATCCCTCCAAACCCCTCTAATTCTCAGGGCGACTCGTCTACTTTCATCATGCTCTCATTTTGTTCATGCTGTTCCTGTGCCTGGAAAGGCCTTCCCACTCTTTTCTGCCTGTTGCAAGTCCATTCAAGCACCCATTTTTACAGATAAAGACTTGGAGGTAGAGAGATCTGGTATCACCCAGCAAGTGAGGGCAGGATCAGCCAGGAGCCGGAATCCACCTGCCTCCCAGGCTCCTGGTCTTACCGTTCACCACCAAGTAATGGAGGCTCCGGAGGAGGCCACGGGTCCCCCCTGCCAATGTCTGCTCACCTCCACGTGGGCCTGCCTCCCCATTGACCTCTCCAGGCATCTTACCAGGACCGTTCCCTTTCCTCTCCCTCAGCCCTGTGAGTCTGGGAATCAGGGGCCTGAGAAGAGGGAGGAAGGGAAATGGGATTGAGCCCAGGGGTAACCCGACTCCTGAGAGTGGGTCGGCTGTGGGGCAGGCATCCCCTGGGGAAGGGGACCTGTAACAGATCCCCAGGGACTCCTTTAAGCCCGGGCTGGCCCGGGGGCTCCTGGAGGGAGAGAAGGAGACAAGTGGAGTCCAAGTCCCCCCCCCTCTGCTGCCCCCTCCCTCCACAGCTCCCTCGCAACCCGAGCCGGGGGGCCTAAAAATAGCCCCCGAGGCGCAACCGCCGGCCGCCCTGGTGACCTTCTGGGTAGCACAGGCCGAAGGCGGGCGGGCAGCAGGAAGGCAGGCCGCCGGCCCCCAGGACTCGCCTCCCAGGGCACCATCCCCCGGTGTCCCGGTGGCCGCCCAGTTCCAGTGTCCCCCCAGCCCAGCTCGCCGAGGCCATGCAGAAAGCCCGGGACACGCGAGGCGAGGACGCGGGCACGAGGGCACCCCCCAGCCCCGGGGTACCCCCGAAGAGGGCCAAGGTGGGGGCCGGCGGAGGGGCCCCGGCGGCCGCGGCCGGGGCGCCCGTCTTCCTGCGGCCCCTGCGGAACGCGGCGGTGTGTGCGGGCGGCGACGTGCGGCTTCGGGTGGTGGTGAGCGGGACGCCGCAGCCCAGCCTCAGCTGGTTCCGGGATGGGCAGCCCCTGCCCACGCCGGCCCCGGAGCCCGGCTGCCTGTGGCTGCGGAGCTGCGGGGCGCGGGACGCCGGCGCGTACAGCTGCAGGGCCCAGAACGAGCGGGGCCGGGCCTCCTGCGAGGCGGTCGTCACGGTGCTGGAGGTCGGAGGTAATGGCAGGTGGGCCGCCTGGCCGGGCGGGGTGCTCCGAGGCGGAGCCGGGCTGCCCAGGCCACGTGGTGGGGGGACCGGGGCCTCCGCCTTCCTCCCAGGTGCCCTGGCTTCCGGCTGCGCTGGCCCAGAGGAAAGTGAGGAAAGGGGTGTGGAGGTAGAGAGGCTCCCACAGGAAGGGCAGAGGTCAAGGGTCAGCAGTTGGTAAGCCCAGCCTGAGCCCCATTCAGTCACACCTGTTGGGAATTCCGTGGTGGAAACCCCTCTAGTTCTGCAGGGAGAAGCACCAATAATTTAGACTTGAGACCCTCCTGATCAGTCCCTTACAGGTGCGTGCATGTCTGAAGGAGGGGGCCAGCTCCCCTGGTCCAGGCTGCTCTGTTGAGGGGACAGACCAGAGCTCCTCACAGGCCATTGCTAAGGCAGGGTTGGTGTGGTCACAGGAGTCAGGGTGGAAGAGGCTAGCTGGTGGACACGTATGAACAGGGTCCAGGGCATCAGGAGGTGAAGCTAGGGCTAGGGCCCCATGGGCAAGAACGGCCTTACGTGCTTGAGCAGCTGTGGAGGGCTCTGGACTCAGTGTGGTGGTATAAACATGACAGGCAGGGGTATGTGGACTTGGTATGGAAAGCCCATGGACCATGTTTACCTGAGGTTCCAGAGGTAGGGCACAGGAGGAGGGTGCTCCATGTGGGGGTAGGTTTCCAGGCTGGTGTGTGAAGGTACGGCTGATGAGCTAGGGCAGAAGGGGAAGGGCAGGAGCCTGGGCCCTGTGCTCATGGACCTGCTGGGGCTGGTATGGATACCAGGGCTGATTCTCCTGGGTCAGTTTAGGGCTTCCTTTTGATTTCCCCAGTCCCTGAGTTAGCCAAATCATTCTTTCCTAGGTCAAACACAGCCTCATGCAGTCCGAGCCTTGAGAAACAGAATTCTGAGGAAGTAGGATGCAGTTGAAGGAGATGGCAAAGAGCTTGGGGGTCATTGTCCTGGGCATTTTCAAGAGGGATTTCTCACTCTAGCTGGGTGGTGTCATGTAGGGCTAAATCCTTGGGGGCTGGGGAGGAGGCATAGGGATGAAGGACCTCGCAGCTGGAGGGAGGGGAGGCTCTGGGGTGCAGCTGACTCAGGAGGTGGAGCAAGGCTAGCCTCCCTCGGTCAGCACCTCCTCTCTCCCAGCCCTACCCTGCCCACCCTCTTAGAGTCTCCAACAATTGGTTCCTTGTGGTCCTTGTGGCTGGACCTGGGCCCGAGAGGGCCAAGGCTGGCTTCTCCTGGTTGGCCTAACACCTGGCCATGTACAGGCTTTCTGAGCCTGGTGTCAGGGTAGGGCGCATCCTGGCAGAGTACTGAGTTGGGGAAGGAGCGGACTCCTTGGTGATCTTAGTTGTGGTCTCCTCAGGGGCCTAGGGGGCTGAAAACAGGACATAAATCAAAGGGCAATATACATAAATTGATGAGAATACAACTAAGGGGAGAGAGATTTTAGGGAAGGGAAAGGAAGGGCTGAGGAGGAGAGTAGTGGTCATAATGTTTGTTTAAAGTTGGAAAGGGCCACAGAGCCCTGAAGCTCCAAATGCTTGCTTTTACATGTGAGGACATTGTGGAACAGAGGGGAGGGAGGTCTGCCTAAGACATAGAGCTAGTGATGGCCATCCCAGAGCTGAGAGACCAGTCCTCCTGGTTTTGGGGGCTTTTTACTACTCAAGAAGTTCTGGAAGGAGGAAAGAGAGAGAGAGAGGGAGGGAGAGTTGTCCAGCGTTTGGTCCAGGCCTGGCATTTCTAAAGATGGGAGCCTCCTGGCCTGCCCTGGTCCCTCAAGGTGGGGAGAGTAATGAGGTGTGAGAGCACCCCAGCAGGACTGAGCACCTCTATAAGCCTCTGTAAGGCATGGTTAGCAGAGCTGGGCAGTGGCGGGGCATACCTAGATAGAGGCCAGGGGGACAGTCTCCAGGCGGGTTGCACTGGTGGAACAGCAGGCTGGAGAGGCTTGGGGTGAGGAAAAGGCCCTGGGCGCTGTAGGGCTGGATTTGGGGCCTTTTGACATTCGTGTTAGAACAGGAAGAAGACTGGGTTGCAGCAAGTCACATTTGAGGGCATGTCCTGGTTACACAGATAGAAGGTGGCAGCACAGGTAGAAGCCTCAGTCTGTTCCATTGCAGACAATGCTGTGCTTAACTATTATGCCCTCCTGCATGACTTGGGGGAGGGAGGGGCTCTGCTTTGGTGATGTTGAGGGACTGACTGGGTGAGTCTGGCTTATTCACCCTTCTATTGCCCACTCCCACCTCCACCCCAAGTCCCCCCACCCCCCGCCCAGTGACAGCTCCTTGTCCAGGGTAGCTGGGCAAGCAGCTCAGCGTTGCTCAGACTCACTCATGGGAAACTTTCTCGGTTGGAATCAACAGCAAGAGGACTTCAGGGTACTCGAGGAAGCCAAAGAAGGACCTGGCTGCAGAGGGAAGGAGGCAGTTTCCTGGCTGGGATTGTTCTCTGGCTTGGCCAGACAGGGTGATGCTAAGGTTCTTGGCACTCCTGAAGCCTGAGATGTTAGCTCAAGGATGGAGGGATATTGGCATGGCTCTGGGAGGTTGGTGCTCTGAGGTGACCAGTGGGCTACAGGCTGGAGAGTTTGGAGGATGGGAAACTGGGGTATATGTGGTAGTGGGATTTGGGAATGTAGAAGTGAAGATAGAATAGGAAATAAAGGAGGTGAAAATAACAGAAATGCAGGTTAGTTGTAGAATCCATAACATGTGTAGTCACCCTATTTCATTTAATTAATCTTCCAAACCCCAGGTTACTAGTATGACCACTATTCATATAAGAAAACTGGGGTTCAAAGGGGAAACTTACCCAAGGTCACATGGCTAGTGAGATGGCAGAGCTGGGTCTGAAAGCTGCATTTCTGAGTCTGGGTCCACATTGCCTGTCCACAGAAAGAGAAGTGTAGGAAGACTAAGTCAAGGATGTGTCATCATAACCATCTTTTTCCTGTTAATATCACCAGATCCATCTTCTGGCCTAACCTCCAAGGTAGGCATTCTTCTCTTTCAAAACACTAGGCTCCCACCTACACAGGCTGAGCTACATGCAAATCAAGTGACCAGAGCAAATGCTACCCTCAAAGCTCAGGCACGTGTGGCTGCGGGGAGGCCTGCATGATAGGCTAGAGGGTAAGGAGGGGAGGGTGCAGCCGAGAGGAGGGGCAAGCTGACCATGCTCACCATGTGTATTAGTTGGAATTTCATAGCCAGCGTCTGGAAGATTCTGGTGTCAATCAGAAGGGCCAGAGGTCAATAGATGGTAGTGAACCATCCGGAGGACTTGAAGGTATGGAGGAGAAGTTAGAGATAGGGAGAGAGAGAGCCAATTCAGGCTAGGAGAAGGTGGGGAATGCACCAGAACCCGCACTGAGGAATCTTCTGCAGTTATCATCTTTCTCACCTGGAATTTGGAATATCTGGATGAAAAGCCAGGAGAAAACTAGTAAGGAGCTGGGAATGAGTATAGACAGGGTCACCATCTATTCATGACAAGTGCCAATCAGGGAGAGAAGGAGGGAACAGAATGGGAGCATTGTGGAGTCCTGAGAGAGAGTCCCCCACCCTGAAGTCAGCCAAAGGCATGCAGGAGACACTTTCCTGAATCAGGGCAGGTCCTCTCAGGAAGATCCTGGTGGAAAGGGAGATGGTCCCTTCTTCAGCTGTTTCTTGGGAAAGGGTCTGATCAGGACAGGGGAGGGGGAAGGCTGGCTAAATGGAGCTGTTCTGGGAAGATATACTGTACCATCCTCACTCCTCATCCTCCCCACCCGCAGCTCTGTGCCCCTCACCCCCCCTTATTTATTGAATACCTTCCATGTGCCAGTTACTGTTCTAGGAGCTTGGGATACATGAATCGGGGAAAAAAGGCCAAAATTCGTGTCTGCCTGGAGATTACTTTCTGGTGAGGGGAGACAGACAATATGCAACAAACGTAGTAAATAAGTAAATTACATAATTTGTCAGAAATAGAGAGCAGGCTAGTAAGCAAGGGGAGAGAGGTAAGAGAGGAGGCAAAGGGGAGGGGAGTGGGTGCAAGTGGTTCTGAGGATGGTCTGCCTGAAAGATCAGGCATAGCATGAGGACTTGAACTTTCTCTGGTTCAGGGCAAATGCCAGCAGTGCAGAAATTGGAAGTCTGGGTTTGGGGAAGTGGCAGGGGGCACAGCTGCCCAGCCATGGGGGAAAATTGGGCACTGTAGGGCCAGCAGGGGAGGCCCACCATGAGACCATGCCCCAGGCCAGCCAAGGGTGAGCAGCACAGGCCCAGGGCAGGAACATAGAATCCTGCCGGCCCCTCCTCGGCCCAGCTGTCCCATCACTCACGCCCGCTGCCCATTGGTTATTTTTGCTAAGGAATGTGCCAGCCCCTCGGATTCTCCTGGGGAACAGGGGCTCAAGTTACCCCCTCTCCCCACTCAGCTCCCCCATCTGTGAGTGGGTGTGTTTGGGGGTGGACAGGGAAAGTGCCTGTGGGTGTTTAGGGTCCTCTGGCTGGAACTAGTATGGACAC
Source organism: Cynocephalus volans (assembly GCF_027409185.1). Taxonomy (NCBI): domain Eukaryota; kingdom Metazoa; phylum Chordata; class Mammalia; order Dermoptera; family Cynocephalidae; genus Cynocephalus; species Cynocephalus volans. The sequence goes on from NC_084460.1 coordinate 283,058,073, forward strand.
ACATGTACCCTCTCAGCGCACGTCCTGGTGCATGTCTGTACATGTAACATTTGCCTCCTTTGGTCTGGGAAACAAGAACACCTATATGCATCCACAATGTACAAGACATGACCTTAAACTTCAAAGGGGCCACAAACTCAAATACCTTCAGGAGCCAACTAGAAACTGAAAAGGAGGTGTTGTTGTGAGCTGAACTCCAGGGGCTTGCCCCACCTGAAACATTGTGCAGGCTGAACAAAACTCATCAATTTGTTCTTGTATTTTAGATCCAGGCTTTAAAGAAATAAGGATAGGGGACCTGCTGACCAATCAGCATGTAAGGCTTTACAGCATAGTGGTCTACCCAGTCATAGTGCCTGGGTAGAATCCTGCCTCTCTGTTTATTGGCTGTGTGACCTTAAGCAAGTAACCTTTCTGTGCCTCAGTCTCCCCCCTTGTTGTGAGAATTAAGTGAGATTATTCATATGAAGTGCTTAGCACAAATGCCTGGTATGTACCAAGCATATGATCAGTGTTAATAATTACAGATGCTACTTGACTTAAGATGGGGCTATGTCCAGACAAACGCATTGTAAGTAAAAACTATCATGAGTGGAAAATGCGTTTAATACTGGGATAAATCCATTGTAAAACCAAAAAAAAATCGTAAGTCAAACCACTGTAAGTTGAGACTATCTGTATGAGGGGTCTTCAAAATGATCATGGAAAGATTTGTATTATCTTCTTTTTTTTTTTTTTTTTTAAAGATGACCAGTAAGGGGATCTTAACCCTTGACTTGGTGTTGTAAGCACCACGCTCTCCCAGGTGAGCTAACCAGCCATCCCTATATAGGGATCCAAACCCGTGGCCTTGGTGCTATCAGCACTACACTTTCCCAAGTGAGCCACATGCTGGCCCCTTATCTTCTAATTCTATTTTTCCATGAAATTTGTGAAGTACTCGCATACTTACTAGTCACAACTCAGAAACCAGGATTGGCACTACCTGTGCATGCTGGGATGGGAATTCTGATCGGGAGACACATGGAGTCCCAGAACCTGTGTGGCCTTGGATAAGTGATAGGACTTCTCTGACCCTCAGTTGCTTGTCAGTTAAATGGGGATGGGAATGCTCAGAAGGGGTTCAAGCTCATGGGGATGTTGTGAATGAGGTAACATTTATGAAGTGCTTGGCACTTAGCAAATGGTAAAGAAAATTAGCTATGATTATGGGGGGGATAAAATTTTGTGTATTATACCAAGTGCGCATGGTGCCAAATGGGGCGGGTGTGGGGTGGGTGAGGAGGAACACATAGTTTAGGGAATGTGCTCACTTGTGAGTGAGAGCGCGGAGGACCTGGGCTTGTGTGTCTGTATGGTGGGCAGGGGGCGGTGCAGGGGAGGTAAAGCGAGGTAAAGCGAGGTAAAGCCCTCTCTGGCTTTCCTGAGCAGCCTGGGGGTTTTCTTAGTCTGGGTCCGTGTCAGCACGGAGCCGCCACCCCCAAGGACCCTTGCCCTGCGTCTGACCTCGGCGCCCCCACCCTGCGGTGAGGTCGGTACTGCCTGGCACAGTGGACGCCTGCGCATGTTTGTAGAGTTAGCAAGTCGAGATGCTGCCGACCTTCCAGAGCGGCCCCACGGGAGGAGGTGGGGATGGCGAGGAGGCCGCATTCGGCTGCCAATGAGAGGCCTGAAGCAGGAGCCATTACATGCCTTTCTGTGCCTCAGTTTCCCCATGTGCCCAGGGCCCGGGAGGCAGATGGGAGGGGTGCGGGGCTCTCAGCACCGGGAGGTGCCCAAGAGGTCGTGCTGGGGGGCAGGTGAGGGCCGCCCCAGGGGACGCCGGAGGGCAGGAAAGAGAAGGGGTGCCAGGAGGGGTGCAGGCTGGCGGGCGGGGGCGGGCTCTGGGCGCCGCCGCCGGCACCCCCGCCTTATCCCCACCCGAGCTCCCGAGGCCCCGAGGCTCCTTCCGCCACCCGCGCCGGCTGCCGCCCGCTCCCCAGCTCGCCCCCGGCCCCGCCTCCGACTCCGCCCCGCCCCCGCCCGTCCCCTCCTCGCCCGGCCGCCGGCCCGGCCCCCTCCCCCGCCATGAAGAAGCTGTGGGTGAAGAAGCGTTTCCAGGTGAGGGCTCCGGGGGCGGGAGGCGCCGGGAGGGGGCAGGAAGGGCTGAGCGCCCCGGAGGGAGGGCGGGTCACCGCGGCCGGGCCCGGGGGAGGGGGCGCTGGAGCGGCGCCTGCCCCACCCCAGCCCTGCCAAGGGCGGCCGGCCGGGCGCGTTGCGGGGGGCGCCCCAGTCTGCGTCCTGAGCGCGCAGGCCCCTCCCCGCGCTGCAGGGCAGACCCGCTCCCCAATCGCCCCTATCCCGGCGACCACCGGGGGAGGCCCCCGCCGCAGACTTCGGCGTGGAGCGCTCACTTGCTTCTTTGCCACCTTGTTTTCTCTCGCCTCTGTCCAACCCCGGCCCTGGCCCCCCGCCCGGCTTTCCCCAGCCCCCCACTCTGGAGCCTTCCATCTTCCGGAGCTCCTGAAAGCAACGCACACGGATCCGCGCTGCTCAATAAATTTCCTAAGCCGTGCCCTGTCCTCCGCGTACCTGGGCCTCTTTCCTGCATTCGTGAGGCTCTGGCCCTTTAGGGGACCTTACCCTCTGCCCGTCATCCCCCTCTCCCTCCCGCTTGACACCTATCCCAAGTATCTGTACTCTTGCCAGCAGGAATCTATGTCCTTCTCCCTCCATCTCCCAATAATTCAAGTATCCTCCCCACCCCCCATCTTTCCTTTCTCCTCAGCCTGACTACCTTGTCTCCTATCATCCATATCTGGGGGTGTTGCTCAGGCCCCAGACTGTGAGCCTCTGTCCAGCGGGGAGTCCCAGCGGTTGACCTGCAGCCTGGCTGTCCTCTCTCTCCTTCCTCCCCTGCTCCTCCCAGGAGCCCAGCTGGCTGGCTTGGAGGAAGGCAGAGTGGAGACGTTCCCTAGCAGGGAAGCTGGTGGCTCTGGGTCTCTGTCCACCTCCCCCACTCACATACACAGTGGTCCTGGAATGAGTTTCTGCTTGATAGAGCGTGTTTGGACAGGAGGCATAGGGACCTAAGGAACGAACCTCTCATCAACAACTCATTCTGGCTTTTCTCTTTCAGAAAACCGGCCATTCCCGCCGGGCCTTTGGCCGAATCACCCATGGTGCGTGGACCATGGGCGTTCCTGCTCTAGCCATGCCCCCTGCTCCTCTTGGGCCATGTCCCTTCATGAGGCATCAGGGCCCTGAAGATAGCCCATGAGATGTGGGGCCCCTCACACATCTACCCACCTACCCTACAAGGACTCTTGTGCCCTGCAGCTGAGAGAGGACCCAGCAGTGGGAAGGGGGGCTCCCCAGCACACCCCAACATGGGCTTAGGTGCCTGGGCTCCCTGTTCCCCATCTGTGGGACCAAGTGGGGAGAAACTCATTGCCATGCTTTGGCAACCAGTACATGGTTCCTGCTTGTCATGGCACCCAGAGGGAAACTGAGGCACAGAACCTGATAGGATCTGGGAAAGTTGAAAATACGCCCAGGAAACTTTGCTGGTAACCTAACCACTGGGTATTTTTGAGGACCATTCAATAGTGGAAGAGAGGAATCTTGAGGAAGGTGCCTGTCCCATCACGATGCAGACAGATGGGGGGTTGATTTGCAAGGAAGGGTCAAAGCACAATGCAAATATTGTCATAGAGGGTGGGCCTGACCCCTGATGGGAGGCCTGGACCTGTGGTGGGGCTGGGCACAAGCAGGTGTGTGTGTGTGTGTGGCCAATGGGAGCACCAGTAAGTGCCAAGTTACCAAAATTGCTGGTCAGTCGGAATACCCAGCCCAAGCATGTGGCTTCCTCAGTACTAGGCACATCACAGGTGTCTTCCTCTCCTACCACCCCACCAAGGGCATCTCTGGGCACTGGGTACCTCCTGTGTCCTGCTTGCTGTCCATGCCCTGCCCCACAAACGCTCTGATAACAGTCTGTCCATGTCTCTCTCCTGCTGCTCCTATGGAAGCGAAGTTTTCCGCTCCTGCAGAAAGCAAAGTTACGGTAGGAAACTGGCTCCTGCCCTAGACCCCCACTCCCTGCTCTTCCCCACCCAGCCCCAGCCTCTCCTCACCCTGCCTCAGCTGCACCCTGATGCCTTCCAGCTGGTTTGGGGTAGAGGAGAGGCTGGCCCTGCGGTTGGTCAAGTGCCCTGACAGTATGACTCTGAGGTGACTCCTCTTTGTTCCTGGGGTACTGGAACCCAGACTTTAGAGCCTTGGAACCTAGGGCCTTGTCATTTTGGGGACTGCACAGTGACTTACGCTATCACTGACAAGGGGAGAAGGGAGGAGGCCCTGGTAATCCATTATGTGGTTAGGAGTGGGGATAGCAGTTTTGAGGGCCCCATGGAGGTGAGGGTGAGTAGCCAGCGGCCTGGAGATGGAGCCAGGGCACTGGCATGGGAGAGGTTACCCTGAGCAGCCCAGGCTGGGCAGTGGGATGGGGGGAGCAAAAGAGGGGAGAAGACAGGGTGCTGGAAGCCCTACCTGTGGTAAGATGGTGCCTGCCATGGGGGAGGCAGGAGGCAACATAGGGAAGAGTCGGAGGCAGAGGGAGGGGGGCCTGCCCACACAGACCCCATCTTCTCCAGACTCGGAGCCGGCTGAGGATGACATCAGTGATGTGCAGGGGACCCAGCGCCTGGAGCTTCGGGATGACGGGGCCTTCAGCACCCCCACGGGTGAGCTCTCTGGGGTGCTCAAAGAGCAGGCAGGTGGGCTCCCCACAAGGTTTGCCTCGGTCTCACAGTGCTCCTTTCTCTAGGGGGTTCTGACACCCTGGTGGGCACCTCCCTGGACACACCCCCGACCTCCGTGACAGGCACTTCGGAGGAGCAAGTGAGCTGGTGGGGCAGCGGGCAGACGGTCCTGGAGCAGGAAGCGGGCAGTGGGGGTGGCACCCGCCGCCTCCCGGGCAGCCCAAGGCAAGCACAGGCAACCGGGGCCGGGCCACGGCACCTGGGGGTGGAGCCGCTGGTGCGGGCTTCTCGAGCTAATCTGGTGGGCGCAAGCTGGGGGTCAGAGGATAGCCTTTCGGTGGCCAGTGACCTGTACGGCAGCGCGTTCAGTCTGTACAGAGGACGGGCGCTCTCAATCCACGTGTAAGTAATGGCCTCACCCAGGCCTGCACTGTCCCATGTCACCATGCTGTCCTGCGCTGCCCCTCACTGCTCTGTCAGCCTCCACCCCATCTTCCCTGCCCCATCCATCTCTCTGTGCACTTTCTCACCCCCACTGCTTCCACTACTGGCCCTGGCCACCCACTCTGTGTTCCCACACCACTCCCTTCTCCTCCTGTGCCATCACACCCACATCTTCCTGCTCCCACCTGTCCTGGCTCCCCATGCCATCTCCACGGTCCTGTGGACCCCTCTGTCCCTTCCTCGTCTCCTCCAAGATCTCCAGTTTCTCAGGGGCCCTCTCCTGCCTCACCCATTCAGGCTCCAGTTGTCCCCAGGATTCCCCTCCCCTCGGGGGCCCCCTCCGTGCCTGCTGTCTCAGCAGCTGCTGCCTTTTCATCTCTCTGCACATTCCTGTTCCCATGTGGGCCTTTTTCTGGGAGGAACAGAACCTTTCTGCACGGCAGCTCCTGGGAGAGCAGGAGAGAGCAGGGGAGCAAGAGAGCCACCGGGAGAGAGAAGAGAGCAAGGTGGTCAGGGACAGGTGGGGCGAAGGGCCTGCGGAAGCAGGAGGATGCTGTGTGGGCTGTGGGGGAGGAAAGGGGCTGGGAGAAGGAGGGGCTGCAGACAGGGGCCTGGGGTGGAAGTAGAGGGCTTGGATTGAATGCTGTAGGGGACATGTGATGATCTAGTGGGAAACGCCTGATGCTGAGATTCAAGGTTGTCCTGGTAGGGGGTGGTAAGGAGCAGAGATGTTGTAGTGAGGCATTGGAGCCATTTTTGGAGATTTTGGGGCTGACAGATACAGGAGGGAGTGCTGTAGCAGAAGAGGGGAATGGCTGATGATACAGGTATTAGGGGGGGCGTTTGGGGAGCTGAGAGGGGACCTGATTTGTGATGGGTATGGGTGTGTTTGGGGGGGAGGTACCATCATGCAGAAGAAAGAACGGGCCTGGTGGGGTAGGCTGTTTTGAGGGTGGTTGGAGTGGCTAGTGGTAGGCAGGGGAGAGGTCCGGGGCAGGGGCAGCAGGGGGATCCCTTGGCTTATCTTGTTGGCATTACCAGCCATTCCTGTGCCTTAGACTCGCCTTTCCTTCCCTGCCTTTCTTTACCAGGCCCCAGCCGGAGCCTGGAGTTGCTATGGCAACTTCAGAGGAACCCATTTCCTTAGTGATGTCTGTGGTACAGAGACTGGCCTGAAGCTCAGATCTGCCAGCAAGAGGTCTCCTCTGCTGTCCCCAGTTTCTCTCCAGGCCTCACCCACTTCCCAGAGGCCACTCCTCAGGGACTCTGCTGCCCCTCCCCCAGAGTTCTGCCAGCTTGAAGGTGGCTGGCTGAGGTTTTTCCTCCCTTGGGGCACTCTGGATCACCAACTCACCCCTTTCCCCCCATTCTGGGTCTGGAGTGTGGGTGGCTGACCCTGGCAGGATAAAGCATCCTTACACCCAGGCACCCCTAGAACTTCTGCTCATGGCTGGTACCCTACTATTTCTCCTTCCTTCTGTGTGCCCAGAAACATAGACATTTTGGAGGGAACAAGGGCCCAGGGGTCAGACTACCTGGGTTTCAATCCTAGAACCAAACATTTCTTAGTTATGTCACCTTGGTAAGGCGTTTAACTTCTTTTAAGCCTCAGTTTCTTCATCTGTAAATGGAGGTAATAACAGTTCCTATCTCAAAGGGCTGTTCTGAGAATTAAATGACTCAATGCATTTAAGCACTTTAGTACATGCCTGGCACACACTAAGTATTCAATGAGCCATTTCATAAGTTTGTATTAAGCTCTCTTTAATGTGTCAGGTATGATAATAGCTCTCAAGATTCCTTTTCTTGCTAATCTGTATGTTTCATGTACTCCCCTCCACAGGGATCCAGATGGGGGAAACTGAGGCCCAGCTCTTGGGCATCAAAGCTCTGTTAGGTTCTTGGGGCACTCTGGGCTGACTTGCCCTTTTCCTCTTCCTCTCCCCCCATACCCCTTTTCAGGCCCACTTAGTAGTTAATGAGCATACCCCTTGGGGGCAGGGAGGCTTCTGTGCTTCTCAGGGGGGTTTCCAAGGACTTAAACAGGGGCAGAACAAGGTCAAAGGCCTATACTGGGGCAGATTGGGCAAAGAGCGTGGGAGCCTGGGTATCCCATTCCCAGGGACCCCAGTTGCCACGCCACCTGCTGTGTCCTATCAGCACTGGTGATGGTGTTAGGCATGTGCTCAGGTCTGCATAGGAGACGGGTGATCTCAGGGATGGGGTGCTGCTCCCTGAAGGCTTGTGCCAGGTCGTGGAGGCATTTGCTGTTCTTCTAGGGGTCACTGTGAAGGGGGTGTGTCCTGCTGAGGATGGGCTGGGATGTGGAGGCCAACTGGGGGCAGGAATGAGTGGGAGACTGCGTTCCTGAGAGTGTCCCTCCCCATCCATCCTTCTTGTCTTCCCTCACCACTTTATCCTGTGGGTCCTAAGCCTCATTTTTTCTCTCCCTCATGCTCAGTTCTGTTTCTGCTGTTTCCCAGCTTTCGGGGCTGGGGGGAGGGGGCTGGCCAGAGCCCGTGGGGCTGAGTCTGTACCTGGACCCAGCCATGATACCAAACTTCCGGTGCCAGAGCCGCCAGCCTCTCCCCAGCACCTGCTCTGGCTGTGCCCTCTTCTTGGGGGTGGGGGGGCAGGAGGGTCTGGCCCATGTCACCCCCAAGCCTGCCCAGCATGTCCCACCGCCCAATTCCTGTCACAAGCTTAGGGTCTAGGAGGGGAAGCCCGCTGAATCTCCTACTCCGTCTCGGTTCTGCAGCAGCGTCCCTCAGAGCGGATTGCACAGGGAGGAGCCTGACCTTCAGCCTCAGCCGGCCAGCGAAGCCCCGCGCCGCCCGGCCCTTCCGCCTCCCTCCAAATCCGCGCTGCTCCCCCCACCGTCCCCTCGGGTGGGTAAGCGGTCCCCACCGGGACCCGGCGCCCAGCCCCCAGCCCCCCCCACCTCGCCCCACCGGCGCACTCAGGAGCCCGTGCTGCCTGAGGACGCCACCGGCGAAGAGAAGCGAGGGAAAAAGTCCAAGTCGTCGGGGCCCTCGCTGGCGGGCACAGCAGAGTCCCGGCCCCAGACGCCACTGAGCGAGGCCTCGGGCCGCCTGTCGGCGCTGGGCCGCTCGCCAAGGCTGGTGCGCGCCGGCTCCCGCATCCTGGACAAACTGCAGTTCTTCGAGGAGCGCCGGCGCAGCCTGGAGCGCAGCGACTCACCGCCGGCGCCCCTTCGGCCCTGGGTGCCCCTGCGCAAGGCCCGCTCTCTGGAGCAGCCCAAGTCCGAGGGCGGCGGGCCGTGGGACACGCCCGGGGCCTCCCAGGAGGAGCTGCGGGCGCCGCCGGGCAGCGTGGCCGAGCGGCGCCGCCTGTTCCAGCAGAAGGCCGCCTCACTGGACGAGCGCACGCGGCAGCGCAGCCCGGCCTCCGACCTCGAGCTGCGCTTCGCCCAGGAGCTGGGCCGCATCCGCCGCTCCACGTCGCGGGAGGAGCTGGTGCGCTCGCACGAGTCCCTGCGTGCCACGCTGCAGCGCGCCCCGTCCCCTCGGGAGCCCGGCGAGCCCCCGCTCTTCTCCCGGCCCTCCACCCCCAAGACCCCGCAGGCCGTGAGCCCCGCCGCCGCCCAGCCAGCCCCTCCGAGCGTCGCGGGGAGACCCGGGGACGAGCCTGGGAGGCCCCGGGACGAGCCTGGGAGGCCCCGGAGCCGCGGACCAGTGGGCCGGACGGAGTCGGGGGAAGGCCCGCAGCAGGAGGTTAGGCGCCGGGACCAGTTCCCGCTGACCCGGGGCAGAGCCATCCAGGAGTGCCGGAGCCCTGTGCCGGCTCCCGCTGCCGATCCCCCCGAGGCCAGGACGAAAGGCCCCCCGGGGCGGAAGCGGGAGCCCCCGGCGCAGGCCGTGCGCTTCCTGCCCTGGGCCACGCCGGGCCTGGAGGGCGCTGCTGTGCCCCAGACATTGGAGAAGAACAGGGCGGGGCCTGAGGCGGAGAAGAGGCTGCGCCGAGGGCCAGAGGAGGACGGTCCCTGGGGGGCCTGGGACCGCCGAGGTCCCCGCAGCCAGGGCAAAGGTCGTCGGGTCCGGCCCACCTCCCCTGAGCTCGGTAAGGCCACCGGGAGGGCCTAGAAGGTGCCCGGAACTGATGGGGAGGGCGTTTGGGGAGAGCAAGTCTGCTCGGCAGGAGCTTCGGCCTGGCGTGGGGGGCTGCGAGGGTGCGGTTTGTCAGAGACGGCAGGGGGGCAGGCTCGAGTTAGAGCGAAGGGCTGTGAAGGTGTTTGTGCTAGAACCTGCCGCTGGTGAGGGGAGTGTGAGTGTGTTTTGCTGGGAGCTGGGTGGAGCTGAGGTGTGAGCAAAGACTGGTGCTCATATGCCTGCCATAGGTCCCCTGGGTCCAGTGACCTACTAAGCTGTTGGGTCAAGGACCAAAAATGGGGGGAGGCACTGGTGGGAACCTAAGGAGCTCCTCCACAGCCCCCATTCCTCTGTGGGAGAACAGGTGGCAGCTGGTCTCAAATAATTTGTCAAGTCTCTGTTACAGGCAAGCTTTGGGCCAGCTAACTCTTTATTCTGTTCTCATCCCGGCACCAATCCCCTGACACCTCTGTGGCCACTACGATCTGACCCACCCTCCCCTTCTAGGCTCCTCTCTCCCATCCTTGCATGCCTGTATCGCTGAGCTGACTGTGGTCCTTACACATGCCAGCCTGTGTGTTGTCTCCCAGCCATCCCATGGGTGGTGACCAACATCACCAACAGGGGAATGCTCCCGCCCTTAACTCTGAACATCAGCTTGGGGCGCAATCCTGGAGAGAAGCAGAGGAAGCCATCATTGGCTCGCTTCCACTCCCTACTGCTTCTCCAGGCTAGATGACTCTACTCACTGCACCTGGGACACACTGCCAGTATCTGTTTCATTGCACTTACCACCCTGTATTTTTCTGCATCAGAATTATCTTGCATTTAACTATTACCACCTTGTAATCTTTAGAAATGGTGAGATCCATCACCCTACTAGCCGTCATTATTGTATACTCACAACCATATCCCAGAGGTTGTGTTAACTAGGCCCTTGGGGATATTATGTCACTGCAGTCTGAATGCCAGCTCTGCATAACATTAGGTGTTATATCTTCCGTTTTACAGATGACAAAACTGAGGCTCAGCAAGGTTATTTGATTTGCCCAAGGTCATGTAGCTAGAAAACATCAGAATTGGGATTCTCATTGCTCTTTTGGCTATCCGTGTTGTCTTTTATGTAGCTTGTAGAATGTCAGAGTTGGAAAATATCTGAGAGATCCATGAAATCGGAGTTTTATTATCTCTGTGTGTACGATCTTTCTGTAAGCAGTGACCACATCCCATCTCCCTTTGTATCCCTGGGGCCCATACAGTGCTCACTGTGCAGTAAGTGCCGTGTCACTGGTGAATGGATGAGACCAAAGCTGACCTCACAGGCCTCTCTGACCTACCTGCCGCTCCCTCTTTTGAGTCTGGGGGCATCATGAATTTGACAGTTTACTGCACATTGCCCTGTGACACCACTATTATTGCTTAAGTCTTGAGTTGCTGTTAGCTTGTCCTCTGTCCCTTTGGAAGTGTGTTACAGTCTTGTGTCCCTCAGAGTGCCTTGCATAGGACCTGGTATACCATACATGCCGACTGGTTTATGTGAAGACATACATGGCGCAGTCCCTGAAACCAGCACTCTTAACTGTACATGAAGTTTAGGAACAAGTAGTGTGGAGCTATGGCTACTCTGTTCTGTTAGAGAACTCTCTGGCTTCAGGACATTCAGGAGAGAGACTCTTTTTTCCCCCAGCCCCTGCCTTCTAGAAGCCCTTCTCTCTGGGTTTGGCTTTCTAGGATTTGAGGTTGCCAATGCCCTCTCTCCTCCTGAGTCATCCCCACAAGAATCATGTTCCCTTACCCTGTCACCCCTGTGTCTGTCAGAGTCTTCAGATGACTCCTATGTGTCTGCTGGAGAAGAGCCACTGGAGGCCCCTGTGTTTGAGATCCCTTTGCAGAACGTGGTGGTAGCACCAGGGGCCGACGTGCTACTCAAGTGTATCATCACCGCCAACCCCCCACCCCAAGGTGAGCTCCAGGACTGGGGCCAGGCTGAGGTTGGGGGTGGTGTGTGAGCCAAGGGGTGGGGTGGGGTGGGGTGGGGTGGGGTGGGGTGGGGTGGGGTGGGGTGGGGTGGGGTGGGGTGGGAAGGGAAGGTTCACTCAGAATCCTTGGAGGGAGTTGGGAGTGGGGAAGGAGGGAGGGGAGTTATCTCCTCCATGGGGGCTGTCCTGAGTGTGTGTGTATGTGTGTGGTGTGTGTTTGTTTGTGTTTGTGTGTGTGCGCATGTAGGGAGATTTCCCAGGATCCCCTGAGAGAGGGGAGTGCAGATTGTTTGGAGTTTCATAGGGCAGGGAGAGGAGTGATTTGGGCTCCTGTGTGGTGCATGTCATGGGGATGAGATTTCTCAGTGGGCCCTGTGGGCCATGGTGAGCTGGTTCCCGTGTCTCCACAGTGTCCTGGCACAAAGATGGGTCAGTGCTGCGCAGTGAGGGCCGCCTTCTCATCCGGGCTGAGGGTGAGCGGCACACGCTGCTGCTCAGGGAGGCCCAGGCAGCTGACGCCGGGATCTATATGGCCACCGCCACCAATGAGCTGGGCCAGGCCAGCTGTGCTGCTGCACTGGCTGTGAGACCAGGTAGGGGAGCCCATGACCCTTCTCGGTGGTTCTGAGGCTATGGGCCCAGGCTCTTAGCCAGAGTGCACAGTTCATTCTCATATGTTGGCTGCTCTGGTGAAAGCATTCTAAATGGCCCTGGCCTCCAGGCAGGGGCCAAATTCCCAAGGCACACACCAGGCTGGCCAATTCATGAAGTCAATGAAATTTGTCTTTAGACATCCTCTAAATGCCATCCTCCCATGGCATTTCCCTGAACAGGGTCCTGTGGGAAAAGCAAATTGTCCTTGAGTCTCCAAGAAAAAGAATCTCTCAGCTGCAAGAGCTTAAGAGCCACCAGGAGCCCTCTGAGATCATTTCTTCTATGGGACAGCCTTCCCCCCACCCCCACTAGTTAAAAGAGATGCTTTCCCGTGCCACAACCCCCTTCCCCCTCCTTCTGTTGAGCCCCAAGCCATAAAGTGGGTACAGCTGAGAGCACCTCTCAGGAGATGGCGGTGCTGAGGCTGCCTTGTTTTCTATTTTTGTGAAAGCCCTTACTTTGTGGTGGGCTAATTCCTTTGAGTTTCAGTCTAGTTTCTGGTTCAGGCAGGGCTGGACCAGGGTTGGTGTGCACAGGCAGTTCAACCCTTTCAGGTTGCTGGGCCTGACAGTGTGCTGACCCCGAGCAGTGGGGTTGGGGAGTGAGGATGGGAGGGGCTGGGACAGAAGGAAAAGACACAGACTCATCCCTTGAGGGGGTTACCCCTGGGTGACCAAACCTAGATCAGAGGATCTAGGTTGGAGGACAGTGCAGGACAGGTGAATCCAGGGCCTAGAACAATTGAGCAGTTGGTCAGTGTTCTCGGATACCTGCACTGAGAGACATCAGGGCCCTGAAGGAGGCTGGGACTGGGACTTAGACCAGCAGGAGGAGGAGCCAGACATGCCAGAAGGGGGAATAGCACATGCTGTTCTGTTCCTTTCTTCACGTAAGTGCTACAGGGGACAAGATGACAGCCTGTGTGCCTTGGTCCCAGGGCCTCAGCACATTCACGATGAGGGAGTTCTTGGTGGTGTCTGATCTCTGTCCCTGTGCTATGTAGACCCTTTAGTTGCACCATGTGGCTTTGTGGAATGCAGGTCTTCATTTTTTTCAGCTCACATGTCCTCCCAGGAGCCCATGTTTTCGTCTCTGTCCTGCTTGCCCCTCCCACCGCACTGAATCATAGCCATCCCTCCACCACATGATTCCGTCCTACCATCACCTTTGGGATCTGGCCTCTGACTCAGCTCCCAGCTACCCTTAGAGGGCCCAGGCCCAGCTCCAGGACTCTGGTCAAAACTCGACTTGGTCTGAGATTTGGTGGGAGGTGCATGGGGGGTGCCCCAATACTGGCTCAGGGCCATTTGGGAGCCTTTTTAGGTTGGGAAGGCGGATTGGGGTGAGGCAGCTGTCAGCACTTGACTGTGAGTTCTGTGCTTGCCACAGTGAGCCTCCTTGAGCTTCAGTTTCCTTATTTGTAAACCAGAGATAATTATGCCATCCTCACGGATGAAAGCGAATGTGTGAACGAGCTTTATGAACTGTAAAGCTGTAGACAAATGTTAGTTGTTATCGTTATTAAGGGGTGATGTGCAGACGAGCTCAGGTTTCCAAGATCTGGGAAGCCCCTTATTTTTCTCTGCCCCTTTCTTCACACTGTCTGTGCCTTGGGAACGCCACCCCTGCCCTTGTGAGCCCTGCAGCCCCTGCATATTTCCCAGCCCCTGTGTCCTCTGCCCATCTCCATATCTCTGTGCCTCCTCCACCTTGGAGAGCCAGAAAGCCTTTGTTGCATTAGTCCGTTGCAACAGGCATTGCAGCAAGCAGGCAGCCCCTATAAGTCAGCCTGGCTCAAGGGCTCCGGGGCCTGAAGGGCAGGAGGCACGTGGGTCCAGATGCGGCTCCAGATGTAGCTTTCATTAAAGAAGCTGACTTTCTTACCCTACAAGGCACTGTTTGGTCTGGAGTAACTGGACAGGGGCCAGTGGGCTGTAGAGCAGCAGGAGTGGGTGGAACCAGTGGGTGGCACAGACATTTGGCAAGGGAGGGGGTCCCAGGCCTGGAGCTGTAGGAAGTGAGGTGTGGGGCTGGGGGAGGGTATCCAGCAGTGTGGTTGTGGGGGCAGAGGGGAGCAGGTGGAGGGAGGGGGCGGATGGTGTCTTGTGGGAAGTGGCCTGTGTGGAGCTCCTCCCTTTCTTGCTTCTCTTCCTCCCCCTGCCCAGTGCCATAGTAACCAGGGCTGGCTGCCCAGCGCCCTCTTGGGGTGCCCATCCCAACAGGCCCTGCTCTTGAGAGCTCACAGATCTTAATTCCTGGTGGGAACCACGGTAACTGGGGCATGTGTAATTAGAGAATGTAGCCCTGGGTGCTGCGGTTTGGGGGGCAGGGTCTGTGCTGGCAGGGCCTGGTCCTCACTAGCTCTGGCAACCCCACCCCAACCCTCCCAGCCCACTGAATAACTCTGCTGAGACCACAGCCATTCTTCCAAAAGGGGGTGTGTGGATTGGGCTGGGTGGCTGGGCAGTGTGAGAAGGATGCTTAACCGTAGTGGAGCGTTCTCAGCTGCCACCCGCATCCATCACACAAGCATTGATTAAGCACTGACCTGTGCTAAGTGCTGTGCATCTCTCTAAACAGTCTCTTCTGTTTGGAGAGTGCCATATCCTTTTTCCAAACCCTTTCACATCTCTTCCCTTGAGCTAGATCGCACCATCCATATCCCTTGGAGGGACATATGACAGGTGGCAATAGTCCCATTTTGCAGATGGGATGACAAAAATGGGAGAGCACAGTGACATGGAACCAGCACCAGACCAGTAACCTTTATTGAGCATCTACAAGCTGCCTAGGAATGTTATAAGGAACAAGTGATTTAAAGTGATGGTAAATAACTCACCCCTGAAGCAAGTAAACTTAGTGTGACTCGCAGTTAAAAATAAAATGACAAATTAGCATTTACTCAGGGCTTCATATGTACCAGGCCCAGTACATATGACATTTAGTCCAGCCCTTTGAGTTATGTTCTACTATTATGCCCGTGGTACAGGTGAAGAAACTGAGACTGGGAAAGCTTTAGCAAATTGCTCTTGAGCAGTACTGATTGATAGCATTTTCCATGATGATGGAAATGTTCTATATGTACACTGTCCAATATGGTAGCCATATGGCTACTGGGCACTTGAAATGTGGCTAGAGAGACTGAGGAATTGAATTTTTAGTTTCACTTCGTTTTAGTTACCATGTATTTACATAGTCTCAGGTGGCTGGCAGCTACCCTATTGGGATGCTCAGCTCTAGGAGCATAGGGTCACGATAGGGCCCTGTGTCTGAGTCTCCCAGGCCTACACTCCCAGCCACTGCACTATCCCATCCCCTTTCTTGCTGCTCTGAAGAGTGGGGTTAGGGTGGAATTGTGCTCATAAGCACATGGGGAGGGGACTGTCGATGCCCACTGTAGGTGGGTCAGATTGGGGGTTTTCTCTTTCTATGGACTCCCCACCTCTGTAGTGGCTGGGGTCCTGTTTGTTTCTTTGCATGCCTGGTGAGAGCGCACTCGGCTCACCCGTTGGTGGGCTCTGAGAGGAGGTCCTGTGGGTGCTGGGTCAGGAGGAAGGGGGATGTGTGAGGCTCCATGCACCTGACCTCCATCCTGCTGCCTTCAGTCTGCCCCTCGAGCGTGGGTCTCATGTATTTGAGCCTCAGGTTCTAGCGTTTTCCAGCCAAGACCTTGGCCTCTTCACTTTACCTTAGCCGGCCACAGTTCTTCTCTGTAAAGTGAGGATCATTATAACTCCTGGGCTACCTACTCGGTAAGATTTGCGAGGCTCTGTGGGGAAGATGAGTTGGCTAAGGATATTTGGGCCAGAGGAGATGGCTCATCAAAGCTCATTCTGGTCCCACATATAAGAAAAACACTATCACAACAGAAAAGAGGTAATTGGGGTCATGAGTACAAAAGGAAAGGAAAAAAATCATGGCATCAGCATCTGCCATCCGCTTCTCCTGTCCCTGGTCCCAGGCCACCTGCTGCACAGTTGCAGGTTCTCCCTTGTGGTGGCAGTGGCTGCCAGTGGAGGGGATCTTAGAATGCAACACAACCCCTGTTGTCCATTCTTGATGGGGGTTTGGACAACATTTGAAAAAAAACAGCATGGTGTGGTCCCCTGGACCAGACTCAGCCCCCCTCCCAGCTTCTGTCTGCCAGCAGCAGGTCTACCCCATTGTGCAGTTTCCCAAGGCTGTCACCTAGAATGGGGGTTATCACTCACAGCCTGTCACAAGGATGGAGACCTAAATTACAGTTGGTGCTAACATTTTACCTAATCTGGAGCAATCCAGTGTCACATATGTAAGAAATTAAACACTTCAATGGCTAGGTCAGGCTGACCATGTGACATTCTCTCTAATGCCTTGTACATTTTAAACCAAACCTGAAACATTCTCAGCACAATTTCTCCTGTCTAAGGGGAAATATTCATGTTGGCACCCTGCAGAGATTCCCACCTCCTGGCCAGCCTGTGCCCTCCTTTTCCTTCACTTCTCCATGGTGGGATTACCATGGCAGACATTTAAAGAAATGCCTGTGGAGAACCTACCGAGACATTGCACGTGAAGGGCAGGTTGCGAAGGGCCAAGCTACATATAAATATGCTGGTTAACCTTCAGCATGTCACAAGGAGCTCCTCTTTGCCTTCAGAGTGTGGGCCACCTGCCTTAAGCTGGCCTTCACCATCTGGACCCACAGGGCTGGGGTGGCCAGAGGTCTGAGGCTGACCTGGGGGTGGCTGGAGGCAGCTGAGGCCGTGGGAGGCACCTGCTCTCATTTCGTGATGCCCCGCTGCTTGCTGCTTGACCCAGTTCTGTGGCCAGAAGACAGTTGAGCTGCAGTCTGCTGTGCCTTTCCCCTCAGCATCTGCTCTTGCAGTTTCCTCTGCCTGGAATGCTTTTCCCTTTTCCTGCTGAACCCAAACTCTAATTCCAGTTCCACCTCTTCCCTCAGTTCCCTCTTCTTCCCTGAGCCGAAAGTTGTTTCCTGTTCTCTGTCCTCCCATGGCCCTTCTCTGTTCCTCTCCTGCCACCTTCTCATTCCAGATTGCTGTTATAGCTGTTTGTGTATCTGGCTTGTCTTCCCTCCCAGCCAGAAGGCTCCTGAGGACACGACAGTGCCTCCACCACTCCTTGGCCCTTGCAGCCACACCCGGAGGCCCTCCTGGACAGTCAGGGGCTGTGTGGACCTCAGGGATTGTGTGTGAGGGGACAGTTGGGGGGCGGGGGACAGGAATTCCTGTGACTTTCTAAGCCCTTGGAACAACCTGCGTAGCACCCAGAGGCTGGGAGCGATGCTCAGCTGCAAAGGATAATAAGGCTGTGAAGTAAGGCAAATCATAACTAAAGCCAAAATGTTTCATTATTTTAGTTATACTAAGTTTCTATTTATATTGTCAGAATTAGGGCTCAGACCCTCCAAACCCGTTGTACAGACTGGTTCACCAGACCCTTCACACTCAGGTTGATGCCAGGTAATTGGGAAAGATTCCGGGAGCTGTTGGCAGATGACACAAGCTCAGTCCTCAGCTTCCTCAGCGGCAGCAGCTTACTGGTCCGGCAGTGGCAGTGGCCTTGCAGAGGGTCCTGGGGGCACTAGCAGCAGCCTTCAGCAGCAGTAGTGGCATTCCCATGACGCCCCCCCCTGGGGGGGGCATCCCGGGGATGGGAGGCCCTGTGGATCAGAGCCACTCATCCTTATACTTAAGTCCCTAAGCCAGGACACCTGGGTGCACATGCACAATTAAACTAGACGATAACTAAGGAACAGCTGAGCACATATGCCTAGTTACATCAAATGCTCAGCAAGATTCTGAACATCTGAGGGGCCCTGGCCATTTTTCCTATATTTTCCCAACAAAGACTGTTCCTAAGAGTAGAAGTTGGGATGGCAGAGGAGACCATGGGGCGGGTTCCTCAAAGTTTGGTCCCCAGACCAGCAGCAGCGTCAACACACATCCCCTTAGGTATGTCTTAGAGATGTAGGTTATCAGCCCCAGCCCAGACCTACTGAATCAGAAACTCTGGGTGTGGAGCCCAGCAAGCTTTAGTTGAAGGAGACCTCCAGGTGATTCTGATGCACAGTAACCTGAGAACCACTGCCATAGAGTTAAGAGACCTTGCCTGAGATGGGAGGCCAGGTGGTACAGTGGGAGACACCAGGGCTGTGGAGTCAGATCTCCTGGGTTCAAAGCTCTGCTCTGAAGTTTAATGGCTGAGTTATATCAGACTCAGTGATACTCTCTCTTAGGGTTGTCCTACCATGAGGATCAGGAGCGATTCCTAAACATTCGTGTGGATAAAAACCACTTGGGGTGCTTTTAAAAAAATGCAGTTCAGAAAACCAAATTCTTGAGTAAGGCCCAGGAGCCTGTATTTTATTTTATTTTTTATTTTTTTATGTTTAAAGATGACCGGTAAGGGGATCTTAACCCTTGACTTGGTGTAGTCATCACCACGCTCTCCCAAGTGAGCTAACCGGCCATCTGTATATAGGGATCTGAACCCGTGGCCTTGGTGTTATCAACACCACACTCTCCCAAGTGAGCCACGGGTTGGCCCCCAGGAGTCTGTATTTTAAATAAGCTGCCAGGTGGTCCTGATGTGGGTGGTTCAAGGGTCATTCTGAGAAGCCCTGATGTGAAGGGTCTTCTGCTATGCCTTTTACGTACTAGATCTTTGCAGTGGTGGCTGCAACTAGACCTATCCCCGAGAACATATCAGGGGACATCAGTACCAGCTAGATACCAGGAGGGAGATTCCCCAATTTGTGGGCTCTCTATCACCAGTATATTCATTGAGTGAGCTCGATCCAGGAGCAGTGTTGCAAGGACCTACTCGTGGGTAGGGTCAGCGTGGGGGGTGGGGCAAGTGTGAAGGGGCGGTGCTGCGCTGGCAGGTTGTTCAGGCTGCTGAGTGTATGTGCCTCTCAGATTTAGGAGGGCACCTGCTCCCTGCTTCCTGGCTGGTATAACTATGTTCCCCACAGTGAGAACTGGGCTTGTGGGTGGATCAGGGCTGGGATGTCAGGAACTGGCTACAAAGATGATTTAGGCTATGGGACCAGTGAAAAGTGGGTGGCACTAGATTCCATCAGCCCTAGGGATTCCGTCAGCCTCCTTGTCCACACAGTTTTGGGGGTATGGAGGGTTAGGTACCTAACCCACTGCCTTGTCTCGAAGAAGCCAATTTCTGCCCCCCTGGAGCCTGAGCCTCCTGCCTAGGCTGCTGTGACCGTCCCTCTTCCAAGGGCTCAAGGACTTGGGCTGACTTGGTGGCTGGATGCCCCACATGGTATTGTTCCCCCGCCACCACCAGGGGCCTCTGAGACTCCCTACAGACCTCGCCAGTCCTGCATTAATATTCTCTCTCCCTCCCTGGGCCTGCGAGCCTCCTCAGCACTGTCCAGGCTGGAGGTGACCCTGGAGCAGAACCCCAGGCTCTGTGGAGGGGAGAGAAGCGCCTGCTTCCAGGGATACGCCTCTGATCCCAGAATCAGCTGGGGGCCAAGCTTCGAGCCCCAAGTGCCATTCCCACTCCCCTCCCAACCCCTCTACCTCAAGACAGCCTGAACAGTGGGCCCCTCCTCTGCCTGGCCCCCACCCCTCCTTCCTCACTGGCCATGCTGGGAAACACAGGTCATAGCTTGGGAATGTGGCCCTGGGTGGGGGTGAGGTGATAGGAGGGAGAAGGACATGTGACTCCTGCTCAACACCCCCTTTTTTTCTTGCTTTCTTTCCAAGCCCCTTCCCGAGCCCAGATACAAATGGGTGCTAATTATGAGGGGTCTTTGGGGGGAGCAGTCCCCACTGTCCTCACTGTTGGCCCTGGTAGGGTTGATGGGTGAAGAACAAGTTGCCAAAAGGTGTCCCAGCAGAGCCTGTAGGAGGGTTGAGTGTAGGCCCAGTGCCCAGGGGTGGCTGCTGGGCCAAACCTGCCACGGCAGGAAAGGGGGGGCCAGAGGTGGGATTCTAGGCCCTGTCAGGTTGAGGGGGGCTTCTTCTGAGAAGGAGGGTGAAGGTCCTAACAGTTCTGATTCCCAGCACCAGAGAAAATGATATGGCTGGCTCTGTAGTATTTGAAGCTTGTCAGTACCTTCCCAGGTCAGGGATCTTGGCGGTTTGGTCAGGGCAAGGGGCAACATAGGGGCCATTTGCAATCAGTGCCTCTTTGGTAGACACATCGGAACTAATGGGTCAGGGCAAGCATCTTGAATACCGCAGTGCACTGCCACCCCACCCCCATCTTCCTTTGGGGACCGAGGCCCCACGCCTTGAGTCCAGGCACCAGTGAAGGGGCTTTGCTCTTGTCAGGATCCAGGAGCTGTAAGGAGAGGAAAGGCAGATCCCACTGCTCGAGAATGAGCAGGGTGGCTAAATTCAGCCGGCTGTGCTCTGCCCCTCCCTTCTCCTCACTGCACTCCAGGGCTCAGGCTGCTTGTGGTCTCAGCAGGCACCACCTTCCCAGCCAGCTGCCTGCCTGCCTGCCACCCAGCCTCTCTGTGGCCAGCTCCCGCCTCCTCTTTCCCCTGCTCAGCTCCTGCCCCCTCCCCCAGGGCCTTCCAGCACAGGGGCCTCAGCTGGGTCAGTGTGAGTGGGGCTGGGCAGGCTGGGCTCCTGCTCCCAGGGGAGCCAGGCCAGGGTGGGCAGTGGGCAGGCAGCAGGAGGGCCTGGTGCCAAGGCAGAGCCTTCGAGACAGGCGCAGGCTGGTTTCCGTGTGCTGAGTCTTGGGGTGAGTTGGGGTGCAGCCCTGCTTGGGGCTTTGGGTGGGGGAACCAGGAGGAGGGGCCGGGGGCTGTGGCAGATTCATGTCTGTATTTGGCAGTCGGATAGGATCCAGCTCAGTAAGGCTGGGCCCTTGGCCAGTTGCAAGGGAAGGGCGTCAGGGCCCTGGGGACACCCCTCCCCCAAGGCAGATTCTGGTGCCCCCCTCCTCTTCCCCAGGCTGAGCTACACTTTTCTGTGGATGGCTCCAACTGTACTCTCCCATACCCTGAGAGTTTTGGGGTCCATGTTCTAGGACTGGGGCCAACAGGTGCCCCTGGGGTTTCTGTAGCAGGAAGCTGAGAAGGGAGTGGGGGAAGGGCAAGCTGGACGGTGCCGCCCCGTTGGCCCTGGGCTGAGGTCAGGATGGGGCTTATCTGAGGTGTGTGTTCCTCTGCACCAGACCCAACTTGCTCAAGAATCGGGTGTCCTGGCTGTGCCTTTCTGGGGTCCCAGAGACATGGACCACCTGCCTTTGGAGCCTGCATGGTAGTTTGGGCCCCCAGTCCATGCCAGAAATGTGGGTTCCCTGCCTCAGTGGAATTCTGGGTCTCCCCCAAGGCCCAGGAGCAGCCCCTCTGCTGCCCAGGTTCTTTGCCCCAAGCCATTCCCTATGGTGTCCCCTCTCAGGAGGATCAGCAGGGTCAGTGTTGGCAGAGGAGGATCCAAGGGCTCAGGGAGAGGACACACCTGGGCAAGTTCATACAACAGGAGGTGAGGTTAGGGCAGGGCCATCCTGCAGGGAGCTGCCTGAACTCCTGGGCTCTGTGTGACAGTCATCCAGCTGCTCTCTCAGTTTCTTTGCTCCTTCGTCCCCTGGTACCTCTCTCTGTCTCTTCTCCAGGCGGGTCCACATCCCCTTTCAGCAGCCCCATCACCTCCGACGAGGAGTACCTGAGCCCCCCAGAGGAGTTCCCAGAGCCTGGGGAGACCTGGCCCCGAACCCCCACCATGAAGCTCAGTCCCAGCCAGAACCGCTGTTCTTCTGACACTGGCTCTAAGGCACCCCCCACCTTCAAGGTCAGGTTCCTGAGGCTGGCACCCAGCCCCCTGTGGACCCTCCATTCCTTTGTGTGCCCACTTGTTCTTGGGACCGTGCTTGGGCTCCAGCAAGACCTGGAATGTTGCCCCATTAACCCTTCTTGCCCAGCCAGCCTCAGTCTGACTGGTATGGAAGAGACCTCTGTCCCAGGGCCCTCAGGGTCCAAATCTATATGCTCCGATGATCTTCCCTGACACTTTGGGGTCCCCTTTTAGGTCTCACTTATGGACCAGTCAGTAAGAGAAGGCCAAGATGTCATCATGAGCATCCGCGTGCAGGGGGAGCCCAAGCCGGTCGTCTCCTGGTGAGTAGCAACCACTCACCCCCATCCACTGGCTCCCCCACTCCAGGCTTGGCCCTGGGAGGCCTGGCTTTGGGTGGAAGGGAGTGGACCCTTTGTGGACTTCCCATGATCTGCCCCGGGGGCCTCATGCTAGGGCCGGCAGTACCAGTGCCCTCAACACACTGCTGCGCCTCGCCCTGGTGCTCAAGACTTATTTAGGGCATCCCCTTCTGGGGAGAGGTTTGGGGAATAAATGGTCTCATGTCTGTCCACTTGGGGAAACATGACTAGGAGTCCTCTCCTGGAGAGGGCTGTCCCCTTCTGCCCCCCTTTCCCATCAGTTGATGGTAGGGTGACTTTTGAGACCTACTCTGTACCCAGCCCTGTGCTAGGCCCAGTCACAATTTGTCTCTGAGCTGCCAGAAGCCCATAGTTAAATGTGGGTCTCAGCTGCAGTGCCTTGCTCGTCCCAGGTGCCCAGAACATCGATTACTTGACTTGTTTTTTTTTTTTTTTTTTTTAAAAGATGACCGGTAAGGGGATCTTAACCTTTGATGTGGTGTTGTCAGCACCACACTCGCCCAAGTGAGCAACCGGCCATCCCTATATAGGGATCTGAACCCGTGGCCTTGGTGTTATCAGCACCACACTCTCCCAAGTGAGCCAGGGGCCGGCCCTTTCTTTTTTCTTTTTATTGGTTTGGGTTCTATTTTTCATTTGTAATTAATTGTCTGGTCCCCACTGTGAGTTTTTTTAAATATCATGAGTTCTTTCATATCCCTTTTGGGAAGTGGGAACGCTGTCTGTTATAAATAAACAAAAATAAGACATGGGGAAACTTAAGAACCATGAAGAGCTAAACATCATGGCTATACTCTGAGTGTGGCAGAGTATGGAGAAGGGAGAGATCCAGGTGGGCAAAGCTGGTCTGGAAGTGCCTGAAGCAGGGTGGGCTGGAAGAATCATGGTGAACTCAGGGGTGCCTATGGTCAGTGGGACAGAATCGGGGAGTGGGCAAACTGTGTGGGGGAGGAGAGGTCTGTGTGGCTGTGTAGCCCATTTCCCTGCACATACAGGTCAAGACCGTGGGCCCTGGGACTGAGTTCTTGCCTCTCTGACAGGCTGAGAAACCGCCAGCCTGTGCGCCCGGACCAGCGGCGCTTTGCTGAGGAGGCTGAGGGTGGGCTGTGCCGCCTGCGTATCCTGGCTGCAGAGCGGGGTGACGCTGGCTTCTACACTTGCAAAGCGGTCAATGAGTATGGCGCTCGGCAGTGCGAGGCCCGCCTGGAGGTCCGAGGTGAGTACCTCACACGCGTTATGAACCCCCACCTGGCCCCAGCCCCCTCCCCGCCCTCCTGACAACACATACAACCTCAGTTATAGGATGCCACAACCGAAAGGGCCTCAGAGTTCCCCTAGTCCAGCTGCTTATGTTGTAGAGAAGTAAACTGAGGCCCAGAGAGAGGAAGCAACTTGCCCCAGGCCACACAGCAGATTGTTCTCTGCTCAGCTTACAGCACAGTGCTGTCTGCCCCATGCTTGCTCACACCAGCCAGAGGACCCTGCTTCCTGCCACTGGCCATCCTCTCTCCACACTCTTCTAAGCCTTCATCACCCTGCTCTACCCAGTCCCCTTCCTCCCACCTACACCCCCCTCCTACCCCCTTGCCCCCCTGCCTATCCCATTGCTGTGCAGAAGCTATTGTAATTGGGGGGTAGCAGTGGGGAGAGTCTGGTGGCTGGACCCGTTCGGAGGGGCCCTTGGGGTGACTTGGGCATGAAGCATTGCAGGGACTCCAGGGGTGCCAGGTTGATCAGAGCCATGAAACATGGAGAGGGCTGGGCATAAGGACAGGGGATCTCTCTCAGGTAGCAGCAATGACAGGACACAGCTAGGCTGCCCTCCAAGGGCGAGTGGGTTCCTCCCCACAGGCTGGCTATTGGCCTTGCCTTCCACCTTACCCTTCCCTGTCATGGCTCAGGACCAGGGACCTCTCCTCAGCTCCTCACTCAGCCATCATCCCTCCCTGCCTCCCATGAGGCTCAATCACTTCAAGCCTGGCAGAGTCCAGCTCTGGGAACTTCCCAAAATACACCTAGGTACCTGCTGGAGCCTGTTCCCTAATAGTCATGGCCTCTCTGCTGGGCCCTGCTTGCCTCAGTGACCCTCCCCCTTGTCTCCCGTTCCTGTGGTTGCCACTCTTTGGTCTCCAGGTTCTTTAGCCCCCGTTCTCTGGCCTGCTCCTTTTCCTCCAGGGTCTGGCTCTGCCTCGCTTCTCTGTGCTAACTCGTGTCTCGGTGCTTCTCTCTCGGGGATTCCTCCCACCATCCCCCAGGCTTCCGGGTGCCCCTGATGCCTGTGAATGCCCCTCCCCTGGTTGCCCAGGGTCTCTGCCTGCCCAGAAACCTCAGGAGCCCCTGGGGACCCGGTCTCGGGCTGGCCACCGGCCCTCCCAGCCCAGGGCTGGTCTTGGGGGAGCTGAAAGTGGCAGCACTGCCCTGGCAGTGTTAGAGGCACTGCTCCATCCAGACGGGCACCTGCCAGGTCCGTGCGCCTGTGTGCCTGTGCGCCTGTGTGCCTGTGTGTGCATGTGTGTGTGTGTGCTGCACTAACCTGCCGCTTGCTGACTGAGGTTTTTGTCTGTACACAGGCGAGTGAGCTCAGGGGGCCGCCTGCGCTCCCCCCAGCTACCCTCCGAGCCGCGCCCCTGTCTCAGGCACCTCTCGGACCTCGCTGTGTTTCACTGCCTCCTGCCCACAGACCCAGCCGGCCTGCTGGCCTGGACCCGCCCCAGCCTCCCCTCCCCTGCCCTTCTCACTCCATGCAGCCCAGGGCTAACCCATGGGCCAGTGGACCCTCCCCAAGCGGACACACGGCTGTGCAGGCCCCCAGATGGACTGAGTGCTGGGAAGGGGCAGCCACGAGGGGTATCAAGCGCCCCCCAGTCTCTCCCTGCAGGGGAGCACCGAGTGATCGCATGTGCTACCACTGCTACAGGCCACTGTCTGTCTACCTGTTTGTCTGTCTGTGTGTCTGTGACAGTCAGGGAAGGATGCCTCTGAGCTGGGGTGGGGTGAGACAGAGCAGGAGAGGATAGGGCATGGCATCTGCGGGATGGAGGGGCCCAGAGGTGCAGGGGCTGTTGACAAGGGGCTCACTGGGAGTGGGTAGGACACTGACCGTTCCAGAGACGGGTTTCAAATGGCACAACACTTTCTATTCTACAAGAGACTAAAAGCCAGAGGCCCCGGGCTCTGTGTCGATAGAGAGACCTGGCTGGGCCCTGGCCCTGGCGGGTTTAGGGCTCATTTGGGGCTCCCTTGTTCACTGTCAGGGCCAAGGATGCTCTGTCTGGAATGAGGGAGTTAACCAGGCCTGGCGTAGGAGCAGGGGGCTGCTGTAAAGGGAGTGGAGATATTTGGGAACACCTATTTCTTAGCTCAAATAAAGTTCAATTTGTACCCAGCTGGTGTGCTGTGTTTTTTTTTTTTTCCGCCGCCGTCTCTGCCACCACGTGGTCGTCTTGGTTTCCCCTCGCTCATTCCCTCTTGCCTCTCATGAGTTCACCCCCTGACCTAGCTTGGGTTGCAGTCTTGAAGCCAGGTCTCAGAGCTCCTTGCTGTCCTGGCTGGGGTGGGGGTGGGCTTTCCCTGTCTCCAGAGGAACAAAATGCATCTCTCTTTCTGTCTGTCTGTCTCTGTGTGTGTTTGTGTGTGTGTGTGTGTATATGTATGTGTATATGTATGTCTCCCTTGCCCTGTGTGTCTCTGCTCTGTGCGTGCCCCCCGTGGCCGCTTCCCCCCAGCACACCCTGAAAGCCGGTCCCTGGCCGTGCTGGCCCCCCTGCAGGACGTGGACGTGGGGGCCGGGGAGATGGCGCTGTTTGAGTGCCTGGTGGCAGGTCCTGCTGACGTGGAAGTGGACTGGCTGTGCCGTGGCCGCCTGCTGCAGCCTGCACTGCTCAAATGCAAGATGCACTTTGATGGCCGGAAATGCAAGCTGCTGCTCACCTCTGTGCACGAGGACGACAGTGGCATCTACACCTGCAAGCTCAGCACGGCCAAAGGTAACTACCCACTCAGGCCTGAGGGCTACTATGTGCACCCAAGAGCAGGAGGGTGGGGACCGGAGGTGAATGAGCTGCAGAATAAGATGCCCAGGACATAGGGCTTCGTATCCTGAGGGATGTGCAGTGGGTGGCAAGGCATAGAGTAGTACGTGGCACAAAGGAAGTGCTGTGTCACCGTTAGCGGTTCCCATGGGGGAGCTTATGCTGAGGCGTAGCCAACAAACCCGGACTTGGGTCCCAACTCTTGCCCCCATGTAACTTTGGACAAGTTACTTCATCTCTCTGAGCTTTAGACTATTCATCTGTGAAAAGATTATGATAATAACCACTTCTCAGGGAGATTGGTAGGATTAATAAGATAATGTATCTAAAGAGCAAAGCACAGCACCTGGTCAAGGGTGGCACCTAATAAATGCTGGCCGTTAGTATTATTAATGACATCTCTGACCTGGTGCTGTCCTCATGTGAGGAGCACAGATGGTGAAACCTGCATCACTAGGATGTGGGTGATGAGCACATGAGAGGAAGCCAGAGGGGCTTTGTAGGCAGGAACAAGCATCAGGTCAGCAGAAGGGACTGTTGTCCCCTCCAGAAGAGTCTGCAGAATGGTAGAGTGGGGCCAAGGGGCCTCTGCTCTGGGTCTGGGGCTGGTGGGTTGGAGTGTGGACACGACCCAGGCACAGAGGAGAGTTCTGAGGGAGGGGGTAGGGGAAGGGAGTGGGCTTGGCTTCTGAGACCCATCAGTGCTGGACTGCACTTCATCCTAGGTGGGCAGAATGAGGTGAGGAGGGGAGAGCTAGGGCCAGGCCCTGGGCTTCTATGGAGTCCCCAGCTCACTGCGGCAGCATGCTGCCTACCCTTGCTGACACCCACCCTCCTGAGAAGGCCTGGTCTTTGGATCTTTGCCCACTGTCTCACCCCTGGGCTCTGCCTAGGCTCTGGCTTCGTGCCCAGTCTTAGCGTAGGACCTGCGAGTTGGGGTGCCTGGGCCTCCATGGCCTTCCCTAGCCCCCAGCTGCCCTCTGCCCCCAGATGAGCTGACCTGCAGTGCCCGGCTGACTGTGCAGCCCTCACTGGCGCCCCTGTTCACACGGTTGCTGGAAGATATGGAGGTGCTGGAGGGCCGTGCTGCCCGCTTCGACTGCAAGATCAGTGGCACCCCATCCCCCTCTGTTACCTGGATGCATTTTGGTATGGCTCCCCACCCTGCAGGTGTTGGGGACCCCCCAAGGGCCCAGGCAGGGATGGGGTATGCCGAGGGCTGGCCCCCCCCCCCCGTGCCTGCTCTGCACTCCCGCCCCTCCCTCCCCCAGGCCACCCTGTGGAGGAGAGTGAGAATGTGCGACTGCGGCAGGATGGGGGCCTGCACTCGCTGCACATCGCCCACGTGGGCAGTGAGGACGAGGGGCTGTATGTGGTCAGCGCCACCAACATCCACGGCCAGGCCCATTGCTCAGCCCAGCTCTACGTGGAGGAGCCTCGGACAGCTTCCTCAGGCCCTAGGTATTGCTACTGAGGTGCCCCAGCCCTGGGGTGGGGGGTGCGACCCTGGACTTGTGGGCAGCCGCATGCTTCTTACAGCTCAAAGCTGGAGAAGATGCCATCCATCCCTGAGGAGCCAGAGCAGGGCGAGCTGGAGCGGCTGTCCATCCCTGACTTCCTGCGGCCATTGCAGGACCTGGAGGTGGGACTGGCCAAGGAGGCCATGCTAGAGTGCCAGGTGACTGGTCTGCCCTACCCCACCATCAGCTGGTTCCACAATGGCCACCGCATCCAGAGCAGTGATGACCGGCGCATGACACAGTGTACGTGTCTGGAAGGGGCCCTTGGGAGAGTTCCCTCCTGCACTGTCTTGGCTTGTAGCACCCTCCTCCTCTCCTGGCCTCCCTCAGGGCCTTCTTTTTGTAGCCTGGTCAGGAAGGGGTGCCCGGGGGGAAGGGGGCCAAGAGGGGCTGTGAGGTCATTGCCTCACCCTTTGGTGGCCCTGTTAGCACTTACTGGTCAGGCAGCATAGCCTGCTACTGACCAGCAGTGGGATCATCAGCAAGTTACAGAACCCCTCTGTGCCTCAGTTTCCTCACGTATACTTGAGTTGTTAGGAGACTTAGTTCAATTAATACATATAAAGCACTTAGAGCAGAGCCTGGCAAATAGCAAGTGGTCAATAAATGTTAGATCTGATTGTTAATTGCTATTGTTGCTGTTGCCACCATTATCATTATTGATGAAGTGGTGTTGCTCACACTTCCTGGGGAAATTTCCAGGAAAAGGCTGCTGTGGGCAGCATCTGGCATGGAAAGGGTTCTTGGTCCAGGACTGTTAATGAACAGCCAGTGAAGGAGCAGCCGGGGAACGCAGACGAACGTGTTTGGGTCGGTGTCCTCTCAGCCTGGGACATGTCCTCATGGGAGCATCCAGGTTCCAACCTTGAAGGAATCTGAGTCTCATGTGGGGTCTGCCTACCTGCCATAAGACAATGCCCACACAGTGACTCGTAATGGTTTCTTCTTCCAGCTGCAACGTGACAAAAGGTCACCTTTATCAAGTGCTTTTTTTTTTTTTTTTTTTTGGTGGCTGGCCGGTATGGGGATTTGAATATTAAGTACTTTTTCTAAGTGCCAGGCCCTGCCCAAGTGCTAAAGGCCTGACATGGACAATCTTACCACAGGACTGAAGGCAGGTACTATTAGCCCTGTTTATAGATGGGCTAGCTGAGGCTGAGAGGGATACAGGGACTTGCCCAAAGGCAAGCAAGGACTGTCTGACTCTGGTGCCCACCTCCTAACCAGGATGCCCCCTGTTGTCCATGCCCTGTTGTCCCCACCCCACCCCCAACCCATCTCCAGTGTCACTACCCTGGCTCTCACCCTTGCCCTCAGCCCCCTCCCATGGCTGTCTTTGCTTAGTCACAGACCTCCCTGTCTCCTGATCTGCTCTGAAGCCCTGGGTGGGTGTCTGTCTCAGGATGTGAGCTGGCGTCTCTGCTTCTGTCTGTTTCTGGGATCACTGGCAACACTTGGCTTCTTTTCCCTCATAGTGTCAGCAGAGATAAATGAATGGAGGACTGTTATACGGGGAGATAACTGCTAAGAGAAGGGAGGGGTGTATAGGGACAGTCCTGATGTGAAGAAGGAAAGTGCAGGTCTTCTCTTCATGTCCTCACCAGACATAGCTCCTTATCATTCAGGGAGCAGGGTATAAGGAAAGGAAAGGAAAGAGCTTCAGAATCAGACAGAATGAAGTTCAAGCAATGACTTCGTTATTTATTAGCTGTGTGACTTTGGACAAGATAATTAATGTCTCTGACCTCACTGGTAAAATGGGGATAATTTTGTAGGGTTGTTGAAAGGATTGGTGGAAAAAGCATGCTAAGTACCTGGCATAGGCTGGGCGCAGTGCAGATAACTCTGATTATAATTTACCATATAATGTATTTTGCACTTACTGCGTGCAAGGCATTGAGCTCTGTCTGGGTCTGGTGGGACCAGCAGATATGAACAAAGTCAGCTGTGTCTTTAAGGAGCTTGCAGGCACACCAGGAGCTATGGCTCATGCAAGTAAAGAGGAAAGTTCTCTCCTCCCCCTGCCAAAGCAGTGGGGCCCAGTGTGGTATAGGTGAGGGGGGGCTGGAGTCCTGGGGAGGGAGTCAGGGCATGGGGTGCAGAGGGGTCTGGGGGCTCGGTAGATGAGGCTTCATGGGGCTGCCCTCACTTGAACTGCATCTTGAAGGAGTAGGAAGCCTTAGGAAGAGATGAGCCTTCCAAAAGGAAGGAATTTGCAAGTGAAGAGCTGGAGATGGAACTCACGGGACTTGTTGAGGACCTGATGGTTTGTCTGGGTCAATAGGTGTAGGAACAGAGGAGCCAGTTGGAGCTCTGGCTGGAGGGGAGGTTGGGCTGTGCTCTCATGGGGGGCTTTCTTAGGGCTCTGCTGGAGACTGGACTAGGTCTTGGGGGGAGGGCCTTAGGAATGAAGCCTGGTCAGAACTTTTACGCAGAGGTTATGACTCCCCACAACCACTCCCACCTGCAGAGGTGGGAAAATGAGGAGGCGGTCAACACGGGTAGGGACCCCAGAGGGTGACTCAGTTGTGGGAAGATTATAAATTCCTGGGCCAATGTGCTGGAGGGACAGGCAAGAGGGGCTAGGACTGCTGGTATAGACTTGGAAGCCAGTCCTGGCCTGGACCCGGAGTATCCTAGCTCAGCCCCAGTGTCACTGTCCCTCCCCCACCAGATAGGGATGTACATCGCTTGGTGTTCCCTGCTGTGGGGCCTCAGCACGCCGGAGTCTATAAGAGTGTCATCGCCAACAAGCTGGGCAAAGCTGCCTGCTATGCCCACCTCTATGTCACAGGTGAGGCAGGCATCCCCCATCAGCATGTGACTATAGCATGGCCTCTGGCACCACCCGGGGGCTTGGGTGGGGATGGGTGGGGGCTTCCATACCAGCTCCCTTCTCCTCAGCCCCCAGGGGAGACTGTCTGGCCTTGCCTCTGTCCCTGTGGCTTGGTCCCTCAACCCCCAGCCTACTGCCCTAAGTCTTGGTGATCCTGTGGAGCTGTTGGGCCCTAAAGGACCCAGTGGACCTCCAACCTGTGGCTTTCAGATGTGGTTCCAGGTCCCCCAGATGGTGCCCCACAGGTGGTGGCTGTGACTGGGAAGATGGTCACGCTCACATGGAACCCCCCCAGGAGTCTGGACATGGCCATCGGTGGGTCAGGGCCACGCAGGGCTATGAGTAGGGGTGGGTGTGGACAGGGCACACTCAGGTGGGGGCACCAAGGGAGCCAGGCCCCAGGAGCTTACACAGGAGGGGGCAGGAGTGGATGGAGTGCTTTGCCTGTCTTTTCTCCACAGCAGATGAGGTCCTCACTCAGGTCAGGAGAGGAGACATGGGTGCCGCCACATTCCCTTCCCTTTCTCAGGGGGACTAGGTGCCTGGGTCATGGTCCCCGGAACACCCTCTTTTTCCTTGACCATGATCTCTTTCTACTCCATGCCTCAGTTTCCCTATCTCAGGTAGCAGGGAATTGGAATACAAGCCCAGCTCCCTTCATGCCTGTAACTGGTACCTTGTTGGCTCTAAGCCTGCCTGGGGCAGTGGTTGGGCAAGAACAGATGGGGAGGCAGGCAGGAAGCAACATGAGAAACTGAGGCACATCCTCAGAGTGACTAATGATCAGTTCCAAGGTCCTGAGCCAACTGGATGCAGGGGATGGTGGGGGCGGTGCTGCCCCAGCAACATCAGCCTCTAGTAGCTCTTCCCCCACCAGACCCGGACTCCCTGACATACACGGTGCAGCACCAGGTGTTGGGCTCGGACCAGTGGATAGTGCTGGCCACGGGCCTTCGGGAGCCTGGTTGGGTGGCCACGGGGCTGCGTAAGGGGCTCCAGCACATCTTCCGGGTCCTCAGCACCACCATCAAGAGCAGCAGCAAGCCCTCACCTCCCTCTGAGCCTGTGCAACTGCTGGAGCGTGGTGAGCCTGGGCGAGGGTGGAAGTGGGGGTGGCCTGGGAATGGGGCCCGGTGGTGAAGACTCAAGGGCCAGTCTGGCCATCATGACTATGGCAGGAACAGTGTGGCTGGATGGGACCTCACCCCATCAGTGTGCCTCCTTCTCTCTTCTGAAGGCAGCAAGGTGCAATGGGCAAAGCTGAGGCTTTGGGGTCAGGCAAGTTGGGGTCCAACCCTAGCTCTGCCTCTTCCTGGCTGTGTTCCCTGGATGAATTGCTAAACCGCTCTGAGGCTCCGCTTCCTCATCTGTAAAAATGGAGCTGGGGTGGTGACTGGGTGTTGTGATGCTAAGGACCCATAACAAGCCCAGAGCCTGCATTCTCCTTCTCCCAGGCCCACCCCTGGAGGAGGCCCCTGCTGTGCTGGATAAACCGGACATTGTGTATGTGGTGGAGGGACACCCTGCCAGTGTCACTGTTACCTTCAACCATGTGGAGGCCCAGGTCGTCTGGAGGAGGTGGGCCCCCTGCCCCCCATTTACCTTCTCCCTACATGTGGTGGCTCAGTTCCAGCCCAGCCTAGCCAGACCTCCCTGTAGCGAGATCCTGGGTGACCTCCCTGTCCTGTGTCCCTTAGCTGCCGAGGGGCCCTCCTAGAGGCACGAGCAGGTGTGTACGAGCTGAGTCAGCCAGACGACAACCAGTACTGTCTTCGGATCTGCCGAGTGAGCCGCCGGGACATAGGGCCCCTCACCTGCACTGCGAGAAACCGCCATGGCACTCAGGCCTGCTCGGTCACACTGGAGCTGGCAGGTAGGAGACAGTGGGCTGTCTTCACTTTCCTCCCTACAAGGCCCACAGCTCTCTTCACACCCCCAGGTGCATACACCCACCTGCCACTGGATTTAATCCCAGGTCCTCCCTCTCAGGCCTATCCATCTAATGACTATAATGATACCAGTACTAGTAATAACAGTAATAGTAATAATGGAATATTCATTGAGCACCTAGTGTGTGCCAGATTCATTACTAAGCACTTTACATGTTTTACCTCATTTAATGTTCATATCAACCTTGTGAGATTGGGTTGGTTATTATCCCATTTTACAGATGAAACTGAGGCCCAAAGAGGGTTCTAAATAACCAGCCCAAGGTCATTCAACATTAAGTATAGGAGCTGGGTTCAAGTCTGGATGCCTGACTCCAAAGCCAGTGACTGCTCTTAGCTCCTGTGTTAAATACAACAGGGGGAAAAATAAATAAATAAATAAATACAACAGGGAATAGTATTTCAAATATAACAGGTATAGGAAGACCAAACTGATTAAGGAAAAAAAAAAAAAAAAGCCCATGAGTGTATCTATCACCAGATTCCCAGTTCTGAGGCTCATGGCTGCCCTTTTAAATAAGACTGACAGAGCCTCCCAACCTTTGCAGCAAGACCCCTTCTTATAATTTCTCCTTTAAAGATGTAGTCTCTCAAACAGTAGCATGCATTAAGCAGTAATTGCTTTGTTTTCAAGCTTGTTAATTAACTCCAGACATATGTAACTGCCACTCAGAACTTTGAATTAACATGAGCTAAACAGCGTTACCTGCTGAGTAGATATAGTTTCAACCAAAAGCAAGGAAAGTGACATTTTAGTTAGCACAGGCAATCTTACCATGGGTAAATAGATATTTTCTGGTGCCTTAAAAAAGTCATTGAAGAAAATCAATTACCTTTCAATAAAATAAAACAAAATAAAATAATGAAGACAAAAAGAAAAAGTCATTAAAGTTCACTTGAAACCTTCTGGCAATTTGACCTTCATAAACTACCCCTCCCCACCTCCCAGCCGACTGGGGACCAGATTCCTAGAGGACCAGATGCCTTCATCTTTAAAGTTGAAGAGAAATGGCAGCAGGGTGTGTGAGGAAGAGAGTGGGGGAACCTTCTGGCCCAGCTGTGGGGATGGTGGGTGGGGTGGGACCACAGATTGTCTGTGTCCCTGGCCTCTCCTTATCTTCCTCCTTGCCCAGCCCCCCACCCCAGCACTTCCTACTAGTCCCCTCTGTTCCTTGACAGTACCATCTGCAAGGCTTGTCCTTCCTCCTAGATATAGGAGGGGCCCTTGGGCCTGGGGAGGCCCTGGCACCAAGACCCCTGCAGCCTGGCTTGGCTAGGACAGTGACTGAGGGAGATTGTGTCCCAGCTGGTCAGAGCTAAAAGGGTCCTGGAGCTGGCATCCCCCATTCCACCAAACCCCACCCCACTACCACCCAGGCAGGGCAAGTGGAATGATGGCCCCCTTTCCTCCACACCTGCCATGCCACAGTGTCTTCCCCACTCCCAGCATGGCATCGCTTGAGCTGTGTGCCCACGATATGGGCAGTGGTCTGTAGGCAGCGACCCTTGTCTTCCATGTCTCATCACTCCCAATCCTCTTAAACATGCTCAGGAGTGGGCACCTGTAAGTCACAGCCTCCTTTACAAAGCACGTTGCAATATGTATTCAATTCCGTCATGAGAATTAGAAGTTGCTTTATCAGGAAATAATATGACCACATGATATGTGGGGAGAATAAAATCACAGTCACATGTGGGACAACTGGGCTGAGAATCAGTTTCTAGATTGTTCGGTTAATATGTGGGGGTTACTCATTTGTTCATGTTGTCATCTCCCAGCTGATAGTAGGCCCCCTCAACATTTAAATAAGATGTGAAGAAAAAAACTTCAAGACAGAGGCAAAGCCATCCATGAGCTTAATTCAGGGTCACAGACTGAGCCACCTGCAGGAGCCAAGTACACTTAAACTCAGAGAGGCAGGAGGGTGGGACTGTGAGGAAGGGCGGTCACCCACAGGGGGCAGCATTGAGCCACTCCTTGCCAGCCTATTAATGCAGTGAGGCAAGTGGCTCAGGATGGCCAGTCCTGATTTTTCATGAAAGGGAGGAAATCCAGATTTCTTTTGTGTGTAAAAATCTGCTAATTTCAAAGCTGGCAAACGAACAGTGAGGGTCAGACAAAGCAAGCTGAGTCTTGTGACAGGCTTCCTGAGATTCTGAGAGCATCAAGTTTGCATTTATAGGGAGGGCGCTTGGTCCAGGTAAGAGCTCTCATGTCCCAAGGGGCTGAGTTTGAGAGCCCCGGTGTATGTGTAGGGGGGTGCTGGGAGGCGGGAACCTGGCATTCTGACCCAGCCTGCTACTGAGGGGGGATTTGGAGACGGGCTGAGGAGGCAGGTCCCTGTGATGCCAACGTCCTGCCCCCTGCCTGCCCCCTCCTCTCCCCGTGCATTTCAGAGGCCCCTCGGTTTGAGTCCATCATGGAGGACGTGGAGGTGGGGGCTGGGGAAACTGCTCGCTTTGCGGTGGTGGTTGAGGGGAAGCCACTGCCGGACATCATGTGGTACAAGGTCAGAGGGGCCTGGGGGAGGAGTTCTGGGAGACCTTGGGAGGAGGAAGTGGGACCCCAGGACTAACTGGGGGGTGCAGGGCTATTAGTGGGAGATAAGGGATGAGCTGATTCTGGGTCCTGGGGGGAACAAGACCCTGGGGTGGGGATGTTGCTGCCCTGGGTGCAGGTAAGGGTGGGGCCTGGGGGAGAGGCTCCTGGCCCTGAGGTGATGAAACTGGGTCTCTGGCATAGAGGTAAAGTTGGTTCCCAGTGGAGGTGAGGCCAGGCCAGGGTTGGCAGTGACACCCAACTCTACAGGATGAGGTGCTGCTGGCTGAGAGTAGCCACGTGAGCTTTGTGTATGAAGAGAATGAGTGCTCCCTGGTGGTGCTCAGCACTGGGGCCCAGGATGGAGGCGTCTACACCTGCACTGCCCGGAACCTGGCGGGCGAAGTTTCCTGCAAAGCAGAGTTGGCTGTGCGTTCAGGTAGGTGGGCTGGAGTTCAAGGGGAGAAGAACAAAGCGCCCACCCCCGGGAATCTGATGTGAGCTCCTGCCCTGCTCAGGAAACACCTGGCCTTTCACTCACTGCATACCCCAGCCTCAGCATCTCTGCCTCAGATCCCAGCATTCTTGCTCCTCCTCTGTCTCCTTCATCTACCCCACCTGTCCCAGTCTCTGCCCTTGTCTCCTTTTCCTCCCCACCTAACACCAGGACATCTCTTCCCCAGCTCAGACAGCTATGGAGGTCGAGGGGGTTGGGGAAGATGAGGAGCATCGAGGAAGGAGACTCAGCGACTTTTATGACATCCACCAGGAGATTGGCAGGTGTGGGGCTAGGAGGGGAGCCAGTGTTGGGGGTCAAAAGAGGCTTCTGGGTCAGAGGCGAGGAGGGGGTTGAGAGCCTGGGCTGCAGTGAAGGCTGAGCCCTGTTCTCTCCCTGTGTCACCCAGGGGTGCCTTCTCCTACCTGCGGCGCGTGGTGGAGCGTAGCTCCGGCCTGGAGTTTGCGGCCAAGTTCATCCCCAGCCAGGCCAAGCCAAAAGCATCAGCACGGCGGGAGGCCCGGCTGCTGGCCCGGCTCCAGCACGACTGCATCCTCTACTTCCATGAGGCCTTTGAGAGGCGCCGGGGACTGGTTATTGTCACCGAGCTGTATCCTGAGACAGGCTTGGAGGGGTAGGAGGGACCCATGTCTGAATGACTAGTCCTTGTAACAACCAATTGGCAACATGTTTTACAGTTTGCAAAGTGGTCCTGTTGACAATTGGGGGGCATAAGTCTGGAGACTTCTGTGAAAACCAACATTTTTTGGCTCATTTTTTACCTTAAACTTACATAACATTTAATATGTGCTTGGCAGTGTTCTAAGAGTTTTATGTTTATAAATGTAAACTGTTATATTTGACCTATTTAATTCTCATATATACCGACCTCATGGAATTTAATTATCCCCATTTTATGGATGATGAAACAGGTATGAAGTAGTTAAATAACTTGCTCGAGGTCACACAGCCAGCAAACGACATGATTTTTATCACAAAATGCAGTACAGTATATCTGCACAGTTGAAGTGACCCCATTTCAGATGAAGGGCAGGCAACACTTGGCTTTGTTTGAGAGGCTGTTTCATAAAGAACAGATTTTATCCTTTCATGAAAGCTGTGGTTAAACAAAGGCACACTGAGGTAAGGAGCTGGGTGGTCAGCTTGTCACTCCCACTAGCCAGATGACCATGACCTGCACACCAGCCTCCCAATCTGCACTGTTTGAATCCAAATATCGGCAAAATGCCAAATTTCCACGTCACAGACCTTCTGGGGCATTCTCAAATAGAGTCAAGAAGTTCCATCCATAGTCAATAAAGTTCTGCTCTAATTTGATCCCTATAAATTTTTCACAGGGTGGGCAGGATAGGAAATGTTATCCCCATTTTACACCTGAGAGGACCTAGGCTCAGAGAGGTTAAGTGACTTACCTGAGATCCCACAGCAAGTGAGAGTTCAAGCATGGTTGTCCGATCTGTGCACCCAGATGACAAGGGGATAGGTAAAAACATAGTCTTTGACTAATATCAGATGTGCTTTAAGGGGAGGGAGAACCCTATGCTATGCTGAGCTGGCACCTGCCCTGAGCTCTGGGGGTAGGCCAGGCAGTCGGTACTTGTCACTGTTCTCCTTGATTCGGGGCATAGCTGCACAGAGGAGCTGCTGGAGCGAATGGCCAGGAAACCCACCGTGTGTGAGTCAGAGGTGAGGGCCGGGGGTGGCAGGGGCCAGATTGGGCACCAGCCTTACTCATCTGAGCTCCAAGAACCAACGGGTGGGTCCTGGGCATGCCATCTGTGCCCATGAGGAAGGAAGAGGTGGTGGTAGAAAGCTTATTAGGCAGGTGGCAGCCCCGCCCCATATGACCCACCTATTTGGGACTTGTACTGTCCTTTCTAAATCTCAGCAGACCCACCTCAGCCCCTAACTCTGTTGTTTCCCAGCCTTTCTTACATAAACATTTCCCCCAGAAGGAGGCCCACCTGGATTCTGTTGATCTCATTGCAGTCCTGCCATGTAGGGTTGTACAAGTTGTGCATTGCACAATTCTATTTATTACCATGAAAATGGCTCCACCCTATAATTGTGCTGTGTTCAGGTTGTACCTGGTAGCCCTGGATCTTATCAACCCCAAACCTGTTTCAACCTAATCCATGGGCCATCTGAAGGCCACTCCCCATGCATGACCTCTTGCCACAGCCCTGGTGGTGATCAAAGGTAGTACCCCACCCTACCCCCACAGACTCTGGGCCCCTGTTTCCACAGATCCGAACCTATATACGGCAGGTGCTGGAAGGAATATGCTACCTACACCAGAGCCATGTGCTGCACCTCGATGTCAAGGTAAGATGGGGGGCAGAGAGCAGGCAGCCCGTGTGGGAGCCGGGAGGTGGGTATCCTCCCCTCTTCCCTCAGCCCCCACACCTTGCCTGTGTCTTGCAGCCTGAGAACCTGCTGGTGTGGGATGGTGCAGGGGGCGAAGAGCAGGTGCGGATCTGTGACTTTGGGAATGCCCAGGAGCTGACTCCAGGAGAGCCGCAGTACTGCCAATATGGTACACCTGAGTTTGTGGCACCCGAAATTGTCAACCAGAGCCCCGTGTCTGGAGTCACTGACATCTGGTAATGCTGGCATGCTTGGCTGCGGGGTGGGCTAGGGCAGTTGCCCTCAGTGCTAAGCTGGGGACATGCTCACTGGCAGAGAGGAGCTTTTCTAAACCTCACCCCCTCTCTGACAGTTGGCTGGGGACACTATTGCTCACAGGGTCTCCTGCCTGTGTGACTCCCCACCTCTCATCAATCAGGGATGACGCAATCACTCAGGGCCTCAGCCTTGTCAGGCCTTGGCTCCTTGTTTACCCTGGGGCTGGGTCTTCCCCAATGAGGCAGCCCTGGTGGCATTGGTCCCCAGACTTCTCTGCGCTTCCTGGGAGGCCATGCCATGACCCTTGACTTCTCCAGGCATTCTGGACCTCTGGGTTCAGGGTCCACTGAAGGAGGCACTCCTGGGCCCATTTGTCCATGGCATTATTCCCTGGGAGGGTACGTCTCATTCAGATTAGCAGTAGCAGAGGACTGATCACTTCCAGTGGGAGGTGGGCTGACCTCCTACCCACCCACTCTCCTTTCCCACAGGCCCGTGGGTGTCGTTGCCTTCCTCTGGTAAGCAGTCCTCTACAGTCTCCTAGTGGTCTCCTGGTAGGCCCACCACCTTCTCTCCCACAACCCCCTGCTCCTTCCTGCACTGTAAAGGGCTTCATGTGCATGAACGTGGACACCCCAGTCTGCATGTCTGAGCTCTGTCCACCACCACATCCCTCCATAAGAGATGGGCACACTGGACAGAGAAAGGCCACTGCAAGCTCAGTGCCATTTAGGGAGGGAAGGACTTGGTCTTGAGCATCCAGAGCATAGACTAGAAGGGGGAGGGGCTCAGAGTGGGCACGTCCCCTTGGCACAGACTCCTCACCTCAAGGAGAGGTCCTCTAAAACACAGACAACCAGGTCCCAAGGCAGCATCGTCCCCCCTGCCCATCCAGGAGGGCTGTGGAGGGGGCAGGACAGGAAGAGTATGAAAGCCTTGGCCTCTTGCCCAGATTCACCCAACATCTGCCATCCCCATAATCCTGTGGGCTCCACCTGTCCCCAGCCCAGTGCCTCCACTGGCATCCCACTTCATCTCTGCCACAGCTCCAGGGCCCTGCCCACCTCTCATAGTAGCCCTCTCCACCTCTGCAGTCTGACGGGCATCTCCCCATTTGTTGGGGAAAATGATCGGACAACACTGATGAACATCCAAAACTACAATGTGGCTTTCGAGGAGACCACATTCCTGAGCCTGAGCAGGGAGGCCCGGGGCTTCCTCATCAAAGTGCTGGTGCAGGACCGGTTGTGAGTACGAGGTCCCGAGGAGCCCCCCCACCTGCATACTCCCCCTCATGCCACCTGCCTACCCCTACCAAGCCTCTGCCCTTAGACATGCAATCCCCAACTGCTTAGAGGCCCCATTTTCTCAAACGTGTGTTGACTGACCGACCAAATGAATGAACGATAAATCCCTTCTTAATCCTTATTCCTTTACAGGAGGCCTACCGCAGAGGAGACTCTAGAACATCCTTGGTTTAAAGTGAGTCTAGTCCTGTGAAGTGGTGGTATAAGAGGTGGAAGGAGAGAGAACATTACTACCAGCTCCATTTATTGAGTACCTGCTATGTGCAGCAACCTGATAGACATTTTCTATACATATGCTCTATCAGCCTCACGATAGCTCTGCAAAGGAAGGCATTTTCACTTGTTTTGCTGTGAGAAACTCAAAGCTCAAATCAGTAATCAGGTTGGGGCATCATGGATTCCAGGGCATAGGTCTGGATCCCCCATCCTGAGTGTCCCCAGGGGGGTTCTCCATTGGCACTTGAGACCAGCCTTGGTCTTCCTCACTTCTGTGTGCCCAAATGAATTCAGAAAGAGAGCCTGAATAAACTGTCCACTGAGTGTTGTGTTGGGTCAACTGAAGGTTGAGGTCATTCTGGTATCAGTCTTGAAGTGAGAGCCTCCTCTTCTATCAGAAACAAGCTCTAGAAGAGGCTGGGTGGGTAGCTGAGGAAGCATCTGTCTCAGATGACCAAGGCTCCAGATGTCTGGGTGCTGGCCCTACCTGGAGACAGATGGTGAGTTGGGGAGCCGGGACCCAGGCCAGGGGCCTAAGCGCACAGGCTCCCAGGGCAGCCAGTATACCAGGACAGGGCCTTGAGCTCTGGGGTGACCTCAGAAGCCCACCCCTGGGAGCCTGCAGTTTTCAGCCCCCTTGGGTTGAGGGAATTTGTCCACAGGTGTGCACCTTGGCTGTGGGCGTTATCCTGACAGACCCAAGGTGAAAGGGTCCCCAGGAGCCCAGACTCAGTGTTGCTCCATCCACTGTCCCACATGTGGACTTTTTCACTCCACTGCCAAACCTTGAGGGGCTGGTTGACAGAGAGCTTTTCCTCAGGCCCTCTTTCCTGCATTTGCAGACACAGGCAAAGGGTGCAGAGGTGAGCACAGATCACCTAAAGCTATTCCTGTCCCGGCGGAGGTGGCAGGTGAGTTTGGCTTGGGCCCTGTCTTGTCCTTCCACCTTTCATCCTCTCTAACCTTGCCCTTTTTCTATCGTGTGCCCTCACCTCCCACTCCTCTATCTCCCTGCTTCTTATTGTCCTAGTTCCCAGCTTCCCTCCTGCCCTGCCCTCTGCCTGCCTTAGGCCTTCCTCCCCAGGGCTGAGGTGGGTATGGGTGGGCCAGTCCTGCCCTGGGTGTCGCTCAGTTCTGACTCTAATATCCTGTCTCCAGCGCTCCCAGATCAGCTACAAGTGCCACCTGGTGCTGCGCCCCATCCCTGAGCTGCTGCGGGCCCCCCCAGAGCGGGTGTGGGTGGCCATGCCCAGAAGACCACCCCCCAGTGGGGGGCTGTCATCCTCCTCTGACTCTGAAGAGGAAGAGCTGGAAGAGCTGCCCTCAGTGCCCCGCCCACTGCAGCCCGAGTTCTCTGGCTCCCGGGTGTCCCTCACAGACATTCCCACTGAGGATGAGGCCCTGGGGACTCCAGAGGCTGGAGCTGCCACCCTTATGGACTGGCAAGAGCAAGGAAGGGCTCCCTCTCAGGACCGGGAGGCCTCCAGCCCTCAGGCCCTCCCCTCCCCAGGCCAGGAGCCCTCAGCTGGGCCCAGCCCCAGGCGGGGAGAGCTCCGCAGGGGAAGCTCAGCTGAGAGTGCCCTGCCCCAGGCCGGGCCGAGGGAGCCGGGCCGGGGCCTGCACAAGGCAGCGTCTGTGGAGCTGCCGCAGCGCCGGAGCCCCAGCCCGGGTGCCGCCCGCCTGGCCCGGGGAGGCCTGGGCGAGGGCGAGTACGCCCAGAGGCTGCAGGCCCTGCGCCAGCGGCTGCTGCGGGGAGGCCCTGAGGATGGCAAGGTCAGCGGCCTCAGGGGCCCCCTGCTGGAGAGCCTGGGGAACCGTGCCCGGGACCCACGGCTGGCACGGGCTGCCTCCAGCGAGGCAGCGCCCCACCATCAGCTCCCACCCGAGACTCGGGGCCTGCAAAAGAGCAGCAGCTTCTCTCAGGGCGAGGCGGAGCCCCGGGGCCGGCACCGCCGGGCCGGGGCCCCCCTCGAGATCCCCGTGGCTAGGCTTGGGGCCCGCAGGCTACAGGAGTCTCCCTCCCTGTCTGCCCTCAGTGAGGCTCAGCCGACGAGTCCTGTGCGGCTCAGCGCCCTCAAAAGCAGTGCCCCCAAGCCTGCAGAACCTTCCGCCGTCACCCTCAGTGATGCCCCGCAGCACTCGGCACCCCAGCCTGCTCAAGAGAAGGTCCCAGAGCCCGCGCCAGAATCAATCCGAGCCACCAAGGCTGCACAGGTCCCCGTGGCCCTGCAAAGCTCTGCGTTGCCCCTCACGCCCTATGCCCAGATCATGCAGTCGCTCCAGCTGTCGGGCCACGCCCAGGGCCCCCTACAGGGTCCTGCCGCGCCTCTGTCCGAGCCCAAGCCCCACGCGGCTGTGTTTGCCAGGGTGGCCTCCCCGCCTCCGGGAGCCCCCGAGAAACGCGTGCCTTCAGCCGGGGCTCCCCCAGTGCTAGCCGAGAAAGCCCGGGTGCCCATGGTGCCCCCCAGGCCAGGCAGCAGCCTCAGCAGCAGCATCGAGAACCTGGAGTCCGAGGCGGTGTTCGAGGCCAAGTTTAAGCGCAGCCGCCAGTCGCCCCTGTCGCGGGGGCTGCGGCTGCTGAGCCGCTCGCGCTCGGAGGAGCGCGGTCCCTTCCGCGGGGCCGAAGAGGAGGACGGCATGTACCGGCCCAGCCCGGCGGGCACCCCGCTGGAGCTGGTGCGACGGCCCGAGCGCTCGCGCTCGGTGCAGGACGTCAGGGCGGTCGGGGAGCCGGGCCTGGTCCGCCGCCTCTCGCTGTCGCTGTCCCAGCGGCTGCGGCGGACCCCGCCGGCACAGCGCCACCCGGCCTGGGAGGCCCGCGGCGGGGACGGGGAGAGCTCGGAGGGCGGTAGCTCGGCGCGGGGCTCCCCGGTGCTGACGGTGCGCAGGCGGCTGAGCTCCACCCTGGAGCGGCTGTCGAGCCGGATGCAGCGCAGCGGCAGCAGCGAGGACTCTGGGGGCGCGTCGGGCCGCAGCACGCCGCTGTTTGGACGGCTGCGTAGGGCCACGTCCGAGGGCGACAGTCTACGGCGCCTCGGCATCCCGCACAACCAGCTGGCCGCCCAGGCCGGTGCCACCACGCCTTCCGCGGAGTCTCTGGGCTCCGAGACCAGCGGCACGTCGGGCTCCTCAGGTGAGGAGGGGCGGGGGTAGGTGGCAGGTGCAGAAAGCGGAAGACAGGGGAGTGCGCTGGAGAGAGGGCTGGGGACACCTACCAGAGAGAGGCTGAAGAGGTGCTGGAGGCCCTGAGGATGGAATTGGCAGGGCTGGAGGAGAGGGCGGTTGAGAGGTGGAGGCTGGGAGGCGGCGGCTAGACGCCCTTTTCTGCTGCTTTGGGCTGAGCTGCGGGGAGGTGGGGGCTTGCTGGTACTGCCGGACAAGTGCTCATGGGCTTGGGTCTGTGCAGCTCCAGGGGAACGCCGAAGCCGGCTCCGCTGGGGCCTCTCTCGCCTGCGGAAGGACAAGGGGTTTTCACAGCCAAACCTCTCTGCCAGCGTCCAGGAGGACTTGGGTCACCAGTATGTGCGCAGTGAGTCAGGTAAGAGAGACCCCAGGGAACACTCATAGTTGGGTGGGAAGTGGGTCCCCTTGAGGAGCCTGGGCGGCGGGGGAAGGGGCCTAGAGTCAGGAAAACAACAAGGATAGTAATAGCAGCAGCTGCCATGAATTAGCAAAACCGCAGTGTCCTATTAAGCACCTTAGAAGCGTTGCCTCATTCAATCCAGTAACATTGCTTAGAAACTATGAACATCATCCCTATTTTACAGGTGAGGAAACGGGCTTAGTGATACCAAGTAGCTGGTCCAAGTCACAGGGCTAGTCAGTGGAGCTGCCAGAGTTGGACTGTGTGACTCACTGTAGCCAGGTCCCAGAAGTGGCTCAGGACACTATACTTACGCCTTTCTTTGGCTGGCCTCCTCTCTGCAGAGACCCTGGAAGGTTTCTGTAACTGCATGTGGTTTTGAAGGAGCTCAGGATAGGGCTCCCCTGCCCCACAGCCTTCCTTCAGATATGTGTGTGCTAGAGTGAGTACCCAAAGACATTTTCTCTCCCTGCCTAGAGGACTGTGCTCCCACTTCTCCATTTCTCTACAGCCCTATGCACTCAGCTGTCCTTTCCTGGGATCCGTCCCCAGAAGGGGCTTCTGCACAGAAAAACAGCCTTCAGAGCTCTTTGCTAGGGGTAGGGAGGCTTGGGGTATGCCCTGGTCTGTTCTCTGCCTGTGCCCTGGGGCTGCAGGGAGAGAAGCATTCTCCACCTGGTGTCATGCTGTCCCCCACATGAAAAGGGGCATTACTCCGGGACTACAAGCAAAGGCTTTGGGAGGCCAGGTTTTCAAGGCCAGAATGCAGGAGAGGAGCCAGCCCCCGCAACCAGACTGGGTGCAGGGTCTCTATAAGCCATTGGTTCTGCTGTTCCCCTGTTTCCTGGTGGTAGTCAGAATGGTTTCAGTCTTGCCTCAGCTGGGCTTGAGGGGATTGTGTCCGACCATGGTCAGGGCAGTGGGGGCTGTAGTGAGTGAGAAGGGAGGGAAGGCCAGCTTGGGGATGTGGGGAGGAGGGGAAATGAAGAGACCAGCCAACAGAGAATCCTGGGGACATCTGCTCCCCTCCCACCTGGAGCCTCCCTCCCAGCTCTGTTTTGCTTGTGGAGCTGATTTCCTGCCTAGGTGGTGTCCCCT
The DNA here is from genome assembly GCF_027409185.1 of Cynocephalus volans. Taxonomy (NCBI): domain Eukaryota; kingdom Metazoa; phylum Chordata; class Mammalia; order Dermoptera; family Cynocephalidae; genus Cynocephalus; species Cynocephalus volans. The sequence goes on from NC_084460.1 coordinate 283,102,378, forward strand.
TACCTCACCTGCTCCCGTTCTGTGCTCCCCGCAGGAAGAAGGCTGTCCCACATCCATTTTACCAACTAGGGCTGGCCCCAGGGGAGTGGGGGTGGGGCTGGCAGAGCTGGGCCTGGGTCACTTTTCACTTCTCCTCCTGGCCTCATGCTCTCTTCCCTCTACCCAGTACCCTCACTTGGTCTGGAGGGAGCAATCTATGAAACCATGTTCACAGCACAGTGTTGGAGCCTCAGTGTGGGACCACTACTTGTGGAGCAATGGGGTACAGGGGGAAGAGGGGACATGCTGCTGTCCTGATCATCTTCTCCTGCCCAGTTCATCCCCACTCCATTTCCTCCTGGTCTTCAGACAGGCAGCTGCTAGGACTCCCAGGAGTCTCTTAGCTCTTACGGTCCAGGTGAAAAAAAACCCCCCATCTCACCCACCTTCCCCCACTGCCTGCCTCCTCTACCCAGGACCAGATTGGGATTTTTCTAAGGGACATTCCCAGGGATCACGAACTCAAATTCTCAGGGCACTAGGGAGCCATAGGTCGCTGCGCTGGAACCAAAATCCTGGCCCCCAACCCCACCAGGGGCACAATCACAGCCAGCTGGGAAAGCAGCTTCCCTGCTTTGCTGAAACAGCCTCTTTCTCTGGGGGTCTGTTACTGGCTTCTCTACTGGGTATATTAACAAGACAATAATAAGAACAATAAAAGCTAACATTTATGAGCACTTATTATATGCCAGGCACAGACACATGCTAAGCACTTTACATGCCTCTCAATTATCACAGCAATCTTCTGAGCTTGGTATTATTACTTTCTTCAACTTATAAACAAGAAATGGAGCTTCTGAGAGGGTAAATGACTTGCCCAAGGTCATGCGGATACTGTCTCTTGCCCCTTCGAAAGCTCTCACCACTTAATCTGCAGGAGGACATAGAAGGTCTAGAACCCTCTTCCCAGACCCCACATGGGAAGAGGGTCAGGGAGGCAGGCTGACACACTTCTGGGGTCTGCCCATGGTTTGCCTTGGCTTCAGATATTTGGGAGACTGCACATTCTGATCGAATGTTTTACATTTAATCCCTTCTCAGCTCAGATCACCCTCTCCTCTCCCTCCCTTCTCACTTGCCCTGTGGTGGCCCAGAGGGAGTGACTATTGCAGGATCTTAATCATTACTGTTTTTCAATATTTGTTTTTTATTTTATTTAACAAGTGCTTATACAGAACATAGTTCCGGGCCCTGCTCTAAGTGATTTACAGACATATGAGGTAGTTACCAAGCATCTCCAATAGTCAGTGCAAGTAGAGATAGTTCTACACACAGTGAAGGTCTGGGAAAAGTGAGGCTTGCTGCGAAGAAAATTCTCAGAGGTATGGTGGGTTCCACTCCCCCCTACCTCAGAGGTAGGTGAGCCAGGGTCCCTGCAGACAGATGGCTTTCTCTGCTTTCTCTCCAGACTTCCCCCCAGTCTTCCACATCAAACTCAAGGACCAGGTGCTGCTAGAGGGGGAGGCAGCCACCCTGCTCTGCCTGCCAGCAGCCTGCCCTGCACCCCATATCTCCTGGATGAAAGGTAAGGAGATGACGTCTCCCACAGAGTTGGAGGTGGAAGTCGGTGAGTGGCCCCAAGCCCAGGGATGGGAGAGGCTAGGTCTTGGGGTGGGCATGGTTCAGGGGATGCTGGGGTGGGGGGCAAGTGAGGGGAGCCTGGATGTGTGCTGCCTCAGCCAACAGCTCCTCCTGCCCCTCCTGCCCACAGACAAGCAATCTCTGCGGTCAGAGCCTTCTGTGATCATTGTGTCCTGCAAAGATGGGCGGCAGCTGCTGAGCATCCCCCGGGCGGGCAAGCGGCACGCTGGGCTCTATGAGTGCTCAGCCACTAACGTCCTAGGCAGCATCACCAGCTCCTGTACTGTGGCTGTGGCCCGTGAGCCTGGGACAGAACCCGAGGGAGGGGAGCAGGGCTTGATGGGCTCTCTTAGCTCTGGCATAGGGGCTCACTGGGACTCTCTTCCCCTTGTCAGGCATCCCAGGAAAGCTAGCTCCTCCTGAGGTGCCCCAGACCTACCAGGACACAGCGCTGGTGCTGTGGAAGCCAGGAGACAGCCGGGCACCTTGCACGTATACGCTGGAGCGGCGGGTGGATGGTGAGGGACAGGGCAGGATAGTGGGGTGTGGCAGGTGGAAGGTAGAGGAGCCTGGGAAGGCAAGTGTCCTCCCCAGAGAGAGGTCCCCTCCCTGGCTCTTCACAGATAGCACTGGGAGCTTGGGTTACCCCTTCTGTGGCCTCAGCCTCTCCCCCATCCTGCCTGCAGGGGAGTCTGCCTGGCACCCTGTGAGCTCAGGCATCCCTGATTGTTACTACAACGTGACCCACCTGCCAATCGGCATGACTGTGAGGTTCCGTGTGGCCTGTGCCAACCGTGCTGGGCAGGGGCCCTTCAGCAATCCTTCTGAGAAGGTCCTCATCAGGGGCACTCAAGGTCAGTGGGATGAGGAGGGGGGTGGTGGGAGAAGGAAGGGGACTATGAGCCCAGGGCCCACCCCCTCAGAGCACCGTGGCTTTGTCCTCAGGACACCATGGTGATGATTTTCTTTGCCTTTTCTTAGATTCCTCAGCTCTGCCATCTGCTGAACACCAAGAGGCCCCTGTTACCTCAGGGCCGGCCAGGGCCCCACCTCCTGACTCTCCTACCTCACTGGCCCCACCTCCAACCCCAGCCCCTGCTTTTCCTGTGCCCCCGTCAGTTGCTCTCAGCCCCTCCTCTCCCCCCACACCCCCTAGCCAGACCTTGTCCTCACTCAAGGCTGTGGGTCCACCTCCCCAAACCCCCCCACGAAAGCACAGAGGCCTGCAGGCTGCCCGGCAAGCAGAGCCCACCCCACCTAGGGCCCAGGTCACCCCAAGTGAGCCCAAGTCTTTTGTCCCTGACACTTGGACCCCAACCCCAGCCTCCACCCCTCAAGGGGTTAAAACAGCATCTTCCTCCACTCCCCTCTACATGGTGACTTCCTTTGTGTCTGCCCCTCCAGCCCCCGAGCCCCCAGCCCCTGAACCCCCTCCTGAGCCCATCAAGGTGACTATGCGGAGCCTCAGCCCGGCCAGGGAGGTGGTCAGCTCCCCTCGGGGTGGTCCCCCCATCTCTCCCAGGCCAGAGGGCACTACTCTTCGGCAGGGGCCCCCTCAGAAACCATACACCTTTCTGGAGGAGAAGGCCAGGCAAGAAGGGCTGGGGAAGGGAAGGACGGGGAGAGTGGGTCAAATGTAGAGAATACAGGGGTTCAGAGAAGATCAGACTGTCTTGGCTGGGGTCAGGGGAGGTGCTGAGATCTGGGTCCTTAGAACTGCTGAGTTCAAATGTGCCAGGCTCTGTACTAAACTCTTTAGCCATATGATTTCATTCAATCTTCACACCTCTCAAAGGGCGACTCTGTGTTATTATCATCACCCATTTCACAGGTGGAAAAACTTAGTTTAGAGAAGTTATGGGATTTGCCAGTGAGTGGCAGAGCTAGGACTCAAACCCTGTTCTTAGGACTAAAATCTGGTGCCCCTACTGGAACCATTGCAGTCTTGCCCATAGGGGTCCCTGCTACCCACTTTAGCCATCACATGGAACTGTCCCTCTCCTCCTTCTGAGCCTGTGGTGTCCCCCCCACACACATAGGGGCCGCTTTGGTGTTGTGAGAGCATGCCGAGAGAATGCCACAGGGCGAACGTTCGTGGCCAAGATCGTGCCCTATGCAGCTGAGGGCAAGCAGCGAGTCCTGCAGGAATATGAAGTGCTGCGGACGCTGCACCACGAGCGGCTCATGTCCCTGCATGAGGCCTACATCACCCCTCGTTACCTCGTGATCATCGCTGAGAGCTGCGGCAACCGGGAACTCCTCTGTGGGCTCAGCGACAGGTAGTTGGGCATGCCAGGGGAACAGAGGGGACAGTCAGGGAGGCTGGGCTGTGAGACCACCTGCTCCGTGCCTGTCCCCTAGGTTCCGGTATTCAGAGGATGACGTGGCCACCTATGTAGTGCAGCTGCTACAAGGCCTGGACTACCTTCATGGCCGCCACGTGCTGCACCTGGACATCAAGCCAGACAACCTGCTGCTGGCCCCTGACAATGCCCTCAAGATTGTGGACTTCGGCAGTGCCCAGCCCTACAACCCCCAGGCCCTGCAGCCCCTTGGCCACCGCACGGGCACGTTGGAGTTCATGGGTGAGGGGATCTGTTGCCAGCCAGGATGGGGGATTGGGGCACTGCCAGAAGGGCAGCAGCCAGGGCTCAGCCCACTTCACCCATATATGTGTCACTTATTGAATGCTTACTGTATGCAAGCAATGAATCAAGTCCTTTACGTGGATTTTTTTTTTTTAATTAATCTTTCCAATAGCCGTGAAGTTTGGCATAATATTACCCCCCCCTTTATAGATGAGGAAACAGAGGTGCACTGAAGTTAAGTATTTGTCCAATCAGACAGTTATAAATGGTAGAGGCAGGATTTGCTAAAGCTGAAAAGACAAGAGAATCAATTATTACTTTATATAAATAAGGAAAACCAGCTATCATTTAGCTACCTGCTAAATGCTTGATGTTCATCATCTCTATTCTTTAGAGTGATTCTACAAGCCACACTTTACAGATGAGGCAGTAGGAAGCCAGACAGGTTTAGTAAATGGCCCAGGGTACCGTAGCTAGAAGGGGCAGGCATAGGATTAGAGCCTGCCAAGCTGATTTCAAGGCTCTTAATCTTGATGTCAGCCACACTCTGTGGATGGGAGCCCTACATCGGAGTTGATTCAAGGAGCTAGTGACCCTGGCTCTCTGCTCCTCTGGAGTTCTGAGGACCTCCACCATTTGTTTCCTGGGCTTATTCCTCAGGTGCCCCACATCTCTCCTGGGGGCTACTCCCACTTCTGTCCTCCCTGCTGGCCTTCACAAGGCATACTGCTCTGGTCATACCTATGGTTTGGTGACCTGGGCACTGTCCTCCTTAAGCTCCCAGGGTCCTCCCCTGCCTCTGCCCCCTCCCCCGCCTCTGCCCACTTCCCTGCCACCAGGAAGCTGGGTCAGCTTGGCCTCTGTCTCCTGTCAGCTCCTGAGATGGTGAAGGGAGAACCCATCGGCTCTGCCACGGACATCTGGGGAGCAGGTGTGCTCACCTACATCATGTGAGTGTCCCCGGCCCAACCACACTCTGAGCTCCAGGACCCACCTCCTGCCTAAACCCTTTCCTGTGCCTAGCCTCCCTAGTGCACATGCACACACACAGCCAAGTGCAGGGTCGCACTGTCCCTGAGCTCTGTGCCCCTCAGAACCCCCATGCTAATGTCCTTGGGCCTGGGAGTTGCCCTTAGTTCATGTGTGTCAACTGAACCGTCTTCCACAACAGGCTCAGCGGACGCTCCCCGTTCTATGAGCCAGATCCCCAGGAAACGGAGGCTCGGATTGTTGGGGGACGCTTTGATGCCTTCCAGCTATACCCCAACACATCCCAGAGTGCCACCCTCTTCTTGCGAAAGGTCCTCTCAGTATATCCCTGGTGAGTGGGCCCCACACCTGCCAACCCACTAGCATTTCCTGCCCCTGGCCTCAGACTGCCCTGGTCCAGCCTGTGCCAAGAATCCCCCAACTCCTCCCCTTCCCCTAATAATATGCTGCTGCTGCTACTTCTACTGGATGGTTGTGCTACTCTCCATTTAATGCTCATATCAGCCTTTCGAGAGGTAGAATCACTGTCCCCATTCCAGAGATGGGAAAACTGAGCTCCAGAGTTGCCCAAGATCACACATGTAGGGGTGGATCCAGGATTGGGGTGTGGTTTGTGGGAGGACTGACCCCACCCACTCTGGGAGCCATCCCTCCAGGCTCACGATCCCTGGCTCGGCCTGGCAGGAGCCGGCCCTCCCTGCAGGACTGCCTGGCCCACCCGTGGCTGCAGGACGCTTACCTGATGAAACTGCGCCGCCAGACACTCACCTTCACCACCAACCGGCTCAAAGAGTTCCTGGGCGAGCAGCGCCGCCGCCGGGCTGAGGCCGCCACCCGCCACAAAGTGCTGCTCCGCTCCTACCCCGGCAGCCCCTAGCGGCATGGACCACAGCTCAGCCTTGGGTTTGACTTGGGCTTCCCACCAATGCCAAGGGACATTCCAGGGCACAGCTGAGCCGGGTGGGCCCCGGGGCTTCAGATACCACCAGCAGCAACATCTGACCAGGCTATTACCTCATGGACCTGTGGGGACAGAGGCCTGGGGGTTTGGCCTGATGCCACCCCTGGCCAGAGCCAGAGTGGAAGACCCATTGGCCAGGCTGGGCAGGGGTGGGAACAGGAAGAGGGGCAAGAAGGGAATGGGGAAGTAAAGAGAAAAAGGAGGTGAGGGATAAGGAGAGGGAGACTCCAGGAAGTTTGGGGATAGGGACTGCATCTCAGGGAGAACCGAGGAGGGGGGCAAGTGGCTGGAGAGGAGGAAGAGGAAGGAGCCCAGGGGGTCAGGGCGGTGATCTGGGAGTGAGTGCCAGTAAAGCAGGGAGAGGAGCCAGGACGTGAGAGAGGGTGTGAGGTTGGGGAGGAAGAGGAGAGAGGACTTGGGTGGTGGTGGTGGGGTGGGCCAGCTGCTGGCATCACCAGAGCAGAAATGCAGAAACATGGCAGGCTGGAGGCAAGTGGTGGCTCAAGCTGGAGCTCACCTCCTGTCTAGTGATTCAGCTCTGGGCACTCTGTGCTGGCCTAAGGATGTCCCTACTGCCCCTCCATGGCCTTTGCCCCTTTTCCCACTCATATTTATTTATTTATTGACTTTTATGACGTTTTTCCTTCCATCCAATCCCTATTGCCCATGTCGTCCTGACCATCCCCTCAGCCATCTAGCTGTCCATCTGTCTGTCACAAGGAAAATAAAAATGGCAAGCAGCAGGACTTGTGTGTGGTCTGTGGGGAGGGATGGCTGGGGGGTGTGAGCCCTGGGACCTGGGCATTCGCCCTTCTCTGGGCCAGTGAGAGCTGAGGATTCCTCAACACACATTTGAGGGTATACCAGCTAGCACCTTGGGACCTTCCAACCCCCTCCCTTGACCCTCCTGGCCCCTCACCTCTCCTCATTCCTAGAGGAGGGGAGACTGGTCTGCTTTCCCACTGCAGTTTTTGGAATGCTGGCAGACCCACTGAACCCCCCCATCTTCTAATATGACTCTGGTAGCCCCCACCTCTTGTCAAATGTTCCTGCTTCACAACTTGGAGGACGCCAGGCTCTGGAATGAGCCAGTCCACACCTAATCATGGCTCAGCCTCCTTCACTCTGCCTAAAAGGCCAGCTCTGGTCCTGACCCCTGGAGCAGAGTGGATTTCATCTTGATGGTTGGCGAGCGTGATTGGCATCAAGAGCTGCAACAGAAACCAGGAAAGGCCCAAGCCACCCTCTTGGTGTTAGAGCACAGACCAGAGCACACGGAGCACCAGCTGGGAGTGATCTGGTTGGCTGTGTCCAGCATTTTCCTAGGGCTGAGGGACATATCAGCCTGGGCCTTCTTGTTACCAGGGCAAGTTAGGGGGTCTGCTGGGTGCTAAGGCACCCTGATTCTAGCCACTCCCCTGCAGTGCCGCAGAATGGCCACTGGGTCCTAGAACTGAGTTGCCCTTCCCTGAGGTGGGGTGGGGGGCAATGGGTGGATCCAGGTCTCCTTGTATCCAGAGGGATTGTCCCTCCTCTCCCACCTCCACCTTGAAAAGTCTGTTACTGGCAAAGTGAAAGGAACAAAGCTGCCAACCATGAGCAGAGAAAGTTGGCACTGGTGTGTGCTGATCGAGGTTGAGGGGCCCCTTGGCTCCAGCTCAAACAACGCTTTGCCCAGCCCAGCCCAGCCCAGCCCAGCCTCACTGGCTCCTCAAGACCCCAGGGAACAGGCAAGCCCGATCATCATAAAATAACAGGATGTTAAAGCCAGCTGGAGTGGACCAGAGAGACGCTTTGCCCACCTGTTATTTTAGCGATGAAGATATACACTTTGCCAGTGAGAATCTCCAATACCCTACACACTGCTAGTGTTTTCATATAAAAATGAGGTGCCTGAACTCATATCTTGATAAATGGTAAAATTCCTCTCCCGTCCCCCCTCTGATCTGGAGCTCCCTTCCCATCTCCATTGGAAATGGCATGTGAATGGCTTGTTCCAAACCCGGAGGAGCAAAGGTAATTTATGTCAGCAGAGCTGTGTCAAAATTGCTCTGATCAAAAAGTGACAGTGCTCCACACCTGAGCGGGTAGTCACAATGAATACAAGCAATTCTCCTACCTGGTGCCCTGGCCTGGGCAGACTGGGCTCCAGGCAAGCCCCAGAGGGGTTAACTGAACACCAACCCCAGGCGGTCTGACGCTCCTATGCATCAGTTTATCCCCCCCCCCCCCCCCACCAAAAGGCTTGGGCAAACCTAGGGTTGGGGAGTCAGTAGTAGTGTTAATCTCCAGGGGCACTGCAGTCCAGCCTGAACCTACCATGTCACATTGAGGGGAGTGGGGATGGGGATGATTTGGAGGGGCTGTTGGTCTCAAAAATCTTTCCCAGCCTCGTAGATTTTTCTGAGTTTACCGCCAGGTGGCACAGTGCAGAAACGACAGCCCTAGATTCTAGGGGTAGGGGTGGGTGTGGGAGAGGAGTAAGGCGCTTCCAGGTTGGTCCTGATAGCCACGTGGCCCTTTCATGATTGACTGTATGGACCATGAAGTCTGCGGCTACTCTGGCTTCATTCAGGGACCCCCCCTCCAAACACTTGCACCCCCTTAACTGACAGTGTCAAGGGACCAGCATGTTGTCTGCCTGTGTGGAGACTGACCTGAGTGCAAAGCTGCCCCAGCAGTGAGCCGAGTCTCTTGTCAGCTAGGAGCCATGTGCGGTCCTCCTGGGAGTGGGATGGATACCACCTGCCCTGGAGGGAATGGGGCCACGACCAGTTGTGCAGCTGTCCAGGTGCTGATGGGGGGTGCACCCCAGAGCCACTCGGGTTTCTCGCCCGGGCCTGCCCCAGTGGCTGAGCCAGCATCCCAGTCATCCTCAGGCTAAATAAGGAATCTGCTTGGATCAGGGGGTGTGAGCCAGGGTCCCAGGGGGCTTGGGGCAACCTCGTCAAACAAGGTAGGAAGGGGAGCAGTGCATGAAACCCGGCCCGGGCCTGAGCACCTGCCCACTCCCTTACTGTGCCATCCGGAAGGGCTCTGTGCTGCCTGCAACCCAGCCAGTCAACCCCAGTCCTGAAGTAAACCCCTCCACGGTGAGTCTCATCCTCAGAGACGCCCCAGACACTCGCACCCGACGGGATGTTCTGATCAGCCGGGGAAAGGGCTAAGGTGGGAACCTCTGTCTCAGCCTGGACTCCCATGTTTGTTTTCTGCTTTCCAAAGATGTCCAAAGCAACTCCTGCCAAAAAATCAGCGGCTGCAGCCCCACCTCTGGGATGTACCCTGGATATCAACGACCCCCAGGTCCAGAGCATGGCAATCGCATCCAGGCTTCTTACCAGGGCCACAGGTGAGGGGGAGCCGTGTCATGGGAGCGCCGGGCCCTAACCAGGCCCGCGGGTAGGTCCCGAAAGGAGCTGCGCGAGAAGGGACCGCCGCGAGTGCTGCAGCCGCTGAAAGACGTGGTGCTGATCGAGGGCAGTGCGGCCAAGCTGGAGCAAGGACGGCAAGGAGCTGTGCGACGGTCCCAAGTACCGCTACGTCTTCGAGGACCCTGACGTAGTGGCACTGGTGGGGCGCGACGGTGAGCTGGCAGACCTGGGCCAATACAGCATCAACGTAACCAACGCCTTGGCCAGTGCTCCGACTCTGCGCACATCCTCGTGGAAGGTACGCGCGCCCCGGGCGCAGCGCCAGGGCTCAGAACAGCACGACCCCGCGGGCGTCGCAGCCCGGCCCAGACGCGCGCGTTTACCGCTGGGCCTAGACGAGTCAGCATAGGGTCCTGGAGAGCCCGACCCCCGGCTGCGCATCGCCGAGCCCGCCGTGTGTGCGTCCTTCCCTACCTCGGGATCCCGCCGCGCCCAGACTCAGTCCGCTGTGGGCTTCGATCACGCGACTCCAGGGCCCCAAGGTCACACAGGGAGCCAGAGGAAGAGCCAGGGTTAGAGCCTGGCTCCCAACCCAGGGCAATTTTCACCACCCAGAGCTGTCTCCGAGGCACCGCAAGGTCTGCGAACATTCCCGGGCTTTCACGCGCTGTCTCTTTTGATCCTCGGTTCGACCACACGAAGTCGGAGGGGCAGGGATGAGTCCCTTTTCACAGCTAAGGAGATGAAACCAGAGAGGCTGATGATTTGCCCGACCTCACACTGCGAGTTCAGACGCACTTGTATTTAAGGCCAGATATTAGCTGGGGAGATGATGCCCCTGCCCTGCCCACCTCCAGGTCCCTCCCCTTTCCTTCCTCTAGTCCCGGCGAAGGTTCGAAAGGGACCTGCCAACACTAAAGTGCGCAAAGGTGCCACGGTGACGCTGACTGCGGAGATCGCGGGCGAGCCAGCGCCCGACGTGGCTGGGCCAAGGACAGGGGCTCGTCCGGGGCGCGCGTAAACTGACCCGCGGCTCGGACCTCTCTCTGCCCCCCTCGCCCGGGTGTTGTTCCGTGTCGGCAGTACCACCACGACGGTGACCGTTCGCCGGGCCACGCCCGAGGACAGCGGCTTCGCTCGCGTGGACGTGGCCTGAAAGGGGCCCTCAGACTTTTGGCCCTGGCTTCAAGCTCGGGGGTGGGTGGGACTGACGACCGTCCTCCGTCACGCTTACTAAAGCCGCTCTCTCTGACCCTCCGTGTTTATTCCGTTCTTTAGCGTCGCCATGCCCTCTCCCCAGCACCCGCACCCACACTTACTCCAGACCCACAGACCAAGGTCACAGAATGTTGGGGTCACAGGAAGTTTGGAGAGTACCTAGTCCGGTGCTTCCTCTTACAGACAGTAAATCTGACACAGGATTTCTTTCACCGTCGGACACGTCCCAGAGCGCCTGGCCCTGGAGCCCACAGCCCCGCCTTTTCTTCTTTTGTGTCCCTCAAGCCCCACCCTCTGGTGGCTGTTTGCTCTCTGGTCCCGCCCCTTCCGAGGCAGGTCACACCTCCACCCACACCTCCTGTCGTCTCCGGTCCTGCCTTTCCCTGTGACCTAGTTCTCCACTTTGGCTGCTGCCCCTGGGCCCATTCCCGGACATCTCAGGTCCCAATCTCAGGTTCCAGCCTCTGCTTCTCAGGCCACACCCTTCTCACTTAGACCCGCCCCCTCGATCCCTCAGCTCCGCCCCCGGGTTCCACCATCGCTTTCCTTCTCTCACAGTTCGAAAAGGGGGGGGGGGGATAAAATCTTCAGAACTACAATTCCCGGCAGGCTCTGCGAAGGAGTTCTCGCGAGTTACGAGAAGACACGTGCGCGGAAGGAGCAAGCAGTAGCGGGCGACCGAGGTGGCATAAAGAGAGCTAGTGGTAAAGGGAGTTGGTGGATGGCTGGAGGAAGGGGTCGGGGTCAGGGGACGGCCCCTAGACGGAGGAAGGGCTCGGAGGTCTCGGCTGGCTCCGCGTGTCTGTTCCTGTGCTGGTCCCACAGCCTCTGGCTACCAGACGCTAGGGTTTACTGGACAGTGTCAGTTGTGGGGTTCAGAAGGTCAGCAGTCAGTCCTCCGAATGCAGAAATTCAGCACCGATGGTATTAGGACTTGGGGGGTGGTAGGTTCAGTGTTTAGGATGCCAAGGGACTGTCTTTTTGTTCGGGGTTCAGCTTATAGAGAGGTTAGTTTTAGGATTCAGGCTGAGCATATGAAGGGTTTTTGCTAGGATTGGGGGCTCATCAAATGCAGATCAGTGTTCGTTCAATACTTGGGGTTCCCGCTTAGGATTGAAGTTAAATATCTGGGGCTCAAGGTTTGTGGTTCAGTATTGAGGGTTCACTATTGGGATTCAGGGCTTAAACTTTAGAATGAGGATGCAACAATTTGAGAATCAGTGGGTTTGAGCTTTCAGTTTTTTGAGGTTGGAGGTCTAAGAAGGGGTTCTCTGCTGAGTTCTGAGTTTGCAGAATTTGTTCATGAGCAGAGGGAAGCCTGTTAGAGATCCAACTGTGAAGTGCGAATTTGAGAATTTGGGAAGAATCACTGTGAGGTTTGAAGGCCAACTGGAATCTGGGTTGGGATCTGAGACGTGTGGGATTTGTGAGGTGTTGTGTCCAGGGAAGTACTACTATACTGAACTTTGGTTTTACATCTTGGGAGAGGGCTAAGTGTTGATATTTGGGATTTTAGGTTTGCTGGGGTATGAGATCTGAGCCCAATTTCTCTGTTGGGATTTGAGGTTTAAGTAGCAATCACCATCATGCTCAAAGCCGTGATCTTGATTGGAGGCCCTCAAAAGGGTGAGCAGCCAGAGGAACGGGGGAGGAGGTTGGGCTGAGTGGTTGGTGGGATGGGAGCAGAGAGAGGCAGGAGACTGAAATCTCCTCTCTCCTCTCCCAGGCACTCGCTTCAGGCCTTTGTCTTTTGAGGTGCCCAAACCACTGTTTCCTGTGGCAGGGGTCCCTATGATCCAGCACCATATCGAGTCCTGTGCCCAGGTAACAGCATAGGCTCCCCTGTCTAACCTCACTTTCTGTTCATCTTCTCCATGCCATATTTCCCCCTTTCCCAACCACGATCTCTTCCCACCAGGCATAACTCCAAAGTCCATCATTCACAGCTGACAATGTGAATGACACCCCCTCAAGTTGTACATGCAGCTGCCCTGCTGTCTTCCCCTAATCTGGCTTCTTCCTGCTCAGATTTCACTCCTGTTTCTAAAGTATGGAAAGTGAGATCAGGCAGAGATCTCAGAGACAATTTAAAGCCATAGCACGGGGACCCTTAATAGTAAAGCACAGAATTCATACCCTTGCTCACCATGGAGCTCATTTCTTTATTGCTTTTGGTATTTGGGCAGGCAAGGTTTTGGTTTGAATCCACTCTCTGCTTGCTGTGAGGCTTGACGCAATTTTACACCCTCTCTGAGCCTGTTTCCTTATCTGTAAAATGGGGGTGATTAGACCTCATTGTGGGGTAGCAAAGCTTAGAGGTGATGTTTGTAAGGTGGGTAGTACAATGCAGGCCCTTGATCTCATGCTGATCTCAAACTTATACTGACAGATAATAAGAATGGAGAAAAAAAAATGGGTGGATTATCCCTTAATGCAGCTTGGGAGGCAAAGTCTTTCCTAGAGTGAGTCCTAATTCAGGTGGGTGGGAGGAATAATAAAAGATTGAAAGATTATGGGCTGGCCGGTTAGCTTACTCAGAGTGTGGTGCTGGTAACACCAAGGTCAAGGGTTCGGATCCCTGTTTCAGACAGCCACCCCCCCAAAATAAATAAATTAAAAAAAAAAAAGATTGAAAGACTAGGGCTGAGACTTCCTCTAATGTCCTCATTGTCCAGAGGGGAAAACAGGCCAGAGTGGTAAAGTGAGCGCCCCAGGGCCCCACAGCTGAGCCTGCAACTGTGGTCTCTGGACTTCAGGGCCAGCACCAGGGATTTCCCCAACATTCCCTTTTATCAGATACGAGGGTACTTCAAAAAGTTTGTGGAAGGGCCAAGCCCGTGGCGCACTCGGGAGAGTGCGGCACTGGGAGCGCGGCGACGCTCCCGCCGCGGGTTCGGATCCTATATAGGAATGGCCGGTGCACTCACTGGCTAAGTGCCAGTCATGAAAAAGACCAAAAAAAAAAGTTTGTGGAAAAATGGAATGAAAAGATAATATGAATCTTTCCATGAACTTTTTGAAGACCTGGTGTATTTTTTCTCCCAACTTCTTCCCTTGTTCTCAGGTCCCTGGGATGCAGGAGATTCTGCTCATTGGCTTTTACCAACCCGATGAGTCCCTTACCCAGTTCCTAGAAGCTGCCCAGCAGGAGTTTAACCTTCCAGTCAGGTGTTTGTGCACACATACATATATAGGGGAGGGGGGTGCCCTAGGCCTCTGAGTTCTTGGGAGTGGGTTGAATTGGCATTTGCCAGAGTTCACCCTCACATACTAGAAGGATTCTTATTTGGGCATCTCTGAATCCCTGAATTATGGAGTTTCTCTGTGGGCCTTGGGCAGGAGTACTCCTGGGAACGGCGAGGGGTGGGGGTGGGGTGTCTGGTGACCTAGCTCCTGGTATCTGTCTCCTTGGGTCTCACTGAACTGGCTCTGGGGTCCCTGGGGACAGGTACCTGCAGGAATTTGCACCCCTGGGCACAGGAGGTGGTCTCTACCATTTCCGGGACCAGATTCTGGCTGGGAGCCCCGAGGCGTTCTTTGTGCTCAACGCTGACGTCTGCTCTGACTTCCCCTTGAATGCTATGTTGGATGCCCACAGACGCCAGCCTCACCCTTTTTTACTCCTTGGCACAACGGTGAGGGGGCCGGGAGGGCTGGAAGGTGAGGAGGGGTAATCCAGAGAGGTTCCTGGAATGTAGGGTATCAGGGAGGCAGGAGCAGCCTGGGAGGTGGAGCAGAATGGGCGTCAGGAGGAGATGTACTGCCCCAGCAGTAGTGGAAGTGTCAGTGGAGACCCTGAGCCCTTTGGCTGCTCAGACATAGGGAGAGGGAGGGCAGCTGTCAGTTCTCACCCCTGCTGAAGGCCTGTCAGTGGTGGAGCTGCGTGCCAGGTGCTATAGGGGAGGGAAAGGAAGAAAGAGAAAACAGACGTGGCTGCCCTGGAGCAGGCAGGTCACAGCTCAGGTGCATCTGTCTTTCAGGCTAACAGGACACAATCCCTCAACTATGGCTGCATTGTTGAGAATCCAGAAACGCATGAGGTGAGAGTGGAGAGGGGGCTGGCTGGCTGCCTCCTCTGTGTGTCATCATCCTCCACGCCAGGCCTCTAGAGAATGCTGGAGTACTATTGGGTGGGCCCCAGCTTTGTCAAACAAGTGGGACACTCCCCCAATTGATCGTCTTTTATCCCTTTAAGAGAGACTGGCTAGGGGAAAACGGTAATGGTTAATTTCCATGGGTTTGGTGCTCTAATAAATGTATGCACAGGATGTTAGGGAACACAAAAGGTGGGGGGGCCCAACCCAGTCTTGCCAGGGTGGAGGTGGGGAGGGCTTCCTGGTGGAAGCGAGGTCTGAGCTGTGTTAGATTTGTCTAGATGAGGAAGGAGGCAGGAAGGCCTTTCAGGCAGAGGGAATGGACTGTGCAAAGGCATAGAGGCAGCAAATAGCATAATGCCTCCCAGTTGTGGAGGTGGGGACATAATTGGCCAGGCAGAGGGGCTGTGAAACTCCCTGCCCCTGAGCCTAACTGACTTTCACACACCCCTTTTATTTGATTATGCTTTGATATAAAACATACATATAAACACACATGCACATATGCATGCACATGAACACACACACATATGCATATATGAGGTACATATATATACATTCCTCCATATATATAGTTTTGTTCCAGGCACCAGCTAGGTGTGAGAGAAACACAGCTGAAAAGGCACAGTCCCTGCCTCTCAGGAACACTCGGTGTAGTGGGAGAGACAGAGTCAAAAGCCAACCTTTGCAAGTGGCACAGGCCTGAATAGCTATCTCTGGGGCCAGCAAGAGAGGACTCACAGAGGAAGTGACAATGTCAATTGGGTTTTGAAATGTGGACTTTACAGATGAAGAGGTGGGAACAGGCATTCCAGGCACAGGTATACAATGGCGTGAAGTTGTGTTCTGGGAGCACTAGGAGGTGGGAAGGATCAGGCAGGAGAGGGCATGGAGTTTGGATTTCTCTTGGATGTGAAGGTGAAGGGCAGTCATCTCAGGGTTTAAAGGCAGGCAGTGGCAGGATGCACGCTGTATTTTAGGAAGACTGCCCTGGCAGCAGGGAGGAGGGGCAGGGCAGGCCTGGAGATCAGAGTGTCTTAGGGGACTGTGGCAGTGGTCCTCCCCACCCTCCACTATCCCTAGCCTGCTCTGTCCTCAGGTCCTGCACTATGTGGAGAAACCCAGCACATTTATTAGTGACATCATCAACTGCGGCATCTATCTCTTTTCCCCGGAAGCCCTGAAGCCTCTTCGGGATGTGTTTCAGCGAAATCAGCAAGATAGGCAACTGTGAGGCAGGCCCCATGGCCCTGTAACCCCAAGTCCCCTGTCACAGACCCCAACACACACCAGTCTCTGCAGGCTCCATCTCAACCTTCTTACCTTCCTCCTCCCTTCTCCCTTCTTCACCTGTCATCCCCAGCTGAGCCTCCTGAGTCCCTCCCCTCCTAACCTCATTCTGTCCCTCTTCCTTATCCATGCCACTTCCTCCTCTATCACCGCCTGCCCACTCCCCTTCTGGTCCATTTCTCTAAGCCCTGAGTGTCCCAGAGACGCCTTTCAGAACAGAAGGCAGCACACACTCGGATGCACACACACTCGGGTGCAGACATGCGTGCACGCACACACACGTACTCTCAGGCTCCCCTTGGAGTGTAGCACCCCAGAGCCCTGCTGTCACAATCCCAGGGTCGCCCCTCCTAGGCCTGAAAGCTGTTCCCTTCTAGGGGCCGCCTGCCTTTACTGAGTCTGCCCTGCCTACCTCCCCACCTTGTGCCTCATCCCCAAGTAGCCATTTCTCACTCCCGCCCATGTCTCTGCTTCTCTTTCCATCTCTCCTGGCCTATCTGTCTCTGTTTCTGCTGAGCTGGCATCTCTACCATCTCTCTCTCTCTCCCTCTCTTTCTATGACTGTCTCTGCCCTCATCAGCTGCCTTGCTCTGGGGTGAGTCTGTGTTTCATTCCATCCATTGAGGGAGAGGGTGGCGGGAGGGGGGATTTGGAGGGGTGAATGGGGAGGAGAATGAGAATGGGGGAACGTCTTCTGGACATGGGGTAGAGACGGGAAGTGGGTCTATGCCTGGGCTCCCTTGTGATAGCACCCGAGCTGGGCCCTGGTGGGAGAGGTTCCTAGGATGTGAGCAGCCCTTTGGAGAGGACCTGACCAGAACTGGACAGGTGGGGGTATTCCTCTGACTCCAGTCCCTGAGGGACTGTGTTGGTCCCATAGTTGGGGCCCCGCTAAGGAACTGATGTTAGCATCCTCCTCTCTGCCAGGGAGGACTCTCCAGGCTTGTGGCCAGGGGCAGGTACCATCCGCCTGGAGCAGGATGTGTTCTCAGCCCTGGCAGGGCAGGGCCAGATCTATGTGCACCTCACCGATGGTATCTGGAGCCAGATCAAGTCTGCAGGGTATGTGGGGTTGGAGATGGGGGGTTCTATGGCTCTGCTGGGGGGGCTGGGTCGCCTGGGGGTTCAGACTTTGGGGTGGTGGGCACAGGCCCTGCTGGCCCCTGAGCACCACCCTCCTTATGGCCCCCAGCTCAGCCCTCTATGCCTCCCGCCTCTATCTGAGCCGATACCAGTTCACTCACCCAGAAAGGCTGGCGAAACACACTCCAGGGGGTCCACGAATCCGAGGTACCCACTCTGTCCTCATTTTTTTTTTTTTTTTTTTTTTTTTCTTTTTTCGTGACCGGCACTCAGCCAGTGAGTGCGCCGGTCAGTCCTATATAGGATCCGAACCCGCGGCGGGAGCGTCGCCGCGCTCCCAGCGCAGCACTCTACCAAGTGCGCCACAGGCTCGGCCCCTGTCCTCATTTTTAACCTCCCACAACCAACCCCCTCTGCCCTCTGAGCCATGACTGCTGACCATGACTGCTGGTCCAGAATTGAAGTCTCAATCCCTGCCCCCATCCAGAAATGGTTTGGGATATCTGCCCCCAGGTCCTCTCTTCTGCTTCTAGGAAATGTTTACATCCACCCAACGGCTAAGGTGGCCCCATCAGCTGTGGTGAGTGGTGGGCCCAGCCCCAGGGAGGGGACGGTCGGTTGCCATCAGGATGGGTGGGTGGTCCAGACACCACCTGAGCTCTGGGTTCCAGTCTCTCTCTTTGTCATAGCCTGTAGTGTGGTCTCAAGGAGGTTGCTTCCCCCTTATCTGTTCTTGGAGGGGATTGGACTTGGGGATCTTCCTCCAGGGCTTATGGTGTGTGTTCCTCCCCACAGCTGGGCCCCAATGTCTCCATCGGAAAGGGGGTGACCGTGGGCGAGGGTGTGAGGCTCCGAGAGAGCATTGTCCTCCATGGAGCCACGTTGCAGGTAGGTTCCAGGTCACCCACAGCAGCATGTGGCATCCCAAGAGTGTGAAGGGAGGACCCGGGTATCCCCCCACTCCCCAGAGCAGGGAAGAAGGGTGAACTCCAAGGGCACTGCCCCTGGCCCCAGCTCACACCCTCCTGTTCCTACTCCCTCCTACCCCACTCACCTCGTGCCATCCTGTTTGGCAGGAGCATACGTGTGTCTTGCACAGCATCGTGGGATGGGGGAGCACTGTAGGACGCTGGGCCCGCGTGGAGGGTACCCCCAATGACCCCAACCCCAATGACCCCCGAGCCCGCATGGACAGTGAGAGCCTCTTCAAGGATGGGAAGCTGCTGCCTGCCATCACCATCCTGGGTAAGGCTCCCTGGGGGCCTGGGGCTGGGAGAAGCCACCACAGGTGGTGGCCAGTGTTCTGTGGGGAGCATTTGTTCCTCTGTGTGTGTGTGTTTCTTCATTTAGCAAACATTTACCAAGTGCCTGCTGTGTGCCAGGCCCTGTGTGAGTCACTGGGGGCGCAAGGCCAGCGGCACAGATGGGCAGAGAGGGATCCTTCTGGATGGCCCCAGCTCTCTGCCCGTTTCCCCTCCCTTGACCTCCCCCTGGTGCCCTCATCCCTGCTGCAGGCTGCCGCGTCCGGATCCCTGCCGAGGTGCTCATCCTGAACTCAATTGTTCTGCCACATAAGGAGCTGAGCCGCAGCTTCACCAACCAGATCATCCTCTGAGGGGGTTGCCAGAAGGCCCCCCAATGCCTATCTGCTCCCCTTGAGGCTGCTGCCTGCTTGGCCAGCCTCTGTCCAGAAAGGACCAGAGGAAGCCAGGCAGGATCTTCACCCAGCGGGAACAATGTGGGTGGCCTGGGGGACTCCTGGCCTCCCTCCCCACTCCCTAATAAACCCTGTGAACCTTAGAGCCAGCACAGACTCGGACTCAGCTTGTGCCTGGGCTGGGGGTGGGGGCGGAAGGGGGGCAGCTGAGTCAGGCCCCCCCACATTAGCATTTAAATTGGAGTCGTTGCTGCGGGCTCATGAATAATGAATCTGGAGCCCTGGTAAATCTCCCCCTCCCACTGCCTCAGCCTCTTGCGTTGCTCAGGAGGAAGGCCCTCCAGGCTCCCCAGCCGGCCGGGCCCGCCTTCTCCCCTGCTTGCCGGTCTCCCTGTTCCTCCTCACTGGGCCCGGCTCAGGCTCCCAAGCACAAGGCTTCCGAAGGGAAGTGGAAAGGGGTTTGGTTGGGCAGCGGGCACAGGGACTGCGAGCCACAGGGCCGGGGCTAATCACCCGGCAGCCCGCTCTCCTCTGCCTGCTGAGCCCCAGCCCCGGCCTGTTTTCTGCTTTACCGGCTGCATCTGCTCCCAGCCTGGCTTTTGGCGGGGTGGGGGTTTCGGCCCCGCCTGAGGTCTCATGGCTGTGTCCTACTCCTCTGGCAGGCAGGGCAGGCCTGAGCTGGTGCCATTCTCTCCAGAAGCACAGTGTCCTGGGAGGGCCACGTGCTGTCACTCTGGCCCTGCCCTTTGGGAGCTCTCAGCCCTCCTCTCGCAGCCATCTCTCATGTTTGCCCATGACCCCCATGTGCCCCTCTTGGTGCCCCCCTTTCCCCAGCTGTGGGTGCAGAGCTTAGTTGCCAGATGAGTTGGTAATGATCGTAATCTGCTAATTGAGAGGAATCTAATTACCCGAAGAGAATGTGGGGTGGGGGGGCAGGGTGTGGGTGGGAGGGAGGAGGGGGTCCTGGCAGCAGGCAGGGGTGGCAGGCAGCAGGGTGCTGGGGCCTTGTTACCAGCACCAGGGTCTGGGACAGAGCCCAGGATTTCATAGCTTCATAGCCTGGCAGTTAGGAAGATGCGTTTTCTCGGGAGCTGGACTGAGGGTGTCATGGGGACTAGGCTAGGTGTGACCTCCCAATCCCCTTGGGCCCTGGGGCTGTGTGAGATCTTGTGGAAAAAAATCAGTGTTTTAGCAGACCTGACCTATAACCTGCCCCTTGCCTGTTTCCTCTGGTCCCTGCCTCCAGCCCAGACCTTCCATCAGCTCCACGTGAGGCTAGGAAGGGGCTTCAAGTGCCCATTCTGGGCCTGGGGTCATCTCCCCAAAGAAGGGGCTGGGAGAAGAGTGGGCCATAGGGCCAGGGTCTGGGTCCCTTTTCTCTCCTCCCCCCAGCCCTGACCCTTCTGTTCCAAGTGGTTGGCAGAGGCCATGGCAGTTCCATCATAAATATGATAATTTAATTATTTTCTCAGCAAAACACCGTGAAATCCAATAAGTCTGTGTCAGGCCCTGGCCCCCGGGACCCCCCTCCTAGACCCAGTGGGGGTGGGGACATGGTGGGGAGAGGCATTGGAAGGGGAAAGGGTCAATGATTGAAGTGGGGTCGGGGAGAGCTAGTGAAGCTGAAGTCTTTGTAACATAACCTCCCCCCCCCCACCCGTACCCAGGCTGAGGAAGTCACTGTTGTGTGTGTGTGTATGTGGTCGGGGGCATCTAAGAAGGGCAGCTCAGGGCCCAAGATGGGGAGCAGCCTGTCAATGGAGGGGGAGCGGAGAGCCCCTCGTCCACCACTTCTGGGACCCTGCATCCAACCTTTATTGACCATGTAGGGGTAGAGAGTGCTGGCCCGGGGGAGGGGCTGAGAAGGGAGAAACGAGGGAACTGGGGTGGGAAGTGGGGGATGAGCGGGGGAGGGATGCGGGGGAGGGGTGCGCTCCTGCCATTAGCGCTTTTTTCAGTTTCCATAAAAAGATTATTCTGTAAAATCAGCGAGGGGGAGCGAGCTGGGGGCCGGGGAGGGGGGCGGGTCCCTGGCACCAAGCTGGATGGGGCGATGGGGAAGGAGAGCTGGGGACAGGGGCTGAGTGTGGAGAGAAATTTGGATGGGCTTCAGGAGCCAGCGAGGGGGAGAGGCCGAGCCAAGAACACAGATTTGGGGGAGGCAGGCCAGGACTGGGTGGGGTGGGGGAGGGCCTCATCTCCCTCCTGTCCCTTTGGCGGGGCTGCCGGCCCCAGTCCCACCTCCATCTCGATCCCCTCCTCCTGGCACTTAGCAGCCATTATCGGGGGAGCAGATTGCAGCCCCCTCCCCCTCTGCGGGAAGCAGGCACAGCTGGGGCCCCGCCACATCTGCCGCATCAGCACGGAGCACAGCTGGGTGTGCCCAGAGCCGCGCTCCCCAAAACACGAAGTGGGGGGGTGGGTAAGGAGAGCCCGGACCCCTGAGACAGACACACTGACACC
Organism: Cynocephalus volans; assembly: GCF_027409185.1. Lineage (NCBI taxonomy): Eukaryota > Metazoa > Chordata > Mammalia > Dermoptera > Cynocephalidae > Cynocephalus > Cynocephalus volans. Next base: position 283,123,713 of record NC_084460.1, read on the forward strand.
TCTGCCAACAGACACATACTCCTCGAGGCGAAGCTACACCCACCAACACACGCTCCCTCGTGTGCAGAGACGGGAGAACCGGCAAACACGCAATTACCCGGCCCCGCCCGCCACCCCCGCTCCCCTCCCCCATCCTTTCTCCCCACCTTCCTTCCCCTCGAGGCTTCCTTCCCTCCGCCACCAGGGCCACCTCTGTACTGCCCTGGGCTCTGGTGTGAGGGAGCAGGGCCTCACCACCCCAAGCACACCTTGGGGATGCTTAAAGAGCAAGAGGCCGGGGGTGGTAAGGGGCATCCGGTCCGAAGCTTGAGCCCTGCAAGGCCACCTGCCCTCTTTCTCCACAAAGCCCATACTCCTCCCCACAGAAAAGCCCCCTCTGACACTGTGATCCTTGCCAGGGCGGCGGGCTGGGCACCCATGACTCTTCCCTGTGGCACTCTTGTGTTCCTTTGACCACCTCAAGGGGGCGCTGTGTGCCCTCAGTCTCAGCCACCAGCTCAGAGGATCCCAGGCCCGGCACCTGCCACTCCCTCCCACCCAATAATCAACCAGTACCCTACGCTCAGCAGTGTGTCCCTCCTCTTAGCCCCGATGACCTGCGCGGGTGCGGGGGCTCCGTCCACGGCAGAAAAATCCGCCTCCCCAGAACAGATGATCGGGAGTTCCTTCTTTCCTCTTTTCCCAGTCCATGACCACCTCTTGGCCCCTGATTAAGTCCTGCCCCCTTCGCAGCCCTCATTTCCCCTACTCCTTGGCCCTGGTGTGTTGCCCTCAACCCTCCCCTGCCTGTCCCCCCACCCCTCCCAGGCCCCTCAGAGCTTTAATCCCTCCTGCTGCTGTGCCGCCTTATCTGCTCCCAGCAGCTTTCGCTGCTGCAAAGCCTTCTCCCCCTCCTTCCCTGCTTTCTCTGCTCTCTGACCAGCCCCCCTCCCTCCCCAGCCTGTCTCTGCCACTCAGGCCCCCGTCAAGGCTCCTGGCTGACACCAGATCAGTATCCCCATTCCCTTTGCCCTCTCTGCAGCCTCAGCTCCGAGGCTGTGGGCTGCTCACCCACTCCCACGCTGGCCTCTTCCCATCCCAACCCTCTCCCACAGCCCCCACAGACTTTGTTAGTTTCTGGCCAGCCAGGATTTTTCATCTTTCTTCCTCCTGTCCTCCCCTTCTGGTCCCCTCCCCAGTTCCTGCAGAACTGTCCCGCTCCCCATCTTGGACCTGGTCCCGTTCAGTCCCATTGCCTGGGCTTGGGAGTACCTGAAAGGGGATGAGGGTGTTGGTAAGAGACACAGGGGAGGGTGCTGGGCTGGGCTTGCCCTAGGAGGTCAGAGGTGGGGGGTGCAAAGAGCACTGGCGGACAGTGGGGGCAGGGCCTGGTGGTGGGACGCTAACCCTCTTCAGTCGCCACAGATCACGTCCGGGCCTCCCCACCCCCCTTCGCTGGGACTCTCATTAACCGCTTCTCCTGCCTCGTCCGCGGCATAAATAACCCAGATAAATCAGCCGCCGTCCGCCCCCCGCCCCTCGGCCCCCGCACAGCCCGTTTGTCACTACTGCTCGCTCACCAGTCAGGCCTGGACCGCCTCGGCCCTGGCCCCCCCATCCTTGTCCCTTCCCACCCAGGTCTGTCCCGCACTGGCTCATCCCCTTGTCCCACACCAGGGCCAGGTGTGTGGGCTGGGGAGGGTGACAAGGGGGTGTCCCCTGGGTGCAGGGGCAGGCTGGGGACTCTCTTTCTAGGAGAATGCTCTGTCTAGGAGTTTGGGGGTCATGTAGTTTATGAATGGGGCTAGCCAGACAGGGATCCTAGGGCCCACAAATGGTAGGAAACAGCAGATGCAGCTCAGCTTGGGGGCCCCTGTGCTGTGAGAAGAGGCTCCCTTGGAATCCCCAAGTTGAATCCTGGGAGGTCTCCGGGTCTCCCTTTGGGGCATTTTACCCAAGTAAAACCTCCATGCCTGCTCCCAGGTGTCCTGAGCCAGAACCATCCTGCTCTTCCTGCCACCCCCTCACCCTCTGCCCCCACTTCCAGGCCCTGCCTTGTCAGGCTATGCAGATGTCAGTCCAATCTCTGCTTCTCAGCCCATCTACCATTCTCTTTCTCACTGTCATGAAGCCCGGTTCATCACCTGGGGGGTGGAGAATTGGACTGGGGACAAATCTGGGGAATGGGGACAATTGGAGGGCAGAGGAACCCTGGCTGAGGCTTGGCATCTTGACCCTGCAACAAACCCCCCACCCCCCCTGCATTCCCAGCCCAGGGTCCCCAACAGCCCCATTCCCTTTGCTCACACCCAGCTCAGGTCCTGGCCAGCCACAATCAGCCCTGATGGGTCCTGATGTTTCACTGCAAGGGGCAGCTGGTCCCCTGGGAGAGGGTGGGGGAAGCAGGGAGGGGACAGGGGAGTTTGGGCGCAGGGCTGGGGGTGGGGGTGGGGAAGAAGCTGGGCCGGGCCCCAGGGACCAGCTGGGCAATGAGCCGGGGAAGCAGCCGGGAGGCTAAATGAGGGAGATTATCACCCAACTGCAGCCGGGCAGAGAGGGAGGCAGGCAGGGAAGCAGGGAGAGGGAGGAGAGAGGGGATGGGGCCAGAGGCAAAGGGGATAGAGAAAGACAGGGAGGGGGCCAGAAGAGACTGGAGAGGAGTGGGGGGCAAAGGCCAAGAGATGCTGGAAGGATGGGGGGGGGGCTCCCACTGAGCATAACCAGATTCCTGGAGGTCTGGGAAACCGGATGATGGCGACCTGGGACAATTGGAGACAGCTGGCTGTGGGACAATGGTGGGGGTGTGCCTGTAGCTGACTGCTGCTTGCACCACTACCCCACAGTCCTCCCCACCACTGCTCCCCCATACCCAGTTACCACCTAACTTCATTCCTTACAGAGGTTGAAGGCTTCCTGCCATCCCTCAGGAGAAAGGACGGTGTGACTTGGGCTCATGAGGGAGGCCAGTGTGTTGTGGGGGGAGTGTGACCCTGAGATTTCAATGGGTGGCAGGGGAATTCAAGGACATGTATGGACTCCAGGGCAGTGTGAGTGCTGGGGAGAGCTTGGGGGGCAGTTTCCATTTTCTTGGCAGGGCCCCAGACTGAAGTAACCTTAAAAAAGCAATTAAATCACCTTTTTAAAAAAACCCAGTAAAGAAAAATCAATATTAAGAGAAAGGGGAAGAGAGAGAAAGATGGGGAGGAATGGGGGTGGTGGTGGGGAGATCTGGAAGTCTACCAGGGAGGGGAAAGCATGGGAGAGGGTTGCCTGGGCATGGGGCAGAGAGAAGGGGGCTATCTATGGTCACTCGGACATTACTAACAGTAGAGTGTCCTCAGCAACTGCTCCCAGTGCCAACCCCACTTTCCCCTCTGGGATGCTGTGTGCCAGCCAGCCACAGCACCGGACCCCAGGGGTCTCATCTTCCTGGCTTGGGGAGCCTGCTAACCGAGACTCATCCATGCTTGTGGGGACCTTAAGGAAGCCACTTTGCTGAAAGGCTCAGGACAACCTCAGCAGGGCTCCATGCATGGCCAGAGCTGGGTGTTTGGGTGGGCTCCATGCTGGGTGACCCTGATGAAGCCTGACCTGGCCTGGCAGCCAGGGTGGTGAGAGTGGCTTCCTGCCCCTGAGGGAGCGATCCCTAGGCCCCTCCCCCGGGGCCAGGCAGAGGCTGTGGGGCCAGGCCTGACGCAGGGGAGGGGTGGCCGCTGGGCAGCGGGTGAACCTCAGGCTCTAATCCCCAGCAGCTGCGTTTCCCTCAGATCGATTCCCTTCTCACTTTTTTTTTTCAGCTGCTGGTTCCGCGGCTTGGATCGATGGAGCCGCCTCCCCCGCCCCTCCGAGCTTCCTCTCCCTGCTGCTCATTAGCGCCCCGATTAATCAGCACCCCCCTTCCTCCGGGGTACAAGTGCTTCCTCCCCCGTGAAGGCTCACACTCTCACATGGGTCCCCAGAGCACAAGCAGCTCATTCTTGCCACCCCCACCCTGAGGGCACCAATGCATACTCTCCTGGCCAGCCAACAGGGGCTCCCCACCTTCAACTGCGATGACAGCCACGTGCCTGCTTCCCCTCCACGAGAGAAGACAGTAGCCTCCCTAGGGCTCCCATGCCCCACGCTGTCAGACTCTGGGCACCCCTTGCACCTGTTCCCTTAGAATAGCATTCCCTCTTTTAGCCCAGGACATCTTCCTCCTGCCTCTAGCACCCCCATTTGGGCTCTTCCTCCTCCACTCCACATCCTCTCCCCTACATATGAGAGCCCCCCCCATCCTTTGCTCCCTGGTCTATTCACCCAGCACCCCTTCCCCCAAGACTGGAGTGGCATGGGCTTTGGGAAACATTTGGGGAACACAAAGTGGCCACGGATGTGCAAGCAGCCAGGTGCCCTCTGTCCAAGACTCATGAGTGACTGAGATTGGGGTTGGGGGCAAAATGAGGGAGAGTGGTGTGGAAGTCAGGAGCAAAGCTTAGGCAAGCTGAGAATCTTGGTGAAGTCACAGTTGTCCCCCAGTCTGTTTTGCCTGCCCTCTTCTTTCTCCTCCCCTCCCTCATTCAAACAAGTGGCTTTCTCAAGGAGTTTCTGGAAGCTGCTGTGAGTGGGGTAGTGGGAAGAAGTGGTTGCTGTGCTGGGTGCTACAGTCAGAGTCAGGGAGGCCAAGAGGTGGGTGATAGATTGGCTGACCCTTCAGGGGGTGTGGTCCAGAAGAGTGGCAAAGTGAGCTGAGGACACTGGGCACAGAGCTCCTCTCTAGGTGGCCTGGAAGTGGGGCCATCTGGGGACCTTATGAGTGGCTAGGGCATAGCAAGAGTTTGGGGGGCAGCCCCAATCCTAGGACCCCTGTCCTGGGTTGGGGGCTGTCCCCTCCCCTGGCCTGGCTTCTGCCACCCGTGCCGCCGGTGAAACGCTGTTGACATGTCCTGAATTATTAAGCACGGGGTGGGCTCCAGAGCACATGCTGAGCGGAGCGGCTGGGGCTGCGCGGCGTGGTGGAGCAGCGCTCGCTCCCTCGCTCGCTCGCAGGGACACACGCAGGGGCTGACAGCTGTGCTGGTGCTGATAAGGGAAGCCACAAGGAGACGATCGAGGAGAGAGACAAGCGGCAGCAGAGGCAGCAGCGGCAGAGGCAGCACCAGGGCTGCGGAGCTGCTGGGAGTGGGAGTGACTCCCCCACCTCGGGCCCCCACCCTGTCCCCATCCTCCTCCCGCTTGCCCTGAGTTTAGAAGAGCAGCCGCTGTCACCACCGCCACTCCGGAGGGCACCAAGGCTGCTGGCCAGGGAGGGACAGGGGCAGGGAGGCTTTGGCCAGTCCCAGCAGCCAGGGACAGATGCCGATCGAGATTGTGTGCAAAATCAAATTTGCTGAGGAGGATGCGAAACCCAAGGAGAAGGAGACAGGGGATGAGCAGAGCCTCCTGGGAGCTGCTCGGGGGGCAGCAGCCCCCCGGGACCTGGCCACCTTTGCCAGTACCAGCACTCTGCATGGGCTGGGCCGGGCCTGTGGCCCAGGTCCCCACGGACTGCGCAGGACCCTGTGGGCACTGGCCCTACTCACCTCGCTGGCTGTCTTCTTATACCAGGCGGCCGGCCTGGCCCGGGGCTACCTGACCCGGCCTCACCTGGTGGCGATGGACCCCGCTGCCCCAGCCCCAGTGGCGGGCTTCCCGGCTGTCACCCTCTGCAACATCAACCGCTTCCGGCATTCGGCACTCAGCGATGCTGACATCTTCCACCTGGCCAATCTGACAGGGCTGCCCCCCAAAGACCGGGACGGGCACCGTGCCGCCGGCCTGCGCTATCCGGAGCCTGACATGGTAGACATCCTCAACCGCACTGGCCACCAGCTTGCCGACATGCTCAAGAGCTGTAACTTCAGTGGGCATCACTGTTCCGCCAGCAACTTCTCCGTGGTGAGTTCTGCCAGCTGGGCTGCCTGGCCTGGGGTGGCCAGAGGCTGGCGGGAGGGGGGGTTGGTGCGCTGGGCATCCTCAATAGGGCTTCCCTGCCTTCCACCACCAGAGGCTGGCCTTGGGTTTCCCAAGCCTGGTGTTTCCCTCTGGCCTCCCAGCCGTGGAGCGGTGGCTGCTCCTAGGGGCTTACCTGGGCTGCTGCTGCTCCTCTTCTTGCTCTTGCTGCGGCTGCAGTGGCCAGGTCTGGGGGCTTGGGCGGGGGGCCTTGGGGGTGGGCTCAGGGGTCCTGGAGCTGGTCAGCTTGCAGGGAAAGGATGCACCATCCAAGGCCAGATCAGGCAACCCCCACTTGTCTCTTGCTCCTTTTTTCTTCTGTGGCTACTGGATTCTTCTCCCTACCAAAGGAAGGTGGTGGGAAGTGGGTATTTGGGGTGCTCCAGCTAGGGAAGGACTCAGAGCTGCCTATTGGGTAGCTGGCCCGGCCGGCAGGCTTGATAGAGCTGGTCTTCATGTACACTGGGTGCCAGTGTCTCTTCTCTGTCTCTGTGTCTCTTGCACACCCTCCCACAGACTTCCTCACACATCCCTCTTTCATGCAGCCCCTTCAGCTTCTCCCGCTTGCTGGCCCCCCCTCCAGCTCCTGTTCTTGCTGCTCCCTTGCCCAGCTCTGGCTCTTACACTGGGAATCACTTGTTCACTCTGATGTGCATAACTTACCCTCATTGCTGCCCGCACGCATGCACACATACACAAACACACTCCTGCTGCTTAGGGACACAGTTTCCTGCACACTCCCTCTCTCGCACACACTCAGTGTCCCTGTCACTACACTCACATGCACACCTGCACACTCACACACCCACACACCCAGCAATCTACTCATCTCCATGCCCATATCCCAGCTCTTCCTCAGCTGCCAAGGGCAGGGTCATGCTGTGGATGGCATCCCCTCTCGTGATACCCCCCCACCTATCGCAACCACAGTTCCCCATGTGGGGACTGCTGGTGCCATCTCTACATATGTGTGAACACAAGTACACACTGTCACTGGGGGGGGAGTGTCGGCTTGGGCTCCTCTCCCAGGCACACCTCCCACAATCAGGTGTGTGAATGTGGGGGGGGGGTGTGTGTCTTGTGTGCTGTCTGTCTGTCAGTGCTCCATTCACCCAAAGTCACAGGGTATCTATTATTCATGGGTGCTTGAGACGCCTGTCCCCAGTCCACAGTTGACTCCCAGCATTGTGTTATGTGTGCATGTGTGTTTTCATCCTTTCTACCACTGCCCAGTGCATATGCAAATTCGTGGCATCAACATGGTGCCCGTCCAGCCCAGCCTCTAGCAGCCCGCCCCAGTGATGGGACTTCCCACCCCATCCCGGGTCCTTACTCGCTGCCTCAGTATCACCAGGTAACATGCTCCGATTAGGTTCCTTGCTCCCACCATGCCCGCAGTGTCTGGGGCCTCCTGCCACTGGTTGTGGGGAGTTAGGTAGAAAGAGAGGAACAGGAGAGGATTGTGCTGGGAGATGAGTCAGGGGCCACTGGCCTGATGTCTGGCTATCTACTCCCTCTGCTAGGAAAAATCACTGCTCCCCAAAGTCAGGGCTGGGAGAGTCCCCACGGAGGAGGGGGTGTGGAGTGTGAGTGTGGCGTTTAGGATCCATGGGGCTCCTCCATTCCACATTCTCACCCCTCAGTGTTGGGGGGTGGGCAGAGCCTATTCTCAGCAGGTGCTGTTGGGCAGAAATCAATGGGGTCTTTGTGTCCCTGAATGAGAGTTTGTGTCTCAGGCTCCTGTTGGGGATGGGCAGGAAAGGGGAAGGGTGATGAGACCTCAGTGGAAGGGAAGGGGAGGAAGTGTCGGAGGGGGGTGAAGAAGGAAGGGGAGGGAGGCAGAGTGTTCCTGCTTGGCCTCCAGGAGAGGAGGAGGTGCCTCGAGGATACAGAAACAGGGAACCTCCAGATCGAGGCCGGTGAGTCCCTTGGAACCCTGGGGATTACTGAGAGGAGTGAGGGTGGATTCTGCACAGGCCCTCTGGTACCCTGGGGCTGGAGAGAGGAGGATCGTAGAAGCTGGTGGGTCTCAACTCTGGGGCTGCGGTGGGACAATAAGGGGAGGAGGGGCAGAGCAAGCATTGGGGGACAGGAATTCCCCTTTGGGGTCCCTGCTCTCCCTCTCCCCTACCCAGCCTAGACCCTTCTGCCCACCCCCCACCTCCCACCTCCCACCCCCAGCTACTAAGTGTACTTCTTCGGACTTGGCATTCTAGGGCTGATCTGCTGCAAATTCACCAGGGTTTGCAATGTGGGGTGGGTTGGGGTGGGTTGGGATGGGGGCCCATGATCCACAGCAATGGGGAAGAGAGGGTTGTTCGTAGGGGCAAGATTGGAGAAAGGGTATGGAGATGAAGACATGGGATCTCTGATGATGACCCAAGGTCCATGATCAACTCTGTGGTGAGGATTTGGAGTCCATGATGGGGATTTGGGGTCTATGGGGGGGAGAGGGGTGCATGAACCAATTGGCGGGGAACCTGCCAGGGGATGGGAGGTGATACAGTCAGAGACAGTGACAGGCTTTGGTAAGGGGCTGTTATGTGTTTTCTGTTGCTTTCCTTGTTTCCTCCTTCCCACTCCCCACTCTGCTGTGACCTTTCCTCCGGAATCCAAGTTAATAAATGTCACATTTTCCAGCCTATTTTTACTCCGGGTAATGTGCCCTCCCCCAGTCCCCTATGCTGCTGCCTTGCTTCTGTTACCACTGCAGTCGCTCTCACCCCACACTCCTTAATGTCCCCTCATTTACTCCCAGTCAGTCAATCAACATGGAATTCTGTCTGCCTACTATGTGTTAGGCTTCCTGCTAGGAGCTGTGGGGACAGCAAAGATAGAAAGCTCTAGTCCCCAGTTCCTGTCTTCAAGCAGCCTACAGTCTCATGGTGGAGCCAGGACAGGGACACTCAAAAGCTTAAGCAGCCATGCAAGAGGTAATCAGCCACGCAAGCAGTGTCATTAAGGTGCCAGGATTAATTGCCAGATGAGCTGCATGGATAGTGAGGGCCTGAGTTCAGAAAGAGAGAGAGGCTTCTCTGGGCTGCAGAGAGCTGGAGAGTCTTAAGGGATGAGGCAGGCTGGGCACGATTTGGAGAGAAGGATAGGGAAGACTGAGAAACAGATGAGGGGGCCCTGGGTGGTAGGGGTGCTCTCTCCCTCTCCACCCCTGCTCCCCTCTAGCTAGCTCACTCCAGCTCTTCCCTTCTTTCCTTCTCTCCTCCTCAATCAGCCTCACACCAACCCACTCCCACCTATATCTCCCGCTTTCATGGCCAACTATATGTGCCCCACACCACCCCCTCCCATCTTGTAGCCAGCTCTCCCTTCCTCCCCGATTCTTGCCACCATCTGCTCCCCCCACCGTTTGCTCCAAGCCCCAGCTCTACTTTCCCCACTGCAGCTTGCTCTCAGCCTGCCTGCTTCCTAGAAGGCAGAAATCACTCTTTCTCCCCAGGCTTCATTTCCTTAGCTGTAAAATGCAAGGGTGGCTCTAAAGTTCACTACCTCCTCTCAGCTGGGACTGTACACTGGAGCGGTCAAGTGTGTGGGTTCTGGAGCTGTCAGGCCATCTGGATTCAAACCTTGGATCTACCCTTTAAGTTGTGCGGCCTTAGGAAGCCAAAAAGCTCTCTGAGCATCAGTTTTTGTATTTATCAAATAGGATATTAGAAACTAAAAATTTGGGGTTGTAAGGATTAAAGAGATGTCTGTAAAGAGCTTAGCACAGTGCCTGATACGCACATAGTGTGCACTCTGTGAGTGTCAGCTGTTATAAATGCTACCACCCCAGCTCCTGGCTATCTTTAACCTGACCGTTCTCAGCACCACTTACTGGCTTCCGACCCATGCACTAATGCACTGGTATCATTGCTACTCTCCATCACCTAGTCCCTCCCAACCTTTGACCCACAGGCCCACCCCTCGTCCACGCTGTTATAACATTCCCATTCTATCCAACCCTCCCAGATAGGCATGCACGTGTGCATATGTGCAGGAGCGTGCACACACTCTCTAGACCAGTGCTAGCCAACAGAACATTCTGTGATGATGGAAATGTTCTGTGTCTGCACTGTCCAACATGGTAATCACTAGCTCCATGTAGCTATTGAGCATTTGAAATGTGATTAGTGCAACAGAGAAAATGAATTTTTAATTCAAATAGCCACATGTGGCTAGTGACAACGCAGCTCTAGGGATGAAGTACGGACTGCTTGGGTAGGGCAGGGCTGGGAATTACTTCTGGGACCAAAGGATATAAGGTGGTGGCTTCAGGCTGTGATCAGAAGTCGGGCTGTCTACTCTCTGGGCTGAAGTTCCAGGTTGAGCTGAGGATAGGGTCTGTGTCTGGGTGCCGGGGCATCGGGATGTCTAGAAACACCATGTGAGCAAAGGCACCTTTCTTCCCAGGTGCAGGACATGACCTTGGTCATTTCTCTTCCATTCTACTATCCGGAAAATTGAGGCATGGAGGAGGTAGAGAATCCCTGAGGAGGCAGGAGTAGGACCCAGTCCCTGTCTGTGGGGTCCTCAGGGGTCCAGGAGCCTCCAGAGGGGCAAGAGATCAGACCCCTGTGGGCGCCTCACTGTCTCCATCCCCTCTTGGCTCTCAGCCTTCCCTCCCCCTCCCGACCCTCCTTCCCACACGCTGGTGACTGCCGTGACTATTAATCACTCGCCCTGTTCTCTTCCTCTCTACTAATCAGGCACAATTAGACAAGGCCTCTTCCAGCTGGGCAGTCCCCCTCCCTGCCCTCGTTCCTCCTCTCCCAGCCCCACCCCGCCGCCAGGCAGGACAGCTCTGAGGCAAGGGGAAGGCATGCAGGCCCTCTATCATTCTCTGACTGTCCAGCCCCCAATTAGGGGCTCCTCAGCACCCCTTCCTTCCATCCCAGTTTCCTCCTTAGCCCTTTCTCTTTGCTGGTGTGGCCAGGCCAGTATCGATAGTCTTTGCCCTTCACCACCTGCCCTTGGCCATGGGAGGGGCTACTTCCACCTCCCTCTCAACCCCATACCTTTGCCACTGGGTCGGAGGGTCTCAGGCTGCCTGCCCCCTTGGGTCTGGAAGGGAGGGGGTTCCCACTGAGGTTGGTCCAAGTCTCTTATCTACCAGATGAGCCTAACTCTGATCCTCACTCCCTGTCCAGTCCTCTGTCCCCTCTGGTCCCATTTTCTCCTGAGGCATGAACCCTGAGCAGATTTAGTTCAACATTTGGGGGGGGGGGTTAGGGAGAAATTGGTAAAGGGCCATAAAAAATGTTTAATGTGTAATGATAAAAAACCAAACCAAACCAAAAAAACACATACAGTTCAGGGCTGATCTTGCCTTCGGGAACCAGGCGGGTCGGGTCAGCAAGGGCACGCAACAGGGAAAGGTGGGGTCAGAGGAGAGCTAAAGATCACTTAGCCTTGAAGGGTGCAGCTACTCCTCAGCGGCACCTAACTGTTGCCCTATGAGAGGGAGCCCAGTGTTGGTGGGTCTTCCAATTTGTCAAAAGAAGCCCCACATTGTGATTATCTTAATAAAACTTTTCCTGATTTTAAAAATACTGAGAGCTTCCCACAGCTCACAGATTGGAGAACCCAGTTTACTCGTCCTCTTGGCGGTGTACTGGCAGCTGCGCCTCAGGCCTTCCTAGAGGGGGCGCTCTTGGTCTGGCTGCTTTGGCAGTGGAGTTGGTGGAGGGGGATTTGAGTGACGTGGCCCAGCAGAGCAGGGCAGAGACTGTTAGTGTCACAGAGGGGCAGTGGGGAGAGCCATGAGGGACGTGTCCCACCGCGCCCCACTCAGCAGCCCTGTGGCCTCTTCATTAATCAGGAATCAGCCCCGAGCTGGGCTCATTATCAGCTCAGCTTCTGGTGGCACTGCCGGAAGACGCTGATTAGCATTTGAAGAAATGGCCCCCACGTCCCGTCCCCCTCTCATCTTCTCTCTTTCTCCCCTACACGTGCTCCATCTTGGACCCCCACCCCTGCCCTTCTGCTTCCTGGGAAGAATCTGCTCCCTCTTGTGGCTGGCGGCAGGGCCGCCTCTGCCAGGCCCGGGCTGGGGGGCAGAAAGCATCAGGAATGGGGAAGCAGGGCTTCCCGGGGAGCCTTGGGAATGCGGAGCCTCAAGGCTGCTCAGGTTGAGGCCCCCCGAGTCCTGCGGTGGGTGGGGGAGTGAAAGGGGTGGAGCCTGGGGCTGGTCAAGGAGAGATGGACGGCCACCCTGAAGGCGGGCTGAGAGGGCAGCCTCGGGCGGGTGAGTGATCAGTGTTGCCTGCCCTTCCAGGCTGTCCCTGCATCCCACCTCCTTTGAGCAGCCAGCACCGAGGGCAGGAGGCCAGAGGGGAGAAGACCTACCAGGGTGTTCTTTTGGCAAATCATGGTGGAGGCTTAGGGTCCCCAGAGCCATCCCAGATGAGGGGGGTGGGCAGGAGGAGGACAGAGACTCTGAAGGTGGAAACAGGAAGGTTCAGTTGCTGTGTGTGGTCCAAGAAAGGGGAGGGTGTGTCTGCACTTCTTCCCCTGGCTTCCAGGCTGGGGGCTGGCAGCGCTGGAAATCCAACCCACCCTCCAAACGTTCACCATGCCCTTGGGACACCCGTTTTGGGTTGGAGGGGGAGCAGTTCCAGAGACATAGACATAGGCTGCAGCAGCCGAGGCAGCAGCGAGAGTTCAGAGAGGAGCCACGGGATGATTAAGGGGAAATGGAGGATTGATTTAGGAGGAAAGATTAAAGGAGCTAAATCCGTGGCGCTTGGCTCAGCGGTGACTAAGCGTGGACAGGATAATAGCTTACAAATGTGTGAAAGGTGTAAATACCAAACGGGGGGAGGGGAGGCGGCTCGGCGGGCCAGGGGAGCGGGGACAACTGGGCACGGGGGGCTGAGCAGGCCCTCGGGAGGGCTGCGGACCCCTGGGCGACGGCCCGGAGGGGCTGGAGCCTCCCCAGTGGGGATGCGGAAGGGAGAGAAACGGGGTGTTCGGGAGCTCCGGGGCTCAGGCAGGGGTTTCGTTCGTGGGGTGCAGTTTCCCGGGCTTCGTGCTGATTTCCACGTCTCACTCTCTCCTGGCTGGGGATCTGAGGTCGCGGGTTCAAAGCCTACCCGAGTCCCCCAGCACCCCTCCTCACCAGGTCATTCATTCGGCTGCTCCCAGGCCCGCCAGCCACCCCCAGCTCCGCATCCACCTCCTCGGGACCCCTGTCAGCCCCCGGGCTCCCGCCCCCCTCGCCCCCTCCCCGGCCGCGGCGGGCGGCGGTGTCTCCCTCCGCGGTGGAAGCCTCTGGCGCTGCTGTGTGCGGAGGTCACTTTGCCGAAGAGCCGGGAGCCGAGGGAATGCAAATGAGGCAAACCCAGGGAGGAGAGCCGAGGAGCCCGAGGAGACGAGAGGGAGGGCGCTCCGGCGCCGTGATGGATGCCTGCCCCGGGGAGGGAGCAGGGGGGCGGCGACGAGCGCCCGCCGCTGGGTGCGGCCCGGGGGGTGCGGGCGGGCCGGGCGGGGCTGCCAGGGTGCGTGCACGAGGGGGTGGGGCGGGGGTGACGGGGAAGCGGGGTTCCTGACCGCGCACCCCACCCACCCACCGCCCCCCGCGCCCCCCTCGCGGTCTTGTCGCTGAGCTCCCGCCTGCCGTGGTTGTGTGCTCGACGGTGTGAGCAAAACTCTTAACGAGTAACTTTGCTTCGATGGGCGGGAATGTCAGGGAAGGACTTAGTTACCAATTAAAAATACTCCCGCCTGCAAAATTGACTCTGTAGGGTTTAAGGCCTAAGCGGTCGCTGCCTGGGTAACAGCTTTGACTGTGTACCTGGGTCCTGGAGGCCTGGAAACGCGGCGCACGCCCGGGACCGCTGCGTTCTTCCACGGCCCCAAGCCCTCCGAGGCTCCGTGGGCTCAGCCGAAGGGCCTTGACCATCTCCTTCCCTTACACCGCAGCTCCCGCACTTACATTTGAACCAACACTGAGACCATTGCCTCCTAGACCCACCTGGGGGAGGAAGTCGCACTGAAAAGCACGTGGCGGGGAGGGGTGCAGCGGAGGTTGGGGGCCCGTGTTGATCCTGTGGTAGGGGAGATGGGCCGCTGGGCAGGGGGTGGGAGGGTGGGGGTGGAGGGGTGTATTCTTCCTCTACCTTGACTGTGGTATGATCTGCTGTCCTTCCTGGGTGGGCTAGTCGGCTTGCTCAAAGAAGCCCTCCCTGATCCTCCAACCCAAATCGAACTCCTGTTCCACTGTCAGACGCTTTGGCTGGGTGGCCCCAACATAGCATGGCTCACAACTAGAAATGACGATCTATCTGTTCATGTGATTTTGGATGCGTGTGTTTTGCTCTCTTCTGTAAACCTGGCACTTAGACATGCCTGGAGTGTAGGTGCTCAATAAACACTTTTTGAGTGAATGAATGCCTCTGCTCCCAGACAGCGAACTCCTTGAGGGCAGAGACTGTCTATTTTGTTCTCTGAAGCATCCCCAGCACCAAGCACAGTGCCTGACACATTGTACAGGCTCAACGAATAGTGTTGGACGAGTGCATCTTGTTTGAACACCTGCCATTTCATGAGCACCTACTATTTGTAGGTGCTGTGTGCAGGTGTGTATCGCACAGTGGCTATGAGTACAGGCTCTGGGCCTGACTGCCTGGTCCCCTGGCAGGTTCCACGTTATGTGGCCCTGTCAGGTTCCTTACCCACTCTGTGCTTCCATTAGGTTGACTGTAAAATGGAGACGAATGGGAGTACCTCCAGTATAGGGTTTTTGTGCGGAATAAGGAATTAATTTATATAAAGTGTTTAGGACTGTGCCTGGCACAGAGTAAGCACTAAGTGAATCTTAGCTGTTGCCATTATTTGTGTACATTATCTTTTCCTCATTACACCTCTGAAGGATGCCTATTGTTATTCTCATTTTACAGAGGAAAAATGGAGGACTAGAGAGGTTAGGTGACTGATTCTGAATCGTTCAGACTTAAGGGCAAGGCCTGGATGTAAACTAGTCGGGCTTTCTATCTGGTGGGAGAGCCATATCTCAGAGCCTGTGAGTTTCACTTTGACAGAGCTTCATACTCTAAGCAGCTCCTGAATTGCAGATATCTCTTTATCGAGTTTGTGATGCCCTGTGAGGCTGGGATGGGGGGTGTGGGGGGATCCAAGATCAAAGTGGCCACGCCATGTAGGCAGGAAGCTCCATTCCCCAGCTGGGCTCCCCCCATCTTGAGCACCGACCACGTGTCACTTTAACTTAGCTCTAATCCTCTCCCCTAACCTTTGGAGGAGGAGTTACCATTCCCTGATTACAGATGAGCAAACTGAGGCTCAGAGAGGTTAAATCACGCACCCAAGGACATTTGTCCAAGGTTGGTGGAAGAGGCAGGATTTGAACCCTGTTCTGTCAGGCTTCAAGATATGTTCCTCTTTCCCCATGTTATGAGGCTTCTGTGTATCCGTTTCCAGCAGCACACTCAGTGGTCAATCTCTGCCCTAGCTTGGTTCATGTTGGTCTCTACAGCACCCACGTTACTAATGTTGAGGCCCCGTGGATATTACTTCACTTTCACGTACGTGGTCTTTTTTGAGACTAACAACTACCCTGTAAAATAAGTCAGGCAGGAATTTCTGTCCTCACTTGACAGATGAAAAACTGAGGTCCAGAAATGTTGAGAAATCACTTTACTAACCAAAGTCACACAGGCTGTCAGTAGTGGAGCTGGAGCTGAGACTCCCAGGGAAGTGACCAAGGTTAGAGGAGAACTCTGGGTTCCAGTCCTGAATTTGTCCTTTTTTTCTATGTGCCCTTGGTTATGTACCTTGTCATCTCTAGGCTTCTGTTTCTGCCTTTGTACAATGAGGGGTTGGACTAAGTGACCTGGAAGTTCTGAACAGCACAGACACCCTGGACATTTTGGATTGGTGCCGTTTTCCTTCCTTTTCCCCTGAGAAGGAGGAGGCTTTGAACCTGGATACTGGGCCACCTGTGAGCAAAGCCAGGGCTTAGGAGCTGTCTGACCCTGGGGTGCTAGTCACAGTACAGAGCAGAACAAGATGTGCTCCCTTCCACTGGCCCACTCTGGGCTCCAGGGCACTGAAAAGTTAAGGGGAGTCCATTGTGGGGCTAAGTGTGAGGCATAGAGGTAGACCTCATGGAGGAGAGCTGATGGAATTTGGGGGGAAGGGGCTACCATGGAAAAGTTTTTTTTGTGTGTGGGGGATGCCAGGGCCTTGGCAGAGGCAGGGTGCCCAGAAGGCTATGGAGATAAAGCCCAGACTGCAGATTAGCTCCGGGATTAGCCTGGCCTCGGTGGCTCAGGCTGCCTCTTATCTCCTGGAGGCCTAGGGCTCTCTCCCCCCACAGCTCTGAGCCCTGGTCCTGCTAATTGCCTGTTAACCCTGTGGGCTGTGGGACTGCAGGGAGGGAGGTGGGGAGGGTTGGGGAAGAATGCAAACCAGCCAGCCAGGGAGAGCTTTCTGGAAAAATGGGAGCTGTGGATAGATGGAACTCAGATGGCTGAGAGAAGACATCGCTCAGAGGAGCAAGCTCTGGACAGATCTCTCCCTGATCACCGTCTCAGGCAGACCCAGAGAGGGGATAGGGACAAGAGGGGGAGGGCACCTGAGGAGAGGTTCCTGGCTTGATGATGGGGGGAGAACCTCAGGCCCAGGGAAAAGTCCAGGAGGAAGACAAGAGACAGAGACTGGATGCCCAGACTAAAGGATGGACAGAGAAGAAAGGAAATGGGATGGAGATGTAGAGGCAGGAACAGAGAGGCTGAGGGCATCCAGGCCAATGGGGGAAAAAGACAGAGACCAGGGGCATGGACGGGATGGCAGAGGGCAAGGGAGAGAGAAACAGAGCCCAGATGGATAATCCATCAGATGCCCAGGACAGATAGCCCAGGAGGTGGAGAAGAACGTGGGAGACAGACTGAGATCAGGAAACAGAATCTACGGAGACCTGGGCTGGCCAGAAGGAAGGTGGTGGAGGGGATCTGTGGGTCTACATGTCCCGTGGCTGAGGGCTGGTGGTAGGTGATCTGGAGATAGCCCCTCTGCCATCAGGGGACTCCTTGGCCTGGGACCTTCCCTTTTCTGTGATTGGGTCCTAGACTCTCAACTCCTGTACATAACCCCCTCTTGGCAGGTCAGCAGGTCCGTAGGGAGGGAGCAGTGGACAGGCAGTGGGACCTTGTGGCTGAGCAGCCGTGCCGTCTCCATGGAAGAGGCTGTGGACTGTGCTGCCACCAGAGTTCTGCCACTTAGGAGCTGGCGGCTCCACCCGCTGCTGCCTGCCTGGCCCAGGGACCGTCTCCTGGGCAACGCTGTGCTCTCCCCAGCAGTAGGGCCTGACCAGGGCTGTGCAGGTGACTGGGTCCTGCCAGTCTGGCCTGTCCATTCCCTGCAGAGTATTCCTTAGGCCTGGACTAATCCACCCACCTCCCTTTGTCAGCCCCACTCTGCACAACCACAAAGGCATGTGTGACAGGCATTGGCTCTGTCCTGCTCAGCGCTGGGCTCAGTGTCATGTAGCACGTGTCTCTGTGCGTATGTTGGAGGTAGCAGGCAGGGGAGCTGCCCCAATCCCAGTCAGGGTCAGGAGCCTCCAAGAGTCTTCATTCACTCAACACCCATCAGATGTTTTATAAGCACCTACTGTGCTTTGACATTGGGTTCAGTTCTCTTTGAATCGCAGCTGTCTTTTACTTGCTGTGTGCCCTTAGCCAAGTCACTTTCCTTCTCTGAGCTTCAGTTACCTCATCATTAAACAGGAGCAACAATACTTATTTCATGCGGTTGTCTTGGAGGCTCAAAGGAGAGAATAGATCAAAAGTACCGATCTCAGGAACTGATACAATGTGGGTTTCTTTAATAGTGTTTACTTTCTTTCCCCCCATGTCATACCTCCTGCAAATCTTGCTGGGCTCTGGGGATGCCAAGAGGGAAACAGGACTTCCTGCCTCAGAAGGGAGTTCACGGTCCCATGGTGAAGCTGAGCTTTGCAGAGACCACGATGTTTCCTGACAGGCAGGGCTCCGCCACAGTGGTGCTGAATGCTGAGGGGGCACGAGTGAGCAACTCATAACCCGGGTCCCCCAGGCAGCCATGTCTTGTCTAGCCTCTCAACTAGAGCGTACACTCAAAACTGGCTATGTCAGCAAGAGCTGATTCCAGCATCTTCTTGGCCCCAAATATTGAGTACTTTGAGATTTTTGCAAATACTTTTACCTTCTCGCTATCTGCCTTTCCCACACCACCATGGACCCAGGAGTCTTGCACCCAGCCCACTTCTGTGTTCCACTACCTCCAGTGACATGTTGTAAGAGCACAGGTCTGGAGTCAGGCTGTCTTGCTGGACTCGTGCCCCTTCATCTAGCACCTTATTACTCAAAGTGTGGTTCACAGGCCAACAGGTTGTTAGAAACACAGAATCCAAGCCCTGGCCAAAACCCACGCTTCCTCCCCCACATCTACAAAATCAGAACCTGCACTTTAAAAAGATTCCCAGGTGATTTGTGTGCACATTAGAGTTTGAGAAGCACTGATCTTGGAGACCTTGGCAGATCAGCCTAATTCTCTGAGCCTTGATTTCCTCATCTGTAGGATGGGTAGATAATAATAACAACTTCATAGAGTAGCTGTGAGGATTCAATCAGATACACCATGTTAAGCATTTAGTGCAGTGCCTGGGGGCATATTGTGTGCTCCTGAACTGTCTGCAACACTCACTCCTGCCCAGCAGGGAGGTGGAACAGGGGTGACACAGATGGAGTCAAGGACCCAGAAGCTGGTAAAGATGGGGGGTGGAGGGGGGCAGAGAGGAGGGACAGGTGAGGAACTGAGAAGCAGCAGATATGGAGAAGAAAGCATGAGGGAGCTGCAGAGGAGCAGAGCAGAAGGGAAGGAGCAAAAGGAGAAAAGAAGGGAACAGGCATTGGGGCACATTCCTGCCTCATTTCACCTGGATGGGGCTGAGGCAGGAACTGGGTCTTCAGGTGGGATGGGGGATGCCAGCAGCAGTTGTGGGAACAGCTTGAGCTTTACATCTGGTTGAGTTCCACCTCTCCCACTCACTAGCTGTGCGACTTGGGCAAGTCACTTCACCTGTCTGCAGTTTCCTCGTTTGTAATAAATGAAATAGTGAAACCTACTCGATGCCAGAGTTGCTGAGTGGATGGAATGAGACAGCAGCAGATGCTGACATGTTTGTAAACTCCAAGGTGCTTGTTATGCACGGGTTTTTGTTTTAGGAATCAATTGCAGGGTACTTGGGCGATAGAAGAATTGCATGAGAAGGGAGGGTCAGGGTTGCACTGACTCGGGGTGGTTAACCAAGCAGGGGACAGAAACTTAGCCCTGCCCCACTCAGATGCCTCAGTTCGCACTTCCACTGCCCTCCATCAGCCTGTCTCCCTTTACACCCCCCCTCTGAAGCTAGGCATCTAGGGTGTCTTTCCCCTTCAACACTGCCTCAAGGCATTTCTCCCAGCTTTGACCAGTGAGAAAATGTTCTCAAGCAGAGGGGAGGAGGAACAGGGAGTGATTGAGTGCGCCGACCCCCTCTCCCCAGGGAAGGTGCTGCCTGTGATAGGTTTGACCCGGGGGCTGGTCTCTGTGGGGTGAGCCTGGCAGGGGGGAACCAAAATCCACCTCGGCCTCAACCTCTTCCCCACCCCAGCTGCGGCGCAGCTCCCGGTGGCAGCTAATCCCCCCGCCGGAGCCTCGGCTTCCATCTCCGGGGCGCTAGTGCCATCTGGTGTCCGTGCAGGAGAACTCTCCATAGAGGAAAAGAGATGGGCTTCTGCGCTGTAGTAACTGCCTATTACCCCTTGTGCCCAGACAGGGCTGGGTGCTGGGGACACCAGACGGGTTCACTGTTCCTGGACAGCATACACTCTAGTGGTGGAGATGGACCGTGGACAAGGAGACAAGGAGATGAACAAAGTCATCTTGGGTCTTGAGAAGTACTTTGAGTAAACCAACAGACGTGGGTGGGTGGAAGTGACACTGAACATGGGTGTGTGGTGTGTGAGTGTGACACTTTAGCTGAGGCTGTAAAGATGGACAGCTAGCCATGCCGAGAGTGGGGGGGGGGGCGGGGGGCATTCCAGGAGAGGGAACAGCAGCAACAAAGACTCCAGGAGCGCCAGGTGTTTGAATTTGTCACAGAGATCGGGTGGAGTGGCGGGAGAGCAGGTGAGGGTCACATCACGTGGGGACTTTCAGGCTAGGGGAGCAGTTTGACTTCGGTCTCTGGGAAATCGGAAGCCATTGTTGGGTTTGAAGATGGTGAGTGACTTGACTGGATCTAAGCGCTTTGATAGAAGCCCTGCGCCTACTGCCTGGAGAATGGACTGGGGGAGGGGCAAGGATGGACAAAGGGAGAGCAGCTAGGAGATGCTGGTGAAAGGGAGATTGCTGGAGGTGGAAGGAAAGCCGATGGATTCTGAAGCTATTTCCCAGGACTAGCTGTTGGATTGAATGTGGGGATGAGGGAGGGAGATTTCAGGAATTCTTTTTTTTTTTTTTTTTTTTTGTCTTTTTCGTGACCAGCACTCAGCCAGTGAGCGCACTGGCCATTCCTATATGGGATCCGAACCCACTGCGGGAGCGTCGCCGCGCTCCCAGCGCAGCACTCTACCAAGTGCGCCACGGGCTCGGCCCCAAACACTATCCATCTGACTGTTTTTTTTTTTTTTTTTTGTCGTTTTTTCGTGACCGGCACTCAGCCAGTGAGTGCACCGGTCAGTCCTATATAGGATCCGAACCCGCGGCGGGAGCGTCGCCGCGCTCCCAGCGCAGCACTCTACCAAGTGCGCCACGGAATTCTGACTTGAGAAACTGAGACACTTTACTCAGGGGAGTAGAGTGGGGAGGTGGGCAGGATTTGGGAAAATGTGAAGAGTTCTGCTACTGAAATGTTGTTAGGTTGGAGATGCCTTTGAATTATCTCAAAGAGGATGTCCGTAGGAAAGATGGAGTTCAGAGGAGAGGCTGGGCGGTAAATTGGTTGCTGGAGTAGGGGACAGAGGTGTCCGGGCAGGTCTGGTGGCCCTTGAGGTGGGGAACAGGGAAACTTGGACTTGTCTGAGCTGTTCCTTTCATCTCTCTTCCTCCTCCCCTCTTGCTCCACTCCCCCCACCAGGTCTACACTCGCTATGGAAAGTGTTACACCTTCAACGCGGACCCGCAGAGCTCACTGCCCAGCCGGGCAGGGGGCATGGGCAGTGGCCTGGAGATCATGCTGGACATCCAGCAGGAGGAGTACCTGCCCATCTGGAGGGAGACAAGTATGCAGGCAGGAGAGGGACAAGGGCCACCCTGGGGACTTGGGCCTGGGCCCTCTCCCTGGGATGGGTTTCCACATGTCCCCATCTCTGCTGTGCAGATGAGACATCATTTGAGGCTGGCATCCGGGTGCAGATACACAGCCAAGAGGAGCCGCCTTACATCCACCAGCTGGGGTTTGGCGTGTCCCCAGGCTTCCAGACCTTTGTGTCCTGCCAGGAACAACGGGTGAGCACCTGCAGCTGGGCCCCGGGTAGGGCATGGGGCTGGGCCTTTGGGCTCAGAGGAGATGCTGACCAGACCTTCCCTCCATAAGCTCCCAGCCCCTAAGCAGCACCCCCACCCCCATGGATTCTGTTGGGGCTGTGGGCACTGGAGGGCCAGGTGGGACTCCTGGGCATGACTTCATCATTCCCCACCTTGGCAGATGACCTATCTGCCCCAGCCATGGGGCAACTGCCGGGCAGAGAGTGAGCTCAAGGATCCTGAGCTTCAGGGCTACTCGGCCTACAGTGTGTCTGCATGCCGTCTGCGCTGTGAAAAAGAGGCCGTGCTTCAGCGCTGCCACTGCCGGATGGTGCACATGCCAGGTGGGTACCCCAGCCCCAGCCAGCCCTCTGTACCACCCTGCTGGCCTCCAGAACCTCCAGGGCAGAGCACTGCTCATGTGCACAGGCAGGTGCATATCTACAATGTGTGTGTGTTTATCCCCATGTAAGTGTGCATGAAGATGTATTTGGGACTTTATGCATGTTTTTACAATATGCATATGAGAATGCATGCATGTATATGCTTATGGGCATATTAATATGTATTTGTGAATGTGTGTGCTTGTGTATATGCGGGGTTTGTGTGCATGTGCTTAAACACATGCATACTAATGTGCGTATATGTGTGTGCATGCGTGGGTGCATACGCTTTCATGCATGTATATGCATGTATGCGTTTTCATGCTTTTATGAATGAATGCGTAAGTTCATCTGTGTATGTGCATGTTCAAATATGCACATTTGTGTGCATAGGTGTGAGCATGTGTGTGTACGTGCCCACATTTGGATGTATGGTAGGGGAGAGGGGAAGGGACTGCATATTCCAGGAATAATCTTCTCTCCTTTCAGGCAATGAAACCATCTGCCCGCCAAATATCTACATCGAGTGTGCCGACCACACACTGGGTCCGTGCTGCCTTCTCCCTTCCCAGTCCTCCATCACCCTCTTCATCTCTCTGTTCTCCTCACTGTCTTGGCTCCTCTCCTCCCAGTCTCTCCCTGTGGGTTGAGCTTTATCTCCTCGGTGGGGGGTGTGTGTGTTCTGAGGACCTCTGCAGGTGCAGACACTTGGGTAAGTGGAGGCAGCAGAGTGGGAAGTTGCAGAGAACCCAAGACTAGGAGCGAAAGGCTTCTCATCTTGGTTCAGCCAGTGAGCTCACCCTCTCTGAGAAAGTGAAATGACTTCTCTCTTGGTCTCAGGAAAAATGCATTGCTGGCTATCAGTGTGGGTAAGGCAAACCTCATCTGTCCGTAGGTCTCCCCTGATCTGCAGTTCATTCATCCACCCATTTGTTCATTGAGAGTGGGAGCAAGAGCTTACAGCCCAGCATGGCTGTGGGCAGGCATTACAACACTAGGTCAGTTCTTGCATAGGGAAACTCAGGGGGTGCTACAAGGCCTCTGGGAGGCTGCATGCAGCCCCAACCTGGGAAGCCAGGGAGGATTTCTAGAGGAAGTGACATATTAGCTGAGGCTTGAAGCATGTATAAGTCAGCCAGGTGCAAAGGGGGACATGTTCTAGGCTGTGGGAACAGAGTGTGCTAAAGAACTTGTGGCCAGAGAGTGTGCTGTGTCTGGGACACTGAAAGGTCAGTGTGGTTGGAGGGCAGAGAACAGGGGAAGGACTGCAAAGAGTAGGGAAGAGAGGCTCTGGGAAGCCAACAAAGGTTTAGGGGAAGGCAGGAACACCATCTGATTTTCAGGTGAGTCTGATGAGATGTAGAGAATGGATAGGAGGGAACTAGGACTGAAGCAGGGGATGGGCCAGAAGCTCATTGCAGTAATCCAGATGTGATGGGGACCTGGGGATGGGTTGAGATACTGGGCGGCAGAATCGCACACCCAGGCCTTCTCTGTCCTCCACACCACCCACACCCAGCAAAGGGGTGGTTGAAGAGTGTTCATTGAAGGAACAGATGTGTGAGCAGGGACAAGGGAACTACAAGTGATGGTGAGAGTCCACAGAACCAGCAACACCAGGGAGCCTTTACCCCACGCCTGAAGTGGTAAAGGAAGGGAGTGCTATGGAACCCAGAGAGAGACCTGTGGCTGCCAAGGGGCCCAACTGACAGCAGCATGGCCACGAGTGGAGGAACGCAGCCTCTGCCAACCTACAGCCTGGCAGTGAAGAAGCGGGGGGGGGGGGTAAAGAAATACCTCGGCATCTCTCTCCTCCCGCCCTCTGGTTTGGCCTCCTGTTGGCCAAACCCAACACAAAGCCAAAGGAAAAGGGAGTGCAGGTGGTGCATTTCACCGAGGTCAGCCTCCTGGGGCACAGAGCAGGGTGGAGGAGAGTGGAGAGTGGGTCTGATGGAGCAAGCAGAGAAAACTCACACATGGAGCATGTGAATCCTGCCCATCCATTTGTCCTTCTGTCCGTCCATCCACCCATTCATCCATCCATCTATCCATCCATCTATCCATCCATCCCAGCATCCTCTTCATGCCTCCTTGTGTGTCTGGGGCCTCATGTAGTTGATTCACTCTGGAGGATGGGCCCTGCCCTCCTTCTCAGCCATGAGGACCTCCCTGTCCCAGGGGGCTGGGAGGCAGAGGGACAAGCTTGCTGGAGGGTGCTGGGGGGTTCTGGTGACACCTGCTTTCTTGGACAATCTGAAGCTGATCCAGGAGGGGATCCCCAGCCAGTCTCCTCTAGGAAGTGTCAGGGCTGGCCAGTAAAGGCCCCCAGCGTGGACGTGCCTGCCTCAAGACAGCCCCTGTGCCTCGGCCCTGCAGCCAGTGGGCCCCTGGACCACCCCTCCCCCCGCCATTGCAGTTGGTGCCTCTGTGTTGCAGACTCCCTGGGTGGGGGCTCCGAGGGCCCGTGTTTCTGCCCTACCCCCTGCAACCTGACCCGCTACGGGAAAGAAATCTCCATGGTCAGGATTCCCAACAGGGGCTCAGCTCGGTACCTGGCAAGGAAGTACAACCGCAACGAGACCTACATACGGTAGGTATGCTCGTGTGTGTGTGTGTGTGTGTGTGTGTGTGTGTGTGTGTGTGTGTGTGTGTGTGTGGTGGAGGCCATGCTCAACAGGCCTGGTGCATGGCAGAGACTGGAAGTGGGCTGTGTCTTTGTTTACCAGCAGTCCTCTGCTGGGAATGCCTTTTACAGTCCTTTTCTTCTAACCCCTATCCATCCTCCAAGTCACATCCTGTGTCTCCACCTCCAGGGAAGTGCTGCCTGGTCCAATGCCTTTCGTCTGAGCTCCCACAGCACCCTGTACATACCTCTGCTCTGTGGTTGCATGTACTCCATTGTTTTAGAAGCTTTTGTTTATGTGTCTTTCTCCCCAGCAACTGGGAGCTGTTAAATGCACCTTGAGAGAATGCCATGCTGAGGGAGAGGAACAGGATGGGACGGCAGAGGAGCAAAGTGGCCTGCAGGCAGGAAGGGCCACATTGAGGCTTGGGTCTCAAGGCTGAGCATGGTCTGGGTCCTAGGCCCAGTGCTGGGTCCCATGGGAACAGATGATTATGACCCAAAACTCATGCCACAATTTGTGCATGAGCCCATGTTTAATGGTGCAGTGTGGATTCTCAGGCCTGGTGGGGGAGGGGAAGCAGGGGAGGCATGAGCTGGGCCTCTGAGGACCCCAGGTTTGGGTCCATAAGAGGAGGAGAGAGGAGATGTATACCATTTAGACAACTGTGGGATGGTGCAGAGATGAGCCTGAGCAGTAGGGAAGCTGTGTGGAGAGAAGCAGAGAAGAAAGCAGTTTGGATAAGAAGGCACAGTGAACAGACCGTGGGCAGCCTTGAAAGTCTAGACAAGGAATTTTGCAGTGGACAATGGGGAGCTACTGAAGATTCTAGAGAGGCAAAGTGAACACTATTTACTGCTTTAGAGGAGGCAGGAAGGAATCCTTCAGGCCCAGTTTTATTTTACTCTCCTGGGCCCTTTGCTGCCCCTCAGAATATGAAGCTAACACACATCTGGGACATCTGCCTCCCCTCACAGTCTTTGGGAGTCCGAGGGGGTAGTCATCAGCTTCCTCGCATAGGGGTCGTTAGATGAGGATCTGCTGGACGCCTCTGCCAGCTGCCTCCTTAGGAAGAGCGGCTCCACGCAGATGCCCTGCTTCCTGTCTCCGCAGGGAGAACTTCCTGGTCCTAGACGTCTTTTTTGAGGCCCTGACCTCTGAAGCCCTGGAGCAGCGGGCAGCCTATGGCCTGTCAGCCCTGCTGGGTGAGACCTGGCCCCTGTCCCAGCTTCCATGGGAGTGGGTCGGCTCAGCCTGCTCCCTCTGACCTTGTGCTCCTGCTCCCCAGGAGACCTCGGGGGACAGATGGGCCTATTCATCGGGGCCAGCATCCTCACGCTGCTGGAGATACTCGACTACATCTATGAGGCAAGGGAACAGGGAAGTGGATGGTGGATGTGGGGCTTGGGGAAAGCAGAGGGGGCTGTGCAGGCTCCCTGGTGGAGCTGGTGTGGCTGGGAAGTCAAGCTCAGGGTTCTTTCCAGGGTCCCCTGTCTGGCTGGAAGGCCTGAAGGCTCTGAGGAGTCAGAGAAGAGGATGGGCCAGGAGGATGGGGTGTCCTGCTGGGGGGTTGCTGGGGCAGTGGGTCCTATATGCTGGGACTGGCATGGCTCTCCCTTCTCTACCAAATTTCCTGAGCCTTCTGCTATCCCCCACCCTGAACCCCAAGGTGTCCTGGGACCGACTGAAGCGGGTGTGGCGGCGGCCAAAGACCCCTCTGAGGACTTCCACTGGGGGCATCTCCACTTTGGGGTTGCAGGAACTGAAGGAGCAGGTGAGGGACTGAATACTCCCCCCAGTTTCTGAACTAGCCTTTGTGGGGGGGGGTCCCTGGGCTCCCCTGGAGCCTCTGTGCCAGGGGACAGGGAAAGGTTGGTTGCGTGAGGCCTGGGGGCAACACTTGAGCTCTCCCCATCCCACTCCCTCTTCTTGCAGAGCCCCTGCCCAAGCCGGGGCCGTGCTGAGGTTGGAGGGGCCAGCAGCCTGCTCCCCAACCACCACCACCCCCATGGCCCCCCAGGAGGTCTCTTTGAAGACTTCGCCTGCTAGGATGGTGCTGTGTCTGAAAGGACCCAGGCGTCTGGGACCCCTCCCTGGATCCCAAGCATATTCTCCTCCTGCACCTGGGACAGAGGGCCGGGAGCACACCGGGCTGAGGAGAGGGGGTGGTGTGCACTGGGAGGGCCAGGACTCAATTCCTGCTCTCACCCAACCCTGACCCTGGTGTCAGCTGCTTTGCCCAAGGGTCCTTCTTGTCCACACTCTTCTCTCCCAGGCTGGTGCCCAGGGAGGGCTGGAGACCATTCCATGGGCCCCCTTGGAGGAGGAGGAAAGGAGAGAGGGAGGTGGAGGATGGAGCCTACCCCAGCAGGGGTGGAACCCTCTGTACATTTGTATATATTTAGGGAGGACAGGGTGGGGGTGGGGTACAGATGTAGAAGGTGGGGGGGGGCTATAGGGGTGGGTGATTCAGGGACAGCTAGGGTCCTAGCCCCAATGTCAGCAGGACAGGGCAGCCCCCAGGACTCAGGAGTGCTGGGCTGGTCCTACTTCCTTACCCTCTCCGGGCCCAGCTCCCCTCTTGGCAGGGGGAGTGGGTGGCCCAGCAGGCCTGGCCCAGCTCCCAGTTCCCCCTGTATCCACCTATCCCCCAGAGTCCCCTCCACAGGGAGCGGGCAGGAGACCTTTCACACCGTGGCCAAGCATGGGGCGTGGAAAGGGAGCTTTCTCAGGCCTCTCTCCCTCCAGTCTAGTTTTATAAAGTGCTGACGACATTGGGAATAAAGAGGCATAAAGAATTCTCTGTCTGTATGTGTGACCAAGCATGTGCTGGGGGCTGGTGCAAGGCTGGGCATATGCATGACTTGGTCCCTGGTAGAAGGAAATGCAGGCCCCTGCAGGAACAAGGGAGCCTCCATCCTCATGGTCGGCCCTCCCCCCACCCCCCGTGCTTACCTTTCAAAAACTCAGAATCACGAGTCCACGCTCAGCCAGTTTATTAGAGGCAGGGAGCTTCATTAGGGGCCCAGAAGGGAGAAGATGGGAGACAGCCCCCTCTCCTCTCTCACCTCCCCCTTTTCCCAACAACTCATCTACAGCCCAGCCCCCAGGGCCCAACCCTAGGAGGCGCAGCTGGCGTCAGGCAGACTGTACTGCATAAATACACGGAGGCCACAGCTGGAATCAGCAGCGTCAAGGGGGCAGGGGGACTGGATTGAGGCAAGAAGGGGGTGGCTCCAGGGGCACCTCCCCCAGGGCTTGTCCTGAGCCCAAGGATCCACAAAGCCAGAGAGAGGGGACCCAAGGATTGCTCTGGGGTCTGTGGCTGCAGCCAGCCCTGTCCAGCGAAGCTGGCAGGTGGCTCTGGGTTGTTGGGGAGGATTAGGCGGGGTGCGGCTGTGCCAGGGCTCAGGGGCACAGGGCAGGGTCAGGTGCTGTTGCCCTGTTCCTGCTCAAAGAGCAGCATGGCGAGCTGGGTCCGGGAGCCAAGGCCCTCGAGCACACTCTGGCGGCAGCGGTGGTACAGGTCCTCACTGAGCCGGGCACTGCACGTCTGGGCCCGGTAGCGCTGTAGCAGTGCTGGCTCTACTGCTCGTAGCACATGCAGGCCTGAGAATCGCAGGAACAGCTCATACACGTCCAGACTCTCCAGCAGCTCCTCCTCCTGCTCCGAGGCCGCGGCCAGCCGCCCGCGGGCTGCCACGTAGTCAGAGTTGTAGAAGCAGGCCTCGCTGGCTGCCTGGCGATCAAAGCGGCCCATGTCGCGGCCAAGTTCTGGTGGCCCCGGCCCTTGTGGTGGGGCCACGGCCGGGTGGAAGGCCTGAAAGTGCATGGGAAAGAAGGCCTGCCAGCCAGAGATGGCATGCATGCGGCAGCGGTTAAGGAAGTCAGGTGTGAGCACCGTGTCGGGCCCGGTCAGCAAAAACAGTGTGTCTAGCGGGTGCTTCTTGGAGAGTAGATCCATGAGGCGCAGCGGTGAAGGTGCAGCTGTCTGCACACTGAGCCAGGGCACCCTGGCTCCGGGGAAACGACGCTCCAGCTCTGCCACGTGGGCTTTGACAGGTGTGAAGACATCTGCATGGGCTGCTCGCTGGGCTTGGCGTGGCTCATACAGTAGCAGCAGGGTCAGGGCTGCCGCAGCATCACCAGGCTCCAGTGCTGCAGCAGCAAAGGCCTCCAGGAAGCCAGGGGCCAGGTCACGCTCGGCTGCAGCCAGAGGCAGCAGCACAGTGAGACGTGAGGCTTCCGTGACGTAGGGCACAGGCAAGATCTCCACGCGGCTCAGCGGCCGGAGCAGCTGCACCCGGCGGGTGAGGGGCCGGCGGCCACCCTGGGGGGTTAGTGCCTCCAGCTGCAAGTCCAGTGTGTACTCCATACCCCGGGCTGGATCAAAGCGTCGGTAGCCATTAACCAGCTGCTGCTTCTGGAGCCGCAGGGCCGGGTGGTAGCGGCGGTTGAGCTCTTCCACGGCTGCCTTCAGAACATCAGCCACATCAGCTCGGTCGGCCCCACGCAGCGGGCAGCGGGGTGAGCCATCAGCGCAGAAGAAAGCATGCTGCTCTGTGAAGTAGTCCCAGCGCAGTACCTCAAAGCGGGAGGCTGGGCGGGAAGGTGCTGGAATGCCCACGGGCCACGCAGCTGCCCGCTCCCCATCAGCTGCCAGACGGCTGGTGTTCTGGATCTCCCACTGGGTTGGAGAAACAGGACATGAGCAAAGTAGAGACTACAGAGGTCAGAATGTAGCTGGGGGACTGGGTAGGCAGCAGGTACCAATCAGGATGGGTCCTCAGTTCCCTGCCAATGTCTGCCCACCTAGGGCCCCCCTATACTTTCCCTAGATGTAAGGAGCCTAAAAGTTAAAAGGGGGTTATGGAAGCGGGCTGGGAAGCAGGTTTGATTTGTGATTCTACTGCTTTTTATTTCCGTGGGATCTCTGAAAATTCTAAGACTCCCCTCCCATTTCTCCCGCACCTCCAGACCCAGACCATACCTGCAACTCCTGGATCTCCCGGTATGTGCGTTCCAGCTCAGCTCGGGCAAAAGCCTTGTGCAGCTGGTACATATGCACAGGGTCACGCACAGGGTGGGCTGTCAGGGCACTGTGGAAACGAGGGTCTCCCTCCTGCACAGGCTCCCCAGGACTTAGCTCCATATAGCTATAGTGCACCCCCTGGGGAGAGGAAGAGAAGGGGTCCATAATGGGAAGAATGATAGAATTGTCTTCCCCCTTGTCTCATAGCCAGTGTCATCTCCTCATCCTATGTCCTGTTGTGGAGTTGGGGTCAGATTTCTGTGGATTTAAGTCTACCTTGTCAGTTGTGAGTTTGTGTGACCTTGGGCAAGCCTCTGCTAGCTCATCTGTGAAATAGCATGCATCCTGTCTCAGACTTGTTCAGGGGCTCAAATAAAACAATGACTAACACGAACACGTACTATGTGCAAGGATCCCTTATTTTTTCTAATCCTTTGGGTCTTTTGTTTTGTTTTTTTGTGGCTGGCTGGTAACAAGGACCAAACCTTGGATCTTGGTGTTATCATCTAATCCTTATAACAACCCTGAGCAATAATTATTTCCATTGGCATGGATGAGGATATTGAAGCTCAGGAGATTTATTAGTTATTTACCCAAGGTCAGAGGGATAGAAAATAACAGAACTGGTATGGAAACCCAGGCCATTATCTCCACCAATACTTTGTCGCTCAGGTGTTAAGTGCACAGATAGGAGGCCCCAGAGGGGCGGCTTATCTTCCCACCTCGTGGTCGCCAGTGCAGCCAGCCCCCGTGGCATCGAGGATGCAGCGTCCCAGCCACTCGTCTGGGCGTGCACTGACGATGTCATTGCGGCAGCTTTCCAGGTGGGGGCGCAGCTGCTGCAGCAGCGTGCGGGATAGCAGCACCCCAAAGCCACCGTGGCAGTAGCGGCCTGGGGTGGGCTCTCCACCGATGAAGTCCTGGGGCCGGCCCAGATAGAGGTGACCAGCGGCGGCCAGGCTGAGGTGGCCAGTTAGGTGTGCCAGTCCGTGAGCCTCGGTGTAGGTAGAGTCAGGCACTAGGAAGAACCAGTCAAAGTCGTCGCCGTGCTGCTCCAGCAGGTGGCGCAGCGCCAGGTGCAGGTGCCCAATGGGCCGCTCCTCGCCCAGAGTAACCACTGCCATGCCCGGTGGTGCTCGGCGGCCCCGCGTGCCTGTCAGGAACACCACACGCTCTAGTCGGTGCCCCAGCGTGCGGTTCACGGCCACACCCAGCGTGGGCAACGTGGCCTGGGAGGTCAGTACCGCCACCAGCAGCCTCTGCCTGATGCCCAGCTCCGTACTGATGTAGCGTGTCCTGGGGGAGGAGACGGCGCAAAGTTACCAAACAGACAACAGCACACACAGGCTCTGGGTCTATTTCCTCACTTATGAATAGGATAAGAATCACACCTCTCCTAGGGGTCATGATGATTTAAGCGAAATATTGGTCTTACCTACATAGTACTTTGCATTTGGGAGATGGCAATATCCATGCAGATATGAAAGATATATTGTGGGTTGATTCCCCATTTCACTATTTAGAAGCTGTGTCTTGAGTACATTATTTAACCTGAATCATCTTTAAAATGGGACTGGTTGTATCTATTTAAAGCACTTAGCCAAATGCTTGGCACACCACGTGTATACCTATTTCTATATAAATACGCTATTATACCACAGATACATCACAAAAATTATGTAAAGGAATATAAGGCATAGGGGTGTATTGAGTGTGTTTGGGGGAGGGGCAAGCTGGGACTCAAGGGATCCAGTAACCCACTGTAAGGCAGAAGGGAAGTTGCAGAACTGGAATTTGAACCCTGAGTTACTTAGGAAAAAATTGTTTCAACTCATCAGCAAGACATTAATGGGATGGGTACATTCCTTCCTTCTCCATATCACTCCAAGGTGGCCCTTGTTACCCCCCCAGGAACAAGAGACACAGGTAAATCCTAGTTCTCTCCTTTCTCTGTCCCTCTCTGTATACACTCGCCCTATATACTAGTCATTTCTCTAACCCTAACAGACCACCAAGTGAGCTTAGAGGATCTCTGGGGGACTATCGAGTCAAGCCAGTTTTGGACAGAGGCGGGGACTGGGCCGAGAGAGGGCCTCAAACTGGCCCCACGGCTCCCGGGACAGCAGGGACATCGGAAGTTATCAGGACCCGAAGACTTCCTGGCCGTCCAGCCCCTTCCTTCCGGAGCCCGAGCCGGCCCCCGGCAGCCTCCCCCGCGCGCGCGTCCGAGCGGGTGCCCACGGGGCGGGGCGGACGGAGCCGCTCGCTACCTGACGGCCTTTTTGGTGGCCTGGCCGGGCTGTGCGGGGTGGTAGGGCAAGACACGCGGCTCCCAGTTCTCCCCGGCGCCCGCGCCGGCCCCGGGCCTCTCACGCTCCGCTCCCGGCTGCACCGAGTTGGGGCGGCGCGCCGCGTTGGTGTTGCCGCGCGGCGGCAGCTCAGAGTCTCCGGGTTGGGGCGGCCCTGGGCCGCACGGCTCCTCCACCCAGGTGACGCTGAGCAGGCTCAGAGTGAAGCCCAGGGAGATGCCCACGGCCACGGGCCCTGCGGGCCGCAGCACCGACAGCAGCAGCGATGCCCGCATGGCGCCCGGACCGCGGGCCCCCGGCCCCGGCGCAACCCCTGAGCAGCCAGAGGCGGCTCCGAGGGGGCGGTACCGGGGAGGGGGCGGATCCGGAGGGCCCGAGCCCAGCGGGCGGGCCCGCTCCCTCCCCGCCGAGCAGAGCCAGCGGCTTAGACGAGTCCCCTGCGCCGCGCTCCGATCCCCTCCAGCCGTTGCTCCGTGCGGTGCGGAGTTCCTGCGCTCGGCGCCACAGCCGCCGCTGTCCGACGTGTCACTGAGAGG
The DNA here is from genome assembly GCF_027409185.1 of Cynocephalus volans. Lineage (NCBI taxonomy): Eukaryota > Metazoa > Chordata > Mammalia > Dermoptera > Cynocephalidae > Cynocephalus > Cynocephalus volans. Next base: position 283,156,050 of record NC_084460.1, read on the forward strand.
GCCCCGCCCTCGGGGTGCGGTCTCCGCCTCCAGCTACCGGAGAGGGAGGAGAAGGGGGAGGTTAAAGGGGAAGGACCCCCGGAAGTGCCCCCTCCTCAGTGAGGGAGAGGGAGACGCTAGGGGCGGAGTCCCCTGCCTCCCCCGGCGTGGTTGGTGCGTCCCGGTGACGTCAGAAGCAGCCCGCCCCTGCCTGGGTGGTGCGCCCTGAGTGACGTCAGGCGCAGAGGCCGGAGCTGTCCATCAGCACCAAAGGCCGCGGGCGGGCTCAGGGCATGGGGCCGCGGCTTTGGGGCGGCCCGAGCCCCTGCTCCTGCTCCTTTCCCTTCCCCAGGCCCAGTCTGAGTCCCCAGACGCCGTGGGACTGGAGTGCCAGCCGGTGTTGGAGGGGGAGCGGCGACGCCGCCGCTCAGAGAACGGTCTCTCCGGCCCCGCAGCCCCCTTCCTTGCACGGCGGACTTTTTCCCGGACCCCAGTCAGTTGGAGCCTCTGGCGTCCCGCCATCCCTGCCCCTCCGGCCTCTGCACAGCTTCTTTCGCACAGAAGCTCAGGTCGCCTCCAGCCCAGGTAGATCTTGGACAATCCCGGATTTAGCCGCCTACGGACAGTCTCCTGGCTGCCTCCTCACCAGCAGCACACTGCCTTCATCTCCCCCCACCCCACCTCCCAGTCCCCTTTTAAACTTCAACCCAGCCCCCTCTAGCCAGGCACTTTTATTTCCCTTTGTCTTTGCCTCCCACTCCAGGGATGCCTCCAGAGCTGCATGATGTGGGCACCACTCCTTTGTCCACTGTGTCCCTGCTTAGTTCTCCCACTCCCACTCCCACCTGCATCCCGGTGCGGACCCAGGACTCCTCTTTGACCCCAACTTCCTCTGTGTCAGGTTGACCTGGGAGGGTGATTCCCTTTGGTTACCAACACTATGCCAGGCACTGTGGAAACACTGCGGTTCCAGCTGCTGCCTCCCGAGCCAGATGACGACTTCTGGGGCGCACCTTGTGAACAGCCCCTGGAGCGCAGGTACCAGGCGCTGCCGGCCCTCGTCTGCATCATGTGCTGTTTGTTTGGAGTCGTCTACTGCTTCTTCGGTGAGATCCCCATCTCATCCCTCACCTGGGCTCCCCACTGTTTCCCCGAGTTCTTTTTCTGAGGTCCCCCAAGTCTTCTCCGGAACCCCCACCCCACCACCTTGAATATCTATCTTTGTTTTCCTCCTTTCTTTCATCCCACACGTTTGTGGATCATCTAGACTCCAGATTCTAGAGAATACAGGTTTTTAAATTAGGCATGCTTGGGTTTGAACCTGGCTCTCCACCTTGCTAATTGTGATGGCTTGGGCATGTTGACCTTTCTGAGCCTCAGTTTTCTCATCTGAACAATGGGAACAACGATATTTGTCTCACATAGGCTTGTTATGAGAATTAATAGGCACTCAATAAATAATAGCTATTGTGGTGAAGATGTTTTTGGGTCACTGTACTAAATAGGCACTGAAAACACTTAGCAGGGTGATTAAACATGGCCCCTTACCCCAGGGCATGTTGTCTGACAGGAGAGAAACTCCTGGAACACTCACATCTATGATACATTTTACAGTGGGCTGAATGGTAGTCAAACTCATGTAGATTGCCTACAAGGCAGACTGGTAATCAGACAGTTGTACAGAACAACTGTGCAAATTTTTTAAAGTTGGTAAAAATTTACAACATTTGTACAGTTGTATCTATGGTACATACTAAATGTAGGCTGATAAATAGTCACACTCATGGAGATCACCTGCAAGGCAGGCTCCGGTAATCAAAACAGTTGTACCAGATGGGTACTGAACAAGGGAGCTCAGCTGAATAGACAAGGCAGGGGGTGGCGGGTGGGGAGGGAGGCTGAAATCCAGCTCATGCTCCTCTTGCTAAACTCAAGGCATTGACACAAAGCTGCTTTGCCTAGAGAAGAGCATACCTTTTTGTAATTTGCACAAAGGTGCCATATGGGCTAGTGGCAGCCTGGAGTAAGTGCCCAGTGATTCTACACCAAAAGTTACAGAACTTCAGAGAGGACAGTGAGCTCTATAAGGCTGGTGGCCTAAGGAGAGCCTCCAGTAGGAAGATTATAAGTGACCAGAAACAGTGGGGGCAAAGGAGGCTGGGAGGTTTGGGCTCCAACCTGAGCAGAAGTAGGACAAGACTTGTGTTCTGCAGCCTCCCTGCCTCCCCTGAGAATGGGTGGGTAGATAGGGGTAGGAGCCAGATGGTCCCTTCCCTTCCACCCCCAAACTCTGGCTGAAGTGCAGAGTGGGCAGGAGGAAGTGCCCCCTCCTTCCCCAGCCCCCACCACACACACGGGTTCAGGATACATTCTGGGCCTCTGAGGAGTCTGTATCACTTCACCCTTTGCGCTGTCCATACTCACTCTGTGCATGTTGCTCAGTGCAGCCTCATATCCCCTCTCCTGGGCTTCCCTCACATCCTACCCATCTTGGATGCCCCTGCTCCCAGGATCTTGTACTCTGAGCCCTTGTCCATGCACTTACTACTCTCTCTGACCCCAGGACCTCCTGGACTCTGATACTTCCCCTCATTCCTAGAACTGAAACTCCTCTTTATTATCTTTCTCTTTGACTCTTCCTGACTCCTTGACCACCATCTCTGACTTCCATCTTCCCAACTCTTCAGGATCTACACCTCCCTCGCCCTTTCAGGTACTTCTAACCCAATGGCCCTATAACCTCTTTATTTCTCCATAACCACTATTTTCTCCTTGATTCCCTGTGATTCCTTGTAAGACCTAGTGACCTCCACCATCCCTATTACTCATGACCTTCCATCCCTCTGACCCCCTCTATTACTCCTAACTCTGATCCATGGTTACTCCTAACTCTCTGACCCTTATGACTCCATCATCTGATCTCCCCTCCTCACACTGCGATCTCAATGATCCCATTTCTCTGGCCTCAGTGTTCCACTTGGAATACTTTTATTGTATAGTATTCTATATATATAGTATATACATAGTATAGTATTCTCCCTTTAATACAATCGTGATTCCATTTGGTCAGTCCCCCTGCCTGGCAAAGACCTCATCTCCTGGAACTCCTCCCCAATAATCCTGCTTCTCTGTCCTCTTTGTAACCTTCCAGTGATGCTATATCTCTGAAGCCTCATAACCCCTCAAAGTCCTCATCTTTCTGAACATGTGTGACCCCCATCTCTCAAGTTCTTTCTAACTTCACAATACCTCCTCTTTCTGAACAATCCCTCCCCAAAGACCCCAATGACTCTTTTGCTGATCCCCTTGTGACCCCAATGACCTACCACTCTGACTCCCATGATCCCAAAGACCCCGATGCCCCTATTACTGATTCACTCTTGACTCCAGTGATTTATCCTGTCTCCTGTGATCCTCAAAGATCCCAAATCATTATTTCAATGATTATGTCTGTTTTTCCAGTTATCCCCAATGACTATATTTCTCTGACCTCCCCTAACCTCTGTGGCCCTATCACTGATGCCTTCCCAACCCCAGTGACCTCCAATTCTCTGATCTTGGCTTCCTTGTCTCTGGTTCCCCTGTGATCCCATATCTCCGACCCCTCTGACCTCCTCCCTCCAGCCCGGTGACCTCATTTTGGCCCCTCACTAGCCCCTGTTCCCTTCCAGGTTACCGCTGTTTCAAGGCAGTGCTCTTCCTCACTGGGTTGCTGTTTGGCTCAGTGGTCATCTTCCTGCTGTGCTACCGAGAGCGGGTGCTGGAGACGCAGCTGAGTGCTGGGGCGAGCGCAGGCATCGCACTGGGCATCGGGCTGCTCTGTGGGCTGGTGGCCATGCTGGTGCGCAGTGTGGGCCTCTTCCTGGTGGGGCTGCTGCTCGGTCTGCTGCTCGCTGCTGCCGCCCTGCTGGGCTCTGCGCCCTACTACCAGCCAGGCTCTGTATGGGGCCCACTGGGGCTGCTGCTGGGGGGCGGCCTGCTCTGTGCCCTGCTCACGCTGCGCTGGCCCCGCCCACTCACCACCCTCGCCACAGCCGTGACTGGTGCCGCACTCATTGCCACCGCCGCTGACTACTTTGCTGAGCTGCTACTGCTGGGGCGCTACGTGGTGGAGAGACTGCGGGCTGCACCTGTGCCCCCCCTCTGCTGGCGGAGCTGGGCCCTCCTGGCACTCTGGCCCCTGCTCAGCCTGATGGGTGTTCTGGTGCAATGGCGGGTGACAGCCGAGGGGGACTCCCACACCGAAGGTGAGAGGGCACAGCCAGGGTGGACATGGGAGGCAGGGATAGCCAGGGATGGGTGGGGGATGAGTGTCTGGGGAGTGGGGTACAGAAGCTGTACATGCCAGCAGTATAAGGCCTCAATGGGGTTAGAGAGCTGACTTGATCAGGGTCTGGGAGGATAGGACCCAAGTGCCGCCATTCATTCCACAACAATGTACGCAGCATCAGATCTGTGTCAACCCCACTCCAGGCCGCCACTGGGGATACAACAGAGATAAAAAAGAAAAGGTCCCTGCCCTTATCGGTGTACATTTGGGGTAGGGGGAAGACAAATAAAGACATGAAAACAAATGATAATTCCAGTTGTGCAGAGTGATATGGGAGAGATACGCAAGGTAATAGGAAAGAGTGACCTTATTATGGAGGCTATTATAGTTAGGCTGGCTGAGGAGCTGACATGTAAGCAGAAACCTGAAGGATAAGGGGCCAGCCATGCAAGAGCTAGAGAAGAGGGAACAGCGAGGGCAGGGGCCTGCGAAGAAATGAGCTTGGCTTGTTTGAGGAAGTAAGAATGTAGTGTGGTAGGGGAGGTATGGGAGTCGGGCTGATTGTGTCGGTCCTCCAGGCCAAGATAAGGACTCTGAATTTTATTAGAAGGGCAACAAGATGCCATTGGAGGGTTTAAAGTGGAGGTAGCAATAACCTAATTTAGCATTTGGGATGCTCATTCTGCCACTGAGTGTTGAAAGCATTGAAGAGCATGGGGGAGGAAGCAGCTGTGGTTGTCCAGCTGAAAGATGATTGTGGCTGGCCTAGGGGAGTCACTTGTGGCTCAGGATTAGGAGAGGAGTAACAGCTGGGGAGAGGGTGACTGAAGTATAAGAATCTTCCATAAAGACCTTCAGAAGAAACAACAACTGTAGGAAGTCCCATCAGGTGGATTTCTACCAGGTGGGAGACTAGGAAAGGAAGGGACAGGGTGAGGGTGGGCGGTTATGGACGAGGCAAAGCTGGAAGCCTGGTGCCCCCAGGTGGGAAGAGAGAGAGAGGGAGGGCTTGGGGGGAGATGAGGCTCGTGGGCCTCTGAGACCCTTCTCTGGCCACCTCTCCACAGTGGTCATCAGCCGACAGCGACGACGTGTGCAGCTGATGCGGATTCGGCAGCAGGAAGAGCGCAAGGAGAAGCGGAGGAAGAAAAGACCCCCTCGGGCTCCCCCCAGAGGTCCCCGGGCTCTTCCAAGGCCTGGGCCCCCTGACCCTGCTTATCGGCGCAGGCCAGTGCCCATCAAACGCTTCAACGGAGATGTCCTCTCCCCGGTGAGCACCTTGAGCCCTTCCTGACCAAACTGGGGAGAAAGGAGTGAGTAGGCTAAGAAAGACTGGGCTTTCCCCAGGGGCTTGTCACTATCTAGAAGGCCTAGTGTTTGTCCACCCATCAGAACCCCTGAACCAGGGGCCTGGTGGGCCCAGCTTTGGGACTGGGGGACAGGGGTCCTGAGTATGCATTTTTAATGAGATATGGTATGTGGTGGGGTCTCAGGATTGTAGACTCTGGATGTGGTGAGTTTCTGGGTCTATGGTAGGCTGCAAGAATGTCCAGCTTGTGAGGGTGCAGGGAAAGGTGGCTTTCAGGATGGGTCTGCCGTGGGACTCACACTTGTGTTTACTCCCCACAGAGCTATATCCAGAGCTTCCGGGACCGGCAGACTGGGAGCTCACTGAGCTCCTTCATGGCCTCGCCCACAGATGTGGACTATGAGTATGGGTCCCAGGGGCCACTGACAGCCTGCTCTGGCCCCCCTGTGCGGGTATAGCAGTATTCCCGCCTGTCTAGACTCTGCAGTCACCAGCTCTGCCGGCTTAGAGAGGCCTTCCAGGACACTACCCAGCCTGTCTGGCCCTGCGGCCTTTGGCGGTGGTCCCTCTTCCCCAGCTGGAGAGGGCTGGCCCAGCCACTAGAAGGGAGGATCTGTCTCAGGCTAGGCCTGGCCTGAGTGGAGAGCCCCCTCCCAAGCTCCTGAGGGGCTTCTGTGGGTTGTGGGGTGTGAGCCCTTTTGGGATGTGCTCAGGGTTATAAGTGTGTCACCTGTGTGTGTGTATATGTGTGTGTGGGGGGCGGGGTAGGCTTGGAGGGGACACTGAGATCCTTGCCTTTGACTTCTGATTGGCAGAGCTTCCCCAGGGTTGGCCCCGCCTCTTCTCCCACTACTGGGGTCCCCCGGGCCACTCTCCTGCATGTCTAAGAGGAGGAGGCCTGCCTTCGTCCCCATCGCTCTATCACCCCACCAAACTCATCTAAGAGTACTTGTCCTCGTCCACAGGGCAGCACCCCTTACCCTGGTTCCCTGGCCTCTGAAAAGCCACCAGCATGAGGTCAGGGGCAGGGGTTGGGGGTGGGGGGTGATGCTCTGGGTTGGGTTGGGGAGGGGGTTGGAGGGAGAGGGGCTTAAATGCATGGTGCATGTCTGGTGTCTGTTATGTCACCCCAGACACCTCATGCTTCTGTCTCCCCCCAACTCTATCCTGTTTTACATCTTTTATAAATGTGCCAAACTGTGTGGCCTCTGCCAGGAGTGGTGATCTTTGCTGGCTGGCATTTCCATAGGCCAAGCCTGAAGCACTACAGCCTTCAGTCCTCTGTGTCACTCACTACACAGGGGCTCCAGGCAAGGTCTGCCCTTCCATGTCACACAGAGAGGCAGGGACACGAGCTGTTGCACTTTATTGTTTCCTTCCCAGCACCTCTCATTCCCCTGTCTCCCCACCCCTGCCCAGGGTAAGGGCACACGTCTTCCAAGCAGTCCAAGGACACCCGCCTGGCTTGGTCCGGTCCTTCTAGTTACCTGCAGAGTAATGACTCCATGTGGGTCTGGGGAGAGAGTAGATACCACCTACCTCCCTCCTGGCAGAACCTGGACACCCTCAGCCTCTACCCCACCCTTTCTGGGCCTCTGTCAGGGCTGTCTGTGGGGGCGGAAGGTGAGGGTCAGTTAGGGGTGGGGCAAAGCATGGCATCTGAAGAGAATGCAGGGGTTGGGGTGGGGGGGAGGCAGGGAAGGAGCATCTTCTATGTGGAAAAGGAAAGAAATGGGACTAGCTCAGGACCCCTCTGCCCAGGCTGATGTTGAACTCGCAGAGATGGGCAGAAGCCAGCTGAGCAGACAGCAGGAAGGGGTGAGGGACAGGTGGGGGGTACAGATCAGTAACTAGGTGAAAAAGAGAAAAACTGGTAGAAACCGGGTGTACAGGAGAGACAAACGTGGTCCAGAGGCAGGAGGCAGTGAGGAGGAGCCCCGACAGGGGTGTGGAAAGGTGAGAACGGGTGCCCTGAACCCATTAGTTCCTGTTGAGAACTTGGGGCTCCCTCCTCTCCTCAGCCTTGGGTGTGTTCTATCCCATCTCTCCCCCACTCCCCACCTCCAACACATCCCAGAACTAAATGCCACCCCAAGTCCTGGAAACTTCAGCCCGCCAGCTCGCGACACCCCCTCCCGCCTGGCCAGTCGGCTATACTCACGCTCCACCAGCAGCCGGGTGTGGGCGCTGTCTTGGCCAGCCTGGCAGCAGTAGGTGCCCTGGTCCTCAGGTCGCACGTCATGGATGACCAGGCTGTGGGTGGGGCCGTGGCTGCGCATCTCGTACTTGTCTCCGGGACACAGCTCGATCCCCTCCCGCAACCAGCACACGTGGCCCCCTGAGCGGGACACAGTCACCTCCAGCACCGCCCGGCGGCCAATCAGAACCGTCTTCTCGCGAGGGGGGCGACGGCACATCTGGACAGGCAATGCTGGGGGTGGGGGGTGAAAGGACGGAGGCTTAAGTTAATAGTGACACGTACGGTTCTCAGGAGGAGAGACGCATCCCTGCGACCTTCACTCCTGGCCCCAGCCCTCCATGCCACCGATCCGTTCCTCTGTGCACCCAACCAACTCTCCTCCATCCCACCTCCTCCCCAGGAAACGCGCTGCCCTCTGTGACCCGCCCCAGGAGAGCCCCTAGAGGGGAGGAGAAGGGAGGGAGGCAGCCTTCCTAGGACCAGCCGCCAGATGGTCAGTCCCAGGGCAGAAGGTGATGCCCTCTTTCCTGACGGCCCCGCTCCGTTTGCTTACCCTCCACCTCCAGCAGTGCCAAGGACTGGGCGGGTCCCGCCTGGAAGAGGACTTCACCCGCATCCTCGGCGCGCAGCTCGCTCAGCACCAGAATGCGTTTCTTTCCTGGGGGTGAGGAGGGCGCTAATGAGTCAGGAGCCGCCTCTGGGGAGGGTCCGTGGTGAGGGTGGGGCCGGAGCAGGTCCCCGGGTTGGTTGGGACGCGGTAAGTGTACGCTGGGGTGGGAGGAACCGGGATACGGAGAGGGAGGAGGGGCAGTACAGGACTCGGGGCTGGGGGAGGCGAAAAGGCCCGGAGACCAGGTTCTTCGGGTTTGGGGCGGGGCCTATTTGAGCCGGAGGCGGGGCTTATCCTAGTGGGGCGGGATCTGTTTGAGCCTGGGCGGAGCAGCAAGAGGCCAGAGAGGGTAGAAAGGAGGCCAGACCTTCCTGTCGGATGCGGACGCGGCCTCCGGTTCGCAGCGGACGGCCCCCGAGCTCCCAGCGCCCGGCGGCCTCTGCCTCCGACACGACGCACTCGAACGTGGCGCCGTCGCCCTCCCGGGCGCGCACCGACCGGAGATCGGAGAGCATCGACACCACGCGCTCTGGGGCGGAGCCCGGAACGTGAGGCGGGGCGAGGCGGCCTTGGCCCCGCCCAAGCCCCGCCCCTTCTCTAGAAGCGCCAGGGGTCAGCCCCAGGGAAGGATGGGTCTGCAGTCCCCCTGTGCAAGGCCGTGCCCAGCCCCAGCACTGCCCCATACCTACCGCGCACGGTCAGGCGGACGGGCCCGGCGCGGGACGTCCCCGCCACGCAGCTGTAGGTCCCGGCGTCCGAGAGTCCGCAGCGCCGCAGCTGGAGAAGGCGGCGCGTGCCAAGGGTCTGGAGCCTGAGCCGAGGGCTGGGGGTGAGCGCGCGCCCGTCCTAGGGGCGGGAGTTGCAGAGGGTCGGGGCGAGCCCGGCTGAGCACAGGCGGCCGCGGCCCTGGAAGGCGGGGCGGGGCCCTGAGTTGATGTCAAGTGGTCTCGAGGTGCCTTTATGCATGTCTTGTGTTCCCTGGCTGGGATAGGGCTGTCTCATGCCTTCTGGGCCGCGCCAGGAGCCTCTTTGAGAAGGTGTTACTCTTTGGGGACTTTAGGGCCAAGAAGGGGCACCACGGGCGCGGGAAGCCCAGAGCCAGGTACCGATCACACGGAACAAGAGCGCGGATTCTGTAATCAGGCAAACCTGGATTCAAATATGGGCTCTGTCCCTTTTGTCTGTCCTTGGGCAAGTAATTTCACCCCACTGAGCGTCAGTTTCCTCATAAATAACACCGTGATGAGGAGGCCTACCTCACAGTGTTGTAAGGATTAGAGGATTAAATGTAACGTAAGTCTTACCACAGTGCCAGGCACATCCACTCAATGAGTATTAATTTTTTCTGTTTTGGGCATTATTATTGTTGTCATTATGCCGAAGTGGTCTGGGCTGGGGCTGGGCTCTGACCTTCTCCCAGGTAACATCAGCCAAAGCCTGGGAAAGCTCGCACTCCAACGTAGCTGTGTCGCCCTCGGTCACCTCTAGGTCCTGTGGCCCCCGCACAATGGTCACTGGGATCTCTGGGAGTGGGAGAGGGAGGATAGTGCAGAGGAAGCAGGGGTAAAGGCAGATGGGGACTCAGCTTGCAAGGACAAGGAGGACACACTTGGGTACAAGGGGTCAGTGGTGGACACATGATGGTAGACAAGTGATGAATGGAGGCCACTAGTGAGTGAGGGATGTGCTGGGACAAGTGGCCTAAGGGGGATGCTGGTCAGGGGGGGACACAGCAGAGCCAGAGGGTCAATGGGGCAGAAGTGGCCATCTGGGAGCCATACTTTAAGGTGGTCAGTGGTGGACATGCTGGGGGCTAGAGGGGAATGGTGGAAACTGGAGCAGAAATGCTAGTGGAGTCACCCATAGCCAGGCCTGGTCAGTGGGAGCCACGCTTGGCTGGAGTAGGGGGACAGTAGGAGATATTGATCAGTTGGGGACACAATTGGTTCAGAGAAGTGATGGGGGGACCCTAGCACAGGTGTGGTCAGTGGGCAACATGCTGGGGCTGGAAGCAAAAATGGGGACAATCAAGCAGAGTTGCTGGTAGAGTTAGACAGGCACAGTCAGTGGACTGGAGGGACTTGAGTGGTCACAGGGGTCACACTTAGGCAGGCAGAGGGGGCCACAGCAGGCAGGTGTGGTCACAGAATGGTCAGGTGGGCAGACAGTAGGAACCACACTGGCACAGGCATGCTCACTGTGGCACGGTCAGTAGTTCTCAGGGCCTGGGGCAGTCAGTGGCCACAAGGGACTGGAGTGGTCAACGAAGCCACACTCAGTCAGGGCAGTCACTGGGACCACATAGGGCCAATGGGTCAGGGGAGTCACATTCTGGCAGAGGTCAGTGAGGGCCACACTGGGACAGGCATTGTTAGTAGGGGCTACATGGGTAGTGGGATCAATAGTTACATCCAGGGGTGTCAGTAGGGCCAGGAGGGATAGCAAGCAGGCGGTGGTCCCAGAGTCCACACCTCTCACAGTGAGTCTTGCTGCACAGCGCAGGGAATCCACTGTGAAGGAGACACAGCCTGAGTCAGCCAAGCCCAGGCCGCTGAGTACCAGACGGTGCATATGGCCCTCTGTGTGGATGTGGCACTTGGGCCCTGGCTGCAGCCGGACTCCGCCCCGGGCCCACTCCCCGGTCACACCCTCCTGGGACAGCTCCAGTTGGAAAGTGGCGCTGTCCCCCTCGCTGACAGTCACATCCTCCAGAGGCTGTAGTGCTCTCAGTTGTCTCGCTGGTGGGAGGAGATGGGGAGAGAGGAAGGGCTCCAGCTCTGGGCAGGGGTTGTAGGGGCCCACCCACCCCTGGGCCCTGCCTGCACCCAACCTAAGGCCCTGACAAAAGAAGTTCAGAAGCAGGGTGCAGGAGGAAGGGAGCACAGTGACCAGACTTGGTGGGGGGAGGGGTGTATTGGGGTTAGGAAAGGACAAAAATGGGGAAAGGGGTGGTTAGAGGGTTGAGGAGTCTGGGTGACACTGTAAGGAGCATGGAATTTGCAGTCAGACACACTGGGATTGGAACCTAGCTCTACCACATAGTTCGTGTGCTGTGTGATGCTTGGCAAACCGTTTGACCTCTCTGGGCCCTAGTTTCCTCAATTGTACAAGGTGAATATCATTGAAACATGAGTTTATTGTAACGATTAAACAAATGAAATAAATTAGAAGAGAATATGTATCACCGACCACAACCATTCACCAAGCTCTGTGTGGGTATTTTTCATGTCATCTCAGTTAGTGTTCCCAACTAACTGAGGTATGGATGAGCTCCATTTTAAAGGAGACTTGGCTCAGAAAGGTTAAGTAACTAGCATGAGGTCGCACAGCTAAATACAGAGCTCCAGCTTGGGGTGGGGAGTCGGGGATGCTATTTGTCAGCCATCCCTGCTTCTTAAATGGGCATGTGTATCCCTGGGCCACACAACTGAAGGATGAACATGCACATGTCCTTTTGGAGTATAATATTTATGTTTATAGCAAAGACAACTTGGAAATATGAAATAGAATGCAAAATCCACATGGACTACCAAGGTAAATAGTAAACATTAGAAAAAGAAAAGTTTTGCTTTGGGCAGGATGCTTCAGTTTCTACCCCTGGACTGGGATGGCCAGGGCTCTTTCCTCAGCAGCGAGGGGCACTTTGGTGGGGGTCTGAAGGGCTCTGGGACAGCCAGAAAAGGCTGTACCATGGGGCAGATGATGCCTTAGGAGAAGACAGGGCACTCACGCCTCACGCTGAGCCTGGCCAGGGTGCGATCGTGGTGGCTTTCACAGCCATAGGTGCCCTGGTCAGCCAGTAGTACACCATGGATGAAGAGGCGGTGGATGTGGCCATCCTGGGCCATGGACAGGCGAGAGTCGAGGGGGAGGGGGTCCCCACCTCGCATCCAGCGCACAGCCCCTGCTGCACCCACTCGGCCTGTTTCCACTTCGAGGCACACGTCTTGGCCTTCCTCAGCCCGCACATCTTGCAGCCGCCGCAGGAACAGCAGCTCTGTCTCTGGTGGGGAAGAAGAGAGGAGGCCATGGAGCCTGCAGGGGGCTGGAGGCTGGCCTCTGCTGCACCCCACCGGTCTGTCCCTTGGTGGAAGGACGAGGCTGCCAGTGCCAGGGCTGGGAGTACAGGGACAGGGTGCAGAGCATTTTGTCTCCATCAGGACCAAACCTCGAACGTGGAGCCGGGCACTTGTGACCGTGCCCCCTGCCCGTGCAGTCACAGTCCCTGCATCCTCCAGCTGGCAGTTTCGCATGGTCAGTGTGCGGCTTGCACCATTCTGGGCCATCTCCAGCTGGGGCCCCGGAGTGACAATGTCCCCGTTGCGAAGCCAGGTGACGTCGGCATCTGGGGGAGAGACTTCACACCGGAATGTGGCATCATCGCCCTCATGGACAGTTAGTGGTGTCAGCTCTGAGACCAGCTTCACCGGTGGTGGCTCTGGGGGGTGGGGTCAGGCAGTGAGCTGTGCTGGGTCTTTCCCCTTCTCTTCTTTTCATCCCCTGCTTCAGGGTACAGGCCCTCGTTCCCATCATTTAACACACCTTTCATGAGGACCTACTGTGTGTCAGCCATGGGGGTGTCCTAAAGGACAAGATGCCAACCCCCCCCCGCTCCCTTCATCCAGCTCCTCTCAATCCTACCCTGTCTCCCTAATAATAGATTATTTACCATGGACCCTATTTATAGCATTTAAATTGTCACAACAGCCCTATAAGATAAGCACTATCCCCTCATTTCAGAGCTGGGGCCCAGAGAGGTTAAGCAACTTGGTTAACGTCACACAGCTACTGGGGAACAGGATCCAGGCTGGAAGCTGGGTGGGTCAACTCCAGAGGCCCTGCTTTTATCTACTGGGTTATGGCTCCTCCTATTTGAGGGTTCCTGGAAAAGGGAGCCCTGAGCCTGCATCACAGTATCAGTCATTCATGCATTGGCTGGAGCCAGAGGCAGCAAGACGAGGGTAGGGGGATAAAGGGGCTTAGAATGGTGGGGGGTGGTCCTTGGGGGTACCAGGGCCCAAAGGGTGTGAGGAGTGTACTGTTACCTTCCACACTGACGAGGAAGATGCGGCTGTCCTGGGGCGCATCGCACAGGTACTCCCCAGAGTCCCCTCTCCGTGCCCTCTGCACCCGCAGAACCTGCTTGGCCCCGGCCTGCTCCAGCTGCACCCGCCCCTCACTTGCCAGTCGCTCCCCGTCCTTGTACCAGCGCACAGGGCCCCCTGGCCCGGAGAGGTGTACCATCAGCTCTAGGTCCCCACCTGGGGTGCTTCGAACCCTCGTCTGGGCTGCCTCAGGGGCCACCACCCGCACGGGGGGCTCTGTAGGGTCAGAGCTGGGGGTCACTGAGAGGAAGAGGCTCAAGGGCTGCGAGGAGGGCAGTGGGAGGCGAGGTGCGGAAAGGTAATGAGAGAGCTGGGGCAAGGAATGGGCAAGTTGTGCTAGAAAAGTGGGGAAACCCATAGGTTTTGGGGTGCTACTCTCAGGCTACCTGCCCTGGCTGTACTCACCAGCTACCTGAACAGTGAAGCTGAGGCTTGGGGCCTCTGGGGCTGCTCCAGACTGGCAGGTGTAGATGCCTGCGTGGGGGGGCTCTGCAGCCCGGATGCAGAGGATGCGGCGGGGGCCCTCGGCCTGGAGCTCCAAGCCCTCGTCTTCCTGCACCGGCTTCCCATTGTGGCTCCAGAACACAGGGGCGCCAGCCCGGGACAGTTCACAGCTCAGCACCACTGGCTCCCCGGGGGCCACACACAGAGGGCTGGGCGCTGCCTCTGGGGCAAGGAACTGCACTGGGGGCTCTGAGCCAAGAGAGGAGGGGGTCTGTCAGCCCATGCTTGCCCTGCCTCCCCGCCCCGAACTGGGCGGGACTACCCACCGGCCAGGCTGATGTTGAAGGTGACGGCCTCATCACGGGTCTCACACACATACTCCCCGGCATCCTCAGGCTGGGCGTGGGGCAGAGTCAGGGTGCGGGCAGGCCCCTCAGCGCCCAGCTGCAGGGCCTCTGATGCCTCCACCTCCAATCCGTCCTTGTACCAGCGAACCTGGGACCCAGCTGGGGCCACCTCACAGCGCAGCTCCACGCGCCCTGGAGCCCCAAACTGCAGATCCAGGGAGCGGGCTACAGGGTGCACAATCCTCTCTGGTGGGGCTAGCAGGGGGGCAGAGAGAGGGGCACATAGGCTTGGCTAGCAGGCCTCTCCGTGCCTCACCCACCAGCCTTGGCAGCACGGCTCTTGCGAATGGTACCAGCTACAATCCATGGACACTTGCTGTGTGCCAGGCACTGTGCCAAGCACACTGCAGTTCTTTTCTGTCACTCTGGTCCACTCCCCAGGGGGTGCACAGTTGTCGGCTGCACTTTACAGATGAGGACCTGTGATCTTTTTAGAGGAAAATGACTTGCCCAAGATCACACAGACAGAAAGAGGTAGATCCAGACTCACCCACACCCCAGATCTATTGGGCCTTAATGCACACCCCATTCTATGCCCGCCCCCAGCTCCTACTGTTCCCTGCTTTGCCTCCAATGCTTTTACCAACACCTGACGAGCCATCTGTTTTACTCATGCTTTGTCCACCCTCACTAGAATGTAAGCTCCATGAAGATAGAAGGCTTTGTCTTATTGGTTCGCTACTGTATCCCCAGCAACTAGAACAGTGCCGAGCACATCGTGGTTGCTCAGTAAGTATTTGTTTAAAGAATGATCCTAATTGCTGGGTCCTGAGCTGATTTGGGCAAGCAGGACTCTCTGATGGCTGAGAATGAGGAGGCTGGAAGCTGGGGAGCGAGTAGGGATGGTTGGGGGTCTGTCCCTCAGCCTGTGCCTCTCTACCTCTTGGGGTGCCCCAGAGACTGCCCACCTGTGACAGTGACAGTGAAGAAGGCCGAGTCGTCTCCGGCATCGCACACGAACTCGCCCCCATCCTCAGGCTGGGCAGCGGGCAGCACTAGGCGGCGGCGGGGCCCATCGCTCTCCAGCACCAGGGCCTCGCTCTCTTCCACCTCCAGCCCATCCTTGTACCAGCGCACAGGGGCATCCTCCCGAGACAGCTCACACGTCAGCACCACACACTCCAAGCTCACAGCGATTAAGGTCACTTCATCTTGGGGGTATATGATCCGCACAGGGGGCTCTGCAGGGTGGGGGCAACCACAGGCTGTCACAAAGTCACTGCCAGCTTCCTTAGAGGCACTGGCAGCATGAAGCTCCTGTCACTCACATGATAATAAGAGGAGCAAATATAACAATAATAATAAATAATAGGTCCACAATCTGTTCTCTGAAATCCCTGGGGCCAGGGGTGTTACAGAATCCAGAATGCTTTGGATTCCAGAAATGATGCATTTATCATGATCACATACCTCCCTCAGCCCCGACTCGGACACCCCCCAGTCAATCACATTAACATCTCTGCCGTGTCACATATATTATATTCACCCCAAGCAGGATAATTAAAGAGGAGAAATAGCATCACAGCAGTTAAGTTCAGGTTTTACTGAAATGACTTCGAATACCAAACCTAAAAAGAGCCTTTTGATTTTAAGAGTTGTTTTGGTTTTGGAATTGTGGATAATAAAGGATGATGGCTCTGTAACAGCAAGCATTTACGTGCTGCTTCCTAAGGTTCTAGGAACAGTCCTAAGCACTTTGCACATTTAACCTTTGCAGCAATCCTAGGAGCACGGTATTGTTTTATCCCCATTTTCTAGATGATGGAACTGGGGCACAGTAATTAAGCACCTTCCTTACGTTACAGCTCGCCACACCTACTCTAGGGCAGGAGGAAGAAACACCATCTGTTAAAGGGAACTCTGCAGGCAGTGGTGGGGATTCCCAGCCAAGGCTTGCAGGAACGCAGTAATGCTGTTTGCACCTGTGCATGAGTTGCCAACATCTGTCTGGGTGATCCCCAGGGATGCTAAACACTGATTCTGGGAGCTCATCTCCAAGTGCTGCTCATTCCTCCACAGAAAGGGAGCCATGTCAACATTGGCAGTGACCAGTGCGGTGAGCCCACACCCCAATGCCCCGGATTGATCCCCCAAAATCTTCAAGTCTGCAGGAGACTTTAGTGCTCCTTTACTGCTTGGCCCCCTTGTGGCTGGGCTGGGGAACTACTAACTTTCTGGTCTTGGGTTTTGTAGGGGTGCGCCTGGGCAGAGGTACCTGTGGAGCACTCTTGCCTTGAGCCCACACAACCCACCCCCCAAAATGAGCTTGCTCTAAGAGTTTGGAAGATGCAGGCTGGTTATCTGGGGCCCAGCAAGGCCAGGAGATTGCAGAGTGAGACTGCCTGAGGGGTGAGAGAGGTGACGGGTTGTGGGGTGAGGGTAGCGTGCAGCAATGGGACTGGGGTGCCCTGGGACCTCAGCTTGGTGTCAGACTTGATTCTGTGGCCTAGAGCCGAGGTGGTGTTTGTGTGAACTTCCTGTGAAGAGTCTGGTGTTTTGTAGGGAGCCCAGGGTTGGGCTGGAATTTGTGCAGCTGTGGCCATTATTTCTGGCCAGAGCTGGGGGCAGGAGAGGGTAAAGGTGACTCACTGCAGGACAGCACACATGCAGGAAGGCTTCTTCAGCATTGGAGGCTTGTGTGCGCCAGGCTGAGCTATCTGGGGTGCAGGGAGTGCAGGGGCCCTGAGCAGCTCAGCCTGGCTGGGGCATTACTCCCAGGACAGGGCAGGGGGAGGGTGATAGGACTGTGCCAGCAGTAGGATGGTCATTCCAGTGCAGCCATCGGGGTTCTTCTGTGCCACCCAGAACTGCCTAGGCTCTATGACCCCAACACCCTTACACCCCCATACATACACACTAGGATTGGCGCTGTGAGCTGTAGCCCCTAAGTCTCCGGCACCGAACTGCCACCACTTCCACAGTTGCCCTGTGCTTTTCCCGCCTTGAATATTCTCCTTTCACCTCCTGCCCACCCCGCACCCCACTTAGCTTTGTTCATAGTCGTTTCAGCTTTGAAGGCACTTCCTGCCACCCCAACCAGGATGGCAGCCCCCGGCCTTGGGCCCCCTAGGGTGTCCTTTGACAAGCCACATTCTAGGACCCTGCAAGGTGTCTGCCTTTCCTGCCAGGGTGTGTGCTGCGGGAGGGACATGACTGTGTCCATCTGCGTGCTGCTGAGTATCCGGAGCCCGGTCCAGGGCTGGCCCGTGTGTGGAGTGGTGACCTTCTTTATGGCCCTCCCTGACTCTCCTGCTCTGCTCTCTGCCCTCTTCCCTCACAGCACTTATCACGAGGTGTCACTGTATATTTATTTGCGTGTTTATTGGTTTAACACAGGGGTCGCAAACTCAAACGCCCACAGGGGCCAGGTAGGTTAGATCAGTGGCTGAAGCGGTCTGGGAGAGGCAAGAAGGAATAGCAAAGAGGGTGGGACAGAGGAATGTGGGCCCCGCATTATGGGGCAGCTGCTACTCAGTGCCAGCTGTTCGTCGCCATGGGGGGAAGCGGGACCAGAGCCGCCGGGTCTTCGGCTTTTTCAAGAGGACGCATAACTCCGGATTGTTATTTGAACTGTCCTGACTTTGGTAAGACTCTGCAGGCCAAACAAAACACATCTGTGGGCTGCCTGGGGCCCCCAGGACTGCCTGTTTGCGACCCCTGGTTAACAGTGGCCTCCTCAGCTAGACGGGCAGGTCTCGGAGAACAGGGACCGTGTCTGCGTTACTCACCTGTTACTGCCAGCACCCGACTCAGAAAAAGTAATCAGTAAAGGAGATGGTGGAACAACGCTACTCCTGGCAGGGACTCTGGTACATGCACCCACAGCCCACACTGCCCTGCTCACCAGTGTGCTAGCTAGGGGATATGTGGCTAGCTCCCCCAGGGCTCAGGACTGTCCTCTGGGGACCCTGGAGAGCTGGGGTGGGCCCACACCTGTGACAGTGACAGTGAAGGAGGCAGACTCGTCATCGATTTCACACAAGTACTCGCCGGAGTCCTCGAGCTGGACGGCGGGCAGCACCAGGCGGCGGATGGTGTCTTCCTTCTGCAGGAGCAATGCTGGACTCTCCACCACCTCTTCACCGTCCTTGGTCCAGCGCACCTCGGCCCAGGGCCGGCAGAGCTCACAGGTCAGCACCACGCGCTCCAGGCGCACAGCTGCCACGTACACCTTGCCACTAGGGTACACGATCCACGAGGAGACGTCTGGAGGACAGGGACAGTCGCCACTGGGCACGAGGGGCTAGGGCCGGTGTGCCCTGCTGCCCTCCCTGATCTGGGCCTGTTCCCTACTCCTGGAAATTCTACCACATGTTGACGAAGAGGGACCTCCTTTGTACTGTGTCTCACAGCAGCTTGGACAGTTGATGACAGCCAGAGACACACAGTCCCATGAATATGGCCATTGTGGCCAGGGAGACAAAACCACAGTCACCAAATCACATGAGGCTGCACAGTGGGAACCACAGTGTCAGCCTCACCTGGGGAAACACTCCACATTTTCTGGGTTGGGACTGGGATGGTAGGAAGGATAGAACTGGGGAGAGGAGGGTTGGGTCCCCAGATGGGGCTGAGGTCTCCTGCAGGCCTCTGAGAGCTTTTGACCCCTGTAGTGCCTGGGACCACCTGCCTAGACCCTGTCCTGTGGTAGAACTGCCATTCCCAGGGTCAGGCGGTCTTCAGGAGAATGGAGAAGGCAGAGCTTCCCTGGTGACATGTGTTGCCATCACCACTGTACTTATGACAACTCATTTCCTGAGTGTGACTAGACCATGGGTCGAGGAGAAAGGGAGGATGTCCAATCAGCAAGGGAGAGGGTAGCAGGGCCTAGAAATAATGACCCAGAAGTGAGGGTGTGACAGCTGCTCCGGTGGGAGCACAGGGCACCTTCCTGTCCCACCAGGCCCCCCACCTGTGATGGTGACGGTGAAGTAGGCACGCTCCTCTCCAGCGACACACTGAAATTCACCGCCATCTGGGGGCTGGGCGGCGGGCAGCACCAAGCGGCGATGGGGCCCTTCGTTCTCCAGCACCACGACGTCACTCTCCTCCACTTCCTGCCCGTCCTTGTACCAGCGCACGGGGGCGTCCTCTTGGTCCACCTCACAGGTCAGCATGACGCACTCGGAGGTTATGGCATGTACGAACACGTGCTCCTGGGGGTCCACGATGTGCACTGGGGGATCTGGGTGGGAAGCAGAGATGGGATCACACAGACACCCACACTCGGGAGATGGGAGTCCAAACTGGCTGTGTGACCAGGAGACGCTGTCTCCGCACAGGAGGACACTGGGGGACAGTTAAGGCCATGGTGTGTAGGGGGCTCGGAGTTAATGATGTGGGATACTGAGGGCATGACGGTGAGGCATGATAGGAGATCATGTAGCACCTGAGTGCTCAGTGGGACCCCAGAGGACCAGAGGTGGCTGGGTGAAGACATGGAGGGAGGGAGGCACAGAGTTCATACGGCGGCAGCCATGTTTGTCTAGGCGAAGGGAGGTGACTATCAAGCCACATCAGGGCCCTGCTTGCTGTTGTTTTTACAAGGAGGCCCCCAGCAGGGGTAGGAGGAGGACAATGACAGTAGCAGGAGTGGCAACAGTGGGACAGCCATCTCCTGTGGATAGTGAGCTCCCTGTCACAAGGTGCATTCAGGTGGGGGCCACAGGACCTCCTGGCAGTGGTGTTGGAAACAGGATTTTCACTCAGAGTGAGAAGATGAGCAGGACCAGTGGTTCCCAAGCTGCACTCCCAGACAGTTGGCATTTGTTAAGAGAGGATCCCAGGCTCTGCCCTGAATATTCTGGCTCTAGATATTCTCGGGGGCCTGGGCATTTGCACTGATACCAAGCTTCCAGGCTGATCCTGAAGCAGCTTGATCACCAACTGCCTCGTGAAAACCACTGAACTGCTGCACTTAACGCTTCTGTTTGACTGTGACCGCCTGGGGCAGCAGGAGCAGTTCTGGATGTGAATCTGCACTAGGACATTTGTTTGCTGTGTAATAACAAGCAGGTGAGTCACATAACCTCTTAGAGCCTCATTTCCTTCATCTGTGCACTGGAGCTATATTGCCCCTCATTCAGTTGTGAAGATGAAATGAAATGGTGTATATATGAAGTACCTGGCATAGTACTTGGCTCAGAGTAGGTGCCCAATAAACGTTAGCCCCCACCTCTCCTTCCCTTAGTTGTATTTTGAGGGTTAAGAAGCAAGTGCAGACTGATCTGAAGCATGTCCCCTGGCCTTATAGAAACCCTCCCCTGCAAGCAGGCAGAGCGGGGACAGGACTTGCATGGCCCCGGAATCAGCCTCAGCTGCAGGATTCCAGGCCGGTTCCTGACCTTGGACGGTGACATTGAAGAAGGCTGAGACCCCTTCCGTTCTGCACTCAAACTCGCCACTGTCCCGGACTTTGGCCTCGGGCAGGATCAGGCGGTGTTTGCGTCCATCCATCTTTACCACCAGCGACTCACTCTCCTCCACCTTCTGCCCATCCTTGTACCAGGTTGCTGGGAAGTCGGCTCTTGAGAGCTCACAGGTCAGCACCACCCGCTCTGAGGTGGTGAAGGTCAACGACACCTTGTCCTGAGGGCTCAGGATGTGCACCGGGCTCTCTGCACAGGGAGAAGCATGATAAGCATTGCTCTTTCCAGAGTGTCTGCTCAGTGTAGGGGTGGATGCATCAGGGACAACTGCTGTCAACACATTTGTTGGGGTTTTAAAAAATATGTCTGGGCTTACACACCAGCTCTTAAGAACAGTGGTTTTAATGTGCATAAGAATTCCTAGGGAGCCTGTTAAAAACACAGATTCTCAGACCCCAAGCTGGCAAGGACCGAGGAATCCTCATTATAAACTAGCCCTGCAGGTGATTCTGACATGGGCGATCACATTTTGGAATGCGGCTTTGGTTGCTGGTTATTTCTCCCCTTGCCCTCTGCCTACAATGCTGGCAGCTATTCCACCTCAAGACCCCATGCTTGGGCACTGATGGATTTCTAGATTGTTCTTAAAACTCCAGCAATGATGAGATGGCAAACGCTAGCATGAACTTTCAGCCCCCACCCCCAACTGTCCTCCTCAGGGAAGCTTCATTCCCTCTGCTTCCCTGTTTTTTTTTTTTTTTTTTTTTACGATGACCGGTAAGGGGATCCTAACCCTTGACTTGGTGTTGTCAGCACCACGCTCTCCCAAGTGAGCTAACCAGACATCCCTATATAGGGATCTGAACCTGTGGCCTTGGTGTTATCAGCACCACACTCTCCCGAGTGAGCCAAGCGCCGGCCACTTCCCTGTTTGAACAGGTGGCATAGTGTGATTCTGAAGCCAGACTGCCTGGATTCATAACCCAGCGCCACCACGCATTAGCCTTGTGACTTTGGGCAAGTCAGTTAACCTCTCTGTGCCTCAGTCCACCCTTCTATAAAATGGGGATGACAAAAGAACCTATCTCATAGGGCTGTGGAGAGGATTGTGTTAGGACTGTACCTGGCATGTAGGATGTTCCTATGATAGTGTTGACAATTAGACAACAGGGCAGGAAGCAGCCAGGGACTAGGGGCCAGGGTCTGTATCTCTCAAATGAGACGACAAATGTGACAGAATTCTGTAAACCACAAAGTGCTCCAGAGAACTGGGATATGATGCTGATGAAGACAATAAGGGATGCTCTGTATGTTGCACATGGGTTGAGATCAGCCTTCTGAACCTCTGAGCCCTCAACTGAGCCCTCCATGGATGCTTCTTACTCTCCTGGCCCGGATGTGAGAAATGGAAACAGCATCCGCCTTTTGTTTTGCCAACAGGACTTCTGTGTCTTGACCCTATCTGCTCACTCTGGTCCAACCCTGGTCACTGGTACCAACCTTGGATGGTAAGGGCAGCCGAGTCCTGCACGCCAGGGCAGCTGAAGCCAACCAGAGCCCCGCTGTCCTGGTGCCTGACGGCTTGCAGGATGAGTCTGTGCTGCAGGCCCTTCTGCTCCACGCGGTACCGCAGGGCCCAAGGCTCCACCTGGCCCTCTGGCTCGTTACTCTTGAGCTCTTCTCCATTAAGGAACCAGGTGCCCTGGATGATAGTGGAGAGATCCAGGGAGAAGACAGCGTCTTCCCCGTCGTATACCTGCACATCCTCCAGACCTGCCACTAGGCGAGCTGTGGGCACTGAGGCAGGGACAGAGTGCAGCTGTCAGAACCAAAAGGGGTAGCAGAGGGCACAGACTGGCAGGTGGAAGGCATATAAGAGGACAGGGGCTGAGGGTCAGGGAAGGGAGGAGAGGTGATGGGAAGGCTGCTGACGGGCAGGCTCTGGCAGGACCAACTCACCCAGGTGAGCAGAACCGTGGAACACAACGTGGGGACTGCGGCCGTGTTCGCTTACAGTGCAGACACGGAAGCGGTAGTCACCCTCGGAGGGCACACAGTCCCCTGGCACCTCCACAGCTCCAGCTTTCTCAATGCTGAAGCACTGGATCCAGTCTTCAGAGCCCACCTCCTGCCGCTCCAGCCGGTAGATGAAGGGGGTCTCAGGAGCTGGCTCGGGAGGCTTCCAGGTCAGCAGGACTGTGTTCTTGTGGCCCTTAAACATCTCTACCGAAACGGGGGGCCCGGGGGGATTGTGCTTGACACCTGAGAAAAGGCAAGGTTTGCATCTGAGCCCTGCTCAGGCCTTTCATAGGCCTTCCACCTAAATCTACTTTGCCAACCCACGCTCTGGCTTCTGGTCACCCTCCTGCCCTGGTCCTCCAGTCCAGAAGCCTTCATATCCTCACATTTGACTCTGAGTAGAGTGGTGGTACGGGAATTGCCCAGCCTAAAGGTGACCTCGCCAGCATCTTCTCGGGTGACCCCCGGAAGGACCAGGGCATGCATGTGGCCGGAACTGCTCTGGCAGGTGTCCGGCAGCTCCTCCCCATCACGGCTCCAGCACCCCTCAACCCCAGCTTCTCGCGTCTCCACCAGCAGCACCGCGTTCTCTCCCTCCAGGACATCGAGCTTCCGGGGCAGCCGCTTCAGGATGGGCCCTGAGATGCAGATGGGAACCCATTAGCCCGGGGTCTGAGCACCTGCCTGCCTCAGCCTCAGCCTCCTCCCGCTGGCCAGCAGACCTTTGACCGTCACATTGGCCACGGTGCGAACCCGGCCCCGCATCTCGCACAGGTAGACGCCATCATCATCCGCCTTCAGCCTGTGGATGATGAGGCGCCGGACAGCGCCCTCTTCGATCTGCTCGTACTTGCGGCAGGGCAGCAGCCGCTGGTCCTCACGGAACCAGGCCGTGGGGATGCGGGAGTTGGGTACTTTACACTCCAGCACGGCGATGCCTTGCTCCCGGCCCTCCACGTCCTGCAGAGGCCTTGTGAACCGGAGGCGGGGCTCTGCAAAGAGGGGAGAGTCAAGAGAAGGCTCTGGAGAGGGGCCGGACCAGGAGGAGGACTCCTAAACACACATTAGCTTGTGCCGTTTGCTCTTTTCCCAGAGCCAGCAGGCACTGTGGAATCAAAGAAAAACCACTGGAAAGAAAGTGGCTGGCCTAAATTCTCTGACCCTAACACTAGCCACATCACCTTGATCAAGCCCACTTTAATGTTCCTGTACCCCAGCTTCCTATTTGCAAATGGAGAAAGGGAGGGGAGGGGTTAGATCAAATAAGTAATTTTCATATTCCTCCCTGGGGCCCTTCAGAGGCACCTTACAAATTCTGCAGGGGTCTTGAGCTGAATTTCAGGCATTTTAACCATTTTCCAAACTGTATTTCAAAAAAAGAACACACAGTGTTGGAAACGACCAGAGGGTTAACTTGGGTTGCTGGAGAAGCACGTTTCTTGGGCAGCTCTGGGAAGCTCCTCTTGCCTGCCTGCTGGGCTTTTCTTTCCTGGTGTAGCTCCAGGTCAGCACTAGCCTCGTGAGTCTGTACACATCAACCTGTACCACTGAGGCCACCACTAACGTCCAGGTGCCACACGCTTGGGTTCGTGCCAGCAGGACTTGGGAGAATTTGCCAATTTTCTTTCCTCCGAGGGAAAAAGTTGGGCAATAACTAGTGAAGGTGTGCTCCTGAGTTGTGATGCAACCCTGTTATGGAGAGCTTTAACTTCATCATGAGCTTGGCGTGTGTTTTTTTCCTCCAAATTTTCTGTTTATGAGTAATGTAAGCATTTATTAGATATTTTTGGTATTTTAAGCATACCATAATACTTAAAAGATTTAAAGCATTTATTAGATATTCAACTTTGTAATGTAAATTTACACTCCTTTACCTTCCTCTTCTTTCAAACCTGGGTAGCAGTTTAATAAAAGAATAGTCAAAATTTGCAGGATGTTTTTCCTCCCTCAAGTCTACCTTTCCTGTGAATCTGTTGTTTCTCAATGTGATCCCTGCAGCAGGGCCTTCCCCATGGGCTTCAGAGACTAGACTTGGCTATGAATGCAGCCTCCACTTCAAATGTGTGTATTCAATAAAATAGTCCCCTTGTTCTCCCTGATTAGCTTTATAAGTTATAAATTTAGAGTTAGTAATTCACACCCATAAAATGCTCCTTTTATGTGTCTCGAACATTGGTGCTGCAGATGCGAATTCAGTTAGGCAAGGAGTAAAATAACAAAGAGGTTTAACACCACTGGACGGGAAGAGTTGCAGGGCCCTCAAGGTTAGTACATTCCTTAGTGGATTTCCACCATCTGCCTCAGAATCGCTTGGGGAGTTTGCTAAGAAGTTCCTGGGTACCCTGGAGACCTACTAAATCCGGATTCCTGGGGGGTGGGGGGGGTGGGGGCCTGTGGGCAGGAAATGGTGTTTTAGTACTCCCGGGAACCCTCCCCTCTCCCCAGTCTTCTGGGCAGCGCCCGGCAGAAGCGAGGAGGGGTGCAGAAGCGAGGAGGGGTGCAGAAGCGAGGAGGGGTGCAGAAGCGAGGAGGGGTGCAGAAGCGAGGGGGGGTGCAGAAGCGAGGGGGGGTGCAGAAGCGAGGAGGGGTGCAGAAGCGAGGAGAGCTACGCGGGCGCTGGAGGCCCCTCCCCGGTACCTTTGACGTGCAGCTGCACGGCGCTGAGCGTCTGGCCCGCCGAGTTGCGCGCGGCACAGACGTAGAGCCCGCGGTCCTTGGCCTGGCAGTAAAGCACTTTGAGCACGAAGCCGCCATCGCGGTCGCGGTACATGAGGCGGCGGCGGTCGGGGAGCAGCGGGCGGCCCTCCCAGTGCCATTCGATCTCGGGCTCGGGCTTGCCCATCACGTAGCAGCGGAACTTGGCGTGCTTGCCCTCGTTCACCCAGAAGGTCTTGGGCGCGCACTTGAGCGGCTCCACCACGGGCGCGGGCGCGGGCGCCTCGTCGGGGTCCGCGGGCGGGCTCTCGGGGGGCTGGTGCACCTGGAGCAGCGCGCCGGCCTGCGCGTGGCCGTGCGCGTTGCGGGCGTGGCACACGTAGACGCCCGAGTCGGGCAGCCGCGCCGCCACGATGCGCAGCGCCAGGCTCCGGCCGCCCTCGGCGCGGCCCGGCTGGAGCGCGAAGTGGCTGCTGTCCCACACTTCGTCCAGGGCCATCCCGTCCTTCTCCCAGTACAGCGTGGGCTCGGGGAGGCCCCCCACCTGGCACGTCAGCACCACCTCCGCCCCCCGCAGCACCCACTGGGATCGGGGCCCCGTCAGGAACACCGGGGCGCTCTCTCCGGCCCCCGGCGGCGGCAGCGGGCGCTCGGCGGGCTGGAGCTCGGGCTCGGGGGCCGGCGGCTCCAGCACGGTGACGGCCGCCGCCGCGTAGGCCTCGCCGGCCGCGTTGCGGGCGCGGCACACGTAGACCCCCGCGTCGGTGGGCAGCGCGCCGCTCAGCAGCAGGCTGTGCTCGGCGCCGTCCGCCGGGAAGCTCAGGCGCTCCGAGGCCGCCAGCTGCTGCCCGCCCTTCTCCCACACGACCGTGGGCGGCGGCTCCCCGAGGACCACGCACTTGAGCTCGGCCTCGGCGCCACTTAGCACCCGCACGGGCCGCGGGAAGCGCAGGAAGCACGGGGGGCTCCCCTGATCCCCCGAGCCCGCCTTCATCGCGGCGGCCGCAGACAGACCCACGGGGCGCGGGGGAGGGGCGGGCGGCGGCGGGAGTCCGGGAGGCGGGGCGCGTCTGGGGACCCGGCGCGGGGACCCGCGGAGCTCTCCTCTGGCCGCCCGCTCCCGGCTCGCCTCCTTACCCTGGGCGCCGAGCTGCGGCTCTGCAGCGGCGGGCGAGATTCCCGGGCCGGAGCCCGGAGCTCAGGGGGCAGTCCTTCCTGTTTGTCTTTCCTGCGAGGGGCCCCGCAGCCTCCTCTGCTCGCGGCCTGGCTTCCTGCTCTTGGGAAGCCTCTCTTCCCAGCCCCCTCCCACACACGGCCTGGGCCTCTTTCTCCTCCTCCCTCCCACCTCCAGCCGCCAGGTCCCCAACCGCCCGCCAGGCTTGGGCCTGAGTGGCAGAGGCGCCTGCAGCTGCCAATCCCAAAAATATTCTCTGATGACACAGCTGGAGGACACGAGCCCAGACTGGCTCCTCCAGGCTAAGTTTAGAGCAGGCGGGACCACCTGCCCCCTGCCCTAGCCCCTGTTCTAGCCCCACAGCCCTCCCCCCCATGGCAGGCCCAGCAGCTGCCTGGTTGAAAGGGGCCCCAAACGGTGGGGGGGGGGGGGCTGTGCATTCTGTCCCTCTGACAAATGACACTTTCAAGAGCTGGCCGACCCCATCTCCCAGGCTCCTGTCCCACCCGATGTCATCTCTTTGCCGGGTGCTGGGATGTGAGACTCACACACAGCATGTGTGTGTGTGTGTGGGGGGGGGGGGAAGGAGTTGTATGTCTGTTTGCGTGGGTCAGGTCACTTGGGGTGAAAGCCCTCCCCAGCCCCCTCCCCCACATTCCTGGCGGGAGTGGGAGATAAGGCTCAGGGCCATAGACTTCTGCGTCAGAGATAGGAGGTCTCAATGCCATGGGCAGGGGCAACTTGGACTACAGGGCGTGGGAAGGACTGGGGAAGACTGGGGTGAGTGGGTAGAAGTGGGCGGGTGATGGGATGGGGAGGGGAGAGTGGAGAGGCCCTGGTCACACCCTAACAGAGGGGCACAGGGCAGAGTGCAGGTTCCCCGTTGGCAGGGCCAGGTGAGCTATGGTGCCCCAGCTGCCCCTGCTGCTCCTCTTCCTGCTGGCCCCACAGGGCAGGCACGGCTGCCACGGGCCACCAGAGCTGGATCGGGAGCTTATCCTGGCCAAGGTGAGGGCCCTGTTTCTGGATGCCTTGGGGCCCCCGGCAGTGACTGGGGAAGGTGGGGATCTTGGAGCTAGGCGTCTACCCCGAAGACATGCCTTGGGAGGCTTCACGCGCGGGGGCTCTGAGCCCGAGGAGGAGGAGGATGTCTCCCAGGCCATCCTTTTCCCAGCCACAGGTAATGACGGTGGGGAATTGGCAGGGTGACTTTGAGAAGCAAAAGTGGCACTGTGTGGGTTTGGGAGCCAGGTAGACCTGGGTTTGAATTCCAGCCCTGCTGCTTAGCTGGCTTTGCAACAATGGGCCAGTCAGTAACCTCCCTGAATCTCTGTCCCCTCGTCTGTAAAATGCGTGCTAATGCCTACGTCTCAGGATTAAGTGAGACCGTATACCTAGTGCATCGCACATAGGAGGCATTTGGGAGGTATCTGTCTGGGGGACCAAGGGTCTCTCGAGACAGAGATGTCTGGGCTCGGGTCCTTTCTTGCCACGTTTCCTCCTATCTCTGCCTCGGCTTTCTGCCCCAAACCCTGTTTCTTTAGCCCCAGGTAGCCAAGACTTGAGAAGATTTCAGAGATGCAGGAAAAAGATTAGTTGGAAGACTTTTCTGAGAAACTAGTTCTACCTTCTCTTGAGTTCCTGTCTTACCTCCTTGTGTATGTCTCATGTTCCACTGACTGAATGAATAAAGCTGTCCTCCGGGTGGGCTTTCTCATCATCTGGCCCACCTTTCTCTTAGAGAGGACCCCTTGCCTCCCTCACTTCAGCCCCCATGCAGCACTGTGGGGAAAGGTATGGTTTGGAATCAGGCAGATTCCCCAGCCTGACCACTTAGTAGTTCATTGTCACTTCACCTCTCTAAGACTCAGTTTCCTTATCTGCAAAATGGATTGATTGCAATTGAATTTGTAATGAGAGAAGCCGAGTAACAGCATAGCTCCAATTGCCAGCCCTTCAACTGGTGCTGGTCTGTGACTTTTTAGTATAGTCTGTGTGTATGTCAGGGAAGGATGCTAACTGCACTTTCTCGGAAAGGACTGCCTTCAATTCTGAGTTATATCCCCCCTCCTTTTCCTCCTCCTCCTTTTCCTTCTCTTTTTCCCTCTCTTCTTTCTTCCCCTCTTTCTCTTCCTCTCCTCCTCCTCCATTTTTTTTTGTATTAAGCTGTCTTTGAAAAATGGAATTATTTTAAAGAATTTATCATACACTATTTCTGACATGCCAAAAGATAGCAAGAGAAATATAACAGACACTCATGTGCACACCATTCAAGGTACCATTCATTTCACACCATCCAATGAACAAAAATGTAATCTAACTACTAATTCTAAGTGCTTGTGGAGGTAGAGAGCATCAGGGCATCTTACACATTGCTGATGGGAATGTTAATTGGTAAAACCAGTTCAGAGAGAAGTTGGCAACATCTTGTATTTTAAAAAATCTTTTAATGATGAAATAAAAATGCGGGGAGTCTGGATAAGTTCTTCCAAGACTAGGGAGAGTCCCCAAGTCTGGGAGGACACTCAGCAGAGGGCATGGCACATCATTAGCACTTCTGAGTGGAAGCCACATCCCTCCTGTTGAGGAGGAGGGGTCCTGGGTCCTGCCAGTCAAAGCTGCCATCTCCCTTCCCCTCTGTCTCCTGCAGGTACCAGCTGTGAGGACGAACCAACTGCTGGAGAGCTGGCCCAGGAGGTTGAGGAGGGCCTCTTCACGTATGTGTTCCGGCCATCCCAGCACACACGCAGTCGCCAGGTGACTTCAGCCCAGCTGTGGTTCCACACGGGGCTGGACGTGCAGGGCACAGTGGCCTCCAATAGCTCTGAGCCCCTGCTAGGCCTGCTGGTACTGTCATCCAGGGGTCCCACGGCTGTGCCCATGTCCTTGGGCCAGGCGCCCCCTCGCTGGGCTGTGCTGCACCTGGCTGCCTCTGCTCTCCCTCTGCTGACCCACCCTGTCCTGGTTCTGCTGCTGCGCTGTCGTCTCTGTTCCTGCTCAGCCCGGCCTGAGGCCACACCCTTCCTGGTGGCCCACACGCGGGCCAGACCACCCAGCGGAGGGGAGAGGGTCCGACGCTCAACTCCCCC
Organism: Cynocephalus volans; assembly: GCF_027409185.1. NCBI lineage: Eukaryota > Metazoa > Chordata > Mammalia > Dermoptera > Cynocephalidae > Cynocephalus > Cynocephalus volans. Next base: position 283,185,679 of record NC_084460.1, read on the forward strand.
GATATCCTGGCCTTGGTCTCCTGCTGCTCTGCGCCTGCTGCAGAGGCCTCCGGAGGGAACTGCTGCCCATGCCAACTGCCACAGAGCAGCACTTAACATCTCCTTCCAGGAGCTGGGCTGGGATCGGTGGATTGTGCATCCTCCCAGTTTCATCTTCCACTACTGTCACGGTGGCTGTGGGCTGCCCACCCCACCAGACCTGTCCCTGCCTGTCCCTGGGGTTCCCCCTACCCCTGGTCAGCCCCCTTCCTTTGTGCCAGGGCCCCAGCCCTGCTGTGCTGCTCTCCCGGGGACAATGAGGCCCCTACATGTCCGCACCACCTCAGATGGAGGTTACTCTTTCAGGTATGAGACAGTGCCCAACCTTCTCACGCAACACTGTGCTTGTATCTAAGGGGGCCCTACTTCCTTATCCCATGGCTGCTGGCCAAGCCCCCATCATCATCAGCTGGGAGGATGGGCAGAGTTCAATACATTCTTGTAGATGTGTCCCACTCCCCCTCCTTCCACGTCTCTGCCTGAGGGCCTGAGGGCTCCTTTCCCCAGCCCACCCCTGTCCCATGGGTAACGTGACAATAAAGAACACAGTGCATATGACTTGGCATGCATTCTTGGCTTCTCTGATACGGCATTGGGGAGGTCTGGGCCCTGGGAGCATAGGATTGTGGGATCTCAGGTCAATCAGCTGCACTTGACCTCGGATATCTGGGGTTCTAGAGCTGTAATTGGGTATGTATCTGTTGGAAATCTACAGTGCTTGGGGATGACATAAAGGTGTCGAAGCTCCTTGGACAGCCACTCTGGAGACAGAACTGGCCTTCATGCAAGTCGAACCTGACATGTCAACCAGGTTGCCTGTTGTGCAGCACCTATAGGAAACTGCTGCACTCATAGTGTCTACACCCAAGGCGGCCATAAGCCCCCTTTCCTGCCGTTATCTGCCCGAGCTGATGGAGAGCTAGCTCAATGTCAGGTGATTCACAGCCTGACCAGAGATCATGGCCTTTGGAGCCCCACAGCGATCATTATTCAGAGCTGGTCAGATTTGGGGTCTCTTGGGAGCTTGGGAAGGAAGTAAGGAAAAAATGTATGAGTTGGCAGCGTCAGAAAGAAGTTAACAAGGGCAGGGAAGCATGTTCTGTTAAGGTCAGACCACAGAATGAAGACTTAAGGATTTCAATTGCCAAGGGTCCTGGGGCTCCTTTGAATCCATTGCTGGCTCTTGGTGTAGACTCTGTGAGATCTTGCTCTATTGGGATTCTGGTTCTTGAAATCTTTGGCTTCCTTGTTGCACCTTATATATCTTTATGTAGCTCCCTGAAGTCAGCTTTTAACGTCAGAAGGGTGGAAAGACAGAGACTATGACAGAAAAAAATGTGCTCTTCTGTGAATTTGTGCATGCAGAGTATGGTGCAAAACAGTCCTTTTCTTTTTCTACTGCATTTTCTATCAGTCCATTCTGCCTCCAGAATTGGGCATTGGGAAGCACCTCTTCTCTGGCTTTCCTCCCTGCTGTTTTCACTCAGCCCCACCCCAGGGTCCTGGCTGTCAGGCGATCTGATCCATTCCATCCAGTCTCTTTCACGCGCATGTGTGTGTGTGTGTCTGTGTGTGTGTGTGTGTGTGTGTGTGTGTGTGTGTGTGTGTGTGTGTGTGTGTGTGTGTGTGTGTAGGGCTGGGATGTTCAGGTCCATCAGACTGAAACTCGAGAGCACTTTCTGATATTAATTGCGCAACTCCAGTGTGTAACCTAACAGAGTCGCTGACTCGTTAAAAACTCTCTTCTACCATCCCTGCTTGATGGGGTGGGTGGATAAGCGCCTGCCCCAGCAAGAGGGTGCAAAGGGGAAAGGATCCCATCATGTCACGCTTATGATAACACCCTCCCCCTACCTGAGCTAACCTGAATGAGCCACTATTCCTCCAGAACAGGAGCCCTTCAGAGCAGACACGCACACGCTCCTCACAAGCTCCAGTCTGTTGACAAAGTCCCCCAGGAGGCTGCCACTGCTCTAAGGGAGAAACCTGCCTGTTCATAGTCCCGAGTCTCTCCCAGAACCCTCATCTTTTTTTATTTTTAATTGGCATTTTCTTTTTATTTAAATATTATAAAATTTGAACATTCATTTTAACTTAAGCCACCCACATCCATTGTATTAACAACTTTCATAAAATAATGTTTACTGCATGATTTTCATACTTTGGCATTTTTCAAAGCAATGTTCTTTTCAATATTTCTATACAACTATATTTGTATTATGTATATATGTATGTAAATACGTATTTTATGCAATACACAAAGAATCAATTAGCCTAATGAAACATTGGCCATCACAGTATAAGCTTATGTATAAGATTCTGCTTTAGTTTTTGAAACAAACATGTCCAGAACCCTCATCTTGACCCAGCATTGGAACCATGGAACTGCTGTGGGCTCAGGGATCCGGGGTCCCTCCTCAGGTGTTGGACTGGGGAAAGGGCTGCTCGGCCAGTGGTGGGCATGGGAGTTTTCCTCAAGCCTTTCTGAATCTCACTTGCTCCCTGTCTGGCTTCCCTGGCTAGATCCCCCCCTGCCCACACAGTGAGGCCTTTCCCTGGGTTCCTTAATCTTCCTGTTAGGCTGAGGTTCCTCATTCAGGCCCCCAGAACCCTGTTTTACCTAGACTTCTGTCACAGGGATGTGAATAAGCTTTGAGGGCTGGGGGCACTGTACTAAGGAGCATTAGGCCAGTGAGCAGCCTGCTGTTACAAGTCAAAAATTTTCAATGCCTGAGACAAAGAGAGAAAAGTGAGTACAACCAGTGAGTCTTTCACAAAGCCAAATGTCTTCACTTTAAAGGGCTGTCCTTTATCCAGAGGTTATCCTTTCTGTGTGTGTGTGCGTGTGCGTGTGCGTGTGCATGTGCGTGTGTGTGTGCGTGTGTGTGTGTGAAAGTTTTATTTCTTTTATGATACTGTGGAGATGGCAGAAGGTAGTGATTGTTTGTTTGTTTGTTTTATAAGTTTTTACTTAACAAAATCAAAACTTAGCAATTCTGGTTTGGAACCTAAGATTTTTCCTTGGCATTTTGCTGTTCTGTGAAGTCCCAATGTCTGGGAGTCACTGGTTTGGGCCACCCCTTCCAGGGTCTCTAAGGACTCAGATTCTGCTAATGTAGCAAATCTGAAAGAATGTCCACCTCTCCTTAAGGGGGGCCTGACTGTGGCTATGAACATCTTTTTGTCCTTGATCCTCACCATGAGGCCAACCCAAGAGCTGTGGACTTCAAAGATGCTCCCTGTTCCCAGTGCAATCATTGGGGACATTCTGTGAATACTCTTAATTCAGAGCCAGTTTAAACAAAAAAACAACTCAAACTGCTTAGACCAAAAAAACCCTCAAAAAACAAAAAACATAAAACCCCAAAACATCAATACTGGCTCGTTGGTTCATGACAAATCCATGGGCGCAGTTGGCTAAGGTATGGCTCGATTCTGGGCTCAAAAGATGCTATCATGATCCACCTGAAGGTTTCATTTCCCCTGGGTTGGCTGCATCCCAGGACCATAGTGGCCTTGGGCAGCTCTAGGCTCGCCATGTTTAGTTATACCACTTTATCCAGCAGGAGGGAGTTTGCTTACAAAAGTCCCAGGATAGGTCTTGATGGCTTGACTGGCCTGATTAGGGTCACATGCTCTTCTAGCAAAGGTGGCCTGAGTTAATATCTTAGGTCAGTACACGTGTCCCACTCCCGGAGCCCAGAGCCTAAAGCACAAGGGTTAAAGTTGAAGAAAGGTAGTATCCCCAAAGCAGGGGCCAGTTACCAGCAACAGGTGAGGTAGATGCTGAGAGGCAAGTACTATTTCTTCCTCCTCCTAATTCTCTCTTAAATCAAGCCCTTTCTCTTTCCCTACGTAGATGCTATTTTGCAATTCTTGATTGGGCAATTCAGCAGTCTCCTTAACCAGTATCGAGGCAGTCACTCTCTGTCCCTCCATCCATCCTCCACATGGCTGCCAAAGAATCCTTCTGATGTGATCATTATCACTTACGTGGCTTAAAAAATTGTTACACAAAGTTCAACCTCCTTCGTGTGGAGTAAAAGCCCTTGACAATGGACCCTAAACTTACCCTCACAGCCTGATCTCCTACCCATTCCTCCCTTACTCTCCCCACCAAACCACACTACCTGACTCTGTTGACACAAATTCTGGTCATTCCACAAATACAGCGTTTTCTTCTCAAGCTGCCATGTCTTTAGCATCTTTTCTTTAGCAACTCCTCCTTTGAGATCCCATTCTGATATCATCTCTTCTGTGATTCTTACCTTAACTCCCAGATGGCACCGTTTTTCACTCCTTCACTGCTTCCTGGCACTTTTTCATTTTGATTAAAAAAGAAAGTTACTGGGCCGACCCCATGGCACACTCGGGAGAGTGCGGCGCTGGGAGTGCTGCAGCGCTGCCGCCGTGGGTTCGGATCCTGTATAGGGATGGCCTATAGGGATGGCTGGTGCGCTTGGTGCGGCCGGTCACAAAAAAAAAAAAAAAAAAAAAATGACTAGTTTTTGACTTTATAAGTAACAAATAGACATTCTCACTGTGAAGATTCAAATATTAAAGACACAGCTGAAGTTTCCTGATTCTTACTCCCAATTCCAGTTTCCTCCACAGAGGTAAGTATCCTGCAGACATATTTCTATGAGTTTACGTACACACACACACACACACACACACACACACACCATAGAAAGAGTCTTTTAAGCGGTGTTGTGCAGTATGTATTGGGCTGCAACAATTATTACTTTGTACTCTGTCTTCTTTGACTTTATTTTCCAGTTTTTCTATTACCTTTTTTTCTTTAGCAATCACAGTCCCCACCCTGAAGAAACGATTCTTTTGTTAATTTTGTTATTTATATGACGAACACTTATATAGCACTAACTATATGCCATGCATGTTAAAAGCTCATGTAATCTTCACAATGATTGTATGAGGTAGGCACTGATATTATATGCTTTGCACAGATGAGGAAACTGGCACACAGAGAGATTAAATAATTTATCCAGAGTCACATCCCTAATAAGTGGTGAAGCCAGGATTTGGACTCCAGAAGTCTGGTTCAAGAGTCCGTGCACACACCACCACATTGCATTACCTCGCCTCCATTTCAAGTGTGCTTCCTGAGCAGATGAAACTATCCAGTGCATTGATGAGGAGGGCATCTTGGCCCCAGGACAATTCTGGAGATGGCAATCACTTTTCATCTCTGAAATTTCTTTCCTTTTTTAAAAAAATTTTTTATTTTTTCTAAAGATGACCGGTAAGGGGATCTTAACCCTTGACTTGGTGTTGTCAGCACCACGCTCAGCCAGTGAGCTAACCAGCCATCCCTATATAGGATCCGAACCCGTGGCCTTGGTGTTATCAGCACCACACTTTCCCGAGTGAGCCACGGGCTGGCCCTGAAATTTCTTTCCTTTTAATGTTTCTTTTTTTCCCCCTCCCTCTCCCTTCCCTGCTTTTTTGCCTACTTTGTCCTATTCGAGTTTGAACAAATTTACTGAAACATTTGCTCACCATTGCTTTATGCCTATTATTCTTCCTCAAAAATGGATTTTTAAAAAATGCTGATAAATCACTTTTATTATTTATTTCAGAGTAGGTCTGCAGGTGATAAACTTTCTAAGTCCCCACCTAACTCAAAAAGTCTTTATTTTCACATTTGAATGATGGTTGGGCTGTGTATATAATTCCAAATTCAAAGATAGTTTTCCTGTGAACTTTGAAAACTTCTCTTCCTTTTTTGTCTTGCACCCTGTTTTTCAATGAGAGAATGTCAAAATTACTCTCATAGCTTTGTAGTTCATCTATTTTTTTTCCTTTTCATTGGAAGTTTTCAGGATTTTCTCCTTACCATGGCATCTGAAATAGCATCATGATAGAGCTACATTTTAGTTTTAAAAACAGATCCTGATTGGCACTTGGTGGGTGCTGTGGTTTAAATGTCCCCCTCCAAAATCATTTAAGTTTGATAACTGTTGTAACAGTATAAAGAGGTAATAAATCAGAATATAATATTTGAAAGGTGGGGCCTTTGGAAGGTAATTGGATTGTGAGGGTTCTGCCCTCATGAATGGATTCATTCATGAATCAATGGGTTAATGAATGAATGGGTTATCACGGGAGGGACACTGGTGGCTTTATAAGGAGAGGAAGAAGTGCATTAGTGCACTCTTGCTTAACCCTTGCCATGTGACACTCTGTGTCATCATGGGACTCTGTAGAGAGTCCCCACCAAGAAGGAAGCCCTCACTAGAACTGCACCTCAACTTTGGACTTCCCAGCCTCCAAAACTGTAAGAAATAACATTTTGTTTCTTATAAAGAAACTACCAGTTTCAGGTAGTCTGTTAGAAACAACAGGAAATGGACTAATACAGTAGACCCTTTCAAACAAGATTCATAATTTTCTTTGGTTCCTGAAAATTTTATTTATATGAATATTTCCTCTCACATTCTTTCTATTTTCTACTTCAGAACTTTTATTAGGTGATATCAAAAGTTTTAGAAGGATCCTCTACATATCATAGCTTTTCTTTTTTTTAAATAAACACTTTCCATATCTCTTGCTATGTGCTGGAAAGACGTATTTGCCCAGTCCTTTAGGTCACACATGCACCCTTTAGCTGTGCCCATTCTGATCGTTCTGTTGAGGGCTTTTTGTTATTTTGTTATCACGTTCAATTTTTCAGTTGATTTTTTAAAAAAAGTGATATCCTTTCATAATTATTCTAAAGTCCTATTCTTGTTCTATGAGCATTTTTACTGGATGAAAATTCTTCAATATGTCGGATTTGGTATTTCTCTTTCAAAATGCTGACTTCCTTCAAATGTTTTGTAATTACTGGTTGGAAGCTTATCTTTTATCTGAGATTCTCTGTTAGGCTGTTTGCCCTCTCTGTATACTCCCTAGTGAATGGGTATGAGAGGGTTCCGTGGTGTATATCCTAGTCTATTGTCAGTAATTGTCTGGCAGGGGTGGGATATTCTGCTGGGTGAGGTACTTTGGCAGCTGGTCTTCTGAAGCAGGGTGTTTCCCTTTCCTCTCTTCCTAGATGTCACGAGCCATCAGGAACAGTCCTTTCTCTCATATCCACTGTTCCCTCCTGGAGACAGATAAGCCTGCTGGAGTTTCTTGGCTCCAGGAGGCAAGAAGGGGATGTGGAGTTGTTGACATGTTTGGTGGTACCTGTTGCAGCATCTAAATAATCAGAGCCTTCTTGGCGCCTCTGAGTCCGCTCGTGCTCCCGGGACCCGCCCTCTTTGGGCATGGAGTACTCTTGGGGCCTTTTTCATCTTCTGGGTCTGTCTATTGCTATGTACATCTGGAGCTGTGGTTTTCTTCTCTGACCAGTTCCCACCTGCCATATGTCTCTCAGGAATTCCCCATGGTTTCTGATCCACCAAGGGTTCCCCTTGTTGTCCAGGGTGATAGTGAATTATTTCTGTTATTTCTAAAGAGTTGGGATGAGAGGGAGAGGCTGCAGCATGCACACAAGTCCCCACTTATCTGCAGAGGATACTTTCCAAGACCCTCAGTGGATGAGTGAGACAATGGGTAGTACTGAATCCTGTATGTACTATGCACAAGTTTCTTTTTCCTTCTTCACGATTTCATAAACAGAAGATTCATTCTTACTGTAGATCTTAGTGACCTCAACATACAGTTTTTTTCTTTCCTTATTAAGTTGAGAACTTTCCCCTTTTCACTTAAAGGAAGCCCTTTATGGCTTCTCTTTGGCATATCTGAATGGCCAGCATCACTACTCTTGCATTTGGGGTCATTATTAAGTAAAATCAGGGTTACTTGAGCACAAGCACTGTGATATGGTGACAGTCAATCTGATAACTGAGAGGGGTACTAAGTGACTAATATGTGGGTAGCATTTACAGCATGAATTCATTGGACAAAGGGATGATTCATATCCCGGGTGGGACAGAATAGGACAGTGAGAGATTTTATCACGTTCCTCAGGACAGCACACAATTTAAAATTTATGAATTACTTATTTTGGGAATTTTTCATTTAATACTTTTGGGCCGTGGTTGACCACAGGTAACTGAAACTTGAAGGAAGCAAAACCACAGATTGGGGGACTGCTGTATTCAGTTTGCCATCTCGGACTGGAACCATCTCCCATAGCACTATCTCTACCAGGACATGCCTCATGTTTGTGGTAGGCGGAATAATGACTCCCTCCACCAAAGACATCCACGTCCTAATCCCTAGGGCCTGTGAATATGTATGTTACATGGCAATGAAAAATTAAGATTGCAGACGGATTAGGGTTGCTAATCAACTGACTTTAAAATACAGAGTTTATCCTGGATTATCCCGGTGGGCCCAGTGTAATCACAAGGGTCCTTAAATGTTGAAGGAGGCAGAAGAGTCAGTGTCCGAGACAGACAGGCAGCCACAGTGGCTTTGAAAAGCCGGCTACGAGCCATGGAAGCCAGCCGCGTCTCTAACATGGAAGAGACGAGAATACAGATTCTCCCCTGGAGCCTCCAGAAAGGAATGCAGCCCTGCTGGCACTTTAATTTTAGCCCAGTGAGACCCATTTTGGAATTCTGACCTTCAGAACCAGAAGATAATACATTTGTTGTTTTAAGCAACTAAATTTAGTGTAACCTGCTATAGCAGCAACAAGAAGCCAGTGCAATGTTGTAATGTGACTGTCCGTATCTGCCTCTTGTGCTACGTGGCCAGTTACTTCAGAACAAGAACCACACCTTGGTCTCCTTTATTTATCAGAATCTAGCACCAGAGCTGGCATAGTCAGGGCTCAGGAAATATTTACTGAATGAACAAAGGAACGAAAGACTGCTCTGACTTTGTGTGTCTGCAGAGACTCTGAGATTCCAAAGCAGCCTCCACCTTTCCCCTTTCCCTGGCCCTGAGGCCCTAAGCCCTGTGATCTCGGCTTCGTCTTGTTTCCTTTTTCCCACTGACCCATGTTTCGTGTTGCAGGTCTTACTGCTCTTCCATTTGCGGCTTCCCTCCTAGCTATGGGCCCTTCCCCTCCTCTCTCTGCCCTGTGTGCAGTGAGCATCGAGGTAGGAGACATGTGTCACACATGTACCTGACTTTGCCAACAGGTCTTCTGCGGGTTATGCCTGACACAGGGTCTTTTTCTTCCTCTGTCAGATTCTGTTTTCCTCTCTTTTCCAAAGCTGCCTCTACCCCTATTTTCTATCCAGCTTCTGCTCTTCTCATGCATGTTTGAATGGTTAGTGCAGTTTTCATCCCTCCTTTTCCTTTCTGTGTCCTGAATTCAGCACATCATCCTGGTGTTTTGTATAGCCCTTCCTAACCCCTTTCTCAGACAATTCCATGGGTTTCCAGGACAGATAATGAAAAGAATTAAAGGCACTATCAGGTGACCTCAGGTTTACTATAAAGCCACTCGCAGAATCCCTCAGTATATTTTGTGCAGAACTACAAAGTCTTCTCAGGCTGGGTGACCAGAGCTGCTGCTGGGTCACTGGAATATTGTTATTTTGTTGCTTTCTTTTCAGCCAGCCGTTCTCAGGCCCCAGCCTCTCTGATCTCACGTTGAGCTTGGCTTTGGCCTCTCTGGCGTTCCCCCATGTGCCTTGATTCAGTCTCTCCCGGAACCAGGCTCTGATGAGTTTGCCTGGTCACGGTCTAATGCAGAGTTCTCATGACAGACCTCCTCCAGTGCTGCTCATATGTCCTGTGTGTTTGACTTGGGTGACTGAGCCAATTCCTAGGCCAGTCTGTGGCCAGATCTGATCAGAGCCAAGAGACAAAATGTGGTAAGTTATGTAGAAAGAACTGCCTCTGGTCACTCACTCTTGGGGCTGTGGGTGCTGGGCACATGGACTCCTTGTTAGTACAGACTCTTTTAACAGAACTTTATTTTTGGAGGTAATATTCACACCTCTTCATTCTCTTCCATCTGTCTCCTTTTCCCATTCCACAAAGATACCAAGTTGATGTAACAAGTAGATCATCCAATTTCACCCCACTCACCCAAACCCAAGTGTGAAATTTTCATTTTGGAAGAACGCTTAGGTCTCGGTCAACTGATCTGCTGTCGGAGGCTGTAGTATCAGAGTGGGGAGGTCCAGCCCCAGAACAACGACTCATGTCCTAAAGATGAAATGACTTCTGCTCTCCAGTGGGCAACAGTCCTGGGTCTTGCCTGCTTCAATGCAGCAGAAACAAGCAGGCTGTGGACCAGGATCTGAGGTCTGTATTCTCCTGCAGGTGACTTTGTCATTCTCGTATGAAGATACCCTCTTCTCTCTTCTTTTTATCCCTGTAGCCTAAGCTAGTAACCAGCACACTTTTCCTTATCCCTTTTATCATGAACATTTTGCAGTGGCTCCTCAAAAATGGGAACTGAAGGATGGCAGGAAAGCTACCAGTGGCAGCTCTCGACATGGAGTGGAGCCCGAGGAGACGGATGAGCCGTGCCTCTCTTGAATCAGATCCACTGCTGTGCTGGGAGGTCTTGATCATGTGCTTGGAAGGACCTGCTACACATTACTGATCTTAGGCAGAGTGTTATTCCTGGGGACTAAAACCCAGAAGAGTGTTTACGAGTTAAGAGCATGATATCACAGCATTTCTTTGAAAAAACACAATTTCATTCATGATAATAGGAAATTATGCATTAGCAACCTATACCTATTATGCTACTTTCTGATGACAAAATTTTTGAAATGGCACTGCACGCCTTTTAAATAAAGATAATTCTTTAAGAAGTAAATTTGAACTTTAAACTCTAAAGGCGTGCTTAGATTTAATTTTTAAAAAATGTTTAGCTCTTTAATCCTCTTGGAATCTAATGTGCAGCATGGAAAGGAAAGAACTTAGCTTTTTCCAGATGGACAGCTAGTTGTTCCAAAACCCATTATTTACCCCACTAAAGTCAATTTTATCATGCATATTAAAAAAAAAAAAGTCCCATGTGATCACAATTATTTCTGTAATGTGTTTCATTGATTTATCAGTATTTGTCTATCTCTGTCAGTACCATGCTGCTTTGGTTACTGTGACCTTACAGGACATTTTGCTATCTGGTAGAGCAAGGCCCCATTAGTGCCTGTTGGTTTCTGCCCCCCCCCCCAATTTCTTGGCTGTGCTCATGTGTTTAGTCTTCTAGATGAATTTTAGAATCAACTTGTCAAGTTCCAAAATCTTCCTGTTGGGATTTTTATTGAAATTGCATTAAAATGATATCACTACAATATTGAATCATCCCATCAGGAACATAATATCTCTTCATTTATTTAGGTCATTTTTCATGCACTTATAGTTCTTTTGTTTTTTTCATATAGATCTGGCATATTTCTGAAAATGGTTTAGGTATACACACATGCATACACACACATGCACCCACACGAGGGTAATTCAGACAGCTCATGGAAAAATATAATTAAAAGATAATATGAATCTTTCCACAAACTTTTTGAAGACCCCTCATATATGCTATATATACATATATATATACACACACAATCTATATGAGGGAACTTCAAAAAGTTCATGTAAAAATTGAATTAAAAGATAAAAATATATACTCTATTTCTCAACATAATCTTCATCAAGTTGAAGACCCTTTTGGAAGTGCCCATTTAGTCCACTTTGAGAGTCCTGGGATTTTAATCATGTCAATGCAGTCTTTTTTACATTATTAACTGAAGAAAAATGGGTGTCCTTTAAAGATTTTTTAAGATTAGGAAACAAAAAGAAGTCAGAAGGAGACAGATCAGGACTGGAAGGTGGATGCCTAATGATTTCCCATAGAAACTCTCACAAAATTGCTCTTATTTGATGACAGGAATGAGCAGGAGCATTGTCGTGCTGGAGAAGGACTCCCTGGTGGAGCTTTCCTGAGTGTTTCTCTGCTATAGCTTTGGCTATCCCCAAACACTCTCCTAATAAGCAGATGTTATCATTCTTTGGCCTTCCAGAAAGTCAACAAGCAAAGTGCCTTGAGCATCCCAAAAAACTGTTGCTATGACCTTTGCTCTTGACAGGTCCACTTTTGCTTTGACTGGGCCACTTCTACCTCTTGGTAGCCATGGCTTTGATTGTGCTTTGTCTTCAGGATCATACTGGTAAAGCCAGCCATGTGTCATATCCTGTTACAATTCTTCATTGAAATGCTTCAAGGTCTTAATCGTTCTAGTTGATAATTTCCACTGAAAGCTCTGCTCTTGTCTGCAGCTGATCTGGGCGTAACAATTTTGACACCCATTGAGCAGAAAATTTGCTCAATTGCAATTTTTTGGTTAGAATTGTGTAAGCTGAACCAACTGAGATGCCTATAGTGTTGGCTATCATTTCTAGTGTTAATCGTTGGTCCTCTTAAATTATCAGCACCACACTCTCCCCAGTGAGCCACGGGCCGGCCCGGTCCTCTTAAATTAGTGCACAAACAAGATTAATTTTTTCCTCACAAATTGGTATGGATGGTCTGTGGCTGCAAGTTTCATCTTCAACATTGTCTCATCTCTTCTTAAAAAAAGGTATCCATTTGTAAATGCTTATTTCTTTGGGGCACTGTCCCCATAAACTTTTCATAAAGCGTCTATGATTTCACCATTCTGCCACCCAAGCTTCACCATAAATTTGATGTTTATTCTTGCTTCAATTTTAGCAGAATTCATGTTGCTCTATGAAGGCTCTTTTCAAACTGATGTCTTATGCTTCTTAGTGCCTCAAACTAGATCCTGTTCAGATATGTTATGTTAGTATGAGTTTATTTTGGTGCAAAATATTTTTTGAAATCCATGCATAGTTTTTTCATTATATGCATTTTCCATAAACTTTTAAAAGATCCCGTGTGTGTGTGTGTGTGTGTGTGTGTGTGTGTGTGTGTGTGTGTGTGTGTGTGTGTGTGTGTGTGTGTGTGTGTGTAGTACAAGAGTACTCCAAAAAGTTCACGGAAACATTCATATTATCTTTTAATTCTATTTTTCCACTTTTGAAGTACCCTCATATATATATAGTCTGGCTGCTATGGTGAATGAAATTTTTTTTTTTAGACTTTAATTTTTTAAAAAAGGTTTTGTCTTTGTCAAAGTTCTTATTGTAGCAATTTACAGAAATATACTTGAACTAACTTAGGCTGAAAAAAAACAGGCAGAGGAGAATTCTTTGGAAGGCTGCCAAGGCTTCTCCTGCAGGCAGGGCAGAAAGAGGAGTGGGCCTCACAAGGGGAATGGAAATAAGAACTACTTAGTCTCCTGTTGCTGCTTCTCTTAGTAAATTGGTTTTTTTCTTGCCCTGTAGTCCAGCTTTCTTTGGTTCTGCCTTTTTCCCACTTTCACATTTCTGGGAAACAAGGGGATGCAGAACAAACCTGGCTACAGGGGCTACCCATACGAATGAAACAATTCTCAGAAAGTAATTGTGGGCTGGGGAGGCACTGCTGAAACAGATTTCAGGCACTGCAATATTGGGAACTTCAAAAGAATCTGTTTCTTGCCTAAAAGGGTAGAGTTGGCAGTTACAGTATGATTGAACCTGCACTTCTTGGTTCCAGGTGATTGATAAACAGAGACTAATAATCATCAGGTTATGGGATTAATAATTCAACAACAGTATAGTGAGCCCCCACTCTGTCTTTATGTGTGTATACTGCTTTGCTGTTGTAGAGGCAGAAAAGGTGTAATACTTTTCCTCTGCATCATAAGGATCATGGTGGACACTCCTATATAACAAAAGATAGGCTAACGAGAGAAAAGTATAACAAATTTATTTAATCCAAGTTTTATGTGAGCCTTCAGGAATTAAGATCCAGAAGCCCAGGAAAAAATGTCTACTTTCATGCTTAGGTTCTATGAAGAATGGACAGCTGTGTAGAAATGTGATTGGACAAAAAGGGTATCATCTAATAGTAACAGACTGAGGGAGGAAATCCAGCAAAGGCTGTCTGCTCAAATTCTTCTTGGTTTGTCTGTGTGGCATTCCTTCCTTCCAGGTATTGGGCGGGACCCCTTCTGGCGTGGGGGTCTTATGATCTACTATCAGACAAGGGAGGTCAGAGAGTTTCTTTACGGCCAAATCTCACACAGAAAGGTGGCAGAAAGTCAGAGTAATATTTCTAGGTTTTATGGCTGGCTTGGGAGAGGGGTTTCTAATTTCTGTGACCTGCCTTGGGGAAGAGGAATTTTGGTTTGTAAGAGGGGTATGAGAGGGGAAGGCACGAGGTCAGAAAGGGGCTCTGCTTGTGTGGCTGCTTCTGAGGCCTTTCAATCTCCTTTAGCTCATAGTACTCAGCATGCCAAAGCACCACACCTTGGGTATCATTTCTGAGCCCCAATACTGTTCCCAATGTACTTCCACTTATTTCACTTAACCACCTTTCAGGTTTTTGGTTCAGATCACACATTGCATGCCATGAACGCTAAATTGTGTGTTTAGGAGCATACATTGCCACTTCAAGTATTTTGTCTTTAGAAAATAAGATCCTTCAAATTTGACAACTTGGGATAAAGACGACTATGGCCCTATTCCTACTCTCAACTGGCTTACGATTCATTTTAATTCACTCTACAAAAGGGGCACTTCATAAAAGAAATCCTCTGTGAAAACCAGAACTTGTGAAAAGCCATTTTTCTCTACTTAATCTAGTTCAGTAGTTAACGTCATCATTTGACAGGGAGCTTGGTGAAAGCTACAGTGGGAAACTGGAACCAAGAAACGTTGGCAGTCTTGGCGCGATGGGTTACTAATTGAACGACCTTCACAAGTAACCTAGCCTCCGTGAACCTGCTTTCTCGTTTTAAAATCCGGGATAACAACTTCTCATTCGGGGGCAAAACACAGTAAAAACAAAGGATTAGATTCACGCGCAGCGTCATCAGCGCCTTACGTGAGAAACAGGTATCGCTGAAAGAAAAAAGATCAACGAGTTTGGAAAAGGCGACAAAGAGACCCCAGAGGTGTCACCCCACCTGCCCCAGCTCTTTCACAGATACTGGAAAACTCCTTCCTATGGTGGACACGCTCTCTAATTACAAAAACGAGAGTTCGCTTTGGACGAGTTTTTTTCTCACTGATAGAAAATTCCATTTCTTCAAACTTGGCCTCCTTGCCAAGTCTGCAAACAACGACTCAGGTTTTCCTCACTGGCCCGGAGAGGCCGCTGCGAGTCCAGCGGGAGTCCCAAGTGGTGCAGAGCGTGGTGTGATGAGGTCCAACTCGGGAAGGCACCCAGACCGCCCCGCCCGAGCCAGCACGCCCCGCCCCCTCCGGCGAGTTTGCACGACTTCGGGCGTGGCTTCCGGCAGCGGAGGCGTGCTTTCCGGTCGTCCCTCGACTCGCCTTTCTTCCGGGGCGGGACTTCCTGTTCATCACCGATAGGCGCAGGACTGCAGAGCTGGTAGGAGGGCCAGACGGGAGGATCTTTCTAGCTGACCAGGCCTTATATTCCTCGAAAGGCCACCCGGGAGGACACTCTTTTTCTCTCCTCTTTATTGAGGAGATGCCTCGGTTGCTTGGACGCCCTAGGCTTCTTGTACTTCGGGCCACCTGAGGCTCTTCCGCTTCCTCTTTTCCTAGGCTCCACCCCCCAGCGTCCCGTGGCCATGACGACCGCTCCGCGGGACTCGCTGGTGTGGAAGCTCGCCTGGCTGCTGCGGGAGTCCGGTGAGTGGACTTCCGGTTGAGCTGGTACTGGGGCGAGTTGTGGGTGCTGCATTCCAGAGACATGCACTAAGAGTCACGGGGTTACGACTGTAGGGTCACGAGGTGTCAGAGTTCATTTCTTTACTCCTCCGGGGTTTGTTCGGTAATGCTCCCTTTGCCTTTGACATTTTAAACCCTAGCCATCCTTCAAGGCCGAACTTCAGTGCCACTTTCGTTGCCACTGCGTTCTCTGATACTGTCAGGGGGAATTAACCATTACTGAGTTATAAGCTCCTTGAGACCAGGGACTGGTCATAATCATTATTGTATAGCAAGGCACTGGGTATAGCATAGTTAAAAGCTCTAGATTTGGAGTCAGACCCACCTGGGTTAGAATCTCAATCCTCTTTAAGACTTGGCCAAATTGTTTACGTTTTCTTAGCCTGTTTTCCTCACAAGCAGAATGGCATAATGACTGTACTTAACTCTAAGGTCGTTGTGGGGATTAACTTTAATTCACATAAAGTACTTAGTACAGTGTTTGCAAGTATAGTAAGTGCTCAAAATTGGTAGCTATTGTTATTTTAATCACTTCCCTCAGTACCTGGGCATAGTGGAGCTACAGTATTGTTCAACATGTGGTTGGCATTAGTTGTGGTAGAACAAACCTCGGCTTTAAGATCAGACAGAAGTAGTAACTTCCTACAAGCTATGTGCTCTGTCAAGATTCTTAATTTATTTGAGCCTCAATTTTCATGTTTGTAGGACGGGGTTAATAGTGCTTCTCTTTGAGAGATTCTGATGAGGTTCAAATGAGGTAACACAGTCTGGCACGTGTTACCCACTTAATGTTAACTGCCTTCCATCACTCTGCACTCCCTTTGATTGTATCTGTGGACTCTCTCTGTATGGCAGTTTTATTTTCTGGCTTGTATTAATAACTATGCACACATCTTATCTCCTCTTCTAGACTGTGAGGCTCTTTCAGGGTGAGAAGAGTCCTTGAACCATGTCTGTGTCTATCCTTAGTGTCTAATACACAGAAAATCCTTCATGCATTGTTGTAGGATTTGTTAATTTTCAGCAAAAATCTGATATGGCTCCAGGGGTTAGGGATGGTGGGGTGTGTGAATGTGACTATAAAGAGGGTGCAGGAGGGAAATCTGTGTGATGTAATAATTTTGTATCTTTATTGTGGGAGTGTTTGCAGGAATTTACATAAGCCACACAGAACTATATCCACACATTGTACCAGTATCAGTTTCCTTATTTTGATATTGTACTGTAGTTATACAAAATGTAACTATTGGTGGAACTGAGTGAAGGGTACAGGAGACCTCTCTGTACTATTTTTGCAACATCCTTTGACTCTATCCTTATTTATTAAAAAGAAGTTAAAAAAATTCCTCCATGCCTGGCTTGTAGTAGCTTTTAGGTGCAGTGATGAATACCAAGGTGACCAAAAGATGCACTCAGAGATGACAGTCTCATTAGAGAGAGAGTTTTAACATAGAGGGCAATAAATAGCAATATCTTAGTGCTATAACGAATGATTATTCTTTCTATGACAAGCATTTTGGTATTGTTTGGAAGTTTCTATAAATGTGCATATTATTTTTCAATTAGAAAGAGAAATAAAAATAAAACATCCAACCAACTTCTATGTAAAAATGAGCAATTGCAGTGCGAAAGTTCAGCAGTATTACTTATTGAGAAGGCTTTTCTGGAGGAGGTTGGTATTGAGCAGGCAGCAGAAGGAGATGTATAAGAAAATGAAAGAGCTGTGAACCAAGCTGACTGTATTTCTGGTACTGTGAGTAGATCAGGCTCTTTTGAGCAGAAGGTGAAAGAAAATTTCGGGGGCTGGCAGGTTAGCTCATTTGGTTAGAGTGCACTGTTATAAAACCAAGGCCAAGGGTTTAGATCCCCCTACTGGCCCACTGCCAAAAAAAAAAAAAAAAAAAAAAAGGGGAAAGTGAAAGAAAATTTGGAAGAGTTAGTTGTATACATGTAGCCAAGTAGTCTCATATATCAGTCTGAAGAGGTGGGACTCTTTTTGAAGATGGGGGGAGCCATTGAAGGCTTTTGAGCTGGGGAGGAGATAGAAAATTTGGTCCTGTAATGAAAGATCTACAGTATGGATTGGAATGGGTGTATTTTGTGGTCACAAAGTCTTAGAGTAAAGGAAAAGACCCTTTCATTGTATCTTCCTATCTGCTCCTCTCCCTGCAGGGGACGCGGTCCTGTCTGGTGGTAGCACACTGAGCCTACTGACTACCACACTGCAGCAGCTGAACCGTGTATTTGAGCTGCACCTGGGGCCATGGGGCCCTGGCCAGACGGGCTTTGTGGCTCTGCCCTCCCACCCTGCTGACTCCTCTGTCATTCTCCAGCTTCAATTCCTCTTCGATGTGCTGCAGAAAACACTTTCACTCAAGGTTTTGGGGGTGGGGCTGGGGTAGGATGTGCAAGGAGCCTATAAGAATGGTGGAGGCTGGGGGTGGGGTAGGACTGGAAGAAGTCTGCAGGGCCAAGTTTCAGGTGATGTCTGAAGTACAGGTGGTGTGCAAAGGAAGGGATGCTGAGGAAAGGGAGATCTGCTGAGCCCCAGTAACCTGAGTGTTTTTCTTTTAGCTGGTCCATGTCCCTGGTCTTGGCTTCCCAGGACCCATCAAGATTTTTCCCTTCAAGTCCCTTCGGCAGCTGGAGGTATGGGGACATTGGAGGATGTTGGTGTGCAAAACCAGATTTGAGGTAGCCACTTGGGGAGGGAAAAGAGAGGTGGCCTCTTTTGGTGGGGAGACTAGTCCCGAGTGTACCCATTGCTCTGCAGCAATGTGATATCCACTCTCTTCCGTTTAATGCTTCCCTGAATCATAGCTGGGCTTTGTTGTCTTCTCCCTCCTCCCCACCGGGGAGGTGGGGATGAAGTCTTTGTCTTCTCTGAAATTCTGCCATCCTTTCTCTCTTCCTTGCCTTGCCCCAGCTCCGAGGTGTCCCCCTCCACTGCCTGCATGGCCTCCGTGGCATCTATTCCCAGCTGGAGACCCTGATTTGCAGCAAGAGCATCCAGGCATTAGAAGTAAGGAGAGTGAGGAGTAGGCCAGGATACCCTGTCCTGGGAGTCATAAAGGACCAAGCTCTGATGTTCTGTCTTCTCTGCAGCCTTCCCTGACTCCTGCCTCCCTCTAGACAGTGTCCTCGTTCCCTCACCTGTGCTCCCCCAGCACCCTGTGCCTGTCTGTATATTTATAACCACACTTAGCGTATTGTGTTAAATATTCTGGTGTCTGCCTCCCCACTCTCCCCACAGTGAACTCCTTGGGGACAGGGATCTGGGCTTTTATTAAGTCTGCATCTCCAAAGGGGGCCCAGTGTAAAAAGAATGAATGAATGATTGGATGGTAGAGCTTGGCCTGGCCTGGGGAGGAGGGTGAGAGTGGAGTAATGAAGCACCGTCCGCTCGCTCAGGAGCTCCTCTCAGCTTGCGGTGGTGACCACTGCTCTGCCCTCCCCTGGCTGGCTCTGCTTTCTGCCAACTTCAGCCACAATGCACTGACCACCTTAGACAGCTCCCTGGTGAGTACCCCAGAGGGAAGGAGGTTTGGGGAAAGGCCAGGGATGGCCTTTAGGGAGTAGGATCAGCTGGCTGATGGGGTGTTCTTGTAGTGAAGATTGATTCTCTGCTTCCTGTTCCCATCCCCCTCAGCGTCTCTTATCAGCTCTGCGCTTCTTGAACCTGAGCCACAATCAAGTCCAGGACTGCCAGGGCTTCCTAATGGTGAGTGTGAGCAGCCTGGCAGGCCAGTGCACCTTGGCCCTTTGATTGCTTTGCTCTTTCCCTCTCTCCTGGACCCGCTTTTACTCCCACCTTGCTCTTGCCATCTGGGTGGAGCCACATCCTGGGAAGTAGGGGACTGTTTGGGGGCTGAGGAAGACCAGAGTTCATGTCTCACTTTCTAATGCCTGCGTGACTTGGGGCAGATTAGTTCACGTCTTGGCTTCTTTACCTGTAAAGTAGAAATCATGAGAGTACCTGCTTTTGTAGTATTTAAATGATTGTGAAGGGTACCCAATGTTACTTAGCCCAGTGCCTTGCTGAGAATATGGTAGCTTTTGTGATGATGATGAAGAACCTTTCTCCCGTGTCCTCCCATCGCCCTGTCAAAGATAAACAACTAATTAATTTTGTAAGGACAGATTTTAATCAGTCACAAACTATTGCAATAGGGAAGAAGGTCCAGCATGAACGGAACTCCACTTTTGCACAGAGGTGGCTGGGTATTTTAAAGGGAGAATGTGGTAGTTAAGGAAGGGGAATGGTGGGGGCTTGAGCAGAGTCAAGCAAGTGGAAACTTACAAAAAGCAGAAGGGGGACTGGCCCACGTGAAACCCATCTAGGTTTACCAACTAACTGGCACTTACTGGAGTTAGGACCCTACCCTCCCATAAGGACTGGGAGTCAGGGGCCCTTTTTTCAGGTGTTGACTGGAACAAACAATAAGTCCTTTTGGCAGCCTTGAATTTTCTCAGGCAGGAACATAAGGGGGCTGGAGTTGCCATCCTAGTGATGTGGCCTTGAGATGTTAGAAACTATGCCAGTGTTTGTTCAGATCTTCTAATGTGGAATGGGGGTAGATGAAATCATTTGTGCTGAGAGTCTGCAGTTTTTATAGGCTAAGGTTGAGGCCTAGTCGAGAAGAGGGCTCAGAGGTTTCTGACCAGAGTTTGGTCAAGGAGACAATCTTTCTTGTCCCCTACCCCCCTGCCAGGATTTGTCTGAGCTTTACCATCTGGACATCTCCTATAATCGCCTACACTTGGTGCCCAGAATGGGACCCTCAGGGGCTGCTCTGGGGACCCTGATACTGAGAGGCAATGAGCTTCAGAGCCTTCATGGTAAGTGGCGGAGCATGGTGGGCATATGTGGAGGGGAAAAGGGGAATGTCAGGCTTAAGGTGGCCTGGGCACCAGGTGTCCCCAGAGCCTCACGAGGGCTTACCCGTGGGGCTGAGGTCCTGTGCTTTGTCTTTCTGCTGCACCAGCACCTGTGCACTCACCTGCACACTCACCCGCACACTCATCTTCATGCCTTTCCTGCCTTCTCACCTCCACCCCAGGCCTGGAGCATCTGAGGAACCTGCGGCACCTGGATGTGGCGTACAACCTGCTGGAAGGACACAAGGAACTGTCGCCACTGTGGCTGCTGGCCGAGCTCCGCAAGGTGAGACGTGGCTGCTTCGAGGGCCTAGGAGCCGCCTTTGTGCCTGCCCTCCTGTGCTGATTTGGGCAGCGCCTCCTCTACACAGGGAGGGCCCCCAGGCCCTACTCATTCTCCTCTTCCTGCCCCTCAGCTCTATCTGGAGGGGAACCCTTTGTGGTTCCACCCTGCACACCGAGCTGCCACCGCCCAGTACTTGTCACCCCAGGCCAAGGATGCTGCTTCTGGCGTGAGTGATGGTCCTGTGCCCACTTTGCTTCCCCTCTCCTGTCCAGTCCTCCGTGACTCTTGCACCCTCTTGCCCTCCCTGAGTGATGGGACAAGGACCCGGACCCCCTGCTTACCATGTGGTTACTCCTGGCACTCACCAGAAATGGGCTCCAACACCAACACTCTCCTCTCCCCTTTTGTGTTTGCTCAGTTCCTTCTTGATGGTGAGGTCTTGTCACCAAAGGATTTTCAGGTCAGTGTCATCGGGGGGAGTGGGAAAACAAGGACTGATGGGGGAAGCCATGAAGGGAAGGTGCTGGCAAGGGAGATGGGTGGCTAGTTAAAGGGTCTTCCTGGCTGGTGGAAGGTAGGGTCCCATCTCTTGGCTGGCTTGGTCAGGGCAGAGGTACTCCCCTGGCTCCCATCTCTTTCTCCTTCTTGTTGTCACTCTCTAGAGCCCCTCATCCTTGGGGTTTGGCCCCATAGCCCCACCTCTGTCCTGGCCAGTGGGGAGTGTCACCGAAACCTCAGGTGGCCTTGACCTGAGTGACAGCCTCTCCTCAGGCGGCATGGTGGCCCAGCGCCCACTTCATAAGGTTAAGGTAAGCTGTGTCCTTGCCCCCTTGTACCTAGGGTTGAGTCTCTTTACAGGAGTCTGAGTTGCCAATGGGCTGGGAACAGGAAGGCTTTATCTTTACTTGTAGCTGGGTGTTTTGGTAGGTCGGGTGGGTGGCCATGGATGGCAAGGTAGGAGGCCCTGGCTTTCACAGAACTTTGTCCATCTGCCCAATCTCAGAGCCGAGTCCGTGTGAGGCGGGCGAGCATCTCTGAACCCAGTGATACAGACCCAGAGCCCCGAACTCTGGACCCCTCCCCTGTGGGTGAGTCAGCCCTACCCCGCTCACGCCTCTCACCCTGGTCCAGCTCTTTCTAATCGTTAAGTTACTGTGAAGGTCTGGTAGGAGAAATGTTATTTTTTGGTGGGGTGGAGCATTGTGGAGGGTTTCTTAGTCTTTCCTCTTTCCTTTTAGTTTAGGGAAAGAAGAAACTGCTCCTTGGTAGCATTTTCCAAAGTTTTTCAAGGAAGATTAATTTTGTCACAGGTCATATAATAAAATTATTTTGTGGCCAGATAAGTTTGAGAAATGCTAGGTTAAATAAAGTTAAATAGGTGTCTTCCCTGCAGGCCATCTCAGGACCTTAGGTATGCTCCCATGTATTGTGAATCTCCAAAAGTACCATATGAGGCGCAGCTCTGGATTGCATGTGACCGTGACTGCACTGTTCCCTAGAACACACTTCGGGACGTGCTGCTGAGGGGAGGCCTGTAGCCTTCTCATCTGCTCCCCTCCCCACTTGCCTCGCACTAAGGAGCACCCGTAGAAAGAGGCTGGGGTCGCCTGGGGTGTATGTGGCAAGGTGTGGGCTCACTCAGCTCTGTGCTCCTCTGCCTGCCCAGGGTGGTTTGTGCAACAACACCGGGAACTGGAGCTCATGAACAGCTTCCGGGAGCGGTTTGGCTGTGACTGGCTGCAGTATAGGAATCACCTGGAGACCTGTGGGAACCCCCTTCTGGCTCCCTCCAAGACTCCTGCCCTGAGCACCCCTCCTCTGGACTTCCTGGGCCCAGAGGCTCCCCACCCCGGCCCTTTGCCCCCAGAGAAGGAAGCTGGTGGCCCTGAGAAGTCACCACAGAAAATGTCAGAGGAGGTTAGGGTGGAGCCAGAACTACAGGAAGAAGAAGAGATGGAGAAACAGGAAAAAGAGGAGGAAGGAGAAGAGGAACAGGAGCAGAAAGAAGTGGAAGGTGAGCATGCTGCGGGGGTAGGTGGTGCCAGACCCCTGGGAGAGTAAGGAAAGCATGGACTAGGGGGTGGGGCCAACCCCTTTTGGGCAAGGCCCTCCCACAGGAGTGCAGAGTCTGGGTACTTTGCCCTCCCTACAGGCTCCTCTCTTGCTCTCTCCACAGTGGAGCTCTGTCGCCCCATGCTGGTGTGTCCCCTGAAGGGGCCTGCGGGTGTGCGGGGCAGGGAGTGTTTCCTCCGGGTCACTTCTGCCCACCTGTTCGAGGTGGAGCTCCGAGCAGCTCGAACCCTGGAACGGCTGGAGCTGCAGAGTCTGGAGGCAGCTGAGGTAGAGCCTGGGACCCAGACCCAGACAGAGCCAGTGCCGGAGGTAAGTAGGGGACCCTGCAACGGGTGCTGGTGTGGCCGTTATGTGCCAGGCACCAGGTTGGGTGTTTTCATGGTCTTTCATTGGTGCTTGGAGCTGAGGGGGGAGCTTCTGGGGCACAAAGCATGTTTGAAAGCAGCTGGGGAGGCTGGGCTGAGGAGCAGATACTTGGTGCTAGAGCTTGGATGTCAGCACAGCATTGGAATGGAGTCCAGAGTTACTCAGTACAACACTAATCCTTCTGACACCCCCACCCCCCACTGCCGTTTTTTACTCAGTCCCCTTCTAACTGCGCAGGGCTCAGATCTGCGCCCTGGGGCCCCAGTCCTTGTCCTGCGCTTCTCCTACATTTGCCTTGAGCGTCAGCTGCGTCGCTACTTGGTGCTGGAGCCTGATGCCCATGCAGCCATCCAGGTGATGGGGCCTAGAGCTGGCCTGGGAGGCTGGGGGGGAGATCAGGAGAGCCAGAGGGCGCAGCTCCAGGCCTGGAGGTTGGGAGGCTGCAAGAGGTGTTCGTCTGGGGCCGGCCTGCTCACAGCCACCTCTCTACCTGCCCTCTTTCAGGAGCTACTTGCTGTGTTGACCCCAGTCACTGCCACAGCTCGGCGTCAGCTTGGGGAAGCCAGGGACCCACAAGGGGCCAGATTCCAGTGTCTGCGTTGTGGCCGTGAGTTCAAGTCAGAGGATCCCAGGTGGGGACTGGACAGTGAGGAAGCCTGGAGGCCTCTGTTCCAAAATCCAGGTACAAGCCCTGCCCTTGACCTCTCTGCCCCCACTGCAAGGAAAATGGCTTTGAGCAGGCGAGTGTGGAGGAAGAAGCCCAGGGAGAAAGGACTAGAGGAGTGGGGACCAACTGTTCTGCCTGGAGGAAAAATGAAACCTCTTGCCTGCTACATTTACAGAAAGGAAAAAAAAAAAGGAGGAAACTGTATCCTGTTTTTCCTTTCCTCTGAAAGTCAGGAAATGCAACCTCTGTAACTGTGCGTAAGCTCATTATTTTTTCATAACTTGAAGGCTTTTTGTCTTTTTCTGACTAACACTTCAGAAACTACGTAAAACCTAACGAGCCCTCTCCGCAGTGTCGGGTGGTAGTGCTGCCCCTGGCATGCGCCGGGCTGTTGAGTGAGCTGCTTTGGGAGTTGGCTTGGTTTGTCCTTCCTTGACTGACCTTGTAAGCTGCTTGATATCAAATAGTGCCTCGTGGCATCTCTCCCTATTCTGTTCTTTAAAATAAGATCTTTCCATTGTAGACCAGTCCAAAAGCAGTGTCTTTGAAGAAGACATTGAAGAAGAAAGAAATATTCTTGATACCAGCTGTGTTGAAAAGCATGATTTTTATTAGCCACTTTTTTCTTCTTGGCAGCAGCTGGAGCAGGGGTTTAAATTTTATTCAGAAAATGAAGCTGAGTTTGATTCAAGGTTTAGTTCCCCACCCTGAACCTGCCCAAGTGGCTACAGGTCCTGGAAGGCCCAGCTGCACAATGTCTGTGGCAGAAGCAGCCCCTTCCTCCTCCCGCAGCGCTTTCTGGACCCTGGCTATGTTCTGTGGGGTTCCGCGGCCTCTGCGGTCCCTTCTGTGGTGGCATTATAATGAACGCTACCCTGTGCTGCGTTCTCCTTTTATTTGTGCCTCACTTAACCTCTTGTGAACAAAGAAGAGCATGAACTCACCCCATGATGCTGTTATGAGATATATGTGGTGATAAGGTGCCAAGCATAGTGCCTGGCCCCAAACCAAGGTCTCGAGTAAGTTACAGCTGCCGTTGTTACCCCAGCTATATGGTCTTGGGCAGGGTGTGTACCTTATTTGATCTTGTCTTTCCTCATTTGCAAAGTGGGACAGGGAGAGTTTTGATGGGGGTGAAATATGATAATACTGGGATAGCATCTAGCACGTGCCCAGCACATTGTAGCTGCTCAGAGTGTGTCTTCCCTCTTTGCTGACCTGTGTCCTGGATTTGCTTCCATTCAGTCACCTTGCTAACCCTGTAAGATATATACTCTTCCCATCCTCATTTGACAGGGGAGGAAGTAAGCACAGAGAGTTAGATGACTTGCCCATGACTGTTGAGCCAGTACGTGGTGGAGCCTGGAATGGGACCCAAGTCTGGCATCAGAGTCCTCCTTGCCTTTCCCAATCTGTTGATTTTGGTCTTTCAGCCTTTGCTGTTAGAGCACTGACGTACTTGATTGCCCACGTCTGTGGGAGGGAACCAGAGCAGGGCCTGGTTGAGGTTGCCCCATCTGAGAGGGCCTGAAATTAGAAGGTGGGGTGTATTTTGAGGAGGTTGGGGGCCATGGGTTGGCTTACCTCTCACCGGGATGGGAGCGATTAGTCACCAGCTGCTCCTGGAGCTGGAGTTAGGTGGGTTGGGGCATGGTGGTGTGTGAGGCTGGAGGTGTGGGCACACGCGGAGTCTGAGAGTGGCAGGAGCATTATGGACATGGTGGGGGATTATGATGCTGTGTGGGGGCTTAAGGGGACTGTGTCCATCTCTCCTTCCAGAATCTCCTGCTGTGTGTCCACACTGTGGTAGTGACCATGTGGTTCTCCTGTCTCTGTCTGGGGGAACCCCCAATGGAAAGCAGAAACAGGGAGAGCAATCGCCATCTCCCTCTCAGTCCCTGAGGCCTGTCTGTGACCCTCCTGGCCACAGTGACCACCACAGCAGGGCCAACAGCATCCCACCTCAGGCACCAATCAACCGTGACTATAGCAGTTGGAACCTCAGTCCCCGTGAGTATAGGCAAAACAAGGCAGGGGTAGGTTTGGTGAGGAAAGGGGCACTGATGGGCAGGTGGGATGGAGCCGGGGGCTGCCAGGGACAGGCTGACAGCCCATGGTTGCCCCCAGCTCCTGAGCACTGTGGCTTCCGCTCCGTGGACCACCGACTCCGGCTCTTCCTGGATGTCGAGGTGTTCACCGATGCCCAGGAGGAGTTCCAGTGCTGCATCAAGGTCTGTGCCACTGTGGCACTGCCCCGTGCCCCTAACCAGCCAGATGCACACTTGTTTCCATCATAGCAGATTGAGTCAGATCAGGTGCCCCAGAACCACCAGCTCTGGCTTCCAGTTTCACCTCCCCCAGGTACTTGCTGTGTGGCCGTGGGCACGTTCCTTGATATTTGGGTCTCAGTTGTCATCTCTCTACAATGGAGTTAATAATACCTATCATACAGTGTGGTGGCATGAGAAGTAATGTCTGGTAGCTGCCCAGCATAGCACATATGCTCGGTGAATGGGGCCTCCTGTCATCATCATAAATACACGGTGTGACTGGCTCCTCTCTGTTGAGCACCTGTTGTGTGCCAGGCACCAGGATCTACAGTAAATCGGTCTTGTCCTGGGTCTCATAGTCTGCTGGGAGGAGCTGACGATGACCAGGCAATTTGAAAGCACCGTAATCAGGTGAAGTCCTAGAAGGGGCATCTAATCCAGCCTGAGCAGCTCAGGAGAACTGCTGTGAGGTGGGGTCTAAGCCTATCTTGGAGGCTGAGTTAAGTAGGGAGGCGAGGGATGTTGTTGGTAAAGGAGGCAACCAGTGCACAGAGGCATGAGTGGGAGTAGCTGGTGGGGGAACCTGCCTGGATGAGGGCAGCCAGGAGGTGCAGGCCGAGGGGCCAGTGTCCTGAGAGGAGCTTGAGAGGCAGGCTGGGCCCCATGCAGGAGCAGCCTCGTGTGTCTGCCAACAAGTTTGGATGTGATCCTCAGGGAAACCGGGAGCTACTGAAGGATTGGAAGCAGGGGAGTGATGATCAGTTTTGTGCTTTAGAGCAGTCCAGCTGATTGTAGAGCGTGGCCTGGAAGGGCGAGATGTCAGACAGGGAACCAGCTGAGAGACTGCCACGGGCCTGCGTGGAGGGGCTGTTGGGCTTGTGGTGGTGGATTAGCATTGGAGGGGCTCAGGCCCAGGCTGCTCTTGCAAATAACTCAGCTTTCAGTCTGGCACCTGCCTCCCTAGGTCTCTTTTCTGGTTCCTTTTCTGTTTTCTCATCAACTTCCTCTTCTCCTCAGGCACCAGTAGCAGTGGCAGGCCACACAGGGGAATCTCTGTGCCTCGTGGTCATATCTGACTGCAGGCTTTACTTGTTGAAGGTGATGGGGGAGATCTGGTGAGTGAGCTGGGGTGTGGCCAGGGCAGGGTTGGGGCCTCACTCCATCCTTACTTTTGCCATCACTCTGCCCTCTTTCTCTCCACAGTGGGCCCCCGGCGAGCTGGCTGCAGCTGACCCTGGCTGTCCCCCTGCAGGACCTGAGTGGCGTAGAGCTGGGCCTTGCAGGACAGAGCCTGCGGCTGGAGTGGGCAGCTGGGGCAGGCAGCTGCGTGCTGCTGCCCCGAGACACCAAGCTGTGCCGGGCCTTCCTAGAGGAGCTCATGGGTGAGTGAGGGCAAGGCAGGGCTGGGCCTCAGGGCGGCCTCCCCAGTCTGGCACCCAGCAGGAGACAGAAAGGCAATGGGACACGGCCCTTGTAGAAGTTTCTGAAATCTAGGAATATGGAGAAGGGGAAGGTGTGCAGATGTTGGGATAGAGGTGGAGAGAGCCTCCTGAGGCCTCCTTGTCCCGGGCTGCCTCTGTCCAGGTGTCTTGCAGTCTCTGCCCCCAACCCGGAGGAACTGTGTCAGTGCTACGGAGGAAGAGGTGACCCCACAGCACTGGCTCTGGTGAGTTGATAGGAGGCCATGGCCCTCTCCACAGGGCCGCAGACTCGGTCCTGTGCTGAGCAGGCCTGGGCCTGCCACCTGGCCTCACACCCATACCTCCCGCAGGCCCTCGTATTTCCTCCCTACCTGGTCGGGCGCTTCCTTCCCACCCCCTAGGTGACCCCCTTCCTGTGTCTGCCACGTCCCCCCCCAGGCCTTTGCTGGAAAAAAGCTCTTCCTTGGAGGCTCCGCAGTTTTTCTACCTTCGGGTGTTCCTGGTTGAAGGTGAGGCCTCTGTGCTGTGACGTTCCTCCCCGTTTCTGTACCCCATCTTGTCCCGGGCCACCGTCCCAGCCCCCAGCACCTCTATAGTGCCCTTGTAGCAATGGCCAATTCCTGGAGTGACAGCCTGGGTGTTCTCTGCCTCTCTGGGTGGGGTCACGAGCCACCCTGGCTCCTCAGTCTCCTGAAACCTTTGCTTTCGGGTCCAGTCTTTTTCTGAAGTGGAGCAGATGGTCTGGGTCTGCTCCGCCTTGTCCCCCTAGAGAAGGCAAGGGTGGATCCTTGTTTCTCAGAGGGGTGGGGCTGGGGCAGCTTCCCTTTGGCTTCGGCCTCAGAGGTTTTAGAGGCTAGAGATTCCTGGAGTTTGGGAAAGGGATGTCTTGGCCCCCAGAGCTCAGGCTGCTTGGTGGCCCACCTCAGAGTGTGGTTCATGCCTCTTCCCCCAGCAGCATTGGGACGCTGGTCCCCAGGCATCCAGGCCCCTCTGTGGTCTTCCACTGTGGTCCTCACCCTGCCTCTTTCCCTCCAGGCCCCTCTACCTGCCCTGTGTCCCTGTTGCTGACTCTGTCCACCCTGTACCTGTTAGATGAGGACCCTGCAGGGTCCCAGGCAGAGCCCCCTCTTCCAGCAGCATGTGGCGAGGCCTCTGAGAAGGTCCCTCCATTGGGGTCAGGCCCTTCCATGTGTGTAAGGGAACAGCAGCCACTCAGCAGCCTGAGCTCGGTGCTGCTCTATCGTACAGCCCCGGAGGACATGCGCCTGGTCTTCTACGATGAGGTGTGTGTGCGCTTGCATGTGTGTATGTGTGTGTGTGTGTGAGAGAGAGAGATGGGGTAGGGGGGTGGGCAGTGTGGGAAGCGGGTCTAGGAAGGTTAGGAATTGAGGGCAGGATGGAACTTAGGGATGGGAGGCATGGTGGAGGGAATGCAGAGAGAATTAGGGCGTGAGGAACTGGGGCTCACTAGGTTTGGATGAACAGCCACTAGAGAGGGAGGCAGCTGTAGGCGGTGGAAACGTCCTGGACTTGGGGCATGGCCGTTTGTTGGCTGGGAGGCCTTTAGTGAGTCACTGCCTGCTTTGTTTGTGTGATTGGGCCTGCTGTGTGCCAGCCATTTGATCTTCACACCCACCATGTGAGAAGGTACTTATTACTGGTCCTATTTTACAGATGAGGAAACTGAGGCCTGGGGCTGTTAACCAACTTGCCTAGGTCACAAGTGGTAGAGCCAGGAATAGAACCCATGCACTTCCTTGGAATTGACTCCAGAACTTATATTCTATACAGCAGAGAAGATTAAAGAGACTCTTAAGATAGTAAATGTGAAAGCTCCGTGGAGGCTTTCAGTTGTTTTTGGTTGGATTCTGTTCACAAAGCTCAGAGTCAGGATCTTTTATGAGGAGTGACACGGGCTCAGGGGAGGGAAGAGGCAAGGAGGGGCAGTGAGTCCTCCCTTGAAACATCCCCTGTCCCCACTGTGGTGAGGCCCCCTATGAGTCTCACCTGGCTAACTGCTTCGTTTGCCAGGTGTCTCGGCTGGAGAGTTTTTGGACGCTCCGTGTTGTGTGTCAGGAGCAGCTGACAGACCTGCTAGCCTGGATCCGGGAGCCTTGGGAGGAGTTGTTTTCCATTGGACTCCGGACTTTGACCCAGGAGGCTCTGGACCTTGACCGATGAGGCTTCCATACTGATCCCAGCCCTGACCTCAGGAGCCATGCTGCAGATGTTCCCACTCTTGGTCTCTAGGTCTGGCTTCCAGACTCTGGGTGCAGACTTCTCCAGCCTTTGGGTGCTGGCCAGTGAGGCCCCAAATGACCCATGGCTTAAGGGAAGGGCCAGAGAAATGGTCTGGCCTCTGGATGATCTGGCCAAAGGGGACAGGCTAAGTGGTCAGTAGGAATGTTTCTTCTTCACTTTTTCTCAGGTATCAATAAAGTTGTTTCCATTTCACGTGTCCTGGGTGGTACTTAAATGTGTCATTCAGAAGGCCTGCCATTCCCCTAACCTGACAGAAACTGCCCCACCCATAACTCTTCCCTGATGTGCAGCCCCACACAGCCTTGTTTGTACTGTGAGACCCTGTCTCCAACCCTGCTCTGGTCCCAGCTTATGGGATCAAGTAGAGCTCCTGACCTGTGAGCACCCAGTCCTCAAGGTGGCAGTGGCCTGTCATGTGGCCTGGCATGGAATTGCTGCCAAGCAAATAGCTGGGTTAATTAGATCCTCAGTTTCTCAAGTTTCATTTGGGAACTGGTGAGGCTCTCAGGACATTGCAGGGAGAAGGTGTGTGGAGTTGGGCTGTGGAGGGAGGGCTGGCTTGTGGTGCTTTCCACTCTTGCCACCTTCTTGCAGCACTACCTCAGTCAGCCTGGTGGCTTGGATGGGTGGACCCCACTCCTTTACCTCTGTCCCCGTGTCTGTGGCCACAGTGATTGGTTCAGGAGTGCTGTGTGACCCGGCTGGCCTGTTAAGTCTGAGCCCTGGCCCTTTGCTAGAGCAACCAAGAAACAGGCAAATTTCTTCCCTGAAGGCTGTGGAGAGGATAAGCCTGGAGCTACTACCATGAGGGGAGAGCTCTCTTGAAAGCGGAACCATGCAGAGAGGAGGACAGCCAAATCCTGGCAATGTCTTTGGATCCCTTGGCTCAGCTGTGCATGAAGGCAGATACACCTGCAATTTTAGGTTCTGTGAGCTAAAGGACCCCTACACTCACCTTTTAATTTTGTTTAAGCTAATTTGAACCAAGTACAAGCCACTGAAAGGTCTAACTAGACAAACCTGCACTCCCACTTGAGCCAGCTTGAGTGGGAATCTGTTTCTTGCACCCACGAATGAACACTATGGGAATAGTGACACTCACATATCTGTGTAGAGAGTCCCTGGTTCTTGGTTCCTATTCTTGGATGAGGCAGTATGATTAATTGAGCACTTTTTGTGTCAGGCCACCAGGCCTAAGGCTTTGACCAGTTTGTGGCCCGACTGGGGGGGACAGCAGGGTTTAGTCTGTGTCAAGGTTGGGGGCTTTCACCTGGAAAGGGTCTGGCAGGGTTGCCCTGGCCTGACCAGCCTACTACATCTCTAAATCCTTGGGATTAAAGTGTTTAAAAATTAGAAGGGGTTATTTAAAAAGCTTATATTTTTAAATTTATTTGAAAAGTAATAAACATGCACATGAAAAAATGTATACTGTGCCTGAGGGTATACAGTAAAAAGTGAGTTGCTCTCATTCCTGACCCCCTAAATCCCCTCTCTAGAGTCAAACATTGTTGCCCATTTTTTGTGTATCCAGGAATTCAATGCGTGTACACTTGTGTATGCATTTTCCCCAGAAAACGGTATTTATTGAAGCCACTCAACTCCATAAAAAAATTGATTTCTAAGCTTAATTTCTTCCGAGCAGGACCCTGTTCTGGTCTGGCGGGAGAGTGGGGAAGAAGTGGTGTGAGTCCTGTTGAACCAAAAAGACGTAGGAAACTCTAACAGACCAGTAACAGGCAAAGAGATTGAGGCAGTAAGCAGTAATCTCCCAACCACACAAAAAAGGCCAGGACCAGATGTCTTCACTGCTGAATTCTACCAAACATTTAAAGAATTAATACCAATCCTTTTCAAACTATTCCAAAAAATTGAAACTGAGGCCATTCTCCCAAATTCATTCTATGAGGCAAGCATCACCCTGATACCAAAATCAGACAACAAAAAAACTACAGGCCAATATCCTTGATGAACATAGATGCAAAAATCCTCAACAAAATATTAGCAAGCAATGCAACAACACACTGAAAAGATTATGCACCATGATCAAGTGGGATTTATCCCAGGGCTACAAGGATGATTCAGTATATGCAAGTCAATAAATGTGATACACCACATCAACAAAATCAAGGATAGAAACCATAATTACCTGAATAGATGCAGAAAAAGCATTTGTCAAAATTCAACATCCCTTCTTCAAAAGACTTTGGACAAATTAGGTATAGAAGGAAAGAATCTCAACACAATAAAGGTCATATTTAACAAACCCACTGCTGATATCATCCTGAATGAGGAAAATCTGAAAGCTTGTCCCTTAAGAACAGGAACAAGTCAAAGGTGCCCACTCTTACCACTCCTATTTAACATAGTATTGGAAGTACTAGCCTGAGCAATCAGGCAAGAGAAAGAAAGGAAGGGCATCAAAATTGGAAAAGACAAAAATTGTCCCTGTTTGCAGATGACATGATCCTATATATAGAAAAACCTATAAACTCTACCAAAAAACTCTTAGAGCTGATAAATGAATTCAGTAAAGTTGCAGAATAAAAAATCAATACAAAAAAAATCAGTAGCATTTTTATACACCAACAATGAACAAGCAGAAAAATCAAGAAAGCAAGCCAATTTCCAATAGCTACCAAAAGAATAAAATGCATAGGAATAAATTTAATCAGGGAGGAGAAAGATCTCTACAACAAGAACTGCAAATCACGGCTGAAAGAAATTAAAGAGAACAAAAAAGATGGAAGACATTCCATGCTCCTGGATTAGAAAAATTAACATTGTGAAAATGTCCATACCCAAAGAAGTGCAATACCCATCAAAATACCAATGACATTCTTCATAGAAACAGGAAAGGAATCTTAAAATTCATATGGAACAACAAAAGACCCTAAATAGCCAAAGTAATCCTGAGCAAAAAAATAAAACTGGAGGAATAACACTACCTGACTTCAAGTTACACTACAAAGCTATAGTAACCAAAACAGCATGGTACTAGCATAAAAAGACACATTGACCAAGGGAACAGAATAAAGGACTTGGAAATCAACCCATGTATTTACAGCCAACTGATCTTTGACTTATGCATCAAGCACATACATTGGGGAAAGGACAGCCCCTTCAGCAAATGGTGCTGGGAAAACTGGATATCCATGTGTAGAAGAATGAAACTAGATCCATACATCTCACCATATACCAAAATCAACTCAAAATGTATTAAAGACTTAAGACATGAAACTATAAAAATCCTAAAAGAAAACATGGGAAACACTTCAGGATGTAGGACTGGGCAAAGACTTTATGAATAAGACTTCAAAAGCACAGACAACGGCCGAGCCCGTGGCGCACTTGGGAGAGTGCGGCGCTGGGAGCGCAGCAACGCTCCCGCCGCCGGTTCGGATCCTATATAGGAATGGCTGGTGCACTCACTGGCTGAGTGCCGGTCACGATAAAGATCAAAAAAAAAAAAAAAAAAAAAAAAAAAAAGCACAGACAACAAAAAGAAAAGTAAACAAATGTGATTATATCAAACTAAAAAGCTTCTGCATAGCAAAGGAAACAATCAAGGATGAGAAGACAACATATAGAATGGGAGAAAATATTTGCAAACAATGCATCTGACAAGGGATTAATATCCAGAATATACAAGGAACTCCAACAACATAACAGTAAAAAGAAACAATCTGATTAAAAAATGGGCAAAGCCGGCCGACCCTGTGGCGCACTCGGGAGAGTGCAGCGCTGGCGCTCCCGTCGTGGGTTCGGATCCTATATAGGGATGGCCGGTGTGCTCACTGGCTGAGCGCAGTGCGGCCGGTCACAAAAAAAGACAAAAAAAACAAAACAAAACAAAAAAAAAACGGGCAAAGGAGCTAAACAGACATTTCTCAAAAGAAGACATACAAATAGCCAATAAGTATATGGAAAAATGTTCAACATTGCTAATCATCAGGGAAATGAAAATCAAAACCACATTGAGATATCATCTCATTCCACTTAGACTGGCTATTGTCAGAAAGTCAGAGAATAACACATGCTGATGAGGATGTGGGGAAAAGAGAGCTCTTCTACACTGTTGGTGGGACTGTAAATTAGTACAACCATTATGGAAAACAGTACGGAGGTTTCTCAAACAATTACACATAGAACTGCCATATGATCCAGCAATCCTGTTACTGGGTATATACCAAGAAGAATGGAAATTGTCATGTTGAAGGGATACCTGCACTCCCATGTTTATCGCAGCTCTGTTTACAATAGCCAAGATATGGAATCAACCTAAATGTCCATCGAGGGACTACTGGATAAGGAAAATGTGGTGTATATATATATAATGGAATACTACTCAGTCAAAAAACAATGAAATTCTACCATTCACAGCTACATGAATGAGCTTGGAGAAAATTATTTTAAGTGAAACAAGCCAGACACAGAAAGAGAAATACTGCATGTTCACAATCATAAGTGGAAGCTAAAAAAAGAAAGAAATAACCATCACAATAATGTGTCCAACTTTCAGAGGTAGAGAAGAGAGCCGTGGTTAGTAGAGGTGGGAAGGGAGGAGGAGGGGTTAGCAAGAAATTGGTTAATAGACACAAGGAGTGATTGCATTTTGTAATGATGAAAATGCTAATTATCTTGACTTGATCATCACACATCATACACAGTATGGATATTCAACTCTGTACCCCACAAATATGTGCAATTAATTATTTTCCAATCAAAAAAGAAATAGTGTAAATCCTAGAACTGGCCATTTGGGAGATACTAGGTGGGGTACAGATCCCTCAGTAGCAGGCCTGCAGAGGGTGGGGGGCCTGGAAAGGCCTGTGCAGAGGCTCAGGAAAGAAATTCACCTACTTCTGTTTTGCTCAGAGCTGCCCTGAATTTTTAATTGAAGCTAATTAAAACTTCCCCAAAATATGAGTTCAGTTTCTTGGCAGTGTGCATGCCCCCTTCCCCATCAGTGATTTTGCATCATCTGCAAACAGGAACCAGTGCTGGTCCTGAGGAAGTCCTTCCCATCTTGTGGCCACTGGCTCATTTGTAAGCCCTTCCTCAGAAGCGAGTCAGGTCACCTCCACATGGGGCAGAATAATCTCCAATTATTTAGGGTGATCTGCAAAGAAGTGTGAGGCTGGGAAATTTAAAGAGGACCTTCTTTCCATTTCTTTGGGCTTGAAATCTCTGTGAATATTCTTGTTTTCTTTAAAAATGCAGCGAAGTTCCCTGCAGCCTTCTGTGCAAAGATGCTCTTTCTTTGGTGACCCAGAAGACAGGTGCTGGCGTTGCCACTGAGGGAGTGGTTGAGGGTGAGGCCGTTACCCCTCCAGGAGACATCTGACCCTTTAGTTCTGTGTCTCCCCAGGAACAGGTGCCTGGACGCATCTCCTCAGACCCTACCACACTCTTGAGTGAAGGTGACTGCTTTGCCACTGATGCACTCGCTTACACACCCTGGACCATCCCGAGGGATCAATTCTCCATTCAGCCTGGCCTCTCCCCTCCAGCAAGTGCATATCGATTGCCTGGCCTCTGTCTGGCCTTGGGCTCGTTGGCATGAAGGACGCAGAGGGGGAGGCCTTGCGGCTCCTGGAAAGCAGTGCAGGGAGAGGGTCCACTCACCTGAAACCGTACCTCGTGACACTGTGCTACATTCTCTGTAGACAGAGGGTGAGAGGGGATAGGCTATATATTCACGTTTATTTGTGTTTGTGTAGAGAAATCCTAGAGGGATGAACAAGAAATTGGTGGTGGGAGATGAAGACAAGAACAAGGCAGAAAGGGGTCTGGGGTGGTACTGAGGTCTTTTGCTTTTTATAAAAAAACTTTTTATTTCAAAAATTTAAAACCCTCTGAATGTATTATAGACTCAAAAATTACATTAAAAAGTTTATCTGAGGCCCTATGGGGGTTAGTGGCCAAACAGTGCATAACCATCGATTCCCAAGACTCTGGAAAGGAGGAGCAGGCCTGCTCGAAGGACCCATCTCTCTCAACAGGAGAAGGTCCATCTTTGCCAACGAGTCATTTCAAATGACTAGATGCTATGGTAGCTTCTGAGAAGACCCTGCCCGGATTGCTTAGCTGCAGTTGGAAATTCAGCCACAATTCTGTGTGTTAGGCTTTGCCTGTCTGTGGGTGCATGCGGTATTTCACATCTGTCTACTCAAGGACTGGTGTAGTTTGGTTGTGGTATAGGAAAAGGCACGGTGGAATTAGATCTAAAGGATCCAGCATTATGCCTTAGTTTTGTGGCTCACTATTTAACTATGAGCAAATAACTTATCCTTGCCCCCTCATCTACAGCATGGGGATGAGACTAGTCAGGAACTTACCTCGTTCACCAAATGGTTGAGTGCAATGATGTATGTGGAAGTACTGTGTGAACCATAAAGCATTAAATAAATGCTGGTTAAAACCCCTGCCCACTAGTTATCACCAGCTGCACTGTTGCCCGGGAATGCTCTTGGTAATCAGAAGAGGGAGAGCCTGCATCTTATTGCCCATGTGTTTATGAGTGGAGATTTCCCCAGAGTGCTTTGGAGGGAACCTCAGATTCTTCCGGGGATTGGAGCAAGCCATCGCATGTTTTTTCTTGGCCCATCCTTTGTCATTTGATCGTTTTGGATTCAGTGACTCCATCCTCCACAAAAACATTCCTCAGTTTCTTAGTTACTATAATTACTTTTGTGCTCGTCTTCAGTTCCACAGACGTTTATTGAACTCTTAAAATGTGCCGGGCTGTATGTGAGAAGATGCGGGGGGGAGAGATACAAAGACAAATCAGACACGCTGCTGCTTTCAAGGAGCTTACAGTCCAGCGAGGGAGCGGGGAAAGGCACTTTGGAGCTAGGCATAAAGGATGGGCAAGACGACAGCAGGAGAATATTGTAATAATGGCTGTTTTTTGAGCACCTACTTTGTGCCGGCCTTTGTACTAATCATTTCATTGACTTTCATTATCTCACTCAGTCTGATTACCCTGTAGAAGTGTGATCTCCATTTTACAAGTGTGAAAGCTGAGGCTCAGGTTAGGTAAGGTGATTCTCACCAAGAGGATCCTGGATCTCAAACTCGGACTCTCTCTCTACAGAATTTGTGCTCTTTCTCCTAAATTGTACTGCCACTTAAAGCCTTCTAGAATGCCCACCCTGGTTCACTCTTCAGTCCTTCTCGTGACACCAATGTCCAGGGATATCACACCCTATCAGAAAAACACCAACCTGGTAGGTCTACCCAGATATCTGGGCAGACCTGTTCTTTCCTGCCACAGTCTTTCCCGAGCTCTTCCATATGCCCAGAATGTTCTCCCCTCCTCCACTTCCCAAACCCACCCTTTATTGCATGGCTGATTCTTTTGTGTCCTTCAGTCTTTGCTTAATTGTCACCTCTTTACAGATGATGTCCCTAACCCTGCCACCTGAATGTTCTCTGTAACTGGGCTTTCTCTTCATGGCACTTGCTATGTTTCATAATTATAAATTATGTGTTTGCTTGTTTGTTGTCTGTAAACTGCCCAAGGGCAGGGATCATGCCAGTTTTTTTCCCACCAATGTATACACAGCACCTGGCATGGAGTTTAGAATGAATGTGTGAGTCCCAGTTTACACACTTGGGTATTCATGAAATTTTACTTTATAACGTTTGCAAAACAACCTAACTTTTCTTTCAAGCCCCCATCCCATGGGGTTGGCAGGACCTACTGACCTTTCTCTCCCTTCTACATCTTGGGGAACCTCCTGCTTTGCTGACTGGGGAGAACAAAGGTCTGCTCCTCCACCCACTCCCCAGCTTCTGCCCAAGACACTGTGTCTCTTGCTAATCCTGTTCCTTTTTCTTCCTTTGCAAACCTTCCTCTGTTTCCTGAGGCTTTGGCACTGGATGAACAAAAGGCAAAAAGGCTTGTAGGCTATTTCCTCTTTCTGTCCTACCCATTCTCCCAAAACAACACAATTCGAGCAGGTTACCTTCTCGGGTAGGGGCAGGAGGAGCATGAAAGGACATAGATTCTTATCTCAAAAGGCTATCCCAGCCACAATTAAATCAGTAAGACTGGAGCTGCAGGGACAGTGGTGCTGTCACAGGATTGGATTTGTTTCAAAGCGGACTCCAGGTTTACTGAGAGACACGTGGATTATGATGGGATAAGCCGCTGCAGAGTAACAATAGTAAATAAAAGAATGACATTTATTGGGTACCTCTCCTGTGCCAAGCATTAAACTGGTATTTTATATATAGCATCTCTAATTCCAGAGTCCGGACACTTTCTCAATGCCATGTTACGTCTCTTGTAAAAATAAGGTCTAACTCACCACAAGGCCTGTCAACAGCAAATGGCACTGGGTGTTCTGCTCTGGGGAGCAGGGAGATACTTTTGGCAAGAGTCTAGTTGACAACCTGGGGCTAGCTGAACCCATACTGTACCATATTCCAGAAACTCTTCAGCCTGCCAAGTTAGGGTTTCCAGTGCAAATATTTGTGCATTGGCCAAGGAGTCAGTGTCTACCCTGGTGGGTGTAAAAGCCACTCGGGATCTCCCTACCTTCTTTAAGTTTGCATGGTTGGCATCTTTAATTTGCCTGCAAGGCTTATTGCTCTTGCAAATGTGAGCTAATTTCTACTTATTTCATATGTACATTTCATCATTTTTCACTTTGCACGTTATCTGAGGACTTTCTGCTACTTGTGTCTTGGATTTGTA
Organism: Cynocephalus volans; assembly: GCF_027409185.1. NCBI lineage: Eukaryota > Metazoa > Chordata > Mammalia > Dermoptera > Cynocephalidae > Cynocephalus > Cynocephalus volans. The sequence continues at coordinate 283,224,317 of NC_084460.1, forward strand.
GTAGTATTAAAACTAGCTAACATTAATCAAGCACCTACCATGTGCCAGTCACTGTGCTAAGTGATTTACACAGGTGAATTCCTTTCACCCTATCAACAACCTCATTGTTATCACCATTTTACAGATAGGGAATCTGAGTCCCAGAGAGGGAAAAAACTTGCTCAAGGTCATGCAATGATCAGGTGGCAGAGCTGTGCCGTGAACTCAGGCTGCTTGGCCCCAGAGGTCTCATGTTTAGCTACTCTTCCATGCAGACTCTAGTAGCAAACATGCAGTCTCCTTGAGAAACTTATCTGGGAAGTTAGTGATATATTTCAGTCTGAGCACATGGCATGGAAGGATTAACAGTTGGGGGAGGGGACAAATCATGTCAGTGGGTGTGGGGGTGCACCATGGCGTATGGGGATAATCATTAGACATGAAGCCAAAAGGCCTTAGGTCCACTTCTAGGTTGTGCTGTCTATGAGTCTTGGGCCTTGGGCAATCCAGCTTAACTTTCTGAGCCTCATTTTCCTTGCCTTTCAAATGGGATAAGATACTTTACCTCTGAGGTTGTTGTGAGGAACCAATAAGAATATGAATGTCAAAGTGGCTCGTAAGCTAGAAAGCACAACCTAAATTTAAGATAATGAAGTTGTTGTTGTTAGTAAGAACAAAGAATGGGACTGATGAGGAATGACACAATAATCACGAGAGAGGCAGGGGCTACCCTGTTAATAAACATCATCTGCCAGCTCCCTGATGTTGGCACCATTGATGGCCGGTGTCTGCTCAGCCCATGACCTGGACTCAGACCCATTCCTTGATTCTATCAGTCAGGATGCCTACTTGCAAACAACAGCCACTTAAAGATGGAAAGAAATTTATTGAAGGAAGTAGTGAATGTTAGGTAGCATTTTTGGGAGGAATAGAGAGCTAGGAATAATGACCAGCTGCAACATGAGGGCTTTTGTAGCAGAAACACTACTGTCACGGGCACCAAAACCTCTGCCACTGTTGCCCCCAGAAGTGCCACTTGGCTCCACCTTCTCCCATGCTTGCAGAAGGTCAAGTCCCCTGTGCACACTGCTCACTTCTGAATTCAGGTCTTGTGTAGGCAAGTTTGACTGGTGGGATCTTATGTGCAAGGGAATCTGGATCTTATATGCAATGTGAGTTTTCTGCCTTGGCAAGAGAGGACTTATAGTGTGGGAAATGACCAAAATGTAAGAGAGGGTTTTCAAAGATTTGGGTGGCTACAGATGACAAATATCTACCACTCTGGTATAGTTTCCAACATGTTGGACCTGATCCCAGGGAATGGCCATGTGGGGGATACACCCCAGAGGGCTCTTGGCCCATTCATGGGGAACCCAGAGAATGGTGTGGTTGTGTCTCCAAATGTGGGTGGCATGGTGGGACAGCTCCTGCTCCCTTGGACATAGAGGATAGGCCATGGTGGTGCTGCATGTGCCACTCAAGCATTTGGGAGCATCAGCAAGCAGGGTGGGGAAGTTCAAGTCAGACTGGACTGTGGGGAGGGGTGGGAGGGGAGGCTACTGCTCTGACCCTGCCTGTTGCTGGCTTCTGACTTGGCTGTCACCTTTAATCTCACCATTTGAGCATCTACAGGCTCTGAGCTAGGAGCTGACACACACCCAGAGTGGCCATCCCTTGTGCATGAGAGGGGCACTCTTTGTCCCCTCACAGATATGAAGACCCCATCAGAAACACACCGTAGGGGACTGACAATTATAGGTGTACTGCAGGCAGCTTGTCATGAGTGGCATAATGTAAGCACACACTCACGTCTAATAGGATGAGCTGGAAGGAAACGACTGGGGGGTATTAGCATCTCGGTTCTCCCCCACACTGGAAAGGGAGATGAACGTGGGTTTCTAAGGGCCCTTCAAGAGAAAATTTTACTCCATCATCTCAGAGGGGTAACGGATAGAAGGTGCTTGCAAAGGTAAAGAGCAAAGCTGCTGACTCTGTGGGGTGGGGGGTCTCCATCTGGGAGATGGATGGGAGTCTGAGGGCTCCCAGAAGATGAGGCCTTCAGCATCTTCCCTGGGGCAGGTGGGGCGTAAGGGGGATGAGTCATGTGATACCCTATGGCATCTCAGTGTACTGGATGTATAGGGCCCAGTACACCAGGTCCCCAGGGTGGCAAGACCCTCCTCAGACTGTCTGAGTATTAAAGTAGCTGCTATCTCACTGACAGGCTAGAAGAGAGGGGCTGGGACCACAATATCCAGTGTAGATTGAAGACCACAATATCCAGTGTAGATTTCTGCAATGTTCCTGACTGATAAAGCCTCCAAGCCTCTTGCGTATCTCTAAGGAAGTGAAGGCTCACCAAAACAACACTCCAGGTAGAGACTTGAGACCAAGTTATCTGGCTCAGATGGAAAAAGGATTGGGACAGTGTAATAGTTTGCTAGGGCTGCTGAAACAAAGCACTACAAACTGAATACCTTAAATGACAAAAATGTCTCACAGTTCTGGAGGCTAGAATTCTGACATCCAGGTGTCCTCAGGGCTGGGTCCCTTCTGAAAGCGCTAGGGAAGAATCTGTCCCAGTCCTCTCTCCCAGCTTCTGGGAGTTTCTTGGCTTGTGGCAGCAGAACTCTGATCTTCACATGGTGTTCTCCCTGTGTATACCTCTGTGCCCAAATTTCCCCTTTTTATAAGGACATCAGTCATATTTGCTTTTATCTTAATATCTGCAAGATGTTATTTCCAAATAAGAGCACATTATTAGGTGCTGGGCATTAGGACTTCAACACAGGAATTTTGGCGGACACAAATTCTCACATTCTGAGTTTTGGGGCATAATTTTCACGCTCTGTCTCTGCACCGACAACTCCCGCACTGGCATCTTGGTTCACTTTCTCAACACCCTGTGACACTGGGAGGACATCACATCTTTTCAGTGGAAGAGGCCTGGAGCAGTTAAATGGCTGTGGCTCTGGCAGTCACCTTCAAGTGACTCCCAGCTGTGACCATGCATGACAGGTTAACAAGCCTCCCTGAATCTCCAGTCCTCAGCCGCAATGGGAATAACAATAGCTCCCCCTATTATCATGCCTGAGACGAGGCCTTGAGAACTGAGACCTACCTAGCATGGGGCTGTGAGCACAAATCAAAGCAGGGGTCCCTTCACTTCTCCCCTTTGGAAGGTTCTGCGTGTAGAAAGTCTTTCCTTGGGTTGGGCTGAGATCAGATGAGGGCAGGGTCAGAGAGGGTAAAGTACATGCCCAAGGTCACAGAGCCCTGTCCCTTCTTCCCTCTTTTCCACTCCCCTTTCTGACTCCTCCTGGGCCTGGCCCTTCTACCTTCTCCTGCCCATAGGCTCCATCCCTGGTCCCTCCCCTTAATCCCCCTATGTTTGTCCTCAGGATTCAGGGATGTGGCTCCAGCAGATGTGTACGAGGGTCTGTTATGCTCATGGTGTTGTGCTAAGTGCCCAGTTTCAGTGAGACCAGAACAGGGTCAGGTTGGAGCCCAATAGCTCCTTCCTAAGACCTTTGTCCTTGAAAATGAGACATGACCTCAGGGGTTGCGAGTCAGAGGGAGAGGAAATGTGGAAACTCGGCCACAGAACCAGAGTTGGATGGAGCTTTGGAACACCCCTATTCCAGGTGCCTCTGGCTCCAGATGGGGCAACTGAGGCCCAGGGAAGGTAGGTAATGTGTCAAGGTCAAATGTGGGTGGTGCCGGGAGGCAGAAGCCAGGCCTTTGAGGGGCTGTGTTGGGACTGCAGGGAGAGAGGTGGTGGGTGCTTCCTGGAGTCTATGAGCTCAGTTCCCAAGGCTGGAGGGGCTTGTGTCTGCGGAGGGGGTCGCCTCCAAGGCTCTGGAGGGGAAGGGAGGCTGAGAGCAAGGTGGGGGAGTGAACTTGGGGGATTGTGGGAATTAGGTCGGTGCACCCGCCCCCAGCAATGCGTGGGGTCCCTGGAAAAGGGACGTGTGGGCAGGTGGGGTCTTGCGGGGCCCGCGCGTGGGGGCCGCGCCGGCCGGGGCGGGGTGAGTCACGGCCCGCCCGCTCCCATTGTGCGGCCCGGCGGCGGCGGCGGCGGTGGCGGAGCTGCGGGGCTGAGCGCTGGGAGGTGGAGCCCCGGGCTGCGGGATCCGGCGCCTGCGTCCGCTCGGCCGGCCGGGTTCTGCGCGGCGAGAGGCCGGACCGGAGCCTGGCGGCCGCGACCCGCACCGCGCGGGGAGGGACATGGGGCGCGGCGGGCCGCCCGGGTCCCGCAGGCTCCGGAGCCCCCAGGTACCGCGGGACGGGGCGGGGCGGGGCGCGGCCGCGGGGGCCCCGGCTGCCCGGGCGTGGCTGGGCCGCGGATGGACGCTCGGGCCGGGCGCGGGGACCAGGCTCCGGGGGGCGCGGGACGGAGGCGCGAGGGTCCTGACCCCGTCCTCCTCTCCCAGGGCTCCCCCGTAGGCCCCCGCAGCGCCCCCTTCTTCTCAGCCCGGTCTCAGGTCCCTTGGTGAGCGACAGCCTTCCAAGCCACCTCGCCGGCCATGGCCAACGGAGTGATCCCGCCACCCGGGGGCGCCTCCCCCCTACCCCAGGTGACTGACGCGCGCAGGGGCAGGGGCGGAGGAGCGGGAGAGACGTCCTCCGGCTGACCCTGGGACCCCCCGGATCCAGGGATGGAGCTGGCCCGGGGGATATAGAGAAAGGGGGGGTCTTTTGGTATTTTTCAGATCGGTAGCCCCCTCTCCTCCCAAGCCCTGGGAGCCTGGAGACGGTGGTTTCTGGGCTGCTGACCCGGACGCTGGGGGAGGGGCTGTTGAAGGTGGAGCCTGCTGGGCCCGCCACCCCCAACCAAGGCTTGGAGCTGCGGGTGGGCGTGGGGCCATGGGTCAGGAGTCCTTAGGAGAGGCTGTCTGGGCCTTCAGGTCCGGGTGCCCTTGGAGGAGCCCTTTCTGAGTCCAGATATGGAGGAGGAGGACGATGACTTGGGCAAGACCTTGGCTGTGAGCAGGTTTGGGGACCTCATCAGCAAGCCCCCAGCCTGGGACCCTGAGAAGCCCAGCCGCAGCTACAGCGAGCGGGACTTTGAGTGTGGGTAGTCTGCGGACCCCTAGTGTGGCCGCCTTCACCACCATCACCTTCATCACCAACATCACTGCGCTCACCTCTGGCTCGGTCACCCAGTGCCATCCTGTGCTGGACACTGTGCTGGACTCTGTGCTGGGCCACCATGCCATGTTAAGTCATCCTGCCTCCCTCATCCATCGCCTGTCCACCTGCCAGGGGAGCTGGATCCCAGACCAGGGGAGATGTAGGGAGATGGGCCTGAGGCCGCCCGTGGTGACCTTCATCTTCCCCTTTGGCCCTGCTTGCCTCCCTCCTCAGCCTTTCTCTTCCTTCCTGTATTATGTCCTCTCCACCAGCCTCCCTTTTGTGACCGTCCCTCTCCATCACTCCTCTCCCCCCACTCTAGCAGGCCTCATGAATGACAGGAACATGGACACAGGTGGTGGGGGGAGCCCGGCTCTGGAGGAAGGACTAGGGTATCCTTGTTTAAGGCCTTGAGTTAGAATAAGGTGTGTGCCCTTCGGGCGGGGGGGGGGGCCTTCTCTGCTTCGGGGCCTCAACCTGCTCTCCTGCACCCCCAGTTCACCGGCACACATCCCACCATACCCACCACCCGCTCTCTGCGCGCCTGCCTCCACCCCACAAGCTGCGGCGGTTGCCTTCCACCTCTGCCCGGCACACTGGGAGGAAGAGGAAGAAGGAGAAAACCTCTGCTCCCCCCTCTGAGGGGACCCCTCCCATCCAGGAGGAGGGGGGAGCTGGAATGGAGGAGGAGGAGGAGGAGGAGGAGGAGGAAGAAGAAGGGGAGTCTGAGGCAGAACCTGCGGAGCCCCCATCCTCGGCGTCCCCGCAGAAAGCAAAGGTAGGTCTGCCCCTTGAAGGAGGGGTGACTGGTCAGGGAGGGGGGCAGAACCAGGGGAAGAGGACATGGTAGGGGGGCCTGGGTAAGGCTGAGGGGGGGGTTGGGGGCCGAGTGGTAAGTTGAGGCAGGGGCCCGGGCACACTGTGTTTGTCTGCAGTTCTCCATTGGAAGTGATGATGACAGTCCAGGCCTCTCCGGAAGGGCGGCCTTCACCAAGCCCCTGCCCTTGGTGTGCACACGTTCCGACAAGAGCCCCCAGCACTCCGTCAGGTACTGGCCCCAGCCCCCGTTCGGCAGGACCCAGCCCGGAGACGTAGGGTCTAAGGCTCCTGACAGTCACCTCCTTCCTGACCCTGAGGAGTATCCCCAGCTCTGGCCTCAGAGGATCAGAGAGAAGGAGAGGAGAGGGGGCACCTTCTCTGTCCACATGATTTGCAAGGAGGAGAGAACAAGAGCGGAGACAAGAGGAAAGGAGCAGGGCTGAGCGGCTGAGGGTTCTCCAGGAGAGAGCTGTCAGAGAGGAGGAGGTGGGGATGGAGGCGGAAGGAGGACGAGCAGGGGAGGGGGCAGCGAGATGGGGAGAGGGCCCCCCAGGTGAGCTCCCTTTTCTGCCCACAGGGGCCTGTGTCTAGTGCCCAGGCCTGTCCCAAGCTGGGGGAAGGTAAAGGAACACACTAACCTGGCCCTGTCAAGTTCAAGGCTGCTGTGTTGCCTCCTCAGCTCCCCCAGCCCCCGGGCCCGGGCCCCTCGAGTTGCTGGGGATAAGAGCCGGCCCTGGAGCCCATCGGCCAGTTATGACCTGCGGGAGCGACTGTGCCCAGGCAGTGCCCTGGGCAACCCGGGTGGTCCGGAGCAGCAGGTGCCCACTGATGAGGCGGAGGCCCAGATGCTGGGTTCTGCAGACCTGGACGACATGAAGAGTGAGTGACACTGTGCCAGCCCCACAGCCCACTCCCATGGGCTCCCAGCCTGCGAGGGACCTTGGAGAGGCTGTGTTCTCCCCCACCCAGTCTGAGTCCACTCTGCAGTATTCCTGTCGGCTGGAATGTGGCTAGTGACAGGGAGCTCACTACCTCCCCAAGCCACCTTTCTGATTGCCAGAGCTGAGATTTCCCATCCTGACACCTCTGCCCTTCAGTCCTGATTCTGCCCTCTGAGTCATCCCCAGAATAAGGCAGCCCCTCTTACACATGATGTTTAAAGACATTATTATGTCTCCCGCCCACAATGTCCCTCTTCTCAGGGCAAACTCTTTTTATCTCCTCGCTCTTTAATCCCCTTCAAACCAGGCCTCTGAGTCTAAGCCACTCTGCCAGGCCCTGGCTTCTCCCTGTGTCAGGGCTGTCCTCACCCCCATCCCACCACCCTTGGGCGGGCCTGGCTGTGATCTCAGCACATTCCTTCTATCTTATCAGTGCCCTGGTTACTGTGCCACCTGTCATCACCCACGGGGCTCTGTGCCCAGGCCAGGGGCATCACTAATTCCGCCCTCCTCCTCCTCAGTACCACTGTGTGTGGGTGGGGTGGGGGGGAAGGGTAGGGCTTTGAACTCAATACGTCATGGAAAGTTGCCAGGGCCTGAGGACAGGGACAGGAACAATCCGATGGCAGCAGCAGCAGTAGCAGAATGGGGGGGCCGGGGGAGGGCGTGTTTACAGACCCAGGCTGGGGGCTGGAAGCGGCAGGGAGCAGGTTTGGGGACGTGGGGAGTCAGGTTCGGGAGGCCTCGCCACCTCTGGCTCGCACTGGACAAAGACCACTCCTATCTGTTCGGAGAGCCGGGGATCTAGGAGGGAGCAGGGGCTGAGGCCTTAGCCATCAGGGCAGCCGGGCGGAATGACGAGCCTGCTGGAGGAGGTCACAGAGCCCAACGGGGCACTGAGCCCTGGGTTTGGGGGTGGTGAGGCCCAGGGCCCTGGGCAGGCTCCAACCCCCAGCCCTCAAGAATCTCTGGCCTCAGAGGACTTAGAGATGTTTGTGCTGGACTTTGAGGACTGTGGCCTGTGGGAGCCCATCCGGGGCCAGTTGAGCCCTATGGCAGGGTCACCAGCTTGTGAGTAACGGGGCTGCTGGCCTTTCTCCAGCTGCTGGCCTGGGAAGGGGCAGGTGGGAGGAAGGGAGAGAAGCCCCATCTGAGTCTGCTGGGATGTCGAGAGAGGGCACAGGGAAGGTGCTGGGGCTCAGTGCCTGGGGGGTTGGTGTCAGCCACGGGGCCTAGAGGGAGGGGCAGTGGCCATGGCAGGGGCTAGAGGGTCTAACTGGGGCTGTGGACTGAGTTGGGGTCCGCCTTTTCACTGTGGCTTGGTGGTGGTCCCCTATGTGACTTTGGGCTAGTCCTTTCCGCTTTCTGGGCTTCAGTTTTCTTATTAATGAAATGGCCATGTTGGATTAAGTGATCCCGTCAGCATGGCCCCTCGGTGACTGTGGGCCCAACAAGTAGACTGCTTGCGTAGAGCAAGGGGCTGGAGTGACCCCGAGGCCCTGGGCTGGACCCTTGAGAATGCTAGGCCCACGTTCTCTGCAGGTCACCGGCTGGAGGACAACCCTGGTGTGCGGCGGCACTTAGTGAAGAAGCCGTCCCGGACACAGGGTGGGAGGGGCAGCCCCAGCGGCCTGGCCCCCATCCTGCGCAGGAAGAAGAAGAAGAAGAAGCTGGACCGGAGGCCTCACGAGGTACAGGACCCCAAGGGGGTGGGCCTGTGGCTTCCTTGTCCCCCTCTGCCCTGGAGCCTTCCTCTCCCTTCCCCCTGCCTTGCCCTGTTGCAGCGTCTCCCATGCTGGCCTGTCCTCACTGGCTGCCCCCAGGCCCTCACCCTTGGTGCCCACCCCAGGTGTTCGTGGAGCTGAACGAGCTGATGCTGGACCGTGCCCAGGAGCCCCACTGGCGGGAGACGGCCCGCTGGATCAAGTTTGAGGAGGACGTGGAGGAGGAGACGGAGCGCTGGGGGAAGCCCCACGTGGCCTCGCTGTCCTTCCGCAGTCTTCTGGAGCTCAGGAGGACCATCGCCCATGGTAGGGACCCTTGGGCCTGGTCTGGGGCTGTGTGCCTTCTTCACAATCATGGAGCTCTGCCTGTGCCAGGCTGCCCAGCTCCCTGGGACTACTGTCAGGAGTCCGGGGCCCAGGCCAGATCTGGCTGCCACCTGGGGGGGCTGAGAAGTCCAATTTCCTGAGTATAAGCTCTGAGGGGCAGGGCTGTGTGTTGGTGCCTGGTAGGGTAGCTGGCACACAGTAGGCATTCAGTCCACATGTGGTAGATTAACAAATGCCTTCCCTCTCCTTGGTGGGGAGGCCCATGCCCTCGCTCTCGTGCTCCGTGTACACACACCCTCTCCCCAGCTGTGGTATGCAACTGTGTGTCCCCTGGCTGTGTTGGGCACTTGGCTCAGCCAGCACGTTGGCCTGTCCTTGGGGAGCAAGGCAGTGGGGGGGAGGTTTTTCCTATCTGACGGGACTGTGCCCCTAGGAGCGGCCCTCCTGGACCTGGAGCAAACCACTCTGCCAGGCATTGCACACCTTGTGGTGGAGACCATGATTGTGTCCGACCAGATCCGGCCGGAGGACAGGGCCAGCGTCCTGCGTACACTGCTGCTGAAACACAGGTGCCGGGGTGGGATACGGGGGAGGGCCTGTGGGGTTCAGCTGCCCTTCCAGGGGCTCACATTCTTCCAAATGCCTCCCAGCCCCTGCTTGAATTCCTCAGGTGTCAGGGAGCTTGTTGTTCCATCTGTCGACAGCTCTGACCATTAGGACGTTCTTTTTTACACTGAGGCAGAAGGGTGGAGGCCCTGACCCTCAATTTCTTACCTCCTGATGACCTCAGTTCACCACGAGCCTCTCCTCCTAACCAATCTCTCTCCTCCACCCCCAAACCCCAGCCATCCCAACGATGACAAGGACAGTGGCTTCTTTCCCCGAAACCCATCGAACTCCAGCGTGAACTCAGTCCTGGGGAATCATCACCCAACCCCCAGCCATGGCCCTGATGGTGCGGTGCCTGCCATGGCTGATGACCTGGGGGAGCCAGCCCTGCTCTGGCCACACGACCCCGACGCCAAGGAGGTCCGTGGCCTTGCTCCAGCCTGGGCTGGGAGACTGAGAGGGCATCCAGTTTTCAATTGAGGTTGTTGATGACTTCATTTAGCAGGTCAGGAAGGTTGATGCCTGACACCGTGTTAGGCATGTGGGGGTGTCTATAGGAGATGTGCTCGAGGGCTCCCTGCCCTGGAGACACAGGAGGTTTAAATGGGTTGATGTGGCAGATCCACAGGAGCCATTAAAACAGCAAGATAAGGCTGAGCTGGTAGTGGGAGGCTTAGGGGAGGGGTCCAGATCCCAGGTTGGTCCCCTCCCGATGTGGGCCCCCCAATACTAACTCCCTCCCCTGCCCAGGCTGGGGAGGGAGAAAGCAGGGCCCAGAACCAGGGCTAGAGCAAGGGATGGGTGGGCCTGCCATGGCCTCTGGTCTGGGTCCCAGCCCTATTCCAGTCCTGCGTCCTCAGAAGCCCCACCATATGCCTGGGGGAGACGGTCACCGGGGGAAAAGCCTGAAGCTGCTGGAGAAGATCCCGGAAGATGCTGAGGCCACCGTTGTGCTTGTGGGTGAGGAGAACCGGGCTTTGGGGGCTGGGTCGAGAGTGTGTGTGCCTCCACCGGTGGCCTGCTTGTCTGAGCTGTGGCTGGAGGCTGCCTCTTCTGCCTCCAGCCAGGCCCCCACCTTGTCTCTGCTCTCCCTCACAGCTTGTTTTATCCCCAGTCCTTTTTTCCCCAACCACCCTGCCTGCTTCTTGTCCAGTTTTCTGCCATTTTGGACCAATTAGAAAAAAGCAATCCTTCTTTAATACCCTTAATTTCTATCTGTTGGTAAATTGTAATAAATATATAAATATTTAAGTGAATAGTGCTTCTTTAGATTGAGGTTTCTTTGTGCAGTGCACAACCTCTCAACTGTACATGATAGACCCAGATAGCCCCTCCAGGGTCTGCTTTGTCTGATCCCCTTTGCCCAGCACCATGCGCCCTATTCTTCCTCTAGGCTGTGTGCCTTTCTTGGAGCAACCAGCTGCAGCCTTTGTGCGACTGAGCGAGGCTGTGCTCTTGGAATCTGTCCTTGAGGTCCCTGTGCCAGTGCGCTTCCTCTTCGTGATGCTGGGGCCCAGCCACACCAGCACCGACTATCATGAGCTCGGGCGCTCCATTGCCACCCTCATGTCTGATAAGGTGGGCCCTACACGCCCAGACTGGGCTCTCTAGACCTGTTCCCTGTCTTTCTCATTGCCCACAGTGGTGCCCATACAGGCTCCTCCTCTGGAGGGTGTTGGGGGAAGCTGTTGGTCCAGGGTAGAAAAGGGAACCCTGGGCTGGGGCTGTGGGAGGTGTGGTGACATAGCCCATACCCCAAAGCTTTGGTTGTGACATGAGACTTGAACAGGAGGGCTGAATGTGCTGGTCTTTGCTGTGACTTCTTCTAGGCTTAGACAGGAGGGTGGGCAGTGTCCAACCAGAATGGTTCTGGAGGCTCCTGCTATGCCAGCTTTTACCCCTTTAGTTGCTGCATGTGGAAAAGTCGGGAGGCTCCTAGTGGAATAGAGGGCACTGGAGATTAGTTCAGGGCAGCAGCCAGCAGGGACGTGTGTGAATATTTTGACACCCAATACCGCTGGACTGGACCTGTGCATATGGCTGGACCCTGCCTCTACTCCATGACCCAACACCTCCTCCCTGAAGTCTTCCTCCCACGGACTCCCCCGGCCCGTCCCTGAGAGCCATGGCTCTCCCATCACCCCCAGCTGTTTCATGAGGCTGCCTACCAGGCGGACGACCGGCAGGACCTCCTGAGCGCCATTAGCGAGTTCCTGGACGGCAGCATTGTGATCCCTCCGTCCGAGGTGGAGGGCCGCGACCTGCTGCGCTCCGTGGCTGCCTTCCAGCGCGAGCTGCTGAGGAAGCGGCGGGAGCGCGAACAGACCAAAGTCGAGATGACCACCCGGGGAGGCTACGTGGCCCCTGGGAAAGGTCAGATCCTTGGGGGCTGAGTCCCCCCAGCACATACACTTTCCCATCCCAGGGCCATAGGCCCGTGACCTTACCCCATCCTGACTCCCTGAGCCTTTTGTGCTGTCTTCACATCCTGACCCCAAGTCTCTGTGTGTGTCCCAGGCTGGAAAGGGCCGACTGGGGGCCTCCAAGCAGGAGGGAGTGGTCTGTGTTCCAGCAGCCCCTTGTTCCCCCAGAGCTGGCTTTGGAATTGGGGGGCTCCGAGGTGACCCCTGAAGACGACCCCCTGCTGCGGACAGGCTCGGTGTTTGGGGGGCTAGTCCGGGATGTGAAGCGCCGGTACCCACGCTACCCCAGTGACCTGCGAGATGCCCTGCACTCCCAGTGTGTGGCCGCCGTGCTCTTCATCTACTTCGCAGCCCTCAGCCCTGCCATCACCTTTGGGGGGCTGCTAGGTGAGGCAGAGGGATGGGGCGGTCTCCCACTCCGAATGTCACCAGCAGGGTTTCTGGGTCAGGGTGTCCCAGTGATCACCTTAGGGGGCTGATTGTTAGAAGGGCTAGGAACCACCTAAGGGAGGTGTTGGGTCCGGGGATCCCAGTGATCACACTTTTGGGGGGCTGTAAAATGGGAGGGAGTGAGGGAAGTACGAGGGTTGGCGGATCCTGTGATCACCTTGGGGGGCTAGCAGAGAGGGGGATGGAAGGGGTGGGGTGGGGAGGAGACCCTGTCTATTGCTCTGGGGGGCCACTCTACTCTCATGGGGTTCTCCAGTTTAGGATAAGCTGGATGAGAAGGAGGGGCAGGTAGAAAGAGCCAGGCTAGGGCCATCCCGCTGACCCTCGCCTGCCCCAGGAGAGAAGACCGAGGGGCTGATGGGTGTGTCCGAGCTGATCGTGTCCACGGCTGTGCTTGGTGTCCTCTTCTCTCTGCTGGGGGCCCAGCCGCTGCTTGTGGTCGGCTTCTCTGGGCCACTCCTTGTCTTTGAAGAAGCCTTCTTCAAGGTGAAGCCCTGCCCTGCCCCTCCCCAGGGGCCGCCCTGCTCCATCCCTCCCGTTCTGTGCCCTTCCTTGCCCAGGTGATGGGTCCATGTGGTCTCTCCTGCCTCTCCCTCAGAGTTAATGCCCTGCCCATCCCATGGGGCACTGACGTCCAGGGCAGACCACCGGTGGCAACCACCCCTCCCTCTCTGCTTCTAGTTCTGCCGAGCCCAGGACCTGGAGTACCTCACTGGCCGGGTGTGGGTTGGCCTCTGGCTGGTGGTCTTCGTTCTTGCGCTGGTGGCTGCTGAAGGCAGCTTCCTGGTTCGCTATATCTCGCCTTTCACCCAGGAGATCTTCGCCTTCCTCATCTCGCTCATTTTCATCTATGAGACCTTCCACAAGCTCTACAAGGTGGAGGTCCAGAGAGGTCTTGGGGGTGGGTGGAGATGGGGGCTGGGCGGTGCTCTGGGGAGGAGAGCATGGGAGTGGGGTACGGAGCATTGGGGCCAAAGGGGATAAAGGAGGGAGCTTTGTTGGGTGTGGGTGTGTGTATGTGGGGTTGGGGACACCCTGGGCTAGGTCAGAGCTGAAGGGGAGGGAGTCAGACCCAGAGAGTGCCAGTTTAAGGCTCCAGGCAACTGGCTGGAGGTTCATCAATGAGGATTCACCTGCACAGGTATGTGATGGAATGGGGGCACTGTCAGTGCTAAGGAGCTGTTTGTCCCTGGGTTACCTTTTGGAGAGGTGTGTGTGTGTGTGTGTGTGTGTGTGTGTGTGTGTGTGTGTTTGATGTGGCTGGATGTCTGTGTCACTGTTGCCTGTTCAGGTATGTGAGGGGCCACCCTCTCCCTCCCAGGTGAACTGATGGTGATGAAATCAGGTTACCTACCCAGGTGAGTGATAAGGTGTTCTCATTGTCCATACACAGGTATTCACAGAGCACCCACTGCTGCCATTCTACCCCCCTGAGGGGGCCCTAGAGTGGGCATTGGAGACAGGTCTGGAGCTGAATGGGAGCGCCCTGCCCCCCACCGAGGGCCCACCCGGCCCGAGGAACCGGCCCAATACGGCTCTGCTGTCCCTCATCCTCATGCTTGGGACCTTCTTCATTGCCTTCTTCCTGCGCAAGTTCAGGAACAGCCGCTTTCTGGGTGGCAAGGTGCGTAGCTGCTGGGTGTGGGACCCCTTTGGGATCCCCTCAATTCCTGCTGTCATTGCCAGACTCTGCTCCAGAGAGGCTGCACCCTTCCTCGCAGGGGCCCAAATCGAGGCTGTGCAGCCCTTGTCCCCGGTGTCTTCTCGCTCCTGCCTCAGAGAAGTTTCATCGAGGAGGGAATGCCCTCCTGGGTTGGGCTGGGCTGTCATCCGGTGGGGTTTAGAGGGACAGGTGGGAGACTTCTGGCTCTGGCTTGGACCCAGGAAGGGCCGGGGGTCCGAAGCCCCCCCGTTATTCTGCTGAACTTTACCCGCCTTCTGCTTCCTCCCCTGGCCTGGCCTCTCTCAAGGCTCGCCGCATCATCGGGGACTTTGGCATCCCCATCTCCATTCTGGTGATGGTCCTGGTCGATTACTCCATTACGGACACCTACACACAGGTGAGTGCACCTGACGCCCATGGCAGCTGGTTCTCACCTCAGGGCTAGGAGAGGGAGACCAGGACACTCTTCCATTGCCCGCAGGGTCAAGGTCAGGGTTGGAGCCCAGCTCTCGTTGTTGTTGTCCAGTGGCCACACTGGCTGGGGCCTGGGTGGGGCTGGGGTTTCAGAAGCAACCATGTGATCCTGCTGAGGGCTACCCAAGGGGTCTGAGCTGTGATCTGAGTGAAGAATTCAGGAGATTCAGGTGTGGGGCTGGAGGCAGAATGACAGGTCTTCCCGCAAGGGATCTCCTGCAGCCCTGGAGCCCTAGGAGAATATACTTCATTTCCCTCCCTCTACTGGGCCCTTGGAGGGGCAGTGACGTTTGGTGGATGCAGAACTAATTTCCCCCAAACCTGTTCACAGCCCACTTCCCCAGAGTCCTGGTATTGGGGACACAGCTTGTTGGGAGCAGCTGCTGTGTGGGTTTCCTAGCACAGGGAGGCTGTGTCCCTGAGCCCTATCTTCCTTCCTGCCATGTAGAAGCTGACGGTGCCCACAGGGCTCTCGGTGACCTCGCCCCATAAGCGCACGTGGTTCATCCCGCCCCTGGGCAGTGCTCGTCCTTTCCCGCCCTGGATGATGGTGGCAGCCGCTGTCCCTGCCCTCCTGGTCCTCATCCTGATCTTCATGGAGACACAGATCACGGCGTGAGAGGACTGGGGGAGGCGGTGGGGGAGGGATGGGCCAGCCTCTTGGGCTCTTTGGCTGGGTGTCAGGGTTAAGGCAGGGACCTCGTTATCAGCTGGGGTGCTAGGTGCGAGGATGCTTGTGGCAGGCCTTGAAGAAGGGAGTGTGTGTCGAGAGCTGGTAGGGATGGGGGAGGAGGGAGCCGTGGGATTTGGGGCAAGGGTGTGGTTTGATGGTTTGACATGCTGCCTGTCTGTCGCTGCCACTGTTTGCAGGGTGGCACTTGACAGTCCTCAGAACACTCTTGCGGTATGTTCTCATTCTGGTTAAACCACAATAACGTGATGAGATCTGGCATCTGGTTTTTGTGGTGCTTTAAATATTCACAGTATGAGAATTTGGCTCTAATTTGTTTTAATGTGAGAACTTCAATTTGGGAACTGGAAAGAGGAGGCTGGCGGGTCCTGGGGAGAACTGCTGTCTGTGCATCCTTCCGCCACCGGCCCAGGTGCTGTGCGCGTGCTGTCCCTGCTGCTGGCCTGTGGACCAGCCGCTCCCCCACTCCCTCCTACTCCCTGCAGGCTCATCGTCAGCCAGAAGGCGCGGAGGCTGCTCAAAGGCTCGGGCTTCCACCTGGACCTGCTTCTGATTGGCTCCCTGGGTGGGCTCTGTGGGCTGTTTGGGTTGCCCTGGCTGACAGCTGCCACCGTCCGCTCAGTCACGCATGTGAATGCGTTGACGGTGATGCGCACGGCCATTGCACCTGGCGAAAAACCCCAGATTCAGGAGGTCCGGGAGCAGCGGGTCACCGGGGTGCTCATCGCCAGCCTTGTGGGTGAGAGCCCAGCCTGTCCCTACAGTCCTGCCTTCTTGTACCCTGTGGCCTTAAATCCTCTCTCTATCCCAGGCTTGGCCCAGGTCCCTTCTGAATCTGCAAGTGTGTCAGGTCTATCCCTTCCTCTGACCCCCACGACTGCTTTCTGACATTCCCTGAGCCCTTTCCTGGTTCTCCATCCTGCTCTGTGTTCTCTTGTGCATAGTGATGAGGCCAAACTGATTGGCCAGATGGGTCCATGTCATCACCAGTCCTGTCCATCCTTACGGGGGCTGTCCAAGGGGTCAGGTAGGTCTATGTCACCTCCTCCAGGCCTGTCCATCGTCATGGGGGCTGTGCTGCGCCGGATTCCATTGGCCGTGCTCTTTGGGATTTTCCTGTATATGGGGGTCACGTCACTGTCTGGTATCCAGCTGTCCCAGCGTCTGTTGCTCATCCTTATGCCGGCAAAACACCATCCCGAACAGCCCTACGTGACGAAGGTAAGGCCAGGAAGCATGGCGGTGTGCAGATGCGGAATGGGGTGGTGGGAAGAGGATCCAGAGGAATCCCTGGGCTGGAGATGGGCAGGATGAATTTGAAAGATAACTTGGGACTTGGGGAGCCAACTGCCCAAAGATGTGGGTGGGAGCAGGCTGGGGAGTTGTGTGGTGAGGCCCATGGCCGTCCCCCCAGGTGAAGACGTGGCGGATGCACCTGTTCACCTGCATCCAGCTGGGCTGCATCGCACTGCTCTGGGTGGTCAAGTCCACGGCGGCCTCACTGGCCTTTCCCTTCCTGCTGCTGCTCACGGTGCCTCTGAGGCATTGCCTTCTGCCCCGGTTCTTCAAGGACAGGGAGCTGCAGGCGGTAAGGGATGGTGGCTCGGGGCGGCAGTATCAGGGCGGATGGGCAAGGGGGTTCTGATCTCTGCTGGGCCACCTGCTTATTGTGTGACCATAGGCAAGTTATCTAACCTTCTGAAATCTCATTTTCATCTGTAATGGGGCTGACAATAGATTCTACCTTAGAGGACTGTGGAAGGATTAAAAACTAATCCAGGTAATGCAGTAGTATGATGATTTGTTGCAAGACTAAGCACAGGGCTGTTGCAGACAGCTGTGCCAGTTGTGCCCTGAACCAGAGCACCCAGCTAAGGGATGAGTGTGGGTGGCGTGGAGCCCAAATCCAGCCTGAGCCCTGTTTTTGCTAGCTAGAGGCAAACATCTTTTTGCAGTTCATCGCTCTCAAACATGGTGTACAAAGGTACCGTAGCAACTAGAAGTGACCTTAGGAAACATCTCGCTATGTGGTTGCTGCTAACATTATTAATAGTATTATTAGGAAGGGCCAAATGTCTGGGGGAGTGACCTGAAGGTATTGGCCAAGGGAAATGCCTCAGCTCGGGGTCATGGTCCCTGCAGACAGTGAGGGCCACAAAAGGGCTGGGAGCAGTGAGGGCTGCTGGTCAGAGGAGGAACTGGGGATCAGGAGGGAACGAGCCTGCTTCTCCATCTCTCCCAACCTTCTGCTCCCTTCTGTAGCTGGACTCGGAAGATGCTGAACCAAATTTTGATGAGGACGGCCAAGATGAGTACAATGAGCTGCACATGCCTGTGTGATCCTCAAGACGGGGCCCCTCAGAGACCCCGACACCATAGTAGCGATTGACACCTGGGCCCCAGGCAGAGCCCAGCCCCAGGGCCAAGGGGCTACTCACAACCCAGAGATGTGCCTGGAGCCACTACTGATGCCACGAGCAGAGTGGCCTCCCCGACGTCCACCTAGCCAGTGACCTCTAATCTTTCACAGACCAGACCGGCACAGGCTTTGAACTCATTATAACCACACTCCTTGTCTTGTGTCTGTCTCACTTTCTTGGTTCCATCTCTGGTTTCTCAAGTCATACTTATCCATTTGGAATTGGAAGAATTGGAAGAATTCTGTTTTCAGGGTCATCAAACCCGGGGAGAGGTTTGAGTCAAAGACAGAGTCCTTGGGGGAAAGGGGGAGAATCAAGACCACAGAAGGTCAGAACTGGGCCTTATCATCACCCCCTCAGGCCCCCTCAAGTACAGCTGAGGAGTAGGACGTCCAAGGTCTGCTGAAGGTCACAGGCCCATTAATCTAGCCACTGCTTAGAAAGGGTTGGGGAGGGAAGACGGGGAGTTTGCTCGGCTTTAGCCACTGTGGAAATCAGAGCATCTCCAATGGTTGTCGGCTACAGAGGGGAGTGGAAAGTGTTTATCTTCTTTTCTTGATCCCTGGCATTCTGAGGCAGGGACAGCAGCCCAATCCCCTAGACGCCAGGGCGGTGCTGGATTTGGGGTCCCTGAACCATTTTAGATTTTCCTGGCTTAAAAGAAGAGGCAGTTCCGGGATTCCTGAGGCCACTCCTTGTGCAACAGTCTCTGTTTTGCCAGAAATAACCTGGAAGGCCTCAGGAGGGTGAGAACGGGAGTCCCGGTTACCTCACAGTTGCTAGGCAGCCAGCCGCGTACAGCCGGTGGTCCCAGTGTTGCCCTCTGGTGGCTGCTCCCGTCCACTGCGGGCTGTAGTCCCCCTGAGCGGCACTGCCACCTGGTGGATCCGCTGCGATCAGGGATCCCGTTCAAGCGCGTTCAGTTTCTCCTTGGGAGACCAGCCGGGTCAGGGAAGTTCCGCAGTTTTGCAGACTGGGTAGCTCTGAGCATGCTGAGTCCGGGATCCCTTAGGCTGACAATAGCCCTTCTCTCTGGAGCTGGCCCTGCCCCTTATCTTTTTGCCATTTTTCTCCCAGGTGTTTAGGTCAACAGCTAGCTAGTGCCCTGAAGCTGGTCAGGAGAGAAGGGACAGGCCACTGTGAGGCTGTTTGTTGTGTTCCTAAGAAGATGAGCCCTTCCAGCTGTCCTGGATTATCTTACAGGTATAAGCATTTCATGCCAGTCCTCCTGTCTCCCTTGGTCTCCGGTCTCTGACGGACTCCCCTGGCCTGTGTGAAGACAAAATCTCTCTTCCCTTAGATTCAGCAAGGTTAGGTGGAAGTTCAAAAGAACTTTGCCAAGGAACGAAGCCAAGGTCAGATGCAAAACCAACAGAGAGGTGTGCAGAGCAGATTCCAAACACAGATGGCTTGGCTGAGAGGCTTTGCTCACGGGGATCCCAGTTCCTTCCCCGAGCCCTGCTCCCCCTTTTGGGCCTTGATGTGGGGAGGTTCCCTAGTTTGGTCTGGGGGATTCCTAGACCTCACAGGAAGAAACCTGCTCTGTCTCGAGCCCCTGCAAGGAAATGGCAACCTGAGCCAGGAAAGCTCTACTCCTCAGTGGGCACAGGTTGCGTCAGTCATCTCTGCTGGGCAAATGGCTGAGAACTGTGGGTGGTCCTCAACCACAAGATGAAAATCAAGGGGGCAGGGAGGCTTTTGAAACAGGGAATGAGTCCTGGTCCTGGCTGGTGGGTCAGGGTGGCCTCCAGTAAGACGAGGCCCTGAGGCCTCAGAACATTAGGGGAAAAAATGTCAGTGAAAGAGCCAGATGTAACCTCATGTCACCCAATGTGGAGAGGTGGAAAGAAATGAGTAACTCCCAAGAGCCTGGAGCTTTATAGACCACTGCCTTGCCCACCGCCTTTCCCACCACCCCCCACCAAGGGAGGGCGGTGTCAGTGGACACACTCAGAGCTGGGCCTCTTAGGGGACTTCCTCCTCGTCTATGGTGGGGACTTGTGGAGGGTTTGAGAAGACCAGGGGCTGCTGCAGCAACCCAAGAGGTTACTGGGATGGGAGGGAAAGGAGTGAAGTGGGGGCCAGGGCGGTTGTGTAAGAAGCAGGGATAACGACGTGCAGCCAGCCCATAGAAAGGCAGCCGGGCTGGCCTGGGGCTGGATGACCAGAGGGCATGTCATTTTGGGAAGATTGTCCTGAAACCTTTGTAGCCCCCGTGCTTCCTCTGACTTTCTCTTCCCAGGGCCTCTGAACTTACCCCCTCAGGGACTGGGCCACTTGACCAAGACCGCCTTCAAGTTGCACAGGGGAGTCACAGAGAGGAGCCCTGGGGGATATGACAGAGCAGGCGACTAAAAAGGAGATATAGTCATGGGACTTTTGAACAGTGGCTCCACTGCCATCTGCTCTGGAGTGGAAGTGGCCTGGAGAAGGGCAGAAGACCCTTCTGATAGGGACATCCAGCCCGTCATCACTTTGCCCCTCCCCTTGCAGCTGTCTAAGCTGGAGAGGGGAGTGGGGACAGGGCAGCTATAGCCACCTCTTGGGCAACCTCCTAAAGCTTTCATTATCCCCAGATAAGTTCAAGCCTGCTTCAGGCCCAGAAAAGTGCTAGCTCATTCTTTTACTTTGAGCAAACAGGACAGCTGTCATTTCCTTATTCCTTGCTGAGGATGCAGCTCACTGAAGACGTCTGATGTCCTTGTGACAGCTTCTGGCTATCAGAGCTGGTGGGCCATCTGCTCAGATTGCCCTGGTTTCTCATTTAGGTCACACAACCTGGCAATAATGTGTCCCATTTAGCAGCCTGTATGACACCTCTTCTTGTATCAGATCAGGTGATTCGTATAGTGATCATGCATGTTGACACTTGGAGCTTTCATAGGGAACTCTGAGCAGCAGAGGAAAGGTGGAACAGAACTCAAGGGCACTCGAGCCCACGCTGCCCTCACACGGCGATGAAGCCATTGCTGAAAACGACGATAAAAGCAGGTTCTGGGCAAGCGCTGAAGGGCAGATGGAGTCCAGTGTGGCAAATGAGGGAATGCAGAGTGAGGAATTTGGTTTCCAGATAAATGGATTATGTGATTGCCTGAGAGAGAATTTGATTGGGTACGTGACTCACCCCTTGTCCAAAGAGCAGACTCAAATATCTGTAGGATTTATGTTCCGGAAGGAAGATTTAATATTTGAGACTGCTGCTGGCATTATTTTTAATTTTGTTGGAGCTGTTTCTTTTTATTGAATAATGTTTTATCAAGTGCTGACTAAGCAGACAGCCACTGGGATGTTCTCTGAGTGGTGGATGAGTCACAGTCAGATCCGAGGGACGTGAAGGAGAAGCGGGAGCTCCGTCATGCCCACAGTTCCCAGGACAGGGCTCAGGACCCAGACAGTCAAAACGAGGCTTTCATCTGCTGCTCCCTTGCGTACCTGCCACGCCCCCTCTCCCACTGTGTGCCCAGGTGGTCAGTCTCCCTCTGGACCATAAGATGGGCAGAGACCCAGCCTGAGCCTGTTCTGTACCCCTAATACCTCCCAAATGCCTGGTCACTGGCGTGCATGGATGTCATGGGGTGAGCAGGTGACAGAGAAGGAGGGACTGAGAGGTCACATACTACGCTCCATTTAGGATCCAGTGAAGACCAAAGGTTACACCAGTAGAACTTTTAAAGAATTCTGAGAATGTTTTGGTCTTCATGTTTGTTAATTTCAATTATAGCTGGCTCTTTCTCTGCCTGTTAGTAACAATACAGTCAAAACCCAAAGAGGTCTTGTTGGCTTCTTTTCTAGCCAGCTGGAAAGAGAGATGTTGGCGATCCTACATCTTGTGTGCCAGGCTGATGAGTAGACAGTGGCGGGGGAGAGAGAAAGTGTCCCCATAGGCCCCAGGAACTGCAGGAGATAAGATAGGGGTGGATGGGGAGCCAGCCCACCTGAGAGCTGGCTCTGGGCTCGAGCCAGCAGAAAGACCCCATGGTCCATCTTAGACGTCCGATTCCTACTCCATCTGTGGCTCCTCAAAGTGCTAACGACGGAAGGACTAGAGCACCTTCTCCATTCTGGGTTTTGGAAGGCCTGTCATGTACAGGGAACTTGTAGGCACTTTGCCCAAGGCCAGAGTCCTGGGAGGCCTCCCTTCAGCCCTGTCCTTCCTCGAGCCCTGTCCTTCCTCCAGCCCCTGCTCTCTCGGGATCAGCCCTACTTCTTCCTCTGGGGCAGTTTCTTAGAATGTCCTGGGGTCCATCTGTGTGTGAGTCACCTCAGGAACTTGGTAAAATTGCCAACTCCTGGACTCCACCCTAAGATTCCTAAGATTCTGACTTAGTTGGTCTTTGCCGGGGCCCAGGAATCTACATTTTTTTTTTTTGGCAGCTGGCTAGTCAGGGGATCCAAACCCTTGAACAGAAATCTGCTTTTTGATCAGCTCTAAAACCTTTCCCCTTTATAAGCCTAATACTGGTGATCTTTGGAGCGTACTTTTAGAACCACTCAGGAGTTTTATGCTTCCTAACCTGCTCTCACAATGGCTCTTGTTTCGTTATTTCTTTAGCAGGAATTTAAGGCCGAGTGTTGCTTTGAGTCTCCCCACTAAATGTGCAGTCCTTCCAGCCTTGGTCAGGAGAATTTTCAATAGGAGCAATTTGCTAGGGGGTGGGTTTTGGGTCCCTGCTTTCCTGAAACCATTCAGAGGATCTCCTTGTAGTGAGAAGCCCACTCCACGGTGGCATGGTGGGGGGATGGTGTGTGCGGAGGGGGCTGGTCTGCAGCCCTTCTCCCCAGGCCCATGGGTGAATGGTGAGCTGGTGAGTTGCTCATTCTTATCTGCGATGACAGGTGATTATAAAAGAGACCACTGTGGTCCTCATGCTTGAGGGGCTCAAGGGAAGACATGAGCTTTTCAAGGGTCGGGAGCAGAGGAGGTGGGTGGGTGGGAGGTTAGGATGGACACACTCTCAGGAAAATGGTTTCTCCTCTGGAGACAACTAGTCTAGACTGTAAGGGCTGGAGCAGCTGATCAGGATATCAGAGTTTTGAAACAGGTGAGCATGGCCCACATATTTTTTAATAACCAAGTTGTGGCAAGAAATACAAAGCAAATCCTCAAAGCTACTGGAAAGGGCCCAGAACTGGGTGACATTTCTCTGAGACTGGGGATGTCTCTGGGCAGTGCTTCCGCAAGTGGGGCAGAATACCAGTGGTGTGCGTGAGATGATTTTAGATGGCATTTGGATAGTTTAATTGTTCATAGTTATGTGTTTTCATGTGTGTTAGAGAAAAATACAATGGACACGTCAGCCCCATGATTCTGCAGATAGTATTGTGTAGGGTGAGGCTAAAGTAAATTCATAAGTTAAAAATAAGTGAGTTGATTTAGAGGAAAAGTACTAAGTTTATGGCTGTACGGTTAGTAGTTATACGCGGCAAGTCTTGTCGCAGTGGTAGGCAAAGGGCTGAAGTTTCAGAAATAAAGATTTTAAGCCAGAGATTCTTAACTGGGGAGATGAAAGGAAAAAGGTCCCTAACTCTGGTGAAGCATTGGAATCACCTGGAGTGTTTTAAATAATGTCAGTGTCTGGATGTCAGAACTATAGGTTCGTGCTGGTATTTTTTTAAACATTTCCTCCCTTCCTCCACCAAACCCCGGAGATTTCTAACCACTGTCCTAAACCAATATATTCTTTTCCATGGATGATTTCCACTTCTATTCCCACTGTAGTTGAAAGTTGTTTCTTATTATTGCTTTTCCTTATCATGGAAATACAGATACATGGTATGCATATTTATTTTAGAAAGTGAGCTCGGGGGCAGGAACCATGCCTATTTCTCTTCTGTTTGCCAAGTAACAGAAAGCGTTGTATACAGCACATCCTAATATTTGGTTGGTTGGTTGGGGCCATGATGCCTGAGCTCCTCCCTTGCTAGCTGCTTTTGCTGTGGTGAGGGCCTTGCCACTGAGTGGCCAGAACATGAGGAGAGGGCGTCAGGAGTTCTGGGTTCTAGCCTTGGCTCAGGCATTGGCTGGTGACTTTGGTTATGCCATCTCATCCTTCTGGGAGATAAGAAATTTGGCTGCAGCATCTCCTGTGTAGAGCTTGCTCTGCCAACAGACCTAGACCACTGCAGTGCATGTTCAGGAAGAGTGGGAACCCCCAACAACTTCTTGGCGAAGTGACTGGGCTCAGGAACTATTCCCCTTAGTCTTGCCAGGTCTCACGGAGCATAGATCCTGGGGGAGCCCACTTTTGCATTCCCAGGGGAATTGGGAACTCAGAGACCACAGGAGGTGGGTAGGTAAGGTGAGGGCGTAGAGCTGAGCAATGACTTTGGAGAATGATCTTGGGATCTCAGACAAAGCTGTGAGAAGTACCCAGAATCCAATTAGATAAAGTTTTCATATCTAAGAGTTGTGTGGTCCTATGAGATAAGAAACATATGAAAAGAATGGAGGATTCTTTGGAGGCAGATGGACAAAAATATACAGTTACTTACCTTAAGGCTCAAATAAATACAAAATTAGGTGTAGGACTTGCATGGGAGTTAGGGACTCAATTTTGGCTTGGAAATTAGCAATCCACTTCTAGTATCCAAGAGACGGCACGGTGCAGCCACTTCTGTCTTTAAGTTAGGAAGTTAGAGACTGGAAATAGGGCTTGGTAGGTCCATAGAGTTACCGACTAGGATCTAGTCGGCATCCCCTCAGAATCTCTGGTTGAGTAGCAACCTCAGTTAGCTGAGAAGGAAACGATCTCCCTTGTGGGTAGACATTTTAGTAGCCCTGGGAAAATTTTAAATTAAGCACACAAATGTTTAAGGGGATCAAAACTGTAGTTTTAATATTTTCAAGTTAAAAAATTTGTACCCATCTAATAGCTTATATATGCACAATTTTAAAGAGAATTGGCCTATTAGAATAATAGGCCACCTTTAACGTTCCACTTTAATGTTTGTATTTGAATAATTGAGATTTGTGATTTCAAGTTGAAATATTTCTAAGTTTACTCATAGTTTGGACATTTAAGAGAATTTAAGGTTCCCAGTTTTTTTGTATGCTGAATTTATTGACTCTATAAGAATCACTTTTGTACTTAGCAAGGTTTATCAGTCAGATGAAGTTCTTAAAAAGGAGTTGAATATATTAAATTAAAAATGCCACTTAAAATGTTAAAGAGGTTTAATTAACTAAGTGTGTAAATGGGACTAAGCACTAATCAAAAACCCTCTCAGAGTGATTGTTCATCTTTGCTAGACTTGTAAATAGGATAATAAGATTCCTAAGCTGATTTTAAAAGCTGAAGGAAGAGCTATCACTTTTTAAATCTATAAATTTAATAAATCAAATACTAATTTTCAAAACCCAAGTTAACCTCGGAGTGGTCTTTTCTGTGCACAAAAGCCACCAGGACATAAAAACTGTCCTAGCCAGTGAGTCTTCAGTAGTGTAGGAGGAGAGGGGGGAGTGGGAAGCAGAGAAGGGAAAATAAGATTACAGTGTCGGATTGTCTTGTTCCCAAGGTCAGGCTAGATAGTGTATTCCACCCAATGCCAAATTGCTCATCTCACAGGACGGACTGTAATTAAATGCACGTTCACTGTGTGGGGGATCAGAACTGCCAAGGAAGGTATTTGGCAACTAAGAAAGCAGCTTAGATAGTGATGGCTTTGGTCTCTCAGCATCCCCTCTCAGTAAGCCCTTCTAGGTTGAGTTCTACTGTTCTGTTTGCATTTAGGCTATTCCTCCAATCATTTCCCCTAAGCAAGAATAAGGATGTTCTGTGGTAGAAGCTGAGGTTTTTATTTTCCAGAGGGTTTTGCATCTGAGAGCCAGCAGGAATGTGCATCAGTCAGAATTCTTATTTGCACCCAACAGAAGCCAGCTTTAGCTGATTAAAGCAGAAATAGGGTTGTTTAAAAGCCACTCACAGAGCCACCATGGAAGTAGGAGAATCTAACTCACAAACAATATTGATCACAACCACAGTCATAGGTATGCCACAGAAAAGTCTGGTGAGAAAGCTGCTGCTGCCACAGGACATGAGATGCCCCAGTTGAGCCCCTTGTGGTAGATGTTACCACTGGTATTGCTGCTGCCTCTGGAACAGCTACTAGGATTTTCTGCTATCCTGCTTCTTGGTGTCACTAGCACCTGGTTTGAAGCCTCAGGTAGATGAGCCTGATTGCCCATGCTTATGTCGTGTGCCTGTGCCCAAGCCGTTAGGAAGGCTGGGAAACGGAGTATGTGGCATTTTAGCTTCTATGGTAGGAAGTGGGCTCTGACTCTGTCTGAGACTCATAATGGTGCATTGGAGCCAGCTTAAAAGAGCTGCTTGTTAAAATTTCAGGGACTTGTGAGGTTGTCAAACAGAGCCATTATTAAAAAGTAAATTATAGTAGATGTACTTGTCCCTCTTCTTCCTGCAAAGTACAACTGAAATCTCTGGACGTTATATATAAAAGAAGCATAAGACTCTGGAAGGAGGAGAGTAGAAGGCAGACCAGCTAGGGACCTTGGGACCAGAAGAAAAACACATCAGTGTATTCCTTGAGTTTCATTTTGCCTCATATTTCCCAGATGTGGAGTGGAAGGAGCTGGCAACTCAGAAATGCTAAGAGTTTCAGACCTAAAAGGCCCAACAAAAGTCTGCTGTCTCTAGCCAAAGGAGCAGGAAAGGAGCAACATAGCAAGACAAAAATGTTTCAGACTATAAGAACCAAACACTACAGAAAAAAACTGTGGCCCCATCCCCACCCAGACCAACAAAGGCTAGGTGAGGAGCCTAGATTTTCAACCCCAAGAGACTGTGACAGGAACGCTCAACACCTGTGATGGGTTGGTGTCACAGAAGGCCAAGGTGGGAGCCTAGACTTCCAGCCTCACCTAGCAGTAATGAAGAGCCGTTGCTCCACCTCACTGGGATGGTGTCAGAGGAGGCCTAGTGGAGAGTCAGAATTTTCACCATTGCTCAGCAGCAAGGGACAATGATAAAAGAGTCAATCCACCAAGAAGACATAGTAATCCTAAAAGTGTATGAACAGAAAAACAGAGCTATAAAATATGCAAAACAAAAACTGATTGAACTGAAAAGAGAAACAAATTACTATTATAGCTGGAGACTTCAATAACCCTCTTTCAACAATTGATAGAATAATTGATAAATAAAATCAGCAAGGATATAGAAGAACTCAACAACACCATCAACCAGCAGGATTGGATAGACATTTATAGACCACTAACCCAATAACATCAAAATACACATTCTTTGTGAGTGGTCATGGAACATATACTAAGATAGACCATATCCTGGGCCATAAAACAAATTGCAACAAATTTAAAAGAATAAAAATAAAAATAATACAGATTGTTTTCTGACCACCATGGAATTATACTAGACATCAATAACAGAAAAATAACAGGAAAATCTCCAAACACTTGTTAACTAAACAACGAACTTTTAAATAATTAAAAAAAAGTTTCAAGGGAAAGAAAAAAAGTTATTGAACTAAATGAAAATGAAACAACAATAACAACAACATATCTAAGCCTTGGGACACAACTAAAGCAGTGCTGAGGGGAAATTTGTAGCACTAAATACATACATTCGAAGAGAGGAAAAGTCTCAAATCAGTAATCTAAGCTCCTACCTCAAGATCCTGGAAAACAATGAACAAACTAAACCCAAAGCAAATGAAAAGAAAAAATAAGATAGGAGAAGAAATCAATAAAGTTGAAAACAAAAAATAGAAAATGAATGAAACAAAGAGCTATTTTTTTGAAAAAGTCAATAAAATTGACAAGCTTCTAGGAAGATAGACAAAGAAAAAAAGAGAAGACACAAATTGCCAATATCAGGAACGAAACAGAGGATATCGCTACAGACTCTGCAGACATCAAAAGACTAATAAGGGAATACTGTGAACAAGTCTGTACACATAAATTTGACAATTAAGATAAAATGGAACATTTTCTTAAAAACACAAATGACCACAACTCACTTGATATAAAAGAGATAATTTGAATAGCCCTATAATGATTAAGGAGATTAAATTCTTATTTTAAAACTCCCAAAAAAGAAATCTCTAGGCCCAAATGGTTTTACTGGAGAATTCTTCCATACATTTAAAGAAGAATTAACACCAGTTCTACACAATCTCTTCCAGAAAATAGAAGAGGAAACACTTCCTAATTAATTTTATGAAACTAATATTACCCTAATACCAAGACTAGACAAAGATAATACAAATATCAAACAAAAAACCCTAAAGACCAGTATCTCTCATGAATATAGATGCAAGAATACGTTAAAAAAATTAGCAAACATAATTCAAAAATACATAAAAAGAATTGCACATTGTGACCAAGTGGGGTTTATTCCAGAGATGCAAAGCTATTTCAATATTCAAAAATCAATCAATATAATCCACCATGATAACAGGTTAAAGAAAAAAAAATTCACATGATTATATCAATTGACACAGATAACGCAGATAAAATATTTGATAAAATTCAATATGCATTCATGATAAAAACTCTCAGAAAAATAGAAGTAGAGGAAAATTTCTTCAACTTTATAAAGGGCATCTGCACAAAATCTATAGCTAATGTTATGCTTAATGATTAAAGATTGAATGCACTTCCCCTATGGCTGGGAAAAAGGTAAGAAAGTCCTCTCTCACCACTTTACTCAACATAGTGCTGGAAGTTCTAGCCAGTGCAATAGGCAAGAAAATAAAAAGCATACAAATCAGAAATAAAATTGTCCCTATGTGCAGATGACATGATTGTCTATGTAGAAAACCCTAAGGAATCTACAAAAATAAAAACAGAAACAAAAAACTCCTAGAACTAATAAGTGAGTTCAACAAGATCACAGGATCCAAGCTAAACATGCAAAAATCAAATGCATTTCTATATACTAGCAATAAACATATGCATAACAAAACTAAAAAGGGAATACTATTTATAGCCACTCAAGAAAAAAGAAATAGGTATAAATCTAACAAAAATGTACATGGTTTATATGTGAAAACTACACAAGGTTGATGAAAGAAATCAAAGAAGGCCTGAATAAATGGAGAGATGTACCATGTTCGTGGATTGGAAGGCTCAACATAGTAAAGTTCTCAATTCATCCTAAATTGATATACAGGTTTAATGCAATTTTAATCAAAATCTAAGGAAAGTTTTTTGTAGATATTGACAAAATACTTTAAAATTTATATGGAAAGGCATAGGAACCAGAATAGGTAAAATAATTTTAAAAAAGGAGAATAAAGTTTGATGAATCAGTCTCCCTGATTCTAAGACTTATTGTATAGCTACAGTAAGCAAGACTGTGTGGTATTTGTGGAGGGACAGACACATAGAATAATGGAACAGAACAAAGATGTCAGAAATAGACCCACACAAATATGACTGATTTTTGACAAAAGTTGTGAAAATAACTTAATGAAGAAAAAATGGCCTTTTCAACAAATGGTGACAGAGCAACAGGACAACTATAAGCAAAAAAATGGACCCTGATGTAAATCTCACACCTGATACAAAAGTTAACTCAAAATAGTTTAAAACTATAGTTAGAAAAAAAATAGGAGAAAATCTTCACGTCTTGGCCTAGGGAAAAAGTTCTTAGGCTTGACAACAAAAGCATGAATCATGAAAGAAAAAATTGATAAATTGGACTTCATTAAAATTTAAAAAAATTTTACTCTGCAAAAGACCCTGTTAAGATAAAAAGATAAATTACAGAGGGAGAGAAAATATTTGCAAACCATATATCTAACAAAGGACTAGTACCTAGAATATATAAATAATTCTCAAAACTCAACATCAAAAAACATAATCCAATTGAAAAATGGGCAAAAGACATGAAGAAACATTTCACTGAAGAGAATATACAGATGGCAAAGAAGCACATGAAAAGTTGTTCAATCTTTTTAGCCATTAGGAAAATGCAAATGAAAACAGCAATGAGATATCGTCACACAACTATCAGAATGTCTTAAAAAAAGAAGTGATGACAACACCACCAAATGCTGGTGAGGATGTGGAAAAACTGAATCGCTTATACGTCACTGGTGGGAAGATAAAATGGGACAGTCACTCTGGAAAACAGTTTGGAAGTTTCTTAAAAACCAAAACACGCAACTACCATGTGACCCAGCAATTGCACTTTGGGCATTTATCCCAGAGAAATAAAGACTTATCTCCACACAAAAACCCATAAACAAATGTTTATAGCAGCTCTATTTGCAATAGCCAAGAGCTGAAACAACTCAGATGTCTTTCAATGGGTGAATGGCTAAACAGACTAGAATACTACCCAGCAATGAAAAGGAATGAGCTTTTGATAGACACAACACAATGATCTGCGTGTATCTCCAGAGAAAAATGTTGAGTGGAAAAAGCCAGTTCCTAAAAGTGACATACCATATGATTCTATTCATAAAGTATTCTTAAAGTGATAAAATTATAAAAATAGAGAACAGGTTAGTGGTTTACAGGAGTTAAGAAGAGGGTGTGGGTAGGAGGGAAGTGGGTGGCTACAAAAGGCCAACATGAGGGATTATTATTGTGATGGAAATGTTCTGTAATTTGACGGTGTCAATGTCAAAATTCTGGTTTTGATATCAATCTCAAAGTCAAAAGTTTAAATTTAAAAAGTAAATATAATTATATAAACTCACAGGTAAATATATTCTATTCAAAACCAATGAATTAAATACTCAAAATTAATCCCTTCCTAATTATTTTATTAGTTTTACTATTATCTATATTCTTGAAGTTATTTATACCTGTTGTATCTGCACGGTGGAAATATTCTATAATGATGTGCTAATGCAAATCACTTCCCAATTTTGCATTCAGTGATATCACATTGATAGCTTGAAATCAGCTATAATGGGGTGTTTACACCACAGAAATGAGCAGACACTGCACATTGGGTCCCCTCTCCCTTCACAGCAGGTTGTCAAACTTTTACCAGGACACCACTGCTTATAAGGTAGGTAGGGACTTTCTCAAACATAGTAAGTGGGTTTAGACACTGAATCACCTCCCACCTCCCCCCTTCCAAATAGCAAATACCCATCAAAAAATAAATAATATTTCAGATTGGTTATGAGAGGAAGAAGAAGCTGGGTTCCTCCCAAGACTGTTTCTTCTCTACATCCTTGCACTTTGGGCATTTATCCCAGAGAAATAAAGACTTATTTTACACAAGGCAGTTGTGGACAGCTGTTGAGGCAAATGTTGGGGAAAAGGAACCTGGCTGTTTATAATAATATTTTTTGAACAGTCAGCAGAGAAATGGCGGGATGTAAAACTGCAAAACATATGGAGCCTTATGCTTAGATCTCTTTATACTTTTCTCTAAGCGATGGGTGTTCTACACTCTCTCCATCAGATTCTGATTCTTTCATTTAGCACCCTGACCCAGGGACCATGTAGCTAGCTGTTGGCTTTGCTCTTTTGCAAGCTTTTCCTTCCCAAGCTTCTCCATTTGGCCATAGGTGGGATGGGAATGGGAAGAGGTGGGCCTGTGGGTGGGGATCCGATCAACCCTCTATCCCATATTGCAGCTACGGTGATTGGTCCAAAGGGTGGATATGTATAGACAAGGGGCTACGTGGACATTGGGTATAAGGAGCTCTTGTCATCCACTAGGGTTGCTAAACTGGCTCCCTGCCACATGGGGAGATCCCTCTGCAGCGAGAGCATGGCCTGGCCAACA
This sequence comes from Cynocephalus volans, assembly GCF_027409185.1. NCBI lineage: Eukaryota > Metazoa > Chordata > Mammalia > Dermoptera > Cynocephalidae > Cynocephalus > Cynocephalus volans. The sequence continues at coordinate 283,255,700 of NC_084460.1, forward strand.
CGGAGCTAGACAGAGATGAGATATAGACAGACAGACAGACAGACGGAGCCCTATTTGGGCTGAGTCCCTGGGAGCCCCTGAGTTCCTGGTCTCTGAAGATCATCCTTCCTAGCTAAATTTCATTTTCAATTTAGGCAAATTCTAGCTGACTTTTTGGCACATGCAGCTGAAAAATTCCAGACAAGCACACACTCCTTATAGGGCCTCTTGAGTCTCCATAACTTCTCTTCCATCCTCTGGCTCCCGGTCCCTCCCGCCTGCGTGTGAAAATTACACGTGTGGTCTAAAACTGCCAGCCACAGCCTAAAACTGTGGGGCACCTGCTTTCCTCCTAGAGCTCTGGTTAACTTAAAGATAAGCTTCAAAGGTCCCCTGAGAAGGCTGTTTTTCTCCTCTGAGTGTCTTTGGATGCTGCTTCCATCTAGAGTTGAGTCAGAGGTAGAGTAACAGCATGATTCTGCCGTTTTATAGCCCAAAACCATTTGGACAAGAATACACTATTTTTCCAATATAGAAGAAACCTCCAAAAATCAAGCCAAACGTCTTTGAGCAACATTTTGTGGTGGTAAACTGATTGGGTGCTAAGACACCTCCGTCTTTGGCTCCCATATTCCCTGATTTATTTTGGCATCAGAACGTCTGTAGTGCCACCATCCAGCCACATGTTAATTTTTTGTCTACGCAAGGCTGTAAACTGCATATGGTTTATTTCAATTAGCTTAATTGTTTTTGGTATTTAATAGCTAATTGTCTTAATTAGCTTCCAAGGCACAACAATGCCGACACGGTAATGACTACATCTTATCCATATGGTTACAGAAGACAGATGACTCAAATTCCCATCCTCAGGCTGTGCGAGTCCCAGGAGGAAAGGGCAGATGTGAGAGAAGGAAGATGGAAGTCCTCGGGAGAGCTGGCCTGGCCTTGAATGCAAAAACCTGAATATTAAGGATAAATGAGGAGGTGATGGACAGGGAAATAAAACAGGAGAATGAAGGATTTATGGAGGTCTTGAGTCATCTATTTTCTTAATGTAGATACCATGGAGTGATGCTGGGTGAATAATAACAAAAAAAGCAACAAATTTCACAGAGGCAGCAGGCTATATTGGCTCTGATCTGAAGAGGCAATGTTTGAAGACCGAACTGTAGGACACTGAGAGTGAGAAATGCCCCGTGGTGCAATATGTCTTAGGAATAGCTGGTACCAGTCAAAGCCTGGGTGACATTTCTCTGGCAAATCTGGCTCAGAGGTAGTTCACAGCTAGTGCCTGGCATATATTAAGAATTTAATATATGATTTAATCAGCACCTGTCAGGAAATCCTGTGGGCTCAACCTTAAAAATATGTCTAGAACCTGACACTTAGCATCTCCGTTACTGCTACTATCCTGGTCTGCTCCACTGGCAGCTTTGACCCGCCTGCCTCTACCAGCCTCCCAGCTGGTCTTTTGCATCTACAGTTTATTCTCAACATAGCAGCTAAAGGAATCCCTTTAAAACATAAATCATATCACATCACTGCTCTTCTCAGAGCCCTCTAATGGCTCCCATCTCACTGGGAATAAAAGCTGGAGTCCTTGAAATGACCAACAGAATCCTACGGCACCCTGTCGCCTTTCTGAGCTAATCTCTCCCTACTTCCCCCGCCCCCCCCAATGCACTGCATTCAAAGTCTCTCACATGGTCATGCTTTAGGGGTGCACTGCCTGATTCCTTTCCACTAGCCACACGTGACTATTTAAATTCAAGTAAAATGAAAAGTTCAGTCTCTCAAGTGCTCAATAACTGCAGGCAGCCCTGACTATTGTATCGGACAGCACAGATAGAGAACATTTCCAGCATCACAGAAAGTTCTATTGCAAACAGCACTGCTTTAGGGACTTTACACTGGCTGGAGAGCTCTTCCCAAAGATATCCACTTGGCAATCTCCTGTGACTCCTGAGTCTTTGCTCAAATGTCACTGTCTCTGTGAAGCCCACCCTGATTGCTCAATTTAAAATCTCAACTCCTACCCCAGTTCCAGCTCCAAGCCTTCCTGCTCCCCTTCTCTGCTCAACTTTTTCTATAGCCCTTAACACTTTATAGCATCATATACAATATAGTTATCTATTATACTCATTAATTACTGTCACTCTGTCCCCAATAAAATGTATGCTCCAAAAATACGGTTTTTCCCCCCTTTTTTTTGTCAGTTTTGTCTACTGCTGTGTCCCCAGCATTTAGAACAGTGTTCGGCACAGAGTAGGTACTCACTAAATATTCGTTGAAGAAATTAGTTAATAGACTGTTGGGGTGCAGAAAGCTTTGACCCCAAAATACGATGCTTTGACATGCTGGAATAAAGACGTGGTCTCTCAGGGTCTCTCTGACCACCCCCAACCCGTCCCGCTGTCAGTCCCCAGTTCTCTGTCACTCTCCAAAGCACAGGATAAAGCTGTTCCCTAATCCGACTAAAGTCCAGAACCACCAAAGAAGAAGATAATGACCTCTGGTCCTTTCCCTGAGTTTTCATTAACTTAACTTATGTCACAGGAGTCTGTCAACACACCTGGACTAACTTTTGTCATAGACTATTGTCTTCTATTTCTGTCTCATCCAGTATTTCAAAGAGAATCATTTACCAGACATTGTGTTGCTCTGTGGGCCAAGTAGACTTTGTGTGTTCTCCAGGACTGTTGTGTCCCCCAAAGAATCATTTACTACACCCCCACTTCCCCTTTCCCTATGGAGATGGATATATAAGCTTTGTACCCCAATGGAAAATGGGACATTATTCTCTTGTGATTCTTCCATGCTTTGCCCCTTCCCAGCATGTTCAATAATAAAATTTGTTCTGCCATTTCTTCATACTGATCTAAATTTGCCAGTGATTTTTATTAATGAAACTTCAGAGGTGAAGAGGAAGTTTTCCCTTGGCCCTTATAAGATCAACATATTTATCAGGCACCTGCTGTCTTCTATCCTCTGTGCTAGACACTGGGGGTGCATAGAAGAATAAAATAGATACTGTTTCTACTCTCCTTGAGTTAGACAAGCAAGTTATGTAAGGAATGGTAGAGGGGCCAGGTTGTAGGAAGGGACCGAAGACTGTTACAGAGGAAAGAGCAGGTGCAGAGACCCTGATGCAGGCAGGAATGCACGCATGGGTGGGTGAATACTGCTCCAGAGGTGACCTGTGAATTATGAATCATCATAGATTGGTCACCAAGTGAGGGCTGCCTTCTGTGGCAGTGCCACCCAAAGTGTGGTCTTGAACCAGCAGCATCTCATCATCTGGGATCTTGTTAGAAACACAAATGCACAGAGCCAACCCCAGACCTGGGAATCTGTGTTTTAACAAGCCCTCCGGGTGCTTCTGATGCTCACTGTTCTTCAGCGCTGTATCCCTCTAGAGCATCTAAGCACGTGTGGGCACTCGCTAACCATTGCTTGAATGAATGAACGAATGAGGGGGCTTATATATACCTCCCACCCCCACCCCGCCCCCACTTCCCGGTGCCTGTTCCCTTTTCATGTTTTCATTCTTTGGCAGAAACTCAGAGGATCATTAGTATGAATACAAAGCTGCGCTTTCTCTCTTTGTTGAGCTGGAGGGCAATCATTAAATGGAAGAATGAAAGAAAAGGAAATACCTGTGTCACAGGAATTCAGAGACTGAGATTTAGAAAGGAGGGTGAAAGGCATTCTTGATGGGGAAAATCAAAGCGTTGAGGCTGGGAGGCGCATGGCTTGATTCTGGGTGAGAGAAGGAGGCCACCAGCAAGACAGGGCAGTTTGTGTGAGAGGAAGTGGGGGTGCTGGAAGGTGGAGTGGATCCTGCCTGGGACAGGTCTGTCCTGCTGATGTAGAAAATACCCAGTAGGCAAGGGGAGCTGGTCTTCTGGATGTCTTTAAGGATGGTAGTGTTGGTGATTGGAGTGACAAAATGTACAGTGGTCTTGGCATTGCTTACAGAATATGCAATATTAGCTATGCATTTCATGTTTGAAAGAGTAGAAAGTGACTGCCACCGTCTAGCACTTTCTGTATGCCACACACTGGTCTAAGTCTTTTACACGCAGATGCTCATTCAGTTCTCACAATCCAATGAGGTAACTACCAATGAGGGAACTGGGGTACAGAGAGGTCAAGTGACTTGCCCAAGATCACCTGGCCAATAACTGTTAGAGCCCATATAGTCTGCTTCCACCACACCATGCTGCCTCAGCTACACTCTGGATCCGAAGTACCTTGGGAAACAGTTCTGTGCCTTGCTCCCCACCAGTCCCTTTGGAGGCCCTCTTGGGTGGTGGGGAAGGCTCCTTTCTGGCTCCTTCTTCCTCCCCTCTGGCCCTTCCCTCTCCCTGGGTCCCACTCCTCCTTCTTTACCCTTTGCTTTCTTTGGTCAGTGTGTAGACAATTAGGGTTGGTGGGGTGGCTTCATGTTGTAAAAATAGGAAGAGGGGCCTGTAGGCACAGTCCCAGGTCTGGCAGGGGTAGATTCAGATTTTGTGGGGCTTGAAGTTTATGCTGTCTTAGGAGCTTTCTTTGAGAAAAAGAATACAGAAATGTCTTACTTTTGCAAATTTTGTAAAACCGTCAACCATGTGAGCCATACCCTCCCCTACCCAGGGCTTCAGAGGGGGCCTCATTAGCTTCTCAGAAAACCTGCTTCTGGCTCTGGGCCTGGCTTTTCTGCCATCTCAGAATGAAAAATCTACAAGACAAGCATCTCCGCCTTGCTGATAATGAGCCCCACTTAGAGTAAAAGTCAAGCGCACTAATATGTTCCTGGAACCTCTTTTTCCCACTTCACCAAAGCCTTGGGGGTGGCCCTTCTATCATTCTAGCTTGGAAGGGGTGAGAAAGCTCCATGCTGCCTCATTTAGGAAAATAGTGATTTATTAAAGGGAGAGGCGGAAGGTAGGGGGCTCTGCAGTGTTTGGGTGCAAAGTCAGGACCCCACGGCTGTAAATTGAGAAATGTGGACTACTTGCCAAAAAAGGAGCTGGCATTTCCTGGCTGGGCTCCAGAGGACAGGCTGTCATTGGCTGCAGGAGATGACCCCAACTCCTTCCCCTTTGCTTGCTTTGTACTTATTTTAGCCTGTTTCTGCACATATTTTGCAAACACGGTCCAATCAGGGAGTGACCTGGCTTCAGCTTCAGCAAAGACCTGGCTTTTTACGTAAGTAATTTAGCAGGTAGTAAAGCTAAATATGAGCTTCTGTGAACAAGTCTTTTCTTAGATCCCCATTTGGGCCAGCAGGGCTATAGAAAACTGGCTCTGGCCTGTCCTTAGAGAGGGATGAGCAAGGTGGCTTTAGAAACATTAGTTGAAAGGTTTGGCTAGGATGGCTTCATCCAGGAGAGGCAGAAGGACAGACCAGGTGGTGGGGGAGGAACCTGTGGGGAAGGGATGAGGGATGAAGGGGGGAGTCATGGGTGGGGTTGGGGATCAAGCTCATATGTTTTTTACCATTGTGACCCACTAGATTCTAAAAAATGAGTGTGCCAAAGGGATGTCGTGTGGTCTCGGCGTGCATGCTGTCACTGTGCACTCTCCAACATGTACTGCCAACTTTGCTGTGATTCTCCCAGGGCTACGATGGGCCCTTGAAAGCACTCACTTAATATTCAAATATTCCCTCTTCATTTGCTTCTCCCTGTCTCTCAGAGGAAATTGACTGTAAATGGCAACTTCACAGACGGTCCTGAGCTGCAAATTAGAGCTAAGCCAGCAGTCCTGGGATTTACAATCATAACCTCTTGGAAGTGAACTATTAACTAATCCAAATACGAGTATATTAAGTCGCCAACCCTGGCTTGAGTAATTACCGAAGTTACCTCTTCAGTCAATAATTCTAAAATGGCTGGAAATGCTGCCGCCTCTCTAATCCAATCTCAAGCTGGGGGAGGCTGGGGTCTCTTTTCTCCTGCCTCCCTCATGTTTTTCCTGCGGGAACCGCAGGGGCCTGGGTAGGAGGTCTTTTTTTTATTCCCCTCCAGAACTCATGTGATAAGGTTTGAAGTCTGAAAATGGCAAAGCTGAAAATTAAGTGTTAAATGTTCAAGTTTCGTCAAATGTGCCCAATCCTTTTAAGAAGAACCATGTTATTTGAACAAGAAGCAGAGCGACAGGCAGAATATGCCCAGAAGGTGAAAGGATGAGTGAGCTGTAAAAGAAACATGTGTTGAAGGTAACAAGTTAATAAGGCAGATAGGCCTTGAGAGCAGGATTTGTTTTCATCAAGGTCATGGTGTAGTGAATACTAGTCCTGACCCTAAATGTGTGAACCTGACCTGGCCTGTCTTCCTTCTGATTCAGGTTGCTTTTGGTCAGTGGTGCTAAGGGCTGGGGGTTTGGGGGACAGATGCACAACGTTAAGTGAGGTCGTGAGCGAGAGATCTGCTGAGTCAGACTGGCTGGGTTTGAATCCCAGCCTCACCATTTACTAGGTAAGTGAGCTTGGGCAAGTTACTTAATCTATCTGGGCTTCAGTTTCCACATTTCTCCAGGTGATAGGATTGATACCAGCTTTTTGGGGTTGTCATGAGAACTGTGCCTGGTGCATAGTGCTATATAAATGTTTCTTGTTATGATGATGAATTCACTGTCAATCATTCTAGTTTACTAAGGAGTCTCGGTTTGGTACTAAAGTATCTTTAACAGCCTCTTTTAGCATGTGATAATCTACTTTTAACAGAGAGGAGAGATTCATTTTTGAGAGTTAGCTGGAATGTAATCATGTTCTTTTTCATTATATTTACTTTTATGGTTAGCTTATATTTAACATTTATAAGGCAAGTGAAACTGGTTTTTGCTCTATAATAGTGACAAAGTTTTTTCTTTAAATAAACAATTTTATTTAAATAAAATGTGAGTTGATTTAAGCAAAAATATTAAGAAAGTGGTAGATATAAGTGGAAAATGAAGAAGGTGAAAATTATGAAGTTGGGACACAGATGAGAGAGGTTTGGGAAACAGGAGACTAGCAATCTGCCTAAAGGAGCTTCCAGCACAAACATCTCTAGATGCAGGTACATTTGGGCATTGTTGTTTTCAGGCGAGGGTTATTCATCAGGAAGCTTCCTCTGGCTTCCTGCTGGCTTCTTTTCTCCTTTCCATTTGTAAATGGCCACAGAAATGAGGCACTGGGGCAGTCCGGTGACTGCCCTGTCCCATGCCTACACTGTCCCTGCCCTCTATGATCCTGCAACTGGAGCTCCCAAGATGGAGGTTCTGGGGGAAACAGGCAGATACTTTAATTGCACATGACATCTGGGGAGACACATGACACTTGAAAGTGGTCATTTTGATCAGTTGAGGACAACTGATCCAGTTTGTTAAGCCTGGACCATGGCTTCCCTTCCAGGCACCAGATTACTTGTTCCTTCTGAATGAGAAAGAAAGCAGATCCATTTCCATTGAGGGAGGAAGGTGGGCAAGATTGGATGAGGGCAGAAAGACTTAAAGAACATGTCTTTTTACATACTATGGACAAATAGACTGAAAATTATGTAAATGCAAAATTTCGTAAATTTTAATCTGAGTTGTTACAGGGAGGCAGACTTGGGGCCTATGTGAGGAAGATCTGGGTGACATAAGCATAAATTAATGGATCATATGAGTGGTTGAAATAAAGGCCTTTAATGAAATCCCTGGCTGTGAAGGTCTGTTTTTATAATTCTGTACTTTAGACCTCCAGAATCCTCCCCTTGGGGCTGCCTTAGGGATCCACACTAGGGCAGTTTGTGGCAGCTCCACTAGAATGTCCTGATATTACTGTAAAGTAAATCAGACTTGACTTCTTTCCTCCAAATCCTCTGTTTGCATCCATGGTATTCCTGTTTTATAGGTTCCAAGGTTAGAAACCTGTGGGGGCCATTGTTCGATTTCCTTTCTCTTTCATTTCTCCACCCAACCAGTTATCAACTCTGCAAGTGTTTCCTGTGTGATTACTATGAGTTCAGTGTCTCTCTGTTCATTCCTTCCATTCATGCCACCTTCTTCTTTAGACAGTTCTTCATTCAATAAATATCAAGTGCCTAATGTGTGCGGGAATGTCACCTGTGTCACCTCATCCCTGGGTCCTTGGGCTGGAATCCCTTCAGGGTCAAACACAGTGCTGGGCACATAATTGGTGCTCAGGCAGTATTTACTGAATTGTTGTAAGGGTGTCTCAGTCTTCTTTCTTCTGCTGGGGATGTTTTTGTTGGTTTGGTGGGGAGAGAAAAACTCTTATGAGAACTTGGTCCAGTTGGAATCCCTAGAACTCCCCTGAAACTGACATCCTCCTTGGGCTCAAGTCTGGGGGTCCACTCCAGCTCTTCCCTGTTTTCCTAAAGAGTCCAAAACTGCAAAACTGGGAGTATGAGAGGCGAGCTGGACAGCTGTGGATTTTAATTCAATGAGTGCCATATGATCAAACAAATGAAGTAATGAGTCTGCAGGCAGCTGATGGGTGGAGCTACTGGTGGTCCTCTTTTTTTTTTTGCAGCTGGCTGGTATGGGGATCCAAACCCATGACCTTGGTGTTACAAGGCTGCACTCTAACCAAGTGAGCTAACTGGCCAGCCCTAGGTCCTTGTTTTTTTAACTTAACCCATCCCCTGCTTTCTTTCTTTAATCAGTTGGATTTTCAGAAAATTCTTTTCTCTTGGGGGAACCTAAGTTAGTATTTTTATTACTAAAGCTAATTGGCAAGCCATATGGAAATATTTATATACTGAAACTCAATCCCTCTATGGAGAAATAACTTGTTGATGTAAGCAGGGTGCTTTATTATAGATAGATACATTTGTTCCCTGCTCATTGAATAAATAATCAGACAATAATGCTGTGGGTGCACATTTAAGTTAAGAAGAAGAAAGCTCTTCTCTTTCCATAACACAGTTTTCAATAGAATCCCCTCATGGTAAATATTTTTTATTCTGGGAAAACATCCCATAGTGTTTACAGAAAGATTTTTTGTTCAACAGTAAAATGGTTGTGTTATTTTGATTACATTCTTAGTCCTTGGTAATTGTCTCATTTTCCTTTTGTAAAAGGAATTCAGACACACAACACAGTTGTACCTCAACACCAGTTCAGATCAATATGAAGAATTCTGCTGATAGAATTCAGTGAGTTGTGAATATCTTCTTTGCCCACATTTGTTTTCCTCAAATCATCTGTGATTCACAGGTAGCACAGATGTTCCCAGCTGCTGGAAAATGAAGCTTGAAGTTCATGACAATAAAGAGAAAATATCTAATTCAAATTCCAAGAATTATTTGACCTAAATCAATTTCAACTTGAGAAAATGGGGTCAACTTTCCGTACCCCACAAGAACCACCCTGTTGATTAAAAACTAAATCTTGAAGAATTAATTTATGTTGCTGTTCAGCTTTCATATGCACACTTAGGGGGAAAAAAAAAACGCAGAGCATCAAAGGCTGTCAGAATAACTCAATTTAGTGATGGTGGCAAAGCATTGCTAAAAAAGGGCTTTCCAGGCAGCGAGCTTTGCTTGGGGGACTGCTACACACTTCAATTAGTATCCGCAAGAAAAGGAGAGGTCTTTCAGATGAATAATTTTATGACTTTCAAACACACACATATTGCTTGAATATCAAATTATTTTAAATGAGAACTTCAAAAAGATCCACCTGTTAAATGAGTAAAATGCCCTAAACAGCTGCCTAACAGAGCAAAGAGGTTTCAATTAAAATGTCAAACAGAGATGGCACTGGGGTGGGACTCTTGGGCCAGGATCCTCAAAATGCATGTACAAGGTAGAGTTTACCCTCGGAGAGAAGTGGGGGTTTCTTAGTCTGGGCTGCTACAACATGATACCTTAGACTGGGTGATGTATAAATAACAGTTCTGGAGGCTGGGAAGTCCAAGATCAATGGAAGGGGCAAACAGCTCCCTCACACCTCTTTTAAAAGGTCATGAATCCCATTCATGAGTCTGCTCTCATGACTTAATCTCCTTGGAAAGAGGCCCCACCTCATAATGCAATCACATTGGCCATTAAGTTTTAATACAGGAATTTTGGGGGGACACATTCAGATGATAGCAGGGGACATTGGACCTTGGGAGTTTATAGATCATGAAATTCATTTCTACTTGTTTTGCAGGTGAAAAAAGGCCAGAACACAAGTGGCCTGCCAGGCCCCTACCCCTATCCTAATTCAGTGGCTAGTCTATACACACCCCAAGAACATTAGCTCTCTGAGTAGCAAGGAGAAAAATTAGTGATTGATAAACTGCTCTGTTCTGTGAGATTGATGAAAGATAATGATTTATATGTCACCTTCCTAGATGTTATTTGCATTTTAAAGGAGGCTTCAAAACTTTCAATTCAAGAAAAGAGCTAAGGCAGGGGTTTCCCCCTTGTATCTTTTATAGCAAACAAGCAGATATGTGTTTATCAAGTCATCTAATGAAGTGTTGTGGAGAAAAAACTGCCTTGGATCAGAAGATTCAAATTCTTGTCCTGCTCTCATTTAAAACAACTTTGTATTCCAGCAATATGTGTGTGACTGAAAATCATAAAATTATTCCTCTGAAGGGATCTGCCACCCAATGAGTTGTGTGTGACCTGGGAAATTGGTTTATCCAAGTTGAGCTTCAGGAAACTGGGCACACACATATTTGCCCTGGGTTTCTTCTCTTTCAGAGAAATTGGGAGCAAGATACAGGCTCAGGTAAGTGAAAATGCTCTGTGAAGGGGGAACCAAGATGGCAGGGTCTGATTTTCATTTTTCTGGGATGGAGTGCTACTTCTGCTAATAGCAATGCCTCTGCAGCCCAGTGTGCATCTTTGCTGGCCTGCTCAGTTCCCAGCTCTACCCTTAAGTCTTGGGGGCTTGGAGTGCAACGTGACCCCAGGGGAGGAGAGGTGAGGGCTCCTCAGAGATGGGCGGTGGGTATGCAGGTCACTCCTCCCCACCCATGCCCAGACCACAGGCACCACGCAAAAGCAGCTGTGGTCACCCTTCAGTGGCCTAAGAATTGCAGGCTTTGCCTTTCCACCTGTCTTGCACACTCTTCTTTTGTCTGGGCTCTGTGAACTCTATTCTCTGCTGCCATATGTCTAGTCTCGCACTCTGCCTTATCATCTGCCCAGCTTTAAAAAATTTATATGAGGCTTTCATTAGAATTAAAAAAAAAAAAACCTTTCTTCATAGAGCTTCATATAAGGTCTGCACATTTCTTATTAGGTTTAGCCTTAGCTTTATTTATTTATTTATTTTTAACTGTTTTTGGGTTGTTGCTATTTAAATGGGATTTCTTTCTTTCATAATATTTTCAAATTAGTTGTGTATATGTAGCAAGCTATTGATCTTCATATATCCATTTTTACAGCTAGCCACCTTAGTGAATTCTTCTATTGATTTGAACAGCTTTTTAAAAAAGAATAAACTTGATTCTCTTTAGTTTTCCAGGTGTAGATTCTAAACCAGTTAGAAATAATGACAATATTTTCTTCTCGTTTATGTTTGTGACTTTTATTCTCCCATAGCAATGCTGAGTTACAGTGGTGAGAGGGGACATCCTTCTCACATTTTTTTTTTTGTTTTTTTTGGCTTTTCAATTTGGTTTCTTTTGAGGATTCTGCCTCTCCGATTGTGCTTATGATTTGGGATATTGAACCAGAGTTTTGACCTGGGCTTTTATTGGTTCCAGGAGGTGGAGGTCAAGGTAGTCAGGGGATTCTTAGGATTTGGTGCCCACAGGCTGATGGACTGCTTCATCCTCTTCTCCACATCTGTGACTGTCCCTGTCCCATCCTGACGGCTCCTTGGAACCTCCTCCAGCTTGACTTGTATTCTTGGGAGCTTAGCAAGTGTTTTTAGGGGAAAGGAACAACAGAAAAGAAATAGTCACAAAACTCTAGCATTATTTCAAAGGACAAATTTTATTACTAGGGAAATACATTATGAATGTATTTCTAAGTATATTTTTGCTTTTGTAAAAAAATACAAAGGTCAGGGGTTAGGATCCCCTTACTGGCCAGTCACCAAAGCAAAAACAAACAAAAAACCTCAAGCAGTTTTCAGGTGCTGTTAACAAAAATCAAAGTCAAGCCAGCTTTAAATTTTAAAAAGGCCAATTTATTGACTCCTGTAACCAAGTTGCAGGAAGGCTGGGTTGTTGCTCAACTTACTGGTGCTCAATTTATTCTCATCCCGCTTTCTTTGAGGACTGATTTAACTCTCAGTTTGGCCAGTTCCCTAAAGCTGGTGTCATAGTGTCTGCAGTCTGTGCCTGTCATCTTTAAAGGAAAAACAGCCATCTATTGAGCCTTAGTAAGTGCCAGGCAGTATTCTAATCACATGAATTGGTTATCTCATTTAATCTGTTAACAAAATTTACTGAAAAGGATGGAGAAAAAGAGATTTTATTTCAGTGAGCAGTTTGCAAACCATGGAGATGCAGCCTCCAGTACAAAACAAAGGTGCAATCCGCCAGAACGAGCAGAGGGGCTGTCTTATACAGAGAAAGTTTCCACCCAGGTTTCCCCTCAAGTCTGCTATGCAAATGAGGGATGCAAGCCCATTCAGTCCTGACCGGTTGTCTTTAAAACTGACCGCAGGTCACAGTTCATTGGTCAGGTCCAGGTGGCAGAATGAGACTTTCAGCAGCAGTTGGTTTGGGAGTGCCCAGAAACAGACAACTATGAAAGACCCAAAATTCAACTATTGTTTAGCTGATGGGTATGTGTGTAACCTCCAGTCAGCAAATGGCTGCTTAGCCCGATTCAGAATTTAGACCCAGTTAGCCACTCAGGATTCATCTCGAAGGATCGACTCTTTCAGGGTTCACAGATCCTTAGCATGCACCTGTGAGGTGGGTATGGTTATCCCCATTTTACAGATGAGAAAATGGAGCCTGGTTGAGGAAACTTCCCAAGTTCACAAGGCCAGTAAAGAGATTGGGGATTTTGGGTCATTCTGACTTGAAGGGCTGGGGCTCTCAGTTCCATGCACTCTTCTGCCTCTCCTTCCAGAACAGAGAGAAAAGAACTCTTCCTGCTAACTCCAGTTGGAAACATTCCTGGCACGGACTCTGCTTGGGCTGGCCTGGTCATTTGCACATCGATGGACAAATCGCTGATGTCAAAGGGGCCAGTCCTTAGGATTAGCCCAGCCTGGGACACATGCCCATTCCAAGGCCATAGAGAATAGAATAGAGGTGGAGCTGTTTCACAGAGAAGGTGGAGGTGACATTCTGAGCAGACAAAATAAATGGCTCCTACAACTCCCAACCCCCAACCCTCCACTTCAGGTAGACCAGCTGTCTCCATGCTCAGGGACCGTGAGGCACATTCCTGCCTGCCCATCTTTGTGCATGCCATTCCCTCCCTGAAATATCCCGAGGAGCAATACCCCTTCTTTCTTTGTGTAGTACCTTTCTTTAATAGCATTAAGCTTTCTCCCTTCCTGCTGATTTTGGGGGATAGCTCTACAGGTCTCTCCAACTGTTTGATTGATGAGAAGGTGGTTGTATTTTCGGGAAGAAAAAAGGAACAGCTTTCTCTACTCACTTTTCCATGATCTTGTTCACTTCTTTGAACTTTCCAGCTGATGGAACTTTGCTGGGAAACAAAGCAGCTCAAGGTGCCTGTGCCAAGCTATTAGCATATTCTGCCCCAGGCAAAGACACCGCTGGAGCACTCCATCTGTTTTGCCAGGTTCTGTTATGTAAGTGACAGCTGAGGGTATCTTTTAAGAAATGTAGTATCTGTGAATGATGTGTCTTAATAGAGGAACAATGGCACACACCAGCATGCAGAGCACGCTTTTTGGGAGCAGATTTTTTGCTGGAGGGTAATTTGGAGGTGAAGAGATGTTCAAGAGGAATGGCAATTAAGGTGGGGTAGTGAGAGGTTCTTTTCTTTTGTGAAGAGTTGTCGGCTGAGACTCCTCTGGTGTGCTGCTCTTGGGGCAGGGTGGACACACTTTTGAGAGACAACCCTAAGGGATTTTCTGGGGCCACCCATTACCCCCTCTTCTCCCACTGTGGTCAAAGACCAGCCCACTTGCAGCTCTTAGGTATAATCTCTAAGCTTGGGAGCAACGATGTTCATGTGATGAGTGTGGTGGTTGTAAAAGGTGGCTCCAAAATTCTTTGGCACTCTTCTTATCAAGGTGTGGGGTCTAGGACACTTCCTCTTGAATCTGAGCAGGTTGTGACTGCCTTGACCAATGGTGTATGGCGGAAGGTCTAGGTCAGAAAAAACCATGTGGTTTCCACTTGCTGCTCTTGAAATGCTTGCTTTCCAGAAACTCCTCTTGGGAAGGCTTTTCTCAGAACTCAACAGCTGTGTCATGAAAAGCCCAGACCACATGGACAGGGCATGGATAGGTGTTCAACCCACATGGACAGGCCATGTGTAGGTCCTGAGGACATCCCATCTCAGGTGTCAGCCATGCGAATGCAGAAGCTACTTTGGAAGCCCCAGACATCTTAGAGAAGAGAACCTTCCCCACTGTGTTTGAATTCCTGATCCTCTCTGAGAGCAAAATAGAATGGTGATTATACTATGCCTCAAAGTCTTGGTTGTTTATTATACAACAAAGATAGTGGGAACCGTCAGAGTCTCTTAATATCAACTACAAGTGAGGACCCCAGGACCCTCTTCAGCTCCCTGGTGTCAGAGGGTCAGTACCATGTGGTGTTCTGGGTAGAGTGGGGTTCTTTGCAAAAACCTGGGATCTCAGACTGTCTGATGTTATTTCATAAGGCTTCCAATATATATGAAAGTGATGCCATCTTGTTCAACAGTATTTTCCCAGCTCGGAGTCTGCTTTGGTTCCCATAGCATTTGAGTACTCTGTCCTTCCCTATCAGCCTTGATGGAATTTTTTTTTTTTTAACAGCTAAATTTAGTTTCTAAGCAGCAAGCTCCAGCACCCCACACCCAGGGTTTGCCAACCATCTGGAAGGTTTGATCTCAATACCCTTCCTTCTCCTGCCGTATTGTTTTTCTCCCGATCACTGAATGTGATGCTGGGTTTAGACCATTGAAGCTTGAAGGATTTCTATCAGCCAGTCAATCAACAAACAGTGGATGAGTAGCTACTTTTTTTTTAAGGGCCTCTGGAAGAAACAAAGAACTGTATGACTCAGTTCATGCTCTCAAGAGCTGCTAATTAATTTGGGAAAATAAGACACTAATATGTAAAGTAAAATAGCACAAATATTATAATTTTTCCCCATTTATATAGCAATTTCACCTAGGAAAGTGGGTAGCAGTTACTCTTTATCTTCTTTGTGTGTCTGGTAGAGCTTAGGGACCCCTTTTATGATACATAAGATTATAAAAGAAACCATTCCCGTTGAAATTGGCGATCTAGGCACTAAAAAATAAAACAAAAGCAAATTTATGAATGTAGTAGCAGCTAATCTGTATTAGCTCATTAAATAATGAAATATATAGTGATAGTTTTATAATCACCATAATTTTGAAGCAGTTATGAATGTAAACTACCTATTTTGGATATCTGCCACAACTGTAACGTGATATAAAATATCTGCAACTTCTGTTGGTGACAAAGTCACAGGTACCATTAATACTTCCATGGGGATGCCTACATTTTTTTATTGAGAGAAAGCTAAAATTTAAACAGGTTAATGCAGGCAAAAAGGGGCTCATGGTCTGTAGAAAATTAAAACAACAACAACAAAATTGAAGTTGGTCTTGCTTTTATTACAACCATACACCATCTATTTTAAACAATGTCAGTGATAAAATACATCCCCACAAGGGACGAAGATTCCCCATGCGCACCTCTGGCAAACCACTGAATAAAGACATAATATTTCTTTCCCCATCCAAGTTCACAGACCCCTGAATCCTATCCACGGACCCCTTGGAGGTCTGCGGACTCAGGTTACAAACTCCCGTTGTATGGTGGGTCATGGTATAGGGTATGGGCTTTGGAATCACACAGGTGTGGGTTTGAGTTGGTTGTGCTGTTGGTTAGTTATGTGATCTTGAGAAAATTGCTTAACCTCTCTGAGAATCAGTTTCCTTCTCTGGATGATGGGGAATAATGGTGGTGCCCTTCCCATCATCGCTGATTCACTGAGATCATAAAGTCTGTGACTTGGTGAATGGACACTGTGTCTGGCCTAGGGAGAGAGCGCCACTCAATGGTGGTAAAGCCGATGATCAAGGTACCCTTGTCCTGCTTTATCAGGGGGAAAACCAGATGTTCACATCTGCTGAGGGGTTCTGCTGGGGTGGGTCATGCCTGCTGTCCTGCTGTCACCCACCCGTCAAAGGGAATCCAATTGATTCTCCCTCTCCACTATCAGTGTCCTTCTGCCATGGTGGGCACTGGGTTGCAGGCTCTGGGATCAGCTACCTGAGTTCTGTCCCACTTGGGCTAGAGCTGTCCTGGGATGAGGAGGACTGCCCTGGACTGGCTGGAACATGCTTTGTGAGGCAGGCAGCGTGGGTTGTTTACATCCTAAAGTCAAGCAGCTGGTGAGGTACAGAGCCAGACCGCCACTCCAGAGGTCTGGCTCCAGGAAAGGCGGCTTTTTTGCTTTACCTGTAAGTCTTAGTCTATTTGGGCTGCTGGAACAAAATACTTTAGATGGAGTGGTTGGTAAACAACAGAATCTTCTCACAGTTCTGGAGGCTGGGAAGTCCAAGAGGAAGGCAGATTTAGTGTTCGCTGAGGGCCCACTTTCTGGCTCATAGGTGGTGCCTTCTTGCTGTGTCCTCATGTGATAGAAGGGGTGAGGGAACTCTCTGGGGTCTCTTTTGTAAGGGCACTAACTCCATTCATGAGGGACCATCCCTCATCATCTTATCACCTCCTAAAGGCCCCATCTCCTAATACCATCACCCTGGGGGTTAGGTTGCAGCATAGGAATTCTTGGGGGACACAAAGCATTCAGACAATAGCAGTGTAGTGCAGCTGGGAGCTTAAATCCCCTGATGTACTGGGCACATACCAGAGATTCAGATCTAATTGAGCTGAGTGGGGTCCCTAAAACTCCCCAGGTGGTTCTATCCTGCCACCTCTGACTGAGAACCACTGCCCTACTCTCACATGGAGGTGACCCACGCAGGATGGGGGCTTTCATGGTTTGAGTCCCGGCTCCCCCACCCACTATCTGTGTGAGCCTGGGCAAATGACTTAACCTCTTTGAGCCTCCATCTCCTTGTCTGTAAAATGGGACTAATGATGGTACCCAGCCTCTAAAGAGGCTGAGAAGATTGAATGAGACAGTATGTGCAATGCCCTTAGCAGGTCATAAGTACTCAATGAATGGTAACTGCCATGATGATTGTTATTGTTCTACTGACATGCACGAGGGAAGTCAGAGGAGAGCCCTTGGGCCATAAAGCTGTCCCTGTCTTGACTCACTCCTTTGCTGTGTTGTCATGGAGGTCTGGATCCAACAACCCAGCACACATGAACATCTTGTGCCCAGGATAAGGCAACGTGGCAGTCCCCAGCCCCTGTATCACAGCAGGCCAATTTGGAACAGTAACAAATCATTTATGATCCAGGCAGGAGGTACGTAAAGAAAGAGAATTCTGCATTTAAAGCACTTTTACTTCATTAAGAGCCTTTCTGATGGAAAATATGCTCACACTGTCACTTTCCACGGCAGCTGCATTGCCATTATTTTCAGTACTCTGAGGACGAAATGAGATTAGGTGCAGGGAAGGGGCCGAGGTAGGGTGAGCATTCAAGGGCTGGATTTAAATCCAATTCTGCAGGTTGAGCCTGTGTTAATGCAATATTATAGGATTTGGAGGCAAGGGCCTCTGTGGCTTAATCTAAGGTTTCTCCAACATCTGAGTCATCGGCAATGTCACTGCTGCTTTTATTCTAACTGTATCAAGGGGATAGTCAGGGTGAGAGCTATTTCTTAATTCCCACAATTGCTTGCCTTTAAGGCCACAAGTAGACACTCCTGCCAGCCAGCCTTTCTTGATTAGGAGACCTGAAGTAGAAATGGTTTAACCCTTTCTGGTGATTAGACAAGGCACGAGAATACACATCCCGGGGGTATCTTTCCCCTCTATCCAGATGAATCTCAAACAGGAGAGCTCAAAGATCAAAGAAGGATGCACATTTAATTATCCCTCTGCAGCCACACTCTGCTCAGCCTGCCGGGAGACCCCAAGAGCCTGAGCAAGAAGCAGTTCGCAGCTGCTGGGCACAGATTCATCACGGTGCTATGTGCTAAGCTCTGCGAGTGGTACAGTAATTATGAACTCAGCCCTGTCCCAGAGGAAGTGCAGATTTTAGCATGTAAAAATCTGTAATCAAAGATACTGCTATGACCAGGGACTTAAGAGAGTAGGGTGGACACTATTCCTAGGCTGAGTGTCCTAGCCATTCTCAACCTCCTTCTCCGTTTTCTTGTCTTCTTTAGAGGCTGGGAGAGTTAAATGCTCATTTCCTACTCTCTGCTGGAACTAGCAGTGGTCAGTGATGTAGGCGAGGTCATGGATTGTAAGTAAAAGTCTGCTAGTGGATTTCAGAAAAACTTTTATTCTTCTGATAGAAGAGGATAAGCAGCCAGCCTTCTGCTTCTCCTTTTTTCTTGCCTGGAAAGCAGTTATGATGCCCGGGTGTGTGGCAGCCATTCTGTAGCCATGCAGCTGTGAAGCAGGCTCACTGATGACCAGTCTCAAGGGAGGACTCCCAGTGCGTGGAGGCCAGCAAAGACCTTCATTGTGTCAACCACCAGGAAGAGGAGTCTGAACACTTCTGCCCACTGCATCCTGGGCTGCAGTTTACTCATTGCTTGAGTCTGGTGAATCAGACCATACACAGAACAAGCTATATGAAGTGGATTTGTTGTTTATGGATAGACAGCAAGGGACAAAAAAACCCAAGGATGCATTGTGAACCAGTCCCCCAAAGCTCAAGAAAGATGCACGGGACGGACAGAGTCTCAACTCCTCATGCCCCACTTGTACTGCAGCTGAGGGATCCCAAAAGATAGCCTGCCCCAGGCTATGTGCCTCAGGGCTACATGTGTCATGTAGGGGCAAAGCTTTGAAGGACATCCTGCTTCCCCTGCTTCCAGGGGAGAGAGGAACAAAGCCCGGCTGTCCCGGGCAGTTCCTCCCTATCTTAGGGTGTTGCATTCCTAGCACATTCTACGTTTATTCTGAGAACTATGTGCAGGAAGGAGAGGAGGGAGAGGCTGGGTCAGCCAAGGCTATCCTGGATCTGTCCAGCAGAGACAACAAACCTAAGACAAATGCCACTGTAGAGATGCTGTCCTTGATACTGTCAGGCCGCCAGATCAAAGCTAGCAGCTGCCTTCCTTGAGACTTCTTATGTGGGAAAAATAAATGCCTATTTATCTAAGTTGCTAGAAGTCAGTTTTGTATCGCCTGCAGCTGAATGTCATCCTGGTAGACAAAGAAAAGCACAGATAAAGTGTCAGGGGGCTGTCAAGGTGGGGCAGTGGGTTGGCACAGGAGGGGGTGCACTTGAGTTGGTACTTAAAAGAGTTCAGGGTTGAGTATGTAGAGATGGGGGGAGACCAAGCCACAGCTGAGCAAAGGCAGAAGCGGGAGGTGACATGTGGCTGGGGAAGGGCAGTGGGTTCGCACTGACTTTCCACAAGCTGCAGAAACTAAACCCAAACCAGAGTGAATAGCAAGGGACAATTATTTACTTGGGTGGTTGGAAAGCCCTGTCACTTAAATGGATTCTCTTCAGACTTGTCTGGATCCAGGAACATGAATTATATTGTCTGTAGTTTGTCTCTGTTGTCTTTTTAGCTCTTTTTCTTTCTGGCTTTGCCCTTGGAGTGGCAGGCCAGATGACTAGCAGCAGTGTCAGGCCACATTCTCCCAGCTCAGAAACTTCTGTAGAATGAGTTTGGGCTCTTCATGTTCATGTGTCAGGCCTCGGCAAGACCACCACTGGCCTTGTTGGGTCATTGCTGATTAATTCACCACATACAGGGAGATATGGGGGTCTCTAAAAGGAGAGCCTGGGCAGGGCCCCCACCTGCAATGTTCCCAGTTCCCCACAGTGTTTGATAGCCCCAAGGGGCCACATGGAGTGAGGGGTGAGTTCTCCAAGGAATCAGAAGACAGTGGGTAAAGCATCCTTAGCAGGCAAAGCCACAGTGAAGGAGTCCTGGAAAAGCAGATAATTCAGGCATAAGCGGATGAGGGAGAGCCAGGCACTAGATCTGCCCCGAGTGCGTGTCCCCTCAGGGGCACCTGATCTGCCGCAACTGCATCCTCTCTTGATCGAAACTTGCCACCTGTGCAGTCAGCAGCCCCACCAAAGGACACTACGAGGCTCCTTGCGAGGCCAGCCTTTGCAAGAAGTTTCTTTCACGTTTGTTACCTTTTTTTTGCTCCACCTATCTTCCAGTTGGATGCATGGTCATTTTCTTACTTGTTAGAAACACATTCTCTCTCTGCCCCTTCCCCCAGCGACCGCTTGGTCTCTCGTCACAACAAAGAAAGTGCAGGAGGGATGGGAAAGCAGCGAATCCAGGCTGGCCTCCTCATCTCCAGAGCCCTGTTCCTGCCTTCTCCCTGGGGGCCTGGCCCCTCGAATTGCCTGTGGCCCCTCCCCCGACCAAGGCATCAACAGCAAAAACACAACTGCTACTCTGACCAGCTGGAAACTTTGCAGGCAGAGACACTCAGGCCTAAGTAATTAGGCAAAGAATGTGGCTTTGTGTGGCTCAGGAGAGAAACCTCATTTGGATGTTCTCAGATTCTTTGTTTCTGTTGAGTTCCCGGAATCTCCTGACTCCTACTGCAGTCCTTTGCCATTAAACTAGTTGAGAAATCCGCCTTCTTCCTGCACTCATACCACAGCTATTTATTGAGCTCCTATTATGAACCAGGCATGTTTCTTGGTTCCATATTTTGGCCAAGCAAAGACTCCCTCAGAAGTGTTGGCCACTGAATGCAGCAGGTACCTCTTCTGCTTGCTTTGGAGGGACACTCTGAGTTTAGTGCTCATTTGCCTTCCTCCCACCTTCCTCCCTCCTGTTCTTTTTCTTTCTCCATGACCCACGGCTTCCCATTAGCATTTGGAAAAATCAGGCGCTTACGTTTGTCTTTTTTTTTTTCTTTTTAATATATACAAATCTTTTACTCTCATTGAAGCTTGCCTTCTTATACACCTCTTGGCTCTTAGAGAATTCTATTTGGAGGCAGCAAATGTAGCAGAAAGAACAGGTGATTTTTGGAGTGAGAAGAGTTTTTCATTTTAAATCCCATCACTCATTGTGACCTTGGGCAAGTTACTTAAGCTCTCTGAGTCTGTTTCCTCATCTGTACGATGGGTATGATATTAACACCTACGTAGGTCTTTTACGGGGATCAAAAAAAGTGATTCATGGGAAAAGTGTGACACATGTTGAGAAGCACTGTGCAGACGTTTCATGTGTGTGGACTGTGCAGAAGGAAAATTTAGTCCTGACTGCAGCAAAGGGGTGTTTGCATGCGCACCAGGAACTGTCCTGCATGCCCAGATTTCAAGAGTTGGGAAAGCTCTTTATTTCTATTGCTTTCCATCCTTGTTCTAGGGGCAAATGTTAGAAAGTTGATTGTGATGTTTTCTGCGTTGATTGCCCTTAGATATTCAGGGTTTTATGTTTCAGAATGTCTGAACAGGCTGGAACTTAAATCTCCCTTCTGCCACTCCTAGTCTTATTTTGGAAATGAGCTTAAAGTCACATTTTTGAGATTCTGAATGTGTGACCCACTGAGCTAATTGGAGCATTGATTTGATGCTGTTTCTAAGCCTGGACTCTTGAGCTGGCTTCACCTGCAGCTCTGTACTCACCCTCAGGCCCCAGGGCTCCCCCACACCATGGGGCTCTCTGGCCTCTGGGTTTTGTGTCTCTTGCAGTCTCCTGGTTTCTAACTTAGATTAGGCATCTCTCAGATTCCTTGGCTACTGACTCTGTTCATCCCATGACTCCTGTCCTGCCTCTCTCCACAAGCCAGTCAGTGACCACTCAGCCTACTAGGAGGTCCAAGACTTTCTGGAGCTTTCTGGTGGGAAGGCTCTTATATATCTATTACTCCCTTAATATAATATATATTGTGTGTGTATATATATATATATATATATATATATATACACACAAAATGTATGTAATAGTGTTAAACAGCACTACTCTCATTCTCTTAATAGGAACAGGTGAACTCCAACTGAATTCCTCATGCTCCAGTGAGACTTACTTTATTTACCTGTGTATAGGATACAGTCCCCGCTTTCTCCCAAATTATGTATTAAATATGCAATATATGATTTTATTGTATTTTATGTGTGTTATATTACAATATAACATATAATATATTATATAACACTATACACATAACATATTATACATAATATATTGCATTATACAATACATACTTGTTTATTATATATGCAAGTTTTTCTGTGAGTCGGATATTAGGGGTAGTTGGAAGGCTGAAAAGAAATGTAAAATAATGGGCCATGCTACCCCCTAGCGGCAGAGCATGGCAACGCACATCTCTGCAAAGGTGAAAGTTTCATATCCTCTTTTCATCCAAAATAAAACACTAGAGACTGCACAGATAAAAACAGAATTCGGGTAATTCCCCTTATGTTATAAATTTAAATATATTTCTACTGCAATCCGTATTTATAGATGCAAAAATATTTCGTTTTAGTTCTGTGATTTTGTTCTTTTTTAGGGATAATACGTTATCACTATGTATCAAAAAGTTATTATTTTTATGGATTCACAATACTATATTTATATAAATAAAATAACATTTACCCCTACAGTTTATGTATTTTTTTTCCCCAAAAAACTTTCCGTAAAATTGAGATGTATCTTATACCCCTAGGCATTTCACATGCTGGTGAATGTGGTATTCTATTGGCTCTGGTGCAAAACAACTTTTGTGTGCTCACCGAATGCTTCTGTGAAGTCAAGGATTCCAAGCAGGCTGACTCCAGGTAGCTAGGCAACTTCTGTAGGAGTCCAGCAGGTAGTTGGACAGCCTGACTGGGATCTGTTCTGATGTGTGGTCCTCTTTGCTAGTGCTTATGCTTCCTTCAGTCACTCTACCTGCAATCCTTTGAGCATCTGTACTTGCTACCTACTCAGGGACTCAGGTCTGGGACCCTGGCAAGAGGCTTAAATGATCCTCCAGCTGCAGACCAGACACTGGACATGGGAACTTAGCACTCCAACCATTGTCCACGGCCTTTGCCACATTGAAAATACTTGCCACTCACAACACATTAGAGCAGAGTGGGCATATTTTTTTCTGAAAAGGGCCAGAAAATAAATATTTCAGACTTGTGGGCCATGCAGTCTCTGTCGCAGCTACTCAATTCTGTTGTTGTAGTGCAAAAGCAACCATAAACACAACAGAGGTGGAAGGGTGGGACTGTGTTCCAATAAAACTTTATGAACACAACATTTGAATTTCATATAATTTCCACGTCTCGTGAAATATTATTCTTTTGACTTTTTCTGACCATTTTAAAGTAGAAAATCATTTTTAGCTTGCTGACAGTGCACAAACGGGCAGCAGGCTGGAAGTGGCTCTCTGGCCACACTTTGCCAACCTTTCTCTTAAAGTGAGCATTCTGTCACCCCTTTCTTTCTTTATTTTTTTGGTGGCTGGCCGGTAACAGGGATCAAACCCTGGACTTTGGTGTATCAGCACCACACATTAACCAACTGAGGTAACTGGCCAGCCCCCCATGACCCTTTTCTGGCTGATGGCAACTTTTTCTAACAACCATAAATGACTGGATTCAGGACGTTATTCTACCCAGTTTCCCGGATAAAACAAAGTTCATAACTTGTTAAAATTTTTTGTCAATTACAAACAGGCACATATTTATTTAGGTGTTTGAAACTGCTTGGTTGAGCTGACCTTTAATTTCCTCAAAAGAATTTGTTTATCTAGTGAAAATTTTCTTTCAAATGCAACTGCATGGATGTTCTATAAAAATCTAATTTGGAACCTCTGGGGCCTCACTCGGTCACCTCCAAATCCTTTTCTTCCCATGTACACATCTCTGTCCATTTTCTCCTTTCTTCTTCCTAATTAGCTGTCTGTATAATTAAACTTTCCTCATTTATAGGTTTTGAGCCCTCATGGACGTGCTAATCATTCCGTGGCCCTCCCGCGGCCTCTTCTATTTCCTTTTGAGATGAAGTGCCCAGCACTGAATGGCAGTCAAGGTCAAGCCGCCGCGTTTGTATTACACACTCGCACACCATTACCATGGCGTTCGCTCCTTAATACAGACTAATAGCTCATTCTCCTTCCTGACCTCCAGCGAGCACCGAGCAGCCATCTTCAGGGCTTGCTTTGTGAGAATTTCCAGATCTTTTCTTTCGGAAGTTATAACTAATTCAGGGCTCATCAATAATCATAAATAGTTTAAATTGCTCTTTCCAGTGTAAACTGCCTCCCATGGGCCATTTAATTTACCAAGTGTCCCCTGACTGTGCATGTCCCACCATCTGCCCCATCCCTGCCCTTATTAACTCTGTTTCTATATCTCACTTTGGTCCAGTTGGGAGAGGCGGAACTTGTATTTGGGAATGAGCTTGTGTCTGCTATTGACTCACCCAGCAATGCATTAAAGATGGATTTGATCTGATTTAAGCTTTTTCAAGCCTGAGGGGTTTGTCTCTGGAGCATTTTTGTGATGCCAAACAGATCCTGGAATTGTGCTTAGAGGGGTTTGCTTCTGTCCAGAGAAAGCCCAGGAATTTTACTTTACCTGAAACTTTCCCAGTTTTGGGGGTTTTATTGGGTTTTAATAATTTGCCACCTCTGGAGGTCTTCTGAGATGAGATTCTGCCCAGTTGGCTAGACTTTTTTAAAGCTGCCCCTCACTGGTAATTGTTGAAGATGTTTAAATATGTAAATTAAGTTGGTAAAATTTGAATATGGATTGTAATTAGATAATGATGTGATAAATTTCCTGAACCTGATATTTGCCTCTGTGGCTATGGTAGAGAATGTTCTCTTATTTGGGAGATGCATGCTGAAGGATTTAGGGGTAAAGGGTCATGATGTTGGCACCTTATTCCAAATGGTTCAGCAAAAAAAAAAAAAAAAAAAAAAAAGAAGAAGGAAAGATATGTACAGTGTGTTTACTAGTGCATACATAAGCACACACGTATGCAGAAAGATGGAGCAGATATGGCAAAATGTTAATGATGAATTAGGTGATAAAGGGTGAATCTAGGTGAAGGATGTGTGGCATTCATTTATAGAGTTTTTACAACTCTTCTGTTGGTCTGAAGTTCTTTAAAAATGAAAAGTTTCATGAGTTAGGAAGGTGGATCAATGGTCATAGTGGCACCTGAGACATTTGTACAAGCTCTGGCCTGGCCCCACCTTCCCTTGGTGCCCCTTAGTGTGTTCTTGGATTTAGTATCAGCCCTGTCCCAGTGAACACGCCCGTGCTCTTCTGGTCCCTGTCTCCACTGGTCTGCTCCATCTCAGGCAAGAAGTCATCAAACATGGGCTGAGCACCAGAATGGGCCAATCGCTGTGGCAGGGACAGGGGAGTGGGGACTAAGCAGGCATTGTCCCCGTCCTCAAGGAGCAATGGTCTAACAGGGAGGACGGGAACTGAACTGAGAATCATGAAGGGCTGTGAAGAAGGGTGGGTTGTGGAAGGGCCTAACCCATCTGGGAGCTCAGGGAAGCCTTCCTGGGAGAAGTGGTGTTAGAGCCCAGAGCTGCAGGGTGGTGGTGATTAGATTGGCAAAGAGAGGGTGACAGTGTGCTGTAGACAGAGGGACCTGCATATGAGTGGGACTTGAAGGCCACTTTGGGGGTGTGGAGAATACCCAGCCTGGCCAGAGCAGAGTGCAGGGGCTGGGCTGGGAGGAAGAAGGGGCAGCAGGTTCTTGTAGACCACTCTGGTAACTTATTTTTCTCTATTCTAAGAGCCATGGGAAGACGAGTATGCAGTAATGTGATAATTAGATTTGCACTTTTGAGAAAAAGCCCTCTAGCTGCAATGTAGAAATGAACTGAAGAAAGCAGCAGTGGTGGTAGAGAGAGAAGCTAGGAGCCAGTCTCAGCATCCAGTGAGGGTCATGCTCTCCCGGACCGGATGGCAGCTATGCCAATGGGAAGACCTGGGTGGATTTCAGAGATACGTAGGAAGTGGACTCTGCAGGACTTGATGATTAATTGAAAAATTTCTCTATTTTTTTCATTTGGTTGGTAGATCTGATTGGAAAATACCCCCCCCCCCAAAAAAAGAATTTGCAAATATACCCACTTACATGGTAATGACTAACTATCTTGCTGGTGTGTGACTGAAATGAATATTCCTCATGCAAAGCTGATGGTTTATCTCATTCACTAAGATCGTACTAATTAGGAGTTGGGACCTACCCATTCCACACATTCTGGAAACTTAAGATGTGGGAGATGGAAATTAATGTAGGTTTTAAACAATCTATTGCACTTATGGAATTGCACGTTAGACAATAGGGTCGATATTAGCAGATATGAATTTTACAAAGAAGAGGCCCTGCATGATGTAGTCACAATACTGACAAATAAATGCCGTTGTACTTTTCCATGACATGGATGATTTACAATTATAGTAGTACATGGTTCTTTTTGATTTATGATGTCCTGTTAGCCATGGAATTACTTAGAAAAATCAGTTTGGCTTGATGTAAAATATTTTTTCTTTGCCTAGAAAAAATTTTGGCCTGAAGAAAAGATGACATTAATTTAGGAATAGTGGAGTTATCATTGAGTTATCAAAATAAATCTGAGGGCATAAATCAATTCTACTGCATGGAGACTGCTAAATCAATAAGTCCAGAAAGGCTTTATTGATTCTATGGCCATCACTCAAGCCTTCTTCATTAGATTCCTCAGCCATATGTTTAATTGAAATGATAACGTAGATAACTTTGGGTAAATCCACACGTCCTGACTTTGATATGGGGTTGTTCAAGGTAATGAAAGTGATTTGGCCAGACTGGCTCTCTCCTTCAGATTCAGGAGGGCACACGTGGGAAGACTTCACATCTTTTTGTCTCATGGAACTTCTACTCTGGGCAGATGACTGCTCAACAGTTTTAAGTCACTCCTTTTAATTCAGTTTAAAAAACTGTATGAACAAATCGGTCACAATATTAAGGAAACATTAAAAAAAAATTACTCGTAGTTAACACCACCCTAACATATGGGCAACTATTGTACTGAACTGTATGTAGCACCTATTCCTATGACTCTGTTGTCTCTCTCACTCAAAAGATTGTGAGCAATTGAGGGCAAAAGTCTTTTATCTTGGTATCCCTTAAATCTTGTTTCAATGCGTGAGTATCCTTCCACAGCTGTAATCAGAACTGTATCAGTTAGTGTTTGCAGCATAATAAACAACCCCAAAATTTAGTGGCTAAAACAGTAGCCATTTTATTTGCTCATGATTCTGGAGTCAGCAAGGTTGTTCTTCTGCCCTGGTCAGCTTAGCTGGGCACGGGTGGTCTAGGATGGCCTCTCTCACATGTCTGGCAGTTGATGTGATGACAACTGGGATGGTGGCCACCTGCCTGTCATTATCCAGTGGGCAGTTCCCATGATGGCAGAAGAGCTCCCGTCAGCAAGAGGGGAAGTAATTATCAGGTTGTTATGCAAGTGCTTATCAAGCCTTTGTTTGTGTCACATTTGCTAATATTCCACTGGTCAAAGCCAGTTCCAAGCCAAGCCTGTATTTGAGAGGTGGAAAAATGGACTCTACCACCTGATGAGAGGAGCTGCAAAATATTGTGGCCATTCTTTCCCAGTATACTACAGAAACATAAGTAAACTTGTTTTATCTGCTTTTTGAAAAGACTTAACTATAGATGCTTCCTCTTGTTACTTTTTTTTAAAGCTGGTATATTGTGTAATTGCTATGTGTTAATTGCTTTACATATATAAAATGTATATTTAATCTGCAGACGACCCTAAAATGTAAGTCAAATTATTATCCCCTTGTTACTAGTGATGACGCTGAGGCTCAGAGACATTCAGCAGCTCTCTCAAGGTCACACAGCTAGTGACCGGGGGAGCAGAGATTTTAGCCCTGATCTCTCTGGCTATATGTATATTTAGTAGATTTTTCATGATGATTACTCCTTTCCTCTTGTTGGGTGTTTAGACGTTAATAATTTTTTGAAGCTGTAGGAAGCATCATTGTAAGGAGTGCCCCGAGCTGTGTGTGAGACCAGCCTTCCATTCCCACGCCTTCCTGAGCCGCGGGTGACTTGAGCCTTACAGAAGAACCACACCATTTTCTAAGTGCACCAAATGAGACACTTCTGACTTTTAGTAATTTTGATATTTACATTTCTCCTAAGCCATGGGGGCAAAGGAGTGGTAGCAAAATTTCATCAGGCCCTAATGAAAGGTCTCGGTACCATTCCAGGTGACTGCTCACCCTCTCCCCCACCTTTCAGGCTGGCAGAGTATTGCACTCAAACGTGGTCCAGGAATCTTTATATTCTTGCTTCCTCTTCCTAGATCAAGTATTCCCCGAATGACCATCACAAAATCATTCAGCTCTCTTCCAGTCTCCTGCTGGCCAGCCATCTTCCTGTGATTTATCAGCTGACTGTTGCTTCCTGGTGGAGCCAAACTGATGAAACCATGGGTTTGGGGTGTGCTTTGGAGAAGGCTGTGCCAGCCTCAGTAACCACGTTCCTCAAATGTGTGGGATTCACAACAACACAAATAGTTGTTTAGGTATAA
The DNA here is from genome assembly GCF_027409185.1 of Cynocephalus volans. Classification (NCBI taxonomy): domain Eukaryota; kingdom Metazoa; phylum Chordata; class Mammalia; order Dermoptera; family Cynocephalidae; genus Cynocephalus; species Cynocephalus volans. The sequence continues at coordinate 283,284,421 of NC_084460.1, forward strand.
TTGTTGGACTAGAAAGATCATACATGAGGATTCACACTAACATTTAGGAAGAGGCTTCAAAGATGTCCAGACGCTGAGCCTGGAGCTCAGATGTTTTAACCACCATTTCAAGTAATTGGGCTCAAAAGTAGGCAACTTTCCTAAGACCTAAAAACCCATGTAAACGAAGGTCTCAAATGCTCAGCTTCTCGAAAAATCCCAGCCCTGAGGGTGTATTTTTGGGCACATACCAATGGTGCCCTGGAGCCGACTCATACCAGTTCGTGAAAGCTGATTGTCAAATTTTAAGGAATTTTTCAAGCCAATTGTTAAACATGGCCATTATTAAAAATTAAGTTATATAAACTTACAATTAAATAAATTACATTAAAAGGTAATAAATACTCAAAACCCATCACTTCCTACTTATTTTGCTACACTTTCCTGTTCTCTATGATCTTGAGTTATTTATATCTATTTTATGAGTATGGTGGAAATAGTATACCATGGTGTGCTATCGTGCATTTCTTTCCAACTGTGCATTCCATGACATCATTTTGGTGGCTTGGAATCAATGATGGTGGGAATATTTACACTCTGGAAATCTGAAAATACTACAGATCAGGGCTTGATTTATTATTGTCTTGTTGATTGCCTAGACTTAAGAAAGTGATGGATAAAATGTGAACAACACATATTAAACTTAAAAGTGTGTCATGTCTGTACCTGTTACATTGTAAATAGTATAAAAAGGTGAAGAAATTCTCCCAGTGTTTGAAACTGTCATCTGATTCAGCAAGCAATCCCTCATGCTGTTGATGAACAAGTCAAAGTTCTGACATACGACTTCACAATTTCACTTTCTTTTTACCTGTTAAAGGAAAATATCAACCAACATTCATGTTGTAACTACACTTTGTGAATTGCTACCACAGACTGAGAACAGAAACGAGAATTTGGCAAAAATCAACAAAGCATTTGTGTGACAATTTTTACTGGCTATATGAAATTTATAATAAAAACTATTGAATAGTATGTTATTTGTAAATTGGATGCTATATATCCTTTATATCAGTAAAATTTATATTAAATTTATATACATAGTATATCTATATAAGCATACACATTTTCCCCCAGGGGGCAGTTGTTAAACATTTACCAGCACACCATTGGCATATTCCTACCGCTCTCTTACTGGTTACATGTAAGAAGTTGGGGGATTTTCCTCTTCAATCCGTGTACTAGAGAATACCACCTTTCCTTTTATCTTTGGATCCCCTCAGTCACAGAGAGCCCTGTAAATGATCACATTCAGCCAGCAGGGGAAGTCCAAAGGGAAGAAAAAAAGTCTTCCCCACAATCTGAGGCCTTTCCGAGGAAGAACTGTAACACGAGCAGGTAGAGGACACAATCAGCGGTTCTTGAATCTCACTTTAGGTCTGTAAGTGGATATTTTGTTCATCACAAAGGAGCATTTTAGAATTTTTGCATTTACATTTACAGAAGTCATAGGAACAACAAACATTTATATGCTTTATCATTTACAAAGCAGATCCTCATTTATCAACTTATTTTATACTTCTGAAGAGTTCTCTGTTTCTAGCAATTCACGTGAGGCCAGAGTGGGGAACTCCTTACCACAGCCCTTCCTTTGGACGACAGCTGGCTCGTTCCTCTCCGGGATATAGTTGCCTCTTGGCCATGGTATTAAAGCTGTGGACCTGCTATGTCCTACACTCTTTATTATACCCAATCTGCAGTGAATTCAGGGCAGGAAAAAAAAACCCTTAAAACGTTATTAAGGTTCTAGTGGAAAGCGTAATCCCACTTGCCAAAAGTACATGTAATGTAGTTATCTTTGAATTTTTTTCTCTCCCTGGGGTAATGAGTGGGGAAGAGAAGCCAGAGTAGTAGAAGGGAGAAACCAGCTGCCTCGAGCAGTATGGAGAGAGTTCCTGACCATCTCCTAAATACCATATCCATTCTAGCTTTCCTTACATCGTAAATCAAAAAAACACATTGATATTACAATGGAAGAAAACACCACCCAACCCCACGATTTGCTTTTATTGTGGTGATCCACATTGTAGCATGTAGAGTTTGCTCTGCAAAATTTTTCATAGAGTAAGGTATGAATTAAGACAAAAGCATGGGGTGATTCACTGGTAATTGTTCATGCCTGTTAACAACAATTAGGCAAGGTCTCTGCAGTATGCAGGGTGTTGGGAGCTTGGCTATAATACAGTTAATGTGATTGATTTTCAGAGCTATGTGGGATCTCTCAGACCTCCAAATGGGCATTTGGGACTAAAAGAACTGATTTGATGTTCTCTAAGGATCAAACTAAATCAGATTGTTATCAGATCTTAACTCCACTTTATGCTACATGAGCTTGGATTATCTACAATAGCATCCTTGGCATGCTTTGGAATAAAAAAAATTCAATTTCGAAAGTAAACACTGTTAGAGAACAAAAATAGTTCAGAGGATAGCTTATACACATAATAAAGCCCAACTAATTAAGGCCAAAAAATATAACTCAAGGTCACAGTGTTTTATACAGCCAAAGATTGCCAAATATATTTTTTTTACCAAGCTGTGGTTTTTTTCTTCTTTAGTTATCGATTACCTTTGTAAAGGAGAGAATATTGACATGTGCAGAAGACCGTAACTAGTTGAAATGGTTTTAGATAGAGTATCTTTGGCAGGTCTTCGAGTTCAGATTTAAGTGGGAACCACCGTGGGTTCTGAAAGAGCTTCTATAACCGGTTTCATCACAGACCTAATCATCCAAAACATCATTCCTTGTAATTTGACTGAAAAGCAGTGAGACAGTAAAAGCTTCAATTCTTGAAAAGGATTTAGCGGCCAGCCAGCTTATGCTTATTACAGATGCTCTTATACCACCTCCTCTCCATCTCTTCCCTCCCACCTCAAACAAATAAATCCAGAGGCTTGGATCAAGTGTGGACATAGGAGAGGCACAGGCAAAGGACCAGAACAGACTCCTGAGAGAATGCAATTTGGTCAAAAAAAAAAAAAGGCTTTACTGTTCTACAGAAGTTCTAGTCTTAATGGACTGAGAACCTGAAAAGTGAATCCTTTTTTTTCCAGAGGACAGGCAAAGATGACCCTCAGGCTAGATTATAGTGAAAAGAACCCAGCACTAGTTGGGGAGAGACCTGGTCCTGGAGCCTCTTCTTCACTGTGTGACCTTGGACGAGACTCTTAACCTCTCTGAGCCTTGGTTCTTGGTTTGGGGCTGTGTTTGCTTTTAGCTCCTTCCACTCCCCCCACCTCCCTGTGGGAAAGTTTTCCAATTTTATCATTAAAATTCTTTGAAGACTTTTCTCTCACATCAGGTTGTCTTAATTTTTATTTTTTGGATTTTTAGCAAACATGGTATTTAGAAACTATATTGTGGATATCTGGGAAGGCCAGACGTTTTTGGAATGCATCAACAAAAATGTAAGGAAAGACTGTCCTTCAGGGAAGCCTGCATCGTCACAAGCTAGCCCTCATGTCAATTATGTATATTGTAGCATTAAACATAAAAAAGCAGATGCAAAACTAGGTGTGTACCTGTTATGGAGCGTCTGCCTTCTCCCTTTGCAAGGGTCACCTTCCTCTAGCATGCTGTTTTCTGCCTGTGGCTACACTGACCCGTGGCACTGCCGTGGTCTTCAGTGCTGTCCTCTCCCTTCCTTCCTGCTGGATCTGGGATTGCCGTCACCTCTTGCTTGCTTCCCCCTCTGCTGGAAACCACTAGTCTTCCTTCATCCCTCCAAAGCACCAGTGACAAAGCGCAGGTGGAGCAGGTCTGCACAAAATGTTTGGAGACACTAGAAGGAGACAGGGGACTCGTTCAATTCAAACATCACTGTTCTTAGAAATATATCAGCGAACCCCACAGTGGTGGGTTTGTGGTAATGGGGGCCAGAGGATGATGAAAGGGGACATTTAGCAGCTGCCCTTTCTTCCCCTCCTCCTTCGTAGGTCCTGGGATGGGAACTTCAGGCAGACAGGGGAGGACATTTCAGGACATGCAAAAGGAAGGCAGGGAGCTGCAGAGAGCAAGTGGTCTTGTTCATGGTTTGCCTGGAGCTGGCTCTGTTAGCAGTAATCCCCCAACTAGACAAAGACCTTTGAAAATCCCTTTGGCTTCCAACATCTGGTTAAGCCAACTGAGCTGCAACACGAAGTCTGCTCGATGAGGATGGCCTAAGCCTCACATTTTCCTGTTAGCTCTCTTACAGGTCTGTCTTTGTAAAGTTCTTTGGGGGTATTTAACCACCTAGTGACAGATGTGGAGACTGAACACTTAGGCCCCTTGATTTTCTTGGTGGGATAAAGATCCAACTTGTCTTCAGATCATGTTAAAACTCCTTTTGACACATCCCCCAGATCATGATGAAAAGGCAGATTAACCTGATTATCGAGTCCCATCAACTCAGTGCTCTTATTTAAATGACACCCACCACGAACAGCGCAGCAGAGCTTTGCGGGTTAGCTGGCTGCCTTATTACAATGGCTTCATTCATTAACTTGCCGTCAGCATCTTAACCCCCAGTCAAGTATAAGTATGAGAATCCTTGTTAGCCATGATTAGGTGACATTGATGGTGAACAAAATTTCCTCATGCCCCGGGATTCATTTTCATTAAAAGCCTAAATTGATTTAAAAAAAAAATTTCGACAAGAGCACTTGATTGACAGCGACTTTATGGGTTTTCAAGATGAAGGCCTGTTGCAAGTACATCGTTTTGATTGTTCAGCCTGATTTTACATTTGGGTTTGTCCTGGGATGTATTTCCTATATGGTTTCCAATCCTCCAGCCTCCTCTTCTGCCGTACCTGTACTTGGGTCCTGTCAATTAAACTAGCTGGTGTTCTCCACATATGTCATTCTCTCAGGGGTGCAGAATATTCCCCAGCAGGGGTAGGTATAAGGAGTGGTTTTCTATCTTCCCTCGTACTAGAGTCTGAGGTGGAGCTATGCTGGGTTCTTGGCAGTGCGCAGGGCTCTAGTCAGACTGGTGGACTCTGACCTGACCTCGAGCTCCTTTCCCCCACCTACACCATCCTGGAAGCTCTGTCCTCGCACCCCCCAGCCCCCAACCCAGTGCCAGGCCCCCAGTAAGCTTCCCATGGATGTGCGAGGAATGAAAGAATGAGGGACTGAGGCTCCCAGGTTCCAAACACACACTCTTTCTCTTTTCTCAAGAGCTGTGTTCATCTGGGTCCTTGGAGAAGCAGATGTCAAGACAGGATTCAACATGTGAGGATTTTATTAGAGGAAACGCCCATGTGAGAGAAAACGGGAAGAGAGCCGGGCAAGTCTGGGGGCAGTCAGATCGTGAAGCAAGTCTGACCCCAGTGCAGGAGGGAGGGAGGGAGTCTAGAGAAGCTCCCTAGATGGCTGTGCAGGCAAAGGACGGGCCAGCAAGGCTGCCGGGGGTCTCAGAGCCAAAGCTGGCTGCCAGCTTCGGGAGGACCTGCCTCAGTGTCCCCGTGCACTCTGTTATTGGCCTCGGTGCAAAGGTGGCGCTAGTCTCAGAGTGCAGCATCTGGGGCCCTGGTGAACGATGCCACCCGGACTTGGGGGGCTGCCAGGTGCTTCCCCATGGCTGCTGCGGAGCCAGGGGCCAGAGCTAAGCCAAATGCCACTGTGAAACGGAGCAGAGCAAAAGGAGTATGACGCAGGGGAAATGAAGAACAGGGCACTGCGAGAAGCGCCGTCTTCCTGCCAATGAGGCAGCGTGAGTGAGCAGGCCGCCTCTGACAGCATTAGCTGCAGGGGTCCTTCTCTTCCCCAAATGCCCTGCTTTTCCAGGGACAGCAGATGTAAATAACCACAGCAGAGCAGAGTTAATGTAAAACGAGACCATCAAGGTTAGCTGGTCCAGGGCAGGACAGGGAGAAAGCCGCTGACCAGTCCTAGGGAGGGGCTATCCAGAAAGCCTCTGCTAGGTGGGTGTCCAGCGGGGAAGGAAAAAGGACAAAGGCTGGATGGGGTAGGTGGAATTTGCAGATGGAGAAGGTGATATAGGAGCTGAATTCCATGCATCTTCTGAACCCAGCCATCCCAGTGTCTTCCCAACTCGTTTCTCTGCTTCCTTCTCCTCCCCTCGAACTCCTTCCTCCAGCAATGCATGCTTGCTAGGGTTGTTTTTCTTACACGCAAATCTGACCATAATGTTCTCTCTGCTAAAAACTCTTCATGGCTCCTACCGCCTTCGAGTTGACGTCTGAGCCCTTAGAACAGCATCAAGGCCTTTCTCAATCTCGCTGCAACACCACAGCCCTCTCCCCACTTCCTGCCTCTCACCAGCAGAACTCCCAGTTCCAGCTGTTGTCTCTGGGGCTTTGCTGTCCTCTTGGGACTGTTTACTACTGTTCTCGTCCACTTGCCCCTGGGCCCTGTTCCCTGATTACCACTCTGGCCAAGAGAAGACATAGATCTTTCCCTAAAGCACAGCTGAGACTAGGCTGGTATGTGGTTCCGACATCACCTCAGGTTTGCTAGGGGAACAACCAAGGGGGTTCTATGCAGAGAGCTACCGAGAGTGGGTGGCCAGCTGTGGCTGCAGGTGGACCAGCTCTGTCCCCGGTGCTTCTCTTCATAGCGCCTGGCTGGTGGGCCTCGCAAAGGCCCGGGAGCACCCTGAGGAGCTCTCCATTACTTAGAATCCAGCCTAGGAGAGCTACGTCCAGGGAGAGGAAGTCTCCATCTCGTATCTCCAGCCTGCCCACTGAGTTTTAATGTCCTTTTCTAGAACAACTGGCTTTGTGAAGGGCCTGTCCTTTAAGTAGACTCCCCCCCATACCGTCACTCACAGGAATGTGTGGCTTCCCACTGGTTAATTTTCCAACAACCTCCCGCATAGACATTTGCAGGAGACCTTCATCCACAGCATCATGATCTCCTGTCCTGTCCTGGGTGGTGCTCACACTTCAGTCTGAGCCACCTTAAATGCTGGTTGCTGGGTTTTGCTCCTAGCAATTCTGACTTAGTAGGTCTGAGCTGCTCCACTGGTGATTCTAGTGCGGCTTAAACCTCCAATGTGTTTCTTTAAGCCATGTGTCTGGCTCTGTGCTTGTATTTAGAGGGATGGGTTGGGCTTAATAGTGCATGGGGCCCAGCTCCCAAAGAGAAATCTAGATGCAAATGTGAAGGACAGTTGCAAATAGGAAAGTGAGGCTGTGGTTTTTATATCCAAATTCAGGGAACTGGGGCCAGATTTTGTTGCAAGCTTACAGCTACGGCTTGGTTATTACATTTCCCATTTGGAATCTAAATTTTAAAGTCCACAATTTGTCAAAGAAGGTTTTGGTAAGGAGAAAAGGGAGATGGAGTGATATGGGCAATCAAAAGTCATATCTAGGTTTTAGGGTTTTGAGCCAAATTTGATATTCTCCACACTAAAAGAAATCCCTCATTTTGGATTAGATTGAATTTATTTGGTGCAAACACACATTCTCTAAATACAGTGTATTTTTACTTTCAAATACCCTGCATGAAATACCAATAATTATCAGGAACAGCAACATACCTTGTAATCTCTTTAATGCAATTAATTAATTAGTAAATTGCTACCAAATTTAAATGAGACATGCATCCATAGCTGGTATAAACATAAAGCTGCTGAAATAAAAATTTACTGTTTTCACGTTGGCATTTTAAAATGAAATTTTTAATGAAAAGCAAATTGCTTTCTGTAGAACATTTACTTAATTGTGTTTGCTCTACTTGGGTTTTTTTCTGGCATGTGAAGGAAAGGAACTAGGTTCTAACTTGAGAAAAAGAGTAATGGGGAGGTCTTCTACAATAGTTTTTGAGAGCTGCATGTTGAGGACTCATCACTATTACTGTACATCCAGTATATAGACATTTTAAAAATTGAAAATAGATGCACACCATAAATGCAGCAGTATGCTCTACTAGAGATTAAATCTGTATTTTCCCTCTGTTCTGGCAAGAAAGCGTCAGAAAGATATTTTGGTTGTCTTAAGGAGAAAAAATCTTTGAATCATTGGAAATTCCCCCTTCTCTGACCCCATGAAGAATTCTAGGATTCCTGGAGACACCCAGAAAGGTGATAGGTAGTTGTTTCCCACAAAAGAGGGCGTGAGCAGACATATTGGGACCAGGGTCTGAAAGGAGAAACTAGTGACATGGTGGGAGGAGACTTGGGGAAGAGGAGATGCCCGGGTCCATGCATCTAGAGGTGGCGCTGCTCTCTAGGGCTGGCTTGCAGTCCAGAACGTGGGGGAGAACGGGAGCAGAGAGGGACTACTGTGAAGATGGGCATCCTCCCAGTACCCATGGCAAGAGCAGGAGCACGGGACCCCATCTGGCACCATGTTCCCCAACCTGCTTGGGCTCTGCTCCCAGAGCTCTCTCAGGGATCCCTGTAGACACTGATACCCACTAACTCCGTCCTATGGAGGGAAGTTGAAGCATGAAGGTGTCCGCTGGGGACATGTGGTGAGTCAGAAAGGCTGGACATCTCAGGTTAGGTTTTCTGACCCTGAGGGATATTAGTCATTGGGATAAAGACCAAGTGGACTTTCCTTAGGGACCTTTGAAATAGGAAAATCTCATCCACTTGGGGTGGATTTTGGATTTTGTGTGGTCTTGCCTGGTGGGAAATGGGGAAGCAGGGATAGGGGAGGAAGGGCAGTTAAGGATAACAACTTCTCATTCTGGGATTATCTGTTTACTCTTCAGCTGAAATCCAGATGGGTCCAGTTGTTCCTGCTTTTCCTGGTTTGCTAGAATGTCCCCAGGGCACATTAGAAAAAAATACAGAAATCACGTGCCTTGTTCTTTATGTTTGCTTTCATAAAAATTAATTACAGGAAAAATATATGCCGGGACATACTCCTATCCCACTGAGAGAGACATCTCTGCAGCATTTTCTCTTGTGAAGAGAACTCAATAGTTCTCTTCTGTGCCATAAAATGGTATTATAGTCAGGCTGGATCATGGCATTGCGTGCAATTACGAGTCTGTTGAGTTCTGTCTTTAAGCCCAGGTTCGGGGGATGTGGAACTCAGCTTTTTTCAATCACACAGGATTAAACTTGGCATTCAAGTTTTTGTACGAAGCTGGTGCTGTCTGGTTAATGTGTATTCTGAGCACGAGTGTGGAAAAAATCAATTCCATTCAGGGTACTCAGCCATCATGCCCTGGTACTGTTGGGCCAGTTTTGTAGAAAGGGACAGTGTCCTGACTGATGCAGGGCTCATGCCTGATTGGTCTGCATTTGGGTCATACTGGCTGTCAAAATATTTTGAATATTGCCTCTGACTTGCATCTCTACTTATTTTTTCACATGTAGGTTGGATTACCAAGCTATAACCCGTGATATCTTGTCCAGCCATGCAAATAAGTACCAATTAACATGTCTAAAATTTATGAGCAACTGAGTAAGTGCAATGGATTCACAAGGAGCTCCCCCCAGGCTTCACTAGATGAGGCAACTGAGTACTGTTGAAATAATTGTTTTATTTACAGTCCATTAAATTTCCAATGGGCAGATTGCCAAACCAGGGTTGATTATAGCTGAGACCATATGTCAATAGCATCTCTTACTTGTGACCGTTTCTCTATAGAGTCCAGTCTAGTGCACATGCTCAGCTTGTCCAATCATATTCTGGCTGCTGTGACTCTGTGATGGGCCAGCTTACTAGGTCAGCTCTTGTGGACTGGGACACATGCTCTCATGTGAGATCATGAAAATTATCTCATCCCCTTGCACTCCTTAATTCTGAATGTGGTACCTCACTGAAGTTCTGAGATGTCAAATCTATCTAGAGGGGCTGAGAAATGAGGAAGAAGAAAGGAAAAGGTAAAAAGCATTGGAATTTATGTAACAGTGATGAATTGGAAATTGCATTTCTCTAGTCCAATTTTTCTGGGCCTTTGTGAACGAAAACTGAACTCTTCTTGCCCAAACACAGGCACTCATTTGCAGCAGACTTGTCCTGATCTACTATCCCAAACTTATAATTATGACTTATAACTACTACTACTAAGTAGGATAGTGGTTGTCATGTAGTGACTCAACAGCCATGTGCTGAACCAGGGCTAAATGGTTCCACGAATATTATCTCATTTAGTTTTTAGAACAACAGCCCTGAGGTAGATGTTATTTCCCACTTGTTACAGATAAATAACCTGAGGCTCTGAGAGACTTAGTACCTCACCTGAGCTTACTTAGCTCAGCTCTGTCCAGCATCAAAGCCCGTCATCCCTCCTTGACACCAGGTGGCCTTCCAAGGAAACCCAATCGTCCCACCGGTCTAGTGCAATTTCTAAAATTAGGTCTGAGTAAGTGTTTCATGTGCTCCAACTTTGTATGCAAAGTTCATATTTCCTTTAAAATTCCCCTGCTCACTCCTCCAGTCAAGGTTATCTTGGGCACAGAAAGTTCTTTAACTATTCTGACCACCTGTCATCCAGGAATGTTCTGAACCCTGGCAGTCTCTGAAACGCTGGGACCCTGGCATCAGAACGGCTCTGCCTGGCTTATGATTACAAGTGAAAGGGCTGTGAAGACTTCTGCATGGTTTAGTGCTCAGAGCAGCTCCAGCTCAATGTAGCTTTACATAAACAGATTATCAGGAGCCTGAGCTGGGGGGCACAGTTCCTGCCTCCAAACTGGCATGTGGTGAGGACATCTTCTTTACATGATGCCTGGTGGTGGGGGTAGGGGGGTCCGCCCCTGTTATCTGTGACCTCCTTTGGTTGGGTGGGACTCACACAAGATTACATAAACACTTCCCAGGAGTATTGGAAGCTAGGACGAAATCAACTTGAACAAAAAACCTAATTGGCTTAAATTCTTCCGTAACCATCAGTAATTATTTTGGGACTGATAGCCTATCTTATAAAATAACTGTTTCCCTTCTAAAGGTAGAATTCCTTGCCTTGGTTGCAAGCCCCAACAATTTCACTTATAAGGCTCTCAGAGAGATGAGCATGATACGAGTCTAATAACTTTGCTGAAGATGAATTATGCAGACTGGAGAATATTCTGCACCACATTTATTCAACAAATTTTGATTTGAACCTCTCCTCCATATTCTCAACACACACACACACGAAGACTTTATTATTATTATTATTTTTAATTCGAAAACTGAGTGGAGGTTGTGAGGGTGAAAAAATTGTGCAAGCTCTAAGGGCCTGGGTCTGAAGTTTCCCTTGAAACTGTCACTGATTTCCCAAAAGACCAGTTATTCCAGATGTAGCTAGAATCTAAGGGTCCTGAGACAGCTTAGTTCAGAAATACTTGAGTTCCTAAGAAGGCTGCATGGAGCTAAAGGCTCCCCTAAATAAGGCTTGGGGGCACAATATATGCTTGTGGGAGGGACAGAAGGAGAATTTTTTTCAGAACTTTGATCTAGGGTTCTAACAACCTCTGTTCACACCCTTTCTCCCTGTCCTCAGCAAATCTAAATTCTATCCATTCTTCGTATCATGGTTTGGGCCCTCTCTTCTCCATAGATTCTTTCTGCCAAGTCTGTTCTTCATTGATTTAATTAGTTGATGAATCTCATCCATTTTAATTTAGTGTTTGAATGAGTAGCTACTCATGCAAGATATTGGTATAGGTATCCTCTGTAAGGCTGCAAAAATGAACAAAAATTTAGATCCTTTCCTGAGGAGTTTACAGTCTACCAGGGGAGAAGTGAAGTATAGCTGGGGATGGGAAGGGTTACAAATAAAGGTAGTTACTACACGATGTTTTAAGGTGGGAAGCGTTAAGATACGATGAAAGAGGACGTGAGGAAGTGTTCCCAAAGCCCCCCGCCTGTGAGGAGCAGAGAACCCCTGAAAAGGTTCTCTCCAGTTTGAAGGTTCTTTGTGATCTGCTTTGGATTTTTATTTCTATTTCTTTCCTAGTTGCTGGGAAGAGGGCCTACAGGGGTGTTATTGACGACAGATTTAAAATGAGGTGGGGAGGGCTGGCCCGTTAGTTCAGTTGGTTAGAGCACGGTGTTATAAAATGAAGGTCAAGGTTCGGATCCCTGTACCAACCAGCTGCTGAAAACAAACAAACAAACAAACAAACAAACAAACAAAGGGGTGGGGAGTTTGGTGAGCCCCTCCCACAGGAATGAAACCAGAAGGAAGAAGCCCGATGGCTTATGGCTTCCTGCTCAAGAAGATGCCAGAAATGCTGAGCAAAGGCCATGGTCAGAAGAGGCTTGTGACTACCTTATTTAGTTTACAACTTTAAAGACAATAAAATCTGCATAGCAAAAATACAAAGAAATTTGCATCTGTATTTTTAAACAAAGGGGAAGACTACATGAAAACCTGTAGACAAATGTTCATAGCAGCTTTATTTGTAATAACCAAAGACTGGAAACAAACCAGATGTTTCTCAGTGGGTGAATGGTTAAACAAGCTATGGCACATCCATAACATGGAATATTACTCAGCAATAAAAAGGAATGAATTATCAACATACAGAACAACTTGGATGAATCTGAAGGAAAATATACTGAGTGAAAAAAATCAATCCAAAAGGTTACACATTGTATAATTCCATTTATATAACCTTCTTAAAATAGCAAATCACAGAGATTAGGAATAGCCAGGGTTAGGGATGGAATGTGGGGTGGGAGTGAGGGGGATGTAGCTATAAAAGGGTAACATGAGGGATCATTGTAGTAATGGAACTGTTCTGTATCTTGACGAGAGTGGATACACCAACCTGCACGTATGATAAAGTTGCGTAAAACTGAACACATACACACACACACACACGTACATGTGAAAAATGGGGAAATCTGAATAAAATCAGTAGATTGTATCAATCTCATTTTCCTGACTCTGATTTTGAACTATAATTCTACCATATAGTGCAATTAGCAAAACTGGGTAAAGGCTACACAGGATCTTTTTATATTATTTTTCACAACTGCAACTGAATCTGCAATGGTCTGAAAACAAAAAGTTTAATTTGAAAGGAAATAAAAAAAAAAAAAAAGGTTTGTGAGCTTTCTTAAGCCTGTAACTTGCCTCACATTTATCATGTTTATTACCTCCTTTTACCCGGATTCCCCCCAGGGATTGAGGGTAAAGCCCTTGAGTGAATGGGCTCAGTATCCCCGTCTCTGGGGGCAGAAAGGAAGGCAGGGCCTGAAGAGATTGGTTCAGGCCAGGGAAAAGAGGGAGGATTGTTGGGTAGGAAGAGGACCAAGAGAAAAGGTGAGCAGGGGAGTCCTGGGGCCTCAGCGGGGGGACAGGGGAAGCATGGTCAGGTGGGCAGAAATGTGACCTGGCCTCTGGTGTTCCCTGACACAAATGGGAGGTAAGTGCTGGGGAGGTTCTGAGGATAGAAAATTACTCCTGGCTGGAGGGATCAAGGTTGGCTCCATGCAGGAAGTTAAATGTCATTTGAGCCCCCAAAGACAGTCCAGAATAGGGCACATGAAGTTTAAAGGGAGAGAGTATGGGTAAAAACACAGGACAGAAAAGAATGGGGTGAAGATGTGAAACCCCATTCTGGGTTGAGCAAGAAGGGAAGGAGTGAGTGTAAGGGTGGAGAGGTAGGCAGGGGCCAAATCATGGTAGCTAAGGAGATCGGGCAATGGGGAGAGGGGTCAGTGAGGCTTTGTGAGGGTGCAGAGCTGTGTTTAGGGAGATTGATCTGGCAGCAGTGTGGAGAGAGTGTTGGCGGATGGGGAGAGATGGCGAGAGGGAGAGAAATCAGAAAGCCATTGTTGTAATAAGGAGAGAGAGAGAGGTAATGGGGTCTGTATTAGTCAGGATTAATCTCCTCTGCCTGTACTAGTAACTTTCACAAGTTAAATTTATTTCTCTCTAATGTGAAAGCAGTTAAGAACTGACGTGTAGGCTCTGTAAAGTTATCAGGGATCTAGTCATCTTCTAGCTCTCTGCTCCGCTATCCCTGGGGTGCTGTCTTGTTCCAAAGATCATTTCAGCAGTCAAATGGAAGACGTGTGCAAAAAAAAAAAAACATGGCTTTAGAGTGAAACTTCCCAGAAGTCCCACAAAATGTTTGCTTACTTCCCATTGGCTAGAATTTAGTCACATGGCCACACCTAATTGGAGAGGAGTCTGAGAAGTGTCGTCTATTGGCTGGGTGGCTATGTGCCTGGCGAAAATGGAGGATTCATTTACTAAGGAGAAAAGGGACAAGAGATATTGGGGAAGGCAATTGGTAGATTCTGCTTTAGAGTCTGGATTCGAGTAGTGGCAAAAAGAATGGAGAGGAAGGGGAGAATATATGAGACACCCCAGGACATAATGACGGGGCTTGACAACTGATCAGAAATGGGGTGAAAATAAGCGAGATTTGGAGCCTGGGCAAAGTGGAGTGGTGCAAAGGATGGTTAACGTGTGCTGGGCGCTGTGCTACGTGATTTCACTCACACTTCACATTGTTTCCTTATAACAACCCCGAGATAGCTCCTACTATTATTATCTCTGTTTTGCAGATGAAGAAAATGGGGCATGGGGAGGGTAAGTTGCTTGCCCAAAGTGACACAGTCAGTAGCAGAACCAGAACTGAACCCAGGCAGCTGGTTCCAGGAATTGTGCCCTGAACCACTGCTGTGGACTAAATATTTGTGTCCCCTCAAGATTAATATGTTGAAACTTAATCCCTATTGTGATGTTATTTGGAGGTGAAGCCTTTGGGAGGCGACTAGGCCCTCTCATGAATGAGATTAGTGCCCTTATAAAAGAGACCTAAGAGATCTCTCTTATCCTTCCTGCTATGTGAGGCCACAGTGAGAAGACAGCCCTCTATGAACCAGGAAGGGAGCTTGACCAGACACCGAAGATACTGGTGCCTGGGTCTTAGAATTCCCAGCCTCTAGGACTTTGAGAAACAAATGTTTGAGCCCCCCAATCTACGAAATTTTAGTTATAGAAGCTTGAAGGTACTAAGACAACCACTATACTTGTGGTAGCACCATGAATAGAGAGGAAACTCAGGAATACCTAGATCTGTGTGTTCACACCACTTGTTTTCTCCACATTATTCTCCCTTTCCCTTGATTATATTCAAGTTCTGTAGTGCTCAGTGGTAGATGGTAAAGAAAACTTGTTGAATTGATGTTTTCACATAGGCTTGGAAGAGCACACAAAGTGCAGATAACCACCTGTCCCTTGTTGTGGTCATTGGCAATTTCAAGCCTTGGCTTGTGGTGGGCACCAAGCATTGGAAATGCATTGTGGGGGCTGGAGGTGGTTCTGGGGGTTGAATCTCGGATTTTTCAGTCTGTTGGGAAGTTGACTGCCCAGAGCCTGTGCTACTAGGTCAAAATGGGATAAAAGAGAAAGGAAAAGCCAAGAGGAAAGCTGGTGCGGCACAGAGCCTTGGGTAGCTCATGCCTGGGAAATCTGGGTAGAGAGCTAGGAAGGTGGACTCTTAACATGGTTTCTAGGGAGCAATGGGAAGCTGAGTGTTCTAAAAGCTGGGGCATGTAGCTCTAGAAAGGACGGGAGAGATTTGTTTTATGGCCAAATGTAGCTTGGAAATAATATTCTCTGTCTGCCATTTCTGTTTTGCAGAAAGCATGATGGAGGCCAAGTCCATGCCAGGGCTAAAGACCAAGAATAGAGTAATGTCTGCAGAGAGAAGGGTAATCAGCAAATTTCCTTAATTAGAACTGGGTTCCTGTTTCTCCAGTCAATTCTAATCACTGCTAGGTTTTAACTCAGCTCCTTTGGCCTGCAATGTTCAGCCAAAGGTTCAGAAAATCAGAACCCAGTGCTCTTGGATAAAATAAATAAGACGTATTTTTCCCTTTTGTAAAAATGCTATCACAAAACTTATTTCCTGACGCTATGAGGACCTAAGGAAATAATTGTTGAAAGTGTTGGCAAGCTCTCAAGGTTAGTTATTTATTATATTAGTTATAATGATGCCTTGTTAGTCATTAGTGCCTGTTAATAAATGATTCTGTGCTTAAACTTCATGCTTCACTGAATCCCACTGACTTCTATTTTTCACCAAGGTGCCATTCTGCACTGACACCTGTAATCAAAGCAGGGAGATTTACTTATGCACCAAAAGATTAATCTTGACAAAATTCATGAAGTTTCTAACTTTTTTTTCTTGTTCACTAGGCATTAGCCATCATCCCTGAGATGTGACATCCTTCTCTTGTTCTGATGGAAATTTGTATTTAGATGTATACTTAGAAAATATCTGTTGAAGAGCTGCAGTAAGTCAACTGGGGTAAAAATGGGCTTTCCTTGAGCAAAAATCTCACACTGGAACAAACCTTGATGTTTTAATATATAGTGCCTGTATTCTAGCTTGTTACTGAATACTTCCATCTTCCATTCCACATCTTCTTTTCTTCAACCAAAATTTAATTGCTGGATGTCAAGCTCATCTGTAATTATTCTGTGCTAAAAATATAGGCAGAAATAAGATGTAGTCCTATCCTCAGTTAGCTTACGGTCTGGAAGAGAAGACAAACTTTGAAAATAAATTATTGTAATACAGGGAGTCAAATAAGATTGAATAAATATATACAGGGTACTAAGGTGGCATCTCAAGAGGAAGAAGCAAAAGCATCGTGGCATTTTAACAGGAAGAAGAAAATGGCATTATCCCTGTCTAAATGTGCAACCTCAGAAGTCACCCATCGCTTAGCAAAACCAGATCCTTTCTTGCATAAATGTTAGTTTAATAATCCTTTAAATTTCACAACCTAATTAAAAAATGGACAAAAGAGCTAAGTAGGCATTTCTCTAAGGAAGATATACAAATGGCCAACAGACATATGAAAAAATGCTCAACATCACTCAGCATCCGGGAAATGCAAATCAAAACCACATTGAGATACCATCTAACCCCAGTTAGGATGGCTAAAATCCAAAAGACTCTGAACGATAAATGCTGGCGAGGTTGCGGAGAAAAAGGAACTCTCATACATTGTTGGTGGGACTGCAAAATGGTGCAGCCTCTATGGAAAATGGTATGGAGGTTCCTCAAACAATTGCAGATAGATCTACCATACGACCCAGCTATCCCACTGTTGGGAATATACCCAGAGGAATGGAAATCATCAAGTCGAAGGTATACCTGTTCCCCAATGTTCATCGCAGCACTCTTTACAATAGCCAAGAGTTGGAACCAGCCCAAATGTCCATCATCGGATGAGTGGATACGGAAAATGTGGTACATCTACACAATGGAATACTACTCAGCTATAAAAACGAATGAAATACTGCCATTTGCAACAACATGGATGGACCTTGAGAGAATTATATTAAGTGAAAGAAGTCAGGCACAGAAAGAGAAATACCACATGTTCTCACTTATTGGGGGGAGCTAAAAATTAATATATAAATTCACACACACACACACACACACACACAAAAACCGGGGGGGGGGAAGAAGATATATCAACCACAACTACTTGAAGTTGATACGACAAGCAAACAGAAAGGACATTGTTGGGGGGGCGGGGGGGAGGGAGAAGGGAGGGAGGTTTTGGTGATGGGGAGCAATAATCAGCCACAATGTATATTGACAAAATAAAACTTAAAAAAAAAAAAATCCTTTAAATTTCAGAGATTAAGAAGTAATTTGGGTTTTTATTAGTTCTAATCTTTTCCTTCTTTCATCTCTTTGTAATTCTTAATCCCTAATTCATTTACTTATAATACAAAATATATTAGGTCATCCCTCCTGGCCCCATTCTCTCCAATGAGCTTTCTATATGTATTGTTTTTATTTTTCCATTATAAATCTTTAATGTGCATAACTGTGGTTCTGTCTTTAAAATCCAAACTTGCCCCATCAGGTTTGTAAAAATTTGAAAGCTTGAGAGTAGTACACTCTTAGCAAGGCTGTGGGAAACAGTTTTTCTTATATATTGTTGGTGGGAAATGGTACAATTCCTACAGATGGGAATTTGGTAATATCTAATAAAACAGTGTACATTTATCCTTTGACCCAGCATTCCAACTTACTATAATTTATCTTGAAGATAGACTTCTAACAATATGAAAATACAAATGCACAATGTTATTCATTGTGGTATCACTTGTAATAAAAAAAATTGGAAATCACATCAATGTCCAAGCATAGGAGATTAATTGACTAAATTATGACACTCACACACAATGGAGTACTAGTTAGTTAGCTGTAAACAAAGAGATATCTATGAACTTGATATGGAGTGATTTTATGAGATATCGTTAGGGGAGAAAGTAAAGTGCAGAAGAACATATATGGTGTGCTCCCTTTTAGGTAGAAAAAAATGAAAAATAAGAAAACATATATTTGCTTATCTCTACAATAGAAACAAAAGATATAAAATCAAGAAGCATTAAAGTTTGTTATCTACAAGAGGTGGAGGAAATAAGGCAGAAAAAATATAGAGGGAGTAATACTTTCAGAATACATCTTTTTTTGGCATAGTTTTGACTTTCAGAAGCATGTGAATGCTGTATAGATTGAAAAGTAGAATTAATAAGGATGGAAAAGGTAAAAATCCCTGAAATTGAAGGTAAACCAAAACAAATCGCCCAATTGTAAATTTCAAATGAATATCATATCCACACTGAAGAGAAAAAAAGAAAGGATAATCCTAATAACTTACAAACATAGTGTCTGACTATATATCCTTTGTCTTAGGAGAAGGGATAGGTGAAATTGCACACAAATCCTGAACTTTTCTTAGTAGACTTGTTTTTTGTAGCAGTAGGGGAGAGCAATTCTGAAACAATTTTATCTGTATTATGGGACAGAGCAAATGAGTAAATGTGTTGTTTTTGGTAGCTAGGGTTCTCACCAAGAAAGAAGGGACATAATATGAAATAGAGGGAGGCAAGAAAGAGCCCTATTGCCGAGATAGGAGGTGCTCAGTTTCCCTGGATTCAGGTTTCAGGACACATCTCTGGGTTTCAAGCCACTCCCCAAGGCCTCAACCCCCTCCTCTAGACCCTCCCCTAGAGGAGAGTTACTGCTGCTGTTTGGACCTATTTTTGGCACCAACACAGAGTAATTGAGACCAGCAGAGGCTGACTTATGCAAATCCAGTGGCTGGGCATGCTCAGTAGAGAGGGCTTCTATAACCCTAATAGCCAAGCATGCTCAGTAAAGTGGAATGACCTTCATTAGAGGTGATGAAGAGCACAGAATATTCTTGAATATGTCTGGTGCATGTGATAGAATTTGACCAAGGAACATACCCTAAAAGGAGACCAACTGAGCATGTGCAAGACTATGTTACATAGTAGGGAACCACCCCCTTACTTGAAGAGTCATTAGGTAGCATGAATATGTATTAAATAACAAAACTATGAAAGCTGAATCCTGGCAGGAGATGGGGCTGCTGCTCACAGTCATAGGGCCAGCCTGCACTCTGCCTATTTCTTTCTTTTTGTATCAAATATACTTTAAGCAATCAGCTGTTCACTCCCTTGAGCTAGCTTGTGCTCTGTACTTTGTGTATTTCTTACTTTCATGTTAAACTTGGTGTGGGCCCTGCTTAGTCTCTGGAGCTAGGCCACACTTTCTCTGTGGAATCTGTATCTCTTATTCATTACATAAAACCTGTTCTCACTTTCTACTGCAACTCTGCTCTTAACCTGGTAAGAAGACAGAGTGGGTTGAGGCCTACTATCAGGCCTCCTAGACCCGCTCCTCTGGCATCATTGGGATGGATTGAAATTGCAGGTATCAGTGCATACCAAATTTTTAAAATATGTATACACACGTGTATGTATATTTGTATGTGTATGTATGTACAGATGTATATACATACATGTATTACCTAGCTTTCTCTGCTGAAAAGGCCAAGAAGCAATAACACCTCAGTAGCAATGAGCACACCTAGTGTCCAGATCTTGGTCTCTAATAGCATTCCTCACCAAAAGGAACCAGGGCTCCTCGGAGAGACAGCTGATTCCAGAGCTGAGGCAGAGCTGTCCTAGATGAGCCTGGAACATTCTGTTAAGCTAGAAATTATGGAAGTGCTCAAAAAGAGGTGGGAGCATGTCACAAGGACTCAGGAGCCAGCTTGAAAGGGCTTCCACTGGCTAAATCTGGAGCAATTTAAGTAATTAAGGACAATAATGAATCGTAAACCATTAAACATAGGAATTCATGAGTCCATATTGATAAAAAATGGATAACTATTTTATTTATATGGGGAGAAGAGATTATATGGCATTGTTTACACTGAATGCCAACTGGTAAATTGGGAGGAGGTGCCAGTGTTGGAAAGTTAGCATTTTACAACCGTTATGGCAAAGATTAGATCAAGCAAGAATCATCAATGGATATTCGATTTAGGGGGAAATTTAGATGAGGAGCAGGATATTTGTATGGCTTTAAAGTATCTCCTTATAGACTATTAGTTCCAAGGGAAGAAAATAATGGCAATGATATGAGAATACTTCAAAAGTATTCTCATGGGAAGACTCATATTATCTTTTAATTCTATTTTCCATGATCTTTTTAAAATACCCTTGTACTGTGGAGAAATTCAACACATTGACTGGGTGATCAAAACTGGCATCAGCAATAAGGGCAGATGGACATCATGTCCCTCCAGATGTGATATCCTGGGAAGGACACAATGGCATCTATGTAGTATTCCAGAAGAGAATGTATAACCTGAATCACGAGGAAACATTACACAAACTCTAAATGAGAAGCATTCCATTAAAGACGGGGCAGGGGAGAGCTCTAGACTTGAAAAATGTAGTCATGGATGACAAAGTAAGGCTCTTGAAGTGTTCCAGATTAAAGAAGGATATAAGACATGACAGCTAAATGCAATCTCTGACCCTAGATGAGATTCTATACTGGAGAGGAAAATGTTGTAAGGATGTTATTGGGTCAATTGACAAAAATGGGATAGAGACAGTAGATTAGATGGAAGTATTTTTGCAATGTTAAATTGACTGGAGTTGACAACCACACTATGGTTATGTGAGAGAATGTCTCTATTCATAGGAAATACATTGATGTATAAGGTACAAATCCCTAAAATGGTTCAAGGGAAAATATATACATATACATACAGAGAAGGTGTGTGTGTGTGTGAGAGAGAGAGAGAGAGAGAGGAAACATGTAATAAAGCAAATGGGTAAACTGTTAACAACTGGTGGATCCTAGTAAAAGAAATACAGGTATTCTTTTACTATTTTTATTCTTGAAATTTTTCTCTAAGTTTAAAATTATTTTCAAATGAGAAGTTAAAAAACAATTGTCTTGCATATCCTCCTTTGGTTCAGGAGCATTTATTTCCTTACTATTCTGTTCATTGATTTTGGTTCTAGAGACCACACTGATATCTGACCACTTCTTACAGTGGATAATATCAGTAATTAAAAAAAAAACAAAAACTTATTTTTGTTGTTGTTGGTACTGAAGCCCTTTGCAAATGAAATCTTACATGGAGCATCACGCTGTAGAAAAGACGATAGAAGGGCTGCTCTGAGGGTCTTTGTTGAGGGGTGGATTAGAGTCCTGTCCACTTTATCTCCCATTGTTAGTTAGGCAGCCCTGAGGCACCTCAGGGAGTGGAGTTTGACATCCACTGCTTTCAATTAAACTGGGCAGGGTCCAAGTGACCTTAGTAACCACTGAATGATAATGACTGCTCTGTGATTGGGTGAAAACCACAGAATGACTTCAGAGCAATTGACTTGTGCTTTTTGGCCTAATGCATGCTTCCAGTGATAAATGACCAGTTTCTTTCCTGCCTCTCCATGATGTTATTCCATCCTTGGCCTGTGCTCACACTTGACAGCTATTCAACAACAAGGCTCTGTAGGTCAAGCCCGGTGTTTGATTGTTTCAAAGAGTTGAGTCGTTTCTGAAGAAGTGTGCACAGATAAGATTTGTGTAAATAGAATCACATTTCCTCATAGCTGCTCATGGTCATTTGGGACTCATGTTCAAATGGCCGTGGTGCCTTGCTACAGATGAGATTTATATTTATCCAGGCATCTTTCCTTTTCCTTTCCTGTCAGGTAGTTAAGAGTTTTTAACACATTTCGTGGAGAGGAGCTTGGCATTTAAAGAAATCCTTGGCAAACCCTTTTGAAAAGTGACTTAAAGACCCTCCAAGTTAACTGCTTTGAAAGTTGGAATCTCCATATATGTATATCTATGTTATAGCTATTCATTGAGCCTTGGAGGAGTGTGCATAGCAAACAGATTTTGTTTAAAAAGACATAGCCATCTTTGTACTGAATGACCTCAAATTTCCATAAGGCTTTTTGCAGGGCCCAGGACACTAACTGCTACCTGCTCCATAGTTCTTTTCATAGGAAGACAACTCTCCCACATAGTAAACTGCTGTAAAGTTGAGGACGAGATGGTCCTTGGATTTCATCTCTTGTGACGATTCCTTTTGACTGAAAATGTCTTCCTGGAGTCCTGTGTTCAGAAGGATTCTGAGGTAACATCTGGGTGTGGTGAGAATTAGTGCCATGATGGATTTGAGTTGCCTGCTTGGAGTATGGCATGGGGATGTTTTCCAGGTGTATGCAGCATGTGTGATGTTCCTGGCCTAAAAATAACTCTCAGGGGCTTTGTGTGGTTGTAGAAAACATGCTCCCCCATTGACCACAAGCACTGGTCTATTTTTGTGGCTGGCTGATATGGGGATCCAAACCCTTGACATTGGTAGCACTGGTCTATTTTATGTGCTTTTTTAGTAAACAAGGAACCCTGGCTGTGGTGCCCTAGATTAGACATGGGAGGAACCAGAGAACCCTCACTGAGGTTTTGGGTGTTTTTCCTGCAAACATATTTCTGCCCAGTGCCACAAAGGAATCCTTAGTGCAGGGTATGACAAAACGCAGTGTTCCTACCTCCCTCTCCACCTATACCTTGTTTACATTCAACTGGTTGGCATGTTCATCTTAAAGTTTTAGAATCCCAGCCTTTCTTTATAAGATTTCAGAGCCCTGAACTTTCTCGTACTTGCACAAGTGTCACAATGTTTTCTTGTAATTTAAGTGCCAAGAAAAGTTGACCCTGGCAAAACCCAACCTCTCTTGGCACCTCAATACTGAGGCATAAGAAGAAGAGAGAACTTACAGAAAATTCCTCTGTGAAGCTGCATTGATCCCCCAGAATGAAGGGGAATTCTCCTTTGAATCCCACAGCATTTTGTATGTCTTGGGTTAATAGGCAGTGATGTTTGACTTTCTTCCCATTGGGCGCCCTTCCTCCCTTCTGCTGTGCTCCCGTGTTAGATGCTAAGAACCTTTCAATATAATGAATGTCTAATAATACTGATTTGATCAACATGTGTTGTATACAAGTGATGGTAGTCAACACTAATATGTAAAATCAATATGCTTCAATTAAAAAAGAAAAATAAAGAAAATCAATAAACATTTGATTAGTAAACATTTTTGAAGGCCAATTATTATATTTACTTCTTTGTTTTCTCACAGTTCCTGGCAATATTGCAAAGACCCCTTTGAACACCCTTCAAAGACTCTAGTATGTGTTTGCAAAGTGAATTGTTTCGAACAGACTTGTTTTTGGAATTATTTTTCAGGGTAAGAATTAAAAGGCCAGCTGAGCCATGCACATCCCGGTAGCGCATGACAGCATGTGCCTTCCCTTCCTCCTCTCCTTGCCTCCCTTCTCCAGGTGTTTGGGCTCCAGTTACTTTTGCAATTCCTGAAAGATCAAGTTCCTGAAGCCAAGTAGTTGTAGGTGTTCTGACCCGGAGGCAGGGTATTAAAGGCAGCACTCAGAGGATTCAATGCATGTTTTATTCACACACAGCCTGGAATAAGGAGGACTTTGAATGTTGTCTATTTCACAATAGTGCAAGCTTGGGTTAGCTAGTGTGACTCTTCCCTAAAGTGGAACGATTGTCTCCATCTATGCAGTCCTTTCAGGTCTGACCCTGTTTACATGGACATTTGCCTGCATATGTGCTAAATTTGGGGCCAGAGAAGTAAATGTGAGGATGGAAGCAAAAATACCTCCATTGAAAGAAGCTGTGGCTAGAAGCCGGCCCCAGATAGGCGCAGAAATAGGTTCAGGACCTGAGAAAGGGAGGTTTAAGCAAGACTATTTAGGGTAGAGAAGAAGGGTCCACATTTCTATTTTGAAAATTGTATAAAATGGCTTTTTCCTGCCTCCCTTTCTCCTACATCCTTCTGTCTTTGTTGAGGAATCTGTGAAGATCTTATAATTAAAAAGTTGAAAATGGAAAAAAACACACAAAAAACCCCCGACTAAAGTGACATCTATAGATGCGTTTTGTTTCTTTGGTTAAAAGATATGTGAAACACATTAAAATTAGAGTTTCAGAGTTTTCATGTGACTCCCCTTCAATACATTGTCCTAGTTTTATTCTGCCCAGGTAGGTTGTCTTGACATGATCATGGTTTGAGGTAATTTGAAAAGTCAAAGGGAATTATCATTTATGGGAGGTGTAAAAAAACCTGAGGTATTTAATAGTTTTGAAAATCTGGATAACTTATTGATAATAACCAACTGGACACACACCAGACCCAGATAATTTAAAACTCATGTCCCTAAAAATATTCCTGCCTGTCTCCCCAAACTCACCTCCAGTCTCTGTCCCCCTCCCTTTCCAGGCTCTGGGCCCTTTCCTGCCTCAGGGTCGCCTCACAGTGCTGTTCCCTGCGCTGGAAATCTGATCCCCCTCTTACCCCACCGCAGGCACATGGCTCCTCCAGCTTAAATCTCAGACAGGCCTTCCCTGATCACCCGAATCATCGAGGGGGATCAATAACAAGAACCTTTATTTTAACCTCTTTTTAGTTTCCTTCAAAGCATTCATCAAAATTCACAATTACTTTGTTTACTAGTTTCTGGTTTTGCTGTCATGTAACCTCTTAGAACACTAGGACTTTGTCTGCTTCTCAAATGCTGCTGGTTGCAAAATACTTGTTGATTAAATGAATACACTTGTGAATTGTGTAAAGTCTCTAAGTGGAGCTGGCAGGGACAAAACACACTCAGCCGTTTGCCAGCAGGGTCACTCAAGAGCGAGGCTGGCATCACTGGGGGTTTCTATCAGCAGCCTTCCTGTCCCTGCTGATGGTCAGGGGCAAGTCAGGAGGTGCTGGTGTAGAAAAACGTGAGGAAAAGCAGACTCCTTTCCACGCCTGATCATCAAAAGACGTGGTGCACTCTCGATAACTTAGTGGCGAGGTCACACAAGTCAGCATAGGCATGAGCTTGGGGCTGTGTCTTTTTCTGGCAAAAGGTGGGGATGTGGGTTGGAATCACTACTTTTAATATTAGACATAAATATAGCTTGGAGTTTTTCCTGGAAAAAAGTGGCTTTTTTATAGCAGACATTCAGTAAGACCTGAAGATGTCTTCTCAGCCAGGGCGGTGCTGGAGTTGGGAGGTGCAGGGATGAAGGAGACAAGGGATTCAGCATCCCGGCAGAGACGGGCCTGTGAACAATTATGCTGCAGAGTAACAACTGCTACTACAGTGGGAAGGGCAGGTGCTCTGGGGGAGGGGGGAGGGACCGAGCTGTGTGGGGGAGGAAGGCCACCCAAGACTTTCCAGAAGGGACAGCCTTAGCTTACTGACTCTCTTGCTCACTCCTTAAAAGAGGATTTGGTGACCTCTACTGGGGGATGAGACCTCCAGCCTGAATTAGACAAGTGGGTGCAAGAGGGGAGATTTGCACAGAGCCAAGAAGACTGTCTAAGTAAAATGTTGGCTGTAGGAGAGAGCCTTGAGCGAGATGTGAAAAGGTGGAGGGCTTGGTCCAACAGCAGCTGGAAAACACTTCACAAGGGCTAGAGAGTGGAGGAAGCTGGAGGGGATAGGGAGGGGAAATGAGAGAGAAGACCCCCTCCCCTGGACGAGGAAGCAGCCACGGAGGCCCAGCTAGGGGCCAAATGATTTATGATCAACCCAGAATATGATGAGACCATTGAGAAAGATGCTATAGGTTTTATGGAAAGACATTTGAGAAATGTTGATAAGTAAAAATCCCTGTTCCAAAACCATATTAAAAAAATACTAGTATAAAACTGTAGAAGTAAAACACAAAATGCTCACAGTGGGAGGATTAAGAACAATTAGTTTACATTTTGATGTAGTTCACCCCCTCCCCACAGTGAGTAGGCATTAAATTTAGAACCAGAAAATCAGTAGAGTTATTTCTGTTTTGAAGGAAAAAAATCAAGCGGTGGACTAATGGGTACAAACTATGACCTACCCTAAGTGAGTCATCGTGCAGCATGTGCACATGTGGAAACAACACACTGTACCCCATGAATATGTACTAGTAAATATTAAAGTATTTTGAATTAAAAAAAAAATCCACTTCAAGAGATGATTAGGGCCAGATCCCTGTTGAATTAGTGATAGGAAATGCTGTGACTCTCCACGGAGATCTTCCCAGCAGGCAGGGGCTTCTGGATCTTGGAGCTTTGATCCTGGGTGAAGAGATGAATGCTTCCCTGGGTTTACTCCCCAACACTGACCTGGGGGTGGGGATGTGCTCCCCTTTCCATGCTCTGGAATAGGTACGGGAAGAGGAGGCCTTTCCCCGCTCTCTGAGCTAGCGGTTCTCCATGCCTGCTGCAGGTTGGAATCACTCGGGGAGCTGAAAATAATACCAGTGTCCAGGCCCCACCCCTCAGCCCAATCAGATCAGACTCCCTGGTGATGAGGCCCAGGGAATGGGCCAGTGATGCTATTCTGCAGCCGGGGTTGAGTATCTCCTGAGTAGAGGATAACAAATCAGCAATAGACAGCATCATAAATCTGAACCAGCATTTTCAAGGCATGCCAGACCTGACCATTGATTTTTGAAACAGCGATTCCTTGGTCAAATACTTCTGTACTTCCCTCCAGGAAAGTCTCGAAGTACCTGAGCAAGTAAAAGCTCTGGGAGGTCCTGCAGTAAAGAAATCTGTTGGATTTATTTACTGGTTTTTCCAATAGTTTCTGATCATGGAAACCTCTGTCTTGGGTAACCCTTTATCTTGGGTTAGCAGTTTCTGGCCAGTACCTGGAGTCTTTCTTGCATGCCACAGACTTTGGCCACCCTGTGGGGACACTTCTCCACGAGGTCCCGAAGTCACTGGTGAAACCAAAGTGGATCCCTGGACGTACAGTAAGGTGAGAGCAGGAGCTCCCATTCTGGAACTGTAAGCCTACAGCCTGCTAGGCACCCTGACTTGGGACGTGGGGAGGGGACACTCTGTGGACAGAGTCTGGTGTACACTGGAGAAAAATGAGGTCCAAAGACATTATTGAGCACTTTCTCCCAAATCACAAAGTGGGGTTGGGGCTCAGCAGGGACTAAGATTCATACTTTCTGCTTCTCAGCCAGACCCTTCCCCTCCCCCACCAAGTCAAAACCGTAGTTACCTCTGGCATTTTATGATCTTTGAATAAAGGAGCACTGTCATGATTAATGGGAAGTTCCTGCCTCTTTATCCCATTTTGTGTTCCTATCTCCATCTGCCAAAAAGACACCCAAAGCTCTAAATATCATTCGGTTGTAAGGAATGTTTAGAATTGAAGAGATGGTTTGACACAATTAAAAGCTTCCAGAAGGCTGTTATGGTGCCAATTATTTACTTAGCGATAGCTAGCTATTTAAATTTCATTATGGAGTAGAAAATAGGGAGATAAGAACAAAATATGGTCAGGCTGACTGTGACCTCAAAACTCCTGCTCCTTTTGTTCATAAAAGATAGCAGACGCAGAACATTCTGATTCTAGGATCGTTTTGCTAAACTGTGCATTCTCTTAAATGGAATTGTTTCTTAATCTCTTTGTGGGCTGCTAATGGGCCATTTATCAGGGTGTTCCAAGGCAAAGTGAATCTAGATGAAATAGGGCTACTGACTTGGGGAGGCCTGCCTGTATTGCAGGTGGCTGGACAATGATTCAGGGACTCCCCACTTTGAACTGAGTGGGGTTCACAATTGTTAAGTCATAACCATCCCCCATCCCCAAAGCGAAGAAAGCAATGTTTGTGCTCTTCATTTTCCTGACTCCTAGTCCCCAATGCAAGGCTGTTCTCTATAGCAGTTTTAACCACAGTGTTTCCACAACTTCTCATTTTGTTCTTCCTATGGGAGGTAGGAAGGGGTTGTAGAATACGGCAGGGTGGAGGATCTGGTTCAGGGGATTTGTCAAAAGGGGCATGTATTAGTCTGTTTTCATGTTGCTATACCAGAATACCTGAAAGTGGGTAATTTATAAAGAAAAGATGTTTATTTGGCTCATGATTCTGGGATAACTGTTTCTGGTGTGGCCCTCAGGCTGCTTCTACTCATGGGAGAAAGTGGCAGACAGCCAGCGGGTGCAAGGAGATCAGATGGTGAGAGGTAACGAGAGACAGAGGGAGGGGAGGAGCCAGGGTCCTTTAAACAACTAGCTCTCTGGGGAACTAGTAGAATGAAAACTCACTACCTTTGTCCCCCTCCCAGGGAGGGCATTAATCCATTCACTAGGGATCCACCCCCATGACCCAAACACCTCCCAACACTGCCACATTGGGGATCAGATTTCAGCATGGGCTTTGGGGGGACAATATATCCAGACTATGTTAGGGCACTTACGTGATGTGTGTGTGTGTACACATATATGAATATATGAATATGAATGTGATATAATTTGCATACAGTAGCATTCACCTTTTTTGGTGTATAATTTTATGAGTTTTGACAAATGAATACAGTTGTATAACTACCACCAAAATCACTCTAAAAAGATCCCTCATGCCCCTTTGCTGTCAATTTCTTCCTTCCACCTCCAGCCCCTTGCAACA
Source organism: Cynocephalus volans (assembly GCF_027409185.1). NCBI lineage: Eukaryota > Metazoa > Chordata > Mammalia > Dermoptera > Cynocephalidae > Cynocephalus > Cynocephalus volans. The sequence goes on from NC_084460.1 coordinate 283,313,178, forward strand.
ACTGATCAGTTTCTTATCTCCATAGTTTTGCCTCTTCTAGGAAGTCATGCCCATGGAATCACAGGGCATGTAGTCCTTTGAGTCTGGCTTCTTTCACTTAGCACAATGCATTCGAGATTCATCCATGTGGTTGCCTGTGTCTATTGGTTCCTTTGTGTTGCTGAGTAGTGTTCTGCTGTGTGCGTGTGCTGAGGTGTGTTTCTTCCTTCATCTGTTAGAGGACACTGGGGTTGTTTCTATTTCTTGGCAATTATGAATAAAGCTGCTATAAACATTCACATATAGATTTTTGTGTGGCTATATATTTTCATTTCTTTCAAGTGCATACCTAGGAGTTGTATTGTGCGGTCATGTGGTAAGTTTATGTATCACTTTATGTTCAATTTCTTAAGAATGTCATATGTTTAACATCATAAAAAATTTGTTTTTAATTTTAATTGTTTTTCACTTTATAAAAATGTATCATGCTGAAGCAATCTTTTGGAGATGATGATTATTCTTTTTTCACTTAGTATCCTATTGTTCAGCTTTATTAGTATTGTGACACGTGTCTTGTGAATGTAACTTTCTGGCAGGTCAATATACCAAGTTTATTCATCTCTTCTCCTATTGATGGGCATTTTGGTTGTTTCCAAGATTTTGTTATTACATTGTTTTACTTCTGACATTCTTGTATGTCTCTTGTATTAGTTGTCTATTGCTGTGTAACAGTATAACTCAAAACCTGGTGGCTTAAAATAACATACATTTGTTATCTCACTGTTTCTGTGAGTCAGGAGTCTGGGCATGGCTTAGCTGGATCCTGTACTTCAAGTCCTCACAAGACTGCAGTCAAGATGTCGTTCAGGGCTGGGTTGAATCTTAAGGCTGTACTGGGGGAGGATTCACTTTCCAGCTCATGTGGTTGTTGGCAGGATTCAGGTCCTTACAGGTCGCCAGGCTGAGGGCTTTATTTACTTGCTGGCTGTTGGCCAGAGGCCACCCTCCAATCCTTGCCATGTGGGCCTGCCTGGAGTGGTCTCTTGCATCATCAAAGCCAGCAAGAATGAGAGTCTGCTAGCATGACAAATTACAGTCTTATGTAACATAATCATGGAAGTGACACACCATTGCTTTTGCAAATTTTATGGGTTACAAGCAAATCACAGGTCCTGCCTATAGCCAAGGGGAGGAGATTGCAGGAGGTTACGAGTTCCAGAAAGCAGGGATAGTTGAGGCCATTTTAGACTCTATCTGTAGGGCTGGCTAGTTAGCTTACTTGCTTAGAGTATAGTGCTGAGAACACCAAGGTCCAGGCTTCAGCTCCCCTAACTTGCCAGCCACTGTGGAGTATACTGTAAAGTGAATGTATTTCACACAGCCTAGTTTTCCAAAGCCCTGTAGTTTCAGGTGTAGCCTAACCTTTTGGAATTACATATAGAAATGTTAACCTTGCAAAAGACAGGAAACTTTTCCCAGGATAAAGTCTCTGTTGTGGATATAGAATTGTAACACAGCAAGGTTGCTGGCTCAAGGATAGACATACTTGATTGATATGTAAAAATGCTGAGGAAATTGCTGTAGGGAAAAACAGTATTTACTAAGATAAAGCTTTTTGTTGGTGGATCAACCCAACCTTTTGCAAATTGCATTATGGAATGTCACTTTGCTTATTTCAATGATGTTACTAGTTTTCCATTTGTTAGCTATAATTCTGCCAATATCCTTGTGTTTTTGTAATGGTTAAATCAAACTGAATTTTCTTGCAAAACTCCCTTGTCTTTACAATAAAAGGGAGAGGCTAACTTTGGAAGCAGCTGACACATTCAGTTTTGCCTCTCCTAATGGAGAAATTACTGAAGTGCAGTCCGTCAGGGCCTCAATGCATACATAGTGCTTGAGTATTCACGTAATTCTTTTCTTCATATCTGTTACACAGGGAAAAGAGGTATAACGAGCCACAAAAAAAAAAAAGGAAAAAAAAAAGAGTCTGTCTATCTCACTTGTTTCATGTGTGTATGATTTTCTCTTGGTTTTATACATGGGAGTGGAATTGCTGTGTCCTAGGGTATTCTATTCCTAATAATGCTCTTTACTTAAAGACTATCTTTTCTGGAATTAATGTAGGTAGGTCAACTTTCTTTAGATTAATGTTTACATAATTTGTCTTTTCCATTTTTTTTTTGCTTTAAATCTTTGTATATCCTTACGTTTGAAGCATGGTTTCTTGTAAATAGCATGTATCAGAATTTAAAAAATAAATCTGATCTGTCAGCTCTTGTATTTGAGTGGTGAGCCCATTCCATCTACTTTTGTTATAATAGATGACATACATGGACCTATTTTTATCATTCTAACTTATTTCAGTTCGTGCCACTTTTTCAATTCTCAATTCTAATCTTCCTTACTTTTATTTTTTAATGATATACAGTAGTCCCCCTTTATCCATGGAGGATACGTTCCAAGACTCCCAATGGATGCCTGAACCTGCGAATATTACTGAACCACATATAAAATGTGTTTTTTCCTATATATAAGTGCCTATGATAAAGTTTGATTTATAAATTAGGTACAGTAAGAGATTAACAAAAACTACTAATAAAATAGTTCAATTATAAATAAATTTATAAATAAGTTTAAATAAAGCAATTTAAAACATATGAATTGTTTATTTCTGAAATTTTCCATTTAATATTTTCAGACTGTGGTTGACCATGGGTAACTAAATCCGCAGAAAGCAAACTGTGGACAAGAGTTTGCTGTGTCTCCCTAATTTTTCCTAATAAGGTGAAATACTGTCTCTGTGTCTCCCTAATTTTTCCTAATAAGGTGAAAATTTAGGGTTCTCTGCCCCCTCTTCTACCCTGTTTTGCTGATATAAACTAGGCTTCTAATTCTGCATTATTTAGATGTAATTTCTCTTTTTCTTTGGCCTTAGCTTGCTTTTTCTTTCTTAAGCAATAAGAGTTTATCAAAGTATTTGATCATCCTTATTCCACAAATCTATTGCAGAATCTCTTGGATTTTTCTCTCCCACAGAACTTCAACCCAAACTGTTTACAATGCATACCTTTCTGCAGCAAATCTTTCTTTTTTTGGGCGGCAAATCTAATATGCTTGAGAATATTTTTATTTGGCTCTAATATTTAAATGGCAGTTCGGTTGAATATGAAATATTGAGTTTAAATTCTATTTCCTTCAACTCTGTGAAAGCATGAATTCATTGTTTTTTTTGCATCTAATATTGCTGTCAATCTGATTTTTGTTCTTTTGTATGTGATCTGCTCTTTTTATGATAGCTTCTAGAACTTTTTCTTTAAAAAAATCTTAAATTTTATTAAAATATATGTAGGTGTGCAGTTTTTCTGATATGTATAATAAATGTATAATATACATATATATCAGAAAAATTGTTGTACATTATGTCCTCAAATATTTCCTCCTTTCCATTTTTTTCTCTTTCTCTTTCTTTTAATGGAACTCCTGCTCCTCTCCATTTTTCTCCTTTTCTCTTTCTTTTAATGGAACTGCTGTCTAGATGTTAGTACCTCCACATCTACCCTCCTTATCTTTTAACTTTTCTTCTTTATTGTCTATTTCCTTGTCCTTTTCTTCTTCTTTCTGGGAGATTTCTTCAACCTGATATCCCAGATCATTAATTTGTTCTTCAGCAGTATCAAGTCTGTTCTTTATTTCTCTTATTATATATATATTTTTACTAATATTTCTGTTTCATTCTTTTCATGTTTTCTTCTTATTCTTTCTTCTGTCTTTTAATCTATTTATCAGGTTGATTAAAAATATTTGGCTCATCTGTTCTAATTCGTTTCTGTTGGGATTTGAAATCCAAGAGGTTATTTTCATTTTGAAATGGCTGTGCTCCTCAAATGTCTTGTTATTTTATTTTGTGTGCCCTTTTTTCCCCAGGGCACTGGTTACTTAGGCAGTTCATAAGGGAAGAAGCAGATCCCCAGTCCTGGTAGCCCCAGTGAGCGCAGGGGATGTGGGTAGATGAGCTACAGGGTGGAGAGTCTTGACACCAGAAAATTACATTCAATTGCTCCTTGTCCTGCAAAATAAACCCTCAAGTTGGGTCTTCATCTTTTGTTCCCCAGAGAGAAGCAGATTCACAAAAGACTCAGAATTCAGTGGTTTTGAATATTGGCTGCATATCCAACTCACCTGGGAAGCTTTTAAAAGTTGCCCAGGCCATGGCCCACGTGGACTTCACTGGAATCTCTGGAGGTGGAATCCAAGCATTCATACTTTTAAAGCTCCCCAGCCAATTTCCACGTGCAGCCAAGTTTGAGATCCACCAAGAGTAGGTTGTAATGCTCCAGCCCTGGGTGTTTGAAGAAGTGACATAAAAATAACTTCTGGATGTCAACTGGTTCCCCTGTTTTTTTTTTGTCTCTTCTGAGGACATCTGGACAAGATCCCTCTGTCTTGGCAGGTGGGGTGCAGGCACTGTTCACTGCAAGGTGTTGGGGGGGCACCAGGTAGAGTAGGGGAAACAGGAGCAAAATTCCGCCAATCCTTCTATTTTATCTTCCCACAACCCTGCTGGGCTGCTTCCTGCTCCAGGACAAAGCCACCACTCTACAAACCCCAGTCTAAAACAGCTGCAGTCCAACACAACTCCAGTCATCTCAGAAGCTTCTCATAATTTTCTCTTCTTTACTCTTCTAGTTACTGTGGGGCCGATGGGTGTGGGGGTTGGACTTAGGGGTGGGGAGTCCAGCAATCAGGCTAGTTTAGCATCTTGGCCTGAACTGAGCTACTCAGGGTGTAATCAATGGACCAGAAGGTTGTCATCCTCTGGGAGCTTGTTAGAAAGGCAGAATCTTAGGCCCCCACCTGGACCTACAGAGCCAGAATCTGCATTTGAACATCTCCAAGTGATCCCTAGTATATTAAAGTTTTTAAATTGAATCAGGCACCTTTTTGACCAAGTATCTCAGAGTTTGCTTGGTCATGTGGTGCCAATACAAGGTTGATTTTGGTTCTTTGATTTGAACTTTCTCTGCCCTAGGCCAGAATTCAACAATCAACAATGCTGGATCCACCTTCCATGCAGGTGGATTTACAAAACAGAATTCTTTCGTTTAAGGAAAACAATGCTCTGGTAGCACCATCTACCTCTTGGCTGTAGCACTCATCACTGTTGTAATGTTCTGTTTGCTGGTGTGGATAGTTGCTCGATGACTGGCAAGATGTTATAAAGCTCCAGAAGAGAGAACGGCATTTGACATTATTAGCCATCGTCTCCCTAATGCCCAGCCCAGTGTATGCCATACAGCAGGTGCTTCATCAACATTAATCAAATGAGAGAAGTAACTTAGGCTGTAGAGATCTACTTAATTGATGGTTGTCTATTAAATACTAATATGAATTATTACACCTGTGAAGTGTTCTTTTGCTAGGAAATACATATGTAGTTTTGGGAATGTATTCCTTCTATCATTACTATTTCTTGTCACTAACATTAGATACTACTACTTGAAGTTTTAGAGTCTTATGTTTATTTTTTTAAAAACTTGAATGCACACTGGCATTTCAATGAATACTAACATTTAGAATTTATTAATTTCCTAATTCAATATCGACATTTTCCCGCACAAAACACAAAGATTGCCTTCAAGGAATTTCATATCTCCTTGGTATTCTTCTGAAAGAAGGAAAACATTTATGATGTTATAGAAAAAAGCAAAGGGGTGAAGAGGTAATAGCAAGGCTGGGAATGAATCTTATTTCATCTGTTTTTACTTCAATTCTCCTTTCCTCTCTCCCCACCCTAGTTTAGGCCTGGCACGGTAGCCCAGTTAATAAATATGAAGTCTACTCTTTTCCCTTCTCTGTCCTCTCTGCCTGATTTCCAAAGAGGTACTGATCGTGAAATAGTCTGGCCTTTTATCAGACTGAGAGAAGTGTGCACTGCCTTAAGAAAAGCAACTGATAAAAATATAATTTTTTTTTTAGTATGTAGGGCATATAAACAGGCATTTAAATAAATACTTTAACTCAAATATTAAATTTGATTGGTAAAGATAGGACATGGGCTCCGTTATATTGGATACTGATGTCTTTTATAGTTATAGTTCCCTAAAAATATATGGCTCCCCCAAAATGTAACCCAGCTCCTCTAACTCTGAATGGGGTTCCAAGTCTGCTTTCCCGTGTGTCCCCTCTTCTCCCCCACCCCCAAAAGCTTGATTACATAAGACAATAGTTACATATGCAGCGGCATTAGACAATTTAAAAAAATAGATTTTTGAAAGACCTTTCCCAGCTTTTCTATGAAAAACTTGAAATAAGGTATTTTGCTTTATACTTGGCAAAGCTAAAGACCAAAGTGATGTCTGTGATCAGGGAAAGTCTGACTGATAATTGGATACTGTGAGAGAGCTTGTAACACAACACATGTTTTTTGCTTGTCAAAACGTGATAAAAGATATGCAGGAGGGCAAAATCAAGCAACGTAATGAGAATGATACAGGAATGATTTTGTTTTGAGAATTGCTGAGTTTTAAAGCAAAGTAACTTATTTCCAGTTTTTCATAAAACATTAAAGTGTAAAACATAGAGACTGTTTCAAAGTGTTTTAAATTTTTAATTCTTAAAATGCAGGTTTATCCAACAAATAAACGTAGACCTTAATGAGACATTTGAGGGTTGCACTTTCATTTACCTTAATTAGTTTTCATGTCTCAGAACCAGTTGCAAATTCTTCATTTTATTAATAAAATATCAAAAAAAAAAAAAAAAGAAGAAAAAAAAAAAGAAAAAGAAAGAAAATAAAACAAGTTACTGAGTTCCAAATGAGAGCACGTTTTTTCCCCTGGAGAATAATGATTAAACACAATAAAAACCTAGTTGACTCTCATTTCTACACATCATTAAAGAGTTCTTGAGCCAAACAAATAATGACCTTTTGCTGATGAGATTGTAAGAATTATTAGTGCGGAGAAAATGATCATTTGCTCAGGGAGGACATTGTCACACTCCTACCGCCTCCCACTCTGATCATTTTTTTCTTTGCAGAGCTGGGGAAAATAACCAGATAAAAACTCATTTCACCAGCAGAGGTCACCCTTTCTCCTTTATTTTCCCCAATAAACGGCTTAGTTGTGATTGCTTAGTCCAAGGAAATGCAGGAGTTTTCAGGTTGAAGCACAGCCTGAGGGCTACTGGAAATACATGCATCATTCACACGGGCTGTATCTGCTTACACATGAACTGTTTAAACGGATTACTTTGGACTCAAACACATAACTCTTATATGTATAGTAAGAATCATTAGGTTATGGTTATGTATGATAATTCTATTCTTTAGTTAATCCACTTAATTACATATTAGTTTAATGTCTATTGGTGCCAGCTCAAATTCTGCCCAGTTCTCTGACTCATGGACAAAGAGTAGGTTTTCATAATCCCCTGGAGGTGACTGGCACAAGCCTTCAGAGAGAATCCCCAGATGAGTTTCTGTAAGGGAAAGAGGAAGAATTAAATAGGGCTAGGATGTATTGAACACTGGCCAAGCACAAAGCCCAGTGTCATGCATTGAAGGGTAAGCTAGAGAAGTATAAACCCCAGTCCCAGCTTCTGTGTTCTGTCAGATTTTGGAAACAAAAGCATAAGCTTAGTTCATTTGAAGACTCACACTGGACCACAGAATGAAGTTCTAAATGAATCATACGTGACTGTTTGGGTCAGTCCATAAGTACCGTCGGCAGGAGGTCAGGGGTAGGCGAGTGATGGAATTGGCCTGGTTATGTTGCCTTGTGCTGGGAAAAAACATTCAGCACGTGTCTGGACAAATCCAAAAATGGATTTCAGAAATCCCTTTCTCTTCCTCTCTTTAGGAGGGAAATCAGAGGCATTTTCTTGGGGTCCCTGGGAAAGTTGGGCTCATTGGTTTTACAATGGTTAGTGACATTTTTTTCTAAATTAAATTCCCTCCCTTGCTTTTTTTTTTTTTTTCCCCTGTAAACTAAACTTCTTGCTGACATTTTAGAAGTTTAAAAGTGTGGTGCATTTTTGGGACTCTCTGCGGCTGCTGCTCTTCCCATGAGCTCCAGATGGCACAGTCACAGTGTGCAGGGATGAAGTCATGTTTCCTAAAGGACAGAGATGCACTACTCTCTTCCAGGAAGGGGGGAGCTGAATGGCCCTGACAATGGCGCTCCCTCAGTGCTTGTGAGGAGATGCATTCCAGGGAGGAAGATCTGCCTGTGTTCCTGACATGATTACCCTCGGAGGTCCTCCCAGGGCATCTGGCCCATCCTGCTGGTTCTGTGTCTTGTCACCTGCTGCCTGCCCACCCAGCATGCCTTGTAAAAGTGTGCTTGGGCCAGCTGGTGCTGACTTGCTGGAGACAATGGTTAAATAGTCAGGAATTTTGCAAGCTGGTTGTTAAACCACTGGTAGCTCGAAATCAGCCTTGGTGGAGTATTTACAACACAGAAACTGTTGAACACTATGAGTCAAGCCTGCCCCCGCCAGCTTACCAGTACTCCCCAGCCTGCCTCACTTAGTACCAATTGAAACATCCCACATCACCTTATTTTGACAGGGACAAACTCTGGAATTTTTTTGAAAATATTTACTAGAAAAAAAGGAATAAATAGCCTCACTTCTGTCTCTTCTTCCTTCTCCAAAATCTTTGAAACGAAAGTTTTTTAAAAATTTAGTTTTGATTCTTTTTAATCAAGTACAGATTTCTGCACCTAATTTTAATCAGAGTTTGTTCAAAAGACAGGGAAGTTGTCCCAGCTTGCAGGCCCTGTCTGATCCTTTCCCTAAGCCCAGGCTTGGCCTAGATATTTTGCCCCCAACTTTTCTTTTAAAATTCCCTCATTGTCCTCATACTGACCCTCTGGCTTCCTGAAGGTAACTGTCCCCTGATGTTGTCCTTAGCCTAGGCCATCAGATCCTTTACTGGTCCTTTTTGACCCAAGAAGCCATTCCAGGTCCCCAGGCCTCCATGGGCTGGCTGCCCCTCTTGGGGTTTGCGTGAGGCACGATGGCTGTGTCCTATTTCTCCACAGCACCATCCTCTTGCTTCTTCCCAGGTCCAGTCTGGACTCCAGGGCATTGCTGCGGGACATGCTGAGACGGACACTGAGGAGGGAGAGGGAAGCTGTTTCCTCGCCGCCTTCTGCACCCGAATAATACAACTGCCCCTCTGCACTCTGGGGAAGGTACAGCAAGGAGGCGGCCTGTTAGAAGAAAGCATGTGGCTTCTAGAACCCATGGGCTAGGGGTGTTGTGAGGCGGTTGCTCGCCCTTGCTGGGGATGGCGTCGTGTTTACTGCCATAAACGCAGGGCCGAGAGCTGTAGCTCATTCCTGCTGCTTGGCTGGTCCAGTTCGTCCCTCTCTCAGGCCCGAACACATCCTCCTGCACAAACGGTGTGTTAATCTACTCAGGCTGCCGTGAGAAGATGCCACACACTGGGTAGTTTAAACAATGGACATTTATAATCTCATTGTTTTGGAGGCTAGAAGTTCAAGATCAAGGTGCTGGAAAATTTGGTTTCTGGTGAGGGCTCTCTTTCTGGCTTATAGATGGCTTCCTTCTTGCTATGTCCTTGCATAGCCTCTTGTATGCATGGGGTGGGGAGGAGAGAGAAAGAGAGAGAGATCTCGTATTCTCTTTTTATAAGGACATCAGTCTTTATATTGGATTTGGGCCTCACCCTTATGACATCATTTAACCTTAATTCCCTCCCTTAAGGCCCTGTATCCAAATACAGTCACTTTGAGGATCAGAGCTTCAACACAGAAACTATGGGTGGGGCAGTGGGGGCACAATTCAGTCTGTAACAAATGGGAACTGATTCTGTTTTTAAAATATTTACAGAAAAAAAAAAAAGTCCTCACAATGTCCTTTAAGTCCCCACAATGTCCTTTAAGTCCCTCTTTCAGATTTAACAACTCTCTTTTTAGGAAAGTCTTCCACATGATCTAAATCCTGCTCCATGCAGGGTGAATCCACGTTTTTCTTCTGGCCTCAGTGAGTAGGGCAGAGAGCTCGTCCTAATTCTGTGTATCTGTGGTTTTCATCTGTGTATCTACACTTATCCCTCAAAATTAATTTTTATTCATTCAAAGTTAAATAATAAACATGTGCAGTAATTTAAGAAGAGGTACATGTAGACAAGTCTGACAAATAGTTTACGGGGCTTTACAACTCTCAAAAGTGAGAACTTTAATTCCTTAAAAACCCTAAGAAGACAGTGGGTTTGAAAGACACCATTACATTATCCCTGATCCTTTTCTTCTTTTCCAACTAATTCCTTCTCCAATGCCTGTTTCTTTCACTAGCTGTTGAGGACATAAAATAAATCAGGGTAGAAGTCAGACAGCATACCTATTTGTTTACTCCTTATTCATATTTAGTTTTTTCTTCATAAATTTAGGTTTCATGCCTGTCTCTTGGTGGGGGAAGTTCTTGAGTGTGTCAGAAGTCCTTGCTCTGTTCTCAGGGAGCTGGCAAATGTTAGTGGCAAGAGGGTGGCACTGGGAAAAGAAATCCAAGGTGGTGTACATGCTACTCTTCTGTGCACATTCGTGTTTAATGGGAAACTTCTGGAAGCAAGATGCCTGAGCAAAGAATGCATGTGACTGTGATGAGGATTTCAGGCAGGTCTGTGAGGGAGATATATTGTGGGTGTGGGGGGACTTCCTTCAAATCACATCATCTAGACTAGCATCTGTCACCTCAGAGTGGCCCAGGGAGCTGGGGGCTGAAGAGGGGGCAGGGCTGGGACTCAGCATGGAGAAGTGTTGGAGGTGTGAGTCTGTGTTCGGGACATACACACATATTCCCTAGTTTCATGTGAGTTATATCCAGACTTGGGGTCACTCTTCCCTGTGAGATCCCCAGCGCACAGACCTGAGAGGAGCTGGGGTGTGGTTGGCAGTTGGCAGCCCTGAGCTGTAGCCTCTCTCCCCTCAGTGGAATCCCGAATCTTCTGGAGATTAGAAGTCCAGCTTAAAAGAAGTGTAAGGCTTTCATTTCACAGATGAAGTCACTGAGGCCCCAGAGTGGTCCGCCCTCTTTCTGGGCTTGTCAGAGGCACTTAAGAAATACATGTTGACTTGACATGACCCACTGTGAAATTGGCATAACAAAACTCCCTGCATGGCAGCTGGAGTAGACTGCTGGCAGCTGGGAGTGATCCTTCTGCTGCTGGAGTAAGTCTCAGTGGTGGGAGCTGCAGAGGGCACCGTGGGATGTTTGCTCAGGCTCTGGGTGGTACAAGCTGAGTGGAGATTGGAAGCCTCCTTTCACAAATAAACCAAAGTTTAATAGAATGTCAGAGTTGGAAAGGGCTTTATAAGTCATTAGGGTCAACCCCCTCAGGTTACAGGTGAATAAACTGAGGCCCAGAGAAGGGAAATGATCTGGCTGGTGAGTTGCTGGCAGAGCTGGGCCTTGAAGATGGCTTCCAGATCCATCTTCTTACTGTCATGGTGCTGCTCTTGACAGCAACTTGCAAATGTGAGATTGATTGTCTTGTCTTGATTCAGGGAATAAGTGAAACGTAATGAAAAGGGGGAATGGAAGGGACACAAAGCCAGGTGTGGCAGGCACAGATGGTCGACTCTTACGCTGCCATTTTGTGACTTAAAGTGGGGTGAGAGTTACTGTCCCACCAGTGAAACAGAACCATATAAATTAAAGCTGCAATGAACTGTCTGCTGAAGGTGTGAACAAGGCAGATAAATCCCTGGGAGTTTAGGAAACATCTGTCCTCACCTTGGCGAGGGGGGAGGGGCAGATAGCAACCAACAGTCAAGAATCCAGGAGAGCCAAGTGAGACTGCTAGTCTGCGATCAGGAATCTTGGATTCAGTGGAGTATGACAAGTACCATGATTTGGGCCTAACGTGTGAAATGCTGATTTCCAAGAAGAGAAAAAGGTCTTCAGTACAAGGATAGCAAACGAGGGACATCTTGCTTGCCCACCCTAAATGAATGCTGGTGACTACCAGAAAGGTGTGTCCAGGAGGGTCGGAGTCCTTGGCTGGGTTGAAGGGCGTTGTGATGCGTGACGATGTCTCCTGTGGACAGGCTGAAGAAGAGTCCGTATTCCAGTATTCCTTACTCCACCGAACCCTGGTTTGCAGCTTGCACCCACGTGCCCTGTTCTTCCAGAGTCTTTCCATGTTCTGAACAGGTGCTGTGTTGCCCTGCCTGCTCATGTCAGGGAACTGCCTTAGAGATGAGCAACTTCCTTTAATTTACCCCCAGGGGTGGAGTTTAATACTTATTCTCTGTATACACTATTATGTCCAGTAGCAAAGAATATTGTGTGTATGAAATCTTTTAAAGAGAAAATAATAGGTGATTTCAAACCTAGAGGCTGCGTTAGACAGACGTGGACCATTATTTTTGTCCCTGTGGCCATGGAGTCCCACCTCTGGCGTTTTCTTGGAGGAGAGTGAGCAATCCGTGCTGTGCTCCTTGCTGTAGCCTGGGATGGACTCTTACTTTTCCAGACTGGAAAGGAGTGGACATTTAATGAATGGTTGCTAAGTGAAATGAACTCTAGTAGGCACAGCAGACCATCACGAAGTGAGTGTGATGCAGTCCCTGCCCCCAAGGGGCTTCTGTGCTAGGAAGGCAGATGAGGCATTTGGGGTGAGGGAGGAAGGGTGGCAAGAATTATTCAGTTCTTGGGCCCCTGATCTTTTAGTGGCTGCTGAGAAGCACCAGTGTAATGACCTATTTAGTTCTTTTGGTCATAGTCATATGGACACAGTTGCGCTTGATTGGGATGGGAGAGCAGGGAGGGGAAATCCGTATTTCTTCTCCTGCTTTATTTGCACACATGAGATTGATCAGAGTTGCAACTTTGAACTTTTTTATATTTCTCCGGGGGCAGGTGTTAAAATCCACTCGTCTAGGAAATAGTGTGTAGAGGTAGACACTCGGGAGTTAGGAAGCCTGGGACTGGACCTGGAGTTTCTCTAATTGCTTCATAGTATCACTTTGGAAAAATTACTTTTTAAGTTTCAGGTTTTTTTTTTTTAAATCTGTAAGGTAAGGTAATGTCTGCCATATCATCTAACAGGATTAAAAAATATTAAAATGTGTGAACATGTTTTGTGAATTGTAAAGCATTATAAAAATTCAAGAGTTTATTATGATATTAAATATGAATAACTGTAGGTACAAAAGGCATACCTACTGCATTAAAATATGAAATGTGGGGCTGCCTTTGAATGGGATATTCACTCTGTATTTTATTCGTCAGTCTAGAATCCTAGTAACCTTCTCTTCTTTCATTCTTTGATGATGCCAAGCTCCCAATCAATAGGGAAAATCTTTGAGCTGTTTTAGCAAAGGTAGAGAATTTTCCCCTCCCCCTCCACAGGCTGATTGCTCCTTGGAGAGAAGGGGCTTGCATTTAGTGATGGGAGACCAAGAGAGGCGTGCAGGCTTGACCTGAAAACTCAAGCAGAGCTAAATTCCCCAGGGGCCTTAGTCTCTTGGTTAGTTCATATTAACCAACTGGGCCAATTGGCCAAAGGAATGTCAGGTGACACCAAATAAGAACTGAGGTGGGTTGTTTGGAGCTGTCTTTATTCCAGCACCTGACTCTCTTCCCTGCGGCACTGTCAGGACAAGGTTTGTGTGGCTAGCAGATTAGGGAGTTTTCACTGCAAATTCTTTTAGCTTATTTGGTAGAAGAAGGTATTGTCCCTTTGAGTTCAAGACGCTGCAATTCGGAGCAAATGCACTTTGAGCTCAGGAGGTCAAATGCTGTGCTGGCAACTTGTTTTTAACTTTCAATCCCCATAGTGAGGGGAAAAAAAGGAAGATTTCAAATGTCATTTGCTGTAATGATTAGCTCCACTGAGGGCTTCTATCTATGATTATTTGCTTCAGGCTTTAATTGGCTGAAGCCTGTGCATTTGATCATTAACAAAATGGTCTCCTATTTTCAACTATGTTAATAATCCTGTTTAATAGAAATGCTACTTTGATTTCTTCCTGGGCTAGGTTGCTATTTTTCTGGCACCGAGAAGTGTCGGTTTAAGATTTTGCCGTATATGGGAGATGGTAAAATTCCATTTTGGAAAGCTCTGAGCTTGGGGCTGCTCAAAAAGATGGGCCTGGAAAGAATATTCTGGGCCCAGCTGTGGGAAGCAGTTTGTTTAGATCAGAACGAACCAAAGAGGTTGGCTCATGTGGAAACTTTATACCTGTCCCACATGTTTCAGACACTTCTGAAAAAACAAACAGCTCCATATTTGCAATTACAAGGTCAAAAAGTCGCATGTTGGCCCCAGTGCCAATTTAGCTAACTGAGTCCTCAAGCAGTCAGCACTGATGTTGTTAAGTAAGAGTATGTTGTGGCCACTTAACCAATCTCCACACCTGGAAAAAATAAAAAATAAAACAAGGAAGAAAGTAAAGTGAATTTGAAACCAGAGAGCAGGCTATAGTGACCGTGTTCAGATTCTGAGCTCCTAAGCTATCTCTACATTCCAGACATGGAGAAATATTTGAAAAGCATGCAACTTTATGGGCAGAATCTCCTTAATCCATATCTCAGGGGCAAGATTAATACTGTGCAACACCCCATATGGACCTGGATTTCTGGAAATATGTTCTCATGAAAAGTGTCCCACTGACCGTGTCATCTTTTTCTTCCTCTTCTCTCTTAAGCCAGCTGGTTCATCTCCTGAAATTCAATATACTTCCCCTGCTTTTTTTTCCAGATATGTCAGTGCACAAAAGAGGCTCATGAAAAGAAACAGCTGTACTGATACCAGCAGGAGCTGCTGCAGCTACAGATTTGAGGCGAGCACCTGCGTGGCGTTGGGTGACTGGAGATTTGTCAGGGAAGGGAATACCATGGAACATCAGGACGCTAAAGCCAGAGGGATGGATGGCTCCAGGGAGGGCAAACTGGATACCCCACTGCTCACCTGGAGGTCACAGGATCACACCTGCCTTGAATTAGTCCAAAGGATTCCAGGATGAGAGTTAGTTGGCTGTTTATGAATGAAATGATTAGTGGGCTGTAACAGTTCTTAATAAACAGATCAATGACATCTATTCATCGAGCCACAAGCAAGTGACATCTCTGTAGCCCTCATGGCAGAAAGGGGCAGGATTGATGAGCCTTAGAACCAACCATTCTGTTAAGGCTGTGTGCTTGCATAGAAGTGAGTGAGCTGGAAGCAACCGGAGGTTTTTCAGCAGAGGAATGACTTGATCTGACATATGTTTTAATAAACTTGCTCTGACTGCTGTGTTGGAGATTAACAGTAAGGGAGCAAGTTCAAATAATCAAGGTAAAAAAATGATGGTGGCTTTTGGGGTATGGGGGTATTGCTGAAGGTGGGGAGAAGTTGTTGCATTCTGGGGATATTTTGAAGGAAGAGCCAACAGAATGCTCTGATGGATTAGAATCAGAGTGTGAAGGGAAGGGAATAAAGGATGTCTCTGAGGCTTGGGGCTTAGCAACTGGAAGAGCTGAATTTCCACCAACTTGGGTGGGAAAGGCTTTGCAGAGGAAAAGACTTTGGGGTGGGAGAGTATCAGGATGTCTTCATTGGTTTTGTCTATTAGACATTCAAATGGAGAGGATGAGTGGACATTTAGATCTATGAGTCTGGAATTCAGAGAGAGGTTCTAGCTGGAGAAAGAAATTTGGGAATCAACAGTGGATATATAGAATTTAAAACTAAGGGACTGGGTGAGAACATAGGAGGAGTGTGGCATGCAGAGAAGAGAAGAGACCCAAAGGCTGAGTCCTGGGACCTCCGGCGTGAGGCAGCTGGAGAGATCAGGAGCAGCACTTAAAGGAGAATGTGAAGGAATGGCCATTAGGTGGGGGAAAAACCGGATGAGTGTGGTGGCCCGAACAACAACTGATGAAGTGTCCAAGAAGGAGGAAGTGAACAACCGTGTCCAGTGACATGTAGGATGAGCACTGAGCATGCACAAGTGACTTTAGCTTCATGGACGTCACCGGGGACGTTAGCAAGAGCATTTTGGTGGAATGATGGGGTAACCATCCGATTGGAGGGATATAAAAGAGAATGAGAGGAGAGATTCGTAAAGGAATACCAATGCCTCTTGCAAGGAGTTTTATTATAGAGGAGCAGATAAATGGGGTGGTAACTGGAGGGAAAGTAGAGTAAGATAAATTTTGTTTTGTTATTTTGTTTTTTAAACGGGAGAAATAACAAGCCAATGGGCATAATCTATTAGAGAAGGAAGATTTTGATAATGTAAGAGAGAGAGGGGAGCCTGTCATGCTGGAGCCATGCCCTTGGGTGGGAGCGGGTGGAGTCCAGTGCACAAGTGGAGAGGCTGGTCTTCCTTGGAGGGGATGGTCCATCCAGAGTTGGGGGGAAGGCAGAGGTTATGGGAACAGATGCTGGCGGGGGGGGGGGCGTAGAAGGGGAGGTGGGAGGCTGTGGTCCTTTCTGAGTGCTTCTATTTTCTCAGTGAGGTAGGGAGCAGGTGAGTAGCTGAGTGTAGGACGGGAGCGGAGGGGCTGGAGGCAGAGGATGGAGGGTGGTCATCTAGGACAGTGGTAGGGTCGGTGGACAAGGGAATGGAGTGTGATGGGCGGCGGCGTGAGGACCCAGCTGAGGTCATGGAAACAGATTACAGGACGACTAGTGGGTGTGGCTGTAGGATTTTCTCCAGCTGTGTCCCACTGTGGGTGCAGGTACACAGTGGGTGCAGGTACACAGTGGGTGCAGGTACACAGTGGGTGCAGGTACACAGTGGGTGGAGACTTGGATTTCAGGGGTTGCTGTTGGAGTTCTAAAGAGCAGGACAGGGCACCTTGAAGATTACTCTTCTCTTTAATTAAAGGATAAAACAAACAAACAAACTGATTATAAACTTACTCTTAAGGGGTTGTGACCCACAGTCTGAAAATCACTGGCACACATTTTTTCTGCTCCTACTTGGCTTTTTAACATAGATGCAGCCTTAGGATTTCCTTGAAAATCTGCCAGGCATTTGTTGAGCACCCACGATGTGTCTAGCACAGTTTCCAGCATTCTCGGGGGAGACAGAAGATGGATAAGATGTAGTTTCTACCTTCAGGGCAATCAGGTGGTGAGGACCTGAGTTAGGCACAGGTTGGCAGACACTTGAACTGTTCCATTTCACTAAGCACTTGGCTCAGATTTTACTCAAAGATGGCCCCACACCATGGTGCGCTATAACCTAAAGAGTTGAATGGATGCCAAACACCACAGATGTCCACCCTAATGTCAATCTGAGAACACCTGTTCTTCACATGTGGTCAGAACACCTGACCCTAAGACTGTCGTGTCCTTTAACCCAAGCAATAAATCCTATTAATGCATGCTTAAGATGGTATCGACCTTTTAGGCAACCTTGTCAAATTGTTGGCTCACACTGAACTTGTGATCAAACCCCACCCTCTGAAACATTGAAAAAAAAAAACAGAAAACCCCTAGGTCCCATCAATTCTTTATTTATGTACTGATTTTTTTTTTTTTTTTTTTGTAGTGTGAACTTAATGTTCCTTATATTAGAGGTTGGGGACTGTGTTTGGAGCTGTAGACTCTACTTGCTAAGTGAGAATAAAATCATGGCATTGGTTTCCCCAAATTTTGGTTCATCTCAAAACATAAAACCTTGCTGAAAGCAGTATGTAAGAGTCTTTGATGCAAAGACAAAAATATTTAATTTCTTCATCTTTTTGTTGCTATTTTTAGTCTTTAATTCAAGTGGAAAAGGAGTTAGGACAAAGATGGTATGTTCAACCCCATCTTCTAGTCATCTTTTAATTCAGTATAAAAAAAGGTTATTTTTTTTCTTGCAACATTTAATGTTTATGGTCCCAGATATGGCATTTCCATTCTCTTTTTATGGTTTGGATGTTTGTACTAAAATATTTGCCATGGATGCAGTTGGATTTGCCTTTCCAGGCAACAGTTAAACCAGCAGGAGACCACTTGTGTGCAATTTGTTGGAATGAAATCTGCATTTTGGGATGAGATTACTTAGTAGTGTCATTTTGCATTGAGTCGACTTTGTGGGTGGTCTCCAATAAACCCTGCGTGTACAGCAAGTGTCAGCCCTGATTATCTCCAAGCAAGCTTGTAATGACTGCACAGCTTGGTATTTACAAGAAAAAAACAGCTTCCCTTACTTTTAATTCAGGGAATGCAGAAGCGTGGAGGAACCCCCACAGAAAGGTTGCAAAAGGCTCATTATGGGGCCATTCCTGGAGCGGAGCAACTTAACTTTTTGTCCTCTCTGGAAATCAGGACCATAGCCACAAATGTCACTTGGGGCTCACCAGTTAGAACACTTGTCCTTAACAATGCCTGATGGAGTTGTCTTAGCACAACATATATAAGGACTAAAGGATTAGTTGAGGATGGATCTAACATTGTGAAGTGAATATATTGTTGGCTCAAGCGTGAATGCATACAGTAAATAACAGACCGTGTTCCAGGACCTTGTCATTCTGGTGGTAGCAATTCTCTAGGGCAATGGTCCTCCGTCAGGGTCAATTTGGCACTCCAGGGGATATTCGACTGTGTCTGGAGACATTTATAGTTGTCACAGCTAGGGGGGTGCTACTGCATTTATCAGGTAAAGGCCAGGGATGCTGCTAACCATCCCACAATGCACAGACCACCCCTCTCCTCCCACAACAAAAAATTATTGCTCCTAAAATGTCAGTAGTGCTGAGGTTGAGAGCCCCTGTTTCAGGGTACTGGTGAACTCTTGACCTTCCAGAGTCTCTTCTTTTCCCTCAGTATCTTCTGGTCAACTTCGATTCCTTTGGTGTCCCTGCTTGCTTGGAACCCTCCTGGTACTGAAGCTAAAATACTACAGAGTCCCATAGTGGAGATGAATGTCAGCTTTGGAGCTAGACAGATCTGGATTAAATCCCAGCCTAAGGTCTTCAGGTTGGGTAACTTTGGGGAAAATTACTTAATCTCTCTGAGCTTCATTTTTTTTTTTTTTTTTTTTTTTTTAAATCTGAAACAATGCAGACTATAGTCCTTATCTGGCTGAATGGTGATAAGGGTTAAATTTTAAATTTATGTAAATGTATCAGTACTCAGTCTGCTAGGTAGTGAATACTTCATAACACTTTTATCATTGCACGCCCTTGCTTGTAACTACCAAAGGTCAGTTTACCCACCTATAAACATTATCCCAGCAATTTTCTTTTTATTCAGAAAAAAGATAAGCAAGTTGGAAGAAAAAGCTAAATCACCTGTATTCTTATTCCTCAGAGATAATCACTGTTATGCTTTTTGTATAGGTATTTCCAGACCTTTTCTGTGTGTGTGTGTGTGTGTGTGTGTGTGTTCCTGCTGTGTATACTGTTTACTGCTTGCTTTTTAGACTTAATGATGTATTAGGAACATCTCTCCATGTCAATAAATATAGATCTACATCATCATTTTAAAAAGCTGCCTAGAGTTTTATTGTATTGATGAACCACAGTTTATTTAGTCAATCCCTTAAATTCTCAGACATTTAGATCACCAGGGTTAGTCTTCAAAGCCCAGAGGATGTCCTGCCTAGCTTGTATGGAGTTCATCATTTGAGTGCCCACTTGCTGTTGTACAAATGTGCCCCACGTAGTTAATTCGGTGGGGGGGCAGCTCTCCCTGTAGGACTCTGCTCCCATTCTTTCTGGACGGTCTGCTTCTGCTGTGTGGGCAGACAGCAGAGTTAGTGCCCTTTTCTTTTTATGACACACCCTAATATAGAGGTTCTGAGCCCAGGCTCTGGAGTCAGTCTACCTAGGTCCAAATTCCAAGGTCCAAATTCTAGCTCCCCTGCTTGGGCACGTGTTACCTATCTGAGCACCTCAATTTCTTTTTTTTTTTTTTTGAAGTTTTTTTTTTTTGACTGGTAAGGGGATCGGGCATGGTGTGTTCCACACCATGCTAAGCCAGTGAGCGCACAGGCCATCCCTATATGGGATCTGAACCCGCGGCCTTGGCGCTACCAGTGTTGCACTCTCCCGAGTGAGCCACGGGGCTGGCCCTGAGTGCCTCAATTTCTACATCTGTAAAATGGGGATGCCAATTGTCCCCGCATCATAGATATCTTCTGCGAATTAAATGAGGAGAGATATGTCAGGTACATAATGTAAGGTCAGTACATCTTAACTTGTGGGAGACAGGAATGAATGCCCGGCAAGCGCAGTGCTCTCTGGATATCTTTCTCCTGGGAGTTAGAAGTCCATGCTGCTGTGTCAGTTATTGTCTAACATGGTCAAGTGTTCCTGCTCAAAGCAGGAGCAGCTGGAGTTTAAAGATCTCTACTTGCTGCCTTTCTGGGGCTTTTGTTTTTAACTGCCGTGTGTTAGTTTCTCATAGCTGCTGTAATAAATAACCACAAACTTAGTGGTTTAACACAACACCAATTTATAATCTTATAGTTTTGTAGGTCAGAAGTCCAAAATCCATTTTGCTGGGTGAAAGAAAGTGAGCCGAGATACTTGGTGCCATTCAAGCTTTATTAAATAAAGAAATCTGCCAGGCTGTACTCAAAATGGGGGACAGCCCAGGGCTGCCCTGAAAATGGGGGACAGTGGCTAACCTAGGGTGGTGGGAGCTTATATTGGTATGTTGGCATCAAGAGCTGGGTGATGTAATTCCAGGGTGGGGATTGAGTTAGGTCATGGGGATGGAGAGTTCTGTGCATCTCCGAAACTGTGAGGCTTCTTGTAAAAGAGAACGGGGGAGGTGAGGGGAGGAGGTGGATAGCGCCATTTTGTACTTGGGCTTGTCTAAGATGATGCAGGTTGTGTTGCAGATCTATTACTGGGCTTAAATCCAGATGTCAGCAGGGCTGGGCTCCTTTTGGAGGCTCCACAGGACAATTCACTTCCTTGCCTTTTCCAGCATCTAGAGGTTGCCCACAGTCCTTGGCTCATGCCCCTGCATCACTGTGACTTTGGCTTCTGTGTTATATCTCCTTTGACTCTGGCCCACTGCCTCACTCTTACAAGGACACTTGTGATTATATTGGACCCACCAGATAATCCAGGATAATCGCCCTATTTAAATGCCCATGATCCTAATCACATCTGCAAATTTCCTTTTGCCATTTAAGGTAACATATTCACAAGATCTGGGGATTAGGAGGTGGGTATCTTTGGGAGGCCATTGTTCAGTCTACCAAGTGCCTATGCACATGACTTTCATGACTCACCTTTTTGAATTCCAACATTGCTTGTAGCTCAGGCTCTGGGTACACCTGATAGGTAGGCAGTACACTTGACAGGTATTTGAAGGCTGGCATCCTCACTCTGGACCAAGTTTAGCATCTGAACACTGCCTATGTTGCAGGCAGTGAGTGGGTGTGAGTGTGTTGCCCCAGAGAGTGGTCAGATGCCTGGGAGATGGGCTCGTCCAGCCCCTTGGCTTCTCTCCTTAACCCCACAGTGTTCAGTTGCTCAGGACTCTCTCTAGTTCATGCTCTGCTGGCTGTCATGTAATTCTTACTCCTAGGGCCTGCCCTTGCTCCTGTTCCCTTGGCCAGGCTCCTGGAAGAAGCCTCCCTCCTCTGCCCTCCCTCCACACTACCCGGCTTCTGGATACCCCACACTCCCACTTTCCAGGATGAATTCCTAGCCAAGTTCTTCAGGCTGCCTCATTCTCTAAAGTGTAATTAGGGAGCCCTGCCCACTGTCACATGTCACCCTGCTCTCTCCTCCACCAACAGCATCCACAATAGCTCTTGTTCCTTTATCTTGTCCAGCCTGTGCTCCCTTCCATCCTGCTCTGAATGTTCTGCATGTTCTGAGTGACCCCAGGAGTCCTGCCACCACCAGGCTAGGCCACAAGTTCTATCTGGGCTCAACAGTGCTAAGACCCGAGGCACAAGGGCCATTGTGCCTATTCTCGCCATTGCTGGAGCACTGGAGATGGGTACTCTAAGGGCAGGTGTACAAATGTCCTCCAACACAAAGCTGGGGTGGTCGGCTGGTAAAATCCCCTGGGCCTGTGGCTGTTGGGGTTCTTCCCTCGTCACTTCCCTGCTACAGATCCTCTTAGGCACCTTCTGGGATGTGACGTTGGTAAAGGGGACCTATTCAGAGTTTTCCTGCTAGACCTTCTCCCCAGTTCTCTCAGTTCCCACCCAAACCCAGCAAAGCACCCTGTTCTCTTCTTGTCTTCCTGCCACAATGACCTCAAGACCCAATTAGGGAGTGTGGAATCACGCTTTAGATTAGCACCTGCAGTGGACTGAATGTTTGTGTCCCCTAAAATTCAAATGTTGAAATCCTAACTCAAGGAGATGGTATTAGGAAGTAGGTGATGAGGTCACGAGGGTGGATCCTTCATGAATGGGCTTAGTGCCCTTATAAAAGACACACTAGGGAGGTCACTTGCCCCTTCTACCATGTGAGGACACAGCAAGAAGGTGCCATCTCTGAGCCAGAAAGCAGGCCCTCATCAGGTACCAAATTTGCCAGCACTTTGATCTTGGACTTCCTGGCCTTCAGAACTGTGAGACATGTTTGTTGTTTATAAGCCACCAGTCTATGGTGCTTTTGTTACAGAGTAGCCTGAATGGACTAAGAAAGAGCCTCAAACCATTAATAACCTGAAGCTTGTCTTTAGGACCTAGGTGGCCACTTAGATGCCTGATGCTTTGTCTTTTAAGCAATGAAAAATCCAAGTTGCATTTTTGATATAAAAAGCAGGTTGGCTATTTCTGTCCTTTTCTATAGATCCCACTCTCTCACCCTCAGGCAAATGAGAATGATGAACTATCCTCTCCCACTTGCACACATTCTTAAGGCTGTTTTTGATTTTAGTTTTTGAAAATCTGCTCAGCATTATAGAACTATTAGCCAAATAAAGAGAGAGAAAAAATTCACCCATGACACCACTGTCATCCCTGACAAATTAAACTATTTTGATTTTTTCCATGTTCCCTTCCAGTTTCTGTCCCCATGAACATATAATTTAAAAAGTTGTAATCATAGTGTAGCTATCATTTTGTGTTTTGCATTTTTCCACTTAGCATTAATTATATCATAAGCATTTTTTTCATGTTGCTGCAAAGTCATTGTAATTATCATTTTTAATGAGTGTATAAGAATTCATCAAGAGGGGAGTAAATTACTTAACCCTTGTTCTGTCGTGGGGCCTTTGTGACTCCTTCAGTCTGTTTCTCCTTTGCGGTTGCCCTTGATAGGTTGCCCTATCATATCCACCTGCTTCCTCTGGGTGAGGCAGTGAGGAGAGGCAGGCAGCACAGAGGGCAGGGGGTAGGGGTGGAGCAAGCAGAGGGAGTTAAAAGAAGTCTGCTTACACGCATTTGCAGTAAAGACTCCTAAAGGCAAGGACTAGAAGAAAACCTGGCTTTTATGTTATGTCCCTTCACTAATGGCTATTTTTGAGAAGGCAGTTCTTTGAAATGGCCCTCAATGCCTAGAAGAAAGGCGACTGTAGGGCTGAGCCCTTGGCGCACTCGGGAGAGTGTGGCGCTGGGAGTGCGGCGACGCTCCTGCCGTGGGTTCGGATCCTATATAGGACTGGCTGGTGCACTCACTGGCTGAGTGCCGGTCACGAAACGGACCAAAAAAAAAAAAAAAAAAAAAAAAAAAGAAAGGCGACTGTAAATTTGTTGTGAAAACAAAACAAATTTAACCTATCAGTTTGAACTTCCCTGGCCATCAGAATCAAGTCCCACATGCTATTCTAAATTCCATAAACATACATACAATTTTTGTTAATCAGATATTTAGTACTGGTTGGAGCTAACATGATAACTTGAGAGAATTTTAACTAGAACAGTATTTCTTAAATTTCCATGAGCACCAGGCCCACAAGATGCTCTATAAAACAAGGATTGCCCTGACAAACAATGTTTGGGAAATAGTGATGCTGCATGCTAGGTCCCTTCTTGGGTATTCACAATACCCATCTAAATATTCAATGCTCTGAGAAGTCCTGCAGGAAGGAAAACTCCTTAGCTTTAGTTGACTCAGTGTTTCTCAAGGCTGCAGGGCCCTTTTGTCATATGTACGTCCACCAGTCAGAGCCTACTCAGAAAAATGGGGACAAGCTAGGTAATTCAAAAAGGATTGAATACAAAGATCTAGTTTAAAAAAGTGATGTGATGGGCCGAGCCCGTGGCGCACTCGGGAGAGTGCGGCGCTGGGAGCGCAGGCAGTGACACTGCCGCCGCGGGTTCGGATCCTATATAGGACTGGCCAGTGCACTCACTGGCTGAGTGCCGGCCATGAGAAAAAGACAAAAAAAAAAAAAAAAAAAAGTGATGTGATCCAGAGACTTCCAACTGCAGGGAGCAGCTACAACCCCAAAGCATGGATGGGGTATTACAAAACCCAGAAATACTTGTTTTTGCAGTGACTGGGATAATTCACAAGTGCTGAGACCACCAAGTGGGATACAGAGCATGGTGGGATACGGCGAGTAGCAGGAGCACTGGGAAAGTGCTGATCCCTGGTGGTGGGACGCAGGAAGAGGCTTGAGCTGAGTTCTGGATCTGTGGAAAGACCCTGGAGCCCACAGCTCTCTGCTACTCTTGCAGGGGTATCACCCTCGGTAGTAGGCAGAATTTTGGTCCCCCTGATCTCTGCCTCTTGGTATTATGCCCATGAATATGCCATGTTCCATGGAGAAAGGGACTTTGTAGATGTAATTAAGGTTACTAATCATCTGACCTTATGATAGGGAGATTATCTGGATTATCTGGTATGGGCCCAACATAATCACACAAGCCCTTAAAAGTAGAAAAGGAAAAGAGAATGGGAAGTCAGAGAGGCTCACAGCATGACAGGACTCAATGTGTCAATGCTGGCTTTGAAGATGGAGGGTTCCATGAGTAAAGGAATGTGGGCAGCCTCTAGAAGCTGAGAAGGACCAGTGGATGACAGCCAGCAAGGGAATGTCAGGAACCTCAGTCCTACAAGCTCATGAAAGTGAATTCTGCCCACAATCTACCTTATTAAGCCTAGATCCCCCAGATCCTCCCCCAGGTTGTCCCCACATCCCTAGTGGGCTAAGGCCTTTTTACATTGTGAGACCCTAAGCTGAGTGCCCAACTGAGCCCACTGGACTTGTGACCTACAGGACTGTGAGATAATAAATGGATGTAGTTTTAAGCCACTAAATTCATGGTAAACTGTTATGGCAGAATAGACAATTAACCTATCCTACCGTCTAATCACCTACCATTCCCTCACATCTGCAGAATCTAAATGGAAGCCCATTGGCAAGGGGGTCTGGGAAACATGTTTGTGGGGTCCCAGCTGCTCCATAATTCAGCACAGAAGGGTGGAAGTGAAGGCTAAAGCACATGGGTGAGTCTCTGGCCCAGCATCTCTTAGCATTTGGTGAGATGAATATAAGGAGAACCTCACTGGGGAATTCTGCCTTACAGGAGATTTGGACTTTTTAAATAGGTACTTTGAGATGCCCCATAAAAAAAATGAAGATGATAACATTTATGCAGTTTTATGATACTGCCAAAGAGGTGCAGTAGGGTGTCATGGAGAGAAGTCCACAGATTGGAGGGCAGGTCTTGGCTCTGCCACTGACTCCTGGGTAGTTTGGGTTGCTCACTCTTCCAGGGGCCTGCTTCTGCTTGTGTGGAGTCCCTTCAAGCTCTAAAGTTCTGCTACTTGGAGAATAATTTTGCTTTTTTGAATGATTGTGGATTCTATTTAAATGATTGTTGTCATATCTATGATTGCTGAATCTTAATCTTTAATGCTGAATTCTTAATTAGCAACAGAACTCCTGTCTTAGTCCATTTGCTGTCATTTATAAAAGAATACCCAAAACTGGGTAATTTAAACAGAAAAAAAAATTATTTCTTACAATTCTGGAGGCTGGGAAGTCCAAGGTCCAGGTGGTGCGTCTGGTGAGGGCCTTCTTCTTGGTGGGGACTCTCTGCAGAATCCTTAGGTGGCATGGGGTATCATATGGCAAGGGGACAAGAACGTGTTCTCCTGCTTCTTTCTCTCTTTTTAAAGCCACCAGTCAACTCCCATGATAACCCATTCATCCATTAACTTTACCCATAATCCATGAATAGATGAATCCATTCACGAGGGCATAGTCCTCTAATCAGCTCTTAAATTAGCCCCATTTTTCAAATTCCGTAGTTGAATTTCCCACCCTGTTCATACTATCACAAGTGGATATTAAGTTTCTTTTTCTTTCTTTCTTTCTTTTTTTTTTAAAAGATGACTGGTAAGGGGATCTTAACCCTTGACTTGGTGTTGTCAGCACTACGCTCTCCCAAGTGAGCTAACCAGCCATCCCTATATGGGATCTGAACCCGTGGCCTTGGTGTTATCAGCACCACACTCTCCCAAGTGAGTCACGGGCCGGCCCAAAGATTAAGTTTCAACACGAGCTTTCAGGGGACAAATTCAAGCCATAGCAACTCCCAGTCATGAGATTGTTGCTAGGAGAAATCATGATTCAGTTTGCAGTCATCTGTTCACCAATATGGGAAAAATGGAAAGATTCAACAATGATCATTTTTGGCTCCAAGTGACTCAAGGGACCTCCAATATGCGCCAGCATAAGATTGGTTTTTCTTGATAGAACAACTTGGTGGCCATGCTATGTTACCTCTCTGCTGGTTGATGTGGTGGAAATTCAAGCAATTAATCATATAATTCCTGGCTTCAAGGAGCTTCTAATCTAGTTAAGGAGACAAGATGAACATGAGGAAATGATTAGATAACTATAGGACCAAATGGAGCTGTTTTAAATTACATCCTAGGTGCATGTCAACTTCCTGTTACTGGCATATGTCACTGGGCTTTTTATGGAGGAGGTCTTTCCTCTTATCTTCCTTCATCACAGAGAGACACACAAACCTCTGAGCAGCAGTGTTCAGAGCTGGGTTTTTCTGGCCTTGGCGTTCTACTTTGGCTCTCACTAGGAACTGCTCAGTGAAGCTGTGAGCATCTTTCATGACAGTTTCCCATAGGGTGTGAAATGTTAGCTTGCCACCCACCTTGAGCAGGTTGTTTTTTTGAGGCATTTGAAAGTAAAACAAAGTAACCTACCATTAATGGAAAGCTAGAATTTTTATCTACTTGTACTTCTGACAGGTCGGTTGATGCTGTCACTGGTGGTGTGTACCTTTTCAAAATGCTCCTTTTTTACTTGTTACTCCTGGGGTGGATTAATTCCTAATGTTCCTCTTTGACATGTTTTTTACTGGCACCAACAAAGCAATGATGCCATGCTCTCTCCACAGCTTTATTCTGGGGGTGTTGCCCATATTGTAGAAGTAACAGTCCTGCCTGCCAAGAATCTGCATATCTGCACAGGTGGGTGAAACTTTCATTTTGCACTTGGATGTTCAGGGGTCACGGAGATAAAGCCTCTGAGCTTTAAGCCTCTTTGATGTTAGAAGCAGCTTTATACATTGCACATGCAATGTTTCTTTTTCTTTCATGGGAAACTGGTTTTGGATACTTTTGAAAGGGGGCATGGAACCAAATTTGCCTTATCTGTCATAGGGCCACCAGTTCTTTATGGTAGTATGGAACAATAGTATGGAACTGGGAAGTGCTGCCTGGGATTGAGTTCTGATTTCAAATTTTCTTTAGACAAGTTTCTTAACTTCTCTGAGATTTAGTTTTCTCATAGGTGAAGTGGTGGAAAAACAACCTGACAGGGTTAGATGTAACAGAGTTGCAGTGAGGATAAATTTAAATAATGCACATTAAGTGCTTAAGACAATGCCTGGTATATAATAAGTGCTTAATACATGTTAGTTATCTTTATCATCATCTCCACCACCATGATCATTATCACCACAGCTACCATTGCCATTGTCATCATTACCATGACCGTCAGCATCATCACCAAGATAACCACCACCACCACCACCATCACACCACCGCCATTATTATCACTGTCATCACCACCGCCATCACCTTCAGCAGAGCATCAGCATCATCACCACCACCGGTAGCAGCATCCCGCCCTCCCAGAGGCTCTCTAGGTCCTTATATGTAGCACTATCCGGCAATGACGCAGACCTCAGGCCCTGCTCTGCCCTAGCCTTGGCTATAGTCACTGTACCTGCAAAGAAGAGCGTGAGGTCTTGACTCATGGCCTCTTCTTTGCTGTCCCTCTTTTCATTCACTGGTAAGGCTGTGGCTGTGGAGCGGTCCTCTGAGCCTTGCTGTTGTGGCCTCTCGGACTCTGAGAATTGGCTGCCTCCTTGACTCATATCATGGTGGATTTAGGCCATACCTGTGATGACTTCATTCCTTGAGACACTGGTTGTAGGGAGTTCAAAGAATTTGGGGGCAGATCAAGGAAAAGGATATGACTGTGATGCTGCAGTAACACATGCAAGTTTAATGTGGATGGTGCTTTGACAGGTTTGCGTGTGGGGTGAGTCCCTCATGGCGTGAGACTGTCCAGGGGCTAGGGCATGGGGTCACTACTCAGAAGGTAAGGAGGGTCAGGGAGTTCCTGGAGGAGTGGGGGATTGGTGAGGGGGCTTAGGGGGTCTAGATGATGTCGGTCAGCAGCCTGACAGGGAGCCCCTGGGTCAGAGAGCTCCAAAGGGCAACAGTGACCAGGGGGTTGGTTTTTGTAGCCCTAGGATTATCTTATCTGTGGCTAGCAGATGTTGGGTGCAGTTTTGCAGGGCATGCAAAGCAGGCAGGCTTTAAATGGCTACAAATGTGGTTATTTGGGCTATGCTGAAAACAACCAATGTGTAAAAATTTGAGTTTAGCACCAGCGGACTGTTGACCTCATGTGTCTCAGCCCGCTGTGAAGAAGTAAACAACCTGGGGGCCAACACACAGAGGCCACCTTTGGCTCATTTAGCTCACACTGGCGTGCTGGCCCTGCTCTCTGGTCAGGTCTGCTCCCTGGCCACCCTCTTCTACCTCAGTCTCCTCCCCTCAATCGTCATCTACCAGATGCTGTGCTATGCATTTTAAATGTGTCACCTTATTTAATTCTTGCAGTCCTATGAAGCAGTACTATCATTATTCCCATTTTATGCATAAAGAGATGGAGTTGTAGAGTTCAGTGATTAGCACAAGGTCTGTCTCTTGGAGGGCACAGGCAGTGATTCAGGCTGCTCCGCTTTGTGGGGCTACAGGTCACGGCCTAAGGATGTATCAGAATTTGACTCCACGGGACCTGATATGCTCCCTGGAGTTCTCTCACACAAATACAAAGCAGTCACATTCACAGTTATCACCTGTGTTTTCTTGACTGTTGCTTCAATATATACAGAATGCCAGAACCTCCTCCTCTCTCCAAAGTCCCCTTCAAGTATTTCTGAGAGTTTGAGGGATTTCACAAATAAGTCTGCTCAGCTCCGGTGGAATGCTGGCCTCAGATCGATGCTCTGCTTTTGCCGCAAACCATCACTCCTGCCAGACCTTGCCACTATTTTGGGCATCAGTAGCACTTCTGCTTGCTACTCCCACCCCTGTTGAGTGTGTCCCCACTTCCTCTGTCTCCTTCCTTGCATTGAAGTCGTCACAGACACATTGGAGCCCTAGAGATGCCCAAGGTATGGGGTGGTCCAGAGAGGCTCGGCTGCCAGTGTCAGACCAGACGGACACCCCATGGCCTGTCCCACAGGGCTTTATTCTTGGCCGAGCTTGGCATGCCTGACTTCCTCTGAATCCATCCCCGGAGGCATCACCTGAAAATGGGTTTCTGGCAGGATATGCCAGGAGTTTGCAAGAGAAGGGAAATTTTGGTAAAAACAAAACATTTCACTGTTCAGGCTGACCATCTGTTTGCTGTGGTGGCAGGAGGCCACAGCTAAGATTTGGTACGAAGAAAGATATAAAAAATCTTACAAGGCTGACACAGACCTGTTAAATTAGCCTGAGCTACCCACCCATCACAGTTTAACTACCAGTAAAGGGGCTACGGACATTGCCAGGTAGTTTGACCATCTTCCCTTGGTCTGAACCTCCTCTGCCTTCAACCCACTTGATTCCACAGTCTGCTCCTGGACCTGCGAACTTGGTGTTGACACTTACTGTCTTAGAGGACTTGGGTTTAGGCCTGTTCCCCCTCATTCACCACATGGGCCAGACTTGCCCTCCTAATGCAAGTTGGGCATTTGGACAAATACTCAGAGAGAATCTGCTATATATTAGTTTGCTAGGGCTGCCATAGCAAAGCACCACAGACAGGGTGGCTTAACCAACAAACGTATTTTCTCACAGTTCTGGAGGCTAGAAGTCCAAGGTCAAAGTATGGGCAAGGTTCTTCTGAGGGTTTTCTCTTTGGTGTGCAGTTGATCATTGCTAGGGACTGAATTGTGTCCCCCAAGAATTCATACGTTGAAGTCCTAACCCTCAATGTGGTTGTATTTGGAGGTGGGGTCTTTGGGAGATAATTGTTTAGATGAGGTCATGAGGATGGGGCCCCTATGATTAGATTAGTGCCCTTATAAGAGGAGATACCAGAGAGTGCTCTCTCCACCCCCCTACACCTGCATATGCCTGGGAAACTCCACCAAGACACAGTGAGAAGGCAGGCCCCTCTGCAAACCAGTGGAAGAGCCCTCACCAGACAGACACTGAGACAACAGGCACCTTGAACTGTGAGGAACAAGTCACTATGGTTTAAGCCATCCAGTCTATGGTATTTTGTTAGGGTGGCTCAAGCTGTTTTCTCCCTCTGTCTTCACATTGTCTTCCCTCTGTGTATGCATTTCTGTGTTCTAATCACCTCGTTTTAGATGGACACCAGTCATATTGGATTAGGGCCCATCCCAATGACCTCTTTTAACCTTAATTACCTCTTTAAAGACCCTATCTCCAAACACAGTCACATTCTAAGGTACTGGGGGTTAGGACTGCAACATATGAATTTTGGGAGGACACAGTTCAACCCAAGACACTGCTATATGCTTTGGCAAATTCTACCAGGAGGTCCCCAGTGCCAGGCCACTGTCATGAATGATATCTCACTGCTCCTTTCTTCTAACACAGAAGCCAGAGTGGCCCTGTTTAAACCTGAGTCAGAGCATGGCACTGCTTTATCCAGCGTCTTCCCATCTCACTTAGGAGAAAAGCCAGAGATGTACAGAGGCCTATGAGGCTCTATGTGTTTCTTCACCTTTCCTAAGCTGACCTGATTTCCTTCTGTTCTCCACTTTGATCACTTTATTCTAGCTATGCTGTAATACACCAGGCATGAGGCTACCCCAGGACCTTTGCACTTACTGTTTCTTTTGCCTGGAATGCTTTTCATCACTCATCTTTGTGGCTCTTTCCCTCTCTCACTTCCCTTAGGTCTTTCCTCAAAAGTCACCTTTTCAGTGAAGCCTTCCCTTCCCACCACATTTGACTTTCCTCTCCCCTCCTCCAACATTTCACAGTCCACTTTCCTGCTTGACGTTTCCTGCTAGCAATTACTACCATCAACTGTGCCAAACATTCACTTATTTATCAAGTTTATTGTCTGTCTCCCCAATCAGAATGCCAACTCCACAGGGCAGATACTTCGATTTTTCCAGAATGGTATCTCCAGTACCCAGAGCAATGACTGGTGTATGGTAAACACTCAATAAACTTTTGCTAAACGGATGAATAAATCTGAGCAGAGTTTAATGGGCATTACAATGAGGGCAGTGTCCTCCTTCCCCGTACCATCAGAGTTCATGGGATTGTGGGGATTTTAGAGCAGGGAAGGGCTCCGGTCATCATGTCAGTTAACTCATTCAACCCTTTATTTTCCAGAAAGTGATTTGAAATCTGGGAAGAGAAAGTGGCTTGTCCAAGTTCACAAGGAGACTTGCCCCCCTGCCTCCTCTCAACTCCTTCTATGGGGCTTCCGCCATCCCACTACCTAACTCTGGAAGGGTCTTTCTTCTAATGCTTCTTATTTTCAGGACAGAACATTTTTTTTTTCTCTCAGCCTCTAATATAGGACTTTCTTTTCTCCACCAGAGACAATAAATGGAAATATATTTTTAAAAGCGAAGAGCATTGTACCAGTGGAAGAAACCTTTTTTATTGGTACTGAAAGGTTAACTTGTAGCTAATCACAAATAGTTTCTTATATTAGGTTTTCTTACAATGCAGCCAAATGATGACTTTACCCGTCTTTCTTCCAGCCTCTCCACTGAATAATGTCAAAGAATGCCAGCCACCACAATAAAACCCACACCCTCTGTCCCCTCCCCTTCTGTCTGGCAAGAGGGGAGTTGAAATCACAGTGTGTCAAGCAAGGCTGTAAACATTTGAGCTGCTTTCCCTCAACTTTTGGGAGGGCTTCTTTGGGATGACAAGGGGACAAAGGGTTGAAATGTAAATTACCATGCAAATTGCCACAGTGTTTGAACTTAAGACACCTTTGCCTTTTGCAGCTCAATGAACTTGAGCTTCTGTGACTCCCACTGAAGGGGAGACGTGAAGTGCCTTGTAGAGTTGAGCGGCCGAGCCACCTAAGCCACCCCACATGCTTGACTCCAGTGAGCTGCTGTAAATACCAGCACTTGCACACTTGCATGGATGCCAAAATATAACAACCCAAATGGAGCATGACTTGAGGTGCTCAGCTGACCTTTTTGCAGGTTTCTTCTTTAAATGCCAGTCTTCGTAGGGCACCTCTGAACAGTTTTGTAGGGTGATAATATGAGTTTGTTTTGGAGACACAAGCAATGCCTACCATATTTAGGTAGGGCATGTAGATGCTGTGTTTTTCTTTCTTTTTCCTGTCTTCCTCCCTCCCTCCCACCTATCTCACTCACTGGGCCAGTGAGGAAATGGATGGCTCCTGTGGGAGGTCTCCTTTATCTTTGAGTTTTACACGTGCTATGGATTGAATGTGCCCTCCAAACTCATTGAAGCTCAACCCTCACTAACAGTGCTAAGAGGGTGGGAAATCTGATTCTGTTAATTGGAAGGTGGAGCCTTTAAGAGGTGATTGGATTCTGAGGACTGTACCCTTGTGAATGGATTGATCTAGTCATAGAGTAATGGGTGGAGGTTTAATGGCTGGTCATGGGTGGTTCTGATGGATTGATAAGGAGAGTGAGTGAGAAGGTTAGCTTTCTTGCTCAGGCCATTCTCACCATGTGATACCCTGCATTGCCACAGAGAATCACCACCAAGAAGACACTCACCAGATGTGTTCCCTGGACCTTGGACTTCCCAGCCTCTGAAACTGTAAGAAATAAATTTTGTTTCTTTATAAATTACCCAATTTCAGGTGTTCTGTTGTAAGCAACAGAAACTGACTAACACAGTATGCTTGGTGCAGTAGTCCTGTCCCTGAGCCTGTGACTGAGAGGCATGACTTCAGGGTACCTCCTTATGGACAAACATCTCTGACTTTTGTTTGCTGGCTTCTTGCCTCCATTTCCATGGCTACAACTGCAGTGGCAAAGGCTACGGTCCACATCCAGAGGTGGTGGCTGTGGTTTTTGACCACAGTTGACAGCCGCTGATTGTTGGCTTCTTCAGAACCCTCATCTCATCTTTCATTTGTAGAAAGTGACTCTGTGAAGGCCCAACCCTATTTTACCAATGAGTAGGGGACCATAGAAAGTGCTCTGAATAATTTTTATTGTTGTAGGCAAGTTTCTGAAAAGTGATCAGAGATGCATCTAATTCAATGGTCATAGTGCCAAAGTGGCATCATAGTTCACGTTTGGAGGCGTTTTTGTTGTTGTTGTTGTTATTTTAGTGTTTTTTTTTTTTTTTTTTTTGTCGTTTTTTCGTGACCGGCACTCAGCCAGTGAGTACACCGGTCAGTCCTATATAGGATCCGAACCCGCGGCGGGAGCGTCGCCGCGCTGCCAGCATAGCACTCTACCAAGTGCGCCACGGGCTCGGCCCGTTATTTTAGTGTTAAAAGGAACACAATACCCATGATTAATATTTCTTGACCTTTGTGTGCTGGACACTAAGCTGAACATTGTACATGTTTTTTCTAATTTAAACTGGACCACAAAGCTTTAAAGGTAGGTATATTAGTCAGGGCTCTCCAGAGAAATCTAACCAATAGGGTGCGTGCGCGTGCACATGCTCGTGTGTGTGTGTGTGTGTGCATGTGCACGCGTGTGCATGTGCACGCGTGTGCATATTTATCTATCATCTTAATTTTTTTTTTTAAAGAATTGGCTTATGTGACTGTTGGGGCTAGCAGGTCTACAGTCTGTGGGGCAGGCCAGCAGGCTGGAGACCCAAGGAAGAGCTGATCTTGCATCTTGAGTCTGAAGATAGCTTGGAGGCAGAATTCCTTCTTCCTCGGGGCACATCAGCCCTTTTTCTCTTAAGGCCTTCAACTGACTGTATGATGCCCACCACATTATTGAAGGTGATCTGCTTTACTCAGAGTCTTCTGGTTTAAATGTTAATTTCATCTAAAAAGCGTACCTTCACAGTGACATTTGGATGGGTGTTTGATCAAATATCTGGATACTGTGGCCTAGACAAGTTGACATGTAAAATTAACCATCACAGTAGGTATCATTTCCTTTGCATAGGTGAAGAAAACAAGTCTCAGAGAAATGAATTCACTTGCAGTGGTAGGCTGACTAATGGCCCCCAAATATGTCCATATTCTATTCCCTACAACCTATAAAAGTAACCTTACATGGCAAAAGGGATTTTGTAGATGTTATTGAATTAAGAATCTTGAGGTGAGGAGATGATTCTGGATTATCCAGGTGAGCCCAATATAATCAAACGGTCCTTGAATGAGGGGCACAGAATGAGTGGCAGGAGAGAAGGAGGCGTGATAATGGAGGCAGAGGCTGGAGTGATGCACTTGGAGGATGGAAGAGGAGCCACAGCCTCTGGAAGCTGGAAAAGGTGAGAACATGGATTCTCCCCTAGAGCCTTCAGAAGGAACCAGCTCTGCCAACACTGTGGTTTTATCCAGTGAAACTGATTTTGGATTTCTTATCTCTAGAACTGTAAGAGAATAAATTTGTGTTGTATTTAGTCACTGAGGTTGTGGTCATTTGTTACCAGAGCCATAGGAAGCTAATACACTTGCCTAGGGTCCTGTAGTTAGTAAATGGTCGAGTTGGGATTTGAAACCAGGTCAGGCTAACTCCATAGCCTCAGACATGTAATACCACGATCACCATCAGTCCTGTCGATCCCTCCCAAACAGTAGTTCTGGAGCCCACCCCTCTGCTCTCCTCCCACAGTCCTTGTCCAGACTTTAAACACATGGTTACAACTTACATAGATTAACTGAAATAACAGGGGAAAGCTAGTCATATAGGAGAGAGGGATTGGGGACAGGAGGCTGAGGGGTGAGGAAGATAAGACCCTCTATTTTTCGGAGTCCTGCTATGTAGCAAACACTTGATAAACATTGCGCTCAGTTCTCCCAACCTCCCCAGAAGGAGTTGCTATTATTATCCCTATTTTGTAGTTGAGGAAACTGAGGCCAAGAGAGGTTAAGTAACTTGCCCAAGGTCACACAGCTAGTAAGTGACAGAGCTGGGGTTTAAACCTAAATCAGTCTGGGGCCAACTTTCTGGGGCTTTCTTTCTTATACTTGTTTCTAGAGAATATTACAGCAGAGCAGCAGCAGGAGAGGAAAATGTTTGTAGAAACTGGAGAGAGCTGATGCTGAGGCTCCTTGTGTTCTTCCCCTTCCCAGAAACCTCCATCTCAAGTGTAAGGTTCAAGTTCAGGGTCAGGGGCCCCCACATCGTCTTCTGCACTCTTAGGCGGGTCGTGCTTTTCCAGTCTTGGAAGAACCTTCTGCTTGGGTTTCCCTCCCCTCTGTCTTCTGTCCTTTCATTTGCCCTCTGGGCTTTGGGCTGTCATTAGCATCTGCTGATGCAGCATTTGGCCACCTCCGTGCCCCCTCCTCTCTCACGTCATCCCCCTCTTCCATGATCACTGCTGCCGCTTCCCTTCCACTCTTCCATCTCGGCCACCCAGGAAGGAAACATCAGGATGAAGGGGAGCTAGGCTGAGCAATGCTTTCTAAAGAGATCTGACCAGATGTCCTTTGCCCGTGGGGGGTTGATGCACAGCCTCCCGGTGTGGGGGCAGCCATGCCTGGTCCTGCCACCCTGGTGAGCTGAGCATCCAGGGGACTGAGGATGATTCTAGCAACCAGCAATGACTGGTGACATACTGCTGATTCTCATCCGAGCTTATGACTTAACAAAACAGGTTATCAACAACATTGGGCTAAATATACCATGTTTATTTTTGTAATAACTTGTTTTGGCAGTTATAAATACTCCATGAAGTCAGCTTAGAATGTAGTCTAGCAGCTCTCAGACAACTGCATAATATTTCAGATGCGCACATTATTTTCTATGCAGAATCCAACATGCAATTTCCAGCCAATTCTTCGCTATCCTGAGTGATGGAGGGAGATTGGGTACAGATAGAACCTGTGAATAATCAGCTTAGTGTGGGGTTACAACCTGAGGCTTCCAAACTGAGAATCTTACTTCATAGTAGATGCTACTAGAAGAAATGTTCAAGGAAGTTTTCATTGCCTGCCAGGTTCCCCTTTGTCCTTGGGTAGCAGAGAGCTGAAGAGAATTGTCAAAACTCCCTTCCTCTACCCCCTTTATCCCCTCTTTCTGCCCTCACTTCCCTCCTTTTTTTGTCACCCACCCTCCCTTCAAACAATTGCTGTGCACCAACTTTGTGCCAGGCACTTTGCTGCATGCTAGGGATAGTGGTAAACAAAACCAATTGAATCTACTGTCCCCTCTGCCCACCCCCCCGCCGAGTCTATGATTTACTGTGATGGTAACTAACAAGCAGACAAAGAAATCATTACAACATGTGATCCATTCTCTAAGTAATAACTGGGAAGGAGGGAGAGAGGCCAGGTGGGGCACCTTCCTGGAGCAGTCAGGGTGGCTTCTCTGTGTGGTGACATTTTAGCTGAGAGTGGAAGGATGAGGAGCCCACTGGACGGTGGAGGTGGGGAGTGTTCCAGCAGAGGGACCAGCCACACACGGGAAGGTCTGGGAAAGAGACTGACTGGATTGAGGAACTGGTTTGATCCTCTCTATTTATGATATTTCCACCAAGAGTGGGAGGAGGGCTGCTTGGCCGGCACTCGGGAGAGTTTGGCAAGGTTCTTCCACGCCCTTCCTCTCCCCGTCCCTGCCCTCTCCTCTCCCTGTTGGAGACTCTCTCCTCTGCTGAAAACACCCCTTGCTGTCTAGTAAATTGCTTCCACCCTCCCTCTGTCACCTCCACTCCTCCCACCCCACCATGTCCATCCCCGCTCCTCCGCCACTGTCACCTTGCTGTCTTCAGCTCTGAACCCACAGCCACATTTCTGCTGTACCTTCCACCTGCTCCCCAGTGATATGCCAGCGAAAAAGCAGATCCTGATTTGGATCACCCTTCTTCTCTACCAATGTATTCAGCACCACACTCGTCACCATCAGCCTCACAGCTTCACCAGCAGTGGCAGATTGGCTCATTATTGCTTTGATGGGTCCTGAGGCCTGGCCACCAACAGCCTCGGCCACCAACTCTAGACTCTCCTGGACCTCTCCTCCCCAGTCTCACTCCTCTTCCTCCCCTTTCTGGTCCATCTCTCATCTTTCTCCTCCCTGCTCAGCACTACCATCGCATCTCTGCTCTGCTCTGCCCCCGGGGAAGCCCAAACTGGGGAAGAACCCGACTGTCTGCAGCATGTTGCGGAGGAGGCAATGTGGACTTTGGAGTCAGACCTGGATTTGACTTCCAACCCCATCCACTGAATGAACCCAGGACCTTTGAATTACAATGGTTGGCCCATGATCATTGTGAGGATTATGGAAATAATGATGCAAAAATGCCTGGCATTTAGTAGGTGCTTAGTAAAAGGGCAATTTCTTCTCATCCCAGTGGATGCTGGTGACTCACAAACGAGAAATGAACCATCATGCCATCGCCTGCGGCCACACTCAGCTTGCGGCTGCCTTTCAGCACCTCTGCTGCTGAGAAATCAGTCTGGAAACAAAGTGAAGTCTCTCCAAATACTTTTTAAGTTTTTGGTTAAAAATGCTTCATATTTTTTAAATTATGCAGCAGTACATTAATATATTCTTGCAAAAACACAAACAACAGATCAAAGGAAAATTTCCCTGCACCATTATTACCTTCCACCACCCAATCCCAGTTTCTTCCTGATTACTAGCTACTATTAAGTATTTAGAGTATAACCTTCTGAACTTTTAAAAATACATTCACATTTGTATGTGGGGGGGGTTTGTTTTGTGTTTTCATTATTTATTTTTAATAATAGAAATTTATTTCTCATAATTCTGGAGACTGGAAGGTCCAAGATCAAGGTGCTAGCCGATTTGGTATCTGGAGAGGGCCTGTTTCCTAGTTCATAGATGGCACCTTCTCGCTGTGTCCTCACGTGGTGAAAGGGACCATGTTTTTATTGTTTAAATAACATATATCATAATGCAAATATTATACTGCAACTTGATATTCACTTAATGTTCTTTCCTCAATAGTAC
The DNA here is from genome assembly GCF_027409185.1 of Cynocephalus volans. NCBI lineage: Eukaryota > Metazoa > Chordata > Mammalia > Dermoptera > Cynocephalidae > Cynocephalus > Cynocephalus volans. The sequence continues at coordinate 283,351,619 of NC_084460.1, forward strand.
ATATAGAACTAAATCTTCTGTTTAGGAGCTGACACTCTGTTTTTAAGTTTTATTATGAAAAATTTAAAATACAAGTACATACTACCCAGCTTCAACAATTATCAATTCATCCAATCTGGAAAATCTAACCTGACTTACTTTCTTCTCCTCCTGTATTGTTTTTTTTTTTTTTGTGACCGGCCACACTGCGCTCAGCCAGTGAGTGCACCGGCCATCCCTACATAGGATCCGAACCCGTGGCGGGAACACTGCTACGCTCCCACCGCCACACTCTCCAGAGTGCGCCACGGGGCCGGCCCACCCTCCTGTATTGTTTTAAAGCAAGTCCCAGATATATCATTCTATCTATAAATATTTCATTTTATATTTCTAAAAATTAAGAGCTATTAAAAAATTATAAACATAATATCATTGTCACACTTAAAAAAATGAACAATTCCTTAATATCAGCCTTTATCTAGTTTAAAAATTATTTATTTGATCCCATTAGGATCCACACATTTCAATTGATAGTTATATCTCTTAAGTCTCTTTAAGCCTATAGATTCCTTCTCCATTTCTCTCTCTCCTTTCTCCTTGCAATTTATTTGCTGAAAAGATCTACCTTTTTACCTGTTTCATAGTGTTCCTGGTAGGGATCTATCATTATTTCAACACTCTCCTATTGATGGGCATTTGCATTATTTTTGTTTGTTTGTTTGTTTATTTTTGACAGCTGGCCAGTGCAGGGATCTGAACCCATGACCTTGATGTTTTAACACCACGCTCTAACTAACTGAGACCCAGCCAGTCTCGTTTCGGTTGTTTTCAAACTCTTACTGTCACACATATGTTGGAGTGAACACCTTAGTATAAGATCTTTGTGCACATGTGCCAACACTTCTCTAGGTGGCTACAAAGAAGCGGATATGCAAAGTTAAAGGGTGTGTACTTGGCTGAACCATATAAAATACTTATAGGTCAAAGATGGTTGAATATTGGCAACTTCATATGGTTCAATCTAATACATTTAAATTAAAATTGCCAAATTGCCTTTAAACATACCATATTAACTTACCTTACTCCCAACAGTTTATAAGGGTACCCATTTCCCTATATCATCACCACAATTAAGCTGATGAGTGTTTTCTATGTTCTGCAAATCTGATGAGTAAAGAATGGCTTCCATTGTGTGTGTCAATGACTCTCAAGAGCCATGTGGCAGCCTGATGGGAGCCAGCTCCCCTGAGCATGACCCACACAAGATGGGCAATATTGCTGGTAGCACCGTGTCAAGATAAAGTGAGTGGGTGAGCTGCAGGCAGAGAGAGGGGATTGGCCACATTTTCAGGTGGATTCTTTCTATCACTCCTTGGACTGAGCCATGATCGCTAAGGCAGGCTTATACTTGGTTGAAATATAAAGCCATTCAGCTGAAGCCAGCTGGCTTCATAGCTTGTGGCTATGTAGGTAGTCTTCACACCTGTGAAGGCATCCGCCCTGGCTAGTGAAGAGGGATGACAGGGACTGAATGTTTGGAAGGACACCTGGGCATCACAATGGATGGGCCCCTGTTGTCCTGCCAGCTTGGCCTTTCAGGATCTAAGAGGTTTCTTGCACCTGCTTCCTTAGTTAAGAGACATAGAACTAGAAGGAGGGGTGAGGGGGTTGTGGGTATGGGTAGGGAGGAGCATGTGAGGTGGTGGAAGGGACACTGGAGTAGAGAAAAGGAGACCTAGTTCTGAGACCCTATTTTGTCCATTAGAGGAATGCGACTGGGCCAGTCATCAGTCTACACTGCAGTCGTCCCATCTAGAAAATACCTTCCTCCCTCCCCTGCCAGTGTTGACACAGTAACACTGAGTCCGGGAGGGCATTAAAAAATGTGCTCTGCAAAAGCAAAGCTTAGCATTCAAAACCCACAGACTCTGCAAACTAGAGAAATGCCCCCTTTCCTGGTAATTATTCAGTAATTATTCATATAAGAAGGATTTCATTGTTATGTTTCATATACTCATTGCAGTTGATGGCCTTTTAATAGTGGCATTGAGTTTGTGTACAGAAAGGTTATTCATTTTAAGATTTCTGGTCCTTAATTGTTATTTGTTTTGCTTGGTTCCAGTGCACTATAAATTAGAGATATCGATAGAGCATATTTGTCTTGGCACTATGGCGTATTGTCTGTAGTGAGCGCTGTTTGGCCTGGCACCAGCCTGGATTTCCCCCATCTGTTTCTGATGTTTACATTGTTAAAGATACGACAGACACATAGGACACGGCCACATGCAGAGAGGGAACTTTTTCCACTCCAGTGCATCAAACAAGATCTGAGCCTGTAATAAGCACAGCCCTAAATTACACTTGAGCCTGCTAACGTCCAGGCCCAGCTCCTGCAACGGGGGATTGATTGTGCGGGCCCCGGGGTTTTCACTCCCAGGAATGCTTTTAGCAGGCTCAACAGCTCAATCTTGACAAACTCATTTTTGCCCTGCATTTGAAGGGAAAATGCACGAACTGCATTCCAAATGGTACCCTAAGTGGCTCCTGAAAACTAAGGATGGGAAGAGTAAGGCATCAGTCCCCAAAGAATCCCAGCGCTGTGTCCTTGGGGCAAATCTATTCCAGGGGCCAGAGACTGTGAGGGATTGGTGCTTTTTGTCAGCTCTGCTTCTGCAAGCCCACCTCTCTGCAGCAGCAGGAGAAAAGCTGTTTCTGTGGACAGACTGGTCCTACCCTCCAAGCAATTGTCCCACATGGTTGCCCCCAGTCTGCTAAAGTGGAGGCCTGCATCTTTTTGTAAGGAGGAGATTTTAAGTTTTCTCATAGTATAAGAGACCACAGGAGAGGAAGAAAGGAGGGGGTGTGGTGGGCTGGGCAGGGGAAGGGCACTTGGAATCTGTGGAGAGCAAGGCTTTGAGGAGAGAAGGGCCAGAGACCGTGTCCTGTTTAGGCTTCCTAAATGAATGAGCGTGTGTGGCATGTGTGAGGTGTGCACACGCATGGAGGGATGGGAAGAGAGAGTGAGGTTGGGTGTATGTAGCACAGACATCTTTGATGGAGGCAACCAGCAACCTCTTGGTTCACTTAGGGCAGGACTTTGACATCTGCTGTCTCAGTGTTTTCCACCAGGGAATCTTGCTCTGCACCACTTCAGGTGTTGCTCTTGGGTCAGAGCAAAACTTGCTTTCTGTTGCTAACTTGTTTTCCTCTTTCAGTTCCCTGAAACAAAGGCGCTAGGAGGTTGGGGATTTTCAGAACTTGAAGAGAAGAAAATATCTTCACATGCTTAGGTTCTGTTGCAGTGGAGTGGAAAAGTCTACTTTTTTTTTTTTTTTTACCTGCCTTACATGTTTGTCTTAGTCTAATCCAGTGCCCTGTTTGGGTAGGTCTAGCTTCCCGTGGGAAGAAACAGGGTGGCAAATTTTGTGGAATGATTTGAAGTTGTAGGTCTGTTCAAGTATCTGATAAAATTCCCTAATCTAAGCCCTCCATCTTGTGCCAGAAGCACTCTCTCCTAAACAATTCTCCCATTCCTCTTTCTAATCGATTCTCCATATTTCTGCATATTTTAGTCAGGATGAACTTTCTAGAACATTTGTGGAAAGATAATATATTGAGATATTCCTCGGCGTTTTGCTCCTGATACCTTTTCCCCTACCACTGTGCCTCCTACCTCATGCCTACCTCTGAAGGGGGTGACCAGATTCTGTGCTCAACCCCAGGAGAGGTGTGTGTTTCCTGGGAGGAAAGTGAGAGTTTCCTGAAGAGAAGCGAGCTCCCTTCTTAGCTTTGTTTTCCAAAAGCTCAAAGTTCTCGAGAGGATTATGTGAGGAAGGATCAGGGAGGAGGAGGAGGAAGAGAGGGAGGGGCAGTGAGGGTCCAACCTGCTCAGGGTTGCGCTCTCTGTACCTCCCGGCTGGCTGCTCCTCTTCTGGAAACACTCAACCATTCCCTCATCATCTCCGCATTCTTCAAAATCCAGCTCAGACGTGACCTTAGGAACTCACCTCTGACTCTTCCTTCCTGGGGTTGTAAGTGCTCCTGTGAAGCCCGCCTAACACCCTTTGTCTCCCTCCATCCCAACACTTACACTGCTGGGCTTGGGTTGCCTGTTAATAGCCTTCATTTTCTTGAAGGCCCCCGTCTCTGGGCTGGTCCTGGTGCTCCAGCTCCTCTGCTGGGTGACGTTGAGTCAGATCCCTTTACTCACTTGTCTGGTGACAGGGCAGGGTTGGATATCTCCCAAATCCCTTCCAGTGCTAATATTCCCAGGGAAGGAGGACATGGATCCTTGATCAAATAAAAATGCCCTACTCTCTGTTCCTTCTTAACTCCACCGTCTTCCCCACTATAGCCATGGTTTCTTCAGGGGTTGTAGGGTTAGGGAAGGGCAGGCCTGCAACCTACAGATCCAGAACCTTCCCTTTTGAATTGGGCATCCTCCATCAATTTTTATCTCAGAAAATGGCATCACCATCTGTCCAGTTTTGTAAGACAGAAACCCAAGAGGCATCTTTGATATCTTGCTGTCTTCCCCGCTGTCCCCATTCGATCCACTACCTGGCCCTAGATAGCTTCTAAATATCTCTTGAATCCAACCATGTGTCTTTGTTTCCACCCCCAGCACCACCTCCAACACCACCCCCTCCACGTTTCTCCTGCTGCCATCACCTTGCACCTGAACTGCTGCAAATGCTCCCCAACTGGTCTCTGCACATCTACTCTATCTTCATTCTCCCATTTAGGCTCCTCATTGCAGCCAGAGTGATCTTGGAATTCAAATCTGACTCTGACACTTTCCCTCTTAAAGCCCCTTGATGGTTTCCCATTGTTTTTAGGAAAAAGATAAAAGTCCAGCTGTGGCCTGCAAGCCCCTGCCTGCCTCTTCAACCTCTTACCTCAGGTCTCTACTCAGGCTTACTTTTCCACTCAGTCTGGTGTTCTAGTTTTTTCACTGCGTGCTGCAGGATATCATCTGTCACGGGGCCTTTGCACATGCTTATGACCTGTCACAGTTGCAATTTTACAGTTGTGAGTGCAATTATTTGATTAATATCTGTTTTCTTTAGACTGCTAGACCTAGGAAGGCAGAACTATGTCTATTTTTGCTCACCATTGTATCTCTTTGCATGGTACTTGGCACTCACACATTTGTTGAATAAATTTGTGAAGAAAGGAAGGAAGGGCAGGTGTAGACACATCTTGGTCAATGTTTGTATGCTCACTTTATTGGAACATATCCAGTTTTTGATACTAATTGGTAACTACTAACATTTAATAAGAAGAAACTTTACATGGGAAGCCCTGTTCTCTGCATTTTGTTAATCAAAACCTTAATATTCTAAATAGAATAAAGATTTGTTCCACCGTAAAAGGTCCCATATGGCCTTTAGAATTAGTTCTAATAAAATGATGAATGGCTCTTCACTCCATTAACAAATGATCATTAATTTTAATTCATATGTATGACATCTGTTCCTGATCTTTGTCCTTTCGAGTGTAATTAAAATAATTGTAAATATGCAGCCCATCATTAAAAGTTACAGGTAATTACGCTGTGCTGCATCTACTCTCCAGCCAGTGAGACTGTATTTTCTTGAGGGTGGGGTCCATTCCAGCTGGGTGCCCCATCTGCTCCACAGGAAATGAGTTGTGGTGTGAGGGGACAGCAGTGGGGTTGGTCTGTTTGGGAAGCGACCATTCAAAGAGATGGCCTGAAGATGGACTTCTCTCTGAAATGACCACGAGCCATTCTCCAAAGGGCAGCCCTGCTATTGTGGCCTCTTTGCTTTCTGGCCCATGTTTGTTTCAGGAATCCACCCAGAAAATGGTGGCATTTCAAGGAACTGGAAAAGTCTTCCTTCTAGCTCTCTCCTCCAAAAGAGTCTAATTAAATATGCTTGAGATTTCTATAAGAGATACAGTGTTCCTTCTCATGATTAGAAGGGCTATGAATTAAAATGTCTTTGAAAGGGGAGATATCTGAATTCCCGCTAAAGTATAAATGACTGTTATGAGCTCATTTCTTGAGAGGAAGCTTTAACATGGGAGCGATCATAGGTGCCTAGGGTACGGAAACTGCTGTGGATTGAATGTTACCCCCAAACTCACTGAAGTTTGATCCCTGTTGTAACTGTGTTAAGAGGGTAGGAGATCCAACTATGGTATCTGAAAGGTGGGGTCTTTAAGAGGTGATTGGATCATGAGGACCATGCTATCATGAATGGATTAATCCATTCATGGAATAATGGGTTAATGGTTTAATGGGGTATCAGGGAGTGGTTCTGCTGACTTTATAAGGAGAGCAAGTGAGCATGTTAACTCTCTCGCTCTTGCCGTTCTTGCCATGCGATATCCTGGTTGCTATGTGATACCCTAGTCGCCATGGGACCCTGTTGAGTTCCCACCCAGAATAAGGCCCTCACCAGATGCATGCCCTGGATCATGGACTTCTCAGCCACCCAAACTGTAAGCAGTAAATTCTATTTCTTTATAAGTTACCCAGTTTCAAGTATTCTGTTATAAGCGACAGAAAACGAACTAATACAGAAATGGATGCAGTAAGAGAGGACTAACAACACTTGTTGCCTGGGCATTTCCAGAATTCTTAGGCTTCACACTTTACTGTGCCCTTGTCAGAGTAACAGGAGACCCTGGCAGCAGGCAGCATGTGGAGGGGATTGCCTCTGGGGTAGAAGCTTGGTGCCAAAGAGGTTCCTTGGCTCAGTTCTAGGCTGACTCCTGGGAAACCCACAAATAGGGACTGTCTCAATGTCTGCAGGAATCCCTGGTCCCTGGGATTCAGGAGAAAACCGGCCTCCATCAACCACAGCAAATCCACTCCCTCATTAATCCTCTCATACCTCTTTCTGAGAGAAAACGGGCTCTGTCATGAATGAAATAAAATTTTTACTGTACTGGGGAAAACTATGCAAGTGTGGTGTTTTCTATATATGTGAGTCTGAACTGTTACAGGGAAATTTTATTGTAATAGGGCCCATGATCTCAGAAACCAGATTTTTATCCAGAGGCAATTCTACTTTTATAACCACATCAAATCAGTGGAACATATGAGCTTATGACGAGTTTGTTTCTCAGATCTGCTGTGTTTGTGAAACCAATTTCTGCTCTTGACATAGGTTTGGCCATGACGTTGTATCAGAGGAAAGGAAGGGCATCTTGCTCCCTTCCTCCTTCCTCCCTTCCTCCTTTCTTTCCTCTCTCCCTCCCTCTTGCTCTTCCTGGCCCCCATCCCCACCCTGTCCCCCTCTGTCCCACCAAAGGAAGGGTTTAAGAGTTTTATGGAGGGATCTGTTTTCTTCTTTGAGCCCAGGAGCGTGGGTGTTAGTGATGCTGGTCCTAGGAACAGGAAGGAGAAAACTCCTGATCTCCTGTCCCTCATCCCTCTTACACTTTCCTCACACTTTTAGGGGTTGGGTTGGGGTGGGTGAGACAAACGCCCCTCTGATCACAGCCCACACGTAAGCAGAAGAGGTAACGGTGAAGTGCACAGATTTGCTACCGAGGAGTTGGTGTGAAAGATAAGAAGCCATAAGCATCTTTTCTGTTTCCTCCTGGGGCCTCTTCCCTGTTGAAAGCAAGGCGGTTGTAACTTGCCTTGACTTAAACTGGCTATTCCCAAGTAAGTGACTTAGTTGTTTGATTTTTCCAAGATGTGACTTTCTCCATTAATGACCGTGCAAGTCTTTAATCTAAATGTTTAAAATATCACCTTTGGAAATATCTAGGCATGCTACGTTTGACGGAAAGGGACCATTGTTTCTTGCCTTAAAATTGACTGAATTTGAACCTCTGTTTCAATCTTCCTCTAATGCTGACAACCTAATAGGTGAGGCACCTCTTCTACAGTTGGCAGGAGGAAATCAAATTCTCTATGTGGAAATTTGGATGGCTAGGTGGAGAAATAACTGCACTTTTCTTGGTAAAAATGCATTTAGTGTATTTAGCTATATGTTCTGGAAAAAGGGAAACAGTTTCTCTAAGAAAGGTCAAGTGCGAAGAAAAAGGTGCCTCCCAGAGCTAACCACTGTTGAAATTCTTCCAGACATTTTCCTACATCAACCTCTGCATATTTCTAAAAAATCATCTATATTACACTTAGCTACTTTTTTCGCTTAACAATATTCTGTGTGTGTTTCTATGACAATATATAAAAATCTACACCCTGTTTTTTTAAAATGGCCACATAAACTCTAATTGTATGGATACACATTAATTTACCTAAGTCCTCTGTTGAGATATGCTGACGTTGTTTTCTATTTCCACTGCTATAAATAACTCTGGGATAAACATAGTTGTTATACCTTTTTAAAATCTGCCCAATTACATTCATAGAATGAATCTTAGAATCCCTGAGTCAAAAATATGCCTGTTATAAAAATTCAAAGAAAATGTTCCTCTAACTCCAGCACCTCTCTTCCCCATACACAAAGTGGTATATTTGCATGTGTTTTGTTAAGCTTTGGTTTTAATGAAGATTATTGAGACACAAGAAGGATAACAGTCCATTACATAACAGTAACAAACAACTCCTGCTAGACATTTTTCTTCTGATTCTTCTTCTCCTATTTCCCCACTCCTTTTTCCTTGTATCACTCAGCTACTCCCTTGAGTCTCTTTTACCTCCTTTTATTATGCACAGAATGTTTCCTCTTCCATTTGGAACCTGGTTGCCAATCTGTCATTCGTTGATTCAACAAATACTCATTAAGTGCTACTGGGTCATGTCCTGTTCTAAGCTTAGGTGTGCAGAGGAGAACCAAAGAGACCTGGTCTTCCTGCAGTTCACCCCTGAGAGAGAGAGAGAGAGAGAGAGAGAGAGAGAAAGAGAGAGAGAGAGAGAGAGAGAGACGTGTGCTAAGATTTTGAGATCTATTTATTCCTGAACCTCTGCTATTTTGTTTTACTTATGTCCCTTTAAAGTACATCTTAATATCAATCAGGGCAGGACCCTTAGAAATGTTTTTAAAGGGATCAGTTAAACAGACTTAACGGGCAAATGTTAACGGAAAAGGGGAAACTTACAGGGATTGCTGGATGGGATAGGAAACTCCCTTCTAACTGGAAAAGATTTTGGTACCCCTGGGATTTTCCCATCTTCCTGGGAGGGACCAATGCCTACTTCACATATAGGAAACCTGGGCCATCCAAAAGTTCAGTCAAAGCAATTTGCTTCCTTCTCAGGTCTAAAAAGAATTGGGTAGAAAATATCGACGTTTCTGGGACTGAAATGATATGTCCCTGGAATGGAGTAATGACTTTAGCCAGCGTAATAATCAAACTGAGTTGCAACATCCTCTGTGTAGTTCATTGATGCAAAATTGATCATGATGAGAGGAAAAAAATTCATCATTTTATTCAGGCCATGGCTAACCCGATTCCCTTTAATGTACCCCAAGTATAAAATGCTCATATTTCTTAAGAAGATTTTCCTTTTATCTTGATTTCTAACATGTTCTATTTCCTTTTAAAATTCAAATAAATATCGACTTTTTATTGTTGTTGTTGATGAATAACTTGTGATGTAGATTTTTCCTATTTGTGAGTTTTGACCTACTACTGTACTTCCTAGCCTAAGTGGAAATTGATTTTAGGAAGTCAAAGGATACAATTCTGTTGAACGGTTTTCATTTTACAATGATAGTGTAGTAGTAAATGAGGACATTAGAATAAACATCATGAAGTCCTGGCTGTGAGCATCGATAGTGTTTTTTTAATAGCTATTAGAGTTATTGAGTTTTCCATTTTATACTACCACTTGTGATTATGCTGGAGTAAGCAAAAAAGAGGAGGCTCTGGTTTATTATTTTTTGGATTATTCTTTGATGCATTAAGGAGGCATACCGGATTCAGAATGCAAGATGTTGGTTGTAGATCTAGTCTTGAATCTTACTAGCTGTGTTACCTTAGTATGCTATTTCTCTTCTGTGAATCTCAGTTGTACTTTCTGTGAAATAGGGAAAAAAGACTCTCCTTACCCATATTTAGGATGGCTAAATGAACAGAAGAAGAAAATGCATGGAAAGCCACTTTGTAAAAGGCAAAACGTGATCAATCTGAAGATACTGTTTAGGGATTGTGCCTATAAAGTGCTAAGCAAATGTCTATGGACACAAAATACTGATCAAATTCTCTCTGAGTGGTACATTGTAAATAACCCATTTATCCCACTTTTTGGTTCTGATTAGAACAGTCCCAATTCAATCTGTCTTTTTTTCTTTAAATGAGCAGATCTAGGCTCTTCTCTCTGTGTGGTTTTTCTTCCCCTAAGAACAATCACTTCTTCATCAGACTCACAGGGAACTTTTAAAAAATGCTGATTGCAAGTTCTCACTCCGGATCTGCTGAGTCAGAATTCTCAGAGTCTGGCCCCCAAATCTGTTTTTTTTTTTTTTTTTAAATTTTATTTTGTCGATATACATTGTAGCTGATTAATGCTCCCCATCACCAAAACCTCCCTCCCTTCTCCCTCCCCCCCTCCCCCCCAACAATGTCCTTTCTGTTTGTTTGTTGTATCAACTTCAAATAATTGTGGTTGTTATATCTTCTTCCTCCCCCCCCCCCCGGTTTGTGTGTGTATGTGTGTATGTGTGTGTGTGAATTTATATATTAATTTTTAGCTCCCTCCAATAAGTGAGAACATGTGGTATTTCTCTTTCTGTGCCTGACTTGTTTCACTTAATATAATTCTCTCAAGGTCCATCCATGTTGTTGCAAATGGCAGTATTTCATTCGTTTTTATAGCTGAGTAGTATTCCATTGTGTAGATGTACCACATTTTCCGTATCCACTCATCTGATGATGGGCTTTTGGGCTGGTTCCAACTCTTGGCTATTGTAAAGAGTGCTGCGATGAACATTGGGGAACAGGTATACCTTCGACTTGATGATTTCCATTCCTCTGGGTATATTCCCAACAGTGGGATGGCTGGGTCGTATGGTAGATCTATTTGCAATTGTTTAAGGAACCTCCATACCATTTTCCATAGAGGCTGCACCATTTTGCAGTCCCACCAACAATGTATGAGAGTTCCTTTTTCTCCGCAGCCTCGCCAGCATTTATCGTTCATAGTCTTTTGGATTTTAGCCATCCTAACTGGGGTTAGATGGTATCTCAATGTGGTTTTGATTTGCATTTCCCGGATGCTGAATGATGTTGAGCATTTTTTCATATGTCTGTTGGCCATTTGGATATCTTCCTTAGAGAAATGCCTACTTAGCTCTTTGGCCCATTTTTTAATTGGGTTGCTTGTTTTCTTCTTGTAAAGTTGTTTGAGTTCCTTATATATTCTGGATATTAATCCTTTGTCAGATGTATATTTTGCAAATATTTTCTCCCACTCTGTTGGTTGTCTTTTAACTCTTTTAATTGTTTCTTTTGCTGTGCAGAAGCTTTTTAGTTTAATATAATCCCATTTGTTTATTTTTCCTTTGGTTGCCCGTGCTTTTGGGGTCGTATTCATGAAGTCTGTGCCCAGTCCTATTTCCTGAAGTGTTTCCCCTATGTTTTCTTTAAGAAGTTTTATTGTCTCAGGGTGTATATTTAAATCCTTAATCCATTTTGAGTTGATTTTAGTATACGGTGAGAGGTATGGATCTAGTTTCATTCTCCTGCATATCAATACCCAGTTATCCCAGCACCACTTGCTGAAGAGGCAGTCCCTTCCCCAGTGAATAGGCTTGGTGCCTTTGTCAAAGATCAGATGGCAGTAAGTGTGTGGGTTGATTTCTGGATTCTCTATTCTATTCCATTGGTCAGTGTGTCTGTTTTTATGCCAGTACCATACTGTTTTGGTTATTATAGCTTTGTAGTATAGCTTAAAGTCAGGTAGTGTTATGCCTCCAGCTTTATTTTTTTTGCTGAGCATTGCTTTGGCTATTCGTGGTCTTTTATTGTTCCATATAAATGTCTGAATAGTTTTTTCCATTTCTGAGAAAAATGTCTTTGGAATTTTGATGGGGATTGCATTGAATTTGTATATCACTTTGGGTAGTATGGACATTTTCACTATGTTGATTCTTCCAATCCAAGAGCATGGAATATCTTTCCATCTTCTTGTATCCTCTCTAATTTCTCTCAGCAGTGGTTTGTAGTTCTCATTATAGAGATTTTTCACCTCCTTGGTTAACTCAATTCCTAAGTATTTTATTTTTTTGGTGGCTATTGTAAATGGGCAGGCTTTCTTGATTTCTCCTTCTGCATGTTCACTATTGGAGAAAAGAAATGCTACTGATTTTTGTGTGTTGATTTTGTATCCTGCTACTGTGCTGAAATCATTTATCAATTCCAACAGTTTTTTTGTAGAGGTTTTAGGCTGTTCGATATATAGGATCATGTCATCTGCAAACAGGGACAGTTTGACTTCATCTTTTCCAATCTGGATGCCCTTTATTTCCTTCTCTTCTCTGATTGCTCTGGCTAATACTTCCAACACTATGTTGAATAGGAGTGGTGAGAGTGGGCATCCTTGTCTAGTGCCTGTTCTTAAAGGAAAAGCTTTCAGCTTTTCCCCATTCAGGATGATATTGGCAGTGGGTTTGTCATATATGGCTTTAACTATGTTGAGATACTTTCCCTCTATACCTAACTTATAGAGGGTCTTTGTCATGAATGAGTGCTGAACTTTATCAAATGCTTTTTCAGCATCGATAGAGATGATCATATGGTCCTTGTGTTTGAGTTTATTAATATGGTGTATCACATTAATTGATTTGCGTATGTTGAACCAACCTTGCATCCCTGGGATGAATCCCACTTGATCGTGATGAATAATTTTTCGTATGTGTTGCTGTATTCTGTTTGCTAGTATTTTAGTGAGGATTTTTGCATCTATATTCATCAAGGATATCGGCCTGTAGTTTTCTTTTTTGGTTATATCTTTACCTGGTTTTGGTATCAGGATGATGTTTGCTTCATAGAATGAGTTTGGGAGATTTGCGTCCGTTTCAATCTTTTGGAATAGTTTGTAAAGAATCGGTGTCAATTCCTCTTTGAATGTTTGGTAAAATTCTGCTGTGAATCCATCTGGTCCTGGGCTTTTCTTTGTTGGGAGCCTTCTGATAACAGCTTCAATCTCCTTTATTGTTATTGGTCTGTTCAAATTTTCTACGTCTTCACGGTTCAGTTTTGGGAGCTTGTGTGTGTCCAGAAATTTATCCATTTCCTCCAGATTTTCAAATTTGTTGGCGTATAGTTGTTTATAGTAGTCTCGAATGATTCCTTGTATTTCAGATGAATCAGTTGTAATATCGCCTTTTTCATTTCTAATTTTTGTTATTTGAGTCTTCTCTCTTCTTTTTTTTGTTAGCCATGCTAATGGTTTGTCAATTTTATTTATCTTTTCAAAAAACCAACTTTTTGATTCGTTGATCTTTTGAATTGTTTTTTGGTTTTCAATTTCATTGAGTTCTGCTCTGATCTTAATGATTTCTTTCCGTCTGCTAACTTTAGGATTGGATTGTTCTTGTTTTTCTTGTTCTTTAAGGTGAAGTGTTAGGTTGTTCACTTGCCATCTTTCCATTCTTCTGAAGTGAGCATTTAATGCAATAAATTTTCCCCTCAATACTGCTTTTGCAGTATCCCACAGGTTTTGGTATGATGTATCATTGTTTTCATTAGTTTCAATAAACTTTTTGATTTCCTGCTTGATTTCTTCTTGGACCCATATGTCATTAAGTAGAATGCTGTTTAATTTCCATGTGTTTGTATAGTTTCCAGAGTTTCGTTTGTTATTAATTTCTAGTTTTAATCCATTGTGGTCTGAGAAGATACATGGGATAATTCCAATTTTTTTGAATTTATTGAGACTTGATTTGTGACCTAATATGTGATCTATCCTGGAGAATGATCCATGTGCTGATGAGAAGAATGAATATTCTGAGGTTGTTGGGTGGAATGTTCTGTAGATATCTGCCAATTCCAATTGGTCTAGAGTCTTGTTTAGATCTTGTGTTTCTCTACTGATTCTTTGCCTAGATGATCTGTCTAATATTGACAGTGGAGTGTTCAGGTCCCCTGCTATTATGGTATTAGTGTCTATTTCCTTCTTTAGGTCTAATAGAGTTTGTTTTATAAATCTGGCTGCTCCAACATTGGGTGCGTACATATTTATGATTGTTATGTCTTCTTGATGGATCAGTCCTTTTATCATTAAGTAGTGTCCCTCATTGTCTCTTTTTATGGTTTTTAGATTAAAGTCTATTTTGTCAGATATAAGAATAGCCACTCCAGCTCGTTTTTCTTTTCTGTTTGCATGGTAAATCTTTTTCCATCCTTTCACTCTTAGTCTGTGTGAATCTTTATGGGTGAGGTGGGTCTCTTGTAGGCAGCATATAGTTGGGTCCTGCTTTTTGATCCAGTCAGCCAGTCTGTGTCTTTTAATTGGGGAATTTAAGCCTTTAACATTAAGAGTTGTTATTGAAAGGTGTTGATTTATTCCTAGCATTTTATTGGTTGTTTGGTTGTCTTAGGTGTCTTTTGTTCCTTGCTTTCTGATTTACTGTTTGGTTTCTTTGTTTGTTGGTTCCTTAGGTTGTAGATAGTGTTTTTGTTAGCTTGTTTTCTCTTCATGAATGCCATTTTTATTGTACTAGCGGGGTTAGATTTTTCTTAGGTTTTTATGGCAGTGGTAGTTATTTTTCAGGAACCAAACCCAGTACTCCCTTGAGGATTTCTTGTAAGGGTGGTCTTGTGGTAGTGAACTCCCGCAGTTTTTGTTTGTCTGAGAAATATACTATTTGCCCCTCATTTTGGAAGGATAGCCTTGCAGGGTAGAGTATTCTTGGCTGGCAATCTTTGTTTTTTAGTATTTTGAAAATATCATCCCATTCCTTTCTAGCTTTTAGGGTTTGTGATGAAAAGTCTGATGTTAACCTGATTGGGGCTCCCTTATAGGTGATTTGACGCTTCTCTCTTGCAGCTTTTAAGATTTTCTCTTTGTCTCTGAGTTTTGCCAATTTGACTATGACATGTCTTGGAGAAGGCCTTTTTGGGTTGAATACGTTTGGAGATCGTTGAGCTTCCTGGATCTGAAGATCTGTGATTTTTCCTATACCTGGGAAGTTTTCTGCCACTATTTTGTTGAATATGTTTTCAATGGAATCTCCATTTTCCTCCCCTTCTGGAATACCCATGACTCGGATATTTGAGCGCTTGAGGTTGTCTGATATCTCTCTCAGATTTTCTTCCATATCCTTGATTCTTTTTTCTTTCTTTTTGTCTGCTTGTGTTATTTCAAACAGCCCATCTTCAAGTTCAGAGGTTCTCTCTTCAACTTCGACAAGCCTGCTGGTTAAACTCTCCGTTGTGTTTTTTATTTCGCTGAATAACTTCTTCAGTTCAGCAAGTTCTGCTACATTTTTTTTCAGGACATTGATTTCCTTGTATATTTCCTCTTTCAGATCCTGTATACTTTTCCTCATTTCATCATGATGTCTAGCTTAGTTTTCTTGTATCTCATTCAGTTTCCTTAGAATTATCACTCGAAATTCCTTGTCAGTTATTTCAAGGGCTTCTTGTTCTATAGGATCTAGAGTATGAGATTTATTAACTTTTGGTGGTGTACTTTCTTGATTTTTTGTATTTCTGGTGTCTTTTTTTTGGTGTTTATTCATTGTTGCAGGGGGTTTCACAGTCCACCGGTTTAAGACTAATGACTAACTAGGATGTTGCTGTGGTTGCCAATTTGGTATGGCTCCCGCTGTGACTGCTCAGTTGGCCTCTAGTGTCTTGTGTGTGTGGTTGCCTCGGGTCTTGGGCTTCTCCGGGGATCCACCTTTCTGGTCAGCTTGTACTCTGCTGGGCTGGTGGATCACGTACCACAGGGTGTGTGATCTCTGTTGAGCTTTCACTTTCTGTACAGGACTTCTCCCCGTTCCGTTCCGTGTGCTCTGGCCCAGGCTGTTAGATCGTGCAGTGGCGACCCCACCGGGTGTGTGGTTTCTGTCGAGTCTCCGCCTCCCTGGCCGCACGTCTCCCCCCTCTGTGCACACTGTGCTGGGCTGGGGCGTGTCTTCTGCACCCCTCGTCTATCAGCTGGGCCTTCAAGACCCTGCTCAGCACCGCCTCGCCCAGGAAGTCTACCAGGTTTCTGCTAGGCACAGACGACCGGTCTCTCTGGGTGACTTTGTAGCACTGTGTAGATCTTTCTCGGGTCTTGTTCACCTTTGTATCCCCCCGGTATAAACCGAGTCTAGTGCCCGCCTGCAGCCTGCTCTCCGGCAGGTTCAAGCGGACCTGGGAACTCTCCTACCACACTATTCCCAACCAGAAATTCGTTAGGCTTTTTTCCAAACTGGTGGTCGCAGAGATGGTATCTGCCTCCCAGTAACAGGAAGTTTACCGGGGCGGAGTCCAGGGTGTGGTGGAGTGACAGTCGGCCCGCCCGTAGTTCCTAGCCCTCCCAAAACTGGTCGGGACGCCCCACACCCCCAGCCCTGCCACAGAACCGTGGAGGGAGTGGGAGAGGAGGTCGGCCCGCAGGGTCCGGAAAGCCCCGCGCCAGGCCAAGCAAATGGGCTCAGTGATGGCCGAGCAGGGCGGAGCTGCCCGCACCTGGGAAAATGGAGGCAGCACCGTGGCAGTGAGTGGCCTGGTGGTGCAGGCGGGAGCCGCGTGGGCATTCACCCCCCGAACAGAGCTGTGCCAGGGATCACTCACAGTGCTGTGCCAGGTCGGGCGCTCGCTCTGTCTCTGGTTTGTTGCCTTCTGTGTTCTCGGCGCTGCTGCCTCGGGCTGTTCAGTCGCGGCGCCGCTCGGGCGCTCCCAGGAATCTTCTTTAATGCCGGCCTGAAACCTCGAATCCTGAATAGGGCAGCTGGCCGCCTTCAGTGCGGCCCCAGCCTCTGGGATCCTGGCTGCATCCACAGCAGCCCTGGCGCCTTGTTCCCTGTTTCAAGACTCGCTTTTGCAGCTAAGAATCAGTTCTTTTCCTGCTCCACACTTCAAAGCTGTTGCCTGTAAATGAGGCAGCCTCTCCTGCTGGGGGCAAAGTGGCGTTGAGCCCCCACGACCGGCCAGCAGCAGCAGTCCTCCCTTAAGAGATGGCCAGAGGAAGGTCCACAAGTTTCCCGGCTGCCTGAGGCCCAGTGGCCACCTTTTCCACCTCAGCTACTCCGCGCCAGCCGCCGCAGCCGCCGCCATCTTGAAACTGATCCAAATCTGTGTTTTTAACTAGCTCCGTAGTGCTTCTGATGCATGGCCAGGCTGAGGGCTACATGTGGTAGGTAGTACCAGGGGCGAAGTTTCTGTCTCTTGCTCTGTCAGATACTTGCTGAGTCTTTCTGAACCTCACTTTCCTCATCAGTAAAGTGTCTCTGTTTTTAAGCTGTGATCAAAGTCCAAGAGCAAAGGTGCTTCAGATACTCTGTAAATAATAAAGCATTGATAGCCAATCTGCAGATTTAAACTGTTCTGAGAACCCCTCATTGCTTTTATTTGTTTGATAGTCTGGGATTCTGCAAGCTTTGGTTTGATTAGGCCCCACTAAGAACCTTTGTCCTCTGTTTCCTTCTACCTCTGACCATCTTCAGTTCTATTGCCACAGTAAAAATGCTCTCAGAGGAAAGTGGTATAAAACTTCTTTCTTTTGCTTCATGTTCTGGTTATTAAAAGTCAGCACAAATTTCATCCACGTTGAGAGACCAGCTTTGAGGATAATTTGGATCTTCAAAGAACACTCCTCTGGCTCCTTGAAAGTTGTGTTAAAGCAATTAAATGTTATTTGAAGGAAAGAAAAAACGCACGCTGACTACTGAATAACAGGAAGAGTCTTAAAAAAAACAAAACAATCCTTACCCTGGGATCAAAGCCAGAGAGACGAAGTGATCAAGTGCAGGGGATGAGGGGAGAGAATAGGAAAGGGAGGCATTAGGATGACTTTGTTCAATTAAAGACGTGAATGCTCAGTTTGGGGATAGTCTTCTGAATTCAGAACAATAGCTGGCAACAGAAACATGAATGGCCCCATGAGAACTCACAATGCAAGAAACACTGGGTTATGCATCTCCGTTCAGACAAGGGGCCAAATAAAGGAACGAAACAAACAAGTGGACATAATTGTTTGCCATTCAAGGGAGCCACAGGCTGCTTGGCATCTGGTGTATGCAGATTCAGGAATGCACAGGCGACTTCACTTGGAATGACAACTCTTATTCCAGAGACCTGGGAGCCAGATGAGAACGGGCCTGAACTGTGCTCTACACTCTTCATGCAGAACAGTATTATCTCGGCTTCATTGCCCAAGTTATTCACCAAACTTGGCTCCAAAAGACTTTTACTGTTTCCAGTACTCAAATCTCTCCTACAAAGAACAAAGATATGCCATTACTGAAGATATTTTGAAAACATGTAGCAGATTCTGGAGAGAATCTCCAAAAAGGAGAAGCAAAATTCTTTTGAGTAATACTGTGAAGACATGCCTGGAGTCCCTGTGCACCCACTGAGGGTCAGCCCCCGCTGAGGGGTGGCGTGCTTGGTGCGTCTGTTGCTCTGTTCACAGAGCTTTCAGAGGATGAAGAAGAGCGGGCTGCAGACACATGGGGCCTGTGAGAGGGGCTGCATCACATTCTGTAGGACTAGCTGACTAGATGCAAGAATTCACAAAGCACCATGTTCTCTGGGAGCAGGGAACCTATGTCCTGCAGAAATAGGACATACATATTAAAAAAATCTAACTCAGGTGATCTGGTTTTGGTAACTGTACTATGGTTCTATAAAAGAACATCCTTGTTTTTAGGAAATGCACCCTGAAGTATTCATACAGGTCAGGAAAAAAATACATATATTATAATACATGGAGAGAGATGAAGACAGAATGAGTATGATCAATCGAAGGGCACAAAGTCTGGGTAAAGATTATGTGGGAATTTCTTGTTCTATTCTTATAACTTTCCTATAAGTTCAAAATTATATCAAAATAAAAAAGCTTCAAAAAGACCCCTCCAACCCCCCAAAATCTAACTCTACGAGCCACTATGTGCTAAGGGCATTAATTCATCAATTCTGGGCCATGTAATAAGGGACGGAAAGATAAATTCTTAGGCCAAATACATCTGGGAAACAGATGAAGTAAAGTGGATTTTTTTAAATTGCAGGACTTTTCATAACATTTGCTATTCTAGAAAAGTGATATTGTAGGCAGCATTTTCCAAGTGTATTTGCTCATGGAATCATTTATTTGCATGTTATCTCTTGGGATAACATTCTGTGGAACTCACAGTGCAAAGAAACTGGGTCAAAGATTCCAGGGGACCTTACTTTGTTTCCTCTTCTCAGAAACCAGGTTATGGACCCTGAGAGAGCAAACGATTTCCCCAGGATCACACAGATGGGCCACATCTGGAAGCAGTATACACCACTTCCACTCCCATTCCATTGGTCAGAACTCAGTCACATGGGCATGCCTAAAGCAAAGGATGCTGGGGAGTGTAGTCTGACTGTGTGCCCAGGAAAAAGAGGAAATGGATTTGGAGATCAGACATCCAGTTTCAGCCTTATCTCATAACTATGCTGTAGGATAGGTAACATGAAAAACAAAATAATTTGTTTTGGATCATACAGCTAGAAGCTGGCATAGACTTTATATCTTTATAAAAGAAAATCAAACTTGTACTTGTTAAAAAAAACTGTAGAGAAGTGTGTAATATGAAACATAACAGTCCCGTTTGTTAGAGACCGAAGTGCCAGCCCTATGTGGCAGGTCCCCATAACCTCATCTGCAGCATCACTCCACCTGCCAAGGTGCTTGGACTGACTTGAGCCAGGTGAGGATGCACACTGGTGCTCAAATAAACAACTGCACGGGGAGTGTGCCTCTTCCTTAATGCAAAAGTCACCTCCCCTGCCCTGCGGGTGGCCTGGTTGAGAAACTGCACAGATTTCTATTCACAGAGAACGTAATGACTCTTCCATTTCTGATCTGTGTTTATTTGGTGACAACTGATGGAGCCTGAGACAAGGTTAGGAGGTTAGAAAAGCATCAGATTGCATGGCTGAAATGAGTTGAATGTTGGTTGAAGGAACAACCTCCACACACTCAGAAAGAGTGATTATTATATTTTTAATGTCAGTGGCCTGGTTTAATTTTCTTTGCTAAATAAAAGCATGACTTCAACAGTAGTTCCAACTTTGATATGATGGTGCTCTTTTGACCCCTGCTTTTCCCCTTATGTTGAAAGATGTTGATTCTAACTCAGCCCCATTTAAGCCTATGGCAATTTAAGGTTTTATTTTGTCATTTACACAGAGAGGTAATTTAGTTGGATTATTGTCAAGCCATCTGTAAAGAGGAGTATTTGTTCCAAGCATAGGAACACCCTTTGGTTTTGCTCTCTCTGACATTTGGCAAAACTCACCTTTGTTCTTTGCTGTACGATTCTCCCAGGTGTCTCTTATCTCCCAGGAACACACATCGTGTTCAAGTGCTATGGCTTTGTTAGAAAATAGGTTTTAATTCTCTTAAGGTAAGACATTTTCCTCATTTACTTTTCATTCTTTCAACAAACATTTATTGACTACCTTCTAGTGCCAGGTCCCCAGAGCACAAAAGTGAATAAGACAGTCCCTGCCTTCCAAAACCCCAGTGTCTAGTGGGGTTGGTCCCATTGTTATAGGATCTTGTACTGTGTATTGTGGGAAGCCTGGTTATCTTATCCTGTTTCAGGGGCAGTACAACACATTGATTGAAAAGACTGAGCACAATCTTGATATTCTTAAAATCCTAAAATGTGTCTTCCTAGTCATGTACATAAACATAGATAATTATTAGTATAAAAGGCAGTTAAACAGGAAGTGATGATGTTATCTCTGGAAAACAGCACACCACTCAAAAACGATAAGGAGCAAATCACTGAATTTTACTTTATTAGATAGCAGCTCCCTATTAAATAAATTAATGAAATACATAAGGGAAGCCCTGATAGGAAATAGCCTATATTCTGCCTTTTCCTTCCCTTCTTCCTTCCCTTCTTCCCTTATCTCTTTCCTCTTTTCATTCTTCCTCCTTTCCTCCCTCACTTTCTTACTTAACATTACCAAAAACCTGCCATTTACTGAAGGAGCCCCTGAGGGAGGTTGTGGAGATACACAGGTGAATAGGGTTCAGGCCCGTCATAATCTCACAGGAGACATGAGGTGGAACTCCAAGTCTCTGCCATAAAGATGTGATTTGACATCACATCCCTTGCTGACTTTGCCCAGCCAGTCTTTCAGGAAGTGTAGGAAAAGTGAGCAATTAATTCATCTGCTTGCTTTTATCTCTGCACGTTTATATTCAAAACAACTCCTCTAGACAATATGTTGTCCAAGAATTGGCTTTTTGTTGATTTGATAAAATCCAATCATTCAATTCATTGGGAGAATTGCTGACTTCCTTTGTTGTATGTTGCAGGGATCAGCAAACTATGGCCATCTGGTTTTGTACAGCCTGTGGGTTAAGAAAGGATTTAAAATTTTTTAATGGTTGAAAAACAATCAAAAGAAGAATATTGTGTGACATGAGAAAATTACATGAAATTCAAATTTCTGTGTCCATAAATAAAGTTTTATTGGAACACAGCCATGCTCATTGATTTACACATTGTTCATGCCTGCGCTGGCTACAATGGCAGAGTTGATTAGTCGTGATAGGGGCCATATGCCCCAGAAATAAAGCTGAAAATATTTACTATCTGGCCCTTTAAGAAGTCTTGGAACCTCTGGTGTATTGTTTTATTTGCTACTGGAGAAGGGTTAAAAAAAGGCAACTTATGATACGACAAGCAAACAGAAAGGACATCGTTGGGGGGGGAGGGAGGAGGGAGGGAGGTTTTGGTGATGGGGAGCAATAATCAGCCACAATGTATATCGACAAAATAAAATTAAAAAAAAAAAAAAAAAGACAACTTAAAACCTGGCTTCAGAACCTCTTCTCAGGGGGATATTATTTTTGTTTGAGAACCATCTGGATATGGAAGGAACAGGCCCCAAGGTATGCTGGAAGCAGCTGCTGTTCTATGTAAAAGTGGAGGATCGGTCCCTCTGTATCTCCTTGTCAAAGTAAAAAGATGGCCCTTGTAGTAAGATATGTCCAGGTTGGAATCCCAGCTCTGTGTGACTTTGGGCCAGTCATTTAACCTTTCTGAGCTTCAGGCTCTTTATTTGTAATATGAGAACAAAAATCGAATTTACCTCTCCTGCTTGTATGAGGATAAAATGAATTAATGTATATAAAGCACATAGCATAGACCTGGCCCATGGTAGACTTGCCATCTTGCCTAGCTATGAATTATGATTATTATTATATTTATAGGGTATAGGAAGATTAACCGAAATAGTATAATAGACTGCCAACTAGCAACATACCTTTCTCCATCCAATGGAAGATTACATGATGCTCAATCCTTCTCAGACCCAGGTCTGAGATCCATTCTAATCCATGGTGTCAGAGGTGTACACATTTGCCTCTGAAGCTATAACTGATAATAGGAACACCTGGAGGGACTGGGTCATGTGGCTGTTGAATGTGAAGGCTGACGGTGATTAATGATGTCATTGCATAGAGCCGACAGTGATTAGAGAGTCTTGTCTCCCCAGGGGTTTGAACAGGAAGAAATGGGTTCATGGTATGGTGCAAGGTGCAATATTTAGAATGAATCTAGTGATAGTGATAGAGATGGCTGTTAGATCGGTTTGCCAAGAAAGTAAGGAATTCTTAGCAAATGAGAGTATTTTACCTCATACAACGGACGCCAGGGGACACGAGGAATGTTTTTAATGACGACGAGTAGTTTAGAGCTTTTATTCTCAGCAAAAGTTTTCCATCGCCTATTCATTTAGAACAAACACTATTGGCTGGCTTATAAGCTACTTTCGAAAACCACGTGCTAAGTTAAATGAGTGGTCACCTTTTCACATGTAAGCAGTTGTTAAGAGCTTGGATTCTGGAGCCAGAATAACCAGGCAGATAAAAGCCTTGGCTCTACCATTTATTAGCAGTGACCTTGGGCAAGTTACGTCACCTATCTGTGCTTCTCTCGCCTCATCTGTAAATCAGGATTAACAGTACTACCTACTCATGCTGCGATGACCCTCACCTACTCGTATTTACACACACGTGCAGTTCCCTCCTGTGTTGTGCCAGGGTTTTCTGTGAGGTCAACAAATACAGTGGAAGTGGTGTTGTATCACTTACAACATTAGCTCATAAAAGGTTATGTGGCTTCAATTTTGTTCTCTGTCTGTCTTCTCTGTCCCTCTGTCTTTCTCTCTGTCTCTCTCAGATCCCTTGCTCTCAGGGAAGCCAGATGCCATGTAGCAAGGACACTCAGGCAGGAAGCCTATAGAGAGGCCCACATGGTGAGAAACTGAGGCCTGCTAATGGCCGCATGTGTGAGCTTGGGTGTGGATCCTCGAGCCCAAGCTAACTGCAGCTCTAGGTAACAGTCTGACTGCATCTTCATGAGTGACACTGAGCCAGAACCGCCAACGAAGCCTCTCCGAATTCCTGACCCACAGAGAGAATAATTGTTTGTTGTCTTAAGTGAATACATTTTGGGGTAATTTGTTACACAGTCTGGATAACTAATATAGTTCCTGTATGGTTGTTAGTATCTATAAAGCTCTAGAGCAATACTGGCCACATAGTAAACACCTATAAGTCTTTTTTCAACTACACACATAAATTTACATATCCATAACTGGGGGATTAGGGTAGGGGAAGGTAGTGCTTTTGATTGGTCAAAACCCAGATAGTCAAGTCTTGACTACTTCACAATCAAAGGCTTCTGTTTTCTTTAAGGCAATCTTGCCTGTTTTCACAAAAATCTGAAATAAGGGGAGACCCTGATTTATATTTTCCACAGAAGAGAGGAGAGATTGAAATAGTAAGTGCCAACGAAATTAGAAGTCATTTCAGTTTTTCAATTCATTACTTCTGGAGAAAAATTCAAGCCCAACTTCATTACTAGTGCTCTGTTTTAGTGCTGATGATAATTGCAAAGGCAGTATTTTAAATTAGAATGTATAAGACCACATGTAATTAACCTGTACAGAAAGGCTGAGACTTCATATTAGACTATTAAATCAATCCCAGCAGAATCGCTAATGCTGAGCAATTGATTTGAAAACACTGTATGGGCAGAGTAAAGAAGCTGGATGCTAATTACCATCAACGAGAATTTAGCACACTCCTTGGATATAGTTACAGTGGCAGGCTTTTTCCTCTGGCCCTTAACCCTCTCAAAGCTGAGAATTCAAATTAGTTCAGAATTGAATACTTAAAACAACTTGGAATTTAGGCGAGAGAGAATTTTTCTGCTACTCTGTGAGTGTGATGACCATAAGGGAACTCTCAACTCTCAAACTATCTGGGTGCCGTGGCTCTTAGTAGACTTAGTTTGTGCACATGTTCAGTAATGCTGTTGAAAAGCTGCAGGAAGAGTCTGTGTGCAGTATTTCCTCATGTAGTGGCCGTGAGTTTCTCCCTCTAATCCTCTACCCAGCCTTCTTTCAACCCCCATCTCTACTCTTATTTCTTCTTTTTTCTACCCTGTGCTGAACAAGGCCCATGAATATGGCTGGTTGCCTTTGTGCAGTGTACAACCTTCACAACTGTACAGTATGGTGCTACATGGAACACTCCTCCCTGAGCTGGGTCTGGTGGTGGGGTTGGGAGGATTAGAGATACGTTTGGTTGAATTGTACAGGGAAGGGACTGTTGCCTGGTTCTTTGGGGATAGCCAGGAGATTGCTAGATAACATAGTATATGTGGAGAAGGGTGGCATTGTCTCAGGATGACATGGCCCAGGCCAGCTCTGCCCTTGGCACTGGGGCAATCACTTCTGATGATGGCTGGGACAGATTTAAAAGCTTGCCACAATCTCTCTGATGCTTCTCAAATTCCTCTCCCCTTGAATCTTAGTGGCCTCAGTGAGCCACTTCTAACCATTAGAATGCAGTGAAAGTGACACTGCATGTCCTCTAAGGTCAGGTAAGAAGAGGCTGTGCAGCTTCTGTGTTTGTTTCTTGGAGCACTTTCTCTTAGATGCTCCATTAAAGAACCAAGCTACTATGCTGTGAGAAGTCCAGATCGCATGGAGGGGACAAAGGTAAGTGCCTGCTGCACGCAGTGACCCCAGCTGAGTTCGCAGCTGACAGTAGACACTGATTGCCAGCTGAGTATGCCATCTTGGATGCCCACACTGTTGGAACTTCAGATGACTGCAGCCCCAGCTACCATCTGACTGTAAATGCATGAGAGAGCTTGAGCTGATCCCTTCCCCAGTTCATTGTCCACAAAACCATGAACAAAAGAACTTAGCAGTTATTTTAAACCACTAAGTTTTGGGGTAATTTGGTACGTAGAACTGGTGCATAAGATCACCTCTTTGCATCAGTGAGTTAAAAGCTGAGCCTTGGTTAGGATTTAGGGGAGATAGAGAGTACCAGCCTTTTGCTGCTTTGATTGGAGGTTATTTAAGACTAATTAATTTAGAGAAATGGAAAATGGTCATAGTCTTAGGTAATAATAAAATGTTACTTTACTTTGCCAAAAGTGTTTTGTAGTAGGTCTGGGTAGAAAGAACACAAATCAACAAAACTCCCTGGAGTTGGCTCATTGGTTCCCCTGTGGTTTTGCCTAGATATTTTCTTGTTCATATTTTTTGTTACATTTTACAAATATTTGAGGCTGGGAAGACTCATATGTTAATGGGTTAAATTTGAGGCTGCTGTACTTGCTCACATTGTCAGGAAGAAAAGCAGCTCTTTTAATAAGATTTAAAATGCCTTTCAATTATTTGCAGTTGGTTACAGCCACCTGAGGAATGTTCCATACCAATAATATCTTAGTGAAAAAAAGTAAAAAAAAGGAAGAAAAAAGTTCTTTAATAGAGTCTGACATTACTGTTTTTAAAACTTCTTGGTCATGACCCCACTGAGTTGTGCCACATGGAGTTTGTGCCATATTCAGTTTATTGTCCAGAAATCTTCCATGAAACTCAGAGATCTGAAGGGAAACAAAAGAAAATCCCATCTGAAGCCTTCATTTAGCCCAAAGTTGCCAAAATGTTCAGGGTTTGAAGTTGAGTAATTTAGTTTTCCTTTTTCATTTGTCTGAGATTGATAACCAAAAGTGTGATTTAGGGATTCAAAGAGATTATTACCCAAACATAATTTATATTTAATGTTTTGTACAAACAAATTACACTTCAGGAAATTAATGAAACCTACTGAGGCTTAATATTCTATGGGCCATAGATTTATTTGGAAAAGCTCCTGCTTTGGAGGCATGGTTGTTACTGTGTTCCAACTGGCTGCTGAATTAGGTAGCCTGTTTCTGTCTGGCTAATTTAACATGTCCTGGGTGGGGGAAAGGTTAGGAAGGGTTACAGTATTTGGTCTTAGGGACATCAGTCATGACTGGGGGTTGTCTCAGATTGATTCATTGGGCCCCGTTCTTCAATTTCCAGGTTGCACTATGGTTTTGCATGTTTCAGAAGACCAGTCCTCCAGCATGTAAGTTCATACAGGGATAAGACCAAGGGATGTGGGAATGGAGGAGTGACAGGGGACGTGAACACAGAGTTCCATCTTTTTTTTTTTTCTTTTTCATTCCTTAGCTCTGCAGGGCAGCAGGGGCTACAGATCCCATCTTAGGCAACAGGCAAATTTGGTTACGTTTGGCTTCTAACCCTTTCAGGAGCCCACCGGTGCCTTTTTCCATCAATCATTTATGCTTTCTTTTCTCCTTCTCATCTCTCTGAGTTAGCCTAACAGAGGTCTGGCTTTTAAAATGGACACAGATATGTCTTATATAAATTATGCTTTATAACCTTGAGCTGAGAAGGTAGAGCAGAAATCAGGCTGGGCTCCACCATGACAGGCATGCTTGTTGGAGTGAGCAGGACTGAAGCCATGTTGGGACCTAAAACCACATGGGCTCTAAAAAAAGAACCCAGTTTTTGTCTTAGCATGTATTTCTCTGAGTTCCCTCTTTTCCACGGTCATTTGATATTTTGAACCTTGGTTATGGGGTAAACTGACATTATTTACATGGATGTAAAGTTGTCTTCCAGCCAGCCTGAAGCTGCAGACTTGCACATAATACCCAGACCCTGAGATAAGGATGGGAGCAGGAACCAGACAAGGCCTTGGTGAGACCTTGCACCTGACTCATAGACACGGATCTCTTGTAGCTCACGTACCCCTCCCTCCCACTTTTCATTTCCCATGTTCCACTCCCTCATCCTCCTCTTAAAAA
Source organism: Cynocephalus volans (assembly GCF_027409185.1). Classification (NCBI taxonomy): domain Eukaryota; kingdom Metazoa; phylum Chordata; class Mammalia; order Dermoptera; family Cynocephalidae; genus Cynocephalus; species Cynocephalus volans. The sequence continues at coordinate 283,378,855 of NC_084460.1, forward strand.
ACCCCTCAGTAAACCTGAGTCTTTGAGATGGCTTTATCCTGCCCATCCTCCTTCACATTTACTGGAGAGGTGGGTTACCCTAATATTTCTTCTCAGGTCACTGGTATTTCTGAATAAAAGCTGGCTTCCATTTTCAGCAACATTTGACTTTTGATTGGTTTGCTTTTGTCTGGGGGCAGGCAGCCGGACCTGTGAGTTCAATACCAATTTTGGGAGCCTCAGCCAGGAGCCAAGTGTGCCCTGTAACACGCTGAGATGGTGATGATGGCTTCCAGCCCGTCTAGGTGGAGATCCCATAAGCTGGCCGAAGCCCTGAAGCTGGGCTTTCCTCGATTCCTAGGCTGCCATCCACACCTCCTTGAAATTCTAGCTTTCTTATTTGGTTGCAGTAAGTGCTTTTAGTAAATCATGTTAGCTGGGATTTATTATTATGGCTCTGGGTACAAGGTCATGCCATGCTAAGAGTGCCATATTCATGCATTAGCCACAGGCTAGACTGTAAGTAGGAATCACATGTGCCTGGAAGCACTGTGGTTACATAAGGATGTTTGGCCCATGGACACGCTCAGTCATTTACCTGTGGTGGTACGAAGCCCAGAGGACTGAGACCTGGTGCTGGCATACCACACTGTCTTACCTCCTTCTACCCACTGGTCAACATCTTCTCTGGAGAAGAATCTTTATTGGTCAATGAATGAATGAATGAATGAGTGAGTTAATTAATTTAATAATATTCCCAAAGAGCCTGCTATGCCCTAGGCACTGTGTTGGGCCTGGGTGTAGGCTGGGTGAGCAAGACGGTTGTAATCTCTTTCCTTGAGGAGTTTAGAGTTGAGTGGGGAGGTAGATACTCACACCCAGAGATGACCCAGCACAGAGGGGCGTCATGAAGGGCGTGCGCAGGGAGCCACCATCATGATTCATAGCTTCTCTGAGGGGGTGGCATTTAGCCTCCTGCCTGAAGGATGAGAAGGCGCCATCTTTGAGAACTGGGGGATGGGGAGCAGTGGGAGAGGATCTCAATGAGGAGTGGTTTGCACTTCACGATGAATGTTTGAGGGCGATTTATTGTATCTCCTTGGTGTATTGAGAGTCTGAGTCTTTGCTTTCATTTCATGGGGGGCTGAAAGGCCTTGTTCCTCTGAAGAGATTCCCAGGTCCAGTGGGCTGAGGGAAGTATTGATTTGGGGGCTGAGGACACTTGCTGCCCACACCTGGTGTCACCTCTACAGGTAGGTTTAACTTAAGGGGAATCTCCTGCGGATTCTTGGAGAGCAGTCCAGTCCTCCATCGCCTGTTTTCTCCCAGTCCTTGCTTGAGGGCTGTTTGCAACCCCAGGTAGCTTTGGGGCCAACAATTCTGTTTAGGACACTGGATTACCAGGCCAGAATGGGAGGGAGGCTGGCCTGGGCCATTCTGCCTTCCCAGAGCTGGTGGGAGGAAGCGTAGGCCTTCAAGCACATGGAGGACAATGGAGAAGCAGGACTCTTTAACCCTGTTGGCTCCGGTCTCAGCCACTCCTATTCCTTGAGGCCCATGCATAAATCCAATGTGCCACCGAAGAAAAGAAGCGTGGCCTGTGTGCACATGCATGCATCCGGCAAGGGGCAGGCAGAGATATGGGCTACGAACTCTCCAAGCTCATTTAAAATCTTAAGAAATTTCCTCATATCCTCCATTTTTTATTATAAGGTCAATTTCTTTCAGAGTTGTTCTATGTCAAGGTTTTTTACATAGAATTTACTGGAGGGAAGGGTATTGCTTATCCAATAGAAAGTACCACTTTTCTAGGTTTTTCTTTTTTTTCCCCCTTTTCTTCTCAAGAGCATTTGAGACAACTCAGCATCCTTCTTTCTGGAGTCTGGCTCTGGGCTCCAGCACCTCATGTCCCTGATTACTCATGGCTCACCTGAATCCCTCATGTCCTGGGTTAAGCATGCTTTCACTTGTTAGTCTCTCCATGGGGGGCTCACGGGACATCTTATTGTGAGTAAAGTTAGATGAGACTCTGGGAGTCTGACCAGCTGTAAATCAATGACTTGAGGCTTTGGGACTATTCCTCCTGGTCATTTCTCTTGGGATTGTGAAGTTTAGTCCCCATGGGAATGGTTTAGCAAGATTTCAAACTAGAAATTTATTGAAAGGAACCCCCAACACAAGTCTAAAGTTTCTTGAACGTTTCTCCTAGCAAAACAATAAAGTCTAGTTTTTTCCCCCTTCAATAAACAAACACACCATCCAGTTCTTCCTGTCTCAGTTTGGGAGAGAACAAAGTGTTACAATCCTAGGTTGGGGATGTCTATTTGTCTCTGAAAGTTCCTGGGATCCACTAAATCATCATTAAACTCCACAGGACTTTTGGAGCATCATTAAACTCTGTGCCACACCCTGTCTAGGCACTGGGGATGTAATGATGCTCAAGATATGTTACTGGCATGCAGGTCGTACTGCTCTCTGCTCAGAAACAAAAGGCTTGTCAGTCCCAAATGTTGGTGCGAGGCAGGAAGTTTATTATCAGACATCTGAGGAGACAGATTAGAACCATCTCCTTGCTTTAGGGTTTTGTTGTGGGGTGGGTTTAAAGAGGAGCTGAGGGAATGGAACATGGGAAATGAAAAGCAGGAGGGAGGGGGACATGCAAAGCGCCAGGTGCAACCTCACCAAGACTCCATCTGGTTTCTGCTCCTGTCCTTGCTCTTATCTCATGATGCTGCTGCTGGATGGAATCAGCATAGCTTTACTGCTGTCCTCCTTGGTTCCCAGTGTCTGGATAGCAGGTGCAAGTCTGCAGCTCCAGGCTGGCTGGAAAACAACTTTACGTTCATGTAAATAACGTCATCTTGCCCATAACCAAGGTTGAAAATATCAAATGACCATGGGAAAAGAGGGAACTCAGAGAAACGAATGCCAAGTAAAAAAACTGTCCTTTAAAAATCTTTTAGAGCTCATGTGGTTTTAGGTTCCAACACAGCTTCAGTTCTGCTCACTCTGTCAAGTACAGCCTCTGCGTTGGGGAAACTAAGGTCTGCCTTGGGAGAGAGACAGGTAGAGAATTAATTATACAGTGGAATGACAAGAGCTACAGAGAACATATTTATTACAGATATGCTATGGTCTGAATGTTTGTCCCCTCCAAAGCTCACATGGGAGCTTCATCCCAATGTAGCAGTGTTGAAAAAGGAGGCCTTTAGGAGGTGATTAGATCATGAGGGTTCCGCCCTCGTGAGTGGATTAATCCATTAATGGGTTATCACTGGTGTGGACTGGTGGCTTTATAAGGAGAGCAAATGAGCACATTAAAGAGCTCTTGCCATTCTCCCTACGTGATACCCTGCATCGCCATGGGACGCTATAGACAGTGCCCACCAAGAAGGCCCTCACCAGACGTGCCCCCTGGACCTTGGACTTCCCAGCCTCTCAAACTGTAAGAAACAAATTCTGTTTCTTTACAAATTACCCTGTTTCAGGTATTCTGTTATAAGCAACAGAAAACAGACTAATACAAGGTATGTATACTACAGGAATGAACAGGTGGAAGAGGAAATTCTTCAGGTAAGGTGGAGGATGTGGTGGTACAGGGGATGGTGGGCAATTTTACCCCTTAAAGGACATTTGGCAATGTCTGGAGACATTTTTGATTGTCACAATTAGGGGAGTGGAGTTTGCTACTGGCATCTGGAGGCCAGAAGTGCTGCTAAACAGCCTATAATGCACAGGACAGCCTCCTACAAGAAGAGATTATTTGTTTGCAAATGTCAAGTATTCTAAGATTGAGAAACAGTACAACACGGTAATGTTTGAGCTGGGCCTTAAAGGTGACTGGAGCCTGCTAGGGAGCACATAGAGAAGGCCATTCTGCTCAATGGGTCACTCTGTCACTAGCTTTGATCCTAGAGGGGGCAAGACCACGAAGAGATGAGGCCCTAAGTTTGGAGTGTCAGCTCACAGTGATGTGTTCCTGAGTGGCTTAGGGTCGGCATCAGGTGGTTGCTGAACCCACCGTGGTTAAGCCAGGGGTCACTAGGCAGGAGAATGACATTTTCTCATTTTGGTGATAGTCTAAAAGGGAAAAGTGAGGAGTTTGTCCTCTTGGCTGCCCTGAAGAGGGTGGGTGGCCAGTGTGCCAGGAAAGGTAAGATACTTCCTGTAATAAGTGAGTTAACTTGGGCGTGAGGTTTGCTGTTGCCTGTTGTAGTGAGTGCCCAGATCTTTATATATGAACACTTAGAGATAAAGACTTAGGTGCCAGCCATTAAGGCTGTTCTACCCCCAAAATCTTGTGTGAAAGGGCTAAGCTGTACTATTGACTCTACCAAATGTCTTTGGATTGCTGGCTGAAAAATGTTTTTAAATGAAGCAAAACAACTTTATCTGAATGGACCCTCCCAATAACCCTGTGAGGCTGGCTAAAAAGGGTAATAGTACATTTAAGTACAACAGTGCAATGAAGGAAACAGACTCAGAACAATTGAGACTGCTACTCTGCCCAGACGTGTCGCTGCTTGAGAGAGTGGACAGGACAGAGTCCTAATGCAGTTGGGACACCAAGGCTGAGCTGTTTGCTGGAATTGTCTGTCGTCCTGGATCAGATCAGCGTGCCGTTTATCCATTCAACTGCTCCTCTCACCCCTGCTGACCTTTGTTATGTTTTTCTGTTTTCCCCCAACATTCATTTATCATCACAATAAGAATCTTCTAAGGTGTAAGGAGAAGAGCTCTCCCACAATATCTCACCCTAAGATAATTGTTTGGTTTTATTTCCTGCCATTATACATACAGATCCATAGTTGCAAAAATAATGTAATTGCCATTGAGTCCTTTTTCACATATTATGAAGTGCTTGTCTATGTTCTCACATATACCCCATGAATCACTTTAGAGTCCATATTATCCATCAAGTTGATGTGCCATCATTTACCTATGAATCCCCCCTTTTGGTCATTTCAGAGGCTTCCAGAGTTTCAGTATCACAAATAACATTGTAGTGAGCATCTTTGTATAAATAGATTTTTTGCTTCCTTTCAAAGATTTCTTGAGGATACATTTCCAACAGTGGGATTAATGTGTCGAAGGGAATGAATATCTTCATGGATCCTGATATAGGTTGTCAAATTGCTTTCCAGCGGAGTGTAGCAATTTACATACCTGACGTGAATGAATGAGTATAGCAAATTGGCAAAATATTGCCAGCATTGAATATTGTTATTTTATTTTCAATCTTCTTTTGCTGGTTTAATAAATATAAAACGATCCTAATAACACATATACAATATGCCTAGCACTGTGCTTGGAAAATGGTAGTTGTTTTTACTAGTGTTTCTCTGAAGTTTATGATACCTATCCTGATCCTTAGACTACAGCCTAGACCTTTTCTCTGTCCGACATGTCCCATGGCTTACCTTTATTTCCATCAATCTCTGGCTTGGTCCACTTCACATCATCTTGGTCGTAAATGATAATATTGAGCATCTAGACTGAGCCCACATAGAGCAGAGTGGTTAAAAGACTGCTCATGTTTCTCTCTTGGCTCCTAAATTTATCAACTGTGCGATCTTCCATAAATTCCTTAGTTTCCTAAACCTGAGATTAATTGAAATAATGTATGTGACACAAGTAATACTGTGCCTGATACAGAGTAAGTAACATTAGTCTTAATAATGATAATTTATTTCAATAAATCATATCATCCTTTGAAATCAGCACTGATTTTATCCTCATTTTAAAGATGGGACATGGAGGCTCCTAGAATTTCAGTACTTTGCCCAATATGGGCAACCTACTGCAGTATGACTTCTGGCCCTTTTCCTATGTGGTGTGGATGAGAGGGCCCAGTGGGTGGTAGGAATATTCATGATAGCCATTTCTCTACCGGGATAGCCAGCACTAACTTATCTGTACATGGAAGTGACTGCAAACTCCATGTAAACAGTCCTCTAAACCCAATCTAAATGATTCCAAACTGTCCCTTATCAGGATCTCAAAAATGCCAGCAACCAGGCCAGCACTATCCAATCTGAGAGTTGGTAGGGTGGAGAAAAAGTTAGAGTGGAATGAGAGATTAATCTTAACCAACTGTGGTTAAAATGTCTTACTTCTGAAAAATTTAAAAAAAACTATGACCACGTGAACTTATTGCCGGGGGCCTTGAAGCTGAAGTCTCATTAGCTTCATGGTAAATTGGCTGCTGTCCTGAACTCATGACTAACAGTTAACCAGGAGAGGATGACTAGTTACCTTTGATCGCTTGTTGCTTTTCTCTGAATTAAAACTTGGTCATTAGCATAGTTTCAGTCTGAGAGTTACTGCCAGGGTGGAATTACTCTAATTAAGAGGAAAAGAAAAATATGTTGCTAGTCATTAATTTTTCTTGATTAGAGGGTGACCCAGTTTGAGGTTAAGCGAAGAGGATTGAGGTAGTAATTTAGCATTCTAGGGGGTTTGTGGAGATTTTTGTGAGCTGGAGGAGTAACAGCTGGCTCTCAGTATTGCCATCTGATTTGAATTCGTAGCCACTTGTAAGAAGGTATGTAAGAGATCTTTGGGAATGGCATGCTCACTTTTAGAAAGAGCAAAAGCAAGGGTAGGGTTGGGGACAGAGCATTTAATTTGAATGCCACCAATGCTGCATTTATGTCCCAATAAATGGATGGAAGTTTTTTCTGTCTTAAATGTGAAAATATTTTATCTTCTTGATTTGAGGATCCTGGCCTTGACATCAAATTCTGAGATAAAAAACTTTACCTTTAGCCTACGCTCTTAACACTGAATATATGTTAAAATAGGTACAATTTTTCAGCTCTCTTACTTAATAAAGTACACATTATTTTGAGGTTTCTGTGATGAGAGCAAAGCATAATTTAATGCAAAGAGCACAGACTTGCAGCCAGGAGACCTGAATGTGAGTTCTGCTTCTGCCGTTTGCTAACCCTGTCATTTTGAACTTATCTTTTTGAGCTCTCTGAACTTGTTTCCACATGGTGAGTGGTAAATAGCATCACTCATGACAAACCAACTTTGAGGAATCAGGCAAAGATAATAAAATACATGGAGTAAAATACATGTACGTCATCTTTGCGTCATTTCCAATACTGGAGTTATAAATTGTGGAAGACTTTTTAGAGAGTTCTAATTTGTTTTCTGCATTTTTTGCAAATTTGACTCCACCAAAGTGCATTATCACAATATTGACTTAGCATGTAAGCCCTGTGAGTGTATGTAAAAACACTGACACTTCCTCCATACATGAAGAGATGTCCTTCCTTTTGGTACATCTGCGTTTGTGAAATAAAATTTCTCTAGATCTCAGCTCTTTGGGCAACTGCAGTGGTGACCCACCACCGTTTTTTTTTTTTTTTTTTTTTTTTTCATTTTCTTCCTCTTTTTATTATTCTGGGAAGAAAGACAATGCTTACAACTCGAAATATGTCAGATTCTTAAATTTTGGGTGGTGCTAGGTCCTTCTCTTTCCAACGAGTACTTAGATTATTTGAAATCTGGGTTTGAGCAAGTCTGGCTGTTTCAGGAGAGCAATCTCCTTTTCCTGTTCTCCTTCCCGGCTCTTCCATGTGCCTCCCTCACAACAGAACTCATCTGAAGAGACTGATGGAGTTCTGAATGCTTTGGAGACAGCCTCTAGAAGCTGTTCTTTTAATGTAGGGGTCACATTGATGTGTGTGTATACATAATGATCATCAGGGCTAAACACAGTCTTTTCTTTCTATAATTTAAAATCAGACACCTTTCATTGTTTTCCTACATGGACTCTTTTTAAAAATGTGTATTTGTCCATATTGTGGAGTACAGTGTGTTGTTTCAATACATGCATGTGCTATACATTGATTCACTTAGGGTAGACAGCACAGCTTTTTTTTTTTTTTTCACCTGATCATGTTTATTATAAAAGCTACAGAGTAATTTTCTTTTAAAAATGTATTACTTTCAGAATATTCCCAAAATGCTGAATGTGCTTTCTGTTTAGGACACATAATTTAAAATGATTCGCATTGCAGATGAATGTTTATCCCTGCTAAAGGTGTACCCCTTAGTCCACCTCTCTTCTTCCACTCCTGCCTTCCCTCCCTCCCAGTCTCTGGTAACCATTATTCTACTCTCTACTTCTATGAGAACCACTTTTTTTTTTTTTTTAGATTCCACATATGAGTGAGATTATGTGGTATTTGTCTTTCTCTGCCTGGATTACGTCACTTCCAGTTCCATCCTCGTTTCTGCAAATGACAGTATTTCATGTTTTTGTAGCTGAATAGTATTCCACTGTGTGTATATAACACAGGTTTTTTAAATCCATTCATCCATTGATGGGCATTTAGGTTGATTCTATCTCTTGGCTATTGTGAATAGTGTTTCAGTGTATATGGGAGAGCAGGTATCTCATTGCGGTTTTTGACTGATCTTGTCGAAAGACTTAGGTTGTCCATCATGGTATTTCAGATGACCACAACTGTGTAGCTGGGTGCAGACAATTTTCAACTGTAGTGATATGCGTTTATACATTTTGCTTTTTGGCCTTTTTCTTCATGAACACAGTTCATCAGGTTATGCAAAAATATGTATGTTATTATGGCCCATTTTACTGTATAAAGTGGCCTATGAAGTATCTATTGTGTTTTTATGTTCCCCAAATAAATCTCCTTTAAAAAAATGTCTTTTAAAGAATTTTTAAAATTATTTTCTCCAGAATTATATTTTTAGGATTTTGATCTTTTGGGATTGTGAGTTTGGGGATTTTAGACTTTAGGGATTTAAAAATTCAGGATTATGCTATTCAGAATTGTGTCTTTTGGGATTATGATCAGCACTGATAATGAACGAATAAAAATGGTCTACATTTGAGGTGTGCAACATGATTTTTTAATATATGTATACATTGTGAAATGATTTCCACAATCAAGCTAATTGACATATCCATATACTTAAGGTCTATTCACTCAGCAAATTTCAAGTATACAGTACATTATTATTAACTATAGTCACCATCTTAGGCAATAGATCTCCACAACTTATTCATTTTATAACTGCAATTTTGTACCCTTCGATAAACATCTCCCCATCCCCACAGCCCCTGGCTCCTGGTGACCACCTTTCTGCTTTCTGTTTCTATAGGTTTGACTTTTTTAGATTTCACATATAAGTGAGATCATGTGCTGTTTGTCTTTCTGTGCCTAGCTTACTTTACTTAGCATAATGTCCTTCAGGTTCATCCATGTTGTCAAAATGACAGAATTTTTTTTCTTTTTTTTTTTAATGGCTGAAAAGTATTCCATGGTGTATCTATACCACATCTTCTTTATTCATTCGTCCATTGACGGACACAGGTTGTTTCCATATCTTGGCTATTGTGAATACTGTTGCAATGAACATGGGAGTGCAAATATCTCTTAGATGTACGGATTTTATTTCCTTTGGATATATTTCCGGAAGTGAGATTGCTGGATCATATGGTAGTAGATCATATTTTAAGTTTTTTGAGGAATCTCCATACTGTTTTCCATAATGGGGGGACACAGCCGCGTCTCCCTATCTGGGAAACTCTCAGCGGTGATGGCTACTGGTTACCTCGGTGGTGAAAGCTGCTGGTGTCTCTGCAGAACAGGCTATGGGGGGACTGTGGTGGCACCTGCTGTGTGGCTGATACTGACAGTCCCACCATTCTTCTTTGTTCCTAGCAGTCTCCAGATGCTTCAGGTGTGCCAATCTCCCCAGCAATCCTCTCTGTGTGGTTATTCTTCATTTTTTGCTCCACTGTGCTGATGCAGGTTTTTAATTGAAAACTTGAGCCCTCCCAGGGCTGGTTTTATTTGTGGATAGCTGTCTGATTATTGTTTTTTGTGGGAGGATGAAGATTGGTATCTCATACTCTGCCATTTTGCTGATGTCCCTCTTGGGACCATGGGGGACACTCTTTGTCACTAAAATCGGGCTGCACGTGGCACTTCTGTATGGTTGCCTATTGGTTTTATCTCCTCATTATCCTCCTTTTCTGAATTGCAGTGTTCCATCTCCCCAAGAAGAACTATTGCTTCTCTGTATTGAGTGGTTCCACGGCCACTGCCTCTATTCTTGGCCGTAGCAGAAGACACAAAATCCAAGCCTGGCCAATCACATTTGCCACGAGGAAGCTCGAAGTGGGCCAGTCAGAATACTTCTCTGGGACTTTCATTTGGAATTTGGGCAGAAGAGCCCTTTCTTACTTCTAGGATTGTTAAGCGGAAATGCCATATGTCTCACAATATAAAGAGAAAAAATAGAACCAACTCTCCCCCATTACGAAGAATCCAAAAGAGCTAAGAAAGATTTTAATTTGGGGAAAGATTTTATTTTTTGCCCCTTAAATCACATGATATTGTGGGTGAGTTCTGGAAAGGAGCCACAGTAATTCCCAGCATCCCACAGGCATCCTCTCTTCTGTATATGGACTCTTTCTATTCACACAAGGAAACATGGGACAACAAAAAGGTCTGGTAGATGAGAAGGAGTTGGTAGCCTGATCCAGACCTACTGCCTCACTAAACTTCGTCCATCTCGTACCCCATCAGAAATGCCATAAGAGACCACAGAATAATGAAAGAAATCTACATTTGCAATATGCTCTTCGTGTGATTATTCATTCAATAAATGTTTACTGACTACCTACCATGTGCAGGGCCTTTTTCTAAGGCCTGGGGATACAGGAATGAATAAAATGGACAAACACCTCTGCCTTCAGGAGCTCGCAATTGGGGCTGGGGCAGAGAAAATAAACAAAATTAATAATTAAATCATATGTTTTAGATGGTGATAATTTCTATAGAAAAAATAGAGAAGGGAGATAGGTAATGTGTATGTTTGTATGGGAGGGGGGTTTGGAGGGTTGTAGTTTTAAGTGGGGAGGTCAGGGAAAGCCTCGCTGAGAGGACAGCATTTGTGTAAAGACCTAGAGGAGAGGAGAAAGGGGCCCAGCTGGTGTATGGGTTGAATGTGCGGAGGGAACAGTCAGTGCAAAGGCCCCACAGCAGAAATGAGGCTGGTGTGCTCTGGGCATGGGAGAACGAGGCAGGGGATGAGGTCAGGGAGGGTGGCGATGGAGCAAATGGTTTTACCCCGAGTGAAGTGAGAGGTCCGGGGCAGCCGCCAGGCAGAGGTTATATCTGGCTCATGCTGGCTTCTCCACCAAGGGTTTCTGAAGCACGTGGATGTCTGCAGCCCCTGCTGATCTAAGCTGCCTCCCTTACATAGTCGAGGTGGGTATGAAGTGAGCCAGTATATGCAGAGTTCCTGGCATGGAAGGGATTGACTTCAGGTAACTCCTTAAAGAAGGTTTGAGGGGCAGGGAGAGAAGGATGGTTTGTCATTGAAGAGAGGGAGGAAGAGGAAGGAAGAGGCAGCCACAAGGGGGCACGTGGAGGTGGGGCTGGTTGCTCCCTACCTGCATTGTTCCTCCCACAGTTTCGAAGAGCTGGCCCCAAGATCCTGCTTGGGTCTCCATGCTCTTCAGAAGTCCTTATGCTATATGCAGTATTGCCTGGCACAGAGCAGACCTTGGTAAATCAGTGTTGAAAGATTTACTGAGCCTCTGGTCACACCGGGCACCCCGTTCTCTCCCCTGGACCTCCGAGTTACCGCTAACTTGAAGACAGCTGGAAGAGGAGTGAGGTTTCCAAGATTGCATCTAAGTACTAGGAGTATGTGGTAATGGTTAAGGTGCTCATTTTCATTTTGAATCTGAGTATCTGTTGCTGTCAGCTTCTAAGTTTCATTTTTAGGGGCAAGCTGTAGGAATTATAACACGTGGAGGCATCTCTGGGCTGCAGGAAAAGTCTGCGTAGGTCCCCCGGGACCATACACCTTTCTCTTTGATCTGCTAAGGCTTCCTTGGTCCCTGAGACTGTGCACATTTTGGAGAGATGTAACTTCATAATTTTTTTATGGTCCATGGCTGAGCTTAAAAAAGAGGTGGCAGCTTGTAAAACTTTTATTTATGACGTGATTTTCAGAATTCAGTGTTCACAAATACTGGCAAGGTTGAATTTATGAGAGTGGAGGCTATTTTAATACATTATCCTCTCAGTTCAAAACGTTGCCACTGGAGGGGATGTTAGAATTTGGCTGCAGGGAATGGCATCCTGGGAACTGCTAGTCCTCGAAAAGCACATTCTCGAAATTGTATTATGACTCGCAGTTGAAAGGCTAAATGACACAAATCCAACTTGGAATTCACATGTAGATTTTAATTTGGCTAAAGAAAATTTTATTTTTCTGGGTTTGTTCTTAATTAGTAATTTGACTCAAGTTAAATTAACATTGCCTAGTGTTTATTTTCTCCTCCTTTGCATTCTTTAACCTACTACCTTTGAAATTTGAAGTTGCCATCTCAAGTGAATAAAGAATTCTCTTTTTCTTAAAGACAATTTCTTCAATAGGAAAGACTATAATTCACAGTCATTTGTAATTGGTATCAACTGGCCAGGGGTTGGAGCAGAGGCTGGGAGGAGCTGCAGTGGCCCCCCAGACCCCAAATGCCTGCTGGTGTAAATGCAGGGTTGGACTGACTCATTAAACCAAAGTCTTGATCCAGTGTGTGAACATAAAAATCTTCTTGGCATATTTTTGGAACCAGAGCTGCCCTCTGCCAAGAAGGTCTCGCATTTATTTTTTTTTAAGGGAAAGGCTGAGTATCTAAAAGGCATGGAAATGGCAGATCATTTTAGAGAGATTCTATGTGACAAGAGAAAAAGACAATGTTACATGTTCAACTTTTTAAAAAACTTTTTCGGAAATGTGTAGAGAAACCCAATTATAGATACAATCTATAATTCCTAGTTCCTAGTACTGGGGTTCTTTAAAATGGGGAGTATTCAAAAACAGAAATCTCATAAAAAATTCATTGTCAATTTCCCAAAATGTGAACCACAGTGTAGCAGAAGTGTTGGAAGGAAAGTAACTACCAAGAGGAAGGTAACAGGCTGTCCCAGTTGCCTGGCCTCTTAGGGACCGTTCTCAGGGGCCTTCCTTCAGGAGGGGGAGGACAACAATGTTCACTTGAGCCTGGACCCAAACAGCTGCTTCACTGATGACTCTTACATGCTCTGGTGGGTCTTGCAATTTAGTGGTAAAGAACTCAGATCTGGGTTGGAATCCTGGCTTCACCACCGGCTGACCATATGAAATTGGAGAAGTCACTTAATCTCTCTAGATCTGTGGAATGGGATAACAGCCATATGTAGTGCTTAAACAGTTGTGGAGGATTAAATGAGATAATGTGTGTTAAGTGCCCCAGGCTGTAGCTCATGATTCCCTCGTAGTTTCAGCCACTTGGGAGCACAACCGGTCAACCTCTCATTTTGAAAGAGAAGGGGGGTTATTCTCAAGAGGGACAGGAAAATCAGCCTGTCTTTGAGACCCTCATCTTTAACGTGAAGCTATTTGTCCCTCTGTCTTCCCTTTGGCAGAGCCTGGCATCTTGTGACTCCTACCAGTAAGGAGAGACTTGAGCTCGACTTTCTGTAGCATCTTGATATTTGGGTCCTTCCTCTGTGTCTTGGGTGAATGGCCCAGCAGATAAATACTCATAATTCTCTAGGACCTGGGAGATGAACTGGGAAAGGTGAAACATTCTGAGACTAGGAGTACACAGGGGATTACCTAGTTCCTGGGCAGCTCTCTCTGGCAGGGAATATAATGTGACTTAACCCAGGTGCGGCTTCTGCACCAGAGCAGCTAGAGGACATGCCTCCAGGTGTACTGAGCCATTTGTTTTGTGTTCCTCAATTTTGATTGAGGAATGGGTTTCACTTCCCCAACAGTATTTTACAGATTAGGAACCTTCTTTAAGGATTTTATAAATTCTCTCTGATGGAGCTGCGATTATCCTATATCCTAGACTTGCTGGTGAGCACCAGTTCTAGTATCAATCTTCAGGCAAGAGGATCATGGAGGCTCCATCTGGCTTTGTAGGTAGAGAGTCAAGGTGCAATGAGGGCCTAAAGTGTGAGCAGCAAAGAAAAGAAAGAGCCAAATGTTTAAAGGCTTATATTTTAGTTATTTTTAAAAGCAGAAAGTAGAGGATGATATATATCATCGGGTTTGATTTTCCTTCTGTGCTCTTTGTTCTTTACTCCTATTGGTAAGTAGAGGCAAGAAACTTTTGAGAGCCCTTTTCACTTTTTTTCTGATTTCATCTCCGCATATATTTAGTTTTTTTCTTTTCAAAAGCAAGCAATGGGTTCGAGATGGGGTATGATCAGAGAGTATGTGTGTGTGTGTGCGTGAGTGTGTGTGTGTGTATGTTTGTGTGTGTGTGCATGTTTGGGGATTCTATACATGCCTTTTTTTCCCCTCACAAAATGGGTGAAAATGGGAGTTCCAAACCCAGTCTCCATTACCATAAACACCAAGAAGGGCAAACTGAATGAAAGATCAGAAGCAAGTTCTTCACGACTCTTTCCCTTCCACCTCTGCTCTGGAACGTCCCAATTTCCAGGATGGATTCTGGGGGACAGTGAATCACGGCTCTCTCCATCCTATTCCATAAAATAACAAACGAAAGGAAAAGGGCAGACAAAGAGTGAGCACAAGAAGAGCTGCTGCGGTGGGCTCATGCCACTCTGCCGACCACATCCCCTTCCTCTGTTCCCAGGAGGGCTTTTTTGAGGCCTGGGCAGTGGGGACAATGGGATGCACAGCACTCAAAGCCTTTATGTTAAAAAGAGTAGCTTTGTCCTTTGAAAGTGGGAAATGTTTAAAAAGAAATCACATTTTTGTCAGGATCAGCCTGGAGAGACTGCAACCTTAAGAGAACTTTAGAATTTTAGAGCTGAATGGATCCCGTTCAATTTCATTTTTCAAAGGAGGAATGGGAGGCCCAGGGAGATGAAAGGTCTCCCTGCATGTCCCACAGCACCCGCCTGTGCTAAATCTGGCTTTGAGGGAGTGGAGATACAGTGAGGATCCACAGTGTGAGCTGTGAAGAAATAGTAGTCAGGCTCGGGACCGGCTCTCTTAGTTCCTTGGTAAGGAGGGATTGTTATTATTTCATTTGCACATCAGCTTTTGTGTGGGAAAAAGTTTTAAAAACCAAATTTGATCATACATTGCTGAATATCCATTACTTACTTAGTGGAGAAGGTCGATCTGATGCAATAGAAAAAGTTCTGGGGCTGGGGGTGGGGTGGGGAGGGCCAGAGACCCGGTGTAGCCCTAAATGTGTGAGGAGGTGGTCACTTCCCTTTTCTGGGCTGCTAAATACTCATTTGTACTGTGAATGTGTGTCAGTCCTTTTCCTGTAGCTTATAACCAAATACCCGAAACTGGGTAATTTACAAAGAAATTAATTTCTTACAGTTCAGAGGCTGGGAAGTCCACAGTTCAAGGAGTCATCTGGGGAGGGCCTTCTTCTTAGTGGGAACTCTCTACAGAGTCCTGTGATGACCAGGGTGTCACATGTGGAAAATGGGCTGAGCAAGACAAAGCTAACCTCCTCCCTGCTCTTCTTTTAAAGCCATCAGAAACATGCATATTACTCCATGAATGGATCAATCCACTCACAAGGGCACAGTCCTTACAATCTAATCACCTCTTCAAGACCCCACCTTTCAAATACTGTAATTGGATCTCTCACCTTCTTAACACTGTTACAATGGAGATTAAGTTTCCAATACATGAACTCTTGGGGGACACATTTGACCCATAGCAAAAGGGTTACACTGGATAATTCTAAATTATATTACAACACTAAAGCAGTGGAACTTTATGATCGTACAAGCAGTATTCATTAGGACATAATTTCTGCAGTGAGTGACAGAAATAAAAATTAAGTTTTAAACTAGGTAGACCTATATTTCTCTCTCATGTAAAAGGTGGACATGATATGGTTGGTGGCTCTGGTCTCTGATGTTGTCAGGGCCTGGGCTCCTTCTGCATTGTTGCTCTGCCAACCTTAGAGTGTCCCCTCATCTTCACAGTCTAAGATGCCTGGTCACCATGCCCATGTTCTGAGCAGCAGGATGAAGGATGGAGAAAGAGAAGAGGGAGAGTCCCTTTCCTTTGTAAGCATAGCTCAAAAGGTGCACTTGTCACTTCTGCTCGAACCATGTTGCCAGAACTTAATCAAGTGGCCATTTCTAGATGCAAGGGAGCTAAGAATCATAATCTTTACTCTGGCTAGCCATGTGCCTAACTACAAGTTCTAATTCTATAAGAGGCAAAGAAATAGATATTGGGGACAACTATCAGTCTTTGTCATGCAAGTCACACTCAAGACAATAAAGAACAAAGAATGGTCTATTGCCTCTCCCATGTTAAGTGAGGCATGGAAGGGATAAGGTGGGGGCAGTGTCTCTGATGGCCATGACGAAAGCTCAGCTTGGAAGAATAATCATGGGTCTTGGAGAACCTGCTGCTGAAACTATTATGCAGGTAAGTGGGTAACAGTGGTAAGCTCCTTTTGGGGAGGCTGCCCAGTTTCTGATGTCCCCCTTTCTCTGAGCTTTACTACTTATTCTTTGTGGTGGGTGACAGAAGCCATGTTTATCCTCCAAACCACTTGTATCCAGAGACTGAAACAGGTGTGGACACCTGACCTGCTCCGGGCCATCACATCTTCTTTCCTGGGCATTTGGAGCTGTGATTGAGTCATGTGAATTTGGGGCCATTTTCTTGAGCTTGGGTATTATAAATGCAGAAGTGGTAGAGTGCCATCTTTTGTCATAAGTGTGGAGAATCAGAGAAAGTTGGTCCTTGGACAGAGAAGGATGAAACAGATGTTCAGAGAGAGCAGCTCCCAAACACCACAGGGCCTGAGAGAGGAACTGGGAAGGGACTGCCTTGTTCCTGATGGCTCCACTGACTGTGGTTAAGTTTCTCATAAAGGCTGAGATGCATTCATTGCTATGAAATTTATTAAAGCTCTCTTAAAAATACACATGGTGTACAATGCTCCTATATAGGGAGCTATTTTTTTTTTTTTTAAGAATTCTTAATCTGACTAGTTGAGTTTTCAAAAAACAAATCTTAAAATCTCATGTACCATCTTAACAGCTAATGGCTTGCAAATTTCAATTTTCTGCTTGTCACTAAAAGTGACAACTCAGAGGAGACTATAGAAATTGATTCATCTAGCCAAACTTATCCAAAGTGGGGAAGCTAAATAGGTCAGTCAATGGAAACGAAAACCACTCTGTCTTTTTCCAAAGAAAACAGCAAGAAATCTACATAGGAAGGGGTGAAGTACAATCCAACAGTTCACAAAGGATATTGAAAACAACTCATCGTTATTTTCAAATATCTTCCTCTAACTTAAAGGAACACATGGATTTGAAAAAGATCATAGGTTGGTATTAGAGGACAGCACTTACTATACATTCATAAGTTGACTTCAAAGGAAAAAATAGATAGGCAGGTCATAGACTTGCTTAAATAAAATTTAAGAGTGGTGATTCTGATGAGAAAGAGATCATGCTGTGAATCTTTGTATGAAATATGAAATCCACTAAAAGAAATATATTAGAGTAAGACTTCAATTAACTGGAACCTAATTCATCAGAGCTTTCAATTATTATTATTATTCTTAAACCCACTTAAATCATGGTTGTAATAAAACAAATTAAGACCGAAGGAATATCCTAGCTTTAGGTCTTTTAAATTTTTTTGTAACCTCTCCTACTTATTCAGAGCCATAGAATTGGCCAAATAGTTGGATTTTAGAGCTAGTAAGACTTAAAGCCCATCTAGTGCAATAGTTTTTGGCCTTAAATACACTTGACAATCATCTGGGGAGCTTTTAAAAATCCTGATGTCCAGGCTGCACGTAATACCAATTAAAGCAGAATCTCTGGGGGTGGGACCTGGGCATCTGTATTTTTAAAAATTTTCCAGAAGATTTCAATGTGCAGTTAAGTTTAAAAACGAGGATCTTCTACAGCTGTTCCAAGAAGTGAAGTGACCGACCCAGATTGCTGGCTGGTAGCAGAACCAAAACTGTAATATAGGACTTTCCAAACCTGTCCAGTCCCCTCCCCATTATGCCACTAAGGCTCCCAGCTACATGGGGCTAACCCACACCATCCCATACTGACTGCAAAGCCAGTGCTACTCTAGCTTTGACACTTTCCCTAATCATCAAGAGATCTTACTAAATGCAGCTTCTGATTCATAGGTCTGGGGTGGGGCCAAGAATCTGCATTTCTTACAATTCTTGGGTGATGCTGATGCTGTTGGTCCAAGTACCACACTTTGAGAAACACTGTTCTAAGCCATCATATGACTCTCCCTTTACTCACGACACACTCTCCTAGCACCCAGGTGGTAGATTTGGACTCTTCCTATCCTTGATCAAGGGCACCATTGCGGTTTGTTGATGTCTCTCCTTGTTTCCCCAAAAGCTATTCTGTTCACCCAGAAGCTAAGAACCATCTATAGATGAATTGTCCTTTCATGCCAAGGAATTCTCCAGCCGTTGTTCTTTGCTGGATAGCAACATTTGGCTGCATCATTCCTGAGTAGGTTTTTTTTTTAGCTTATCCCTGAGAGAGTAAAAGATGTGCTTCATAATGGGCAACACCAATGAGGTTAAAGTTCGCTGACAAGGACCATTTGTTAGGCGGATGAGTGTCTGAGCTCTGCTTATCAGTCTACACATGTGGCCAGCGATGGAGAAACTGACAGGAGGTAGAATGAAGCGTGGGCACCTGAGGAAATCCAGGCCTAATCCCCTCCCATAAAACAAAGTGAAACAAAGTGAAAACACTTGAAATCTGGAAGCAGATGGCCAAGTTCCTCCATATTGGTCTGTAAAGGGGGAACCTTCGTGACAGAGGATTTATGGATTTGGGGAAACCTGACAAGGTGTTGCTGTAATGCCAAGAAATCCACAGAACAGTAATTTTCTTATTGGAACACATCTCATGATGATTGCAGCTAGGATGGGGAAAGATAGCTGCTGTGTGTGTGTGTGTGTGTTGTGTTAATTTTGTTCACAGTGCTATGAGCAAGACTAACTGCACGGGCGGGGGAAAAAGGGCGGCTAAGGGAGACCCCTGCGAGTGCATAAGCAGGGACAAGCTGACCATTTGGTCACAGAGGGGCTGTCTGCGGGGGTTGGGAGTGGCGGCTAGGGAGTTTGGGCTCATAGCTTTAGTATTTTCCATGAAGAGCTGCCCCAAACAAAACTAGGTCCAAAGATACAGGTATAAGTTTATCTGGCCATTTCCATACCAGGCCATCCCATTACTCCACGAAGCCACAGTCTTTTGCATAATGCATTATGCATTTTAGAGCAATGCTGCCTTCTTTGTATAGGTATCTGGCCGTGATTAATATCTTTCACTGGTCAGCCAATTATTCCTGATCTTTTAAGTTTCTAACCTTGCTCCTGTTCTGACCCATAGAATACCTTTGATAGATAAAAGAATTCCTTAATATCCAAAGAGTAGTTAACTAGACCTTTGAAAACTATTTTCTCTGTGAAAAAAAGTACCATATGGACTATTTAGAAATCCATTTTTAAAATCCAAAGAGCCTTTTCTAACTGCAGGCCTGAAACAATCCTGCAGAGCTGTGTGGTTTGGGGGAAGGGGTGGCCCTTTTGTCTCTGACTCTGAGGAACACGTGCTCTCTGATTCAACGTGGGTGAATCAAGCAGGAAGATTTTCAATTGTAGTTTAAACCGAGTGGACCCTTCGGATTTTCCTGGAGCTTGTCGGAATTCTATTTCTGGGAAACTGCATTGTGATAAAGAAAGAGAAGAGGGGGCAGTGAGGAATCTGAATGAGAAACATGCAAAGGGAAAACAGATGTCTTGAAGTCACATGCGGAGCTCTCCTTTGCAGTGTTTGGGTAAACATGGCTGGGTCTGGAGAAACAACTTTGGATGTGAACAGTAAACCTAAATGAGAAGGAACGAGTGGCCCTGCAGCCCCACTGTGGGACACGCCATGCCTGTCATGCCCACAGGCCTGGGAGGGAGGTAGCAGTGCAGGGTGCCCTCCAGCAGGGAAAAGGAGCGAAGGTCTCCCTACCTCCCACTTGATTCCCCACCACGTGCTATGGCAGCACACCTTTCCTCAATCTACCTTTCTTGGATTCCACTGTTGAAATTTACAGCTCCAGGGTCCTATCCCTGCAGTATCTGCACCTGCCAAACGACAGAAGCCAGTTCAACGAAACCATCAGCATTGATCAGTGTAGGCCAGTGGTTCTCAACATGTGATCCTTGGGCCAGCAGCATCAGCGTCATCCAGGAACTTGTAGAAATGAAAATTATCAGGTGCCACCCCAGATCTACTGAGCCAGAAACTCTAGGGGTAAGGCCTAGAACATCATGATTTAACAAGCCTTCAGATGGTTCCTGTTGAAGTTTGAGAACCATCCACTTAGATTTTTAGGAGCAATATTTGCACTGGAGCAGGGGACATCATCCATGGACAGAAATGGGCCACTGTAGCAAGTCAGTGTAGGAGGGAAAATTAGAGTAGCAGCTGGGCCCCTTTTTATCCCCTAGTGACTCCCTATTCTGCCCATGTGTTAGACCTGCCCTGCAGTCATTTTTAGTGGAGTTGGCCCTGGGTAGGTGACATTGCTGCTGGTTACAGAGTTATTATATCCTTGAGAGGGTCCCCAAGGTGCAGATTGCACAGCTCATCCCACTGCCCATTCCCCCTTCCTGTCACTCCTGATTCTCCAGCATGGTCTGAATGTGTCCTCTCTTGGGGCTGTCTTCTTTGGAATCGTTCCCACTCCTACATTCACATGTCCCAAAATATGCAAATGCACACACACCGTACATGTACACACTGTATATGAAACACACACACACTCTCTCTCACACACACAGTGTCAAGGACGCAGAGGGCATCCTGCACGCTTTTACTTTCTCTCTCCCGGGAAGTAAGCCCACGAGAGGCAGGCAGCAGAATTCTTTGATGAAAACTCTGTAAAATATTGCTCACGGAGCTGCTTTCCACATATTTTGGCAGTAGAATTTCCAATTGCAGATTAAATAGCGCAGTGTCTCCTTAAATTAACTCCTCCTTGCCCTCTGAGTCAACCATACCATTTTACTGATTTCCCCCCTTGCCTGGCCACTGGTGGGTGATTTAACATGACGTATTTAGCCAAGTCTTTGGCTTGGACCTTTCTCACCCACAGTGAGCTCTCCTTCCTTGGAACTTGGGGTTTGAGCTTGGCTCTTTGGTCACAGGGCCAAACTTCTCTTGGGTCATCCACACGTACTGGATCTTCTTATAACTGGAGGAGGCTAACTGCACCCTCTCCATTCCCCAACCCTCTCCCTGGCAGGAGCAGAACAATATTTAATCCTGACCTTTGTAGAATAATCCGTCACTGTAACCAAGGGCCAGCCATTAAAAGATAAGAAGCCTTCTCTCCTCTTGAGTTTGGCTCCCGAGATGGAAGCTGAGAAGAAATTATACTACATTTCTTTTTGGATAATGTTAGGGAAAGATTAAGTTATTAGGAACTTTAACGGGTCCTCTCCTGTGTTATAATTTCCTCCTGCAATTTGTCCTAACTTTTCAGTAAGAAACTTCCCAAATACTTGCTCAGCCTGGTATAGAGGTTTTCAGGAGGGTAAAGGGACAGAGTGTAAAGGTGGGCTGCCCCACCCCACCTCCTCTGTGACTTCTTCGGTGGTGGTGGTGGGGGGGATCCTAACTGTTGAATGGCATTCGACCTCTCATGTGGTGGCCCACTGAGTCCCTGGGAGGGAGTTGGAGAAAGATGACAGGTGGGGAGGAGAGCTTCTGGTTGGCAACTTGGGAGAGGAAGTCAAGGAGACCTTATGTGTCATGGACATTTTGTTATTTAAGGGGTCCATTGCATGGGTATCCAGGCACAGTGAAAGAGCCAGGTCTTAAGAAGAACAGGATTGAGATTGGACTCAGAGCTCTGAAGGTGGCTTTGAGGGGCATGAGAGTCTATGCACGTGGCTCCTGCGCTCAACCGTTTCAGGGACTCTGTTCCTCCCTACTATCTGTTCCTTTCGTTGCTCTCTCTGCTGACTTGTTTATGCCAACATCCACTCTGGATAGCATCATGTACCCCTCCAGAACCACCCTTCCTCCTTCCCTACCCTGCTTTGTGTCCTGGGAGGTCAGACCACAAAGACCATTAGAAGCGTGTAAACCTAGTTTTTTAAATTGCCAGAAAAGTGAATACTCAACAATGAATAAATCCACGGAGTTGTTCTTGGAGGAGAAAAAGGTTGAGTTTTTTTTTTTTTTTAAGACTTAGGAAGTAGGTTTTCAGGATGGTTATGCCAATTAAGGATCAAACAGTAGCACCCTCAATAGCTGTGAGCTGACTGGTTAAAACAAGTCCCGTCGCTCATCAGTGGGGAAGGA
Source organism: Cynocephalus volans (assembly GCF_027409185.1). NCBI lineage: Eukaryota > Metazoa > Chordata > Mammalia > Dermoptera > Cynocephalidae > Cynocephalus > Cynocephalus volans. The sequence goes on from NC_084460.1 coordinate 283,401,207, forward strand.
TCCTGTAGTAAGTGTCCAGGAAGGGCCTGGCCTACTCGAGTTACTCAGAGTTCACAGTCAGTTATCAATTGCAGCTCATTAGAACCAGTTGCAAAACAACACAAGTTCAGTATTCATGTCTCCTTGGCAAAGCACTGCTGTAAGGAGGACACTTTCCCTGTACATTGAGTGGTTTGCCCCTGACTCTGGTTTGACCAGTGGAGGCAGGGCAGGAAAAAGGGGGCATGAGGGAGGTGAGGCTGAGAACGTACTCCTCCAGCCCCTTTCCTGCTGGGTTGCTGGGGGTTGGCTGCAACTCTCTGCCCAAGGCAGCGCTCTTCATTCTACTCCCCTCTCTGGGTTCCACGACCTCTGCTCCTGGCCCCTCAGGGGTGGTAACAGCTCCTACCATTGCTAGCACTTAGGTACTGCATCATCCTTTGTCAGTTTCCCTAAACGCTGTCCCTGGCTCTGAACATGATCTCTTTATCCAGCCTTGCTCAAATTACTCAGTTTGAGCATGCAGTCCTTTGCTTGCCAGGACCTTGACGGATACGTTGACATGTACGTTGACATGTACAACCTGCATTGGTGCTACATATATGTATGTATGTGTGTGTATATATATATATATATATATATATATATATGTATTTTTTTCTTCTTATTCATACTTTTTACATCCTTCCAACTTTAGCTTGCACATACTCCATCATGGTCCTGTTCTCTACTTTACATCTTTTAAGCTTTAGCTCCAACTGCCAGGGGCCTCCATCTCTTAGCATTTCTAGTTAAATTCTTTGAGCAAGTATCAGATGGACTCACAGTCTGTTTTTATATCTGGGCCACATCATATATGCCTAGTAAGCCTATAAATTGGCACATTTGTTCCAATCCTGTTGGTTTCATCTCCTATGGCTAGGGGTGAAGGGAATCACATAGTACAAAATACATGGTAGGGCTGGGTGGGGGTGGTCCTTGCAGATGGCAGGGAGTGGCCAGGGCAGATGTTGTACTTGATATACAACAATATTTTGTGCTAAAATATACATAAAATTTACCATTTTAACCATTACTCCCATCTTTATAAAGATACAATTGACAAAAAATGAATATATTTGTGGCACACAATGTGATGTTTTGATACAGTATACATTGTGAAATAATTAAATCAAGTTAATTAACATATCCGTGACCTCACATACTTCTTTTTGTGATGAGAATATGTAAGATCTATTCTCTAAGCATTTGCAAGTATATATTACATTATTGTTAACTATAGTCACCATGCTATAAAATAGATTTCTAAAATTTATTCATCCTGTCTAACCGAAACTTTGTATCCTTTGACCAACATCTTCCTCAAACCCTCCTGCCTCCCTCTCCCCCTCCAGCCCCAGCCCCTGGTAACTGCCCTTCTATTCTCTGCTCCCATGAGTTCAACTTTTTTAGATTCCATATATAAGTGAGATCATGAAATACTTATCTCCCTGTACCTGACTTATTTTACTTAGCATGATGTGCTCCGGGTTCATTCATGTTGTTGCAAGGACAGGATTTCCTTCTTTTTAAGGGCTGAATTGTATTCCACTGTGTATATTTACCACATTTTCTTTATACATTTATCCACAGATAGACACTCAGGTTGATTTCATATCTTGGCTATTGTGGGTAATGCTGCAATGAACATGGGAGTGCAGACATTTCTTCGACATATGGATTTCATTTCCTTTGGATATACACTCAGAAGTGGGATTGCTGGATCATATGGTAGCCCTATTTTTAGGTTTTTGAGAACTTTTGTACCATTTTTGATAATGGCTATACTAATTTGCATTTCCACCAACAGTGTGCAAGGGCTCCTTTTTCTCTACATCCTCTCCAACACTTGTTATATTTTGACTTTTTGATAACAGCCATTCTAATGGGTACAAAGTGATATCTTAGTGTGGTTTTAATCTGCATTATCCTAATGATTAGTGATGCTGAGCAGTTTTTCATATACTCGCTGGCCATTTGTATGTCTTCTTTTGACAAATGTTTATTCAGGTTCTTTGCCCATTTTTTAATTGTGTTAGTTTTCCTGCTATTGAGTTGTTTGCGTTTCTTACATATTTTGGATATTAACACCTTATTAGATGTATGGTTTACAAATAGTTTACAAACTCTCCTATTCTGTGAGTTATCCCTTTGCTCTGTTTATTGTTTCCTTGGCTGTACAGAGTTTTAGTTTGATGTAACCCCATTTGTCTTTTTGCTTTTGGAGCAACATGAGAGAAGGACCTGTTGTATGCATTTTTTCCTTTACATACCCTACAGTGCTTAATACATAGTAGGCCCTCAATTAATGCCCAACAAATTGAGTTTTAAATGGGACAATTGGAAGTAGTTTTGATTAGTTAATTTATTTTTGAGGAAGATGAGGGTGGAGGAGAAATGGCTATAAAATAACTTATCCTGCCTATCATCCCAACATTGTTTCTTACTTTTTATTTCTTTGTCTGGACTTTATATGAATAGACTTTTGATGGCTGCCATAAGTCAGAATCCAATCAAAGCACTGCACAAAACTCAGCCCTTTGATATCCTTTCTCAGCAGACTATAATTTTGAGAATTGCTTTCTTGATTGGCTATTGTGGATAGGTAAGAAGAGGCTGGTGCTCAGGTAAGGAGACAGAAATGCTTCTGGAATTCCAAAGGAGATCTGTTTTGAATGCTTGGTACTTATTCATAAGAACTCTTTTGCACAAAATCACACTCTCCTCACAAATGAAAATATTTATATGATGGTATTCATGCAATTTGAAAAAAATTTGCAGCCTACAATGCTTCCCTTTCCTCTGTGCCTGGCGTCTCGGAGTGTTTTCTTTCCTCCTCCAATATTAATGAAAAAGAAATCAAACTTTTGCAGGCTTCACTGAGTTCCTGACTTTCAATCAGATAAATTTGTGATCTGAATATTTCCTTCTCCTCTTTCAGTATTCATGAAGGATCGGTTATGGCAGGGCTGGTGGATTTAAGCGTTTGTCTAGTTCAGGAAAGATTTATTCCTTGGGGTTGGGTGTAATTTACAACCTACATATTTCTTGCCCCTCCCATGCTTTCTCCATCCTTTTTTTCTGTTTTTGAATTTAGAGGACATCATTTTTTCCCTTCTGGTTCGTTGTTAGTACAAAGTTAGGGAGTTTGGGCTTAAAATATTGATCTAGCTTTTCCCACTGAGACTTTGGTCTCTGAGTTTTGCAGTTTCGTATGGCTGATTGAAAGTGGTCTGGGTTGAATTTGCTTAATAGGATGTTACACTCCCCTCCTGAGTCAATTTTTATCCACTTTATCAAGTTACTTATTGATTACAGCCCTTCACATGCACATTAGTTTGCTGGTAAACTTAAAGATATGTTTTGTTTCTCGCTTAGAGTAGACTAAAAATGTGGTGGAATGTAGTTCACAAGAGACCCCAGATATTAAAAACTGACTCCATTCTCTTTTAGGCACTTGGCTCAGAATTATGAGAATGATGTTGGTTGTCTTGAATAGGAACACAGATAAGCAGGGTTTTTTTCCCCCCCATTTATTTTATTTTCTGGGAATGTGTAGAGGCAATCTCATTCCTGAATACAGGAAATCAGAGAAGGGACAGAATACTGGGACAGAAATTTTGGACTAGAGAGGAGGAATAAAACACAAATAAGTCAAGCTAACTGGCAAGTCCAGGAGCAGATGGGGCTGGTGTTTTCATGGCTAAGAAGAAAGTAATTTGGAGAAGGGAAGGAGAGTAAGCTTTATGCTTCTGTACATTGGGCCTAGCAAGTTTGTCAAACATCCTTCTCTCTTTAATTTGCAATCAGATATGAAAGAGTCCATCGTGAAAGCAGTTTGTCTCTAATGAACTAGATTTTGAAGACTTGGAACCTCTCTGTGGGTCACATATTCCCACCCATTACTGGGATTATTGCTGCCAGAGAAGCAAATAACACCTAGGAATACACTCAATTTGAAATCATTTGTTTTTCTATTGAATCTCAGATTTTTAAAAATTGAAACAGTTGAATGTACGTATCTGTGGGGTACAGCATTGAATATCCATACCCGTGTGCAATATATGATGCTCAAGTCAGGACAATTAGTGTATATTAGTGTATATTATATACTATAATTGTTTTTTTGTGGCCCTTTACCAATTTCTCACTAACCTTAACTCCCCCTTTCCCACCTCTGGTGGTCTCAGTTCTGTTCTCTCCTTTTGAAAGTTCAACAAATTATTGTGATTGTTGTATCTTTCTTTTTTATTTGTTTATTTTTTTAGTTCCCACTTATGAGTGAGGACATGTGGTGTTTCTCTTTCTGTGCCTGGCTTATTTCACTTAATGTAATTTTCTCTAAGTTCATCCACGTTGCTGCAAATGGAAGAATTTCATTCTTTTTTAATGGCAGAGTAGTATTCCATTGTGTAAATCTACCACATTTTCCTTATCCAGTCATCCCTCTATGGACATTTAGGTTGGTTCCAACTCTTGGTGATCATAAATAGAGCTGCAATAAACATGGGAGTGCACATATCCTTTCAACATGATGATTTCCACTCAGCAGTAGGATTTCTGGATCATATGGCAGTTCTATCCATAGTTATATGAGGAAACCCCATATTGTTTTCCATAATGGCTGTGCTAATTACAGTCCCACCAACAATGAAGGAGGGTTCCCTTTTCTTTGTATCCTTGCCTGCATTTCTTATCCTCTGTCTCTTTTTATAATAGCCAGTCTAAGTGGGGTGAGAGGATATCTCAGTGTGGTTTTGATTTGCATTTCCCTGTGAATCCCAGCTTTGTATGTGCAAATGTTTGTTTTCAGGGCCAAGTCCAAGTAGAATTGTGAAGTTGTCTTCAGTGCAATCCTATCTCCATTTTTTTACATAACTCAAAGTGAATCATGTCACCCAGAGCACATATAATTTGACACTCATTTATATTAACCTGAGAAAACAATATTTTATATTATTAGGTTTTTTTTTTTTTTATTTCTATCAAACTGCCAACCATCTAGAAGGCAGGCTTTGTGCCTAGGACCTGTAATAGACATGAATTGTTATGGGCTGCCCAGCCCCTTAACACCTTTCCTTGTTTGGGGGAAACCCAAGCACAGTAGCCAGTCTCCAAGAACACTGATCCCTGACCCCTGTCTTCATGTCCTTGTGTAGTCATCCCCTGACATTGTGTCAGGGTTATTCTGTGTGACCAATACTACATGGCAGAAGTGATGGTATGTGATTATGAGGCTAAGAAACAGAGGCAATGTGGCATCTGCTTTGCTCTCTTTGGGGAAGCCAGCCGCCATGTTATGAGCACACTCAAGCTGCCCGATGGAGAGGTCTATGTGGTGGGGAACTGAGGTCTCCTGCTAATAACTAGCCGGCCACATGAGGGAGCTGCCTGGGAAATGTGTCTTTCAGCCTCTGGCCAGCTTTCAGATGATCATAGCCTGGCCAACATCTTTTCTACAACTTCATGAGAGGCTCTGAGCCAGAATCATCCAACGAAGCTGCTCCCAGGGTCCTGACTCTCCGAAACAATGTAAGATAGTACATGTTTATTGTTTTAAGCTGCTAAGTTTTGGGGTAATCTGTTACATGGCAATAAATAACTAATACATGAGGGGAGGCATGTCCCATCTTCTACAGAGGAAGCCAGATGAGGGCAGAAATTCTCTCTCCCAGCCTCCTGGCAGTCAGTGCTTGGGCTCAAGCCCAATGTAACCTCAGCTGAGCCAATCAGATATTTATGCTTGGGCTTGTAATCTACAGTGGGTCTGTCACGTGCTTGTTTTTAAGATATTGACTCTGAAGAGAGTTATGATAAAGCAGAGGCCAGTTTAGAATTAATTAATCTCTCCAGCAGCAACAGTAGCAGTAAATGGTATCTTGTTGGTGGGGCCCTTGGGTGGTATGTGGTGTCTATAACCTGATCTTTGCCATGTTATGATTTTGGATGTTATTATGCCTGCTTGGCCTCCATGGGTTTCTCCCTGTTGTCAAAGTTATGTTCCGTAGCCTTCCTAGTAGTTCCTCCAGTCTCATATTCTTCCAATGAACTCCTTTTCTAATTAAATTAACTAAATTAGTTTATATTTTATGCAACCAGGGACTCTGACCAAGGCAGCGCTCAAGTACATTTTTAAAATGATGGTGGTAACTTCTTTTCAAATACATCTGTTGTACCGACTGCAGTCTAGACACAAAGTGGGTAAAAAGTAGATCTTTGCGGATTGGACATCTAATTAGTGAACATCTTTTTTTTTCATATGACTTTATTTGTGCTTTGTGGAAATGGTAGTGTAGTACCTGCCTTCAAGGAGTTTATCATCCGGATTAGAGACAAGCCACCCTCCCACTCCCACCCCCTGAATTGATCTGACCCAGTGATGTTGTGGGGAGAGGTCTCTCTTTAGAGACTGAGCCACTTCACTTATGAGTTGTGCAATTTAGGGGAAGTTATTTGATATATTGGAGGCTCATTTATCTCACTGACAAAATCATAATCCCTACTCCACTGGTTTGCTGTGAGATTAGATCAGATAACACGTGAAAAGAGCTTGGCTAGTGAAGGTCATTACTGAGCACTTTCTGCCTGAGCTCTGGCTCAGGGCTGGGCTGCTTTGCTATGATTGATGGACTGTGGGATCTTGGCTGTCTCTTACCCTTACTTCTGCTCAGTTTCCTCATCTGAAAAAATGAGCAGGTTGGATTAGAACTGTGGTTCTTAAACCTTTGGTTTTAACTTTCTGGAAGTTTAAAAACAAAATCATATAAGACCTCAACATAAACTACACAGTATTTTATAGGCATGAATTTATTTTTTAGATATGCCTATTACAGGGGGCTAGATTGATGAATATAAGGTTATGGGTAAAATTCTCCATCCAGGCTGAAGTACCAAATTTAATTTTGAAAGTTATTTTGGATGTACATCAGTGAGAAAGCCCTGTTTCATAAACATAAGTAGTTGAAAATGGCAATTGTTTTTAATAGCATGTTTTTCAGATTCAGAAGATTTCTAGTTAAACAGAAAAAACAGGAGAAGCTTTGGTGTGAAGACTCCATGAGCATGAGCTTCTAGAAGCACAAGTTAATGTGCAGTGGGTTTAACTGTGGTCTCTGACACATTTAGGTGTGCCTGTGGAACCCTTGGGAAAACAATTCACAACCCCCCAGAATAGACAATGCTGTCATTCCTTTCAACTCCCATGTTCAGTGGTTCTAAGGATTGACACAAGGGTGATATCTACATATCACCACTCAGTCATTACTTTGAGTTGCAAAAGTGATAGGTGAACATATGTTTACTGTTAACAACACAGAAACATATTAGAAGGAAAAGTAAGTGTTCCTATCCAAATACCTCCCTTTAGGCTGGTTCCCTTCCCCTTCCACTGGTTGACCACTGTCATCACTAGGGTCTTTCCCATTGCTCTGCATTTATACACACGCACAGTTAGGTTATTTCTGTGCCCATAAATGGGATCATAATACATGTATTATTCTGTGACTTTCTTTCCTCTCTCTTGACAATATCCTGGCAGGCTTTCTATGAAAGAAAGCCCTACCTTATCCTTTTAAACTCTTATTTAATATTTTTATACTACTAATATAAGAAGACTTCATAACTCCCACTGAAGATTTATTAATGTGGACCTCTGTAGGAGGGGGATGAGACCCTGAGGGGAATTATACCAGCTCTCCAGGGAGGCAGTCAAGAACTTGGGTAAGGAGGCACAGAAAGAGAAATACTGCATGGCCTCACTCAAAAGTGGGAGTTGAAGAAAAATAAACAAATAAATTAAAAAGAAAAGATAAAACAATCACAATAATATATTGAACTTTCAAAAGGAGAGAACATAACTGAGGTTACCAGAGGTGGGAAGGGGTGGGGGTGGGGGGGGCGGTAAGGGAGGAATTGGTAAAGGGCCACCAAAAATGATTATAGTGTGCTATGTTGAATATACTAATTATCCCGACTTGAGCATCACATATTGCACACAGGTAGCAATAGTCAACTCTGTATCCTACAGATATGTACAATCAACTATGTTATAATAAATAAAAAAAATCATGTTAAGGACTGAGTTTCAGAGTCAGGGAGAAATAAGTACATACTTTTTTTTTTAAAGAAGAAAGAAGGCAACATTTAGTGTTGGAAGGTGGTAGAAAAAGGATTAAATCTGGGAGTCAAGATAATGGTTGTCTTAGTCCAGAGTTTTCTGGAGTTTTCTAGAATTCTCTAGAAAGCAGAGCCTGAGGCAAGGGTTAAAGTGCTGACACTTTATTTGGGAGGTATATGTTTAGAGCGGTGAGAGTGAGGAAAAACAGGGAGCAAGGCAAGAAAAATGTGAAGCACTGGTGTGCAGAGCGTCATCACACTGGTCGTCACTTCTCAGTGAACCTCAGCAAAACACAGCAGGTCACTCAGCAGCTTTGTTGTTGGGCATGTGGGACTTCTTGGTGAAGGACAGGAAAGGGAAAGTACATGTGAAGGACAAACCACACTTCAGAGTTGTCCACAGAAGGAATAAAGGGTGGGGAGTTCAATGGCCAGCTTCTTTCTTTCTCCTGTTTTCCATGGATCAAATTTCACTCCAAAGAGAGCTAATTCTCCTGTACTCCAGGTTGTGACATTGAGCATTTTATCCAAGTCTGGAAGTTAAAGTACTGACCAAGAAATGAACGAGGCAGTTGAGGTCGTCTGAAGAGGAGCACAAGGTAGGTTTTTGTCCTGGCCATCTCTCAGGCTCTGGTCTTCAAATCACTTAACTACAGTGGGCCTTATTCATGTCAGATTGGGACAATAGCAGACCTAGACTCTTGTCCTTGTTTGCCACCTCCTGGCTGTGTGGCCTTTGGGAGGTGACTTGCCCTTGGTGGTCTCTCTCCTCGTCTATGGAATGAAGAAGCTAGAGTAGAGGGTCTTTAAGGTTCCTCCAAGTGTCAGTGTTCTTGGCACGTCCCTGCTGGCCCAGCCTTGTAGAAGGCAGCAGGTGCAAAGAAGAGATCCCTACCTTTGCAGGTGAAAAGCCTTGTTTTTAAGCATGGTTCTGTCAAATACTAGCTGTGTGACCCTGGGCAAGTCATTCAATTTCTTCAAGTTTTAGTTCTCTCATCTTTAAAATGGAAAGCTAATACCTGCTCCATAGGATTGCTGCAAGGACGAATGTACAGTATATTAGCACGTGCAGGCACATAGTAGGCTCTTGATAAATATCAGCAAAACATTTTACAGTGCTGTGAAGGTAATATTAGATGATAATGCAAAAGGGGTTTATAAACTAAAAGCTGAATTCAAATTCAAGATACTACTTTACTAATGGATTGACAGAATGAAATATGGAACAGTGAGAAAAATAGTCAAAGGCCGGCTATGTAGACAGCAAAAAGGATTTTGATTAAACCAATGCTCAGCCCCAAACCAGAATATGCCACATTAATTTGCCAAGCTCTGAGCTGAACTGAAATAATAAAATATTGCATTTGTTTGTTGCTGTTGTTATTAAGCTGCTGGGTACTAAGACTTTTTGGATTCCCAGCACTTTCTGAACATACACACACATATTTTGTGGAGGCAGAGAAATCCCACAATCTGCCATCTGTAAGCTGGAGACCAAGGAAAGCTGGTGGTGTGGTTCAGTCTGAGTCTGAAGGTCTGAGGACCAGGAGAGCTGATGGTGTAAGTCTCAGACCAGGGGCAGGAGAATTTCAATGTCCCAGCTCAACAGTCAGGCAGAAGGGGAGGATTCTCCCTTCCTCTGTTAGGCCCTCAGTGGACTGGATGGTGCCCGCCCACGAAGGGGAGGACGAGCTGCTTCGTTCAGTCCACTGATGCAAATGCTAAATCTCGTTAACAAACACCTTCATAGATACAGGCAGAAATAATGTTTAGTCAAACATCTGAGCACCTGTTGATCCAGTCAAGTTGACACATAAATTAAACCATCATACTGCATGAAGACACAGGGAGAGGATGGCCACCTGCAAGCCAAACAGAGAGGTCTCAGAAGAAACCTATCCTGGGGTTCCAGTCAAGATGGTGGAATACATGGATCCACAGTGTCACTCTCTCCCATAAATCAACAAATTTACAACTAGAAAAATGTAACATCAACCAAGCTGGGGCTGCTGGTGCTCAGGGGAAGAGAAGGAGAGACTTACAGAGTTCATGAAGGTAGGAGAAACCACGATGAGAGAAAGAAAAAACTGCTCTGAGTGTTTCGTGCCACAGCTGCTTTAAGGCTTGAGCTGCTGAGCACATGGAGCAGGAACTGGCAGAAGCTGCAGCTGTGCCCTTCAGATGGAGTTACTTGCAGGCAGCAGGGGAGAAGAGGGCCTTGGTGGCCCCCAGGACAGCAAGACCACTAATAGGGCTCCTGGGGACCCATGCAGGAGCTAGGAGCCACAACAACTGAAAAAAAGGAGCCACTCAGAGGCTGGTGAGTCATTGTAAAGGACCAGAGCATGGCCCATCCATGGGAAGTGTTTGGAGCATGGGTAGTGGGGGAGACAGGCCCACTGGGAGAACACTGGTGCACAGCAAGGACAGCCGATTTGACCCCCAATCAGCACAGGACCACTTAGAGGAGACTGGTCGGGAATGCAGAATTGCATGGGGTAAAGTTTGTTGAAAAAACTCAGGCCCAGATAAGAGTTTCTACACAACACAGATCCACTGGGTCTCTGGAGAGCTGGAAGAACCTATAAGGTCAACCATTAGGCCCAGAGCTGCACAAAAATTCTTCTCTAGGGAAATAGCAGCAAAGCAGCAATTTAGCTCAACCATACAGTTCAAGTACTGCTTCCTACAGGAATTTCCCCCATTTTAGAAGTAAGCAAAGGACAAAAACTTAATTCTGGCCCAGGCACACCACCAGTGCCTTGGGGCCCACCAGGGGACATGAGGTATGGAGCTGGGGACCAGACCCCTGCCCACAACCACTCACAGTGCCAGCACCTTGGGTTCTACCTGGGAAAACAAGGCTTGGAGCTGGGGACTGGACCTCATTCTCACATCCAGGCATATCGCCAGCACCTCAGGGCCTGCCCAGGGGCCCAGGACATACAGCTGGAGACCAGACCCCCTGCCCACAACCAGGCACACTGCCAGCACCAAGGAGCATGCCAAGAACATCACCTCCATGTGGATGGCCCACCACATCCACCACAGTAACCACGGCTGCCACAAAAGTGGCTAGATGTCACAACCACCATGCAGATTGTCCACCATCCACTGGAGTGCATTGACACATGGAGATTAACCAGCAGAGATAAAGAAAAGAAGAGGATGTCTCTCTCCACAAAGCCCATTCCACAGTGACAGAAGAAACATCTGCTCTATGATAATACTGGGGAACCTGATCACACCTCTCAGCATTGGACAGATCACCTAGGCAACAAATCAACAGAGTAACCATTACTCTTTCAGAAGGAGAGAAGAAATCTAGGGTAATTAGAGGGGGGAGGGGGAAGGGAGACGGGGATGGGAGAGATTGAACAAGGGGCATAAAGAACAATTATGATTTGTAACAATATACTTGCTTGTAATATTGATTTGATCAACATATCTCAATGTTGAACCCCAAATTTGTATAATCAATTTTGATTCAATAAAAATTTTTTAAAAAAAGAAGAAACCTATCCTACCAGCACCTTAATCTTGTACATGCAGCCTCCAGAACTGTGAGAAAATAAAAAAAATTTCTGCTGTTTAAGCTGCCCAGCCTATGGTACTTTGTAACAGCAGCTTGAGCAAACTAGCACAGAGGCCTATTTATTAAAGGTAGAAGCCTGAAAAGTAATTTTCCAACTTCCTTGGCAACCAGAGCACAGGCAAGGGACTTTGGTCCCACCCTTTAGAGGCCACAAAGATAGTCTTTGGCTCAGATATAAGCAATGAGGACACAGGCTCAGTGTGGATTCCATGGATCTCGGGAGGGTGGCAGTCAAGGTGTCTGGCTGCTGTTGGGGGTGGCAGTGGCCGTATGGCTGCAAGTTAAACTTGTAGAGCAGAGGTGAGTGGCTTTCGCCTTGGCAATTGATGCCGTTGCAGAACAGTTCAGTCTACCGCAGCAGTGCATGCACTCAGGGCTTGCTGGCAGCAGTGTGGGGCACAGGCTTTGCTTTTTAACCAGGCAATTCCTGTGTCATGGTGCATGGTGTTAAATGTCATTTCTGAAAGCTTAGCCTAGAGCTATTTCTCTAGCCTTCTCAAAGATTCTATGATCTGTCTAATACTCTTTTAATAAATTCCTTTTCTGCTTAATCCACCAGAAGCAGCTTCTATTGCTTGCAATTAGTGACCCTGAAAGACTCATACTCTAATGTCCAGCATGGGTCCCTATTTCCATGGCTTGCCTCTCTCCACATTTGACTTACCCTGAAGTTACTGGGACCGATGGTGTCCTTAGGAAATTTAATTAGCTCAAGTGATTCACCATCAAATCAATCATTCTTCCAAGCCAGTCCCTCTCCGACCACAGGCTGTACTTGTAGGAACTTCACTTCTGTCTCTTATGATCAAGTCTCCATCCTATACTCCAGGTCCTTAATTGGTTCTATGTCTTCATCCCTGCACTCCTTCCCTTATAACCTGGGAGGGATTTACAAGGAAATAGATTTGAAATTAATGTATTTATAACTCAACCCCAAACTGGGCCTCATGTGGCCTAGCCTTGGCAGAGAATTGCACTCTTAGGAACACAGTCCAGCAACCAAAAAGCAATTAAATTAAATTAAAACTTTACCTGTATCTCCAGGAAGAATGTCAAGGGAAGTAAATATATTTTTAATGTACAGTAAGATCTGTTAAACTTTCTCCTGTCTCTGATATTCCCTATATCTTCCACACCTCACCCCACCGAACTTCTCTCTCCTCCACTCTGATTCTAAACCCCAGATTTCCTCTATCACCCTGCCTTTGTGGGTTCCTTATTTTTTCCTCTTCTGCCTTTCCTTCTGCATTGATCACTTGTACTTTCATCATTTGAGAAAGACTTTGCTAATAATCAGATCTGCTCAGTGATGGAAATGACCGCCTTCTTAGATAGTGATTCTTCTGTCACTGGGAAAATCAAACAAAGGCTCAGGGATATTGGGAAGGGGTTGTGGTTTCTGGGTGATGTTAGGTCAGATGCATATAAGCTCCCACCATGTCTAAGAGTCTAGCTTTAGATTTATGTCCCCATTTTAAACTGTGCCACAGGGTCAGGGTTGAATCATGTTATCTTTTTTCCTCTTTAGAAATCTCTATGCCAGGGATGGGGAGTCTCAGACCCTGGGCTTGATCTAACTCTTCTCTTGGTTTTATTTTCTTTGAGAGAGGTTGTCTAAATAATCTTTTCAGCACCCCTGCTGTTTCTGTAATAATTAACAAGCACCATTATGTGTAATCTCGAATAGCTCAGATTTTCCATTCATCTGTCAGCTCCACAATCTAGCTGTGCCATGCCCTTGCTCAACGACTCTTCATTTTGCTCTGGGACAGCATTTTCCAGGGGATAAGCGGGTGCTGGCAGATGTTGGACTGGTGGAAGCAGCAGCCAGGAGCGTGGATTTCCCAGGTGAGGGGAAGGGGGCAGGATGGTGGGCTTGCCGGACCCACCACACTCTAGGAAGCGGGGTCATGGGGGAGGGAGGTGTGCACTTCATGATCCGATGGGTCTGGTCTGAATCAGTTGCTCACACACAGGAATATTAGTCAGGATTCCTTGGGTTGCAAGTGGCAGGATTCAAACTGGCTTTTTTTTTAAAAAAGGGGGATTTATTGGCTCCCCAAACTGGGAAAGTACAGCCATAGCTATATGTTATAAGAGCTCAAGGGACTTATGAGGACTCTCCTCTTCCTTAGTCTCTTTCTGTTTCCTTACCCGTAGCTCCTTCATCTATGTTATTTTATTTTCAGTCTCTGGGAAGAAGTCTTCTTTCTGAATATTTTGAACCAAATTCCCAGTGTTGAATCTCATTGGCCTGGACAGGATCCCGTGTTTGCCCCTAAATCAGTCTTGGTGGCCTGGGCATAGAGTACGCTGATTGGCTGAGGGGGTGTTTTCCCAAAAGGAAAGTGAGGTTTTATCACCAAAAAAATGGGATACGGATGCTGGACCGACAAAAACAGCTCATGTCCACTCTGATGTAACCTTAGCAATTACAAGATGTCTCTGGGCCCAAGGTCTTCACAGATAAAATTCCTACTTCATAGAGTTGTCGTGAAGACTGTGAAGATGAAATGCATTGCATCTGTCACATAGCAGGCCTTTAATAATTAAAAGCAATTCTTATTGTTAGGTGCAGAGAACTGACCAGTTGGTGGGTGGGTGGGGGGGCAGAGAACTTTACCCAGTGGGAGGACGTGCACACGTGTGCACACATGTTTATGTGCGTGTGCGTGTACTCCTGTGTTAGCTGTCAGGGCGGCACAGGTTAATAAGACTTGGTTTCTTACTGGCTTCCCAGTTTTTCTCTCCCTCTTTTCCTTCCCCCTTTGCTCTCTCAGTCACTCTTTATTTTTCCACTTTTCCTTCTCTCCCTTCCTTTCTCTCCTCTCCTTTCCTTTTTCTTTCACTGGTCATTTATATAGATATTTTATAAAAATGCAGTATTTTCTTATTATTTGTGATGTGAATTAAATTTATTTATTTTTTTGCATTTTGACTTAAAAAAAAAACAATGATTTGAGATATGTACCCAAATACATACCACAGAAAAATATAAATAGCTGCAGAAATTGGATTGGAGGGAACAAATAAAACGTCATATAGGAAAACAAAATGTGTGCTGCTGTGTCTTATATGATTGTTGGAAGTGAGCTCTATTTACTGAAAAGAAAACTTTATGTTCCTTATGCTTAATTTAAAAACCGACCAAGTTGAAGATTTATTTTGTCCAAAACAAGCCAAGCAATAAAGTCAGTCGTACATGACTGTGCACGTGTGGCCTTGATCTCATTCGTGGGGCAGTGGCTCTTGTTAGTGAAAAGGCTCCACCCTGTTTTATAGGGACCAGAGAGGGTGTTAAAGACAAATTGGGGTGGGGAGCTGACAGGCCACCAGGCAGGCAGGAGAAGGGAAACAGCAAATCTCTCCTCTGAGGTCCATAGACCTTTAGAGAGGAAAGAGATCGGTATGAAGGAGATATGTGTTGGAATGAAAGTGTAAATAAAGACAAAGTGGAAAATCTGCCTTGTTAAAAACCCAGCTCTCCAAGGAATTAGACACATGGGTTTGCTTTTGTGCTGGGGCCATCTGTAGCCCCCAGGCTGGCTATTTTCTGGCTGATACTTTTTGAGAACGTTATTATTGTTGAGAAAGATGGTTCCATGTTGAAGCAGTTGGCAGAATGTGGCCATCTGGACAACCATGTATATGCCAACTTACTGCTTCTCTAATGCCACCTACAAACATGACTACCTGTGTGCTCTTGTTTGAAGGGGCACCAGCAATACTTGGGAAGGCGGGAAGCAGAAGGGACATTAAAGCAGAGGTGAGTAATTCTCCTGGCTTTCTGCGTGAAGTGGAAAAGCCAAGAATCCCTAGTTGGGAAAGCTGTTGAGCCAGAGCTGTGGAGTGTCTGACAGGGAGAGGATGTGCACAGACAGGGAGGGAAGGCTTGGGTGTCGCAGAGCCACAATGTCATAAGGTTGCAAGGGACCTTAGCCTGACTCTAAACATGGTGACAGAGCTAGTGAGAACACATAAGGACATACAGCTTTTTCTACTCTAATGCCGTCACAGGGGAATGAAAGAAGGCCTGATGGATCTCAAAACTCACCCGACCCCTCCTGCCCTGGCTGAGTCCAGAGAACTTCTGTGGGATACTAGTCCTTGCCTTATGCCCTTCCTGGGTCCATTGTGGGGATCCCTTTTTTCGGAAAGAATTCACTGCGCTCCGACCACACGTTCAGCACAGGGTGGCAGCTTTTGGGGAGCAGGGAACAAGGTTAATTCTCAGTCTTATCCTTAGAGAACTAACAGATGTGAAGGGACTTTAAGAGCAGTTAGGGGTGTCTATAGATGAGCTGTGCAGACGGAGGCAGGTAACCGCCTGGCTGGGCCTGGGGCTTAGTCCTGCTCTGCCCCTCTCTGCCTGGGGCCGGGCACCCCCTTTCTGGGCCTCACCTACACAACCACTGGGTAGAAGTAGTTGGTCTAAAGGGCCTCCTCCAGGTCTGGCCTTCATGAATCTCCTGACCACTCAAATTCTTTGCTTGTGAGGCCCAGAGAAAGAACAAAAATGGATGCTTTGGAAAGGCGAGATTTTTATCTATGCCAAAGCCAGATCATCTTCTCCCACCCCAAAACCAACATTCTTCAAAGTGCCATGACCTTCCAAATTTGAAGGATGTGACAGCAGCCCAACTGTTCCAACCATGGCTTCATGTGTCCAGGAGGGTACTGGGTCTGTGGCCTGTCCTGTCAGGTGATGAGTGTGAGCCTGGCCTGCTGGCTTCACTTGCAGAAGGACAGGGGAGCTGGTTAGTGTCCTCCTTCGTATCATGGGGACGGGGTGCCCCGCTGGGTACCTCTGCCCTCAGTACGGACAGTGCCCTTGTGTTTCTCCTTAAGGCGCTGGTAAAGGCAGCTGGAGACTTGCAGAGCTTTTCCATGGCCAAATGTTTCCATTTTCTCTTGGCTAGAGTCCTGGTGCTGTCACTCTAAGCTGCCACGGGCAGGCTTATGTTTCAGGAGTGTTCTGCTAACTCTGCAGGTCTTCCCCAAAAGTGAGGCCATTCCCCAAACTGGAATCCACTCTGCCATTGACCCACAAGCCAGAGGCAAATTCCTGCACCTAGGCTTCTCACAGCTTTTGCAGTCTGGCTGGAACATCAGCTCCCCAAGCTTCCCACTTTAAGATGGTGTAAAGAAAAACAGGTGCCCACTGGTCTAGTCACATCCCCTATAAAACGGTTGGAGTCTCTACTTTTTGTGGGAAAGCAGCAGGGGGGGTTGGAATAATTAGTTTCCTCCCAGGAATCTGATTAAGGGGAGATCAGGCAATGTGGGAAAAGGGGACCTCCATGAAGAACTGTCACTAAGGAGAGCCCTTTGAAAGCTGAGTGGCCTCCTGGAGGTGGAGTAAGCCTCAGGGCTCAGGCAGAGATCCAGCAGGGGCTGGGCAGCCACTTCCATGAGGAAAGTGCACAAACGTGACTCATGAACCAGGGCAGGGGTTGGAGTAGAGGACCCTGAGGTTTGGGTTGACTCTGAAATTACCTTGTGAGCTGGAATACAGGAGAAGGGCAGCTCTTCCTCCAAGTCTCCACTCCCATTATTAGCGGAACACTGAGATTTTGACTCTTTTAAGTACCTCTACTCTTTTTTATTTTTAACATTTTTTTATTGTGGTAAAAAACACATAACATAAAATTTGCCACTGTAATTATTTTTAAGAGTACCGTTCAGTGGCGTTAAGTATATTCACATTGTTGTGTAACCACCATGGGGGAGTTACACTTTTTCATCTTCCCCAAATGAAACTCCACACATTAAATAACTCCCCCAGCACCTGGCAACCACCATTTTACTTTCTATTTCTATGAATTTGACTACTCTAGGTACCTCATATAAGTGGAATCACATAGTATTTGTCAGCATTCCCTCCATTTTAATGGAATAGCATTCCATTATGTGTATATAGCACCTTTTTTATCCATTCATCCGTTGATAGACATTTGGACTGTTCACACTTTTTGGTTATTGTAAATAATGCTGCTATGAACATGGGTGTACAAATGTCTGAGTCCTCACCTTCCATTATTTTGGGTAGATACCTAGAACTGTAGTTGCTGGATCATATGTTAATTCTATGCTTAATTTTTTGAGGAATCACCCTCATTTTCCACAGCGGCGACACCATTTTACATTCTCACCAGCCATGCACAAAGTTTCAGTGCCCCCATTCTTAATGAGCTGCTGCTTTTTAGTCCCCTAGCACTCAGAGGAGGCCTGACAAGGGATGTGCCATGTGCTTTCCTCAGTCTGCCCCATGAGAAAAGAGAAGGATGGGGGTCAACTCCATCTGGTCTCAAATGCCAGGAAGGGGGAATGTAAATAACCCTGGAAGATGCCAATTTCAATCAGTAGCTGGACCCCGTTAAGCATTTACAAGGAAGAGTCCAGTCACCCTTACAAAGGTAGAAGAGCAGAGATGTGTTTTAAAGATCAGGGCTGAGGGAGTGTCTGTGGCTCTTTAAGGCAAGGTTTGTTCATTTCACGCCTCTTTCAGCACAGGTACCGGGTGTTTGTGTTTCTTTCTCATCTCTTACAGGCCCTAACAGAGTCAAATGCATCTTCAGGACCCAGCATTTATTGAGCACTTACTATTATGCACTTACCAGTATTGTATAGGAACTTTATTTGCTCAATAGTCCTCTTTAACATCTAGAAGGTGTATGTCTTGAGAAATACCAAATTCAAACATACGACTATAGCCTAACCTTTCTCCCCCATAAAATCTGCAGAGCATGACCAAACATTCAAATGAGCACTGAAGTCCTGTAATGAAGGTTTCTGAGAATGTCACAATAGGGGGACAATAAACTTCCATGAAGATTTGGAGGCTGAGCTCTTGGCTCTGTCTGACCTTAGACTCTGTGACTTTTATTTTGCTGCTTAATGAATCTTCACTGATTGTCTTGCTTCTGCAGTGACTGAAGTTTATGTCAATTAACCGTTTCCTAGCCTGGGTCTTCTGCCTAATTGTCAACTCAATTTAAGACAAAGATATACGTAGCGAGTTTATTCTTATTCCTCCCTGGCATCAGAAAGGGAACATGGAACTGCCTTTCCAAGCCTGGAAGGAAAAGCACTTCACTCTGGTTTCTGGACAGGTACGGCCCGTATGTGGTGCACGTGACTTAGTGGATGTGGGTCATGTTCTTTCTTCCCCTCTCTCTTCTGCTGGGTCTCCCAAGGGCACCTAAAACTTGGCTTTTTGAGCATCTTGCCCATGGTCTCTCTTGCCCACGGTCATCAGGGGCAGCCTGGTCTCCCAAGCCTCCGACCTTGAAATCACCTTTGACTACTTCCTGTCGTGGTCTGCCCCTCTCAGATGAACTGGCAGTTCTATATCTGGGATCTGACCTTATCGAGCCATTGACACAGCCAAGCCTCCCAGTGAGTCCAGGCTCTGATCGCCTTACACGCTGCTTTCTGCAGCAGCCTCCTTCCTAGCAGGCACTTCCACCTGCAGCCTCACCCCTCCCGTCCATTCTGTCCCCAGCAGCTAGGCTAATTTTCTCAGAGTGCTATTTTGTTTTTTGTCAGTTGTCCATTCAGAAATCCGCAGGAGCTCCCATTTGCCTCCCACCTTTAAACTAAACTCCTCGGCATGTGTTTCAGGACCTTTGAAAACTCACATTTAACTACTCTCATCTTCTGCAACCTCCTGGCTTCTCGTCTTAGCTCTGGCCTGACTTGACTTGCATATGTTGCTAGTTTTGGGGCACGGCTCTGCCCTTGCCCCTCTGAGTAATGTCTATCCTTATGAAGACTCAACAAAGATGTTGTAAGCAGGGACCTCATGAGGTTTGTTTGACATTATATTCCTATCTCCTAGGCAATGCCTCTCACATAATAGGTGCTCAATAAATATTTGTTGAATGAATGAATTTAAAGACACCCCCTTTTGAATAACACTACTTGGGTTAATCAACACACATAAAAAAGATTTTGAGCTAAGTGTTTAGGACAGAAAATGAATAAACTTCTTCTCAAGAAGCTTGCAGTTTAGTGTAGACCTATAAATGTGTACATTTTCTTTCTTTCTTTCTTTTTTTTTTGGTGACTGGCTGGTACCAGGAACCGAACCCCTGACCTTGGTGTTACAAGGCTGTGCTCTAAACAACTGAGCTAACTGGCCAGCGTGCCACATTTTCTTGATGATAAGATGAATTGATTGTAGTAAGATGCAATTTTAATTTTAAAAAGTTTTTGGGGATAAAAGAAACATTACCACTTAAATTATACACAATGGATGTTGAGTCTTCATTTCAAAAACTTTGAAATGTGAAAAATATATGCATCACAGAATGGAAAATATAAATTGTTGCAATATGGGGCTTTCCTTGCTATAATAGGGGGATGTACAAAACGCAGTGAAAGGATTCTCTATACCCTTAACCGAGCTGGGTCTTGATTAGTAGGCTTTGTAGACTCGCATCTCTGGCACTTCAAAGCTGTGCGGCCTGAGACAAATGACTTAATCTCTTTCAGCCAGGGTTTCCCTTCTGTGAAACAGAGATAATAATACAAGGGTACTTCAAAAAGTTGGTGGAAAAATAGAATTAAGAGATAATAAGTGTTTTTCCATGAACTTCATGAAGTACTCTTGTAGAACCTACACCATCACCTGTAGCCACCATTTATTATGCCCCTACTATGTGCCCAGCCTAGGTCAAATGCTTTACATATATTTTTTAACTTTTAGACGTAGGAATTGTTAGCCCAATCCTGGGCACGTAATAAGCACTCACCAAACAAGTTTATTTAATGTATATTAGCTTGGGTTATTATTAATGTTGTGGTGTCTGCCTGCTCAGCATTTATTCACCCTTTTTCTGGTAAAAGCACTCAGGATACCCTTGAGGAAACGCCTCTCCCACTGTCCATCCATACTGGTGGAGCTAGCTATTCCCTTGCTACTCTTTGTGGGACCGAGTCTTGGCGATGAGACCATTGAATACCTGGGTGGCAGCCATTGGTTCAGAGATGGTGCCTGACCCAGCCTGTTGGAACTGTAAAGAAGACCCTTCTCTCTGGGGCTGCTAGACTGGTGGGATGTGAACTTGAAGCAGCAGGTGGGCATTTTGCTATGATACCTGAGCACCTGTCTGGGAGCTGGGCCGGCAGGGAGGAGATGGATTTTGTTTGAGTATTTGGATCCAGCTGTACTTGTCTACAACAAGGCTTTGCAGCTTCCCATAACAGCTCAGTTGCTTAAACCAATACATTCTTGTTTTTATTTTTTGGCTTACACCTGTTTTGCTTGGAATTTTATAATTTACAATGAAAAGTCTTCTTTGATCCAAGCAGAAACTATTATTATTATGAAGTTGCTTAGTGTGTTCCAGAAGGGTGAGAAGCTCAGTGCAGCTGGAGCATAGGGTGTGTGTGTGTGTGCACGCATGCACATGTGCATGTGTGGAGTTGAGCTCACGTTAGGCTCTTGGTTGTCTTGGTGATATCTAAGACATGGTCCCCACCAGAGAACAGCCTGAATTAAGTAACTGCACAGACTGGAAACATGCTGAGAGAGTGGGCATGTGATAGAAGCTGGAAGACTTCAGAGGAGGGAGGGAGCTTGCTGGGGGGGTACATTTATATAGGGCTTGGGAAAGGAGAGACGTGCCTGTTGGGGAGGCTGTGGCCAGGTGAGGGGGAGAGGATGGTGTTGCAGGCAGGCGCTGAGCCATGCAGACAGAGGGCGGTGCAAAGTGCACTCAGCACACGGGGAGTAGATCAGCCGGCTGCTTGGCGTTAGAGAGGAGGGTTTGCAGAGCAGGCCGACCAGCCCTGGCCTAGAAGGTGAGGGTCATTCCTACCCTCCAGCAACCCCTCCTTACCAAAGCACCATGTCTTATTCTGCAGAACAGTTGCTTGTTTGCTTTCTTCTATCTCCTGATGTGTCTTTCACTTTTCTATGTTAGACTGCGTGCCTTCCTGGCAGGAAGCAGTTCTGCCTCTTGCTTTTGTACCATTTTAGCACAGGGTTCCACGCTCAGTCTGGGGAGCAGTCTGCCTGGGTTTGAGTCCTGGAGCAGCACTTACCAGCCCTGACCTCTTTGGCAAACCAGTCCTTCTCTCTGTGCCTCACTTTCCTCATCTGTAAAATGGTAATAAGAGTATTTATTTCAGAGGGTTGCTGGATTATTAAATGAGCCAGTACCTAGCACATAGTAAGGCTATATAGTGTAATTTATTTTTATTTATAAAAATACTATAATTATAATTACAAAAATATTATATTTATAGTGCTATTTATTATTATTATTATTATTTCTACTCTGCAATGCTGACTGGAGAGTATTGGATAAAGTGGGTACCCGAGTAATCATATTTTTCAAATGAGAAACCCAGGCTCAGAGTGGTTAAGGGCCTTGCCTGAGGCATTAACTGATTGGGGGAGAACAAGCATATTGGAGCAGCTGTAGGGACCTTAACATCTTTAACCAAAATCTACCTTGAGGTGTTTGTGAGGGGATTTAATTATTTCTTGATCCTTCTGCCCACCCACTCTTTTGGGGGTTCCATCTCTGGCAGCATCTTTTCAGGGGTTCCTGACCCTGCAGAGGCCCTGGTTGGTGCAGCAGAGAAATTCCCCACTGCTGTGGTTTTGCCTTGAGTTTTCTCTCTTCCTCAGGCTTCTTTTATTTTGAATGCCAGGAGCATCTGCTTGCAGGATTTCCAAAACTCCTGGGCTGTCCTAGCCATGGGGTCTCACTAATGTATGGTCTCTGCATTACTACATGGAAAGACGATTTACCTCACAGATGGGCTCTTTTGAATATTTATGCCTGGACACATCTGTTCTGGACTTGAAAGTGTAATAAAGCTTTTCATTTTCTGAAGCGCTGGTGAAGCCTGTCTGTGGTGAGCTGACAGCCCCCTGGGGTCAGCTCCTTCATGGTGATTCTGGGGCATGGGGGTACAGCTAGGGTCACCCCATTTGGCAGGCAGCCACACTTTCCAAACCCCTCCACCTCCTTCCCCACGGCACAGGAGGGGATGGCCAAGGGGCCAGAGGCAGGTGGTGGGGAGCTAACTCGGTGCATCAGTGGAATATATTTATGGGCAAGTAGCAACAGTTATTTGCAAAAGGGAAAATGTTTTCTTGAACTCTGTCCTTCTCTGAGTAAGGCAGTACCTGATTTGGGTGAAGCGGGGAGCAGTGTGGCCCTGTCTGGGCTTTTGCCCCCATGGCACACTGGGGCTTCTGGGGAGTCTAGATGGAAGTGTAGGGAGAGGCTTGGACGATAATACTCCCAAAGGTGGGACATCGGGAGAGCTCATCTTGAGTACCTCAGCTTCTTAGTTCTTGCTGTCCGTTCCTTCCTCTCTTGACTTTGGTGGCATTCTCTGATGTCCCCACTCACTGAGGCTCTGTCCCAGTCCAAACAGGCTTCCAAGGAAGAATACTAATAGGAGCAATGATAACACATAAT
This sequence comes from Cynocephalus volans, assembly GCF_027409185.1. Lineage (NCBI taxonomy): Eukaryota > Metazoa > Chordata > Mammalia > Dermoptera > Cynocephalidae > Cynocephalus > Cynocephalus volans. The sequence continues at coordinate 283,424,379 of NC_084460.1, forward strand.
GCAAACATGCACTGAGTCCTCACATTTGCCAAGCACGGTGTCAAAGTTTTCTCTTTATTATCATGTCTAATTGTCCCCACAACACTAAGGTGAGAACTCTCACTATATCCATTTTCCAGATGAGGAAACTGAGGCCTAGAGAGTTTGATTGACTTGCCCATGGCCACACAAGTATTTAGTGGGGCAGCCAGGATTCGAACCCAGGCCATCTTATGCCAGAATCTAAGCTCTCAATGCCTTATCACCTGCTGATTGGACTCTGTCAGCCAGCATTTTCCAAAATGTGTTTCTTGTAACTTATGGTGAATGATCAAGTAACTCCAAATGCTACTTCCCCTCAGGTTAATTTAAAATATGCTTCAATTCCACCAAGGCTCTGAGGAGTCCTGCAATAAAGATACTTTGTGTAACTCAATGTTTTCCAAATTTCTTTAACCACAAAAATTCCTTTTTCTTAATACCGATGAATGAACACATCATGGATCTTATATACTGTAATAATGTTAGGAGACATTACTGACCATGAACGTTGGCTTAAAGTGTTCTCTCTCCCAGGGATACTTGCACTTAAAGTTAAAATCTTTAAGTCTCAAAAAGCGGGAGAGTGGGAGTGGGTAGTAATCTTATTGATGGAATTTTAGGTATCATTAGGTAGAGAGTTTTCTTAAGGGGAAAACTTCAAAAAGCACTGGATTCCTGTCCATATTAACTTTTAAAAATATTTTATTTTAAAACTGTCTCAAACTTACAGATATATGTAAAAATAGTACAAAAACCCTCCTGTGTATGTTTGCCCAAAGACCCCACTTGAGTTTTGCCAATGTCCCAGTGACATTCTTTATAGCAATGGATTGGCTCCAGTGTCCTGTGTAGCACTCAGTACTCCTGTCCTTCTAAGCTCTTTCAATCTGGAAATGTTCCTCTGTTTTTCTTTGACTTTCATAACTTTGAAAATTTTGAAGTATTCTGGACAGTTATTTCATAGAATGTTCTTCAATTTGTGTTGGTCCATTGTTTCCTCTTGATTAGTTAGACCCAGGTTATGTATTTTGAGCTGGAATATCACAAATGCTGTGTTCTTTTCATTGAAATCTACTGGCTGGAAGGTACATGATGTATATTTGTCTTACTGCTGGCACTATTAACTTTGATCCCTCGATTAAGATGGTGTCTACAGATTTCTCCACTGTGAAGTTACCCCAGCCCCTTGGTATTAATTAATATCTTGTGGGGAAGTACATTGATACTGTGTAAAATCCCATCACTCAGTCCACCTTCAGCCACCAGTTGTAGCATCTCTTGATGTGTTTTGCCTGAATTAATTGTCGCTATGGTGGTTACCAAATGGTGAATTTCTAATGCTATGACTCTTACATTTAGTAGTTGCCTTTCTACCACAAGACAAAGCTTTCCTTCTTTTCATTTGTTTATTCATTTAAAAATCTATATCTGTATGGACTTATGGGTTCCTATTTTATTCAACGGCTGCAATCTGTTACTATCATAATTTATTTGGATGCTCTGGTTTTCCCAGATTTGGCTAGTGAGAGCCCATCCAAACTGGCTCCTATATCCGTTTGACATGTGTCCATCACTCTTTGAGCACTTCCTTACTTTTTGGCAGCTCAAGATATTGCAGGCAAATCTTCTGCTTTCCCTGCCCTAGGCCTGGAATCAACCTTTCTCCAAAGAAGCCCTGATTCCTTTCAGTGGAGAATTATATTTAGAAACTAAGATCTGGGTGATAGATGTGCTCATTGCAAGTGGGATGTCACTGCCTTTAGGCCCTATCCATGAAGAGAGCTAGGAAATTACACATTGTGTAATATACACAATCTACATCTATATTTATTTCATATAATATTGAAAACCATGAGTACCATATTGATGCTTCCAATTCCAATGCAACATATGGGGTACATTCTAGTTCTCTCTTTCCATATTTGTATCTCCTTTCTTGATTGAGAGAAACCTGGCTCCTCTTATATCAGTCCCCCTCTATGTAGTTGACCTCTCAGCTCTCTGACTCCTGACCCCTTGTGCATGGGCCCTGAAACCAGCTTGGCTCTGCCTCCCCCAGGGCTCCTATCTCATTTGGGCTTGCCTAATGCTGTTTTGATGAAGGAAGGAAAAAAAGAAAGAAAGAAGGGAGGGAAGGAGGCAGGGAGGCAGGGAGAGAGAAAAAGGATAGATACTAATAAATATTTTTTAAAGAAGAGAGAAGAAGGGAAGGGGAGAAGGAGAGCTATCTGAATTTTGTAACTTGGTTTTTATATTCAAAATAAAAAAAATTGGGGTTTGTGGTGCACTCAATATCTTTTGATCTTCTGAGATATTAACTTATTGTATTCTTAGTATTCCAATGGGCAGAACTAAGACCAGTAAGTAGGAAATGTGGTATCATATTTCACCTCAGTATAAAAAATATTCTCCAGTCAGAGCTGCTCAGCTGCAGAATGGTCTTTGTGGTGAAGGAGTGAGCTCCCTGTCAATAGACAAGTTCATTTAACGACTGTAGGGATATGAGTCAGAGTGACAGTGAAAGGATTTCTTGCACTGGGAGAGAATTTGGGTTCAGTGCCCACAGAGCTCTATGCTGACTTGGTGACAGTGGCATAGCTGGAGGCCAGAATTTGATCAGGCTTCCCAAGCTTCTCCATTGGTGGCTGAGGAGGCAGATAGGGCCCCAGAGGGAGGGTCAGCAGCGAGAAGGGTCCTCCTGAGCTCGCTGAGGATGCGGCATCAGAGCAGTGCAGCACAGAGCTGCACCAACGTGAGAGAGCTGTGTGTGTGTTTGCACGGCAAATTTGCATCTCAAGATAAAACACAGCTCCAGACTGAGGCAGCCGTTAGTTCCAGTGCCAACAATCTAACGTTGGCTTCAAAGGAGAAACTAAAAATGTTCATCTTGGAGCAGGTCCTGGCCCTTGTAGTTTTTTTATTGTTCCCAAATGGACCACATACCGGGGAGCCTTTGTGATCGCCTAACAACAGTGACCTGTCAAGCACAACAAGCAACATTCTAAACAGGTTTCTTCTCAGGAGCAAATTCGAACATTAGATGTTTCTGTACTCTTGCCTCTTCATTTTTTCAGCCCCACCCAATCAATCAACCCAGAACTTTATCCAAAAGAAGCTGGAGTTTTAACATCTTTTCAAATGTTGAAATGAATTTAAGTCTTAAAATTCTATATAGTGCTGGCAAACACGCCTTCAGCTGCCTGGGACCAGCAACAGTTCAGCATATACTAGCTGAGTGTCTTCTTTGTGCCGGCAACTGTGCCAGTACTAAACTATGTAATTAAGAGAGGTGTGCGTGGTCCCATTTCACAGGGGAGAAAACTGAGGCAGAATCACAAGCAATAACAACCTGCAGTGTCAGGCTGTCTTCCCTTCCTGCTTCTGGCAGAGTGAAGTGGTTGCCTTGTTGCTGGAGAGAAATAGAGTGGGACTTGTCTGCCTTTCCCTAAGTAAAAGTAAATGTCAGCTTTCATGACTGTGTTTTGTTTTCCTGATGAAGGTGCTAAGGACCGTTTGGGGCCAGCAGTCAAATCCTAATGGCACCCTGCATCTGGGCAGTTCTTTAACATTTTCATAAAAGCCTGATGCTTGCCAGCTGCTTTGTGTTAATGTATATGGAAATGTTTGTGTGCATATATGTTTTTTTTTTTTGTCTTTTGTGGGTGGGCACCCACGCTAGGCACTGTGAATCCTGAAGAACAAGCTGTTCCACCAGGGAATAGTAATAATAGTGGCTGTTTATTCAGCAGATTGCTGCATGCTGGGCCTGTGCACACATTCTCTCCTTAAACCTTCACCACTGCAGAGTGAGGGAGGTTAATCTGCAGAGGAGAAAACTGAGGCTCAGAGAGGTTGTCATGTATTCCATCCAGAGCCCCATAGCTAGAAAGTGGCAGAGTCAGCTTTTAAACTCAGACTTGTCCAACTCCGAGGGGGTGATGCCCACTATGCTACACTGCCCCTCACAGAGTACTGCTCCCAAAGCCAGGTGTGCAAACACTGGGTGGCAGTTACAATGGGTGGTGATGGGCCACAAGGAGGCCTGAAGAAATAGGTTACGTAAGAGTTAAAAAAAACTCTACCAGGGAGGTTTTTCATGCGTCTTTTCCAAAGGCCAGAGTTCAGATTTATAATGCTGGAATATTCATGAGCTGCCACAGTGTGCAGCACTAGGGTACTAGGGAGAAAAGTTTCCTGTGATAGAAATTAACCTAAGGCTCGGGCTCCTCTGAACAAAGGTTCAGATACGGCAGATGTGATCAAAGCAGCCACACAACCCACTTGGGAGGCTGTGGATTCACATCTTAAAATGGTAGATAATGATTAGGACACAGCAGTGCCTATTTTTGTACATTCATCTATCTATCCATCCATTCATCCACCTATTTATTATCTGCTATTTGCATAACTCCCAATTGGAGTCTGAAGAGATGTACCCAAACCAAACCAAACCAACCCAACCAAACCATCATAAGTAGCTTTGGATCAAGTTGGGGAGAGATAGATGCATGCAAGAACAGATAATGACAAGGCAAAGATGTGTCTGATTAAGTATCAAAATGAGTGGTCCACAGAGTAGGTGTTTTGCAGGGACCTAGAAGAGGGAAGTCTTTGAGGATGTGGTGTGGCCGGTCTGGCCATTTTGGTGGCCTTCAGGGACTACTGTGGCACCCATTAGACTGCCTGGAGTCCAATTATTTTCAGTCTTGATACAGGTTCAGCTGAAAAATTGGACACACCATCTGCCCACTCCTGAAATACAGCTTGGATCTCTTTAGCTCTCTGTTTAAAAGTGAGATGCCATCTTTAATCTTAAATACTAATGTGATGGTCCCCCAGGATTAAAAGATGATGAAACAAGCAGGAATTCACTTGAGAAAGGACTGTTACTCTTTAGTACCCAGTTTTACTGCTAAAATATAATGAGAGTTTGTTTGTATGTCCAAAGCCCCAAAACCCAGCTACAAAACCAGCTTTCCAGCAGCAGACTCCCCTTGGCTTTTATGACCTCAAGGGCTGCAAAGTTGACAGGAGGGGACCCAGACACTGAGGAGGCCTTGACTGTGAGGTGCAGACACATGTAACATAATTAGGGAGAAGTCATTAGGGCTGCTGTCTAACAAAGGGAAACTTCCTGCTCCCACCCCGCTATTAAAGAGCTGCTTTTCAACTGTGCTGTGCTTCTTTGATCCCCGAAGGCTCCTGATGTTTTGCTCACATCCTGTCATGATATTTAATGATGCCTCACATGTGCACCAGGAGCACGGCCCAACTTAGCATCATTTGGGGAAAGGCATTGTAACACGACAAGTTTTTGATGTGGTTCCTTGCACGGCAAGGTTAGTGAGGCAGCTCTGTCTGCAGACACCGGCGAGAGCCCTGATTCCACTTGGCAGTGGAACCGGTTGAAAGGAATGATCAAGAGACCGAGATATTGCCAAGTTCTTCGGCAGAAGCTTTGTTTATTATGGAAGTTTGTGCAACATCAGCTGATATGCTGCTCAGGAGAAGAAAGAAAGAATTTGGTGTTGGACGGTCTTCTTTCAAATGGCTGGGGAATGTTTCGGAGAAATGGATCTTCATCCAACCTGTGGTTCCCTGTGATCATACACATGAACAGCTGCTAAAAGGAAGATTAATAGGCCCTTAGAGGCCATCCAGCCCATACCAGATATATGAATCCTGCAAAATTCCTGGTAGGCGGTATTCTCCCATCTGCCTAACTACCTCTGGAGATGGCCACTGTAAGGCAGTACAGCCCATTGCGGCTGCTCTGATGGTTTGAAATCTCTCCACTTGGCTGCCTCTTGCAACTTCTACCATGGGTGGTACATCTGCACTTGGCAGCTACACAGAACTGGACTCTTTGTCAGAGTTCTTCAAAAACTTGCCAGGTGTCCCCTGAGTATTCTCATTTCCCAGTTAAGAACCTGTTTCTGCTACTGTTCCTCCCATGCACTGGTTTCTACACCCTCATATCTGGTGGTGCTTCTGGAATGTCCTGGAACGACAGCTTTACCACCCTTGTTCTTTAAATGCTGATTAGTTTGCCTTGGCCTCTTTGGTAGCTGTTAAGCCCAGGTCTCTGAAATGAAGCAATAATATCAATGTACGAAGGCAATAATTTGGGTTTCTTGTGAAATTCCAGAATGAATCCAAGTTCATATTCCAAGTGTTGGTGTGTGTGAACATTTCTTTTCCTTCCCTGGCTATTTGGACTAAAAGCACAACAAGGGCTAACTGCGTGGACCTCTCTCTCTGGTGATTTCACTCAGAAGATGGTCTGACTGCACCGCAAATGAACAAGAAGGGAATGCACAGTGGGTTGAAGACAGCCGTTCCTAGCTGTCTCTTAGTGGAAATGCGCCCAATCCATCCACTGCTTTCCATCTGTTTCATTAAGCCCTGTCCAAGCCCTGTCCTGTCTCTCTTGGATAACACCAAGAGCCTCCTAATGATCTCCTACATTTATTCCTGCCCCTTTCCAATCTGTTCTCTACACAGCCTCCAGAGTACTTTTTTGTATAAACACAAATTGCTAAAAACATTTCAGCAGCTTTCCATTGCACATTTAATAAAACCCAGACATGTTATCATGACCTTGCAAGGTCTGGCCCCTGTTTACTTCTCCAGGGCATTTTGTACCTTCTTCCCCCGTCCTACACTCTTTCCACACTGACTACCTTCCAATTCCTTGGATGCACTGGCTTCCTTCTCCCACACTGGGCTTTGACATGAGGTTCCCTTTGTCTGGAATGCTCCCCTACCCACTTCCTTGCTCTCTGCCTGGGTGCCTCCCTTCCATTTTCAGACCTTAAATATCACAGGCTTTTAAATACATCCATGGAGCCCCTGCTGCCACCCTCTCCATGATCACAGACCCTGCGGAGCTGAGCCTGTGAGCTAACCCAAGCCAGTGGATTGGAGCCAGCCGGTGGGTGTCCTGCAGGCAGTAGCTCAGAGTGGGGCCCTACGCACATGTGGCCCTGTCGGCCGCCAGGGCAGAGAGTGGCCCAGCTGGGGCATGGTGTTGGTGGTCCCAGTCCCCAGGCTGGGCAGTGGCAACCCAGGGCCCTGCGTCTAACTTCCAGGCCTCCTTGGGGCTGCAGGTGAGGGCCTTGGTGGTGTGGTTGTGGAGGGCCCAGTGAGGTGCCAAGTGAAGGTCACTGTCCAGTATGCTACAAGGAGCTACGGAAGCACCTCAACTGGAGGAGTGGACCCTGGAGCAGCTCACGCGCACCTACAACTGCCAGGAGGAGGAGATCCCAGAGCGGGAGACTGACGTGGATGAGCTCCTGGACGGGAGGGTGATGGTACCCGGGTTGCCAGGGTCAGGGGGCTGCTGATTGTTACAAACCCACTGAGGCCTTCATCTCGGGCCTGCTGGACAAGATCTGGGGCATACAAAAGCTGATCACACCTCGGAAGTAAGGGTCCCTGACCCAGATGAATGGTGGCTTCCACAGGACGTTCACTGCCCCCCGACCTCCTAGCAACAGCAATAAGCGGACTCTGCAGCCAGACCTGGTGCCATGAACAGGGCTCCCTGTACCTCTGGTCCAGGGGCCTCTTCTCCTGTCCCCCCAGTTTTCCATTTTTTGGTTTTCTTATTGTTATTAAACTGATGTGACTTTTAATAATGTACATCCATGGAAAGGCCCTCCCGTATCTCAGATTCCCTGTTATCATTGTCTGACCCTGCACTATTTACTGTATAGAACTGATCACAACATGTAATTCAATATTGCTTTACTACCTTATTTTCTGTCTCCTTTTGCTCCCAGGATGATCTTGTTTTGAGATCCTGAACTTTGTTACATCTGCAAAGACCTTACTTCCCAATGAGGCCACATTCACAGGTACCAGGGATTAGGACTTAGACATATCTTTTTGGAGAATACAAGACTGGGTTGTGAGATCCAGAGAGACAAAGTGACTTGCCCATGACATGTAGCTGCTTACAGATAAAATCAGAGTCATGCAGGGCTTTTGGTCTTAGACAAATGCTCTTTGTACTATACTATTTTGTTTCTTAAAAGAATGAACTCTTTGACTTCATAAGGCAGTGGAGAGCTATCTTTCTATGTATATGTATATTTTATTTTATTTTCTGTGTTAGAACCCCTTTTTATGACCTGGGAATTGACTGTACAAGCCTCTACAGGCCCAAACCACATTAGTCGATCTAGTCCAAATGATGATTAAACTGGCTTATGAAGGTGATGTTTCTTTCTCTTTGGAAAAGAAGATAAAGGATTACAAAATGTATTTTTTTGCTGAGATGATTATATCTGTCTGGCATAATTGTATTGTTGACGATCAATAGCAGCCACTCAAACTCTTGTTAATTAAAATTATAATCATCCCCACTTTGCTTTTGCATGGGCTAGAAGCATTTGGTGCTTCTAGAGCCCAGTGACTAGCAGCCAAGGTTGGAATGGTCGTTTGACCACAGGCTGGGGCAGTGGTCCTTGACCACGTTCTAACCCAACACACACTCTAGATAACAATTGTGTGCAGTATACATGTTTATGAATCCACCCAGGTTTTCACAGAATTCAAACCATTTTGGTAGGGGAGGAGTATGAAGGGACTTGATACTCATAAAAGCATTTTATAAGCATGTGAGTAATGAAATCCATCTTTTAAAGATGGAATGCATTTTACAGGTTTTCTTAATCTGTCCTTGCCTTCCTTCTTCCCTATAAAAAATTTAGTGATGATTAAATAAAAAAGAAGGCAGAAGTCATAATAAAATAAAAACACATAAGCTCCACGGTAATTTGTAATTGCCACAAATATTAATGGTACATCTTTAACTGACCCTCACTACTCCTGTAGCCTAGATAGAATAGGATGTCAGTGTCTGCACGTTCCTTTTATTTGGCTGCTATACCACCTGTAAAGCTAGGCGACCACACCAGTTGTCGGGCTCTTTCACCTGCTGGTCATCCTGCAGACTGGGCCGATTGTTGAGCTAGGGCTGGGTCTGGAGCTCACAGACCCCTCAAGTCCATTCACAGACTGGGTCACAAACCCTTCATACGCCAGGCTGGGTCCTCAGACCCCTTCATGCAGGTCTATGAGCTAGGTAACCGGCAAACAGGTCCTTGGAAGCTATAGGTTGGAAAGCATGGCTGCGCTGGGCGGACACCCGAGGTGGACGCCCTCCTGCCTGCTTCACTAAACTCCTTTGTACCTCTCTCCCTCCCTCTCTCTCTCTCTGAAGAACACAAGAATAGCAACAAAACCGATACATTGGTGCCCATGTGCACTAACTCCATGCGCGCGCGCGCGCGCGCACACACACACACACACACACACACACACACACACACACACACACACACACACAGACACTTTGCTTACAAAGGATGTGCTAAATCACACCCAATGGGACCCAAGGTGAGGGCCCTGACCAAACTATTCTATTTTCCCAACACCACCCCTTTCTCTCCCACTCAATATTTGGAAGATAAGTGACTGGATAGAGAACTGCAAATAGTGCATTCCTACACTATAAGGCTAAAACTCATCATTACATGGCTATGTAATTGAAAACTCAACTTGAAATTCCTTTAACAACTAGAATTCACCAACCTCAGCACATTAACTTGGTCCTCAGACCAGTGCCCCAGTTGCAAGATAGCTGCTGCCCCTCCATGCAGGAGACGTCCAAGCATGAGGATATTCAGCAGGGGAAGAAAAATCTGTCTTCCTGTGTCTTTTTTTTTTTCGCTTCTAAAGCAAGAAATCTTTCCTAAAAGCCTCCAGAAGACCTCCATCCAATTTCATTGGCAGATTTGGGTCACATTTACACCCTATACCAATTCCTGGTAAGGAAATGTAACTGCCACTATTAGTTTAGCTAGTCACATAGTCTAGAGGGGTAGAGGTTACCAAACAAAACTGAGATTCTGTTATAAAGGAACAAGGAGGTATGTCAGCACAATTTTGTTTACAAGTGTCAGGACATCCAGATTAAAATGGCCTAAACAGTAATGAAAATTTCATGATCTCACATAACAAGAAGACCCCAGGAGGTGGTTCCAGAGTTGGTGGCATCAGCAGCTCAGGGATGTCAGGCTTCTGTTGGTCTCTCCATGATTCTCTTGGCTTTATCTGTATAATTGATTTTACTTGTGGCTGCCACAGCTCAAAGCATTGACCACGTTCAAGTGCAGGAAGAAGGCAAAGTCCCTTGCTTGTGTCCCCTTTCTAGAACACTGGAAACATTCCCACAACACTCTTCTCACATTTTGGGGGCTAGGGTTACCTTGTATGCCTGGGACTAAATCTGTCACTGGCAAGTGCATGGAAGCAACATGATTGGCTTAAACTAATCAACATTTAACATTTACCCTTGGGATGGGAGGTGAGTGTCCTTGGCTGAAGACATAGGGGAGGAAGGAAGGGTTCCTTCAAGCAGCTGGAGAATGCTCAGGCCTCTGCCAGCAAAGAGAGAAGGGGCTGGAAAGGACTCTTGAGTAGTGCACCACACAAGTGTTTATTTCGCTAGTGAGAGGATTAAACCATGTTCTTGATATAAATGAGGGCTGTGCATGCTTGATTGGAAAGATTTAAGGGCCACAGACTTCTCAGTGAGAAGGACACAGAATATTGTATTACCTCTAACTCATGGGAACAGCAACTAGCTATGCTTTTTGCAAGATTTCTTCTGCTTTGGGCTAGAAGCACAGGGGACTGGGAATCCCTGAAGAAGTATGAGAGCTATTGAGATGGACTGATCATGAGAGATCCCTGGTGGACCCCTGGCCTGTGGGGACTGGGAGGGGCACAGACTTCCCCCTTTAATCCAGCTTCCTGTTTTCAGTGGGAAGGAAGGGAGATTCATCTCCACCCCACTCATGCTGCCAGGACAGGGGCCTTTCCTCTCCCACTGTCTCTCACTTGTCCAGAAATGCCTGTGGGAACTGCAGGTCTTCTTTCCCCTTCACTTTTCCATATGCCATGGAGGAACAGCAAAAGCCAGCACAAGGGTTGCTTATTATAGCTTTTTATTAAGACAGAAGACAGCTCTGCATTTTATTCCCCCATTCTTGGGGCTCATGTTTAGAAGGCATCCAACTTAACTTTGCCCTGTCACCATCTAGTTTCTTACCTCCAGCAGCTTGACCTAACATGGCTTCTCTGCTTTGTCACTGGCTGGCTTGCATGCTGAAGTGGGTGACACCTTGTCACTGAGGAACAGTAAGCCCTGGTTAAGTCTCTTCACAATTATGAAGCCTAAGTTTCTCATCTCTAAAATAGGGACAATTATCCTCGGTTTGATAAAAGCCATGCAGACTACACAGAGCAGCAGTCTCCTCCCTTTCCCTCCTTTGAATCTCTGTCCCTCTCCTTTGAGTTTCATAATCTTGTTGTTTGTTTGGTTGGTTGTTTACTTATTTATGGCAGTGAAAGCTGGGCCCCTTTACCTGACGGCCAGGTTCAAAAACAACTCCTCCGGACTCATCCTTCATTAATATTCACCCTGTGCAATGCAAATTGCTCTGGAGGCCTCTCCTCCTGGGAGCTTTAAAGTGGCAGTTATGAAAGCAGCTCAGACCAAGCTCGATTAGCATAATAATGAAGCGGCAGCAGCAGTATTATTATCCTCAAAGGAAAGAGCTGGAGTGGTCACAGAGCCTTCAACAAGTACAGCTTTAGGATAAAGGACAGGGTGGGAACTGTTGAATGGCAAATGTGGAATATGGGAGGGGATGAGCAGGGGTGGTACCTAGCAGGGGCAGTGGGTTTTGCTGTCTTTTTGCCTTGTTCCGAAGAGGTGTCGTCTGCTACTACAGGACTTCCATTAGTAGTGGCCCTTTAGAAATGCACAGGTATTTGCCTTTCTAGAGAAATTTAACAGTGTCTTTTCTGGCTTTCAGATATTCAATAACCGTTGAAAATAGGCAGGGTGGGCATTATTATTGCCCTTTTACAGATGAATTCCCATCCATCTATCCATCTTCTACCTTGCTCCAGAAATGATTGAAGGCAGTTTCCAGATGAAGTACCCAAAGTCTCCATGCTGGGAAGAGGCAGTGTTCACATTTGAACTCAGATCTGCTGTCACATATCCCTACACCGTGATTCTCCTGTGATCACTCAGAAAGCCAAACCAAGGACCGTATGTCCTGACTCTCAGAGTTAATTGTCAGAAAACAGGTTCAGCTGATTCTTGTGGCTGATCCACACTTACTCCCTCTGTTGTTTTTGCAGCTGAGGGATCCTCACCTGAGTACGGACTATACCTCTCACAGCCACCTAATTGGCCATTGACCCAGTCTGGAACAGTGGAATAACTTCAATTTGTACATTTAAGCTATTGGCTATTTTGCCGGATTTTAAAAACCGGGGATCAGCTGTTCTTTCATTACGCAGACATGGGAAACAGCGGGAGAGCCGAAGCACAGGCTTTCTCCAGCCGTGTAAAATCAAGCACTAAGTGAAAGAAATAGTCTGGATAATTCAAGAAAATCTCAAGCCCCTCCCCCTCCTTCACCAGCACGTGCATGTAGAACAGGAGGAAAGAAAATATCTATTGAGCTGAGAAGGACAGCAGCTGAGTTGACTTGCTAAGCCAGTGACATCTTCAGTTAGGGGACATGTCTCTTTGTTTAGGAGACTGCTCTAATGCCCTATTTGGTGTGAAAGATGAAGCCTCCCCACCCCACCCGCAACTCTAGAGAATGATTTGAAAGGAGATGAGACAAAGGGAAATCAGAAGTACTCTGCAGAATAAAAGTGAGAGAACACAGAAAAGTGGATGCGGGAGGAGGAGTGACACTGAGACAGAAGCCATTTGATGGGGGAGTGGGATGCTGAAAGGACAGGCCTGAGTGAGGGAGACCCTGGGGTGGAAATGGCCCAGGAGCTCTAGTTTTAGGTTGTTTGTGGTGCTGTGACATAACTCCCTCTACACTCACCAAGCTGCTGCATATTGCAAACTTTTACACTCACCAGTAAAAGTTTGCAATATGCAGCAGCTTTAGTGTGGGTGGTGCTTTGGAGGTTTGAGGCAAAAGTACATTTAGCTTGGTACAGAACAGAAAGAAGACAGAAGCCGCAGAAGGAGAGGTGTGGCAGTTTGAGAGATCACCAGGAACAGGAAATCTGAGCAAGGGTTGACCATGTAAGAACCCTGGAAATTAGCCAAAAATCTTTCAATATATGGGATGAGGCTTAAATCAGATTTCCTTCCAGGTTTAAAAGCAATGGGACCTCAGAGATTTACCTAGACAGTATATGTTTGCTTCTGTCTTCTTGAAGGGGTAGAAGTCTGAATTAGAATGATTGTTGCTTGAAACCTCTGCATCTTTTTCAGAGTTTGTCAGTCAATTGTCAGAGATGTCACATTCGTATAGTAAGTAACTTTGCATTACAGTCATGCACTGCACGATGACATTTCTGTCAACGATGAACTGCAGGTATGACGGTGGCCCCATAAGATTATTATGGCTATACCGTATAGCCTAGGCACGTGGTAGGTTACACCATCTAGCTTTGTGTAAGTACACTCTATGATGTTTGCATAAGGACGGAATGACCTAATGACGATACTCTCAGAATGTATCCCTGTTGTTGAGCGATGCATGACTGTATTTCACTTAATCTTCACAGTCACTTTGGAAGGGAAGCTGAAAAATCATCACACTGGGAACATTGATCTATTGTCATTACCTTATAGTTTGCTCTCAGGAAAGGTCTTAACTAGCACAATACAGTCGTCCCTCGGTATCTGTGGGGAATTGGTTCTGGGGTCCCCCACCCCTGGCAGATACCAAAATCCACGATGCTCAAGTCTCTTATATAAATGGTGTAGTGTAGTTTGTATATAACCTACATACGTCCTTCTGTATACTGTCATCTCTAGGTTACTTATGATCCCTAATATAATGTAAGTGTCATATAGACAATTGTTATACCTTATTGTTTAGGGAATAACAACAAAGAAGAAAAGTCTGTACAAGTTCAGTACAGACACAGTCATCTACTTTCTTCCCCAAATATTTTTGATCAGTAGTTGAATCCACGGATGTGAAGCCCACGACACGCAGGGCTGACTGTACTCAACCCATTGTCTACACAGATATTAGCATTGCAAGGCTCTTGGTTGATGCAGGTGGGAGTAGGGAGTAGAGGTTGCAGCTATAAAGCAGTTTCTCTTCCAATCTTTTTTTAAGTTTTCCAGTTTCTCTTCCCCCCTTGCTTTTTAAGATTTATGTACAAGCTAAGAAGGATTGGCACGTGCAACCGCATTAAAGCTGTGACCACGTGTGGTCCAGTCTCAAAGTTGTAGTCAAAGAAATAGCCCAGGAGCTTTGTGTAATTTTTTGAACATCATGAATTGAATGCAAAGCCCACAGCAATACTTCTAAACATTTGCTTTTCTATTTGATTAATTCTCTAAGATTCCATGGTTCTTCAGGGTAGCTTTTCTTTAAACTTTCAGAAAAACCACCCCCCACAGGCCTAGCCTTGGTGTCTCTGTTCTTTCTATCCCTTGCCATTTCCCATCCCTCCTCTGAGTTCTGCTTCTCGAAGGCTCCAAAGAGCAAACCTGGCAATGCCCTCCTTAAAAGAAAAGGGGAAGAAACTGAGAGAAGTTAGAATGTGCTGTGTGGTAGGGGAAAGAGAAGGACTAAAAATATGAATGATAATTTTGGCCCATTACATTTACATAGACATCTCAGGGTTGTAATAAATAAATGTTAAGTTAATCCTGCATTTACTAATATTCATAATTAGTTTTGTTGTATATTAATTAGGTAATAAATGGTAATGTTTATGTAAATGATGGTACTTATCTATTTCTAAGGAAAAATCTTTTTATAGTTCTTTCTTGGCTTTGCAAGTTCTTCGGTGTTTTTAAATAATGGCTGTTCTGTCGACTCTTTGCCTGACCCCATGGACGTAGTTTAATTCTCATCTCAGGGACCCCAAACCAAGCACACTCACTGACGCAGACATGACAAAAGACAAATCCTTAGGTCTAATTCCTCAGAAATATCAGCTTCAATAATTCTTCTACTAATCCTTTATGACGCAGGGCTGCAGATGACTGTGCAAACATTGCTTTTTCTTTCAAAATATCTTAAAATAATTAAAGCTGATTTATCTTCCAGATTAGTAAGCCTTATGGTGGTCTTACAGGTGTGATGTCATTTTTGAGGGGGAAGAAAGGTCCTCCTGTCCCCTCCATTGCCATCCCCTATTTGCTGAAATGATTTCACTATTCTGAGCATTCTGTTTCCTGAGCTCAAGGAGAGGTAACACTTTGAAGTCATTCTCACATCTCCAAAGAAAAGCTGAGTGGGAAGGCCTTTTAGGTGCCAAAAGGGTGACCCTTATCCAGTTTGAGGGAATGGTATGCTAGGACACTCATGCCTGACTTTCTAGGAGCTAAGAGTTTAAGCTTTTGCCAGTTCTGGAAAATAGGCCTGAGAGGATGCATCTGCCACGTTGGGTTGTGTAGGTGGTGGGATCAAGGTGACAGATGGGAAAGGGAATTTGGGTGGGGTTTTCTATAGCTGGTAAGAGGGGCTTCTTCCGAGGCATTTGGAAGATGACTGTGGGTGTCTTCCTGGCTTTGGTGACAGCTCTCTTCCCTCCTACAAACCACAAGAGAGTTTGGGTCCCTTTCCAGGTAAGGGGTGTTGTCCATTTACCACGTCATTGTGGGGCTTGGGGTCCCATAGTTTTTAACTGCCCGAGGAACAAAGAGAAGGAAAAACAGTTGGAAAGTCTTACCCAAAGCCCAGTCTGGCTATGATTTTCTTATTTTCTCTTCTGTCTTTAGCTCTTCTTTCTTCTCCATGGGTAATCCGAGCTACTTTTCTTCCCCATGCTTTTCCTCTCCCAAGTTGTTATTTAAAGTCCAAGGGCTTCTGGACACCTGCTCTCTGTCTCTGAGCTGTAGGGAGGACAGGCAGGGATCACAGGGGCAGGTGCTCACTGTCATTCTTCCCGACAAGGTGGGGCAGGCTCTTTCCTCCAAAGCCTCAGAGCTGGAGCTGATAAGCAGCCAAGTCAACTGCTTTCTGCCAGAATGGCCCCTGATTCTCCTGGAGTGAGACACCTGCCCCTTGGGTGGGCAGTAAGCAGAGAAGGCTAGGGAG
Source organism: Cynocephalus volans (assembly GCF_027409185.1). Lineage (NCBI taxonomy): Eukaryota > Metazoa > Chordata > Mammalia > Dermoptera > Cynocephalidae > Cynocephalus > Cynocephalus volans. The sequence goes on from NC_084460.1 coordinate 283,440,524, forward strand.
GGGAAACTGCTGGAGGTTGCACTAGTCAATTAATTAATATATAACCAAGGAGAGGAGGAGATTTTGAAATTGATATGCAAACTTATGCAAAATCATATGTAGATCTTCCCAGGTTCACAATGAAGAGTTCTAGAGGCCTGGCATTTTTCTTAAATAGGAATTCAGTATTGCTGAATCACATAGAGAACAGGAAGTGGAAATATTTCGAGTTAAGTAGTTAAGTCCTTTATAATTCAAGTCTATGATAATACCTACTGTTTACAATTTAGTGAAGATAGGTAAGGCTTGCTGCACCTACCTGTTCAACTGTATCACTCTGTTCTCTAGAAATTCCGATCTTAAGGGTTCCAGCTGAGCTCTCAGTGTGCTGGACCAGTACACTCAGTGCACCTGGCCACTGGGCATTTTCATCTCAGAGTTTTGCTTGAACTCTTACAGAGTATCTGTTGGGAAAATAGAATAGTTTAATCAGGCCCCCTTGCCTCAGGGCCAGTTGGGGGTGGTGCAGAGCATTCTTTGTTAGCAAATTGTGTGCATGTGGTTGGAGTTAGTGCACATGTGGGGCACCATGACCTTGGCTGGCATCTGCCTCAGGCGTCTACAGCTGCTCAGCCATGCTCTTGAACCTATGGCTTCCAAGGACCTGTTTGCCAGTTACCTAGCTCACAGACCCCTCAAGGCCATTCACAGACTGGGTCACAAACCCTTCACATGCCAGACTGGGTCCCCAGACCCCTCACATGCCAGGCTGGGTCACCAGACCCCTCATACACCAGGCTGGGTCACCAGACCCCTCACACACAGGTCTATGAGCTAGGTAACCAGCAAACAGGTCCTTGGAAGCCGTAGGTTCGAGAACATGGCCCTGTGGGCACAGATGCCCAAGGCAGATGCCAGCCAAGGTCACAGCACTGCACATGCACACTAACTCCATCCACACACACACAATTTGCTTACAAAGAATGCACTGCACCACCCCCAACCTAACCCAAGGCGAGGGGGCCTGATTAAACTATCCTATTTTCCCAACACTATCAAATAGCCATGCAATATGTTATAGGGGTGTGGGTTTCAGAGTTAGACTTGGGTTTGAATCCTGACCCTGTACAACATTACATAAGCTTAATGAGCCTTAGTTTTCTCTTCTGCAAATGGAGACAATATCAACCTTTCATGGTCTTTGTGACTATTAAATGAGATTTTGTTATTTTGAAGCACATAGCAACATGCCTGGCATGTAGCAAGTGCTGATTATTATCCAAATCTGATGCAAATTTTAAGGCCCAGCTTGAGTCCTTCTTCCTTCATGAAAGTTTTCATTTCTACCACAGCTTGAAATAATCTCTATGTTCTCTTGAAGTATTAGCTATGCAATTCATCTAGAAATTAAAAATGCATTGCTGCATGACTTGTCTTTTGTTGTTGTATTATTAATTAACCTTGTTTGTTATTTAATTAACTCTTCACATGTTTATTTCTTGTCTTCCCAAATTGACTTTAGGTCTTTGAGGATGCAAACTGTGTCTTATGTTTTTTAGTCTCCCAGGAGGTCTGGAAGACATCTTCACAACAAATACTTGACCATGTTCCTCTTCATAAATTAAGAACCTGGAACAAAACACATCATTAAACACTCATAGGTGGTCACCTAGATATTGGAATATGTTTCTTCCCCCAAGGAGCTTATACTCTACTCCTCCTGTTTGTGCTCCTACGCTTGTTTTCCATTTTGCATACTCTATTTTGCTGAAGAACAATAAAGCCCAATGTTAACCCACAGTTTTGAGTACAAGTTAATAGCAGTAGGACAAAAACGTTTGGAAAAACAAATGAAGAGGTGGAAAGTCTCCTTAATTAGAGCTTGCTTGTTGAAAATAGTGGTATCAGGAGTAGGGCTTAGTACACTTCCCACCTCTTCACCTGATCTTATCAAGCCTTGAGAGAACTAGCCGTGGCTCAGCCACCAGGGCCATGTTCTGAGTCCCAGGTGCCTAGTTTTCAGGGTTGGAACACTGTCATTGCAGAATTTCTGCTTTTCCCTAGACTAAAGCAGATGACTTCAGCTGAGAACATCAGGAGGTCATTTACTGAGTGAAGCACCTTGATATGTTGCTTAGAGCTCTGGGAAAATCTTAGGGAGCAGATAAGATTCTATAAAATTGTTCAGTGTTTTAAATGCACACGTGCACACGGACACAAATTTTCTTTTAACTACACTATGATAAACAGAATTATTATCTTGTGCTTAAAGTGCTACACTTGATATTTGGGGTCATGTTTACTGGAGAAGGTTTCTTGTTTCCTATGCAAGTGCCAACATGAGACCAGAAAACGTGAATAACTATAAGAGTTTCATAGTTCTCCCAGGGTCATTGTGAGGATGAATGAAATCTGTCAGAACCTCAGATTTATACCCTTGGTAGAAACAGCAGAACATAAACACAGGTTCAAAAAACCCTGGGTTTTCTTTTTGAATGACATTGTTAATACTAAATACTCCATGCACATTGGTTGTGTTTGCACACGAACATGGGTTTATCTGAGGACCCAGGTGTTCACAAGAATTAAGAACAAATAACAAAGCCATGTTGATAAACCTGGTGCCTTCTGTGCCTTGGCCTCGCGTCGGCTGCGTCCAGTCCTCTCCTGGATGTGTGGTTGGCACCAGCACAGGCTGCTGCCCAGTGGGTTCATCTTCCTTTTTCTTTTTGCTCTTTATCTTCTCCTTTTATTCTCTCTTGCTTCTCTTTTTCTACCTCATCTTTCTCTTTCTCCTCTTCCACCTCTTTTTCTGCCTTTCCTTTCTTGATCTTTTTTTTCTCTCTCAGTAAAATACCAGCAGGTTTTACACTGAGGAGGTGAAACCTGCTAGGCTCCTTATTATTAAAAAAGTACTCTCTGAGTGTAAATAAACAGGTTTTAAACAGAATATATTTCTTATAAAAAAACAAAACCGTGACATTGATAAAGACGATCTTTTTGACCAAACTTTACTCAGACCTTCCTGAACTCTTTTTCAAGTAGGTATCTCTGCATTGTCCAGGGTCAGCAAGAATCCTGCTAAGTTAGTTTAATCACAACCCACCTCCACACCCTGCCTATCCGATCACCCTTGATATCTAATATCTAACGGGATTCCTCATCTTCCACCATCCCCCAGGTGACATCTGATCGCCCCCTGCCTCCCGCAAGAATCCTGTCACTTTCTCTAGAATCCTCTCTTCCCCCTAAAATTTTCTGCTAGTAAATTTCCATCCACTGACCCCCACCCTGTTCCGTGGCTGTAATTCCCACTGGTCCATGCTGTATTTGGAACTGGGCCCAGTTCTATACTGAGGTCTCTTTTCTCTTATTGCAATAGCCCTAAGTAGAATTTGTTGTTACTGCTTTAACTACTGTCCAGCTCTGGTTTTCTTTGACATCCTGAAACAAATTGCACACACATTTTTGCTCCTGTGGAATTAAAGAAAGGAGTATTTTTTGGTGGTTAAAACTGTGCAGTGAGCACACTTCCAGACTTTCACGTAGGAACAGGGGAGGGAGGAACTCATTTAGTTTAGTTTTTAGCCCTTTTCTGAAGGCTAAACTCACGGAAGAGGGAAAAGGAGATGTCGTGTCCAGGAGGAGACCTGAAAGATACATGGGGTCTTTTTCCTGCCATGAGCAGGAATTGAGAAAACTTCCTGTAGATTGTTAATGGTAGGCAATGGTAACTCTATAGTGGTATAACATTTTTAAACTGTCATATTTTAATTTCTAACCTTAGGTTTTGGGATGAACCTATCATGGGTTATAAATTGTGAGACCTGATAATTTGAATGCCCAAGCCATATTAAATATATGTATTTAGTATATATATATATAAGTAGATACTTATATGTAAATTTACATATACAAATTTCTCTCTACATATTATATTTTGTATAGTATATGTAAAATATATTTATGATACTGAAAGGATAATAAAAGGAAATACTAATTAGATTATTTTGTTTTAAGAGTGTGTCAACTTCTGTCTGTCTAGAAAGTTAGAATAGTCCTTGCCCATAAAATCAGACCTGTGTGTCATTATTTTCGAGATATTAAAAAATACTGTGTACCAGGCTCTGTTCTGTTTGCCTTCTATTTTTAGCAGTCTTCCCATGATATGCCTAGATTTTCTTTTAAAATAAATCCCCCTGGGGTTCTAGAATCTGTGGCTTTTATTAATTCTACAAAAGTCTCAGTCATTATCCCTTCAAATATTGCTTCTGCCTTGTTCTTTCTCCTCTCCTCTGAATATAATTACACATATATTAAATCTTTTCTTTGTATCCTTTAGGCTGTTGCTCTTATATATTTTTAAAATTTATTTATTTATTTAAATTAAATTAAATTTTATTTTAATTCTTATTGAATCATAATTGATTATATATATTTTGGGGGTTCAACATTGAGCTATGTTGATCAAATCATTATTACTAGCATATATATTGTCACAAATTGTATTTATTCTTTATGCCCCTCGTCCAATCTCTCCCCTTCCCTCTCTTCCTCTCCCCTCCCCCCTCTATTACCCTAGATTTCTTCTCTCCTTCTGAAAGAGTAATGGTTACTCTGTTGATTTGTTGCTGAGATGATCTGTCTAATGCTGAGACGTGTGTTCAGGTTCCCCAATAATATCGTAGAGCAGATGCTTCTTCTGTCACTCTGGAATGGGCTTTGTGGAGAGAGACATTGTCTTCTTTTCTTTGGTCTCTGCTGGTGACTCTCCTTGTGTCAATGCACTCCAGTGGCTGGCGGACCCTCTGCGTGGTAGTTGTGGCATCTAGCCACTTTCGTGTAAGCCATGATTATTGTGGTGGCTGTGGTGGGCCATCCACATGGAGGTGATGTTTTTGGCATGTTCCTTGGCGCTGGCACTGTGCCTGTTTGTGGGAGGGGGGTCTGGTCCTTGGCTCCAAACCTCAGGTCCCTGGGTGGGCCCTGAGGTGCTGGCTGTGTGCCTGGGCCAGAACTAATTTGTTGTCCTTTGCTTACTTCTAAAATGGGGGAACTTCCTATGAGGACCAGTACTTGAGCTCTGTGGTTGAGCTAAATTGCTGCTTTGCTGCTGCTTCCCTAGGGAAGGCTTTTTGTGCAGCTCAGGTTTTAATGGTTGGCTTTATAAGTACTTCTGGCTCTCCAGAGACCTGGTGCATCTGGGTTGTGTAGAAACTCTGATCTGGGCCTGAGTTTTTTCAACAAACTGTACCCCATGCAATTCTGTATTCCTGACCAGTCTCCTCTGAGTGGTCCTGTACTGATTGGGGGGCAGATCAGTTGTCCTTGCTGTGCCCATGTGCTCCCTCTGTGGGCCCATCTCCCCTACTGCCCGTGCTCCAAACACTTCCTGTGGGATGGACTGTGCGCTGGTCCCTTGTCATGACTCACTGGGCTCTGAGTGGCTCCTTTTTCTCAGTTGTTATGGCTCCTTGCTCCTATGTGGGTCCACGGGAACCCTATTAGTGGTCTTGCTGTCCTGGGGGCCACCAAGGTTCTCTTCTCCCCTGCCACCTCCAAGTGACTCCATCTGAAGGGCACAGCTGCAGGTTTTGCTGGTTCCTGCTCCATGTGCTCAGCAGCAACAGCCTTAAAGTGGCCATGGCACAAAAATGGTCAGAGAGGTTTTTTCTTTCTCTCATCGTGGCTTCCTCCACCTTCATGCACTCCGTAGGTCTCTCCTCCTCTGCACCTGAGCTCTAGTTTCCCCAGCTTGGCTGTCATTGCTTTTTTATACTTGTAAATTGGTTGATTTGTGGGAGAGAGTGACGCTGGGGACCGTGTATTCCACCATCTTGACCAGAAGACCACGCTCTTATATTTTCATCTGGTATTTTCATTCTCTTCTTCTGATCTTTCAGGTCACTAATTCTCAGCTGTGTCTCACTAGGTGTTAAACCCATTCATTGTGTTCTTAATTTCTGTAATTGTTTTTTTTAATTCTAGAATTTCCACTGAATTCTTTCTTGTGTAGTTTAAATTCTCTGATCAAATTTTACATCTTGTAATTTAATTTTTTGAGCATATAAATTTAGTTATTTGAAGTCCTGGTTAAATAGCTCCAATGTCTGAATTTTCTGTAAGTTTGTTTTTATTTTCTGATTTTTTTTCACTTGGATTTTAATTATTTATCTTTTTATTTGGCTGGTTATTTTTGATTTCATGCTGGGCATTATGTATGAAAAATTGTAAAGACAATTTGAGGCTCTGGGTCATGTTAACTCCAGGAGCACTGACTTTTTCTTCTAGCAGCAATTAAACTAAGGGTAGATAATCTTAATCCAATCAGGGATTGAGTTGATTTGGACTTCAATTTTTCTGAGGGCTAGTCTATTCCTGATTTATCCTTTGTGTTTATCAGGGCCCCTCTATGTTGATAGGCCTTGAAATCAAACTTCTGACTCTCCAACCAATGGGATTCTGGATCCCTCTACTTACTTTCTCAACCTATCAGCTGCTTTTAAGTTTTAGAACTAGCAACCACCTCAAGGCAAAAAGTGGCCCTAAGATGCCAGGATCACCTGTCTTTCATTTCCTGTTTTCTCCACATCTTGGCCCCTCAAATCCTCACTGTCTTGATAACTCTCCAGTGCTTCAAATAGATTTTTTTAAAACATCATTTGTCCAGTTTTCCTGATTTATCTTAGTGCACATGTTGGTCCCAAACTACCCAATTTGTCATTGCCAGAAATAGAGCTTTAATAGGCATACATTATTTTCTCAATTATTCCCCACAATGACTCTGTAAGGATAGTATTATTATCATCTTTTTCAGGTGAGAAAAATGGTCAGCAAGGATTGAATTGCCAAGGTCACTTGATTAGGAAGTTGTGGGACTGGGAATTGAACCTGGGAAGTCTAATGTGAGAGTCTCCTTAGCCTGTTTGAAACATACTGCCTGTGTATACTGTAATTAACAAGTTTATTTGTATTTATTTCACCTGCTTTACTTTACATTTTACTTAATCCCTTTATCAATACCAGTATTACTTATCCTGTTCATGATGTCTAAATTATGTACTTCCTTCTGGACTAAACTGATGCCAGATAAAATTTTAGCCAGTCAGACACCTATCTTTTTTATCTTGTTCTTGTTTTTCTCCTCCCCCCACCTCCTATATTTGGTAGCTTCAGGTCTGGAGATATAAGTCAGATATCTCTAGTTTTGGGAGTTAGATTTATCTAGAATAGAAAAATTTTGGTTCAAGCCTCTATCCCAGGTACTGCTGGAAGTGTGGAGCTCTAGCTGGTATTTCTGCAGATTCTAAAGAGCTTGTGTTCTTGTGGTTGCCTCTCACTCTGATTTCCTCTTCCTGCTGAAGTTCTCGCTCTCATGCGTGTCTTGTCACCTTTACCTCATTTTCCTGTACCACATCATCTTGAACGTTACATGCAGCCGCCATTCCTTTCACAAAGTTCCTCCAACCCGAGGCTTTTGCATATAGCAGATGTTACCAAAGGTTTGGGCCCGCATTGCAAATTATGGACAAAACTCGTACTTTATTGACTGTAACACACCCCTTGGCCCTTTCCATTATGGGAATTTCTCTCTAATTTTTCTCCTAAAGTCCCCAGACTCCATCATCCAATTGAGCCTCCTGTCTGTCTCTAAACATTTTTCTCCTTTTTATGTTCCCCAAATCTCTTCCTTCAGTTACCAGTGAGCAGCCACTAATAAACTCTCTAATTCCCATTACTTACCCAATAAAACAATTCTCTTCGTCTAAACGTTTTCCAAGGGCCTTCATCTTCCAGAATTAAATATTTTGATCCATATTTTCCTAACCCAAATAAAAGTTTTTTGTGTAAGAGAAATTCTGTCTTCCTAGTTTCCTGGCTCAAAGTATACTTTGATTATAAAAATAACAGTTTTCTTCTTCCTGTTACATCATCTATAGGAGATTCATATCCATGCTGCAAGTTTTTATTTTATTTTCTGTTGGCCTCTGAAAATAAGGTGACATATAGTGTAAACTTCTCATTTTTTCAGTTGGTAATTAACCCTTATTTGTGCATTATTGTGTTTTTCTTTTAAAAATCAAATGAACTGTTCTGCCTTTAACAGGATGAATGAGTAAAATCACTTTTATCTTAATATTGGGTTGAAATCCACATCATTCATCTTAAAGATGACTCCAAGGTGAAACTATAAACTGAAACAATTGGGTTTCATTCATTTGCAGCCCTGTGTTTATGCTCTCTCAAGTGCGGAGGAAATTGTAGGACAAGATAGAACAGTGTTATCTGAATATGAGCCCATGTGAGTCCAGGGCACAGGGTACAACATCTCTTCCTCATCAGCTGGGGTTTTAGTTCACATGGATTTACACTGAGCACCTGGAATCTCCTCTCTCTGGTCTCCTTGCTTTTCTTCCCTACTTTCCTCTGCCCACCTTCAAGTTCTCTCCACGCCTGGGATCATGGAGTCATCCTGATTTACCAGGCCTCCAGGGTGTTATTTCTGGTTCCAACCTGGTGGCTGTGGCTCCATAGTCTACTGGGCTGAAGAAGAATAAAAACTAAGCCAGTGAAAAGAAAGAAAACCTCTTTTAGATGAATGATGTGGGAGTGTGGGTGGGTGGCAGTGGGTTCAGGGAAGAGGTGATATGAAAGCCAGGATCTGGCCATATAGGGGTTTTGTCCATAGGAGGAGCTCATGATCTGGTTTGCATTGAGAACATTTATTTTGGATCTGTGTGGAGTAGTAATCCTGTGCATTTGTTGGGGTGTCTGCATTCATCAAACTCTTCGATTTTTGTAACATCGTAACCAATCCCCTCTCTCCGCTGGTAATTACTGTGTAGGGTCCTAATTTTGCTTGGTGTCCAGACCAGCTTCTCCCCTGAGCAGTGTCTGTGTTTACTGTAATGGGACGATACCACACACACCACTGCTGTTGCCAGATTTCATTATGACTTGGCGTCTTCTGTATTAATTTTCCCCACTTTGGGGCTGTTCCTAGGCAAGTGAAGCCAATTTCCTTTTCAATAGCACAAATCTGGAGGCCCAATTTGAGCTGTGAGCTAAGAGGGTGCATTTGTGCAGCTCTGATTGACTGACAGTGTTCTCTTTGTTTGATTTGATTTTTTTTCTTTTTTTTTTTCTAAATAAGAGCTTGATCCTGAGAGGCAGCTGGCATTTACTGGAAGCCAGTGGACCCATCCTTGTAAAGCCTAGGAATACATTTGGGCAGCAGAATTATTTTTTCTTGTCAAGTTGTTGGGGAATGAGACCATAGGTCTGCAGTTCTCAGAGTTAGTGCTGCACCCCTCAGCCTTGTGGAGGAATTAGAAGGATATTGGGGGGTAGGAATAGATTTACCAGATAAAATACAAAATTCCCAGTTAAATTTGAATTCCAATAAATGAATAATTTTTAGTATGTCTCATGTACTATTTGCCAAATGCTTTTAAGTACATGCATGTCTCTTGCAATTTCTGGGAAATATTGCAAGGGACATATTTACACTAAATCATTATTGTTTATTTGAAATTTAAATTTTACTGGGTGTCCTGTATTTTTATTTGCTAAATCTGGCTACCCTAGGTATGTATGATATAAAATAGTAAGTGCAGTCGTGGTTACTGTAAACAGCCGAGATGGAGAAATCAAATCCAAACACAAGGGGGAAGAAGAGTAAAATAGATCATTGGAAAAAGAGGAGTACACCAATGGAAAACTCATTTAATTGACAAAAATAAAAAACATCTCATGGGATTGAAATTTGGTTTTAGGCTCCCGAGCAAAGGGAAATAGGGAGAGTTAGTTTCCTAAAATTTCATATTCCCCATTAGACATTGGTGATACCATGAAGTGAAAGCAGAATGAACATTTCTGATTTGGCAGCAGGTGGACCAATGGTTTTTAAACTTGAGTGTGTGTCAAACTAACCTGGAAGGCTTATTAAAACACAAACTGCTGACCTGCATGCTGAGTTTCTGACTCAGGAGATCTGGTGCAGGCTCTGAAAGTCTGCATTTCTCATAGGTTCCCAGGTGATGCTGATTCTGTTGGTCTGGGGCCCACACTTTGGGCGTCAATCGTTTAAACCTGTGCTATCTAATTCGGTGACCACTAGCACTTGAAACATGGCTAGTCCAAATTGAAATGTGTTATAAGTGTGAATATGCACCAGATTTTGAAGGCTCAGTATGAAAAAATGTTCAGTATCTCATTAGTAATTTAAAAATATTGCTTACATGTCAATATGATAATTTCCTGGGTGTATTGGGTTAAATAAAATATATCGTTAAAATTAATTTCATCTCCTTCTCTTTTTAAAAATAAATGGCTACTGGAAAATGTAAAATGACACGTGTGGCTCACATTTACAATTTAACTGGGTGTTCTATTAACTGGGCTCATACTATATTTCTATTGGACGGTGTTGTTTTAGGCCCTCATTCGGGTCTGAATCTGGGCATCCATGAATTAGTGAGAAGGGAGATAGACAAAAATGCCTTAGATTTTTGTGACCCATTTTTGAATTTAGTATTTCTTTTAAGATTTACTATATTCTCTCCCTTGGGCGTGTCTTTTAGAACTTTAAAAATGTTCCAGAATCCTGGTGCTTGATGCAAATAGGATTTAGGGTGAGCCTGGTGATGGCAGGACAGGCTGCCCACTCAGGAGGTGCAAGAAATGAACTACAGCCCTTTTTTTTTTTTTTTTTTTTTTTTCGTGACCGGCACTCAGCCAGTGAGTGCACCAGTCATTCTTATATAGGATCCGAACCTGCGGCAGGAGCGTTGCCGCGCTCCCAGCGCAGCACTCTACCAAGTGCGCCACGGGCTTGGCCCTACAGCCCTTTTGCTCTATCTGTAAAGGGGAGAAGGTCATGGTCGGAAAGGTGACTGCTTCTGTTCCTACGATTGCCTTCTTGCCTGGCTTTGGCTCTTTGCTGGAAAGAGAACCAGGGATGTTGGCATCTATAAATAAACATGGGAAACACAGACCCTTAGAGGTTCCCCTTTCCTTCCTTTTTTCTCTGCAATCAAAACTCAGCAAGAAGCTTGGGTCCAGATCTGGGTTCTACAGCAAGTAAGGACATGTAGAACTTGGACAAGATTAGCAAGAAAGCCCCAGGGAAGGTTAAAGCATCAGAAAATTGAATTTCTGACAACAGGCCAGCTTTAGACTATTTCCTCTGGAGAAGAAAAGCATTCAAGTATCTGAAAGATTACTCTACAGAAGGTTGTGGATAATTGTTCTGTCTCTAGCAAGAATAAAACTGGTGGAAAAACATTTAAACTGCTACACAGGGGATTTGGTTTTCAGGAAAAGAAGAAATTTCCTGACATATAAAATAGTTTATCATTGGAAGACTTTGTTATTTTTTACCTAGCATTTTCCTTAAAATTTTTTGCCTAGACTGTGATGACATTCCTGGGTGACCTCTATTCCTTAGTTGTGGAATCAGGAATTATGCCCTAAGATGTAGGGGGAAGGCTTAGTGTCACTTTGGTCAGGAAAAAGGCTGGAAGGCAAACCTATGTACCTGTGATGCCAGACTGTTGGTCTGTACTTAATTCCTGATTCCCATCCCATGTAATCTTCCCTCTTGCAGTTGATTTGACTTACTCAGGTTTTTAGTTTAACACATTAAGATAGCTTAAGCAGAAAAGAAATTTATTAAAGGATTTTAAGCAGTGGTAGGTTGGAGCCAGCTTATATTGGCTCCTGAGAACCAATTGTTGAAATTTCAGGAACTTTGTGAATTGGTTGATGTCACATTGGTAACTTGAAATCAGCCATGATAGTATTTACACCACGGTGTTGGAAAAATACAGGAAAATGGTCAGGGCCCCTCAGATGTTCAGAATCTTGCGGAGTATTTGATGTAAATATGCACGTGCACCCCGGTGTTCCTTGGTTATTGTCTAATGTAATTGCGCATGTGCACTCAGGTGTCCTGGGTTATGGACTTAAATATAAAGGACTAACGGCTATGATACAAGGTGTTTCTCCGGATGCTCTGGGAGGTCACTAGGGCGGCCGCTCCTACCTCTGAATAGAGCCTATTAATTTTTTACCCACGGCTTCCAGGACCTTTTCCTATTACCTAGCTTGTAGACCTGCGTGTAAAGAGTTTGTGACTCAGTCTGTACAACAGGCCTGAGGGGTCTGTGAGCCCTAGCCCTAGCTTGACACATGGCAATCGGCAAACAATGCAGTTGGAGCCCCTGCCCCATCTTTCCCCTGGAGAGCCAGTTGTTAAACATTAGCTGGCACACGGTGGGATGTTAGGTAGCAGAGCAAATGCTTTCTGTGCTCAAGTCACACCCCCTCAGACCACCTCTGGTTTTAGCTGTGGCTGTAGTAGTCTGTTCCGCTGCACGTGGATTGCATCCTACCACAAGTGTCCTTCCTCTGTCTCTATTCTCTTTTTGATTCAGTCTTCTCCCAGAGCCATGAGGTTTGCTGAACTCTTAAACAGGGCAGCTTGGAAGTCTTGGGAAGTCACTATGATTAGCAGGCTGGGCTGGGCTTAGCTAGATGTTTGTTTTAGCTTCTTGCCTGGGGTCACTCATGTGGCTGCACCATCTGACCACTTATTTGAGCCTGATACTCTATCATGGCCTTGCTTACATGACTGGTAGTTTGTCTTGTTGGCTGGGCCTCTCTTTCTACAATGTCTTTCATCCTCAAGGAGACCAGCCTAGAGCTCCTCACACGGCAGTGCTGAGTCCCAAGAGGGTGACAGTGGATGTTGCAATGTCTCTGGAGGCCTAGGCTCCAAGTTTCCAAATGTTACTTATGCCCAGGACTCCAACTCCTGATGGGAAGAGCAGCAAAGTCATTTTGTGAAGGGACAGCAGATGAAAATAAGAGAATTATTGTGGACATTTTTCCTAACAGTCTAGTAGAGAAAGTATCTGGCCTCCACAGTGGAAGATGGGAATTCATAAGGTGGGGAAATCTCAGATGTAGAAAAGGTGCTTGAAGGTGCTAAATGGGTCGAAGAGTGACATATGTTCACTGTAATTGGCTTGTTCCTCAGCTGGGTGATTGCATCTCCTGTTCTCATCCCTCAGGTCCCTCCTGGGCTACTGACCTCCTGGAGGGACTCCTTCCTGGTTCCAGTCTCACAGGTGCACGGCTAGGAGGGAATTGGGCCTGGCTTTGCAACCAATGTGACCCTGAGTGGAGGTCACAGATACTGGACAGGGCTAAAGTCTGATGATAGGTTGCAGTTTTGAATAATTAAAATGAGAGTTCTTAATAAGGCATTGTTGAGAAGAAATGCACTGATTTGTATAAACACACACTGTTTATCAATGTTCAATAGTTAAAAATTTAAATACTGACTATATATTCTTAGAATCTGACCAAGGCCTGAACGGGTGATAAATTTTGCTTAAGTTATTGATTTTCCTCAAAAGAGAGTATGAGAATCGGACAGGAAGAGGAAAGGAAAACAGGGAAAAGGAAGCTAATGCTTCTGGAAGGTCAGTGGCACGGCAGGTGTTAGACTGAGCACTGGCTCGTGTCTGCACTTGCTCCATCCTCACCTCAGACCACGAGATGGGGAAACTGAGACTCAGAAAGTTTACACAACTTGACCAAGGTCATGTAACTAACAAAGACTAAACGACAGTGTGAATCCAGATTCAAGTCTGTCTTACTCTAAAACCTATGATTTCTGCACTTACTGTACTTTCTACCCAGATATAAAATTTCAGTCTGCCAGAGATATCTCCAGAGAGGTAGAGTCATATACAGGTGTGCTTGCTATTTGAAGACTTGTGCTCTGGAGTCAGCACAGACCTGGACTTTTGAATCCTGATTCTGCTCCTTGGGAACTCTGATCTTAGTTCGTTAGATCCTTAGTTTCCTCACCTGTAAAATGGGGATAATAATAGTAACACTCTATAACGTTATTAAACGTTTAGCATGGTGCCTGTAGCTAGTAAATTAGAGTAATACTAACAATTATTGTTAATAATTACTATTAGCAATTAGTTTTTTATTACAGAATATGTTTTCTGCTCTATACTATTTGGTTATACTGAAACATACTGTAGATTTCCTTTTTTGGGGTAATGGTAAGTGCTGACTTTAGTACAATTGATGGATTTACTGCATAGATAATCTGATTTTGTTATTAGGTACTTAAATCCTTGTTGAAATGAATTGCGAAAAAAACCTGAGAGTACTGTTTCAGCTGTTTAATGATATGTTTAGTAGAGATGTGATAATGACTGAATTGGATTAATTATGGGGTTTTTCATTGGATTGTTTAGTAGTAAATTTGCAGATATCTTTTCAGATAAGTCCTCATGTTAGATGAAGGGTTTGAATTTTAAATTTACCTGTAGCAGCATGAGAGATAGAACAGGTCATTTCTGAAGAGGGACTTGTAAAAACAAATATCTTGGGTCTTCTAGAATGTGCAAGTTGATATCATTAAAACTGCAAAGAAAGGAGAAGGAGGGGTTGTGCCTCACTAATTTACATTTATTTCTGTGTTTGCAAAACTCACACGGGGCTTTGTGTGAAACGTGCTGCGTATCATAATTGCCAACGTCTATTTAATGCTTACTGGTTTCCAGGCACCATGCTAAGTACTTTACATGTATTATCTTTTATTCCTTGCATTAAATCTATATCAGTAGGAACTATTAGTTTACCCACTTCTACACACAAAGAAACTGAGGCTAAGAGAGGCTAAGTAACTTGTTCAAGGTCACACAGCTATAAACCCAGGCAGACCGACTGCTAAGCCCTCACTGTTAGCCTAACCACAACTTGTGAATGAAAGTCCTTTGTTGGCAATCGATTCCTATTGGTTGGGGAATAGGGAAAGTATTCAGTATGTATCAGGCATAATTTAATGTCTGCTTAAAAGTAGTCCCTTGCTTCCTTGCTCTCAAGAGATGGACAGGAAGCCAGATTCTCCTGCTGGATATGAATAAGGAGGCATGTAGCCTAGTTGCTATTGGCAGCCATCCCACAAAGTGGAGGGGAGAGAGAGGCCTTAGGCTGAAGCCAGTGCTGTGAATAGCAGAGTGGAAAGTTGGGAAATTCCTGAGTCTTTGATGACATCACTGGATTGAATTGACCCAGAAGCCTGCTCAGCTTCTGGATTTTGGCTAACAGAATTGATTTCGTTATTGACTGTGGCAGAGGTAGCTAGTTGCCTCTCCAATATTATTCTTTCCTCAGACCCCAATTTTGTTCAGGGATGTAATTGACAGTTAAAACCCTGTTTTTCTCAGTCTCTTTCACATAGGATGGCCATGCAACATAGTTCTTGCCAATGAAATCCTTGCTGGGCATTTCTAGGAACGTTGTACTTTTCTGATAAAGCACTGCCCTTTTTCTTTCCTGATGCCTGCAACACTGGCGGCTGGAGCTGGAACATCATCCTGGCTGCATGAGGGAAAAACAAGGAAATTGCAGAGACCTGGGCTCTGAGCTACCAAGAGCCTAGGAGGCCTCACATTCTTGTTATGTCAGAGAAAATAAAACCCTAATATATTTGAGCCAGTGTTTCCCAGTCTTTGGTATTTGCATACAAATGCAATTCCTAACCCAGAAATTGAAATCTTTCATTGACATTGGACCCTTTCTTGGTGTTCTGGTTATCTATTGCTGCATAACAAACCATCTGAAAACTTAGCAACTTACAACAATTGCTTTATTATTTTTCTTGTTTCTGTGCATTAGAAATTTGGACTGAGCACAGCAGGGAAAGCTTGTGTCCAGGATGTTTGGGGCCTCAGATGGGAGAACTTGAATGGATGGGGGCTGGGACGTCTGAGAGAGTTTTTTGATTTACACATCTGGCACTTTAGTGATGTTCCCATGTGGCCACTGTCTCCATCAGCATAACCTGGTGTTCTTACATGGTGGCTTAGGGCTCCAAGAGGGAGAAAGCAGAAACTTCCGGTCCTTTACAGGGCTAAGCCTAGAACTGATACTGTGTCACTTGCACCCCATTTTGTTGCTCAGAGTTGCCCAGATTGAAGGCAGTAGAGGTATAGGCTTCACCTCTTGATGGAAGGAGGGAAGGAATTGATGGTGGTTCTCTTTGGAGATGAGGTATCACACTTGGTAACTGGGGAAGGATTTGTGGATTTGTAGGCAACTCCCCTTCTTTAGGTATAAAGATCAGTCTTTGAGTTTATTCTGCATCTGCAAAGTGTTCAGTGCTTAAATGTGGGTTGTACAATGCTGCGTGGCTCTTTACATTTTTCGTCATCTGGCACCACTGAAGTTTGCCATGTGGCCATGGCACCTTTGCAAGGTTGGTGAAGAAGATGATCATGTGGGAAGGAAGAAGGATGCCAGTGGTGTATATCAATCAATCAGGGGATCAGGATGGGGAGGGGGGGTGAGTGAAAGTAACCTTCCACTAAGAAGGAGAGAGATCATTTAGGATTGAGCATGTTAGAGTGAATTAATGAAGAAAGAACCTGCTGGTTTGTACCTGAGCCCAGAAATAATGGGGTCTTCGTTGAATCTAAGAGATGTTGAATGTTTTCTGATCACCTACTACCAGCAGGTACTATGCAGCTGTGAACAGGACAGGCATTGGTCCTTTTAGAGGTTTAGTAAGGGGTCTTCAGAAAATGAAGAGGTTAGAGTTACTTCCAGTTGTGGGGGCTCTGCTAAATTAAAAAATGAAGTGAAGTCAAGACAGTTATAAACATTGTCATGTACTTTAATATTTGCACTTAACAAGTGAATGCTTTGAACACCAAACCTCTACACAAAGCCAAACCAGACTAGCTAGTGACAATGTATGACCTCACGTGAAGGAAGAATGGCAGTCCCCATCCCAGGTCCCGGTAATAGGACTCACAGATTCTGGAGGGTGGAGGGGGGTCTCTTATTCCAGGGGCCAAGGCATGATGGAACTTTAAAAAAATTGATTCTGAAATCCAAGGGTGGTGTGGTGGTAGGGGCGTTGCAGGGGAGGAGGGTTGACAAGGATGGGGTCATGACCCGCATTGCCTGGGGAACAGCCATCCTGATGGACTCCTTTCTGGGGTATGGGCCTGAGCCTGGGCTTGGTTGAGATTGATGCAGGTGCCATCACAGGCTGCCCGTGAGAGATCCTACAGACAATCTTGTGACACAGCTGGAGAGAACCCTGGGAGAGGACCCTTGTGGTCAGGATTAAGCTTTTATAAAGCCACCATTCATTGAACTCCTATTTGTGCTCACTGACCACAAAAGTGTATCCAGTTTCTGCTGCCCGGCCCTGGGCAGGAGCCTTTTCCTGCCTGTGGTTTAGAGAAGACAGTGGGAGTGGGAGTTTATGGTCACAGCCTTCTTCAGGTATAAGCTAGAAATTCTGGACTCATCCATACCACTTCCCTCTTTTAAAAAATTTTTATTTTTTGCTACCCACCCCCCTCAACAATAGCAAATAGGGAGATGGACTGATGAGAGATGCACAAATGGGTACAGGTCGAGGTCCTCCTGACTGAACAGAGGTGCTGGGATGAGGGTGTGGGCTGATAAATTGGCATTAGGGCTGCCCTGACAATCACTGAGCTGCACGGGACAGTCTGTGCTTCTAAGAAATGGGGCCTGGCCAGATTTCCTTGTTCTGGGAAATCCTTTTGTCATCAAAAAACATTTTGGTCTTGTTGAGGCGTGAGGCAGATAGCCTCAAACCAAAATGGAGGAGATGGCTGCTGATGTCCGAGTTGTAAGGAGATGATCCGGAGGCAGTCTATGTCAGCTTCTGTCTTGGCACCAGGTCACAGAGCCCAGGAAAGGTTGGAAGAGTGTCTGGAAAGGGCTCCCTGCTTCCCTTGCATGAAGAAGAGCCACCCATTGCGTACCTCTTCTGAGCTTGAAAGAGGGAAGTAGACTCATTTTTAGAAAGATAGTCTAGGACGAGGGTTGGCCCAGGGGCCACTTCATTGTGGGAGGTAGAGAGGAGCAGACAGGGGAAATGGGGAAAGACTCTTCTAAGAGTTAACCCAACTGCCTGTCCTTCCACCATTAGAGATGCATTCCTTTGACTCTTCCAGTTTGTCCAGCTTCAAGAGTCTTCTACTGCAATGCAACTACCTTCGGAAGTTTTGATATTTTAAATCTGTGCCTCTCCAGTTGCAATGTGTGGTGGTATAAACAGGGATGGAGAAGCCCACAGGGTAAACATAATGCAGTCACCTGTTCCAGAAAATGTTGCCATCTACCTGGTAAGAAATTCACAGTATTCTTTCCATATTATTAACCCAGATGTAGTATGACATGGCGTACAACATTTGCGTGAGTATTTAAGATCCATTTTTGAAGAACCCAGCGTGCCATGGATCGGGGTCAGCCTCCTTTGTGGCAAGAAGTATGCATTGTGAGGCTTATGTCATTATGAGCTATTACATCTCAAATTAGTCCTCTGCAGAGAGCAGGGCTTTGTGGGAATCTTCCATAGACCGCGGTGGTGGTGAGGGGGTCAGACTGAGACCTGGCAAAGTGGGAGTTGCTGAAGGAATGATTCTTATCTTTTATCGACTGAGGTGGATTTCACTGGCTTCCCTAGGGCTAGTCCAGACTGGTACTGTGTGTGAGTTCTCCAAAACCTAATTACCTGGTGTCAACTATTCGAATACGAGTACATATTTGTGTGACTCGCCTTTCGGTGGGCTCGTTACCCTGCTTTCACTCTCCCTGCTTTAGAATTTCAGAATCAATCGTCTGACCACAAGCCTGCTTTCAGTGAGTCCCTTTCTGTGGACTCCGTGGCAGTTGCCTGGGTGGCTGACCCGGGGCTCATTAATCCTGACACCTTGACACCTTGCTGTTTCTGATTATGCTAATCGCAGGAACCGCCGCAGCCTTGGTTCTGTTTGTCCCTTTCTGCTTTTTAGCTGAAACCTCAGGGGGACTGGTTTTGTCACGTTGCTCATTCCCATTTTTCATTGTTTTTCATTATTTCCATGGCAGGCTGAAAAACGTGTATTACTATTTTTAACACAATCCATGAAAATCCAGAAGAAAAGAAGACATAAGCGTAATTTTTCCTGGAACCTATACATTCTTCATTTTCCCAAGGGTGTTTATTATTTTTTTTAAAAGACAAAGCCTTTGGAAAGTCTAAAAAATTTTTAAAACAAAATATAACAAAACCAAACAAGGATGCCATCCCCTGCTCGAGTATTCTTGAGCACATGGTGTGAAAACAAAGTGAAGAGGTCGCTTATGCCAGTGGATTTCCGTACCTTGCTGAACACCCTGACAACTTACTACAAATGTGACTACGGTGGGGCTTGGAGACTAGGGTTAAACAACATCAACAATAAACAAATTGAACCGACTTGACGGGCTGACGAGATGGAAGTTAGATGATTATGGAGCAGAAGCTGGGGATGTGGTGATAGGGCAGAGCCTTGGTGGCAGTGGCTCCCAGTTCTTACTCGTTGTTAAGTTCCTGTTTTGATACTGTTGAGTAATGTGACTAGGGCACTGTGGGACGCTGACATGTAGAAGGGACTGAGGCGCTGGCCAGATTATTGACTGTGTTGTGGCTGTGGTTTCCTGTGTCTGTGCAGTGAATGAACGTGGTGAGAGATGACCCTGGAAAGGGGGGTTGGGGTCAGACAAAGGAAGTCCCTGAATGCTGCCCCATCTCTGCCATGGCCCCCATATTCTGGTGATCCTTGTGTCAGTCAGGGTCCCAGCATGCTTGTCGGAGGATAAAATGAGGCAAGGTTAATAGAAGGGTTATTTAGGAAGGGGTGGGCAGGGTGTGGAGAAACCATTCAGGGTTAATGAGACCTCCCCCCACCACCCCAGGCTCAGTATGAGAGGACATGGCTAACACTTGCAGGCCTGATGGTGCGAGGGGAGGGCGTGGTTCCCCTACCCAGAGATGGCCAGGGTGGTGTGGTGACAGCCACCTGTCAGGAGTGATGACCTTCATGGTGACATTCCCCACCCCCCAGGGAGGAGCTGGGGAATAGTAGCTGGGTACCGTGGCCAGCCAAGCTGACTCCTAAAATTACCCACCATACTGCCCGGTGGTCTATCTCAATCTGAAGCCAGAGGGAACGGGAGACCAAGCTGCGTGGGTGGGTCTGCCTCCCAGGCACATAGTCTGGAAAAATCTGGACCTCGAGGGGCCAACCACTTACCCCAATGTGATGTGGAGGAAAATAGGGTCAGTGTTTTGCTTTTCCACCCTCACTCTTCTGTCTAGAAGCTTGGATTAAGGTCGTGGGTCTTTCTGAACTTTAAGTGTTTCCAGAGACCCTGTATAATATGATACCTCCTCCTGCCTCCCAGCAAATGAATATAGGCACCAAGTAGAAATGAAATCTCTCAAAACACTGCTGGTTTCCCTTTATGCTTTTATTTAATTTTTTTCTTAAACTACATGAGTAGCAGCAAAAGCCATGTATAAGCAATTTCAAAAGGTAATCACCTGGACGGTCTGGAGAAACAGAGAACATTAGTATTGCGATCTGTGTACCTGTTTCTCTGTAATACTTTCCCCCTGCACACTGGCTGTTCTACATTTCCAGAGGATAGCACAGGAGGACTTCAGCTGTTTCAAGAGAAATTGAAGTTAGGTCCAATAAGGAGCATTATGACCGATGCTGTGAAATACCAGAAGGGGGTTTCTCTGTTGGGCTTTTTGGATTTTGGACTTTATTGAAAAGCAAATACACCAGGGTCAAATTTACATCAAATGACACATGTAAAATGGAGACTTGAAGAGTTATTTAGATATTCAAATAAGAAATGGTTTAAAAAATTTGAGAATTGCCTCAATTCTCCACTTTATTTTGTATGATGCAATGTGTCGAGTTCTGAAATGGTGTTCTTCAGGAAGTGACAGGAGTTTGAAAACTATTATCACAAACAGACAGAAGACAAAGTGCTGTGCCACAGATACCATAAGATCTAAGTTCAGGTGACCTATGGGGATGGCTTCTAGTGGCAGAAAAGCCATGACTAAGGGAGCTGTCTCGGTAGGGGGATACAGATCAGCCTCAGTCTTAGTTAGCAGGAAAGTAACTGGCTGCTGCTGCTTGGGCAAGTCTCTTTCCTTTCCTGGGGTCTTCCTCCCTAAAATAAGAGAATAGCCCTGTCCTGGTACTGGAACAGCAGCCATGAGCACACATGGCCTCCATTAGGTAACACAGCTCAGACCATGTCTTATGTGTGTACATCTCATGCATGGCTCAGGTCATGGGTGGAGGGAAACCAACCTTTTTATTCTGGCTACAGCTGATTGGACTCATGTGTGGAGGCCAGAGGAAGCCATGTCTGGGCTGGACACAAGGATGTCAGGGGACTCTGGGGTGCCTGGTAGAGAGTCCACTTACGATGCCCATTTAACTGACAGAAATCGAACCAAATCAAACTGTCTTCTCTTCCACGTTCATGCTAAGGAACTTGGCAGGTCACTTGAACTTGGTACTACCCAAAGATGCTGAGTGATGTATCTGGGTCTCCTGAGGTTGCTGTATGTCTCAGAACTCAGATGCGAAGTTCAACTTCTGTGACACCCCATCTTCCCATGTATTCGTGCAATAAATTGCTATTACTCAAGGTGATCTGAGTCCTTCATCCTTGTCTGCTTAAACAGTTTGATCAACTTAACCAATACAGTCCCATTTAGTTCTAACAGTGTGTGATTTCAATTACACTCTGATGCAATACAGTGTCAGGGAGGCAGGGTGGTGAAGGGATTAAGCAAATGGGCTCTGGGGTTAGAAAGCTTGGGTTCAGTTTGGGCTCTGCCAATAGGTTCAGCTCTTGTAACACAGACACCAAATCACTGCCTTCAACAAGCAAGAGGAGAGTTTATTTCATGTTCACATAACAACATGGGTGTAAGCAGTTCAGGACTGAGGAGGCCACCTGTAATGTGAGGGATTCAGACTCCTCTTATTTTGTTGCTTTGCCATCCTCAGGGTGCTGCTCTTGTCCCCATGCTTTAAGCTGGCTCATCACAACAGCCACTCTCCAGTCAGAAGGAAGAGGGGGAGGAGACAGGGAGGGCACAGAAGGGAAGTTGCTCACATCCCTTCTGCTAAGCCCTATTGGCCAGAACTTAGTCACATGGTGTATTAGTTCATTTCTGTTGGTTATAACAGAAATACCTGAAACTGGATAATTTACAAAGCAATAATATTTATTGCTTATAGTTTTGGAGGTTGGGAAATTCAAAATCCAGGGAACACATCTGGTGAGATCCTTGTTGGTGGGTAGTGACTCTTCACAGCAAAGCATGGTGTCACGTGGCAGACGGCAGAAGCAGGGACAGACTAACCTCATGTGCTCTCCTTTTAAAACCATCAGAACAACACCCTTGACCACCATTAAACCATCAGTTTATTAGTCCATTTAGTAGGGCATGGTCCTCACAATCTAATCACCTCTTCAAGGCACCACCTTTCTTTCAGTTACCATAATAGGATTTCCCAACCTCTTAACATTGTCATGGTGAGGGTTAAGTTTTGGGGGGACATTCAATCCACAGCACATGGCAACACCAGTGCAAAGGAGTTGGAGAAATGTAATCTGTATTAGATTTCTATTGCTGTGTAACAAATAAGCACTGACGTACTGGCTTCAACAACACAAATTTATCTCACAGTTTAGCTGTCTTCGGGGTCTCATCAGGCTGAAATCAAAGTGTCATCTAGGGTTGTGATCTCATCTGAGGCTCAGGATGCTTTTCCAGGCTCACTGACTGTGGGCAGAATTCAGTTCCTTGTGGTTGTGGGACTGAGGTCCCACTTTCTTGCCAGCTGTCAACTAGGGTCCATCCTCCGCTCTTAGATGTAGCCTACTATTCCTTGTCATGTGGTCCTGTCCACAATACAGCACTGCTTTTTCAAGTCCAGCAGAAGCATCTCTCTGACTTTGACTCTCTTTAGCAAATGTTCAGTCTCTTCTAGGGACTCACCTGATTAGGTCAGGCCCACCCAGGGTAATCTCACTTTTGATTGGCTCAAAGTCAACTGATTTGGGACCTTAACTACAACTGTAAAATCCCTTCACTGTTGCCATATAATGTAACTTAATCAAGGGAGCATCATCCCATCATATTCATAGATCCTGCCTATACTCAAGGGGATTACATAGTGTGTGTGCACCAGGGAGTAGGGATCTTGGGGACCATCTTAGAATTCTGTCTACCAGATAATCTTTATTTGGGTGTCCATATACCCAGCCAATAGTAATCAATACAATTCTGATTTCTATAGTTCAGTGACTAGAGAAGAATGGGAAAGAGACACTGGGGTTAACTAGGGGCCTCTGCTGCAATAACTTACTAACCATGCTATCTTGTCGAGTTATTCAGTTTCCCTGTGCTTCAGCTTTCCCTATACAGTGGGGATGACGATAGTACCTCACTGATAGGATTACTGTGAGGCTTAACTTAGATTGTGTGCAGAACAGCACCCTGCACATGTTAAAATACCCATTAATGGTGAGCAACAGTGCCCCTTCTTTTTCTTCTTCTTCTTTAAAATCAGGGATGAAATACAGAAATAAAACATGGGAAAAATTCAAGAGCCATTGAAAAATGTAGCCATATCTCTAATGACTAATGAGTGAGTACAGAAGGGGCTTGTTGAAGTCTGTCCAGTCCTGACCCTTTTATAGACAAGAGCTGGGACAAACAGAAACTTGCAGAAGAATACTCCCAGCACCTCAACTCACCATTGCATAACAGATGACATCACACAGTAGAGGTGCCCCTAGGTAACATCGCATCCTGTAAGGAGGAACCTCTGGAAACTGATGTGCATTTTGCCGGGGAACCCAGAGTTGCATGATTTCTCTGAACTTGAAAGTTAATCGTGCCCAGCATGGATGTGCGTGCATGCATGCACGTGTGTGTGGTGTGCCTGTGTGTGAAATTAACCACATATTGATTAAACTTTCCTGCATGCTGAAGGGATGAGATGGTTTTGAAAGCCATTGGAGGGAAAAAACAATGAACTTATCACGTTGCTTGACTCAACGAGCTCTGGGACTTAGAAACTAAACCTGAGCCATTAGTGTGCTGCTTTACTTTTTTAATAAGAAAACGTTCCACACAGGTCTAGCGATGCTGGTGTTAGGGTTGTTTAATGCTTTCATATGCTTCTGAGATAGCTAATGTAGAGTGCTCCTTGAGTAACACACAATACAAACAATTATTTCAGACATTTTCAAAAATGAAGTGCTACCAGCTTCATTGTGTTCCCCTGCTCTGGCGAGTAATGAAAGACATATTCTTAATGTGAAACAAAAGAGGATTGTGAATATTAAAAAAGCAGCCCAGCCAGCTAGAGTTAAACCGTCGGGATAAGCTATTAACTTAAACCACATGTGAAGTGCAGCTGTTTCTGGTGAAGCTTTCATCAAGCTCAAGTGGAAAGATTGGTGGGTTTTAATATGTGGTTTCCAGCCAAGCCAATAGGAATCTGGGGAAAATGTGTGTGAAATCAGGCCTCTGCCAGGGGGGTCCCAGGCTCTGGGCTGGCTTTTCTTTCTGTTAACATAAACAAGGGTAACCCAATGCTGAGGGCAAGGCTTGCTCCATTCAGACTCTGAAGTGACCAGCCAGACAGTGGAGATTTTTGGCTTTCTCTTCCCTTCCAGGAGAGATGTACAGATTCCATGGTGTTAGGAGTAGGGATGAAGGAAAAGTCTTCTTGTATCTGTCCTCTGCTACTTCTCAGAAACATCTAGAATTCGTTCAGCTCCTAATAACTTATAGCATCGAGAGATACCAACTCTATGCAAACTTACGGGTGTGCTGGGATGGGTTCACCTGCTGAGAATTTAAATGTGCTAAGGAAAGTGGTGATATGTACAACGTAGCACATACCTGTTATGTGAACATGAAAGTATCAGAAATTAATAAAAGAATGTGAGATGAGTGTAAAAATGAGTAATTGCACACTATGTATTTCTTTACAAGGACTAAATTAGTTAACTGGCTTCAAGGTTGGTTGGGCTGCTGCCTGATTTTGTCCAGCTTGTTCCTGAGGCCTTAGATGATTGCTTCTGAATGACCAGGTGACAGTGTCAGCCTTCCATCACGTGCCTCCAGTATTGCAATATTGCTTTCAGCTTTAGAGGCATGGCATAGAAATAATCTTTATGGGCCCACAAATCCAGGAGTAGAGGGAGGAAAATGAAAATGTCTAAATTGTACTCATTGACCTTAGGAAAGCAGTTGAAATATGATCATTTACATGCCTTGATGCATGTGTTCAACATTTAACAGGCAGCTACGAGATTCAAGAGACTTTGCAAGGTGCTCTTGGGGATACAAAGATGTGTAAGCAGGAAAGGAATTGACATTTATTGAGTATATACTATATCCTAGACATTATGTAGGCCTGTTGATTACATTTTCTCATTTAATTCCCAAAACTTTAAAGGGAGAAATTATAAGACAAGATCTTTGTTCTCAAGAGCCTTCCAGTCTGGGATTAAGTAGCATAAAAGATACATTCAAATACTCATGAAATAAGATAATTATAATTAGATGCCAAAAGAGAGGTTTCAATGGGAGCTAAGAGACTGGAATGATTACTTAGGGAATGAAAGAGGGTTTACTGGAGGAGACCACATTTGAATGGGACATTGAAGACTGGGTGGGATTTAGATTCCCAGAGAGGTAGGGCAGATGATAATCCACGTAAAGGAGAGAAGAGGAGAAGGAATAACTGCGAATCACATACTACTCAGGGATTAAGTGAAAATCACTTTTAATCAAATTTCCCCTTATTATCGGATCTTGGGTCCAGCACCAGGTGGGGTAGATGGCTTGACTTTAGGGCCACGTTGTATGAAAAATGCCTATCTCTAAACACAAGGTGTACAATCAGTGTGGTGAGATGCTGAAACCCTCAGAGGCCTGCTCAAGTTAAGAACTGCTGAGGGGAGTGCAGGTTTTCCCTTCCAATGTCTTGCTCACTCAGGCCCAAGTACATGGAGTGGGATGGCTGGCCAAGTGGCCAGCACTGTTTAATGTGTAGTCATCTCTCTGCCTACTTATGCTGGGGCTGTGCTGTTGAATTTCAAAGGTTGACTCCACATAGGATTTGATTCTGAAGACTGAGATGAGACCACAATATGGAGTCACGTCTAATTTAATTACTCTGTTGGTAAGTGCATGTGTGGGTGGGTGGTGGATAGGCCAGGCTGGCAGGGACAGAGAGCCAGGGGCAAGTGTTTGGATTATGCTTGGTATAGGGTTTTGTGGTGGTAGAATATAAGAAAAAGATTCAGGTAAGCTTGTTTCAATAAGCTGGGGTTATTGAGTTGCAGCTGGAAAGCAGGGTTGTGTTATCTGAAAAATAGTCACTCAAATTCTGCTTCATCATGTTGCTAGAACTTGTTGGATCTGAGTAAAAATTAATTGCCCTTTCTAATGTAGCCCCTATTGCTGATGGAATGTCGAGAGTAAACTTTCTTGAGGTTAAATCAACTAAGCCACTAGGCACCAGGCACTAGGTAGGCTAGGAGGACATTTGAGAGAGAATCCTATCTGCAGGCTGTTCACAGGCCTGTCATATGTTCATGAGAAGGTGACTAGTGAGTCAGGGATCTGCAAGCACAACGAATAGCCTGAGATGTTGTGTTAGTTTCTTAGAGCTGACATGTCAAAGCGCCACAAACTGGGTGGCTTAAAACAACAGAAACTTACTTTCTCACAGTTTTGGAGGCTAGAAGTTCAAAATTGAGGTGTCAGGAGAGAATCCTTCCTTGCCTTTTCTAGTTTCTGTAGTTGCCAGCAGTCCTTAACATTCCTTGGTTTGTACCAGAAATGTCCTATCTCCTCCATCTTCAAACCTTTCTCCATGTAAGGACACTAGTTATTGAACTTAGGGCCTACTCTGATCCAGTATGACTTTATTTTAACTTAATTTTATCTGCAGAGAACCTGTTTCCAAATAAGGTCACATTTATGGGTCCTGGGGGTTAGAACTTTAGCATATCTTTTGGGGAGACACAATTCAACTCACTACAGATGTCAATGTGCTGGCTGGAAGGAGAAAAGGATCCTTGGGGTAGTTAGGGATGACGTCCTGGCAGTGATGGGGCTTTAGCTCTTTCTCAGGGATGTATAGTCTTTGGATGGAGGCGGAGTGGGCTGAACTCCAAAGTGGATGGAGAGAAAAAGGGGAAAAATTATATGGCTGGAGTCACAGAGGGTGGCATGTGTGAAGCATGTCAGAGGCTGGTGAGGAGGCCAGCCTGGAAGGGATAGAGGAACCCACTGAGAAGTGGTGGAGTTTGAGACCGGAGAGAGAACTGGGACCAGACTGTGGGTCCACCCAAGAGATGGCACTTGGGTAGGTGTCACAATCTGAGGCAGCATCTACTTTAGGATCAGGCAGACCTTAGACCCTACCACCTCCAGGTGAGAGGCCTTCACACTTGCTTAGCACAGTGAAACCTCTGTTTCCACCTCTGCAAAATAAGGATGGGCGATAGTGGTGCCACTCTCCTAGAGTTTCTGTGTGTGAGGTGCCTGGGGCGCCGTTGTGAGTTCCTTCCCTGCCATTGCAATAAATAGCTTCCTTAAGTGGGAGAAGAAGCCCAGTGCCCTTTGCTGTCAGGCTTCTCTTTGCAGGTGTTTTAGACTCTGTGCTGGTCTTTGAGAGAAAAGGACACAGATTTCTTGAGTCCCATCTCTTCTAAGATTTTTCACATAGTTTTTTGTAAAGAAACCACTAATGTGGACAAATTTGTGAGGTGTAACTTGAGAAGCCTCTGACTGAATCAGCCACCTTTGGTTGCTTTTAATTTGGTCAAATTAGTGCCTGAATGCACAAAATGATATGCCCAAGGTCACAGTCACTGATCTTGTGGCTTCATATCTAGAGTTCTCTCCATTAAGCCACAAGTCTGTGATCCAAGGCTTGAAGGTGGAGACATCCTTGATGTGTATGAGAAAGGATGTGGTTGGATACGCTGGATTCGGGGACTACCCTTTCTCAGAGTTCAGCCTGTTGGTGTGGGATGAAACACAGGGCTTTGTTTCACAGCTAATATTTTAACTTAATTTGTTCTGTTTAGCTTCTCTGAATTCCAGGTTGCTAATGCATTAGCATGATCCTACCAGGGATAAAAGTGATCCAGAAATATGTGGAAGCACCAGGAGCCTTTAGATAGGTTCCTTAAAATATGATTCTCTGCCCAGTTGCCTTGCTAGCATTGGAGTGTCGTGAACATAAAAATAAAATTTAGGGTGATGAACAGTTAAAGTCTAAGAAACTGTAAGCAATAGAAACAGGAATTACTCATTTTTACCAATGCTGGCACTGAGTCCAGTGTTTGCTCGCCATCTCATACATCTCTTCGGAAGAAAAAACAACTGGAACTTGCCACTGGGACACATGTATTCTTCCCTGCATTAGAGCCAATGGAGCTGTTGGAAACACTCTATAAATCTCCTCTCCTGAACTGTGACCTTCAGCCCTTTGGGGGAAGCTTTCGCTTTATGTTCATCCTGCAAACTGCAGTAGATGAGACTTGCAGCAAGACCCAAGGGCTCTGTATCCAGCATCTTTGCCAGGTGAACAGAGGGAAAGGTGCTGCTGGGGCCTGAGCTGTTGTGAGGAGTGGGCTCCCTTTTCCCAGACAGCAATCAAGCTTGCATTGCAGCCTGCAATGCTCATGCGCTCCGAAGGGGAACACAGTGTATATTTCCTCTCACACTTCCTGCTCTCAGTACTTGATAGGGAAGACGCAGCATCCCTTTTGTCTGCCCCTGAAGATTTGCAAAATAAAACTGGGTGCAGAAAGGGGCTGACTTTGGAAGAGGGCACCTCACATTTTATTGGCCATAAGTTAGATTCCTTTTGGTTTTGTTTTTCAATGTAATACAAGGCATGCCTTGAGATAGGCTATGTTAATTTGAAACAGGAGGAAAACAATGCCGGGTCCCGGTGTGGCAAGGCCTGGTCTGTCTGATCGTGGCAGGCACCTGGTCTATAAATCCACACCAGGGCTGAGACCTGAGACTGGCTCCCAGGGCGAGAGGAACTGGAGTGAGGCTGGGACTTGTCTAGGTTCAGGGAACCGGCATGCCTCGCTCGCCCACCAGGCAGTGTCCGAGACGCATCTGGGACAGAAGATACAGATGGGAGACATTGCAAAGGGATGTGTAGCAGAAACAACAGCACCTTTGTCCTATGACAGGAGTAGTGTCGAAGGAGTCAGAGGCAGCTCTATTTAAAACCCTGCAGTGCATTTTGAACTCCTGGGCAGCTCCGTCACCACCTTGCTGATGGCATCTTCCCCTGTGGTCACTGCGGGGCTTCCTCTTGTTTCAGAATTTTTGATGTACTCAGGGTTGGCACAGGATTCATTTTGGTGCTTAATTCTCTTTAGCTATATTGCCTATGAGTTTTATTGTTTCCTCAACAAGACTGCAAATTCCTTGCGGGCCCCCTGGAAGACACTTACTCATTTCTCTGACTTTCAGCAGACCTAGAAGGAGAATTAAGCCCACACCACAGACCCCTGAACCGGTCACTGCTCTCTTCCACAGCTGCTGAGGCAGGCAGGCCCTTTGCTCACGACTCCAGGTTCTCAAAGCTAAGAGGACACTCCTGAAGGATGGTCCAAGGCACAGAGCAGGAAGAGCATCCTTTCTCTGCACGATGCCCTCTGGCCACAGGAACGTAGAGTGCCTGAAACAGAGAAACTACGTGGCTCCAACTTCACCAGGGCCTGGCCGGGTTCCTGCTCCACAGTCATGCCTGCAGTGGCTGCCTGCATGTTCCCATGGGCATCCTCACAGGGCTGCCAGCTCTACCTGGCCTGCCGTGGGTTACCTTCCTGCCTCAGGGCACTATTGTCAGTGGAGACATTATGTGGTGCAGCCACGAAACCCAGGTTGCAAGACTGGCCACAGCAAACCTATCTCTGACCATGAGCTTGACTCAGAGGCCATATCTGTCCAAATCAAGTAATAGCTTGTACCCTTCACATCTAGTAAGTGGCCAAGCCAAGACCCAATGCCAGATCTGCCTGGTTCTGAGGGCTGAGCCCTCCCCGCTGCCCTGAGCTTTGAGGGCACAGACTGGGGCTGGCAAACGACACTCTTAATACCATCCATAAAATCGCCCGCTGGCTTGTCCAGTCTGTCTTTGTTCAGGCTCATGGTAAATAGCTTCTGTGAGGCAGGACAGAAGCCAACACCAGCCAGGACAGTGGGGCAGATCTTGTGGCTCACTTCTCAGTGTCGTGGCTCCGAGGCCCTGCCCCAGCCTCAGAGGAACCTCGGTAGGTTTCCAGCAGCCTTCTGCACTTTTACACAATGACATGCTCCCAGACGTCTGCAGATTGTTTGAGTGAAGGTTTTTTCAGGGTTTTCTCAGACATAATAAGTAGACTCACTTGCCTGCCATTTGCAGGGTTAATAAAAAACCCAAATCAAACACAAACCCAGGTCCCATGCTGGCTTTTTCTCAGCTCTGTCTTCTTACTGCCACAGTTCTGGTTCTTGAGAGCCAGCAGATCTTTCAGTATCCTAGAAACTTCTGCAACATCGTCAGGTGTGTGTTTAGCAGACAGAATATCTGTGTAGCTTGTGTGATTTGTCTCAGAGACTGCTTCTACTTGAGCTTGATGTCCTCTTCCCTGATTCCCGTTAGCAGTCCTGATTTCTAATTGAATGATTTTGGGGGTGGAGTGAGGGTGTGTGTGCTGGGATAGTGAGTTTGTATGCAAACAATATTAAAAGATCTGTCTCTGGGGTCACCTGATGTTTGCTTTCCACAGCAACTGATATAAGAGCAATAATGTTCTTTGGTAAGTTTCCTCTTTCTGATATGTTCAATGGGTGTGTGGTGGAAGGGGGTGAATTTTGAAATCAGTGAGCTTTAGGTTCAAATCCTTCCTCTGTCACTTATAGGCTATTTGATCTTGGAAAGTTTTCTAATAACTGGAGCTTCTAATAACTAGTAACTGGAGCTTCTGTAATAGAAGGAAGGGAACTATTGTGACAAAGGAGAGTTGTAAGACACCTGTCAACAGCCCTCAGGTTTGGCAGGTGCTCACTGTGCTACTGAGAATAGATGGCTCATTTACTTTATTATTTTTCTAGTAATTCAGATAGAACAAATAGTAATAAAACACCATCTAATGCTTATGAGGTGCTAATAACTGTCTATTCACTCCTTTGGTTCTCATAATGACCCTGTGAACGGGGTTCTGGGGTACTGTTATTATCTCCATTTTACAGCCAAGGAAAATAAGGCTCAGAGAAGTTAAGTAACTTGCCCAAGGCAACCCAGCCTATAAGTGGTAAAGCCAGAATTTGAATTCTGGTGGAACTTTTCCCTTGAGCTCTCCCATTGTTTTAACTCTTCTAATATCAAGTTCTCCTCTCACCTGTGGAAAAAAGTGTTAACAGTGGAGAAGATGTGTACTCACTGATTAGAAAAAAATTTATCAAAGGCGAACATAAACCCACCAACCCCTTATGCCCCCCCAGAAAAGCAGCACAACCTGGATGTTAGTGGAATGGGTTTCAGCTGTGACAGGAGAGGGGCTAACAAAGTTGGAGGAATCAAGTACTCTTCTCTGTGGCCACTCAGGAGTTTCATTCTAAGTGTTACAAGCAATTAAGAGGCTCTTGAAGTGTGAGAATCTTTGTTATCTCTGCCTTGAGCCACTGGCAATAAGTTTGAGTTCTCTCTCTCTGTCATTTATCGTGGAAACCAGCTCAGACTTGGTTGAGTTCCTTCAGCTACTGATCCAGAAAAATGGAACCAAAGCTGGCTCCCTGTTCAAATGGGTTGGATAGTAAGTACCCACAGGGCTTGTTCCCAAATCGTGGTGATGTACTGTGTGAATGTCATTGGGGAATTTGTATATGAAGCCTATTGGTAAGTCCTCAACAGATAAGCAAATAAAAGCCTTATTATTACAAGGGTAGTGGGTGTTGGAGGTTGGACTGTTCGGGGTTTTAAAGTAAAGAAATGTTCGTGTTCTCCATTGGAAAGAAATAGTAGGTAACTGGACAGAAATCATTTTAAATAAGCAGTACTTAGAAGCATTGCTTCAAATTGGAAATTGTGCACCTACGAAGCCAACTCTGAGTGGGTGTGGTGCTTGGGGAAGACAAAAAGGGCCTGAATTGTTGGAGGAGTTTAGGAAGGGAACGGTAGAAAAACACCTGAGCATTGCGTTAAATAAAAATGCATTAAGAAAGCATGGGGCGAGATCAAGGGAAGAGAGTTCTTGGCAGAGATTGCTTCTGTAATTTATCCCAGACCCTTTAATTCCTGATCACGACCCTGGGGAGGAGATTATCACCTCCCCCAGCCAGCACAATTGGCTGGTATGGAGGTTGTTAACCTGGGAAAGTCACTAGAGATAGTATTGGGCAACTTCAAAAGTCCACTGTCTTTTTCAATGAGCTTGTTGTGAAAGGGCTTAAACAGAACACTAATAACAGCTAAAGATCTAGCTGCAGGTGGCTGTCTAATTCCAATCAAAATGATCTTCCCCCAGTCTTAGTGAATAAAGGAGGGCAGAATTAAAAAGGGAACTGAGTGATTTTTGGCACAGGCACCAGGTCTGTTGTGGAAGACTATTGGTGTTGGCAGCGTGCAGTTAAGTTTTTTCCCAGCAACAAATTTTCCTCTCCCCCTGATGGCTTGGAAGGTCTGTACACAAATGCCTCTGTGTCAGCTGTATACAGCTGCACACACCATGTGGTATTTGCTTTCATCAATGGTATGGAGGAGACAGGGTATAGGTTGTTGGTTTTTGAAAAATCAGAATTATTATAAACAAACATATTGCTCCCTTTCCTGGGAGCTTCCCTGCTGACTTGAAAATATAACTGTTTAGGATTACAGACTTAGTGCCCTCAGAACTTCTTTCTGTGTGGTAGTTTGTGCTTATTCAATGTTCTATCAGGGTTTCTGAGACTATGCTCCTTGGTAATGAATGGTACTTGAATAAAGCTTTCAGTAGTCAAATGCGATTACCAAATGCTAAGTTAAACAAAATTTAACGTGTATCTTTACTGCACGATTTTCCAAAGCCTCCAATATGCAAATGAGTTTTGAATCACCCAGAAAATGATACACTTTTAATCCCCCAAATAAAAATTTTCTGGCAAATTATCTGACTTTATTTCACAGATGCATCCTAGGAAATACTGTTCTCTCTAAAAGAGCAGGAGTGGAGGAGTTTCAAGATGGCGGCGGCTGCGGCGGCTGGCGCGGAGTAGCTGAGGTGGAAAAGGTGGCCACTGGGCCTCAGGCAGCCAGGAAGCTTGTGGACCTTCCTCTGGCCATCTCTTAAGGGAGGACTGCTGCTGCTGGCCGGTCGTGGGGGCTCAACGCCACTTTGCCCCCGGCAGGAGAGGCTGCCTCATTTACAGGCAACAGCTTTGAAGTGTGGAGCAGGAAAAGAACTGATTCTTAGCTGCAAAAGCGAGTTTTGAAACAGGGAACACGGCGCCAGGGCTGCTGTGGATGCAGCCAGGATCCCGGAGGCTGGGGCCGCACTGAAGGCGGCCAGCTGCCCTATTCAGGATTCGAGGTTTCAGGCCGGCATTAAAGAAGATTCCTGGGAGCACCCGAGCGGCGCCGCGACTGAACAGCCCGAGGCGGCAGCGCCGAGGAAGGCAACAAACCAGAGACAGAGCGAGCGCCCGACCTGGCACAGCACTGTGAGTGATCCCTGGCACAGCTCTGTTCGGGGGGTGGATGCCCACGCGGCTCCCGCCTGCACCACCAGGCCACTTACTGCCCCGGTGCTGCCTCCATTTTCCCAGGTGCGGGCAGCTCCGCCCTGCTCGGCCATCACTGAGCCCATTTGCTTGGCCTGGCGCGGGGCTTTCCGGACCATGCGGGCCGGCCTCCTCTCCCACTCCCTCCGCGGTTCTTTGGCGGGGCTGGGGGTGTGGGGTGTCCCGACCAGTCTTGGGAGGGCTAGGAAGTACGGGTGGGCCGACTGTCACTCCACCACACCCTGGACTCCGGCCCCGGTAAACTTCCTGTTACTGGGAGGCAGATACCATCTCTGCGACCACCAGTTTGGAAAAAAGCCTAACGAATTTCTGGTTGGGAATAGTGTGGTAGGAGAGTTCCCAGGTCCGCTTGAACCTGCCGGAGAGCAGGCTGCAGGCGGGCACTAGACTCGGTTTATACCGGGGGGATACAAAGGTGAACAAGACCCGAGAAAGATCTACACAGTGCTACAAAGGCACCCAGAGAGACCAGTCGTCTGTGCCTAGCAGAAACCTGGTAGACTTCCTGGGCGAGGCAGTGCTGAGCAGGGTCTTGAAGGTCCAGCTGATAGACGAGGGGTGCAGAAGACACACCCCAGCCCAGCACAGTGTGCACAGAGGGGGGAGACGTGCGGCCAGGGAGGCGGAGACTCGACAGAAACCACACACCCGGTGGGGTGCCACTGCACGATCTGACAGCCTGGGCCAGAGCACACGGAACGGGGAGAAGTCCTGTAAAGAAAGTGAAAGCTCAACAGAGATCACACACCCTGTGGTACGTGATCCACCAGCCCAGCAGAGTACAAGCTGACCAGAAAGGTGGATCCCCGGAGAAGCCCAAGACCCGAGGCAACCACACACACAAGACACTAGAGGCCAACTGAGCAGTCACGGCGGGAGCCATACCAAATTGGCAACCACAGCAACATCCTAGTTAGTCATTAGTCTCAAACCGGTGGACTGTGAAACCCCCTGCCACAATGAATAAACACCAAAAAAAAGACACCAGAAATACAAAAAATCAAGAAAGTACACCACCAAAAGTTAATAAATCTCATACTCTAGATCCTATAGAACAAGAAGCCCTTGAAATAACTGACAAGGAATTTCGAGTGATAATTCTAAGGAAACTGAATGAGATACAAGAAAACTCAGCTAGACATCATGATGAAATCAGGAAAAGTATACAGGATCTGAAAGAGGAAATATACAAGGAAATCAATGTCCTGAAAAAAAATGTAGCAGAACTTGCTGAACTGAAGAAGTTATTCAGCGAAATAAAAATCACAACGGAGAGTTTAACCAGCAGGCTTGTCGAAGTTGAAGAGAGAACCTCTGAACTTGAAGATGGGCTGTTTGAAATAACACAAGCAGACAAAAAGAAAGAAAAAAGAATCAAGGACATGGAAGAAAATCTGAGAGAGATATCAGACAACCTCAAGCGCTCAAATATCCGAGTCATGGGTATTCCAGAAGGGGAGGAAAATGGAGATTCCATTGAAAACATATTCAACAAAATAGTGGCAGAAAACTTCCCAGGTATAGGAAAAATCACAGATCTTCAGATCCAGGAAGCTCAACGATCTCCAAACGTATTCAACCCAAAAAGGCCTTCTCCAAGACATGTCATAGTCAAATTGGCAAAACTCAGAGACAAAGAGAGAATCTTAAAAGCTGCAAGAGAGAAGCGTCAAATCACCTATAAGGGAGCCCCAATCAGGTTAACATCAGACTTTTCATCACAAACCCTAAAAGCTAGAAAGGAATGGGATGATATTTTCAAAATACTAAAAGACAAAGATTGCCAGCCAAGAATACTCTACCCTGCAAGGCTATCCTTCCGAAATGAGGGGCAAATAGTATATTTCTCAGACAAACAAAAACTGCGGGAGTTCACTACCACAAGACCACCCTTACAAGAAATCCTCAAGGGAGTACTGGGTTTGGTTCCTGAAAAATAACTACCACTGCCATAAAAACCTAAGAAAAATCTAAACCTGCTAGTACAATAAAAATGGCATTCATGAAGAGAAAACAAGCTAACAAAAACACTATCTACAACCTAAGGAACCAACAAACAAAGAAACCAAACAGTAAATCAGAAAGCAAGGAACAAAAGACACCTAAGACAACCAAACAATCAATAAAATGCTAGGAATAAATCAACACCTTTCAATAACAACTCTTAATGTTAAAGGCTTAAATTCCCCAATTAAAAGACACAGACTGGCTGACTGGATCAAAAAGCAGGACCCAACTATATGCTGCCTACAAGAGACCCACCTCACCCATAAAGATTCACACAGACTAAGAGTGAAAGGATGGAAAAAGATTTACCATGCAAACAGAAAAGAAAAACGAGCTGGAGTGGCTATTCTTATATCTGACAAAATAGACTTTAAACTAAAAACCATAAAAAGAGACAATGAGGGACACTACTTAATGATAAAAGGACTGATCCATCAAGAAGACATAACAATCATAAATATGTACGCACCCAATGTTGGAGCAGCCAGATTTATAAAACAAACTCTATTAGACCTAAAGAAGGAAATAGACACTAATACCATAATAGCAGGGGACCTGAACACTCCACTGTCAATATTAGACAGATCATCTAGGCAAAGAATCAGTAGAGAAACACAAGATCTAAACAAGACTCTAGACCAATTGGAATTGGCAGATATCTACAGAACATTCCACCCAACAACCTCAGAATATTCATTCTTCTCAGCAGCACATGGATCATTCTCCAGGATAGATCACATATTGGGTCACAAATCAAGTCTCAATAAATTCAAAAAAATTGGAATTATCCCATGTATCTTCTCAGACCACAATGGATTAAAACTAGAAATTAATAACAAACAAAACTCTGGAGACTATACAAACACATGGAAATTAAACAGCATTCTACTTAATGACATATGGGTCCAAGAAGAAATCAAGCAGGAAATCAAAAAGTTTATTGAAACTAATGAAAACAATGATACATCATACCAAAACCTGTGGGATACTGCAAAAGCAGTATTGAGGGGAAAATTTATTGCATTAAATGCTCACTTCAGAAGAATGGAAAGATGGCAAGTGAACAACCTAACACTTCACCTTAAAGAACTAGAAAAACAAGAACAATCCAATCCTAAAGTTAGCAGACGGAAAGAAATCATTAAGATCAGAGCAGAACTGAATGAAATTGAAAACCAAAAAACAATTCAAAAGATCAACGAATCAAAAAGTTGGTTTTCTGAAAAGATAAATAAAATTGACAAACCATTAGCATGGCTAACAAAAAAAAGAAGAGAGAAGACTCAAATAACAAAAATTAGAAATGAAAAAGGCGATATTACAATTGATTCATCTGAAATACAAGGAAT
The DNA here is from genome assembly GCF_027409185.1 of Cynocephalus volans. Lineage (NCBI taxonomy): Eukaryota > Metazoa > Chordata > Mammalia > Dermoptera > Cynocephalidae > Cynocephalus > Cynocephalus volans. Next base: position 283,477,604 of record NC_084460.1, read on the forward strand.
CATTCGAGACTACTATAAACAACTATACGCCAACAAATTTGAAAATCTGGAGGAAATGGATAAATTTCTGGACACACACAAGCTCCCAAATCTGAACCGTGAAGACGTAGAAAATTTGAACAGACCAATAACAATAAAGGAGATTGAAGCTGTTATCAGAAGGCTCCCAACAAAGAAAAGCCCAGGACCAGATGGATTCACAGCAGAATTTTACCAAACATTCAAACAGGAATTGACACCGATTCTTTACAAACTATTCCAAAAGATTGAAACGGACGCAAATCTCCCAAACTCATTCTATGAAGCAAACATCATCCTGATACCAAAACCAGGTAAAGATATAACCAAAAAAGAAAACTACAGGCCGATATCCTTGATGAATATAGATGCAAAAATCCTCACTAAAATACTAGCAAACAGAATACAGCAACACATACGAAAAATTATTCATCACGATCAAGTGGGATTCATCCCAGGGATGCAAGGTTGGTTCAACATACGCAAATCAATAAATGTGATACACCATATTAATAAACTCAAACACAAGGACCATATGATCATCTCTATAGATGCTGAAAAAGCATTTGATAAAGTTCAGCACTCATTCATGACAAAGACCCTCTATAAGTTAGGTATAGAGGGAAAGTATCTCAACATAATTAAAGCCATATATGACAAACCCACTGCCAATATCATCCTGAATGGGGAAAAGCTGAAAGCTTTTCCTTTAAGAACAGGCACTAGACAAGGATGCCCACTCTCACCACTCCTTTTCAACATAGTGTTGGAAGTACTAGCCAGAGCAATCAGAGAAGAGAAGGAAATAAAGGGCGTCCAGATTGGAAAAGATGAAGTCAAACTGTCCCTGTTTGCAGATGACATGATCCTATATATCGAACAGCCTAAAACCTCTACAAAAAAACTGTTGGAATTGATAAATGATTTCAGCACAGTAGCAGGATACAAAATCAACACGCAAAAATCAGTAGCATTTCTTTTCTCCAATAGTGAACATGCAGAAGGAGAAATCAAGAAAGCCTGCCCATTTACAATAGCCACCAAAAAAATAAAATACTTAGGAATTGAGTTAACCAAGGAGGTGAAAAATCTCTATAATGAGAACTACAAACCACTGCTGAGAGAAATTAGAGAGGATACAAGAAGATGGAAAGATATTCCATGCTCTTGGATTGGAAGAATCAACATAGTGAAAATGTCCATACTACCCAAAGTGATATACAAATTCAATGCAATCCCCATCAAAATTCCAAAGACATTTTTCTCAGAAATGGAAAAAACTATTCAGACATTTATATGGAACAATAAAAGACCACGAATAGCCAAAGCAATGCTCAGCAAAAAAAATAAAGCTGGAGGCATAACACTACCTGACTTTAAGCTATACTACAAAGCTATAATAACCAAAACAGTATGGTACTGGCATAAAAACAGACACACTGACCAATGGAATAGAATAGAGAATCCAGAAATCAACCCACACACTTACTGCCATCTGATCTTTGACAAAGGCACCAAGCCTATTCACTGGGGAAGGGACTGCCTCTTCAGCAAGTGGTGCTGGGATAACTGGATATCCATATGCAGGAGAATGAAACTAGATCCATACCTCTCACCGTATACTAAAATCAACTCAAAATGGATTAAGGATTTAAATATACACCCTGAGTCAATAAAACTTCTTAAAGAAAACATAGGAGAAACACTTCAGGAAATAGGACTGGGCACAGACTTTATGAATACGACCCCAAAAGCACGGGCAACCAAAGGAAAAATAAACAAATGGGATTATATCAAACTAAAAAGCTTCTGCACAGCAAAAGAAACAATTAAAAGAGTTAAAAGACAACCAACAGAGTGGGAGAAAATATTTGCAAAATATACATCTGACAAAGGATTAATATCCAGAATATATAAGGAACTCAAACAACTTTACAAGAAGAAAACAAGCAACCCAATTAAAAAATGGGCAAAAGAGCTAAGTAGGCATTTCTCTAAGGAAGATATCCAAATGGCCAACAGACATATGAAAAAATGCTCAACATCACTCAGCATCCGGGAAATGCAAATCAAAACCACATTGAGATACCATCTAACCCCAGTTAGGATGGCTCAAATCCAAAAGACTATGAACGATAAATGCTGGCGAGGCTGCGGAGAAAAAGGAACTCTCATACATTGTTGGTGGGACTGCAAAATGGTGCAGCCTCTATGGAAAATGGTATGGAGGTTCCTTAAACAATTGCAAATAGATCTACCATACGACCCAGCCATCCCACTGTTGGGAATCTACCCAGAGGAATGGAAATCATCAAGTCGAAGGTATACCTGTTCCCCAATGTTCATCGCAGCACTCTTTACAATAGCCAAGAGTTGGAACCAGCCCAAATGCCCATCATCAGATGAGTGGATACGGAAAATGTGGTACATCTACACAATGGAATACTACTCAGCCATAAAAACGAATGAAATACTGCCATTTGCAACAACATGGATGGACCTTGAGAGAATTATATTAAGTGAAACAAGTCAGGCACAGAAAGAGAAATACCACATGTTCTCACTTATTGGAGGGAGCTAAAAATTAATATATAAATTCACACACACAGATACACACACACACACACACAAACCGGGGGGGGGGAGAAGATATAACAACCACAATTATTTGAAGTTGATACAACAAGCAAACAGAAAGGACATTGTTGGGGGGGAGGAGGGGAGGGAGATGGGAGGGAGGTTTTGGTGATGGGGAGCAATAATCAGCTACAATGTATATCGACAAAATAAAATTAAAAAAAAAATAAATTTAAAAATAGAGGTTTAAAAGTAGAAAAAACAAAACAAAAAAAAATAATAAAAAATATAAAAGCAAAAAAAAAAAAAAAAAAAAAAAATAAAAGAGCAGGAGTGGCCTCCAGTGAGCGGGAGGTTGAGTAGGCATGTCCCTGTAGTCCTGAATACCATGTTCATGGTATTCCTGCCAAGATGCCAGGCCACCCGTGGAGAGGAAGCTGGAGTCAGGTGTCAAGCGCATCACCTGGCAGCACAGAGTGTGTGTGTGTGTGTGTGTGTGTGTGTGTGTGTGTGTGTGTGTGTGTGTGTGTGTGTGTCTGGGCTGGTGGTTGCAATGGGACAGCAGGAAGAGGAAGATGGCAGAAGAGGTGAGAACCTGCCCTCTCCCCTCAGGAACACCCAGGCTTTCAGATTCCCCCAAGAATTCTTTCTTTCTGGGCCTCGAGTGCCAAAGCCTAGTCATAGGTGGAATTGTTGTAAAAGTCATTCCCTAGTGGCTGGGTATTTATAGCTTGCCATTGATGTAGTCAGATTTCTGTAGCTGAAAATAGTGACATCCAGTCATCTGGGCCAATTTGTGAATTTTCCTGGGGGATGTGCTTTCAGGGACGTAATCGTATGGCAAGGGGAAAGTCACTGGCAATGGTTGTTTCTCTGAGAAGTATGTCCCCTTATTTTTCCTTAAAAAGGAGATAGGGTTTTTCAGATGGCTGCAGCCCAGGCAGCTCTCCTGCAGTCAGTGAATAACCCACTCTGGCTTCATAAACTCTCATAGGGTTGATTATTTTGCACCTTCTCTTGTTGTTCCCTAAAAAGATTTGAACTCTGGAGGTCTCTAGGTGTGTGAAGCCTTCCACATTTTCCATCTAAATCATTTTGGTCTCGTTGGGCTGCAAGGGAAAAACCTCACCAAAAGTCCCTTCTTTATTCTTCTCAGACTTCATGAGCAAACACAGAGTACGTGGAGAATTGCAGAGGCAGAAAAACCATACAGACACACTTTTTGAAAGACAAGCTGATAATGGAGCTTAAAAATGTTTTTGCTAAGCTGTGATCATGCCAAGTGGATTTTCTTTTAGTAATTGAAGAAGGAAACCCCCCCCCGCAAAACCGAAGTTAGCAGCTATATCAGGTCAAAGGAACTTGGGGGAGAGAACAGAGTTGTTTATTAATCTTCTAGTGTCTCTTTCCTAATAAAAGCCCCATAGCCTGTCTTGTGCATGTTACTATAACACTCAAATCAGGTCTGTTGGTTATTTATTTATTTAAGATGTTTGGCCTATTTGGAAATTAAACACTTTCTTGGATTTCATCTCCTTGGGCCAATGGCAGACCTGCTGGGGTGATCCTAAGAGGATACAATGATAAAAGCCTTAATAGGGTAGCGCAATGGGAAAAAGCCAGAATGAATTAGCTTGCTGTGACATGGCTAACATCATTGCATTTATATATGTTTCATGAAGTAGGAGCTTGACAGCTTTATGAGGAAACAGTGGGGTTTGCGATGGAGGAAGGCCCTGTAACCCTGCCAAAGCTGATCGCGGCCTGCGCCACGCATGCTCTTTAATAGAATAATATTTGCGCAGTGAAAATGTCATTTTAAATGACTGGTTTGATAATCCCTTAAGCTTTTAAATGATTTGCAAAGTCTGGAAATTCTATCCCAGTGTATAAAATGGATGGGAACATTAATGAATGCAAACATTAAAAGATGGTCCCCAGCTTTGTTTCCTGAGTCAGACATTGCTTGCTGGGGTGTTTCTTCTTTTGTCTCCTGTGCCCTTTCTGCAACACAAGTGTGTGCACTGAACAGCTGCAGCAGGCATTCACTGCAGGAGTGTTTTTGGGAGGGGGAAGCTCAGCCTGCGGTGGGATCTGGAGTTCCCAGGGTGGCTGCTAGCATGCAGCTCTTTCATGCAGAGTGGAAAAGACAACCCCTCTGGGAGGCAGCTTGCACAAAGGGTCCCCTCTGGGCAGAACAATTAGCAAAGAGCCTGTCTCTTTCCAGCAGGCGCATCCTAAGCTGGAGTCTTAGCCTGGTGAGCAGAGAGTAGGAGGGATTTAGGCCCTCACAGGAGCCCCCTCATTGCACAAGCATATGCAGCATCCCTCGTGATATCTAACTTGTTTTGCTCAAGTACCCTTTAGACGGGGATCAATGCCTTTCTCTCCACCTGTGGGAAAAAGCCCACTCAATCCCTTCTCCCGTTCAGTGACTCAGGAATAGGATAGGAAGGCAGATGTAGGTAGAGTTGCCTTCTCATGAACTGAGTGGTATGATGCAGGGGTTGGCAAACTACAGCCTGGGGGCCAAATCTGGTCTCCTGTTTTTATGAGTAGTTTTAATGGAACACAGTCATGCTCATTTGTTTATTGTCTACGGCTGCTTTCCTGCGACAATGGCAGAGATGAATAGCTGCAATGGAGACTGTAGAGTTCACAAAGCCTAAAATACTTGCTACCTGGCCCTTTATAGAAAAAGGCTGCAAACTCCTCCCAGAACTCTGGGCAAAACAAGGTAGAATCCCTGGCTTGAGTCCCAGTTCTGCCACTGCCTATATATCCTTGGGCAAATTACTTAATATCTCTTTGCCTCAGTTTCCTCATAAGTAAAATGGGGATAATATTTCTGCCTTGTCCACTTCATGCAGCTGTTGTGAGGATTAAATTATTAAACATTAGGGAAAATGCTGTACATATGTAAATTATTATCCATCGGAGGTCTGCCAAGGTCTGGCTATGGGGCCTTAAGGAAAGCTTCTTGACTTCTTTAGAGCTATTTCCTCATCTGTAAAACAAGAGGGGGAGCTCTAGATCAGCCCTTCTCAGACTTTAATGTGCATATTTTCGCCTGGGGATTTTGGTAAAATGCATATTCTGATTCAGTAGGTCTGGGGTGGAGCTGAGATTTTGCATTTCTAAGCAGCTCCCAGAAAATGCTGATGCTGCTGGACTAGTGTAATAGGGTTCTCCAGAGAAAGAGAACCAATTCCTTAAAGTATACAATACGATGTATGTATACTCATATAGAAAGATTTACTTTAAGGAACTGGCTCGCTCAATTATGGAAGCTGGCAAAATCTGCAGGGTGGGCCATCAGCCTAGAGACCTAGGAAAGAGCCACTGTTGCAGTTCAGCTCTCAAGGCCATCTGCTGTAGAATTCCCTCTTGCTTGGGGCAGGTCAGTCTTTTGTTCCATTTAGGCCTTCAACTGATTGGATGAGCCCCACCAACATGATGAAGAGAAATCTGCTTTACTCAAAGTCCACTGATTTATATATTAATCTCATCTAAAGAAACACAGAAACCTCCAGAATAATGTTTGATCAGATATCTGGGTACTCTGTAGCCCAGTCCAGTTGACACATAAAATTAATCATTACTACTAGGTACCCTGCTTTGAGTAGCAAGGGGCTGGATGATCGTGCTGATATTCTCTAGTAGTGTAATTGGGGAGCTGTCTGCAAATGCTGTTGTAGCCATAACAGTCACTTTCCCAGGCACCCCTCTCCCACCAAACTCTTAGCAGAGGGTCCTGCCCTTGTCTCAGCTTGTAGCCTAACCCTGCATCTGGTGAGATGAGATGGCTATTTTTCCCCTTCTGGGAGGGCTCTGGCCAAACACATTTTTTTAGCAGGCAGGTGGCTTAACAGAGCAGCCGGTGGCAGACCAGATACTTGTCCTAGAGGCAGCTGAACCTGGGAATGATGGAGCAGCTGGAGTGTGTCCCCACCTCCCAGTTTTTGTCCCAGAAAACAAAACTGCACCTTGGTTTGTGGGTGTTGCAGAATTCTAACCCTCCTGAACTGAAGTGTCTCCTATGCTCCAGCTGGCTGCCAGCACTGCTGAGGAATTTTCTTCGGCTTTTGTTCTGACCACATTTTCCACAAGCCATGGGAGGCTACTGGCCATTTGTCCCAATTGCCACATGGAGCCACTTACTGGCCTTTTGAGGAGGGGCTTGTCCTTAGGTGGAGTCAGAGCTGGGGTTCCTCCTCTATAGGCAGGTGGGAAAGGAAGAAGCTGGGAGATGCGTCTGAAGGTGGGTAGGAGGGTAGGTGGGTGGGTGGTGGTAGAGAAACCCATTAAGGGGATAATTTGTCAGCACTTGCCCATCAGGTCAGGGTGCTAGGTTAGACCCAGATATACTGGGGGGCAATAAAGGGTTATGATGTAAAAGCATGTGTTTTAGATTCAGACAAACCTGAGTTCAAATCCCACCTTTGTCTTCTTTTCCAGTGGTGCTTGGGCAAGATTCTTAACCTCTTTAAACCTGTTTTCTCATAGGTTTGTTGGGAAAATTAAATGAAGTGATACCTGTATCCCTGTTCAGAGTCCTTCAGGGCTCCCTGCTTGCATCTCATCAGCTCCCAAATGCCTTCTGACTGGATCCTGGATCCTACTTTGCAGCTGAGCGGTCTCCAGCACTAACAGCAATTCAGCACAAATTCAGCCAACAAAAATTGGGACATGAGGACTGTGTACACAATACACATTTTTCCACAGGAGAATGAAGCAGACTAAGATCTGGTTTGATTGATTCACAACATTTTGGCCCTTCTGCTCATAAGATGTGGAACCTGCGGCAAGTTCCTTGACTTCTTTGTGCCTCAGTTCCCTGGTGTGTAATAAGATACCACAGGGCTTGTTTGGAGAGACTGTTGTGGAGAGGAGATGAGATGATATAGCCAGAGTTTTGGTGCAGCCCTGGCACATAGTAAACACTCACTAGCTCGAAGCTCTTCTTGCAGTTATTATTTGCAAATCCCCAGGCATTCTCAAGTATGCTAAGAAAAGGCTGCGGAGTAGTGGTTGTGAATTCCTTGCAAAACTGTGGACTTTAAGGTGCCTTAAAAACCAGCTGGGGGACCAAGACTAAATCCCAAGAGTATGTTGCTCCTCAAAACACTGGTGGAAAAAACTCAAGGTGAACCTGACCCATGCTGTCCACTTTAACTGGGTCCTGATCCTGCTTTTTAACCCTTACATTTTTTGCCCAGCACACTCCCTGTGATGGCAGTTCTAGGGCTTTATCGCTTGTTTCCAGCAGCCACCTCTGATGCTCTCTTCTTTGCTTGTGTCTAGTTTCTCATCAGGCCCTGGAGTCTTCTCCACTGTGTTCCTCAGGTCACTTCTTCCCTGTTTCTATCTAGCCCTCCTTGCCTGGTCTTCTTCCCCGCCCATCTGGACTACTGTGTTAACAATAGGTCAGCAGCTTTCAGCCCTGACCACACCAAAATCACCTGGGGGAAGCTTGAAAAAGAAAATGCAGTCCTAAAGTGCCAAGCTCCAAGATTCTGATGTGGAGCCTCAGGCATCTGTGTTTTTAAATCTCCCCAGGTGATTCCAATTTGCAGCCAGGGTTAAGAGCCTCTGTTAGAGGTTTTCCTGTGTTCAACTGCAAAGTCAAGAGCCCAACAGCTTTTAGAACTTTGCTTTCTTACCTGCAGAGAGGAAAGTCCTGCCGTCCACCCAGGTCCGATGCAATGGTGTTGGGTGTTTCACCCCCAGCTGAAACACCTCTTCTCCCATTAAACAAACAAACGAACAAACAACTATTTCTCCCTCTGACCACATTTTGTCTTTCCCTGTATTTATTTAAGTACTTATATCCTGTACTAGACAATAAACTTCTTGGGAAAGGATCCACAGCTTGTTTAACTTTGTACTTCCCATAATATTTAGTACAGGGCTTCACACATAGTAAATATTCAATATGTAATCATTGGATTGACTTAGAGTTCTGTGTGCCCCACAGGGTCTGAGAGCATAGTAAACACTCAATAAACATTTCTTGATTGATGAATGTATCTACTCAAAACCTATAGAGGGGAAACAGAGGGCACAGAAACAGTTCCTAGCAGTAGATCGAATGAATGGTTGTAGGTAAGAACTTTGCCTCGGAGTGCCTTTGCCTTAGGTGTTGGTGCGTGCAAGAGGCCGTGGAAACACATGAACATACACACATACAAGCACACACCTGCACACACACAGAGTTCTTGGAAATGCAAGAATTGATTATTTGCTTAAATGATCCTATCTGCTGCCACTCAGTGAAAACTGAAATGTTAGATGAGAACAATGTTAGGTTTAGATTAGTTATGCTCAATGTAAAATGACAATTTAATGTAAGAGTGTTTTGAAAAGTACCACCCACATGCAAGTTACTACACATGGACTGGAGATGAGGATACCTGGGTTCCAATCTCAGAGCTGCCACTCACCTGTTAGACACTACTGGCCATGTCCCTTAACTTCCCTGAACTTCAGTTTTCTTATCTGGAAATAAACCTTTGGATTAAATCAGCAATTCCTATGTTCTGACATGCATTCCAAAGAACATTTGTTCCTCAGAATATTAAAGATGTTGATAGTTGTTCAAGCCCAAACAACCGATAAACAAAAACTTTGAAGAACAAACAAAAGCTACTTGGGAAGGACTGTGTAAGCCAAATGAAGTAACTTTTTCCAGGGCTTCTTAGAGCCTCTATTTTTTGATGTTTACTGTAACTCACCAAAGGGATGTGGACAGATTTCCCCAAAGCCACTGGGCTCTGAAACACTGTGTGTCCCTCTTTTCCCCCAATACTTCTCAATAATCTGAGGAATCTGCAAACTGTTACTCAGTAGCGGTGGCTGGCATAGCCACTCCACAAGTTGCCTCCAGGCATTGACTCACTACAAAGAAAATCTCCTCCTCTGTGATGCTCTTACTTCAGTTTCCTTGGCATCTGTTCTCATCTATCCTGCATTAACTCACCTCTTCCAGGAAGTCCTCCCACCTTGCTCCATTCCACAGTGATATCCCATGGCTTTGAAGCCATGAATGCAACAGAGTCAAAAGATGAAGGCCTTTGCTGTGGACAGCCAGGGTTTGAATCTAGCTTCACCAGTTGTGTGGGGATGTGGGCTAGAAACAGCCTCTCTGAGTTTTGTGCTTACCTGCACAATGTGAATAATACTCTGTGGACGTCTATGGTTTGTACCATGTAGTACCCATTTGTCCTTCTTCTAATAAAACATTAGGAGAAATTTCCCTCTGGAGACTATTCCAGCCGCACTCTGAGCCCAGGGGTGGGTAGTTGCCCAGACCTAGGGTAATCAGAGCATCCCATTTGCCTGGTCATAGCAATGGGCACGGACCCATCAGGATAAGTAGAACACAGTATAACTTTGGTATTTCTGGAAAAGAGACTCTTGCTCTTTTCCACTGGATTTGAAGCTTAGGGAAGACAAGGCCTGAGGACGCTGCAACCATCTTACAACTGTGAAGGGAGAGCCTTTGTGATGATAGAACCAACACAGTGGAATATAGACTTGATGGTTGGCAGCCATATTGGACCATGAGGTGACGTTGGGAATGGAAACCATAGAAGATGCCTGGGTCCCTACCACTATGGAACACTATTCCAGTTTTGGACTATTATCTTTTGAAAGTGAGAAATGAACTTCCATTACATTTAATCTACTGTCATAGCTGAACCTAATCCTAACACATGTAAGTAGTTGAAGTTAGATTTTCTGTTCTCCTTGCTTGCTTGTTTTTAAATGGAAGGAGTCCTATCTGACATTCTCCCACCTCCATGGTAAGATTGTTATAGGCTGAATTGCGTCCCCCCAAAATTCATAGGTTAGGGTCTTAACCCCCTATACCCCAGAATGGGACTGTATTTGGGGGTAAGGTCTTTTAAAAGGTAATTAAACGAAATTAAGTCTTTAGGGTGGGCACTAATCCAATATGGCTGGGTTTCTTATAAGAGGAGGAAATTTGGACATAGATATGTGTGCTCACAGAGGAAAGGAAAGAGGGAGAAGATGGCAATCTGCAAGCCAAGGAGAGAAGCCTCAGTAAAACCTGCCCTGCCAACACCTTGGTCTTGGACTCTAGCCTCTACAACTGTGAGGAAATACATTTCTGTTTTTTAAAACCCCCAATCTGTAGTACTTTGTTACAGCAGCCCTAGCAGACTAATACAGATTCGATAAAATAGTAGTGTCTATAAAGCATCCAGCTCGGTGTTTGGAAGTAGGAGTCCTCAACAAACGAGACTTCCTTTTCCCCATGTACTAACTCATACTGTCAGGAAACCCTCTACGGGGCAGTGTGCTCCGGTTGCCTAAGTAGATCTTAAAGGCTCCACAGCATCTGACTCGGGACTATTATGCACATTAGAACACTCAATAAACGCTTATTGATTAATTAGGACTCCCTAGGCCATGCTAGGCAGGCAGAGATGGATTAAGTTGTTTAATAAAGTCTGTCCTAATATACCAAATTCCTCTGGCAGCCTTTTCCTTTAAAGGGAGAGAAGGAGAAGGCAGATTTTACAGCTGGTTGAAATAGCCTGGAAGAAGCTGTCGGGGGAAATAGTGGAGATGAAATTGACAGAGTGATGGCCAGGCAGCCCTGTGCGGTTAGTTGCAAGCTACCAGTTATGGCTGCTTTAATCTGGAGGATGGTTTGGTAACAAGCAAGTGCGTGAATTTCAATAACGCAAAATAATGCAAAGTTACCATAATGCAGAGCTAATGTGGTTAGCATTTGCGACCATCATTGCGTCACTCTTGTCCAACAGGGAATTTTTTTTTTATTATCCTCCTTCAGAACTGTAATAGGATGAAAATATTCTTGCTCTCACTGTTATTTTTGAGAACTGTAAGTGAATGTTGGCCCTTCTGCCCTTTAAATCCATAGCAACAAACCTATTCCTTTTACCTGATTTCAAAACAGTGGCTAGACCTAGAAATCTATCCTTTTAAGCTCTTATGTGGCATGGCAGAGGCTATATCTTCACTCCTGTAATTTTCCTCTCGGGAATGACTAGACCTTTGCTAACAAAGTATTGGTTAAATTTCACCCACTGGGAAAAAGAAAACTGACAAAAATGTGTCACGCTGCCTGGGTGCAGGGCGGCAGCAGATTTTCTTCTCTGTAGCTGGTAAAAGACACGATGATGTTACCTGATCCTTCGCCCTTCCCTGGGTAAAGTGGCAGATAATGTATTTATCTGGATAATTAAGTAAATGTGAAAAACAAAAGCAAAACCAAACAAACAAAATACATATTTTGTTTGGGCTTTCTGAAGTTTTTCTTGAGATAATGGGGTAGAAAAAGTGAGATGAAATTATTCACATAATTGCCTTAGTTCTCAGTTCTCTTTGTGTAGGGGGAGGGTCTCATGCCTGACTAGCTAGGCTTTCTTTAGAGTTGGCTCTTTTTACACCGTTATCAAGATAAGCTTTTTGAGAGCATCTCCTGTAAAACCACGCAATTGGTTGCCAAGGGATGTCACAGAAGGTCCTTTAGACGACAACTCCCAGTAAGGAGGTTATAGGAACAGTCTGGTATCACCGGGGCTACTGGCTGACCTGATACTTAGTATTTTTAATCTTCTTGTATCTGATTCTGTCAAAAAATATTCTTTTAAAAACATGTTGATTAGTAAGCATTTCATTAAATGTTTTATGGCTGAATGATTTTGCCTTGCCAATTAGCAAAAGATGGCACCAGATGTAAAGGTCATGTTTCAAAAGAAAGTTTTGGAAAAATTTACCATTATTTCCAAATTTTGACCTCGAATAACACAAAAAGAATTTCATAGTTAAATGTTAGCTTTCAGACGTTTAAGTTACTTTTTTGTCTATATTTTACAAAGTCTGCCCATAGGTATGAGTGTGTGTGTGTAGATAGAAAAGGAAAAGTCCATTTTTGGCTCTTAGAGTTACCTGGAGTGTGTTAGTTTACCTGTGATGAGCCAACCCTGATGGTCAGAGGTAGGGGATTCCCATCCTCCAGCCCTGGATACACAGGGCATCCTTGGAGCTGATGTGCAGATCTGCTGCTCTGAGGAGAGGGGTTGGCATGGAGGCAGCAACCAAGTGTGGATGATGAAGGTCTCTTCCAATGGGGGTGAGGGGTGCCACCATACTCAATAGGTAAGCATGTGTTACATGAATGGGCCAAAGATGGCATCTGTATTTGGCCCCTAGGTGTTTATTTCTTCCCTTTAGTCTGAGACTCATTAGCTCAGAAGCCTATTGATGCCACACTCAAGTTTTTACACACCCAATTACTTAAAAAATAGCCCAAACAGATTTTTAGTTATTTAGGGCCTGCTTGCTTTGCAGATGCTGTGAAACCTCAACTAGCATCTGTTGGTCGTTGCAAGATAGGGCTTTGTGGTTATAAGACTCTAAGCTGCTATGGCTCTTTGGAGTTCTCTGACCTAGAGATCCTACCATCCTGCTGGGCAGCATCACCCAGACCTAAGTCCCCTCTCCAGTCCCCTTCTCTCCCAGGGTTCCTGGGCCCTCATCTCCCTCTGAGCACACCTCCCTCTGGACAGTCTCATGGTGTGAGGGGCTTCACTTGTGCAGCCATGTGCAAGGGTCTCCCAATAAAACTTGTAATATGTTACTTTTTCCTTGATTCGCCCTTAAAGTCCTTGAACTCTGTACATTATGTTATGATCAAGGTCCTGTAGCTCTCAGCCATCAGCTCCATATTCTGTCTCTGAACTGAAGGGCTGTGCACAGAAAGCATATGTTGACTACACTAGTTTTTCTGTTCCTTTTTTTGTACCTCCTCTTCTCTATTTGAAAGAATGCTCGGTCTTGCAAAACTTGCCCATTCTGAAACACTCATAGAAATAAATTATCTTACCTATTAAGAGGCAAGCATTAACTAGTAATGTTTTTATTGCTTAAGTAGAACAGAAAGTACATAGATGTTTATTTTGTTATTATTTTATTAACTGCAGTATATATTTCAGTCTGTGTATTATGTATATATACACACATATATACATATATAACAAAATGTGAAAAAAAGTTTTTTTTTAAACAGAAGAAACAATGGAAAGAATGGGCTTTGTGGTAGAGAAAAAATGAGAAGTAGAAATAAAATTAGTATCCGATTGTTTAAGACTGCTTCATGTCTTTTGCTAATCTTGTTTCCATAACTAGATTACAAACTTTTTGAGGGCATAGATAAATGTCTTACTCCTTTATCATCTGTGTACAATATTAGATTAGTATTTGTTCTCAATGAATATCGTTGATGAATGTGAAGATAGAGAAGAAGAAGATGACTGGGAGAAAGGAGAAACAGAAACATAAGAGGACACAGGCCTGGAGAGGAAGAGAGAAAACCGTAAATGGAAGCTTGGCCATGTGACCTTAGGCAAAGTCTTTGAGCTTCAAATTTCTAACCTGTAAATGGAAGACAGCTGTGACTGGCTGTGGATATGGGATGACTTTTGTTGGAGCAGAGGAAAATTGGTGTGTTGTATCTTTTCCTGGGCCAAAAAAACCCCATGAAGTAGCCCTGAGAAGAGCAGGTGTACATGGGCACCTGGAATAACTTGGAAAGTCTCAGAGAGTTCAGGAGGAAGGTCCCTGGGGCCCACTTTAGAAGAACAGCGTCTTTGGGGAAGATGTTGTCTAGTTAGGCACTTTGTATTTTTAGGGTTCAGAAGGCAATATCCAGAACTGTGGGCATGGAGAGAAAAGGGGAGCCCTGGGACTTGGTGGTTGTTGGGAAAATATAGGAAAAATGGTCAGGGCCCCTCAGATGTTCAGAATCTTGCCAAGCATTTGATGTAAGTAGGCATATGTGCTCAGGTGTTCCTTGGTTATCGTCTAGTGTAATTGCGCATGTGCACCCAGGTGTCCTGGGTTGTGGACTTAAGTACAAGGATGAGTGGCTCTGATCCATGGCGCCTCCCGTCTCCGGGATGCCCCCCCCATGGGGAGGCCACTACTGTTGCTGGAGGCTGCTGCTGCTAGTGCCCCTGGGACCCTCTGCAAGGCCACGGCCACTGCCAGATCTATAAGCTACCGGACCTGTAAGCGGCTGCCGCTGAGGACTAAACTCATGTCATCTGCCAACAGCTCCTGGAATCTTTCCCAATTACCTAGCATGGACCTGAGTGTGAGGGGTCTGGGGACCCAGTCTGTACAATGGGTTTGGAGGGTCTGAGCCCTAGCTCTGACAGTATAAATGGAAACTTACTATAACTAAAATAATGAAACATTTTGGCTTTAGTTATGATTTGCCTTCCTTTACAGTGGTGTTAGATCCTGGTCCTACCTTCACCTAGCTCTCGGGGCCCAAGTGACAGCTGAATGCGGCTACGTTTGTGAACAAAAGCACTGAGAGCTAGATCTTGGTACCCAATAGGGATGCTCCCTCAGAGAAGCTAAGCACTGAGAGTCTGGGGTGACGTTCCTAGAAGAGCTGTGGCCACCGACCCAGGAATCTCCATCCTGCAGAAACATTCTCAGCCCGTTTGGATTACCAAAAGGTGAGAGGAGTCTCAAAAGGGAAACATTAGACTCCCTGCTAATAAGGCATGTGGAAAGTTGGGTGACTGAGAAAAATAAGAGACAATGGAATTTGCACTTGTCGTTTGTGGAGCAGTACTGACCAGTTATGATTAAACGTGCTGCATGCGTCCCTATGGATGATGAGCCAAATAAATATTCCGAGGCAAGAGAAGGACAATTATGAAAAGATTTAGGAAGATAACAAGGTTATTGATTGGAAACATCTATGTTTTGAATCATGTAGCATTGCTTGGGCTTTTTCCCTGGTGAAATTGCATTATAGAATATCACTTTCATACTGGTTTCCATAGCATGTGGGCAAAATTGGGGGTTTTAAAAGGTCTTTATAGTTGCAAATCTTGGATACAACCCCATGTAACTGGTTTTAAAGTTGAAAAAAACGGGTACTTGAAAACATCTCACAACTGTTACATATTTCAATGCTCTGTAGAATGAATAGTCCACCCTTTGCTGTGTGTGGAAAGACCAGGCAGTTTCTGGAAGGTCATAAGGACTCTTCCAGGGTAGTTACATCATTTGGCTTGAATGGGAGCCCTGTGGGGCCCTTCCTCTTTGACAGTATTTAATCAGGTAATCATTTATCCCAGGCACCAAAATATATTGCGTCTTTCTCTAAGTCCCTTTTCTTTGAAGTCTCATTTAATGGGACTCATTGGTCAGAAAATCTGGGCAAACTATTTTATACTTTGTTAAACAAAGCTTTTCTCCCAAATCATTATAAAAAATTGAAAAAGTGATGAAAAGTGGAAGGAATTGAAAAGTCTCCCGTATTCCTAACATTCTGAGACAATCAAGCTACATTTTGGCTTATATAAATATAAATGTGTGTATAACATTATATATATTTGTTATTTTGTTTACATAATTGAGATCATATAGATCTGAACAGATGAATACTTTTATGTCTTTTTGCTTTTTGGCTTAATATTTGACATAAGCATTTCTCCCATATTACCAAAAACTCTTTATAAACATCTAAAATAAGTGAATAACATTTTCTTTTGAATGCCCATAATTTGCTTATCCAAGCTTCCCTTCGGAAGCATTTCAGTTGTTTCCAACTTCTTTGTTATTATAAATAGCACTGCAGTTAGCATTTTTGTGTGTGCCGCCTCTTTTCCTGTTTTTAGACTGGTTGGCTTGACTGATATGAATATTTCTCAAAATTTCTTATGAATTGCCAAAACACTTTTCAAAAAGATTATACTATTTACAGTCCACCTGCAGTTTCACTCTACCTGTTCAGCACTGGGTAATCCTATTTTTAAGAAAATGACTAATGTTAGAGCTAAAAAGCTGAATCTTTTTAAAAAAATTTTTTTATGCTATTGCTAGATTTTATTTTTCTTTATTTAATGTTTAGAGAGAACATTATTTTCTCAACATAGAAATGAAGGAAAACATCACAAATTAAAGTCAATTGATTTAGGAACAAATCTAACACTCAGAGATTAACATCTATAATGCAAAAAGAACTCTTAAAAATGAATTAGAAAAATCTAAGCAGAAATTTGGTGAAGGACTTGAGCAGATAAGTCATATGTGGCTAATAAGTACGTTCTGAGATGTTGTTGCAGGGGAGGGGAGCTGGAGGGATGGGGGCTGGGGATGGCTCTCGGCTCCTGTCTCAGGACCCCGGGGCGCCTAGCTCTGGTGCTTGCCTGGTTGTGGGTGGGGGTGGAGCTTGAGGCCCATGGCCCCCTCTCAGGACCCCTGGGTGGGTGGGGGGGACAGCTGGATCTATTACTTGCCAATAGATCTTTATACTACATCTTTATACTTCAAGTTTTTCTTTTTCTTTGTTTGCTTGCCATTAATATTATTGTTTATAACTTTTTTTATGTACCCTGTCCACTTATCTGTTGATCTATTTACCAAAGCCCTCTACATATATAAAAGATATTCATAGTTTTTGTGTGGTATTTATTGTAAATATTTTGTTTGTTTCCTGTTGATTTTTAAATGCATAAAAGTAAATTTATTGTTTCCTTTTCCTTTTGTTCATTCCTTTTTACACACTTAGAGTTTAGATACTATTCATCTACATGTTCTTATAGTTTTGTTTTAATCATTTAATTTCTTATATTTAAGTTTTTAATCTATTTGGAATTTACCTTGGAATATTTCTGAGATGATATTTCAAAGGAACTTCCCTGCCAAATGGCTATCACAGCTTTATTGACTGCACAGATCTCCATTTCTCTACTGACTTGAGATGACTCTTTACTTAGGTATTGAAATTTTACATATATTAGTGTCTGGCTCAAGGTTGTATATTGTGTTCCATTGAGTTGCCTTGTCAATTCTTACACCAATATTGCACTGATTGAATGTTCTTTCATTAATTGTTTTAAAACACGGCAGAGCTAGTACCCTGTCATTACTTTTGATTTTATTTACTTAATTATTTTAAAATTTATTTATTTATTATTAATTTTTCACATTCTAAGATGTTGTAGAACAGTTAGGGGGAGGGGGAAGGGGATAGGGTGGGAGGAAAAGGAAGTGGGGGGTGGTCGAGGCCCGTGGCACCCCCTCATCTGTCAGGGGAGCCCTGGAGATTTTCTGAGGGGGTTCAGTCATGGCTTGGCTGGATGTGGACTTCGGAGGGTGTGACTGAGGCCCTCAGGTCCCCCCTAACCTGGGAGCAGGGGAGATTCTGGCGGCAGCCTGATGGTTGTTGCTAGCTGGATGTAGATGTTGGGGTGGTGTGGCTGTGGCCCTTTGTCCCCCTACTGCCCTGGCTCGGGGGCCTGGGGCTATTCTGGCAGTGGCTCAGCGGTCCCAACCCCAGGTTGGGAGCTTGAAGGACTTCCAGTCCTCCTAGGTTTTATAGTTGTTATTTGATTGTGTTAGATTTTTACTGGATAATATCACAACTTTGTCTCTGATCTGTGGGTTTTTTGTTTTTTCTTTCAGTTCTGTGTTGGATTATCCGCTGTTCCCACCACTTAAACTCTTCCCTGGAAATAATTTCTTGTCTTTTGCTTATTTCTAAAATAGGGGAACTTCCTAAGGAAACCAGCACTTGACTGCTGTGGATGAGCTGAATTGCTGCTTTGCTGCTGATTGTCTGGGGAAGGCTTTTTGTGCAGCTCAAGTTTTAACTGTTGACCTTGTAATCCCGTCTGTGTCTTGTGAGGTCTGGTGCACCTGGGTTGTGTGGAAACTCTGGTCTGGGCCTGAGTCTTTTCAGCAAACTGCTCCCCCTGCTTTCTGTATTCCTGATCAGTCTCCACCGAGTGGTCCTTTGCTGACTGGAGGGCATATCAGCTGTCCATGCTGTGCCCCAGTGTTCCCCTGTGGGCCTGTCTCCCTGACCACCCACACTCTAAACACTTCCCGTAGGATGGGCCGTGCATCAGTTCCTGGCGATGACTCACTGGTCTCTGAGTGGCTCCTTTTTTCAGTTGTCTGTTGTCCCTTGCTCCTATATGGGTCTGCGGGAACCCTGTTAGTGGTCTTGCCAGCCTGGGGGCTACCAAGGCCCTCTTCTCCCTTGCAGCTTCCAAGCAACTTCCTATGAAGGACACAGCTGTGGCTTTTGCCAGCTCTTGCTCTGTGTACTCACCAGGGCCAGCCTTGAAATGGCTGGGGCTCAAAATGGTCAGAGTGGTTCTTTCTTTCTCTCATCATGACTTCTCCTGCCTTCATGAACTCCATAAGTCTCTCCTCCTCTTCTCCTGAGCTCTTGCAGCCCCAGCTTGGCTATTTGTTGCTTTTTAATAGTTGTAATGCAGTTGATTGTGGGAGAGGGTGATGCTGGGGACTGTCTATTCTGCCATCTTGATTTGAAGTCACTTTTCTTTTTAAAAAATGTCCTTGATTATTCTCAGTTGTTTATCCTTAAAGATGAGCTTTAGGACATACACATATACACCTCTATTTGTGTGTATGTATATGTCTATGCATGTGCCATTTTGTCAGTGTTTGTATAACTTTATAAAATAAATTGTGACAACTTTATAAAATAAATTAGGCAGAGTCCTGTCTTTTTTTGTTGTTATAATGGAGTAGTTTACATAGTATAAAAATTTTCCGCTCTTTGGAGATTTATAATAAGTTATGTATAAGATTACCTGGCTCCAGAATTTTCACTGGGGGTAATTAAAAATAAACTTCTTGATTCAATTCATTATTCCTCAACCACAACTGCCCCTGCCAAAACGTTTCCATTTCACTGAGATTTACTAATATATTTATATACCTGGTGAATTTTTTACTTACATTCCTCTATCATCTTTCATTCCTAAATGCATTTATTTATAATTTGCTTTCTCTATTTATTGATTAGCTTATCCAGAGATTTGTCTGTTTTATTAAATTTTAAAAGAACCAGTTCTTAGTATCATTTATCAGTTTTGTTTTTCTATTTTAAAATTCATTTATGTGTTTATCTTCATTATCTTCTTCCTAACTTTGACTTAAACATTTTGTCATTTTTTTCTTAGTTTCTTGAGTTGAAAACTTTATCATTTTACCTTCTTTTAAAATATAACAAGTATTTGTGGCTATATATTATATAAAAGTACAGCTTTAGCCATATCCTATAAATGTGTGTCTATGTGCATTTATCTACTGTTGTGTTTTTTAATTTCTACCTTGACCCTATTATTATTTAGGAGAGACATTTTCTTTCTAATTCCCAAGGGTTTGGAAAGGTTTATTTTTCATTTGTTGATTTAAACATTTGTTATTAATTTCCAGTTTTATTGTATTGTGTTAAGAGAATACGACCTAATAATTTTCAATTTTTACAATGCATTAAGGATTTTTCAGTACAATACTTAAAAAGAAGGTGTGTTCTCTGTAAGGTGGGGGGAATATTTACCCCCCCATCTTTCCACATATTTGCCCATTTAACCTTACAGATTCAAAAAATCATTTCTCATTTGTTTTTTTGATTACTTGATCTGTTATAGACTGATAATGGTATAATAAAGTCTTCCGCTGTAAGTATGTGTCAAAAGCAGCATGATTGATTCAAACTTTGGAACCAGAAAGATCTGTTTTCAAATCTCAGATTCGTTACTTAGTAGCAAAGTGACTGTCTGAGATTGATTTTCCCAGAAGCAGTACCTGAGATAAGGATTTGAGTACAGATGAATTATTTGGGAGGTTAGGGGAACCCTGGTAGGGAAGTTAAGAAATGAGTCAGGGAAGGGTATGGGGCACTAATTTAGTAAAAATATGTCCCTATAATACTTTCTATTTATTCATTTATTCCCCCCTTTGAAAGTTGAGGTATAATTTACATGCTATGAAAACCATAGATCTTAAATGTACAGTTTGATAAATTTTTATAAATGTAAACATCCACCTAATCTACACCCCTATTAAGGTATAGAACATTTCTATTGCCCCAGCAAATGCCTTCCCTGTCAATTCCAACATCCTCTAGAGGCAATCATTATTCCGTCCTCTGTTCCCAAAGATTGGTTTCACCCATTCTACAACTTTATGTAAATAGAATCTGATAGGGTAGACTCTTTTGTGTTCGACGTCTTTCACGCAACATGTCGGTGAGATTCATCCACGTTTTTACATGTATCAGTAGTTCCTTTTTATTGCTGAGTAGTGTTCTGTTATATGAACATACTGCAACGTGTTTATTCATTGTTTTGTTGAGAGCTATTTGAGATGTTTTCTGGAGAATATGAATAAAGCTGCTGTGGACATTCTTGGACCCCACTTTTTGGGGAGACATTTGTCTTTATTCATCTTAGGGGATGATGGTTTGAATGTGTCTCTCCAAAATTTAGATATTGGCAATGTGATAATATTAAGAAGTGGGGACTTTAAGAGGTGATTGTGTCATGAGGGTTTGTCCCTCATGAATGGGAGTACAGCCCTTATAAAGAGGGTCACTTGCTCTTCTTCCATGTGAGGACAGAACATTTCTGCCCTCCAGAGGATGCAGAGCTTACCAGAAAACCAAACATGTGGGTACCTTAATCTTGGACTTTCTCCAGAACTGTGAGAAATAAATTTCTGTTCTTTATAAATTACCCAGTGTCAGGTATAGCAGCACAAAATGAACTTAGAAATTGGCACTAAAGATATGGGGGTAATATCCAAAAAATTATTGCTCAGACCAATGTTGAGAAGCTTTTCCACCATGTTTTCTTCTAGTATTTTTATAGTTTCAGGTCTTATCTTGAAGTCTTTAATCTATTTTGAGTTAATTTTTGTATGTGGTGTGCAATAAGTGTCCAATTTAATTCTTCTGCATGTGGATATACAGTTTTCTCAACACCATTTATTGAAGAGACTGTCTTTTATCTATTGTGTGTTCTTGCCATCTTTGTCAAAGATCAGTTGGTTATAAATGAGTGAATTTATTTCTGGGCTCTCTATTCTGTTCCATTGGTCTATTTGTTTTTAATGCCAGTACCATACTGTTTTGATGGCTGTAGCTTTGTATTATATTTTACAATCAGTGTGATGCCTACAGTTTTATTTTTCTTGCTTTGGTTATTTGAGGTCTTTTGTGGTTTCATATAAATTTTAGGATTTTTTTTTCTAGTTCTGTGAACAATGCTGTTGGAAATTTGATAGAGATATCATTGGATATGCGGATCACTTTGGGAAGTATGGACTTTTGTTTTATTGATTCTACATATTTATGGGATATAGAGTTGACTATCAGTATTTGTGTACGATATGTGATGAGAAAATCATTATTATTAGCATGTTCATTATTACAAATTGTAATTATTCTTTGTGTCCCTTACCCAATTTCTCCCTAACCCCCTGCTCCGTCTCCTTTTCCCTCCTCTAGTAACCTTAGGTCTGTTGACTCCTTCTGAAAGTTCAATGTTTTATTGTGGTCTGCCTTCCTTCCTTCCTTCCTTTTTTCCTTCCTCCCTTCATTCCTTCCCACTTATGAGTGAGGACATGCATTATTTCTCTTTCTATGACTGTCTAATTTCACAACATAATTTTCTCCAAGTTCATACATGTTGCTGTAAATGGCAGAATTTCATTTATTTTTATGACTGAGTAGTATTCCATTATGTATGTATATCACATTTTCCTTATCCAGTCATTCACTGATGGACATTTAAGTTGGTTCCATATCTTAGCTATTGTGAATAGAACTGTGACGTACATGGGAGTGTAGGTATCCCTTCAATGTGATGATTTCTATTCCTTTGGATATATATCCAGAAGGGGGATAACTGGATCATATGGTTGATATATCTGCAGTTGTTTGAGAAACCTCCATACTGTTTTTCCATGGGACAGTTTAACAAGATTAATTATTCCAGTCCATGACTATGGGATATCTTTCCATTTATTAGTGTCTATTTCAGTTTCTTTCATCGACAATTTGCAGTGTACAGATATTTTACCTCTTTGATTAAATTTATTCCCAAGTATTTTATCTTATTTTTAATGTTATTGTAGATGGAATGATTTTCTCAATTTATTCTTCAGATTGTTTGTTGTTAGTGTATAGGTACACAAATGATTTTTGAATGTTGATTTTGTATCTCAGAATTTTATTGAATTTATTAGTTCTAAAAGTTTTTTGGTGGAGTCTTTAGGGTTTTCTATATATTAGATTATGCCATCTGAAAACAGACAATTTTACTTCCTTCTTTCTGATTTGGATGGATTTTATTTCTTTTTTCTTGTCTAATTGCTCTTGCTAGGACTACCAGTACTGTATTGAATAGAACAGGTGAGAGTGGACATTCTTGTCTTGTTCCTGATCTTAGAAGAAAAGCTTTCAGCATTCCCTCTACATGTTAACTGTGGGCTTTTAAAATATAAACTTCATTGTATTGTGGCACATTTATTCTATACCTAATTTGTTGAGTTTTTTAAATCATAAAAGGATGTTGAGTTTTTCAAATGCTTTTTCTACATCTACTGAAATGATCACATGATTTTTATTCTTTGTCATGTTAATGTGGTGTATCACATTTATTGATTTGTGTATGTTGAACCATCCTTGCATCCTAGGGATAAATTCCACTTGATCATCAGGTATGATCCTTTTAATGTACTGTAGAGAGAGAGAGAGTGTGTGTGTGTGTGTGTGTGTGTATGTATTTTTTTTTTTTGCGGATATTTGTATCTGTATTCATCAGGGACACTGGCTTGTAATTTTCTTATTCTGTAGTGTCCTTGGCTTGGTGTGTGGGTAATGCTGTTCTTATAGAATGAATTTAGGAGTGTTTCCTCTTTAATTTTTTGAAAGAGTTTGAGAAGGATTGGCAATAATTTTTTTAAGTGCTTGGTAGAATTTACCAGTGAAGTCATCAGGTCCTGGATGTTTCTTTGTTGGGAGGTTTTTGACTACTGATTCAATCTTCTCACTTATTATTGGTCTGTTTAGATTTTCTGTTTTCTCATGATTTAGGGTTGGTAGATTATTTGTTTCTAGGGATTCATTAATTTATTCCAGGTCATTCAGTTTGCTGGTGAATAACCACCATTCACAATAGTCTCTTATGATCCTTTATATTTCTAGGGTATCAATTATAATTTCTCCTCTTTCTTTCTGATCTTTCTTATTTGAGTCTTCTCTATTTTTTTCCTTAGTTGGTCTACCTGAAGTTTTGTCAATTTTGTTTATCTTTTCAAAAAACTAACTCTTAGTTTCATTGATCTTTTTTATTGTTTTTAAATCTAATTCATTTATTTTGCTCTGAGTTTTATTATTTCCTTCCTTTTACTAACTTTGGATGAAGTTTCTTCTTTTTCTAGTTCCTCGAGGTATAAAATTAGGTTAATATCTTTTTTTATTTTGTTTCCTTTTTTTTGGCAGCTGGCCAGCATGGGGATCCAAACCCTTGACTTTGGTGTTATGACACTGCACTCTAACCAACTGAGCTATCTTGAGCTATGTTTTTTCTTAATGTAGGTATTTATCACCATAAATTTTTCTCTTAGAACTGTTTTTGCTGCATCTTGTAAATTTTGGTATGTTGTGTTTACATTTTATTTTTCTCAAGATATTTTTTGATTTCCCTTTTGATTTCTTCTTTGAGCCATTGGTTGTTTAGGAGGGTCAGGAGTGGGTTGTTTAATTTCCACATATTTGTGAAATTTTCAGTTTTCCTTCTGTTATTTTTTTCTAGTTTTATACCATTGTGGTTGGAAAAGACACTTGACATGATTTCAACCTTAAATTTGTTAAGACTTATTTTGTGTCCTAACATATAATCTATCCTAGTGAATTTTTCATGTGTATTTAAAAAGAATGTGTATTCTGCTTCTTTGAGATGGAATGTTCTGTATATGTCTGTTAGGTCCACTTAGTTTGTAAGCGTTGTTCACATCCTGTATTTCCTTATTGATTTTCTGTTCAGATGATCTGTTCATTGTTGAAAGTAGGGTATCTAAGTCCCTACTATTATTGTATTACTGTCTATTTCTCCCTTTATTTCTGTTAATGTTTTCTTTATATATGATACATAGGTGCTCTGACATTGGAATTGTGTATATTTAACATTGTTATATACTTTTGATGAATTGACCTCATTATCATTGTATAGTGACCTTTTTTGTCCCTCATAACAGTTTTTCACTTAAAGTCCATTCTGTCTGATATGTGTCTAGCCACCCATTCTCTCTTCTGATTTCCATTTTCATGGACTATCTTTTTCTATCCCTTCACTTTCAGTTTATGTGTGTTCTTAAAGTGATTGTCCTATAGGCACATATAGTTGGATCTTGGTTTTTAAAGATCCATTTAGCCACTGTATGTTTTTGCACTGGAGAATTGGAGAGTTTCATCCATTTTCATTGAAAGTAATTATTGATTATGTAAGGACTTACTATAGCCATTCTGTCAAGTGTCCTTCAACTGTTTTATAATTCCTTTGTTTTTTCTTCCTCTCTTGCTGTCTTCCTTTGTGATTTGAATATTTTTTTGTAATATTCATTTCTTGTTATCTTTTTGTATTCACTATAGATATTTTCTTTTTGGTTACTGTGAGACTTACATAAAAATATTATAGTTATAACAGTCTTTTTAAAGCTAATAACAATTTAATTTCAACCATATCCAAAAACTCTACACTTAAACTTCTTCTCCCCCCACATTTTATTCTATTAATGTCACAATTTACATCTTTTTATATTGTGTACACATTAATAAATGATTGTAGCTATAGTTATTTCTAACACTTGTGACTGTTAACTTTTATACTAGAGTTAAAAGTGATTTCCACACAACCATTACAGTGTTAGAGTATTCTGACTATATTTTTATCTTTATAGTGAGTTTTGTACTTTCAAGTTGTTAGTTAGCATCCTTTTGTTTCAACTTGAAAATTTTTCTTTAGCATTTTTTGTAAGACACATTTTAGTGATGATGATGAACTCTCTGTTTTTCTTAGGGGGAAAAGGAACATTTTATCTTTCCTTCATTTGTGAGGGACAGTTTTGCTGGATATAGGAGTCTTTATTTTTGGCAGCACTTTCCCCAGCACTTTCATTATATCATCCCACTCTCTCCTTGTGTGCAAGCCTTCTTCTGAGAAATCAACTAATAGCCTTATGGAGTATGTAGCCTTCCTTTGTATGTAATGAGTTGCTTTACTCCTGCTGCTTTCCAAATTCTCACTTTGTCTCTGACTGTTGATATTAGATCACAATGTGTTTTGATAAGATCTCTTTATGTTTAGTGTATTTGAGGTTCTTTGGGCTTCACGGACCTGGATGTTCATTTTCCTCTCCAGATTTTGGAACTTGTCTTTCATTATTTCATTATTTCTTTAAATAAGCTTCTTTCCCATTTCTCTTTCTGTGCTCCTCTGTGGTTCATTTGATGGCATCACATAAGTCTTTTATTCTTTTTTCTCTTTGTTTCTCTAACTGGGTAATTTCAAATGACCCATCTCTGAGCTTGCTGATTCTTCTGTTTGATCAATTCTGCTATTGAAGCTGTCTGTGAGATTCTCAGTTTCAGTCATTGTGTTCTTTAGCTCTAGAATTTCTGTTTGGTTCTTTTTTATGGTTTCTATTTCTGTTTAACTTAACCTCTCACTTTCTTCATTTATTGTTTTCCTGATTTTATTTAGTTGTCTATGTGTTTTCTTGTAGCTCACTGAACTTCCTTAAGACAGTTATTTTTATTTTTATTTTGGCAGCTGGCTGGCATAGGGATCACGCCTGGACATTGGTGTTATTAATACCATGCTAAGATAATTATTTTTAATTCTTTGTCAGGTAGTTTGTAGATATACATTCCTTTAGGACTGGTTATTGGTGCTTTATTTTGTTTCTTTGGTGGTGTCATTTTCCTGATTATTTGTAATCTCTATGGCCTTGCTTTGGTGTCTGCACAGTTGAAGAAGCAGGTACTTTTTTCAGTCTTTACAAACTGGCTTCAACAAGCAAAGCCCTTACCAGTCAGCCTATTCAAAGACTTTGGGCTGGCCTCTTGGCAGGGTTCATGGGCAGGCTTGCTGCTGGAGTCCTCAGGTGAGAAGTCCTGATGCCATGGTCTGCAGTTGTGGGCCTGGTGCCTGTGTTAACTGGAGTGTCCCTGGAGCTTTGGTCTGCATGGGAAAACCTGGTGCCTGGGTCTGTGGGGGTGGGCCTGTCTCCTGGGAGGGTTGCCTTGGTGCTATGTTCTACTGGGTTGGGTTTGGACTGGGCTTGTGGGGGCAAGCCTGGGTCTGTGGGGGTAGGCTGGAGTCTGAGGCTACAAGGGCTGGCCTAGTTCTGTGGTAGATCTGGGGCCTGGGTCCATACGGTTTGGCCTGATGCTGGGTTCACCGAGGTCTACTTCTTTCTTTCCAATATATATGCCTTTTATTTTCTTTCCTAATTGCTCAGGTTAAGATCTCTAAAGGTTAAATAGAATTGATGAAAGAGAAATCTTTGATTTGTTGTTATCTTAGGGGGAAATATTTCATCTTTTACCATTACATATGATAGCTGTAGGTTTGTTTGTTTGTGTGTGTTTATTTGTTTCTAGATGCCCTTTATATGATAAATAGTTTTCCCTCTATTCAGCATTTACTGAGAGGTTTTTTTCTATTATAAATTATGAGTGGGTGTTGAATTTTATTAATTCTACACCTATTGAGATGATTATGTGATTTTTCTTTTTATTCTGACCTGTTATATATTGATTGGTCCATTACTGATCAACAAATCAGAAAACTTGTCAGAGAGATAGTAGCTTATCTATGGTGCTGAGGGATTTCTGATGAATTCTTGTCTGTGGAATGTTACCGAACATGGATACCATGTGCTTCTGCATAGAAAATGCTGCACCAGAGCACAAAGCCATCAAAAATGTAATTAAGGAATAATAGTGATAGTCTACCACTAAATATTCTCTACAGAAAACATTTTAGGTACTTCTGGGTTAATCAATTCCAATATTCTAGTAAGTCAATAGTCATAGAGCATTAAAATCCTGTTATTGTCTTCCAATCAGAAATGGGGATAACCTCAGGAATAAAGAGTATGAAGAACTGTCAGAAAGAAATGCTGTGAGATATAGACACTGTGATCCCTAAATGTAGGTCCTTGAACTGGCTGCTTTGGGAACTAGCAACTTTTGTTAAAATATGTATTTTTTGGCCTCATCTCAGACCTCCTATACAAGATTATTGGTCAGGGTTGGCTCTGGGAATTAGCATTTTACACCAATACCCCTGATGATTCTGATGCATAGTCAGGCTTAGAAACCAGTGTGTAGAAACAGAACTGGATTGGACATTGAATGACCCGAAATGATCCCAGTTCATTTACTAGCTCAGTTCCTTCCTCTGGTTCTCAGTGTCCCCATCTGTACAGTGAGGGAATTGTATGAATTGGCAGCTGAAGCGGCTCTGGGTTTGAGGTATTAATCATCTGCACTCAGTTCTCCAGCTTGGCAGACTGAAGGCGGGTTGCATGCGTGGTTCCAGCCAAGTTCCACATGCTTCACCGCACGCCATATCTGACAATCAAATTGAGGCAAGAGAACTGAAAACAGAAACTGCAGCCCCAGCATTGGAGTAATCTCTGAAGGACCGGACAGAACAGCCGTTGGCTAGGAGTTGTTGAGTAGCAGCTGGTTGGGTCTATGAGTTTCTTGCAGCTGTTTGTGATATGTCAAATGAATTTTTGTTTTTATGTGTTAATGTACTCTGAGCTATTTTACAGTGTGTTTGACATTTTACAGTATAGTAAAGTGTGTACATGCCTAATTAAAACAGATGTGCATTTGATAAAATAATTACTGGATATGTTAAAGAAAAATGGCTAATTATATATACAGCATAAACACCTAAACATATGCTATAAATATATATTTGAAAAGTACTAGAAAGTTGGTATAATTGGCTGCATTCTCTCTTCGTGCCAAGATTTAGAGTCATTCCTTAGATTTTCCTGGCCAGGCGACCCACTGGCATTACAAATTTTTGCCCAATTTTTTATCCCCATCTCTTCCTTTTTTTCTTCTGGAATGAAGATGAGAAGAAACTCTCACTGAGAAGAGTTGGAGCTAATACAACAAAAACATTAAAGATGACAGTTAACTTGTGTTACTATCGATCAGGCATTGTGCTAGATGCTTAGAATATATCATCTCATTTAATCCACACTAGTCCCTTGAAGTAGCTGCTATTGTTCTTTCTCTTTTACAGATGGGGCAACTGAGGCTCAGAGAGGTGAACAGCTTTCCCAAGATCTCTGAGCTGGAAAATGCAAGATTCGAGATTCGTACCGAGGTCTGACTGCAGAGTCCATTCTCTTTAACCATTGCCCTGTACTGCTTCTGTAAGAACATCTTTGTGCCCAGCCACCTCTGTGCTCTCAGATGGAGAATCTTGCCAATATGGGTGACTCAGCTCAAAGGTCGCTGCTACCCCTTTATACATTGTAGAATATCCCAGACCAAACTTCTTCAACAGAAAGTCTTCGTGGCCTGTTTCTCGAGTGAGGGAAAGTCTGGATCTACACAGACCCTGGCAGTTGTCAGTGAATGTGGCCAGGCTCTGGGATGCTGTCATCTGGTGGATGTGTTGGGGTTAGACTTTCAGAGGCAGAGTTGGATGCCTGGGACTGCTCGACGTGGTAGGGTAAAAAGTCTTTCAGAGGCAAGAAACACAGAAGACACTGAGAAGCCTTTTAGATACTAAACGAGTGTTTATTTTCTCAAGATTTGTGAAGAGGACTTGGCCTTTCTATAAATAATCCAGTTTGCTTGGAGTACAGAGAAGACTGAAACAATTAGTTGAACAGATCCTACTCATGCGAAGACAGCTATACTAAATTTGTTTTCTGACATTTTGGAGAAATGGGTTACACTGGTTCTCTGTGACCACATATGATTCTAAAAGGATCCTGAGAATAATTTATATAGTGATGGTTCAGGAAGTGCTGAGGGTCATAACAGGAGTATGTCATTGAGTCCTAAATGTATGGTTAAAGGCACGAACTCTTCTATCCACTTACTATGTGACCTTCGGCCAGTGCCTTAAACATGCTTAAGTTTCATCTACAGCATGGGAATAATAAGAATACCCACCTCATAGGATTGTTGCGAGGCTTAAATGAAATAATCTATGAAAGGCACTCAGCACAGTGCCTGGCAACAGTAAGCACACAGCAAATGTGGCTTTGCTACAATTATTACTGGTTTGGTGAGTTTGGAAAATAAAGGAAAGAGGGTGCATTACCTCAATTTTAGACCACCAGATTGTAATCTTGGGTAAGCTGTACCTATTCTCTCTTGGCCATTGTATGTTCATCTGTAAAGCAAAATGATTGGCCACTCTGGCTCTAAGAGTATGTGACTCTAGGTTATACATTCCATAACCTCCTTCCATCTTCTCCATTTCTAAATTCATAGAAATCATTCTTAGACAAGCCCAAGTGTCACAGTGGGGTACACATACAGAAAAGAATTAGACCATGTTTTTCTTCTTCCTGTGACTGTAGAGATAAAGGGAGTGAGGGTTGGCTCATGAATGGTGTGGTGGCTGGGGTCTTGGAGTATACTGGGGGTGATAGAAGAAGCAACTATTTGGGAGTTAAAAGATCTTGGGGCTGGATAGAGATGGATTGTAGCAAAGGATTTCCATAAGAAAATATGAGGGAAAGCAAGTCATAATTATGTGTATCAGTTTTTCTGAGTTGCAACTTATTAGAAGACTTTGATTTCCACAAATGGACTGATTGGTGGATGTCAAGCAATTTTTGTCTTTGAGGGTTCAATTTTAGCTGGAGTAATTAACATATAAGTGAACAAAATACCACAGTGTCCCCATCTTATACTCAGTCTCTGTTTCTTTGGCCGAATCTCAGGCATTTAAACTTATGTTTTGATTTATAGTGACATGTCTTATATTGGAAAATATGCTTGTCAAAGAAATAAGTTGAGCATTGAATATATGAAAATAGAATATTCCCCTTGTCCTAAAGATGGAAACTCAAATCTAGATTGATATAGATGTAGTTACTGTCACACATGGTTTCCAAAAGAGAATGAATCTATCCCGTGTCCCTGAAGGAATGATTCATTCATTTTATCATGGCCATACTTCTATGCCCATGGAGTCAAAATGTAGGCTAGTCAATTAAATTTGTAATCTCCAACGAGATACAAGTACAGATTAAGGTTATAGAAGGATGATACAAATTAATGGTTCTCAGCTGTGAATGAATTTTTGTCTCATATCTTTTTTCTTTTGCTCTTCTGATAAAAATAAAGTTATTACAGAAATTACTTCTGTAGAGACTTTCTGCTTTTGAAAAAAAATTTTATTGAGTTTGCTTCTCCAACTTAAAGGTTGGAGAGCAGATGTCTGAGTATACAGTTGGTGAAAATGGAAAATTGGGAGGAGGGACTCTCAGGGCCTGTGCCGGCTTCTCGTGGAGAATTTGGAAAGGTTATAGAGACAAGTTCCCTAGGACTTTTTTCGGGATTGTTCGTGATGAAGAGGATAATTGTGTAGACTGATTTTATTCTTTTTCTAAGTAAAGAGGTGACATTTTTTGATCTCCTGAATATGAGTAATTTATTGTACTTTAGGTAGACGGAAAGCTACATCTCATATTAAAAGGAAAAAAAAACCTTGACAAATGATTAGGAGTTGAACACATTTTCTACCAAAACAATGTTCTCTCTCTCAAAAAAAAAATCCTTGGTGGGTGTTTTGAATCCCACCTAAAAATAATAAGATGAAGAGAAAATTGAATGCTGTGAGACTAACGACATGTGTGGCGTAGTTTAACATTTGGTTCTTTTGAGAGGCAAATTTAGTGTTCTGAAGCCTTCAGATCTCATATGGCCAACTGATAACTAGTGATATGCTGTGTGGGGGTGTCTAGTGAAGACTGTTAGAGAGGAACTGCCGCATCCTTTCCAGATCTTTCTGTTTGTGAGATGAGAGTTTTTCTTTTTTTCTTCTCTAAGGAAATAAAGACAGATAATTAATCTGGCCTTTACCTATTCAACTTAAGTTTTGAAATATTTTTCTAAAGTGTGGATCTTTTTTACATGTATATCTTTTCTAGGTGTGGTCTTATCTTGAGACAGTCATTCTAGACTCTACATAGTTGTTTATTTTCAAGTGGCTGTGTCCATGAGGAAACTGTTTGACCCTTTGGATGCTGTTCTTAATAATATATCATACAAAATCTAGGGACCAGAATTATTTGTCAAGCACATGAAGAGGAGCTCAATGACATTAGTCATTAGGGAAATACAAATCGAACTACACAATAAGATGTTACTGTACACCCACCAGAGTGGCTAAAATTAAAAAGACCGGCCACACCAAGTATGCATGAGGATGTGAAACAAACAAAATTCTCACATACTGTTGGTGGGAATGCAAAACATTACAGCCACTTTGGAAAGGGAGTTTGGCAATATATTATAAAGTCAAATATACACTTACTGTATAACCCAGCATTCCCACTCCTAAGAATTTACCCAAGAAAACGTAAAACATGTGTCCAAACAAGGACTTGTTCTTGCATATCCATAGCTGTTTTTTTCATACTGCTCAAAGCTAAAAACAACTCAAATGCCCATCAGCTGTGGCACATCCATACAATGCAATGTGAGAGTACTTCAAAAAGTTCATGGGCAGATTCATATTATCCTTTAATTCCATTTTTACATGAACTTTTTGAGGTAACCTTGTACTACTCAAAATAAAAATGAATGAACTATTGATACAATAACATGGACAAATCTCAAATGCATTATAATAAGTGAAAGAAAGACATAAAAGGCTACATATAGTATGATTTAATTTATATGAAATTCTAGAAGAGGTTAAACAATAGTGATGTTTTCCTGAGGTCAGGGAGTAGGGACACGGAGTTGACTGCAAAGGAACAGGAAAGAACTTTTCAGAATGGTGGCAATTTTCTATGTCTTGATTGTAGTGGTGGTTACATGATTGTAAACATTTGTTAAAATTCATCTAATTGTACTCTCAAAATTGGAGAATTTTATTTTATATAAAATTACAGCTTAATAAAGCTGATTTAACAAAAAGATTGAATCAGTCAACATGTATTTGTAGAAAGGCTAACCGTGCTCCCTTTGCTAGGTACCATGAAATGAATGTTGTCGGGAAAGAAGGAACTTGTGGTCTTATTGAGGGAAAAAGACTTTCCCTCATGTTCCATTAGAGAACAAGACTATATCTTAAAACAAAACTTCACATTCATAAATTCATTTATCCAAAACATGTATTGAGACACTACTAAAGCCCACCGCTAACCAAGCCATAAAATAATTGCTGAAGATATAATTGGTGCTCAAAAAATAATGAATTGAATTGGAAATTTGAGTGTTTCACAAAAAGAATACATGAGAATTTACGAAGTGGGTACTTCTTGAATTCACTGGCTTTGTTGGATTAAAATCTCCAGGTTGGGGGTGTTTGTTATAATGGGAGTACACTGGCACTGACTGAACTCTTGATTTCGGTTTCACTCTTGAGCCAGAGAAATGAAATTCTTCCCTGATTACACGTCTCTCTCTGGCCTTCGGAGACTGTGCGCCCGCCCTGTGGGAGAGCCATTCTGATTAGTGAGAGGACAACATGGAGGGGTTTTGACTCTGCGTATATTCTTAGAACCTTATGGTTGGCTTCAATGTGATCATATAATCCTGATGCAAATGCCATCTGCCATGTTTGGCACTTGAAATAAAATATTTGAGATATTTTATGCATTTTGCTTGAAAAACAGATTTTGAGAAATTGGATCTCCACCTTCCTGAGAACACCACTCTGTAGAGAGTGTGTATGAAATTTTTCATGCATGACTATGATTTCTATTTTTATCCATGGCTAGACTAGAAACTTGGTTTGAAATTTTTGTTTTAAGTTTTCGTTTGCCATTTTGGAACCATAAATTTTAAAATCAACTCTGAGGTTTGCCTGCTTTTTGTTTTCTCTTCAGTATGAATTTTTACTGTTCTTTTCAAAGGCAGTTTGCACTTTTACAATGATATAATGAAGACTAAAGATTAACTTCTAAATTTGGGTGATTAAAATCTGAAAGAAGAAAACAAAACAAAACAAAAAAGCCCAAATCCTATCATTATCTGGGTAAAGAGGAAACTAGTTTTCTCTGACACAATTGATCTTTGATTCATGAGCACTCAACTTAAAAACATCCTATACATGCAGGTATTGATTCAATTACTCAAACAGTTGCTGCCTGTCCTTACCCCTGTTCTACTTTCTTTCTTCCATTTCTAGATTCTTCTAAAGGGGAGAAACAATAAACAAGAACAAATATTGAATGTTCTGGAGAACCTGTGGGTTCAGAAGTAGAGTAAGAAGCTAAAAATGGTAACATATCAGGGAACGGGATCCAGGAGAGCTACCAGGCCAGGCTTGTGGACCTGAACCCCTTCCCCCACCCTTGAATATTAACTGACTAGCTTTTCTGCTTCTGTAATTAGCTTAAGCAAGGTTTTACAAGCCCCTGCGGGTGGGACTTTCTGGTAAGGGCAGATAAAGGGCTTCCCAAACCGCCCAAAATTTACCCAGTTCTCGGAAGGGCCTAACCACACAAGGGGTGGGCTGTTGGGCAATTCCCCAGTTCCTCGTCTGTATACCACCCCACTGAAAGCCACCAATGAATTTAAAAGTCACCTCAGGTGACCAATAAGCTGTATACAACTCATCCTGTTGCCAAAGACTGCCTACAAAACTGTATAAAAAGTGCTTGTGTTAAGAGCTCGGGGCTGCTTCTGTCCTGAAGATGGAGCAACCCCAGCATGCTGGAATAAAAAAACCTCTTGCTTGATTGCAGCGATCTCTGTCTCCTGGTCTTTGCGAGATGAGCCTTCCCAACAAGTAAGATTTGCACTTTCGGGCCAGTCTTACAGGCTGAACATGCCACATGGTAGATTCCTTAAATTAAAACACTGATTTCTTCTACATTCTTCAGAAAATTTTATTTCCTGTTGTCTCCTACTTATTGTAATTTTACTAATCAAGATAAGTATAAATTCTAATGACTAACAAGGGTTCTATTTAAAACTTTTAAATAACTTTGAGAGGACTGACAAGTTGTTAGCCAATCAAATATTAATGAAATATACCTCAGGTAGCTTGCCTTCCACCTAATTCCTATTCTTGGCCAATGGAAGTTTTATTTTCTTTTCTCTTTCTTTTTTTTTTTTTAATGTCAACATTTATTATGAAAATTTCCAAATGTACAGAAAAGTTGAAAGAATAATGTAGTGATCAGCTGTGTATTTATGTATGAGTTTCCTGTTGCTGCTGTAGCAAATTACCACACATTTAATGGTTTAAAAGAACTCAAAAGGATTACTTTATGATTCTGGTGGCCAGAGGTCTGAAATGAGTCTTATGAAGCTAAAATCAAGGTACTAGCAGAGTGTGTTGCTTCCGGAAGTTCTAGGACAGAATCTATTCCTTGCCTTTTTTGAGTCCTAGAGGATGCACATATTACTTGCCTGAGGCCACATCACTATGATCTCTGCTTCCGTGGTCATTTAGCCTTTTCTGCCACTGGCCTTCCTGCTTCCCTCTTTCAGGACCTTGTGATTGCCTTTGGCCCACCGTGATAATCCAGCATAATATTCCTGTTTCAAGATTCTTAATCACATGTGCAAAATCCCTTTTGTCATGTGAGGTAACATATTCACAGGTTCCTGGGATCAGGATATGGACATCTTTGGGAGTCATTATTTATCCTACCACAAACTACCACCTATATTATAAAATTAGCATTTTGCTTTATCACATATCTGTCCAACTATCCATCTGTGTATCCATCCATCAATTCATCTCTCTTTTTTTGATACATTTCAAAATAAGTTGAAGACACCAGTACATTTCTCCCTACATACCTCAACATGTATATCATTGACTAGAGTTCAGTATTTGCTTATGGCTCAAGTTATTTTTTGAGGTAACTTTACATATAGTGAAATGCACAAATCTTAAGCATGCAATTCATTGAGTTTTGACAAATGCATACCTACTCATATGCCTGTATAATACAGACTTCTTTTAAGATATGTAACATTACTAACTTCCCAGAAAATTCCCTCATTCCCTTTGTCAAATCTTGTCTTATAACAAGCTTGATATTTTTTTCCACTGTAGATAAATTTAATTTCTTCTAGAATCTTACTGCTAAGTTTAATGTTTTTGAGATTCATCCAAAATGCTTTTGCATGTCTCAGTAGTTCTTTCCTTTTATTATTGAGTAATGTATGAATATACCACAGGTTGCTTGGCTGTTGTCCTGTTAATGCACACCTGGGCTCTTTCCAGTTTTTGACTCTTATGAATAAAGCTGCTGGGAACTCTTTTGTGAAATTCTTTCTATAGACTTATGCTTTTGTTTTTTTTCTGAATAGAAATGGATACTTTACACTTTTTTTTTTTAAAGTGGCTGTTCTAGAGATTACAATATATAACCTCAACTTTTCACAGTCTATTTATATAGAGTTAAAATTGTACTATTTTGCAAAAAATGTAAGAACCTTGCAGACTTTTGGTTCACTTATCCTCACCATCCATCCTTTATACTAAACTTATCATATGTATTGCATCTACATGTTATAAACCACACAGAAATAAGATGTTATAATTTTTGCTTTAAATTGTCATATGTATTTTAAATAAATTAAAAGGAAAATATAATTTTTTACCTACATATTTACCACTTATGGTACTATTAATTCCTTCCTAATGATTCAAGTTTCAACTTGGTGTTATTTCCTTTCAGTCTGAATAGTTTCCTTTAACATTTCTTGTAGTGCAGGTCTGATGGCAATGGATTCTTTCAGTTTACATGTATCTGAAAATATTTTTTTTCTTCATTCTTGTAGGATATTTTTGTTACAAAGAATTCTGAGTAGACAGATTTTTCTTTCTGCATCTTTAAAAATGTTGTTTCACTGTCTTTTGGCATTCATTTTTTCTGATCTGAAGCCAGTGGTCATTTATATTCTTGTTCCCCTGTATGTAATGTGTTGTTTTTCTCTGGCTGCAGTCAAGATTTTTTCTGTATCTTTGGTTTCAACAGATTATAATGTGCTTAGCTATTTTTTATTTGTATTTATCCTGCTTGGGTTTTACTGGGCTTCTTGAATCTGCAAATTTAATGTCTTTCCCTAAATTTGGGAAATTTTCAGTCATTATAGTTCTGTATTATTTTCTACCCCATTTTCTTTCTACTTTACTTCTAGAACTCCAATTACATGTGTGTTTGATCTTCTAGAACTCCAATTACACCTGTGTTTGATCTTTTAATATTGTTCCTTTTTTAAAATCATGTTTTCCCTCTGTTTTTCAGATTGAATTATTTCTAATGATTTTTCTTCAAGTTCATTGGCTCTTTATCCTATTATCTCCAGTCCTCTGTTAAACACATCTAGTAAATTTTTTGTTTCAGATGCTCTACTTATTAGTACTGGAATTTCAATTTGGTTTTTTTAATAGGTGATTTCAGTAGAGAAATAGAAACTATTTGTTTCTTCATTATGAGCCATTTTTTATTTTCGTAC
The DNA here is from genome assembly GCF_027409185.1 of Cynocephalus volans. Lineage (NCBI taxonomy): Eukaryota > Metazoa > Chordata > Mammalia > Dermoptera > Cynocephalidae > Cynocephalus > Cynocephalus volans. Next base: position 283,514,751 of record NC_084460.1, read on the forward strand.
TTGAGCATGATTAGAGAAACTGCTTTAAAATCCTCATCTGCTAGTTCTTTTACTTATTTACTTATTTTTTAAATTTTATTTTATTTTGTCAATATACAATGTGTTGATTATTGTAACCCATTACGGAAACCTCCCCCTACTCCTTCCCACCCCCCTCCCTCCCAACAATGTCCTTTCTGTTCACTTGTCGTATCAACTTCAAGGAATTATAATTGTTGTGTCTTCTTCCCTCCCTGCCCCAGGTTGTTTGTGTATTTATTTATTTATTTTTTAGCTCCCACAAATAAGTGAGATATGTCTCTTTCTATGCCTGACTTGTTTCACTTAATGTAATTCTCTCTAGGTCCATCCATGTCATTGCAAATGGCAGTATTTCATTCTTTTTTATAGCTGAGTAGTATTCCATTGTGTAGATGTACCACATTTTCCGTATCCACTCATCTGATGATGGACGTTTGGGCTGGTTCCAACTCTTAGCTATTGTAAAGAGTGCTGCAATGAGCAATGGGGAACACGTATACCTTCGACTTGATGATTTCCATTCCTCTGGGTATATTCCCAGCAGTGGGATAGCTGGGTCATATGGTAGATCTATCTGCAATTGTTTGAGGAACCTCCATACCATTTTCCATAGAGGCTGCACCATTTTGCAGTCCCACCAACAATGTATGAGAGCTCCTTTTTCTCTGCAACCTTGCCAGCATTTATCATTCACAGTCTTTTGGATATTTGCCATCCTAACTGGGGTTAGATGGTATCTCAGTGTAGTTTTGATTTGCATTTCCCGGATGCTGAGTGATGTTGAGCATTTTTTCATGTCTGTTGGCCATTCGTATATCTTCCTTTGAGAAATGCCTGTTTAGCTCTTTTGCCCATTTTTTAATTGGGTTACTTTTTTTTTGTTGTAAAGTTGTTTGCGTTCCTTGTATATTCTGGATATTAATCCTTTGTCAGATGTATATTTTGCAAATATTTTCTCCCACTCTGTTGGTTGTCTTTTAACTCTGTTAATTGTTTCTTTGGCTGTGCAGAAGCTTTTTAGTTTGATATAATCCCATTTGTTTATTTTTCCTTTGCTTGCCCAGGCTTTTGGGGTCGTATTCATGAAGTCTGTGTCCAGTCCTATTTCCTGAAGTGTTTCCCCTATGTTTTCTTTAAGAAGTTTTATTGTTTCAGGGTGTATATTTAAATCCTTAATCCATTTTGAGTTGATTTTAGTATATGGTGAGTGGGATGGGTCTAGTTTCATTCTCCTGCATATTGATATCCAGTTCTCCCAGCACCATTTGCTGAAGAGGCAGTCTCTTCCCCAGTGTATAGGCTTGGTGCCTTTGTCAAAGATCAAATGGCTGTAGGTGTGTGGGTTGATTTCTGTATTCTCTGCTCTACTCCATTGGTGTGTCTGTTTTTATGCCAGTACCATGCTGTTTTGTTATTATAGCTTTGTAGTATAGTTTAAAGTCAGTTAGTGTTATGCCTCCAGCTTTATTTTTTTTGCTTAGAATTGCTTTGGCTATGCATGGTCTTTTGTTATTTCATATAAATATCTGCATAGTTTTTTCCATTTCTGAGAAAAATGTCATTGGAATTTTGATGGGGATTGCATTGAATTTGCATATCACTTTGGGTAGTATGGACATTTTCACTACGTTGATTCTTCCAATCCAAGAGCATGGGATATCTTTCCGTTTTCCTGTGTTTTCTTTAATTTCTCTCAGCAGTGGTTTGTAGTTCTCATTATAGAGATTTTTCACATCCTTGGTTAACTCAAGTCCTAAGTATTTTATTTTTTTGGTGGCTATTGTAAATGAGCAAGCTTTCTTGATTTCTGTTTCTGCACATTCATTATTGGGGAATAGAAATGCTACTGATTTTTGTGTGTTGATTTTTTATCCTGCTACTTTGCTGACATCATTTATCAACTGCAAGAGTTTTTTTTGTAGAGACTTTAGGCTATTCGATATATAGGATCATGTCATCTGCAAACAGGGACAGTTTGATTTCCTCTTCTCCAATCTGGATGCCCTTTATTTCCTTCTCTTTTCTGATAGCTCTGGCTAGTAATTCCAACACGATGTTGAATAGGAGTGGTGAGAGTGGACATCCTTGTCTAGTTCTTGTTCTTAAAGGAAAAGCTTTCAGCTTTTCCCCATTCAAGATGATATTGGCAGTGAGTTTGTCATATATGGTTTTAATTATGTTGCGATACTTTCCATCTATACCTGACTTATAGAGAGTCTTTATCATGAATGAGTGTTGAATTTTATCAAATGCTTTTTCAGCATCTATAGAGATGATCATATGGCCCTTGTGTTTGAATTTATTGATATGGTGTATCACATTTATTGATTTGCATATGTTGAACTAACCTTGCATCCCTGGGATGAATCCCACTTGATCATGGTCTATAATTTTGCGTATGTGTTGCTGTATTCTGTTAGCTATTATTTTATTGAGGATTTTTGCATCTATATTCATCAAGGATATCAACCTGTTGTTTTCTTTTTTAGTTGTATCTTTACCTGGTTTTGGTATCAGGGTGATGTTTGCTTCATAGATTGAGTTCGGGAGAATTGCCTCTGTTTCAATTGTTTGGAATAGTTTGTAGAGAATTTGTGTCAATTCCTCTTTGAATGTTTGGTAAAATTCTCCTGTGAATCCATCTGTTCCTGGGCTTTTCTTTGTTGGGAGCCTTCTGATAATAGCTTCAAACTCTTTTATTGTTATTGGTCTGCTCAGATTTTCTACATCTTCTTGGCTCAATTTTGGTACCTTGTGTGTCCAGAAATTTATCCATTTCCTCCAGGTTTTCAAATTTGTTGGCATATAGTTGTTTATAGTAGTCTCAAATGATTTCTTGTATTTCAGATCTATCAGTTGTAATATCACCTTTTTTATTTCTAATTTTTGTTATTTGGATCTTCTCTCTTCTTTTTTTTTTGTTAGCCATGCTAATTGTTTGTCAATTTTATTTATGTTTTCAAAAAACCAACTTTTTGATTCATTGATCTTTTGTATTGATTTTTGGGTTTCAATTTCATTCAGTTCTGCTCTAATCTTAATGATTTCTTTCTGTCTGCTAACTTTGGGTTTGGATTGTTTTTGTTTTTCTAGTTCTTTAAGGTGAAGTGTTAGGTTGTTCACTTGCCATATTTCCCTTCTTCTGAAGTAAGCATTTAATGCAATAAATTTCCCCCTTAGTACTGCCTTTGCAGTATCCCACAGGTTTTGGTATGATGTATTATTGTTTTCATTAGTTTCAATAAATTTTTTGATTCCCTGTTTGATTTCTTCTTGGACCCATATGTCATTAAGTAGAATGCTGTTTAATTTCCATGTGTTTGTATAGTTTCCAGAATTTCATTTGTTATTGATTTCTAATTTTAATCCATTGTGGTCTGAAAAAATACATAGGATAATTCCATTTTTTTTGAATTTGTTGAGACTTGATTTGTGACCTAACATGTGATCTATCCTGGAGAATGAGCCATGTGTTGATCAGAAGAATGAATATTCTAAGGTTGTTGGATAGAATGTTTTGTAGGTATCTGCCAAGTACAATTGGTCTAGAGTGTTGTTTAGATCTTGTGTTTCTCTGCTGAGTCTTTGCCTAGATGATCTGTCCAATATTGATAGTGGGGTGTTAAGGTCCCCTGCTATTATGATATTAGTGTCTATTTCCTCCTTTAGGTCTAATAGCATTTTCTTTATAAATCTGGCTGCTCTGACATTGGGTGCATATATATTTATGATTGTTATGTCTTCTTGATGGATGAATCCTTTTATCATTATGTAGTAGCCCTCATTATCTCTTTTTATGGTTTTGAGTTTAAAGTCTATTTTATCAGATATAAGAATAGCTACTCCGGTTCATTTTTTATTTCTGTTTGCATGGTAAATCTTTTTCCATCCTTTCAGTCTTAGTCTATGTGCGTCTTTATCGACAAGGTTTGTCTCTTGAAGGCCGCATATAGTTGGGTCCTCCTTTTTAATCCAGTCAGCCAGTCTGTGTCTTTTGATTGGGGAGTTTAATCCTTTTACATTGAGAGTTGTTATTGAAAGGTGTTGATTTACTCCTAGCATTTTATTGATTTTTGTTTGGATGTCTTAAGTGTCTTTTGTTCCTTTCTTTCTGATTTACTGTTTGTCTTCTGTATTTGTTTGTTCCTTGGGTTGTAGATAAACTTTTTTTTTTCTCTTCATTGTTGGCATTTTCATTTTACTAGTGGGTTTTGATTTTTCTTGAGTTTTTATGGCAGTGGTAGTTATTTTTCAGTGCCAAACCTAGGACTCCCTTGAGAATTTCCTGTAAGGGTGGTCATGTGGTAGTGAACTCTGCAGTTTTTTTTGTCTGAGAACTATACTATTTGCCCTTCATTTCAGTAAGATAGCCTTGTGGGGTAGAGTATTCTTGGCTGGCAGTCTCTTTTAGTATTTTGAATATATCATCCCATTCCTTTCTGGCTTTTAAGGTTTGTGATAAAAAGTCTTATGTTAGTCTGATTGGGGCTCCCTTATAGGTGATTTGACACTTCTCTCTTGCAGCTTTAAGATTCTCTTTTTGTCTTTGAGTTTTGCCAATTTGACTATAACACGTCTTGGAGAAGACCTTTTTGGGTTGAATACATTTGGGTATCTATGAGCTTCCTGAATCTGAAGATATGTGTCTTTTCCTATACCTGGGAAGTTTTCTGCCACTATTTTGTTGAATATGTTTTCAATGCAATCTCCTTTTTCTTCCCCTTCTGGAATACCCATGACTTGGATATTTGAGTGCTTAAGGTTGTCTGTTATCTCTCTTAGATTTTCTTCAATGTTTTTAATTCTTTTTTCTTTTTTTTGTCTGCCTGTGTTATTTCAAACAGCCCATGTTCAAGGTCAGAATTTCTCTCTTCTGCTTCTGCAAGCCTGCTGGTCAAACTCTCTGCTGTGTTTTTTATTTGGTTGAATGAATTCTTCAGCTCAGCAAGCTCTGCTACATTCTTTTTCAAGGCATTGATTTCATTATACATTTCTTCTTTCAGGTCCTGTATACTTTTCTTCATTTCATCGTGTTGTCTAGCTGAGTTTTCTTGTATCTCATTTAGTTTCCTTAGAATTATCACTCAAAATTCCTTGTGTGACATTTCAAGGGCTTCTTGTTCAATAGGATCTAGATCTTGAGAGTTATTACCCCTTGGTGGTTTACTTTCTTGATTTTTCATATTTCTGGTATCTTTCCTTTGATGTTTAGTCATTGTGGCAGGGGATTTCATGGTCCACTGGTTTGACACTATTATCTGGCTAGGATGCTGCTGGGACTGCCAATTTGGTATGGCTGCCTCAGTGTCTGTTCGGTTGCCCACTAGTGCCTCAGGTGTGTGGTAGCCTCGGATCTTGGGCCCCTCAGGGAAGGTGCCTCTCTGGTCAGCATGCACTAGTCCAGGCTGGGGATGGAGCCGGTGGTGGTGGCAAGGCCTACCTGCTGGGTCGTGCGCTGGCACCACCGGGTGTGTGGTCTCCACAGATCTTGGGCTTCTCCTGCTGGGTGCCTCTCTGATCGGCGCACACTTGGCAGGGCTGGGGATGGAGTCGGGTGGTGGCGGCAAGGCCTACCTGCTGGGTCATGCACTGGCACCATAGGGCGCGTGGTCTCTGCAGATCTTGGGCTTCTCCAGCTGGGCGCCTCTCTGATTGGCTCACACTCCTGACTTCTTTGGAAGAGTGAGTTGATTTCATAATTGGGCAATTGTGCCCTCATGTGGCAAGTCAGAAATACAGCTTTTTATAGTTTTGGAGGCTGGGAAGTCCAAAGTCCAGGGAACACATCTGCTGAGGGTCTTGGTGGTGGCGGCAGCGGCCCAGGGACCTCACGTGGCAGAAAATGGCTGAGCAGAGAGCCTCATCTGCTAGTTCTAATCTCTGAGTCATCTTGGGGTCAGTTACTATTGATTGCCTTTTGAGTAGAGATCACATTTTCCTATGTCATTATATGACCAATAATTTTGAATTGTGTTCTGGACACATATTGTAAGTAATACATTGTAGAGGCTCTGAGTTCTGTTATGTTCCTCTGAAGAGTATAGATTTTTTTGTTTTTGCAGCATGAACTGCACTCAAACTTCAAATTCTCTCTTCTGTCAGGTAGGCAGTTGCTGAAATATCTGTTCAGTTCTTTTAATCTCAGTTGGGCTCCTTGGAGTCTTTCCTGTACTACATGTTGTCCAGGAGTGAGCCAGAGATTTAGGCATAGTTTATGTGCAAAATTTAGGGCTCCCTCTCTTTGGCCCCTTCCTTTCCAGAATTTCCTCTCTCATTTTTCAGCTGCTGTGGTAATCCCAAAGTCTGTCTAATCAGTCTAGCAGACTGTTAATTTTCTATTCCAGTTTTAGCTGCCTGGCCTAGTACTGACTGAGTCCAGAGGCAAAAATCTATGAAAGCACTAAGTATTCTTTTAAGTAAGACTCCCTTCGTCATCCCCTATTTTCTCACTGCTTTGGTTGCTTTCTAGGGCCTTAGGATTAATTTTTATATTTTGTCCAGAGTTTATAATTATTAACTCTGGGAGAGTTAGTGTGATAGATGTTCCTCCTCTATTCCCAGTGGAGTTCTGATTTAAGCAGATAAAGACAAGTTTTTAGCACTGTATGGTTAGGTCTGAGTGTTAACACAGAAATGTATTTGGAAAGATGTTCAGAAAGTGAGGTAGAGAAATGTCAAACGTAAGTGTTTATTATTTCAGAATTTTATTTCAGGCTAACATATATCTCTTTCCATCTCTACCTTCTACTCCTTCTCTATGTCTACCTTCCTCACTTCCTCTTTTTTCTGCCCCAGTATCACCATGTCTTCCTCATTATAGGACCCAGACCTTAGCAAAGCTAGTATCTGTGCTACTCTCCAAGGACATTAAGACTTAAATAAACATTTGTAGGCTGCCTAGGAAACATAACCATCACCTGTGAAATTTTGTCTTCTGAACATTCAAAAGTCAGCCTCTGAATGAAGACTGCCTGTACCTTAACATGCAGCTTCTCCTAAGTTTTAGCCAGTAGCAGGGGTTTATTTTGTATTCCACCCCCTTCTTTTGCCAGTACCTTCTGAGAGGTTATTCTGTTAGGGCCTAAGGCTATAATAGCTGCAGTTGGTTGCTAACTTGTAGAATAAATTACTTTTCAGTTCTCTTTTTAGAAGACTATTGAGTGCTAAAGTTCTGTACCTCTGTCTATTTCTCTTCCTATGGTGCAACCAACTAGACCATTTTCAGCCCAGTTAGGTTTTTTTTCGTGTAACTAACAGTGGAATACAGAACAATCAGTTGAGTTAGGGATGGTCAACACTGTTATTTTAGCCAACCAAATCTCCCCAGCCTCTCTGCAGTTGGCCCATCTGCCACAATGACAGAAAATTGATTACATTTAGGTAGGATGGAGAGATGTGGTCTTAAATTCTATTAGATCAAGACATTCTTCTAGGAAGAAATGACTCAAATTATACAACTGGAATTGGGAGAAGAAGTTTAAAATTTCTCTACCATCATTATTATTATGTTAGAGGACAGATTGTGAAAGAATTTTACTTCTACCTGGAATACTTATCTTTTTAAAACCTATTTACTCATACAGTCTTTGGGCTATGCATTGGAAACAGATTCAGGATACTGTAAAAACCCCAGCTCTGCAAAACACCTAACTCACAAAACAGCTACATTTAAGAGTTTTGTGTTCACAGTACTAAAGGGTTATTTGTTTTATAAAAAGGGTCTCTAAAGTATTCCCTAAAAATACCAAATTCCCTTAGTGCCTTTAAAATGAGAATCACATTACAAAAATCCTATTTAACAGAACATTTTGGGAACATACAAGGTGTGATTGTAAAAGATTATGGCTGATTTTAAGAAAAATTCCAGAAGTTATAAATTTGAAGGAGTGGTGTTCCCTTCAAAGTAATCACCGTGTGGGTCTTTACACTTACCTCATCTGAAATGAGGGCGATAGTTTCTTCCTCATGGTGTTGCTGGGAGCTTCGATGAGATAACTAAGGAATGTGCACGGGTGCAAAAAGTGTTCAGGAAATAGTAGTTTTTGTCTCCACTTCTAAGGAGGCTGCAATTGCTCAAATCATTCATCACTAGTACTCCAACATGAAGCTGTTCGCTAAGCCTTGGTAATGGTTTATCTTTGGTCTATGGGGTGAGTTTGGAGTCAACCACAGAGAGTAAGATGGTTGATGGAGTGTGTGTGTGTGTGTGTACGTGTTTTGGGTGTGTGCATGCTATGATTTGTTTACTTATTTTATGAGCCCCTTAAGTTACTGATCTCACTGGACTAACATACATGAATATGTGTGTATGTGCATATATGTTTGTATGTATATGTACAGATACATATAATATCTAACATATATGAGTTTATGTGTTTAACTGAGCAGCATGGTGGGATAAATGTAAAACAAGTGCTGTGTGTCTGTAGCAGGGGATATAAACCATATAAACATGAATGCCTACAGCAGGGGATCTCAATCTTTGCTTTATATTCAGTCACCCAGTGAACTTTAAAACATACTGATCTTCAGCCACACGCTATGTCTATTAAGTCAGAACCCACAGGAAGAGATGTCAGCAGTTTTTAAAGCCCCCCAATGTGCAGCCTAGCCTGAGACCCAGAACTCTGGGCTGGTGGTCTTCAGTTGTGAAGCACATTAGAATCAACCTGGGGAGCTCTACAAACTTATCAGTGCCTGGGTCCCACCCTTCAGAGACTCTGATTAAATTATCTGGGGTGGAGCCTGGATATGGGGTATGTTTTAAAACTCTCCAGTTGATTCCAGTGTGTGGCCAAGTCTGGGAACCAGTGGCTTCAGGAACCCAGCTGGTAATGGAGATTGGTGAAAAGGGTACAGGGGATAGCCATGCAGGAGAGTGTCTGCTCAGTCTAAAGGGGCACCTACTGTGCAGATCCCTGCGGGGATGTGGGCTCAAAGTCACTAGCCCTTCTGTTTTTCCAATGACACTGGAAATCTGGATATTTATGTGGAAACTTCAAATTTTTTTATTGTGATAAAAAATACACAACATAAAATTTGCCAGTTCAACTACTTTCAAGTGTATAGTTCAGTGGTGTTAAGTACATTTACATTGTTGTACAACTGTCACCAGTGTCCACCTCCAGAACTTTTTTTATCTTCCCAAACTGAAGCCTCACACTCGTTAAACAATAACTCCCCATTTTCCAGTCTCTCTAGTCCCTGGTGACCACCCCTTCTATCCCTATCAGTTTGACTGCTCTAGGTACCTTATGTAAGTGGAAACATACAATTTTATTGTTTTGCAGCGGGCTTATTTCACTTAGCATACACAATATCTTCAGGGTCCATCCATGTTCTAGCATATGTCAGAATTTCATTCGTTTTTATGGCTAAATAATAGTCCACTGTATGTATAAACCACATTTTGTTTATCTATTCATCTGCTGATGGACACTTGGGTCATGGCACTTTTTGGCTATCATGAATAATGCTTCTGTAAACATGGGTGTACAAATATTTGTTTGAGTAACCTGCTTTCGGTTCTTTTGGTTATATACCTAGAAGTGGAGTTGCTGAAGCATATGGTAATTTCATGTTTAGAAACCACCATATTGAACCTCTTAATTTTTAAATGTTTGCAACTGATTCCAATTTAACAACAACAACAACAACAACAACAACAACAACAACAACAACAACAAGCAACGGAGCAATTTTGCTGGAATGGCCTTGTGATCTCAAGACTCTGGTATAATGTAACTTCTTTTCCTGAATGGTTCATGAGCCCAGAAGTTACTTCTCTCTGGGCCTCAGTTTCCTCATCTGCAAAATGAAGCGATTGGACTGAATCATCGCTGGTTTTGTTTTGTTCAAATAGTCTGCGATGTTGGAGTCACTATGATTCTATTTCTTGTTCTTACTCTTGTTGCAGAGCTTGAGCCTCAAGACCAGCACTGGGCATCCTGGTGCTCAGATCACCAAAGTCCCCATGATCCTGGCTGTCTAGATAAGATAGAGGGGATCACACCAGACACATTGTTTGGGTCCAGTCTGACAAAAGTAGAATCTAAATCAGCCAAGATAAAATCTGTTTGCACTAGCCACAGAGCAGTCAGTATGCCCTTTTAAGGAAAGAATAATCTATTTTCCAGTCCCAACAAATTTCAACCACATTTGAACAGAAAAGATCACATTTCCAAGCTGTAGGTAAAAGACTGCTGTGGTAGTAACATGATTCTTTGTATGTTTGTGACAATCTCTTAGCAGGAGCTCTTTGTTGGCTTTTTAGAGGAAGATGTTGGTCCAACCTTTTGAAAGTTTATTTTTATGAGCCCCTTAAATTACTAATCTCACAGGACTAAGGTACATAGCAGACAGCTGTTCCCCAAATCCTTTAGGTCCCCCCAACTCTGGGGCAAGGTTTGCCTCTCCATGTTTTTGTCTAAGGGACTTCAGTTTGTGTCTTAATACTATTTAAACAGATATACATCTTCTCCAAACTCCTGTTTTTCCCTCCCTTCCTACTCTTGTTTCTGAATTTTTCATAAAATTCTCACCAAAAGGAAGCTGATTTTTACATCTTCAAGAAATGCATCAACCATTTATATAGTCATGTCAGGGTTTAATGCCATTCATAATTAATGCCAATAATTGTATCTTGTTTCTGTTGATTAGAGAGCAGGTAATCCTGGGGTAAAGAAAGCATGGCATATGGAGCCAGGCCATATGGCTAGGTCTAGGTCTAGGTCCACCTGCCATTTCTGTTATTTACTTGTTCTGTGACTTTGGACAAATGGGATCTTTGATTTAGTGTTTGTAAAATGGAAACTATCCATCATCTAGGGTTGTAACAAAGATTAAATTAACAATGTGTGAAAAGTACTGGTGGAGAGATATGGCAAATTGTAAGTATTCAATAAATGGAAGCTGTTATTATTATTAATCTTTAGCCCCTTTGTAGGCATGGAGAAGGAAACATCAGGGGCTGGAAACTGGAAGACTTGGGTTGATTCTGTTCCTAATTAGCTGTCATATTAGTCCATTTCTGTTGCTTATAATAAAGTCACCTAGAACTGGGTAATTTATAAGAAAATGAAATGTATTGCTTACAGTTTCAGAGACTGGGAGGTCCAAAGTCGAGGGAGCACATCTGGTAAGGGTCTTCTTTGTTGGTGGCAGTAATGCAGGGGTCTCACATGAGAGAAAATGGTAGAGCAGAGAGAAAGAAACTCTCATGTGTTCTTCTTTTAAAGCCCTCAGAACCATGCCCCTGACCACCATTATTAATCCATTCCCTAAGGCATGGTCCTACAATCTAATCACCTCTTCAAGGCCCTACCTTTCAATGACCATAATAGGATTTCCCACCCTCAACAGTTACAGTGGGGACCAACTTTCCAATACCTGGAACTTTGGGGAACATAATTTAAGCTTCAGTGATTTTGGGGGGACATTCAATCCACAGCAGCTGTGATCTTGGGTAAGTGACAAACTTGCTGGGAATCAAGTTCTACATCATTTGTTTAATAAGCACATATTAGCTGCCTACCAGTGGGCAGGCTCTGTGGAAGGGGCTGAGAATAGAAAGATGAATGGAATGTGCCCAGCTCTTAAGAGCTCACCAGTTAATTGAAGACAGATACTGCAAGGTTGTGGACAGGAACTAGAAAGGCTTGGCGAAACTTTAGGTGGGAGCATCAGGTACCAGCAGTGGGAAGGTGCATTAACATTTGCCTCGAATTACAACAATTTTAGGTAGAGGCAGTTATGGGGCTCTGATGAGCTTTAGAGATTTTGTTACTATTATCTAATTGGCATCACATTCTTTGTGCAGGGATTGCTGTACTGACCCTTGCAGTGAGGAAGAGGCCTCCCTCCCTGGGCATCAAGGTGGAAAATAAGGTTTTGTACAAACTGTTATATATAAACTTCTTGTTGACTGACTCTGATTAGTAAACCATAGTAAGCCTCCAATGCTTTGTTATTTGCTTTGCAGCAACTTTGCCACCAAGAGTGACCGGCAGGGTGTCTGTGTTTCATTTCAACTCCTAGTTGAAAGAAAATCATTCTTTGTTAATTCTTGTATTGTAATTGTGAAAAACCATGTTTGAGAAAGAGTTTCAAGGCAGAAATAGCCTTGAGGTCTAGTTTTCTTGTTTTTTAATTTGGAATGAAGGAAATTCTCTCCTGTGAATTCCCCTGCAGGCATTGGTATTCTAAACAGCCTGCACACAAGAAAACAGATGATATTTAAAAAGGGTCTTCTTTCTCTCACTCCATTTACCTCTGTACCATTCAAGGGAATGTGGAAAAAATGGGACTCCTCTATTTTTTTTTTATGCCTTAAAAAAACCCCATCAAAACATTAGCCTTTGCCATTTCCCATTGCCTGGGGGAATTGGCACGTCTTCAATACTGAAAGAATGTTCTCTTCCTGTTGCTTTGCGTTGCAAATGAGATTCATTCTTGGAAGACCTAGCAGAGCAGAGGTGGCACCTTCACCATTTGGTTTCCTGCTCACCAGTGACATGACAATTCACTGAATTCACAGTGACTGCTGGATAGGATGCTTGGGGCCAGAAAGTGGTGGCTCTGGCTCCCTGGTCAATCCTGAGACCCCTTGAGACCACTGTGTTCACCACACATGCAGGGGGCAAGGATCTGGGACCAGCATGGGGACAAAGAGCACACTCTGTAAGTGTAGGCAGGAAACCTAGAGGGCAGGCAGTTTTCCACAACAGAGAGAGACAGACAGACAGACAAAAAACACTTAATTTGAAATCATCTGTTGTGATTGAAACACCAAAGAAACACATTTGTTTCTTGAAACATTTTAAAGTTATTTAGTTCCCAGATGCTACCCCTCCACAGAGACTCTCCTGAATTCCCACTCTGCACCCTTAGTCTTAAGGACTTTCCCTTTCCAATCCCTAGAACACTGCTTCCTTTGCAGGCCTCACCTTCACCTTGGGAGGAGTAGCCAGGCCTGAGGGTCCTCATGGGGAGCTGGGCTGGTGACAAAGGGCCGCCCTGCAGTTGGGTTAGTAAATCTGTTAGGCAGCCCCAGTCTTCACTGTCTTTGTACACATCTCCAGGTCTTGTTTTCACATTACTTCCTTAACAGTTTTTCCCCTAGCGACTGTCATGTCTGTGTATTAACGTAAGACAAATGTGGAAAGGCACCATTCTTGCAGTCTGTGCTCCAGCTCCCCCGCTTCCTCCCAGCCCTGCCTCTCTGCTTTCTCCACCGTATGTTACAGTCATTAGTCGCTTGTCCAATTCCCCACTCGGCTGGCTTGGCTGCCTCTCTGCCTGCCCCCAACACCCCATTTCCCGTTCCGTGTTCTGTGGTCCTGTCTGTCTGTCTCCCCCAAGGGACTGTAAGCATCTTGAGCAAAGGGGCCTTTCTGCTCTGTAGTCCTGTTACCCACAGCACAGTGAATGTGCACCTAGTAGGCATTTGGTAAGTGCTCGCTGCCTTGGGTTGCACATATGGTTCACATTTTGTAGGAATGTCTGTTTGTTCTGATTATCTGCCAGCCAAGTGTACTCTTGGGTAGAGAAAGGGAAATGGACTAAAAGATGTGGTTCAAGGAGTAGTCAATAGTCTGCTCATAATTACTAGTGGGAATGGAATAAGCATAAACTTTCTTGCATAACTAATCAATATCTTAATATGTCTCCATTAGTGAGGGTGTATTTTATGCTATTGATATTAAATATCTACCTATTGTGTCAGAAAGGTTTCAGGGTAATTGTTATTGATGGTTAAAACCCTGATGGCTGCTGAACGTAGATTTTTCTTTAAAAATGTATGATGATTGGCTGAGATTTATTTTTCCTGTATTGCTATAAGCCAGATTCTCCATTAAGCTATAAAATATTATGGTACACTTGAAGTAATGTAATGTGATCCAAACACACAGTTATAAGTCATTTCATTATTAGTCACATGAGCCAAGACATTAGCATAGCAGTTAACTAGTACTGGGATAAGTGTGGTGCTCAGGAATATTTTTTAACAGCCCAATTGCATTAGTGCCAGTTATAGTTTAATTATCCGATGCTTATAATCACACAATTAATGGTAATTGGGCAGTGGGATGACTGCTGACATGGATTTTTGAGGCAGAATCTCTGTTTTATTTCTAAATACAAAAATTTGATCTAGAGAACAGTGTGATACCTACCATCATTTTGTAGAGTCCAGTTTGTTAGATGAAGCTCTGGTTCACTTAACTGTCCTCATGGGTGGTGGTACCTGAGTTGTAGCTATTTAGAGATGAATATTTCTGGGGATAGTCCAAATATTTGGTGCTGTTCTCATATTTCTCTGTACTGTCCCAGAGGAATGAAACCACATCACCCAGGCTGCCGTTTATACCCAAATGTAGTTCAGAAATCCAGTTTGTCTGATCTGTTGTCCAGATTTTTGCTGTATGCACTTAACACTTCTCCCAAGGAATGCTGCTGGGGTGGATTGCATGAATAGCCCCCATTCTTTACCTTCACCATGGCCACATTCTTTACAACATGATTTTGCAGTTTCTGCCCCGAAAGAGGCATGATGTTTCCCTGCCCCTTGTCTTTGGGTTTGGCTATGTGACTTGCATTGGAATGTCAGATGTCACATGGCCTTCCCTTCACTTCCCTGACCTTCCTCACCTTGGGTTCCAGTTGTGCTAAATTCTGTGTGTTCCAGAATGCCTCATGAACTCTTGCATTAGATATTCGCTATTTCTCTAATATTCTCTTTTGCATATGCACATTCACCATCCCCAGAGGGCTCCGTCTCTTTCTGGGCAACACTGACTCATTCTTCAATCAACATTCAGTCAAGAATCATCTTCTCCAAGAAGCTCCCTTTCCTTTCACCTTCCATGTTCCCCACTGTCCTTCAGGGCAACCCTCTGTCACTGCACTTGTTACCTTGTCTTACAATTACTAGCTTTTTTCACTTTGTGTTCCTGGAGGACTGGGACACATTCTTCTCTGTATTTCTAGTGCCCAGCACAGTTCCTGGCACATAAGAGGCAAGCCAACCAGTTTCATCCCTTTTTCCATTGGTCGTCACCTGCCTCATTGCAAAACAGGGTTTGAACCATGCTAAAGAAATTGAAAAACCACAGGATAAAAATTAAGTAGATGAAAAAAGTAGGAGAAAAAAGAAATAAGGGGACAAAGAGATGATGAAACCAAGATTCATGTTAGAGCCTCCAAATGCTAGGAGGTCCTATACAGTTGTTATATAGTTAGGCCTCTAAGCGAGCTGTAAGCTTCCAAGAAGCCAAAGCAAAGAGGAAAACAGGAATAGTTATAATGCTCATAGTTTAGTTATTTCACGAAAGAAGGTGAATGTCCAAGGAGCACATTAAAAGATGCTCAACATCCTAGTCATGAAGGAAATGCAAATTAAAATCACAATGAGGTATCCCATACACATGAGACTGGTTTAAATGAAAGAGACTGACTATGCCAAGTGCTAGTGAGGATGTAATGCAAATGCAATTCTTGACGCGTTGCTGGGAAGAGAATCAGAAAGTTTGGCAGTTTCTTATGAAGTTAAACATACACCTATCCTATGACGTAGCGATTCCACTAAGAATTTAGCTAAGAGACTTGCTCACAATTTGTACACAGAAGGCTTGTATGTGGATGGCAGTGGCAGTTTTAGTCATGATAGTTAAAAACTAGAAACAGCTTAATTGTCAACAGGTGAATGGATAAACAAATCGTGGTATATTTTTGCAATGGAACACTACTAAATAATAAAAATGACCAAATTTCTGATGCATGCAACAACATATATACTTTACCGACATTATTTGAGAGATAGAAGCCAGACTAAAAGGATATATATTATATGATTTTATTTATATGAAGTTCTAGAACAGGCAAATTTAGTCTATAATGAGAGAAACTTGGTTAATGGTTGCCTGGGATGGATGTAGGGTGTGGAAAATTTACTGCAAAGGAGCATGAGAGAATTTTCTGGTGCAATGGTAATGTTCTAAATCAGGGGTCAGCAAACTTATTTCTGTAAAGGGTCAGATAATAAATATTTTAGGTTTTTCCCATCATATGGTCTGTGTTACAATTATTCAACTCCACCATTGTTGCACAGAAGTAGCCATGGAAATTATGTAAATGAATAAGTATGACTGTGTCCCAGTAAAATTTTATTTGTGGATATTGAAATTTGAATTTCATATGTAGTTCACATGCAATACAATATCATTCTTTTTTTGATTTTTTTTCCAACCATGTAAAAATATAAAAGCTATTGTTTGCTTGCCAGCCATACAAAGACAGGGAGCAGGTCATAGTTTGCCAACTTCTGTTCTAAATTTCTACTGGGGTGGTGGCTACCTGGGTACGTCCATCTGTAAAACTCATCAAACTACACTCTAGATCTTTATGTTTATTTTGTATTTAAATTTAGGTATACTCTAAAAGATATTTAAGAAAAGATTCACAGTTTGCATATGATAAAAATATGTATCTGTCAATCAATTCAAATGAGCTTTTCAGCATAGAAGTTTCTCTTCTGGGTTTGAATAAAGTGAGAGTTAGGTGGTTACTGTGTGGCCACTGGTGAGCTGGTTTTTGACTGCAGATAGGTTTTGCTTGACTTACAGGGTATTAAAAATGTATATTTGCATTTGACTACCCCTTGCCAGGAAGCCCTCTCTAGTTCACAGATCCCACCCATTCCCTATTGTCTTAATTGGGCCGCTTTCCTCCTTTTACTGTCAACCTCCTTACTATTTTATATGTAAGTTGTTTCCCCTAGAAGCAGTATATATTTGGACCTCTTACTCATTTTTATTCACTTGTATTCTATATTTTTTAGCATCTTTAAATCATTCGTGGAGCAATATGTGAGGGTGGGGACCTTGTCTGTTTTGCTCACCACTGTTGTCCCAGAGCTTAGCATAGTATAGTGTCTGCACACAGTAGGAGCTGAGTGAATGCTGTTAGGTATGTGAGTGAGCACACAGGTAATTAGTGTCCTTCTGACAATCCCCCCGATGCTCCTTCCTCACAAGAGAATTTTGGTAAGAACTGAGAAACAATGAGTTTGAGATAATATTATCTGGCAGGAAATCAGAGTGATAAAATAAATAGTTGTACCCTCCTAGGTGTGGATGATGGAAAGCGTAGATGGTAGCATGTGATCTAGACATGCACTGTCCGATATGGTTCACGTGTGGCTCTTTAAATTTAAATGAATTGAAAGAAAATAAAATTGAATTCCTCAGTTGCACTAAGCTCGTTTCAAGTGCTTAACACCACATGTGACTGGTGGCTACTATATGAGATGGCACAGGTAGAACAATTCCATCATCATAGAAACTTCCATTGGACAGCACTGAGCTAGACACATGTCATTTGTCCTAAATGATTACAGAAAACAGAAAAAGGGAACATTTATATAATTTCTAAATCTTCAATGTCAGATATTGACGTATAGGAGGAATTGGCATGCTATGGCCCCAAATGCAGCCTGTTTTTGTAAATAAAGTTTTATTGATACACAGCCATGCCCATTTATTTACACATTGTCTGGTGGCTTTTGCAAGTAAGTAGTTGCAACAGAGATCATATGACCCCCAAAGCGTAAAGTATTTACTATTTGTCCCTTTATGGAAAAAACTAGCTGACCCCTGATATATAGCATGAGATTGATTTATATTTATGGGGTTTATATTTGTTTAACTGTCTTCTGGCACAAACACTACCTGTATATAGAAAAAAAAAATGAAGGAAAATAAAGATCTTATTTTTCAACTCAGAAATAATCACTGTTAACATTTTAGCAAATATCCTTTTGGTCTTTTCCTCCTCTATGTCTGCATTTTTTATACTCTAAAATACATAATGTGTAAAATATTATGTTTTTCAAAATTGGGATCACAGGACACAAATCTTTTGAAATTGTTATTTCTAATTTCTATACTGTCTACTTTTTCATTCCCAGGATGAAATATTTTTAAATGGCTATTTTTTTCCTCTTATATGGTTCTATAATAAAAATAATTTCTTTAATCAATATCCTGTGGAGAGATATTTGGATTATTTATAGTTATTGCTGAATGCTAAATTTTCATTCTTTTTATCACTTCCAAGTATGTATCCTCTTTCACATTCTATTAGTGAGTAATTTTAAGTTCTTCAAAAACATTTTTTTTTTTTTAAAGATGACCGGTAAAGGGATCTTAACCCTTGGTGTTGTCAGCACCACACTCTCCCAAGTGAGCCACGGGCTGGCCCCCAAAACATTCTTTAACCTGTATTTCTCTAATTGTAAAAATCCAGGCAAACCAGTGTCTTTGAATCACTTTTAACTGACATTTGAAATGTAGCACGCTTTTACTGATAATTGTAATTGAATGCATTTTTTTCATACTATATGATTTTGCATTCAAGAATAAAATTTGACGTTTGTATTTGATGTTACAGTCAGATTTACCACAACTATTTAGATTTATCTCTATGGTTAGCTTGTTTTAGTGTGTATCACCAGTTCTTTTATATCTTGATTTCTTCATTCTTAAAATCTTAATTTTGTTTAATCTCTTGGTTGATTGAATTACATCAAGTGACTTTTTATTGAAGGAAATTTAGATGAGTAATATATATATTTTAGCCTTTCTGTATCTGAGGATAATTTTATGTTGTATTTACACGTAAAAGACAAATGGGCTTTTGACCTTAAAATTCTGTAGATCCTACTTAATTATTTTCTGGCCATTAGTGTTATAGAAGAGAAGTCTAAGGCTGACTCAATTATTTTTTCTTTCATAGGTAACCTGTTGTTTCTTATTTAAATGTTTGAAGGATATTTTCTTTATTCATATACTTTTTAAAAATTACAAAAATGAATCTAGGTGAAATGTCCCTTTTCATACATATATATACATATATACATAAATATATATACACACACACACACACACATATATATATATATATATATTTTTTTTTTTGGTTCATGGTGAATCCTATCAAACAGAACACAGCATATTCATTTTCTATGGTTTGAAAGTGTTCCCTAAAGTTCATGTGTTGGATACTTAATCCCCAATGCAACAGTGCTGGGAGGTAAGGCCTAATAACAGGTAAAATTAGGTCATGAAGGTTCTGCCCTCATGAATGGATTAGTGTCATTATTGCAGAAGTGGGTTAGTTATGTTGAGAGTGGACTTAAAAGGAAGTTTGGCCCCCACTTGCTCTCAAGCTCTTTTGCCCTTCTGCCTTCTGCCATGAGATGATGCAGCATGAAGGCCCTGGCCATATGCTGTCACCGTGCTCTTGGACTTCCCAGCCTCCAGAACCAAGAGCCAAATAAATTTCTGTTTATTATAAATTACTTATCTATGGTATTCTGTTACAGCAACAGAAAAGGAACTAAGACACTGTATTTCTTCAGCTTAATAGTGTTTCCCTTTATTTTTTATTATTGCTTTTGTTTTATTCTATTTCCTCTTTACATTTTATTATTTATTTTTCTTCTTCCATTTTTTCTTCTATATTGACTCTCATTGTTTTTATTTCTGCTACTGCATTTTGAGAAAGCATCTCAAGTTAGTCCTGTGATTCACTGATTTGACTTTTTATTTACTTGTTTATTAATTTTATTATCTTTATCACCGTCACTGTGGATGTATTACTGTTTTTGGCAATACAGCAGTCTTTCCTTACCTTACTCGTCTTTCTCTTCATATTATTCTGTTGTCTACTTTGTGTGTTTCTTTTTAATAGAAGGCTTGTCTTGTATCCTTTTAAATTTCAGCTTTTCTTTTCTTCTGTATCCCTAGGAAAAATGTTTTCAGAAGTACATTCTAGCTCTTAGTCTTCAAGATGATGTCCCCTTTCTCTGATCTGGCTGCATTTCCCTATAGACCCCGTGGTATTTATTGTCATTACTCTTTGAATGAGGCTAGATCTATATAGACTCGGAGTTCACCGCACAGTTTGTTGGTACTTAGAAACAACATGTGCATAAGGAAAACTTCAGTTTTCAGAATGCTCCACCCAGGTCCCTCTTGTCTCTGCTCTCCTTGCCCACAAAGCACTGCTTTGTGGAGATTACACTTCCTAGGATGCAATGCACCACAGGTAACTCATTTGTGTTATTTTGAGGGGGATACAGAAAGTCTCTGTTTCTGAAGGGGATATAGAAAGTTATGAGAAGACCACACTGTGGCCCCATGAAGGATCAGCACGTACACAATTTTCTGGTCCATACACCCCCTGACTTCTGAATAGGGAGGAAGGTGCAAGGTATAGTTTTATATCTTTTCAGCAGCGCCTCCTTTCTAATCTCTGCATTTTTTTGTTTCATAGAGGTGGGTCCTGCATATGGTACAAAGTGACATTTGGGTGCCTAGTTTAGTTTAGTTTAATACATAGTGGAAACTCTTCCTGGATTCTGGAATTAGACTGACCTCCAGGCTGGTTTTTGCTGAGGGGAGTTTTGGCATTTCTCAGTGCCATTATAGTCCTTCAGTGGGAAGTTAGGAGAGGCTGTGTTGGGTGGGTGACTACTAGCTCAATAATATTTTCAGCTAAATGCTTGACTTATTTTTTCTAGGTTATGATTTCCCAGGCGGCTACGTTGTTTATCACTTGATCACTCCTCCTTCCAAAGCCAGCAGCAGTAGCAGTGTTGAGATGCTCTGTGATTTCAGCTTTCTCTTTAATGGGCTTCTGCCTAGGCTTGCCTCTCAGTGGGCCACCGCTTTCTCTCCTCTCCGAACAGTTCAAGCCATATTTGAAAGGAACATTTAAAAACAAGGTTATATAGTGATTCCCTCAAATCTACAGTCCTTGGTGAGGAAGCATAAAAGAACTCTTATCTAGTAAGGGAAAAAGTGAATCTTTTTCTCCTAGAATGCTTTGGCTTGACAAAGGAATGACTAAGCTATTGGTGGTCCCACTGGCAACTCACAACTAAGAATTTTCTATTTGTCCTGTCGAAGTGAAAGACTTTCTGAGTCAAAAAGTTCAGTTTTGTGTTGAGGCCTTGCTATTTATTTTATAATTTAATTATGCAATGTAGTGACATCTTGGCTCAAGAGATATGGGTGGTTATGAGCAATTTTGAACAAAGTGGGAGATCAGTGAAGGAAAAAATGGTGTGAAAATGAGACGTGAGTTGCAGCTTCTATTTCATCACCAGAGCTCTTCCTAGGAAATAATTTTCTTATTGAGACATTAGTGGTAGGAGATGTTAATGTACGAATGCCAAGAGAGGGATTCCAATGAGGCTTGGTATTTATGGAAACATGTATTATTAATGAGAAATGTGAAGTTATTCACAGATATTTACACACAGCACTACTTACTGAAAAGCCCCAATGGTGACCTGATACTTTACTTCAAAGTTGGGAATGCAAGTCTAATCAGTGGATAAGCTCACTGTTCTTGCTTTACTCACAGGTTTTTATTCTGTGGTTGTGGCAGGAACAGGGAAGGATTAAGTGTGAATTTAACCCCAACTCACCGTGTTATCTTGGGGAATTCATATTATGTCTCTGGGCCTCCTTTCCTTACCTGTAGAAAAGGGACGTCTCAAAGACTCCTTCCAGCAACACTGTCTGATTTCTTGTTAAATGTGCTTTGTAAACACAAGGTGGCTTTTTTATGAGGTGGAAAGGTTTGCTTTTGTGTAGTCAGTCTACACTAACTAGCCCAGGAGCAGCGGGGATCTAGAATTATTTGTTGTGCTTGTTCTCTAGGGCATCCTAATGAGCTATGGCAAATTGGCGCTGTGGAATCTTTAGGCAAGTCCTGTTCTCCCAGTGATATGTCCTGAGATAGCACATTACGGAAATGAAGATGTGTTTTCATGGACTCTATGCTATGAAATATTTATGCCCTGCCTTTGGTTATAGAAAGTATTTTGCAGTGTAGGTCATCTCAGCAAAATGTTGCACTATGAGAACAGCTTCCTAAAGCCCCAGTGGATCTTTTTAGGGCAGGTGAACAAGACAGCCCTACAGAAAAGGCACTGTCAGGGTTAATACCTAAATATAAATGGATCATGCATGACTTAACCCTAAAAGAAGATGTGGTGTGAATAGAATTTGCAAGGCGTATAATTAACTCTTTTATATTAATGAGAAATGTAACCTCCAAAGATGTTAGCTGTCTCAGAATATAGTCTACTAAATTTTAACTGTTTCTTTCCTCCATATGGAGCAATGTTCCACTATTCAAATCTGCCTATGTACACAGGGAGTGAAAGGGCTAGATTTGCTGCTCCCTTTGTCTTGTCTTCCCTCTACAATGTACTTCTTTTGGGACAGTTTAATGCCATAACTATTTATTGGGTCTCTATACACCCTACTTGCCAATGTTCTGGCCACTCTGCTGGAGGCTGCAGAAATATATAAAATAATCTCTGCCTGCAAAAGACTGATTCATTTAGTTGGAGAGTTAAGACATGTCCTAAAGAAAGAAACAAATTAAAACAGCACACAATGAGATATATTTTATGTGCAATGTAGTTGAATTGTGATTTATATGATGTTGATAGTGAGTATGATCATGATTACAAAGAGTAAGATTTAATGCCAGCTGTGGGAGTTACAGAAAGCTTTTTGGGCACGTGGGATGTTAGCTGGACTATAAAAGATAGGCAAGATTTGGGCAAGTAGGAAAAGGGAAGAATTTGTGTGGCTCACTGGGTGAGGAGATTTACCAGCTGCTGGAAATAAAGGAAAGGCCCTTGAAAGCTGTATCAGCCAGAATAGACTAGGTTATGCTGCAACAAACAAGCCCAAATCTTAATGGCTTAACTCAACCAAAGTTTATTTTTCACTCAAGTTACAAGTCCACTGCAGGTTGGCTGAGGACTCTGTGTCACATTATTCTTTCTCAGGAGTGCAGGTTGACAGAGCCACCACTACCTGGAATGTCTCTAGTCACCATGATGGAGGAAGAGAGGGGAAAATCACACACTGACTCTTACAGACTTCCAGCTAGATGTGACACGTTTCTTCTTATATTTCATTGATCAAAAAAGATCGCATGTACATGCTTAACTTCAAGGGGAAGTATATTCCTTCTCTGTACCCAAAAGGAAGAGAACAGGAAATATCAGTGACTAGCTCTAAGAACACTGCTATGGTCTGAATGTATTCCCCCAAATTCATGTGTTGAAACTTAATCCCCATTGCGGGAGTATTAAGAGGTAGGGCCTTTTGGAAGGTGATTAAGTCATGAGGGCTCCACCCTCAAGAATGGATTAGTGCCTTGTAAAAGGGCTGAAGGGAACTAACTTAGGCCCTTTTCCTCTTGCACTGTTCCACCATGTGAGGACACAGCACTTGTCCCCTCCAAGGAACACAAGAACTAGGTGCCATCTTAGAAGCGGAGACCAGGCCCTTCCCAGACAACAAATGCTGGCACCTTGATCTTGGACTAAGACAAACACCAACAGCATATCCAAGGTGAGAAAGGCTGTGTGAAGTAGTGGACAGCACAGGACATTACAGACAGATGCACTTAGATTTGATTGTTCTGTCATTTACCAGCCAGCTGGCTGAACTTTGGCAAATTTCTTAACCTCAGAGACTGTCCATAGAATGAGGTAATTATTCTGATCTAACAAGGTTGGTGCAAGGATTACATGTACCAGTAAATTTTGATTTGTTGGTTATTGCCTCTCTCTACTGAAAGCTTTCTATTTTTTGTTCTAATCTCTCATGATACCCACTGAACCTCCTGCTCTTAGGTTCTAGAAAATATAGCTATAAATAATTTTTCCTTTCTTGCTTGAGCTAGCCCAAGTGTATTTCAGCCAAGGCCTCTGCTGGTCCATGGGGAGCAAAGCAGAAAAAGGCATCCCCTATAAGTGGGGCTGTGTGGTTTTGTGGGCCTGTGGGCATACAGTAACTTTTTGGGTGGATTAAGAAGATATTCTCTTTCTTTTGATAGCCCTGTGCCAGGATATATGGCTTGGTAGCAGAGCATGGGCCAAATTTCAGCCTCACTTTCCTCTTTGGGGGATACCCTTGTGCAGTGAATAACCTATACAACCATATATGGTGGCCCTGACTTTGGCTTCTTTTAACAGATTCCAGAGAAACAATACTCATCATCCACTTATTGTCTATCTTTTGCAAGAGGAGAAAGAACTTTTAAATGGTGCATCTATCTATTCTTGCAAAAGTATGCCACACAAAGGTTCCCAATATATGAATTCCCAAGAAAATAACTAAGAAGCATTATGCTCTTGTACTCTTAGAATATTCTCACTTTTCTGCTATGTTTTGAATCAATAGTATAGTTATTTATAAGTAATTCCCACTGATCTTAATGAATTTAATGAATAAAGAACGAGCATAATAACTGAGTTTAACTTCTTCAAGAAATAAGTTCCTATAAAAAAGAAGTTTGATATTAAACTTCCCCAAATATAGTATAATTAAATCACATTAATTCTCTTGGGTATAATGCAATTGTCTGTGCTGTGCATAGATAAGCTGAAAGCAAATTTCTGGTGTGCCTTTGAGAAGAATTTGCGTAACGTTAAAAATAACTCAGAGGAAGACAGGGTCAGTATTGAGATAGGATGAGATTAGAGGGGTGTTATATTTTGAAATACAGTATATATTTGGTCTTCACCCAGTTCTTGTCACTTTCTTGGCATACAATTCCTAAAATCCTTAGAATCTCCAAAGTGCTGTTTTTTTTGTATGCTAATGATTTGGCTGATGGCAGGCAGCTCCCAGGTAGCTTCAGGATGGAGGCTGGTCCCCTGAAAGACGAAGGCAGGATGAGAGAGTTGGGGCTTTTAGTCCTACCCGGGACTGAAGGCTAAGTTGATCATCAGTGGCCAATGTTTTAATCAATCATGTCTATGTAATGAAGCCTTCATACCCAAGAGGCTTGAGTTAGGAGAGCTTCTGGATAGGTGGACATGTGGAGGTTCCTGGAGAGTGGTGCACTGGGGAGAGCACTAAAGCTTCACATCCCTTCCCTTATGCCTTGCCCTATGCATCTCTTCATCTGTATCTATCCTTTGTAATATCCTTAATGATAAATGGGTAAACATGTTTCCATGAGTTCTGTGAGCTGCTCAGCAAATCAGTCAGACCCAAGGAAGAGGACTTGGTTGTGGACTGTGCTGGTTGCTCAGAAGTTCCTGGGGTCTGGGCTTGCAAGTGGCATCTGAAGTGGGGGACAATCTAGGAGACTGAGCCGTCAGCCTATGGGATCTGACATAGATAGTATTAAAATAGATTTGAATGGGAAGACATCCTGCTTGTGTCTGCTGCACGATTGCTTGGTATGTGGGGAAAAAGAAAACCCCACATATTTGGTCACAGAAGCCTGTCTTCTGTGTTGATTATTTTGATGTGAGAGCAGAAGAAAAACAATGAGTGGTTTTTCCTCTACCTAAAGGGGTAAAGTTGGGAAAGTATTGACCTCAGCTTTTCCCCTGTTCTGTGGGAGGAGAAGACCTCTTACAGGAGGCAATAATGAGATGGAAGGAAAATCACACTGTGTGGACACAAGGTCTACAATCTATGTGGGGGCACCTTCTTTGTATGCATTGACACTGTGAAAGTATGAATGGGATCACGGTTGGCTGAGTAAAGCCCCCCAAGATGTTCAAGGCATCCTAATCCCAGGAACCTATGAATTTGTTACTTTACGTGGCAAAAGGGATTTTGCATATGTGATTAAGTTATGGATTTTGAGATGGAGAGATAGTTTTGGATTATCTGGTGGGCACTATGTAACCGTAAGTGTCTTTATAAATGAAAGAGGAAGGCAGGAAAGTCTGAGTCAGAGAAGGAGAAATGACAGAAGCAGAAACTGGAGTGAGGCAGCCACAAATCCCAATTGGGGTAATTTGTTACAGAAACAATAGAGAACTATCCTAGGGAACAAAGATGGGGGCTTTTTGAGGATACAGCTATGAAGGGTGAGGGTGTGGACACAGTATCCTTGGGTCAATTCACCAGAGCAATTGCATTAGTTCATTCTCTGTCACTCATAACAAAATATCTGAAACCAGGTAATTTATAAAGAAATGAAATTTATTACTTACAGTTTTGGAGGCTGGGAAGTCCAAGGTCCAGGGAACACATTGGTAAGGACCTTCTTCTTGGTGGGAACTCTATAGAGTCCCTTGGCGACCAGAGTATCATATGGTGAGAATGGCAAGAGTGAGAGAGCTAATATGCTCACTTGCTCTCCTTATAAAGCCAACAGAACCACTCCTTGATAACCCACTAAACCATTGACTCTTTAGTGGATTAACCCATTCATGAGGGCCATCACGATCCAATCAACTCCCAAAGGCCCCAGCTTTCAAATACCATGATGGGATTTCCCATCCTCTTAACACTGTTGCAATGGGGATCAAGTTTCCCATACGTGAACTTTTGGGGGACACATTCAACCCATAGCAGCAGTAGTCAGCAAACTGGCCTGTGAGTCAAATCCAGCCCATGAGTTAAGAATGGTTTTTACATTTTTAAATGGTTGAAAAAAATGAAAAGAAGAATAATATTTTGTTATGCAAAAATTACATAAAATTCAAAACTTAGTGTCCATGAACCAAGTTTTTGTGGAACACAGCCATGCTTGTTCATGTACGTGTTGTCGATGGCCGCTCTTGCACCACTGAGTAGCAATCTACCACATCAACAAATGGCTACTCTTGTGTCATCTTGTTTCATTTACCCCCAGACCAAGCCCACTACCAGATTACTTTAAATTAAATCCTAGATGTCATATCATCACATTTGTGTATCCTGTAGTATGTATCTGTAAGTTTTTCTTAAACATAACCACAACACCATTAAAATATAATATTTTAAGAATGAGGAAGTAGAGTCAATGAGAGAGCAAAAATAAGGTGGGAAAATAGATAAAAGTAGGCACAATGCCCAGACATGATTTCAGGAGAATGTCATTCACAACAAGCTCAGGCCCAACATTGCATCTATTGTGTCATGAATGCAGATATGTGAGAAATTAGATTATTCTAAGTAAGAGCAAATTAGGCTGTTGAGAGGAAATATCAGATCAAACCTTGAAGCAAAGCCATAGGCATGGTGTTTCCAAAACCCTACTGGGTGAAGCAGTGAGCAGCAGGGCAGATTCATTTTAGCTAAAGTATCTTGAGCCCTGCAAGAAAGAGATGTGCCTAAGGTTTTGACTCTTCTGGCATCTCCAGTTGAGAGCCATCTATGTGCTTACTGCAGATAGGACCGGGAACTGTTTATTGCTCATTTTAGTCCCATCTCTAGATGTAGGTGGTAACCACAAATACCTGCCATCTTTCCACACCCAAGTATGGTGCCAAGTCATTGGAAAGAATAAAGAACTAAGGGTTGGTATATATTCCATGAAAGAAAATCAGTTTTTCTACTTGTTTTTGACTTAAGTATTTTGCCTACCCTTCCTCATAGGGTTGTGGTGAGCATCTAATGAAAGTGTGCATGTGAAAATATTTTATAAGTCAGAAAGTGTTATACTGATATAAGACTTGATATTAGATTGTACCAAATAGGGTATATTCTTATTTTCAACAAAATTTATTATGTACCTTCTGTGTTCTTAGCTGTGTTCTATGGATTCCTGGAGGACTATTAAGAAGCATTGGCAGGTGCTACAAATTCTCTTTCTTGTTATTAGTATTTTTGTTTTTCTTGTATGGCAGGGAAATCATATTTTATGTCACTCTGACCTGACTTTACTGCTGCTGACTATGGTTAATACATTTATGAAATGTAATCTAGTAAAGGGAAAAACAGACATTTTTCTTCCTGGAAAGTCCTGTATGTTTGCCACTTGCTATGAGCAATGGTGATGGAATTTTCAAATTCCTATAAATAGGGAACAACATTCTTGGCGGAAGGAGAGGAGCCTGGGGGGATAGAAACTTTGGTCAAGAATTTTGTTAGAAAAAGAGATAGAAAAAGAATACAAACTGCAAGCTTGATAATTTTGCCTGAGTGGAGTATTAGGGAATTGTGTATAGGGAGATTGCTGTAGTATACTGGCTTTGAATCCCAACAAATAACATCATCTACCCAAAGCATCAGCATCTGGCTTGACCCAGGATTGAGGCATATAAAATTAGTTATGGGGAAGCTTTAAAGAACAAAACATATGTAGTTTTGAAATTGGTATGGGATCCATTTGGTCAATGACTATTTATATGGGTGTGGTCAAATCAGACATGCTTGGAAGATTTGTTTTTCATAATTTACCACAACTCATTATAAATGGCAGAGTTGCACCAGTATGGGTATGGATTGACTTAAGAAAATCTGATATTTATAATCCTACAAATTTATAAACAGATGAATTAGGGGATGAATGTTTCCATTATAAAAGATATTCAAAATATGACTTGATTTGTAGATACGGTTTACCTACAAGTTTTCAGAAGTATATCTGGGAAAAGTAAAAATACACACATGCACATGCTCTACTGGGTTTAGATTCTGCACGAAGGTAGATGACCTGCTATGTCTCAGGATAACTATACCTGCTACAGGCTTGTCCTTACTGCACATAGCCAGCTCATTTAACAATCAAGGGCTACTTATTATTGAGAGAGGCATCCTTGTACTTCTTGCTGGGTATGCTAAGAATACAAAGCTCTGACCATTCTTTACTTGGTCATTTCTCGGAGTTATGCTTACAATGAGCAGACTTGAGGGATATGGTGATGTTTCTCTTTGGGATAAAGGACAGGTTTGCTTCTTGCTTGCTATAAAACAGCATGTTCCCTAAGCTTAGTGTCCCTTATCCATGCTGCAAACCCACTGCCTGTATAGTATCCATCTGGGCCCATGTCACGGCTACAATGGACTTGGTGGCAAGGGAAACTGACACACATGCTGATGCTCATGCTTCTTACTGTGCCATGAGTAACAAAGTCTTTTGTCTCTGACCCAGGAGTCTCAGGTCTTCTGCCAGCATTCATGAGACAATAACAAGCCAACTTATTAGCCTGTGAATAGGGTAAAATCAAATCTCAGATCTGACACTTTTTTTCAATTTAACTGTGCTGGGTCTACATCTGTGGATTTTGGGTTATCTGGGCATTCTGTGGACTTGACATAAAAGGCATCAACTACTTTATTTTCACGTCTTTTATTTTCTTAGGACTGCATGCTAAAATTGTAGCTACTATTTTATTTTCTTAGAGCTAAGCTACAGCAGCTGGTGTTTGGCTTAAATTGTTGTTGTTGTTGTTGTTGTTGTTTTCTTTTATATCTAGAAAGGGAAAATTGTTGGTACTATTGAACTGACGTCATATTCTCCAACTGCAACTCTTGATTACACATGGAAGGAAAAAACTGATGAATACTGATGAATCTCCACATTGAGCGAAGGGAAATGGGACTGAACCTGTATGCAGAACTGATGAACTGATTGCATATATAAAATGCATATTTTAAAGGTTTCTTTAAAATGCTCTTGTGCTGTGTGTGTGGGTTACATGTTACTAGGATGTAACTACCTGGACCATGTGAGAGATGGTGCTTTGTGTTCTCAGCATTAGAAGAATTGTAGCTCTGAGAATAGGCTTCTCTTGTGCTCTTCCTAGTTGGATTCAGATGCCTCTTCTCTTAAATGGGTTTCTCTTCTACCAGAACATCTGGGAAACAAAAGACACTAGCTTGAGGTAGAATATATATGTGGATATATGTGGGCATAAGTATGGGTAAATTTGTAGATCTGATTTGACGCATGTATTTGTGAATAGATATGGCAATGATCTGGATTTGTTTTAGGTGAACATGTAGAAATTATCCAAATGGATGTCTTTCCCTCTAAATCATCACCTTGGGAGTCTTTGTGTTATTGCCAATATCATAGCTCAAACTTTCCTGTTATTCCTCTTGTGGGGATGCATTCCGAGTCTGAGGTCCTTTGTGCTTTTTTCTTTTATTTGCCAAAAATCATTTGCAGCCAGTTCTATTAGTAAAGTGGGTAATCAAAAGGGGTTAAAAAAAAACTAAGACAAGTAATAAAATTTATTTCTTGAGTGATTTGCCAAAGGACCCCAAAGGCTACTGCCAAGCAAATTTCCAGAAACTCTTTAGGTAATGACCATCACTAGGACTAATAATTGTATGGCTTTCCAAAGTGTCAGCTATGATGGGTCCAATGCATGTGTTCATCCTTCACATTTAGCTTGCACGATCTGATTAGAATTTGTCCCAACCAGTTGGTTTTTACTATTCAATTCATTGCTTTAAGCTCTGTGAAAAGCCAGTTCCTTTAATAGCTGTGAAACTATTCTAATGACTGGTGACATGTTGATCTCAAAATTCTGCCATGTTTCTGGAGACCTGACTGTTCTTCACTTTCATTATTATAGAGCAGATGCAGGGAACGTGGACATCATCAGTCCAGTGTTTTCCAAATTTCAGTCATTTTGTGTTGCTTCACCCCTCAGCCCTAGAGATGGCCAGGGGATCTCCCTGGGGGGAGTGATTGATCTGCCCTCCAACCCAGCCCTGTAGAAAGGACACTCAGACGTGGCAGGGGTTCCGTCAAGCAGTTCCATTTATTGTTTGTTAAGCAAGCTTATTTAAGCTTTGCCAGTGGGGGGGAGTTCCCTCCACCCAGCCAATCAGGGTAAAGATCACGCGGTCAAGCATGGGGGTTCCTTAAGCTATACTAAGCAATCATGCCTTAATCAGGAGCGGGGAAAACCAGGGCTGCCAATGGAATTAAACAAAAACAAAATGCGGAACCCAGCTGTCCCCTCCCACCTTGCTTCCTCTTGGCGCCATCTTTAGGTGGCCTCATGGAGAGGGCCTTCCCTAAATCGCCATTTTGGCATTACTGAATTGCATGTGAGCCCAACATTGTGTCATGATTTTTCAGTGTATGTGTGCCAACTGTGTTATTTATTTTTCTAAAAGTAACTCACTTGAAAAAAATCATAAATTTATTTAAAAAGAAAACTTTGTATTACTACTATAAAACCCACTTGACATGAATAAAAGATAAACATAAAATAAATACACCAAAAATAATATTATTAAATTCTAACTAGATACTGATTCTCTGAACCTGAGTTCTGCTTCTTGTTTGCTAAGAGGGGAGATTAGCAAGTGTTGGAGAGATGTTAAAGGCATATTAAGTCAGGTGAATTACTGCACCTGAATCTGTTTATGCCTGCCTGTATCCAAACACTTGGGTAGTCCCCTCTCACAGAGTCTGCTCTTGACCATGTGACTTGCTTTGACCAATGGACAATAGCAAATGTCACGCTGGAAGGGACTTGAAAAGTGCTTGCACATTGGGGCTTTCCTTTCCTTGATGTTCTTGGAAACTTTATCAGCAAATGAACAAGCCCAGGCTAGCCTGCTGAATAATGAGAGACACATGATCTAGTCACCCCATCACTCCAGCCAACAGCCAACCAATGACCTGACATGTGACCAGCTACCCCTAATCAATCTGCCAGCTGTAATAGTAAGCCCAGCCAAGATCAGCTGAGCATGACCCAGATCAGCACCAATAGACCCTAGACATAAGAGCAGTAATAAATGATTGTTGTGTCGCTAAAGCACTTCAGGGCAGTTTGTTATTCAGCAAAAGCTAACTTAGACCCCAAACTAAGATTGGTGTCATGCAATTCACAGTATAACATTTTTAGTACAATTTCTTCTGTGTTGGTTTTGAGTACAACCACGTGGTCTGCAACTAATGATACTTCAGGAAACACTGATCCAGTCCAAGTCCCACCTATTAGGTTTAACAACTGAAGGCTCAAAGAGGTGAGGTGACTTTACCCAGACTTCACAGTTGTCAAGTGTTATCTTTGTCACTGGCTCTCAGGTCTTACATGTGTAATTTGAGTTTATTTCCAGAGCATTTTGCTGCCTCCAGGATTGGTGTGTTTAATCATATTAAAGCAATGAGTAGGGTTTTGGGGAATTATTGTGTCAGCTTATGTTATCTTTAGCTTCTCATGAAGGGAGCAGGAATCAAGTTAACCCACAGGATTGAAAAAATTATTAAAAAATTTTTTGGATTATCTTGTGTTGTGGATTGAATTGTGTCCCTGACCCCCGAGTCCCCAAAGATATGCTGAAGTCCTCGCCCCAGTACCGGTAAATGTGACCTTATTTGGAAATAAAATCTTTGTAGATGTAATGAAGTTAAGATGAGGTCATGCTGGATTAGGGTGAGCCCTAGCTCCAATGTGTCCTTATAGGAGAGAGAGCTGTGGACACAGAAACATGCAGGAGGGAAAACACCCACCTGAAGATGGAGGGAGAGATTAGAATTATCCCGCCACAAACCAAGGAATGCCAAGGCTTGGCAGCAACCACCAGACACTAGAAAGAAGCAAGAAAGCTTTCTTCCCTACAGTCTTCAAAGAGAATATGGCCCTGCCTTGATTTCAGACTTCTAGCCTTTGGGACTGTGAGAGAATACATTTCTGTTGTTTTAAGCCAACCCAGTGTTGAGTACTTTGTTACAGCCACCTAGGACACTAATGCCGCTTGCTTGTTCATTTTTGTTTTGAATTGTATTCTACCTACATATGGGCAGTAGAGAAATTGACACACAAAATAGAAAGGCCAGGGATTTAAAAATAAAAACCAACACTGTCCATCCATTAAAAAACAAGCCACCACACAGATGTATCAAAACGTCAGATTGTACCCATAAGTATGTACAATTACAATGTGTCAATTAAAATAAAAATAAATAAATAAATTAATTAATTAATAAGCCACTGAGCAGAAAATGCCTGTGTGGCTGAGAGCTGTGTATGTGTAGGTGACAGAAGTAGAGTTTGGTCTCGGGTTTCTTTCCATCAAAGAAGGAGACAACCGGGCCATCCCATTCCCTTCGGGCCACTCTGTCTCAGACCTTGTGCAGCAGAGCGAGTCTATCAGGTAGAATCTTTTCCAGAGTTCATCATAAATATAGAAATTCATTCTTGAATTTCTGTGGGCGAGTTAATATTCACGAAAGAATTCTCTGTAAATTCATTTTATTGGGGGCGTGACAAACATCTATATCTCCTGTCAGTGAAACCATCTTCTAGGAGTGAAGACAGATGCACCCAGAGTTGACATCACCTCCCTCCTGCCTGCTAATTGTGTTGAGGTCCTGAGGCTGGTCTCTCCTCTCACAGTCAGCAGTGCTGGTGCTCAGTGCATTAACACCTTGGGCTCTTTCAGCCGTCAGCAGCACCTCCTTTTCTTGGTTGCATTAGTCATAATCCACTTAAAGTCATTTGCATTTTGAAATCCTTATTCTGCTGCATCCAAGTATTAACAGGGGGAGGGGTGCAGGGCAGCTGCACCAAAGTAATGTGCTTGGCTTCTGAAAACCTCTACCAGATAATCCAGAAAAATTTGCCACTATGGGGACCCCAATTTGTCTAACTGTCCTTTTTTCTGACAGATGCTGGGGTCATATCCTTAGACTTTTATATTTGTTGCTCTCATTTGGTTAATCCTATTAGTGACTTATTCCAGACATGAAAGTCATTTGCTATTAAAAACAATGGCTGTTATTTCAAAAGGAAAATCCCAAGGCCTCCTTTCCTTCTGAATGTCCTGTCATCGGCAGAGTCCGGATGCTCAAATCGAAAATGCTGCTTTGCATTAACTGTCTTCTATCCAGGAGTACCTCTGTAGTACTTGTATTTGGGAAATAATGCCTTATAGTGGAGAAGAAAAAGAAGCCATCATTAACACAGGGGATGGGATGAGTGTGAAAATGTCCCTCCAGCTAGATCTGGATGGCACAACCAAGTCTGATGCCAACCCAGAAAATTGGGCTGGTGAGTTTGTCAGTGACTCCCAGCTGCCTCTGAATAGTCTTTCACCCCTTGTTCCTCAAGTGTTAATTTCCTGGGGCCGCCAATGAACCCATCTGCAAAGGTGAATTTCTCAGCTTCCCTGCAGCTAGGTGGCTATGTGACATAATTCTGACCAGTAACATATAATTAGAAGTCTTCTGGGGATTTCTGGGAAAATTTTGCTTTCCCAGTGTAGACAATCTTTCCTTGCTCTTTCTGGACCCATTCATCTTCCTCCTGCCTGCAAGACCTATGAAATATCTGGAACTGGAACAGACATCTTGCAACCATGTGGCAAAGGCCAAGAGAATTGCAGAGATCTTGCCCTGATGCACTTAGCTGCCAAATCAACCCCAGAAACCTTTTACCTCTGGACTTCTTTCATGAAGAAAAATGATCTCCATTCTATCCATATCACCATCAAGTGGGCTTTCTGTTACATGTAGCCAAACTTGATTCTGGGGTGGGGTTTCAGAGTCCAGTGTGCTACTGATGTCTTGGGTTAAAGAGATATCTGGAGCTGGAAGGAAATATGAGCTGGGCTGGAAGGGGAAGCCCAGCAGAGCAGAGATCCCTGGTGTTCCCCATGAGCATGTCAGCCTGGGCCTTTTCTCACATTCTCAGTTCACCCTATGGCTTATGGTTTTATTGGTGTCCTGGACAACTTGTCAGACAGATTGCCTGGGTTTCTGTGCCCTTTGGGGGGATTTTATTTAATGAACAACTGCTTTCTTCATTTCCTCACTAATTTTCCATTGCCTGAGAGCAAAAGGAAGCTCTGACTGAGATAATGATGTCCTAGTGCCCCTTGGTAAATACCTGTGTAC
Source organism: Cynocephalus volans (assembly GCF_027409185.1). Lineage (NCBI taxonomy): Eukaryota > Metazoa > Chordata > Mammalia > Dermoptera > Cynocephalidae > Cynocephalus > Cynocephalus volans. The sequence goes on from NC_084460.1 coordinate 283,549,407, forward strand.
CTCGAAGTGAATTGGGAAGGGGCAGGATACATTTCTACGAATTGAAAATGTCATTTTGTATACAAGAAGTCACTCCCATTAAGGACAAACACACTCACAAAAACCAGAAACGTGGCTGGACCGGATCATCTCTTTTCCCCACACACTTTTTAGGTAAGTTACTTTTAAAAAATTTGTTTCAGAATGTTCAAGTAATTATTTACCATCGCCATCTGAAAATTGGTAGTCTACTGGGGTCTCTTGAAGTAATTCTTCTGGTCTGGGGGTGTCTAGTGTCAGTGCTGGGGTGGGGGGTGCTAATCATACTACCGCATGGTGGGGAGCTCTGTGCTGGCTCCTGGCTTTGAGGAGAGGTCTCTGTGGAACCCCCTCATGGCCTTGGACCCAGACTTAGAGAAAGACAGCTGGTGTGGGCAGGGCTCCAGGGGGCAAAGGGACAAAGCTCCTTACAAGGAGAGAAGGGAATGTCACTCTGGATTCACTCTCACCATCTCTCTGGCTAGGCCCAGGGACTTCTGGTTTACTTTTTATTGCCCTGGCTATACTTTTCACACAGCTTGACACAAAATGCACCTCCTTAGACAACAAGTAGGAGGCAGGACAGTGCAATGATTCAGAACCTAGTCTCAAGCTCCTGTGAGGTCTGGGTTCTTCTCTAGTTCTACCATTTATATGCTGGCTGGCATTGGGTAAGTTACTTGGACTCTCTGAGCCTTGATTTTCCTATCAATAAAGTTAATTATTAACAGTATCTCCTGTTGCTGCATAATAAAAAACCACAAAATCTCAGTGGCGTCCAACAATAAGCATTTATTTCTCACTCACAGTGCTGCTGGTCAACTGGGGAACGTTTCATCAGAGTGTAGAAGAGCCAGCCTTGGACCCTGTATTAGTCTGTTTCTGTTGCTTATAACAAAATACTTGGAACTGGGTAATTTAGAAAGAAAACAAAATTTATTGCTTACAGTTTCAGAGGCTAGGAAGTCCAAAGGCCAGGGAACACATCTGGTGAAGGCTTTCTTTAGTGGTGACTTTCACATTGTGAAATGGCAGAGCAGAGAGAGCAGAGCCTAACCTCCTCATGAACTCTCCTTTTAAAGTCCCCAGAACCACACCCCTGACCTCTATTTTTAATCCATTCACTATAGTATGGTCCTACAATCCAATCACCTCTTCAAGGCCCCACCTTTTAATTACCATAATAGGATTTCCCACCCTCAACAGTTACAATGGGGGTTAAGTTTTGGGGAGATATTCAACCCAAGGAAGACCCAGGTGGTGGGTCTGCTCCATGTGGGTTATTCCGGAGCCCCGGCTGGAGGGCAGTGGCTACTGGAGCATGCTCTTCCCACTCATCGTGGAGTTCTGAGGCTTCCAGATGGCTGAGCAGGAACCCATGATGCACCTTACCCTTGCAACTCATGCACCATCACTTCTGCCATTCCATTGGCCAAAGCAGGTGACATGGCCAAGTCTCCTGTCTATAGGGTGGGAAATATATTCCTGCTATTCAGGAAGGTGGGAAGTGAATATTTACTGAACAAAAATCTAACTAGCACTCCCAGCAGAAACAGATGTTTTGGAGACTTAATGAGATAACAATGCGAAGCATTGAGCATGGAACTCTGAACATAATAAATACTCATGAAACAACTGTTCTTGCCATTGCTGCTGCTATGTCTATTACTACTATACCCCTGCCCTCAGCATGGAGAGATGGGGCTCTGGAGAGGAATGTACGTGAACAGGCTATGCACCATTCAAGGCCTTGCTGGTGTGGAGATCACAGCTCTGTCTCCTTGACTCCAGAAGTAGTGTTCTTCCCTTAGACCTCAAATGGGCCCATTCAAACTTCTGAAAACTTCAGCTCATTGTGATGCTTAGTTACTTTTGAACATCCTATTACATTTAGAGCACATTCATGCCCATTCTCACTTGACCCTCTTGGTTATCCTCTAAAGCAAACTCAGAAGCCATTGTCACTGTCATTTTATGGAAACAGGTTGGGTTGATCCAGGGTGACGTCTGTTCCTTTGACCTTCCAGTCTAGAGCTGGGATGGCAAAGTGTCATTTTCATAACAAGGGCATTAGTCGAGGTTTGTAGGAATCGACCATAAATATTCGAAACTTCAGTATTTATTTTTTCATTCATTCATTCATTCACTCATTTAACAAAGCAGACATTTATGGAGTCCTGTCTTGTGTTCCACAAGCTCGTTATGGCGAGTGCCTTAGATATGTCCTGTAAGGAAGGAGGGCTCAGAAGACTCTGTGGTAACTCCAGGCCCACCTGGGGCCCAGATGTTGGCAAGGAGTTGGTGGTGAGGGCCAGAGTCAGGAAGCCTGGGCTTGCAGATGGCTCCTGTGTTGCTCATTGCTATGTGTCCTTCAAGAGCCATATGCAGTCTCCTCCCGCATCCCCCTAGAACACCACTAGGTCCAACTAAACCACTCTTTCAGGATGCATTGGAGCAGTTCAGGGTCCCAACAGGGTTCCCAGACATCTCCAATTCCTCAGGACCACACGTTAACCTACTTGGACTTGCACATGGCCCCCTAGTCTAATAAGAACCCGTGACGATGGGGCAGCAAGGTCTGATGCCTTAAGTTGGGGGTCAGGAGTCTGGGCTGCTGCATTGACTCTGTGGCCATTGGAAGCTCAGAAGTCTATCCAACCACACTCTCTTCCACTCCTTTTCATGTTCCTGTCTCTAAGATGGAACTTGGGATGCATTACATGCAGATGGTCTTGATTAATTAGTTCCTTATTCTCAAGCCTTAGCTAAATCTTGTAACAACTTAAACCTATGAGGTAGACAAGGACTATTTATCCCCATTCTACAGATGAAGAGACAGGCTCAGAGAGACTAAGTGACTTGTCCACTAGACTCCCCGCTGAGCTTACAGCCCCTTCTGTTCTTCATATTCCATAATACATTTTAATTCACAAACACCCACTATGTGTTGTCCTTGCGACACCCCAAGCTTGCCAGTACTTACCTGCCAGTGGTGTTGTGAGGAGGCCTAAGGCAGGAACAAACAAGGAATGAGAATTTTTCCTTGTCCTTCTCAGGGAATTCTGATCATTCACCATAACTTCTTTGGCTCCCAACCATCCCACAACCCTGGATTTTGCCGGGGAAAGAAGGACTCATTCAGGATGTAAGCCTGTTCGATCCATTCATGTCTTGGGTTGGCCTGGATTCAATAGGCTGTGCCCATTCTATTGGGTGGGCACCCTTACATCTCCACCAGTCCTGGCTCCTTGGCCTTTGGTCATCTTTGGCCTCAGCCTGCTGTGGACCTGAGGTTTCTTGCTTGCTTTGTCAGTCTCCCTCCTATGCTTTTGTTGAAGGTCTTGACTTCAGAAGTTCAGGACCTTTCACAAATAACATAAGTATCTGGGCTGCCTGGAGTGTCCCCTCTGTGCCAACACTCCACTAAGTGCTTTATATCTGATATTTGCTGTGAGTTGAATCCCCATACTCCTATGATATAAATGTCATTCATGCAGACAAGGAAACTACGAAGCTGGGAAAGGCTATGTATCTTTCTCAGGATTACAGAGCTGGTAAATAAAACTAACTCCTTCCATGCCATAATACTGTCTCATCAATAATAGCTGCTGATATGGGCCAGGAGCTTCTTATACATTATTTTCCATCCTCATAACAACTCTGCCTTTTCATCCTCTTTATTTACCAGGTGATGGAATTGAGATACAGAGACGTTAAGTAACTTACCCTAGGTCACACAGCTAATACCTTATAGTTTTGAGATTCAAGCCTGGGGCTGTCAGACTCCCAAGATCCTCTTTTATTCCCTTTCTTCCTGGGACCTCTTGGACTTCCCCATGATCTCACCAAGTCCTTCTCAAATACCTGCATGTGGTAGAAGTCTGCTTACAAGAACCCCATCCCAAGTCCTGGTGGTTTGTGGGCTGATTGCAAGAATGTGTGACTCTCATATTTTCTTTTTAAGCATCTCCTGTTGGTGCCACTTCCTTTTCTAGCCATTGACTTCCTGAGTCTTTGGTCAACAGTTGTTGTTCCAAGCACTGACTCTCCTTTGGATGGGCCCTTCTGACCTGTACCCTAACTCCTTCAAACCGTTTGAGTGCATGCCTTCATGAAGGACACCACTGGGCACCAGAAGCTCCAGAAAGTGAACCAGGGTTTTGTCTGGACTCCAGCCCAAGTCCAGAATATGCAGCCAAAATAAATGACTAGAAAAGGGTATGAGCTCATTACAACCTATAGCACCATTGCTGTAGTTTATTTCCTGTCTTCGAAAAAACTACTTATTTCTTCTGACAACTCCCCAACTCCCTCACATAAACACAGATGATCAGGGCCAAAATCTATTAGGGCAAAACACACCCAGCTCACCCTGGCTATGAAGATGGCTAGACTTTGTGCGTCTTCTAATCTGATTACATTTCCAGTCCAAGCCACCTTCATTCCTCACCTCTTAATTGTTTCACCTGCTTCTACCTCTACAATCTATTCTTTACTCAGCAGCCACCCTGATCCTTCTAAACTGTGAGTCTGATCATGTCACTCTTCTGCTCAATGTCCCCTAATGGCTTCTCATGTTCTTCACAGGAAAGTCAGAGTCCTTGCAGTGGCCTCTAATGATCTAGGGCAGGGGCCAGCACATTTTTTCTGTAAAAGTCCAGGTAGTAAACATTTTTGTCTTGCAGCCACAAACAATAAGCATTTATTTCTCACTCACGGGGCTGCTGGTCAGCTGGGGCATGCTTCTTCGGATTGCAGAAGAGTGACCGTTGGACTGAGGTGGTCAGTCTGCTCCATGTGGGTTATTCTGGAGCCCAGGCTGCAGGGCGGTGGCTACTGGAGCATGTTCTCACTCATTGTGGAGTTCTGAGGCTTCCAGATGGTTGAGCGGGAAACTGTGATGCTTCTTATGCTTGCAACTCATGCACTGTCTGCCATTCCACTGTCCAGGGCAGGTTATGTGGCCAAGGCCCCCATCTATAGAGTGGAAAATATATTCCCGCTATGGAGGGAAGTGAGAATTGAATATGTACTGCACAAAAATCTAATTACGACTCCCACCCAGCAGAAACAGATGTTTCGGAGACTTAGTGAGATAAGGACGAAAGATTTGTGGCAACTAGTCACCTCTGCCGTAGCAGGAAAGTACCATCGACAATACATGAATGAATGGGCGTGGCTGTCCTAATAGAACTTTATTTACAAAAACAGGAGCTAGGTTGGCTTGGCCCATGGGATGTAATTTGCTGACCTCTGCTCTCATTGATTTGGCTTTGGTACCTTTTGGCCCATGTTGTCTCCTGCTTTTCCCCTCTGCTTCAGCCCCATTGATCTCTAGAAACACATCAAGCTTTTGCCTGGGCCTTTATATCAACTGTTTAATCTAGAATGTTCTTTCTCTATGTCTCTTGGTGGCTCATTTTCTCATTTCCTTCAGGTTTCTGCTTAAATGTCATTACAGAGAGCTCTCCCTGACTACCTTATTTGAAATAGCAACTCTTCTCATTTTCTTTGCACCCCCATGCTCCTCACTCTGCTTTATTTTGCTTGATAGTCCTTGTTACCACATAACATATTTATTTATTGGATGAATAAATGATTCCTTCGGCAAATATCAATGAGTACCTCCTTAATGCTAGGCAACTCTCTGGGTGCTAGAATTCCATAAAAACCAAAAAAGACAAAGGCCTTGCTATCATTGGACTTAGTAGTGAAAATAAATCTAAATGTGGTAGATAGAGATAGGTGATATGGAGAAAATTACACTGAGTAAGGGGACATGTTGCCAGGGCTCACCTTTCCGTTTCTCTCTCGTCTCAGTTTTTGTCTTCCACCTGGCATCCTCGCTAAAGTTTCCTGAGTTATAACAACAGGGATGTTAGCTCCCCATGCTCAGCTTAGAGGCTGATGTTGCAGAGCTGGAGCATCTGACAAAATCCCAATGCCAAGAGGGGGCGCCACAGACTTGGGAGAACGGGCTGTGCAAAGAAAGAGATGTGATAGAGGCGGGGGCAGCCCAGCTTCTGAGCAGGATGGAAAGGGTGGTGAAGGCTGCAACAGAGGGACAGGGAAGTTGGAAGTTGTGGGAGGTAACAGGATCTGAGTACAACGGCCTGCACCACAAGTGTTTTTCATGGAGCGCTGCCTAAACTACAAGGCATTACTGAACAATGCACTTCTAAGTTAAATGCTTAATAAATCAGCCAGGCATGCATTATTATGCCGCAACGGAGCCCTTGTGTCTTAATGCTCACGATACAGCACAGAATCTGGGTCGGGCTTTCTATCATCTTGGACATGTGGCAGGAACTGGCCTAGCTCTAATTACACTACAGGGGAATGGATTCATTTGTGTCTTGGCAGAGTGACTCACTCTGATTGGCATTTAGATCAAAGGGGCCTTACCTAGACTCACAGGCTCAGAGAATGCTAGACCTTGGAAGAGACCTTAGAGGTGATCCTAGTCCAATCCACTAATACTACAGATGGGAAAAATGAGCCTCATAGAGAGGAAGTTACTTGCCCAACTTCCTTCCAAGGTAGGTGGCACTTGGGGCCACAAGTCAGGGTACTGATTCTGAGACAGATTCTTGCTTTACTATCCCAGGCAGATTCTCAGAACAGACACCACTGCCCTTCCCACACCTGCAGCAGATTTCATGGCCAGTGACATCCTTCTCTCATCTAACTCTGAAGCTAAAGACCGACCAGAAGAAGCTGTGCCTCATTTACTTGAACACAAATGGCAAGCAGTTCAAAAAACAACAGACTTCCATATTTTATGGATTCCTAGAGACTCAGCGAACTCATGCTCCCAGATTAAAGGAAAGAGGAAAATCATACCCTTCTTGCTGAGCTATGCTGCCTGCTTGTTTCCTGGCACCCCAGCATTCTCCAGAGTGGAGACAGCCAAGTATGACAGCTGGAGAGTGTTATCACTTGACGGTTTGCATTCTGGCTTTTATGTTTGATTTACATAGATCTGCATACTGTATGCTCTGGGCATTGTTTTCTGTTTCTTTCCATTCTTTCAGCCTCTCTTCTCCGAGCTCACTTGGTACTTTGACTTCCTTAGCTCCGCTGAGTGAGAGGAGAGCTTGGCCAGAGTTTCATCTGGAGAAACATCTGGAAGTTCCAGCTCAGCAGAGGAGGCTCTGGGGCAGAGTGGCTGCTGAGGTCAGTGACATGTCAGTCCTGTGGCCATCAGTTCCCTGAAGGTTTGGTGGTAAAGTCTTCTTATTGCAGTCCTTATCTGTCTCTGGTATCCAGGGCCAACTGTATTTGTAAGTGTCCTGGATGTAGTCCATGTGATCAGAGTGACTCTCAGTGTGTTGGAGCAAAGTGGTAACTTCAAGATGCCATGGAAGAGATGGCCACTTTTTGGTCACCCAGATCAGTCCAAGTTGAGAAGTAGTCCCAGGGGAGAAATGCAAATTAAAACCAAAATAAAACTCTATACTAGTGGGTTGAAAAGACTGATAATACTAAGAGTTGACAAGAATGTGGGTCAAATAGAACTCATACATAGCTAGTAGGAGTATACATTGGTACAATCACTTTAGAAAATCATGTGACAGGACCTTCTAGGGGCAAAATATGCCTCTCCTATGACCCAGCCATTGTACTCTGAGGTCTTTCTCCAAGGGAAGTGTGCACACATGTCTGCCAAAACACACATACATGAATGTTCATAGCAGCCTCATTCATGAGAGTAAAATATTGGAAACTACCCAAGCGGATGAGTAAATTGCATATATTCATACAGTGGAATAGTGCATGACAACAAAAAAGAATGATCTACTTATACATGCAAAAGCATGGACGGGTCTCACAGATGTAATATGCAGCAGAAGAAAACAGACACAGAAGAGTCCGTATTGTAACATTCCATTTACACTTATATGAAGTTCAAGTACAGGCGAAGCTAGTCTATGGTGACAGAAGTCAGAATTGTGGTTACGTCTGGGGAAGGGAATGGACTAGGAAGGAGCATGGGGGAATCTTTTGGAGTGATGGAATCTTTTTACCATCAATACGTAAAAATTCATTGATTCACTTAAGATTTATGCACTTTACAGTGTGTTTGTACCTCAATAAAACTGAATGAGAAAAAAAGGGACTTGGGTAAGAAAGTTTCCAGGGTCATTCTGGTAACATGTCCCATGTATCTGACTTCTAGGACTTGGCCTCTATTTCCAGACTCCTGATACCAGCTTGCTGTATGGACGATGCTCTTCAGCATCTCCCGATATCAGCTTTGCTACTTGGCTACGAGCTTGATGTTCAAATATGCCCTAAGCCTGTCACCAGCCTCTGGCATTTTTACAATATATGTACTTCAGGTTTGCCCAAATTCCAGTTGAGCTGATGCTGGCAGAGTTTGCCTGTACCAAAATAGCTCTTCCATGGCCTGCTTTCCCCACTCTCCGGCCCCCTAACTCCAGCACTTTGTACTCATGATGAGATGGGCCCAGGAACTCCTCACATCATATCCTCCATCAGCTGCCCACTGCTGCCACAAACTCCAAGGGGCACTTGCAGAAGGAACAGTTCAGGTCAGTGTACACTGTGTTACTGGCTGGACCACAAACCCTGGGGAATCTCAGTGAGAAGGACTGCAAAAAGCCAACTGGACTGCTTTGGCTGAGCTGGAGGCTGCCTTAAGGACTAGAAACAGGCCATCTTGCATTTTCTCCTCTAGGCTAGGATGGCAGATACTTCGCATATGGGCTCACCTGTTGTTTTAGTCTGTTTGTGTTGCTATAACAGAAATACCTGAGACTGGGTAATTTATAAGGAAAAGAGGTTTATTTAGCTTACCATTCTGGGACAGCTGCATCTGGCATGGGCCTCAGGCTGTTTCTACTCATGGTGGAAAGTGGCAGGCAGCTGGCGGGTACAAGCAGATCACATGGCGAGAGGAAGCAAGAGAGAGAGAGAAGGTGCCAGGTCTTTTTAAGCAATGAGCTCTCGTGGGAACTAATTGAGCAAGAACTCACTCACTACCCATCCTCCCCCAGGGAGAGCATGAATCCATTCTTGAGGGATCCGCCCCATGACTCAATCAGTTTCCAACACTGCCACATTGGAGATCAAATTTCCACATGACTTTTGGAGGAGACAACACATCCGAACTCCATCACCCGTCCTTGGCAGATACTGTCCTTCCTATCCCATGGTAGACATTAATAATCAATTACAGCACTTTTCTAATAAGACTGGATGGAAAAGTACTCCAAAGAAACACAAAAGGCAAAGTATGTGCTTAAGCTTCTGGAGAAGAACTTCCCACTTAAGGCCGGGGCAGCACATATTCCCAAACAAAAAGCAACTGTAGGTCTATCTTACACCAGCTGCAAAGGGGATAAAAGAGATGAAAGCTCTAGGTCTGGCTCCCTAAAAGTAAATGCTAAAAGGAGGATTTGCCTGCAAGAGACTTATTAAGGAAGTGCTCCCAGGTCAGGGAGGAATGTGGAGGGTCACTAGCGTGCAGTCTCAGGCAAAAGGTCCCCAGAGGTGACTTCACTCTGATAGGTGGGGGCACTCTGCAGAGTAAGTCTCACTCGGAGTTGTTCAAGGGAGCTGGGTTTGCCAGCCATTGGTAAAGGGCCTCTGGGGAGGAGTGGGGAGGGAGAGGAGGCTAATTCCCAGGCAATCTTGGCTGGTCATGTGCATGGCCCGAGGGCAGTCCTCAGAAGATAAGCCCCAGATGTGGGTGCAGGGAGCAAAGGCACACCCCAACTGGGGCACACAGAAGCAGGTAAACACCAACATTCTCCACTACTAAAGGCAATTCAAAAAAAGAAAACCAAGGAGAAAGATGCTGTGCCTAGCATAGTGGTCTTCAGCCCTTCCCTACTCTGGAGAGGCGTGGAGGAAGAGGAAGGTGCTTGAGATCCTCATGGTCAGTCCCAATCTGAACCCTCACTGTAGTTGTCCTTAATGGATGGACAGGGGAGAAAGGGGCAGGGATACTGCCCCCGATGCCATCATTACAGGGGTATATAGGGATCTCCCAGGAGAGACTGCTGGCTCCTAACACTTATGAGAGATCTACCGAGATTGTGACCACTTCTGTTCTCACAGCATTGTGTAGTTCCAGAGTCCTTTCATAGCCATGAGAGTATTTTCACAGCCTGTGAGGTAGCCAGGGACTTCTATTTCCATCAGTCATGAAACAGAAAGAGCTGATCCTCTCTTCAACATGCTACTTTGTGCTGTTTCTCCAATTAGTTGATATTTTTGTCTGGAACTGACCCTGATTGTGTATATCCACAGCTGAACTGCGGAGGGTAAGGAGCCTGTGTTAATTCTCCACCTTTAAACGGTCCTCTCCTTACTCTAAGTAATAGAATGATTTTTTTTTTCTTTTGTTCAAAAAGATTTGGACTCTGGACACCTGGTGCAAATGTTGGCTCAGCCACCTGCTAGCTGTTAAAATTCTTTAACCTCTCTGGGCCTCAGTTTCCTCATTTGTAGTATAAAGAGGTTGGCCTGGATTACAACTCCAGTCCTTTCTCTGAAATTGTGTGCACACATGGCTCCAGGTTATGGGAAATGTGTTTCTTTGTTCATTAGGAACAAAGAGCAGGACTTATATTTTAAAGGTTGCTACTATATTTCGGCTTCAATATCTTAATTTTTAGGTAACATTTTTCTTTAAGAGGAGGGAGCTGGCTGGTGTAAGGAAACCTGCTTTTTTTTTTCTTTCTTTCTTCCTTTCTTTTTTTTAAACATGAAAGCCCCTGTCTTCAGGGAAGAAGAGGCTGTTAGATGCGTTTTGAATGTTTCAAATCAAAGCCTGCCAAGAGATGGAGAGCTATAGGTTTCAATAAGCACCTTCTTTCAGTAATTTTAAGAATTTCACTTATGAGGATAATAAAATCTTTAGAAACCCTAGGAGATATACCAGGAAAAAAATATGACTCATCAGTGGAATTTTCCTAAATACTCCCTCCCACTACTCTGTTTTCCAAGAGGAGGGTCTCCTCTGCAGATTCTGAAGTCGTCTGCAGTCTAACTGGATCATTTGAGAGCTTGGCAACCTTGGGAGCTTGAGTCTCCCCCACCCTCCAACTCCTCCTACCAGCACCCAGGCCCGCTCTTGGGGCCTCAGTTCTTATCATGTGTTGATGTGTCTGCTTGTGGCAAATGTTTCCACTGGAAGCTGAGGCCATCGATAGCAAAGGCTTGTGCTCCTGAATCTGCTTCTCACAGCCTTGTTTTAATAAAACCAAAGGTACAAATGTGCTATTTCTGTGACAAGATGTATAGACTTCTTTTTGATGTGGAATCTGCAACTCGGGGTTCACAGGCCTCAGTAGGGTGTTAAATGCCCTGAGGTCTGATGTATAGAATGTGTCCTGCCCTGCTTGGGAGACAGCAGGATAGAGATGACTTTTTCCCTTCTATAGGTTTTCTTGAGTTGTTGCCAAAAATCATTCCAAGCTACTTAAAGACTAAGAAATATATTTTTTGAGCCCTTGATTTGATGTAATTTCAGGAAAAGACACACAATTAGAAAAGACTATGTAAAATCCTAAAAGATCCAGTTGAAAGAAGAAGTTGATGTTTAATTAAAAGCAGTGGGCATGAATGGATTCTGCACATTTTCAAGGATCAAGTTACCTGGAGAGAAAGAAAAATCATGGGACGGGTATAATATAAACAAAAAGGGGAATTCAAATGAGGACTTTAAGAAATTAAAATCAAAAGGGACTCTTCAAAGAGAGTCCATCTTGGGTATTAACCTCCACCATTGAAATGAAAAGAATTTTGCGAAGCTTTAAAGAAACAAGGCAACCCCATCTGAGCATGCTTCAGATCTCTTGGCCTCCAGCTTTTTGTGGGAAGCTACGGTTTCCCATCATTTGCTTGCTGGGTCTAGCATGCATTCTCTGCATTGTGCATCTAGGATTCCTTGCCAGCTAACCAAAGCCATGCTGACTTGAAAGAAGACATGTGGCTACTCTTGTATGCAAGAGGACATTTGGCTGCCCTTACATTCTGTGGATCCAGTATAATGGCTAAAAAACACTCAGCAGTAACCAGGAGTCTTAGGTTCTTGCTCACGTTTCTGTTTCTCGCTCACTCGGAGGAAATCATTTTCTTTCTCTGAGACTCAATTCTCTCACGGTAAAACAAGACACTTTTCAGCACTGTCCAAGTGATGATGAAAATGTTCCTTATCTGTGCTGTCCAATATGGTAGCTGCAAGCCAGTGACTCCTGAGTCCTGGGAAAACAGGGTGGCTGGGAAATACCATTTCAATTTTATGTCATTTCAGTTAATTTAGATTTATATTTAAATAGTCACATGTAGCTGGTGGCTAACATATTGGACAGAGCAGTTTTAGATGCTTGTTTAAATCCTTTTGCATTCTAAACTTCTACAATTCCATACTCTGGTGCTCAGGCTTGCATTGCTAACCAATCACAAACAGTCATCAAACTGTTATTTGGGGCCTACCCTGACCCAGGCCTACTTCTCATTCCTAAGGAAACAAAGATGAGTAAGGCAGAGTCCCTGTTCCTTAAGAGCTCACAGTCTTGTGGGAGAAAATCATAAACTTCTAGAAACTGTAGGCCGTTAAGGTTGGGACTCCTGGGAAAATGGAAAGTAGAGCCAGCTTTGTCAATATTCGCTGCACATGGGTCTTTAACATGCGCTGAGCGAAGATACACAAGCAGGCAGTTTGTTTGTCTAGGTCTGGCCCACTTTTCCTCCTTAACCTCAGAGGCTAAAAGTAAGTTGGACATTCGAAGGTGGCAGTCAAAACTTAGTTATTTTTAGCTTCGGGAGCCTTGAAACCTAGTTAGGGTAAACGACCTGAACGAACAGGACTGAGGGAGTCAGTGTTTCATTCAGCAGAGTAGTGCGCACATTTTGAGTGGCTGATGTTGGGTTAGGCATCGGGGATGTGGCCGCACATGAGCCAGGCATAGTCCTTTCTCCTGGGAAGCAGGCATGACGCTCTAGGCAGGAAGCAGAAAACGCACAAGTAAATAGAGACAGTGATTTCAGATAGTGTTAAGAAGATGGTGGCAACTCTTAAAGATAATAATAAAAAAATCATTTAGAACATTAGGATATTTAGAATAACCCAGCCAAATCTGCTGGTCTCCAACTTGTGGTCTCTGGGTCGCTATTGGTGTGGGGCTAGTGGACTTGGAGTTTAAAAAAAAAAAAAAAAGTTCCAGGCCTGGCTGTGCTGCTGACTTGGTATGAACAGCTTCTCCTGGGGGTAAAATAATATAAGGTGTATGGAAGGGCTTAATAATTGGTCGAGCACTCTGCAATGGTAAGTTCCCCTTATTACTGTGTAGGCTCCAAACTCTCCTCATAGATAGACATCAACTAGTTGAGGGCCTGTGTTCAGCAGGCAGGGGAGGAAGAGAGACCCCGAGAGGGACCGAGAGCATGGTGAGGAACATCTGAGGGTGCTGTGGGGGTCTTCAAACCATCTTCTCTAGAGCCCCTGGCCTCCCCTGAGGGGCCTCAGCTGCTGTACAGGCTAGGTCGCCAGCCCAGTGCGTCTGATGCTAATTTAGCTAGAACCATCTGATCTTAAATAGTCTTTATGTTGGATGTATGTGTAAAGTGTTACTAAAAGCATCTTTTGGCAATTTTTTTTTTTTTTTTGAAACTGGGTAGATTCTGAGCATGGATGGAATCGCCAGGGGAGAGGGGTTGTGGAGCACTGGAGGAGCCCAGGCCACCTTGCCCCCACTTTGAGACTTTGCTTTCTCTTAGGACAAAGTAGGTATGAAGCTGTGTGACTTGCAGGAACCTAGGAGAATTCCTGGGACAGGCTGGGAAAGGGGCAGTGGCTGGACCAGGCATCTGAAGCTCATTCACAGAGCACCTACAACTCCCACCCCATTGCTCAAGTCCTGCAATACATCTTGTGTCCAAGAACAAATAAAATTGGGACTGGCTGGTCTTAAATTGCTTTAAATTCTGGGTAAAACTTTGAATCACAGCACATTAGATTGGAAAAGCCCTGAAATTCTCTCATTCCCCTCATGCCCTAATTTAACAGCATTAGTGTCAGGGCCCTGACATCAGGTTCTGTGTCCTTCCACAGAGACAGAAGCTTCAGAGCCAGGAGAAGGTGAGGCCGAGGGGTCCTTTCCCAGCCACACATTCCCTTCTCTGGGATGCCTCCTCTGTGCAGCATTGCTGAGCAGCAACATGTATGAAGCTGTTTGTGTGCACCCAGCGTATGTCCCAGGCATGTGCTAAGCCTGCGACCACGTTGCCTCATGCAATTCTTGATGTCCATTGTCTCCGGTTTGCCCCTGCAGATCCACTCATCGCTTTTCCCCACCGTGCTGGGTGCTCCATGTGAAATGCACTGGGGAGCTCCCTTGCCCTCTGGTTTCTTTTAGTTTCAGCCGTGGGAAGTTAGAGAGCCCGAGGGAAGGACGGGAGCGAGGTCAATGCACCCAGGCGGCTCCTTGGCTGTGCGGTTGCCACGGCTGTCTGCATCCCTGCATCGAAGGTCACAGCTCACACCACGGAGTCCCCCCCCTCCTTTGGGCATGGATACACACTTGTCCTGGTGGTCTTTCAGGCCTAGTTGTGATAATGGCACCCACTGTTACAAACCTTAGGGCACTGAACGCTCCTTTGTGGTTTTGCTACATCCTTCACACTCTTTGTAAATAGTTCTTTTATTAAACCCTCCTGGGGTTCTGATGGATGCAGACACAACCACCCCATGAGGTAGGTACATTTATTATCCCCATCCTGCTGATGAGGAAACCGAGACACAGAAAGGTTAGCATAGGTGCCTAAAGTCACACAGCTAAGTGAGCCCAAGGGATTCCAGAAACTTTGCCTTTGAGCAGTGCATTGTAGCCCCTCTTAGAGCAAGTGGGGTGTGGGGGCGTTTGGAGGATGGTCCAGAGCTTGACTTCCATCAGAGAGCACGTCCTACCCTCTGTCCAACCCCCCCCCCCCACACATCAGTCCAGCCAGGGCCATTAAGTGCCCAACAGGCAGCCTGTAAGAGGTAACAGTGTGGTGAGGCCCAGAGAAAGTGGACAACAGTTTGTTTCTGTGGTTGAAACAAAACGAAACATACCCAAGACAACCCCTAATTAATTAAAGGAGCAGGAAGCCTCCCGCATGTGGCAGCTGACAGCTTCTCCGCGACGATTTCATTCGGTGGTGATGGTTTTGTCCATACGACATGCTGCCGGGAACCACACACAGTCTCTTCTTCTGTCTATGAACATTTTTTTTTTTTCTCTCTGAGTTGCACAGGCGCAGGCTGGGAGTGACAGAAGCCAGCCTATAGCTTCACTGACCTACTTCCCGGCTGGCTCTCCAGCCGGCAGCCCACGCAGCATCCATTTTAACCAGCTTTTCAAGGTCAGGACTTTTCAATGCAGAGTCTGGCCTTTGCTGACACACAGCCAGCTCTCCTCCGCTGTCATGTTTACTAAATGTTCAGTGTTCTCTTCTTTAGCTGAGTAAAAAGTATGGGTTGGGCTCCTGTTTAGGACAGATAACAAATGCAGTTACTTTGAGCCTAAATTGGCCACTTGGTCTATACTTCAGGTGCTTAAAAAGCAGGTTTTTCACTGTTATGAAGCACCTGGACCAGACCAAATGCGAACAGTGAAGGATTTAGCCGTCCCAGTAGATGGTCACTCTCCTCTTTTTTTGTGATGCAAACAAATGTGTGCTCCACATAAACACAATGTCTTATTTTTCACTTCTGTGAAAAGAATCGTATGAAACCAGCTCTTCACAGATAAAAAGCAAATGCTTTGTGTATCTATTACTGTACCTTTCATCTCGACAGGCTTTGTGAGAAACTTCCAGCTAGAGCTACATTCTTTTCTGGTTTGATAAAGAGAAATTGAATTCAGTGAGAGAGAAAGGGGGAAATTTTCTTGATTATTCTCTAAATAAAAGTCAGGGAAAATGTGATTTTTTTTTCCCCAGTACTCAGAGAAGTTAGTGCCTCTTCAAAATGACCACAAATTTTCTGTGCTGCTAAGCATTCTAACACTGATCTTAAGAGAAGCTTGTTATATTTTGGGTTCTGGGAGCTCATTAGAGAGTAAAGCGGACACATAGCTGTATTAATATCTGTTAATCACCAACAGTAAGGTACAGTGTACATGGTGTAGTGGTTTACAGCATAGACTCTGGAGTTTGAACCTCTGCTTTTCTCCTTGCTGCTTGCATGCATTTTGGTAAATTACTTCAGTTGTCCATGTCTCAGTTTCTGAAACATAAAGATAATAATAATACCCTTGTAAGATATTGGGAGAGGTAAATATAAGGTGTTTCAAACAGGGCTTGGCACAGAGCTTTTGTCTTAGATTGTTCAGCTGCTATAACAAAAATTCCACAGACTGGGTGAGTGGTAAACAACAGAAATTTATATCTCACAGTTCCGAAGGCTGGAAAGTCCAAGATCAATGCACAGGCAGACTTGCTGTCTGGTGAAAGCCTGTTCCTCTTAGATGGTGCCTCCTTGCGTGTCCTCTTGTGTTGAAAGTGGCGAGTGAGAAAACTCCCTTGTGCCTGTCTTATAGGGGCATGTTTCCCATTCATAAGGGCTCTGCCCTCATGACCCAGTCACCTCCTAAAGGCCCCTCTTCTTAATACTATGACGTTGAGTATTAGGTTTCAGCATGAATTTTGGGGGGACACAAACATTCAAGCCATAACAGCTTTTAGTAAATGTTAACGATTATTTACCACAAGAGGGATAGGAGTCAGCAAGAAATCTAGCCAGGTGCCTGTGTATATGAATGTGCATGTGTGTGTGTGTGTGTGTGTGTGTATGTCCAGGAGTGTGGAATTGAGTTGCTGGGAGAAGGGAGCCTGGAGAAACAGAAGGCAAAGGAAGAGGTGGATGGTGGCTAATCTAAAAAGGGCTAAACGAGATCTCAGGATCCCGAAGGCTGAGTCTTTTTCTCTACTGACTTTCAACACAAGAAGGACTGGAAGAGTCCAAGTGCCCTTGTGTCGTGGTCCTTGCCCGGGCAGTGCCATCTGCAGTTCTAAGCAAAGTGTTTTGCTTTTAGTAGAGCTGCGAGTGTTGGGGCTTGCAATCTCCTGAGGTTTGCGGGACAGGGGCATGAGGGTGTTGACTCCTGATGCTTGGCATGCTTCAGTGACCTTTTGTCATCCAAAAAGTCCTCTTTCACCATGCCTGGTGCCAGTCACAGTCCAGGGGGCTGCTGGAATGGACCAAGCACGCTGCAGGTGCCTGTGGCCTCTGGTTTTGGATCCAGAATATTTCGACCTTGCCGTTTAACTCCCAGGGCATTGTGAATAGAAGAATTTTAATAGAATTATACCAATATTAACTGTTTTTTGAAAATGTGTGTTTCTTAAGCAACTCCATGAATTCAGTTCAATTTCTTGATTATAATTCTAACTAGCACAGTAAATACTTTTTGATTTTTTTCTATTTTTAATAAAATATCTTCATTTGGATCTGATCCAGACACAGAGAAAGGCAGAAAAGGCAAAAGAGAAAGGGAGACAGAGAGAATGGAAGGCAAAGAGAGAGAGAGAGAGAGAAAGAGAGAGAGAGAGAGAGAGAGCAGAGAAAGATAAAGGAATATATACACAAACATATGTATACAAGGACAGAAAAATACAGAGACAAAGGCTCAGAGAAAGCAGGGGATTTACAGAGGATGTCACAGACAGTGAGGGAGACAAAGAAACACTGAGAAAGCAACATCACACATAGATGCAGAGAGAAAGAGCAACGTACAGAAAATATTCACACACACACACACACACACACACACACACACACACACACACACACACACACATCCCATACCAAGGAGACAACAGTTGCTCTGGTGTATTGACTGCTAAATTTTTGGATACAGCAGGATCTAAATGCTGTTGGGGTCAAATGGTGGGGTTGAACTATCTTCATGATCAAAATGGCAGGATTAAGATTAGGTGTATAAAGTTTCTCACACAGGGCTTCATAAATAGGAGTCAATAAATTTCATAGAATCTTCTCTTAGCTCAGATACTGGCAGAATAAGCCCCTTTCCTGGTGGGAGGACCACTCTTATGTGTCCTTGCAGATTTTTCTTCCCGGGGTGGGTGCATCTGGTTCCAGAACTTCCTCATTTATCAGCATGCTTCCACTCCTTTCCTCTTTACTCGTGAGATTCATGGTGACCAGATAAGCTACAGTTAGTGTTCCCTCTCCACTAGAAAGCTGGCAAACCTTGCAAGGATTGGAGGGATGGGGGCGGGTGGGCAAAGGAATTTGGTAGAACAGACAGAAATAAAATGTCTGTGACTGGGGCACCATAAACTGTGAGACTCATACTAAGCAATGTTTTATATGGCTATTTCAAGATCTTGAAATCCTTATGGTTTCTTAAATCCCAAGGAAATAGGCCTGAAGACACAGAGAATGTAAACTAGATCTTTGAAATTCCCTTCAGTTATTCTCTAGAAACTTATTTCTGCAGAAGTGCCTTCTGATTGACAAAAGCTCATTTTTATATTCACTATCCCACCCTGTCAAGATCTAGTCTGAAATCACCTTCAGAGAATATTGTGCAGGAACTTTAAAAAAGCCCAACTCCTCTTGATGTATGCATTTAGTTTATTGTTTTTCTCTGTCAGAGCTTTCCTTTGTATGTAACCAAATCCCAAATTTGAGTGCCTATAGCAAACCACTAAGCCATGATGTTGGAAGGCATTTTTTAATTTAAAGCTTGAAATTCCTTTAGTTTACTTTCAAGTCCCTTGTCCTTTGGAAATTTATATAAAATTTCCCACCCCCTTCCAACCTCCTACTTTCTGTTCCCTTTGGAAGCAGTTAATTAATTTCATTTCTCAAAGATGCTTTGTTTCCTTAAGTAGTTCAGTCTGGCTAGTCTTCCTCTGGGTATCACTTTGCACCAGCACTTCACGCAGCCTCATTCATAAGTAGCTCACTGTGGACTAGGTCTCTCTGTTTGGTGGGACAATTGCTTATGAGGTCAAGGTCTGCATGCTTCACTCAGTTGTTCAAAATCTTTCATGAGTGCCTGATTTGGGCCATGCCCTCAGGATAAAAAGTTTGGACCTCTGTAAATCCCCACCCCCCGTAAAGGCCCCAGGAGGTGGCTGGGGGGTTCTCACCGGCACTTTTGGGAATTTTACGCAAAAAGTAGAAAACATGAGAGGTGACTAGCAAGACCAAGACAGTACCTTTGACAAGGAGTTGAGAGACCAGGAGATTACGCTCATCTGTCAAGTCAACAGGACTATAAATTGGAGATGGAACCAAGAGTCAGTTACCAGACAAATGGCAGATTAGAAAGGGATTAAGGTGAGTCAGTTCCAGGATGCCTGCTGTGAGCTCTGTTGGGGTGTTGACAGCTCAGATTTATGGTTCGGTAGGTATGCAATGCTTGGGACACAGTGGCTGGATTAAAGGTACTGGATCTGGAAGGGGTCTGTCTTCCACCTGCCATCTCTCAGCCCTTCCATGCAATATGGGATGGAACAGGGACATTTCCATTTTACTCAGTGAAAGAACAGGACTATTCTGGGACATTCACACTCCAGGCCTGATTACTTTGACTTCTCTACTTTGGTCATCTCCTTTGAATTGATTCTAGGTATTGAAGCTGGAAAAAGTGTCTGTGATCATCCGTGTTATTTTATTGCCTCCTCCACTTCTTGTCTTGAGCTAGAGGCCAGGATGAGGTGGTTTTGGGGAGAGGACAGGAGCAGGCAGGCCACTACAGCATATCAGGAAGTGGTGGTCAAGAAGGTGAGTGTGCATAGATTGTGGGGGCTTGGGGTAAAAGTCAACATGATCATTTGCTGGTGTGACTCAGGGTGAGTCTAAGAAGTACCTGTGAGTTTTGGGCAGGGGCAGATGGTGACGACTGAGAACTTGAGAGTGACTGGACTAATGGAAGTAGGCAAAAGTTCAGTGTAGGAGAAGTTTACCATTTTGATGAGTGTGTCTACTATGATCAGAATTATATTGTGGCCTTAGAAGGGTGGTAGCTCCATTATAAAATCTAAAATGATGACTTTCAAAGAGTTTTCAGGTTTGAAAGTAAGGGGGTCCCCTAGGTTGTCCCCAGGGGATGTTATATTGGTGAAAATTGTATTGGATCCAACATTGTGCATGGGCCTCAGGGAGCTCCTGCTTTTCTTACCCCCTGTATTCCTGGTCACTTCCAAGCCTAGTTTTATTGGCTTCCCCTATGGTACATGGAGTTAGATGTTGGGTAGAGCTGAGGCCTTTGGTAGAGGACTCAGTCCATTTAGGGGATGCCCAGAATGTCTCAAGTCATGGCAAGCATGATTGGGCATAGACAACCTCCACCTTTCATACTAAATTACATTAATCAAGTTCACCTGTGTCTGGACTAAGGCATCATTTTTCTTGGTAGAGAAGTCCTTGGAGTAGGGTGTTTGCCTTATAGGAGAAGAAATCCACTTAGTAGTTTAAAGAAGCATTAAAAATAATTCCACATTTGAAGGTCTGAAAGTAAGAAAGTTGACATTCTGACACAGACAAGCATGGGGCACAGATAACATGGGTCATAGATGACAGAAGAGGGATGAAGTGCTTTACCAGTAGAATGTGGCAGAAATGACCATTCCGGGCCTGGGCTTTAGAGAGGCCTGGGCTTTAGAGAGGAACTGCACAGCAGCTGTTTCAGTGTTCCAGCTGAGCCTGGCCTTCTGGTCAACCCTGCCAGGGTGCCAGGCAGGTAAGTGAGCCGTCGTGAATGTTCAAGCCCTGTTGGTACCTTAGATGCTAGCCAACATCACAAGGAGGAGAAAAATCACCCAGCTGAGCCCAATCAACGAACAGAATCATGAGCAATAATAAAATAATTATTGTTTTAAGATGTGAGGTAGTATGTTATACAGCAATAGGTAATTAAAGCAAGAGACATATCCTTTACGGTTTAATTTATTGTAGGGGTTGGAAAACTGTGACTCATGGGCCAAACCCAACCCACTGTCTATTTTTGTAAATAAAGCTTTATTAGAACACAGATATGTCATTTGTTTAAGTGCTGCCTAAGGCTGCTTGTGCACTACAATGGCAGAGCTGAATAGATCCAACAAAGATCATGTAGGTCCCAAAGCCAAAAATATTTCTTGCCTGGTCCTTTATAAACAATGTTTACTGATGCATGATTTATTACACTAATCTACAAAAAAGTGAAAAATAAGGAGACTGATGTCTTTATAAACAGAGTAAAACCCAGTATGCAAAAAACCAGTAGTGACCTGAGTTTCAGTCTTCCCATTTATAAAATGGCAAAATGAACTCCTGTTTCAATGGGTTGCTGTGAGAGTTAAATGAGATAATGTACAAGAATAATCTAGAAACATGTGCTACATAGTAGGCTTTTGCAGTTGGTATCTTTTTCTTTTCTTTTCAGACTTAAGAAACCAAATGCCAAGTGAAAAGCAGGGATCTTTGGTGTCTACTAAACTCTCTTTTCCCATCTTTGCTGTCTTTTCATGCACCATTTCTCCATCTCCTGCCTTCCTGCCACCATCTTCTGAGTGCTCAGGTTTACATTTTTGTCTGTACAAAGTTGTAGAAGCAAATATGTGATGGTAGTGTGTGTGCTCCTTATTCAGTTAGACCCAGGCCAGCCTCTGTCATGTCCGCATCTCTTACTAGGTTGTAAACTCCCTGAAGATAAGGACCTGCGAATCCTATTCACCCCGGATGTGTAGGGCCCAGCGGCGCCAAGCACATTGTGAGAAGCGGTGATGCTTACTGAATTAAAATTGTACTGTGCAGTAATAAGTGCAAGTGGAACTTGATCACATGGGGATAACTCTTTCACCTGTTCATGTAATAAATATTTATTACTCGTTCACCTTCTTTGTGTGTGAATTTTGTGGCGATGAGTAGAAATGGTTATATTGTTGGAGATTTAACTTGGAAAGCAAATGCATTCTAGCATTCTTCTTCAAGCTTCTGGGACAGTTTAAGATATCATGAAAAAAAGCTAAACAAAAGTATAAATAGTATACCAGTGCTGGCATAAGACTGTGACTAAGCTCTAAAATCTTAAAAAATTTTGTGGTACTCAAAACTACCTTTCAAAAATCTTATTGATTAAATTTCCTATAAGTAAATGGTATATAAATTTGAATTTATAAAATGCAATGCTAACACTATTTGGCTTTTTATCTCTTTTGTATGTTGGGGATCCTGATAAGATTTAACCTGAGAAAACAGCTGTCATACATTTGTTTAATATAGTTGCTGCCTTCACATCCGTTTTTAGGCCTGACATAAATTGTTTGAAACTTAGTCGCATCCCATCACCTTCAGCCTAGTTAAAACTTCCTCTCCCCGGGGGGTTATTTGTGATATAGCCTCCTTTCTCCTCCTCACAGTGCCCCTAACCCAACACATTCCACAGCTTCCAACCACAATAAAACCTAATGATCAACACCAGAGTTACATAAATAAGTTTCCTCCATTATGCGTGTTTTCTTTAAACTAGCCAATCCATAACCCCCTTGGGAAAACCTCAGGGATAATACCCATGGACCTTAATTAAGACACAGTCTCACAAGTCCTTTCCCTTTCCCACCCCCCACCTCATGCACTAGTTGAGTTTCCTTCTGCTTCTAGACTCCCCCTGTTGGCACCCCTAACATCTCTGAGACCTGTGAGTAATACATTTTTTCTGTTTCATTAATTTTGGTTCACTTCCTCATTGCGTCTCACCTGACTGATACACCGAATGTAATTCCCACCCCCTCACCTCCTGCCCCTTTGTCAGGTCTTTTCATGGAGAGTGAATATCTTGGC
Organism: Cynocephalus volans; assembly: GCF_027409185.1. NCBI lineage: Eukaryota > Metazoa > Chordata > Mammalia > Dermoptera > Cynocephalidae > Cynocephalus > Cynocephalus volans. The sequence goes on from NC_084460.1 coordinate 283,572,238, forward strand.
TGAGGCCACTCTCAAGATAGAGACCTCAAGACCAAATTACAAGGAAACCATAACCATAGAAATCACAACACCGGTACAGCTGCTGAGAGAAAACCTCTCTAGAGCAGTTGGCAAACTTTTTCCGCAAAGGTCTAGATTGTAAATATTTTTGGTGTTGCAGTCCATATGGCCTCCTGGAATTACTCAGGCTGTCTTGGCAGGAAAGCAGCCACAGATAATAAAGGAATTGGTGTGGCTGTGTTCCAATAAAGCTTTATTTACAAAAGCAAGCAGTGGGCCAAGTTTGGCCTGTGGGCTGTAGTTGCCAGTCCCTCGACTGCAGGAGAGAGGATGGGCTTTGTAATCTATTGACCTGGGTGAATCACTTATTCTCTCCTAATTTGTAAAAGAGAGCTAATAAAATCTACCTCAAGGAGTAGTGAGAAGGTTAAATAAGGTAGGACATAAAACACATAGCATGGACATAGTTTTCTTTCTTGATTTTCTTTCCCAAATAGCCAATGCTGCAATTTATTTCTCCCATTTTCATTTCCATGATCAGAACAGTTGCATTACTTTGGTGCAGCTACTCAAGCTGGTAATTGCTATGATTTAATACTCACAAATAAGAAAACTAACACTTAATGCTCCCAGGGGAATTTGTGTTAGAGACACAAATTTTCTAGCTTAACTGGCACCCCAGGGAGAAGATTCTGGAGCCAGGACCCTTTCTCCATTCTCCCCTAGTATCCTTATTTTGAATAGGAGTTACTCCTTCATCTTTGCTCACTCGCTCCTTCTGCTCTCCCCCACCACAACTAGTTAGTACTCAGAGTAGTAAACCATGGGAACAGAATTGCTTTGTGCCTGCAAAGTCCAGTAGCTCTCACTCACTCTCAGCTACAGGTGAGGAAGCTCTACACACCAGTCCTCAGCAGGCATAGTTTTGGTGCTCAGTTGGGAAAGGGCTTGGATCAACATAACTAGAGTTTTGGAGTCAGACAGACTTGGGATTGAATTCTGACTCCTGTCCTAGTAAGTGATGTGAATTTAGACAAAATAAGTAACTTCTCTGAGCTTTCATTTTTTCATCAAACAAAATCGTTTTTTCATCTAATAAAATACCTCGCAGGGTTGTTGAAATGAACTATATAAAATGTGTTTAAAAAAAAAAAAAAGCTGAGACTAGGGACTGGCACAAGAGGTTCCTGTGTTTCTCATCACCGCTGTATCCTCAGAAGCTAGAATTGTGTCTGTATATAAACAGTGTTGAATAAGCAAATGGCAATCAGCAGCATCACTATTTTTATCATGGCACTTATGAAAACTGGGTTATTAATCTCTATTATCAGCACCATTTACTATCGTCTTCAGTCTCTCCCTTTGATATTACTACCATCCCTGGAAACAAGTTATACACATATACTTTTTAATTCATTGTCACTTTGAATTCCAATTGCAAACCTCAGGATTTTCATACCATCTAAAGATGAGGAACCTAGGAACTGGCTAGCCCTGAGTTTAAATGCATCCTCCATTCCCTAGCCTGGAGGTATGTGAATTTTTAGAGTCTAAGTGAAATGGGATTAATGCGAGCTAACTTGCAGGGCAATTGGGAGGATCAAGTACATAGTAGTAGCTTAATAAATATTATTAATACTCATATTAGCAGTCATACTTCTTTTCATTCTCTTCTAGGCAAAATATATAAACTAGGCTAAGTCTGTATTTGGTGTCCCCAGAAACTCTCCCTCATCATCTAAACTGTCTCCTTTAGGTCATCAGAGTGTAACCCCAATGTTCATTCAGACCAGGCATGAAGGGCTGTTGACAACTGGAAGTGTGCTCATTCTGGGCTGGGGACATCAGGTGAACGGGGTGGTGATGGTCATTGTAACATGTATTCAGGCCGTTATTGCAAACCTAAATGGCTACAGGGCCCAGGCAGTAAACTTTATACAAATGACATGGGTTAGATGCTTACTTCCAATTTCTTAAAACATGCCACCCACTGAAAGCATCTTTTATTTGTTCTGCTTCTGCTACAGAAATGGACACAAATATTTCTCTACCACAGCAGTTCTCAAATGTGGTCTGTGGACCCCTGGGAGGTGCCTTAGACCATTCCAGGAGGCCCATGAGGTCAAAACTGTTTTCATAATACTGTAAGACATTACTTGCCTGTTCCACTGTGTTGCTATTTACTCTGATGGGGCAAAAGCTAGTAGGGGGTGAAAGTGCTGGCTATTCAGCACAAATCGAGGCAGTGGTACCCTATCATTCCAGTAGTTGTATTCTTCACTGTCATGCACCCACATTTAAAAAATATTCTGGTTTTACTTACAAATGTCCCTGGGGAGGATACATCTTTTAAAATATTCTGTGTGACAGGGTGGAAGTGCACATAAAGCACTTTTGCATACTGAAGTGTGATGGTTGTCTCAAGGAAAAGCACTGTGTGGTCGTTTGAGTTGCAAGCCGAACTAGCCACTTTTTCCTGTGAACAACATTTTTACCTGGAAGAATGATTGACAGTCACCTATGGTTATTCATACTTGGGCATCTGGCAGACACTTTCTCAACAATTAATGAAATTATCCTGTTACTTCAAGGAAAACGACTGTCAGAATTTGTTGCCAATGATAATGTTAAAGCTTTCGAGTACTTTTAGAATTTAGGAACACTTGAATCTACTACTGTTAGCTTGATAGCATCCTAATACTTTAAAGACTTTTCTGATGAGATCATATTGAAAATAAATGTGATTTTTTTGATGTTATATAATGAAAAATTTCAACATTTGGAATATCTGTGATTCAATGAACCAGTATTTCCCAAATGACCAATTCATGATGTTACAAAATCTTGCATGGATAGAAGACACATTAGAAGTGTATGATAGACCAAAAGATTTTAATGTGACAGAGTATAATGAATTCCTTAATATGGTTTCAGATTCCATATTGCAACTAACCTTTAAGAAGTTACCATTTGCTGAATTTTGGTGCAGTATCCACAATTATTTGTAAAAGCTATTAAGACACTTCTCCATTTTTCGACTACTTATTCAATTGTCTGAGGCTGGGTTTTCTTCATATACTTTAACCAAAACAACATATCACAACAGATTGAATGCAAGAACAGATAAGAGAATTCAGCTGATTTGATAAAGCTAGTCACTAAAGAGATTTTCAAAAATATAGAACAATGCAATTCTCATAATCTTTTTTTGTTTGGGATAATAGTAATTTTTCCTAAAAATATGTTATTTCTATTAACATGGAATGTGTTATATTTTAATGTTTTCTCAGTTTTAGTTTTTAACATGGTAAATATTCATTGATATGACATACATAAACAGAAGATCTTTGAGTGCTTGATAGTTTTTAAGAGTGTAAAGGAATCCTGAGACCAAATATTCAAGAACTGCTGGTCTACCATAAAAAGTACAAGAGCTCAAGAGTGGTGATAGGTGGCAGCTAGTGCTTGGCTTCACTCTCAGGGAGTGACGAGGGAGTGGTGGGGCTTGTGGCAGCCTGTGGAATGCATCTTCTGTCTAAGCAGCCCAACTGTCCTTCAGTACCTGTTGATTCTCGCTATGAGGGAAGGGAGGCCCAGAATGGCCAGATGTTTTAGTTTTCAACCCCCCCCCCCCCCCAGAATTCCAGACCTTAATGTGAAATCTCTCAATTTTAACATTGGCAGTACATTCGAGAAATTGTCAGCACTCTCCGTGGACCAAAAGAAATCCACCTCCAGATAGGATGCTGCCTATGGGACACTAGGTGCAGCCTATGGTCCAGGCTTCTGGGTTGACAAAGCTCTATATTAGAGGGGAGTGTATTGCTTATAATAAAATACCTGGAACTGGGTAATTTGTAAGAAAACAAAATTACTGCTTATAGTTTCGGAGGCTGGGAAGTCCAAAGTCCAGGGAACACATCTGGTGAGGTGACTCTACAGCAATGCAGGGTGTCACATGGTGAGAATGGCAGGGCAGAGAGAGCTAACTTCTCTCTCCTTTAAAACTCTCTTACCACGCTCATGACTGCCATTAAACCATCAATGGATTAATCCATTTATTTGGGCATGGTCCTCACAGTCTAATTACCTCTTTGTGGCCCCACCTTTCAATTACCATAATAGGATTTCCCATCCTCTTAACACTGTCACAGTGGGAAATAAGCTTCGGAGCGATGTTCAATCTACACCAGGGAGCAATATATGACTATGATGATAATATTTATTAGTAAGGGCTTAAAGAATTAGGTGGGATTTCAGAATTCTGTGTAAATGATAACAAATTCTTTTAAAAAATTACAAAAAGCACAAATTGCTAGAAACTTACCAGGCTATTGTGTTCTACATGGCAGACATTGTGTTCAATCCACTGGGGAGCTTGGAAGCAGAAGCGAGGGCTTTTCCTTTCTTCCTCTTAATGCCTTTTCTGAAAATGAGCACTTTTTGTCTCTACCCCTCACTGTAAAGGAAAGCAACTCCAGACAATACAATAGCTCTTTGTTTTATTATAGTGTGGTTGCGATCTTCTGTTCTCAATGGTTTGCCTCCTTATAAATTGGCAAAAAAAATGAAGCGATGCTGGATTCCTTAAAGTTTGGCAGCTTGTAGCTCCATTTGTAACAAAAGCAAAAAATAACTCAAAAAGAGCACAATTGGAAAATTTGACAGGATTGTCTGAATAAAAATGCTCTTTAATTTAATACAACAGACTAATTTCAAGAGCAAACCAATTCATATAAAATGTGCTTTTATGTTCCTAAATTAAATGACTAGGTTTTCAAAAGGCATAAAATAACAAGTGTTGCATATATTTAAATATTCCTCAACATTTTTGATTTTCTGTTTATTTAAGGCAAACAAACAAGCCCTTTTACAACCCAACCATGAATTATTGTTTTACTCACAGCCATTTATGTCAACTTTTTTCCTTAGCCCTGATATAATCCATCTTTTTCATTTGTGTGAGGTGAGAACAAAATTAATTTTGAGGTCTGTGGTACACACAGAGTGGGAGGGTGCAGTCGGGTCTTCATAGATTTAAATTTGCGCTCTTTTGTCTTTCATTCATCCTAGCTATGTGATAAGATTTTGGGGCAAGTTTTTGAAGCTGCAAGGCATTTATTCTGTCTTTTTCAACATAGGGATGATAAGGCTGATTATGAGAACTAAACGAGGTGATCGCCCTGAACATGTGGGAGTAACAACTACAACAGTATAATAAGAGCTAACCTTTACCGAGAGTCTGTAACCATGTACTGGGTATTGATCTAAATGGTCTACGTGAACTAACTCACTTAGTACGATGGCCTCTTGAGAGAGAGATGCTATAATTATCCCCAGAGATTAAATAATTTACTTAAGATTACACAGCTAGGTAATTGAAGAGCCAGAATTTGAACCCTGGCAGTAGAATTTAATAAATCTTTCCTTCCTCCTTTTCTTCTCCCTCTCTGCTTTAGTCACTCCCATTGTGAGGCTACTGGGTCTGGAATGCGTGAGAGTGGCAAGGAGAGGAGAGCTGGTGCGTGGAGTCCATCTGTGGTGCACGCAGCACAGAGGGCCCTGCCAGGAGCACCAAGGGTTGGTTGGAGCAGAGAGCTACCTTCAAACTAAAATTGTCATTCTGAGTTGAATAAGTCTTTTAGTAATTAACTTTCAGGGATCCACTTTAAGAAAAAGAATACAAAATTTGCTCAAAGGTGAACAGTTATTTAGGATGAGAAAGGAAATAATTTATTTTTTAAAAAGATGATAAATCTCACAAGCACTACAAAACCTGGAGGAAAAAATGTCTTCATATGACAATGATTTTATAATATCATTTCCCACAATGAGAATAGAAAGATAATTCAGTTTGGTGGAATTAAAAACAATTATAAATAGTTTAGAAAAGTTCCTTTGAATTTCAAAATTTGTTCTTGGTAATTTCACTTATATTCAGATTGGCTGTTAGATTAGAGTTTCTTTTGTAATTGAGCTGTTACAGGTGATGTACCCAGTTTGTGGTACTGCTATGGGTTTCCCCCAATAGATCCAGGAATTCTGATAAATTTATTTTATGTGTTTCTCATCAAAAAGAAAAAATATCAATGATGCATTTATAATTGTATATGCTGCAATACTGAGTATGTTTCCACAGTAAGAGAGAACTTCTGTTCTTACTGGGCATTAAGAAGAACCAAATCTACTTGACAATTTTAAATCTCTAATGATTGGGAGAATTTTCCATAGACTGGCTTCTGGTTCCACATATTTCAAACAATGTTTCTTCTCCAAAGTGCACATACTTCCATGCTGGGTACGATAAGACCTGTGAGTATTTAATATCACCTGTGGCCCAGTGATATTAAATATTTTAATATCACCTCTGACCTAGTCCTGGTACCAGATGAGCTTACATAGCGGGTGGGAGGGGTGTTCCTAAAAGCGATTTCAACACCAGGATGGCTAACAATACCTTCACCATTCACAGAAGTGACTGTGAACCACCAAAATATATCCTACTGAACTCAAACTGGATGAACCCTGACTCAATTTCCCTTTAGCCAGATCTCTAAATGCCTGTGACCACTCCAACAACACCTGGCACAAGGGAAAGCTTGAGGAAGGAAACGTTAGAACGGAAAGGCTTACCCATCTTAACACATTGCAGTTAAAATATCGTACTTTTGCACATTTTACAAAAGCGGTTGTCCATATGAACCACTGCTAGAAATCCTCAGCTGAGCATTGTGACAAGCTCGCCACGTAACGGGAGAAAGATCATGTTAGTGACGGTAGAGAACATTTTGAGAAAGACGCATTACCTTGAAATGACAGATTTATGCTAGCTAATCAACTAACTCAATAGGTGAAAAAACTTAACAATTTTGTAATTAATCCCGAGGTTATGGCCTCATAGATACAATCATTGGATGTCACTCTAAACCAGCCTTTTAAAGACCAGTTGAAAGAGCAATAGCTGTTACGTCATAGGAATCATGATGCATGAAAAAACAAAACAAAACACAACAACCCTGTTAAATAGTTATGAGACTGGGTTCTTGTGGATTGTAATAAAATTTCAAGTGCAAAATTTAATAGTTCAATTTCTTATATAACCTAAATGGAAGTGAAGATGTGTGCTCTGGAAAACTGTGTGACATGAACACACGGCTGTCTGTGCTGTTTGTGAAAGTTTAGTACAATTGTTTCATGAGGTGTGAGAGTGGAAAGGCACTCTGTGTTAATGTCCTATTTTATATGTCCTAAAGTGCATATGTGTAACTAAATTAATAAATTAAATATTACAGCTAGATCTGTTGATTTCAACCATAACCTGTGTAACAAGCAGCTGTGAAATCTCAGTGGTATGAGCAACAGGTGTGTATTTGTCACTCCTGTGTGTGCAGGCCTCCTGGGGTTGAGCTGGGCTAGCCTGGGCTCTCGGGGCTGGGCTCCAGGCTGTGGGATCTGCTCAAGTTGGCACGAGGGGCTTTCATTCTTCTGAGATCAGCAGGCTGCCCAGGACACGTTCTTCCCTGACAATGGCGGAAGCACGAGAGATCACGCCCAGCCATGCAAGGACATCTCAGGGCTCTGCTTGCATCATGCCCACTAACATGACATTGGCCAAGCACGACACAGGGCTGAGCCCAAAATCAAGGGGCAGAGATTCAATTTCCATCACCTTGAGATGGCAGTAAGTCTGATGGCCAAGCTCTGTATCAGTGGGTGGGGACATGTTCCCTCCCACTGAAGTGAGGGGATGAAGCAAATAGCTTCTCAACAGTAATCTGACCCACCACTGTATTCGTTTCCTGAGTTTGCGCTCACCAGTTACCAGAAACTTCGTGGCTTACAACAATGGAAGTTTATTCTCTCACAGTTCTGGAGGCCAGAAGTTTTCAGTACCACTGGACTGAAACCAAGCTGCCGGTGGGGCTGTGCTCTCTCCAGAGCTCTGGGGGAGAAGCCAGTCCTTGCTTCTTGCGGTGTCTGGTGGCTGCTGGCGTTCCTTGCCTTGGGGCCTAATCACTCCAGTCTTTAAGGCCAATACTTTCAAACCTCTCTCCACTCCTTCTTCACATCGTTTTTCTGCACATGTCACATCTCTCTCTGCCTCCATTTCCTAAGGACACTTGTGATGGAATTTAGGGCCTACCTGGATAATCCAGGTAATCACCCCCATCTCAAGATCCTTAATTTAATCATGTGTGTGAAGTCTTTCCCATATAAAGCAATATTTACAGTTTTTAGGGATTAGGAACTGATTTTTTTTTTCTAAGTTTCAAAGATGCAAATTTTATTTATTTGTTTTTGATTGTACATATTTATGGGGTACGGAGTTAACTATCAGTATTTGTGTATAGCATGTGATGTTCAAATCAATGTTATTAGCGTGTTCATCCTCACAAGTCATTATTATTCTTTGTATACCATACCCAATTACTCCCTAACCCCCCTCCATCTCTCCCTTTACCACCTCTAGTCACTATAGGTCTGTTCTCTCCTTCTGAAAGTTCAATGTTTTATTGTGGTCCTTCCTTCCTTCCTTCCTTCCTTCCTTCCTTCCTTCCTTCCTTCCTTCCTTCGCTCCCAGTTGTAAGTAAGGATATATGGTATTTCTCTTTCTGTGCTGGGATTCTTTCACTTAACATAATTTTCTCCAAGCTCATCTATGCTGCTGCAAATGGCAAAATTTCATTCTTTTTAATGGCTGAGTAGTATTCCATTGTGTATATATATCACATTTTCCTTATCTGCTCATCTGTCAGTGGACATTTAAGTTGGCTCTATATCTTGACTATTATAAATAGAGCTGCAATGAACATGGGAATGCAGGTATCCCTTCAATGTGATGATTTCCATTCCTTTGGGTGTCTGTCCGTAAGTGGGATTGCTGGATTGTATGGTAAGGAAATGATGTCTTTGTAGCTACTATTCTGCCTACTACAACCACAATTCTTAAAAATGTTCATGTTTATGTTGACTACTCAGAATGTAAAAAGATCTTTTATATGATAACGATGAATTGTTGCATATTTGGAGTGGCTTTATATTTGGTAATTTAATTGGTTATGTGAGATTAGAAAGATTGGGAATTAGGGTGAATGCTTGCATTCAGATGCTCAAATTTGAAAAAACCACAACCTTTAACGGCTCACCTACACAGCTTCTCTGAAAGCCCCAGCTGCCTTAAATTCCCTGACCCCTTGAAATTTGACATTCCCTTTCTGATAAGGTACAGAAAAATGGCCAATGAGAGATTGATTTCAAGATAGCCACTTGGGGCTACCAGGTACAGACCAAGAGGCAATAAAATCTGTATTTTATTGGTGTTCAGGCCAGAATCCTGCTAGGACATCTCTGTCTGCAGGGGCAGGTGAAGTGACACACTGGAATGGCTTTTTAAGATGAGATCCTAGAGCTACAGAATCCAGGTAACACTCTTTGGCCTCAATAATGTCTCGATAATGAAGAAAGCCTGGAAATTTCCCCAAAGGTGAGAGGATTTTGAGACTGATTTCATAGATTTTGAAGGTTTGCTTTGGAGAAGAAACTGTGTAGCTTAGAGTTTTCAAGCGCATGGCAGCTTAAGGAGATGCCTCTGAAGAGGACAAACTTGTCTTTTTATTAAATATAATGGAATCTTTGAGGTGGAAAGAATAGAGTAAGTGTAATCCAGTTGCTTAATTTTGTAAATGAAGTAACTGAAGTCCTAATTGGTTAAGTTTGCCAAGACCATATAATCAGCACCAGAGCAAGGACTAGAACCCAGGTCTTCTGAGGACATGCTGAGTGGTTTTCCCACTGCAATTACACAATAGATGCTATTTGGCTGGGGTGCCCAGCTTGGAAGGATTTCTCTTTTCCTGGGACCAGTTTGTAAAACATGGGGAATGTCCCCATGGGCCACAGTTGTATAGTATGGCCCCATCTCCCTGATGAGCGAGAGTGTCCCTCCCATGAATCTGAAATCTGAAACTGACACATGGAGAATGGCAGTTGTGGAGCTGTCACTTTGTGGCTGTGCTCTAGAAAGAAGGAAGCATGTGGGGGTAGCTCGGAGTCTTGACTCTGCTACTCATTAGTTCTGTAACTTGGGGCAAGTTACTTAACTTCTCTTTCCCCAGTTTCCTCGTCTTTAAATAATGATAGTGACACCTAGTTTGTAGCATTGTTTTGAGGACTAAATGGGAAAACACCTTCAAAATGTGCAGAACAATGTCAGTCACACAGTAAACACTCAGCACATGTCAATTTATCTCCTGCTGAGGGCCAGGAGTCACCAAGGCTCCTGTGCTTTCTGAGTCCTGCTTATTCAAGTTTCCTTTGGATTCTGGGTGATGACCCAGGATCCTTCCAATCAACAACATTTCTCCCCTCATTAACCTAAGCAAGCCAGAGTCAGCTTCTGTTTCTCAAAATAAAAATAACTCAAAAAAATAGTGATGTTCATGCATAATAGCTCCTATGCTTTAGGGACATTATGTATAATGTGATGGTTCTCACTCAGATGTGTGAGTGTATACGTGTGTGTACTCTGGTAGCAAAAAATGAGAGCACACATTCTGTTTGACAAAAAAATTAAAAATCAATATTTAAGGGAAGAAGTACTAAAAAGTAATGTGTACTGATAGTTCTCTACAACTGTGAATGGAAGTTGAGCCAGTTAGATCTATATAAAGAGGGGATAGACAAATTGATCTAGATAATGATGTGTAGAGAAATGGGTCATCATTAATGTATTCAAGAGCTGGTTATCAATGCTGAAATTACCAAAATATTGACTTAAATAACTTTAACTGCCAATGCTAGTAGCGAAAATTGCTGCATCACACCATATTTATCTGCTTACATAGATCTAAACACATATAATATGAAATTATAAATAAAGTTCAGCTATTTAAATGTACATTTAGGAGAGAAAGATCATTTTGATAGCCTATAGTCCATAACATTAGAGGGAGTGATTTCTAATATTATGCACCAAGTACACTTTTGTCTAGCAACTTGCTGTCTTTGTGCTCTACATAAATTAGATATATAGTGGCAGGTTCAATTAACTCTGTAGAATAAAAATAGCAATCTCTAAAAGCAACTTCAGGACATTTCTGTATAATTCTACAAGATGCCTTCATGCTATTCAATAAATATAACAAATATGCTGGTAAAAATAGCATTTGCTTTGAATTTGGGGTGGAAAATAGAATAAGTGAGGATATTAATAAATACTAAATCTCTAAATGAATCTTCAAGTCCATTAAGAGTTTGAATGCTGCATTTGAAGCTCATAACTCCAGGCAATTCCCTGTCTAACTTAGATTTGGCAAATGTTTATTTTGAGAAATGCTCAGTCATCTGTTTTACAAGCTGATTCTCTTTACACCTGAAACTTTTCATAAGAAAGTTGATGGCATAAAAATTGACTCTATTTTTAGGAAGGCTCAAGCTCATCTGCTTTAGGGGTGGGGAATACATGAAAAGATATCGATCATTTGAACTGCGAGGAATCTGAGACAGTATCATATCTAGCCTTTTGTTTATAGATTGTAAAGCGAAGCCAGAATAGTGAAGTACCTGTGCCACCGCACAAAAGAATTTGGCAGAACCAGGATCATACCCAGTCCCAGTCCAAGACTCTTTCCACCACATCCATGTTAACTCTCATTTTATATACAAAGAGGCTGTACCCTGGAGGAGTTAAGCAACTTACTGAGAAAGTCAAATGGCTAGTTGATGGTTGATGGTGACTAGCAGACCTCTTGATTCTTGTCTGCTGGTTTTGATCTAAATTGATAAGGGTTAGACATTAGGCTGAAAATAAAAATACCTTTGGGAAAAATATTGGCTCATATTTATGCCAAAGTACTCTGGACTTGCCCGGACCTCAACAGCCAGTGGGTACAAAGAAGATACCAGCAACATTGGGACCCATGTTTTTCTGGTCCCCACTGGCACAGAAAAATGTAGACTGTGATGTCCAGCTTAGGCTCTGCTGAGATACTGGCAATGCAGGGGTATAAATGATGTGAAGCAGAGGTACTAGAATTAAACTTTGCCTGTCATTCTGTTCTCCCTTTAGACAACCCTGAGTATACCCAGAGGAGTTTTGACAACCTGGCAATTGCTTTACATAACATGTTGCTCGTTAGTTTCAATGATGAATTTCTCTTTGTCTATCAAACTTGTCATTTCTCTCCTTCACTCATTCAACAAATTTTTATTGAGCTCCTACCTACTATGTTCCAGGAACTGGGGATTCCATACTGAATTCCCAAATGTGGTTCCTGGCCTAATGGAGCTTATATTCTGGAGTGAGACACAGGCAATAAATAAGTAAACAAACAAATATACCAAAGATTTGCAGATTATTATAAATGCTAGGTAGGAAATATACAACATGTTATAATAAAGGATAATGGTGGGTGTGAAAGCAAACCTACCTTACATAGGGCAGTCAAGAAAGGCTTCCAAAAAAGTGACACGGTAGGCTGAGACCTGACAGATGAGGAAGGGCCAGATGTATGAAGACCCAGGGAAAGAGGGATTCTAGGCAGAGGCAACAACAGCTATGTTCTAAGAGTTGACAGGAGACCAGTATGCTTGAGGGGTATTGATCAAGGTTGGGAAAACCTTGTGAGAAATTTCTAAAAGAACTCTAGGGCATTTTTATTGCTCTTGGATATATGTGGTATCCATGGGTAATAGACACTGTAGTGCCATGTCCAGAGCCTTGCTTCAGGGCTGATGTGCCCACCACAGTCCTGGCAATATGACTGTTCACAGCTGTACTTATTATTGGGATTTCCGCCCGCCCCCCCAGAAGGGAACCACCCAAAATTATGACCTTCTCCCCTCTCCTGAGAGCAGCTCATGACCAGTGACTGCCTGGTGTGGGGATACGAAAGTCTGAAGCCCTCAGCTCAATTTGGGACGGCTCTCAGGACCATTCTAGCTTCCTTAGGATTGACTGAGGTCTCTGCATAATCCCACATTCCTTGTTTTTTTTTTTTTTTTGTTGTTGTTTGTTTTTTAATAAGCTTATTTCCTGTGAGCACAACCTAATAAACCTTCTGCATGTAGCTCTCCATTTTAGAGATTATTTTCTGGCAACTCAATCTAATATAATTAGTGCTGGGGGTAGCCATAGAAAGCTGATTCTAGAGCAGGATTTTGAATATCAGTCACTATTACTGATGGCTGGTAATGTCCATCACTGGTGGCACAGCCTGTAGCAGGCTGGAGCAGTGCAGTTGCTGAAACTCTCACTGGACGTGAACTGGAACGAGATACTAGCAGGAGGGGGCTGGTGCAACATCCTCAGCCATTGAGAGGCGTGAGGAAAATGGTAGCTTTAAGGACTGTGGAATTGGGTGATGATGGCTTAGTGCCATTAATTTCTAGAAGAGCAGCAATGACAGGCTCAGGACAAAATTTTAAGGCAAAATGTGAAGGCTAGGGTCTCCTTGGTAACATTTAAGGAAGCCCTAATCTCCTACAGTTGGAGGGCAGACAGAGTTATTCATATTCTTAAGACTTATTCTTAAGACTAGTGGGGCTTTAGAGAAGGTTGAATTGTCAAGACTTGGCAGGTCTCCTATGACAAGGTCAAAGACCTAACAGTGAAGGAGAGGGACCTACCACTTGGTAGGTCCACCATTTTCTGCCCTGGGTCACTGTCGCCACCACAAAGACCCTCACCAGAAATGTTCCCTGGACTTTGGACTTCCCAGCCTCAGAAACTGTGAGCAATAAATTTCATTTTCTTATAAATCATCCAGTTCCAGGTATTTTGTTATAAACAACAGAAACATACTAAGACACTTTACCCAGTTTTAAAGGAAAAAATAAAAGTGCAGCCCTGCTGCCTGAGAATAACATGGGAATCAGGAGCTCAGAACCTTCAGAGGTGATCTGGGTCATTCCACTAGGTATGCACCATTTAGACCAGCTGCGGTTCTAGCCAAGAGTTAATGGAATCTAGAATAAAGGCAGTGGAAGAGGAGAATGATGGGTATCAGTTACAGCCTTGAAATCAATTGTAGCAGCAGGAATTTTTTTTTTTTTTGTACTTGTCCTGTCTTATGAATTTATTCTGCAAACAAGATCAACAAGAATCCTGGAAAAATTGTTTCTTTGATGGGGCAGGTTTACTATAAAAAAAGTGGATCTGAGTGTGGAAGGGGTGGGCTATAATCAATACTGTTTTCCTCCATCCAGATCCCTTTTCAGAACCCATGCATCCACCTCTAGCTCTTGGGAATACTGGCTGATAATGACTCACAGCTCTGTCCCTTATCCAAGGTACGCACCCCCCCCCCCAAGGGGACAACCAGGCTCATGTGGGAATAAAAAGGCTTGGCCTCCTATCTCAATGTGGGACAACTCTCGGGAGCCAGCCCAGCTTCAGAGCCCCCCATCAGATTGCTTGATGTCTCTGTTCAGTTTCTCCTGCCCAGTCCTGGCTTCTTCACTTCCTTATATCCTGACAGCACTCCCCAGTGAATCTTCAGTGGACAACTTTTCATCTCAGAGTCCATTTCCAAGCATCCCAATTTAAGACACCATCACAGTGGACACATAACCTGAAACCAATTCTTTGGTGCTTGTACGTGAAGCTAAGGTGTACGACCTTAGTTGGCTGGAATGTATGTTCTCCTGGGGAAAGGGTTTAAAAAGGTTTTAACCATGTTGCTCTGAGCTATTTGCGTCTTGTGCCCAGGCCTCAGTTGGGGGCTTAAATTTGTGAGCAAGCATTATCATATGCCTAAGGGAAATGTGTTGGTTTTGGGAACAGGAGAGGTAGAGTTGGGGGATGTGGAGAGATCTTGGACTGTGCTTCTTGTAAAGGGGAGTGCTGTTTGTAACATGAGGCCATGTTGTGGGGAAGTCAGAGTAAATAGATAGGGAGACAGAGGAATACCCTGGGCTTCCTTTATTTTAGGCTTTATCTTTAATAAGGGTTTCATCCTATTATATTCAAGTAGCTGAACAGTTGATGGAGAAATACATCTGGGGGAAAGGGACCTCTTCCTGCATCTCAGAAATCACACACTGCTTTCCTTTTGAGCTATAAGCTGTAGCTGCTCTACTTTCTGCCAGCTCTGATGGGAGGGTAAACCTCATCACCTCATTCACCAGATTCTCCTGACTGCGGTCAAGTTGGATAAACAAAGGGGTTGGGAAGTGTGGGGGCGTTTTCAGAGCAACCTTATTGAGCTCTTGGTAAGGGAAGGAGGCTTGCCTGTGTGGAGGGGCCTTGGTGTTGGCTCTACTTGGTAGGTCATGGGTGGCCAGGTGTCATGGCCAGGGGCTGGAACTGTAGTTGGATTCTCTCACATGCTTTATTCCAGCCCTCTTGGGTGGTACTCTGCCCCTGAGGCCATGGGGACCAGTCCAGCTTGTGCAAAAATGGGTTCCCTGCTCAGCTCTGTAGATGGATTGCCAGGCAGAAAAATGTGGTCAGCAGCAGGATCTGCCAGTGGCAGATTGCAGGTTGGAGGGTGGGGTGGAGGGAGATTGCTGGATAGGCAGGGGTTGTCATTTTTCAACCGTGACTAATAAGAAATCTGGATTTTCTCAGTTGTAAAAACTCTTCCCACTCTTTCCTTTCCCTCTTCACAAGGTAATTGGAAAAGTCTAGAGCTCTGGAGTTATTTTATGTTCTCTTTTGATGGCCTAAAGTGAATTAGAAGCTGGAAAACATTGTACATGGGAAACACTATATGTGTATTGTGTATTACATCTTAAGCTCAATGTTATATGAGAACAAATGGTTTAAAGGAATTTGTGCACACAAAAGAGGTTGGCAATCATTTTAAGCTCAACATTTGGCCCAAATTAGCAATTTTCAAATAGTCATGTTTATATTTGAATACAAAGATTTTTTTTAAAAATTTCAAACCAATGCTGCTGATCAGTAGCATAACTTCAAATTTGCTACAGCCTACAGGAATGGGAAGGAGGGGAGGGACAGAGTGAAGTGGAAACTTTGAACTTGGACTTAGAAGACCTTGGATTATGGCCCTTATATTTGTTAGCCAAATGATCTTGGGCAACTTATTTAATTTCTCTTCCCCTCAGTTTACTCAATGATAAAATGAGGTAATCTTTATCTCATTGGGATGTGGGGAAGATCAAGACATAATAAAAGTGAAAATATTTTGAAAATCATAAATTCTGCACAAATGTTAATTATTATTAGTGGAAATGTGCGTGGAGTGGTGCCAGAGCTCACTAGGATCCAAGTAAAATCCTAGTAAAATTCAGGTCTTAGTCCTGATTTTAAAATCCTAGTAAAAATTTCAGGACCTGGAAAGGGTCAGGTATGAGTCACAAACAAGAATATATATAGCTCTAGGAAACATGGCCATCATTGAATCCAATTCCTGCTCCCATTAAGTATTTTTCCATGAATTTTACATCCCAACAAAATAACAGTCTTTTTTCTCCTATAATGATTTTTATGTAGTTATTCACCAATGAACAAAGAGATAGTTCTGCTCCAAGGTGTACGTCCCTGGGAAATTATTACTGTAGCTTCCAGGTTTGTCTCTTAGGAATTTTCAGCCCCTGGGACTTCAAACTATGACATTTTTGCTTTTTTTTTTTTTTTTTTTTAAAGATTCATCCCTATTCCATGAAAGGCCAGTTTTACAGAACACTCCACTAAAGTTATCACAGATTTAGTGTAATTGCAATGCTGAGTTTAATGCAAACTAAGCTCTTCTACCTACACATCTTCCCATCGTATCATAGACAGTGCTGACAGCAGTCAGTCTGTGTTAGGCCAAGGAAAGGAGAGAGTACTGCAACCAAGTTAAATCCATGTTCTAAAACCTTTGCTAGACTTTTCTATTTGCCATAGGGATCTTGTATCTGTTAGGATATTTTCAGCTGCAAATAATAGAAAAGTCCCCGTTCAATCTGGACTAACTAGAAGAAAATTTATTATCTCCCCAAAGAAGACTATGGAGTTGGATAGGCTCCAGGAGCAGTCCATCAGAGCCTAGGCATCACTTCTCCTCTTTTGGCTCTGCCTTCCTCTATGTTGATTTCAACCCCTGGGTTGTTAGAAAAATGGCTGTAGCAATTCTAGGAATCAAAACGGGACATGGGTGTCAATAATTAACAACAATTTATTGTCTATTTTCAAATGGTCAGAAGAGAGGAGTTCAAATGCTCTGAACTCAGAGAAATAATAAATGTTTGTGATGATGGATAGGCTAATCACTCTGATTTGAGCATAGCACATTGTCTATCACTCTGTATCCCATAAATACATATGTCCAAATAAATAAATGTTTATTAAAAAAAAATGGCACATTGAAGTTCTCCCAAGGAGGAAGAGGGCCCACCTCTTCCAATGTCTTCTTAGAAGCGAGAAAACTTTTCTTGGAAGCCCCAAGTAGACTTTCTTTCATGTCTCATTGGCCAGAATTGGGTTGTAATGCCCATTCATAGACCAAAACTTGGCAAGGGATAGTGGCATTACCATGATTGGATAAGAAAAAATCAGGGTCTACCCCCAGAGCTGTGGGTGGAATTGCCTTTCTCTTTGTCATGTGATCACCTGCAAAAAGTGGAGTGGATACTTTGAGAAATTTGGCTTCTGATAGGATGAAAAAAAGGGGGAGAAATGAATTGGGTAGGCAACCCAATGTATCCATGGCCAATCTCTTTCAGAACAGACTTCTTTCTGTGCAACTTAAAAAGTTGAAGATTGTTTATTTCACTTAACATGATGTCCTCTAGGTTCATTTATGTCGTTGAAAATGACAGAATTTCTTTTTCTTTCTTTCTTTTTTTTTTTTTAAGGCTGACTAGTCTTTCATTGTGTATATACACCAAGGACAGAGAGACAAATGCCATACAAACTCTCTTATATGTGGAATCTTAAAAAGTGGAACTCATAGAAGTAGATAATAGAATGTTGGTTACCAGAGACTGGGGTGGTGGTGTTGGGGCTGGGCAGGAAAAAGGGAGAGGTTGGTCAATGGGTACAAAGTTACAGTTAGATAGCAGAAATAAGTTCTAGTGTTCTACTGCACAGCAATCTGATTGTAGTTAATAATAATGTATTATATATTGCAAAATAGCTAAAAGATAGGATTTTAAATGTTCTCACCACAAAGAAATGATAAATATTTTGATATTTTGAGGTGAATATGCTTAATACTCTGATTTGATTATTCCACAACATATGAATGTATCAAAATGTCACTTTGTACCCCAGAAATATATTACTTGTCAATGAAAAATAAAATAAAACTAAAAAAAGTTGAAGATCGCTAACACACTGCTGAGAGAAGCACTATTGTATGCAGAATGCTTTCAATCAGACCCCCACATAAAAAAGAAAGCAACAAAGGTGAGGATGGAGTGGGGGTGAAAGGGAGATGAGGTGGGAAAGTGTGCTTCCCGTCCCGTTTTAAGAGAAAAACTGGAAAACATCCTTCAGGTGGATAAATCCCCACAAGGCTTGGTAGAGAATTCTGACATAACTTGTTTGTATCCTTTGAAAAGGAAAAGTCTCAGGTGATTCTCAGGTTTTAATACTGTAGGGACAACTGCAGATAAACTCTAGTAGTCCCTCAGCAGGGTCTCAGTGAAAAATTTTATTTTATTTATTTATTTTGGCAGCTGGTTGGTATGGGAATCTGAACCCATGACCTTGGTGTTACCAGCCCCATGCTCTCCCAAGTGAGCGCCAGTGAAAACTTTGATACACGTGCTCATTTTCTAAAGCACAGAGTCCCATTCCTACCTAACCAGTTGTTGATTGAATAAAGTCCCCTGGCCGTGTCACAGGCCATAGTGATGGGAGTGCTGTGGAGAGGATCAGAACTCAGGAGACCCATCTAGGATCCATGGCCAAGCTTGGGCCAGCCAGATGAGGCTGCCGCACAGAGGGAGTGGGAGAGAAAGATGGATTTTAATAAGATGGCACTAGATAGTGACGTGGTTGAATTTAAGTCCCACTAGTAACGACCAGCAGGGCCGTGTCTTGGTCTTGGGCTCTGAAGATCTCCAGATAGTCATGCTGACGGAGGCTGTACATTTTTGCCTGACTCTTAATGGTGATATAGGGATTTATGAATTCGTTCATTTCTTTCTTTCTCAATGAGATCTCTGTTGAAAAGTTTTCAGGGGCAGCTCCTGGCTCTGGAAAGGCAAACAAATCCATCAGTTTAATGTGATGTTTCCTTATGGAAGCTGTTTATACCACCCTTCAGCTCTTACATAGTTCTAAATATCATTACTTTCTTAGGTGAGTATGCTTTTACTTTATTTTTGTTTTTACTTTTGATTACAATAATAGTATAATTTATTAATTTTCTACTATTTTCTGCTAAGTGTACTTTATGTATCTCTATCTATTTACATCTTTGTAACCCTCACAAAAACTCTGCAAAGATGTTATTATTCTCATTTTATGAATAAGGCAACTGAAGCTCAGACACTTGATGAAGATCACATAGTAAATGGTGGGGGTGGGAAATGAACCCAGATCTGTGAATCTCCAAAGCCTCAGTCTCCCCTTGCACCTCCCTACCTCTCCTGAGCCATGATGTAAAGTGAGCGTTTGCTTCTTTGCAAGCCCCCTGCAAGCAGGGTGACTTCAAGCTTAGTCGATGATGGTTATGCAAATTGGTCTTTTATTTAATCTTTTAAAGATTCTCACTTTACCCCACAAATAGCTCAGAATTTGATTTATTTTCATGGAAGACTATAATGATTCTACCACTTTAGGACATCAGTATTTCTGTATGAGAAATATTATTTATCTCCAAGCCTTGTGGCTGAGGGGAAGTCAAATCAACATATCCTAAATTCTATTTTAAAGTAGTGATTGGATCCCACCCTGTACAGGACAAAAGGAAGTGAATTTAGAGTTGGGATTGATGGGTACCATATGGCTGAAAAGGGGAAAAAATAGTTACATTCAGCAGGAAAAGGTTAAGCTTGAGTGTTATCCAAAGTTGTACAAACCAAAATGTTAGCCTTGACCACTGCTCTAATGCGTGTTCTTCTCTTCCTCTTATCCTGTAATTCATTAGGTCTGGGCTAAGAACGAGGGGGGACATATCAATGGAGTAACACAGATGAAAAGTTGAGTGGAGACCTCCTTGAGGTTTGAGTAAAAATGTGGCTTGAAGTTTCTTTATTTGTGTTTTGTTTCAGACCTCACGGTACTGGAGCTGCAAAAATGTATGTGTGTTGTGTTAATGTGCTTAGCAGCGTGATTGATTTAACAGATACTCAGTGAGGCCAACCAGAGGACCCCGCTCAATAGCACAGCATCAAACTTGAGGAGTGTGGTTCATTCCGAGGAGCCCATGTGTGAGATGACAAGTTCCGCGGGCTTGTTCCTGCCTCGTGGCTTTGCTGATGAGCTGTGTGTGATGCCTGGCAGTGTCACCGTCACGAGAGAGGGTGGCTGGAAAAGGGCGGCAGCACCACTCCGTGTATGACTCTACACTGAAGCATCGGAAATATAAATAAAAGGTTGTCGTGGCTTTCTTGGTTTTGGAAGAGAAAAGCTTTTCAACAGCAATGTTACTCAATTCAGCTCCTGCTTTCCTCGCCAGCAGCTTGAGGAGAATGGGACTTGAAAGGGGGTGGGGTGGAAGTGGTGCAGCCAGAGGAACCTCATTAGTCAGCCACTGGAATAGTCTGGGGTCAATATGGGGTATTCCTCCCACCGTGTTTCTATTGCAACAGGAATCATCCAAGCCCCTCAAACACAGATCGACCCTCAGATATTGCCAGAGGAATGACTGGGAAAGCCAGTTTTCAATGCACAGAAAAAAAGCCTTTTCTCTCTTTTAGTGCAAAGCTGATGCTGCTTTGATTCAGGAGGATCCACTGTTACAGCTTCCCACCTCCGGAGCAACATAATCAGGATCTTTCAGCTAAATCTCCTTAAATCCAGAATGTATTTCTTTAGGCAGAGGCTGGGAGGGTCAATCCTGACCTTCACTTGGCTTCTGCTCTGGGCTGCTCTAGAATGACCTGGGCAGTGTGGTGGGGATCTGGGCTGCAACAGTGCTCAGTGTTGGACTGGTTGTTGCAGGGAGAGCTGGTGGTTCCTGGTGGCCTGAGCCAGTCTCTCCACGTTCCCTATTAGCCAGTCCATGCTGCTGGTGGAGCTTTAAATCTTGGCATGTGAAAGCTGGAAAGGACTTTGGAGATTATTCATTTATTTATTTATTTGGCAGCTGGCTGGTATGGGGATCCTAACCCTTGACCTAACTGGCCAGTCTCATATTTATTTATTTATTTTTAAATCAATTGTAGTGAGGAAACATTAGCATACAATAAAAGGTACCCATTTTAAGCAGACAGTTGAATGAGTTTTGACAAATGTAATTTTCTCTTAAAAACACTGTTGTAAATGTTGATCTAAACTATGCTTTTGTGGACTAGTCAGGAGGACCTAAACTTGGCCTATAATGTGACTTCTATGGAAGGTCCAAGAAGGCCTCTTAAAAA
The DNA here is from genome assembly GCF_027409185.1 of Cynocephalus volans. Taxonomy (NCBI): domain Eukaryota; kingdom Metazoa; phylum Chordata; class Mammalia; order Dermoptera; family Cynocephalidae; genus Cynocephalus; species Cynocephalus volans. Next base: position 283,593,718 of record NC_084460.1, read on the forward strand.
TGAGCTTTGGAGTATTACCTATTTAAGGACTTTTTTTTTTTTTTAGGCAACCTACTTTATTTACTAAACAATAATTGTCTATATTTTCACATATTTTATTTACAGCATAATTATAATTGGAGTATAGTATCTCATGATACAGTTGTATCATAATTTGCTTAGTCAATTACTTCCTATTTTGGTTCATTTAAACCATTTTCAATGCCTCACTGTTACATATTCTGAGTTGATTTCCATTAAATAGTTACATTTTTATTGATTTAGAGAAGATCTTCACATCTTATAGATACTAACATTTTGACATATATTTCTGATATATATTTAGAATATTTTTCGATTTTGAATGTGGCCATTTAATTTTGTTTATGATTTTTTTACTTAAAGAAATTATTACATGTAATTATACAGAGTTTTTCTCTATCCATTTAAAATTATATTTATTTGTATATTACTACTTTTATTTTACTGTATTTTCTCAGTTTTACAAAATCTTTATTATTTTTATCTTTTTTTTATTGAAACAATTGATTGTACTTATCTGTGGGGTACAGCATTGAATATCGATACCTGTGTACAATGTGTGATGCTCAAATCAGTATAATTAGTATATTCAAACTTACGTTGTAATCATATTTTGTGGCCCTTTACCAATTTTTCACTAACCCCTTCTCCCCCCTCGCCCTTTCCCACCTCTGATGGCCTCAGTTCTGTTCTCTCCTTTTGAAAGTTCAATGTATTATTGTGATTGTTGTTTCTTTCTTCCTTTTTTTATTTTTATTTTTTGTTTATGTTTTTAGCTCCCACTTATTAGTGAGGACGTGATATTTCTCTCTGTGGCTGGCTTATTTCACTTATAATTTTCTCTAAGTTCATCTATGTTGTAGCAAATGGCAGGATTTCATTATTTTTTATGGCAGAGTAGTATTCCATTGTGTAAATATAACTCATTTTCCTTAACTAGTCATCCAATGATGGACATTTAGGTTGGTTCCAACTCTTGGCCATTGTAAATAGAGCTGTGACAAACATGGGACGGCAGGTATCCATGTGACAGGATGATTTCCATTCCTTTGGGTATGTACCTAGCAGTGGAATTGCTGGATCATACGGCATTTCTATCTGCAGTTGTTTGAGGAACCTCCATACTGTTTTCCATAATGGCTGCACTAATTTACAGTCCCACCAACAGTGTAGGAGGGTTCCCTTTTCTCCACATCCTTGCCAGCATTTGTTATTCTCTGTGTTTTTGATAATAGCCAGTCTAACTGGGGTGAGGTGATATCTCAGTGTAGTTTTGATTCACATTTCCCTGATGCTGAGTGATGTTGAGCATTTTTCCATGTGTCTGCTGGCCATTTGTATATCTTCCTTTAAGAAATGTCTATTCAGCTCCTTTGCCCATTTTTTTAAAACCAGGTTACTTGTTTTTTTACTGTTAAGTTGTTTGAGTTCTTTGTTGGTTCTGGATATTAATCCCTTGTCAGATGCATAGTTTGCAAGTATTTTCTCCCATTCTGTAGGTTGTCTTTTTGCTCTGTTGTTTCTTTTGCTGTGAAGAAATTTTAGTTTGATATAATACCATTTGTTTATTATTTCTTTTGTTGCCTGTGTTTTGGGGGTTTATTCATAAAGCATTTGTCCAGTCCTGCTTCCTGAAGTGTTTCCTCTATGTTTTCTTTTAAGAGTTTTATAGTTTCAGGTCCTATATTTAAGTCTTTAATCCATTTTCAGTTGATTTTGGTACATGGCAAGAGATACGGGTCTAGTTTCATTCTCCAGCGTAGGGATGTCTAGTTTTCCCAGCACCTTTTATGGAAGAGGCAATCTTTTCCCCAATGTATGTTCTTGGTGCCTTTTCAAAGATTAGTTGGCTGAAAGTATGTGGGTTGATTTCTGTGTTCTCTATTGTGGTTGGGGGATTATTTTAGAAAATCCTTTTCATTTTATTGTTGAGGAAGCAAGTCCAGGGAGGATGAGTGACCAGTGTAAGACCACAGAGCATTTAATGCAGAACCAGGGACTAACCTCTCATCTCCTGGCTTCAGTTTCTCCTGTGGGTCTTCTCCTGGAGTGTTTGCTGTGACGGGTCTCTGGGGTTTGCTGTATCCTGGTCCTGCTACAGCAGGGACTTGGCTGAGGGCCTTAGAAGGTCCTCAGGAAGCCGCTGCCTTAGAGGAACCCCCTTTGAGCAGCAGACAAGCTTATTTAGCACCTTCCAGGAGGTAAAAGAGAATGGAGCCAATTACGTGTCCGGATTACTGGAAGTTTCTTTTCCACACTCGATTCTCTGGTCTCCCATGGTGTATGAGTTGCTTGTTAAATTAATGTTTGCCTGTCTGGAGTGCCAGAGGGATAGACATTATAGGCCAATTAGAGATAAAAATCAAACCAACCAGAGTTGTCCTTTTAAAAATTAAAAGTCCTTTTTATGTGTTGTGGAGGTGTCAGCATTATCATAAAGACTAATTAGGACATTTTACAACATCCTGGTAACGGGAGGAAACAATATTGTTGGTAACTTTAAAGATTATTAAGCATCTTTAGCACTTCAGGTCAGATATTTAAGATGCTTTCTGCACTCACCTGCTGTTGCTGCAGGAAGTATTTTATTGTCTCATAAGAAGAAAGGAGCATTTTGAAGACATAAATGCCCGGCTGTAATGGACGGTCCTTCACTTTGCAAAGCCCTAAAACAGGGTCTCCAGGAAGAGTTGACTGTGACTCCACATGAGATTTGTAACACAGTGTTTATCAGTCTGCATGTGAAGGCGGTTTCTATTTGGCCACCTGGAGAAAAGACATCTCTTTGAAGGCAGACATTACTAGGAGGGTTTGTTCTGACACTGGCTGCAGGAACAAGGAAATTAGACAGTGTATGTTCCTTTTAACGATGCAGCCCTTCACTTAAAGGCAGCTGATTCTCCTCCATTCTAGCAGACAGGTTTGAAGGCACTGAAGGAAGGAAGGGTGGGGGTGGGGATGGGGGTCCACGGAGCATTTTGGGGGAGATCTTGTTTGTGATTCGCCAATTCCTCCTAGCAATCACCATGAACTGAGCACGTTCTTTAGAACTTGATTGAAGACAAAAGGCTGTGGCAGATGTGGGCTGGATGCTCAAATTGCACGCCATTGTCATTTAAAGAATTGCCTATTGTCTTGAAATTCAAATGTCCTTTAATGAACAGGGAAATTACATCAAGGTCAGACAAAGTAGAAGGGTAAGTTTAAGTGCCACAAAGATATCTACACATCTTCAGATCCATGTGTGGAGATTTCCAGAAAGCTAAGGAAATCTTAAACAGTTCCCAGTTGAAGGTTGTGCATTTAAAGTGCTATTTATTTAAGAGACTGTGAGAAAGCCTTTCACATTTTCAGCAATTTTAATTGAGACTAAAACCACACAATTAGACTTCACTTAGTTATCAGTGAGAACAGTAGCTATTTACTCTATAGTCTTAATGATATAACAAGTGTAAAGGAAACATAGGGCAGGGTTAATACTTAATTCTCAGCTTTGTGCTCTGGGATTTTGCCACATGAGCTAGTCACTTAAATTGGAGTTTTTATAGTAAGATTTCAGAATATGGTTCCAAAACTTTACCATTTCCTGCCGACTGGTCTGCCACACTCCAATTTTCAAACAACAATTTATCTTTTTCGAAGGGTATTTTTTAAAAAATTGTAACAATAATGCACTCCTATTAAAGGGAATTTGAAAAAAAGTTACCAACATATGCCACCCACACGAATATTGTTAATGGTCTTTGTGTATTTCGTTTCACCTTTTCCCCCTTATGAATAGGTTTAAGTTTTGTATAATTGTATAGGTTTATTTAAGTTTTATGTAATTGTTACCACAGTATTTATATGATTTTTATGTCCTACCTTTTCCACCTAATATATTGTAAACTTTATCTGTGTTATTTTATGGTATTTGTAAACATAATGTTTAAGGGCCTCATAATCTGTTATTAAGTGACTATATTATAGTTCCCTTAACCAGTCCTCTCTTTTAGACCTACAGGCTGTTTCCAGTTTTTTGGAGAGGTCACATAGTTAGTAAGAGAAGAAGTTTGGTTTGAAATCCTTATCTAAATCTGTGTTTTTTCCTGCCATTCCAGACTGCAGATATGCAGTATATGAAAGTGTTTCATCGTACCATAGCCAGATATGTATCTTTTTTCATATATGAAAACCCTTTGCTATTTGATAGATCACGAATGGTAATTTGGATTAACTTGCATTTCTTCCATTACTAGTCAGACTCTCTTCCCCCTCCATGTTTCATCAACTAGTTGTACTCCCTTAACTATGAAAATTCATTTCTTGGTTTACCATTTTATTTCAATTACTTTATCTGTTCATATACAATGTTTAAAATTTTTATTCAGTTAAATTTGTGTAGCTTTTCTTTGTGGTTTTTCTAAGCTTTTAAGCTTAGGAATTCCTCTTCACCCCAGAAGTCTGACGAATATTCAGTTCAATTGCTTTTTAGTTTCTTTCTATGGCTTTATTCCATTATATTTTACTCTTTAGTGCATCTGGTGTATGGTGTGAGATGTCAATATAAGTTGTGTTTGTTTCCAAATTGTAAAATTATTTTGTTGACTAAAGTTCTCTCTTTTTTGACTCGTGATGTCTTCTTTATCATACATTAAATGTGTGTGTGTGGTCTTTCTTTCTTTTTCAGGTATTTTTCATAAGAAATATACCAAAAGCCATTGGGATCAGTTATTTTCATTTATGTATTTATTTTTACATTGTGGTAGGTTCTTATGAGTAGGCAATTACATGACTTACCGTGGAATTGAAGACATGGGGTAATTGTGGACGATAGATGGTTGTGTGGGGATCCCTGTAGAGGTCAAGAAAGAGCAAAACCTGGAGTACCCTGTCTGAATTCGGTGTGCTTATCGGAATTGCCTAGGGAACTTAAAAATATATACAACCTTGGGCTTCATCTCTAGCAATTATTACACAGTAGGTCTAAAGTAGGGCCTGAGCGTCTCTGTTTTTAAAAAGTTGCACAGATGATTCTGATGTGTAGCCCCAGCTGAGAACAGTCTAGACCAGGAATCTGCAAACTAGAGACCCTGAGCCAAATCCCAGCCTGCTGCCTGTTTTTGTATGGCTCATGAGCTAAGAATGATTTTTACATTTTTAAATGTTTGAAAACATTTTTAAAAAGAATAATATTTTATGACGTGAAAATTATATGAAGCTCAAATTCTTGCATCCAAAAATAACGTTTTATTGGAACACACCTGTACTCATGTGTTTATATATAGTCTGTGGCTGCTTTTTTGCTACATTGGTACGTGGAGTGGTTGTGACAGAGACCATATGGACTGCAAAGGCAAAGACATTTACTCTCTGGAACTTTAAGGAAAAAGTTTGTGACCCCTTGTCTAGAGCATTGAAATATGAATCAGAGTTGCTTGGTTCTAGGGTGGTATGGAAATACAGTTTCGGAATATTTTGCTATTGTTCGTCTCAGCAACAATGTAACTTGATAGTTATGTCAACAACCTGATAGTTATATCAAGGTTCTAAGGGCAAGAAACAGTGCTGAAAGAGATTATAAATTACGGATCTTTTGTTTCTTGCAATAATGTGAATTTGATGTCCTGGAATGCTGCTATGAAATAGCCAAAAATGCTGCACAAAATAGAAATAAACCACTCTTTAAATGCGTGGCTGAACTGGAAAGAAAGTAAGAGTTAATTTTCAGAGGCATCAAACGAGGTGGAAAGACAAACCCAGATAGCTAAGAGTGTGCTGAAGCTGGCAGTTGGCTTACGGGAATCTTCTGCTCTCTGGTGACCACTTGGGGAAGAGGAGACAAAGCCTTGGGCTAATGTGAAGTACAGAGTTGGATTATAACTCACCCACAATAACACCAGGACTCCTGGCGGACAACATCTTTACTGAAAGGGTGACCTAGAAAATCAAGGCACACAAAGGGAGACAACAGAAAAAAAACTTGCTATCTGTCTTTGTTTCATGATAAGGAAAACATTTTCCCTTGAGAGTTTATAACACAAATGGGCCCTTATGCAGATTTGGAGCCTGGATTCACACAATGTGCAAGATGTGAAGACCACAAGAATTTAGTTTAACGTAGTTTCAAGTTGGTGGTACCTGCAGGTACTTGGCAGCAGCAGATATATGTCCTCCCAGGAGAAATAAACTGCTCAACATGTGCCTCATATAATTCCCACATGTAAACTTCCAATAGATGCGAAGTCATACACAGATATACACACAAATAACGAAAAAATGAACTAAAGCACCATGAGTGAGTCAGAACAAACAACAAATAGCAGAAGCAGTCCTACAAAGACTTCAGGAACTATTGGACACACCGTAAAGAACAGCCGTGCTTTGTATGTTTAAAGAAACAAAAGTATGAGTAAGGAATAAGAAATTGTTCAAAATAGCCAACAGATTTGGAAAATAATGAAACAGAACTTCTGGAAATAGAAAAAAAAAAAAAATAGTACAATGTCAATTCAATCCACTGTCCAACCTTTCAGGGGAACAGTTGACTACCCTAGATGGGTTGATGTAAGGAGAGAAAACACAATTTTGGAATGAACTGTAGAGTGCTCTCAAAGACAGGCTGAGTAGTTTGAGGCTTATGCTGTACACCATGAGGAACCACTGAAATCTTCTGAGCAGGAATGGTGGAAGTGGTCATGGGAGGATTCAGGGTCTCATCATGTTTAATGCCAAGTCTACCATCCTTCAGAGCACACAAACATGTATCTTCTTATGAGAGTCAGGAACCTTAAATATTGCAACTAAATTGCAAGGTGAAAATAAGGCACAGTGTGGTACAAGTGGCAAGTCCAATCCTATTATCAAGGGACAAAGCAGCAAATTAGCATGTGTTATTGATGCAAGCATGGCCACCGAGAGGCAGGAAAATGAAGAGCAGAAGCCCCAAAGAGAGACAGAATGGTCTGATACTGTAGGGAAATTTTGTAGCCAAATGAGGATTGTGGCAAGATGAGTAGGAAGGTAAGTTAATAATGAATGGAAGTGAAGGTAGGAAGGAAAACAGTCAAGAGTGAATACACAAAAAGTAAGTGATTGCTGATTTAACCTCAGGACACATAATATCAGCATGCTATGGTCTGAATGTTGGTGTTTCCTCCAAATTCATAATGGAAATTAATCCCAAAGAGGTGGGGCCTTTAGGAGGTGATTCAGGAATACAATTAGTGTCCTTGCAAAAGAGGTTTGAGGGAGCCTGTTTGTCCCTTCCACCATGTGAGGATGCAGCAAGAAGGCACCATCTTTGAAGCAGACAGAGTCCTCACCAGACACTGAAGCTGCTGGTGCTTCGATTGTGGGTTTCCCAGCCTGCAGTATTGTGAGCAACACATTTCTGTTTTTAAAAAATTACCCAGTTTTCGGTATTTTGTTATAGCAGCTGAGCAGAATAAGACACAACACCAGGGAGTTATCAGTAAACCAATCTTACATGGATCCCAGGACGTAGATGGCTGGGAGGGAGAGAATTCTCTCTCATGCTGAAGACCAAAGCCTTTGTTTTGTGATCACTCTTAAAATCCTGTTAGTATTATTTTCCTAACATCTTATCTTTCAAAGTCGTGCACAAACCCTCCTTTCTGTACATTTATTGTTTTGATGATGTTACTATTTTGACGCTGTACCTCCCCTGCCTCCAACACCCTGCCTCCCCTTTCTGAAACCTAACTTTTTGAAAAAAATTCTCAGATAGCTCCAAGGAGATTCTCTGACTCTGCCTACATCCTGGGTTTTCAGCCTGATCTTCACAGGTTAATCTCATTGTAAGGTGGCATGCAACTAATGAGACTTATTATGATAATGAACACACCAAGTTATTATTTAATAATTGTGTTAATGATGAAAACAGTTATGGGTTAATCATTATAGTTACTATTAAAATAATGAGTTGAAGGCTGAATTTTTCTCTACAGTTCAATTAAAAAGAAATTTAAACATAGAATTGTGAGCAAATGACTGGTATATAGGAGACAAAGAATGTGTTTATGCATAGAAAAGTTAATAGCTATCAAGCTCAACCAACAAATGTGGTATAAGAAAAATTTTGATGCAGATACATTGTGCAGAGTGATCTTAGGCATCCTCTGATAAAAGTGAAACTGTTAGAAAAACATTTCAATTTGGAAGAACATCAAGGGAAAAGATATTAGAACTTTGTGATAGATTCTAGTGTCAAGATCAAGAAAGTATCAACAAACAACACAAGCCATAATCAGGTCAGGTGACCTGCTGTCTTAGTCACTAAGTAGTCATACACCTTTGCAATTCATCTTATCCTCTCACTATCTCAATTTCCTCATCTATCAAAACAGGCTTTAAATACTATGGAAATGAATATTAGCAGAGGCATTGCTTCACATGCATCAAAATTATTTGCCATCACTAGAGTTGGTCTCTCTGAGTATCAATGAATTGTGTGTGTGTGTATGTGTGTGCACATGCATGTTTGCACATAGACACATGTAGCATGAGACTGTAAGCAGACTTCTATAATTAGTGTATTTGCAATGAGAATTCTTTGTAAATGATTTGTCTTAAAATCTCCTTTTAGGGCAAAGCATTGCAAGCTGCATGGGCTGCTGTTGAAGAAACTGGGGCCAAGCAGGCAGCTATGGCAATCACCACTGCTGCAGTCACCACCACTACAGGCACTGCTAGGCAGCCACCATCATTGTGCAAGCAGTCTGCTGCTGCTGGAGCCACCACTGCCATGTGGGCAGCATGCCAAAGACACTGTCACAGCCACTGCCACCACAAGGGTGGTCTGCTACCACAGCAGCAGCTGCAGCAGACACTGCTGCTGTGCAGGTGGACCACTGACCACTTGACTTCATTGACACAAGGAGGGCCACCAGTGGAGTCCCTAGAAGGAGGTGAGTGAGTGCAGACCTGTGACCCAGTAGCCCAATCCACAGGGGGAATTACACTGTCCACACAGTAGTGCATCTGGGGGTGGGAGCTAGGTGGGCAGTCCATATGACTGCCTTGACCCAGGGAGAGACACATATGGAACTCCTGGCAAGTGCAGAAGCCCAGAAAAACCAGAAGTAATGAAGAAAATTTTCAGTGCACCTATCAGGGTCACAGGGCACTAGCCAGGGTGCCAACAAGCCTGCCCAGGGTCATCCACCCAAACCAAATAGTGACAGGGCACCAGGCACTTCTCCAAAGAATGTAAGATCTTGTCCACATCTTTCATGACCCAACACAGTGTCAATAACCTCAGCAAGGAAACAGTAAGTGTCCCAGTGCCAGACCATGGAGGCACTCACATTCAACTCCAACATTGACCATGGTTGGAGTACCCTCACAGAGACTAACTACTGTGTCTACCTGGAAGCAATACTAAAACTCTGTACTCAATAGTAAATATAAAACACATCTACAGAAGTCTCTCTCCTCAAACCCCACTCTAGAGTAATAGAAGAAGCAACTACTCTACCAGATGACCAGACATCATCATAAAGATACTAGAAATACAAAAAACCAAAATGTGAGTACACCAAAGGTATACAATAACTCTCAAGTACCAGATCCCATAGAGCAGAAATCCTTGAAATGACTGAAAAGAAATTCCGAGTAAAAATCTTAAGGAAACTCAATGAGATACAAGAAGATGTAGATAGATGACAAAATGGACTGAGCAAAACTATTGAGGATATGAAGAAGGAAATTTACAGAAATTAATACTTTCAAAAAGAATGTAACAGAACTCAGGGAACTTGAGGAGTCATTCAATGAAATAAAAAACTGAGCATGTAAGCAGCAGGCTAGAGCAAGCAGAAGAAAGAATTTCTGATCTTAAGATAGTCTCTTTGAAATAACTCAGGCAGGCAAAAAAAAAAAAAGAAAGAAAAAAAGAAAAAAGAAAACATAATTTGAAAAAATAAAGAAAATCAAAGAGAGCTAGCAGACAACCTTAAGTGCACAAACATCTGAATCATGGGCATTCCAGGAGGGGAGGAGAAAGGAAAAGGCATTGAAAATATATTCAATAAAATAATAGGGGAAAACTTCCCAAGTATAGGGAGAGACAGAGACTGTCAGATTCAGGAGGCTCAAAGATCCCCAGATAGATTCAATCCAAAAACATCCTTTCCGAGACACATTGTAATCAAACTGGCAAAACTCAAAAACAAAGGAGAATCTTAAAAACAGCAAGAGAAAGGTGTCAAGTTAACTGTAAAGGAGTCCCCATCAGACTAACAGCAGACTTCTCAACAGAAACTCTACAGGCCAGAAGAAAATGGGATGATGTGTTCAAAATACTAAAAGAAAAAAACTGCCAGCCAAGAATACTATTGCCAGCAAGGATATCCTACAGAAAGGAAGGAGAAATATGTATTTCCCAGATAAACAAAAACTGTAGGAGTTCACCACCACATGACCAGCCCTACCAGAAATCCTCAATGGAGTCCTGCATCTAGAATCCAAAAAATGATAATCACTACTGTGAATACACAAGAAAGAGCAAAACCCACTGGTAGAATAAAAATGCAAATGAGAAAGAAAAAGAAACTGTATCTTACCACCTGTAAAAGCTGACAAACATTAAAGACAAACAAAAAGAGTAAGAATGGAACAAAAGGTATTTAAAACATCCAAATGAAAATTGATAAAATGCCAGGAGTAAGATAATACCTTTCTATAACAACCCTTAATGTAAATGGATTAAATTCCTTGCTCAAAAGACACAGACTGGCAGATTAAAAAACTAGATCCAACTATATGCTGTCTACAAGACATTGCCTCACCTGTAAAGACACACACAGAGAAAGATAGAAGGGATGGAAAAAGATATACCCCACAAATGGAAACCCAAAATGAGCAGGAGTAGCTATTCTTATATCAGATAAAATAGACTTTAAACCAAAACCATAAAAAGAAACAAAGAAGACCACTATAGAATGATAAAGGATCTCTCCAGCAAGAAGACATATTAATCATAAATATATATGGACCCAATATCAGAGCACCCAGATATATAAATCAAACACTATTAGACCTAAAGAAAGAGATAGACCCCAGTATGATAATAGTTGGGGACCTGAAAACACCTCTCTCAACATTGGACAGATTATCTAGGCAACAAATCAACAGAGAAACATAGGATTTAAACCGCACTTTAGACCAGTTGGACTTCCAGATATCTACAGAATTTTTCATCCAACAACCACAGAATATACATTCTTCTCATCAGCACATGAAGTATTCTTCAGGATAGAACACATGTTAGGTCACAAACCAAGTCTCAACAAAATTTAAGAAGCTGAAATAATTTCAAGTATGTTTTCAGACCACAATGGATTAAAACTAGAAATCAATAACAAGTGATATTCTGGAAACTATACAAACACATGGAAATTAAGCAATATGCTCCTGAATGACCTATGGGTCCAAGAAGAAATTAAACAGGAAATCAAAAAATTTCTTGAAACTAATGAAAATAAAGACACTTTATATCAAAACATGTGGGATACTGCACAAGCAGTATCAAGAAGGAAGCTGATTGCAATAAACACTTACATCAAAAGAATCAAAAGATTTCAAATAAACAACCTAACACTACATGTTGAAGAACTAGAAAAACAAGAACAATCCAATCCCAAAAGAGTGGAGGGAAAGCAATAATTATGATCACAGCAGAACTAAATGAAATAGAGACCCAATAGGTGATACAAAAGTTAAATGAAGCAAAAATTTGGTTTTTGAGAAGATAAACGAAATAGACAAATCATTAGCTAGACTAACTAGAAAAAGAGAAAAGACCCAAATAACAAAAATTAGAAATGAAATGAATTAAAACTGATTCCATAGAAATAAAAAGAGTCATTAGGGACTATTACAAACAACTATATGCCCACAAATTTGAAAAGCTGGAAAAAATGGAGAAATTTCTGGACACATATAAACTACCAAGACTGAACCAAGAAGAAATAGAAAACCTGAACAGACCAATAACAAACAATGTTATTGAAGCGGTAATCAGCAGTCTGCCAACAAAGGAAAGCCCAGTACTGGATGGCTCTACTGCTGAATTCTACCAAACTTTAACAAGAAATTAATACCAATTCTCTTCAAACTATTCCAAAAAATTGAAACAGGGGCCATACTCCCGAATTCATTCTATGAGGTCAACATCACCCTGATACCAAAATCGGACAAAGATAGAACAAAGAAAAGAAAACTATAGGCCAATATCTTTAATGAACATAGATGCCAAGATCCTCAATAAAATATTAGCAAATAGAATACAGCAACATATTAAACAATTGAACATCATAATCAAGTGGATTCATCCCAGGAATGCAAGGATGGTTCAACATACACAAGTCAATAAATGTGATACACCACACCAACAAAATCAAGGACAGAAACTGTATGATTATTTCAATAGACACAGAAAAAGCATTGGACAAAAGTCAACATCACTTTACGATAAAGAGTCTCATCAAATTAGGTATAGCAGCAAAGTACCTCAACACAATAAAAGCCATATATGACAAACCCACTGTCAATATCATCATGAATGGGGAATATCTTTCAGCTTAAGAAGGGAAACAAGATAAGGATGCTCCCTCTTATCAGTCATATATAACATAGTATTGGAATTACTAGCCAGAGCAATCAGGCAAGAGAAAGAAAGAAAGGGCATCAAGATTGGAAAAGATGAAGTCAAATTGTCCCTGTTTGCACATGACATGATTCTATATATAGAAAAGCCTAAAGACTCTACAAAAAAACTCCTAGAGTTGATAATTTCAGTAAAGTTGCAGAATATAAAATCAACATATGAAAAAGAAATCAAGAAAGCTATCCCATTTACAATAGTCACCCAAAAATAAAATACCTAGGAATAAATTTAACCAAGGAGGTGAAAGATCTATATAATGAGAACTACAAATCACTGTTGAAAGAAATTAAAGAGGACACAAAAAGATGGAAAGACATTCCATGCACTTGGATTGGAAGAATTACATTGTGAAAATGTCCATACTACCCAAAGTGATTTACAGATTCAACACAACCCCAATCAAAATACCAATGACATTCTTCACAGAAATAGAAAAAAACAATACTAACATGCATGTGGAACAACAAAAGACCCAAATAGCCAAAGTAATCTTGAGCTAAATAAATAAATAAATAAATAAATAATAAAGCCAGAGGCATAACACTACCTGACTTCAAATTATACTACAAAGGTATAGTAACCAAAACAGCATGGTACTGGCATAAAAACAGACACAGGCCAATGGAACGTAACAGAGAACCCAGAAGTCAACCCACATCCTTATGGCCAGCTGGTCTCTGACAAAGGCACCAAGGATATACATTGGGGAAAAGACTGCCAGTTTAATAAAAGGTCCTGGGAAAACTGGACATCTATATGTAGAAGAATGAAACTAGACCCATACCACTTGCCATATACCAAAATCAACTCAAAATGGATTACAGACTTAAACGTAACACTTGAAACTATAAAACTCCTAAAAGAAAACATAGGGGATTCATTTTAGGAAGCAGGAGTGGGCAAAAACTTGCTGAATAAGATCCCCAAAACACAAACAACAAAAGAAAAAATAAACAAAGGGGATTATATTAAACTAAAATATTTCTCTTAGCAAAAGAAACAATTAACAGAACAAAAAGACAACCTCCAGAATGGGAGAAAATATTTGCAAACTATGCATCTGACAAGAGATTAATATCCAGATTAATTAAATAAAGAACTCAACAGTAAAAAAAAAATTGACCCTTTTAAAAAATGGGCAAAGGAGCTGAATAGGCATTACTCAAAGGAAGATATACAAATGGCCAACAGATACATGAAAAAACGCTCAACATCACTTAGCATCAGGGAAATGCAAATCAAAACTACATTGAGATAACATCTCACCTCATTTAGACTGGCTATTATCAAAAAGACAGAGAATAACAAATGCTGGCAAGGATGTGGAGAAAAGAGAAACCTCCTACACTGTTGGTAGGACTGTAAATTGGTGTAGCCGTTATGGAAAATGGTATGGAGTTTCCTCAAACAACTGCAGATAGAAATGACATATGATCCAGCAATTCCACTGCTGGATGTATACCCAAAGGAACAGAAATCATCGTGTTGGAGGGACAACTGCCCTCCCATGTTTATCACAGCTCTAATTACAATAGCCAAGAGTTGGAACCAACTTAAATGTCCATCATCAGATGACTGGATAAGGAGAATGTGGTATTTTTACACAATGGACTACTACTCTGCCATAAAAAAATAATGAAATCCTGCCATCTGCAGCAACATGGATGAACTTAGAGAAGATCATGTTAAGTGAAATAAACCATGCATGGAAAGAGAAATATCACGTCTTCACTAATAAGTGGGAGCTAAAAACATAAACAAATAAATAAAAAAAGAAAGAAAGATACAATAATCACAATAATACACTGAATTTTTAAAAGGAGAGAACAGAACCGAGGTTACCAGAATTGGGAAAGGGAGAGGGACATCAGGGTCAGGGAAGAATTGGTAGAGGACCACGAAAAACAATTACATGGTATAATACTGAATATACTAATTATCCTGATTTGAGCATCACATATTGCACATAGTTATTGATATTCAACTCTGTATGCCACAGATATGTAAAATCAACCATGTTTCCATAAAAAAGAAAAAAAGAATGCATTGCAAAAACTATTTGCTGCTATTGGCAAAGCAGTCTATGAGGGCATGTCTGGGTTTGAGGAAAGAGTGTCATGATCAATAAACCATATCTGACTTTTTTCATTTTCTTTATAATTATTATTTTTAAATTCTGTCTTTTAAAAAAACAAATCCATCTTACTTTGATTAGTTTTCTTCTCTTTGTCTGTCTTGGGCTCATAGACCGTTGGTCTGGGAGGGAACGTAGAACTCGTCTAGTTCAACCCTCTCATTTTACAGATGAGCAAAGTAAGGACCAGGGCCAATTTGCAGCAAATTTGGAACTAGAGTTCTAGCCTTGGACTCCTTGTTAGGTGCTTTTTCTGCTCTACCCTTTCCAGGACTCATCATAAAGTATGTCATAAATAATACTATCATTTTATATTCATAAAATACTTTACAATTTTCAAAATATTTTTATATTATCATCTCATTGGACCCTTGGAACACACCATGAGATAGACTCGGGCATTTTTGCTTGTATTTTAAATAGACGAGAATCCTGAAATTCACTTGTCCAGGGTCACATGCTAAGTAAGTGTTAGACATGTGACTAGAAGCCAGTCTTGTCAGTTCTGGTTCACTGCTCTTGCATTACGTCATGATGTAGGAACACATGGATGAGATAATAGCGATTTATTTCAAAAACTCCAAAGCTACTTTAAGCTTACCTTGTAGACATTTTTTTCAAAATATCAATCCATCACATCTTAAGAAGTTCCCCTTGGCCTATTTGCACTGACCCTACACAGTCTGTGTGCTGGTGAGTTGTGAACAGCATGGCTCTATAAGAACCGTTTCACGCACTGTTCAGGGATCAGAAATGTCAGCCCAATGACACTAAGCGGTGCCACTAATGAAGCCAGAAGCCCCAAGTCCTGTAGAGGTGTTAAAGGAAGAATGAAAAAAAGGCAAGCATTTAGGAGAATAAGAATGGAGAGAGTGATCTAGAAGACAGAGGTGAAAGACAAGGACCCAAAAGTGGACGTGGGGGTTATGCCACCAGCCATTGCCTTAAGGTCTCATGGAGTGTGGGGGGTGCAGGTAACCAGTGCCAGGGACTCAAAGCTGGCATTTAGAATTATCCCCTTTTCCAGCTCTTAATTGACCTATGTCCTTGCTCCGTTGGGGATGGCCCAGGGTATTAGCCAAAGTGAGTGAACCTTTCATTCAGTTTCTTCCAGATCCTGGTAGACGTGGCCAAAATTAGTAAAAACAGCTGATAGCTATTAAGATGAACTTATAATGACAAAGTTAACATTTATTGAGAGTTCAGTAAGTGCCAGGTGCTGTTCTAAATCCTCTATGTATGTTAACTTATTGAATTCTCACAACTCTATGAAATAATTTCCTTTAATAGAGGAGAAAATTGATGTGCAGTGTGAAGCATCTTGCCCAAGGCCACTTAGCTAAGTGGCAGTGTTGGGGTTCAAACCAGAGTTCTTGGGATTAATGAACATGACCTGTAGGTAAAAGTTGAGTAAATATTAAACGATACCAGCAAGGATTGAGTCCTTAGTCTCTCTCATGCCATCTTAGCTTCTGGGCATGCTGTTGTGTTCCTCATTTGCTCAAGGGACCAACTGTGTGCCCCTAGGAGCAAAAGTGCAGAGTCAGCCACAGAGAGCTGCCTTTGTGCAGACTGGTCATTTCACACCCAGCATGTCAGTTTCAATATGAGGCTGTGACAACCACTTAGCTGAAGGCTTGGAAAACCACAGCTTCACCAGCGAGTGGTTGGTGAATATGCCAGTCTCATCAGAAGTGTGCTCAAGAGTGCGGGTATGTCAGGTCTACACCCTTTTCCCTGCTGTGTTTGGGGATGTGCAGTATGATGTCCTTTCAGAGGCAGAGGGAGAATCAGTCCCAATAGGTGTTAGAACCCGGCCAAGGTTATTGGCAGCTTTCTGTGAAAGAGGAAAAAGGGATTACGAACGAGAGCAATTCTCTGTCTTTATTGATTTCAGAGGCTGCTTACTTGCAAGTGTTCCTGCAACTTTCTTTCTCCTTTTCAACAAATTTATCACCAGTGGAGGGAAGAGATTTGCTCAATGGTGGCTCCAAGAGAGTCCTGCAGAGCTTAGAGCTGCCAAGGTCAGGAAATGGAATACATGTTTTTCTCCAAGGCAATTTATTTTTCCTCATCAGATCAGTGGTCATGCAGGGAAAAGGGCCATTGACAGGCTCACAGGCAAGTTTAGTGGTGAGGACACAGACACAGCTTCAGATGTGTTGTAGCCTCTGATCAGCGCAGCTTGAAATAGTCTGTTCAGTCAAAACAGGGGCCAGCCTTCCAGTGTTGGCTTGTGAGTCTCTGGCTTGAGAAAGATCATATAGAATTTAAGTCATTGCTTCTGCAAAGCTCTTATAGGGCAATAGGATTTAAATCAAGTACAAATGATCAGGGTTAGAACTTTCAGGGTTAGAACATGCAACATTTCCTTTTTTCTTCCACGATGATGTAGCATTTTACAGATTACAGGTTTGAACCTGTCTAGTTGCCCATCACTGTTAGGAGGCAACAGAGGAGGAAGTACTCTTTTACTTACCCCTGTGAAGCATTTCCCAATTCAAAACCAACCAACCTAGCAAACAACCCAATAAACCAACGCTTAAAGAATCTGAACATCTCTGTCAGTAAAAATCCCAATTTGTGGGAGCATGTGTTTGGAAATACCTGTTTTTCAAATCCAAAGAGAGAAGAAGACGTGAATGTTATTTGGCAAATCCAGGGCATTATCATTAGCTGTACATATTGACAGCATTTAATAAGCTCACATTCCCCTTTGAGTACAGCTAGGGAAAAAAGGGGAGAAGGGCCTCCTCTGCTTCACTGATGGGGACCCCCTGAGGTCCTGTGTATGAGTGCCTTCAGCAAAGGAGGAGCTCCTTGCTGCCAAAGCCAGGTGGGCTGCTGGGGAGGGGCTTTGCTCCCTGCTTTCAAGTCAGCACAACAGAACACTGTTCACATGTGGGCAGAGGCTCCACTCACTTGTGGCCCCTGGCTCGGGCCTTGAAGTGCCCCCCCTTGTGAAGTGCTAATAAGAGCTGTTCAACCACTGGGGTGAGGGTGGGAGTTTGGAAGGGGATGTGACAGTCTAAGCATCTAAGTGGCAATTCGGTGCTTAAAAAAAATGGAAACATAAGTGACACTGGATGAATAGTTGTTGCTGACTGTTGGGACCCTAGAGTTTGATATGTGTTTCTGCTTGAATGAAGTCATCCACTCCACGCTAAAGGGAAATGTCACCATTAGGAGAAAGGGAAGAGTCTATTCTGCTTGTGGCAGACCTGAGGCAAGGTATGTTTCTCTATCAGAAGAGTTATAAAACAGATTGTTTTAGGGTTCTTACTATTTGGAGACTGTCTGTGTGGGAAGATTGGCTTTCTGTAACAGCAGATGCTGGAGGTGGAGACATTGTTCAGGGACACCTGGGCACTGGGACAGCTTTGTCTGCTCTGACAAGGATAAAGCCTTGGCCAATGCTTAATTTGGTTTAAGAACTAGGACAACCTGAGGTTCTTAGGCATTCCTGAAATGGAAGCTCACAGATTGTTGGTGACATGGCAAAGTAAGCCTGAGCATAAATGGACAAGAATTCCGGTTTTCTCCCAGCGCTGGCAGAGGGAGAAGCTGGGGCAGAGTGTCTGCATTTACTCCAGGTCCAGAAACGGTCCTGCTGCTTCCTCTGGACTCCTGGCTACACGCGTGGAAACCTTTAGCTGTGCATGTATGTGGCCTCTTCTCACCATTTGTAACACTGCATATAATTTGTCCATTTTAACTCAGTTCATTATAACATCAGGGGGGGGGGGCGTGGAGGGAACTTAATTTAAACCAACATAGAAACTAAGTCTACCAAATTTTCTAAAATTTGAATTCCGCCAAGATGTTATATAATGTCTAAACTGTAAATGAACCACATTAAAAAACCAAAAAACACAGAAAAACTAATGAGTTAATTTGAGTTAGAACTAAGGTAGTACTGTTTTTAACTTTTAAGTTTGACACAATCTCAGACTGACAGCAAAGTTGCAAGAATAGTACAAAGTCTTTTCAGATACCTTTCATCTAGACTCCCTAAATGGTAACATTTTACAGCTTTAGTTTCTTTTCTCTCTCTCTTCCTCTTTCTGACAGTCTCTCTGTTTACGAAATAGTTGCAGACATGATGGCTTTTTACCTGTAAATTCTTCAGGGTGTGTTTCCTAAAAATAAGGATATTCCCTTACACAACCATAGTACAACAATCAAAATCAGAAAATTAATATTAACACAATACAATTATTTGATCTGTAAACCTCACTCAGATTTTGCTATGTTGTCAACTGTCCTAATAATGCCCTTTATAGCAAAATAAATCCCAGATCATGTGTTATGTTCCGTTGTCCTGTCTCTTTAGCCTCCTTTCTTCTGGAATGGTTTCCTTCTTTCTTTAAATACCTACTCAAAAGCATCAAGAGAAGATTAAAGGAGAGAATCAAAATATTGTTGAGGCCACCAGTTTTCTCTTAATCTTTGTAACAGAATTACATACTAACAGGATTTTTAGTTGAGTACACAGTCACCCACTTAAAGTCTACGTTTCTCAGACCGTCCCTAGATGTGACCATGGGACTAAAATCTCGGACAAGAATTAATGCGTGGAAGTGATGTGTACAACTTCTAGATCAAGTCCTTAAAGGCAAGGAATGTGCTTCCCCTTTCTTCCATTCTTCATTTTCATAGCGTGGGATAAGGATGTGATGGTGGTAGCAGAAATGCTCCTTGGGTCATGAGATAACTCTGATAATTGTGAAGCAGCCATACCAACCTTTGACCGTCTTACCTGGCCACCCCCACTCTCTATTCACTCCTCTCTAGAATTTAAGGACTTACAAAAACAGTAACTGCCATACCATTATCACCTTAAGGAAGTGAGCAGTAATTATTTAATATTATCAAATATCTGTACCCTGTGTTTTTACATGAGCAACAAAAAATATCTGTGTTGTATGAGTCATGATTGAGAGCCTCTTTCTTACAGCAGCTGCACCAGTAACCTGACCAATGCAGTTGTCTAAACCATGATTTAAAAAATTGTTCAGATCTCCAGAAATATTTCTGCCAAAGGAGAAAAACAGCACAAAATTTTATACTGTTACAGTATAACAAGTAGGTGAGCTTGTGTAGAAATTTTATATCTGTAAATTTATCAAGACTGGAAAATTTTGCCACCTTCATGGTTTTATTTAGTTTTTAAATTTTAAGTCATTATATTTTCTCATTTACATTAGTGTCAGTGATTCTTTGTGAAATTACAGAGCTATCTTTGTTATGCGAATTTGAAGTGTTCTGCTTATAGGGATTTTTGGTTTAAAGATCTGCCCCTGCAATTTCAGTATGTTGACGTCAGGTGGCAGTAGAGTTCTGTATGTTCTGACTGCCTAGTTTACAGTTTCACTGATGACATTGGAAAGAGTCCCTAAGCTAGGAAGTGGACAAAAATATCATCTATTTACTTTAAAAAATGAAATACACATAGAAGAAAATTAACTTCGCAGAAAATGCAAACAGAAATCTCATATTTTTTTTCATGTGTTCTTTAGCATGATGAAGCTAAAACACTGTCTTGATATTCAACTTCCAAAAAGACTTTATTTTCCACTTTCTATTTCTCACAGAACCACTCTTATTAACATTCTTTTATCTCCATTGCTTTCTTTAAGTAAGGGGGTTCTCTCCCTCTCATAAACTAGACAAATGGGTAGCATTTCTGGTTAACCAAAATGGTCTAAACTTAAACTTTTCTCTTTAGTGCCTTGTAAAACTCTTCTTTTATTCTCAAAAATTTAGGATGACAAAAGAAATTGTAAATGGTAGCTCCGTGAGCCTATTAAAATATTGTGTTCGTCACTGGTTAAACTGTATGTGGTATTTCAACTCTTAGAATTCTTGCCAAATTTTCCCTTCCTGTAAGTTAACACAGACTGGAAACCTGCTGGACCTCATCTGCATATGGTAGTTTTTTAGTTAATCAACAGTCTTGTTTAAGATCTGGGTTACAAAAGGAAACAACCAAAAGGAGATAGAAAATGAAAATAAAATGAACAAGATTTGGATTTGTTTTTATTACTTGTATAAAGGTGAATTATCTTATGTGTTTGCTCTTTACCACCAACAATGGTTACAGGAGAGAAAGAGAAGGGAAATTTTTACACTTCTAAGCAACGATGTAAAGAAGCAAAATGTGTCTTGGTTATAAGGGGAGGATGAGTCTGGTGTAATTGTGTTGCTTGATCTCTTTCCTGTGGCTATGCCACTGTATGTGGGATTTAGGGGCATTTGCTGCCTGATGCATTTTATTTGGAACTATCAGTGTCAACTGGACTAGAAATAGCTATTATAAATGCTGAGTGCACAATTTGTAATGGCTTCTAAACTCATTGTGGAAATTAGAAAATAAAATTTGTGGTTCTTTGTCTTTCCCAGGGACAAATGTGTCCTTGGAAAGTTGCTTCCTGTTATAAGCAGATTTGGGCCTAGAGGCCTGTCCAACTCTGTCCACAACCTCCATCTTTTTTTCTATACAAAATTCTATAAATTTACACACACACACACACACACACACACACACACACACAAACACACACGTGCATATATGTATGTATCAACGTAATTCATAACTGTATTTACATCAAGGAAATATATAAAATATATGAAACATTTATTGAACATTTACTATATGTCTGATACTGTATTAGGTGATATGACATCAAAGATAACAGAAGATATGATTTCTACTTCCACGGGGTTCACAGTCTCTTGCATGTAATACATATTTAAAGGTATATAGAGTAGACTAATGAAAGACTAAAAATATTATTGAGGCTGCCAGTTTTCTTTTAATACTCATTTTTTTTTTTTGTCTTTTTCTTGACCGGCACTCAGCCAGTGAGCGCACCGGCCATTCCTATATAGGATCCGAACCCGGGGCTGGAGCGTCGCCGCGCTCCCAGCGCCGCACTCTCCCGAGTGCGCCACGGGCTCAGCCCTTAATACTCATTTTTTTAAAGGTATGAATCACTGAGCTGTGTAACAAATGCTTAGTCTTCATTAAGGTTTCTTTTTAGTACAAAAAAAATTAAGGGACAACTTTTAGAGAATGGGACTGAGATTCAGCTACGATGTGGCTCAGACCCCAAAAAGGGCAAATTTCTGGAAATTTCAAGTCCACTTACAATAGGAAGCAGTTCTCTAGTGACATTTTTGACCTTGGGTAGGATGAATTTTGAAGAATTTCCCCACTGTTTTGTTTTCTAAATTATTTTCTCTGTATTAATACATTTAGACCTGACAGTAATGCTAAGTAAGTATTATTTCTATCCTCATTTTATATATGAGAAAACTGGTGCACAGCATGGATTGACAACTTGTCCCAAGGTCATTCAGCTAGTAAGTGACAACCAAGATGCAAACACAGACAGCTAGACTGCAGAATATACTACTTCTCTATACCTTGATGGTCTAAGTCAGTGGCAGGGGGTGGGGTGGCGGCAGGAGTGTCTGTGAGAAGAAACACATCCTTATTTTGGAATTTCACTTCAATTCAGCTAGCATCAATTAAGAATCAATATAGCCAGGCAGTGGTTTAGGCACCGGGGACTCAGAATCCTCATGAACCTGCCATGGAGTAGGATAGACAGACATATCTACAAATAGCCAAAAGGCAGAAAGCAGCCAGTGCTGTGAGAAGCTAAGAGAATGCTCTGTCAGCACAAAGGAGGGAGGAAGAGAGATTTTGTCATGATTCTAGTGACTGGAAAATCTCACTTGGAGATGTTTGCTGGTTCTTGATTCTGTCCATGCTCAATAGAATTTTTGTTGCCCCTATTATCTGGGATGGGCAATTTTTGTTGGATAAACCATTTTTTTTTTTTTTTGCCCCTTGTAGTGGATTGAATGTCCCACTCAAACTCACTGAAAGCTTGAATCATGTCCCCCAGTTTGTATGTATTAGAAACCCAACTGTAACTGTTGGGAGGGTGGGAAATTCTATTATGGTAATTGAAAGGTGGGGCCTTGAAGAGGTGATTGTATTGTAGGACCATGCCATAGTGAATGGGTTAAAAATGGTGGTCAGGGCATGGTTCTGAGGGCTTTAAAAGAGAGCGAATGACAAGTTTGCTCTCTCTGCTTTCTCTGCTCTGCCATTTTCACAATGTGATACCCTGTCGTCACCGAAGTCACCACCAAACAAAGCCATGACCAGGTGTATTCCCTGAACTTTGGACTTCCTAGCTTCTGGAACTGTAAGCAATAAATTTTGTTTTCTTTATAAAATACCCAGTTCCATGTATTTTACTATAAGCAATAGAAACGAACTAATACACCCCTATTATTTGGGAGCAATTCCCATCAACAATCCACAAATTCATCGATTTATGCTTAGGTTGACATTTCTGTCCTCAGCCCAATAGTTATTTATTCAGTAGTCTTCAGAGAGTTCCAGATCACTCTTCTCCTTGTTGGCAACTGAGAACTGGCTTCTATTACTCACCCACTGAGCCTGAGCTCTTTTTGGGTAGAGGGAGTACCTTTCACCAGCAGGCCCCAGTCCTAGCCTGAGTTCAGGTGCTCACATAACAGGTACTCGAAAACAAATATTTGTGGAATAAATGAAATGCAAACAATTAACACTGGCAATGAGAACTCTCATCCCCATCTATTGCATTGCCCAGTCCAATACACTTTTGACATTTTACCCTTTTAATGAAGACAGAAACAGTTCATTAAATAAATTAACCATTAAGTTGAGAACACGAACGTCAATACAGACAGAAGCTGTTAATTTGCTGGTCACTGATGCATCCAGTGCTGAAGGACCTGAGACCTGGCATGCATTCAACTGGCAGGGGATTGAAATGTGGCTGGTAGGGACTGGGGCCCACGTGGAACTCACACAAGTGGATGGAATTGTCTAAAATGAGATTCTCTTCCCCACTGAAAAATGGATGCTCCTTGGCATCAAAGTTTGAAAATATCTAAGTGATTAGGCCTGTCTGTTCCCTTTTGACTGTTTTATTTCCATCTTAAAATAGATTGTACTATTTCTTACTTGTAATTTGGCCTAATATTGCCTTGAAATAAGAGGGTGATATAAAGAAAGGGAGAAGAAATCTTTGATCATTTGTCATACTGCGGAAAATCTGTCAGTGGCTTCAATTAACAGATGAGACCCCAGAGATTTCTCAGCCTGATCTTCCCCCAGTGCTCTGTCTAATTGAGTTGAGGAAAACAGTCTTAGCAGGGACCTTGGATGGCTGCCGAATGAAGACGTCGGTGTTTCAGTGAGGCTGAAATCTCTGCCATGCTCTGGGCTTTTTTTTTTTGCACGCTGCTTTTGCAGGCTGCTGAAGCATAGCTGTTGAAGGATGATAGCACTAGTGAGACGCCATGGAAAAAGCACTGGAATGGAACTTTGGGCTCTGCTGCAACCAGCCCTGAGAACGTGGAGGTGCTTCTTGCCCTTGCTGGGCCTCAGTTTCCATATTTGTACATGCATGTGTCGGAGTGTCCTGAGTCTGTTTCAGTTCTGACATTTAGTGAGTTCTTCTTGCTGTGCAGAAAAGAGAAAGGAGTTTAAAGGGGATAGGTTTGGAAAATCCTTGCCTGGGGTATAAACAATTGATATCCTAGAAATGGAACTTTTGTAAGTGTCTTTGGCATATATGAAAGCAGGTGAGGACAGTGGGAAAGATGAAATATGAGAATGGCTTTGGAAATGCATTTGGGAAACCCTTCATCTTCCCTTCCCTTCTCATGCCTATCCATTCCCTACACAACTGCTAGAGGGATCTACCTAAAATATGAATGCATTAATGTATTTTTTTCCTCTGGAACCATAAGTGCAATAAGAACAGGGACCACATCTGTCTTGTCTATTGCTGTACCTCCAGCACTCTACCAGCATAATACCTTGCCTACGGTGGATGTTCCATTGATATTTGTTGAAGAATGAACGCATGTATACTGAAAATTTTTCAGTAGTTAATCATAGATTTTAATTTCCACGTTAAAACAATACTTTTATCCAGAAATCCCTTTGCAATTTTGCCCCAGTGACTTTTGTATCCTCATCTTCCCCGACCTCCTGGATGTATTCTTCCCTCCAACTGTACCAAACTATCAGCAGTTCTCCCAGCATATCATGATGTTTAACACTTGTGTGCCTTTGGGCATGTTTTGTTTTTCCAGGAATGCTTTTCTCCTAGTTTTCCTTCTAGTTAACTAGTTCATCAAAACTCACCTCAAATCTCAATTACTCCTGAAAGCCTTTTCAGGCTTCTCCCCAGGTATGATATAAATGTTTCTTCACTGGTCTCCATAGCATCCCATGCATTCCTCTCTCTGAATATTGCTCTCTGTTCTGCAGTTCTTACAGTGTCTAGCATAATGCTACAATATAGCAGAGGCTCAATTAACGTCTGTTTATTGAGTGATTCAGGGAGTAAAGTTCTCAGCCCCTATTTCAGGCTCACATTTCTTCCATGTTTTCTTCTCCTCTTCCATGCGGGAGGTCTCAGAGCCCATCTGCTTCCTTGTCTAGGGGTTCTTACACGCCTCAAACCTTGGCAAGTGAGAGAAGTCAATTTTTTCAGTTCAGTCCTTGGTTGTTGTAGTGGATTGAATTATGTCCCCCCCAAACTCATTGAATCTTGAATTGTGTTCCCAAGTTTGATGTATTAGGGAGTTGGCCCCCACTGTGACTATTAAGAGGGTGGGAAATCCTGTTATGGTAATTGAAAGGTAGAGTCTTAATTGGGTAGGGGACAGCGGGTATAATTGTAATTTATAGTAATGGGCATGCTGCCAGAATGGATCTGGCCATCGCATCTTGTGCATGAGTGGTGTCAATCAGCTTTGTATCTAGTGAATATTCATAACCAACAAAAAAAGTACAGAAAAATAAAATAAACAAATAAAAAATGAGGTGATTAGACTGTAGGACCATGCTGTAGTGAATGGGTTAAAAATGGTGTTCAGAGGCATGATTCTGAGGGCTTTAAAAGAAGAGAGAGAAGAGTCTGTCTCTCTCTCTCTCTGCTTTCTCTGCTTCCACCATCTTGCAATGTGAGACTCTGCATCACTGTTGCCACCACCAGATGGACTTTGGACTTCCCAGACTCTGAAACTGTAAGCTGTAAATTTCATTTTCTTATAAATTACCCAGTTGCATGTATTTTGTTATAAGCAACAGAAGTGGACTAATACAGTTGTTCCGTGAAAAACCCACAGGCCCTTTTTGTATTATGTGTTGATCACTTCATGAAAATAGAAGATAATAATGACAGCAAGTTGGTCCTAGAAGTTTCCAGAGTTCTTACAGTGGTTATTTCCCACTGCCCTCCCTAACCCTTTCTGAGATGGCAGCTGGAATCTCTGCTGGATTTTTGCCCTTATTCATGCTCAGAGGGGTATCTCCCCAAAGCTTTCCTTTCCTTTGAGCTCATCTCCAGACAGCTTATGAAACTCTTCTTTTATGATCTCTCCTGGTCCTGAGAATATGGTTAAGGCAGTGTATTAATTATCTACTACTACATAACAAATTACCCCCAAACTTAGCAGCTTAAAATAGAAAACACCTATTATCTCACACAGTTTCTGAGGGCCATGAGTCCAGAGATGATTTTTTTGTGTGGTTTTGGCTCAGAGTTTCTCATGAGCTGTCACACTGTTGGCTGGGCCTGTAGTATCTTGTGAGGACTCAGCCAAGGGAGGATTCTCTTCAAGCTCATTCACGTGGTTTTTGGCAGGCCTCAGTTATTTGCAGGCTCCTGGTGGTTGGCTGGAGTCCTCCCTCAGTTCCGTGCTTTGCGGTCATCTCTGTAGCACAGCTCACAAAGTGGATGCTCAGAAGTCACATATCATTACTTCTGCCATCTATTGGTCACACAGACCCAGTTTTGGCACAGATGGTCCCTGACCTACAAAGGCTCAACTTAAGCTTTATCAATTTTACAATGGGTTTATTGGATATAACCCCATTGTAAGTCAAAGAGTACAACATGGTGGGGACCACATGAGAATGTGAATACCAGGAGATGGGGATCAATGGGAGTCATTTTGGAGGCTGGCTACTCCAGCAGAATTGAGGCCTTTTGTCTCAAGTGGAAAATAGCATTTTTAGGAACTTCCCAGCTGGCTGGTGCCCAGTGGATAGCCTCTGGTGTATTTGGGAATGATTTTCTCTATGCATTTTGCCATGGCCTGAATGTTTTCCTTGCAAATTCAAATGTTGAAAAAAATGCAATAGTATTAAGAGGTGAGGCTGTAAGGAGATGTTTAGGTTACAAGGGCAAAGCCTTCATGAATGAGATTAATGTCCTTATAAAAGAGGCCTGAGGGAGCTTGTTAACCCCTTCTGCATGTGAGGACACAGCAAGAAGGTGTGCCATCTATGAACCAGAACATGGGCCCTCACCAGACAAGGAATCTCCCTTGATCTTGGACTTCCCAGCCTCTAGAACTGTGAGAAGTTTCTCTTGTTTATAAGCCAGCCAGGCTAAGGTATTTTGTTATGGCAGCCTGAATGAACTAAGACACATTTCTTCATTGGTGTTTTGAAATTTTAATCCAAACATTTTTTGCAATTTTAGATACATAGTTTCAGCTTATATAGCTTTTGACTATTTAGAAGAAAGATGAGAATCCCATACAGTTAGGAGTGTAAAATGCAATCTTGGTCTTAAGCCATCGTATTTCCTAGACTCCAAATGGCAAGTTAGAATCAAAGTTTCTAATTTTTGTTTTATAAGCATGATATTATTTTTAGCACACTGAGGGTAGGTGTCAGGAGGGCAGAGAAGTGCCTTAGCCATGCTGAAATAATAGAATTTGTTTCTTTTTAAATCACCTGCTTTGTGGTTACTCCCATTGCTTATAAATTATACTTAGGTGTTATTCGCATAAGTGATTTTCTGATTAGTTAGAATAGAAGTCATCAAGGAAATATAGTCAACGCTGTTGTTCCTCACAACCTATTAGATAAATCAACATGACAGAAACATTTCAAAGGAAATATATTTTGGGGTCAAAAGTGCCAGAACATGTTGTCATGAATTGGATCAGCACACCAACATGTTAGATCCCCTGGCACACACAGTTCCACTCTTTTTGCAGCTCAGATACTGGACAGTGGTTTTCCAGGTAGTACTTGTACTAGGGGCAGAATGCAGTAGAGTGGGGTGGTGATGGTTAAGGATAGCCCTGAACAGGAAGCTTCCAGCCCCTCCTGTCTGCCTTTTCTGCAAGCAGAGCAGCTCTGCATTTTTTTTGTTTTTGTTTTCAATATTGAGTTCCACATAACTCAAATTTTGTTTTGAGAAAAGATTTAGCAGCTTCAAAAAGAAAGCAAACTGAAAACCTCTTGCCTGGGAGAAAATGCAGTTGGAGCATCTCAGGAGGGCATCCCCCAGCACGAGACTTTTTCAGTAACCAGTGGAGTGAGCAGAGAGACCAATGGGTGGTTCCTCTTCAAAATTCTCCTTTGGTAAAGACATTTATATGGAATAATAAAAGACCACGCATAGCCAAAGCAATGCTGAGCAAAAAAATAAAGCTGGAGGCATAACACTACCTGACTTTAAGCTATACTACAAAGCTATAATAACCAAAACAGTATGGTACTGGCATTAAAACAGACACACTGATCAATGGAATAGAATAGAGAATCCAGAAATCAACCCACACACTTACTTCCATCTGATCTTTGACAAAGGCACCAAGCCTATTCACTGGGGAAGGGACTGCCTCTTCAGCAAATGGTGCTGGGATAACAGGATATCCATATGCAGGAGAATGAAACTAGACCCATCCCGCTCACCATATACTAAAATCAACTCAAAATGGATTAAGGATTTAAATATACACCCTGAAACAATAAAACTTCTTAAAGAAAACATAGGAGAAACACTTCAGGAAATAGGACTGGACACAGACTTCATGAGTACGACCCCAAAAGCCTGGGCAACCAAAGGAAAAATAAACAAATGGGATTATATCAAACTAAAAAGCTTCTGCACAGCAAAAGAAACAATTAACAGTTAAAAGACAACCAACAGAGTGGGAGAAAATATTTGCAAAATATACATCTGACAAAGGATTAATATCCAGAATATATAAGGAACTCAAACAACTTTACAAGAAGAAAACAAGCAACCCAATTAAAAAATGGGCAAAAGAGCTAAGTAGGCATTTCTCTAAGGAAGATGTACAAATGGCCAACAGACATATGAAAAAATGCTCAACATCACTCAGCATCCGGGAAATGCAAATCAAAACCACACTGAGATACCATCTAACCCCAGTTAGGATGGCTAAAATCCAAAAGACTCTGAACGATAAATGCTGGCAAGGTTGTGGAGAAAAAGGAACTCTCATACACTGTTGGTGGGACTGCAAAATGGTGCAGCCTCTATGGAACATGGTATGGAGGTTCCTCAAACAATTGCAGATGGATCTACCATATGACCCAGCTATCCCACTGTTGGGAATATACCCAGAGGAATGGAAATCATCAAGTCGAAGGTATACCTGTTCCCCAATGTTCATCGCAGCACTCTTTACAATAGCCAAGAGTTGGAACCAGCCCAAATGTCCATCATCGGATGAGTGGTTACGGAAAATGTGGTACATCTACACAATGGAATACTACTCAGCTATAAAAACGAATGAAATACTGCCATTTGCAACAACATGGATGGACCTTGAGAGAATTATATTAAGTGAAACGAGTCAGGCGCAGAAAGAGAAATACCACATGTTCTCACTTATTGGTGGGAGCTAAAAATTAATATATAAATTCACACACACACACACACACAAAAACCGTGGGGGGGGGAAGAAGATGTAACAACTGCAATTATTTGAAGTTGATACGACAAGCAAACAGAAAGGACATTGTTGGGGGGGTGGGAGGAGACGGAGGAGGGAGGGAGGTTTTGGTAAGGGGCAACAATAATCAACCACAATGTATATTGACAAAATAAAATTAAAAAAAAAAATTCTCCTTTGGTGAAAAACATTTTTTTTTTTTAAATGAAACTTTTGTTCAAAATGCTAAGTGATGAAATCACTATGAAAAGGCTCAGGATATCTTTCCTAATAACATCTCAATCTTCCAAGGGAGAACTCACCATCCTGAAGTCAATTAGAGCTTAGATGGGTGCAGGGCTTCCCAATCATGGTGCTACTGATATTTTTGGCTGGATAATTCTTTGTTGGCTGGGGTGGGGTGGGGGGGTGGGGCTGTCCTGTGCATTGTAGGACATTTATCAGCACTCTTGGCCTCTACTTGCAAGATGCCAGAAGCCCCCCACCTGTCAGTTATGGCAATCAAATAGATCTCCAGACATTGACTAAAGTCCCCTGGGGGACAAAATCACCCCTCCATTCCCCTCCATGGAGAACCAGTGGTCTAGCGAGTACTGTGAACCACCAAAGTGACGACGCTAGTTTTGGTTCAAAAATTGAGGTTGGATATGAAACACTGTCACTGCTTTTCATGTGGTTGGTTCAGAAACTGACTCTGACGGCTTTCTGCAAAGAGATGTGCCAAGATATTTTGAATAAAGTTCTGGTATTCCTAAAATAAGTGTTTGGTCTCCCAAGATAACTTCATGGAAGGTAGCTGATGCGTTTAACTGCACCAGTCTGGTATGTTTATTATAAAGCAGACCTGGTAGATTACAGGTTTGTCTTGTTCCTCACCAAGGTGTTTTTCTCACCCAAGGAGAGACCGCAGTAGAAAAAATAAAGTGTAGTGCTATCTGCTTTATAACTCTTTTAGTAAAATTTTGGAGAGAAAAGCAGGGGCAAAACTCAGCTTCGAAGTCTAGTAGTAAAGCTGATATTGAACGTTTGTGATGTAGCATAGGTTTCTACTTACATTTCCTCCAGGAAGTCCTCTGGATATCTCAGTTTTCTTAGATATAATTGCAATCTCTTATTGTCATTTAATCATAAAAGATACTTTGTTTGCCCACCTGACACTTTTAATAAGTTTCTATTCCCCGCTGCTCCGTCCTCCCCCCACCCCCCTGCATGACTCCAGGAATGATGAGGACGACAACAAAAGAAAAGCTTTATTTGAAAAGAATCTGTCCCTAATCTATTGCAGCTGTAACGTATGACACCACCAATTAAAAAGCCTGGGCTTTGGTTCGGCCCAAATAAAGAGGCCACGTGCTGACCTTATGATCAGTCACCTTGAGGGCACTGAGGGTCGAGAGGCATCTGTTTGTCATTTCCTGTCACAACTGTGCCATTTGCAGAAATGACCAGGGAGCAAGCAAAGATGCTGTGGGAGTTCTTTATCAGATGTCTCTTGTGATAGTCTTTTTGGAGAAAGACCCCAGGAAAGAAAGTGACTGCTTGGTGCTGAGCATTGGGGCTTTATTAGGAATGGAGACTCAAATGGCATGTGATCCTGTGGCCCATGTGTTTCACCAGTGGGGACCAAGGGCAAGGAGATGAACTTCAAGAAAAGTGCAGTTCAAGAAACATATTGGAGGCCCCGATTGTCACAGTTTGAGAAAACAGAAAAATAGAATTTGTGTAGGTTGGGAGCTATATAAAGTGGAAAGAGCTATGTAGATATCTGGAGGAATAAACTAAATTTATTTTCAGGTTAAAGGTCTTTAAAGAATGGGGTTGATAGTAATATCTGTTTGATAGGAAATAGACTGAGATAACATATGTAAATAATCAGAGTTGGCACCTAATAGATGGCGGGTAAAATTATGAAACTAATGATTGTCATTATTATTAGTGGCACAGGGGCTATTCTATGTCCCTATACATACCCAAAGTAAAGGATAGAATCAAGGTAAATATGGAGATGCTTTAGGTCTCCAAGCTAATTGTGGCCTTGGTTACCTATTTTAGGCAAGTTGTTAATTATCTGGATAATTATCTCTGCCCTTGTATTAGTTTCCCTTGGCTACTGTAACAAATTACCACTAAGTAGTTGGCTTTAAACAGCAGAAATGTGTTCTCTCACACTTTGGAGGCTTCGAGTCTGAATCCAAGGTGTTGGTAGGGCCGTGCTTCCTCCCTTTCACCCCCAGAGCAAATCCGGTCTCAATGGCCTGTGTCCTCACAGGCAGAATAGAGGTGTGTTGGGAGGTCATGAAGGCCTGGGCTAGGATGGTGATACCGGGGCAAGATGTCCTAACAGCGGCATTACCTTGTACTTGTTTAGACTTAAAAAAAACCCTCTTCCTCATGGAAGAGAAGGGGTGAATTGAGAGGCTCTCAGTGGAGATGACAGAGCCTGGTCGCAGATTGCATAGCAGGGTTGAAGGCCAGAGAGGGGCCACGATGATGGATTTCTTGCTTTGGAGACAGCAGTGCTACTGACAGATGTGAGGAAGCTGGGAAGGTGGCCCATGCTGGGAGGGCAGCTGGTGAATTTGCTTTTAAAGAATGAATTCTGTCCTCATTAAAGTGTAGAAAGCTCCACCCTCATCCACAGTGTCCCTGTGACTTTCCGTCATCAGGCCAGTTTTAGGTTTTGGCTTTTCTGTTACGTGTGTTTTGTGTGTGTGTGTGTGTGTGTGTGTGTGTGTGTGTGTGTGTGTGTTCAGGGGGAGGGCGGGGGATGTGTCAGGTCACTTCTCTCGGATGTCAGTAGTTGGAAAAATAAAAGCTCCTTGAAGCCTCTGTGTTTGATAGGTCTGTGGAGCAATTCATAACAACTCTGTAAACGATGTGTAGCTTCGAATGATTTATTTTCAAAGTTAGGAAAATATACAACTTCTTATGCTTAGTCAATAATTAGTGAAGAATAAACTCCACCAAAGAACTTCTGTGATTTTTCAAGTACCAAATGTTTTACTTCTCAAATATCTGTTTTTCTCAGTCATTGACTGCTATTCAACCATTTAACTAGTTAATATGAGCACCAAGATAAATAAATGGAGACCTTTTGACCCACAGAGGTTGAGTGACATTTTGGACTAAACCGTCAGTCTTCCACTGAAAGAAAACACAAAGGCAACTCTTAATGAAGTTAGACACAGACATGTTTTGAAGGGCAGGTAATTTATTTTTTTCAGGGAGAGGAAGGGTAAAGGATATGTATATTTTTGGTCCCAGGAAGAAATACCCATTTAGTTTTGCAATACTGATAAACTGCTCCGAATGACTCAAAGTGTTATAAATTACAGAAAAGTTCTCGATGTTGTGAGTTTTCTAAATTAAAGTTGTTTTTGCCTATTCCTGGGTTCTCATGTTCTGTTGCAAAAATGCTTTTTGCTACAGTGATTTTGTCCAATTTCGGTACTTCTGATCAAATGTAAACACCTGAAAAAAATATATAGTTTTTTCATTCTCTCAATATGATTTAGCCTTGAAATAGAAACACTGTCATATGAGTTTATGTTTGTGCAATCCAGGAAAATGGAATACTGACATATCCTGTAGTTTTGAAAACTACACACACACACACACACACACACACACACACACACACACGCACAAACACGTATGTACACACATGCACACATACACAACAGTTGAGAAAAAAATGTCCAGCAGGAAGGCCGAATAGTAGAAGTAGAATGAAAACAGCAGACGCTCTGAAGAAAGCTCCCAGAGGTAAGTTTCCTCATCAGTAACTCTTTCTCGTCACTTCCTCAGCTCAGTATTGAATTGCTCCAGTGTTCTCATGAGACTGTATATTAATTTAATAGATGGTTCTGCTGGAAAAAATTTCTCCCACAATCCTGCAGTTTCAATTTTTTTCTGCCTTATAATCTCTCCTTTCCCAAAGTGAGTCATTGGAAACATAGGATGTGTTCCCACGCCTGGTTGTGTTGAAGGGTCAGCCATCAATAGATATCAAATGCTCTTCGTCCTGCAGGAAGATGCATTTCCAGGTGGGGAAGAGGAGGAATGGGTTAAAATTAGGGGGTGTGTCTGGTCTGCCAGTTTGCTCCCTGGCATTACCTCAAGAGAGACTATCACTCAGAGAGAGCCCAATTAAGGGGCAGGCCCACTGGGCAATTGCTCAGAGGTGTTAAGACATCACTGGAAAATTTGGAAAGAGGGTGCCAGTTAATTCAGGTTATTACAAGTAGCCAGAGGAGTAGACAAAACCCCCAAATGGAACTTCAAAAATAAAGCATTTCTTTCCAATGCCTCCTCTACCCACTAAATTAATACTGAACTTAAAGAATATCAGTCTGAAGTGATTCCAGGCTGTGGGGCTGCCTGGTGGGCACACACATGTAGAGACCACTCCGTGGCCAGGGCTTCTTGGCTGGGTCACTTGCTTCTCTGATCACTGCCCACCACAGCAGACCAAGTGTGCCCAGAGTAGGAGACATGTCAGGGAAGCACTTCTCAGTGTGTTCAGAATAAACTCTTGGTCCTAACCCCTGCCTCCCACCAATGTGAGTCCAATCTATCTGAAATTATCTTTCCATTAAATAACAATGACTGATATTATTTCCTCCAAATCTCTTTCCTTCTTTCTGCCTGGAATAACTGACCACCATTTCTTGTCTTACAAAGTCACAGTGTGTGTTCACAGTGTCGGCCTGTCCCCCAGCTTCTCTCACCACCTCTATCCCACCCTCCCGTCCTCCAGTCTGGCCTTCCCAGTCTCCCCCTCTCCATGTACCCTCACTCCACTGCCTGGCACCAGATTCCCAGGTGCCCTGCCTGTGGGTAGGATGAGCTCTGCTGTGGAATGGAGCTCTGCTGGCAGCCTTTAGTCAGGATTATATTTTACAAGAATCATACCCAGACCTTGTTAAGAAGCTCCTTGTGATATTGTGAAAATGTGTATTTGGTCTTCATCCCCATCTCCTGACCTAAAACTCCTAAAGCCTTTAGAATCTCCAATGATACGAGTCTTTTCATGTGATAACAATGGCTTGCAGCCCCTAGGTAGCTTCAGGATGGAGGCTGGTCACAGGAAAGACCAAGGTGGGACTCCAGAGAGGGGAGAGGGGCTGAAGATTAAGCTGAGACCAGTGGCCAAGGATTTAATCAATCAGGCCTATGTAATGAAGCCTCCATAAAAACCCAAGAGGCCTGGGGTGGGAGAGCTTGTGGATGGCTGGACAGCTGGACACAAGGAAGCTCCTGGAGGGTGCTATGCTGGGGAGGGCATGGGGGCTTCGTGCCCGTCTCCCGTATCTCGCTCTATATGTCTCTTCATATGCAAGTACGTGTTTCCGCGAGTTCTGTGAGTCATTCAAGCAAACTAATTGAACCCAAGGAAGGGGTTTTGGGAACCCTGATTTATAGCTGGTTGATCAGAAGTTCCAGAGCCCCGGACTTGCCACTGGGAGTCTTGGGGACTGAGTCCTCACCCTATGCAATCCGATGCTATCTCCTGGTGTTGCGTGTTGCTGCATAAGAGTGGAGGAGACACACTTTGCAGTTTGTATTTTTCCTCACTCACTCTTACACTGCTAGAGTGAAAATGTTGGTATTTTTGTCTGTATGGCTGCAAAACTCTATGGAGTTGTATACAGACTGTGAAAAATATTTCCATTGTAAAAGAAACTTGGGAAAGAAATAGTCCCAAATTAGTCACAGGAAGAAAAAAAGATGTATCATACGAGATTATGGAATGCCTAATTAGTTACAGGTAAATTTGGCTCTCTTCAGAAAACTGGAAAAGTCCTGCCATCCACTGAGTGAGGTGAATCTTTACTCCAGGACCTCTACCTTTCTCAGCTTCAAGTTAGGTTTCAAGGCAAGCACCATATACCAAACTACAGAGTGATTTAAAGATGCGAATGGTCAGAACTCTCCCCAAAATGTTGCCTGATATTAAGCTTCAGGGAATTAGCCCCTAATCTGTACATTTAAGTATTCCTAGAAAACTCTTGCTCCAAAGGAAAAAAAAAATATTGTGTTGGTGTATTAGTATCAGGTACTTAGTAGACCCATGAATGGAAGGGAATTAACCATGATTGAGCTATTATGACTCAGGAGTTTTATATATACATTACTTTTTGTTAACTTTTATTAACAAGCCTATGTGGGCTAATATTAGTAGGGTTAGTGTCAAGCTACTATAACAACTAAACCCTCAAATTTCAGTGGCTTAACACAATAGGTTATTTTTCTTTACAGACATACTTCAGTTTGGTTCCAGGTCAATGATATCAGTGATGGGGTGAGGGAAAGGGGTAGGATCTCTGCTCCACACAGAGATTCAGGGACCAAGGCTGGTGGAAGCTCTGCCTTGAATTGAGTCCCATGGACACCCTTGACTTCAAGGATGGTTGGCAAATGAAGCCTAGCTGAGTACTCAGGAAAAAGAGGAAATGGAATGTTGGATGGAAGGCTAGTGGTCTTTGTCACAGGCGCTAAATGGTAGAAATTATTATTCCCATCTTACAGGAAATGAAGCTATCTATGTCCTGTTCAAGATAACTCAGCTAGTAAAAGAAAGGGTATTGGGGTATAGGGTGCCCTGGAGCTTCCAAAAATTTCCTGATTAAAGTGCTGCAGTCATTATAATTGCCATTTATTGAGCACTATGCCCTTTGCTTCACAATGATAGAAAGAAGTAGATTTTATTATTCCACAAGTGTCAGGCAAGGAAACTGAGGCTCATAGACATTCTGTAATATGTCCAAAAAGGATGAGGTTGGACTGGGATGCAAACTCATTTCCATCAGGCTCAATAGCCTGTCTTTGGCCAGACCCTGCTTCCTACCCTGCCTCCTTAGAGAGTCAGCCTTGGATTCATAATGGCAACTGGAGAGAGGCTGGGGGAGGGCCGGGTCAACTAGGATAGCTCTGAACTTTCCTGGTGTACATTTTGCCCTTTATTAACCACAACTTTCTTACTCCCACTGTTTTAAATATCAATCCTCCCATCAAATCATGCAACTTTGATTGAAAGTCTAAGCAGCACAATAAGCCTTTAAATTGAATAATATTTTTGGTACTACCTTTCTGTGCATATTCACAGACATTATTCTGCAAAAAAGAGGGGACGGGTATTATCATCCTAAACAAATGTTTACTGAATAGCTTATTACAGAGGAGCTCATGATGCTGGGAAATGGAAGAGTGTACCATAGGATCTCTGTCCTCCCTGGGCCTACAGATAGGTTGGGGAGATGGAACATGGATATATAAAAAGATGGATGATAGCACAGGGTGGAGTTTGCTGGGAGCCAAAGAACCAGTGCCAATAACAAGTGCTACAGGGTGGCTGGGAGATAGCCATGGAGCAGTCGCTAATGTGTTGGCCTCAGTGCTGGGTGATTTCGCATGTTACTGCATTTAATCCTGTAGGAATTTGGTGGTGGGAGTAATTGCTGGGCACTGGGATGACCAGAAAGTCTTCTATAGTGATATTTCTCAACAGTAATGAAAGCTGGCTGAGCTGAAACCCAGAGCATAATTTCTTACTGGTTGGCTGCTCCAGATAGTAATAGCTTCAGTGCCCTTCAGAATGGAATTTTCCTGAGCTTGTGAAGATGTGAGAGGCGTGCCCAGCAGGTAAGCATTCTTTTATTTGCTTCCACCCATTGCTTTAATTAAACACACTTTGCTTTTCTTGGTTAGTTCTTCCAAGGCTACAGAAGTTCTGGAACATTGCTGCAGCAGCCAAAATAGCAGTTCACTGAGTGGAAATTATGCAAAGGGGAAAGAGACCTTTTATGTCTTTTTTCACATTGGTAATGGGGGTGGAGGCAGGAAGAGGGTGGAGTTGGGCTGAAGTACAAAGGGAAAGAATTCTGGGGAAGATTTCCTCTTATTTCTCAGTCCCTTTTCTGGTATTATTACTATAGCTTTGTTTCTTATCTAGAGGTCAGTTGGATTTTTGGCAGCAGTCTCCCAGATTTACACTCTTCCTCCAAAAGTTAGGAAATAATAGAGAAAAAATGGCTAACATGTTTTGAGGGCTTACTATAAGTTTAAAACCTCCATATGGATTATTTTATTTAATCCTTGCAATAACATAGGCATATTCTACCTGAACCCTAGAGAGGTTGAACAAGTTGCTTAAGATTACACTGCTGATAAGATTGAAACTTTTAATCTTTTTTTTTTGAACTTTTTTTATGTAACAGGTTTATTGAGATATAATCCACCCATTTAAAACATGTAATTGAATGGGTTTTAGTATATTCAGATGTGCAACCATCACAATTGATTTTAAAACATTTTCATCTCCAATAAAGAAACTCTGTATTCCTTAGCTGCCAATTCCCATCTCCCCCCAACTCCTTCCCTGCTTCAGCCCTAGTCAACCACTAATCTACTTTCTACTCTCTATGTTTGCCTATGTCATGTGAATAGAATCACACAGTATGTGGTCTTTTGTGACTGGCTTCTTTCACTTAGTATAGTGTTTTCAAGTTTCACCCATGCTGCAGCATGTGTCAGTACTTTATTCCTTTTTAGGGCTGGATATTTCATTGTATGGATATAACACATTTTATTTACTCATTCATCAGTTGATGAACATTGGTGTTGTTTCCAGTTTTTGGCTATTATGAATAATGCTGCTATGAATATTTATGTACAAGTTTTCATGGGGGCTTATGTTTTCAGTTCTCCTGGGTATAAACCAAGGCATTGAATTACTGAATCATAGGGTAACTCTAGTCTTTTAAGGAACTGCTAGACTATTTTCCAAAGTGACTGTACCATTATATGTTTCTGCCAGCATGGAATCCTCAGTGTTAACAGGTAATTTATACCTTGGTCACCTCTTTGCACAAAAAGAATATCAAAAAAGCTCTGATAAAACCAATTAGAAACCAGAGAGTTTTCTTAATGAGAAACCTTGAAGCTGAACTCCAGGTTTGAAAGCTTTGGCACTTTTCTATTTGAAGATGTCAATTGACCTAAGTGCTGAGGGGTAAATCATGAGAGCTGCCATATTTGTATGTCCCTTTATTCCCTGAGGCATTAGGAGGATTTTCTGCTTATTTCCAGGACTGAGTGGTTTCTAGCAGTACATGTGCAGGTGTGGCAACAGCCCAGGATTGTCTATTATTCTGAAAGGCCATTGACATTTGCTGAAAGATAGCACACAAAAGAAGACATGCATAATATCTATGTATGTGTCATGCTGATCTCTTGAAATATTAGGTACTCTGGGCATTAAGTTTACTGCCATTTGATTGCAAGTGACATAAACCTCAAGGATATTCTTTTTAAAATGAAATAGGAAAAGAGAAACACAGAAAGTAATTCTGTTTTTTTCTCCTGAACAGATTGCTGAAAGGGGCCCAAAAGGTGATTTTCAACAGGTATCCTTGAATGTGTCTTGAGGCTTTCTGTTTGCGAGTGCAAGAGCATTTGCTGAGTGCCTACTCTTGAGTGCACTGGGCGGATATGAGAGAACATAAGCCAGGGTCTCTGCCTTCTGGGAGTTTCTATCCTGTGTTATTACACAGACTAACTCAATGCTACACCATGAACATAAGTGCTACATGGGTCAAGAGAAGGGAGGGGTGGAGTGTGCTGGACTAGAGGCTAAGAAAGCTCATGCAGGAAGTGGGACCAGCCTTAAAGAAAGCCAAGCCTAGGACTGAGCAAGTTGGAAGGAGTGGCATGGCCATTCCAGGTAGGGGCTGTGGCACCAACAAGATGGACAGCAGATGTAGTTAGGGGTTAGTGGACGGGTGGGCCCTGCTGGAGCAGAAGATACATATGAAAGTTGAAATGAAAAAAGATTAGAAAGCAGCATAGCATCATGGAAAGAACATGGGACAAGGAATTTGGACATATGGATTCTTCTTTCAGTTCTATTACTAACTAGTTTTTGATGCGGGCTCTGTAGTTCAGCAACTAGGGGTTTCTGTTTCTTCATCTATGAAGGTTGAACTAGTCCTGGGTCTCAAACCTGGTGTCACATTACAATCCCCTGAATGTTTATTTAAAATACAGGTTGTGGGTCCTACCCCTGAAGATCATCTTTCCATAGGTATGAGGTGTGGTCAGAGCAGTGGTTCTCTTGGCTGCACAGTGGAACCACCTGGGGAGGTTTGAAATTAATGATGCCTTGGTTTCTCTCCAGAGATGCTAATTCAATGGGTCTTGGGTGCAGTGTAGGCTCTGGGAGTTTCCAAAGCTCTCCAGGTGATTCTAATGGGCAGCCAGGCTGACAACTCCTGTCTCTGATGGGTTTGATGCTTCTGGTTGATTCTGAGGTACTGGAGAGCTGGCTAGAGACTCCATTAGAATGGAAAGACTCTAAATCTAATCCTGACTCTGAATGATTTTGATTTTGTGACAAGTATGTTGGAATCAGATGGTCAAGGGCCTTAAGTGTTGGACTAAGGGTTTTATACCTAATTTTATAGGCAGCAGGAAACAAGTAAGATATTTGAGCAGAGGAATAACTTAAGACCTCTCACCTGTGCACATATCATTGCTTCGGAGCATGAAAGCAACCACCAGGGAAGAAAAGGAAAAGAGAAAGCTACCCCTTCACTCACACTTCTCACTGGAAAGGGTACCATTGACAGTTGCATGGTGTGACAGGGTCTGGTGTCTCTGCACAACACAAATAGAAACAGTCAAGGGGGAGAGGTGGCAGGAGTGGGGAATGCTACCTGAGGCAGCAGGGCAGTGCAGCACGGCCTTCGCCTTCAGCAAAGCATGGGCTCCACTGATGGGCTGGAGATGGTAGCAGGTAGGGTGGATTTTAAATGACATTTTGCATGATATCCCCTTTACTATTCTCCTTTAAACCTCATATGAATCAAGGCAAGTCTCAGTTGATCGGTAATAGAGATCTATCTGCTCTCTAACACTTGCCAATCTCCCCTTTTAACAGAGAGAGCAGGCCCCAGCTTAGAGCCCCAGGAAGGTGACTTCTCTAGCTAGAAATCCATCTGATCCCTAAATTCTTGGGGGCCTAGATAGGGAAGGTTGGGACCATCTATTTCCAGCAACTGATTTCGGTCTTCCATTTACACACCGATTCAAGATTTGCTTCTTGAATAAATTTGAGTAAAAACATAATTTGATTTAAAGAGAAATGTTAATAAGTAGTATAGATGAAAGGGGGAGGCAGAAAGGAAATAAAATTGCAAAGGAGTATATAAATGACCTTCAGGAAACACTGGTGGGTTCAGAGTCTAGACTTGGAGTCAATAGCCCCAATCCAGGTTCTCAGTACTGGAAGGCTCCTCATGTCTTTAGCCTATAACAACTATAACAGTTGGGGTCTCCACCTCAGTCTTTAAAATTCTTTCCAGGTCTGAAACTCTGTTTCCATGACAGTATTTCTAAAATACAGTCCCTCCTCGGGAGACTGATCTGGTTACTCACCAGTGGTCATGGCACCACCCTGTTTCCCACTGGCTGCTGAGAACTGTGGGCAGCTCCTGGACTAACCCTGGCATCATTCCCGTGGGACCACCAGCCCCAGATTTCCTCAGAAATTGCAGGGCAAGGAACATTTTAAGGAATGTGAATCCTGCATGCTAAAACATCATAATCCTTCAAGGGTAAAAAAACAAAAACAAAAACAAAGAAAATGAGACAAAACTAATGAAAACCAAAACAAACCAAGCAGCCTTGTAGTTAACTGAATTTTCTCCACTTTCAGTTTTGTTTTTGTTTTGGTGGTGGTGGGGAGTGTTGTTTCTTTTCCTTTGCTACGAATGCTTTACCAGGGAACAGATGATGTATCCTATTTAAAATGTGTTTGTTGCCACTATATCTATGCTTCACAGGACCAACAT
This sequence comes from Cynocephalus volans, assembly GCF_027409185.1. Classification (NCBI taxonomy): domain Eukaryota; kingdom Metazoa; phylum Chordata; class Mammalia; order Dermoptera; family Cynocephalidae; genus Cynocephalus; species Cynocephalus volans. The sequence goes on from NC_084460.1 coordinate 283,635,200, forward strand.
GGCAAAACACCTCTCTGATCCCCTCTCCCCACCCTCCAAAACTTAGTGCCAACAGATATTGTTCCATAGATTGGGAGTTTTGTTGTTCTCTAATCTGTGATTCTCAAATAGTAGTGTATAAAAGAATCACCTGGGGAGCTTGCTAGAAATGCAGATCCTTGGAACCCAGCCTCAGCCATCTGATTGAGCAGGTGTGGGGCAGGGCTTAGGATCATGGGCTCTTTAACCATCTCCCAGGTGGTTTTGATGCTGATGGCCTGCAGAGCACCCATCCAGAATTCCTGTGCTAAGGGAAGCGGGTGCTGCAAAGTCTCTAGCCGGGTCTCATCCTTAGTGTTGTGTGAACACTCTTTCCCTCCTCAATTTTTGCTCAGGCTTCTAATGAGTATCAATGGCAAACGTGATATGATCACTATCTCAACGACAGGTGGTAGGATAATGTGGTGGGGTAAGGGCATAACTCTGGGCATTTCAAAAGTCTGTCTTCAAATCCCTATTTTCTAGCTTTGTGGTGTTGGGCAGGTTACTAGCATTCCAGTTTCAATTTCCTCGTCATTAAAATAGGGATCACACCAGGGTTGGCTGAGTTAATGCATGTAAAGCCCTGGGTTGAGGTAAGCATTCAACGAAAATTAGCTGTTATTAACGTGGTAGTGGTTGGGAGAAAACAGAAAGGAGATGGACGGTGCTGTTAAAGTGGAGTTTGGGAACAGAATAACAAGTGTTGATGAGCATGTCAAGATACAGGAACCCTCGTGCACTGTTTGCAGGAATGTAAATGGTATAGCTGCTGTGGAAAACGGAAATATAAAAGTGGAGCTTGGATCTCAACTGTTGTGGGTGGCCAGGAGAAAGGTATCTCATCTCATCCCACACCAACTTCCATGGCTCCCTGGTGCCCTGAGTGGCGGTGAGGGTCATGTGGGGATGGAGCTTGAGCAGGAGACAGCAGTGGTTCTCAGCTTGGCATTCACATCACAGAGATGACTCAATGTCACGTTGCTGGACATTAGAGGATACCTGGAGATATCATGGAGCTCATAGGTAAGTATCCCATCTGCAAGCCTACTGTAATGGGTCCTGGGATGTTCTCAACACATCACCTGTTGGGAAGCCTCCAGCACTCCGGGGTGTTGGTTAATGCCTCCCAGAAATGGTTTTATGGGGATGACTCAGCAAATGGGGGGTTGGTGCTTCCAGAAGGCTAGTGGGACTTTGTCAGCACATTGCTCAGGGTTCTGACACATATGCCGTAGTCTCTTTCAGGTGCCAACCAAAGTTTGTGCACGAAATTCCCTGCAAAAGCCCTGTACCTTGACTTTGACAGAGATGGCAAACCTTTATTCCCAGGGGTGTGTCTGAGTCTCAGAGCATGATTTGAATCTTTTTGAGCTCTTGCAATCTTATGTTTCAGTAGTAAAGTCTGCTGACAAAGAAATATGAATAAATTTAAAGAGTAGAATAAGGGGGAGTTTTCCTATACAGAGGACAGAAAATTAAGGTAGCCAGTCCAGCAGCTGATGCCTCTGGGCACTGGTGTCTGCATGGAGGAAGAAAGCTGCCTCTGTAAATTTGCCTTCTTTCCCTTTTCCTGAATCCTGTTCCCCTCTCTACATCCACTCAGTTCCAGGAGAGGTTGAAGAGGAAGGGAGCAAACACAAGAGCAGAGCAAGGATTCCTTTTCTTGGTATAAACCTTTGATTTTCTTTTAAAATCACATTTGGAATTTCTAAAGTCACCTTCCAGTCTTGGAATCCAACTTTATACAAATATCTCCCCCATTGTAGGGAAGCAGTTATTCTGACTTCCAAAGTGGGCTGTTCATTTAAAGACTGATAATGATGAATTTTACTGAAGGCACAGATTGTTACAAGGTACAAACCAGGAAGTCACTACTGTCTAAAGTCATGGGCCACACCTTGCTCCCTTTGACATCGTGTTCTCTGGCCACCAGGATACACCCTTTCTCTGCCTCCCTACAGCTCCAGCTGTTTTTTCCTGCTCCTTGTCAGCCCAAAATGAATCCAATAAGGGGCCTCCCTCTGTGTCGCCAAACAAATCCCGACCCCTGATGCAAGGGAAAGATGCAGAGCTCTGACCCCAGCCAATAATAACAATGTTGTAACATGTTCTAGATTTGCTGCTTAGGCACTTGGCTTGCTTTCCCCACCTGCCTTTAATTTTTGCCCTTACCACAAACTGATAGAGATATGCATCGAAAACTTATCAGATGAGTGCACCCAATAGAATGGAAATGTTCAGTCCATCTAATTTAGCAAATTCTAAATAGCTACCTTCAACTAAGTTCAAAGAAAATCATTGTTTCTATGTTCCTCCTTTACAAAAAAATCCTTTGGTTAACTGAATCAAGACAGCCGCTAAGAAAATGTAGCAAGGTATTTAAAAAAAGAAAAAAAAGAAAAAAAAAAAAAAAAGAGAAAATGCAACAAAATTGAAAGTTAACAGAACATTTTCAAGCAGTAATTTAAGTTTTCACAAAGGCTTAGGGTTGGTCTGTATTCTGATGTCACAAAGATATCCCTGGTTTAAGCATAAGTACTTTAATAACTAGTTAGGGAAAGAAAAACTTTCTTTCCCAGGCAAGCAGCAATAGAAACCTTTCTGTTAGATTCCTTTGATTACAATAGTTCTTTGTTAACAGATCGCAACTTTGCCCCAGGACTGGTGATAAGCTCCTAAAAGCGAGAAGACTTGTCCTTGCTGGGAAGAGAAGCTGTTCACCTTGAAGATGGATTGAAAAGAAAATAAAGGTCTAGCACTTAAACTTTATTCTTTTTTGTCTTTACATGTCTCTTTGCTTGAGAAGTCTGACAACATCAACATGAGTGTGGAAATAATGTAAAGCCGAAGCAGTTCTCTAGCAGGGATGGATTTTCCACCCTGAATGGAAAAGATTATTCACACTTGTTGCTTGGAAACCCTTCTCAAATGAGAAAATATCATCATCTTTGGCAGGTGTGTCCCTGCCACTCAAAGCAGAAGTTTAGCAATTACGGGATTCATTTAAGTGAGATATCTAGAGAAAAAATATCCACTTTGGAAGATCTAAATGATCTAGCCTGATTTTACAATGATCAGATTAAACAAGTAACCAAATCAGTAATTTGCATGGAATAGCGTAGTTAATGCTTGGATTTCACCTAAGAGTCATATCATCAGAGAGTGGACCAATTATTTTATATAATATTTCAGGCCATATTCCAGCTAATGAAAGTCTAGGGTTCAAAATTAAGAAGGAACTTAAAAGATGATTCCTCCTATTGTACAGTCAAAGAAATGGGGACTCAAGGTTAGACACTCAGTTGGTCAGGATTAGAATCCAGAACTACCTATTCCCAAACCAGTGGACTTTCTGTTCCCTGCCATCACCCTGTCATTTTATTCGTGGAGATTTACAAACGAATTGAGATACACCACAGCCCGACCTTGTGAATCCTATTCTCCCTCCTCTGGTACCGTCCTTTCTGTGACCCCTTCCAATCCATTGATTATAGTGGTCAAGGGAAAAAGAGCAGAGCAGGAAGGAGACAGAAGGAGAAAGGGATAAATCTAGAAAGGTTTGGAGGACAAAGCAAGAGAAGGAGCCTAGGAAAATGGCTGAGCCAGATGGGGTGGGTTTCACTCTACCCAGAACACGGAAGGAGGAACCCAATTGCCCCTTCTCTGTTCCCCGCGCCAGCACTGCTGGCTAAGCATTTCTGCCACACCTCATCTCCACTTCCCCTCCAGTGAATGAGTGTTTTCATTCCTGTTATGCCTGAGAAAGTTCCAAAAATACACAGAGAAAGTCTGGTTATACGGTATTTAGAATTGGCCCCAGAACAGAAACGACTTTGAAGAGGATCTCGTTTTCAGTGTCTGTTTGCTTGCCAGGATCCAGCATCATTGTGGAGACTTGGAGTTTGAAATAAGCACTCAAAGATTTGTGTTTTGTTCCAGCCAATCTCAAGCTTTTTAGTGTTTCTCATTGGCTGGGCCTGATTTAATGATAATACCAGGGATTTTAATCAGGCAGACAGAAGTGAATCCTGGCTGGATTGCTATTTAACTGTGGGCAGATTTCTTAATCACTGTAGGCTCCAGTTTTCTCACCTGCAATGGGAATAAAAATATACACCTCCTGGTGCTAATGAGGAGTAAATAAGATAATGTTAATAAGGGGATTACCGCAGCGTGTGGCATCGAGTCAGAGCTCAGTAAGTGGTGACGGGCATCTTCATCAAGTTGTACCATGTATCAGGGCTCGACATGTACCTGTGCTTAACAAAATGTTAACCTTAATTAGGGGCTTTCAGAGAGTAATACAGAATGCTCTCTCCACTTTGTTGAGGGCATGGCTATACGTATTGGGTGAAGTTTAATTTCCTTTAGTTGCCTATTTTTGAAGGATCTGGACAGAAGCAGAGTATGGGCTATGACAGGGCTGTACCTGCTGGTGATGACCTGGCTTCAGGTTTAATATATAATCTAAGAGGCAGGGTGGTAGACTTGGGAAGAGAGGGGTCAGTCACTTGGTTCACACTGAAGTTCTGAGATCCATTCTGAGCAAGTCTACACCTGGAAGTCTCTGGAATCTGGACCCTCATCACCTGTGACAGGAACCACTCCAAGTACAAAACTACTTCTGTCTGTGGATCTTTAAAGGCTTGTCTCTTGACACCCATACGCGGCACAATTATGAGGTTCATGAGACTCTTTCCTGCTGATGATTCTTGACTCCCATGTGACGTACCCAGAGAATATAACTTCCCAAGTGGTATCATCAAGGATTCCTGGTAATCACTGAATTCCACTTCACCATGTCTGCAATAAGAAGTGGAATTACACCTGTTTTGGGTTCCGGTCCTAGTGCTACCACCAACTAGTTGTGGATGAAAGTTCTGCAATCTCCTGGAGCTCCACTGAGAATGCTCTGGTGGGAACTGGTTGATCAGTTTGCTTGTCCTTATGAGGGCTAGGTGGGGAACATAATTAGATCCTTTCGGTGGATGTTGATGGTGTGGGCATTGACACTAGGTAGTCAGGGTCTCCAAAGTCAAGAGAGGCCCACAGTCCAGACAGTTTGCATAACCACAGTTCCTAGAATTGCTTGGGATCTCTAGTTTTGCAAGAGAGCCAGAGCCAGGCATGTCTTCTGGTAGCTTTTCAAAATAGTGACAGAAGGGACCCCAATACAGGCTGGACCATGTGTTTGGTTTGCAAGTCATCATGAGATAGGAGAAAGTTTTTGATTTCTCTGATCCTCAGTTTTCACGTGGATAATAACTACTTTCCTGCTTACTCTGCAGGGAGACTCAAGGTCATTTTTGTAAAAGTGCTTTGTAAAGTTGCTATGCAAGTGAAACATATTGATAATTTTTTCTTAACCAAAGGAGATCACATAGTAATTTGGGTATCTCACTTTTACCTACTATCCTTTTCAATACTCCCCATTTTGTTCTCCTTGTCTCCATTACTTGAGGAGCAGGGACTGTGCCCCTTAGTGCAATATAAGAAAATCAGTTGAAATGATGTCATATTTAGAAGACTCATCAGCACATGAAGGAAAATGATCCTAATTATATTAGACAAAAGGTAAATAAATGATTGAATTGTGTTTGACATTTGTAGTCAGAAGAGGGCTTTACTTTTTCCTAATAATGATAAAACAAAAAGGCTTGAAAAAATTAACTGATTTAATGGGTTATAGGACAGATTTGGGGTTAGGGTGGGGGGTGGCAATGGAGACTTGCAATTGAAAAATCTGCCAGAGAGATTAAAGTCTGGAAAATGCCTATAGAACCTATTCAATACAAAAAAGGAAATCTCCATATCAGAACAAACCACTTGACCATATGTATTATAGTTCTGCCTGCCCCTGGTTTGAACTTTTATTAGGTTATTCCATCTGGCTCCTGGTCACAATTAGAAAGTATTATATGTGAGAAATCTCTGCAGTCTGAGGTTTTAGTTCATAGTGAATTTTGATATTTCCACTTATCTTTATTGGGCTGCTTGTAAAGAGATTGAAGCTCTTTAAACAAACACTATCTCTAAATCCACATGGAGAGAAGATGATGGGTAAGTGACGAAGAGGTTAAAGTGGAGAAGACACAGGATCTGTTAATGGTCAGACAGAAGACATCAGGTGGTACACTTGAGCTATTTGGCTGCTTGTCTGGGCTCCTTAATGACTGTGGAATCTATGTGTGTGTGTGTGTGTGTATTTGTGCACATGTGTAAACCATACCCACCTTAGATAAAATTGTGATTGAGGCTAAGATCTGATGTCCTTCCTTCCTCTTTTTTGTGTTCATTCTTACTGTTTCTTCCTACTAGCCCAATACTTTACTACTCTCTCCTTCTCTTGAACCTTTTTCTTCAAAGCCTGCTGTAGGCATTTTCCTGCATACCGAGGGTAATTGATCATTAACAGCTTAGAGTGGTAGTAGTGGGGGCAAGGGAGGCATTGCTTTTTCAAGTTTTTGCTTCAAAGAAACCCTTGGGCTAAAAAGGGTAGAAATGTTGACCAGGATATCAGGGCAGAGGTCTAGTGCTTGGAGAAGTCACTCACCTACAGACTCCACGATGTTTGACCTGGAGAAGAGCTTGCACAAGGGAAAAGTGAGAGCTGTTCTCAAAAGCAGTTAATGGGGACGAGGGAGATGACTGTGATAAGGTCAGCCCTGGAGTCAAAGTCAACCTGTATTTTCAATGGAAAATGTAGTTTTTATTCTGCTTTTTTGTGTGTTATGAAAGCAGCATCAGGCTTTTAAGAAAGTTTAGGCTGTGCCCCTTTCTCTGCCAAATCCTATTTTCTACTTTTTCCCCAGTGCTTTGTTCTGTATTTTCCAAGTGGTGCTCGGGTAGCTTGAATTTGCTAATTTAGACTTTCACAATTTCCTGGAGTCTGAATAAACTCCTGCCTTGCAGTTCTCAAGTGCAAGGTCGTTCAGATGACATGAGATACAGCGGAAAATGGCATCATTCTCCCCAATAAATGTCTCCGATTAGTATTCATTTGAGATATTAAGAGTGCCGAGAGTAAACACCAGGGTTTTATCCCCTCATCTAAATGGGCATTAGCTCAAGGTACGTCTCTTCTGTTTTGTCATGATTCATAAATCACCTGCCTGTAAAAATCAAAAGCAGAGAATATTTGGTTACTTGTGGCAATGATGGACTTTCTATCAATGACATTTGCCTTCCTGTCCCAGGTTCTACTTAAGTGCTGGAGCCTTTCTCCTTCCACCTTTGACCTGGGCTTCCTGTCCCAGCATAAACATCTCCTCTTTTTTATTCTGGCAGATGCCTGCAGAAGAGCAAGGCGACATTATGAGACTTGGCTTTGTTTGTGTTTATTTGGTTCCCTCTGCAAAGTGGTCTGGCTGAATGTAATCAACGTTGTCCCTCTGCTTTGTAGAACGAGCTTCGAGTTATGATGTGCAGATGCCAAACATGCCATGTCTGGGCACAAGGTAGTTTAATTCTAGTCTCATTTGCAGAGATGACTTGGTATCATTAGGGGCTTTGTCTCCAAGAAGCCAGCTGACAGAGAGCGAAAACCAGCTGCTGCTCAGTGGTGAGGCGAATCCACACTATAAAGGTGCTGGAGCATTCACTTAGCTACAGGTTCCGAATAGGAGAATTTGAGAAGTCAGCTAAACATTGTGGCCTTTCTTTCCTTTTTTTTTTCCCTTTCCCTTAAATGACAGTTATGAGTCTGTCCCTCAATTCACACCATTTGACGTAGGGAGTTTAGAAGGTTGTGTCAATAAAGCAGGCCATTTCAAGGGGCCTTGAGGCTGCGAGCCTGCACTGAAGCTCAGCCTGTAAATACTTTAGTGTTCTGATTACGGAGTCTGGTGAGTTGGGAGGTCCACATGTTGATCCCTTGGTGACCTCCTGGCAGTCAGTGCCATTGCTGACAAACCAAGAGTCTTCCTTTGTCCTCAGATGTTTGGCACTGGAAATAAATCCTGATGGAATTATTTGTATTAACCATTGATTTTTTATTGTGGTAACATATGAATGAAAAATTGACCATTTCAACCATTTCTAAGCTTGCAGTTTCAGTGGCATTAAGCACCTTCCCATTGTTCTGCAGCAGTCACCACCTTCCATCTCTAGAACCTTTCCATCACCCCGAACAGAGCCTCTGTACTCATTAAGCTATAACTCCCCAGACGCTCTCCCTGCAGCTCCTGGTAGCCATGATTCTACTTTCTGTCTATAGATGTGACTGTGCTAGGTACCTCATGTACCTAGGAGGTCATGAATGTTTCACCCCCATGTACTGACGGCTTCTCTCTCTAGAGATGCTCACTGCCAGTAGTGAGGGGCATCCTTCCAGCTCCCTTTCTATGCACTTACATGCTTACATACCTCCACACGCACTTGTTTCTTTTAAAAAAAATCAGTGGGATAAGTTCCAATTGCTCTGCAGTTTTTTCTTTTCATGTAACATGTCTTAGAAATCAATCAGGTTTAATTCTTTGTTTTACTGGCTTCATAGTATTCCATAGCATGGATATACCATAATTTACTTAAATGGCTCTCCAAATGATGGCCATTTAAGTTGTCTCCAGTTTTGTATTATCATCCATGATAAATAGCTACGAACAACTTTTAACATCCTCCTCTGTGCACATGAGCAAGTACTTTTTAAAACCGTGATTCCTGGAAGTGGAATTGCTCAGTTGAAAGGCGTGTGCACTTAAGATCTTGGTAGATGCTGCCAAACTGTGTTTCCAAAAGGCATTGCTAAATCACACATTCCCTAAATGAATGATAATGTTGCATTTCCTGGCATCCACTCCAGCATTGGCTATTATTACTCTTTTAAACTGCTGCCAATCTGACAAGAAAAATTTAAGATTTGCTATTCACTTTTATCTACTATGGTAAGCAAATCTCAAGAGGGAATAGGAAAGAGCAGGGAAGTGGAGGGGAAGAGGGGAAGGGAAGGAGAGAAGAGTTTTTCTGGAGGTGTTGGCACCCTCTGAGAAATGGCAAGGGCTGGATTAAGGGCACTGAGAACAGATGTCCCTGCAGACATTTGCTGGCTCAATTCTGCTATATCCACAAGCCACCTGGCCTCTTGCTGTGAGGTGGGGAAGTGACCCAAGGCTGTCGATGCCCCATGAGTTGGCTGCAGTTGCCTTTGTGCACAGCAGAGGCCAACACATCTGTGGATTCAGAAGCAACCATGCTTTTAGCTGACTGGGGGCGTATCTTGTTTCTGCTTTCCCCTCCTCACTGAAGATTTCCTAAACTCCTCTGAAATTGGATGCTCATGATCCCTGAAGATAAATAATATCAGGAATAGAGACCAAAGCGTGCTTAGATTGGACCCCAAACAGGCTTAGTCAGTTCGCCCAGGCTGACTCCTTTCACATGTAAGACTGACCCTTGTTTCCAGAAACACAAATCCAAACTGGTCTTGAATATAGTGGTCCTTGTAGTCTGGAGAAGTGGTGGCCGTTGGGTCTTGAAGAGAGCCCAAAGTGCAGCCTGTCCCCTGAGACCACAGGGTCACTGTGGTCATCACTCTGTATGCTTCTGGACTGGGCCATTCACAGAGAGAGAAAGGGGGGAACACACCGGGCCATTTTCTATGTGCAAGTCCTGATTCTGCTTCCAAATAATTCCCAATTATGCCCACTCTTCTCCCCTGCTACCACCACCTCACTCCCACTCACCACCCTCCCTCTCTGGATGATTTCAGTAGCTTTTGAGCCTTTCTCCCTTGTCCCTGTGACACCTTCTTTCCAGTGAATCCAGTCTCTACAGAGCAGCAAGAGTAATGTGGTTAAGTTGAAGAAAGCGATCATATTATTTAAAACCTTGAAGCTTCCTGTTTCTTGTAGGATAAGCTCAGAATTATTAATATGACTTTTCAATATTGACCATATGTGACCTTGGTCCTGCCCCCGCCTGCTTCTCACCCAGGGCCACTCTCTTCTTCAGTCCCTTCTAGTTTTCTCACCATTCCTGAGACATTCTCAGCTTCTGACCTCAGAATTTCATTCACGGCGATCTCTCTGCCTGGAACTCTCTTTCCCCAACTCTTCATCTGCCCAGCTGCTCATCTTCAGGTGAACTCGAATGTCACTTCCTCAGAAAGACCTTCCCGAGGTCCCACTGGTCCAGTTCTTCCCCTTCCAAGCACTTGTAGCAAGGTAGCTAAATGTTTGCATGATGAATGTCATTGATTGTCCATGATTGTCCACAGTTTCTGCCTCTGCCTCTAAACTGTAAGCTCAATGAATGTGGGAACAGTGTACCTTACAGTCACTCTTGTATCCTGCCTGCTACATAGTAGGCACTCAATAAGTATTTGTTGAATGAATCAAGAAAAGCCAGGCATTTTCAATTTCGAGCATTGTTACTCTTAATTTAAAAACGAGATAACTAAGGTCTAGAGAGGTGAAAACACTCATGTGTACTGAATAATCACTGTGTGCTGGGCTGGTTTTCAGCTCTCTGCTCAGTGCACACAATGGTGCTGCTTGCTTGGTTCATTTCACCTCAAAGCAACCCTTTGAGGCAGTTATTATCTTCGCCCCTACTTTACAGATGGGAACATCAAAGCACAGAGCTACTTCTGGGAGTGAAACGAGGAAGATCTACTGGCATCATTGCTAGGGTTGGGCCCTGATGACTTTGTAGGAGAGTAGAGGACAGTCACACCCTGAACTTGCTGCTGCCGGTCTACTTCCTTTAAGGACTGCTATGTGATTGGCTAGCTGCTTTCAAAAAAACCAAATAAGCCAAGAAATTATGACTTAATTTTCCTACTAATGTCCTATGCATTTCAAGAGAGGATTCCCCTGGGGAAACAGCTTATCCACAAGGAACAACTCTCTTGGCCGGAAATCCTAGAGTCTGTAGCAAGCTGGGAGAAAGATTTACAGTGTGACCTCACCCTTCCTGATATCCCACCAGGGAGGGGTCAGTCCCCAATTCTCCTAGGTGACTACGTCTAGCCTTGCATGTAACTATATTTGTATCACTCTCTGCCTAAGCTAAAAGTGACTTACAGGGGAAATGGTCTGAATTGCTTCATGGAGATGGATGAAAGGCCTTAAGACTCTCTCTTACTGTCTCCTGGGCTCCAGAGGCATTTAGAAATAACATTCACAGTCTCAAAATAGAGACAAAAACCTACTTTAATTGATTTAATTTACTTATTTATATCCCAGATTCTTCATAAAGGGAGCTGGCAGAACCTATTCTTGACAGCCTGAGGCAGTCTGGGATACCGCAAAGAGCATGGGCTCCGAGGTCGGGCTGGCATGAGTTGGAGCCCCAGCTATGCTGCTTAATCATGGGTTTTAGGTTTTCTAGTCCAAAATTTTCCCTTCTGTAAAATGGAGATAATGATTCCTACTCTGTATGGTGACTGTGGGGCATTAGAATAATATCTGTAAGAAGCCCAACAGAGACCCTGATAAACATCAAACAGTAGCTGCAATTTTCAAACTTAAAGGAATTTACCAAGTCAAGTTTGGGACCAGTAAAATCTCCCTTATAAAGTTTTTGAAAGCATTGGTGTATATATGACATACATGTTGTATTTCTACTTCCTCTTAATTCATTTCCTATTACAATGTTATGAAAATATGTGTGATTCATTTAACATTAGTCACATTAGTCCTAGAGAATGATTTTTAATGTTAATATGTATCTTTCAATTATTTTTATATTTTAAAATCCTTACCTGCATTGTATTTTCTCTCCTGAACTACCCATACACACATGAAGAATTACTTGACAGTAATTTTCCTGGGACCACAATCAGGACAGAACTCTGAAAGCATGATAATTGCCTTTTAAACTTTTAAGGATGTGAAATGATTTTTATTTCAAGCATTAAGATTTTCAGATAATATATGTATAATGAATGTAAATAGCAAAGCTGAATAAGTATTATATAGTTTTAAAAATCTGAGTGGTTGTTTATACCCAGGCCGAAGTAGATTAACGATTGAATATAAAAGGAGCAGAAATAAAGTTCAATAAGATAATAGACTGCAGAGGGGTTGATTTGACACCTACTTATCTTATTTATCCTTGTGCTCTCTGGACCTAGCACACAGTAGGTGCTGAATAAATGTTTATTGTATGAATGGATGAATAGGTAGGAATCATTTCCATATCTCCAAGTCACGTTGACCTGTGTGGTCACAATAAATCTCAAGTGCTGTGCTAAACTTTTAATTTGTTCCACAAACTATTATTGAATGCCTACTGTATGCCAAGTACTGAGCTTGGGGATAACAGATGAAAAAAATCTGATGCAGTTTGTTCTCTTGGAGTTTACATCCTTTTTTTTTTTTTTTTTTTTCTTGGCAGCTGGCCGGTATGGAGATCTTGGTCTTATAACACCATGCTCTAACCAACTGAGCTAACCAGCCAGCCTGGAGCTTACATTCTTATGAGGGCAAGGCATCACCTGGAGAGGAATAAAATCACAAGTGGGAAGAGACGAGTGCAGTTCAAGAGAGGAGCAAATCAGAGTGGCTGGAGGGTAGAGGCTGAGGGCTAGTTAATGGCATGTGATGAGTATGGAGAGGTGGCCAGAGAATAGAACAAGCAGGGCTGTTAGATGGACTGAATTGTGTCCCCTCCAAATTCATATTATGAAGCCCTAACCCCCAATGTAGCTGTATATGAAGAGAGAGCTTTTAAGGAGATAACTAAGGTTAAATAAGGACATAAGGGAAAGTCCTAATCCAATAGGACTTGGGTTCTCATAAGAAGAGAGAGAGACACCAGGGCTGTGCACACCAGAGGAAAGGCCATGTGAAGACACAGTGAGGAATCGGTGGTCTGCAAGCCAGGGAGAGAGCCCTCATCAGTCACCAACCCTGTTGTCACCTTGATCTTGGAATTTCAGCTTCCAGAGCTGTGAAATTTCTGTTGTTAAAGCCACCTAGTCTATGGTATTTTGTTATGGCAGCTTGAGCAAACTAATATTATTATAACTAATAAGCTGTATGAAGGAATCTGGTTGTTACTCAAAGTGCAAGGGAAAACCGTGGAAGGTTTTTAAATGCGGCTTAGCATGATCAGTTTTGTGTTTCGGGAAGATTACTCTGGATGCAGTATGGAAAACCAATTGGGAGGAAATGAGAGTAGATGTGGGTCTTTTTTTGGCAGCGAGGGGAATCCCAGGAATCCCAATTTAGAGTCTAATTCTCTTTCCCTTATGCTGTTCAGAGTGGGGTCTCGAACATAGAGTTTCATCCAACGTGGATTCTGGGAAGAATGATCATAAATGATCATAAAGTCCCCGAGTTTGGTCACCAACAATGGCTGTTACAGTTTGTGGAAATCTCTTCCTGACTTTTCTGAAATCAAACCCGCCAGACCAGAAAGTATCCTGCAGGGGGATGGGGACTTTGGTGGGGACATGGCTCATCTGCTGTGCTCTGGGTGGGCCTGGCTCCTTTCTCCTGTCTCCAGGGCCATTTTTGGTCAAATTCACAGGCCAGTGAGAGATGGGGAGGAGAATAAATGGACTTCAAAGAATGCTGCAGCCCTCCCACCCTCTTCCAAACCATCTCAGCATTTATTTCATCCTCAACTAACATTTCTGGGACCCTAAAAGCAGCTTTGATGAAAAAAGTCCCTAGAAAATTTGGGAAACTGTTGTCATCACTAGGCAAAAATAAACAGGAAACTGATGAGGAAGTTTAAGCGGCAGTTGTTTTTTTTTGGCTCAGGATTCTGCAGATCGGCATTTTAGGCTGGGCTCAGCTGGATGGCTCTGCTGACCTGGACATGGGCTTGGCTGTCCTTGCCTGGGCACAAGTCGTGTGTCTGCAGTTGGCAGCTGGGTCAGAGCGGGGGCTGGTTGCCTCGGTTCTTCTGCATGTGGTTTCTCTCATCCTTCAGAAGGGTGGCCTGGGCAAGGGGCAAGCCCCAATAAGCAAGCACCTTTCAAGCTTTTGCTTATGGCTTATTTGCTAATTTGGTCACAGCAAACTCCCAGGTCAGCAAGAATCTAGGGGTGGAGAAATAGACTCCACCTCTTGATGGGAATTGTTGCAAGGTCACATTGTAAAGGTACATGGAGACAGGAAAGGGAATAATTTGTGGCCAGTTTTACAATTAACCTCACCCTCTAGCTTCAGTCATTCTCTGTACAATGTTTACAAATTTTGCCATGTTCACATTCTATAATTATTAGCTTAAAAAAAAAAAAAGCTTCAACTTAAAACACAAAACAAAACTATTTTAGCCTTATCCTAAGCAATGTTATCTGTGAAATCACAGACATAATGTGCTAGTTATTGTTATGGGTTGAATTGTGTCCCTACAACACTCATGTGTTTAAGTCCTAACCCCTAGTACTTTAGAATTCAACCTTATTTAGAAGTAGGGTCATTGCAGATGTAATTATTAAGCTGAGGTCATATTGAAGTAGGGTGAACCACTAATCCAATATGACTGTGTCCTTCTAAGAAGAAGGCCATGTGAAGACAGGGACAGAGGGAGGATGAGCTGTGAAGACAAAGAGAGACTGAAGTTATGCAGCTGCAAGCCAAGTAATGCTGAAGATTGCCGCAGATGTCAGGAGGTAGGAAGAGGCTAGGAGAGGCTGGAAGCATTCCTCTCCAGATTTCAGAGGGAGTGTGGCCCTGCCAACACCTTGATTTCAAATTCCTAGTATCCAGAACTGTGAGACAATACATTTCTGTTGTTTTTAAGCCACCCAGTTTGTTGTATTTTGTTATTGCAGGCCTAGGAAATAAGTACAGTCATTTGAAAAAATAAGGTATTAAGTTAAACCCTATGAAATTGCCACCCTTTTTAAGGTAAGGAATGGTTGAGTAACAGCAATGGCTATTAAAAAAGTCTGTGAACTACCTAAAATTGTCTTGTGTACTATCACTGGTACATTACAACACTCTTGAAGACATTGATTTAAAATGTTCTGTTAAAATATAAGTCATTTACATTTCCTGGGAAGGTCATGTTTCTACCCTACAATACTGTCTGTCTCGGTTTTACATACCTGAGAAAGAATTAGAATGAAAAACTTTATAATTTATTTGTAAATGCTCTAAACCTGACTAAAATATTTCTTAGTACCAAACTCGATTAAAAAAAAATCATAAATTAGTTTCTAACCTTCGAATATTAAAAAATTGAGGAATGGATTTTTTGAATAGATAAAAATGTGCCATTTGGCTTCTAAGTAGGATGTGTGGAATCAAATTGAATCAAATTTTCTTCATTGAAACAGTCCAAATTAACTTGTAACTACTTTGGTAGAATTAAATTCCAGTTACTTTTGCATGGAAACAATAAAAAGAAAGAAATAAAATCTAAAATTTCTGAATCTTGCAGATAGCAGCTACTCAAGAGACTTTATCTGTCATGATTATTTTGAGCAACAATCATTTCCATCAATCAACCAAGCAACCCTGATAAGCTAATCATTTTTTAATCGATGTTGAGCCACTGAAAAGTTGCCATAGATACCAAATTCTACAGCCATCACAACAGAAAGTAAGGTTAGAATTGGAAGTGACAGGTGTATTCATCACATAGTTAACAAGGCTTTGAAGGGAATGAGAGAGTTTGTCAGAGTCCTTAGGCTGGGTATAAAAGATTGCAAAGAACACTCAAACAATTCCCAAAGAGCACTTCAAAAGCAGGGGGAAGGATCCGTTTTTCATTAGAAATGCAAGAAGATGTTTGCCTGAAATTCAAGCTCTAAGTAACAAGTTCCTTGAAGTCTTGCTTGGCTGTCATTTACCCGGGGTCACCAGCAAGTTATCTTAAGAGAAGAGAGTTTCCTTTTTAAATTTCCTTTCCTTTCTGCATTAGAAGTAATAAGCATGGTTGAAGCCATGGGACAATGATTAATGTGGAACATAGTCCTGATTGCACTATTTATAAATGTCAAAGTTTGAATATATATACATTTACATATACATATACACACATGCATATTTACCAGTTATTAATACTTTCATAATAAAAATGTAGAACCAAGAAATATATTTTGAGAGTCATTGTACATGAGCCAGTATATTTTACTAGTAAGAATACTGGATGTTCAGAAGTTTGGAGAATAGGTAAAAATGTGAAGGATTTACCATAGGTGAAAAAATTAATATATTTCAAAAAGATAGCACACATCTCCCAGCCCTACAGGGCAGCCAAGGCACACCTAGCTTCACCTCCTCATTATGCATGCCAGCAGCTGGACTGTGTGGAAACACGGTGACGTCCTCAGGCCACAGGAAAGAGCACTGGAGAAGGAGTCAGGAGATCAGAGTCCCTACCCTTCCATTTACTCTACTCAGTGTAAACTCCAGTTTCTCCAGGACTGTGCAAACCAGGAGGGGAGGAGGGTCTGCTTAAACGTTAAATGTTTCATCTCGCTCCACATTCTGTGAGTCCGGGGGTTCTTTGGATCTATACCCCACAGCCATCCGCGGCTTATGAGAACCCGTGTCTGACTTGTGCATTGTCTGATGGTCGCTGTCATCTGCCTCCTAACGTGGGTTCCAAGGAGCCCTGTGCACCATTTGGTTTCATGCTCCTAAAATGCCAGGTCTGGAAATCACAAAAACAAACTGGTTAAAGTGGTTTGATAAATAAAGTAGTTTGAGTAAGTTCCCTAGGGGCATTCAGTGAGCCAAGTGTGTGGCTTCAGTGGGTGTGGGACCAAAGCGGGCAGGGGCTTTTTGGCCTGTTGAGGGTGCTGGCCTTGCTTGGCTGTCTCCAGATGGCAGAATTTTGACCTCAATGCCCATTCGCCCGCTCACTTTGTGTCTCTTTTACCGCAGCTGGAGGGGAAACTTTATTTGGAATTTTATCACAACCACCAAAAGGTCAGTGGAGAAAAACCTAATCCATATCACAGAATAAACAGTTTACTAAATTGTAATTGCTCTATTAATTTATATATATATATAAATGTTATTATCTATAAATTATTTTACATAATTTATATTATTCAGTGAGAACCTGGTATTAGGTACCTCTAATTTCCCCTCTTCTATTTTTCCTCTAGCTTAGGTCATGGCTGTGATCGTAACTGTCCATGGTGGCTTCTTTCTTGTTTGCTTGTTCGTATGTGCATGGTTTACTTTTATTCCAGCACCTCAATCCTTTTCCGTCCTCAAAACGATCAACATTACAATGCATTGCAAAATGTATCAATGCCTTGCACTGCCTGCATTTCTAATCTACATAAATGAAACTTTGTCATAGATTTCATTCTGTTTCTTGTATTTTTTATTCACCCGGCACTATACTTCTCAGATCCATCCTTACCACTATGTGTCCTCATCTCTCTAATTTGATATTCATTCAGCAAAATATTTATTGAGAACATACTATGTGCTGGGACCTGTTCGCAGCTGGAAGGTACAACGATGATCTCTGAAAACCAGATCTCTGCTTTCTTGGAATCTACATTTTACTGGGGGGAAATAGATAATAAATAAATAAACACAAATAAACAAGATAATTCTGGGGAGTGATTAGTGCTGTAATCATAATAAAATGCGGAGAAGTGGTGCCTGGAGATCTACCATATATGTGGGGGTCAGTCAAGGTCATCCTAAGGATTTGAAGTCATTCCCTGCCTCCTTCCCTCCCTTCCTTCCTCCCAGCAAATATTCCTTGAGTGTCTATGATGTGCCAGGCATAGTGCTGGGGCACACTGGCAAGCGTTGTCCTTACCCTCCCAGAGATTATACTCCAAGCATATCCTCTTGTGTTACATTTTTCGATGCCCTGTTTCCTCCCTATCCTCTCCAAAAGTTTAATGGGAATGAAAGAATTCACAAACTCCCTTCTTCTCTGTTTCCCAGCAGGGAAACTCCTCCCCATCACTACTTTTTCTTTTCCTGGTCACTGCTCAGGGTTTGCAGTCTGTCGGAGGCGAGTCAGAATGATTTTATTTAGTTTTTCGTTTGAGCAGTCAGAAATAAATAAATTAATAAAATTATATTTGCTAAAAGATAAAATTAAAAGTCCAGCTGAGTTTTACAACATTAAGATGTGCTAATCACAATTTCAATAAACAAAAGTGTACACGGGAAGAAATCTGTTAGTGATTTGCTGGCGCAGAGCACAGTACCCAATGACTACAAGCAGTGCCCTAAGGACAGGCTGGGTCCAAACGTTCATTTGTAAGAGGATTGTTTATAGGCTGCATACTGTGCTATGGACACAGAGTTCCAATGGATTTGCGTGTCTAGCCCTAACCACAAACCACTGGTTAATCCAGAGTATACTTGATAAGTTGTCCAGTTGTGCTGTTAAACCTATAACAGTGGTGTCCAGAGGTGCTCGCCCCCAAGACCATTCCCTCAGCCATTGTTCTGGTTCATAAGTTCTTACCTGTCTCCTGAATCACCCCAATTACTTCCTCACTGGTCTGTTCCCTCCGTCCCATGTACATCATCCATATTGCAGCTACCTGGGATGAGATTTCTAAAATCCAAACCTGATCAAAGCCCTCCCCATAACTAAGCAGTGGCTCCTCACTGCCTGCAGAACAAGACCAGACTCCTAACCAGGGTCCGGGCCTGCCTGGCCTTGCTCTCACTTAACCTTTAAGCTCCCCTTGTGATGCTTTTCATTCTGCAGCTGCCTAAGTGTGCCTCACTTCGTCCGGCTTTGGCCTTTCTCCCATAGCTCATGTTGCTCCTTTGCTTGGAACACCCCTTCCTTTGTCTGAAAATTGACTTTCCTTTTTCAAGATTTACATCAGGAGTTCTCTTTTCCTGATCACTCTCTTCTCATTCATGGGAGTCATCTGCCCTTCTTCTATAATATGTGTTTTGTAGTTATTTGTTTTCATGTTTCTCTCTCCACCAGGATGCTGAGCTCCTTGAGGTCAGGAACTATGTCTTGTTCATTTGTATCTCTAGGTCTCAGCACAGCAAAGTTGGCAGCAAGTACTTATGTAGAGGAGTGTGGTCTTAGCCGTCATGCTGGGACCAGAAGTAAGGGCTAGGAATGGGGCTCCACATTCTCATCACGGGGGTGAGAGCCTGGGATGGGCTCTGGATGAGAGGTGTGGTGATGGCTTAGGATGGGCTGGGCTCTGAGTAGTCAGCTGCCTGTGCGTGCGCGTGTGTGTGTGTGCGTGTGTGTGCATGCGTGTGTGTGTTAGTTCTCAAAGGCTAAACACTAGGGTGTATATAGAAGAGTTAAGAGAAATAAGCCTGGAAAGTCAGGCTAAGGTATCAAAGGTTTCAAATGCCAGACTTAGGCATTTTTACTACTCCGTCTGCAATGGGAAATGCTAAGAATTGTGTGAACTTGGAACGATGTAATCCCAAAGGCACTTACTCAAGATCGACACAATCCGAAGCACTTGGGAACATTAATTGGCCCCACTGTGGCTGGGTTGATGTGGGAAAGAGCATAGTCTGGGAGACTAGTTTGAAGATGACTGGGATAGACCAGGGATGAACTGTTAGGAATCTAAGGAGCAGAAGTGTCAATAGAAATGGGAGACAAGGCCCTACAAAATATCTGAATATCAGGCTATGTTTAATATTGACTATTAAACATTTAACATGCCTTGAAAGATTTCATCAGTGGCCACGTCCTTGGTCTGCTTTAGAGCTCTGCTGGGGTGAGTCTGCGACTGTTGACTCTCCTAAGCAAAGCAGGGTCAGGGGAGAGGAGGATTGAGCTGAAGGCTGCATCAGAAAGGACTGTGACCCACCTGAGGATGGGTGACTTTTCCTCTTGATTTGAAATGGAGATCTGTTTTTTCTATTCAGGCTAACAAGTAATTCATGATCAGCAGGGCTGCTTACCTCAAATTCATGTCTCATTGGGAGTGAGGACAAAAGCCACAATTAGGCTTGACATATGGGCTTCAATGGCCCAAATATGGGTGGTGTAAGCCGATGCCATCCCCACATGAGAGCCTAATGCCATCTTTTCCTGACTGAGTGCCTTTTGGGTCTCTACCTGTTAAACTTGGTGACTACAGAACCTTGATGACATGTTTACATCAAATCTATACCCAGCAGCAGAGTAGGGACAACATGATGTCAGAGACTCTGGGAGGTCTCCTTTACCTGCTAAACACATCTAAGACCTAACTGCTGGGGGATAAATTGACCTCACTGATCAACAGAAAAGCAAAAATGCTTGGGAGCAGTAACATTGGCTTACATTTCCACTGAGAGGTGAAGGATCGCATTGGACACCTCTCGTGCCCTGGCCCCCATCCTCTTTGCCCACCTTGTACCGCTGCTGATAGGACCTTGTCCAGCCACACCAGGAATTACTCACTGGCTGCTCTGGAGCTTATCTGACAATGAGGTGGAGGACACTGCAGGAGCCGACCCAACACTCAGGCATGTATTGCCCGTAAGTGTGAGTGAGTTATTGTCTGATGCAGAGATCCTTGCCAAGGGGGGACAGGAGCTGGTGATCGGTGGATAAATACTATCTACTTCTGTCCCTCAGGTGGACAATTCCAAGGGACTTCCTGCCCAAAGTGAGCCTCAGCTTCCACAGTGGTGCCCAACTCAAGGATATATCCTTGTATTGACCTTCCCTTGTTCCCAGTTTTACTTTTCAATCCTTGCACTCCTCAGGATCACTTCTAAAAATAAACCACCAGTATGTGAGCTTGTGTCTTAGGCTCTTCTCTGTGAGGGGTAGAGAACTAGGTTTACCCCAGGACTGAGGGAGTTATCCTTTCCTGTGAATGTGTTTACTAGAGACGGAAGGTGGGAAGACAACATCAGGACTGAGTCTGTCTATACCTACATGCCATGTCCTACGTCAGCCTGTTGGTGAATGTGTCTTCTCCACGTGTACTGAAGGAATTGAGCAAGAAAATGTGCTTTCCACATCTTTGTGGATGAAGTGATTCAATCAAGCTGAAATATCACTTTCACTACTGCCCTTATCGGAGAATACTTATGTTGGCATGCTTAACTTATGTCCAGAGGCAGTGACGAGGATGTGAGAGGGAGAGGCCATCGGGCTTAGGCTTATAGCTCAAAGGGCTAGTTAAAAGGCTAACTGATGGTTTTGATGCTTGTTCTCACTGTGCAGTTGTCATATTACACTATAATAAATTTCCCCTCAATAATGAAGGCATCTGCATCTAAAAGACCATTTGGGTTTCCTGGTGCATATTTTATTTTCATAACTTTTCTCCTCTCTTCTTTTTACTACTCTCTCTTTCGTTTCTTCTCCTGCTTTTTCTCCTCCTTTTGCTCCTCTCTCTCATCTTTCCTCTGGCTAGGAGCTCAGTGCCCTGGGTATCTCTGAACCTCTGAGAGAGTCAGTGCCTGACCTTGTACCATGGAGCTGGGATAACTGGTACATCCCCCATCACCTCCCACCACATTCCCGGTGTATGTGCTTTATGCTCTGTCACTCCTTCCTGGCTTCTCTGTCCTGCGTGTCCTCTATCCCCCACCATCTCCAATCTTTAGTGGTAGAGATAAGACAATATAAAAATCTTTAGGCCTTCCACTACCGTCCAAATATCTTTTTGCTTCTCACTTTCCCATCTGGGATCCTGGCTGCCAGCTGAGTATCCCTGCTTGAGAGGAAAATTTCCAACCAGTTCCAAGTAGAGAGTGAGAAGGAATATGAAGCCACCTATGCTAGAGCTGAGATACAATCTTTGTGGCCAAGTCTCAGGAGAAGCCCAACTCTTATCTGCACTAGACTGGCACCTTCAATAGCCCCCGAGACCCTGGAGGTCAGCACCCAGGAGTGGTCATTCTTATTAGCTCACAGAAGGACTCCAGTTCTGGTCTCCCCTCATCTGCTCTGAACTCCACGTCCATCGTGCCAATTTGTGCCTGGAACCCCCCTCCCAGCCCAGCCCCTTTGGATGGTAACTGTCACTGGCAGAGACTCTTCCTCTCAGGGGACATGCCTCTGCTCGTGGCTGCTGCCCTTCCCTGGGCTGGGTTGTTGAATGGATGAAGAAGCACATGGAGATGGGACAGCAGGAAGAAAAGTTGAATTATCAGCTCTGCAGCTCTTGCTGCTATTTCTGGGGCTGCTCTTTAGGTGCTATTGAAACCAAAGGCTTTCCCCAGCTACCACTGAACTTGCTCTGACCTAGGTGAATGTTGAACCCTGGCATGGATGGGGCCAGGTGTTAGGCTGACTGTAAGAGAAAGCATCACACAGATGGGGAGAGCATGGACCGTAAGTGATCACAAAGAAGTCACTGCTCCAAGGGCTGAACTGTTTTTAGTGTGAGCAGAAAGGTTAACATAGAAGAAGACAGGACCAGTCAACATTCATAGTCAAGCAGGAGAAGGTTCCACAATTAAGAGGTCCCAGGTCTCCAAACAACCCTGGCCTTCTCACCCAGTGCTCCAGGGCTATGCCTCTAGCACCAGGATTTCTTCTCATGCCATCTCCTATTTTACCTATTTATAGCATTGTACAATGCTCACTTTTTCCTTTGGCTAATACAAAAGTGGAAAAGGCAGCTATCAGAGCCCAACCAATGATTCTCTGTTGATTCCTTAGTCATACCTAGGTTCTGAATCCTGGCAGGTTGCCCATAGGAACAGGCCTGTCTTGGCCACAGTTGAGTGATTTGGGAGAAGATCAAGGAAAGAGAAGATGAATTGTGTGAAAAGAGCTTCCATCAGTCTGAACCAAGTTGAAATATTAGAACACTAGTTCTTAAAGTGTGGGCTCTAGACTACCAGCAAGAGCATCAGCATCACCTGGGGCCATGTTAGAAATGTGGTTTGGGGCTTTACCCTGTACCTACTTAATCAGAAACTCTGGCGGTGAGATCTAGAAATCATGCTCTAATGAGTCCTGTGGGTGGTTTTGATGCATGGTTGCTGCGGGTTAAATGTGTACCCCAAAAGTTCATGTGTTAGAAGCTTGATCCCCATTGTAACAGTGTTAAGAGGGTGGAAAATCTGATTATGGTATTTGAAAGGTGGGGCCTCTGAGAGGTGATTGGGTCATGAAGACTGTGCCCTTACGAATGGATTAATCCATTCATGGAATAATGGGTTAATGGTTTAATGGGTTATCCTGGAGTGGTTCTGATGACTTTATAAGGACAGCAAGTGAGCATGTTAACCCTCTGACTAATGCCAGTCCCACCATGTGACACCCTGCATTGCCATGGGACTTTGTATGGAGTTACCACCAAGAAGGCCCTCACCAGATGCTCCCCCTGAACCGTGGACTTCCCAGCCTCCAAAACTGTAAGACATAAATTTTATTTTCTTACCAATTACCCAGGTTCAGATATTCTGTTATAAGCACCAGAAAACGGTCTAATATGATGGTAACGTTTGAGAACTACTGGATTTGAGGGACTAGGCAGGTGACTCTCAAAGTTGGCAGCCCAGTTGAATTATTCAATTATGTGGTGGAAATTTTAGGAATTCCAATACCCAGGGGGCACCCCAGAACAATTAAATCAAAATCTCTGAGGATAAGACCCAGGCATTTGTCTGTTTTTAAAGCTCCCTTTGTGATTCCAACGCGCAGCCCGAGTCGAGAATCACTGAGCTAGGCCCGAGAGAAAGGGAACGGCAGTGAGCTATAGCTGTTCACACCTGGCCACAGCTTTCCCTCCCCCTCTTCCTCCTCCACCTCACCAAACCCAGAGTCGAGAATCACTGAGCTAGGCCCGAGAGAAAGGGAACGGCAGTGAGCTATAGCTGTTCATACCTGGCCACAGCTTTCCCTCCCCCTCTTCCTCCTCCACCTCACCAAACCCAGAGGTCAAACTGCTTAAAAGAACTTTAAAAATGCCCCCACTGTTGAATAATGTATTTCTTGTGTATCTGTTTTTTCACTGTCGAAATATGCCTATGTTAATCACATGTCATCATTTCCTCTTTTGCTGAAGCCTGTGTCCCTGGCTAGGCTCGAGGCTGGTCTGGGCACTTTTTTTGCCTGGCTCTTGGAAGCTGAATACAGACTGCAAAAGCCTTGGATGAGGTGCCTCCATCCTGCAAACTAAGGAATTCCCCAAATCTTCTCCAAGAGAGCTTGGAAATTTTCTGCAAATACCTTTGGACTACATCTGAGATTGTCCTGGGAGTTTCTTTATAAAATTGGGTTCTGCTCAGGAGAACATCACTATATTATTTGGCCCTATTCTGGGTCCCTTTCAATTCTGTAATTGGGTATATAGATTAAAAAAAAAAACCCAGGAGAATTTAAAAATAGTTTTGTCTCTAAATTTGAAAATGACTAGGTCATGAGCACATGTTCTAAAGGGGTCTTCCCCGGAGAAGGTTCAAAAGCACAGCCTGTCAGTGCATGAGGGACTGTGACAGCGTCCTTTCAAACCCTCTCATTTTAGAGAGCTGGCAGCCCCCGCCCACAGAGGGTTAATAGCAGCCGCAAATCGCACAGCAAATTAACAGCAGAATCAACACCAGAAACCAGGTCTCATAACTCCCACTTGGGTGCTTCCACCCTGCTACATCATGTTGCTCTTATATTTTAATTTTTTTTTTTTTGCCGACATGAGCTTTATTTCACCCCGCCCCAAGGATTTTTATTAAGGAAATGTCTTTTATTTTTAAGTGGCTGATAGAACTCATCAATTAGGTAATTGAGATGGTTCTGAAGATGCATTAAGTCATTTTTATATATGCTGGAAAATGAGTCTGTAAAAGTATCATGCAGGGTAATGAGATGTCAAAAGTCACAGAAATGAGAGGATCTGAGAATAATTGTAGAGATTCTGAATAGGCTTTGGAATTTTCCAGGATTTTTGGAGCTCTTTCATTGTTTATATTTTATTGGTTGTATAATAATTGACATAAAAAAACCCCAAATAGCCACATTTTTCCATTTGGGCCCATGACTCAGAACACTGAAGATCTTTTTAGAGGATTTTAACCATTTACCACACATTTAATGGGAAAAAAGATTCAAAAATTCCTTTATTTACTTTTTCACATGTTTTATATTTTCTGGATTTCTTAGTGGCAGCTGTAAAAAGGGCTTTTCATGTGATCATTTCATTCAGTAATTTGTCTAAACCAAGGCCTTTTCCCTTTTTTCTAATGCCTGCCCAGCTGTCACTGTTGCCTGCTAAAGTGATTTTTCTCTATTATGTTGTCACTTTACACTCCCATAGGGTCCAATCCTGCAGGCCTTACATGCATGGAACTCGCATTAAAGTCATTGGAAGCTTTAACATGTAACAATGTGGGTTTGGGGCCCACAAAAGGGCCTGACTATTTTGAAACCTCAGGCTGTGGAGAGCCCTGCAGTTGGAATGCTGGCATTCTGCCTTATCTCTTATCTCCCCAGGGTCCTTGCTGAGCTGCCAATGGTCAGAGGACTTTGAGGCCAGATTCTTCATCCATCCAGAGGGTAGACTCACTAGAGCTTCATCTTACAAAGCATATTCCCCCACCTCGCTCTCTCATTCGAAGTTGATGTCAAAAGCATCTATTAGATTCAGTGTTTTCTTTGGAAGTTTTGAAGAAGAGAGGGGTTGCCCAGTCAGAAAATGGATTCAACAAATATGAGAGGGAACTAACTGAATTGTAGAAAAGGAAAATACCTTGGGCAAAGGGGAAAAAAGCTGGTCAGTATAGAGAGGATCTTGATTTTCCAATAGTTTTTTTTTTTTTTTTTCCCTTCTTCTGGAAAAAGGCATGTGTTTAATTGATCTCTTGTAAACAAATCAGGACCAAGTGGTTTTTGGGCCTGAAATGTTATATTTTATCTTTTGCTTTGAGTCTTACTGCTCCTTTAAGAATCAAAAGTACTACTTCCACCAAGAAGCCCTCCAGCCCTCTCTAATGTCAGCTTTCTCAGCACTCGCAGACAGTGCGCGACAGGAAGGGGTAGTTTCATCAGTCCCATCGCTGCTTGTAGTTCTAGTGGCCAGTGACCCTTGTAAGTATCCCTGACATGAGTTACTATTGGGACTGGCAGGTGTTGGGCTGAAAACTGAAGCAGGAATTTTCTCATGGAGAGGGGGTTCTCTGAAAGTTGAGAAGACTGGCTCTCTATCTAGCCTGAGTTTAGGGTTGAAAGAGCTGAGTTCCTGAAGACTTTGTGAAACTTGAAACTCTGGGCATACACATAGGGTCAATTAGGGCCCAGGTGACAGAGGGACACAGAATTGGGGACAGGGTTTCTTCCTCCCAACTCCTCACATATCTTTATGTAGTTCTGTAACTGGGGGTCCCCAAGTTGGTACCAGGTAGCCCCGGGAGAAGAGCGCATAGCAGAACCTCACCGAAGGTACTGGCCACACAGGCTGAGGTCCAAACCCTGCCCAGGAGGTAGGAAGAAAAGAAACTCAACAGACTCATTCAAGATCACAGGGAACACTCCCAGGGCCTCCCTAAAATAATTGAGGGAGGTTTTGAGGGAAGGCTGTGGTGTTGTGAGAACAGCTGTGGGCTCAGAGCTCTAAACATTTGAACATTATGACTCAGGCAGACGTCATTTGCACTTGAACTCTTTTTGAGAGGGCTGTAGGGAATGTGACTTCTTTAGAATGAAGAATAGACCTGGAGGTAGCCAGAGGGAAGACCCAGGTAGGAATGAAGGACCCAAAAGAAGACCCCTTCCCCCACCTCCTCCCACCCTTGAATCAGGTGGCTTCTCGAGGCCAGTCCTGTGACGAGGCTGGGCTCCGATCTACACACTCTTGCACACTTCTAACCACTTTTGAAGCTAAGCACCTTCCCAGAGGGGAAATTCCTCTCTTGGTTTAAATATTTATCCATGTTTCCGGAGCTATTGACCCTGAACTTCCTGCTCCCAGGCAACCTATACCAATCTGGGGTTTGTTTGCATGCTGCTTTATTGTAGACATTTTGTTGTAGACTTCAGTGACACCATGGGACAGTTGCATTTAGGTACCCATGCCACAGGATAATTTTCTGAGCCCTCTTAATATGCCTTGGGCTAATACATGAGAAAAATGAAGAATGGTGGGGGAAAGAGCGAGCATTGGTCTTGAGGCCAGAAAATGAAGTTGAATGGCTCTGCCATTTCCAGGTGTTATGTCTCAGGGCAAGTCACTCGAATGGTGAATCTTAGTTTCATACATCTACCTCCCAGAGTTTGTATGAGGGTCAAATATTTTACATATATATTGTACATATGCAAATATATATAACATACATACATATAATATATATAATATATCTGTATATATTTATATATTACATGTATATTAAAACCTTATTTATATGTATAAATTTTGAGAAAAACTCCAAAGCATTGAAGTGTGTGTGTATTTGGGATCGTTATTTTGAAATAATGTTCTCACAATCCTGTGACGTGTTAGTTCTGCTGAAGCATGTTGCCAATGACGTTTGAATTTTAAACAAGATGTGCTGTGATATAATAGCTCAGTTGTTTTAAATGGACTGTCCCTTTCCTCTTGGGGAAAATGAAAGTAGCAACAGAAAATCATCTAGTATGCTCTTCTGTTTCCAACTTCAATTTACTGTGTAGGCACAGGAACAGAGAGAAAGGTAAGTCTATCAGCAGTAAAGGGAACGGTGACCTTCATTCGTTTTTATGCTCACTCTCTCTCTTTTTTGTGACTAAGGAACAGTAATAATAAATTCTCTTCCCCTGCCTATTTCAAGACAGAGAGATTTGAAGTGTGTTTTATGACTTCAGCTAGTCTTAGGCCAATCTGCTCCATCAGTAATGATGAACTAACCCTTAATGCCCATTAGCATAAGTGAATATTAATTTGTTAACTCTGATGGGGTCCTAATCAGTGCCGATTCTCTCAATGGCATTCCATTTTGGAGGGTGCAGCCAGGTGTTCTCCCAGATGTAAAAGGGAGAGACTGCTGCCCCCCCCCCCGAACCTTCTGCTGCAGACTGGTTCATGCCTGACTGAGAATCACTCAAGTGTTCCTTAAGCCATGCATCCTGCCACATCTAATAAAATGCCTCTCTCCCCCAGTCGTGCTCCAGGAAAGCTGGAAGAGCCTGCTCATGGTTGGGAATGACTGGCAGCCATGTGTGGAAGAAGCTGGCAATTGCATTCCCTGGCATCTCTGCCAAGAGAGAGCAGATACTGCAGCCTGGGGCCTGTCACCATTGACAAGCCTCCAGCATAGATGTTCAGTGCTTTAATCCTCTTCTCCTTGCCCTACAGAGGGGGTCCTTGCACTGTGTAGCTTGGCTCATTCCTTAGCAGTGTGTAGGCTAGTGAATGAGTGTGTTTGTAGGATGCTCATGTAGGTTGGGAGGAGAGAGGAAGGAGGGGAAACAAAGATTCAGGATGCTAACCCATGAAGACATAAAAATTACCCTGCATTTGTGCTTAGCTCTGCAGGGCACAAAGTGGGGTGGAAAAGCCACATCCAGGAGTTAGAAGAGCTGGGATTCAACTTACACTGGAGCGCCTCCTGGAAATTACTTAATCTTTGTGTGTCCCAGAGTCTTACTCTGTAGAAAGGAAAATGATGCTTGTCCTACATCCTTTCTAGAATTGTTCGAAGCTTCCAGTGACAGCTTTCCTCTGCATGGAATTGCTCCATAGTTTGCAAAAATCACTTAAAAGCAACAAGGTGAGCTGTTATATCTCTCAAAGTATGGGCTTCAGACTCCCTGGGAATTAATTCTGTGGTCAGAATTAATCATGAGGCTATTCTAGATGCTCTAAAGGACGCTCAAGCCTGGGCACATGGCCCAAGCTAAGCCAATAAGATGCCCCGTCCTGGGAATTTACACTGGCTTATGCGCCACACAGGGATGGTTTGCAGAGAGGGCTCTGTCAAGACCAGGGCACTGCCCCACAACACTGTCTGTGAGCTCCTTTTGCTGGGTCCCCAGAGCTGCCCTGGCTCCTGTTCTTCCTGAGGTCTGGAGTTCCATCTTCCTTTAGTTCTGTAAGTCTCTCAGTATTCTTTTAATAAATTCCCCTTTTGTCTTAAGTTAGCCCCAAACCCCAACTGATAGAACTTTCAAGCTTTTTCAGCTAGAAAGAGTCTATCGAGGACCACTGTGATTTGGCCTGGGTGGGAAGTTTTCCCTGTCACACAAAGTTGGGTCTTACTTCAGGCTTCCTAGGAGTAGTGGCTCCACTTTGAGAAAACGAGAGGAGATGCAGCTGAGGTCTGGGGGACGTCCTTACTCTCAGGGTGCAACTTTTCTGGGATGTTTGGAAAGTAGTCATGTAACAATGCAGCACCATCTTGGTGCTTCTTGACTGGCTCTACAGAGAAGTGGTTAAGATCGCAGGTTCTGGAACCAGCTCAGCTGGCTTCACATCCTGGCTCTGCTTACTAGCTATGTGACCTTTGAGGCCACTTGTGCCTCAGTTTTTTCCTTTGTAAAATGAGGACAATTATAGGACCATCTCATAGGCTCTTATAAAGATTAAATGAGTTAATACATATAACATGCTCAGAAAGGCACACAGTAAATGCTCAATAAATGTTAACTGTTGTTATTATTATTCTCTTGTTACTGAATACTCTTCTGTTATCACTAAGAGAGCAAACCCACAGAAGAAAATCTAAAGCTGGGTAGACAAAAAAATTAAAGCATTAAAAAACAATCTAAGAATGAAAGAATGAACTGTTTTTTTGCTGGTGCCTACAGAAGTATGCTAATGACAGAGTTCTCTTTGCTGGAGGAAAGAATTTTTCATAATGTTGACTCTAAACTGGACTGTTCCATCCAGTGGAGGAGAGGTTTCTAGCCAAGTTTTGTCTCTGCCGTTAGGCTAGCAGCTACAATGGAGCTGCTATGGCCAAGTGCAGAGATGGAATCACAAACGTTTTTGATTATTTTTTTTTTCTAAAAATTAAGAAAGTAGACTGTATTTATTAGACAAGTTTTAAGTTCACAGAAAAATTGAGCATACGGTACAGAGATTTCCCATCTACCCTGTTCCCTTCCCCCTAGCCTTCCCCATTCTCTACATCCTGCACCAGAGTGGTACATTTGTTACACCAGATGACCCTACATTGACACATCATTATCACTCAAAGTCCATGGTTTACATCAGGGTTCACTCTTGGTGTTGAATCTTCTATGGGCTTGGACAAATTTATCATGACACGTATCTACTATTACAGTGTCATACAGATTAATTTCACTGCTCTAGCATCATGAGAGTTTTGCTTACCTGGGGTCTGTGGAGCAGGCTTTGGGCACATGGATCTCTCCTGTTTGTGAGAGAAATGGGCTAATGCTAAGGGCTTCAGGACACCTTGGAGGGCACGGGATTGATGACAAATGTCATGTGTGCACCACAACACCTATGTAAAACATGTCTACTTGCCCGGTGATAAAAAACTACTCACCTTGGTAAAACAGGCATGATATTCATTTGGAGGCTTGCTTCTAAGAAAGATAAATCCCGCTGTCACTGCACAAAGAGATAAGAAAGACTGGATGACAGTTTTTCATTGATAAAAGATTCTGTCTGTATTTTAAAAGAATTCACTTTCTTCCCCTCTACTGATACCCACATGAGTTAAAGCAGAGATACACTATCTTTCATGTTTTTGTCAGAATGTGTTATTACTATGGGTGGTGTGACTCAATTGCTTCATTTAGTGATCTGACTAAAGTGGAATGCAGCCTGACATGAGCTGCAGGACCCAGATAAAGTACAACCTCCAGAAATCAGAAGCATCCTAGCTAGGAGGGAAACTAACAAGACTTAATCTAAAATGGGGGAGGTTAACTGTTTGCAAAAATCTTCCTAGAAATTAATCTTCCCTAATAGAAGTTTTAAAAATTTGCTGCTGACTACAGTGTTTCTGAAAACCTCTTGGGAAGACACTATTGTACAATAGTTACTATAAGATAAGCAGTAATCTAATTAGTTGCCACATAAGGCGATGTTGCAACAACAAGGTTGAAAGAAAAGAAGAGAATTAGAGAGTAGCCATTTATCAATATCCCGTCTACAAAGTATAGGGTAAAGATGAAAATTCCGTTCCTCTTGGCAGGTCTAAATCTGGGCCAGCAGGCACAGACTTACCTGATCATCTTAAGCAAAAAAACTTATCTTCATTTGGTTTCCCAGCTAGACTTTTCTATTGGGAAGAGAATACAGTTGACATGAATATTCTAGTCTGCTTATCATTTTTACTTATTAACAGTAAGTTATTCTTTATAACAACCTGAAGAGGTAGGAACTCTTATAAAACTCATTTTAAAAATTAGAAAACTAAAGCCCCCATATGTTAACCTTTATCTTTAAAGTATTCTGGAGTAGAAGATGTTACTGTCTCTGTCTGACAGATGAAAACTCTGCAGCTCAGCCCACAGTGGGTAAGAACTGGGCTCTGGGGTCAAAGTCCTGAATCCCAGGCCCCATCACTCCTGTCTGGTGGCCTTAGGAAGATACTTGTGGCAGAGTGTGTTGTCCAATAATAGCCACAGCAACATTTCTGCTCCCACATGCTCTTCTAGAATCTAGCCATTACCTGCCATGGGATAGAATCTGTTTTTCCTCCTCTTGAAACTGGGCAGGACTTTATAACTGCCTCTGTGAATTCAATGAGGTAGAAGAGATGCTGCCTGATTTCCAAGGGTAGTCTACAAAGACGATACCACTCCCAGCAGGTCCTACCTCTCTGGGGACTTTTCCCTTGGAACCCAGCCACCATGCTGTGAGGAAGCCCTTCCAGAGAGACCACATGGAGAGGCCCACGTGGAAAGGAACCGAAGCTCCCAGCTGACAGCCGGCACCCGATGCCAGAGATGTGAGTGAGCAGGACTTCAGCTGGTCCCAGCTCCATCCAGCTGACGACCCAGACACTGTGGAGCTCAGACAAACCATCCTTGCTATGACCTGTCCCCATCTCTATGCCACATAATTCACAGCTAATTAATGGCTTCTTTAGATCACAAGTTTGGGGTAATTTTCTACACAGCCATAGTAATTGGAACAATAGTTTACCCTTTGATATCTTAGTGTCCTCATTTGTGAAATGGGAGTAATAGCCGGACCTGCCTCGTGGGTGGTTGTGAGGATTGAATGTGTACAACCTGCTCAGTGTGCTTCTGGAAAATAATAGTCAGTGCTTGCATGGCATTTACTATGGGCCAGGTATTGCCCTAAGAGCTTTACACTTTTCTTTTAACTTAAATTCTTGCAACCACCTCATGATGTGGGTACTACTTAAATTTTTTTTTTAAATTGAGACGAAAGGTATATAGCATAAAATTAACCATTTTAAAGTGAACAATTCAGTGGCATTTAGCACATTTACAATATTATACAAATACCACCTCTAACTAGTTCCAAAACATTATCATCACCCTAAAAAGAAACATAAGTACTAATTTTAAATCTAGTCTACAGACGAGGAAACTTAGGCAAAGACAGGTTGTGTAACTTGCCCATGGTCAGAGAGATAGTAACAGCAGAGCTGGGATTAGCACGCACTCGGGCTCCAGAGTCTGTGGTGTTTGCTACACTCTGTGCTGCCTGGAACTCATGAATGTTAACTGCTTTAATGAAGTGACTTGTCCAAGGCCACACAACTATCAAGTGACAGAGCTCAAACCACCCTGTTCCCAAAGATTATATTTTTTCTGCTGAGAAACACAAACATAAAATTTACATTGAGCTTATCAACCAAGTTCTCAAAAGAGCTGCCATACAGACACCCTGAGTCTACATTCAGAGTTTCATCATCCCATAAATTCACCACACTGAGGGTCAGACCCTGAACCTTCGTAAACAACACCCACCCTCTCCTACAAGGTGTAGACACCCATTGAGGTTACACTTAAAATGTCCAGCTCTGCTAAGTATCTTAATCGACTTATTTGTAGTGGAAAATATGAGCTACTGCTGTGCAGTAAAATGGCTGTTTGGTAGAGAAAAGAATCTTTGGTCCAAAACTCATAATTCTTTTACTCTGTGACCTACCAAATATTTGGGTAATTGCTTTAGCAAGAGCCATCCAATCTTAGGCTTCCCGACCCATGGTGGTTATTCTGAAGCTGCATCCATTCTGCATACATACAGAGAGATGTACAGTCCTTGGCCCTGGAAACAGAAATGTGCCTGCTCTCATAAGAACAGAGTTCTGTGCTCTACAGACTCAGTGAAGACTGGATTGATTGCCTTTCTTCCTTTTACTGTGTCAACAGTCATGAAGTACAGAATTCTATACATGAGTTGAACCTAGGTTTTAGGCAGATTCAAGGAGCTCTAGCTGCTGTAGGTATAGCAGTCAGGGTCCAGTTAGGAGACAGAAAGCATATCAGTTATTGAAAAGAGCAGAGATTAAAGCCAGTTCTGACTGTTATGGGAGGGGTGGGGTGGAAACTGTTTACACAGGAGCCCACCTAAAGATAAATGCCAAGAATTGAGGGGGATGTGCAAGTAAGACCTGGCTGCTAAGTGGCAGGCTACTGGAAGACAGTGGATGTTCCTGACATCTGGGCTTGATGGGGCAGTGGAGTGGAAGCTTTGTCTCTTGTTACCTTGGGCCTTGTACATGGACCATGTATATACCACATGTGACAGAGAAAAGGTTGTCTGGGGTCCTAAGGGCAGGCACTCAGCATGCTAAGAATAACCATGATGTATGTTCTGCAGGGAGATGCCACTATTAATCCATCACCGGTGAAGCATGTGCTTTGAGTGGCTTTGCTTTTTCCAGCAGTTGTGGAGCTGCATGGCACAATTCAACAACAGTTTGACAAAGAAGGAACGGAGATTTTGGATTCAGTCCAAATCCTGATTTGAGTCCTGGCCATGCCATTTATTAGTCGTGGTATTAGGTCACAGTCTTCCTGAGGCTTATATGTAGCATGGGGCTAAAGATGCCTATTATGACTCTTGGAAAACTGATGCATAGAACGCCTGTAAAATGCACTGCGTGTAGTGGGCACTCAACATGGATCAGCATGGCATGCAAGTGTGAGTGAGTGGACACTACCTGGCCGTGAACTGAGCAAATTAATTAGGCCAAACCTAGACCTTTTATCTTGGCCTTCACAGCATCATTCTCTAACCAGCGGAGCCAGGCATATACTGACTGATGGTGCTGAGTTTATACAAATTTTGGGTTCGAAGATTTGAATCAACATCATTGTTTTGTTATGGTGGCAATTAGCAGCTCCTTAGTCACTTTGTAAATCCAATTTGCAGTTGCCATTTTGAGACAGGACTGGCATTACAAGGCTTAATTCTCGCAGGTAACCGTTGCAGCAGTTGCCCAGTGGAGTTGCAATCTAGTAATGGAAAAGTGTTTCATTTTAACTATGAAATTTAAAACAAAGAATACAGCTGCTCAACTGGGCAGTGACAGTGTATGTTAATTTGATTTATATACACGCAATGTACCGTGCCTAATGTTAAATGTTGGAAGACTCCAGCAAGCCTGATACCAGCATCATAAATGAGAGATTACCCTTACGGGCTGACTTCATGTGGACAAACACACCTCCTTGGAGCAAAAAAAGCTGCAAGAGCCAGTCTGTGCAAGAAAAAGAAGGATTGTTCTCCTGCATGGCAAGAATAAGGACCTGGCTTTCCCAAACAGGGAATGTGGCTCTTCTGGAAGTAGCCTTCAGGATTCTCACCATGCATCTAATCCTTTGGCAGGTCCAGGGTGCTGCTTTCAAGTAAGTAAAAAGTCTGTAGAGTGGGAACTGGTTCAGAGCTCCCATCTGGCTCATGGCATGCCCTGCTTGGAGAGTAAAGAAACTTCAGTTTCTTGGGAGGGCAAAAGGGAGAGATATCCCCTTCTCACTGGCTAACTGGGGTTCCTGAGAACAAACTCTTACATAAACTGACACCCATGTGGAGTGCACATGGTAATAAAAGCACATGAGCTTGCCTCTGTGGGGTGAGGGGTGTGTGTGTGTTGTTTGTATATGTGACGTGCATGTTGTATGTGTACTGTGTGTGGTTTATGAGTGTTGTGTGTGTATGGTGATATAGTTTGGATATGTTTGTCCCTCCAAAGCTCATGTTGAAACTTAGTCCCAACTGTAGCAGAGTTAGGAGGAAATCCAATTATGGCATTTGAAAGGTGGGGCCTTTGAGATGTGATTAGATTGTGAGGACTGTACCTCACAAGCTGCTGATGGTTTAATGGGTGGTAACGGGAGTGGTTTTGATGGAAAAGGAGAGCTAGCGAGGAGGTTAGCTCTCTCTGCTCCTGCCATTCTCACCATGTGACCGACACCCTGCGTCGCTGCAGAGTCGCCACCAGGAAAAGGCCCTTATCAGCTGTGTTCCCTGGACTTTGGACTTCCCGGCCTACGAAACTGTAAGCAGCAAATACTGTTTCTTTTTAAATTACCCAGTTTCATGTATTTTGTTATAAGCAACAGAAACAAACTAACATACGGACTATGTGTGTGTCTTGTGTATTGTGTGTGTGGTGTATGTGGTATGCATTTCTTGTATGTTATGTGTGGTGTGTGTGGTATGCATGTCTTGTATATTGTGTGTGGTGTGTGTGGTATTTGTGTACCTTTTATACTGTCTGTATGGATTGTGTGTTCTATATAATGTGTGTTGTGGTGTGTATGGTATGTGTGTGTTTTATATATTGCATGTGTGGTATATGTCATACGTATGTGTTTTGTATATTATGTGTGTGGTGTGTGTGGTATGAATGTGTCTGTATATTGTGTGTGTCTTGCATGTTGTGTGTGTGGTGTGGGTGGTATGTGTGTCTTGTATGTTGTGTGTGTGGTGTGTGTGGTATGTGTGTGTTCTATATATTGTGAGTGTGGTGTGTGTGGAATGTGTGTCGTGTGTGGGATGTGTGTCTTGTATGTTGTGTGTGGGATGTGTGTGTTTTGTATACTGTGTGTGTGGTATATGTGTGTTCTGTATATTGTGTGTGGTGTGTGTGGTATGTGTGTATGCTGTACACTGTGTGTGTGGTATGTGTGTTTTCTGTATATTGTGAGTATTGTGTGTGTGGTTGGTATGTTCATGTTGTGTGCATTGCATGCACGTGGTATGTGTGTTCATGGTGTGTGTGTGTGTGGGGTCTGGGGCTCACGTTCACGTTGGCCCAACACTGTGTAGAAACCTAGGCACCTCAGTATACAGCCGGGTCACTTTCCTTCCTCATCTCTCTACATTATAGTAAAAATGGTGCATCAGCAGATAGAAAATGTCAAAAGAGAGAAAAGAGTCACTCATAATCCTTCACCCCATCATTCTGCCTGCTGCTGTTTTGAGACCGTTTCTTCTGGTGTTTATCCGCATGAATCTGAGAGCATATTTGTACTCATCAGTGGACGTTGCATCTTAGGATAACTTACCATATTAAATTGCTACTTAGTCTTCATAACGATCATGCTTAATGGCTGTGTGATATTCCATCCAGTGCTGGACCATTACTTAGACACACGTATTTCTACTTAGGTGGCCTTCACGCTTTCAGTGTGATAAATAACACCATTCTGAAGAATCTCCATTCCATCAGGCCTGGTCCCCATTGCTTTCTTGAACTCTGAGCTTAGTGCAAGCAACGGTAGCTGTGGCTGGAGCTGCCTGTCTCTTGGCCATAACAGCCTCTGCAGGGGAGAGGGTACAGTCAGAATTCTCAGTACATCTGCCTCCTGGGGCCAGCTCTTCATCAAGCCCTGCGTAGGGCCTGGGATGGACAGCAAGAGGGTTTGTGCCCAGTTAAAAACTCCCCTGCGCCCTCTTTCATCCCCAGCCCTGAGTGTGCCGCCTGTGCCCAGCCTACCCCCCAGCACAGTGGCACCTGCTGCTGGCCAGTCCAAGGCACACCATGCTGTGTGTTACCCTTTTGTTTGCCTCCTTTTCCCCATAATCGTTGAGGGATGTTTCCTTTTATGTTGAGATGGGCAGGACTTCTCAGAGTGGGTTAGAGCCCCGTGAAACGGTTTATTTTTCAGGCCTCCTTGCACAGGTAGGCTGCTTAAAGGATCTTCTCAGGCGCTGTGCTTAGGCCCTTCAGTTCCGTGGTTCCCAGGAATTTGTGCAGCCTTCCCTGCTACCGGAACCCTGCTGCCCCCACCCCAACACACCATCCTTCACTGGGTCAGGTGGCATATGTCCTCGGGACTCTCCCCTACTGCATCCCTTGTGCTTCCTCATGATGCCCCTCGTCCCTGTCATCAGTCTCTCCGACAATCCCACAACCTGCCCTGCCCTGACCCCGAGATTGCACCTCATCACCCATGTCCCCCGCGCTCCTTCCCCGCCTCTTTAATCCAAGGCTGCTGGTCTCCAAAACCATGTAACTGTGTGGAGATTACGTTATTTTCCAATATGTAAATCACTTGTCATGGGGTAGGCACCGCGTACCCTGGAGCAGCAGGGCAACTCCAGGAGAAGGAGACGGTGGAAATGACTCACGGCCCCACTTCCGGTTTCCTGCCATGCTATTAACGTCCAATCAGGAGAGAAAGGCTTCCCGCTTGCTCTGCGCATCTTCCCCATTCACCTTGGAGCTCGTCTGACTCTGTCTTCTTTTCACTGGCCCAGGAAGTAGATGAATCTTGGGTTGA
The DNA here is from genome assembly GCF_027409185.1 of Cynocephalus volans. NCBI lineage: Eukaryota > Metazoa > Chordata > Mammalia > Dermoptera > Cynocephalidae > Cynocephalus > Cynocephalus volans. The sequence goes on from NC_084460.1 coordinate 283,672,652, forward strand.
CGCTGTCAGCATAAATCCTCTTTCTCCACCATCTCTCCTCTCTACTGATCTTTTCCAGCACCCAGTGCCCTTTCCCCTAGGAAGAGCTGCCCAGGAAGGAGTGCGGCAGCAGTGGTCTAACCTTACTGGGAGCTGAAGGCTTTGCTACCTTTTCCTGGGGGTGGTCAGTGCAGCAGAGAGAGGTTGTTTGGTCAGATAGAGCTGAGTTCAGATCCTTACTCTGCAGCTCACCAGTTGTATGGCTTCACCTTTCTGAACCTCAGTTTTCTTGTCTGTAGAATGGGAATTATACCTACCTCAGACTACATAAGGTAGGTAAAATACTTAGCAAAGTTCCTGACACATAACTACTATTTATTGATATGGATTATTTTTATTTGAGTCTTAGCTCTATTTGGATAGATAAACAAAATTTAAAAGGATTACAAGCTGCAGCAGCTTCTGAATGCATGTGGGGTGTGTGTGTGTGTGTGTGTGTGTGTGTGTGTGTGTGTGTGTGTGTGTGTGTGTGTGTGTGTGAGATGCATACATGGGCAGTGATTTGGGGGAAGCTGGGGAATCTCTAAAGTCATACAAAGGAAGGAGTCTTCTCCTTCTCCTAGTGTTAACTTCATCCTACCCATTTTCGCATGGATGCCAATTTTCTTGTTTTTCTTCTTAAAAGAAGTTCTTGAAAGCATGATGTCCTCCATGACCATACCTCTTGCTTTCCAAATGTCCATGTCTTTGAAGTGTCCCCTACCCTCTGTCCTCTAGGCAGAGCACCATTAGGCCACAGATTTCCAAGGGAACCAGAATGTAGGTCCCTGTTTAGTGAACAAGGGCAAATCTGTTGGCAGGGCAAGAATATTTTGGAGGAAGAGACCTTTTAGAAGACAATTTGGTAATAACTATAGATGTTAAAAATATATGCACTTGATTATTCTACCTCTAGGAATTCACCCTAAAGAAGACTTGCATGATATGCATAAGTACATATATCTAAAAATGTTTGTTGCGGCATTTTTTGTTGGGGTGGAACACTGGATATGACTGAAATGTTTACCAATATGGGAATGGTTAAATAAATCACACATACGATGGAATACTATGTAGCTGTGAAAAGAGTGAGGTTTGATTTACGTGTGTTGTCACATAAATCTCACTAAGATGTTAAGTTTAAAACACACATATACATTAATATTTACAGTCTGATCACCAGTAATGTTTGACCAGTGATGACCTCAGAACATAATGGCTGCTGCTTCACTTTTGCCTCCCAAATCGCACGCATCTTCACTTTTCGCTAGCTCTAACCCAGACCATAAAGGGAAGGGGCTTCTGGGAAATACTGTTCCCAGAGTAACCAAGTTGATAGTAGAATAATCCAGTACAACCAGGTTTTACCTCTGAGGAAGGGAGTAAGAGCTGGGAGGTTTAGGGCTATGTGTGCACTACGCTCTGTATTGAAGCACACTATCTGGCTCTTTTACAACAGAGGTGCACACATGGAGTGCTTATGTATTGAAACAAAAAGGAAACCAGAGGCTCTTGACTTTTTTGCAAACCTTTAGTGGGCTTCCTTAGGTCTTTCATATAATTCCTTCCTAATGCCCTCATAATGTAATTCTCCCTCCCATGAGATTGCCAATGACTTCACTTGTTTAAAAAAAAACCTGAAAAGAGGTGTGTGCACATGCGTGAGTGTGCATATGCTTGTATGTGCATGTGTCTGCATGTGTCTATGGACACATATGCATGTGTACATGTGTATGTATATACTTCAAAAATCTCGTGGAAAAATAGAATTGCAAGATAATACAAATCTTTCCTTGAACTTCTTGAAGCATCCTTGTATGTACATGTGCATGCTGGGTGTGTGCGAACCCCCCTCCCGTCTGATTTACTCCTGGCCCCTTTCTCTTTAATGATAGTCCTTCAACCTATGTCAAAGACACCCAGGGGACAGGAGAGCCCTGAAGGAGGGCTTGGTGAGAGAAACATGGAGATGTAAGCTCCCTGGGAGATGAAACTCCTGCAGCACACAGGGGGGTTTTGTTCCATTAATTTTTATTGGGAGAAGCACATCCCCCGCTGCTTTAGACTGCCTCTCCCTCGGGCACAAAGCCAACTGTGTGTTCTCATGCAACCGTCTCTTTGCAAATTGCTTGGGAAAGAAGAGGCAAAGTTGAGATAGTTGCATCCAGCATGGACGACCTTTGGCTTGCTCCCCGGGGGACCTAGGGGATTGGGGAGAAATTGAGTGACTGACATCATAAAGGTGAACTTTCTGCTAAAGCCTCTTGTTCTCCTTCATCTGGAGCCTTCGGCATTTGTCTTTTATCAGACCGAACATCCACCAAAGAGCAGGGGAAGCCACCTGAGATGAATATCCCCCTTGCTTAGTAGGCAACCAAGTGTCCCGTGTACAGGACACTTCACCATTTTCTGGGGGTGGTGGTGGGGGGGTGTGTGGCACTGAGAGCATCTGAGATGTGTGAGCCATCTCTACGAACCGCTGACCTCTTCATTCCGTATGAACTAGTCCTCTGTAAGGCCAGTGTCCAAGAATTTAGTCACGCCGTATCAGAGCCCAGCTGTCCCTCTCCTCTGGTAGCTCATATCCATGGCAGCTTGCCAGCTCCTTGCGGCAGAGACCCAGTCACTGGAGTTGTATCCCCAGTGCCTAATGTGGTGGCTGACAGGGAGTACAGCTCCCTTCACATTGTTGAACTGCCTCAGCTCCTCCCTGAAAGCCTTTGCGTTGGCTGTTCCCTGTGCCCGGAATGCTCTTCCCCAGAGAGCTCACCTCTGCCCAAACCTCACTTCTCAGCCATGCTGCCCTACTTCAACCTACAACCTGCCCCCCACCCCTCTCACACACATTGGCACTATGCCCTTCCCTTGACTTGCTTTTCTTCCATAGCATTTATTGGTTTCTGACACACTGTGCAATTTACATATTTATTATGTCTGTTTATTCATTGTTCATATCCCCCCATTGAAAAAGTAAGCCTTTTGAGGGCAGGAATCCCAGTCTATTTTGTTCACTGAGGGCACAAAAAGGCTTTAGATAAATATTTGTTGACATTTGTTAGAACTGATGGACAGTCATTTTTAAAGAAATTGCTTGGAGATAATACACATTTTTGGACATTAAGCCACAGAGGACTTCTGGTCAAGTTAGCACTAGAACGATAGAAGACTGATATTTCAGAAATGCCTCAAATTCCCGCAGTGAAATCCCTGCAGTGTTAACACAGAGATGGAATTCTGTAGTAACTACAATAATAATCATAGATAACAATGAGGATTTGATCCTTAACCATTGTATAGTATTATACAGATGTCTTGTGCCTCAAAATTGAGCTTCACAATGATCCTATGAAAAAGGCAAGGCAGACAGCATTACTGTCATTTTGCAGGTGGGTAAACAGCTTCAAAAAGCTTAAGTGATACGCTGGAGGTCACACAGCTACTGAATGACATACATGCACCTGCAACCCAGGTATTCTGATTGTTAGTCTGTTCTTTCTTCTCTATCATGTGGCCTTCCTTCCATGGACAGGCTGTACTTGGGAGCCACACAGAAGAAGTTCAAGGCAGAATGGCTGAGATGAGGCACAGAACCTGAGAACATGAGGGTTTTTAGGTTCACCTAGTGCTGTGGCGTCACTTATGGGCAGGCTTTATCATTTGGAACTTTTAACAATGAGATGCAAAATTTTAGAATGGAGGTGGGTGGGACTGTCTGTAGAGTTGTTATGTATTTATTTAATTGCATAAACAGCATAAACTCAGGCAGAGAGTGTTGGCTGAAATGTCACTGTGAAGGGTGGGCAATATTGTCTTCAGCTAGTCTGGTTTGTCTGAGACCTTTTGTGGGGGACATTCTTTAGAGTAGTAGTTCTCAATTTGGGGGACATTTGGCAATGTCTGGGAAGATTTTTGGTTGTCACAGCTGAGAGGGGAGTGTTACTGGTGTCTTGTGGGTAGAGGTCAGGGATGCTGCTGAACATCCTACAAGCATATGACTGCCCCACAGCAAAGACTTATCTAGTCCAAAACACCAATGGTGCTGAGGCTGAGAAACCTTGCTCTAGAGCGTGGTGGGAATGACTATCACTGGTCTTCACCTCGCCTTCGTTTTTTCTGAATCTCCAGTTCTTTTCCTTCAGAAAGAGTAGAGGGCTAGACATCTTTCTTTAGAATGACTCCTTCTTGGGAATTAATCAGCAGAGGGAACAAGGAGTTACAACCTTCCTCAGCCACCAGCCGCCACCTGCTGCAGCATTAATCATGTCCCTGCCTATGCCAAGCCCGAAGGTGAAGAACTACTGTGTGTGCTGTCCGTGTGGGTCTATGGTCTTCAGATGCCTCCCCTGAACCAGGGATGAGCCTGTGAATGTTGAGTGGGAGGGCCAATGCTCTGTTGTCAGCTGCCTGGAAACCCAGGGCATTTTGTAACCCAGATGAACTCCTGGATCTAATCTCTGGCTTTGACAGTTCTCTGGTACTGGTAGAACACCTCAGGATATTTGTTCTAACTCATCCAATTGGTATCGAAATACTTTCCAAATGAAGGATAATGCTGTCAGCTACTACATGGAAATTAGCATATGCCTGCCAGTGTTTGTTTCTTTTACCGATAAAGTCAAGTTGCATCTCTCTCCTATATGCAGTGCTTTCCATTTCTCAGAGAACAGATTGGGTAATGGACTGTCTCACACACATGCATGCACACACACACATTCACATATATAATTTTTGATAGAATTGTTAGAATTGAAATGGCCTGAACCCCTCCTTGTAGTCAGTTGCTGTCCAGCCCATGTCTCTCTGATGATATGCACGCAATCTATCTGCAGCCCAGTGTGTGTGTGAGGGATGAGTCCAGACTCTGTTGGGAAAGGCAAAGGGTGAGGCTGGGATGTTAAAGAGGGGCTTTATGGGTTGGACGTCTCATTGGGTGAGAGACTGATTGATTTCCCTCACTCAGTCCTAGTTCTGCCAGGCTCCTCATTTCATCAGCCCCTAGCACAGTGCCCAACAACTAAATATGTAATTAATAAACAAGTGAGTCAGTGCAGAAGGGAACTTCAGAGTTGCTGCACTGATATGAAATGCTTCCAGTACTAGTGGACTGTGTTTTTACCTACATTCTCTAGTTATTTACCACCTGATCATGGTGTTCTCAGTCTTTGTTGTGCAACAGAATAATCTAGGGTACTTTTCTACAGCTAAAGATGCCAGGGCCCCACTCCATACCTCCTGTATCAGGGTACTGGGATGTGGAGTCTGGGCATTTGTGGTTGTAGGAAGCTCTGCTGATGGTTTTGTTGTCTGCATGAATGAAGAACAAACAACTCACAAATCATCTACTGCTTGCTTTGTTTTTCCATGAGAACACATCTATAGTATTCAGGAGGAAAATAGGATCTCCTTTGTAATTGTTATTCCTGCACCACATCTGTGGCAGGTGTCTGCTGTACTACCAAGTCTAGTCATCGTCCCTACTGGCAGAACTCAGCTAATATATACTCTTGCTACCACTGAATGTGACATTTTTACTGATCCACTAATGACTTATCTTGGATACCCACCTTATTCATTATTAAAAAGTAAAAGATTAATTCATTGAACTGTTTTAGGTGTGGGAGTCACAGAAATGAACAAAATAGACAAATACTTCAGCCCTTGCAGAACTTACAGTCCCTGGGGGAGACAGTCAATAAACAGGATAATTGAGATTTATAGTATGTCTAGGTGGTGATAGAGCTGTATTAGTTATCTATTGCTGTGTAACAAATTGCCCCCAAAACTTAGAGGCTTAAAACAATGAAAATTTATGTTCTCATAGTTTCTATGGGTCAGAAATCTGAGAGTGGCTTAGCCGGGTATATTAGTCCATTTCTGTTGCTTATAACAAAATACCCCAAACTGGGTAATTTATAAAGAAACAATATTTATTGCTTATACTTTTGGAGGCTGGAAAGTCCAAAGTCCAGGGAACAGGGAACACATCTGGTTATGGCCTTGTTGGTGGTGACAGTGACACAGGGGTATCACATGGCAGAATGGTGGAGCAGAGTGAGAGCTACTTGTGCATTCTCCTTTTAAAGCTCTCAGAACCATACCCATGATAACTGTTAAACCATCAAATGGATTAATCTATTCACTATGGCATGGTCCTTGCAATCTAATCACCTCTTCAAGGCCTCACCTTTCAATAATAGGATTTCCTACCCTCAACAGTTACAGTGGAGATTAAGCTTCAATGATTTTGGGAGGCCATTCAATCCACTCCATTCCATTTCTGGTCCCCAAAACCCATGTCCTCTTCAAATACAGATACATTCATTCCATCCCCAAAGTCTTAACTTGTTTCAACTCAAAAGTCCAACGTTTGAAGTCCCATCTGTGAAATCAAAACAAGTTATCTACTTATAAGATACAATGGTGGGACAAGCATAGGGTACGTATTCCAAAAAGGAGAAATAGGCCAAAAGAAAGGGTTAAGGTCCTAAGAAAGTCTGAAACTCAGTGGGTCAGATGTTTGACATCCTTTGCATGCTGGTGCAGGGACTGGGCCTCCAAGTCCTTGGGCAGTTCTGCTCCTATGGCTTTTCTGGTCTGAGTCCATGCTTCAGCTCTCACAGGTTAGCATTGCTTGCTGGTAGCTCTACAGATCAGGGGCTCCATGGTGGTCCTGCTCTATGGCTCCACTAGGTGTGACACTGATGAAGTTTCTCTGCTGCAACTCTGACCCCACGTTTCCATTGGCATTGCTCTAGCAAAGGCTGTCTATGGTAACTCTGACCCTGCAAAAGATCTCTTCCTGGGTCCCCAGGCTTTTCCATACATCCTTTAAAATCAGGGTGGAGGCTCCCAAGCCTCCACAGCTCTGGCATTCTGTGATCCTGCAGACCTAACACCACATGGATGCCACCAAGGCTTCCAGCTTGGGTTCAGCCAAAGCTGTGGGTCTAGCCATGCCTGGGACCAACTTAACCAAGACTAGAGCAGCCAAAACAACTGGAGTACTGGTGTAGGGAGCAGCATCCTGAGGTGGCCCTGGTCAGTGAACCCGTGGAGAGTACCTTGGGCCTATTCCCCAAGACCATTGTGTCTTGCTAGGCCTCTGGACCTGTAATGGAAGATGCTGCCTCTGAAATGCCTTCAAGGTCTTTTATTCCCTTCTCTTGATAATCCCTTTCTCCCATACTAATCTTCTTAGCGAAGGGTCACTGGGATACACCCTTGCTTTTGTAGCCAGGCTGAAAGTTTTCCAATATTTTGCCCTCTGCTTTCTTTTGAGATATAAATTCTGGCTTTACCTCATGCCTTTTCTGCCATAAGTCAGCATGGTCTGTTGCAAGTAGCCATGCAGCTTCCTAAATGCTTTGCTGCTTAGAAATTACTTTTGCTAAATACCCTGGGTCAGCACCTAGTGGTTCCACATTCCATAAAACTTTTGGGCATGAACAGAATGCAACCAAGTTCCTTGCCAGTTCATAGCAAGGGTGATCTTTGCCTCAGTTTCCAGTAAGCTCCTTATTTCTATCTGAGAGCTCCTTAGAATGGTCCTTATAGTCCATATTTCCATAAACATTCTGGTCACCACCATTTAACCAGTCTCTAAAATGTTTCAAACTTTCCTCATCAGCATCTAGGCTTTTCCTAGCCTGCTCCCAAATTCTTCCAGCTTCTCCTCAACACCTGGTTCCAAAGCTGCTTCCACATTTTCAAGTATTTGTTATAAACAATACCTCACTTCTCCGGCACCAATTTTCTGTATTAGTCTGTTTTTGTGTTGTTATAATAGAATACCTAAAACTGAGTAATTTGTGAAGAAAAGAGTTTATTTGGCTCACAATTCTGGACAGCTGCATCTGGTGTGGGCCTCAGGCTGCTTGCACTCGTTGCAAAATGGCAGCACAGCTAGCAGGTGCAAGGAGATCACATGGTGACAGGAAGCAGGAGAGAGAGGGAGGGGAGCTGCCAGGGTCTTTTAAACAACCAGCTCTCATAGGAACTAATAGAGCAAGAACTCACTCAGTACCCTCCCACCCTCCAGGGATGGCATTAATCTATTCATGAGGGATCTGCCCCTCCATGATCCAAACAGCTCCCAACACTGCCACACTGGGGGTTTAGACATAAGCTTTGGGTGGGGGAGGGGGTAACATATCCAAACTATATCACTGGGTGTTTTTGGTTCAGGAGGTTGGAGTCAAAATATTGACTGGGGCTGGAGGACCCTGTTCCATGATGGTTCACTCCTATGGCTGTTGGCAGGGGGCCTCAGTTCCTCTCCACGTGGACCTCTCCAGAGAGTGGCTTGGGTGTCCTCATGACATGCCAGCTGACTTCCAAATCAGACTAAGTGATTAAAGCATGAAGAGCAAAGAGAAAGCCACAGTGCTTTTATATAACCTTGTCTTAGAAGTGACACCCTGTCACTTCTTCCACATTGTATTTGTTAAAAGTGAGTCACTAAGTAAAGCCCATACTCAAGAGGAGAGGAATTAGGCACTACCTTCTGAAGGCAAGAATATCAAAGAAATTGTCAATGTATGTTAAAACCACCACAAAGTCTAAGGGAAAAAAATAAAGCAGAGAAGGGAGATATAAAGTGCTGGTGAAGGGTGGGTTGTCATTTAGGTAGAATGACTGGGGAAGGCCCCATTGAGCAGGTGAGACCTGAGTAAATGTTTGGAGGAGACCGGTGTGGTTGGAGCAGAGTGTGCACGAGGGACAGACAGGAGCAGGAAGTAAAGCCAGGGAAGCAAAGAAAATTGGGAAGGGCTTCTTAGACCATTGTGAAGGCTTTAGCTTTTACTATGAGTGAAATGGGGAGTTAATAAAAGATTTTGAGGGTGATTATTTTTCTGTTCTATGGAGAATAAGGTGCAGGAAAGCAAGGATAAAAGCAGGAAGATCAGGTAGGGGCTCTTGCAATAACCTAGGTGGAAGAGGATCATAGATTGGCCTTGGAGGGGGTTGGGGTGTGTGAGGCTGGATGGCAGAAGACATGGTGAGGAGCGGCTAGATTTGGGATATGTTTTGTAGGTAGTGCTTCAAGATTTGCTGATAGACTGGACCTGGGGTGTGCGTGAAATAAACAAAAATTAAGGATCACTGCAAGGCTTTTGGCTTGGGTGACTGAAAGAATGGCGTTGGCATGTGCTGAAATGCTAAGGAGTTAGCATACGCCCCGACACGCTCTATGTATAGTAGAAACCCGAGCTTCTTCAGTGAAGACGGACATTTTTCCTTTAACATTTTTAAACTGGCACAAAAACTCCAAAGCAATTATTATTGGATCCTCCTGTATCTGTTTTTCCAATGAATGTCTGAAATCATTAGAAAAGTATGCGGGCTTGATTATTTTTATTAACCATCATTACTGGTAATCTAACTGAGTGAGGAAGATGATTATTAACTGTGTCTATAAATGGTTAAAGCCCCTGACACTAGTGAGCATAACGTCAAAGATGTACTAAGAGGAGATACCTTGGACAGAAAAGTAATTAATGTAGATGAGAAAAAGAAATTTACATAAGCTGCTTTATGTGCAAAACAGACTAGAAAAAACACGTTCATTTGGTTAAGCATTCTCATTTTAAATATTTGAAAATTCGTTTATTCACTCACCCATCCTACAAATATTTATTGATTGCCTAACATGCATCAGGTACTGTTCAGGGTTCTGATTGAAGGCAGACATTTTAGCAATTATATGAAATTGCTGATATTTGACCATTTGTGGCCTACCAAAATGGCCATTTTATATTCTTTAAGATAATATTTTATGAAAAAAAAATTGATGCACAGGCTGCTTGCTCTAATCAACATGGTATTTGTCATGTCTGGCTATGCTGACACCAATATTTTAATGTCCATTCCTCTTGCACTCTCCTGATAATGCTGCCCCTATTTAATAACTTAATTGTCCTCATTTCTGTCTTTTTATACCTGTCACACCTGCCTGTTGTAAATTAAACTTTGTTCCCTCTTTTCCTGTCCTTTGGTAAATGGGACACAGCTGTTTCCTGTCACCTGCATATATAGTGTCCCTTCATGTACTTGAATCTATCTGTAAGGTCATATTATGAGGTTATTACTAGGCCTGAGGATGTACTTTATAACTAAGCACATCACATCTCAGCCATTTTTGGTTTCAATTTAGAGTGTTAAAGACCAACCTGAGCCAGTTACAGCCTGACTCTGAGCCCTAGCTGTGTAGACCTTGCATGGATATATTGTCTTGTGTGTAACATTTGTGACAAGCTTAAACTGCAGGTAATCGTGTCCCAGCCTTGAGGGTAGGTTTAGCCAAGGCCAGTTTATGGTGGCGATCGTCACTTGATAATGCTGTTCAATTTCTTATTTCAAACTGTCTCCAGGTACACGGGCAATTTTATTTAGGATTGCAATTAAGAAGTGCTGTGTTTCTCACTTCCCTTGGATTCACCTGCATTTTTAATTCCAATAGAACATATACCTCAGCTCTGCACATCTCAGAAACACATCTTATCACTCTGTTGGGAAGTTACTCTCTGCCTATTATGTGGCTTCTCTCATGCTCTACAACTTCATTTTGCATCATCTCTTTCTAGAAAACAACATTCTCAGAGGCTTTCCTGAATTAAGTAATACAATTACATTGGAATAGCTGCAGGATGTGTCCAGACTGGAACACAATAATTGTGCTATGTGAAACAGGGATGCCATTATTTTTGCTCATCTTCCTTAATTAGTATTACACACAGCATGACTTGGGTCCAATTCCTAGTTTGTTGGGGAGTAACACCATGAGGTACAAAGAATGTCTGTAGATATTGAGAAAAGGATTTTTTTGTGTGTGGGGTACATAAACAGCTAGATGAATGGAGAGAGCATTACCCAGCACCTGCATTCTCAGAGACTCATCTGATTGCCTTCAGACCCATTACACTGTTTTTTTCCCCTTCTTTATCACATTTGGCTGTGGGCGCAGCGGCTGTCTCTTACAACATCTATTGTTTGATTGCATCCGTTGCTTTTAAAAATCCAGGTCTGTGAGCCGAGTTCCAACTTTAAATGGAATTGGTGCAAAGGGATGGAGAATGGAGACAGCAGATCCTTGCCAGGCATGGGATGATGACTCCATTCCAATCACATTTCCCTTTAATGAGGATCCTGATGCGCCTCTCACTCCTCTGCAAGTGCCATGCTGCATCCGGTGTAATGGCTGCACTTGATGGATAATTTATGCAAACAGAACACAAACAAGAAGTCATTAAGCCACCCAACGAGGGTCCTTGACTTTTGCAAAACCAAACAGTTATTCTGATTCTGATGAGTTTAATTTTACTTTTGGTTGAGTACCAATGAATGCATTATATTTAAAATAAATATAATACTATCAATATTCATGATCAAACTGAATGTCATTTTGTGTTTAGTGTTTTTTTTAAGAGTGATATGCAGAGCTTGATTTTTCTAGAGTCATGAAGTATTCATATTTAGACCTTTAATCCTATCTTAAGTCTGATTCTAATGGGTTCCAACATAGCTAGATGAAAAAAAGAGAAGGGGAATCTATTATTTAGATATTTGTAAACATCTTTACTTTTCATTTGAATAGTCCTTGTTTTGTATTTGCAGCTCTAGAATGTATGTAAATGTGAATTAGAGAATTTGACATGAAGAAACTATAAACCACTGCATCACATAAAGGAAATTGATATTGAATATGATTTGGCTACCTAGTGATTCAAATCCACTTATAAGGAAGTTAAAAGTTTAAATATAAGGCTTTAGTGTGCATAATGCTTTTGTTGTAACTCAAGGGCCATGTAGGTGTACAATATTTTGATGTCAGTTTATATAATATGTTGTGTTCTTGGTGCTTTCCAGATGCCCAGTAGTTTATTTTAGTAATTTTAATTTTATTAGAACAGCATCCAATGACTTGGTTGCTGTAAAGCTTCTCTGGGAGTGCTCACAAGAAAATCATTAAAGCCTAAATGGTCCTGGCAGGTAATCTCACCGTCTTTTCATTTTCCATCCCCAGGAAGGAGGCCCCTGTTGATTGTTTAAAAGAAAAGAAAGACTGTTCTGCCAGGAACAAATAATGATCCTGCACCTGATCCTTCCTCTGTGGAGAAGAGAGGGCAGTTGTCAATCTGTGGAGTGAAAGTTTACCTGTGGAGGGACTGTGGGAAAGATTTTGCCTCTAGGATTAGGTACAACATGGCACAAGCCCTCAGGGTCCTTTAGCCTCAGTCAACCCCGGAGGTGACAGGGTCCTCACCACCAATGTTGGGCAAGCCTCCCAGACCCACAGCTGGGGCAGCTGTATCTACAACAGCCACTTCCTCTGCCACTTTAGAGTGACATCAGAAATAAGAGGAGCTGGCAGCTCAGGACCCCAGCTTCAGGAGAGGGTTCTCCTAGGGAGTTCAGTGTGAGGCAAAAAAGAGGGAGAATAGAGGAGGACTGAAGGGAAGAGGGGAAGTAAGCTTTCTCAATTGTCAGCCCCAGGCTGTTCCTTAGGGAAGGGGAAAAAGGAAAGAAGAACTGTAGGTACCCAGGCCAGAGGGGGACAGATCCCAGGGCAGGATCTGGACTTAGGACCAGACAGTGGGTAGAACTTCTTGTGGATTAACAAACAGCAATACACCCTTGGTAGATGTAGATGACATCAATCATTAAAGGATGTCACCAGCTCACCTGGGAAGGAATGCTGTTAGCCACAGCCTCGATTTCTGGTTGATGCAAAGGATTTCCTTGTCTAGGCACCCTTATTCCCAAGATATCTTAGAGACTACCAAAAGCACAACACTAAAGTTCTATGTCTAGATTTACTAATTCTGTGGGTCTTGAGTTTAGGTCTTCAACAAGAGTCCCTGCATGGTTCTGATATAGATTGCCAGGACCATGTTTTAAGAATCATTGTCTTAGACACTGAAGTTAGGCATCTTGTAACTACAAAACTATCTCCAATCTATAGCTCTAAAGACATTTTCATTGAACTTAGGGGTCTCTGAGGACAGCTAATTTTCCTGGGCCTCTGTCTGTGGTAATTTCCCTTTTCCCTCAACATGTTAAAGCTTCATACAAGAGTTGGAATAATCTGGATAGGAGATCGTTTTTAGATTGGTTTCAGGGCAAAATTCTATCAAGACTTCTACATACCAATCTGTGCCCCTTGATGGTGAGTCTAGAGGCAAGAGACTCAGGGTCAAAGAAAAGACCCTTTTGTGCTCCCTTTGAAAGGAAGGAGATGTTTTTGTTTATTGATGGGAATAAGTTAATGGATTAGGTAGAAAAAAATTCAGCCTATTCTTAGGATATGGATGTAAACTTTTATTTTTACTTCATGGCTTGAAATCGTATCTGTATCTATCTACTAATTTACCAATATATATATATTTTGTGTCTTTCATTGCTTATGATTATGTAGCTATGTACCCTGAGCTCTTTTGGTTAGTGGCTTCTGAGTGGGTTGGTCAGTCAGACACTTGCTGAAGACTGGGGGGCAGGGAGAAGCCAGGGTATTGCTCTCTCTCTCTCTCTCTCTGCCTTCATCATTTTGTCAGTGATTGCATCTCTTCCACGTTTCTAGCTCCCCACAGTTTCTCCCTCCATAGTTCCAACTCTTGCCACATAGCTTCTGAAATGGTTCTGGAATATCACCTTCAACCTGGATTGTTTCGGTCCAAGGATGATAGCAACTGTCTGCTGTTACTAATCCCCGGGTTGCTTCATCTGTTTTGTTTCTTAGCCCTTCAGTTATCTGTGTAAACTAATTCCCTAATTAAGTTTATTCTGTTTAAAATATCTAGAGAGAAGAGGTTTCTACTTACTGGTCAGATCCTGACATTCACTGACCACAGGTAAGCGCTCCCTTGCATAGAGCTTGATAGAATTTAGGGCAGGTGGTGTATAGTATAATGAATGTGGACTCAGGATGCTGGGATTCAAGTTTTGACCTCAGGCAAATAATTTCATCCCTTTGGAACTCTGTTTCTTTGGTTGTGAAATCCCAATGGATAGACTGACTCCAAACTTGTCTTCTGTCCCCACGACAACTCTCCCACAAAGGGTATAGGATTTAGACTTTAATAGTCTTATTGAGAGCAATAGAAATATCATGTAAGATCTGCCTCGTGTTATGACTTATTATAATTACTCATTATAAATGCTCACTATGTATAAATACTCATTATAAATATAAGCACTCTATTATGCTGAGCCCAGGCATATCTTTACCGATACTTTTCAACATAATGATCCTGGCAAAGGGTGAGATTTGGCAAGCAAGTTGAAACCCATTTTCCACCCATGATTCCAAGTCTCTACTTTTTTTTAGATTCAGAGACTGAGGCCCAGAGAGGCTAAGTGAATGTATGTCAGAGGCAAGAGAAAATACATTTTTATTTTAAAATTGTCGACATGTCAGCACAGTTACTCTCTCTTTCGGTATGTATACGGATATAAACCCATGTATGTATGTATGTGTATGTATATACAAGGGTACTTCAAAAAGTTTGTGAAAAAATTGAATTAAAAGATAATATATGAACCTTTTTATGAATTTTTTAAACTACCTTTGTTTGTATCTATTGCATATCTATACATACAAGGGGTTTTCGAAGAGTGCATGGAAGGATTTGTATTATCTCTTAACTCAATTTTTCCACAAAGTTTTTGAAATATGCTTGCATATATACATGTATGTATGTATGTACATATATATGTATATACACATACATATTTAAAATCATAAAATTTGTTTGACTGGAGAAGGCAACTGGGAGGTCATCTAATCCAATACTTTAATTTTATAGAAGAGGAAGATGAAGCCCACCTTCTGAAAACAAGGATATGTGTATAAGCTCTATGGGTAAATTGAAGAAAAACAATTAAAATGGGGGGTATTTGTTTTTTTGTTTTAAGCTGTTAGTAGATCCTTTTTTCGGTTGGCAAGGGACCCAGCACCACTAGATGTGCTACGATTTTTGTACCTTTATTTTGATTAACACACCTGTCAACTTTTCATTTTTTACTTTTGGAATTTGGAGAATTGAAAGTTAGTCTGCTACTTGTCACGGAAAATAGAAGGAATAAGAAACCTACAAATGGCTTTCATTTCTCTTAAAATTGGCCATATCTCAAGTCTGGTGAAGTCAGCTGTGTCAGGTCCCACTGACGTGCTATCCTTTAGAGTCCTGCACAGGGGTAAGAAAACAAAAGGTGGCAGACAAATGCAAAATTCCTGGGATTTACTTTAGCAGCTCATTTTTGGCAGAAATGATGGGACTGCAGAATTTATGAAACTATGTTTTACTTTCTATAGTCTGTATACCTGCTGATATTTTCATCGTAAATGGTATAACAGTGATTGCCGTAGGTTTTCCATTCATTGTAAAACTGAAAGTGTTTGAAATAAGGAGCAGAGCAGTTGATTTGTTTGGTTACATTTCGCAGGGACAGTCCATTCCCGATGTACGTACTCCAGATGTTGGTGAGCAGTAAGGCAGAGCTTTTCAGAAACCTGAGGCTGAGATTTTTCCTTGCAATTTCGTCCAGTTCATTATTTGTCTGCCATATGTTCTCTTGAATTCACCCCTCTGCTATATCAATTAAGCTTTTACTTTTCCTTTTTTATTGTTTTTGTTAAATTGTGATCATCTCCGTCTTGAAGCATTTTCATTTAAATGTTTGTTGTTTGTAATGCCCAGCTCCTGAGCTGTACCCACTGGTGGGAAGGGGAAGAAACAGGACATCCATCCTACCAGCTGGGTGTACAGCTTCGTTGTCTGGTCTGATTTTATGAGAAGAAAGCACATGGTGGTGGAAGAGAGAAATTGCTAAGGGGTAAATGTGTCCTTTGAAATGCCTCTCTTGGCTTCCTGACAAGGAAGAAAGAAAGAGCTTGTGGTGGATTCGTTCAAGTACAGTGATGGAAAAGAAGCCAGGGCTGACTTTTTGGCAGGGAGCTGAATTTTCCCTTCTCACGTAGAGGTTAACTTTCACAGAGGGCACACTCCCTCCAGTATGCAGAAACATCATTATGAATCTGCTCAGCCAAAAAGAGAGTTTGATTGTTAGTGGCGCCACCTCAGAGAGGGTCAGCTAGACCACAGAAAAAGCCAGAGAGACTCGGGGGCCTCTGTGGGATCTCCTTGGCCAAGCAACTTGATTCATCATTAACTCTGCTACCTGAATATCAGCCCTAATTCCAAATGTCCAGTGGGCCCTCTGTTTATTGATAGTGGTCTCAACCATCAACCAGCTCAATGCCTCCCTGCCTCAGGGAGAAAGAAGGGGCTGTATCAGGTGGTTGAAGAAGATGCACTCTGAGTTCAGATTGCCTGTGTTCAAATGTTACCTTTGCAGCCTACCCAGCTGTGTGAGTTGAGAAAATTTCTTCAAATCTCAATTTCCCTCTCTGTAAAATGGGCACAAAACTAGTATGTATCTCATAGGATTGTGAAGCTTCAGGAAGATAATTTACATACAGAGAATTTTACAGTGTCTGACCCATAGTGAATGCACAATAAATGTTAGCTTTTACTAATTTTTTAAAGAGATCTTGTCATGCATTAAGAATATCATATATGCACCAAAGACATGACTGAGCAACCCAGAACATCTCTCAACCTGCAGGCCCGAGGGAGGTTACATTGCAAAGGCAGAGGGGGAATCTCTGGTGGGATGCTGGAAATTGGCTTTTCTTTGATGTTCTTTCTCTCTTCTGTAGGAAGTGTGTACTCCCTGTTCACAGCAGTGAGATGTGGCCTGGTGTCTTCTGCTTGGGACACACCTTTGGCTCTGGAAGGCTGAGCAAGCCCAGGCTGGGACCCAGGTATAAGGAAACACATCATGTCTGCTTAGGGCTGGCCCGGATGGAATCTTGAAGGGTGAGAAGGATGAAGGAAACTGTGAGGTTTCTTTATTGTCCAGTTTGCCTCAGCTAGTATCACAGAGGAAGAGTGGAGCAGGAGCCCTGTCAGGAATACTGTGAATTCAATGTGAACAGCACGTTGGTTTTATATCTTAGAGACAGTGTCATAGTGATAGAATTGTAGATGGGTGTGAAAGTCACATCTTACCACATGATGTGAAAATATGACCTATTAATACCAAGCTAGAGAATTCAGGCCTGTATTTCTGCCCAAATTTCCATGGTGTTCCTTGAAAGTATATCTCTCAGGGCATGTACACGTTTTGCTGATGGGTAAACGTGGGTGTGGAGTCTTGTTGGACACATCTCACTTATTAACTTAATAAATATTTATTGCATGTATGCTATGTATCTGAAACATAACAGGCATTGGGGTACGTGGTAGTAAGCCAAACAGATAAGGCCTTGCCCTCATGGAATTCCCAGCCTATCATCCCCTCACAGGCAAATGCAGTGTGGGAGCTGGTCTACAAGACGCCTGCCATCAATTCCTTCCTTGCCTTTATGCAAATGTCATTGCTTTGACCAACAGAACATGGTAGACATGGTGCTATGACAGGTCAAGGCCCGGCCTTTGAGAGGACTGATGGGTTCTGCTTTCTCCATTTCTCTGTTTCTCTGGATCCATGACTGATCATGTATGAAGTTTAATTACCTTGAGACTTGCATGCTGTGAGGAAGCCACTTGAAGAGGCCATGTGGAGAAGAACTGTGGAACCTAATGGATAGCCAGAACCTACATCACATATGTGATCCTTGCCAGACTAATCCCAGTCCTCTCTGGCTGTTTGGGCCACTCCTCTGTGTTCTCACCAAATTCTTGACCCACAGAATCAAGTGTGTAATAAAATGGTGGCTGTTTTGTGCCACGCATTTTGGTGGCTTGTTAGGCAACTGTAGATGTTTGGAACACTCAGGGTTTGATCCATCTTTGATTCTCTAGAGCCAAGCCAATGACTAGCACACAGTGAGTGCTCAATCAATGTGCATTGGGCTTTCATAAACCGTGCCTTGCTATTTCCCTGCCTGTCCACCCCTGCATTTGAGGTCTCCCACATTTATCCTGAGGAAGTCAGATCCAGACTTCCCAGAGAAAAAGTGATACAGAGGCAGAAGTTAGGGCCTCAGCTGTAAGGTTTGGACTGACTCCACAGGATCTGATTTCCCAGGACACTCCAAGGACAACCTCCCTGTCCCTTCACTTCTCTGTCCACCATACATACCTTTCAGAGTTTTGCAATCAGCTTGGCCTTCACACGTGGATTCCTGCAGATTTACCACGAGGCTGAGGATGCCTTGCCTCTGTGTTACAGCAGCTCTGTGTCTTCTGTCAGAGTACTAGTTTGGGTGGAGGCATGCTGGATTCCTCGAACCACCCTCATAGACCCACTTTTGGTCTGATCCTTGGCCTTGAACCTGGCTGACTCTCAAACTTTTCAACTCTGACTCTTGGCTTATCTCTTGCTATGAGCTTCATAAAACCAATGTGAGCCAGTTGGCTGCTCTGCTTCCTCTATTTCTTCCAAGTCAACTTTCCTTAATTCCTAAGACTCCCTCAGGTTGTGTGCAGAGTCCTGGTGCTTCCATGAAATCCACTGTAGCTTCCCAAAGGAATTTTTTGCATTCAGAAGGACTCAATTCAGTGGCATCTTGCCTTATTTCCCCTGTTCCTTCCCTTCCCCACAAATGGAACTTTTTTATATCCCCTTCCCCATCGTATAAATAATGAGTTCACAATCACACTTCAGGTGCAACTACTTACTTAGCTTTGCTTGCAAAATTGCTACGTAGCTAATCTGTTAAAATCCTGCTACTTAAAGTACTAACAGTTGATAAAAGCTTAATACATTGATGGTCCCAGCCCTTTCACTTCTCTCTCATCTCTGTCTCTGTCTACGGACTCCTTGGCTCGCCCTGAGCTTCTGCCTTCTTTTTTACTTCCCTATATTGTAAACCTTCTCAAGTGTCATTTATGCTGTTTTCTTTCCCTACCTCATTCATGCAGTCACCTCTCAATCCTTACCAGGCTGGTTGTCTGCTCACTACTGCTATGGGAATCAAGAGTGCAAGGACCTCATGATGAAGGTGTTATTAGCATGGCCAAAAGCTGCAGAGAGGAGGCACAAGAAGGATTGAACTTGCAGTTAGGAGGTCTGGCCTCTCTGCAGTTCTCTTGGTCTTTTCCTCATACTTGACACCTCATGTTGGCAAGATGGCTGCTGCAGCTCTGGACATCCTGTCCCTTCAAGGCAGGGAGAAGGGATACCATGTGCTTCCTCCACTTGCTCCTTTTTTCTTGGTGCTTCCAAATTCTAATTGTTCCAAGAAGTTCCCTCTTCATCCTCATCTTTTTTCCAAGATTTGATCTCCCAATGGCTCTATTCACTCTTATAGCCTCTCTTGTGACCATTACAGAGATGACGACATCACTGATATCCCCGACTATGACGGGTTGTCTGAGCATGGTTTTCACATCTCTGACCGCTTGCTGTACTGCCTTCTTGGACATCCTGTGGGCCCTGCAAACCCAACATAAACAAATAAATATCTTTCTCTCAGTTACCTGAGCTTTATAACTTGGACTGACCTTTACATCTTTCCCTTTTCTTTTTCCCTTTTCGCCCTTGGGTCCTATCAGCCTTCTGGCTTTGTGTGTCATTCCTGTCTACTACAGCAGAACTGGACTATTTTATTTTTAAACAAGCACAAAGACTAGATTCTGCAAGTAGGACTAAGTTTGTGAGGTTCTTTTTCTCTAGAATACTTCTCTCTTCTCTAAGAGCCCATTTACTTTCAATGACCATCTGAAATCTACCTCCTCCACCTCACCTCACCTGGTGCAAGCCACCTTCCCCAGCCCATCCATGTATAGCCATTTTTTTTTTTTTTTTTGGTATGAGCTCACAAATCATTTGGTTGTACTTTATGGCAATGAACATTGGGTTCTGTAAAGATCATAGCACAGCCCTGAGACCTGCTAGCAGAACCTAATCTCACTGAGCACTGGGGCTATGCACACAGAAGGTGTCCCAATATTTGAGAGACTGAACTGACTGGAGGTCAGCTAAAGTCCAGACTATACATTGGTCAAGATGTGTCACACCTCTCTTAACAGATCTCTTTCTCTTCTGTTCCTCTCTCCATCTCCCTTGGAGCTCAGCCCTCCCAGGCACACCTTGGATCTCATTCAATTCTCCACCTGTCTTCTGAGGCCATGTACCTGGCTCCTAAGCTTTCCCGTCTCCTTTGCATCCTCCAAACTTACCCGGCCTGGGCTCTTCTTCCCAAATCCTCACTCTATACCCGAACCAACCTTAAAAACTGGTGTGAGTGGAGGTGACAATCAATAGGAACAGAACAAGAAGGGATTTACCATTTGTCTGCTGGTTCCTTGACTCCTAATTGTCTTAACGATTTTGTTTTTCCCACTGACCCATCCCAGTTCAGGATCCTCACCATATCGTCCATTTGGGTCACCACAACAGGCCCCAGTAGCTTGTCTCCTGTTGTTTACTCTCTCAGCCCTGGAATTCTACCCACTGCTTCTTGACTAGTGTCAACTCATGGCTCTAGTCATTTTTGCACATTTGGAATCTCCATGACCCTCCACTGTCTACAGGCTGCACTCAGACTTCTTGGTCTGTCTCAAGTCTTCCATATTCAGACTCCCAAGCTCCTGTGAATTTCTTTCACTCATTATATGGCATGCTCCTTGCTTAGCTTTTTTGCTTTTATCAGACTCACTCCCCACTCATGGTCTCCATCCACCCCCATATCACCCCGTAATATGCTCAGGGGGTTCTTATTTTCGTGACTTGGATCACGTTCCACCCTCCTCTGGGAGGGATGCCCCTGTTTGTCACGAGATGTCCCATCCTTGGTGCAGATTCCCTTTCTCTTTGGAGCAGTCCTGGATCACTTCCCCCGCAACAATTGTGCTGGCCTTTGGATGGCTCTAATCCTTCTCTGCGTCGCTGTTTGGCAATTAATCATGCACTGGCTTGTGACGTTTCTTTACAGCATTGAGCTGTTATGTATCTCTTGTAGATTCTTTCACTTTCCTTATGTTTATGTCCTATCTCTTCAAGCTCCCTGAGAATGCAGAGCATCTCCTCGGCATTCTTTTTAAATCCCCCTCAGTGCCTTGCTTGCTTGTCACAGCTGCTCCATAAAAATTTCTGGAATATCAAGGTTTAATCTTCCTCAGGTAAGTGCAACATTTCTTTCTTAACAGTGGTCTCTGAGGCTTTAAGCCAGACAAAAACTACTGTGGGATTTTCTTTGAACAGTGGAGAGGCAGTGGGGTACATTTTAGCATTTAGGGACCTTCAGATGCCCTTTAAGTCATCTTATAATGACAATGACTGGCTTATCCTGAGGGCCACCATGTGGCAGGCTCTATTCTAAACCCTGTAATATATTATTTTATTTAATTCTCACCATAGTCCTATGGGGGTAATTACCATCATGATTTCAATTTTACAGATTAGGAAACTGAGGTGCAGAGAAATTTAATACTTTCCCAAGACCTATAGTCACACATGTGGTGTGCTGAGATTTCAAACCCTGTGATCTGACTCCAGAGTGTGAAATTCTAGCCATGATTCATAGCACACCTTGACCACATATGCAAAAAAAAATCGTCCTTATATTTGTACACTCTTATTCCATTTACAGACCACTTTTATACACAATATCTTATTTGATCCACTCAACCCCTCTATGAAGAAATTGGGAGCTTATTTTATCCCTATTCTTGTTATTTATATTTTGGATCTCATACTTTTCTATTATCTCAGGTGTTTCCTGCTGCTGGTAATTCCTTCTCTTGTAAGACCATTGTCTCCAGCTTGACTTTGCCCAGAACATGGTAGGCATTCGTGTTAATTAGGAAGGCACTTAGCAGTAACAAAAAGCCCAACTACCAGTAGCTTAAACTAATAGGGGTTTCTATTTCTTAATAAAACAAGAATTCTGAAGGTAGGCAGCTGCTGATGTTGGTTTAGTGGCTAACAACATCTGGCTGAGTCTCTCTGAAATTCTCTTAGCCTTTCCCTCATACTTGATGCCTCATTTTGGCAAAATGGCTGCTGCAGCTCCAGACAGGTGCCACCCCCCCCAACATTTCTATTCATGTCACACTAGCTGGAATATGCCGTCTGGCTATTTGGAGCTACAGGGGAGGCCGAGAAAGCAAATGTTTAGCTTGGAACATTGCAGCTCTAAAAACCAGTGTCATGTTAGCAAGGGGGAAGGCAGGAATGAATATTGGAGAAGCAACTAATGTTCTGTCACAACACTTGCTGAATCTTAGGTCAATAAATAAATTAAGAAATTAATGTATCAACTTAGCTTACTTATTTTAAGTTATGCAAGTAATATGTAAATGCATTCTTATCGTAAAAAGAGCCAATCCAGAATGCCAGAAAAACACATGATAAAGGGAAAAATCCCACCTTTATCCAACCCAACTGTACTTCCTTCCATGGAATTAATTACTGCTGTATCAGTATGATGAGTAAGTATTCTTTTACACCTATTTCGAAGCATGGACAGATATGTCACACTCAAATAAGTATATGTATCTCTTTCTATATACACACATATTCGTATGTATTTATCCATAAACATGGGAATTTACAGTTTGCTTTTCTACATGGACTTTGCTTTTTCTAGAAATGGGAAGATCTTGTCAGCTTTGGTTTTGTGATTTGCTCTTTTTCCCTTTACAGTAGTCATTGTGTCCTAGAAATCCTTCTATGCCAGCACCAGTAGATCTCCCACTTTCTCTCTCCTGACTCCAGAATATTTCTTATATTGAATGTGCCACAGCTAGCCTAGTCTTTTCCCTGTTTATGAATGTTGAGATTGTTTTACCTGAATTGATAACCTCATTATTGAGTGAGAAAAGTACAGCTTTGATAGAGGATCAGTGACTTACATGGTCATGCACTTAGTAAGGTGAGGCGCTTCCAAGCTAGATGTCAGGATTCTTCCACCCTGCCTATTTCCCAAAACTGCCTTATGGCTGAGGAAGGCCATGCCTGAAGTTGCTCTGTGGGACTCCATAAGGAACCCGAAGTCAGCTTAAACTATTCCTCTGGCAATACTAATTAGTGTCAAGATCACACAGCAAAAGACTTCTAATCAAACAGCTGCTGTAGACATAGCCATAGTTTTATCCAAAAAAACTACCTCCAAAGTTTTTCTTCCTGAAATGATGTATTACAAGCATCCATGATTTCTTAGAAGGAAGTGCTTTTGACTTTTTTAGGGAGTCTGTTTCCTAGGTGAAAGGGGGACTACAAAGCTGAATCCTTTGGGCTTTACACTGTTCTGAAGATCACAGTGGGAATTATCATGCCACATTAGGGCAGTTCCAGAGAAGCATCCAAGTCTATTTTTCTCCTTGTCTTGCAGGTGGGTGTAGATTTGCAACAGTGCTCATATCTGAAAGGGTAACACACTAACACGTGTAAAAGGCAATGTGATTATGTAATGATGCATTAAAGCCTCCAGAAGATCAAATAGAAGTTCAGTATATCTGTACTTTCTGGGGATTGGCAGGAAAGAACCACCTGCTGGAGTATATTTTGTGACAGTTCTCATGGCATATCAAGAATGAATGCAAAAGGAACATTGCCTTGTGCAGAAATGCTGTCTGATTTCCTTTAGATATAGAGTATGACATGTACAGCCAAAGCATAGCTTCTCAGCTGTTGCAGATACTAATCAAGGTCAAGAGAAGGTGAGTATCAGAAGGCAGTAGAAGATTTTTCCCTTGACCTTAGTTGGTGCATACAAACCAGAAGGAGGAAATTTTGTTGCAGGAAAATAAAAACGTCATTTTCCCTTTTGTTTCTTTCAAAGGCAAACATTATTTACACAGAGTAAAATGTTAATTTTCTCAGAAATCAGAGCCACTGGGAGACTGTTAAGTAAAATTCATGTGTGTATGATTAATATCGGATACCCTCTTGCTCTAGCAGAACTTATTTTTTTAGAAAACATATGGAACTCATTTACGCCTGTATTACATGTATCTGTGTGTTCATATAGATGTTTGGCTCTGTGTTCAGTGAAATATAATTTCTTTTACAACAGATTCGGAAGAGAAATGCTGCTTAGAGCAGAACGTTACAAATAGCAAAGGAAATGAAAGCGTGTGTGAGTGAATTGCGAATCATGAAAGTGACCTGTGTATCGGGGAAGCAATTTCCATATCGGACAGAAAACTCTTAATAAAAACTGGAAGGCAAGGGGCCCATTTTAGAAATGGGATTTTGCTGTTGATTATATGATGGTCTCTGGGTTTGCGCTGCCAATTTGAAGTTCTGTGAATGAATGTTTGCTTTTGTATCAGCATCCAATAGGGGAGATTTATGTGTGTTTAGGAGCTGCTGGCTTTGTTAATTCATTGGCTTGCAGATATAATCAAAGAGGTTAAGTTTGGTTTGGGGAGGCACAAGTACCAGTTCCTCTTGGGCTCCCAGCAGAAAAAACAAAACAAAACAAAACGAAGAATCTTTCACAGATGTTAAAATGGGTAATTTTAGGAAGCTACATGAAAAATACCAGCATTTTCAGAAATTTAAGTATTTTTACAATAACTGCCCTGATTTCAAAAATAAATAAAATTAGTTCCACTCTTAGGGAATTCTCTAATTATGGAGAGTGTGCAATTATGTAATTCAGGCAATGAAACCTTCTTATTAACTCAATAAAAACATACTGCTATTGGAATAATTAAGTGACCACTGGTAATTAACTATCCTGGTAGTTCAGATAGTTACGGCTGCACTGAGGCCTGGGCCTTGGCTGACGGCACCGGGCAGATGGGAAACTGGGGCAGTGAGAACAAGGGAGGGAAAGTGATAGCAATCCTCCCCTTCCTCCTCTCTCCCCTTCCTCCCCTCTCCCTCCTCTCCCTCCCCCTCTCTTCTCCTGACATCCACGCTGCTAAAATCTTCACCCACCCTTGGTTCTCACTTTTCTGGTCACTCCTCCTCAGTTTCTCTTGCTCGTTCCTTTGCAGGTTTCTGATATCTAAAAACTTGAGAGCCCCATGGATCACTCTGGACCCTTTTCTATCTGCACTCACTTCCTAGGTGATGTCATCCTGTCACATGTCTTTCATTCTATCTGTCTGTTGACGGCTTCCAAATAGATCTTCTGGCTTGGACATCTTGCCTGAACTACAGACCTGAATATCCAAGTGCCTATTTGGTAAATCCAGTTGGTCCAACAGACATCTTAAACCTGACATTTCTAAACCTGAGCTTCTGATAATCTCCTGTAATCAGCTCTACTAGCAAGTTCCTCCCTTTGGTTGATGCAATCTCATTCTTTTAAAATCTTGACACTATCTTTGACACCTCTTTTTCTCTCATAACTTTTATCCAGACCAGCAACACTTCCTGACGGCTCCCCACTTTCAACTGCCATCAGTCCGAGCCACCATCATCTTTTGCCTTTCACCAGCCCTCTTGATTTTTCCTTTGCCCCTCTTCCACCTATGCTCAACCAGGAGCCAACAAAATCTTGTTGAAACCTACACCATGTGGTTTTCCATCTTTCAGAGCATAATCCAAAGTCCTCACTGGACTATAAAGCTCTGCATGATCTTGTTCCATGTTACCTCTCAAATCTCATCTCCTTCCACTCTCCTCTTTGCCTTCTTTCTACTCCAGCCACAGTGGCCTCCTTGGGTTTCTAGAACATACTAAGCACACTCTTGCTTGAGGGAATTTGCTTTACTTTCCCCTCTTCCCATAATGCTCTGCCCCAGATAACCACATGTTTCACTCTCACTTCCTTGAGTTCTTCTGGTCCCTTGTCTAAAATTCTACCTCTCCTCTGACATCACTTATCAGACTGTCTGGGTTTGAATCTTTTTCATTCTACACAGTAGCTATGATGCTGGGCAAGAAACTAAGATGCTTTAATTTATCCATCTCTTAAATGGTGATGATATAACAGCATTAGGTTGGACCATGGGATTTCCATGTCTGTATGTCAAAATGATGGAATATTGGTAGATTTCTATGGTTCAATCTAACACTACCTACCTCATGGGGATGTGATAAGGACCAGGTGAGATAATGCATTGTGCAGGGCCTGGTACATCGTAATCCTTAAAAATCATGTTATTGATATTGCCAAACAAAGCATCCCCTGGGTCACACAAAGTGCTCCAAAACCTGGCCCTGTCTCCTGTCTATTCTCCTGATGTTTGGTGCTTCACGCTACACATATGACACTCCGATGATGACAAACTTACTAGAGTTTTCTAAACCCCTCTGGCTCTTTCATGTCTCTTGCCTTTGGTTGTCCCAGTCCCTCTTTCTGGAACCCTCCCCTCTCTCGTCCTTAGGATGTAGCAATGATCCCCCTTCTCCACTTCCTCCTCTGTGCAGGTATATCCATTATTCCCTAGTCTGTCTCACCTTCCTCAGCACTGTTTCTGAATTTTGAACAAGCGTATCGCATGCATCACAATGATTGACTCATGTGTCTGCCTCCTTTACCTGACCCTAACTTCCTCCGGTGCAAAGGTGGCATTTTATTCATTTCTATTTTCAACATCTTGCACAGTCTGACATCTAATGGCTCCCAATAAAAATGTAGTGAATGAATGAGTAAATGAATGAATGGATGGACAAACAGAACATGGAGACCCTGTTTTAAGATAGCTGTTATATACCAGTGGTCAAGGGTAAGATAAAGATTAAGAAAACATGCAAACCACTGAGGCATGATGAAACAAACATGCTTCAGAATAAATACAACAGGGCAGAGAGAGAGAGAGAGCAGCACTGGAAAGCAGAGATATTGACACGAATCTGACCAGAGGATGGCTGCTTGCCTTTTGGCTTCTTTATGGTTCCTGATGGTGTGGCTGGCTTTTGTTCCATGGATGACTGTAGGAAGCAATTTCCCACCAGAGGGTGAGCCAGTAGCCTGTGAGGCTGCACCCTGAGTGTGAGTGATGTGCTGCAGAAGCCCTAGGATGACAATCGGGTTCAGCAGCTGTCTTTTTAGAGGCCCCAGGCTACACTGGTTTGGAACAGAATCTCAAATGATTTTTAATTCAAATGAAATAGTGTAGGAAATGCCCCTGCACAATGGAACATGCTCGGCTGGCATCAGTGCCTTCAGACCTCCAGACACACCTGGGTTATCAGCCAAATAGAGGCTGGTGATAGGGCTAAGCATCAACCTGAGAAGCCTCTGCTGGGGCTTGTTGAAATGACACAGCTTGGGTCCTTTCTGTACAGACCACTGACCTTCTGTCTGGATATGAGAAGTGCTGGTCTGGAAAGAACCAGCTTGGATGATAGCCGCGTTTTCCTCCAGTCCCTGGGAATGACGTGAAGTGATGACTACAGGAAAGGTAAAGTTAAATGGTGCTAGTATCCTGCTCAGTTAGACTCTACCCTGCTAAGACATTTCATGGCCAGAGCACATAGGTTTAGATTATAATGAGGCTATCCTACATGGCTATGTTTCTCCCAATGCCTAGTACCGTGCCTTGCAAATGGAAAGAGTTCAGTAGATTATGTTACTAAGGCTGGATCTTTACAACTACAGGGAAACTGGCCAAGGAGTGAAATATTCATCTGGTCCAGTTTGCTGGGATTCATCTTGGTTAACAAGAGTAAAAGAGCAGGATCTCTGGTAATTTTGTTTCGTAGCTAGGCTATGGAACATGGGACCACCCAGGATTTTCCAGTCTGGTCTGATTTCATGGCCCTTAAAATAAGTGTTATCATTAGAAAGGGTTTGTAGCATACTGGAGGTAAAGGGAAATGGCTAAGTGCATGGATTTTTTGAGCCAGAATCTCTTATAAATCTTGTCTCTGATACATGGTAACCAAATAATACAGAATTCTTCTGTGCCTCAGTTCCTCATCTGCAAGATGGGAATAATAGTGGCACCTATGTTTTTGGATTAAATAGATAAGGTATGTAAAAATGTTTGGCACAGTACTTAGAAATGAATTAATGTGAACTAATAGCACTAGACTTGATTTCTATAGAACAGAGAATATGGACTGGTAGTGTGAAACCAACTTCCCCTTTGTGTAGGCACCTGTGAAGCCTTAAATGAGTCAAACCCTAAGAAGAAAATCCTAGTCTGGCTCTCTAAGGACGGAGGCTCCCAATGGGAGTCCATGGTCCATGGGAGTCAATGGTCTTTTGTCTGAGACTCACTTCTGGGATAATATATGTTGGGCAATGATAAGAGGGCAGAAATGGCCTTTCCTTTCCCAGAGACACTGCCAAGTTTCATGGAGATTTGCTTGTCTTTGAGTACTTGTAACAAGGATTTCCTTGTATTTACAAGACTTTACAGTTTTCAAACCAACCTAGTGCTAAGCTTCCCAAGGTAAGTTTTGGCTACCCATTGCCCAGGGAGGAAGGCACCCACCAGAGAAGAGAAGGCTGTTAGTGCTGTAGAAGTCTGGGAGACACCAAGGGGGGAATGCCCTTGGGGTTCAAGTCTGGAGTCCATCCATGCTATGGAATCCCTAAGCCCTGATTACCTCTGGGGTTATCCACAAAAGGTCCACCATGCAACATGCCTGCAGCTAAGACCATTTCCCAGATGTAAACAAGAGTCTACAAGGAGAAAAATGTCTTCCATATTGTTAGTGATGTTCAACCCTTGACTTCTGAAATAAAACGTTCCAGGGACTTCAGTGTGAGGTATCTAAATCCTATTACCTTTTGGATCTGTTTTCCTATTGTGGCCCCCGGGTATAAGGAACACAGGGGAGGAGAGATGGGAAAAGAGGAGCTTAGCCAGGCCCACCCAATCACTGTCCAGTAGGGGCTATAGTGAAAAGAAGGAGGACTTGAAGTGAGGGGGGAGCGGAGCTTGCACATATTACAGGAGATGCAGGTAACGGATACTTGTCAATAGCTCAGATGTTAGCAGTAGCTGGGAAAGGTCTCACCACTAACTCTCAATCCCCATGAAAAAGCATCGAGAGTATCAATAGGCTCATAAGATATTATTATTTATTCGAGTGACCTTTGTTGCTAAGTAACAACATGATTTTCAGACTGTGTTAAAAAATTATAATTGGCATGTGCTTAAAATAATGTGCACCAGCATTGGAGACATTAAGCTTCATGGCGGGGATGTAAATTAGTCAGAAAGGTTTACAGGGGGTTAGTGCAATTGTCAGATAATGCTGAACTGTGGAAAATCAGTTTTTAATAATTTGTAGAAGGTAGGCAGCAGAGAAGCACCAAGATCCCGGAAGCTGTAGGATCCGAAAGCTTGGGTGTCAAGCTGGAAATATGGGGCCTCACCCATGCCAAAAAGCATTAAAACTGTAGCTGGAACTCAACGAATGAGATTTTCTAAGTTCAGACTTAATCTCATTACAAGTCCTGTATTCCGGACTTTGCTGGGCAGAAACTTAAGTGATGACAGAGGGATGGAGAGGATCTCCTACCCCCAGGATGCCTGCCAAAATGCTGTCCCTGACTTTTAACCAAGGTTAGAACACATTCAAGTGTCAGCAACAGGTTAAGTGTTGAACCGATCATTAAGCTAGGTCCAATTCCTTCTCAGCAGGCTGAAAATCTAAATAAGCTAGGTAGGCAGAACACCAGGTAAATTAAGATACATCTTATCCTTTCACCCCACTGTGAGATGGAATCTTAATGTACATCAGCCCTTGTGCAGAAGGAGAGAAAAAAACTCTGGCTATGGAGAAACATGCCTACTACTTAATTCTTGTGAAGTCCTGAGACTATGAGACAAAACTGAGAATTGTGTGGCTGGGGGCTCTCTGAGAAATTTTAAAGGTCTTCTTTTGCACCAGGCTATGCATGGCAACTGAAGACTGACCTCCTCGTGGGGCTATTCTGTAATGGTGCAGGAAGCAGAATAAGGCAATTGAGTGGAAGCTAATTTAAGTCCATCACTGTGCCATTCTGGGAACCTCTGCTCCTTCTGCCACCCACCCAGGCATGAGCTCTGGGATCAAGGTCTCATAGGAGGAGCTGATTTTCTGTCTGTGGCAGAAACTGTGAATGTTCACCAATATCTGTGTCCTCCTCTCTTTCTTGGGCATGTAGGCAGACACTGCACTTTCTAGCATTGAGGAGTGGCATCCAATTCACACTGGGGAAGGAGCTACACGGTAGAATGATGTCCTTATGGTAGGATTTTGAGCCATCTGACAGCGCAGTGGGAGACATTTTTACTAAGTACTAATAAGTTCTGATGATTTATTATTTTGTGGCTTTCTCAAATCATAGCCTATCTCCCCATCTAATTAATAAGCTCCGAGAGACTGGGTTTTGTGGTCAGACAAATCTGCATTCACATCCCAGTCTGCCACTTACTCAGCTGTTAGATCTTGGTGTCTTCCTGTATAAGGACGTGTCCCAGAAGGTTGTGAGGATAACATGGGATGAGTGCAAAAGCACGTTGCTCCATGCCTGGCATGGAGTCAGGGCTCAACAAATCTTTTCTTGTATGACACCAAGATCAGCAAACTCCTCATTCTGAGATTTTTATGAATGGAACACCAGACCAGAACCTGTTCTTTTGTTTTCTCCAGAATTTCCAGATCTTCGTTGTGAGCTCAGGATGCGCAAGAAGTGCTTGGGAAATGGCGATGGGAGTACAGCGATTTAGTGTCCTGATGGTGAACGAGAGACTGTCTCACCAGAGCAGTACTCCTGGAAGTGCAGCCGCCCCTGTCAAGGAGGTGGCCCTTCTCCTCGGAACAAGCACTGACTTTGGAATCAGACAATGTGGTTCAAATCCTAGCTCTGTCACTTACTGTGTGCTCCCTAGCTCTGATCCTTTCTTTCGAAAATAGTCTGTTATAAAATCTCTTAAAATTATTCTATTTCGAGTTTGCCATTCATTCCTGCTGGAACCCTGACTGAGTTTATATGTTGTAACCTTGGTTGTATGTTTAGCAGTCTTTACAAACATGTCTGATCATTCCTCTTCAATACATTTCTACAAGGCAGTTTAAAATTTCTGATCCTTAGTTTCCTCACCTGTAAGGTGTGATTAGTAATCACACCTAATTCATAGGCTTCCTGGGAGGATAAGTGTGATAATGTATGAAAATTCTTTGTAACCTATAAATTGCTTTACACATGCAAGACACAGGTTATTATCACCATCTGCTTAACCCTGAGGGAGCCCCGAAGGGCTTTGGTCTGGTTCCAGGATGAGGTTTTGCAGTATCAACTTTCAAAATGTTTTGAAAACCCCAAAGTAGCTGTGGCTAATGGGATCCTTTGCCCCGCTACCATAAACTTCACATTTTTGACTTCTCTACTGTAAAAAGTGGTGACCTTAGGAAACTTTGTGTTGTCCACACACCTGGTAAGCCATTTTTTCTGCATAGAATTTATCATGGTGATGTGGGCTATGGATTCCCATGATACTTTACGCCAATATGTGGTTTGAAGTACAGCTGACCCAGGAGAATTCACTCCAAACCAAAGTGAGCAGTCTCTTTTGAGCTCCTAGGCTGATCTAGTCCATTGCATTCAGCATGGATCCGTTTTAAAAAAATCCATTCGAGCACGTAAGGTAAAAATTGCCTTATTGGCTTTTTGTCTGAAATTTTGGCAGAGCATAGACAGATTTCAGCATTTATTGCCCTTTGAGTGATTTCCAGCTTCGTTCCAGGAAAAATACAATTAATCTTGTAGCAGCCACCATATCAATCTGTATGAGGGGCAAGTTGTTGCAGATATCACACAGGGTCTCCAACCCCTTGGCTGTGCTCATCTTTTTGGCTGAGGGTGAGTGTAATGCACACCAGAAGAAGCCTCTTGCCTCCATTTGTGTAATTGTCTGCAAAGCCCCAGGCTTTGCGTGGGGTGAGGGGTGGGGCTTTGCACATCCAGCTGTGCTTCATCAGCCCCAGGAACACATCTGGAAAAGTAGATGTGAGAGGCCCCCAGGAGTGGATGGGGAGGGGGGTGCAGTAAGTGTCACGAGGGAGTGTGAGCAAGGTCTGGTTGACTTGCATTCATCCTGGACACCGCGCTCTTTGACTCTGTGGCTGGGGAAAGGGAGGAGGGCTGTAGTCCTCATGTTTGGAGATAGTGCCACTGGCTCCCTTCTTTGCACAAACTTTGTTTTCATAGTGGCGTGCTACAGCATGAAGCTTTATCAGGTCCAGGCCAGCGAGGACCTGAGGACCACTGAACGTATTTCTTTTCTCTCCAAAAGCTTTGCAGAGCCTGGAATCAGCCTGACTTTGAATCTGGCCTCGGCTGGCTTAATTTCTCCACCTTGATTATCACCCATGCTGATGCTGGGGCACAGAGAGTGTTCTAGCCACGGCACTGTCACTGAACCAACCTGTGGTCTTCAACAAGTTGCTTAACGTCTCTGGGTCAGGACTTCCTTGTCGGTGTAAGAACTTCGATCATAATTTCTCAGACTTCTTACTGCACCCTCTGATTTCTTCCACCAATGGCCCTGCTCTCCTAACAAACTGAATACACTCTGATTTTTTTGTTTCCCCCCAAAACCTCTAACTCATCCCTTTTCAATTTCATCCATCACAACTGTCTATTTTCCCCATCTCCATTGTCTTGCCACAGCCAGTGGAATTTTCTCCAGGACTCCACATTGCCCACCTTGCTCCCACCCTTAGTGCTTCTCCATGCTCATGTGATAAAGTCCGACGTGTCAACTGGACAACACTCAGCACTGACCGGCCTCTTTGGTGTCACCTCACACCACTTGCTGTCCCTTCATTCTCTGGGATGGCCTCCCTGGCCTTATTCGTTCAGTAGGAACTCTATATAAACTGTCTCCTCTGCCTGATTATCTATCCCTGTTAACTAACTTTGCAGTTTGTCCTCCTCGTTATATCTCATGCGTCAGTTTTCCAGAGGGGACAGAATCCTCTGTTATGGGTGCTCCAGCCCAGCTCCCTTCCCTCACAGCATCACCTCAGGGGGTCATCGTGCTGGATCTGCCCTCCCAGACCAACAGCCACACCAGGCCAGTGTGGCAGCCTTCGGCATTTAGCACAGGGCCTGGCACCTGGTAGGTGCACCGTAGATACACGTTAAAGGGAGAAAGGGAAGGAAGGAGGGAGGGAAGGAGTCAAGAAGGAAGGGAAACCCAATAGCTCAGTTATCCTGGATAAATATCCAGTTTTCACTCAAATGTTTTAAATAGTGGGCATGATGTGAAATGGCCCATCTCCAGGGTGCTCGTACTCAGGTTGGAACCATGGTGCAGGCAGAGGGGGACGGATGTGTGTGTCCCTGCTTCCACTGGCAACTTCATTTTTATCCCTGCTGTGGGTGCCGGTGGCAGTGTGTGATCTATCCCTCAGATGGATGGGCACTGGTAGGGGTCAGGCAGAGCAATATACAGAGTGGAACTGGACACAGGGATCATTAGTTCTGGTGGCAGACATTAATGAAGATGATAACAGATAACAGATTTTCATTTTTCTCCTGCTGCAAAAGACCTTAGAAACAATCCTGCCTGGTATTTCCCCAATCTCTTTGTATTCCTGGGGAGTTTGCTGAAATACAGATTCCCAGGGCCAATGCACAAAATCTGATTCAATGGGTCTATGAGAATTCTGACTCAGTAGGCTTATGGTAGGGTTTAGATCTCTATTTTATTAAGCATATTTTAAGGGGTTCAGGTGATCAATCAGATTGAGGAACCATTGTCTAGAACCCAAATTCCCTTATTTTACTGCATTTTCATTATAACAGCTTTGAATGCCATATAAACATGGAACTACCCATACAGGTTTTTGTTTTGTTTTGTTTACTTTTATTAAGAAAGATTACATCTTTTATTTTTGTATCACATTTTATTTTGTACACTGCTCTCGCTTCTCTTATCTCATTTGATTCACATTAAAAGCACTTTAGGTCAGTGGTACTGCCACCAGTCACCCTCTTTTAACAGCCCTGTGTACTGAGGGGCAAGGTGGCCAAGGGAGGACTTGCTGAAGGTCCCCCAACAAGTTGGTGGCACTGCTGCTTCCACAGTCTTGGTACTTGTATTACTCTCTGGGAGATGCTTTTATGCAATTCCAGAATGCCATGTAACTTATTTCATATTTTATAATATTTAATTTCTGCATTAAACATTTGCAATTAGCCTTAAAAGAAATGATTGATGGCCTTTCCTCATTTTTAAAAAGGGTGCTTTGCAGATACATAAAGGTAAGAAGCTGTTAGGGGAGGTTTTATAGCAGATGGTTCTTGGCAGCAATCGCTTTTCTTTTATAGCAGTCTGGAAATTTTCCTGGGTAATAACTTTCTTTTCTTTTAACAGGCATAAAGTAAAAAGGTTCTAGATAGTTGGATCATTATCAAATGATTTTCCAAAGACAACCATAAATTGTCAACACCATTTGGGCAAAAACAAAACTCTCCACATCTGGAAGTCTGCATAAATTTTTGAATTTTTCTCTATTTTTGGTCATAATATTTGGCTACACAAACTGTTATCCCTAAAGAGGCAATTAGGTTGGGGAGCTGGGGGAAAGAAGTTTGTGGAAAGGTGATCATACAACTTCCCCAATGGTAATATTTCTCTTGTGAACAGAGAAATTTACATTTGGTCTTGCGCTCTGCAAAGAGTGAGAACAAAGCAAGCTTCAATGTAAGCCGAAGAGGCAGAACATTTTAACTGTGTAAGTTAGAGTAGAGAGAAATGTGATGGGACTGAAAACAAAACATGCTCTATTTTGAACCTCTATTGTATAATTATATGGCAGGCTTTGTGCTAGGCACTGAAGATTGAGGTGCTAAAGGAAGCAAATGTGGATTACAGCCTAACGGGAGAATGGCATTGGATAGAAAGAAGCCCTGTACTCTGCTGTGTAAAGAAATCATCATCAAATCATAATTGCTGATTTACTGAGTGCTTATTCTATGCCAGGCATTGTGCTTTATAAACATTAACTCACTTAACCCTTACAACAAGCCTGAGATGTAGGCACGATTATTAATTTCATTTCCTCACTGAGGACAGTGAGGCAAGTGGAGATTAAGTAACCTGCCCCAGGTCACAGAGATCGTAAGCAGCAGCACTGGGGTTTAAATATATTGGTCCAGTTCCTGAGCCCATGCACTTATAGGACAGGCCCTCCCTGAACAAATCCTTGCTGCATGAATGAATGAATGAAGTAATTGCAAGTGTGATGAGCCTTTTCAAAGGTGTTTAGACCTGTCTGTCTGAGAGGGCCTCTCTGAGAAAGTGGCATTTAAGCTGAGTCCTAGGATGGGACCACAGATGGGAATGGTAGAACTTTCCAGAATGTGGAGGTCAGGAAGACAGCAGAGATGTTGAGCCAGAAGAAACTTTAAAGGCCAGATGACTAGTGCAGTCTTCTCACTTTGAGGATGAGAAGTTGCAGGCACAAATGGTGGGGTAGAAAGCGGGGATGACTAACCAGATTCCCTGGCTTCAGAATAGACCCTGATGTGATTAACTATAGTAAAAATAGAGATTTTTAAAAAAAAAGGCCATTTACTCAGTTACACCATTAAGCTATAGCAGGGCTTCCTAACTTTTTCACATCATTGCACACATAGAAAATCACAATAGTCATTTTTTGGTTTTTGGAAGCTGGCAGGTATGGGGATCTGAATCCATGTCCTTGGTGTTTCAAGGCTGTGCTCTAACCAACTGAGCTAGCCAGCCAGCCAAAAATGGTAGTATTTGGAGTTAAAGTAGGTTAAACGGAGTTGGCTGCTGGTGGGTAGTGGTGGCCCCAAAGACTCTGGGTGCTCTAGACCCCACCCAGACGTCTGAGCACAGTTGGGACCATTCCCAGTATTACCATTTGGGAGAAGACCTGGGCTCCAAGACCGACCACGGGCGCACTGTGAATGGCTCCCCCGGCACTGCCCACTCCATGCCTCCCTCTCAGACTTTGATGTCCCCGACCATCCTGGTCCCATCCCCTGCACCTTCAGTGCAGACACTTCTGAAGGTCTGGAGTCCACACTCAGAAGTCCCCTCTCACTTCCAGCCTTGCCTGGAACTCCAAACTGACCTTTTTCTCAAACCCAACCACACAGCCTTTCTTCCACTGTCAGTCTTTTTCTGCTGGACAGAAACAGTATAATCACACTCCTATTAAGTTGAGAATGACTGATATGCTATCCACTCTCTTAAGAGGATTTACCTTGTAAAATAAGGTCAGTTAACTAAAGGGTGTAAATCTTACAGATCCAAGAGCACAGTGATGTTGCCGGTTACGGAGAAAGCCTCTCTCCATTGATCACATGAGGACACCTGGAAAACAGGTACCTTGTCCCCAGCAATGTCAACAATACAGTGCCTCTCCTTTCAGCTCTATTGTGTGATGTATTTCATAAACCCGGGCGAGGTAAACTCCTAGGATTATGGCTTACGTTTTTCTATCTGGGAATATGGGAGCTATTAATGGTAACTAACTTCTCTTCATTCCTGGATTGTTGCATAGAGAATGCTTAATGGGACATGGGAAAGGACTCTGTCAACCTGAAATAGATCTGCTCTCCAGCTCTGTTGCATGTGGATGCACATCTGATTGAAGGTGTAGCCTGTCTGGTTTTCGGTCAGTTCTGGGCGGGACTCAGAAGCAGGTAGTGAATTCAGTGTTGGGTAGGTGAAGATTGCCGGCATGGCTTATAGATTGCTCTCTGTGTATGTCTCTGTGTGCGTGTGTTTCACACTGGGCTAGACATCCCCTTGTCATCCCACTCCAATCTTCTCTCCTCTCTCAGTAAACTCTTTGATGGGTTGGTGCCAATTTCTGATTGATAAAGACACATCTGACCTTGTCTTTTTCTGTGCTTAGATTTGTCAAATGGGGCACCCACAACTCTTCCTGATGAAGCTTTCCCTGGTCAATTAAGTGCTCAAGTGACAGCTGCTTAGCAGAGGTACAATTTTTCTCAGTAGTGTGGGCCTGGCCAACAGTTATCTCATCGGCAATTTGGGCCTAAGGCCTTAGTTGGAGAGCAGGGCGGGTTAGCAATTAGTCAAGGGTTCAGCCTGACTTCATATGCATGATGTAAAGTGTGTGGCATCTTTGCTGTTCCTGTCACACCTGAACAAAGAGCACTGCAACCTCAGGAATCCACCAGACTAGACTGAAGTCTGAGGCGGTTGCTCAAATTCTGGAGGAAGAATCCTAGGGAAGGCTTCTTGGCTGTTGCTTAAGAGAAAAAAAAATTGGGGCTTTATTTAGCAGATGCCACTGTTCTAGTTTCTGGGGAGTGCTCCCTCATTGGGACATTCCGTCACACAGTTAGCCTATAACGTCTCATGCAAAGGAATTATCTGTGTTATTTAAAATAAGTTGTCATCCCCATCAATAGGAACAAATACCTCAGTTATCTACCTGGGTGTGTGTATTTAGTCACTGCATTAATGTGTGTCCTTTTGAGTACAATGACCTCTGGAGTAGAGGGTTTTTGCTCCTTCCCTCCCTTCCACCCTCTCTCCCTTCCTCTTCTCCTCCTCTTCCCTATCTCTTTCCCTCTCTCCCTCCTTTCTTCCCTTTCTCTCTCTCTGTCTTTTATCTTTTAATGTAACATAGCATAATTTGTTGTGTTTACTGTGTGAATTTTCTAGAGTAAGAAACTTATGGGCATTTAACCCTCGTAGTACCGTGGGGAAGGTAACAGCTGGTATTACCTTCAGTACAAGCAAGAGTAAAACACCCACAGAGTGTGCTGTCTTCCTCAGCACCTGAAATATGTAAGGGGGAGACCTCTTGCTTGTTGAATTTCTGAGCAAATCTAGTATATCTACTGGTTATTTCTGTGTAATAAGCCATCCTAACACTAAGAGGCTTAGAGCAATAGTTTATACTACACCAGCATTATAACCATTATGTAATGTAATATAATATTGTTATTATTACTATTATGGAGGCTCAGGAACTGTCCTTGGCTGGGCTTGGCTGGGTGGCTCTGCTGGTCTTGGCTGGCTCACATGGTCCTTCTAGAGTGGATTTGGCCAGATTTGTTCTCCTCTATGTATCTTTCATCCTCCTTTTGGATCAGCAGGCTAGCCTGGGCAGGTTCTTTGCATGGAGGTGGCAGAGGTGCGAGAGGGAAACCAGGAACTTGCAAGGCATCTTAAGGCTCAGGCTTGAAACTGGCACCCTGTCACATCCACTCCACACTATTGGCCAAAGTGAGTCCCATGGCTGAATGTAAAATTAAGAGTGCAAGGATGGTGAAGAACTGGAGCCAAAAATGCAACCCACTACACCTAGTAAATGACAGATTTACAAACTAAGGTATGTGGTTTTTTCTTGGTGGGAGTGATAAGAAATGAATATAGAGAGTGCAGGGATATAGACAAAACAGATATGATCCCAAGGCCAACATTACAGCTTGTTTTGTGTGCTTGTGTGTGCACATGCACACACACACACGCACACGCACACACACACACACACACACGCACGCATGCACCTATCCCCCATTCTCCCACATATTGTCTGTATTTTTATGCTTTAATTTGTGCTCTAATTCTTACCTTAGCTCATTAACTCAATTAAAAAAGAGATTCAACCATAGAAAACTCCATCACTCAATATTCAGCTAGATTTGCTCTGGGAAGGGGTGCTTACAATTTTGCAGGCTCATTAACTATTCTTTTTTCAATTGCATATTCTAGATGTTGGTTTCTGTAAATGTTTCTTTGGTGTTCAAAGTGACCTTGTTTATCACCCCCTAGTTTGAAAGAAACTACTGTTTATTAAAGAATCAGAAGATAGGCCACCACTTGAGGTTTTCAGAGAAAGCATTGTTACCAGATGAACTAGAAAGGTTTGATTCAACACCAACTGGTCTTTTCAGATCATGGAAGGAGTATTTATTTAAATAACTGTTTGCAGGGATAGGCCCTTGCCCTAAATAAAATGATGTATGTATTAGCCAATAGGCAAATTTGAAAACAAACAAATAAACAAGTCTACTGAAGGAGGGGATTAAGTGAAATTCCTTAAAAAGATTTTTTTTTTTTTTTTTTTGTGACCGGTAAGGGGATCGCAACCCTATATAGGATCCGAACCCGCGGCGGGAGCACTGCTGCGCTCCCAGCGCCACACTCTCCCGAGTGAGCCATGGGGTTGGCCCCCTTAAACAGATTTTTAAGACTGCTGTGAACTTCTTTTGTCTGCCTTGAGTAAGTGTGCTACTCTTTAATGAGATTATTTTGATGTTTTCACCAGGTCTGAGTGCAATGTATAACAAAGCTCTCTTTCTATTCCCTTTTCCTCCCAAGGAAATATCTTTCTGTTAGGCTAGCAATTGATAGCTGAAGTCTTATACCCAATTGTTCTGATTTATATTTTCCAGGATCTGCCTGTGGGATTTTATATTTGGCCTGCCTCTGGGCTATGTCTACACCAGGTAACTGGATCGACTGCCTTTCTTCTTTTGCCATCTCTAGCAAGTTAGTGGCCTTGACTTTGCTGTGGTTGTATGTCTTTACCCTCACACATGGTGCTCTCCAGTTCTCTGAGATGTAG
Organism: Cynocephalus volans; assembly: GCF_027409185.1. Taxonomy (NCBI): domain Eukaryota; kingdom Metazoa; phylum Chordata; class Mammalia; order Dermoptera; family Cynocephalidae; genus Cynocephalus; species Cynocephalus volans. Next base: position 283,712,114 of record NC_084460.1, read on the forward strand.
TAAAATGTCCACTGTGTTCCAGACAAAGTATTCCTAGGTTTGGCTCCTGTAGGATTAGCCTATGATGAAAATAACAAGAAAAAGCCATAGTCCTGTCTGCTAGGAGCTCATGAGCACTTTAGATCATAGCCTATGATCTGGGAGAATTACTATAATTCCCACACTCTTGGTTTTCTTATTGCAAAAAAGAGAGTTAGATTAAATAATCTCTTTCTAGCTCTAACAGTCTTGGACATTAAGTGTCCTTCAGTCTCCGCTTTACTCTTTGTTGTCAATTGAGAGCTTCAGAGAAGTGAGAAGACTTGCCAAGTACCCAGAGCTGGTTCAAAGCAGCAAAGCAATAGAACCTACACCTCTGCAGCCCAGGGCCCTTACCCCCCTCTCACCCTGCCTCCCTCCTCCACAAACCCTTCCCTTTGCTAGACCCCTAGTATACGAAATGTCTGTGCTGGGCACTTTGGCATACATGTGCTCAATGTAATTTAGTGGACTCATGTTTTGACTTCAGTCATTTTCTGAAGTGCTCATGAGCTCCTAGAAGACAAAACTAGCTTTTCCTTCTTATTTTCATCTGATAATAGCTTATCCAACAACAAGTCCCTACTATGCGCCAGGCACAGCACTGTTTTGGGGGTGGTGGTTGTTGAGAAAGACATAGACCTGTGTTGGTATGAAAGATGGAGGAAAGTTTGATTTCAAGGATGGGCAAAACTTTGCCTTGGATCTGGTGTAAAGTTACTTTGGCTTGGTTTCCTTTTGAACCAACACATTAGAATAGAAGATATAAAGAAACTAAGATCCATGTTGGTGATATAACTCCCCAAGTCTCCCATGTAATTATATGGAGATGTGTCAGAGATTCGGTAGTCTTGGCCATCTATGCTGAGGGGATGCTCTTGGCATTTTATAACTCCAGCTACTTTAATATCTACAAACTCTATAGTTATATATGTGTGTATGTATGTCTATACACATATACATGCATATTTATATCTATGTATCTATGCATGCATATACATGTATGAATGTGTATATGTATGTATGAATATACACACATAAGCATATTTGTATGTACATATGTATGTATATATATCTCGATAATTTTGACACTCAGTGAAGTCTAATGCATAATGCCCAGATTCCAGGCCTGGAAAAATCTTGCTGTGCCAGCACTGAGACAAACTCTTCTTATCTCAGTCTGCTTTCAAGACCAAAGATTTTAAAACCTCGGTCCTCAAAGATTCTTTTTATAGTCCCTTCCCATAGTCATGGATCTCACATTCTCAGTGATCACTTAGTGTGATCACAATGACCACAAGGAAAACCAAAAATCCCCCATTAACCATTTTTGTCCTCTCCCTCTATCAGCCATTTTATATCCTCCAGGTAATTTGCTCTTGTTACTTGGTTTCATGGTATAAAATTTCCCTATGATTTGGCCACACTCCAGCAGAAAGCAGGCATTGCTTGTCCTTCACTCACCTCTCTGCTTCTCACTGGTGGCTTTTCTGACAGGAGAAGGCACTTGACTTTGCTCCTATTTGGGTGGTTTTCTCTGTGGGGCTTTCACTTTCTATGGTAATTTATGGAGGCTTGGAAGGTTTGCTTTCTCGCATTTGTAGCTGAAGTTTTTATCATTAATTAGATAACATCACTCTTTATTTTTTTAATGTCTAAAATAAAGATAATAGTCCCAATGGCACTAGATTCTTGCAAGCATTTAGTGAAATGATGCTCATGAAAGAATTTAGCTTTACACGAGAGAGACAATGAGCTCCACAGATGTTTGTCATGTCTGATTTAGCTATACATCTTTTACAAGATAGACAAAGATGGAAAAACCCAGAAGTCACACTCCCTAATATGACTTATATTTTCATGATAATAGCTTGAGTTTTGAGGACTTATAGGTCAAAATTCTTGAGCTCTGTCACTTACTAACTTAGACAGTTTACTGGAGTTCTTTGTGGTTTACTTTCTACATCTGCAGTACGGAGTTAACAATATTTCTTACCTCGTAAGCTTGTTGTGAGGATGCATTAATTTGTAGAAAACACCCAGAACAGTACTAGTGCACAGTGGGCATGAACGTTAGCTATTTTCCTTCTTCCTTTTACATTTTTGTCCACTTCCACATGCATGTTTATGTCATTGTGATCTTCCCGGCTATACAATTTAGTATCCTGAGATTTTCATTTAAACAGATTTGCACAGAAATTTATTTTTAATTAGTTTTAATGGTTATAAGAGTCAACAAAACTGATATACTGCCTGCTACAATTGGACATTTAGGCTGTTTCTTTTTCTTTTTTAAGCAATATAGATAGACCTACAGGAAGTACAATTTAATACACTTGATTTTCTTTTTTCTGTATTGAGTAATAGCCTTATAATAAATTGTTAGAAGTGGATTACTGTATTAAGAGGCATGGCTATCTTACTTATCATTATTTATTGCTATATTGCTTTTCAAATAAATGGCACTAGTAGACACGGATGTTTCAAAGGTTTGACAACGTGGAGAAGGGTTTTGGTGATTCAGTCTGTAGGTCTGGTCTTTTAAACCGTCACCTTGAGTAGATAGAGAGCCAGGAAATGAAAGTGATGTCTGCTTCATTCCTCTCCTTACTGGCTGCTCCCCTGCCCACTACCACACTGCAGAAAATAGATGTGGCAGCTCTTGGTGAGCAAGTGCCCTGCATGTGGGGATTTGCCCCAAGTGCCTTTCTGTAGTTCCTCCTTGCACACTCTCAACTTCTTCCTCAGTACCTGCCCAGGCTGTTCTTAGGCCTTGGAGACCTATTTTTGGATTCTGTGTCCTGGTTTCCTGATCAGACTCTTTCCACCCCACCCCTCCCATGCTTTATCTCTGATTATAGCCTCACTCGCCAGAAGCCTGGGGGCTCTTGAAGCCTGGGGTAGACTATACTCGGCTCTGAGGAATCCCCGCCAGCCTTCCAGGGAAGTGGATAAGCTCTTGATTTCAGGACAGCATTTTGCACCTGCCCAGCAGGTAATAAAAACAATCTCCCCTGAGCACAAAGAGCCAACACAAAGAGGGGAACTGAACTCAGAACTATGAGTGCAGGTCCTAGAATCAGCTTTTCAGATCCTACAGAGTCAGGCTTCCTTGAAAGAACTGCTCTTTCTCTGTAATAGCAGCATCTTCTTTAAAAATACATGCAGAGGAGGAGAACCACTTGAAAATATTTATTAAAGTTGAATAAACACATGCGCTGTGACTTAGCAGTTCTGCTCCTAGGTGTAAACTCAACAGGGAACAGTGTATGTCAACCAAAAGACATGTACCGGAACGGTCATAGCAGCATTATTCATAATACCATAACACGGAAACAGAATGTTCATCTGGGGAGTATGAAAGAATGAAGTGTTAAATGTTCATGCAAAGGATAACTATTCAGAAATGACAATGAACTAGTTGAAGCTACCTGCAACCCCATGGATAAGCCTGACAACTATAAAGATGGAGGAAAGAAGCCAATTGCACAAGGGGGTATATGGGATGAATCCATTCTATGTCAGGCTAGTGGTTCCCAGTGGTGGGGAGCAGGTGGCAGGGGCACAAGAGGACTTCTGGTGTTCTGGGGATGTCCTATTTCTCTATCTGGTGCTGGATGTGAAGATTCATTGAGTTCTACACTTATGATTGGTGCACTTCTCTGCAAATGTAATTGATAAATATTATTCTAGACTTCAACCTAAGTGATGCTTTTATTACCCACTATTCAGAATTATTTTTTAGGCTACCTATGTCATCATTGCTTGTCAGTTAAAGTGGAAGGAGATGACTAGCAATGGCATCTATGCCTGCGATTCTTCTGTCTTGGCATTATCACTTAGTAGGATGCAGGGTTGTGTCTTATATACTTCTCTGCCTCTGGTGCTCACCTCAGTGCCTGGCAAATGGAAAGTGATCAATATGTTTAGAAAACTATTTGCTGAAGAGAGCAAAAGCCTTTCCAGGATTTAATAACTAAGAATTTATCAAAATAATTGTAACCAAAAAAAAAAAAAAATCTGAACTTGCTTAACAATCTGGTGCATATTGCGTGGCTCCAGGCAAACTGGTTCTCTGGATGAAGCCCAACTGTTTTCGAAACCGTCCTAATGAGGATGAGTAAATCAGAAGGACCAGTCCCTTGGTCATGCCTGTCAGGCTGCAAAGAGGGAGTAGGCTGAGGGAGGTTTGCCCCTAAGCCCACGGGGCTGTGGTGAAGGGAACTTGATTTGAAGGTGCCAAGGTGGGCCAAGGGGATGCAGTTCTGGGAGTGGGGTCCACAGCCAGCAGTGGGGAGTCTGGATATCAGTTGCTGGGGCCAATCCAAAGTGTACGAAATAGAAAGTGGAAGCAGGAGAGCAGGCAAGAGTTGGTGGTTAATATAAGCAGGAGTTTGAAACCCAGGGAGTCAAATAGTAAATATATGACATTAATAAGTAAAATCCTGACTCATGCTTGATTGAAGGATCAAAGGTGGTTTGTTAAGCATTTTACCATTTGCAGGCACTGTGATAAGTAATTTTAAAATCATAATCTCATTTAATCCCTATAACAACCTCATGAGGTAAATAATATTGTACCCGTTTTACAGATGAGGAGTTAAGTTTGAGCAAGGTACAGTACATTCAAGATCACATAGCTTTTCTGACTCAAAAGTGTTGCTTCTTAACTGACTAGTTTTGTAGCCCAGATTTAAGTGCAGAATTCAGTTTTTAGGTGGAATTAATGAGAGAGGTCAGGCCTGGTAATAGGAGGCAGGACTTTAGTTTGGTAGAGACGAGAATATTTGGACTGGTGATCAAGGCAGGGGTGTTAATATAGAGGAAAAAGATAAGACACTGTGCTGGAAATGTGTCAAACTCAGGCAGTTCCTGAGTACCTCTGTAGCAGGTCCTGTGCTGGGCATTAGGGATATCAAGATGATGGATGTGGGGTCCCTGGGACTCAGTCCTCAGCAACAATGCAGAACCCAGTTATCAGAGTCAGGTACAAGGGCCAAGAGGGACTTGAGACAAGAATGAGCTAACCCTTATTTTCTGGGTTGCTCGACTGTATCTGTCTCAGAGCCTAGGTTGAGATTAGCTTTCAGGTCGGGGATCAAGTGACCTTGGCCCTAGGGAAAGTACACTTTGGGATATGGGAAAGATAAAAGCTAAGACAGGGCTAATCTGCTTGTATAGGATCCACTCCCTGTTCTTCTAGAAAGAGCTCCCAGGTTTGCTTTGGGAAACTACTTCTCCATTTGAGACAATCTTGATGGGTCCGTGAGTCGAGATACCCTACTCTTACCTGGTAGAGGGGTGTATATGTGATACAAGATAAGCTAATTAAAATCCTAAGTAGTATGAGAAAGACTGAAAATAGTCAGAGAACATTTGCTTAGAGAGAAGCAACCTGAAAGCTCTCTATATTTTTCTTACAACCTGGAAACCCATAAGGGATGTGACTCCTGTCCTTTCTGAGACCTTTTTGTTTGTATTGCCTTTAGATTCAATGAGCTGTCCCTTGTCTTTCCAAAGATTTCTGTATATGTAAGCTAGCTAGAAAAGATTTCTGTTACTTACAACCTAAAGTACCTGATGCAAAGACAATATAAATGAGGACACTAACGGGACTAGATTATGAGTCCTTTGTAAGAAGGGACACTTTCTTCTTTATCTTTGAATTCAAAGTCTCAGTTCCTTGCACATGGCAAGTGCTCAATAAATGTCAGCTGGATGAACAAATAAATGAATGAATGAATACGAAGACCATCTTACATCATTCAGCCCACCATGGTCATGCAGACATGGCTTAGAACTGGTGACAAATCAGTTGGTAAGGCAGCATCTTTAAGCCTTCATGCCAATTATTTTAATCGAGCCAAGAATACTTCCTGTTATGCAAGTGAAACAAAGCACATCTTCATTTTACAGCAGCCACCATTCTCCTGAGAGAAATGGGGTTATTATAATTCCAGCTTAGTTGAAATACATAAGGCTTACTCATCCTGTGCATAAAATTGATAACTTGTGCATCTGGGACTGTCTATTTCTTTCCTATTAATCCATTTTAGACTTTATAAGTCAACTGAGCATTCAGCTTTTGAAAAATGATTCTGGAAAATTATTTTGCATAAGTACAAGTAAATACTGGCATGTGTTCCTGGCAGGGGATGAAAATACTCCATTTAGTCTCTGGTGGCCCCATGAGCGGAAATAGTGGCTGGAGAATTGGCTGGGTTTGGATGGCAGCAAAGCATGTGCTGGTCAGTTGTACTTTCTGAGTTTGTTTCCATTTAATTAGGATGATGTATTTTAAAACTTCACAAGGGAGGATCGGTCAGATGAGATAAACGCACATACACATCAATAACCAGAATGACTGGTGGTGGGCAAGTTGTTAGCTTTCTTCTTTGCTCATGTGTGTGGCCAGTTGGATGATTCTAATGATGTCATTAGGTTTATGTTTGTAGACCATAAGCATGGCCAAACTGTTCATCTTTTTTACAAATTGTATGTAAGCAATGGCATATTCTGCAACTGTAAGATGACATGCCTATTGGCAACTGCAGCCTGTTTAATTCTGCCATTGGCCACCTCTGTGCCGAAGGAATGGAAATTGTGGCTCCTTAGAAAATGCCTGACCTTTTACAGACCTGAGAGATACTCAAATCTTTATAAGCTGACCAGGCACTACTGTTTAGAAAGATGGTGATTGTTAATCGGATTAGCTGTGGTCACTCCTGTATGTGCATATGACTGTAGACCAGGTCTATGTGAACATGATAAATGGAAGGTTAATATAACTAATCCAATAATTAAAGTAAAAGCAAATTTTGCCATCAAATACTTTTTAAAATCCAAAATTTGAAAAATTGTTGCAGGTTTTCATTTACATTTTTGTTAGTAAGAAACCTGAATCAACTTAATGATTTGATCTTTGAAGAAACTAATTTATTTCTCATAATTGGACCCCCCCCCACTACCCTAAATTATTTTCTTTCCTGCCCTGCTGTAGAGTTAACTAATTTTTCTTACTTCTCAAAATTAGTTTGAGAAAATATGGTATAGTTATATGGATGCCTAAAGCTGTCTATATGCGAGTGACAGGAGGTACAGATGTAGCAGTGATCATTTTCAGCATCATGAACATGATCCTCATTTGAAATGTGTACAAAGCAAACTAGAAAAATTTGCTTTTGCGAAATGAATGTTCTTAATTGGACTATGCCAGTTCTAGCTAGGATCTATGCCAGTTCTAGTCAGTTTTGGATCCAGTAAATGGGGGACTAAGGATGACTCTAGAGGTGGTTGGCCAGGGAGGGGCTGGACCACTTAGAGGCAGTAGCCACGGCAAAGCTAGGAACCTAGTGCTGGGGACAGGACTGAGTTAGTCCCTGAAACTACAAGTCTTTTCTCAACGTCTGGGTAGACAGACAAGTGCCAAAAGATCAATAGGTTTTTCAGATTGAGGCCAGTGAATATAAGTCTAGTTTGTCAGCCAAGAAGAACGAAAACACAAAACCGAGGGACTGGGTAACAGAATGTTAAAGTCTTGGGGAAGGGGTTTGGAATCAGCGAGTCAGAATCAGGTAAAGAGGCCCCAGATGAGGCAAGAGTTTGAGGTTGGAGTCTTGTTATGGGTTGAATTGTATCCCTGAAAAGACATATTGAAGTCCTAACGCCCAGTACCCATGAATGTGACCTTTCTTGGATCAGATGTGATCAAGTTAAGATGAGGATATTAGGATTGGTCCTAATCCAACAGGACTGGTGTCCTTATAAGAAGAGGAAAATGCCATGTGAAGAGTGAGACACACAGGGAGAATGCCAGAGCAGAGACCGGAATGATGCAGCTGCCAGCCCAGGGATGCCCAGGATCGACACAGTACCACAGGTGAGCAAGAGGTAAGGATGGGTCCCACCCGGAGTCTCAGGTAGAGCCCGGCCCCACCGACACCTTGCTTTTGGACTTCTGGCCTCCAGAACTGTGAGACAATGAATTTCTTTTAAGCCAACCAGGTTGTGGTACTTTATTATGGCAGCCCTCAGAAGCTAATGCAAGTCTTCTTGTATATTTTCCATTGTGCTGGCCTTAAGCCATGGGAGGGCCTAATTCCCAGATAGTGACAAGTTGGGACCCCTGACAGAAGTGGGAAGTGGGGAGAGGGGTGAGGAGCAAAGCAGTTCTTGTCTACGTGAACTGATCATAAACCTGAGGATAGACTGATCTTTCCTCTGCCCTGGTGGTGACTATTTTGGGTGAGCAAAACCCTCCTCCTCTCAAAGCATGAACACAAGCCGCGTGGTGTAATAACTGACTGACAATCAGCTCTCTTTCCCCTCGCCCTCATCAACTAATGTTATCGATGCGGTAAAGGAGAGAGGCAGAGAGGTCTCCATTTGAGTGCGGAAGCACAACAGGGTGTTCTTAGAAATCACTCCTGAGGTTTTACGGAGTCCCCATGGTACCAGAGAGACCCACGGAATCCAGCCTGGATTGTCTACACCGAGGGGGTGAATGCAAAGGACTGAAGCCGACTGGGAGCCATGCAGTTGGAAGTGGTGGGGGAGGGATGGCGGTAAAGTACAGAGCATTCAAATGTGGTATTTGCCTCCAAGTGCGACCCCTCCCCCACTCTTTCTTCCTCTCTCTGTCTGTCTGTCTCTGTCTGTCTGTCTGTCTCTCTCACACACTCACATGTACACACACGCCCCTGCACACTGAATTCTGTCTGACCACCAGTGTCCCGATGCAGATGTTCTGGAAGGACTCTGGTACCGGGGCCATCTCTCCGTTCCTAATCTGGCATCCGTTGCAGCTGTAGGACGCCCTCATTCACGGACTCCTCCCAGGGGCTTTTAGCACATGCTGTGCTGACCAGAGAGCACCAGAGCTGGCCCTGAGTTGACCAAGGGCTGATGTAGCCCTAGCCTGCTGGGCCACTCAAGGGGCCTCATCTTCCGTCCTGGGCCACACAACTTCTTCCTCCTCAGAGGCCGGGACGCTGCCTGCCCGTCTCCCTCTCCTCTCCACCGTGGCCAGTGCTCCCTTTTCCTCCTGGGGCTCTCATTTCCCAGACCAGCTGCGAGGAGGAATGCGACACCGGCTGCCTCCTGCTTCTCTGCCTTCCAGGCCTTCCCTCCAAGTCTAACCTCCACTCTCACATGCAGGGTGTTTCTTTTACTCTCTTTTTTTCTGCAAACCATAGCAGCAGAAGCAGACAAGGCTACAAAGAAAAAATTCATGAACAAAGTTACAAAAGCCCACAAAAGGCTGTAGGAATAAATGATTTTTCCTTCTGGTCCCTTCCATTTCAATTCTCTGTGACTGCAGTTCCTGATGTTCTAAGCAGTTCTATAAGAAGACTTGTGCCAACTATTACCCTTCCACCCTGAGAGTGGGGATCATTCATTCTCCATGCTTTTTGTCTTTAATGGAGGAAAGACCAAATGATAAAATTTTGACACTTTGAAAAATTGTTGCAGACCTATTGGTACTATTACCAGAGAGAGTGTAAACCCAGCATGGAAAATATAATAACCTTTTAGAAGTGTCAGGATTCCGCATAGCTTCACTGTGGACACCAGAGAATGTCCCTTCTTTCTAAGGAAATAAAGGTCAAGTGAACCAAGAACGTGGAATGACAAAAGGACAAAGACTATATGATTCCACTTATATGAGGTACCCAAATAGTCATATTCATAGAGAAAGCTGAGCAGTGGGACTGAGGGGGAGAGGGGATGGGTTATTGTTTAATGGGTGCCTAGTTTCTGTTCAGGAAGAAGAAAAAGCTTTGGAGATGGGTGGAGGGGATGGTTGTTCACAATGTGAATGTACTTAACGACACTGAACTGTACACCTAAAAATAGTTAAAATGGTACATTTTGTGTTGTGTATACTTTACCACACACACACCCACACACAGTGTGGAATGCATGGCCGAAAGTCAAGTAGAAGGGACAAGAGAGTAAGGTGCCCAGGGCAGGTCCTGCAAGGCAGCCGTTCCTGTGGTCATCATTTTTTCTCACCGAGGTTATCTCAAAAACAGATGACTCGGAGGTAATGTGGCTTTGTGAAAGTGATATTCCACAGACCTTTTAGCAAGAATTCTGTAGCTGCGAATCTGCACCATGAAATCTGTGGGCTTCTCCTATTAAAAGGAAAAAAGGGTAACACAATACCACTTACCAAATAATGCAAAATGAACATTTTTATTTTCTCTGGCTTCTCAGAGCCAGCCAAAAAATGTTCTTTATTTGTAATGGAAATACAAGAAAACAGAGAGTATTCTTGAGCCTCTTTTGAAAATTCCTTTTGAAACCAGCATTTTCCTGGAGAGATTTATTAAATTCTTAGAAACTGCCAAGCAGCTACTCACATAAAATAGAATTTGCCTCAATGAAGATTCTTAAATACTTTGGCTTTCAAGAATTACCTGTGAAAAAAATATGAATATACTTTCTCCCATTAACATTGAGGTCCATGTCACATGAGAGTACTTTCTGAGAATATTAACATTATAATATCATCCTGAAATTTTTCATTAAGAAAAAGTCATTCTTCATATACCTACAGCAATTAATTATTAAACAGTACAATAAGCTATTCCAGTCTTATTCAAATAAGCTCTGAAAATACCAACCTAATATTAACTTATTCTGAAAAGAGTTCCCTAGGATTTCAGAGAATGTTTAGAATCATGGCTTTTTAGAATCATGGTTTAGAAAGGGCTTGAGGGTCAGAGTTGGTTTATAACCAACTCTGTGACTTATTAGTTTATATGACCTTGGACAAGTCACTTAATTTTCCTGAGCCTCAGATTTCTAATCTGTAAAATGGGACTGATGATAATTTGTATCCACTAGATTGGTAAAAGGATTAAATGAGATAATAGATGACTCCAAAGGGGAAGAAAGTGCTGGGAACCTATTTCTGCTTTCTTTGGTCTTTTCATTTATGTTTTGTTTTCTCGGTCATATATTGCTTTTCCTATTAGGCTTTGCTTGAATAAAAAATTGATTTCTTGAAAAATCACTGTAATAATGTATGAAAAGTGCTTAATACAGTGCTTGGCACATATAAAAGCATCAGTAGTGGTAGATTCGTTCATTCATAGCCAATTCATCCATTCATTCATCTATCCATTTATTCATTTGTTAAAACAATTATTTATTGAAAACCTCATCTATGTTGGGAGATCTTCCAGTGGCCACGAGTGACATAGACAAGGCTTTTGTCCTCATGAAGCTCACATCCTAGCATGGGAGAAAGATAATAAAGAGGAAAATTTTAACAATTCACCAAGTTATCAGGGCTGAAAAGCAAATAATCACATAGTGGGTTAGAGAATGATGCAGGTGGGGGTGGAGCTTGCTCTTTGGCGATTATTCAGAGTGTTTAGGTGATTCCGCTCTGAGGATCTGACATGTGAGTGGAGACCAGAGCAGTGAGAAGTCAGGCCTTCGAAGATGTGGGAGAATAGTGTCCAAATACTTGAAAAATCCTTTGGGAAATCCAGAATTTAGGGGAGAATTTTATGAATTAAAGTCGTGGCAAGTTCTGCCCACCACTTTTTTAGGCTCTAGGCCTGGGGCCTGACTCAGAAGGCCTCTGATGCTGGGTGTGGGCTGTGTTCTCATGGGCCCACCGACCTGTAAGGATCTGCCAAGTCGCTAGCTCCTGGCTCAGCTCTGGTACCACCAGCAGGCTCTATGCAGCGGCTGTTTTCTGGGCAGCTGGCACACAGTCCCTGAGCTTTGAGAGGTGTGTAGACAGGCCTCTTGAAATAATATCAAATAATACTGTGGTTGATGTCAGCAGAGAGAATCCTGCTTTTTAAGATATATATCTCTTCCTAGCCACACAGGACATTGGGGCTTTGTCGCACTGGAAAGAACAATAAAGGGAGGGACCAAAATCAGTGAATGAGCAGACAGTGTTGGCAAAACCAAGAGCTGAGGCAGAATGAGAGAATTTGTGTAGCACATAAGAAACAGGAAAAGCAGGCCACGGTGGGAATTGAAAGGTGGGGTAAGGAGAGGTTAAGGGGCTTGATGAATTCTCTGAGCCATAGTAACATAGTCACACGTCCTCAAAATAGAGTGTCCGCTGCCTTGCTCTTGGGTGGGGAAGTTGCTGGTTCAGTCACTGAATGGAGCTGTTTGTGAGGAAAGCCTTGGGTCTCTACCAAGTCAGACTGAATCACCACGGGAAAGAGGAGGCTGGGGTGAGATTGTTCAGTTGTTGGGAGTATGAAGGCTCTGGGGGATAGTCCAAGGAATTCAGAAAGTATACTATTTGCTCTAGATTATGCTAGATATTGTGGGGGACACATTTTGGTGTACTCTCAGGAAGTAATAGGATCCCATAATTTCAGAGACCTAAGAGACCAGTGCTTGGAATTCCTCTCTAGGATTCTACCATTTACTTGTAATGTAAACCATGCAGATAGTACTTGACCTCTCAGAAATGACTTCTTCCTCTGTAAATGATGAATAATTCCAGTCTGATAATGTGTACATAGGCACCTTACAAGCCATCAAAAGCTTTACAAATGAAGGAATTTGTTTGTTGTAGTGAAGAGTAAAAGACACTGTGGAAATGGTGGGGGTGGTAGATGGTACCACCTAAACATGGCCTCTGGGGCAGGGCCTTCACCAACAGCAGGACCTTGACCAGGCTGAGTCCTCCGTGTTAGAAAGTTTGACCTCCTTGGATTTGGAGGTCCTCAGGTCAATTTTTGTCAATGAGTTCAGAACAATCAAGCCCTAAGGGATTGACTCATGATATGTAAACCAGACCACCAATGGTTTATTCAAACACCCTTTTAGTATTAACATTCTGCTCATTGATTCTGTGATAATCTTCATTCTGTGATCTAATGCATTTCTCCTAAAGCCTAGTTTTGTAGGAGAATGTGGTGTACATATACACAATGGAATACTACTCTGCCATAAAAAAGAATGAAATTCTGCTATTTGCAGCAATATGGAAGAACTCAGAGGAAATTATGCTAAGGAAATAAGCCAGGCACACATGTCCTCACTCATAAATGGGAGTTAAAAAAATAAACAAATAAAAAAAGAAAGAAAGATACAACAATTACAGTAATTTGTTGAACTTTCGAAAGGAGAGAACAGAACTGAGACCACCAGAGGTGGGAATGGGGGTGGGGAAGGAAGGTTAGTGAGAAATGGGTAAAGGGCCACTGAAAATGATTACATTGTGTAATGTTGAACATACTAATTGTCCTGATTTGAGCATCACATAATGCACACAGGTACAGTGACATTCAATGCTGTACCCCATAGACAGGTACAATCAATTATGTTTCAATAAAATAAATTAATTTAAAAAAATAAAGCATACATCTCACCTTTTGCCTATTTTAGGCTTGGGAACTGAAACTCAACCCCTCTTTTTGATTACAGAGAAAAGAGACAATCTCTTTTTGTTATATAACCCCCCCCCCCAGGTTACATCATGTTTCAGGGGGTGGAGTAGAGAGCAGGGTGGAGACCTCCCGTGTGCTGGGTTTCACCACTCTTGGAGAGGCCTGGTATAGGAAACTAATTTTAGACCTCTTTTACTAGTCATTGTTCTCCCATTAAGCAGCTTCAAAAAAATGCCTTACACAGTCTTGATTCAGACTTTTACAAGGTGTTGGTACATTTTTTCAGAATACAATTGGAGAAATAAATTTGGCTTGCCCGTAATATTACAGGCCAGAGTCTAATACTAATATTAGACTCTTGGCATACTAATTTGTATAAACTCCATCTGCCCTGGTTGCCATTTGGATGTCTACCTGCCCACCACACTCACACTTCTCCATGGATCAAGAGGGAAAAATAAAATCTAAAGTATTTACCAATTATCTCTTTCCTATAGAAAATGTGCATAGAATTCCCTGGAGAAAAAGAAATGAACTACTAACACGTTAAAAACATGAAGCTAGACTTTCCTTACTTTTCCCCTGGAAACACAAGGGACTCCTTCATGTGCTAATTTACTAGCATGCCAGGTCTGTGTCTGTGTGTACACTGAGTCTCACTGCACTCTCAGAGGGAGTCTCCAGCTGAACCGGTTTTTGACAAGTCATTTTAAGGGGATATTGGAGGCCAGGAGAGTAACCTTCACAGATATCTTCAAATGGAGACTATAATTCCCAGTGGTGCTTGGAGGATAGGCTGGCAGTTTCAGTCCCCTTACAGATGCTTTGACGGTCGCCCAACACTATTCACTTTTACCCCATGACTATACTTATTATTAATACCAACTATATTGGATAGCAATAATAACCTATACTAGTCTACAAAACACTCACATTAAAAAAAAATTCTATTTAATTCCTTGACGACTCTAGGAACTGGAAATGATCATTACCTTCCTTTCATAGATGGGGAAACCTAGGTCCAGAGAGGTTGAAATTGTGATATTCCCAATGAGCAATTTTACCAGTGTTACTGGCATGTCAGAAAAAGAGCTAGACTAAGACCCAGGTCTTCTGACTATGGACCTTGCTTTCTTGATCATATTTCATCTGTTAGGCAGAGATGGAAAGACACTTTTTAGGTATATTTACTTGAAGGAAACCTAATCCAAGTTTACAGAAAGGATGTTATTATTTACTTAACAAAAAGATTCACAACAAAGTTCTTTAAACTATCAGGATCTCCAGCGTACTTAAAATATGACCTAATTTACAAGCCACTATTCAAATCACTTTAGAAATACAACTCCAGCATGAAGATTTGTTCACACAAGGGGGCTGAAAGTTAGGGAAAGAAGACACTTTGTTTCCTTTAATGGCAAAAAAACCAGGCAGATCTCAAGATAACCTTTGGGTGGCGCCATTTGACCAATCCCCTTCTTGTAAGGGTGTGGTCTATGTTCAAGACAAAAAATATGTAATTATCCAGATGCTGAGAACTTAAATACCCCAGGGAGTTGTTTATCTTGTTTTAGGAATGATGGGAAAATTCAGTAGGGATTTGAGCCTTTCTATTGTTGCTCTTGCTAATGCCACCTTTTGAATGCTGATGAAAGAAAGCATTTCAATTGCTCAAGTTGAATTGGATCAGAGAAGACATTTAAAAAATCAGGCAAAATCATTCCGTTAACGGGATTAGTCCAGAGGTTGATGACTAAAGAAAACAGAGAAAAACTGTAAGGAAAAACCAAGAGAACTTTCATTAAAGTAAGCCCATCTTATTAAAAGCTCAACCTGTGGTCTCGTGCACACAGTCACATCGGTGAAATTGGCAGCTTGTAGGGTATGATTAAAGCTATGCCTATACAATAGCAAAATCCCAGGTTGAAAAGTGAAAAGATTCAATTAATAAAGTTTTGTTTTTCTCCTAAAAGATGTTAACAACTGGTTTTGTAGCATTTTCCTTATTAAACTGACTGAACCAACCAGTTGTTCTAGTATCACGGGGATATGGTCCATGAAATCTTTTTGAAGGTTGTTTCTCCTTGCTTTTAAATGTTCGCTTGTAGATTATTATTTTTTTTTTTCTTCTCCGCCTTTACCTGGAATTCTACAATAATCCCCAGGACTTCTGAAAACACCATCCAAAGGTTTCTGTGGATTTCAAGGCAGCTTAATTGAACACACCCCAAGTGGCCTGAAATAAATAACTTCATTCAATGATTATCACAATTTCTTCGTTTCCCAATTTTTGCTTAAACTGATCCCATCTGTGCATTTGAGGATCAATGTGGGTGGGAAATCCAATTACATCGATATTTTATTTTCAGAAAAATAGCAGGCAGGAGGGTCCATAGAGACCTGTTACATTTTCAGAGTTCAGTACAATTGAGCGCTGTTAAATAAACCACTGGCGTATAATCAACTGCCATTTATTTTAGTGTGGAACGATCTGTTACAATAGACAGAAAGCATTCAATACCATCGACAAACAGATAGTTCATAGCCTTAAATTAGTTAGCCTATTTTTGTAATGAATAGAGATTTAATTCACGTTTCTTCATCCTGGGAACATGAAACAAAATTATATCATACAGTGAATAACGGTTTGAAAAATTTTAATTTAGTTTGGCACCGTGGGTTCTCCTAATTATTGCTGACTCTTCACACAGCAGAGACAGTGACCCTGAGCCCAGGGGCAAAACAGCTGCTTCTCACCTGCAGACTCATTATCGAACTAATTATTCTTCAAATAATTTTATAATATTCACGATGAACCTAATTCCAGACCTACAAATACAGGTTTAAGTCGCTTGTGGTATGCTCTTCTATTCATTCCTGCACCCCACTTCCCACCCAATGTTGGAGATCTTGTAGGTCCCCTCTACTCAGGAGGGACATTTCCTGTGTGTTCGATCTTGGATATGAATAAATGCCCCTCACCCATGTTTCCAAACCCAGTGTGGTCCAGTTTTGCTTGTGGCTTAAAGATTGTTTATTAAAACTTTGAATCAGCTGTCAACATTTGGAAATTGCAGATTTTACATAAGAATCTGGATTCCAGATTTTTCTTCGAAATTGGACTGTCTGGCAATGCTGAAACCCCTTTTCCAGGAGATAACAATTGGCTAGAGCTGAGTACCCAGTGTTCTTTTCAGAAAGGGCATGCCCTTGCCCGTCTCCACAGCCAACTCGGGAGCTAGCTGTCCATTGCTGATCATCATTTTATACCTTTCTCCACTTATCTTATTTCTCCTGCCTGGTTCTAAGATTTTTAAAGCATTTCACGGGCTCTGGGCATTCTTAAGAGGTCTCTTTCCACATCATATTAAATATATTTAATTCCCATCCCACACTAAATATGGAATTTTTTTTTGGAGGGGGGGACCATAAAGGGCTTAGTAAAGATTTTATAATTTTACTTTTAAAAACTATTTCAATTTTTACATGTTTTGTATTTTGTTTTATATATATATATATATGTTTTTAGTTTTTATACAATTATCATAAGCCATTAAAAAGCGTAGAGGCACAAGATACTGTGTCTGTAATGCTTAAGGAATCAAGTGATTCCCTGGATCCCCACGGGCATTTGAAGTTGGAGCCTCTGGCTAGGTTCAAATTGAGATTTCAAAGAGATTATAGGAGACTGTGCAGTGCCCCAAGAAATGAAGGAGGCAGAAGTCCACTGACACTGGGGCAGGAGGAAGGGTGTGGCTTACCTGATCTTTTTGAGTTTTTGAATTTTGAGGTTCACTTAAATGAGAGTGAACCTGGGCCTTGACTTTTCACCACTTCCTAGCTTGATCTGGAGCAGGGTGGAGGTGTGGTGGAGGGATGATTTTGGGTACAAGAGACATTTTAAGACCTTGTTGTCTCTGGGCACATTCACTTTTGGAATTAACAATTTAATTAATTTATTTTTAGTTGCAGTTGACTAGTTTACTAAATTTTACACTGTAGACTTTTAATTGAAACATGCCTTTATTTTGGATTTTACAGCTTTCTTTTTTTGTATTCTGGGGCCAATGCATTTATTTTCTTCAGTGTCTCATCTCTTTAATTTGTCCTTAACATTCTCTTAGGCCTGAGGCATGTGCTTTTGCTGAATTACGGAGACAGAGCCTCCTCTGTAAACAGGCCCAGTGTCTCTGAGGCCTATAAGATTTCTAGGTTGATGGTCAATGCTCCACTCTGAGTTTCTATGGCTCAGCTTCTCTTGCTAGGTTTTAGCTGAGGATACCCAGGGAGAGCTCTTTTTAATCTGCCTCTCTTAAAGGTCTGAGACCCAAGGCCATGAGAGCATTGTAGACCCCTTGACGGGACAAGGGGGAAATTTAGCACAAGAGAAATGGCTTCCCTGTATGTTTCATTCCTTACAGCACCATCTCTCTCAGTGTCATATATAGTACAGTCATAGGTAGAGTCACTTGAGCAGCTTATTAAAAAGGCAATTCCCAGCTCCACTCTGTACTTACTGAAGCTTTAAGCCAGGAAGGAAGTTAGAGTGCCTAGTGCCTTTTAACTTGATGGAAAAAACAATAACAACAAAACCCTTCGTTTTCTCTAATATTTATTTGAAATATAGCATTTTATTCAATTACGATTATAGGTAGCAAACCACAGTGGTATTAACAACGCCTGTGACTTGCCAGTGGTGGAAAACACAGAAAGTTTCACATCACAATATGGTGTTTGTGAGTATCTGAAAATGTCTTTTCTGCTTCTCATTACTTCAAAATTGTGATAGTTATGAGACCAACTAGATCTCACAACTGAATATGGTAATAAAGAAGCTCACACATTGTTTTATCACCTATTTCTTTAATATTTTGATGACTGCATTCAAATATGGTTTTATTTTTTGGAATTCTATGTATTTTATTTTAGACATTTAAAAGCATTATTCTGAGAAGGTGGCTGTAGGCTATATGAAACTGGCACAGAGATTGATGTCACAGCAAAGTTAGGTAGCCCGGACTGGAGCTGAGACCTGGCTGAGGAGCAGACCCACCCTTCAGTGACCAGGAAGAAGAAGATGCCAGGCTGAAGGAGGAGCTGGAGCAGAAGCCCCTATTGTGAAAGGACCTGGGGATTTTAAGAAAGAATCTGGTGATGTTAGTGAGTAGAGAGTGTGGGAAAAGTGGAAGTAGATGGGGTTGGCGAGTGGACAGGGGCCAGGGCAGGAGTGTGAATCTTACTCTATGTGATTGAAGGTAATTGGAGGGTTTCAGCAGGGAAGTTATATGATTATGGCTGTGGAGTAGAAAGTGGATTTGACAGAGTGTGTTTTTAAGTGCAAAACCCCCACAAAATTCTAGGCATAAATGGAATTACAAAAGATAATGATATTAGAATACAGTTATCAAAACATATTTTAAGTAAAATATAAAATATAATAATATGTAATTATAAATAAAATATGTGATTTATTAACACGTTAAATAAGATCTAGTGATATATATATGTATATATATGACAATTACTATGATGTAGCTAGAATAGAAGCAGAAAATAGAAAACAACGTCGGAAGACTCACTTCAAAACTTACTACAAAGTTACAGTAGATAAGACAGTGTGGTACTGGCATAAGAACACACATATAGATTCATGAATAGAATTTAGAGTCCAGAAACAAGCTTTTACATTTATCATCAACTAATTTTCAATAAGGGTACCAAACAGTTTAATGGGGAAATAATAGTCATTTAAACAACTGGTGCTGGGATAACTGGATATCCATATGTAAGAGAATACCGTACATAAAAATTCCTCATACCATACCCAAAAATTAACTCAAAATGAATCTCTAACCTAAACAGAAGAACTAAGACTATAAAACTCTTAGATGAAAGCATAAAGCATAGTAATATGTCTTCAAGACTTTGAGTTAGGAAATTATTTCTTAGATATAACACCAAAAGCACCGGAGAAAAAGAAAAAATGGATAAATTAGACTTTATCAAAACTAAACACTTTTCTGCTGGAAACGATACCATCAAGAAAGTGAAAAGGCAACCTGCAGAATGGAAGAAAATATTTGCAAATCATATATCTGATAAGGGATGAGCATCCAAAATGTAGACAAAACTCTTACAACTCAATATCAGACAAACAACCCAATTAAAAAATGGGCAAAGGATCTGAACAGATATTTTTCCAAAGAAGATGTGCAAATAACCAATGAATACATGAAAAAAATGCTCAACATTAGCCATTAGGAAAATGCAAATCAAAATCACAATAAGATACCACTTCACACCCACTAGGATGGTTATGATCAGAATGAAAGACAATGACAAGTGTCAGCAAGAACGTGGAGAAATTGGAACCATTGTGCATTGCTGGTTGGGAATGTAAATTGGTGCTGCCGCTTTGGAAAAATAGTTTGGTGTTCCTCAAAACATTCAACGTAGACTTGCCATATGACCTAGCAATTCCACTCTAGGTATCTACTGAAGATACGTGAAAACATATGTCTACAAAAACCTGTACACAGATGTTCATAGCACTATTATTCATAATAGCCCAAAAGTGGAAACAACCTAAATGCTTATCAGCTTGTGATTAGATAAATATAATGTGGCACAGCCATGCAATGGAATGCCATTGGACAATAAAAACGAATAAAGTACTGATCCACACTACAACTTGGATGAACCTCAATACATTATGCTGTGTTAAAGAGTTTGGTCACAAAAGACCACACATTGTATGATTTCATATGTAGGCCAAGACAGAAAGTAGGATAGCGGTTACCTTGGACTTGGGCTGGGGGCAGTTATGGACATGAAGGGAAGAGAATGTATTTGGGGCCACTGTGTGTAGATGGTAGAGCTTATAAGCTTTGCTGATAAGAGTGAATGGGGTTGGAGCAGAATGAGAAATCTTGGAGGCAAAGCAGGCGTGGTTCTCCTCACGTGGTCCTGGCTACACATTCATCATACTACAGCTGGGTGGTCTATGAAAACGTAAAACTGAGCTATTTGGGCTCTAGCTGGCTGGCTCTGACATGGGAAACTTACGAGATCAAAATAGTTACATGCATGATGCTTGATGTAGTATCTACTTTGCTGGAAAACAAAGGGAAGTGTCCAGAATTCAGTTAAGAATGAGGTCTCTGAATTTTCTCTTCAATTCTGGAAAAGTTGGCTATTGAACAGTACTAACCACTTTAGTCCCAAACATTCCTATATAGGTCAAAATCATCTTTCTTCCTCATAAGCATTTCCTCTGAGTGTTGAGAAACTGCTTTCAAGTTTAAAGGAGCTTTTTAGTGGTATCATCTCTTTTAAAACTGGATCAGAAGGTGAATGTTCTGGAGGGACTAAAATCACCTGGGTAACCATTATAAAAGATGCATACACATTTAAAGACCATAGCACTACCGAGATATGAAACTTTCAGTGTAAATTCAGCCCAAGCTGAGAATATTTATTTTTCCCCCAGGTTTTCCTGATGAGAAATAAGAACAGATATTTGGAGAGGAGGAAATTTCATATCCAAAGGGATTTTTTTCATCAGAATCCAGCTCAAACATTATTACCATGAGACTTGTGAAATGCATGGCCACCCTGAAAGAAGATGCCGCTTTGCTAAAAGTGACAAATTGCCACCCAGCATCCCCGTTTCATTTCAGAAAACTTACGGGCACTGTGCATAGCCAAGGGACCTGCAGACAAAGCAAACTGCAGGTTTATATAAAAGAAAGTAAAGCTGCCTGGGCTACTGAAGTCTTTTTATTCCCAAGGCCGTGAGCCACCGGCAAAGCATGACAGTACAATCCCTTTGAAGATGGACTGTCACCTGGACAGAATGCACTATTTGAATCAGTACATGTACCTTCAGACTCACAAGAGCATAGGTTAGAAAGGAAGAAGATAAGCACAGCCCCCCATATAGACTAGGATGCCCAGCCACTAATTAACTACAGCAGTATAACCTGATGCTTATGAGCACTAGCTCTTTGACCAGACTCTCTAGGTTTAAATCCCAAGTTCTCTGCTTATAATCTGTATGTCATAAAGCAAATTACATAACTGTTCTGTGCTTTAGATTCCACATCTTACAATGCAGACAATAGTATCTACCTCATAGGGTTTCTTTCAGGATTGAATGAGCTCATGTATGTAAAATGCTTAAAGCAGTGTCTCAGCACAGAGTATGTGCTCAATAAAAATAACTATTGTCATTTATCGAATGCCTCTTATGTACCAGGGAATTTACTAGATGCTAGGATGCAGTAGTAAACAAAATAGAAAAGGTCCCTGTACTTACAGAGCTTACAGTCAATCAGAGTCTTATTTACATGGATATCCTCATGGCATGTGAGATCTAGTAGCAAGAGATGCTGTTCTGGAACTGTCCCAACCTCCACTTTCCCTATGATGATAGGGAGTTTATTTGTGACAAAGATGTGGAGTCTGAATGCATGTACATAAAAGTCAAAAAGAGATTCTGAAATGTGAGCAGAATCGTGGCTGCCTGCTTGAATCACGCTTACTGATGGGAGTCATTAGGGGTGGAAATAAGTCTGTAAATCACTGGCTTTAACCTGAGAGGTGCTGATTGTGCCAGGATCTTTGTTCCTGGTGTGGGAGTGGCTGTCCTAGAAAAGGGAAGGAGGGAGATGAGAGGCAGGTTTTCCAAAGGGAATTACAGGCATGAGGGCATTGGGTTTTCTGTCTCCTCTCAGAGTTCCTTTGTTTCTTTTTCTTTTAACCCCTACTGGGACTGGGGAATAAGCATCATATGCACTGTTAATATTTTGTCAGGAGAGGGGAGGAGTATTTGCGAGAGGGAGGTTTAGTGATCTGGAAAACCAGGAAGACCTAAGTCTGTACCTCTAAAGGGCTGAGTTACTACGAAGGGAGATGAATCCATCACCACCCTTCCAGGGTGGAGTCTGGAGGGACAGTTTCCATGATCCTGACCAATAGCCTCTGCTGGAAGGACTGAAAGGCCACTCAATATAAAAAGTAAGTATTTTCTCTCATCCTCTAGACTCCACATACATTCTTCATCAAATACTGGTGTGATAACTTTCTTTGGGATAATATCCTCTATCTTTACACCCCTGTTATGTTGGGAAATAATGGAAAGATTACAGAACCTTAGAATTGAAATCCTCATTGAGATTGTACAGATTCCAGCCTCCTATCTTCTGCCAATCCCAATTCAGAGAAGTTGAGTCAGTTACCTATGATGGTTTTCAACTCCTCAAGGAACTAGAATCTGCCTTGAGAGAAGTAGTAAAAACACACAAAAAGACCTCAAAGCAAGTCCATGCCTGGTATAGGCTACACATCAGTTCTGAAGTAGCTCAGTGCGGTGTGCATTGGCTGAGTCCAGCTGGAAGCCAGAAAGCAGACTCCCTGTGATGCAAAGCTGAGCAGCGGAAGGGTGGTGAAAGGATCTGAGGATGGACAGGCTGTGAGACCACACCATTCTGGAAATAAGTGAAAGACAGGAAGGAGAGCTACCTAAAGTACTATGTGTAATAATGTATTCCTTCAGTAAGTAGTGAGTGCATTTGTTCATGACTTTTTTTTTGGCTGTGACGTCCTTGTAAAATGATGGTGACTTGCAGACCACATCTCCTTGAATGTGATGGACGTGCCCAGGGTTATTAGTCATTAGCAATGCACACATCTTTCCATTCCCACACAAGAAGAGCATTGGGATTCATAGGAGTGAGAGTAGCATTTTTACAAGAGCAAGAAAAGAGAAAATCACTGCAGATAGATTACGTATGATAGAGACAAGTTTCATAACCAACCCAACCGTCCCTGTTTACTTTCATGAAGGGGCTCAGAACTGCGAGGCGTGGTTAGAAGACTCTTCATGTATAAATGGACCAAGGTGATGTCTGCAAATGAGAGTGAAAAATTGAAGAAAGAGTCTGGAGATTTCATGTGAAAAGGACTTTTACCTCAACTATTTAGGTATCTCAGCTTAAAGGATTTTTAAAATGGAATTAAATTATTTGGACAATTGCTTTAAATATAAATTTCAACTTGTCTGTATAGACATCTTCTATGTCATACTGCAGAGATAAAAAATTTTGTGAGAACGAAATGTTATGCAGACCCTACATTCTATGAATGGTTCAACCTACACAAGTGCATTATGTTATTCTTTGATTTTGATGTGTCCTGGCACTGTTCTTTTTTTTTTTTAAATATTAAAACTAGTTTTTAAAAAAATATAGAATAATCTGTTTTATTGTTTGTTGGGTGGTCCTCCTATTTTTGGTTAATCTGTGCTGTACAAGTTCTGCAATAATTATTTTAAAAGTTAAATCTTTGCAAATTTTCAGATTGTGAACAATATCCATCCCTATTGAGAATTGGTGCTTATCTTTTTACAATTTAGGGAGAAAGTATAAAAGTAACAGAATCTTGCTTACACTGATGATTATTTAATCACGTGGATGCTGAGTACATAAAATGTCTCCTATTGCTAAAAGCCCTGTTTAGTGTTTAAAAATACATAGATTCAAGAGTGCTCTATCTTATCTTCAGCATGCCACTTATTGGAGCCTAAATAATCTTTATTTATTTGTTTACATGTTTACTGCCCTTCTCCAGCCCCAGGAATGAGGGAGGTGTCTTGTGTCTTGTTCTCTACCCTGTCCCTAGTGTCTAGAACAGCTTCTGGCACACACAAGTAGCTAAATCAATATTTGTCGACTGACTCCTTTTTGCATTACTTGGGAATGAAGTTTGCGTGAGATGAAGAAGTGATTGACCTTGCTGGCAAACACTTTCCTGGGAAGATGTTGTCTAGACCTTGCTCCACTCCACCAAGCTGGGCCAGCCTTTGAACGACCACTTAAGTGTGCAGGCACTAAAAGAAGAGGGAGCTTGTTAATTGCAAGCTGTTTTTCAGTGTTGCTGAAAGGTCACCACTATCAATTATGACATATATTTGAGGAGAAGGAAGTCCTGTCTATATGGCAATATATTCCACGGTGTCTAATTTGTTTGCTGTGATAAGGCCAGGCCCAGTTATTGATGAATCAATCACCCATGTCGTCTACGCAGATGACACCCCCTAAGTCTCCCTCTCAGGATAATGGTGTTGCATACAGAGATTGGTGCTGCGCCATATATTATTAAACTCCATAAACATGTTGAACATTAATTGCTACTGCTGTGCAGGAAAACATTTTTTTTCCCCTCTTTGTGGTGGAGAGTTAAGTAATTTATACAGAATGACTCAAGCCGTGTCTCTAGGCAGCCGGTGAAACGTTGCTAAATCAATCCATATGGCTGGTCTCTGTGAGAGAATCAATTGTACGACCTGCATGGGTGAGTGATACGGGGCATCTCAGCCGTGCTAACTTCTTTCTTGCTGTAACTGGACTAGCCCTCGAGGTAATAGCTCTATATACTGCATGAGGATAAAAGCAGAAACAATTACAGGGTCAATTTAAACAAAAAATAAATGCTCATCTCAATTAATCCAATTGAGTAGAATTTTTCCTTGATTTTCTTTTCTGTGTGTGTTCTACCTCCTGTATCCAAATAATGGTCTTAACGCTCCAGTTCACTTTTCTGGCACAAACAGCTCGGTTCAGAGGAATAAACAGCTTCAACTAAAGGCAGGAGAGGGGACCTGGGGCCAGGCCTGGGACAGGGGGCTTGAGTTTTTAGCTCCCTGGAGAACCAGCATATAAGGTTGGTACCGCCCTTTCATGACTTACTTTCTGGGTCCTACAGCCTTGCTTTAACTCTATATTTTCAGCTTAGCCTTACAAATAATTTATTACTTTTAAAATTGTTTTAAAAAGCAACCTTTGAAGTGCACAATCAAGGACAGCAGTTGCTGTCTCTCCCTCTCTGCCCCTGGTTACCCCCTGGCTTTGCTTCTGCCTTGATTTGATTGTCACGTATTGGGGAATAATAACCCTCCCTTAATCATAAGGGCTCAGCTATGTTTTTAAACAAAATGTTGCATCTTAAATGGTGGATTCAGAGTGTAGTTTTCCCTGTGCATGCACAAATGATATTTATGTAGAGTTGTAGACCAAGGAATAATCTGATTCACATAGATTTATCAAAATTTGGCTACTCTCCCTTTTCAGCAGAAGCTTAGTTAGACAGTATCTTAAATTTTCGTTAATGGGCAGTGTAGAAAATGGATTATATAGAATGCAATTCAGGCTCAAGCCACATGCATTCATTTTTCAGTCCTTCAATTTGCATCAGCAAGCATGAATTGGAAAACCAGGATGACCCAAGTTTTGACTGTGCCTTGCAGAGGGCACTTGTTTTTCTCTGAATTTCTTCATCTAACCCTTGTACTGATATCATTCCATCTCTATTAAAGGATAGGGAGAGGAGAGGAGGCTTCCTTTCACCATTTTATCTGATTCTGTTTGTGTAGACAACTGCATATAGAGGTGGTCATGTGACCAAGACCACAGTAGTTCTAGTACCCCATCCTCTTGGTTACGGTGATTGTCCCAGGGATGGGTGTGAGACTCGAACCAAGTCAAAGAGATTTTTTTCAATGAAATTTTTATATGGATACACTCTCTTTCCTTTCGTGTTGCTAGCTGAGATTTTATAAGCATGGAGTTGTCTAACTGGTCATTTCCCAGAACCCTCTGGGCCCATCCTCATTCCTGGAGGACGTGGGGTAAGAAGGAGAGAATGAAGGCAACACACAAAGAGAAGCAGTGGGCTGGGGTCAGGCTGTGTGTGGGGGGAGAGCAAGTGAGAGCAAGGTAATAGAAATATTTAGGTGCCCATATTCCGTTGTTCCTTGAGGCCAACTCCTCCTCTGGATTCTCCTGTTGTGTGTGCCCCTTACATTTCAGCTTAGTTTTGAATTAGTTTTCTGTCCTTGCAGACAGACGGGTTCAGACTAATACATACATCAGATATAAAGCATCAATTACTTTTTTGCTAATGGAATACCAAAATATCTCAGATGCTTGGGAGAGCCAGAGTTTCAGAGTAGATAGAATGGCTTTGAGGTTTAACTTATCTGAAGAGGAAGTGGCAGGAAGTTGCATTTACAAATCAAACTCAGACACAAGTAACTTTTATTTCAACCAACACCCTAGCATTTTTGTCATGCCGTTAATTTTTTAAGACTTGACTTTTTTCCTTCATTTCCTTTCTGTTTCTTTCTATGTATATCAGTCAACAGTTGCTTCTTTCTCTTCTTACTCATGTCTCTCATTTTTATATCTCACCTTTTGAGATATAGTCATATTTGCGTGAATGGTAATTATTAGCAAACCATGCTGACCTTTGAGATACTGGGCAAAGAGCAGGGGAAAATATATCTCCCCTAACTCTCCAGGAATGCAGCGAACTAGTCAGCCATGAGCATTTGATAATTTCATGGTCAGAATTTTTGTTTTGTTCCCCAAATCTCTGACTTCTACAATTTATGACTAGGCTTTGGAAAAATCAGCTACCTTCTCTGCAGAAGGCTTCAGGTCTGATATTAGGTTTGTAATGTGGCCTTGGAAATGTGAACCAAGTCTAGGAGAACTCAGGAGGAGGTGGATAGATTCTCTGTGTTCTACCCCTAAGACTCTCCTATTATCTTTCAGATGGTTCAAGGTTCTGCTCTGCTGTGTGTTGGCTCATTTTTTTTTTTTTTTTTTGGATATGTGACCATTTTTGATAGCTATTGAGGAGATGCAGAGGAGAGAGCCCTCTGAAGTGATTTGAGGGCTGAGGTCTTCCATTTATCACCTTTATTGCCAAAAGTGCAACTTTGTTTTAACATTTACTGGGGGGGGGAGGGGGGGAAGATGGCAGAGGGTGGAAAGAGAGCTGGACTCCAAGTCAGAGAGCCTGTGATGGGGGTCCCAGCTTTGCTCAACCAGCTCTAATGCCCTGAGCATCTTACTTACATTTTCCAACCCTCAGATCAAGCACTTGTGAAATGAAGAAGATGGTAGTACTTGCTTCATGGACTTGCAGTGTGAATCAAAATAAAAATTAGGTAATAAAGGCAAAAGTACTCCGTAGATGGGAATGCGTGGCTCCAATACAAGGCGGTGTTCTTGTGAAGATGCCATACTTTAGAAATAGAACCTATAGGAGTGCAACACAAAATAAAAATTAACTCTGCTGGGTGGAATACTTATTTTTTGGGAAAAAAAAATTTTTTTTAAGTAGGAACTAGCAGTTTGAGGAGGTAGGAGATGCTGTGGTCATAATCTTTGTAAAGTTTTAAAATGAAAAACTTTTATGTCTATATTTTATGTCTATACTGGTGGGACAGATAAAATCTATGAAATGAGTCAGCAAGTGCATTCATTGTGAGTAAGAAGGTAATTATTCTGCTTAAAAATTGTTAGTATGTATTTACTAGTCTCATGCATTCAGAATTATTAATTCAGATTGCATAATTTCAGAAAACTTAATGTTGACATGTAGCCACCTGCAGTTCTATTGGTTACTGTGGTTGTGCTTAAAAGTTTCCCCACAGGAGAAGTTAGGTTTTCCTCTTTGCAGCATGTGGACCTTTACATCATGTGCACAAACATACCTACTCCCCTCAAGGTGCAAGTAACTGGAGTGTTGAGGTTTCTGTGACATTAGTTACGGTCATTATGAATCATCTCAGAATTTGCATACAGTGGAGGTAGATTTTGCCCACACCAGGAAGACTGCCACTCCCCTGGCCAGCAGGTCAGATAGTACAGTCCCTCCAGGCCCTATAACTAGCCAACTCCAAACCCCTAGGGACAATGAGACTAGGAAAGGGTCATAATGCACAGTGTGCAGATTCAAAATTTCACAGAGAAATGCTATCCCTTGCTGATGCATCACAGAACTGCTCACAGTCCTACTGATGCATCACAGAACTGCTCACAGTCACGGACACACGACGAAATGCCCACTGTGAGACACTAGGGTTCTCTTCCTGTTTTCATGGATGACTTTGAAAAATAGCTACAGAACAGCTAATTAAAAAACTAAATAAAGTCTTTATGCCTGAAGTGTTCCGAAAACAAAAATCATGTCATTTTTACACAGCTTCCTTTCCAGATAAGCCAAAGGCCAAGAGATAACTCCCTGAGAGCAGATTATAAGGGGAAGTCTGAGGACATTTTAGAAATAGAATTTACCAATTTATTCACATGTATAAAAGATGATTCTATCAACACAAGGAGGCCTGGGCTCTCATTAATGCAGAAAGTTTTAACTAGCCAATTACTGAGAAATCTGTAGAATTATTTGGCAAAAATAAGCAGGTAAATAGCAGGGTAGGTAATAGTAAATAATTAAATGTGCACCACAACACAAGACTTCTTTCAGTACTTCCCGAGAAAGGAAAACAGCAGAGCAGATGTACAATCCACTTGCTGAGTCTGGTTAAGAAGGAAAAAGCAAGAGAATTCCACAGAAGGCAAATGCTCCCATTGCAAATTGTTTTGTTTTCTTAGCATCTAATTCCCATTAAGGCCACCTAGGCTTAAAACATAGGCTTATCAGCTCCTTGGGGGATAAAAGGGAAGGAAGAAGAAGCAGCAGGAAGAAGAGCTAGAGAGGGTGGTAGTGAAAGGAGAGGAAGAAAGAAGAAAAGAGAAATACTGGGGACAAGGTGGGAGAGGGAGTAAAAGAGAGAAATGCAGGAGCCTAAGGGAGCAAGATGGGGCACCACCTGCAGAGGACCCCAGAGAGGACCCCAGAGAGGACTGCGTTCCAGCCCAAGGTCAAATGCAAAATGTTCTCTGTGGGGCTGGAACTGGTTGAGAATTTAATGTCTAAGTGGGTTTAGCATGCTTTCTTCCAGAGCCTATGTCTTCCTCTTAAGCTTCCTCCAGGAGCCCAGGTCTCGGGCAGAAACACATGAACTTTGCTCAGATTGTTTCACACTCCTTCAGAATGCTTTTGCTCAGGGAGAAGCTCCCCTTTCTGATGGCTGTAGATGGAGAGGCTCTGACGGGCAGGGCTCTCTGATGAGTTTAGCCTGCCTTGGATGAGTCCCTTCAGAACGTGTTCGGTGCATAAGAAAACAGAAGCTCTAGATTACAGGTCTGAGCCAACAGAGATCTAGGGTAGAAGCAAATATACCGTTTTAATCCTGAAGATCTTGTTGAATAAAGCACATTGGACGCAGAGCCTAAAGTGCAGGCTCCAGTCAGTTTCTTCATCTATTTCACAGGATAAAATAGACTAAGTGAGATAAATGTACTCAAAAATACTGTAAAAGGGCAGTGCTTCAGAAAGACAAGTTATTATTGTTGCTATTTTGTATAGAAGACATTGTGCTTCTGTTTTCAAATCAGGGCATGTTTCATCTGGTTTGATTACCTGACATTTGGCCGAATAAACAGACTCCTACAAACCATTCACAGGAAACAGGGAAGCTCCAGTCCTCGCTCTCTTATTCTGCTAATATGGGATATCAGGACTCAAAAATGGCAGGTGTATTCATGTGATCCTAACTGAAGAAACTGACTTTCAAGTGTGGGAACTGAGGGACAGAGAGATTAAGTGACCTGCCACGCTAAGACTTCTCGCAGGTCTCCTGACTCTCTGCCAAGTGTCCCTTACACTGTACTTTTGTGCTGCTCCAGAGTGATGCTCGGGTGCACATGACTATGCACTTTGCACCTTCTCTCCCTGCACAACATCTCCGCTCTCTCATGGTGTCCAGACAGGACACAAATGAAGTGGTTGTTATGAACCACTTACTATTCTCCAAGAGGACATGCTGTGAAAAAACAAGTTTCTAACGGATTTGGGAAAATGAGTTGAGCTCAAATCTACATGAACCCAAGGAGTTAATCAAGGTCCAGCCAGAAGGCTTGTTTTGAGGTCATTGACAATATCCACAGACAGGTGACTGCCAGGAGTCCAGAGTGATGATGGTGCTGTGTGGCCAGTTTTGTGCCCAAGGGAGATGGAAAATTTCCTAGAGTCATGTAACCAGGGATCTGAAGGAATGTTCCATGAGGAGATGGGAAACCTGTCCAGAACTTTAATCAAGGTCCAGAAATAAAGGCCGGACCAGCTTGGAGCAGTGGCAGCTGTCTTGAGACCTACAGTATTCAAACTTCCAGGTAGAGGGTGGAAGGAAAGCGCCAGTGGAGGCCCAACACCCCTTGAAACTTTTTCATCTGCAGGTTTCTCACAGCTCCCCCCAACACAAAGCTTCTGGAAGGTGCTCAAGAACCACAAAGGTAAGAACAGTGTGGCCACTCGCTGGACAGACAACTAACAGCTACTCCCCAGCCTGGCCTATGTTCTTCCTTCCAGAGGTAGCTTTTCCAGACAGAGCCATGTTTTAGTTGGGTGAGGAAGAACACACCCTGCCGGTTGCATTTAAAAAGACCTGGGAAATCAGAAATAGGGAAAGAGTTTCCTCTATGGAAACCATCACAGCATTTCATTGACAGATTGCCTACGGGGACTAAGATTCCTGTGCAATCACAGTGTTTTTGAAGATTACCCATTGTCACTCACATGGCAGGCAGGGATTTTTTAGTCTCCTGCTGCTTTCTGTGTGCTGTGTCTGCCCTCCCTCTTACCCATCAGGCTCTGCTCTGCAGAGGAACGTATACTTGCTACCAGTCATCTTGGTCTGTGGGACACTGACCAGCAACCAAATATGGTCAATTCTGTTTCTATGGGCCACAGAATCTGGACCCACAACATGTCCTCTGGCCTCAGGATGCCAGCTTGGCCCTTCCCTGGCATTCTTCTTGTGTGCTCCCCCTAGTTATTGAGTCTATGTTGCTCCCCACTCAGTGCAGGCAAGTTCTCAGAGACGAGCTCCTCACTGTACACTTGCTGGCTCTCCTGCCATTGCATGTGCTCAGCTTCCCTCTTCTTGGAGAAAACATTGATGTTCACCAGAAATAAGAAGTCCTCCTGCTTCTTGGGGGGTTCTCCCATTCCAAGGTGTGTTTATAACTAGCTGAAGGTCCAGAACATGAGAGGGCTACTTCCTAACAATCCCATAACTACCCATGAATAGTCTGAGAGCTGAAACAGACAGACTAGGACCCATGCTCTCCTGTGTGTAGTCTCACCCTGGACATCCACATTGTTGGAAAAATAGAATAATTTAATCAGGCCCTTTCGCCTTGGGTCTGGTTGGGGGTGGTGTGGTGCATTCTTTGTAAATGAGTTGTGTGTGGGTGGAGTGAGTGTGCATGGGCAGCACTGCCACCTTGGCTGGTGTGGACTGCCTCGGGCATCTACCTGCGTGGCCATGCTCTTCAACCTATGGCTCTAAGGACCTTTTGGCTGGTTACCTAGCTCATAGACCTGCGTGCGAGGGGTCTGAGGACCCAGCCTGGCATGAGAAGGGTTTGTGACCCAGTCTGGACAATGGGCTTGAGGGGTCTGTGAGCTCCATACCCAGCCCTAGCCTGACACACATCCTGCTCTCTTTCCGTCCAGGTGAGTAGTTTGCTTGGAACTCTGCCTGGGGGCTGTCTTGCTCTCACTTCTTCATAACCAAGTGAGGCCCATCCCAAGAGCTAATTTCTTTTCAAGTTTACAGCCCTTCACATACTGGAGAGTTTGAGGTCAATAAAGATCAGTAAGACTGAAGACTGTTTAATTAATGGATTAAACAGAGACCACTGCAGGTATTTTAAGCAGACAGGCATTTAACAGAAAGAATAAAGTGCTTATAAAATCCCCTGAGTAGGTACTACTAGGCTAGGTTCTCAGGAATGACTTCCAGAAAAATATGAAACTGATCCCCTAAGGGAGCTATCACCTCTGCAGCCACCGCTGCTGGTATATTCAAGAGCACATGCCAAACTTATGATCCAGGAATCAGGCAGCTGGAATCAAGAAGCTGTCATTGCTGCCACCTCTGTGCAGCTGCCCAGGAAGCTGGAGGAGGGAGCCTGGGATGCTGCTGCAGGAAAGCCTCATGTTTCCTGGACCATGCCTGCCAGGAGGAGAGTGGCCAACAGGAGCAAGCAGGTGGTCACCACCTCACTCCCGCCTTTGAAATCTTAGAGGAGTACGTCTATGCTCTATGCAGAAGCCTCACTGCAGGAGAGTCTGGAAAACGTGGGTTTTTGTTTTCAGCCTCTCTAAGTGGAAGGATGGGGGCATAGGGAGCTAGTTCACAGCATCCTCCTCCACTGCTGGTGGGCTTTTATGCATCTGCTGCATACATTTTGAAAGTTACTCTGTCATTATAGAGATGTATGTTCCAGATAGAGACTTTGAAAATGGTATATGTAATAATCTCATTTTACAGGTGGACAAATTGAGGTGCAGAAAAGAAAAGTGACTCCTCTCACAGCCCATTTTTGACAGTGTCAGGGCAGTAATGCCGCTTCTCCCACGCCTCTGGATTATTTCAAATTCAGTTCTTTTCACATAAGAGCCCACGGGCCTGCAGGGAGAAACACAGGGTTGTGCTAAGAGTACAAGGAATCATGGCAAAATGAGGGTCACTCAATATTAACTTTACTTGTAATTCTAATTACGGGAGAAAGGGTTGTGTTTGTGTGACAATGAAGAGCTATGTTGCAAGCACACATTTGTGTTATAAGCATGGGATTCACTGAGAGGGTGAAATGGGGAATGTGGTTTCAGAGCTTTGTTCTAATGCCCACTTGCCCCCCTCCACTGTTGGGGACCATTCTGGGAAAGAGTTTGAAAAGCTATCCAGCACCCCATACCGTCTTTCTTTTCTCAGATATTGTCCTAATATACTTTGTTAGTGACATAAAAATTAGTTTCATTTTCACTTACATGCTACTTGTTCTGTGAAATCTTCTCTTACATATTGTGATTAATTGCTCCTTTCTTTGCACTTCTGACACCCCATATTTATTGCTGGATTATAGAACAAATCACAGTGTGCCTTGTTTTGAGGTAAACTCTGTATATTCCTATCTCCTCTGTAAGGATGTGAGCCCTTCATGGGCCAGGACTGGGTCTAATCTATCCTAGAATCCCAGCACCTAGCACAGTGCTTTTGCATAAGAATGAAGCAGCGGTAGGACCAGGAATTACCTCCTCGAGTTATCCCCTTCTCCTTGGGTAGTGTAAAATGGGACTGCACTGTCCCATGATGCAGGTCATGTGACTAGGTCTAGCTAATGAAATGTGTATATGTGACATGTGTCACTTCTAGACTGAAGCAATGAAAAGGTCTCGTGTGGCCCTCCAGCTTTTTCTCCCCTGCTTTGTTGACTGAGGAGGTCTCATATCGAGATTGCAGAGCCACAAGAAGAAAATAGGATGGCTGCCCCCAAGAGCTGCTCCAGCCAGAGTAGGACTTGGCATGAGCAGGAAATAAACTTTTGCTGTATTCAGCCACAGAGAAGTTAGGGTTTGTTTCCCCCCAAATTAGTCTTTCTTTACTAATACAGGTGGTCAATAATTTGTGGAATTGTGTGGAGAGCCGAGATACCTAAAGATGTATTTCCTATAATGGTACAATTTATTTGTACCTTCTGTTTTCTTACTTGGTATAACCTCACTTTGGGAATTCTGAAGGAGAAAGTACCACAGGTTGTTAAACTCTACAGGGGCCATAGAAACAATGAGACAGAAGTTGTCACCCAGTTCAATTTTGCTGTTACCCAGCCTAGAAAGGACTAAGGCCATTTGGAAAGGAATAAATATCCCTAGCAGATGGGAAGGAACCATATCTCACCCAGGAGTTGCTGTGCCTTTGACATCTCAAGGAAATTTACACCAATGGCTCACTTCTCCTTGGCACATGCTAATTTTACTTAATTGGGCTCCAAGGAGTACAGGGAGACACAAGTTGACTCCATGCCTTTTCACTCCCTGTGCACAAATTTTACATTGTTTATCTGTGATTAGCAGCTTAATGCATTTATTACGGATGTGCATTTATTTTGTATACACATATTGTGATCACATACACGCAACATTTGCAGATTATTTCTGGGAACTTTTTAAAAAAATTCATAAGACAATAGGTATTGCAAACTGACCTTGTCTTTTGCCGGCTTAATCTCTAAGACTATTTTGCCATCATTGGCCGAGACTTTTATTCTGGCTAAACCTTAGCCAAGTTATTTCTCTTCTCTGTGTGTCCATTTCTCTCTCCGGAAAGTGAGGATAATACTTACTTTTCAGGTTGTGTGGGGGTTGGAGAGAATGTTTGAAAAGAGTCTAGGGTCCTACTTGGAAATTTGTAAGTCTTTAATAAATGAAAATTGGTAATAAGTATGTACTATACTCAAGTAGAACTTTGTTTAAAAATGCCTTATATATCTTCAATTGACCCTCACGATTGCTTTTTGGGGGTAGGTTTTATTTCTGTATTTTGTTCTAGAAGGAAGTGAGGCTCAGAGAGGGCACAGTGACTTGTGCAAGGTCACAGACTTGGAAGTGGCAGAGCTGGGACCGAACTTGACTCTTGTCCTGGTGCCATAGTGGGAAGGCACCTGGAAGCAGTGATTAAGAGCAGAGCTGGGAAGAAAACAGCCTGGAATCATAATACAGTGCCCGGCAGAGAGTAGGGAGTTCAATCAGTGGTTACTATGATTGTATTAAAGGTACCAGTGGTCATTAATTGTGTCTCTCAGTTTATCAGAGACCCTTTTCCCCTATCCAAGTAGCATCTACAAATAAACTGGTATATTGTTCAGACCATGCTATGTAAACCACTACGGCTAATCAAAGCATTTGAACAAATGAGGAATAAATTACTACAAGCTATTCTGTTGTATACACTTATTTTGTGTGTAGTCACCTGTTGGACCAGGAGGCCATTTTCTCTCTGTTAAAATGTTAGAAATAAAATATGGCTCCTTCTCTGGGGTATAATAAAAGAACCAGAGGTTGTACCTTAAAGTTAAGATTTATCACATATCATATGCCTTTGGTCCTCCAAGATGCCAGGCAGCCAAGATGCTGGCCTTGTTCAGGTTGGAGAATAATTGTGCATGTCAATATTTATCTTATCCCAACACTCAATTAGCTCCTCTAATAATCAGGCTGAAAATCACACCCCTCCTTGTAACCTGTTCTTCTGTATACTGCATTCTTCTGATATAGTTATTCATTTCAATTAATACAAAAGCAGAGGGGGTCGAGCTGCCCCTCCATTTGGCAAGGGATTTGGGAATAGGATCAAAGTTGGTTTTATTTCAGTAAGGTCCCTAGTGAGCTGTTAATTACTTGGGTTTTAAATATGATGGCATTTGAAATAGAATATTGAATTACACCTGTGTTTGGGGGTCAGTTTATCTTCTGATATGAAGGTAGATTTGTGGCAGGAAGGAACAGGAGGAAATGAAGTTAGTTTTCTTCCTGTGTTTGATGGGGGAAGGTCTTTGTTGCTGAAATATTCCTCAGGGCTTTGCATACTGGGTTAAACCAATAGGGAAAATTATGTTTCAGGAACTTGGAGCAAGAGCAGACCTCCAATTATCCCTCAAGCAGATTAAAAAATGTAATCTTAGACTTGTTAATATGAAATATGACTTGCATACTCACATAAATTCCATTTATTTATTTATTTAGTTTGGGTTTTGAGTACTTAAGGTAGATCAAAAACCAGCTTGGTAGAAAACAAAGTGGAACTAATGTGTCTGACTTCAGTATCTTAGTATTTATCTTGAACATTTAGATTTTAAATTATTGAAAACAAACGTTTTGTTTACTAATTCGCACATGTCAGAGAGAGAGATCTTACTTAGGAATATCTCACTTGCTTATTGATCTCTGAACGTGCCCACTTCCTTTCTGTTCCTGGAGCTGCCATGCCCTTCCCTGCCTCAGGGTGCTTGTCCTTTCTACGCCATCTGTTGTTGCCAGCTCTGAGTGTCCTACTCTTTGGGTTCCAACTCCAATTTCACTTCCTCCCAGAAGCTTTCTCTCCCGCTGACTCTGCCTGCTCGCTCTATTTTTCCTTCAACGCATTGACTACCATTTGCATATATTTATTTTATTTATTTGTCACAATATGTAGTCTGTCTTGCCCCTGAGAACAAGCAGGAGCTTGAGCTGTCCCTGTATTCCTGTATCTTTACAGTGGTTAGTAGTGTGCCTGGCACATGATGAGCATCTCATATTTATTAGTGAATGGAAAAACAAATGAATGACTGATCAAACTGTGGCCAAATCTTCCCTCTTCACATAGCACTGACCGAACCATTCAGAGAGTGTGCTATTCAGGTTCAGCCCTTAATAATTTAAAGCATAATTTTACAAAACTGGATGGTAACTAGAAAACTGCAACAGCTGAAACTGTATGTATGGATTCCACCATTTTGGCTGGAGAACATCTGACAACACCATGTATTTGGGAGCTAAGCTGTTAATAAAGTGAAACTGCTGTGGCCTCTCTCTTGGTTTCACTCTTGGTGTGGATCTTTGTTTCCACATCCTTGTGGGTCTCTCCTCTTTGTCCTCTGTCTCCATTTTTTTACATCTTGCTTTTTGCCTTTCTGTCTGCTTCACAAAAACTGCTGACAGTTTTCTCATGGGTTAGCTAAAAAATAAATACAAGCTATCTTTCTTTTATTAAATTCATAATGGCTGTTACTAGTAGAACTGATGGCAACAAAGCAAAACTGACAACGACTAGAACGACTCATGGTAGAATTTGTTCTTGGGTAAAAAATTGATGGCAAAATTAAATCTCCTTGACAAAATTTAGATGTGCAAAATTTGATCTGGGAAAATTGAACATTGTGGATATAAAGAAAACTCAAAATGGCAGAAGCCATACTGTTAAGATTTGATATGGCCAAAAAAACCCAATTTGAAAAATATTTTTATAAAATTTTTAAGGAAACAAATTGATGTTGACCAAATAATGTCAGTAAAATGAAAATAATGATATGATAAAAGCATTTACATTATTTAATCAAGAGAAGGTAAGGCTGGTAGAAACTGAATCATTAAATCTCAGAGTACAGGGAAGGCTATTTACTGTCCTGAAGAATGGATTGCTGTCATTTTCTACTGATGAAAAGAGAGGTCTGGGAATGCAGAAGGGAGCTTGGGAAGAACTTCTTGTCTGAAGGGGCAGGGAGGCCCTGGAATGCAATACCATAAATTGGGGGGTAGAGGGAGTGTAGAGGTAGGTGCGTTTGTGTGTGTGTGTGTGTGCGTGGGGGGATCATTGGGGAGCCCTCTCTGTAGTTTCTGGAAGAAAGCGTGGTAGAGAATTATTATTCCAAGGTGGCTTAAGTATATTCCTTTTTGACTGAAGACAAAGATGAATTAGGAGTTTTTGCTTTCTCAAGGACTCCTTTAGGCTCATATTTTAATGACCCTCTGATGTTTTTATATTCTACTTTGTTCTTTGGTAAGAAAGTGAAATTAGGCTGTTTGGAAAATGGGATAATAAAGCTTCATTGAGAAGTTGTTTTATATTTCAGTACTATAACTTTTGGTTTTGCTTAAATGTTTTAAAAATTGCTGTGGCCTTATGACCTAGGTTTTGCAACTCCAATATCTTCTAGGATTAGTTTTATGTATATGGAATTCGGTGAATAAAATAGTCACTGGGATGGCTATTAAGAATCACAGGTTTAAAGTTGGAATAACAGAAGTTTCACTCCAAAGTGGAAAGAATATAAAAATTGAGGAGGTAAAAATGGTTCTTTATGATAGCAAAAATGTAATTACTGGCTTTATGAGAAAAAACATATGGGGCACATAGGTGAAGAATCTTGGAATGCTAGCTATATACATAGACACACACACATACACGCACACATACATACACATGAGAGATCTTCAAAAAGCTCATGGAGGGAATTGGATCACCTTTTATTTATTTCAACTTTTCCATCAACTTTTTTGAAGTAGTCTCGTGTATGTACGTATATGTGAAAGATCCAGAATCAGGTGACTGATTGTGACTTCTAGGGCTACGAGTCTATAATAAAAATTTTCACCATAAAATTGGAATGGGAAACTGAGTTGGAAGAGAGGTCCCCTGGAGCACCCCAGAGGACAGGAAGCGACTCTCCTCGAGACTAGAAAAAGTTAGTGTGGATAGAAACAAGATTGTGACCATCGATGACAGGTTGCAGTAACTCTCCCTCTGGTGACTAGGAGAGTAACTCTGCCTTCTCTGCTTCTAGAGCTTGTGAGCATCATGTGAGAGGTAGTAACTGTGAGAAAGGGACCATCATATCCAGGAAGAAAGAAACCAAGATATCTAGCATGTGGAAGGAGGCTGTTAACTGCAGAGGACTTGAAAAGGAATTCTAGGTTGTTTCCAAGTCATTACATTCATTGAAATCCTGGAAGATGCCCGGAGACTGAATACAGCTGTGAGTGCATGCCATGCTAACTTCTCAGAAAAGTAGTAATAAACCATCACATCAGTGACCGTGGATGAGGTTAATGAATTTTTCAGACCCACGCACCAGGAATTCTAAGCTATTGTTGGCCATCTCTTGGCTTAATGTTAGATACATATTATATAGCATATTTTGTTAATATAACATTGTGGTAAGAATATTTGTCTTGTATTTCAGTGCAGGAGAATGGAATATACGCTGCCTATTGACATACCATGAAAAAAACTACCTGGGGGAAATCATGAGGCTTTGCACAGTTTGCTCACCAGGAAGGCAAGGAATATTTCTCTCTGCTTAGCTTAGGAAATAGTCATATCTTATTTTAAAAAATCAACTATTGTGAAATGGTGCTGGTAGACAAGGAAATGTACCAGGGCTGAATTAAGCTATTAATGTTATTTGTTGAGAATTAGGGATTACCGAAGGAACCATTTGAATATATATACTCACACACACACATGTTTTTTCTTTCCACGTGGTTCTATTGAATTTCCTGTAGTGATTAGTAATAACGTTGAGTGTTTATTTTTATGTTTTTATTTTTATTTATTTTTAGTTTTTTAATTTTATTTTGTCAATATACAATGTGGTTGATTATTGTAGCCCATTACCGAAACCTCCCTCCCTCCTCCCTCTCTTCCCTCCCACCCAACAATGTCCTTTCTGTTTGCTTGTCGTATCAACTTCAAAGAACTGTAGTTGTTATGTCTTCTTCCACCCCCAGTTTTTTTTTTTGCGTGTGCATGAATTTATTTATTTTTAGCTCCCACCAATAAGTGAGAACATGTGGTAGTTCTCTTTCTGTGCCTGACTTGTTTCACTTAACGTAATTCTCTCAAGGTCCATCCATGTTGTCGCAAATGGCAGTATTTCACTTGTTTTTATAGCTGAGTAGTATTCCATTGTGCAGATATACCACATTTTCCGTATCCACTCATCCGATGATGGACATTTGGGCTGGTTCCAACTCTTGGCTATTGTAAAGAGTGCTGCGATGAACATTGGGGGACAGGTATACCTTCGACTTGATGATTTCCATTCCTTTGGGTATATTCCCAGCAGTGGGATAGCTGGGTCATATGGTAGATCTATCTGCAATTGTTTGAGGAACCTCCATACCATATTTTTATGTTTTTAAAAGTGATTATTTTTATTTTTAAATGCATAATTGAGTAGATTATACTTTTTATTTAATAATACTGCCATTTTGACCTCAAGGCCTTAACCCTGACTGTCATCCATCTGGTGGAGGATACTACCCTATTTCAGGCAAAGTATCTAGGAGAGGCCTTGCAAATCCCAACTTCTAAACTGACAGTTTATGCCTTGGTAACTCTCTTCTTCAGTACTCTCTGAAAAATTAATATTTGATGTGAAAGAAAAAATAGGGAATTGACCTCAAACAAGATGCTTTAGTGCTATATATTCTTGTATTAATTACAGGCTTGGTAGAGGCCTGGATTGTCAAGCCAGTTTTGTACAACATTTGAGAAAG
This sequence comes from Cynocephalus volans, assembly GCF_027409185.1. NCBI lineage: Eukaryota > Metazoa > Chordata > Mammalia > Dermoptera > Cynocephalidae > Cynocephalus > Cynocephalus volans. Next base: position 283,752,307 of record NC_084460.1, read on the forward strand.
TGGGCTGCTAAAAGGTTAGTTTAGTATAGACACCTAAACCAGACATAAATTTCTAAGCTATTCACATTGCTCAAATCAATTTGTCTTATCTGTACTTCTTGCTGAATAGACTTTTAAAAAATCTTCATATGTAAATTGTTTAAAGATAAGTTCTTTTTGGATATGAAAAACAATGTTGACAAGTAAATCTAATATTGATAAGATTATAGCCTATGAATATTTATGACAACTAAGCACCTTTATATGGATTTTCTCTTGTCTCCTGCAGCACTCTTCTCTATGGGAAATTTCAGCATGGAGGGAAAGAAAGTTTTACCACCAATTTGTGCCTGAAACACAAGATGAACAGACGTCTGCTGCATTAAAAAAGGACATAGGCATGTATTAAATCCCTTATGCCTTACTTTTTAATGATGCAATTGTGAATTATGTTCTTGTTGCATTTGTAATTAGAGGCTGCAGCAGATGGTGAAGACTTATTTTAAAGTGATGTGTTTATTAAAATAAGCCACACTGCCAAATGATTGTTCACTGTAACGGCATCTTTACGCCCCTGAAACACTCCGACTCTTTGTTGATGCGCGGTTGATTACCACAGCTGATTACATATGTGCACATATTTGCTCGGAAATGTATCAGGGATATTTGATATGTGCAATACTTTATTTTAAAGTGTGTGTTATCACAATTATAGATAATGACGCTTTCAATGAATTATTCAGTTGCACCATCTACAAAGGGAATGCACTGATTTCCCTTTTCTATAAAATTAGGCATGAATCTTTCTAAACTATTGAGGCTAATTCTCCCCACACAGTGGGAGAAGCACTGAATGGAGAGTGGGGAGTTTCTGAGTACTGAAAGATTCTCTTATTCACATTCTCGATAAGAGCAGGTTTTGTAGGGTAGTGGTGGTATCCTTGGCTAAAAGTGGGAATGAAAAGACATAGGGACTGAGAGCCAAGTAAAATGGAGTAAACAGGTAAATTGATGGTATGTATTAGAATAGGTTAGACTGTGATAACAAATAGCACCCAAATCCCACGGGCTTACAATAGCAAAGAGTCATTTCGCTCTCTGGCTACATGTATATAATGAATCCTGAAGGGGCCTCTGCTCATCATAGTCCATATGTGACCAGGGAGTTAGAAGCTGCATCTCAACACAGTCTTCTGCAATCACCTTGTTAGTAGGAAAGGGATGTGGTGGCTTTTACACTAGCTTTAAAACTTCTTTCCGGAAGAGTCACATGACATTTCTACTTATATTTAATTGGCCAGAGCAAGTCGTGATAAAACCTAACATTAAGAGGGCAGAGAAGTGCAATCCTATTATGTGCTTGGAAAAATTTGGCAAACAGTAGTCACGACCACTTCATGGTGGAATTTGCTACAAGGCTGTGTGCCCTTGAGGTAGTTCCTCTACCATCTGTTATGACTATTCCATTCTAACATCCTAGTCCTGAAATATCATCATATTTATTGACTCTTCAACAATCCATGTACAAAGACTTTTAGAAAAAAGATGCATGTTAACTGGAGGGGAAGAGGAGTCCTCCAGTTTGACATTTCCCAAATTGTTCTCTTAAGAGGTGTTAATGCAGAAATAAGGATTCATGGTCAATTGAGTTTGGGTAAGCAAAGTTATACAAATTTTTTTACTTCTTGGAGCCTTTGATATGTTAATGTGGATACCTATGAGGCCACTATAGAGTACCGTACATCTCAGTTCCATAGAATCTCTTTTTCAGGGAGCTTCCTATGGGATGGTATTCTGTGAGAACATCCTTTGGGCAATGCTGCTCAAGTCTCTCCCATTGGTGACTGATTGTGGGTTTGATCATCATTTTAGCTTCTGGGTTGGTGAACATGTTGAAGTGCTGGGAGGATTGTGTGCCTGGAGGGGATATGGAAGCTACAAGCCATCCCCCCCGCCCCACCCCATACCTTGCTCTATGCATCTCTTCTATTTGGCTGTTTCTAAGTTATATCCTTTAGAATAAACTGGCAAACATAGCAAAGTGTTTTTCTGAGTTTTGTGAGCCATTCTAGCAAATTATCAAATCTGAGGAAGGGGTCATGGAAAACCCCAGTTTATAGCTGGTTGTTCAGAAGTACAAGTGGTCCAGGACTTATGATTGGCATCTGGAGTAGGGGCAGTATTGTGGGACTGAGTCCCATGAACTTGTGGGATGTGATACTAAATCCAGGTAGATAGTGTCAGAATTGAATTGAATTGTTGGTTTCCGAGAATCAGATAATTGGTTGTTGGTCGTGAAAAATGCTGCAGAATTGATGGTGGTTATTACCTGGAAGGCAAAGAGAACTTCCCTAGCCATATCCTCTCCCCTAGCTCTCACCCTCTCTCTGGCCTGGAAAGGTAGAAACTTGATTTTGGTAGATGTGGGTGCAGAAGGGAAATTTTTTGATAAGGAAATGCACATATCCTTTGAGAATATGAGTCAATATGAGAGGGCTGAGCTAGTGAGACAGATTAAGGCTAGGCCTGTGAACGCAACTGACTCCCTTTTCCCTGCAGAGGACACTTTGGGACTTTTCCATTCCTCAGTCATGAGACCCCCCCAGGGCACATGATTACCCCATGGCCCACCCTGATAAAATAAAGTGAGATAAGAGGGGAACAGATATTCACTGAGTTGCAAAACCCTTCCCCAGGGTGTGTTTACTGTAATTGTAAAAATTAAGTTATAGATTAACCTGAAGACCCCTTTAGGAATTCCTGCATGTGCACAAAGCATCAAGGTGACTGCTACAATGACCCTCCTGGGGGTGATGATAATAAACACCACCACCATCTTGGACCTACTGAGCAGGCACAAGGACCAAAGCCCTGAGTGTACACCAATGACACAACCAGGAAGAACAGAATGGGCCACCTCCAGTAACATGGCCTGCACCTCTTAACTCCTTTCCCTATAAGAGACTCTCAACAGCTCCCCTTGGGGAGCTAGCTTTCCTGTAGCCACCCTCCTTATGCATAAGTCTATCTCCTCTTTTAATAAAGTGTTGCTTTACAGCTGGGTGCATGGTTCATTTCTATGCCTTTGGGACCCAAGAGCCTAAATCATTAACACTAGGACCAGCAGTTCTAGAGTGGGAATGCTCTGTGCCATGAGACAGTTATAATGCTTCTCTGCCATTAAATAATTTATATCATAAAACACTTAACACCAAGCACATGGTAAGCACTATGTAAGTATCTGTTATTATTGTTATCATTAAGTGACTAAAATAATAATAATGATAAAAATAGCTAATAATTTTGAATACTTTATAAGTACTAAACGCTGTGCTAGATTTATGGATAATCTCATTTGGTCTTTTAAAAATCCTGTGAGAAGTGGCTATTATTATTACTCCCATTTTACAGATGAGAATATTCAGGCTCAGATTAGCATATTTTTCCAAAGTCACACAGATAGTAGGAAGCAAAGATAGGATTAGATGAACCCAGGTAGTCTGACTTTGTTCTTAACCATTCTGCCATTATAACAGTTATTCCTTGTGTTTGCTAGTGTTTTATGGCTTCTAAAGCATTTTTGTATAGATCATACATTTGTCCTCCACAGGAACATTATTAGTCAGATGCTGTGTTCTCCATTTTTAGAGATAAAGAAATTGCATCTCAAAGAATTAGTTGATTCATTTATTAAAAGCAGACACCTTGAGTTCTGGTCCATGTTTTTTTTATAGTGGTATATTTTGTTTCTTCCCACTTTTGTTTTTCTGTAGCTCTCTTCCTTTTCCTCTGCTTTTCTCCCTTATCCCTTCGTCCTACAATTTGAATTTGCAGCATGTGAACAACCAGGAAATAATTTCTTGGAATAGTCACAAAAAAGGTCCAGAGAAATATTAATATAAGCTGTAGATATATCTGGTCAACTTAGCCCCAAATAAGTTAATACAAATGCTGCTGCATTCCATTCAATTTAATGAATCTTCACCCAGTACATTCTGTGCATCAGGTCTTTGGGGCAGAGTGTGCCCCAAACACACACACATATACACACACACACCCCAACAAAAGATCAAAAGATCCAGGCTGCGTAAACCCCGTCAGATGACACTACGGAGGGCTTGAACAGCCATCATCTCTGTGCCCATGTCTCCTCCGTTCTCCTCCAGAACTTTCCCTTCATTACTCTTTTTTCAAGAAATAAAAACAGAGGGAAGACTGGGCTGCAGGGCCATGGGACCGGGAAAAGGGAACCAGAGACCAGAGAAAAGTGTGAAAAGAAAAGGTGCTTGACCTGCGTGAGCAGGGTTCACCACGTGGAATGTCAGCTCTCTTTCACCTGTGCACGCTGCATGCTAGTGCAGGCTGGTGGGAACCATAGGAAGCCATCAGGGAATGACTTCACCACATTCTCCACGTAGATGAAGGGTGTCTGCAGCATAATGGTGAGCAGCTGTCTTTTTGCTCAAATGACAACATGAAAGGGAAAGAACTGGAATTTCAGCATTCGCCACTAACATTTAATGCAGGGTTAAGTGGCAGCTGTTCCCTGTCCTGGGTCAGGAAATGGTGTGAGGGGCAGGGCAGCACCAGTGAGTGTAATAAAGCTGGGACATTCAGGAAACTGAAGAGCCTGAATGCCTTGCAGTTATGGTTCTGCAGAGTCTATTTTTTTACTTGAATAATAAAGTTGTTTTGTAATAGACCAAATTACCTAAATGTTGGAAAATTATTTAAGAAATGCTGTATCCGAGATCACAGCGGTCGGATGATGTTGAAGATGTATTTTATTTGAGGTGACCAGTGTTTGTAAAAAATTGATTTTCAATGCCTAAGTTAGCATGCAGGCATTTTCCAGGTAACTTCCTAGTTCAGGAGACAAAGGGTGTAAGCAGATGCCTCTCCAGAAGTTTGAGAAGATCCTTCCAGCGGGCTGAGGGGAGGTCCATAGGTGGGTTCTCTTGTAATATTAATGTTAAGAATAATAATGAATCTGCCTATGCTTTTGGCAGAAATGAATAACTTCATCTATTGCAACATACCCATGTCTCCATGAATAGAAGCAATAGAACCATTAATCTAACTGGGAATATCAGGGTAGGTGGAGCTTTCTTAGACTAAAGTAGCCTTCAATCAGTCTGTATTCTTTGAGTAGCCATTGTATGTTCCCTAGAGATAATAAGCCAAGGTGGCTTCTCAGCTAATAGGAAGAAGGCAACAGGATATATCTGAATATATATGTCAAGTCTGGGACCTGTATTTTAATTCTGGCATTGCCAATGACACCATGTCACCTTGTGAAAATTGCTGATGATCTCTGATTTTGGTAACTCATCTGGAAAATGTGGAAGTTGGTGAAATGATCTCCAAGGTCCTGCTTAGCTTTAAAATTCTATGATGCTAGGAATATGGTTTGCCCATCAGTGAAAAGTCACTGAGCCAACCTTGGAAATTGCTTTATGCCAATTAATCTCTTTCCTCCCTTTAGTGGAAAATGATCAGGAAACGGTTTTGTATTATAAATCATGAATATGTTTCCTTGGAATTCCTCCTCCACTGCCATATAAAAACCCAGCGGCCAAAGTCCATTTGTGTCTGAGAAAAGTGTTAAAAAACAAATGCTTGGAATACTTCTCTGAAGTGAGCTCTTGAGATTGAGGCTGCTGTGGGAATCACCTGCTTCATCTCATTACCAAGAGGCTGTGAGCACGCAGGGGAGGTGGTTTGAGAACCTTTTTTAACTTTTGTGATGCTTTTCAAAGCAGCCCTGCTGGGAAATCACTTTGATCAGCACAAAAAGGGATCATTTTTGGCTATTCTTATATTGTAAAGCCCCCAGTGGTGCTCTGGCATCTGTGAGCATGAGAGTTGCTGGCTTGGCCCAACCTCTGTCTGAGTTGTCCGTGTCCTTTGTCCCCTTCCCCCCAGCCCCATTGACTGAAGCTCTGACTTGATTCTGGTTGTCCCCTCAGCTGGCTCTGGTCCACTCTCAGGCAGTCCCAAACCTCCTTGGCTTTGGGTTGATTTTGGTGGAGTGCCAGGAATTCATTCCAAAAGATTCACACACTTCCATGTTTTTCTTCTGCGGCAAAGGGGTTGGGTCTGAGACACACAGTAAACAAATGCATGAATGCATCTCTCACTAATCTCAGAATCCTATTTATCATCCTTCAGGCTTATTTTCTAGATGACCATGGAAAGAATTACAGGAATGAACAGGATCTCTTTGCTTTACCCGCAGTGATCACATGTTCTTGATTTTCCCAAATTATTAAATTATTATAATTTTTATGTCTGTCTAGAAAGATGATAGATGATTTGCTTAATGTAAAAATGAAGAGAACTTAATTTTATATCATTAGGATACCTTTCTAATAATACTTTTCATGTCAGTTTGTAAATAGGAAAAATTCCTTTGTTGGACTGTGCCATTAGATTCTGGTTTCAAAAATTGGAGTTTCAATAGGTACAAGCCTTTGTGTGGTAGCACAGAAAGAAGATTCAAGTGGAGTTAAAAAAAAAAAAATCAAGAAGTGCTGTGATAGAAGAACATGGCTTACATATCTTTCCATCCGAACCAAATAAAGAATAACAGTAAAAACTCAGTCGCTTGAGTTCACTCCTCACATTTGGATTAGTGTCTGAAATTAGATGATGAACTGGATTGTTTATCGAAGCTGATACTAATTGGATTAGCTTGTTTCTGTGTGTCTTTGATCTACCCACTTAGGCCCAGACACACAAGCAGGGCGTTTATAGGTTTATAGTGAGCTATGCACAGGCCGCACTCAGTGCTGGAGACTGAAGACATTGGGAGCCAGTAAAGAAACGGGCTGTGCCTTTGTGGGGTGTGTGTGGGGTGTGGGGCTCATGACAATCACGAACAAAGACCCAGTAAAACAACACAACCCAATCCAGAGTCAGATAAGTGGGCTGCTGCTCAGGAGAGTTGGCTAATTTACTCTAGTAGAGTGTGGTGGAAATTTCAAGAAAGACTTCTTCCTTCAAAGCAAGCTTTGGTAGAAGAAGAAAGGCTGCATAGCAGAGCTGTGGGGGGACATACAGGGAGTGAAGGGTAAAGCTTAGGCAGGAACAGCCAGATCGGAGTAGCTAAGAAAAGAATGTAAACTTGGATTCTGAAGGAAGTGAGGACATTCAGGAAAGGTTTGGAAGGGCAGAGGAAGATGAAATCTTGTGAGTGAGACATACTTGAGGAGCTGAAATTTAAGATCCAGTTAAGGACTGGCTAAATTACCTTCTTGGCTGAAAAAGTGGAGAAAGCGTGGAAAGATGGGTAAAATATCTCCTAGTCCTGAGGAAAGTCAACAAACTTGATAAAATTGAACTCATATTAGTTCTTTTCCTTTTCTTACTCCTGGATATGGTTTTTAGTGTATGGTTCTACATACACTAATCCTAATTCCTCTCTTCCTTCCTCTCTTCTTTTACTAAACTCGACTTAGGGATTAGAACCAATGGCCAGAGGTTGGTCCTCACAAGTTGGATTTTGCTGGCAGGTCAGAAGTAGTGGTGGTAGTGGGTTTTCCACCTGTCCTTTCAGCTGCCTGTGAGGACTATCAGACATCAGCAGACAGATGAGCCTGAAGCCACCTGCCAGTTCCCAGGGACACATCTACCTGCACTGACTTGCTTGGGAAGACTTCCTTTGTGGCCAACAAACCAATTTCCATACCTGAACCAAGTCATCTGAAGCTCCCTGGAAGGGCGTGTTTCACTTGTACTGACACAGGGAATGTGAGTCCCGTCCTTTTTGAGTAAACAGTTCTGTGCAATAGAGGGTGGGGCCAGATTAAAAAACAAAAGCCTGGGATTATGCTGTTTTTTTTTTTATAGCACCTGCCTCCCTGGAGTGAGCTCATAATGACACCCTTCTGGTCTGCCCTGCGTTCTTTGGAAGTGCTTCCCATCTTCTGCTCCACAGGAGTCAGGAATTCACCTCTTCTGCATGCCAGTTGGAATCAGATGGAATCCTTTCAAGATCCCCAAATAAAACATGTGTAGATATGTCAGTCGTTAACCTGCATTTGATGGAGGCACAATTTTCATTTCTAATCAGACCTGTTTGCTCAGGAAGTTCAGATAACACCAGCACATTCTTTAATGCTGTTGGAGCTGGTGGCAAGGGAGACCCTATTTTCTACTTTATAGTTAGTTTTAAAATTCAAACTATAAATGTGAATTACTTTTCTGTCTGATTCCTCTGGTGTAGTTTATTGTTATGCTAATTCAGGTGTATGTCTTCCCAGACCTTATAAGTATATAAATCTTGTTTTCTTTTGAACAAATTGGGTGGTTAATCCTTTAATCAGTTATTGAGAGATTGCTGTAAGCCCAGAGCCAAGGCTGGACTTCTAAGCTCAGCAGTTTGAAGGTCATTATTGATATTCATTTGGTGTTTCTCTTTTGTTTTTCCTTTTGGTTTCTTCTATTAAATAGGAAAGTTAGCCTAATACTGCAGCAAACATTTTCCTTTAAAGTGGAAAGGTAGAGGCATAGGAGGAAAAATAGGCTCTAATGATCCCAACAATAGGGAATGATGCTTTTGGGAGCAGTTTCTCACGCTCCCTCTTTCTGTCCCTCTTACATGTTTTCTGAAAACATGAGTATCAATCTCCAGCAGGCTACCTGTATTTGTCATTTAGTTTTACTGTTTTCTTACGAAGTGTGTGTAAAGATTCTGTGGATAACCTTTTGTTAGCATATGTAAACTGTTTTTCCTTGATCTATCCCTGAAAATATTAGTTGAGACTCCATCAATAGCTCAGAAATAATAGTCAGGTGAAATCCAAATGCATTATTACCCATTGAGAGCTGTTTCTGACTGCCATAAGGTGAGGAGGTTTAAATTCATATGAATAGTTCACACTGACAGTAGAAGTACGGTGAGAAGATTTGCCATCAGGTCCTCTTTGTGTGGGGAGGCCCTGGATTGAACTCTTTCCTACTTGGGTTGATGCTGGATCTATGGTTAGACATAGCCCTGGACACTTGTCCTGTCTTGTCTCTACAGAACGTGTTCTGAATTGACATATGTTTACAAGGACTGTGTCCATCTTTCTGCAACTCCAGCACATCATTTTCTACCTTCCCTTTTACTTGGGGCTCCTTCCATAGAGGCCAGCAGAGGCCTTTTTTAAGGGTGTTTGTCCAGGGTAAGCTCCATATGGAAATGGCATCAAGGGGACATGGTTGCTCATGTCTACCTGGACAAACAAAAGCAAGGTACAGAAATACAGGCGCAGAAATTGGAGGGAATGAGAGAAATTGAGATCCTGACCTCGAGGCAGATAAAATTCTCCATAAACATTCTCCCTTTGGGTAAGGTCAGGATCAAAATCAGATTCTAAAATGTCCGTGGAAGTCAGAGACAAATGAATTTTGTGACCTTGGGGATTTTTATTTTTCTTCTTTTTAAAAAGTTGTTATCTACAATCTGTCTGAAATCTAGAGCACCTCGACTAGTGTTCTCCCGTTGGCTCCTGTCTCTCACGCTGGGCCAGCTGGTGTGATGACAACTCTTCCTTTGTAGGACTTATGCTGAACAGATACAGGTGTTTATAGAGTTCTATGCTGGGCTCCACAAACTTATAACCAAGGAAGATTGCTTTGAATACAGAAATAGAAGTTCCCTATATTGAACAATTAAGTCAGTTTCTTTAAGAATACAGAGCTGTAATGATGATGATAATCGCAGTTACCAACGAGGCAGCTTTTACTATATCTGCTACAATAAACTGGGCATTACTCTCTGCCATTTTATAGAGGAGAGCATTGAGGCTCGGACCAGTTAAGCAAGTTTGTGATGACAGAGTGGAGATCCAGGCCCAGATCCATCGTGGTGATTGTTTCAGAGATGGTCCCATGACACAAGCCAGGCCAATGGAAGATTTTAGGAATAATTGGAAAGAGAAGCTTTCTTCTGGGAATCCCCAAAAGTGGATGTAGGCCTGAAACTTCTGTAATAAACTCCTAAAGGAAACTTGTCTAAGACTGAAGGGAACTTGTCTAAGAATGTCTAAGAATGAAGCTGAAGCAGAGGAAAGCACAAGAAATGGAGAAAGTTGGATCTCTGAGGACATGATTTCAGTACCTGAATACAGCTGTATGTGAAGCCAACTGTGAGGTTTTTGTTTAAACCTCTTCTTTAGGTAGTCTTATGCACCAAGGTGTAGGTTCCCCAAACCCTCCCATATATAATGGGGCTTTGCTTCTCAAACTTTAATATGCAAACAAATCCTTTGAGGGTTTTGTCAAACTGTACATTCTATTCCAGTAGGTCTGGGGTGGTGTCAGAAATTTTCATTCCTCATAAGCCCCTTGGACTCTGAGTAGCAAAATATTGGGTAGGTGTCATTAGATCTCTCCAGGAAGATGTCAGGTCAGAGCATGTGGAAACTTCTGATAAATCCCTGACTTGTTAGGTCGTGAAGATGTATTTTTCAAGAGCTAATCTCAAACTCTATTCCAACAGAGATTAACTTGATAAAATAAAAGCTGGGGTACACAGAGACATTATTTTCTTAATCAATCAAGAAAAATGAAGAGAAAATGAAGTTTGCTTATTTTGAAACTTATTTTGAAATTTTATATCTGGACTATAAGAATCAGGGAATGATAGTAATTACAGGGAATTGAATGATTATTTGATCCAATTGCATCACTCCATAATGAAGGAAATCATAATCCAGATGGGAGTTTGACTTGCCCCAGATGCATCTAATGCAGTATAGGGCCCATTCCTCCTGGTCAGAGCACGAGAGGTGGTGAGACAGGGTGGCCACGAGCTCTTACTCTCTTCTGCAGTCAGACTGGGTTTGACTCAGAATTCTTCCATTGCTAGTGGGCTTTGAGCAAGTTTTCAGTTTCTCTGTGCCTCAGTTTCCTCATTTATAAAACAGGGATGATGGTAGTAACTACTTCAAAGGTATGTTGTGAAGATTAACTGAGTAGATACAACAGGTAAAGCAGTTAGAATAGTTCCTATCTCATAGCAAGTGCCCATATATATAGGTGGTTGTCTTAGTCTGTTTGGGATGCTATAATAAAATACCATAAACTGGGTGGCTTATAAACAACATAAATTTATTTCTCATAGTTTGGGAGGCTGAGAAGTCCAAGATTAAGGGTCTGGCAGATTCAGCATCTGGAGAGGGCCTGCTTTCTGGCTCATAGATGGTGCCTTCTTTCTGTGCCCTCACATAGCAGGAGGGACGAACAAGCTCCCTTGGGCGTCTTCTATAAGGACACTAATGCCATTCATGAGGGCTTCATCCTCATGACCTAATCACCTCCCAAAGGCCCCACCTCCTAATATTGCCACCTTGGGGGTTAGGATTTCAACATATGACTTTTGGGGGACACAAACATTCAGACCATAGCACTGGTTATTATTATCCTCATTACTGTGTTACGTTTCATGATGTGATTTCAAGACTACCAGTAAGGAACCCTCTGCTGTGTTCTAGTCCTAAGCTCTAGGTTCTCCTCCACCTACTTGCCATCGTTTCATAATCTACTGTATAAGTTAATAATGCCCTCCCCTCCAAGATAAAACATTCAGATACACAGTTGGCAACATGGCTTATGCCAATGTCCCTGAAAAATCAATCAGGGTAATTTACATCACTACATTATGAAGAACCAACACTGTAGACTTTTTCAGGAAGAGGTTTTCAAGGAGGAAAGATCACAAGGCTTTTGGGAGCCTGGTATGTCAGGTGGAAAGGGAAGAGGAGGTATCAGAGGGGGAGGACGACCAAGGGTACAGAGGCAGTTTGTCCCAGGCCAGCCTTGTTGGCATGAATAGTATTCCTATATCACTCTTCATCTTGTTCTTCCCTAATTCTTTCACTGTGGCTCCTCATGTGAGGATAACTGGATAAGACACCCAATATTTAATCCCTTTAGCCCAGGAAACCCTGGAAGGCTGTCGAAAGCTTCTCCCCATTGTGTAGGAGAGAATGTGCTCGGAGTTACCTGCTCTAGAGCACCCCAGGGGGTGGTTGGTTTAGGCCAGAGTTTCTCAGCTTTGGTACTATTGACATTTTGGGCTGGATAATCTTTTAGGGGTTGGGGTTATCCTATGCATTGTGGGATGCTGAGCAACAGCCTTGGCTTCTGCCCACTAGATGCTGATAAGACCCCTTCTCCCAGGTCGTGGCAACCAGAAATGTCTCCAGACATTGCCAGATGTTCCCTGGGAGCAAAATTGCTCTCAGTTGAGAACCCTTTGTTAGGCATTACTAAGTCCCATTGATTTTATTCTCTCTTGGTCAGGGCCAGACTGAACTCATGTTACTGGGGTCACATCCCTCTCCCGCTTCCCTAGGTCTCTACAAATCTCTAGAACCTTCAGTTTTGCTCCGGGGTCCTATGTGCTTTCCCTGGGCTGTACAGACCAGCTCATGAAATTGAACACCTTTTCTTGTTTCTTGACTAAGAGTTCACTTGTGTAACAATATTAGAGAGCTATATAGACTTTCCTGAAGATTTCTCAGGGCAGAGAGAGGAGTGGTTTATCTAACAAATCCCATAAAGAACAACTTAAACATATAGATTAGATATATCTCTTCCCCAAACTCCCTTTCAGCTATTCTACCACTTGCTAAGGGTAAGCGTGAGGGTGGGGTGGGTGGGTAGACTTTTTCTTAGGACTTTCCCCTTGACTCTCTCCCAGATTTTTCTTTGAAACATCAGATTGATCTTCTCTATGTTGCTTTAAAGTAGCAGTTCTCAAAGGGGGGATCTTGAGGACTCCCTCCCTGGGTCTACGAGGTGAAAACAATTTTCATAATAATTCTAAGTAACTTCTTGCCTCTTCCAGCCTCATTCTCTCACAAGCATACAGTGGAGTTTCCCAGGAGCCACATACTGTGTGATGACGTTCTGTAATGAAATGTGTCACCATTCGTTTGAGCCAATGAATGCTGACACATTTTCCAAATGATCAATGTATGATGTTATAAAACCATGCATAAATGAAAGATCCATTCAAAGTGCAAGAGAGTTCCAAAAATAAGTTTATTGATACAGTTTTAGATTCTTCATTGCAACTGGCCTTTAAGAAAATACCACTTGTAGAGTTTTGGTGTTGCTGCGAAGACTACCCACAATGATCTGAGAAGGCCAGTAAAGTACTTCTGTTTCCAACAACATCTGTGGGAGACTGGATTTTCTTCACATACGTTAATGAAATTGGCACATCCCGAGTGATTGCATTTAGAAGCAGATATGAGACTCCAGTGAAACAATTAAGACAGACAACAAAGAGCTTTGTAAAACAGTGCTGTTCTTCTCACTAAATTATTAGTTTTGGAAAATATGTTTTCGTAAAACATGTCATGCAAACGTAATGGATTTATTATTGTTTTTAAATGAATTATTTTATAAATATTTAAAAACTTCATCAGTTTTAAATTCTAATTTGGCAAATATTGACATATACAATCTATATAAATAAATGCTCTTTTGGGCCCTCAATTATTTTTAGGAATAAAAAGGAGTCCTGAGACCAAACTTTTGAGAGTTGCTATTTTAGAGCAATTCATCTCTTTGGTTCCTGTCCCACATCTGCTATACAAATGTCTGAGGTTGCTTAAGCATTGACTAAATTCTGGGCCCTTTAAGCGTTTTACATAGAGCTTAATTATTGTTGACCTTGGGCGGTATAATTATTATTCTCATGTATGGTAGAGGAAAATGAGGTTTGCAAAGGTTTAGAAACTTGTCCAGTATTTCACAGTGAGGAAGCAGTGAAGGTTTGGTCATCTGACTCCAGAAGTCTCACTCTTTCTTTTTTTGGGCAGCTGGCCAGGACAGGGATCCCGACCCTTGACCTTGGTGCTATCAGCACAATGTTCTAATCAATTGTGCTAACCTGACAGCCCCTAAAGTCTCATTCTTAACAACCTTACAACCCAACTCAGCTGAAAAAAGTTTAAAAAAAAAAAAGAGGAAATATTTTTTCCATTAACATATTCCACTTTCCTTAGAGATTGGTGATGGTATAGGTTTATTTAAAAAACATTTTTGAAAAAAAAAAAAATTTTTGTTGTTTTGGTTATACTCCGTTATCTTCTACCAGGAGGATCCCTTTTGTTGATCTCTTGATCTTAAGTGGACTCCATCCACTCGGTGGCTGCAGCCTGGGGGATGAAGATCCCAAATGTGCCTTAGTCTTTAACCCACAGGCACCGATCGGCTTCTGCCCCAATGGGCCAGTGGCCTTCCTCCATGGTCCTTTCTCAGCACAGTCTCCAAGTCTCTTCCAAAAGTGTATTTCCCAATTCTTCAGCGGACTCTTGGCTCTCAGTCCACGGCTGAGCCAAACAAACTCCTGGGGTGCAGGGATCACATCGAGTGCACACGTGGCAGCAAAACTGGGCTCCACCGAGTGGGCTTCTGATGGGATGAACTTCACAGCCCAGAAGCTCACAAGGAGGCATTCTTTTCTGGGCTCTTCTGCAGCCATAGTCACCCATGTAGGCTCACGTGCAGGAGCTCCTGTGTCGTGATAATTGGTGGTCACTTTCTCACAACTATTTTATGTTGTAAAGATGAAGTCTGGAGAAACCTTCACCGGGATTCTCAGTTTGTGGGAAAGCAAGCAGCATTTCAAGACACACCATGTGGAAATTCTCTCATAATACGAACACTTTAAATATTTATTTAAACTTCCTCCACTCTGCACTGCCATTTCAGAAGCAATCAAATTGTTCAAGAGGCCAGAATTTTATGTATGGTATATATAAAGTATACTGTGGGCAGTGAGGGTAGAAACATCTCAGCTTTGCAGTTTCTCTCTTAGTAGAAATTACTTTCTTTAGGACTGAAGTGGCATTTCAGATTAGAAATGGTGATTTATGGCATTTTTTGCCTAAAGTCATAGTTAATAAATAACTTTGTTTAAATCTCAAATTTAATAAGTCTGATAGTAATTATTTGTGTAATTTCTTCATGTTGCTTAATATTATGGAGCCTTGATTTCTCTGTCTATAAAATGGGATTAGGGTTAGTGTGATGACTGAATAAAATAAAGAATATCAAGTTCTGAGCATAGTGTCTGACACATAACATGTGCTCAATAAATTTAGCTGTGGTGATAATTGTGCTGTTACCTTTCCTATTGTTTTACAACTCTTATCTGTTCTCATGACTATTCCTCCACCTACTGATGCCAGTGACGCAAGCTGTGTTTAGTCAATGCCTAGCTTGATATTTGAGGTATTTAATAAGTGCTTGAATGAATGAATGAATGAATTAACAAATGATAGGACATTTTTGTTGATCAGTGAATTTCTACACTGAAATGCTGGGAAGCCTTGCTGGAATCATCTGAGGCTCGGCAATGACTGCTGCATGTGAGCAGTGAGGAACCGGTTAAAGAAGGTCCTTGGGCAAGAATACAGCTAGCAGGCAGTCTCTAACTCACCCTTGTAGGCATCCACACATAGATGTCTTTGTCTCTGATGATGGCAAACCCTTCCTGGAGGGCAATTAAAATGGTTCTATATGTAGGTCACTTTTTTTTTTTTTGACACCTGGCTGGTATGGGGGTCTGAACCCTTGATTTTGATGTTATCAGCACTAAGCTCTCCCAACCGAGCTAACTGACCAGCCCTAGGTAACTTTTGAACTAGGTGATTTTCAGGGAATTGGAAAATATTTTTGACCTTCCCAGATCTGCCCCAAGTTGTCTGAGTTTCCATCATTAGAGAATGATTTTTTTAGATTAACTAGTGTTTAGGGTAGTATAACTGCAGTTAAAAAACAAATAAACAACCCCTTCCCAGAGATCCAAACATGTGCATTTCTTGCTCTTTAACTACATTGGGAGGGAAAATATGTACATGGGGTGGTCCTCTTCCATTAAGTCATTCAGGGATCCAGGGTAAGGGAGGTTTGCCAAATCATCCTGGGGGGTTATCTTGCTTCTAGTCAGCTGAATGGGGAAAGAAACATGGAGAGGAGCTGCATGGAAGGCTTTTATGGGCCAGACTTAACAGTAGCACTTGTTACCTCTGTCTATATTTCATTTACCAGAACTCAGTCACATGGCCACACCTGAGTGCAAGGAACTCTGGGAAACATAGTGCCTGTCTGGGCTACCACTTTCTAGTAACAACTGTGCAATGTATGAAGAACACAAATATGAACCATGAGATGTCTTTGCCACACCTTTTAAGGAGACAATACCTCTGGAAAGGGCAGTTGAGTGTAAATCAGTTTGTCCCTGAGAGAGGACGGAGGCCTATCACAGAAAAGGTTGAGGCAAAAGGTTCAGAGCCACTGAAGTTGAGCAGTGAAGGCTATGGAAAGATAATTGGGACAGACCTATGTATGTCCTATGATCCTGGACTCATGGAAGTGAAAAGTGGGGCTTTACGAGAAGATAGGAGAAATGAAAGATAGAGATAAAAAGTCACATAAATCACACTTTGCCAAGGATAAGACATGGCTACCTCCAGGGCAGCAAAATGGCGCTTGTGGGCGGCCTTTGCAGTAAAGCACTTACAAGCCATTTGGGGGCTCCACTCAGGTGCCATGAACTGGGGCGGGGGGGGGGGATGAGAACACATTTGCCTCTTACTACTTTTGCTGCTCGAAGGAGAGGCGGGCTCCTCATTATGTCTCTGGGTGGATTTTATAGTCCTGGATTTGAGCCTAAAAGTTGCATGTGGTTTTCAAATACTTATTTTTATCACACTCCATGATTACTTCCATTATGTGTGGCTAACATTGAGTCTTTTCAGATTTAGTAGGGATATAAAAGGTTTAAATAAGCCCAATATCAGATGTGTCTGGGATTCCATTTCTTACATGCACACTGTAAATAAATGCTGATGAAAAATATTTTAGTTCCAAATTCTGCCACCCCAAATCCTACAAATATGCACATTAAAGCCCCATAATCCCATAAAAGCCTTTTTACTTGTAAATAATGCTATCTTGTTTTCCATCTCAAATTTCTTCCCCTGTAATTACACAATATTTGGTTTCCCCCTTTTAGGCAATTCAAATTAAAACTTATTTCATTTCATAATTGCAAACATTCATTTTGAGTAAAGACTAATCTGATGGGAATTTGGTTCCAGTGATACTGTAACCCAGACTTGTAATAGCAAAGCGATTCATCTCCTGACTAATGTCTTGGAATCTTTTACAACTCTACCCCAGCTAAACACTTGCATTTGGAAAGTTTTATCCTTTTCCTTGAAATAATAATGCTTTATTAAGGCACTGTATGATTTAATTTTTTAAAAATAATGATTTAAATCAAAGACTTCAAAATATAAAGAATTTAAAGGGTGAGCCATTCCACCCTCTTAGTTTGGGGTTATTTTATAGCTCCCATGAGTTCTGGAGTGGAACGTTGCTTGGAAAATGTTCATTATTAAGTTAGTTTTTACTATTTCCTGAAAAACGAGAAAGAAAATATTCTTTGTCTGGGTATCATAATAGGCGATAATTTTGAAATATTAGATAAAGTGTATGTTATTGCTATTCTGAGTATAGATAGAGTAGAAAAAGAGCAGGGCTGCTGGATCAATTAGGAATAGATAGTTAATATCTAGGAAAACTCAGTGTTCATTGACATAAAAACACATTGAAAATATGCCAAATGGAGTGTTTGCAGAATGACCACTGTTTATCCATTGGAGTGTAAAAACCACTCTGAAACATAGTGGTTTAAGACAATGATTTATCATGATAGCTCCTAGTTTGGGGGGTTGATGAGCTCACATCGGAAGTTCTTGCTTGCTGGGGTCCCTCATGTGTTTGTGGTCACACAGTGGCTGAGGATGGAGACATCTGAAGGATTCACCAGTCACACATCCAGTTCTTAGGCTGGAAGACCTGGGAGTGGGTAGGGCATTTCTCTCTCCAGTGGCCTTGACAGGTGGCTAATGTGGGCTTCCGCACAGCCTGGGGGTCTCCTGCACAGTGTGGGGGTCTTCCGCTATGAAGAAGCCCACATAGTAGTCAGTCTTTGCCCATGGCAGCTTGTTTTCCTCGCAGGGAGCGCTGCAAGAGCCCCATGCAGCTGCTGCAAGGCTTTTCCTGACCTTTTTTTGGAAGCCCTGAAGGGTCCTTTTCTGCTTCGTTCTTTTGGTTGTGAGTAACAGGCACAGTCTAGGTTCAACAGGAGGTGACTTCCCATGCCGTGTCTCACTGGAGGGCCATCTCTGGAGACTGCTGACCACAGTCATGAAGCAGTCGATTCCTTTGCCTACTCAGGTCATTTTAGTGGGTGAAATCAAAACACCAAATGGGTGTTTGTATTCTGAAGGATTTTAGGTTGGTAGGGTAGAAGAGAACAGAGAAAGACTGTTAGAGCTACCTCACTCTGTTTGAATGACCGGGGTGTGTGTGTGTGTGTGTGTGTGTGTGTGTGTGTGTGTGTTTGGGTGGTATTTTGTATTACCCTACTTACTCTTGAAGTTTGATTTAGGCTGGGGTCATAAGGAGAGAAACATTAAGTGCCCACGCTGTGCTAGGTTTTGTGTTACACACTTTAAACATTTAATATCATTGTTGGGAAGCATTAGTTTAATGGTCACATTCAAATTCACGGTGGCCTTGCCACTCACATGGGTAAGTTACTTAACTTTGCCGGGCCTCAGTGCTACCACGTATAATGTGTTTAGGGGCTTTTGGTGGTGAAGAGAAGCACTCAGTTCTCTTCATACTTTTCAGTGCCCAATTTATTAGTCTTATGAATTTATTAATCAATAAGTATTTTAAAAAGTATAAAAGCTTAACATTCCTCTAACTCTTCATGTGCTATTTATACAACAAATAAATAAAAAAAGTTATGAATTTAACAAATTACATGTTCCCAAACATGTAAACAATTATTATGGGTTAAATCTAAGATTTCTAAATATTTAATTAAAATTATCAGTCTAATTTATCATATTCTTGTAAATGTTTTAAACACTTTAGAAAGCAGACAACACTCATCAATATTAATGTGTTTACGGTACTAATCAGGACTCTAACATCAGAACCTGGTGTAAAAATGGTAATATACCTATTTGTTTCTTCATTATCTCTATTCTTATTCTGTTTATTTTTCACCTGGCAGAATGACTTCGCGCATTTACTCATCTGGAAATTCAGAATGACCTTCCCTGACCTACTGAGGTTGTGAATAAAGGTTAACATCCCTCGTTCTCCAGTCCCCTCCCTCAATCAGAGCCCTTATTCCCTACTACGAATGGTCTGAATGTGTCTTCCAAAATTTATGTGTTGGACTTTAATGGCAAAGGTGATAATATGAAGAGATGGGGTCTTTAGGAGGTGATTAAGTTGTGAGGGCTGGGCCCTCATGGATGGGATTAGGACTCTTTTAAAAGGTTTGAGGGAATGGGTTTGTTCTCTCCCATTCTTCTGTCACGTGAGGACACCTACAAGGTGCCATCTCTGAGCAACAGGCCCTCACCAGACACTGAACCTGCTAGCACCTTGATCTTGGACTTCCCAGCCTCTAGAACTGTTAGAAATATACTTTTGTTGTTTCTAAAATACTCAGTCTGTGGTATTTTGTTATAGCAGCACAAATAGACTAACACACCTACCCTGATCTGTTTTTCTTCATAACCTGTTTCACTGACTGATATGCATATTTTACTTATTTATTTTAAGGTCTCCATACCCTTGCAAGAATATAAGCTCTATGTGGACAGATATTGTCTGTCTCCTTTGTTCACTGCTGTATTCTCAGTGTTCAGAAGAGTACCTGGCACGTAGGAGTTGTTCACAAAGATTTATTGAATGAACAGATGCTGAATTCTGGACCAGGATATTAATTAGCCTGTGCAACTAAGGTGTCTCTTCTGTAGAGATTCTGAGTTGGCTACCCAGCGGGGCAGGTTCTGTTCTGAGTCAGGTGTTGCCCATTACATGGTAAACTGTTCAAATATTTGGCTTTGGCCAAGGCAGTAGTTTTTATTTTTCTTATTCAAGCATTTTTCCTAAATCACACTGATTTATATCCTATCTTTACAGAGCCTGGTATTAAGTCCATTTTATAGCTGCTTTCTCTGAACTGGGGTCTAGTCTATGTCAGTCACATCTAAAACTTTGGGTCAGTTTGGTGCCTTGGAATGGCAAGTTTCTTTCTCATTGACAATTAAAACCTTCATCATAGGGTTGAAAGAATTAGATGGGATATCCACATAACGTGAATGCGAGAGTGCCTGACAGATGTTAAACTTTCAGTATTATTGCTCTTATGGATAATGCTGTTTTCAGTTACTATCTTTGCTATAGAGCCATTTGTTTTCTCCATTGGTATTTATGAGCAATTATTTTATCATGGTATAAATGCATTCCTTGACAACAAGCTTGTTCCGTGTGTGTCGCACCTGCAGAACCAAGTGCCATATCTCTCACAGCGACGTGCTAAGCAAACACAGGAAAATCAATACTGAATGACTCCTAGAGCAGTGAAGAGTTATCTGCTCTCAACTTTCCCTTCCTTTCTGCACAGATCCTTGGTCTACAGATTGTATGGGCAAGTGCATATGGAACTAACATTTGCTGATCACATATTATGTGTCATGAATTTTGCCGTTTCTTATTTATTCCAACCAACAGCCAACTGAGATAAGAGTTTTTATTTATTTTTTTAAGATATGCCTGTTTCATGGAAACTACGGCTTAGAAAGGTTTTTAAAAAAAGTATCAAAAGTTACATAGCTAGCAAGCATCAGAACAAGGACTAGAACTCACGTAGGACTGACACCAAACTGACTGGTCTTTTCTCTTGTGCCTTGTTTCAAGGGGAGGGCAGCACTTCTGCAGAACATGATAATGGTTTATTTGAACATTCTTATGTTTTCATCTTTCAATTATCTTTTCAATCCCATTCAAAAAGAATTTATTAGTTAACCTCTATTCAATTCTTAGTGAGTAAGTTATCCAAATGAAAACTTGCAGTCTCTGTGGCCAGATGCCTGATGCCAAATATACGGATACAAATGGCATTTATTTGTTGAATTAAATGTAAAATTATTTAAATGTAAAAAAGTCATATAATTATGCTATTACTTCAAGAAGGTATAGTCCTAGAAATGGAATCACAAGTGTACACATTTTAAAATTAAATGGGTATTGTAAAATTACCCTTCATGATGATTGTAATAATTTACACCTAAAAATGCTTTTGCTTACATAGATGTTTTCAACTTTGAAAGTTTTTACCAATGTTTTAGACAAATACTGCTTTAATGTGCACTAATTTGTTAACGATATGGTGTGTCTTTTTATTTGTTTATTATATATACAATTTTGTGTGTTCTGTGAACTCTTGTCCATGTTTTTTGCTTATTTTTATATTGAGTTTTTTTCTCATTCATTTGCAGAGATTTTTTTTGTGCTAGAGATATTTAGTCCTGGCCATTATATGTGTTACAAATATTTTTCACGTATTCTGTTGTTTGTCTTTCAACTTGAACCACAAAGTCCATTTTCCTGGCAAAATTATTTTGTAAATGTCATCTCAAGAGAGAATATAATCTATTATGCATGCTGGTCTAATAATAACAGTATTAAAATTAATGAATGAAATAATATTCACAGAACTATCCATCTTCTGGAGAAAATATCTAATTTAGTATATGAGAGAGCTAACCCTAGAAGACATAATATAATTTTTCATTGGCCCAAAGTATAATACTATTTTATAAATAATAAAATAAATTTTGGAGAAATTTGCCTCAAATTAGAACAAAGATAAGGAATATTTTAGGCTGAAATAGCAGAATATGCTCAGGTTCAGGTGCTGATATATAAGGGAAAAAATTATAGTACAAAGGAAAATACTCCCTCAGTGGCTCAAAAGAGCCCCATTCCAAGAAAGGCCTTTTCTCTGCTACCAACCAAACCTTTAGGACGATCTCCTTGTTTACCTGTGCATGGGTCCCCCTATTCTGTGTCTTTCATTTGTCACCGTTGGCCTAGGAGGGGTAATTACTAAGCAGTTTTTGATTGCAGCACTGAGGCAGTGAGAAAAGTCTTGGCCCTACCACTTATCATCTGTATTGGCTTGTGTAGGTTACTTAACTCTTCAACCTCAGTTTCTTCCTCTGTAAAATGGGAATAAGAACACCTACTCACACGGCTGTTGTGAAGATTAATGTGAACTAAGATATGTTAAACTAGTTAAAAACTCACAGATTGCTATATAAATCATAAGTTGTCTGCTATGACAGTTCATTCATAACATCATTTTCAAATAATGAACAAATTAATCAACTCAGTTACCTTTTACTGAGGAAATGAGGCATGGGAAGAAAAGTAGACAGGAGTTCTGCTTTAATAGACCTTAAAATCTAATAATTATAATTAGCATTTATATAACACCATAAAGTTTACAAAGTGCTTTCACCCTCTGTATTATTTATCCGTTCATTCATTCAACCATGGAACTGCAATGGTGATAAACCAGACAGAGCCCCTGATCTTGTGGTTAGAGAAAAAACAGGTCCACAGGAGAGTAAATGAAGTATTTACAAGTTATAAAACTTGCTGTGAAGGAATTAAGCACTGGGTAAGATGGAGAGTGACAGATATGGGTGCAAAGGGTGTACTTTAGGAGGATGGTTGGAAATGTCTCTTTGAGGCCATCATAGTCAAGCTGAGACCTAAATGACCAGCAGGATTTGGCTATGTACAGAATTGGGAAAAGTGTCCTAAGCAGAAGAGTTGGTGTGCTAAGAGGTCTTGCAGCAGGAAAGAACAGAAAGCACCAGGCAGGTGCGTGTGCAAAGCAGAAGGCATCTCAAACTTAGGGTGGGGGGATAGCCTAGGGCTGGTCACAGAGGACTGGCTAAGTCACATGAAGGAATTTGCATTTTTTTCTAAGTTCAATGCAAAGACACTGGAGGCTTTTAAATGACAGAATTTCTAAATAGCGAGAAGATCACTTTACAGCTCTGAGGAGAGTGGATTGGAAGGAGGTGAGAGTGGACGGGAGGAATCCACTAAAGAGGCTGTCGTGTTAGTCAGAGAGACTCTTTATTTAATTAGGACCAGCAGAATTTGTTAAGTAGGAGAGCAGACACAAACTCCTCACCTACCTAGCTCCATCTCACTCCTGGGGCCTCAGGGGATTGGCGACACTGTTTCATCCTCTTCTAGGATGGCAGTACTCTTTATTTCGGCAGTTTTGAGAGTTGAATTGAAATGGTCGTGGGAAGCAAGCAATCGTATTGCAGATTTATTTCAGCTGACATGTCATAGTTTTATCCATGTCAAACGTCTACAGGTTTGGATTCTATATTAGTCTGCTAGGGCTGCCATAACAATGGAAATTTATTTTCTCACAATTCTGAAGGCTAGGAGTCCCAGATCAAGGTGTCTGTGGGGTTGCTTACTTCTGAGGCCTCACTCTGACTTGTATATGACTGTATTCTCTTCCCTGTGTCTTCACAAAGTCTCTGTGTGTGTCTGTGTCCTGATCTCTTCTTACAAGGACACCAGTCATATTGAATGAGAGAGTACCCTAATGATTTTATCTTAACTTAATTACCTTTTTAAATACCCTGTCTCCAAACATAGGCACATTCTGAGGTGCTGGGGGTTTGGACTCAATATAGGAATTTTGTGGGGAACACGATTCACCCCATAAAAGATTCCAAGAGGAAATCTATTTTTGGAGAATCAAGTATGGTAATGAAAGTCAGGATATGGTTAACTTATTTCTGGCATGTGCTGAAGTGTTACATTTCTCCTAAGTCTTCAAGAAAAAGATGTGGTTTCCTTTTATAATTAGTGCCAACTGTGATGACTTAAATACCTCCTTAAAGGATTGGTTAGCACATTCGCTAAGCCTTTCTTAGACCACCAGGCTACCTCTTGTTAATGTTCATGAGATTTGTGCTCTTTTTCTTTATGAGTAATATTTTTACTTCTCTTCACCTAAATCAATTCTGGGGACAAGAGTGCAATAGAAACAAATCTGAGCTATTGCTGATACTCTGCATTTTGCGGTTATGTACTTGCCTGCTTTCTCTGTGCTATCTAATTGAATAGGTCAATTTCCATGCACAATTTGTAGCTGTGATGGTTGAAGGCACCACCTTCTCTATTGAAGCAACCAGTGACCAAGCCACAAGTTGTCCAAGAGGGATTAGAGCCTCTCTCCCTAGACTCAGCTTGAGCACATGAAAGGATATGTTGTGGGAGAAGAAGCGGTCAATGGGAGAAGGGGCGCAGGGCAGTGCAGGGTAGGGAAACCTCAGTATGCTCCCTGGGCACTGCTTGGATCCATGTCTACATGCTCACTCACAGGTTAGCAGTTTGGGCTTTTTTCCCCCCTTTCTGGGAAGGGAGATTTATTGCTAAATGGAATTCGGTTGGCTTTTTGATATTAAAGTGTCACATGCAAATTTTGGATCAAGTAGTTACAAGGCTTTGAGACTCACAGGTTGGAGTGTTCAGCAGCCTGTGTGTAATATGGAGCTGCAACCCTTGAGAACGTTCTCTGTCCCCACACGAATTACCATGATCAGAAGCAGGAGTGACTACTGGCATTTTGAAGAATCAAGTTCTGAAACTGAAGATCTCTTTTTGGATGTCAGCATTAGGCCATAACCTGTGGTTTTGGGGGGATCCACAGATAAACAGTCTCTTGCGATTCCATCAGAGAATTTCTATCTGGTTACTTTTGAAGTTGCTTGGACCTTTGGCATCTACCATGCTACCTGAAGCAAAAAGAGAACTGGCTTTGGACTCAGGTATTGGCTGGACCGCTATTAATAGTGTGACCTCTCTGAGCTTCAGTTTCCACATTTGAATGTAGGAATCATAACTCTTAAATGGCTTGGGTCATAGAAAAAGCTCAGCAAATACTTGTGGACTGAATGGCTGTTTTCTTCCTCACCTCAGGTCATCCTCTCTCCGTCCTGCTTCCTTCAAGCTCTTTTTCTCTGTTTTTCTCAAAAGCACTTCTTAGAGATGGTTTTTTTATATTTTAGTATAATATCTTCATGTAAATTTAGCACACTGTTACCTGTCCTAGAGCTATCTTTAAGCCTTATCTCTAACCACAGAGAGAAAGTTCTGTGTCCTCTTAAAGGGTTTCTAAGCACCACGAAGTAGGAAATAGATGGCAAGGCATTGGTGGGGCCACCCAAAGTGTGGAGCAAGTGAGTTGTTATAAGGGTAACTGCTTTCATAACCTCAAAACTGTTGAGCTCCTGTATCATACCTATCATTCTTCTGTCCTTATTGTCTATGTCCTCACTTGGTCTTTGGAAATAGCTTGGTCTTTGTATTCAGACAAAAACTTATTCAAATGCTGCCTCTGCTAGTACAAGCTGTGTGAATATGGGCAGGTTCCTTAACTTCTCTGAGCCCCAGTTTCTTCATCTGTAAGATAAGAATAATAAATAAATGACAACGTTGCAGAGGTGTTAGAGGCTTAAATAAAAATAATGTGTTTAGAGCACTTAGCACAGTTCTGGGCAGATATAAGTGCTCAATGAATGGTAGTTATTTTTATTATTGTTTTTATTAATATCGATTCTAATATATTGTAAATAAAAGCTCCTAAGATAATATCTAGGGTAGAGTAATGCTCAGAGAGTGGTAGTAATGGTAGTTGTTTTTATTATTTTTATTATCACAAGAACTCTTTAAAACAACATAAATCTTTCACCCAGCCTGGTATCTTTAAAGAAGTCTAACCTAACCAAGCCCCCAGCAGCTGACACCCAATAAAATGAACCTTAAACCCACAGCCCCAGTGCCGACAATTGTCTTGGACTTGCTTATGTCCACTGACCCATTTGCTCCTCCATGTGTGCTTCATTCCTTGACTTCCAGCTCCTGATTTCTCAGCTTGGCTTTGCACTCCCAGCTCTGTGTTCATCACTGAGGGTCATGGGTCAGGTGGCCAACCTGATCCTTCTGTTTTCACTTGAGCACTCTCTGTACATGGCTCACCTCATCTTCTGACTCCCATAGACTCCCACCTTCCCCTGGCCTCTGCTGGGCTCTGGGATCCACAAAGGGGAGCTTGGACAAAATCTAACCATGGTCTGGGTTTGGTCATCAGGAAGCCCTTGATCAGTCAAATCACTTTCTGATTTATTACCTTAAAATGTTTGTTTGGTACCAAATTCCATCTTGGATACTGTATTCTACTCTTTAAATGATGTTCCTTCCTCTCCACTAGTTTATTGGCTTGTAAGAGGATTCTAAGATCAATTCACTTTGTCCCCACGATGAGAAAGCTATTAGCTATCCTCTACTCTTATAGTATTAGCAATATTTTGTTCATTCTGACTCTGTCACTCTCTGGCACCTGTTTTTATGAAGATGGTGTTACAGGATGTCTTAATCTGTTTTATGTGGCTATAATAGAATACCACAGACTAGATAAATTTATAAAGAAAAAAATTTATCTCATAGTTCTGGAGGCTGGGAAGTCCCAGTATCAAGGTGCTAGCATATGCTGAGTGCCTTCTTGTTGCATCATCCTGTGGAGGAAGGTGGAAATACACAAAAATTCACAAGAAAGCAAGAGAGGGCTGAACTCCCTTTGATGAGGAGCCCACTCTCAAGATAACTATCCCATTCCCATAATAATGGCATTAATCCATTCATGGGGGCAAAACCCTTATGACCTAATCACCTCTTAAAGTTCCCATCACTCGACACTGTTGTATTGGGGATTATGTTTCCAACACATGAACTTTGGGGGACATTCAAACCAGAGCATGTGGCCTGGCCTAATGATTAGGAGGACCATTAGTCCAACGGATAGGGCACATTGAAACATATTCGGCAAAACTGCCCTGGATCTGTGCCAAAATATTTAGAGAGGCGAGATCATAGCTCTTGCCAGAGCCCTGAGTCCCAACGCTGGCCCTGAATCCTGCTAGTTAAAAGATTTAGACTGCCATAATTTTAATTTAAAGTTTATACAGTTATTGCTTTGTACCCATGAATATTCATAACCAATAAAAACAAAACAAAACAAAACATGAAAAAAACAAATAAAATTTGTACAGTTAGTTGCTTGATGCCCACGTTATTTCTTACCAGTTTGAATTCTACAGACTTTCATAAACTAGTAGTGGGGGATATTTAATATATACACTTCAGCAAATTCTTATCAGAATAAGCTCAGTAAATAAATAAATAGGCAGGCTTAGCTTTCTAAACTGTGATCTTCTCATGCAGAGCTTCCCTATAAGAGTTCGTAAACTGTGGTCATGATATTTGGGATCTGCATAGATTTTTATTCCATGCAGAGAAGTGGTCAGGTAGAAAGCTTAAAAAGAAAAAAAACACATACACACTTCAGTAAAAGCATCCCAATATTTATTTCAGGTTGTTTCATCAGGCAAAAAGGCTGTCTTTTAGCTGCTTCAATGCTTTCTGAAATCTTTCAAGCTGCAAGGAGAGTGATTCTGGTTTGTGTGGCTAAAACACTAGAAAGGATGATTGGTTTCATTAGCTGGGGAAGAGTGATAATATTTGCTGCAATATTTCTCCAGATATTGGGCACTTTATGTTAATAGCTCATGATGGCTGGAGTGTGTAGGTGTATATTTCAAACTCAGTGTAAAATACCATGCCATTAAAAATTTAAACACATTCTAACTTAATTATGGCCAAGAGCTGGTTCCAAGTGATTCTGTGTTTTTGTTGGCTAGTTTTAATATTGCAAATTTCAAATATGGAAAGATTTATTTTCTTTTACTCTTTGCTCTTTTTATTCTTGATTGTTAAAAACCTGAATCATTTAAAAGGGCACACATTTGGAAAATGAAGTGCCATTGAAGTTACGGAAAATTCTATTTTTCTTCAGTGCTATTTTGTTTTCCATTTTGAAAAGTGCCATTTTTTTTCCTGACTATGATATATTGATAACTCATATGTTCTTTTTACCTTCTTTTTGCCCTTAAATGACTTTTCCATTCCTTGAACTGCTACACTATTGTCACATGATTTTTCTATCATGGACGAAAATGGGAAAAAAATCTACCAGTTTAAAAATACATCAAAGAAATGATCATTGAATTACCATCCAAGTCAATTTGGGATATGACAAATTGGGATGATTTCCTGGGTGCTGACACTTGGGGGCTTCTGTGCATTGACTAAGCCAGGCAAGTGTAAGGAGCTGGGAGATGTAAGCACAGGAAAACTGGTGATAGATAATATTTGGGCTCTTGTGAAACTAAATCACAAAAGACTATTTATACCCTGTCCTCGAGTTCCAGAATACTCCTACATTCTCTTCAAGCTAACCTCTTTTGGTGTCCTTTGATAATTTAACTAGACCTAGCTTACATAAAAATATTTTTAAAAGCAAATAGGGGAGAGGAGGGCTCCACTGACAAATGTAAACACCCTGAATTTGTTGACCCCAACTCTTGATATCTGGGGAACTGATGAAAGATGTGAATCTAATGTCTATGCATAGCTTATATACTTGATGGCAACCTTTTAAAAGCCAATCTTCATTAATTCTTTGCTATCTCCAGCCATGGAGACCCTTTCGATCTCCAAAGGTAGAAAGCAGTAGTCTCCCTAAGTGTAAATCTTGGGTTTCTGAGTCCTCTATAACTTTCAGTTGGTAGGAAACAATGAAATGATGGACCCCCATGGTGCAGCAGTGTGTCCCAACAATTTTGTATTATAATATTTAATTCAGAAAATATATATTTAACTTGGAAACTGTACAAGCACACCAATCCAGTTTTATTATATAAACTACAAAATGAGAAAAATCATTGTTTGGTTGGGATATGAAGATAAAAGAATTGCAAAGATTCCGACAGGGGTTTAAGGAGAGAGTGGAATTAACCTCCGATTCATAATTACAATATATGTATATTATATACTCATTATGTTATATTCTTATATATAATATATAGATTATATATGTGATAGATATATCAAAAGATGCATGTGTTTGAGGAATCTCTCTTGCCTTGATTGCTTTGAGTGGCAAAGAGTCATTTCAAGGAAATGAATAGCTAAAAGGACTGTCCTCCTGGAAACAAAGACTCCTGTCTCTATAAGCCTTTTCTTCTTCCTCATTTCAGACCTTCCCCTTTGCCTTGCTGCCCCAGGGAGATTAGAGCTGAGCACTGAGGTGTTACAGGCCACCCAAGATTGCTGAAAAGACCTGTAGCATTTTGTCAAATTATCTTTCAAAAATCCTGAAATGGTATGACAAAAATACTAAATCTATATTTAAGAATTATTTATTGACATGTCTCTCTACCCCCTTAGGCTATGAGAATCCTTCAAAGGCAGACATTGTGAGCTGGTGCCTGGCATGAACAAGCTCGCAGTCAATATTGAATAAATGAATTAATAAACAACTTGGTTTAAAGGAGTGATAGGTGAACCTGATGAAAATGCCCACATGTGAAGTTACAGTGCTGAGTGTAGAGGTCAGCACGTGCGAGTCACGCAGGGTAGAACCATGACTGGACAATATGACACCACTCGTTACTCTGTACTCTTTGTCTATTACACTACTGTACATATTACCATCTATAGTTTAGCTATTTGTGTTGCTGATGCACAGGGCATTTTATCCTCTGTGTTTTCTAGTTAGCCACGTATTATAACTATTCTTCCAAGTGGCTTCAAAGCCCCGCTGTTCTATATTTTTGATAGATGATTGCCATTCCATGAGTTGTCATAGGATGATTTTTTAAAACTTTGTGTCCTTTTGAATTATTGGTGTGAGAGTGTTGAGTAAAAGGGAATGGACGTTGTGGTGACTCTTGCTGTTGATAGCCTTATCGTGACTGAAAAGCTAGCCCAAATTTACATCAGCATAGAGACACGAACTGACCAATTTTCAGTTCATCTTGACTAGCACACTCTCTCCCAGAAGCCACGTTCAGAATGCTGCCTCCCCCATGGCACAGCCCCTCACCACAGACACCCACGGCCTTTCCCGAGGCTTGCCTCTGTAGCACGCCGCAATGCTGAGGGGGAAGCAAAGTGCCCCAAATGTTTCCCAGATGTCTGAATGTGTGGCATAACCCGGCATTGAAACGATTGGAGTTTTCACTTTTCAACTAGATGTTTTGGCAACATTCAAATACAACTTTAATATAGTCAGTAAATTTCTTTAATGCCCTCAAATAGACTTAAATTCATAAAGTATTTAATGAACATATACTATGTGCCAGGTACAGTAGTAGGGATTAGAGAATGTAAAGCTTTAGTAAGTTATGGAGCTGCTATGAAGACATTTATGCTTTTGTGTAAAACACACGTATTGCCTGTTTGGAGCAAATGTCTCATAGCAAATACTCATACTTTCAAGTGAGGACATTGTATATCTCACACATCTCTTAAATTTGCAAATGTAGAATAACAAGTACATTCTGGATAAGGTGTCAGTTATCTACCAAAACATTTTTCACATGTCAGAGGACAGAAAATGGAGATGGGGACAGAGCATGTCCAAGCTCATGAGACAAAGGCAAGACAGAAATGTGCTGCCCTCTCCTCAGGAACTCATTTTCCACCCTTCAGGTGTAAGAATGTGGAGAATCTTGTGCTGCTGGTCTGGACTCATCTCCAAGAGATACAGAAAAAATTGCACCCATCATATCTCCCAGTCAGGGTCATCTTTCTGAGGTCTAATTGTTTCAATCACACAATCTCAGTGGAAGAGACAGACCTAGAATCAATCAGTAAATCAATCAACATTTATTCAGTGCTACTCTGCACAAGACATCGTTCCAGGTGTTAGAGAATACCCATGTCCGCACCTTCAACACACTGCCTTAGGTAGGCAACTAACTAGAAAGGCCTAGAGGGAATAATCTGATTTAAATGTAGGACCTCTAAGTGATAAGAGGTCTTAAGATTGAGTGGTCTATCATGCTCCTTTTCAGGATGTAAACTCAGAGACTCAAAGGAGGAAAGTGATTGGTTCAAGGTGACATAGCTCATTGTTGTCACAGTGGCAGACAAAACACAGTCTTCCATCTCTTTGTCTTCTAGACTCTGTTTTCTTTTCCACCACCCAATGCTCTGTGTTTATTCCTTTGCGAGGAAAAAGCAAAAATGATTGCAAAATGATTGCAAAGATGGCCACAATTCTTCATCTCTTCCTGTATCCATACTATTTACTATGCACCTTTGTGGCTTCTTGTATCAAGAGGCAGAATTCATTTCCAACCCCTTGCATTTGGGCTGGCTTGTGACTGGCTTGGACACATAGAGGTGACCGAAGTCTCAGTGGGCCAGTCCTGAGCCTAAGCTGCAAGAGGCTTGTGTGCTTCTTCTCTCTTAGAAACTTGTCACCACCTTGAGATTATGCCAGGGCATCAACTAGGCTAGTAACTCCTGTCATTCCAGATGACAACTATACAACTGCCAGACCTGTGACTGAGGCCATCCTAGAGCAGCCACCCCCAGCCCACCTGCCACCTGACTGCAGACACATGAGTAAGGCCAGAAGAAGTCAGCCATATCTGTATGCAGTCGGTTAAACCACCCAGCTGGGCAATGATAAATGCTTACTGTTTTTAGCCAATGAGTCTTTTTGGGGGGTGTTATTGCTCAACGATAACAACAGGTACAGCTATAATGGTGTTTAGTCATGTGATCCCGACTTTGCTCTGGAATTCCAAATTACATGTTTCCCAAGTTTCTGCATCCTGAATAGCAGGAAGTGTCCAGCACACATTTATCCTGGCTCAGCCGGCCTGGATTTTTGCTGATCCTGGGAAAAGCTTTGAAATGCATAAAGCCTGTGGCGCCAGCATGGCTATTGCCCTGGTATGGCATCCCTCAGAGAGGCTCATAGGAGGATGCGGTTAGTAGCAAAGATTCAGGAGCCCTCGCCAGAACCCGACCATGCTGGCACCCTGATCTGAGACTTCCAACCTCCAGAACAGTGAGAAATAAATTTCTGCTGTTTAAGTAGCCCAGCCTTTGGTATTTTGTTATGGTAGCCAGAGCAGGCTAATACACAGCTGTTTCTAGTTAGACAGATGTTTGGCATTGCTTCAGGGGGAAATAATCTGAATGAGTAAATGAATTTTTCACCACAGATGTTTTGGCAATGGGAAAATGTAGCCAATATGTGCTATGGGAAGTCCCCATGGCTGTTCCAGGGAGTAGCTTCCGGGGGAAATACTGGGAGGGACCAAGGAAGCTCCTTTTTCTTCCATGCTAGGGAATCACATTTTCCTTTTTGGAAAGTGGGTCATGGAACTCTGTGTGCAAGCTGTTGGTCCAT
Organism: Cynocephalus volans; assembly: GCF_027409185.1. Lineage (NCBI taxonomy): Eukaryota > Metazoa > Chordata > Mammalia > Dermoptera > Cynocephalidae > Cynocephalus > Cynocephalus volans. The sequence continues at coordinate 283,784,546 of NC_084460.1, forward strand.
GGAGATTTATGAAATACATATAGCCTCCTTCCTTTAGCTGCAAACAGACTCCATTAGACAAGCCCAACTGCTGCTGTGCTCTTGTCCTTCATGGTGCTAGCGGCCACTGTTGAATTTGTGACTGAAAATTGCAAAACGTAAAGTCTGGGCAAGGTCAAATGAATGAGGAACACAATGCAAGAAGGCTGCCTAGGACTTGTACTGAGCAGGATCCCCAGTACCCACTATATAATAACTAAGGCAAGTTTTACGGCATGAATATCAGGCATGGACAATTGCACGGTTATTGAAATGTCCTTTCCCTTATGAAAACCAAGAATTCTGTTAAACAATTTTAACTTGCTTGCATGGGACTTGGAGAGTCAGGTTTGTTGACCACACAGAGGGGAATCCTCTTCTGCAGGTGGCCAAACTTTTTCTATAAACACCAGGTAGTAAATATTTTCGGCATTGCTAGCTATATGTCTTGTAACGCCTCTGCTGTTGTCACGTGAAAGCAGCCATAGACAATACTCAGATGAATGAGTGTGGCTGTGTTCCTAAAATACTTTATTTACCAAAAGAGGTGACAGGTCAGATCTGGCCTGTGGGCTATATTATTTGCCAAGGCCTGCTCTACTGGGTTAAATGAATCAATGTTTATAAGGTGCTGTAAGTAGATCCTGCAATGTGGTAATCTCTTTCGACCTGTTGGCTATTGGTTTTTCTTGCCATGGAGCAAAGCAGTAGGGGCTGAGCACTAAGGAGCAGTGGGTTAATATATAGTGAATTTAAGACTCAGTCAAATGAAAATAAGGACAGAAAATGAGTGGGTAGAGGTACATAGCAGACTTGATTTAAAGAGTGTGATTCTCTTGTGATGCCAGTAAATTAACATGTCATGTCCTGTCATAGAATAGGATTTTCCTTCTACATTAGCCTTGTAAACTAACAGTCTATACATACTCAGCATGCATAAGCTACCTCGATAGCCTGTATCCCTCTGTATCCAGCACAATTGTGAGGCCATCAATATGACAAGACAAACCAAATGGAGCTCTAAATCTCAAGGCAAAATGTCGTCTTGAATGAATGACCCAGACTGTGTCCACACTAATGTCATGTCCAACATTCTTACATGATTTACAAATCTTTTCACTCAATCCTGGTTGCGCTGGCTTTTCCATTGTTATATTAGCTTTGTGCAGGTGGGTTAAAACATTTGAGCATGATGAATTGTTTCTCCAAGAGCCAAAAGGTAAATGATGAAAGAATTGAATAGAAAACATGTTAACAAGATATTTTATATTAGCTCCAACGAGCTAGATCAATTACTGTGATGTGTTACATGTTCAGAAGTCAGGAAATTATAAATTATGGTTCCCAGTATGAACATAACTCAGCCCCTTTGCACATGCAATATTTTATATGACTGTATATGGTGTTAACTTTAATGCTTTAACATCTATGCTTAATGTGGCAACTATAAATTTGAATTTCTTGACTTCAGAGGTTATAACATTTAACCATACAGCTGCATTGACATACTTACTGCATTCAAATATTTCTTGGTGTAATATTTTGAAAAATAAATCCCCTATATGGATAGACCTGGTCTTTTTTATTATCATACAGAAAAAAAAAAAAAAAGAGTGTAGTTTTGTCACTGTTTAGTTCTGCATCCCTCTCTGGATCTCTAGATCATGTGAACTAAGTAGATTGTGACTGAATGATGTTCACTTTCTGGTGGTTTCTACACCAAATCACGTCTTGAGGAAGGACTTCTGAGCTTGGTTGTGTATTTACTTTAAGAGGATTGGTCACCTTAGAGATGGAATGGAAAATGTAAGGCAAGTTTAGAGTTTAATTCCAGGTTGCACTATTCACATTGTAACTACTGCAAATGGAATCCTGAGTTTAAAATCTAACATGAGAAAGTCAGACAGGAGATTTATAAATAAAAAATTCTGCATGGCTGAGATATGACCAATTTTTCCCATTAAGAAACTGGTATCAGGAACTTGTTTCTTCTAGATATATTTCTTTGCTACTGTGTGCACATTAGTTTAGGTAAACAAGTTTCTCTAGTTTCAGAGAAATCCATTCCCCTCACCCCCATTCCCATACTACTCAGGGCTGTGACTTTTTCTGGTTTTAGCACATAGGTGGGGAAACAGCTGTCCTGGCCACTGGGGGCAAAAAGCTAGATGAGCCAGGAGGAAATCGTGCTCTTAAGCACTTTGTTATTATAATTAGTCCCAAGTTCCTTGTTCTTGGGCCAGGTATTCATACCCCCCCACACCTATGTGTAGGTAAGTGAGTATGGATTTTATTCATAAGCTCAGGTGTACAGGAAATGTCACTTTTCTTTCTTTTCTTTAAATTGACTTAATTTTAACTCCTGGCACCCATCCTACCAGGCCAAATTATATGTTGCTCACAAGAGCCATACTTTAAATATAAGGGTACAGAGGGTTGAAAATAAAATAATGGAAGAACATGTAGTATATACACAATAACCCAAAGTAAGCTGGTATAGCTGTACTAATATCAGACAAAGTAGTAATAAGTATTATTGGAAATAAATTAAGTTCAGGTGATGGATATGATATGTACCCTAAGTGAGTCATTGTACAGTGTATGCATGTATTGGAAAAATACACTGTATCTCACGAATATGTACAATTAAATTTGAAAATAAAAAAATGAGATTTGATAATGTATATGACTAATTGAAAAGAAGTATAGAATATTAAATTTTTAGAGCCTCATAATATAACCTCAAAATATGTAAAGCAAGATCTAGCTGAAATAAAAGGAGATATTGATAAATCTACAACTATAATTGGATTTGTCTGAATAAACAGCCAAATCTGTTAGAATAAGAAATTATTCTAATACAACTTATTCTAACACAATTGTTGTTAAAATTCTAACACAAGTTTTAGAATCTGCAGACAAAAATATGTAAGAGTACAGAATAGTTTACCAACATTATCTACCAACTTGACTGAATTGACATGTATCAGATTCTACACTCAACAACTGTATAATACAAATTTCTTTCAACTATACATGGAACATCTATTTACCTATATTGATCATATGCTGGGTCATAAAGCAAGTCTCAACAAATTTTAAAAGATTAAAACTGTGTGTACTGTATTCTTCAACTAATTAGTTAATTAATGGTTGAATTAAGCTGGAAACAGTGCAAAAACATAACTGGAAAAACTCAAATGTTTGAAAATTAAGCAATATACCTTTAAGTAACCCATGGGTGAAAGAAGAAGTCAATAAAAATTAAAAACATTTGTTCACTAAATGATGATAAAAATACAGCATAACCAAACCTCAGGGATAAAACTAAAGAAATGACTTGAGTGAAATGTATGGCCTTAAATACACATATATAAAAAGAGGAAAGGCCAAAAATAAATTTTTTTTTCTTACATCTCAGGAAGTTAAAAAAAGAAGAGCAAATTAAAATCAAAGGCTGAAGGAAGGAAATAATAAAGATAAAATCAGAAATAAATGAAATACAAAACAAACATATAATAGAGAGGATTCAAATCAAAAGTTGGTTCTTTGAATACACTAATAAAATTGAGAACCCCCTAGGAAACTGATAAACACAAATGAGCAATATCAAGAATGAAGAATGCGGACATTATAGAGATCCTAGAGACATTAAACATATGAGAGTATTATAAACAAACTAATCCAATAACTTGAAAAATTCAGATGAAATGGACAAATTCCCAGAAAACTTAACAGAACTGAAAGAAGAAAAGAATAGACAATCTGAATTTCCTACTTTAATTTAAAAAATTGAACATATAATGAAAATTCTTCACAAAAGGGGAATGCCAGTCTCAGATGACCTCAAGAATAGTTTTTTCTAAATATCCAAGTTATAATACATACCAACTGTATTAGTCTGTTTTTGTGTTGCTGAGACTGGGTAATTTATAAAGAAAAGAGATTTATTCAGCTCACAATTCTGGGGCAGTTGCATCTGGTGAGGGCCTCAAGCTGCTTCTACTCATGGCAGAAAGTGGCAGGCAGTCTGGGTACAACTAGATCACATGGTGAGAGGAAGCAAGAGAGAGGGCTGGGATGTGCTAGGGTCCTTTAAACAACCAGCTCTCAAGGGAACTAAAAGAGCAAGAACTCATTCACTACCTCCCTGCCCAGAGGATTTTAATCTATTCATGAAGGATCCACCCCCATGATCCAAATAGCTCCCAATACTGCCACATTGGGGATCAGATTTCAACATGAGCTTTGGGGGGACAACATACCCAAACTCTATACCAACCATCTACACATTCTTCCAGAGGATAGGACAAAAGCTATCATTTCCCAACTTGTTTCATGAAGATGGCATAATTTTTGTGCCCATACTTGATAAATGTATAATGAAAAACAAAAATTACACATCAACCTTTTTCATGAACATAGATGCAAAAATTCTGAATAAATTAAGTACAGTTTACATGTATCATATATATGTTAAATTTATTACTAGAACATAGGCTAGCTTAAAATTAGAAAATCAACTAATGTGATTCATCATATCAATAGAATAAAAGAAAAAAGAGGTTATCATCATGTCAATTTTATAAAATTCAATACTCATTTATAGTTAAAAAAATCCTGAGACTCAATAATGACAGTTTTACCAACTGGAGTAGTGATTCTCAACCCTTTTAGGAGCCTTTCTAAACATTTTTTTCCCCAATGGCTCCCACCCCCTGAAATGTTAACACCACATATCTACTGTGTATCTGTTTATGTAGTGTATGTATATCTGTGCTTTATATATAAAAGAATACAATTTTTTGCCCCTTCCCCCAGGCATCAATTTTCTCCCTTTTGAGGAAAATATCACTGCTATTGAGAATGTATTTTTTAGAGAGAAAGTTTCTGAACTCCTGTAGCAGGTCCCCAGAGTATCCCTGATTCCTGACATCTCTTAGCTGTGTTTGTTTAACTATTCATTGAATTTTACGAGATACTGCTTCATCTTTTATAAACATTCACTCTCTGTTTCTTACAACCAAAGTGACCTAAAAAGAAAAGCAGAAATATCTAATAAAGGTTTTAAAGAAAGTCTATCATGTTTCAAGTACCTGGAGGGCTACCTCAGGGACTTTATGCTGTGATGCTTCTTATCAAATGTGCTTTCATATCAGCACCTATGTTTTGTATGGAAAAAGGCAGATACTGGTTTTTAATTCAAATTGAAGACATTCTGAATACCGCATTTAAACCTACATGTTATAGAAAAGGCAACAGGAAATTGCTTTGAATAATGGACCATACGTTTGTGTCTGAAAATTTAGATACTGAACCTATTCTCATTTGCATTTTACATGTGTATAGCAGCCATCTCACAAAATGCAGAACAAGGAGAAGAATTGATATCTGAATTTAATTTTGTGCAGAAATTTAAATGCTGGTAGAAATAGAGGATTAGAAGATGGAACTTATCTCATCTCATGCACCGTTAGACCATCAAATCAAATCTGAAATTAGGCTGTTATCTGTTGTTTTATTATGAGAAACTTGTTTTAAAATCTAGTTTTATCTTTAAAATTTATTTTAAGATTTCTTTGGTAGGACTCAACTGATGATGTATTAGACTTTTATTCCTGACATTTGGTGTACTTTTTTTTTTTTACTTATACATATGTATGGGGTACAGAGTTGACTATCACAGTATGTGATGATCCAATCAATATTATTAGGATGTTCATCATTACAAATTGTAATTACTTTTTGCCTCCCTTACCCAGTTACTCCCTATCCCTCCTGCCCATCTCCCTTTCCCACCTCTAGTAACTATAGGTCTGTTCTCCCCTTCTGAAAGTGCAACGTTTTATTATGGTCTTTCTGTCTTTGTTTCTTAGCTGCCACTTATGAATGAGGACATGTGGTATTTTTCTTCCCATGCCTGGCTTATTTCGCTTACAATAATTTCTCCAAGCTCATTCATGTTGAGCTTGAATGAATTTTCATTCTTTTTATGGCTGGGTAGTATCCCACTGTGTATGCCTACCACATTTTCCCTATCCAGTCATTTGTCAGTGGACATTTAGGTTGGTTCCACATCTTGGCTGTTGTAAATAGAGCTGCGATGAACGTGGGAGTGCAGGTATCCCTTCAACAAGATGATTTCCATTCCTTTGGGTATGTACCCAGCAGTGCGGTTGCTGGATTGTATGGTAGTTCTATCTATAGTTGTTTGAGAAACCTCTACACTGCTTTCCATAATGGCTGTGCTAATTTACAGTCCCACCAACAGTGTAGAAACTTCCCCTTTCTCCACATCCTCATCAGCATTTGTTATTCTCAGTCTTTTTGATATTAGTCAGTCTAAGTGGGGTGAGATGATATCTCAATGTGGTGTACATGTTTTTGTTTTTGTTTTAGCTAATAGTGGAAATTAAAGACTATTTTTTTATAGTCTTTATACTTTAGTAATCTGGTTCTTGATGGTGAATCTCTTGTTCTCTTTATGTTGTCATCCCTCCGGATTTGATGAATCTTTTTTTTTTTTTTTTTTTAAAGATGACCAGTAAGGGGATCTTAACCCTTGACTTGGTATTGTCAGCACCACACTCTTCGAAGTGAGCCAACTGGCCATCCCTGTATAGGGATCTGAACCTGTGGCCTTGGTGTTATCAGCACCACACTCTCCCAAGTGAGCCATGGGCTGGCCCTGATGAATCTTTATTGCAATTTTTAATTCTTGTCTCTTTTGCTTGCATATCTTTTGCTTCACTACTTTCATGTTACCCATAACATCCATGTTGAAATAATCTTTAGATTACTTTTCCATTACTCTTGATTTTAAGTATTTTTTTCTAAGTTTCCAGTGCTTCTTTATGTTATAATTGTATTTTTTCTAATATGTAATGTTATCAATCATAAAGTACAAAGTGGAATCAAACATCTCTCCTCTGCATTCTGATTTTACAGAGCTTCTATTGGGGCCCCACAAATATTCTGCCTCCAGTGAAACAGGTGAATACTAATCCTTTATTAACATGTACATTTAAAAGAAATATGGCCACTTCTTCCTTTTGGGGGGGGGGAACCAACTTTAAAAATAATGTTTAATAATATATAGATTAAAATCAAGGCCTCCATTCATTTAGTGCTTTCCTGGCCATGAAGCATTGTGTTGGATTTTTACATATATGATCCAACTTAATCGCAGAACCATGCTAAAATGTAAAGTTTTAATTCCACCATCTCAGAGGTTGCTTCAAGAAACTGAATCTTGTAGAAACTGCCAGTGAAAAATGTTACAGGGATAGAGAATGGTAGAAAAAAATAAAATTCAAATTGAAATAAAATACAGGTCTACATAATCCCCCAATCTAAGCTCTTTCCACTAAGGTAAATATTTCTGAAAAGTTTGAAAATATTAACTGAAAGGATAACAAATCCATGAAGATTTATGAAAGAACTTACAGTGTTTAGGGGATATACATGTGCCAGGAGTGTACTAAGTACTCACTCTTTTATTTGCTTTTGAATGGATGATTGATGAGTTGATTAATAAATCAGTGATTTAGAAGATAAAGTGTTTCTTGGAGTCTTTTTTGAGTCAGGAAACTGATCAGATTGGCTTCTTTCTCTGATGCACTTTGCATGTTTGTGTACTTGGTGCTGCAGAAATATTTCAGTTGGGGAAGAGGTTTCATGGTTTGTGTAGGTGACTTCAACTTGACTAAGGAAATATTGTGTGTCTTCCTTCCCTGGGCCTTACTCTGGCTCCCATACTAGCCAAGCTCATGGCCAGGGCACCTGCAGTCTGTGGGCTCAGCAATTGCTTTTCAGGCTGAAAGCAGCTGTCAGCTGAGGGCCCACGGGATTTCTCATCACAAAGTGATCAGATGATCTCATCACAAAGAAGAGGTTGGAACTTTGTCCACTTCCTGGGCAAAGAAGAGCTCTCTTCTGGCTAGGATGTAATCAGGCACCCTCTTCTAATCAAATTGCACTGGGGTCCTTCTAGTTACTTGGAGCTGTTATCCATTTGTATCCATCAGCAGATTGACTGGGTAGAGGCCCACGGGGAAGCGGCCTGCATTTCTCATTAAAGAAAGCAGAAATTATCGTCTAAAAGGCATAGAAACAGTTTTCATTTTTATATCATAGTCCAGATTACAAGATTTTGCAGCAATGAGGAAGGCTGGCTAGATAAGTTGGGAGAGAGGCCTGTGAGTATGTAGCTGTCTGAGCAAGTATTGTATGTCAAATAGGCAAGTTCTTGTTTACAGAGGAGCAGACAGGAATAATAGGTGTGCATCTGGCCTTCCAGCCACATCCCTGGGAGAATGAAAGCCTGACTCTCTTCCCGTATTGTCATTTTTGCTTTGTGTTCATTTGTATTCTGGTCAATGATAGTTATACAACACCCATACAGAACTCATCCTTGTGCTGGATGATGTGAAAAATATGGGAGAAGAAAAGTTCATGAACTTAGTGGAATGTACAGGCAGAAGATTTGTACATGCATGAGACTTATATGGCAATGTGAGATGGCATGAAATTAAATGATTGCTGATGGTAAGGCAACTAACTGGTGACCCCACTGCACCACAAGCTCCATGAGGGCAGCCACTTTGGACTTCACTGCTGTGTCCCTCAGTACTTAGAACAGTGCAGGACTCATAATAGGGGCTCGGAACTTTGTGAAATGAATGAGTGAATTAGAGCCTGAAGACGGTGAGGCAGTATATATTGTACTTAAGAGACCGAGCTCTGGAACTTCAAGCATGGGTCTGCCCCTTGCTGTCTGACATTAGGCTGGTTTTTTAAACCTTTCCAAATCTCAGTGTCCTTATCTGTAAAATGGGATTTACATGAACATCTAATTTATAGCATTGTTATGAGAATGAAATGAGATGATATTTTAAAGGAGACATGCACAGTGCCAGTTTTATATTAAGGGCTCAACGTATTTTAGCTATTTTCGTTGTTAATGGCTAGAGCATCAGTGAGGCTGACTTTATTTGGAGATAAAGTCAATGGATTAAGAGAAGACCTAGAATCTACTTGCAGCTCTGCCACTAGCACGATGGGTGATTTGGGGCAAGTAGTTCCTTTTCTCTGGATGTCCAGGTCCTCATTTATAGGAAGAGACAGTTGGAGAAGATGGTCTCCAAGATTGCATTTAGCTTTTTCAGTCTAGATTGGGGGGTAGGGTTGCAAAGTCAAATGCCTACAGGGACCAGGCAGGTAAAAGTGACAAACCAAGTGAGACAAGTGTAAGAAAAACTTGACCCCAGAATTCAGGGACAACTGAGATAAGGGGAGACTCAAAAATCAAGCGCTGCTGCTGAGTGCTTCCGAGGGGAACGTGTACTCAGTGATATCACATATTCTGAATTTTCCAGGGAAGTTGGGAATCCACATTTTCTATGAATGCTTACAATTTCTGAAAGCTTGCAACTAAGTTAGTTTCTTGTCAATTTGTTTTAAATATCATTTGGGCCACTATTTTGTGAGCCAAACAAAATACCTCTGTGGGCCACTGGTTTGTTGCTTCTCTTTAGGGTCCAGGAAAATAAGAAACCAGGGTGTGGAAAATGAAAGTCTTCAGGGAAAGTTTAACAAAAGCTCAATCACCTGCTGACCCTGGGATATAGTGAATTAGCCTCTGCTCTGCTGATAAATGTTTCCAAGAATAGGTGACCCTATGCCCACCACCCCAGAAAATTATCTGGAAGCAGTAAAAGGACTGGAACTCAATCCTGTTTCTAATTGTGTTAGAAATGCAGCCACTTTCAGGCTGTTTTTAGTTGCTCAAGGGTGTTGAGAATGCTTAGGACTCGTTGGAGAGAACTAAAGTTAACACACCCATGTGCTACTTTTCATGGACACTTTAAATCTAGCTCTAAATAGGGGATTCTCAATCTGGGAAGAGGGATGACCTCTCAGAATTTCAAGATTGGGGGGGAGGTGTAGAATGAAGATGTCCCCACACCCAGGGCTTTTTCATATGCCTTTTATAGGATGGGAAACAGGAGACATGGGATTTGCCCGCATTGTCCGGAATCACAGTTTCAGAGTTTGAGACCTTGGGAAAGACAGGACATCCCACTGAGTCCATCAGTCTAGCCAGGGCCAGAATTGTGTGAGAACCAGGCTGCTGGTCTAGTACAAATGCCCTTCTGGATGCGTGGCAGTCAATTTCTACAGATGGAAAATTCATCTTGATTCAACTGACTGACTTCATGTATCAGCAGGAATCAAACTGAGCATGATATAGTCTTTAGATATCATCCAACAGCTGACCAAATCAATTGATTTTTTTGTAACTGCAGCTTTTCATTTGGCATCATAAAGATACAACCTAAATAAAGCAGTAGCCTCTAGAATGTGTTTAAATTGAATTTCTGGATACTTTGGCATGTATCCAGTTTTAAATAAGTTCTGATCTAACTGTATCTAATCTTTAATCAAAGGATCCTAGTATATGGAACATTCCTGTTAATAATGATACCTTAGACATCCATTAAGTCTGGACATTAATTTTATGGAAATTCTCCAATACATCTCCATTAGAATTTTTTTTTCTGAGCAAAATTAGTAATAAAAGCTTTTAATAAATGCCATAAATATCTATGTTCAATCAGACTATATTACCCAAATTAAAGCCAGACCAAAATAGAAAATAGTTACTTTTCCTAAAAGGCATGACCTTCTGAAGACATTTTCAAGAAAGAAATTATGTGCTCTGTTATTACTCAAAATGCATTTGTTACAAAGAATAATTAGCTAGTAGAAGCAAATTACTAGTTATTCAACTACTGTGTGAATTCCCTAGTTTTGCACTGCGTACCTAGTGGCTCATGCAATAAACTCTATGGTCTGTCCACATTGTAAAAACTGCTTTGCAGCTAGGAAGGTCAAGGTTTGAGTCCTTTATTCTTCTTTGATTAGTTCTGAGATCCTGAGCAATTGTTTGAATTTCTTGAATTTTGCTTTTACTGTCTTTAAAACAGATTACTATTACCCAGTAGGAGTATGGTGAGAATGAAATGAGATTATGTATGGAGTTCTCTATATCTAGTACTGCACTTGGCCCATAGCTGGTGCTGAGTGGGAGCCATTATTGTTAATATCTAGGACTGAGGGAGAGTTAGGCGTACATGTTTAGAGGGTGGGAAAGAAGGGTCACGAGGAGCTAGTGCTGGCTTGTATCTCATCATCGTGTCTAAGCCAGTGCAGACCTTCTCCTGCCCTTCTTTGGCCCTTCTTTTCCCTTTCTTGGTAATCAGCTAAGCTAGAAGTAACAGTGGGGAGGGAATGTGTGTGTGCTTCAGTCCTTCTCTTTCACATCTAAAGCTTTGGGGTTGGTATAATTATAACCTAATATTTGTCCCATTTGACCTGGCCTATGTAACCACAACAAAGCAAATCCAGCACTTAAGAAATGTGGGTGGTAGGAGTTTACTGGAAAAGTGGAAAGACAGGACATAGAACTAGGTACACTGGCTTCCTAGCTGTCCAGTGGGTGTTGCATTTGGCCTCTGTTTTATGGCCTACACCTTTGTACTTAAGCTTCAGTCATCTGGCCCCCGAATCCTTTGTTTCCTAACTTTTCAGCCACCTCCCGAGGTCCTTATAAGTTGATGGTTATAATTTGCAAATACATTAGAAGTCACCTTGTCAAAGAATTTTCAAACTATTTTGTAAAGACAGTAGGATCCTTACTTTAAACAAAATCTTACAAGAAAATATAAATGAATAAAAGAGATAAAATTATAGTTGCTCTGGTTTTAAGCAACAGTAGAAGGGATAAGGTTTTCCCCATTCATCCCGTCTCCCCCTTTCCCCCCGAATTTCCAAGAATAACACTTAGGAAACCATATATATTAGTTTGTTCTTCTCTGGAAATAAATTCTGAGAGGTTAATTGATCTCAAGGTCACATAGTTAATTAGTAGATAGTGTGTCTAGGCTCAGGTGTATCTATCTGAGGAAGACCGTATTATTTGCAGCTCTTGAGTTGGGCTTTAACATCAGAAAAATCTCTCCCCTTTGTCCGCTATGCCTCTACTTACCATGTCCCAGATATAATCTCAGGTCGATGCTTCTGAATGGAACAGAATGTATAGTTTACACATGTAAATGCAGGTGTGGAGAATGACTGCTAACAACAGCAATGGCATTACAAAGAATAAGCAGTTTAGGCTTTCGTTCAGGGATCCCTTTATTTTTGGTGCCTCTGTCCAACTACTCAAGTTCTGTCTGCATCCAACTCAGGGTTTAAAACATTATTTAAGGCTTTTTGGTTATTCAGGACACCTCTACCTTCCTCTGGCCCCTGCTTGCTTTTCTGTCTGGCTGATATGTGGCTCACGGGCTCCTGAGAACTGGGAAAGCTCTGGCTCTCGACCGACTCAGATTCCAGAACAAATGGGCTCATCAGCGGGTGGGCCCTGTTCAGGCAGGTCCTAACTAAAATTGCTCATACTGTGTTGCATGTAAAACCAACAAACTTGACAGACAGACAGACAGATTAGAGTTGGTCTATTACAAAGTAGAAAACGGTAGAAAATTTGGAACATAAAGTTAAATAAATGTGAAAAAAATAAGAATCACTCACGATATACTGGAAACTAATACTTTTCACGTTTTGGTATGTTCCTTCTCTTTCTCTTTTGTTTTTCTTCCTTTTTTTTAAAAAAAATGTAGTCTTAACTTATTAAAACAGTTTTCTACTGTAAAACAATTTGACCTCACACTTTTTTTTCTTTTTAGAAGCAATGTTGTTACAAACACCTGTGTAGCTAAGTTTTTGCCCATATCCCTTGGATATACTCCCAAAAGTTTGCTAGATGGGTCACTGGAAATATGCAGCTTTAAGTCTTTTGATATGTACTGTCTGTTCTCCAGTTTCAATCTTTCTTTTGAGCTAAGTTATAGTCTTTTGTTTTAGGTGCTCTTTTTAACCTATTGCTAAAGCTCTAAGCAATCCTTCTGTTTTATGACATAAACTCCTGTTCTGATCATAGCTACAAAAAAATCAAGTGACATATTGTTTCAGTATAATTATAAAATTGTCTTTCAAGGGTAGGCAATGGAAAAATTAAAATAATTTGAATTATAAAACTCTCAGGCCACTTGCATCAGTCTTGTTGTTATATCTTTGTTTTTGGTGGTGTTGTGGGTGGCAATTATTGAGCACTTGCTCTGTGAGCCAGGCCCTGTGCTGAATACTAGACTCTCATTATTTGCTTTAATCCTCAATATAACAAAAAGTTCTCATTTCACAGATGTAGAAACTGAGATCCAGCAAGACTGCACCTTGCCAAATGGCACACAACTAATGTGGACATCTGAATAGTAGCCCCGAAAATGTCCATGTCCTAATCCCTGGAATCTGGGACTATGTGGCTGCTGTAGATTGATGTCCCCCCAAAACTTAGTCCTTACTGTGACAGTGTAAAGAGGGTGGGAAATCATATTATGGTAATTGAAAGGTGGGTCCTTGAGGTTACTGGACTGTGGGGACTATGCCAAGTGAACGGATTGATACATTCACTGAGTAATGAACTGATAGATTAATGGTGGTCATGGGTGTGGTTCTGAGAGCTTTAAAAGGAGAACAGATGAGGACCTCTCTCTGTGCTTCCACCATCTCACAATGTCATACCCTGTGTCTCTGAAGCCACCACCAAGGAAGATCCTCACCAGATGTGCTCCCTGGACTTTGGACTTCCCAGCCCCAGAGGCTGTAAGCAGTAGATTTCATTTTCTTACAGATTACCCAGTTCAAGATATTGTGTTATAAGCAATAGAAATGTACTAATACAGTGACAAAATGGATTTAGCAGATATGATTAAATTCAAGTATCCTGAGATGAAATGATTTTTCTGGATTGTCTGGGTGGGCCTGGTATAATAATCACAAAGGTCCTTATAAATAAAACAGGGAGGCAGGAGGATCAGAGTAAGAGAAGTAAGTGTGATGACAAGAGCAGAGGTTGGGGTATTGTGATTGCTGAAAGGGGGCCATAAGCCAAGGAATACAGGTGGCTTCTAGAAGCTGGAAAAGACAAGGAAACAGATTCTCCTCTGGAACCTCCAGAAGGTGAAGCTAAATGACTTTCCCAGGATCGATTAGTGCAACTGTCACCCAGATGACCACAAAGCATGCTGCCTTCCCAGACTGTTTCAACTGTTTATGGGGAACTAAGGAAGATATTAGCCAGAGCTTCTGCTTCAAACAAAGTTCTAAACTCTTTGGATGAAACTGGTTTGGATAGAAAGACTTTCCTACCTGCACCTGTGGAATTTGATCTATTCCTTAGAAATGTGTTTGACTGTCAATGAGAGTGGGTGTACAACTGTCAAGCTAGCTTTCTGAAGTGACAAGTGGATAAGATTGGCATTCTGTGTCTTTCTGTCTGATTTTAATTATTCTTTGGTTGGAGTGAATACAACTTCTGTTCTAAAGTTGATAATGATAGCCTTCTATTGCCCCTTTTATTTCCATGAAGGATATATCTACATTTTTTTATTCCATTACATATACATCTGTGGTTACTCTCTTATTTTTCTAAATGTAATTATCCAGGGCTAAATTATGGAAAAGAAATTATAAAAATCTTTTCCTGCCAACAATCTGAATCTGGCCAGCACATTCTTGGTGGTTTGAATGTTGGGTTTAATTTCTTTTTATTCTTTCTTCTTCCCTGCTACAGCCCTCAAAACCCTTTTAAACGCCTACGTACTTTTTAATGAGACTGACATTTCTTAAGGTGGTTCCTTGAGCAGTGCACTATTGCCAAGTATGTTTGTACGTATTTTGTAGGGCTAGGTATGTTATGACCTTCATATTAATTTTGAATTATTGTTATATAGAAAACAAAAATACAAATGGTAGTTTTTATACACGATGAGTTATTCACAGAATGAAGTCATATTTAAAATCATAACTGGGATTTGGAATGTGGTATTAACTATGCTATGCAAGACAATCTATTTTTAGTGAGAATTAAAATAATTACAGTTCTTATGAAAATTGGCTTAAGCTGAAAGGGGTTTAGGTAGAACCATGGCAATTAAAGAATAAGAGACTCTTAATTGTTGTTAGCTATTCAGTTTTGCATGGTTGCAGACCCTGTGCAGTATTTTTCTCCCTCACACACCACCAACAGGAGTGGAAACTGTTCTAGCTTTCCTCGAGAGTAAAATGATAATGTGCTTAATGTATATAAGCTTAAATGTGTGATTGCCTTACACTCCAGAAGTTTTACTGCTGGTGCACACCCCAGAAACCCTTGCAAAACTACAAACTAGAATGTTCCCTGCTTGCTATTTGTAGTAGCCAGAGTTGGAACTAACCTGTGTCTCCATCACTGGAGGAATGGCTTTGTAAAATCTGCTCTGTGTTTGTGATGGAACCCAGGAGTCAGAAGCTTTATTTCCCTGTAGCAACATGGAGATCCTAAAAATAATTTTCTTTGGAAATGTAAGCAACAAATTAAGAAGTAGTAGTCTAAAAAAAGAAATAATCAATAGCAAGGAAAAGGTCTCATTATCCCCTCACTCTTTGAAAAGAGGCAGCTGCTGGACCCAGCTGGCCTGGCTTGGAATCCCAGCTCTTCCAGCTCTGTGATTTCTTTCTAGCTCTGCGACTTTGACCATATGATTTAACCTCTCTGTACTCCTGTGGCCTGACCGATAGAGTGAGCCTAATACTCGTACTAGCCTTAATGAGGTTTAAATGAGTTAATATATGCAAAATGCTGTTGTTATTTATTTATTCAATGAACATTTATTAAGTGTTAAATATAAAATGCTCTAAATGATATATACAGTGCTTATGTCATCCAAACAGGAAAGAAAGAGCCAGAAAAACTAATAATTAGTTGCAGAGCTAGTAACTAGGGTCATATAGCATAAGATTCTATAGACCTTGGGAATATCACTTAAATGGAAAGGTATTAAATTTTTTAGTAATTTTCCTTTGATCGTATGGATAAGTTTAACATTGGGCAGAATACACAACTCTGAATTTCATCTTACCAGCTGGCTTCAGGGTATTGCAAAATATTTCTTCAGGCCTCAGAGAAAATCACAGCTGCCATTTCTGCACCCTGGCTGCATCCACACACCTGGCTGTCTGAAGTCAAAACTTGTTTGTCACCATGACTTTGCTCCTAGGTGCCTGGTACCCAAGAAAAGCATGCAACAGAGGCAGCGAAAGGGAGTGAACACTTGAGAAGGGCCCAGAACAACTAGAAAAGGGCGACTTAACCTTGGGCTCTGGTCACACACCAAAGGAGGTTTCATGGACATTGATCACCTTTGGCCTAAGGAGGTGGAAATTGTTTCCACTTGGGTGTGAGAGCCACAGAGGGATCCCCTCCTTCATTTTCTCTAGCATATTCTCTTCTGCGCTTGGCAAGAAAGATTTGCTCAGTCTTGCCCCACCTATAGCTGAGGATGGCATCCTGCCCAAACAAATCATGGCAGTTCATGGGCCTCTATTGAAACTGCAGAGGGTCCTTTTATCTCCTTCCTGATTCTTGAAGGTGGTTGGCCCTGAAACCCCATTGGGGATTAGTTGGTTCCATCCAACCAAGTCGCAGTAAACAGATATTTACTGACCTTAGGGTTTTTATTTTTTCATTACCCTAAACCATTGGCTTTTAAACTTGGTGGCACATTAGAATTAGCTGGAGAGCCTTCAAAAGTACTGAAGCCTGGGTCCATGAGCAGAGATTCTGATGTGACCACACTGGGTGTCCTGGAAGATCTTCTTGCGATTCTAACACAGCAAAGTGTGAGAAGCACCACCGCAAATCATGGTCCACCTGGACTTCTTGGGGGACACGCACACCCTTGGACACGGCTGCTGAGTGTGAGCATGCGGGTAGAGATTCATCCTCAAGAGCCCCACATTAACCCTCTGAGAGCTGCAATAAACTTTAGCAATCTTCCCAAGTTTGATGTTCCGATCACTAGGGACTGAGGTGACACAGGCTGGATAGAGATACAAAGCAGAACATGAACCCTAAGAGAGTCTAGCTGGTCCATCACTGCACAATTTCTTCTTTTCACTGAAACTTGGTTCAGAAAATGTCTTTTGGAGGTTTTCCTTGAGAAGAAAACATTCTCTGGCTTTTTGTTACCAGACAAAAATTACAATGGGTGTAAAATTATAAATAAATAAATATATATGTGTGTATTCATGCGTGTGCATGTGTGTGTGATACGAATGTACACTCTCACACACACACACACACACACACACATATACACACCTTAAAGTAGAGACCCGGAAGCAGGGCTTGAAATAAATGGGTGGGGTCCATGTACATTTCTATTTACCCCTTATAGTATACATTTTCAAGATGAAAATTTACAGAAAAAAATAAAGAATGTATTTCAGGATCTGTTGGACTTGTGGAAGTGTTTAAGACACTTCTGAGTGATCCCCATTGGTTCAGACGAACTATTACAGGCTGTTCAGTTTATGTAGATTTCATTCAGCAAATTGCCTTTCTTTTATTGTTCTTATTTTCCTGATTTTGTATATTCAAATACTATTCCATCTGCCAAAGGACTCACCCAGGCACCAGCAAGACTTCCCCTTGAGGACTGGAGTTATTGATGCCCTCCGCCGGGGGTTTCCTGCCCCGATGCTGCAAAATTAATTACTGGAACTAACACCATCTCTAATCTGTCTTTCTGCAGGCCATGAATACTGCTACAACTTCCAAAATTGTTTGGGTGCTTCCTAGGATACTGATAGCCCTGTGTGGTGTCTAATACCATTGTATTCTGAGCATACACCCCAGGAGATCCAGAGATGTGGGGTGAAGAGGGTTTGTGCCTCAGCATGTGTTGTTTAAACACTTTTCGGTGTCATCCAAACTCCTGTCTTACAGATGCTTACCAGAATGTGTAACCAATTAACCATTATGGACTGTGAATTTTAGCATCGCTGTGTAGATATGCATAGGCAAGACAAGTTTTTCAATATTTGAAAAAAAATCAGAATACATGCTCTGATATGAGCAGATATATTACTTGGGAAGTAGGACTTATTCTGTGAAGCCAGAAAGGTTCCATATAATCTGAAATGCATATTCTTCCCACCTGCATAAACTTATTTCCTCTTAAATATTATTTCTATACTTTTGATAGCTTTCAAAGGTAAATGGTAATCACCCTGATATATGCATAGATAACTGAGAGATTGAACAGAGCATATCATCTAATGGATTAATTCTATTTTTAATAAAATAAACTATTAAAATAGATCAATATCTGTTATTTCAAACACCAATAAATACCATTTCAGTTTCATAAAATTACAGAGCTGAGAAATACTAGAGATATACTATGTTTGACCAAGCTTAATCCTTTAAAAAATCTGCCCTAGCAATGAACTTTACAGGCCTGTGCATAAACAGAGCAGTCTTATGGAAGGTTTATATTCCAGAAATTAGTTCCACAGCCATCCTGTGTCACCTGCTCATAAGTCTGTCTCCCCCCGCCCCCCCCCCCCAAGTCAATACCTTTTACTTGTTTTCTGGCTCATTTTCCTAGAGCTTCAGCTTGATGGATTGACTACCTTTCAATAGTTTCCAGCCTGGGGCCTCCTTTTCTGGCTTCTGAGCTAATTACTTACCCTTAGAGTTAATTATTTTCTTCATGGTGAGAAAGAAAAATGCAGCCCCTGACTGCTGTCAGCTTGGAGCTGTCTGGTTGTAACAGCTAGACCATGGAGTTCTCTTGGACACAAGCAATTTCACAGAATATCAATATCAGACAATACCTCTCTCTGATCATGATGGAGCAAGACTGAAAACAAAACTGCTCTGTAAATATGTCTGAACAGAGTCAAAAACAAGAACATTGTCCAAATCAGAATGGCCAAACATTGCCCTTTCTGAGCTAATTTGAGTATTTGAGTGATTGCTGCTTCTTTACCAGTTATAGCTTCAGCCATACTCTGTTTTCTCCTGTCTATCAGAAAAAAAATTTATTAAGATACCCAATGATAGAATAGCCCCACTTTCTAACAGCACCTTATTCAGAACAAAACCATGCCTCCTGAGTCTCCTTTAAATTACCTAACAAACCCAAATCCTAACACAAGGTCATTCTAAAACCATCTCACTGAGATGCCCATACCATGGTTTTTCATAGTGTGTCTACCTCATCGCAATGAGCCAATAAGCCTGACTCTGTTGAATGTAGGTGTATTTCTGGTGGTCTTGGGCTGCCTCCAGCAATGGAGACCTAATCTCTGTGAAATATTCGTTCAAAGATAACAACCTCCCTAACATCTAACACCAGCCTCCTGTGCAGCCCCACCAGGAATTGATCTGTCCAAAGAGCAGACCCGGGCTATCTAACCAAATTCTTCCAATTTTCAGATGCAAACAGAAATGAAAACAAGCAAAGTTGTAATTTTCCTTTTCTGAGGCCATCAGGATGTTAGTGGCAGAGCCGTGATTAGCACCCAATCTTCTGATGCCTAGTTTAGTGCTTTTTCTGTTCTACTGTGCTGACTATTTAAAGAAGTGCCACTCCCAAGTATAATACACCTTTGAGCACTAAATTCAATTTACTCTCCATCTCTACTTAATTGAGTTTGGTTTCCATTCTCTTTTTCAAAAATACTTTAACCTTCAAATACTGGGCTTAGTCCAATGCATGGCAACCCACAAATCACTTTCAGCTCTGATTTTAAAAGCTCCTATGGGTACTTTTGGAGGGGGCATTACTTTCTTAAGTGTGAGAATCTTAATTTAGTTGCTCACTCTTGTCAAAGCTGCTGTTTTCTGCTCAGATTTGGCAGTAAGTTCTGTGAAATAGCTAACTAATTAGAGTTTTTTATCTTTATTTTTTATTTTTTAAAATCTCTCACCTTCCATAGTTAAAAGAGAGAAAACTTTAGAAAGAAGAAAAAAACAAAAACAAAAAAATACAAAAATTTTATTGTTTGCTTCCCTGGGTCATTCTTTTCCATGTGGAAGAAACAGTTACTGGTAAGACAGGCTTTTCCCAGACAATATTCTTTGCCCCAGCCTTTCCTTTCCTTTCTTTCTTAATCCTTCAATTGTCTACATTTGAAAGAGAATTCTTTAAATACATTGTAATTTTGCCATCTGGATTTATATCAGAGCCACATTGCCTCTAGAAAGGACTTTCTTAAAAAATACACATTTGGGGCCGAGCCCGTGGCGCACTCGGGAGAGTGCAGCGCTGGGAGCGCAGCGACGCTCCCGCCGCGGGTTCGGATCCTATATAGGAATGGCCGGTGCACTCGCTGGCTGAGTGCCGGTCACGAAAAAGACAAAAAAAAAAAAAAAAAAAATACACATTTGAAGGAACAGAATAGTTTATTAAAATCACGAAAATAAAATTAAGGGTTTTGTTTAAAACAAGAAAACAACAGAACTCCACTTCTGAATAAAACTATCTTCATTATTTTCATATTGCATGCAAACATTTTCATAAATTTTGACAGAAGATAGGATATTGATATCCTATTTTTCCACTTAACATTATGTAATAAACGTAGCCCCATGTTTTCGTAAGGTCTGCATTATAACTAATTTCTAGGAAACAGAATATTACATTATGCTAATGTATCATAAACCTGTTTTGGATATTTACTTGTTCTCAGTTTTTACGGTTTTTGTTTTGGCACTATAGAAAAGACCACAGTAAATTTCTTTGTGTGCATAGCTATTTGCTTTTTCTGAGTTCTTTTTCTTTTCTTTTTTTTTTTAGGTTAATTCTCTGAATTTCGATAATAGTGCTGCTGTTCGGAGACTAGGGACATCTTGATGGCTCTCATTATATATATTACCATATTGCTTATCAAAAGATTGTAGGACACCAGCAGTGAGTGTACTTGTATCAGTGAAACCTCATCAAAATTGCGTATTATCATTAAAAATATTTGCTCCTTGATTTTGAAACTGTAAATTACATCCCTGCTTTACTTTATTTTGCATTTTTTCCATTAAAAGGGAAAATTTCTTTCAACATGTGTTTGTTATTTATTTATTTTTTTTGCAATGGTAATTTCTGGTCTTCATGCTGACCTAAAACAAATAGAAAGCTATTTATTTTTTGCTCCATCATTAAAGTTGTGCACTATTGCAAAGTAAACTTATTCCCAGCCTGCAGTAAAGATAGGCTTCTGTGATATTTGGGAAAAATTTGAGGAGGTGGAAGTATGGATTGGGTAGTCTTTGTCTAGGAAAGAAATGGGGCCTTTAATATGCTTTTTTTTTGTATACAGAATTCCATTTTAAGACCTGTTGTGCTCTCCTAGCCTCTGTGGGTATTTTAATTTTTGATTCTGTAATAATTTTCTCTCTTTCTGGTTTTCTTTGGCTGTAATATTTATATCGGGCATTTGCTCTGTCTTCAAAAGTGGGTAACAATGTATATGCAGTATAGCAGATTTTCTTTTTATTTGAAAGGAAGCCAAAAGAAAAAATTATCTTTCTCCAAGCAAGTGGGAGTAACCTTTTGTTGGAAGAGAAGTTTTACTTGCTTCGAGAAGCTATATCAAATGTTTTCTACACATTTAGCAATATTTCCTTTTAGCTGAGAAGAGTATGATGATTCTTCCTTAAAAAAATTAACCATTTCTGAAATGATAATTCTCTCTGTTTTCTAAATGGAAACCAAAATTATGGGGACAATGGGATGGATTATATATAATGCTGGCCATCTCAGAAGTTCTGGATGCCCTGTCCCTATAACTATGGTCTATCTACACATAGTCTTTCACCCAAATATGTAAAAACGTATAACTTTATTTTCCATAGTGAGTCTCATCTTGCCCTGAAATCCTCAGTTTTGTTGATGGTGGGATGGGGAACTTTATCTTATCAATTAAAGATGACTCAGTCTGTGGCATATCTAATAGTTTCTCTCAAATAGTTATTTGAAATTTCAAACTCCCAATCAGAGCAATTTGTTTCTTCCTTTTAAGAGATCTCCTTTCTCCCTCCTTCCCAATGGCACATAGAGCAAGAGATCGTTTGTATGAGCTATGGAGGGTGGGTGGTGGGTGGTGGACGTTGCTAGGTTCTTGCTGGATTTCTCTGAGAGGCCCTTGTTCCCTCTGGTCACTGGCATCTTGCGCTAGTGCCACTGAGTGTAGTTGGAACCTGCTGGTTTGGGGGCATCACATTGGCCCCTGTTGCTGAAGACCACAGTCCATGCTGTGCCTTACATAGTCACTAGATCCCCATGCTGGCCCAGCAGTCCCCATAGCACTCCTTGCTGACAGGACTTGCTGAGATTTCTGGGCTCCCAAATGCCAAGCTCAGCCACAGAGAGCAGCCTGAATATCCATCTCACCCATGAGGCTACATGCCCAAATCTTACTGTCTCAGAAAGCTGATGCTTTCTATAGCGTGTGGCTTAAAAAGCAAGGAGCAGACCTCTTCCCCTTTGGGAATCACCCAAACCAGTCTGGGAGCCTCGGCCACTTCCTTTTTGTCCCAAGGTTTAACCCCAGAGTGGGAGAGAGAGCAAAATCACCCAGGTCCGCTGCCTTGCCTCTCCCTGTCTCTTTCTGTGCTCAGGCACTGCTCCCCAGTGCTGGAAGAGCTGATTTTTTCCCTTTGCATCTGACAGGAACTGCCTCTATGTCGCAGACTTCGCCTTGCCTAGGGCTTTACACTCTCCCCTTTCTTTAGTCAATAATAATGGGATAGTTTTAAGAGGGGGGTTAGATTATTGAAAAGGGAAATATATCAGAAGACATGTCCAAAATATCATTCCCATTGTAGAGTTTTAGAATAAGAGGGAAAAGTAGAAGACCTAGGTGAAGATTAGAATGGATGGGGGAAAAGAAGAGATGAATTATTTGAAATTTATTTTGGAGAAAATGAAAAAAACTGTCCACAATATTTAAAGAGATGCTCAAAGACTGCTTTTATGGTTGTCTGGAGGCCTGCTTTAGGTGGCTGCTTTAGGTAGGGTGCACACACACACATGTGGCACACACATGCACACACACACACACACACATGGCACTGGCCATTCCTAATATCTAGGAGGACATGGCCTCTCTGTTTTCATAACCGGGGAGGCAAACATAGTTCTGAGTTAAAAAGAAAATTGGAATTTTACAGCCAGTTTCCTACTTTCCCTATGTCTCAAGTCCAGTCAATAAATTGATTTCTCCATTCTCTCCTTGTTTGCTGGTAATTTGAAAAGCAATGGCATGACACATGCAGACTGACTACTAAGTAACAGTAATAGTAATAATAATAATAATAGTAATAATAATAATAACTATTGCTTACACAATGCTTCCTATGTAGCAGTCAGTTCTAAACCTTGTATTTATTAACTAGTTTAATCCTCCCAACAACTTTATGGGGTAGGTATTAATCAGTGGCCAGAGGTGATTGTGATTGGTGGTTGTCCAGTTCTTTAGAAACTCTGTGAGTCTGGCATAGGCTGAGAACCTGGAGCAGTTTCTGAGGTGGGGAACTGTGGACCGCATGGTGGCCCTCCTTGGCCTGCACCACAGCACATATGGGTGATGTACAGCAGGCCTGATGCCACTCCGAATTGGGCCCCATCTCTGCCCATGCATAGACCATTCCTGCTGTAACAAGTGCCCCTTTTCTAAGTAATGCAGGAATTTTGTTTCAATGACAAATACTTACGATTGTTACTTTTGTTCATGGCAAATTCCTAAGAGGACCATGTATGATTTGGAAAGGATAGTGGGAATAGGTCATATATTGAGAAGTCCTTCATTGTGAAGATACCAAATTAGATGCATGCTGCAATGATTCCTTATCCCTTTGGTGCTAGAGTCTCTAGATGACCAAATGTTTCTTCTTGGTTCTCACTCAGATGGACTTCTTCCCCAACTTAAAGTATTAATTATTCCAAAGGACTAACTATGGCTTATTAAGCAGCAATTCCCAGTGTTTAGCACAGTGTTGAGAACTTGGTCAACACTCAAAAATTTGTTGAATAAAGGAATTAAAAAATCCTTCCTCTTAATGAGACAACTTATTGCTTAGTTTTTATATGTATTCCTTTTGTAGACCTTCCCGCTATGCTTTCTAAGTATTTGTTTATGTGTCTGTATTTTCTGAACAACTCTAAGTTTCTTGAGGACAGAAACCATGCCGTAGTAATTTCCATGAGTCCAGCACATTGCAGGGTGCTGAGAACAGAGAAGAGGAATTTCATCGTTATCCTTATTTTAGGTATTTAGAAATTTTAGATAAAAAGAAGGCATATCAATCTGATGCTCTGGCTGACTTTCAGAGAAATCCTCCAGTGCAGGAATAAAAATATAAATCATGGGAGCAAAGGTTACACTTTCCAAGAGTGATAAATTGAGAAGTGAATTTTAAGTCTGGGATTATGTTTCAGAGCAAATTGGCAAGAAACATGGGCCAAGAGCACATTTCTCAAGGTCTATGTCATTCCTTGGTGGAATCTTCAGAAGATGCTTTAGCCTAAAGTTGTTTCTTCCTTTCCCTGACCTCTTGTGTCTCATATTAACTTCTTTTGTTTGTTATTGGTTTCCTGTCCTGTGCTATTAATTGTATTTTCAAATATTTTTGTTTCGTCTTTCCAGCTTGATTTGGAGCTCTTCGAGGGAGATTATTTCTTGGGCTTCCTTATGTCTCCCTTTCGTGCAGATCTGGGAGCCAGCTTAGCCACCTTCCTTAACACCCCTCTTCCTACTGTGGGGTGAAGCTCTAGGTGCCTTACAGTAAGCCTCAGGGGAGCTCCCCACCCTCCGCAATTCCTCTTTCCCTCCATTCTGCTTAGGGCCCCTAGCTCTTGTCTTGTTACTCTGGTTTCTTCCTGCCTTTTCTGCTTGTTCAGAGAACGTTTGGTTCAATAGCCTCTTTCCTTCTAGTTCCCAGTTTTGCCCTCTATGAAATCCTCACCCTCAGATCTCTGGTCACGGGATAGACCTGCTTCATCTGCATTTCTCTGCCCAGTCCAACTTTGGTGGCTTTTTTCAGGGTCATGGCCATGGGCCGTGGCTCATCTGGGAGGAGAGATTGTACAAAATAAAGCACAAAGGAAATATTTGTTATTTGATGGCACATGCTCTCAGTAACTCTCTCATTAAAAGAGCTTTTTTTTTTAATCAGAAGAATTTCATCATTTTTATTAAAAATATATAAATGTTTATTAGTTATGTAATGCAATCTGGCCCTTAAGAGAGCATGGGTTACTACACTTCATACATGGTGTGATATTTTGCTGTCCCTTTATTAAGCATGACTTGGAAAAGGAAATACACAGCATCACCTGGCTGACCCTGACTGTTATCTTGGGCAAGTAACTTACCTCTCTGAGTTTGGTTCTTTTCTGTAAAACAAGAATAGAAACAGAGGTCATAAGTACGGCACTGAAGTTTTGTGATGCTCCATTGAATTAAAATTTGTGAAAGACCTGGTAAAGTATTATGCACATATAAAGCATTGTTATTATATGTAATTTAAATTGTACCCAAGTGCTCTAAATGGAAAATTTTCCTCTTGCCCAAGAGATACCAGAACTGAATATTGTGTTTTATACAACTAGCTAGACATTAAATACCTATAAACCTGAGTGACTGCCTAGGTCAGTTCTTACTGAACTAAATTGAAAATTCTTTTTTTTAACCAACAAACAATAGGATGTGTTTGAACAATCGCAGATTGAACAATCACAGATCTATCCACCCATTCTACACTGTCCAGAGAGCTAGTTTGACATAACCACTATCAACCCATTTGCTAATACTTAAAACCGCTGACTATTACCTATCAGCTAATGCAGTGCATGTTTTCATCGGTGTGTGTTCTCTTGCCTGGCAACCAAATAAACTCAGGGATTTTTTGTAAATTGTATTTATTATTAAATCCAGTGGATTTTGTAGACTTCTTTGACTGTAATATCTACTGTCCTAGTCTCACCTCTTTGTGCATTAGCTGTGAGTTTTCATCTTTCTCCATCTATTAAGTGCTGTGAGCCCTTCTACCAACCTCCAGTCCCACCTCCCCCAGGATTCTTCCCTGATTCATGTCTAGAGATTTCTCCCTCTGCTGAATTCCTTTCACAGGAATTGTTGGTAAGGAGCATTTGTCATCTTTTGGTGGCCTTTCATGCATTCCTCCCTCCTGATAGCACCTCAGTGCCCTTTGGAGGAATTACTCTTTGGGTGGAGTCACAGAGGAATGAGAAATCAAGAGGCTCTTCCCTCCTATATGAGAGGCTGTGAGGTACTTAGGGGCTTCTTTCCCCAGATCCTTCCTGTTATTGCCATAATATGGTCCAGGGGATCATCCAATTGGACTTTCTCTACTGGGACTTTGAATCTTGAACAGAATCATGGAAGATGGAATTGTTCATTCACTCTAGCCATGGGGGCTGGGCTAAACTCTCAAGAAGCTCCTTTGACTAAGACACTTGAAAGTTTCCTGCCTAGTCAGTCTTCTTTTCTATCCTCTGATCGCCATACACTCACACTAAATTTATTTTCTCCTGCAGTCACTGTTCCATGTAACAAAAGAAGCCTAAATAATATAGAACTTCTTCCATTCCCTTCAATTACACCAGCATTTGATGCTGTGGGTTTGGGATTTAAGCACTTTCTGAGTACTTGTCTGGTCAACTAGATTGTTCAACTAGATTTTTCTATTAGTCTGTAAGATTCATCAGTTCATGAGGCCGGGGACCATATTGTTTTTTCTTCGGGTCCCCCTCACTGTCAAAGTCCTAGGTGGTGCTCGAACTCCATGAACTTTTGTTGATTGGTGGGTTATAGACAGCTGGAGCTTCTTAATGCCAGACTCACCCATCTAACCTTCTACAGCAATGTGCTCTAAAGAGTTGTGCAGAGGAAACCGGATCCATTGTTGCATCTTTGAGTGCCTCTGGGCAAGTCAGTAGATCTTTTTCTTTAATTTGCCTTTGGTTCCTCCAAGGGGAAAATGAGGTGAATAAATGGCTCCCATCAATGGCACAGGGATGATGTGATGCAGAACTTAATGTGCCAGATGTGGTTGTGCTTTAAGTTTCTTGGAAGGATGTGCTATATAAATACTATATGCATGTAACCAGGAACATTGTTTTTGATCTTATGGGGATTTGTTTTGTTAAAAATACACTCTTTATGCCCCTCATAAACCTTCATTAAGGCATGCACGTATTAATCTTCCCCAGGGATGCGTTTCAATGAGAAGGGCGAAGCTATAGTTTGGCACACCCTTTATTTCTTCTCTCTTCTGTCCCTCGTTCTCCTTCACACAGTGCATATGCCTTCAGCACGTGTAGACACAATACCTAGTTAGGCCTGTTTATCCACTCAACATATCTTTATTACGACTTGCTCTGTGTGAGGCGCTGTACCAGACTCTGAGGACAAGATGTATAAAAACAGTGTTGCTGGTCACTGCTATTGCTCATTCATTCATTCATTCAGCAAATCTTTATGGAGTTGACTATGTACCAGGAACTCTTCTAGGTTCTGGGACACAGTAGTGAATAAATAAGATAAACAACTATTTGAATTCTCTAAGACATATGCTACAATAAAGGCATATGCAAGTACCAGTGTGAACAATTTCCCAGGTGAGCATACTGGGACTGAATCTGGAAGGGTATACATGACAGAAAATAATAGAAGTGGAGGGGAACACAGATGAACTTGTACAGGTGGTGGGGACTGGTTCCATATAATTACAGAAGGGAAGGAGGTGTAAAAGTGAAACAGAGCTAGGATCAAGAGCCAGCAGCAAGACGTATTGATCATTAAATGAATGGAAAACAAGTCCTTGATAACCTGAAAAAGCATTTGACTGGTTGAAGCTTCCTACTCAAAGATTTGTCCACTGATGGGTATGAGAAAATTTTGCCTGCTCGGTTTGCAAGAGGCATTTGATGTGTATTGTCTAGGCTTTCTGTGGGAGCTACTATCGCAGGATTGGAAATTCTTAGTGCTAAAAGCAGCAGCTGCATGGTGTGGTAATTCTGCATTTCTTTCATAGGCAGAGGGCATTTTTATTATTTCAAGATGCAAGCCAAGTATTATCAGAAGGCATAGGCACTTGGGAGTTACCAAGATTTCAGATGATTCATAAGCAGGCTGTTACAGACCGTGACGTCTTGATTTATTATGACTGCACTCATGACTATGTTTGGGTCACTTTTGGACCATTTATATGTAATTTTGGATTTATTGGATTTTTTTGAACATTCATATGTAATTCTAAGCTTAACAATTGCTCTGCAAATTATCAAATATTTATATTGTTTTTTCCAAATGTATTTATTATTTACTGTACAGCCTATGAAATATTTACATTGATTTTTAAAGAACAGATATACATTATTTATACTGCCTTGAACTTTCTCTTGATGCAGGTAAAATGACAACACAGAAGGCTGAAAGATTCCCAGGGATGCTTCTCAGGTTTGTCAGTAACTACACGGAGGAGTCTCTGTCTCCCAGGAAAACACCTGGCAATAGAGTTATGTAATTAAAATCTGTACTGGGACCACCCGGGTTTCCTTGGGGCCCCACTTCTTCTTAGTTCTTGGGTCTCCAGTGGCAAGAAGGAAAGTTGGAACAGTTCCTGCCAATGTCCCCTCTCATTATCCCAGTTTCTCTGTGCCTTTCTTTATAGGACAGGCAGCACCTCGATTTCCTCTCTGGGACCCAGAACATCCCCAGCTGCAGAAGGAATGATTCTTTTCTAGGAAAATACAGTAGAGTTGAGGTTCCTAGACTCAACTGAACATCAAAGTCAACTCACAATATTATTAATAATATGTATTCTCAGCCTCTACCTTATCCCGGGAGATTCTGGGTAAGTTAGCCTGAGATGCAGCCTGGTAATCAGCTTTTTAAAAAATGTGCATGTTGAATCTGATTATCAGCTAAGTGTGGGAACATTTGGAAGAGACCCTCATTTATGTGAGTTTTTGTTTTTTTTTTCCATTTGATACATACACACTTGGATGATTCTTGGTTGTTAGGTCAGTGAGACAAAAGGATTAAAGGGCTCCAAGCCAAATGTTTATCATTCTCCAGGGAATTTATTTCCAGTCAACCTGGAGGGGAGACTGAAAGATCGGCTCCCACCCCCGTACAGACTAGTAGAGGTCTTATAGGGTTTGAATTAGGGGAAGGGTTTTGGTAGCTATTTTGAGCATTCGGCACTTTGTAATGGCTCTGTGCTTTTACTGTTCTGTACAAGATTCTGTTTTGCACAAAATCTGGTTTTTCTTGGAAAGCATTTGCTTAAGAGAAAGGGAGGGGGCAGGGGCAGGGTGAGGAAGTGGTAAATATGGCTGTGCTTATGCTAAGCTGATTGTGAGGCCTAATAGTGGTCCCCTCCCATCTGGCTGTCAGTCTTCTCTTACCTTGTTTGTAGATGTCTGGAATTCCCCCACTAAGTCTGGGCATATGGCTTATCTCCTTTCAGGATTGGTGTTTGATAAGTTTGGACATTTCTAGGCCTACCGTTAGCACATAATTTAGCCGAACAAAGTAGATTGTTCTCTGAGTTATCTGAACTACTCTATTTTCTCCATAATTGTCATGTAATTTTCTCCAGGAAGCCCATGATCTTTTGGGCCAAACAAAATTATTTTGTAGGTGTACTGGATGGCATTAGAAATATCACTGGAGAACAAGCAAATTGTCATTTTTTGGATAGCTATTCTCATGACTAATTGATTTTACAAAATAAGGTCTTACATTCTTATGTTTGCAATCACTCCTAAACCTGCTTTCCTGGTAATAATGTCTCTTAGGTCCACACTTCCCTGAGTCATGTGATCTACATCAGCTTTGTTTACAGCTGCTATTACAGCTCTGCCTTACCCGGTTTTGTGTATTTGCCGTCTGATATTCTTAGGGTCTGTCTTGAAAGAAACCTGAGTTGGCCTTGGGATTCTACTCAAGTATGTTTTTTTGCTGACTATTTAGTTTAGCATGTTTCCACTTTAATGACTAGAAACCAGTGTCTGGGAGCATTTCTCCTTTTGGATCTCAGCTGTAATACTGAAACTATTAGGATGGCCCAAGTCAAGTAGAAGATTCTTACTATGTGTCCAGGCCTGCAATTGGTGTTATAGGGCACAAAAGAAGGGTAAGACTTTGCTCCTTCTCTTTAAAGAGTTTACATTCTAGTCAAGATGATAAAACCAACATATGTGTAATAGTCAAGATAGGCTGCAGTAACAAACAACCCTCCTTCCCAGTCTCAGAAACTTAAAATAACAAGATTTACTTCTTATTAAATTACATATCCAGCATGAATTATTAGGGAGATTCTGCTTTTTGTTTGTTTTGTTTTGTTAATCAACTTTATTGAGGTATAATTTGTACATGATTTATACATGATGAATTTTAAAAGTATAGTCCAATGAGTTATAACAAATCGCATAATCAATACCTAGATCCTTTCCATCACGCAGAAATTCTTCTGATGTCCCTTCACAGTGGATTTACTCCCCTCACCCCACACCCTGTCCAACCACCGATCTGCCACTATAAATTTCTGTCACTGTGGATTAGTTTTGTCTGTTCCACAATGCAATATGAATGTAATTATACAGAATGGACTCATTTTTGTCTAGCTTCTTTCACTTAACATGTTTTTGTGATTTATCCATGTTAATGCATGTATCAGTAGTTCATTCATTTTTGTTGTTGTTGTTTAGTAGTATAGATTCTGCTTATTGTAGTCACTCAGGATCTAGGCTGACTGATTGGGGCCTTGTCTCAACAAATGCTTCTAGGATTGATGACTGGAGCTGGGGTAAGAGCTTTAGAGGTTGTCTCACCAGCAATTAAATGCTGTGGGCTGAAAGTGATATGTCACTTTTGTCTATAACTCATTGGCCAAAACTACTCATGTGGGCTCCTCCTACCCCAAAATGCAAGAGGGTTGGGGAAGAACAATCCTCCTGTGTGTCTAAAAGGAGAACAGAGTATTGGCATGAATCATAGTATAAAGAGTGCTAAATATATGTGTGCGTGTATATAAATATATATGTATATATAAGCGAACGCTGAGTGAAACTTACATAGTAGAAACAATAAAGAAAGAAATTTTCTGGGAAAGGTATAGGGTGATCTGGGCTTTTAAAGGTGGGTGTGACAGGACAGGCGAAATAACAATAGCAACATTATCTTAGGCCATGAAGTATATGCTATGTGACGTCAGGAATTGGGCTCAAAATTATGTCACGGCCAAGTTTAGTCATGGTAACAACCATTTGAGATAGATACTACTTTTATCCTCATTTTATAGATGAGGAAGTTGAGGTTTAGAGAAAGTTGAACACGTTTTCCAAGGTCTTAGAGCTAATAAACAGTGGAGCCAGGTTTTGAACCGAGTAGCAGGTTAGAGGATGGAGAAAGTCTGAATAACAGCAAGAAAATGGAAAAGGGCCGGCGTATTTGTGGTACAAGGAAGAGACCGCCCTGACTCAGCACCAGGGTGGTCTGCAATTAGTAGAGTACTAAGGTTAGCTTTATTTCCAATTCTACTTACACTGCAAGCAAATCTCCAAGACCTTTCAGGAAATAAGCACGCTTGTGGTCTTAAAAGAAGCAATATAAGATTGGTGTCTTTGGTAAATAACTTTTGACTTTTGGGGATTTGACCTTTAGTTTTTAACACGCATTAAGACATTGCTAACCTATGGGATTATGCAGAATTTATTCCTATCATCAATTTATAAACCTCCCCTTCCCTTGCCAAACCTTGATGGGAATAGGAATGACTAAAAGTGATGTATATAGAAACTTGGATTCATGGTTTCTTGATTTTCCAAGAATAGCACCATGAAGCTTATTTGTGAATGGAAACAGATTTGAGTGATGGACACGCATGGTAATTTGGAATAGTGAAAACAGCCATGTCCATCAATTTTTGAAATATTTACAGAGGGTGATGTCTGTTGATGTGGTTCTAAATTGGAGTCCCTGCTGACTCAACGTGTGTGAGTTACCCAGCCCTAAATTACTGGGCACCTGAATTACTGGCTGTTTCTTCTCACACAGAGAGGAGGAATATTGAAGGAAGGATCAGCATAATTTAGAAAATAAAGTAACACAACACAAAAAAGATCCTTAAAAAAAGACCAAAAAAAACCAAACAAACAAACAAACAAAAAAAACCCCAAAATAAAACATCCTAACAAGAGCAATCAAAACATAATTCTGAAAATTTAACACTTGCAAAATATGGATATTAGAAGTCAAAGGGTTAGCCTCACTTTCATTATTTGGTTTATAGTAATACCTAATATTCATTTAATTCTTATTATATGTTAGGGACTTGGCTAAGCAACTTTCTAGGCGTTTTTTAAGTTTAATTGTCACAACAACTCCATAAGGCGGGTGTTATTATACCCATTGTTTAGGTGAGGAAATTAGGACTTTGAAGAAAAAGTAACTTGCTAAAGGTAACAAAGCAAAGAAATAATTAGGTTAATTTTATGTTTCAGTTTTTTCCTTTAATTGATGTTTGAAGACACTGTCATCATATGGATTTGAAGCCTTTAAAGATAATTCACCTATTCAACCAATATTAATTAAGCTTCTAGTATACGCCAGAGGCTATGCAGGACTTCAAGATATGAAGATGAATAAGACACAATCCCTGACTTTGACGACCTCACAGTGCTTCAAGGAAACACACAAATAAATAGCGATAATAGGACATTAACCTCTGTAAAGAGAAGCAAAGAAATCTTCTGGGAGGATAAGTGTTACCGAATTAGACGTTAGCCAGGGGAAGACAGGGAATGGCATTCTAGGCAGACGGAGAACCTAAGCGAAGATGCAGAAGTGGAAACACCTTGGAGTATGTGGGGTCCCTGAAGAGTTCACTTTTACTTTAGTGCACAAAGGGGTGAGGAGTGATAAGAGAAAGTCAGAATGGAGCCCAGGTCACAGATACCCTCATGTGCCCTGTTAAGGCCCTTGGCACTTCGCCTGTGGGTGGGGGAAGACTTTGATTTTAAACAGGCGTAACATTGGATTGAGCTTTTCAGTATTCAGAGTCAAAGCCTGCAGTGTTTGAGTTGACGAAGGACACTGTTTGGAATTTCCTGACTGCTGTCTTCAACAGTCTGTCCTTTGAATGTTCTAGGATATTTAAATAATATCAATATTGGTGTTCCCTCCCTTTCTTATTCAAAACAGGGTGTATGTCATTTTCCTTTTGTGTATTCTCACCGGGGCCCAGGAGAACACGCCTGTGGGAAAACGCTGCATTTGCTTGTAAAGTAGCGTCCTGGTCTGGGGCAGTGAGTGGAGTAGCTACGGGGCGCGGCAAGGGAGGAGGAGGCTCGGCTCAGGTCTGTCACCCTCACTGGCAGTCCTTGCCTGTTAGTGGCAGCAAGGTGCCCATGGTCTATTGGCACAATGAAATTCAACAAATGATTAAAAACAGAATTGATAACAAAGGACGATTTCTAAACCCTAAATATCTTCTACAATGTGACACATGTATGTTGTAACAAAAAATGTATGGTAATGTTTTCTTTTAGGATTCAAGGGCTATAGAGCACAGCATGTCCAAAAAAGAGGGAAGCCACCGACACGTTTAACAGCATTAGCTAAGATAAGGCTCCGTGCCTTTTTTGTGAGATTATATAGTTTTTAATACTTAAATGTCCTCTTCCCCCACGCTTATGTTTGTAAAGAAAAACCATTGTCTTACGTTTGCTTCCACAAAATCACACAAATTGTCTCTGGAAACTGGTTCTGAATGAGCTTTGAATGATCAACTGCAAATTTGCTAGAATTTAGTGCCTCACACAATCAGAACCTATTACTATAGCCAAGTTGTCCAGAAAAAAATAAGTTCAACGAATCAGGAAAAGATGTCATATCAAAACCATGAGAAATTGTGGACACTTCAGATATTAACTGAGAAGAAATTTCAATGCAAGGACTGTGATGCTCAAGTGAGATTTTATTTTTTAAACTTCCACATTGGCAACTGCAAAAGTCATCATTTAGTCAAACATTGAATACAAGGTTTTTGATCATCAGTTTTCTGTCTAGTGTGTGAAAAGCACAAAACACACACAAACACACACGGTCATGCATGCAAAGTCATTTGTTCTAATAGTCATGCTGTGTGCTATTTGCAGAGCAAGTGCCTGTCCGATTGTCCTTGCATGCTGATGCTGAGTAGGTCCAAATCCTCCTGAGTGCGGTAGTCACGTTAAGGAAAATGCAGACACCGCATGCTGGAAAGCTGGACTGCTTTGAATATGAGAGAGGCTGTCTGGCTGACTGACAGGTTTACATTTTAAGGCCATGAATCTGCTGCTCTGAATTAAGAGTCATGAAATTGTTGATAGCAAATCACCACCATGGCCACAGAATTCTCGAGGAGGCCTAAAATTGTGCTGTC
The DNA here is from genome assembly GCF_027409185.1 of Cynocephalus volans. NCBI lineage: Eukaryota > Metazoa > Chordata > Mammalia > Dermoptera > Cynocephalidae > Cynocephalus > Cynocephalus volans. The sequence goes on from NC_084460.1 coordinate 283,818,969, forward strand.
ATGGCACTGGCACCATATGCTTCTTCCTGCTCTGCTGCCTTGGAATATAGAGAGAGTTCAAGGGCAATTGTATCATTTAATCAAACTGCAGTAGTAATGACTATCAGAGGCAAAATGAAACCAACAAAAATGAAAATACCCTAAATATATATGTTTTTTAAGTGAAAATGTATTACAGAAAGTCGAAAAAGCAGCCATTCCTGTTTTATAGAGAGCTACCTTATGTCTATGGAGCACATCATTTGACTTAGCAGATACATGTTTCTAACCAGCTTGCTCTTTGCAAATATTGTTGCTCTGTTGTGTGGATTTTGGGGCTGGAGAGGATTTAAATCATGCCTTAACCTTTTACCATATGTGTGAGTTTGGATAAATTGCTTAATCTCTCTAAGCCCCTTAGTTTTCCCATATGCAAAATGGAGAAAATAATAATAATAATAGCAATCTCCTGTAGTTGTAAGGACTAAATGTGATAATTCACTTCTGCAGTCCAGCAGGTGGCATAGACTAAGGGATGCATGGATATTGTTATAAAATGCATTCTAATTGTTTATGAGTAATGTTGGCTTGAAAATGCTTTAAATGATTATACAAGAAAGTAACCTGTTGTGGATCCTTTTATAATTATAATGTTAATAAATTTTGAGTAATTACAAGATGAGAATTCACTTAATTCTATTTTTTTTTTATTACATATAACAGAATTTATTTTATCTTTTTGAAATTTTATATTTTCCTTTTTCTTTTTTTTAAATTTATTTTTTATAGTAACATAATTGGTTGTACATATCTCTGGGGTAGAGAGTTGAATACCAATACCTGTATGATATGATATGTGATGATCAAATCAGGATAATTAGTATATTCAACATTTTACAATGTAATCATTACTTGTGACCATTTACTAATTCCTCCCTTACCACCACCCCTGCCCCCCATTTCCAACTCTGGTAACCTCAGTTCTGTTCTCTTCCTTTGAAAGTTCAGCATATTATTGTGATTGTTGTATCTTTCTTTCTTTTTTATTTATTTTGTTGTTGTTGTTGTTGTTGTTTAGCTCCCACTTATAAATGAGGACATCTGGTGGTTCTCTTTCTGTGCCTGGCTTATTTCACTTAACATGATTTTCTCTAAATCCATCCATGTCATTGCCAATGGTAGTATTTCATTCTTTTTATGGCAGATTAGTATTCCGTCATGTAAATACACCACATTTTCCTTATACAAGTCATCCAACAATAGACATTTATGTTGGTTCCAACTCTTGGCTATTGCAAATAGAGCTGCAATGAACATGGGAGTACCTTCAACATGATGATTTCCACTCCTTTTGGTATATACTCAGCAGTGGGGTGGCTGGATTGTATGGTAGTTCTATCTGTAGTTGTCTGTGGAACCTCCATACCATTCTCCTTAATGGCTGCACCAATTTACAGTCCAACCAATGGTGTCAGAAGGTTCCACTTTCTCTGCATCATTGCCAGCACTTATTATTTTCTAACTTTTTGATAATAGCCTATTTTGATAATAACTGGGCTGAGGTGATATTTCAAAGTTGTTATGCTTTATATTTCCATGATGATTAGTGATGCTGAACATTTTTTTGCATAGCTGTTGGCTATTTGTATGTCTCTGAAAAATGTCTATTCATCTCCTTTGCCTATTTTTTAAATGGACAGTTTTTTACTGTTATGTTGTTTGAGCTCCTTGTATATTCTGAATATTAATCTTTTATGGGATGCATAGTTTGCAAATATTTTCTCCTACTGTGTAGGTTGTTTTCCACTCTGTTAATTGTTTTCATTCTATCTATTACATGTAACAAACAGAACATTTGTTGCAAGCGTTTTTACTGCTTTACAGAAGCCTTTTAGTTTGATATAATCCCATTTGTTTATTTTTCCTTTTGTTGCCTGTGCTGTTGGGTCTTATTCATTAAGTCTTTGCCCAGTCCTACTTCCTGAAGTGTTTCATTTATTTTCTTTCAGAAATTTTATAGTTTCAAGACATATAGTTAAGTCTTTAATTCATTTTGAGTTGATTTTGGTATATGGCAAGAGGTACGGGTCATGTTTCATTTTTCTGAATATGGATGTCCAGTTTCCCCAGAACCATTTATTGAAGAGACAGTGCTTTCACCAATGTATGTTCTTGTTGCTTTTGTCAAAGATCACTTGGCTATAAGTATGTAGGTTAATTTCTGGGTTCTCTATTATGTTTCATTGGTTGGAGAGTGTTTTTATGCCAGTACCGTGTTGTTTCGGTTACTACAGTTACATAGCATAATTTGTTTGTTTTTTTTTTTTTTTTTAATTTTATTTTGTCGATATACATTGTAGCTGATTAATGCTCCCCATCACCAAAACCTCCCTCCCTTCTCCCTCCCCCTCTCCCCCCCAACCATGTCCTTTCTGTTTGTTTGTTGTATCAACTTCAAATAATTGTGGTTGTTATATCTTATTCCCCCCCCCCCCCCGGTTTGTGTGTGTATGTGTGTATGTGTGTGTGAATTTATATATTAATTTTTAGCTCCCTCCAATAAGTGAGAACATGTGGTATTTCTCTTTCTGTGCCTGACTTGTTTCACTTAATATAATTCTCTCGAGGTCCATCCACGTTGTTGCAAATGGCAGTATTTCATTCGTTTTTATAGCTGAGTAGTATTCCATTGTGTAGATGTACCACATTTTCCGTATCCACTCATCTGATGATGGGCATTTGGGCTGGTTCCAACTCTTGGCTATTGTAAAGAGTGCTGCGATGAACATTGGGGAACAGGTATACCTTCGACTTGATGATTTCCATTCCTCTGGGTATATTCCCAACAGTGGGATGGCTGGGTCGTATGGTAGATCTATTTGCAATTGTTTAAGGAACCTCCATACCATTTTCCATAGAGGCTGCACCATTTTGCAGTCCCACCAACAATGTATGAGAGTTCCTTTTTCTCCGCAGCCTCGCCAGCATTTATCGTTCATAGTCTTTTGGATTTTAGCCATCCTAACTGGGGTTAGATGGTATCTCAATGTGGTTTTGATTTGCATTTCCCGGATGCTGAGTGATGTTGAGCATTTTTTCATATGTCTGTTGGCCATTTGTATATCTTCCTTAGAGAAATGCCTACTTAGCTCTTTTGCCCATTTTTTAATTGGGTTGCTTGTTTTTTTCTTGTAAAGTTGTTTGAGTTCCTTATATATTCTGGATATTAATCCTTTGTCAGATGTATATTTTGCAAATATTTTCTCCCACTCTGTTGGTTGTCTTTTAACTCTTTTAATTGTTTCTTTTGCTGTGCAGAAGCTTTTTAGTTTGATATAATCCCATTTGTTTATTTTTCCTTTGGTTGCCCGTGCTTTTGGGGTCGTATTCATGAAGTCTGTGCCCAGTCCTATTTCCTGAAGTGTTTCCCCTATGTTTTCTTTAAGAAGTTTTATTGTCTCAGGGTGTATATTTAAATCCTTAATCCATTTTGAGTTGATTTTAGTATATGGTGAGCGGTATGGGTCTAGTTTCATTCTCCTGCATATCGATATCCAGTTATCCCAGCACCACTTGCTGAAGAGGCAGTCCCTTCCCCAGTGAATAGGCTTGGTGCCTTTGTCAAAGATCAGATGGCAGTAAGTGTGTGGGTTGATTTCTGGATTCTCTATTCTATTCCATTGGTCAGTGTGTCTGTTTTTATGCCAGTACCATACTGTTTTGGTTATTATAGCTTTGTAGTATAGCTTAAAGTCAGGTAGTGTTATGCCTCCAGCTTTATTTTTTTTGCTGAGCATTGCTTTGGCTATTCGTGGTCTTTTATTGTTCCATATAAATGTCTGAATAGTTTTTTCCATTTCTGAGAAAAATGTCTTTGGAATTTTGATGGGGATTGCATTGAATTTGTATATCACTTTGGGTAGTATGGACATTTTCACTATGTTGATTCTTCCAATCCAAGAGCATGGAATATCTTTCCATCTTCTTGTATCCTCTCTAATTTCTCTCAGCAGTGGTTTGTAGTTCTCATTATAGAGATTTTTCACCTCCTTGGTTAACTCAATTCCTAAGTATTTTATTTTTTTGGTGGCTATTGTAAATGGGCAGGCTTTCTTGATTTCTCCTTCTGCATGTTCACTATTGGAGAAAAGAAATGCTACTGATTTTTGTGTGTTGATTTTGTATCCTGCTACTGTGCTGAAATCATTTATCAATTCCAAGAGTTTTTTTGTAGAGGTTTTAGGCTGTTCGATATATAGGATCATGTCATCTGCAAACAGGGACAGTTTGACTTCATCTTTTCCAATCTGGATGCCCTTTATTTCCTTCTCTTCTCTGATTGCTCTGGCTAGTACTTCCAACACTATGTTGAATAGGAGTGGTGAGAGTGGGCATCCTTGTCTAGTGCCTGTTCTTAAAGGAAAAGCTTTCAGCTTTTCCCCATTCAGGATGATATTGGCAGTGTGTTTGTCATATATGGCTTTAATTATGTTGAGATACTTTCCCTGTATACCTAACTTATAGAGGGTCTTTGTCATGAATGAGTGCTGAACTTTATCAAATGCTTTTTCAGCATCTATAGAGATGATCATATGGTCCTTGTGTTTGAGTTTATTAATATGGTGTATCACATTTATTGATTTGCGTATGTTGAACCAACCTTGCATCCCTGGGATGAATCCCACTTGATCGTGATGAATAATTTTACGTATGTGTTGCTGTATTCTGTTTGCTAGTATTTTAGTGAGGATTTTTGCATCTATATTCATCAAGGATATCGGCCTGTAGTTTTCTTTTTTGGTTATATCTTTACCTGGTTTTGGTATCAGGATGATGTTTGCTTCATAGAATGAGTTTGGGAGATTTGCGTCCGTTTCAATCTTTTGGAATAGTTTGTAAAGAATCGGTGTCAATTCCTCTTTGAATGTTTGGTAAAATTCTGCTGTGAATCCATCTGGTCCTGGGCTTTTCTTTGTTGGGAGCCTTCTGATAACAGCTTCAATCTCCTTTATTGTTATTGGTCTGTTCAAATTTTCTACGTCTTCACGGTTCAGTTTTGGGAGCTTGTGTGTGTCCAGAAATTTATCCATTTCCTCCAGATTTTCAAATTTGTTGGCGTATAGTTGTTTATAGTAGTCTCGAATGATTCCTTGTATTTCAGATGAATCAGTTGTAATATCGCCTTTTTCATTTCTAATTTTTGTTATTTGAGTCTTCTCTCTTCTTTTTTTTGTTAGCCATGCTAATGGTTTGTCAATTTTATTCATCTTTTCAAAAAACCAACTTTTTGATTCGTTGATCTTTTGAATTGTTTTTTGGTTTTCAATTTCATTCAGTTCTGCTCTGATCTTAATGATTTCTTTCCGTCTGCTAACTTTAGGATTGGATTGTTCTTGTTTTTCTAGTTCTTTAAGGTGAAGTGTTAGGTTGTTCACTTGCCATCTTTCCATTCTTCTGAAGTGAGCATTTAATGCAATAAATTTTCCCCTCAATACTGCTTTTGCAGTATCCCACAGGTTTTGGTATGATGTATCATTGTTTTCATTAGTTTCAATAAACTTTTTGATTTCCTGCTTGATTTCTTCTTGGACCCATATGTCATTAAGTAGAATGCTGTTTAATTTCCATGTGTTTGTATAGTTTCCAGAGTTTCGTTTGTTATTAATTTCTAGTTTTAATCCATTGTGGTCTGAGAAGATACATGGGATAATTCCAATTTTTTTGAATTTATTGAGACTTGATTTGTGACCTAACATGTGATCTATCCTGGAGAATGATCCATGTGCTGATGAGAAGAATGAATATTCTGAGGTTGTTGGGTGGAATGTTCTGTAGATATCTGCCAATTCCAATTGGTCTAGAGTCTTGTTTAGATCTTGTGTTTCTCTACTGATTCTTTGCCTAGATGATCTGTCTAATATTGACAGTGGGGTGTTCAGGTCCCCTGCTATTATGGTATTAGTGTCTATTTCCTTCTTTAGGTCTAATAGAGTTTGTTTTATAAATCTGGCTGCTCCAACATTGGGTGTGTACATATTTATGATTGTTATGTCTTCTTGATGGATCAGTCCTTTTATCATTAAGTAGTGTCCCTCATTGTCTCTTTTTATGGTTTTTAGTTTAAAGTCTATTTTGTCAGATATAAGAATAGCCACTCCAGCTCGTTTTTCTTTTCTGTTTGCATGGTAAATCTTTTTCCATCCTTTCACTCTTAGTCTGTGTGAATCTTTATGGGTGAGGCCGGTCTCTTGTAGGCAGCAAATAGTTGGGTCCTGCTTTTTGATCCAGTCATCCAGTCTGTGTCTTTTAATTGGGGAATTTAAGCCTTTAACATTAAGAGTTGTTATTGAAAGGTGTTGATTTATTCCTAGCATTTTATTGGTTGTTTGGTTGTCTTAGGTGTCTTTTGTTCCTTGCTTTCTGATTTACTGTTTGGTTTCTTTGTTTGTTGGTTCCTTAGGTTGTAGATAGTGTTTTTGTTAGCTTGTTTTCTCTTCACGAATGCCATTTTTATTGTACTAGCGGGTTTAGATTTTTCTTAGGTTTTTATGGCAGTGGTAGTTATTTTTCAGGAACCAAACCCAGTACTCCCTTGAGGATTTCTTGTAAGGGTGGTCTTGTGGTAGTGAACTCCCGCAGTTTTTGTTTGTCTGAGAAATATACTATTTGCCCCTCATTTCGGAAGGATAGCCTTGCAGGGTAGAGTATTCTTGGCTGGCAATCTTTGTCTTTTAGTATTTTGAAAATATCATCCCATTCCTTTCTAGCTTTTAGGGTTTGTGATGAAAAGTCTGATGTTAACCTGATTGGGGCTCCCTTATAGGTGATTTGACGCTTCTCTCTTGCAGCTTTTAAGATTCTCTCTTTGTCTCTGAGTTTTGCCAATTTGACTATGACATGTCTTGGAGAAGGCCTTTTTGGGTTGAATACGTTTGGAGATCGTTGAGCTTCCTGGATCTGAAGATCTGTGATTTTTCCTATACCTGGGAAGTTTTCTGCCACTATTTTGTTGAATATGTTTTCAATGGAATCTCCATTTTCCTCCCCTTCTGGAATACCCATGACTCGGATATTTGAGCACTTGAGGTTGTCTGATATCTCTCTCAGATTTTCTTCCATGTCCTTGATTCTTTTTTCTTTCTTTTTGTCTGCTTGTGTTATTTCAAACAGCCCATCTTCAAGTTCAGAGGTTCTCTCTTCAACTTCGACAAGCCTGCTGGTTAAACTCTCCGTTGTGTTTTTTATTTCGCTGAATAACTTCTTCAGTTCAGCAAGTTCTGCTACATTTTTTTTCAGGACATTGATTTCCTTGTATATTTCCTCTTTCAGATCCTGTATACTTTTCCTCATTTCATCATGATGTCTAGCTGAGTTTTCTTGTATCTCATTCAGTTTCCTTAGAATTATCACTCGAAATTCCTTGTCAGTTATTTCAAGGGCTTCTTGTTCTATAGGATCTAGAGTATGAGATTTATTAACTTTTGGTGGTGTACTTTCTTGATTTTTTGTATTTCTGGTGTCTTTTTTTTGGTGTTTATTCATTGTGGCAGGGGGTTTCACAGTCCACCGGTTTAAGACTAATGACTAACTAGGATGTTGCTGTGGTTGCCAATTTGGTATGGCTCCCGCCGTGACTGCTCAGTTGGCCTCTAGTGTCTTGTGTGTGTGGTTGCCTCGGGTCTTGGGCTTCTCCGGGGATCCACCTTTCTAGTCAGCTTGTACTCTGCTGGGCTGGTGGATCACGTACCACAGGGTGTGTGATCTCTGTTGAGCTTTCACTTTCTGTACAGGACTTCTCCCCGTTCCGTGTGCTCTGGCCCAGGCTGTTAGATCGTGCAGTGGCGACCCCACCGGGTGTGTGGTTTCTGTCGAGTCTCCGCCTCCCTGGCTGCACGTCTCCCCCCTCTGTGCACACTGTGCTGGGCTGGGGCATGTCTTCTGCACCCCTCGTCTATCAGCTGGGCCTTCAAGACCCTGCTCAGCACCGCCTCGCCCAGGAAGTCTACCAGGTTTCTGCTAGGCACAGACGACCGGTCTCTCTGGGTGCCTTTGTAGCACTGTGTAGATCTTTCTCGGGTCTTGTTCACCTTTGTATCCCCCCGGTATAAACCGAGTCTAGTGCCCGCCTGCAGCCTGCTCTCCGGCAGGTTCAAGCGGACCTGGGAACTCTCCTACCACACTATTCCCAACCAGAAATTCGTTAGGCTTTTTTCCAAACTGGTGGTCGCAGAGATGGTATCTGCCTCCCAGTAACAGGAAGTTTACCGGGGCCGGAGTCCAGGGTGTGGTGGAGTGACAGTCGGCCCGCCAGTACTTCCTAGCCCTCCCAAAACTGGTCGGGACGCCCCACACCCCCAGCCCTGCCAGAGAACCGCGGAGGGAGTGGGAGAGGAGGTCGGCCTGCAGGGTCCGGAAAGCCCCGCGCCAGGCCAAGCAAATGGGCTCAGTGATGGCCGAGCAGGGCGGAGCTGCCCGCACCTGGGAAAATGGAGGCAGCACCGTGGCAGTGAGTGGCCTGGTGGTGCAGGCGGGAGCCGCGTGGGCATCCACCCCCCGAACAGAGCTGTGCCAGGGATCACTCACAGTGCTGTGCCAGGTCGGGCGCTCGCTCTGTCTCTGGTTTGTTGCCTTCCGTGTTCTCGGCGCTGCCGCCTCGGGCTGTTCAGTCGCGGCGCCGCTCGGGCGCTCCCAGGAATCTTCTTTAATGCCGGCCTGAAACCTCGAATCGTGAATAGGGCAGCTGGCCGCCTTCAGCGCGGCCCCAGCCTCCGGGAACCTGGCTGCATCCACAGCAGCCCTGGCGCCGTGTTCCCTGTTTCAAGACTCACTTTTGCAGCTAAGAATCAGTTCTTTTCCTGCTCCACACTTCAAAGCTGTTGCCTGTAAATGAGGCAGCCTCTCCTGCCGGGGGCAAAGTGGCGTTGAGCCCCTACGACCGGCCAGCAGCAGCAGTCCTCCCTTAAGAGATGGCCAGAGGAAGGTCCACAAGTTTCCCGGCTGCCTGAGGCCCAGTGGCCACCTTTTCCACCTCAGCTACTCCGCGCCAGCCGCCGCAGCCGCCGCCATCTTGAAACTCCTCCACTTAATTCTAGAATGTTCTTCCTCCACCAGGCTGTAAACTCAATGGGAGCGCTTAGCTCACCTCTAAACTCTCAAAGCCTAGCATGGTGAGTACCCCAAGTCAGTGCTCAACAAAAATCTATAGAATTATCTATATTTATTCTCGTGACCATTTTTCTTTTAGATAGGACTGTGTTTTTCTTAAAGGTTTAAAAAGGCTTTTTTAGCATTAAGAATATTAACCTCTTTGACTGCCATATTGTTCCAGATACTTCCTCACTTCTTTTTCTTTCCTCTTTATAATTTTTAGAAAATCCTCCTTCCACTGAATATTAATTAAATTTTCCTTTATGGTTTCTTCTAGTTTTGTTTTAGTTTTTACATTTATCTTTTTTATCCATAATGAATTTATTTTGATATGAGGTGAAAAATATAACCTATTGTTTTTCTTATTTTCCCAGCAAAATTTATTGACTAATTTGTTGTTTACTCTTTTGTCTGTGATACTTCCTTAAACATACACCCACACAGTCTTACACACACTTATCTATTGGGCTCTGTTAAGAAATAGGTATTTAAATATATATATATATATACTTGTATGTGTATATATGTATACAAACATATGTGAATATGTGTGTGTATTTTCTTGAACTAACTAGTTTTGTTTTATTTATTTTTTCGAAAATACTAATAAATGTCCATGAGGAAATACAAAGAAAAGTAAGTCATCTTCAACAGTCTTTCACTCAAGAAAGCAGTACCGCCATTAACATTTCTTCTGCATATCTCCAAAAACTTGTCCTGCCTATACAAGTATTTGTGTGGGTGCATGTGTGTTGCATATCCACCGAACATCTTTTTTATTATACAAACGGAAAAATCCTGTACTCATTATTTGTCACTTCATTTTGTTTTGGTTTTTTTCTTAACCACATACCTTGGAGGTTGTTTCCTCAAAAGCTCTATTTCATTATTTCAGTGATTATATAGTACTTCACTGTGTGAATATTCCAAAAGTTATTTAATCATTTCCCTTTTGATTGATTTATTTTATCTTCTTTTGCTATTACAAAATATATTTCTGGTACTGTTATTTGCACTGATTCCTTTGTTTATATCTTTTACATCTCTTACTATTTAGATTATATTGTTTTTATATATATTTTTAATGTTGTTGGTTTTCTTCTATGATTTTGTATTTTTTAAATTTTTTAAAAGTTATTCATTTTTAATTGAAATTTATTTAATATACATATCTGTGGGGTACAGAACTATATTTCAACATGTGTATACATGTATGATGATAAAAACAAGGTTATTAACACATTCGTTATCACAAAGCTTTATCATTTCTTTGTGATGAGAACACTTGATCTGTCTTCTAGCCATTTGAGAACATAGAATAAATTATTGTTAATTATAAACACCTATGACTACTGTACACCACTAGAACTTATTTTTCCTATCTAGCTGTTATTTTGGGTCCATTAACCAACTTCTCTCTATCTCCCCTTTCCCTTCTCAGCCTCTAGTAACCACACTTCTACTCTCTACTTCTAAAAGTTCAACTTTGATTTTTTAAGCTCCCACATATAAGTGAGAATGTTTGGTATTTATCTTCCTGTATCTGTCTTTTTTCACTTGATATCTTCCAGTCTCCTCTATTTTGCCACAAATGACAGGATTTCATTCTTTTTTCACGGCTGAGTAGTATTCCATTAAGTGTATACATCACAAATTCTTTATCTGTTCACCTGTCAATGGACACCTAGTTTGATTCCATATCTTGGCTATCATGAATAGAGCTGCAGTAAACATGGGGGTGCAGATATCTCTTGGTATGCCAATTTCCTTTGGATAAATACCCAGCAGTGGATTTCTGGGTCATATGGTAGTTCTGTTTGTAGTTTTTTGAGAAACTTTCACACTGTTTTTCATAATGGCTATACTAATTTACATTCCACCAACAGTGTAAAAAGTTTCTTTTTCTCTGCATCCTTGATAGCATTTGTTGTTTTTTGTATTTTTGATAATAGTCATTCTAACTGGGATGAGATGATATCTTACTGTGGTTTTGATTTGCATTTCCACAGTAATTAGTGATGTTAAGCATTATTCAAATACCTGTCAGCCATTTGTATGTCTTCTTTCAAGAAATGTCTATCCAGGTCATTTCGCCATTTTTAAAATTGAATTGTTTTATTTGCTATTAAGTTCTGTGTATCTAGTTCTTTATGCTGCATATGGATATCCAGTTTTCCCAGCACCATTTATTGAAGAGTCTGTTCTTTCCCCAATGTATGTTCTTGGTGTCTTTGTCAAAGGTCAGTTGGCTGTAGATTTGTGGATTTATTTCTAGGTTCTGTATTCTGTTCCATTGGTCCATATGTTTGTTTTTATGCCAGTATCATGCTGTTTTAATTACTATAGCTTTGTAGTAATCTTTCATTTTGTTGATATGGTGTATCACAGTTATTGATTTGTGAATTTTAAAATATTTTATAACTTCTATTTCTCAATTTATCCCTTAAAATATTAATTATTGATATATAATAGATGATAAAATTAATATTTATAATTATTCCCATTTTTCTTCCTTCCCTTACACAACCCAATTTGTGTTGTTTACATTATTATTCTTACTTTCTTTAGATGTTATTTTGTGCTTTAACATATTATACTTAAGCCTGTCATTTATCTGCTTTAACCTTCATCTTTTGACCTCACCCCTGCAAGAAGAGATTAGCATTTTTACAATATTCTCCTGCCTCTGTCTTTCTTTTCCCCTCAACTTTTTAAGGAGTATTTCTTCATTGCCTTGGTCTATAAAATTTATATTCTCTGCTCACAGTTATTTAGCCTTAATTCAATATTTAAACTTATTCAATTATGGCTTCTTCATTTGCGTCTTGATTATCTGGGGTTAATCTTCAAATCATTGTTTTTCCCAAAGCAGTGTCCATGAGTACTACATTATCTGAATTTTGGGATACATGAGGATGTACATATTTGGCCTTTCTAGTTGCATATTACCTTAGCCAAATGTATAACTATTGGACCACGCTTTCTTTCCCCTGGAACTTTGTAGACAGTTTAACACTTTCTAGCATTGAATGTGGCTGTAGGAAAGACTGAGGCCAACCTGATAATTTACATTCTCACAGTAGATTTGATATTCATGATGTGATGCCTTAAGAGTTTGGTAACTTAACAAGGGCAAGTCTGTATTTATCATTCAGTATCATTCTCCCTTGAAACATGATGTGTTTTTTTGATCTATAGGTTTTGCTCCTGTTTTATTTCAGGAATATTTTCTTCTCTTAGAGCTTTGGGGAAAAAAAAGTTTCAGTTCTAGATTTTCTAGTCTCTTCAAACACCAATTATGTGTGTGTTGGATCTTTGCCTGTCTTCCAAATTTGTCATTTTCTGTCTAATGCAATTTTAATGATCCCCATTTTATTCCAATTCATTTTGCTTGATTTTCCTCATTGATTGTCCTCTATAGCATTACTGCTTTGGGGAGTATTCTTTGAAAATTTGAATTGATTTACTTCAAGCTGTATTTTGTTTTTAATAGTCATTACATCTTGGAGACTATTTTTGAGTATCATGTAAATCTACAGGAGAAGAAAAAAAAAAAAAAAAAAACACCTGAAATGTTTGGCTTTGCTATTTCTTCCATTCAGAGTTTATTATTTCACAAATATCTTTGCCTTCTTTGTAGGTATAACATATAATTCTATATGCTCAATTTCAGCAGAAGTGTTAAAAATCTATTCCTTATTGCACATGGGCAGCCCACCATTGCCACTGCAATTACCATGACTGCTGCAAAAGTAGCTGGTCTCTATAGCAGCAGTCAAAGCTACTGTGCAGATGGCACGCCAGACTCTCAACTGCATTGACACAAGGAGAGGCACGAGCAGAGACCAAAAGAAAAAAAAAAATAGAAGAGGTCCCCTCTCTCTCTCTCCACAAAGCATCTGATTTATAATAATAGGGGAGGACTTGATCACACCTGCCTCAGTACTAGACAGATCATCTAGGCCACAAACCAATGAAAGAACAGTTAATCTATCAGATGGAGACAACAAATCTATGGTTATTAAAGGAAGGAGGAGGAAGGGGAAAGGGGGATGGGGAGAGGGTGGAAGAGGGGGTGCGGGGATTGGATAAGGAGCATAAAGAACAAGTATGATTTGTAACAATGAATATGCTAATAAAAAGTGAATTAAAAAAAATCTATTCCTTGCAAACTGGTAAAGTAATGCCAGTGACTCATTCTTTCCTTTGTACCCAAGGATACCAAAAATTTCTGGTCATTTAATATCATGAAAGGACCATTAGTGCATTCTCCATATCCTAAATAATTAAACATTGATTGAAAATGACCAATTTAACTGTGAAAGTTCTCATTTACTCTCCAATAGATAACATCAGGAGAGGTAAATCCCCTCTTGCCATTGCTTTTATAGGTCAATTAATAGAACTTATAAAAGTCCCAATCCCTTTGAAAGCAGTTATGTACAATGGTTCCTGTCCTTCTGTATACTATCAATTGAAAGAAAACTTGCACATTTTTCTTAGAAATGATTGGTTTTCATTTTTTTATTTTTCTTTTTTAGCTTCTTAGGAATTAATATTCTCAAAGAATGTTTAAGTTCATTGAAGTGACAGATTTCATATATAGCTTATGATTTACAGAGTGTTAATTGAAATATTAATTATCACATCTTATTTATTAAATCAGCTAAGTCTATCAACAAATTATTATTCAATGACCACTTTGTAGAAGACATTGCATCATGCAGCTTAACTAAAACTGCTGTTTTTCAAAATATAGTATCTCTATTACTGAAAGAGGTCATCAGCTTCTGTTTAAACAATTGACTGGACTGGCTGTGTGGTTGACCTACTTAGTCAATAAGGCAACAGAAATAGCAAGCAATGACATAGGAGTGACTCTGACATATGAAGGCATACAAACACTCCCCCGGACTGTAGATAGGTCTTGCTGTTTCTTGTATTGCTCACTTTTTGTTTGGATTAGTTTTGGAACTAGGCTTTTGTTCTCTATTACCTCTTCCCTGTCTCCCTTCCTTTCATCTTCCCTTGCTATATCTAGCTTGCTATATCATTCTGGGTTGTGTCATTATGATGTTTTTGCATCAATAAAATACATAAATAAAAACTATAGTTCAACATGACTGAAGAGTTAATCCTGCTAGCCAAAAAATACTAATATTTTTTAATTTAATGAGGTTATAATCTTTATCTGGTATTTCTCTGCTGAATTTCATGCCTGTCAGATATATTTTATCAAGCTATTTTCAATGAAGAGACAGCAACCAGGTGGTCATACAAGTCATGGGACAGCTGAATATATTCTGGCTTGAGTTTTGCTGCAATCTGTGGGTATGGGTTGATACTGCCCGATTCTGGAGACATATCAGTTTTAAGGTCTTTTTCGAGATGCTGGCCCAATGTTCCCAGGGTTTGACAGGGCTGCTGGTGGAGTCAAATCCTCAGGGACACTATGAATAGCTCAGTTGTATTTAGCACCAGCAATATCTTGGAGTATGTAAAAAAATCTCCAAGAGTGGCTGCCAATGGAGATGCTCTCCCTGGAATTCAGCGTGGGCCCTGCCTTAATAAAACCACATTTTGAATATGACCAAATCATGGATATAGGCTGCATATGGCTTCCCTAGATTGGGTCTTCTGAACCATTTGGAAGAAGGTACTTATTATATAGGCACAAGGGAAATCTGACCCATAAATAGACATAGGAACTGGATTGAAACCAAACAGCGGTAAATGTAACTGGAGCTGGTCTTTCATTCATCTCTCCTTTGCTCTATCCTTCATTTATCTTTGTGTTCTCCCTCTTTCCTTCATCAAGTACCCTTTTTATGAAAGACTATTTTCAATAAAATGATAAATGATTAACATTTATTTACAACAGAGCATTCAAACTGGTTTATTATTGCTTTCCTTTTACACTATAGAAGAAATCTTGACATCAGCAAGTAATATTTATTCATTTTAAGGGTCTCCTGCATAGCTCTGGAAATCACTCCACTTCAACAGGTCTGCCTCTGACCACATGTGTGGTAGATTCTGCAGAGGAAGTATAATACTTCCTCTCTTAGGACTAGATGCATAATACACATCATATAAGCAAACATTTGCTGCGTGTTTGCTATATAACGGGTGCTATCACAAGTGTTTTGTGTAGATTATTTCATTTGATATTAGCAATTGTATGAGATATAGGTACTATTATTACACCATTTTATAGATGAGGAAACTGAATCACGGAGAGCTTAGGTAACTTGCCCAAAGTCACAAAGCTAATAAGTGATAGAGGTGAGATTGAACCTGAGTAGTCTAATACAAGAGCTCATACTCTTTACTTCCACCATTTTCCTCCCACTACAAATCCACCACATATCAACAATGGCCCCTAAACACTCCTTAGGAAGGAGGAGGAACATTTGAGAAGAATGATAGAGTCTGAAGGTCAGAGTGGAAAGGACCTCCATGATTATCTAATTCAGCCTCCTAACACTGTACATGAAGCAAAAGAGGATTGGGGATGATCATTTATCTGTTCGTGTCCACCAGCCTTCATGGGTGACTGCACACTGGATCTGTTTCTGCAAGTCTCTCTGTACTGTAAGAGTTATAGGGATGAAGACTCATTAAAAATTCATGCTCTGTAGATAAATTTCCCTGCAGTCCTGTATTTAATTTGGTCCAGTGCATCTAGGGAATTGACTAATGTCACTGTAAACACAGAAGGCTCAGAACTCCAATTATGGGAAAGAAAGAAATCATTATTGATGAGAAATTGGAAGAACTGAGCCTCAAATTGCATAGTAATACCCCTATGTGCCCAACTTCTATACTTCAGCTGAATTTGTGATAATCTTTAAAAACAAAGGCTTCCTTGATGAGGATGCAAATTTCCTGAGTTGAGATTAGAAGCAGTTAATATCCTAGATGCCAAGATAACAACCACCAATGTGCCTGCGGCAGTTCTATGAAGTCCCAGAGTCCTGCCTTTTCTCTGAGATCTCTTGCATTGCAGATGTGGGTTTTCTTTCTTTCTTTTTTTTCCCCTTTCCTCCCCAAAGCCTCTTATGATAGGAATTTTTAATTAGGACACTTCTGATGCACAAACGGGATCTACATCTGACAGCTTCCTTCTCAACACATGTTTTCTCTCTCATTCATCCATCTTACTTGTCAGCCTCCTTTTTCCTCTGTGACTATGTTTGAAATGCTGTCCCACACATCCTTCCATTATAGAAAGGAAATTTGACACCTGGGGAGGCAATATTTCCTCTTACTCTCTAACTGTGTGGAGGGCATGCTGGCTATTTCTCAAAATAGCACAGTCAGCAGTATTGAGAACATTAGTGCTTTGTAGAGGAAACCAAAGATTTTTTTTTTCTGATGAGATGCAAATTGTACATTCTATATCTCCCATCTGTAAGAACATCATTTTGCCTTGAATAGTTACTCAAGTACCTTCAAATCAATTAAGGGGCTGTGATCACACTGCTTTGACATCCCATTAGCCCTTGCCTTTTTAGTTATGTGTCTACTAGAGGCAGAAATAAAAAGTCGAAGGTGAAATTTGAAGTATCCTGATGTTTCAAGTCAGATAAAGAGTCACGAATCTAGGTTCTGTTTGTTCCGTGGTTGTTTGTCATCACAGCTAATATTGGGTTAACTTTTGAGTTCTGAGAGGGAAGGGATAATATCTTAGTCATTACCATAACACCATGGTGCATAAGGCAATATCTTGCTCATGGTAGAATCAGAAATTATAGGCTGCTCAGTTGTTTCTTCATGTGTGCATCAAATATTTCATGTGGTTATAACATGCTGGCCCTGTGCTAGGTGCTTTTCTAACTGAGAAGGTCTTTGGGGTTTGTTTAACATAATTATTCACCATGGAGCTATTTGTTCATCAAAAATATATGGAGCACTTACTAAGTGCCACACACTGGTGTGTAGAAATAAAAAAGATATGGTTTCTAGTTTCAAGGGGATTCCAGTCTAGTGGAAGGCACTGAGTTCCAGAAATGTCGTGTCATGCCCAAAGTTATGCACATCACTACTACAAAGACAGGTACCACACTTGGGTCTTCTTACTCAAATACTTGATACTGTATTTAAGCTTAGCTTTATAGAAATGTGGGGTTACAGGGTTATCCCACTCATCTGGAATCTAAATTTTTCAAGAGCTGCTATAATATGTATTTGTCAAATCTAATGTTCATGGTATATTGAACAAGGGCTAGAGTGGTTAAAAAAATTGTGTTTAAAAACATTTATCAGATGAATTGTCAAATTATGAATTATCAATTTCCTGCTTACTAGAGAGAATTAAACTTATTTTAGTGTAGCATAAGTATAGTAGACATCTTAAATAATGGCAGAATCAGATGACTTATATAGAGTAATTTGAGAGAGAAAGGTCCTCCGAATTAAAAAAATAAAATCTCCTTTCCCAGTGTACTATTGTGTGTAAAATTCTATCACTAATAGATTGCTTTGGTTGTTGCCTTGAGGAGCACAACATAGAAGGTAAATTTTATTTTATTTTATTTCAATTTTTTAAAATTTATTTTTATTAGTTCCCACATATAAGTGAGAACATGTGGTATTTTTCTTTCTGTGCCTGGCTTATTTTGCTTAGCATGATTTTCTCTAAGTTCATCCATGTTGTGGTGAATGGCAGTATTTCATTCTTTTTTATAGCAGAGTAGCATTCCATTGTGTAGATTTCCTTATCCACTCGCCTGATGATGGGCATTTAGGCTGGTTCCAACTCTTGGTTTTTGTAAATAGAGCTGCAATAAATGTGGGGGTATAGGTATCCCTAGAAGGTAAATTTTAATGTGTGTGTGTGTGGGGAGGGTGGTAGGAAAAGGATAGTAGAAGAAGGATAGTCACTTAGAATGTAATATGTACACAATAATTGCTGTATTTTAAATGTAAATTGAGTATTTTAAGTATTTTAAATGTAACAGAGTATTTTAAATGTAAATTGAGGTGCAAAGTGCTGTCGAAGTACAACAGAGGAAGAAATTCATATCTGAGATGGAGGAAGGTTGAGCACTGATGGATGGATTGAGTTTTAATAGGAAGAAACTAAAGAAGAAGAGCATTCTGAAGACAGGAAATGTCACAGGTCTAGGGTGAGCTAGTGCAAAAAGCAAGACATAATTTATGTAAAGCAGTGGTTCGCAAAGTGGGGTCCAGGGACACCAGAGGCTCCCCACAACCTTTCCAGGGTGTCCATGAGAGCAAAACTCTTTCCAAGAGAATACTAAGATGTAATTTGCCTTTTCACTTTCATTTTCTCCTGAGCATACAGTGGAGTTTTCTGGAGATTACATAACGTGTGATAGTGTGAGAGCTTTACTGCAGATGCAGATGTGAGAATCCAGCTGTCCTCTATGAAGCCAGACATTAGAGAGATCCACAAAAATGTGGAACACCACTCTAATCTCTCAATTTTTCTTTTGTTTAAAAAAATATAGTTACTTTTTATAATAGATGTTATTTATATTGACATATAATGCATGTGTTGTTCTTTTAAAATTAACTAATGCTCTAATATTCTAAAAATTTCTCAGTTTAATTTCTAATGTCATAAACACCAATAGATATAACCCACTCAACTACTAACTGTGGGGAGGATGTGCTGGCTATTTTGCAAAGTAGCACAGTCAGTAGTCTTAACAATTGCGCATTGTAAAGGAGACCAAGAATTTGGGGTCCTCAATAGTTTTTACATGTAGTAAACGGTTCTAAGGCCAAAACATTTGAGAATTACTAGCACAGACTGAATATTGGGTAAGGTATATGGTACAGAGGTAGGTATACCTGGGAAGGCAGGTTAGGGTCTCGATTGCCATAAAAACAAAAAACAACAAAGAAGCAAAAAACCAATGTTCATTCTATTTTGTAAGCAAAGAGGAGCCACTAGAGGTTTCTGTGGAAGAAACTGGCATGATCAGAGTTGTGCTTTGGAAGACAACTCTGGCAAGAGTATGAAGGATGGATTAGAGAGAGGAGGAATTAAAGACCAGAAATGCCAAGTCAGAAGCTCTGGCAGCGTCCAGCTGAGCAGGGATGAAGACCTGACGTGGGGCAGTAGCGATGGGAATTCGAAAGAGGAGAGAAAGTATTGTGCAAGGTATCAGTGAACTTGGTGATTGCTTGCATATAAAGCAGAAGGAGAAATCAAAGATGACTAAATTTTCTTGCTACATCAAAAAAAATGATCAAACACACTAGTTGAGGTCTTATTACGTTCAAAGCCCTGGGCCACGTGCTATCATTAAAATGACAGACTGCTTGATTTCAAATCCTGCTGGCTTCAGTGCTGCCTAAGTGTGTTGCATGAGTCACTTAACTTCATGCCTCATTGTCCTCATCTGTAAAATAGTGATAATATTAACACCTACTTTATACGATTAATGTAAAGTGAATTGTCACCATTAAAGTGATTGGAATGGTGCATGGCTCATAGTCAACCTGTCATAAATGTTTGTTGAGGAAAACATGGAGTGTAGGAGAGAAGAGGATGTAGACACTGAGTGTGACAGGAGTCTCACCTGAGCGTGGGAAGCATTGGAAGGTAAATGACATTTACTGAGCTGTATACTAAAAATGCATGGTTTCCCATAAACCCAATCTGCAGTTCCCATACTTACACACATGGGACAGAGAGTAGAGTTGGAGAGATTGGCTGTTAGAAATCTTAGGTGAATTTTTCAGAAGTTTGCTTTGTTGATTTAAATTTTTGCAGGCAATTTAGCCAGGTGCTTTAGTTAACCAAGGACTTCAAAGAGCAGAGGAGAGCTATCACCTGTGGGTTGGAGGTGTGTGGGGAGATCATGGGAGAGTGGTAAGGAGTAGAGAGGGCACTGGTCAGTGGCTTACTCAAAGTGCCCTTATGTTTTGTCTTTAAATTCGTTTGAATTTTGCATTTTATTTTGTAATATATCTGAGTTTATTTTGATATATAAAGATGTTTTAAATTACTTATGCTTAAGGAAAAACGATGCTTCAGAAAGGGGCTCCAGTTTGTGGAGTGCCCCCAGCACTCTGCTGCATATTTCCAGTGGTACTCTGATATGAGCAGCACTGATTTAACCTAATTATACAGCCCCAGTAGGAAAAGCAAAGAAAACAAAAACAAAAACAAATCTAAAAAATTCAACTCTCTTGACTCTTTAGTTCTTTGCAGGAGAGACAATGAATCCTAAAGATTAATCGTGTCATTTCTTGAGAGTTTAATAAATAATATCAGTTTACAGGAAGGATGAAAGGTTGATATCTGTAATTAATGCTGAGTGAAAATGGTATAGTCAAAGATTTGTACAAAATGCTGGGATTTTAAAAAATATATGGAGGTGTGCTTTTATTTTAAAATTCATGAAGACTTGAGTGTAAACTCAGCAACGTTTTCTGCAAAGGTAACTAATTGAAGAACTTCCTAAGCAGCTCCCCCGACCCCCTAAAGAAAAGGGAAAAAGAAGTTGTACAAATAAACTAAGCTTTTTGGATGGCATTAAGTCCTAGGGACAAGAATTTAACTTGGATTTCAATTATAAATAAATTTTCAAAAGTTTGCTTGAATGAGTTCTGGCTAGTACAAAAGGAAAACATGCACCAGCATAACAGACAGATCAGGTGGTCACCGTCTTCACCATGTGGTCTTCTTGGCCTCCCAAATGGTGGACAAGCTGACATTGTGTTGTTCTGATAGGATGCAATGTGAAGGAAGCATTGCCTACCAATTGTTCTCAGAAAATATTTTTTACCTGAATCCAGTCAAGCTGTTAGGTCTAACTTCTAGGTTCCGCAATACATAGGAGCTTAAAGATCAAGTTAAATAAAACCATAAGGAGACAAGCTGACAAATTCAAAATGTGGGACATTCTACATGACAGTTGAATTGTTTCTTAAGATTGCAATGCAAAAAAAAAATAATAATAATGTGTTTGTGTGTGTATTGTTGGTAAGGTGGATCTAGAATCTTGATTTTTACTAATTATCCTGATTTGAACATCACATATTGCACACAGGTAATGATATTCAACTCTGTACCACAGAAATGTTCAATCAACTATGTACCAATACAAAATATAAAGAAAATAAAAGAGCTTTAAATGTCATGGGGAAATTTAAATATAGTGTGGATATTGGAGGAGAGAAGGGAATTATTGCTAGTTTTCTTAGGCTGGCTAATAATATTGGGGTTATATAAAACTACAACTTATTTTTCGGTGTTGTGTGCTGAAATATTTAAGGGATACAATATGATATCAACCACTTACTTTCAAATGATTTAGCAATAAAACTAGAGATATGAAGAAATGAGAAACAGATATACACACATACACATATATAGATACATATGAACATATATATTTTGCAAAAAAAGCAAAAGTGTTAATAATTTTTGAATTTAGGTAGTGCATATATGGTTGTTTGTGGCACAATTTTTAATTTTTCTATATGTTTGAATTTTTTTCATAATTAAATATTGGTAAAATTTTGTTATAAAGAAATCAGTGATATGTGTGAAGGGTCTTCAAAAGTTCAGGGAAAGATTCATATTATCTTTTAATTCTATTTTTTCCATGAAGTTTTTGAAGTCCCTTTGTACAGTCATTTATTCAAACATTCACCACCTATAATTTGCACACCTGTCATGTGCACGTCACTGGGTAAATTGTGGGGGAGATGATGGTGGAAACAAGTAACAGGGCCCTTCTACTCTCATGGAATTTCAGTTTGGGTGAGAACACTATTAAACAATGACGTATACAAATAAATAAATAGTCATGTGTTGCTATATGTTATAGAGAAAAGCAAGAATGAGTTTTCATGAGAAAGAGTGACAGAGGGGACAGTTTGGCTGAGGGTGGGTTTCAGTCTGGAAAGGGCTTGCTGGAGAAGTAGTTTCTTTCAGAGGTTCCTGGGGATCCTCCAGCCCTTAGCAACCTCTCTGACCCTCAGGCCCCACGTCTTCACGCCTTTTCTTCAGCACTTCTGCAGGCAGCCCAGCAGCATTCCTCTTCCTGCGCATTTAATCTTGGCATTTCAAATACATGGTAAGCTCCTTGAGGGCAAGTCTTTTGGTTTATTCATCTCTGTGTTTCTCAAAGCTCCATGTGCCATAAGGGTCCAATGTTTGTTAACTAACTTACATTAGTACAGTTTTTCATCTTTGAAATTTCTTTCCAGTGATTTCATTTGATGTGAACTTTATAATAGCCCTGTGATGGTTCATTTTATGGGTTACTTTGGCTAGGTCATGTTGCTCAGTTGTTTAGGCAAACATTGGTCTAAATGTGGATGTGATTTATACACAATCAGTGACTTTAAGTAAAGCAAATTACCATCTGTAATATGGTGGGCCTCATGTAGTCATTTCAAGGCCTTAAGAGCAAAGACTGAGGTTTCCCAAAGAAGAAGAAATTCTGCCTCAAGACTGTAACATAAAAACCATGTCTGAGTTTCCAGCCTACTACCCTGTGAAATTCAGACTTAAAGACTGAAACATCAACTGTTTCTGAAATTTCCAGACTCTGGCCTGCCTTGCAGATTTTGGACTTGCCAGCCCGCGCAACTATGTCAGCCAATTCCTTAAAATAACTTTCTGTCTCTTATATACCTCCTATGGGTTCTGTTTTGCTGGAGAATCCTGACTAATACAAGCCTTGAGAGATAAGAAGGGCAGTTGCTATTCCCACTTTACAGATGGCTAAAGAGAGGCACAGAGAGGTTACACAATTAACCCAACGGTCCACGCTGAGTTTGCAAGATTTGAAGGAAGCAAAGTCCCTGGCCTACTAACTTGGAGTTTTTCAAATGGAGGCAGCTGCTTGATAAAATGTCCACCTGGTATCTGAGAGAGCTAGAATGTCTGGGAGTGACAGTTTAACACCATTTCCTCTCTTTGGCACTATATTGGGTCTGGGCACTAAGCTGGGTGACTCTGAAGGGCTTCTGAGATCCACACACATATTTAACAACCACTGTTTCAATGGGCTTGCTTCAAAAGATATATAAGCCTTCACCCGAACAAAACAATCTCTTTACTGTAAATGTGTACGGGGACACCGAACCATCAGCAAGCTGAAAGATTTTTATCCTTTGCAGTCAGTTATGAAAGCCTGGAAAGGATTTCCCTTGAGATATTCTCTTTCTGATGGATTTTCTTTGTTTACAATGAACCTGGGACTTAGATATTGCAGCCTGTCCTTGCTCGAGGGAAATAACTGAACCACAGTATCTGGAACAGTAACTTGGGTGTTATCTGAAGTACAGTGGCCAAAATCTTGATTCTGCTCACACTAGGTGGAAAATTAAACAAGAAACAATTACGGTCTGGTGACTCTCTTTGGGGTGGGCTTCGGAATCTCACAGGCCAGTGAGGGGCATGCTCCACAAGCCTGTGGGTGTAGGTGCTTTGGAGAAAAACTTGATCTTCTTTTTATCAGGATTAAGTTTGTCTTTGATGCATGAACTAAGTAAGCTGTTACCTCCTGTCAAGAGGTTAGGAACCTCCAACCAAAGGGTAGATTTAGGCTTAGCTGCCTCACTTCTCTGCTCATATATCAGAAAATTGCGGGAGTCTGAAATTCTCTATAGAGGCTGCTACCTACAAGAAAGCTGGGGTGCCATGAACAGCACAGCCTGGGGTTGAGCCTGGCATCCACCTTCCCAAAGCTTTTTTGGTCTTGCACAAGCTCCTTTACATTCTATGCCTCACTTTGCTTGTCTGTGAAATGGGAATAACAGTTGCTTCACAGGATTGCTAAGAAGACTAAAGGGCACTAAATAATATTAATTGGTGATATTTACTGAACACCAAACTTGGGCCAGCACATGGCCAATCATTTCACATTCTTTATCTTGCTTAAAAGTCACAACAATTTCAAGCAGGCAGGTGCAGTTATCAGTACTGTTTTAAAGACGAGGAATTGGCAGCTAGACAGGTTGAGTGGCTTTCCGGTGGTCCCCGGCAGACAGTGCACTACCCTCAATCAGCGACTCAGGAGAAGCTGTCGGCCTGCCAGGGGTGCACAGTACGGGTCGGTTTTCTCCTCTTTAAATGAAATTCCAGCTGGAAGTACAGTGTTTCTGCCCCAGCTAATGGGCTCTCCCTGATATGAGGCTAAAAGCAACCGACGATCCTTCCATGCCAGGGAAAGGGGGAGGGTTTATTTAAGGCAAAGCCAAATAAAACCATTTAGGTCTCTAAGTGCCAGTGTTGTTCTGTGTTCTCCAGAAATTATAAACTTCTGGAGATAAGGCACAAGTCTGTTAACTGGCAGTAGACTCCTGGGTTTTATGTTAAACAAATGATTTCTGATGAGGAAGTTGCAGTTTTTTCTGATGGCCCTCTGTCCTGTGTGTTGCCTGTCTCATTGTCAAACTCAGCTTGTAGGGCTTTGTGAGTTCTCATGAAAAGCTTTATTTCAGGCAGTGAGAAAGTTTAAGGTCAGAAGAAGGACACAGTGCTGAAAATGTAAAAGCTCATGGGATTTGTTGAGTGATGAGACCCTCTCTAGCGTATAGAAAAATAGAAAGCCCTTTCTTTCTGTCAAACTTAAAATTTATTGAGACAAGTCGAAGACAAACACAGGAGAGTTATTCTGAAAGCATCACGCTTGTAGGCTTCTCACTGCATGGAAAAAACACATTCTCCATCAGTGAGGGGTGGGAGATGAATACTGTAGTCAATGGGATAAGAAGAAAGAAGATGCCCAGTATACATGGAAGATCGGACCAGAATGTAAACTTAAGGCAGGAGGCATTACTGTCCTTGTTAAACCCATTATACTGAAGAGGTCATGCTTAAGATTGAACCAATGACTAGTTAGTATCTATATAACGAGCAGTGAGCCCTACTCTATATCTGTACATTGAAAATGTCCAGTCACAGTCTCCCAAGGGCATGGCTGGCTAGTAGTTGTCTGGAGGGTGGATGAAGGGAGAGAGGATTATATTACATGCCCTGACATATTACATTAAGCTGGGTCCTGATTCAGGGCCAATATTTTTGTTCAGTGAAGCTTGTTGCCTCAGATTTCTCTCCAGCCAAGAGTACCTCCCTAGGGAACGTGGTGATAAGTCTAAAGAACCGTCCACAGACTGTCAGAATGCTGGAGCACTCTTCAGTCCCAGCACAGAAACATCTAGAAAAAGGAGCACTGGAATCAGAGTCAGCTGTGCTACATTCTAGACCTCACACTGCCATCGAGCAGGTGTTTGACTCAGGGCAAATCGGCTATACTCACAAAAACTCCATTTTCTAATTTATAAACTGAGAGAAAATGAAAGCTTTCCCCAAATTACAACCAACCAGAAAACCCAATATGGACAACAGATAAATTCAGAGAGGCTTGGGTTGGATAAGAGCCGAGGGACCGAGGACCCATCGTTTATTTTTCTTATCCTCTGATCCTTTTCACCATCCGTCCCTTCAAGTGGCTTCACTGAATCTTTAGGGACCCACAGTTCCCAAAACAGCCTCCCGTGCTAATCCAGAGATCCCATAGCAGCAACATCAGGCTTTTATTACCGTGGTTTTAGATTTGTGTGCTTTCTCCTAAAGTTTCAGTAGGAGAATGACCCCTGAAGGTGATTTTTACAAAGAGGAGAGAAATGTACAAGAGGATGTCTGTGTTCTGTAATGCCCAGGCTTCACAGAAAATTTCAGTCCCTCTCTCTGGTGTGGAAAATGGTATTGATTTTTGTTCAAATTCAGCTATATTGATACAATGTTATTGTGTGGGTCATGGTTGTATATTGTGGTTGCTTAAAAAAATTCACTATGTTTGTCACTTTCAAAAGGGGCAGTGTGTGCTGACAAAGGCTTATCTAGTAGATGTTTTCCCCTGACTCAGAGAGAAAAAGGAGTAGAGAGAAAATTACAGAAAAGCAGGTCTGTGGAAGGAATTGTCTATCTGGTTCTTTAGTTAAGGCTCTTGCTAGACCAAACTGTCAGGTGAAAACATAAGACGCAGGGAGATGGAAACGTTTGAACTATGGGTTTTCTGTTTAAAGAATGTGTCTAAGTTATGTGTAGATTTTATAGAATCATAAAGTATTGAAATTTTAAAGTTAGCCGAGATCAAAATGATTTTCTCCTAAGAGTGACTTTAGTTTCCAAGAGAGGAGCTTTTACTTTTTCTTTTAATGAATGTTCGTATGTAAGCAAAGGATTTTGATCTTTTGAATAGCCATTTTACAGAACGTTCTTCTCTGCAATGTACATGAGGTTTTGGAAGGCTGGCAAAACCATTCTGGGAAAGAGTATGTTTTAGTACATTTGTGTATAATGAGAAACCTAAATAATTACTCTATTTATATCAGTGTAATTTCATTAATACTGGTCATTATCAAAATCTACTTGTGAGGTCACTGACACAGTTCTTAACTGCATTGGAATTATTTATGTACTTTAGTGATCATATTTTTATTACCTTTTAATTTGAAAAACAATGCAATTAATTAAACCACATCTGGGAAAAAAGGTCACATTTTAGCAATTATTTTAACATAAAGTGGTGTTACATATAGAGTCACTGTCAATTCCTAGAAATAATTACATATTTTCTTGGGTAATTTTGTGGCAATTAAAGTGTCATTGAAGCATAAGATACTTTGTTAATAAAAGATTTAAAAAACTCACGTGAGTTTATTGTATTTTGTTAAAATGTGGTTTAATGTTTATTATCATAATTTCTGATTGTTATTGCATAACCTTGAATGGTATTAATGCACAAATCATGAGTGTGAGCCAAATAATAGCTCACTGAGTAAAAATACATCACTCGACATGGTGCAATAGCAATCAAAATTATGATAATAAACGTTAAATGATGTTTCAACAAAGAAAGAACAAAACACTCAAAATATTTTTTCTCCTGATTTTGAAAGAATTCATGACACTAATTACAAAAAGATTAGTGAAGAGGAAAAAATATAACACCAAATATTGAACTATTTATTTCCAAACATTTTACACTGAATATCAGAAACAAACAAAACTATAAACAGAATTTTTGTGAATAAAGGGATTTCTGAAATGGGACTTTGGGTCATTTATATCTGGAGTGTTCTAAAAAAGGAAACACTATTTTCTGTTTTGAACTTAATAATATTAACACACCCTTAGCTAGGCAAAGGTTTTTAGTTGTTACTTTACAAGGAAGAGATGGATTTAAATTGATTCACTCTTTCATTTTCCAATCTCCCTGTGACCAGTAAAGATGTGAAGAGAGAGTGAATGGGTCATTGTGTCTTTCTCGTTCCAGATTTATAGATGTTTCATGAGAGAAAAAGGGAAAAGCTCAGTAAATTTCATAGGAACATAGGCAAGTTCATCTGATCAAGAAATATTCACTTTGGGATGACCAAGGAGACTGAGCCTAAGAAGAAAGGTATAAAATAGGTATATTTCAAAGGCAGAAAAATTAGGAGTTGGTGCAATGGCGTGTGAGAGCTAGCTATTGCCAGCCTATAAGAGTTGACTTTGTGTATCTCTCTCCAACTCTATTTTCAGTGACCTCCTTCACGTTGGAAACTTGAAATTGGCCATGGTGGGAGTATTTACACCTTGAAAATTGGCAAACACTACTAATCAGGGTTTTTTTTTTTCAGAAATCCAATTTTCCAGCACACTACTGGTGGGAAGGGAAATGGATCACAGATTTGAAAGTCACATCAGTCACAATAGTGACTACCGTAGAGGTCAGCTACATCGTGTCAAATAGAAGCAAAAATTTACATTTATCCATCTTGTTAAAAATGACCCCTGGTCTGATCTAAAAGCCTGAATAAATTGGAAGAATCTGGCCCAGCGCTTTTGATTTGACTCTTTATGACCCACATAAAGCTCCCAACAATCATTTGACTGTAGTTCTCCCATTAATTTTTTCTTCAAAAATCTAGCAGAGATGGATATTTTACAAAGGCACTTTTGTAGGAAAGGCCCTGTGCTCTTTGCAACATGCACATCCTTTAGTTTTCTAAGGAGTCAGCACCGCTAGCTGAAAGCTCGTGCACTGTATGATATATAAGGCAACCTACATTCTGAACCCCTAGGCTCCCCATCACCCTAGAGCCTTGCTCTGGTCAGATTCCTCCTCCTCCTCTCTCACCTTCTTGTACATGTTGGGTGTGTGCATGTCTAAATGCCTTTGCCAAAAGTGCTCTTGCTCTTTTTTATCACCTATCTAATCCTTCAAGACTCAACTAAAATCACAACTCCTCAGAAAAACCTTTCCACACAGTAACCCATCTTGTCTAAATACTCATTGATTTGTATGTCATACTACCAAGCACAGAGCCCTTTATTTGTGAAAATTCAGTAAATGTTTCTGAACAATTCAGAATGACAGTTCCAAGTGTGCCCACGTCCTATAACCAAGGGTTCCCATTAACCTTGGAGCAAGTCTAGGGATTCACGCTTTTCAGAAATGAAGGGATGAGGGGAAAGTGAAGAAGAAAAGCATCTATTCAGGAACAGGTTGCACTTGAATTTCTTAGAACTCTTTAAATTGGGATTAATATTTTTGCCTAGAGACTTTACATTATAGTGTTGTGCTA
This sequence comes from Cynocephalus volans, assembly GCF_027409185.1. NCBI lineage: Eukaryota > Metazoa > Chordata > Mammalia > Dermoptera > Cynocephalidae > Cynocephalus > Cynocephalus volans. The sequence continues at coordinate 283,847,670 of NC_084460.1, forward strand.
TGAAGAGGCTGATCATGAACAAATTCTGGTTTATAGCCAAGAACTGAGTCATGAAAAGCCAGATTTGCTTTTAGTTTAATTGTCGAGGGATGTAAGTCTAACCGAACCAGCTGGGAGAAAGGGTTAAGAGCATTTTAGTGTATTTGCAACCCTAGTTCTTTCTTTTCAAGCCTTCCTGATTTTCATCTTCAAACAACCACATTATAATTTATTAATAAACTTTTACATTTTCAATGTGGAGATATTTAAATAGGACTTTCACTGAGATGTCATTTTCATAAAATTGGTTTTTACATTAAATTGTGTTTTTTGGGGGGGAGTTAGCTGATTTTTAAATTTTGTTGCTGTTCTTGTTAAGTCAAATGATCTAACTCTAGACAGAAGGTTTTAGAGAGATTTACCTAGGTTTTTGAAGTTGCTAGCCCATGTCTGAACATCTAATCACTTCCCTCTCAACTCCTTGTATTGTCAAACTTTTCTGATTTGGGTCCTTGGATAAAAGTCGTGTTTTCATTTTGTTGGGGGACACATTTCTATCTTACACATTTCTGTCTCCTTGCTTTGCTCAAATATGTTTCTCTTGGCAGGAATCCTAACCTGCCTGGTGTGGGTGTGACCTTGGCTTTCCTTCAGCCAGTATTTTGCATGGCCATGCCACTTTGGAGAGCCAAACTCTCTCTTCCGACTGAAGATCATAAAACGGCAAAGACAAGTGCTCAAGGCACTTTCCTGAGATGATGATTTAAATTATCACGCTCTCCTGGGGTCCTTGAGAAATAGGCTACTCTCTGATCATTTCTGAGTGCTTGCCAGCATGCCTGAAATATGAGGAGAGGGAGAAGATGTGTCTGCTTTTCTAATTAGTTTTTTCCTCCAGTAAGTCATATCCCCTTCCTTTTAAGTGACGGAAAGCATTAGAGTTCTTAAGAGATGTCTTTTTTTCCACTGGGGTTTACATCATCGTTTTATCTAATTATTTCCCAATTACGAATAATAATTAAACCAAATGGCAATGCAAACTGGAGCAGTAACAATATATCTTTTTAGAAGAGCTCCTCAAAGGAGATAAAGAACACCAGGGATGAAAATTCATTGTTCAGTCTCAACAGTCAGTCTTTAAGGATTCCTGAATCACGAGTCTTGATTTTCAAACAATGTCTGAGGACCCTTGGCACAGACCCAAGAGAGAAGACTGACGATTTCAGTCTTCAACTGTTTTTGACACCTCAACTATTTTAGTAATTGCAATAAACATAGTCTTTGCTACAGAAGTTGACCATTGTTGACCTCGTCACTTTTCATGGAAGATATTTAGGATGCTATTTAACCGGAAGTCAGGAGACCTGAATCTAGAGTGAAGATTTGTCTGAGTTTGACAGGTAAAGTCTTGGTTTATGCCTCTTGCTTTGGCATGATTATGGATAATGCCCCTTTTCACTGTCAAAATGTCCTGCTTCAAACTCTTGACAACTTGCTAGGTGGACACACAAAATGATATTGGACTTAAACTCTTTTAAATGATTCTTACAAGCTTTAATAGATATCTAATTGCAAGATTCTAGTCTTAAATCAAGTTGGCCAAGTGGCATTTCTCAATCTCAGACATATTATTTAAGATCAAATAAGAAAGTAACAAATGAAAAGATACACTTCTAACAATGGCCCCAAATATGAAAGCTAAATTTGTAAAGCTTCTGGAAGAAAATATAAGAAAATATTTTTTTTTTGCTTATCTTGGTATAGGCAAAGAATTTTTAGATGAAACGTCTTAAAATTAAAAACATTCTGCTCTTCAAAGACATTATTAAGAAAGTGAAAAGACACAGGCAAGGAGAAAATGTTCCCAATACATATATCTAACAAAGGACTCATTCAGACTGTATAAAGAACCCTTATAAACCAACAATAAAAAGACAAAGCACTCAATTTTTAAAAAATGAGCAAATAGTAAAAAAAAGAAAAAAGTATTAGAATGCCTATGCATATGAAAAGGAGCTTAACATCATGAAAATGCAAATTATAACAACAATGAGATATTTTGAACCTATTAAAATTGTTAAAATTCAAAACACTGACACCACCAAATGCTGGTGAAGATGTGAACAAATGAAACTCTCTTACTTTGCTGGTGGGAATAATATAAAATAGTATAACCATTTGGAGAAATTCACTGACAGTTTCTTATAAAGTTAAACGTATATTTGCCCTATAACCTAGCAATTCCACTTTAAAAATTTACCCCGGAGAAATGAAAACAGATGACCACAAAAGGGCTCAAACAGCAATATTGAGGGTAGTTTTGTTTGTAATAGCTCCAAAATGGAAAGAGCTCCACAGTCAGCATGTTAATGGAGAAACAAATTGTGGTATATTCATTCCTATGATGGAGCTCTATATAGCAAAGAAAAACATTAACTTCAATTATATGTAACAACATAGATGAGTCTCACAGATATCCTGAGAGAGAGAGAAGCCAGATACAAAAATGTAATACTACATGATTTCATTTATCTGAAGCTCTAGAATAGACAAAAGTAATCTGGCAATAGAACTCAGATGAATGGTTGCCTGGGGCAGGTGTATATGTGTAGAGGGAAAGCTGTGAAGGAACTTTCTAGGTGAAGAAAATGTTTCGTATCTTTGATGTATATACAGAGAATGCACATACAAGGGGTCTTCAAAAAATTCATGAAAAGACTCACATTATCTTTTAATTCTATTTTCCATGAGCTCTTTTTTGTATACCTTTGTATATGAAAAAGTCACTGAGTGTCCACTTGAGATCTATACATTTTCCTTCATGTAAATTATATCTCAATACAAAGCTGTAAAAATAGGTTACACTTCTCAGTTTAGCAAGCACATTCTTACACAATAATGTTTTCCAGATATTTCTAAGCATTGCAGTTCTTTCTTTAAACAAAATTTTACGTGGAATTCCAGGACATAAAATGGATGAAATCAGAGCTGCTGGAATTGAAATAAGGAGGGGTCCCGAAGTCCCATAATGCCTGCTGTCTAACCCTCCACCTCTGGCACTGAACTCCTTTTTTTTAAAACAACTGTGTGTTGGAAGCACTAAAGGTTTCTATGGTACCAACTACACAGATGAAGAAACAGGCTCAGAGAAGTTGTGACTTGCCTAAGGCTACATGGTTAATAAATAGTAAGGAAAAAACCTGGAAGTCACGGCTTGTGATCCGCAATCTGCACCTTGTCCCCACTGAATGTCTGTGCAGTCTAAGGCAGTGTTCCAAACATTGTGAGGAACGTAAGTAATATAAAAAATGCTCCCAGTTGCCAGAGTTTACAGTCCGTTTGGGGACATGAGAGACATATGTGCACTTTGAGTTAACAGAGAGACAGGGGGCCACTGAGCATTCTGCTCAAACCTCACGTGGCTGGAGGCATCCTGCTTGGTCAGGGAGAAGTACCTACACGTAGGGAGCTACTACTCATCAGAGCACAGGTGACTCTTTCTGGCCATTTCAGTATCTCCAACAACCAGATTGGACTGTCTTTTGCTCTCCTAGGGGTTGCTTTTTTTGTGGCTTCTTAGTATGAAATGGAAATGGGAGAGAGTTGTTCAAGGTTATCCCACATTTCTTTTCACTGTTTGGTTTTGGCAAACCATCTCTACAAAGCTTCAAGTTTTCATTTTGGTGTGGACATCACCTACTATTGGTGAAAAACCCTTTATTTTCCTACTTACATTTGGACCATGTGAAAAACACTGACAGGATGTTTTCAGATCAGTTGATGCTGAGGTTTCCTTTCTCATAAAGTCCTACTCACACATCTCTGTATTCTCCATCCCATAGCAGCTGGTTTTATTCATTTATTTATTTTAAAGGTTAATTTGTGATGCAGTTAGAAGAGGCTGTCAGCAAGGGAGAGTCAAATGGAAAGTTTATTTTCTTTCCCCCAGCAGGGAAAAGCCAGAGGAACAAGGGAGACCACTAGTAGGGGACTTATTGGATTTATTTGGTTTATTTTTTTCTAAAAGTCCTTCCCTCTTAGAGGACAAAGTTCTTCTTTTCTCTCTAAGTGCAAACTCCAAAGTGGGAAAAATTAAAATTTGATTTAAAATGAAGTGGTTTTTTTTTTTTTTTTTTTTTTTTTTTTTTTTTTTTTTTTTAATGTGGAACAGAATAAACAGTGATGCTGGCTGAGTTTTCTCTAATTTGAGTGGGAAAGAGGTTGGAATTCCCCTCAAGGGGACTGATTGTTTAGGTTCTTTATTTATTAATTTATTTATCACTGGAGATGCATTGATTTTGACTGATAAAACAGAGTTAGGTGCTCAATGAACATATGTGAAATTGGGCCATGGAAACCATGAAAAATTGAAACCAGTAATGGCCCCACCAACAGAGTGAGGCTGGCCGTGAGAAAACCTCCTGCCTCAACTGTTCCCTTACTGGCCCTCTCTAAGGCTGTAAGTTTCTCACATTAGACATCTTTTATGATTTACATGTGAGTTATGCAAAAACAAAAAGAAACAATAAAACCAACGAATTAAAAAAATTAAAAATAACTTTTACAGTCAAAAGAATTTTGAAAAATTTAGAATAAACAAAGAAAACTGGAGTCCTTATTGCAGGATTTCCTAGGATCTATAATATTGTCATGTACATTATGAATTTCCAAGAGGAAGAGCTGTGGTATGTAGCCATGTAAAGAAACACACAAATAGCTGAAAGGGGGATTTTATCCATTTATCCCCCTCCAATTCTTAAAAGACTGATCTTCACTGAAATTGAACTGAAGAAATGCTGAATCAAAGCACTGAAACATACTAGTCAAAATTCAGACCTGACAAGGAGGTGATAATATTTGAAGTCATTATTAAACAACCTAACTCTTCAGTTCAAATTAGTTTACCAAATTAACTTCAAGTGCCTTATAAAACTCCTGTGGGAAGGAGTTTGGACTAAAGTAAAATATGACAGGGGCCAAAAAGTATCAGTGATGTTAATTGGGAGGCCTGAAATGGTGGACTGATAACGAGAACATTTCTGAATTTTAAATATTTATCCTACCTGCTTCAATCCATGTAGAAATATCAGTCTAGAACCAAACAAGAGAAAAGATGTTCAGTTAATCTACTTAAACACAAGAAGAATCATACAGATGAGATTATAACCTTTCTATATTAATTTATAGCATAAAGTTAAATAAATGATGGCCACCCACAAGTGGAGATGTTTAGTTTCCTAAACATGCAAATGTGTTTCTTGGTGTATGGAGAACTGACATTGCATCTCAAGGTTTGGGTGGTTTATGGTGATACGACTGGCGGCCCCAAAACTATTTCCTTTCATTTCTTTGTAAACAGGCCAGTGATATTCCCCAATCTCTCCTCCAGCTGGATGAAGCCACATGATTGAGTTCTGACCAGTGCAATGTGGGCAGAAGTGATCAGGTCCACCTCCAGTCCTGGCACTTACAGAAAGTCCAGCATGATCCTCCATCCTCCCCACCTTCCCCTCTGCAAGTCAAGTGCCACCAGGGCAAAAAGATGGCAGAGCCACATGATTGAAGCAACTGGATTCCTGAGTCACTCTTTGCAGGAGAGTCATACAAGTGTACACAATGGGCTTTGTGCAAGTCACAAGTACATTTTTATTTTGTTAAGCCACTTAGATTTGTTGTTGTTGTTGTTAGCACAGTTCATGTTAATTACTGTGACTGACACATATTCAGAGAATAAGAGTGTGTTTAATTGTGGAAGCTAAATCTAGAGTAAGATGCTGGTCGTCACACTCTTGCCATATTGACTGCAACAGGATGCACCTTGTCTTACTCCTGCCTTGTCACATGAAAACTTTTAAAATCAGATTATACGAGATGAACACAAAAGTGTTCCAGCTTTCTAACGTCTCCCACTGGTATCCCACTCTTCTCTTCCATCTGCTGCATCAGTACTGACCACCCTAAACTCATGTTTTGGGTCATATACAGCATATGGGGCTGTGGGAGTCTGTTTCCCTAGTGATGAAGTATAGAACCACCCCTCAGAGGACGTAGCCTGAACAGAGCCCAGCCAGGATTCTGCTGATCTACTGGCCTTCTAAGTATTTACACATTTTGGCCCCTAGCCCAGTCCTGCACAGCTGGCTGTAACAGTCCTCAATACTTTAGAAACTTCTCTCAAGAGAATTCCATAAAAGTAGGAGCTGGTAGAAAAACAAAGATAAAATTAATGTAAACCTTACTTAGGAATTAAATGAAATCTCAGGAACAGAAACTTCACCAGCACGATATTTTTCAGTCTTCTGACAGTAAGAATGAAGGGTTTACGCATTTACTGGCGTGCACATTTACATCTGGTGAAAGTCTCATTTGATATGAATTAATGTATTTGTTTGATTCTAAGTGTGCATGGCTCCTTTTGGGGAGTAAATACTGTAGTTTCTACCCAGAGGAACTCATAAATCTAAATGTCTTTTTTTATAGCTAACAGCAAATTTCAATTGACAGGTTAGGTATTTTGAAGTATGAAAGACGTGGTCCTAAAAATAGGGATAGATCAAGGCTCTGTAAGCCTGGAAATGTATACAATTTTGATAGAAAAAAATTCAAGGTTGGGTATGAAAGTAAATATTTTTTAGAATGAGAATAGAAATCACGGCAAGTTACAACTAAAATGTTGACTGCCATAAGCATCACAAAATTCAGAAATATTATAGCTCTATTAATAGACTGACTAACATAACCTCTGTAACATTTTTTTCTTTATTTTTGATTGCATACTCTTTGGTCATCCTATTATGTAATGATCATTTTATAATACTTTTCTGGGTAGAAAATAAAGAGATAATTTAGTCCTCCTTTACCATGTTTAGAAGCTTCTTTGGTCTCACACCTTGTTTATGGCAGTTGCATGTAAATTATTAAGACTTGTTAAATTTGGGAAAACTTCCCTCATGTTCTTTCACGTGTGAGCTATTAAGATTGAAACAACTTCACATGTGAACTGTTGAGATTTAAAAGATTTTCCATAGACCAGCTCCTGGCTTCCTTCTTTTAAACTTTGTTTCTTACTACTTCCTGCTACACACATTCTTCAGGTGCAATGTCCTGTCCTAACATGGCCTCTGGCCCTGCACCTTTGTATTATGATATCATGATGCTGGGTGAGTTGGTAAAGTGCACAGTAGAAATTCTTGGAAGTCATTTCTGCATCGGAATGGCTGGCATAACTTAATCATGAATGGAAATGATGGCAAAACAAATAAATATATTGCACTAAACTAGAACTAAAAGTATTTTCCAAGTCAGCGTCCCCTTAACTGTGTACCAAAAATACCTGTTGCCAGTATTGCCCTCAGCCAGCAAGGCTCCCACCTGGACATTGTGCCTCAGGGGTTTCTACCTCAAAATTGCATGTTTCACTTTGGTTCTTGAGATTGGCTGGGACCAGCAGTGTCACCTGAATGGGGCACCCCCAATACTGGACCTGGACTGCATGTGCCCTGTCCTCATTTCAACCTTTTAGATGCGGTCTGACCCTCTTCCTCATGTTTGGGGTTGACCAGATGCCCCAAAGAACTGTGGGACTGGGGGTTAGAATGAGCTGATGAGCAGATTCCACACACTAGCCAGTTGTGGCATTTCTTTCATGATAACCTGCAATATTGGGCCACCAAAAGAGTTCTGACAGACTGATATCAGGTGACTCTCACTCATCTGACACAGGATGAGTTCTGGGCTCTGAGCTACTGATGGTGCAGTATTAACCCTTGCGCCTGAGCCGTGGGTAAAAGCCTATGCATTGGTCTCATCAGTCCTTGCTCTAATTGCAGTGCTGCCTCTGGTCTATATCACCTCAGGATAGTTGGAAGAGGCAGCAGGAGTCCTTTACTTTATTTTTTATTTTTATTTTTAAACTTTTTATTGAATCGTAATTGATTATACATATTTTGGGGGCTCAATGTTGACAAATGTTGATCAAATCAATATTACTAGTACATATATTGTTATAAATTGTACTTATTCTTTATGCCTCTTGTCCAATCTCTCCCCATCCCCTTCTTCCTCTCTGCTCCCCATTCTAATTACCCTAGATTTCTTCTCTCCTTCTGAAAGAGTAATGGTTACTCTGTTTTTCTGTTGCCTAGATGATCTGTCTGATGCTGAGAGGTGTGATCAGGTCCCCCAATATTATCAGAGAGCAGGTGCTTCTTCTGTCACTCTGGAATGAGCTTTGTGGAGAGAGACATCCTCTTCTTTTCTTTATCTCTGCTGGTGACTCTCCTTGTGTCAATGCACTCCAGTGGCTGGGGACCATCTGCATGGTGGTTGTGGTGTCTAGCTATTTTCACGACAGCCATGGTTATTGTGATGGCTTTGGTAGGCCACCCACATGGAGGAGATGGTATTGGCATGCTCCTTACCTAGTTGGTGGTGGCGATGGTATTGTGCATGGTTGTGAGAGGGGGTCTGGTCCCTGGCTCCAAGTCTCAGGACCCTAGGTGGGCTCCATGGCACTGGTGGTGTGCCTGGTTGTCCCCCGTTTCTGGCTTGGTAGCCCAGGGGACTTCTGGTCCTTCTAGGTGTTATAGGTGTTCTTTGGTGAAATGATAGCTTTACTAGTTAACATCAAACTTTGTCTCCAGTTGTGGGGCTCTGTTTTTTCTTTCAGTTCTGTGTTGTATTATTTGCTGTTCCCACCACTTAAATTCTGTGCTGGAACTAATTTGTTGTCCTTTGCTTACTTCTAAAGTGGGGGAACTTCTTGTGAGGACCAGTACTTGAGCTTGGTGGTTGAGCTAAATTGCTGCTTTGCTGTTGATTCCCTGGGGAAGGCTTTTTGTGCAGCTTGGTTTTAATGGTTGACTTTATAGGTACTTTTGGTTTAGTGAAATCCAACACACCTGGATTGTGTAAAAACACTGGTCTGGGCCTGAGTCTTTCCATCAAACTGCACCCCATGCCATTCTATATTCCTGACCAGTCTCCTCTGAGTGGTCCTATGCTGACTGGGAGGCAGATCAGCTGTCCTTGCCGTGCCCCAGTGTTCTCCTGGTAGGCCTGTCTCCCCCACTGCCTATGCTGCAAACACTTCCCATGGGACGGGCTGTGCGCTGCTCCCATGTGATGACTCACTGGCCTCTGAGTGGTTCCTTTTTTTCAGTTGTTGCGGCTTCTTGCTTCTATGTGGGTCCATGGGAACTCTATTAGTGGTCTTGCTGGTCTGGGGCCACCAAGGCCCTCTTTTCCCCTGCTACCTCCAAGTAACTCCATCTGAAGAGCACAACTGCAGCATTTGCTTGTTCCTGCTTGTGTGCTCAGCAGCTCCAGCCTCGAAGCAGCCAGAGCTTGAAATGGTTGGAGAGGTTTGTTGTTTTTCTCATTGTGACTTCTCTGGCCTTCATGCACTCCATAGGTCTCTCCTCCTCTTCCCTGAGCTCTAGCAGCCCCAGCTTGGCTGTCATTACTTTTTAGTAGTTGTAAATTGGTTGATTTGTGGGAGAGAGTGACACTAGGGACCATCTATTCTGCCATCTTGACCAGAAGTGAGTCCTTTACATTATAGGACCCTTGCCGTGGGCATCCAGGGCTGTCACCCTAACCCCTCTGCAGCCTCTGTACCATCTGTCAGGCAGTCCTATGGAGGTGGCTGTACCTATCTCCTCCAGGGGTTTTCAAGATCATTCCACTGCAATGCAATTGGGCCCTTCCAGTGGATGTCATCTCTCTCCTTCTATGAATGTGGTATGGTGAGATATGGTGATGTCATGCTCTCCCAGGTCATTCTTAATCTATGCTGGATAAGAGACAGCTATTCCTTGTATAAATGGGACTACTTTTCTCCCTCCCCCTACAATCCCCTTTCCTCTCATTCCCATATTGTGAATGGCAGATGTACAGTCAAAATGGCAAGAAATTGCATTCTAGAAACACAATGGTTATTGTTTAAAGACTTTAAGAGGCAAAATAGATGGCAGGTGTGCTGTTTTGCACTTAAGCTATAAAATAACAAATGGTAGGGAGCTGGCTTGTTAGCTCACTTGGTAGATAACTAGGTACCGATAACACCAAGGTCAAGGATTCGGATCCCCACACCAAATAGCTGCCAAAAAATGAAAAAAACAAAACAAAACCCAAAAGATAAATTCAACATGACAAGCATATAAATCACTGTTCACATTTTCCTGCATACTTTGGGTAAGACTTGCATTTATGGTCATCATCAAATAAGCACAGTAACAACTTTTGACAGAGTCATTGGAAGTCAGTGTTCCTAGGTGGACAATGAGTAATCATGTAAATAGCATTAAATAAATGGCATTGGGGTTCTGCAGAGGCAAGAGGCTCAATATTGTTTCAATACAAACAGGTTTCAAAAGCCACGGTATTATGAGTAATAACAGCATTGCTACATTTTTTTTTTTATGGTGGGTGTCATGGAATAAGTCAGGGACCACACATTTGATTCTTAGAAACATGAAGAGATGGTTTCTGGACCTGAACTGGCAGAAGTGGTGCATGGATACTACAAAGGATCTGCATACGTCTTTCTAAGTCTTTGCCGATAAATCACCGTAACTCACAGAGGCCCATACATTTTATAATATACTTTTAATAAAATTGTTTATATAAACAAGAGGCCTCACAAAAATGTTTACTTGGGGTCCTGCACACCCTGTGGGAAGTTTTGCCTGTGGCCTGTCTAGTGCGAACTAACAAAAGAGAAATGTGAAAAAGGGAAATTTTGAGGGAAAGATACTAGTCTAAACTGATTAAGGTAGAAAACTTTTTGCCAATTTTACAAGATTGTATGGCCATTGCGTACTTTGTGGAATCTTCTTCCAAAGGCTAAGTGAGTAAGGGGCCTGAAGCTTGAGTTTCATTAGCTTCACTGTAAATCTGTCTCTGCCAATTAACTTGAATCTGCAAAATAGTGGTATTTTTGTAGACTATTAGTGATGCTTCATCCAATGGGCTTACGGTTTATTTAAAAATGAAATCATTTTAAGAACTTTTGTGGGGTATTTTTTGCACAATCCCCTGTGCTGCATCCTACTCCAAACCCTGCAGAGTGACTTTTTCCCCCACACAATTGACCTTAATAGCAAATACAGCAGAATTTGATTAATTCATCTTATATGCCCATAATTAATGTAAAAGGGCTAACAATCTCTTAACTCTCTTCTCAGAAAAAAGATCTAATAATGAAGTTCAAGTGCAGTTTAATATGACCTAATTTTAAAAAATATAATGGCTGGAGAATTACTTTGAAAAGTTACAAGTGCTATGCAAATGTAAAATATTCTCATTATTATTGCTATTATTAGTGGATGATCTATAAGCTAATGTTCACTTATTTGCTGCATGACAAAAATAAAAAGTAAAATAGTCTCGACATCTATCTTTCTGGACTCCTTGGGGGATCGTATCTGTCTTGTCTCTCGCACCTGGCCCCATGCCTGGCATTTAGTAGGCACTACATAAGTTGAATTAATGGGTGAACAATTTCTGGTTGTATGTTCCAGTTATTTCCTTTTTTCAAATTTTGTGGCATGGTGAATAATTTTTTTCAATACTAAATTTTGCTGAATTGTAAGTATGTAAGAACGAATTTCTAGAGGTTAAATTTTTAGGTCACAGGTTTTACACATTTTTAAGGCTTTTAATACTCATTGCCAAACTGCCTTCCAGAAATGTTCATTTGTTCAGCAAATATTTACTAAGTGTTCATTAGGGGAAACAGTGATGAATAAGACATCCAGTCCTCATGGAGCTTACATTTTAATCAGAAAGATAGCTGATAAAAGATAAACAAATAGCCTCAAAATACAATATAATTTCAGTAGTGATGGGTGCTGTGAAGAAAAATAAAGGAGACGAGAAGTTGGTAGGTTTGTATTACTGTTTTTAAATATTCACTTAACTTTTCCATTTAGGAGTGACTATGGGAAAGGGGAAGGGGAGAGGGAAATACTGGAGAAAGGAAAGTACTCAGACAAGGGAGGGTTAATGGACACTGGCTCTATAATGGTGCTAATTCCTGGGGACTCAAAGCAACTCTATGGTCCACTAGTCAATTGGGGATTGTGGTGGCCAAGCAATGTATAACAATTTGGCCCAAGGCTGTCTCACAATTGGCCAAGTGAGTCAGTGGACCCTCCTGTGGTTATTTCCCCAGTTTTCAGAGATACAGTTGGAATAGAAATACGTAGCCACATGGGTACAATCACCTGTGGAGTGACGTGCGTTATGGTAGGAAGAGGCTGAGGAGATTAGCTCCACTATCAAAGGTTTATCATGTATTCCACCACCCAGAAGCGGCCGGCCTGATAGAACGGCAGAATGGCCAAGCGAAGAGTGAATTAATTTTCCAGTGAAGAGACAACACACTGGGGTTCTGTCTTACAGGATAGAATCGGTGACCAGTACATGATGCTATTTCTCCCACAGCCAGAACACCTGAGTCCTAAAATCAAGGATAGAAGCAGGAATGTTTCCTTATACTGTCACTTTTGATAATCCACTTGCAGAATTTTTACTTCCTATCCCCAGAACATTGAGATCAGCAGGTTTTGCCTTTGTTCCCAAGGGAGGAATGCTTGCATGTGGGGATACAGCATTGGTTCCATTGAATTGGAAGTTGAGACCATCTTCTGGCCATCTTGGCAAAGAATGGGATCCCTACTGGCTGGGGTAATTGATCCTGACTGCCAAGAGAAATTGGGCTGCTATATGATGGAGGCAGGAAACAACATGACTGGAACTTAAGGGATTCCCTGGGGCATCTCTTAGGATTCCCATGTCTCTGGTAAAAGTCAAAGGAAACCTATAGCAACCAGTAAAAAGGTGGGACCACTGAGAATGAGGCCCTTCAGGAATAAAGGTTTGGGCCATCACCAAGGGAAGAACCCCAAGCAGCAGAGGTGCTGACTGAGGGCAAAGGAGCATGACATGAGTAATAAAAGAAGGAACTAACAGCTACCAACCATAGCTTTGTGACCAGTTATAGAAGTGAGGACTGTAGCAAATCTTTCAAATTCCTATGAAACAATCCCCAGCTGGGCAGTGCCCCCTCTTTTCTGAGTCTCATCTCTTCAGGGTTTCTCCACTTCCAGGCTTCTAATTTCTGATAAAACCAACTTCTTCCCTTTGTTCCCTAAACTAAGGGTGGTAGCTGCTTATTTGAAGCTACTATTTTTTGTTACCTCGGTGTTCTCCTTCTGCCATTTTAGTTTTCAAGGATGATTTTAAAATAACAATTCATTATACTAAATTCTCTGTTGAAAAACCTGATAGGATCGTAACTATGCAGCGCCTCCTTGTGGCAGGTATATTTCTTTGCCTGTCCATGTGACTCATGCTAGCCAATGGAACGGGAATAGATGTGATATGTGCCACATTTGAGTAAGGCAGATACTTAAAAAAAAATTAACCTTTTTATTTTGAGATAGGTGTAAGTTCATAGGCAGCTGTAAGAAATAATAGAGATCGCATGGACCTTTTATTCAGTTTCCCCCAATGGTAACATCTTGCAAGACTGTGGTATAATATCACAACCAGGACATTGACATTGATACAATCCAGTGCTCTTATTCATGGTTCCCTAGCCTGGGGCAGAAACTTTTACAGTGATCACATAATTTAGCTCAGACTCTTGCTCTTCCTCTCTGTGAGGTGAACAAGCCTGTGGACCAGAGCAGCGGCCAACCTGCAGCCAACCAGGAACCTAGATATCCTGTTAGTGAGAAGCAGTTCTTGTTTTAAGAACTGAGAATTTAAGGTTGTGTGTTACTTCAGCATAACTGATTAGTAGAGAGAGACATGAGGGAGAGGGATTATTCTAGATAGATGGGCCAATAACAGATTCATGGATTGGATCAAGGGACATTTGAGCAGGGATCTGATTGGGGTGAAGACACAGTCAGGGAAATGTCAGGGTGTGATCATTCAGGCTGGGGTGGCTGAAGTTGCAGAACCCCTCAGTAGAATGAACTTGGTACATGTGTCGTTGAAAGAGCAGGCAGCAAATGTGATGGAAGGCGGATGCAGGGGACAAGAACAGTCAGAGATGCAGTATGCAGGCCGCGGTCAGAAGAATGGGGTTCATTCCCGATGCAGCTTGGATAATAATTTTCCAAGCAGCATATTCAATACCACGGATAGTTCTAACTCTCAAGGATTTCTTCTTTAAATGAAGCAGAAATCTGCCTCCCCATCTCATCTTCCTTTTTGCTCTATTTCTGTCATTTGTCTCCTGCAGAGAATTCGTCCCTTCTCGTGTGACCAGCCTTCACACATTTGAGGATGGCAGTGACGTCTTCTCAAGTCTCTTTACTGCGGGCTGAATAGTCCCACTTGGTTAAATTAGATTGTCATGTATTTCACACATTTTTTTTTAAGAAAACAGTTTAAGTGTTAATAGTAGTAATTGGTAATTTGTACAGTAGTGTTAGTGGTTCCTAACCTGAGAATATCTAGAATTTTAAAGGTACCACATGTACTTATGGGGAGTATTTGTGTTTGTCTGTCCCTACATTGTTCTGAAGATATGGCACCAAGGGTGGGTATTTGCAAATGGGTATTTGACTGACCCAACGTGATTATCATATTTAATGAAGGGATGGGAGGGAGTAAATTGTTCTATGCCAAAGAAGGCAGACCTTTAAAGCAGTGATAGCTACCCAAACTTAATGTGCATGGAAAACAGCTGGGGATCTTGTTAAAATTCAGATTTCAAATCAGTAGAGCTGGGGTAGGACTCCAGATGCTGGATTTCAGTGGTTGTTACTAATCTGTGGACTATGCTTTTGAGTAACAAGGTTCTAAAGAACTTAACTCAGTAGGAAATTATTCTGACTGCCAAGGCAGAGGTATTTTCATCAACCTATTAAATTCTTAATTTAAGTGGATCCCTTCAGTTATTTCAAGGTGTTCTTGGATGCCTGCAGAACCATATAGGACACCTTAGAAAAATTACCTTTCAGTCATCTCTTAAGTTCAACACCTAGAAACTATGCAGAAAGTGATCGACTCCCAAACTGCTCTTGTTCAATTTCCTGTGTAACTGCGTGAGTGTCTCCATGGGACAGTGATGTGATTGATGGTAAGAGGCCAATAGACACAGTTATAGAATACAATGTTTCTTTAATGGCAAACGGTATGGAAACTGAAGATTGTTACAGAAAGCAGGAGACAATAAGATTTGCTTGTAGATGAAGACTTTCCAGGTCCCTAGATCTCGGAGCTCCAGTGGCGCAATCCGTTAGCGCACGGTACTTATACAGGTCCCTAGATCTCTATACGAACATACGGCAGCTGCTGATACCATTTGTGTGGAGTTAAGAGTTCCTGCATTAGTAAGAAGTGTTCAGTATAAGACCAGCTGAATCGAAGATCACTTTCTGCATCTCTGAGCAGGCCCACACATCAGGCCTGCCGAAGGTCTTTTCCAATACTTTTCGTGTGCACAAACATGACTAGATCATGAAGTATGATGGAAAATATCTGCTCCTATTTTAGAAAGATAGAAAAATCAGTGCCTTACATTTTCCCTTTATTTCATCAAATTTTCCCTTCTATGTCACCAATATAGAAAATAATGCAAACTTAATTGTGCTTTATTAGGAAAATTCAGGTATATGAAATGAAATGTTTCTCTTGGAACATTTTTCCCCCCAAAATGTTAATAAAAATTGAATAATTAATAAGAGCATAGAATGTGGGAATTCGAGGTAAACCTAGAGATGTTTTAATTTACAAAAGTTATGATGAGGTCATTATGACATGATTATTTTGAAGACAGAATATATTGGTCTCTCTGTAAGCTTCACCTATGGCCATTTCTAAGCTAAAATACTGTAGTGGATAATCTGGTTGACTCTCCACCAATCACTTCATCCCAGATGAGTCATCTGACTCAATTTGTGTCACTCCCCTGGTGGTTATTTTAGTCTAGAAATGTGCTCTAAATTGGCCCAGTTAGGTTGGAAAGGAGACCTATATTCCAGTGAATGTTGAGAGTCAAGTTTTTGCTTTCTTCTATGCTCCCAAGTGTAAGCAAGGACAATCTGTATCCACAAAATGAACTGACCTTGCATATGGAAATAAACGTGGGTTCTTTTGTGCTAAATATATTGATCTTTGATTATACCACCCTTGGAACTTACTCTACTTCTGGACTTTCACTGCATTTCTTAATTGTTAAGCCAATTAGAATTATATTTTCAGGACTTAGAGGTTAGAACATAGACTCTGGTACCACACTGCCTGGGTCCAAATCCTGCTCTACTTACTAGATGTCTGGTCTTTGGAAAACTACTTAAAACCCGTGTGTAACAGTTTTCTTATTGTGAAATGGAGATGAAAATAGTACTGAGGGTTACTCTGAGAATAACTGAGTTAACACATGTAAAGTGCTCAAAATGGTGCCTGACATATGAGTGCACTAAAAAGTGTTGGTTATTATTATTAATACTACTACTATTTCTGATAACAATCTGAAACTTTTCATCCATTTACTCATTCATTCACTGAAAATATACCAAGTGACCACATTTTAAATGGTTGTTTGATTGATCTGAGATTTGAATACAGGTCTCTTTTGCCTGTTATTTATTTATTTTTGTTTTTAAATTGATTTTTTGTTATTTATTTCTTTACTTTTATTTTTTGGCCACAAAACACGCCTTAATACATTTAAAAAGACTAAGATCATAAAAAATATGTTCTCTGACCACAGTAACAGAAAGAAATTAAGAAAATTCACAAGTCTGTGGAAATTAAATAACACTCTCCTAAATAAATAATAAGTAAAAGGAAAAATCACAGGGAAATTAGAGAGTACTTTGAGATAAAAATCGAAGCTCAATATATCAAAATTTATAGGATGCAGAGCTCATGCATTGCTTAGTGGAAAATTTATACTTGCAAACACCTATATTAAAAATAAGAAAAATGTCAAACCAATAATGTGAACTTCTACTTTAAGAAAATAGAAAAAACAAACTAAACCAAAAGCATATATAAGTAGGAAATAAAAAGATTATAACAAATATATGAAACAGAGAATTAAAAAACAATAGAGAAAATCAACAAAACCAAAAGTTAATTCTTTAAAAAGGTCAACAAAATTTGAAAAATTTGCCAACCAAGAGGAAAAAGGAGAGAAGACCAAAATTACTGAATTCAGAAATAAAGCAGAGGTGTCATTACATTGGCATTATGGCTTTTTGTGGTGGGAAGATTTAGTTTCTTTCTCTTTCTCATTTGCATTTTTTTCTGCCAGTAGGTTTTGTTCTTTCCTGTATATTCAGGGTAGTGATTATCATTTTTCAGATTCCAGGTGCAGGACTTCCTTGAGGATTTCTTGTAGGGCTGGTCTTGTGGTGGTGAACGCCACAGTTTTTGTTTTTCTGGAAAATACACTACTTTTCCCTCATTTCTGAAGGACACCCTTGCTGGATATAGTATTCTTGTGTGGTAGTTTTTTTTCATTTAGTATTTTGAATATATCATCCCATTTTCTTCTGGCATGTAGAGTTTCTGTTGAGAAGTCTGCTGTTAGTCTGATAGGGGGTCCCTTATGGATCACTTGATACTTTTGTCTTGCTTCTTTTAAGATTCTCTCTTTGTCTTTGGGCTTTGCCAGTTTGACTATAATGTGTCTTGGAGGATCTTTCTGGGTTGAATCTGTTTGGGGATCTTTGAGCCTCCTGGATCTGAAGGTCCATGTCTCTCCCTTTACCTGGGAAGTTTTCCATTATTGTTTCACTGAGTAAGTTTTCCATGCCTTTTCCTTTCTCCTCCCCTTCTGGAACACCATGATTCAGGTATTTGTGTTCTTAGATTGTCTGCTAGCTGTCTTAGACTTTCTTCATTTTTAAAAATTCTTTTTTTCCTTTTTTTTGTCTGCCTGGATTATTTCAAAATGACTATCTTCAAGATCAGAAATTTGTTCTTCTGCTTGTTCTAGCCTGCTGCTTAAGTTCTTGGTTGCGTTTTTATTTTGTTGAGTGAATTGTTCAGTTCCATGTGTTCTGCTACATTCTTTTTTACAGTATTAATCTCTTTGTAAATTTTCTCCATCATATCCTGGATTTTTTTTCTCATTTCCTTATGTTGTCTAACTGAGTCTTCTTGTATCTCAGTGAGTTTCCTTAAGATTGTTGCTTGGAATTCCTTTTCAGTCATTTCGAGGGTTTCCTGCTCTATTGGGTTTGGTATTTGAGAATTACTGTATTCTTTTGGTGGTGTCATATTTTCTTATATTTCCTCTTCTTTTTCCATCCTCTGGTGGTCACTCTCCTTGTGTCAATGATTCTGAGTGTCTGGCAGGCTGCCTATGTGGTGGCTGTGGCTACTGCTGTGGCATCAAGCCACTTCTTTGGCAACCATGGTTGTGGTGGTGGCTGTGGTGGGTCACCCGTGCAGAAGTGGTGTTTTTGGTGTGTTCTCCTGCCTGCTTCCAGGCTGGGGGTGCTGCCCTCAGCTCCTGCCTAGGACCTCGGGAGTTGCTCTCTTGCCTGCTTCTGGTGGAGGGGGCTGCCTTGCCTGCTCTTTCAACTTCTCCCCCCCTTTGTCCTTTTCTTCTTTCCTTCTTCCCTTTCTTCTCTCTCTATCTTTTTACATTGGGATTATAATGTGAAAATTATATATATATATATATATATATAGGCAATCAAGATATGAAAATGTTGTGAGAATTTTTTGATTTAATTTTGCTATTTATTAATTTTCCAGAAGCATAATTTTTCTAGGCAAAAGTGAAGTTTCAGCTAGTCTGGATCAATAAAAACTCTGCTAATATTACTCATTCCCAAACTGGTTGTATGAAATGCATTCTTTGTCATCTAGAGCACTTTTGGATACAAAGTTAAGTGAAGTCCCAAGAATAAAAAAGCAGACTGTCTGACTCTAAAGAACCTTAAAAGAAATAGCATAGGGAATTTTGGTTAATGAAATACCTTTTGTGCTGATGTAATGTGTTGTATATGAAGGTAAGTTCACTGTTTTTTCTTTCTGGTCTGATGGTAGGCATTTTTACTTCAAAATATACTTCTTGGCAGAGGGTCCCATAAAATATGGTAGTTATGTTGATCTGTGGCATTATCAAAGTGTTTGCTGTTTGGTGGCCTGGTGACTGACCACCTTGGAAAAAGCAGGGAAACTCCACAATGTGGGTTCCTGCGGAGTCATTAACATGAAACTCATTCTGCCAGAGAATTAAAGCATTTAACATATGCTGTGCTAGGTAGCTTACCTTCAATCCCTATCATATGACATGCCAAATTTCCCTGGCTTTTGAGAAAATAATATGAGTTTTGTAAAGAAACTTCCTCTGGATTCCCATAGGAAATGTGGAAAACAATTCTTGTACTGAGATCTGTTGACTGTGGGTGTGTTTCTATTTTAGGGCTATGGTGAAGCCATCTGAGTCTAGCATACATGGTTTACACATCCTCTGCTGATGTGAATTAGTTGTTCCAACTGGATTTTCTCATGCCATAGTAGTAAGAGAATATTATTTTTAGAGTGGGAAAGTACTGAGTTAGAAACTGGAAATAATGATCTCCTAAGCCCCGAATCTAACTTCAGCATTTTTCGTTATTCCTGATGCCGGCTTGCAGGTACTAAAGTGTATGTGGAGAAGGTGGGTGCTGCAGTATTTGAATTTCTCTATTTCTTTTGGTGCTAGAAGAGTGGAAATACCATAGAGAGAACTAAATGAGGTGACATATGCCACAGTGGCTAGAACTGTGCAATTGGGACTCAATAAATAGAACCATAAATCTTCTCTTTTTAATTTCCATTTATAAGGAAATTTTCTATTTTGGAATGTAAAAATCTCAGATGTAATTTTCTCGTATTCTAATAGAAATGCCAGAGGAATTAATTCTATGGAACTTCCTTTTTCTCTTTTTTCATGGGGAAACAAAGCTTTTTCATTTCTTTTCTTTCCTAAAAATTGTTGAAATCGACCCATAGGAGAACATGTAACTGTTGCAGTCTGTCCTTTCTCCACCCCCACCCCCACCCCCAATAATCTTTGGAAACACAGCAACTGTTTAATATTAATCATAATTTTCATTGGTAGCGTTTCTTTGTGAATAACTTGTTGTAGAGCTCTAGAAATGACTTGGAGGAATCCAGGAACAGTGAGTGCTGCAACTTATTAAGAATTCAGCTGATCTGAGCCCAAGTTTAGTATCTCTTATTCACATAAGAGACATTTGGAGACAAAAATGCCATAAAACAATATCTTTGAATTGATTGTTTACTGCATGTCATTTCTTTTTTATTGTGCTAAGCTTCTTTTTAAATTAATTTTTTAAAAACAATTTAACATTTACTTGTACATATTTGTGGGCTACAGTGTGTTGCTTCAATACCTGCATATATTGCACAATGACTCAGAGAGTTTTATATCCCTTAGTCCACCTATTGTGCTGAACTTCTAATGTATATTTCATTTATGCCTCAAATGACTGCATGAGTTTTACTATAATTATTAACTACTATTAACTATTATCACTACTATTATTAACACTTTAGAGATGAGGGAACGGAGATCTTCTGAGACTACATAACCTGTGCAAGTCTCACAGATAATAAATGCTGGAGCCAGAACTTCCAAAGCCTGTGATATTCTTAACCAGTGTGATACACTGCTCCCTAATGCATAAACAATGGGTGATTTTTCTACCCATTGCAAAGCTCTAAGGAAAAATGTACATATATACAAGTGAACATATAGCACTTTTCCATTATTTAGGTTTTCCTTTATTCTGCTTGATTCTATTTTCTTTTTTTGAATAACTTGAACAAGAAAAAGGAATCAGTAGCACATATTTCCACGTATGGATGTGATAAATTAATACTTTTTATATTACTGGGTCTCTATGCTTTGAAATTTTCAACTTACCCAGTGAATGTTTTCAGATAAGCTTGGTCTTATTCTGTTAAAATTAGCTCTGAATTAGTCAGGTAGGGTTTCAATCATCCAGTCAGCATGTGTTATCTGCAGATGAACCTGATGTGTAAAGCGTAGCAGAAACAATTGAAATGGGGGTGAGGAGAGTGGTTGCAGCTTTGAATTTATCACAGGAGTGTGTGGGGGCATAAGAAAGCATTAGGTGGTGGTGGGAGAGCAAAGGGCTTAAATCAGAAAACCTGGGTTGCAGTCATGACTTTTCTGCTCGCTAGGTGTTTAACTCTGGTCCTGTTTCTTAGCCTCCTCCTTGAGACTTCATGTCATCATCTGTAAAAACAATAATAATAATTATTCAGTAGGATTATTGTGACTACTAAGTGAGATGCCATATGGCACAGTGGCTAGTCCTGAGCAATTGGAACTGAGTAGGTAATAACTAGAATCTGTACTTTAGCACTTTTACAAATTGTGAAGAGAACTGGTAACTTTTCTTCTTAAGAGGCCATTTTTAGTCACTTCATTAGATTTGCTTATTTTTGTACTGAGATATAGATGGGATAAAATGAGATGCAAAAGATGGTCTTGATTGTTAATAGTAGGTTGTATTAAACTCATGTTCCAGAAAATAGTTCTTGGTTAGGCACAATGTTTAATAACAATGATAATAATAAAGCCCAGAACTGCAAGTTTTGGCAGCCTGACAGTCTGTTTTTGTGATTTGTGATTGAATATATTTTTCTCAGAGTAGCAAACTGCTTGTATTAGCAGCATCCTCTGAAAATCTGCAGCCAAGTAGCTAATTTTGCAAGATTTAAAAAGGTGCAGAGGACAGGGAACTGTGTCTATGAAATTTTCTTTGCAAAACTCTCCATTCCATTAGATGCCTGATGGACGCTTGGTGCTGATGGGGAAAAAGTTGTCCTTTGCATGTGAGAAATCAGGTGGTGAGAGAAGAGCCCCACCTGTCACTTTCAAAGTACATTATGTGTCATTGTTGATCAGGGCTGTCTGCTTCCTTTTCAGAAGAGCGAGCTACTGTTTTTTAACTTGTTTCCTTGAAAATTAAACTGGAAAGTTACACCTCAGGAAATTGGGTTTGATTCATTCCAGAATAAAAATTAAAAAATAATTCCTGCTGGACTGAAAGTATTTCATTAATTTAGCAAGAGCTGAATTCCCTTAACCTCGGGCTCAAGTTTTTAGTCCAGTATTGTGAAACCAGCTTTTTGTCAGCACGCTTTCCTGATCCTTTGCGCACAGCCTGGTGGATTACTTTGGAGTCCGCACATTGAAACTTCAAATTTCCTTAATTAAATTAGATGCATGGGAAAACACTTAGGTAGTCTTGGGATACAGTAGAGCAAATAAAATATTAGTCTCCTTCCTTATTTTCATCTTTCCTTCCTTTCTAGTTTGGCCCTAACTATGATGTGAAACCCTTATAGCAATATGCAGTTGATTTCTAAGATGACTTTTTAAAACAATGCTCTAAACAAACACAGAAGTGAAAATAAAGCAGACAGCTTCTACCACTTTACGAGCTATTTTTGTAAGCTCACAAGATCCATTGGGTCATTTATGGCTTCCTGGTGAGTTATTCTTAATTGGATCTCAATGAGGTGCCATTTTGTTCAATCAACACCTTAGAGAGAAAATTATTTGTATCAATTTGTGGCATATTTTTGCTGTTTGTTTTGATCATTGTGAGCTATTAACAATTTGAATTTGTATCATTGATTGATGGAGAACATTCATAAAAAGCTAAAATTTAATTATACAATGTGACAAAACATATTTACTTTTATTTCTCTTTTGGGAAGTTTTAGAAAATGTTTTTTTTTCCTTTTGCATCTAGACTGGCAGAATCTTTTAAAATAATACAATAGAAAAATACTACTCAAAAACTGATACATCTATTTGAATTTTCCTTCTTTCCTTCCTCTTGGCTTACTGTGTGGTAAGGACCCAGTAAAAAATGTAAAAACAAACAAACAAACAAACAAAGAACATTAACAATTCTCAATCTACTGCAAAGATAAGGCAAGTTCCCATATAGCAATGACTAAAGAATGAATGTGTTAAAGACCATGGTGCAATACAGGGACTAACTGTTAAAGATTTACTGAGTGTCTGTTAGGTGCCAGACACACTATCTTGGGCACTAAATATATTTAAAAAATTATAATTTAATCCTTACAACCACCCCATGAATGTAAGCATCTTTCCCCGCACTTTGCAGGTAAGAAAACTAAAGTAAAAAGAAGTCAAAAAACATAAAATGTATCCAGCATTATGTTGTTAGTCAGTGGCAAACCTGGGATACAAATCCAGGTGTATTTTACCCCCCATTTGTACTCTTTCTACTACACTAGCATGCCTCCCATATTAGTTTCTTATTGCTGCTGTAACAAATTACCACATACTTAGTGGCTTAAAACAACACAAATTTATCATCTTAAATTTTGGAGATCAGAAGTCCTAAAATCAAGGTATCAGCAGAGCTGTGTTCCTTTCTGGAGGCATGAGGGGAACATCCGTTCTCTTGTCTTTCCTAGGTTGCAGAGGCTGCTTGCATTCCTTGGCCCTGTTCCAGCTCCAAAGCCAGCAATTGGCTGATCATGTCTTTCTCACACCCCATCACTCTGATGCTGACTCTTCAGCTTCCCTCTCCCACATTTAAAGGACTCTCATGATTACATTGGACCCACCTGGATGATAATCCAGGGTAAATTCTTATTTCAGGTCAGGTCAGGCCAGCTGATGAACAGCTTTAATTGCATTTGCCACCTTAAGTCCCCCTTGTCACGTAACATTACATAGTCACAATTCTGGGGCTTACACCATGGACATCATTGGGGAAACATTATTTTGATACCACACTTCCTCAAACAAAAGAGGTGATATAAGAATTTAGAGGGAAGAGAGATGCTTTTGGCTAGGGCGAGGGAAGGGTCTGTGTAAATGATGGCATTGAGCTGAATCTTGAAAAACAGAGGTAAGAAGTTTCCAAAGGGATCATACAAGCAAAGGGAGCCAGGTAAGCAAACACACGCAGGTGGATATTGCAGAGCTGGGTACGGGCACAGGGGTTCCTAAAGGACCAGAGGGATCAGAGCCTATATAAGTGGGATAGGGACAGACTCTAAATGATGTTGAATGCTAGAATGAGAGGTCTGGGCTTTATTGCACAGTGAATGTAGACCCCCTGGAGGATTTTTAGTGGATATTAACATGATCAGATGAGCATGGCAGCCAGGTTGAGGGCAGCTGAAAAAGAGAGAAATGGGATATAGAAAGATCCATGAGGTCATTATTGCAATTGGCAGGACCAAAGATATTTTCGAGGTAAAAGTCACAGAATTTGAAATTTGTTTGATATAGAAGGTAGAAGAGTGGAAAGAGCAAACAAGGCGATGAACTTTAAGCATCTACTACTGAAGAGGTTGTTGTCACTGACAGAGACAGGAAGTCAGAAAAAGTGCAGCTCAGTTTTATAAAGCTTGAATTTGAAATAGCAGCAAAGTGGATACTACAAAGCAGAGGAATAACTGAATTTTTAGCTACCACCCTGAGGTTTAAATGCAGGTAGACAGGTCTTTGGGAGTGAAAGGCATAGCCTAAATACCAGTGGGTGACTTCTGTGCACTGTGGCTGGACTGTCAGATGGTCCAGCCTTTCTGGAGGCCAGTTCAGCAACATGTGCTAAAAGAACTTTGAACTTTTGCAAGGTCCAAACCTTTTTGAACTTTTGAACTAATTTCACATCACTATTTATAATAGTTAAAAAGTTATAAAAGACCAAAATATTGTTTATAGGGAATTGGTTAAATAACTTGTAATAAGTGCAAATGACAGACTATTATGCAGACACTTAAAAGTTATATTTTAGAATAACATTTATTCATATGGACAGATGATCACTACCATTTAACTTCCAAAGAAGGAGGCTACACACATATACACACACAGAGTAGTGGCTCTCACTTGGAATATTGTAATAATAATAGTAATATGAAAAACAAGTGCCGACATTTACTGAGCCCCTTCTGTGTGGCAGGCATTGTACTGGGCATGTTTAAGGAACATTCATTTAATTCTCACAATAAGCTTACAAGCGATTCTAAGGATGAGGAAACGGACTTAGAGCTTATGTATCTTGCTCAAGATCACACTGGTGAGAAGGGGTGGATTTAAACTCAGCAAGTCCCATGCTGGACTCCTAACCACCGTGCTGCTTTCCCCCACTATTTACATTGTTGCTTGTCCTCAAGTGTGAGAAATGGATGTCACTATGGGAATTGCGAATAAACCAAAGTCTATTTTTTGTATGCTGCAGCCCAATTGTCCAAATCTGGATAAGCCCATGGGAATGTCCTTCATGCGTAAGTATGTGTCACACAGGGAATGCGTAAATGCCGAAATCAGGGGTCAGATGAAATAAAAATGTCAATAGTGGTTATCTTTGGGCCATAGAGTTTGGGGCAATTTTTATTTTCTTCTTGTTCTTCCTCAAGTTTTCTAAATTTTCTAAATGCATTTTCTAAACCCTTAGTAAATATATATTGCTGTTTAAACTAGAAAACAGTTACTAGAAATAAATGAATAGGCAAAGTTAAGAAACATCTACAGAATAGTGTTGTACCTGTATAATGAGAAATATTTATACACTCTAAAATGTAACAGTTGTAATACTTCAATTTAGCATCTCCCCCTCCTTCCCCATATATCAATTAGTTTTAGGGCCATGTAGACAGTGGGTGAGATAAACTGTCATGGAATAAGGTGAAGAATGCCTAAGAGTTCAAGAAGTCTGGAAAATGTTTATTTTTGTCCAGGTAATGGGCTATTTCCCAATTTGAGAATCTGAAAAGCATTCACGAATTGGAGCTCTTAACAGATAGAGTCAATTAGAAGGGACAGGCGAGGCCATGAACCATACTCTTCAAGAAAAGGGGCCTTATCGAAACCTTAGCCAAAAGGAATTATTGTATTTTCAGAATTTTACAAAGGAGAGTCTCATGTTATCCACTTAAATCTTATTTTAACTTTGACTATCTCCAGAATTGTCTTCATATATATCCTTGTGCAGTGGTTTAAGCCCATTTCAAAGAAGTTCCACCCTAAGTAAATGGAAAATAACTGGTTACCTTCATTAGATCTAGACTGAAACACCCATGTTACTTTATCTTTTCAATGGAAGTCTTACCTTTTGCCCCTGTTTGTTCTGCGCCTCTCCCTCGATAGTCTTCCAAGTCATCACGCTTTCTTCAAAGCTGAGAAGAAGCTTCCTGGATTTTAGCCCCCAGTTAAACATGTTCCACTATCAAAAATAATCTGTTGAAAAGGTCGGATAACGGGGGCTATATTTACATATCTCAGCATCACATGGGCTGGCCCAGAGTAGGCACTTGATAAATATTATTAAATTAATAAATTAATGTTTTTTTAAAAACTGAAGCATAATTATTGTTCCAGTGTCATACATCTTTAATTCTGATTGTTTATGCCTTTTAGTTGCTATGCTTTTTCAAGACAAGTAGGTCCTCTCTTTTTTGTGTTAGTTCAGTTGGTTGCTCACATTGTTTCTTTCTAGTGAAACTCTTTCATGTATCCTTTTCATGTTTAATTGTCTTTATTTCTGGACACTCTTCTAATACACAAGGGCACTTAATCTTCCCATGTGAAAATTCCAGCCACTTTAGATTTGTGTCACCTGCAAAGCTTAATGTTGTGCTAACTATTCCACCATGCAGATCTCTTATGGAAACATGGAATACCAATATTCTTGAGTCAAAGTCAAGAAGAAATCCACTAACAATGCTCCCCCAATGTGCCTCAGGGTGACACCAATCTATTGATTATCCTTCTGAGTACCGCCTCTGTAATAACACAGTGGATTACTCCTGCTATCTATCAAGCATTGTGGTCTCCCAAGGAGCCAAGATGATGCATTAAAATAGTTTATTGGCATAGAACATCTTTAGTCTCAGGAGAACAAGACATTTTACACAATAAGTAAGTGGTAAATCACATTTTTGAAAATTGAATTATTTTTAAAATGCTCTTAGGTACTGTTAAGAAAAGACCTATAATAAAACCTATTGTCGAATGAAAAATCTGTAAGAAAAGTTAATAACTTCCCCTTATGTGTTTCTTTGGGATTGACTATTTTAAAGCAGATTTTCTCAAAGGAGATTGTCTGTACTCATTTTCTCCCCATAAACTTTATAAAATCTGTAAGGGCTAATAGCTCTTGGAGCTGTATGTGACTTATCTGAGGATTAATGACTCAACCTTAGTGCTTCTTTGCTGGTGTCCTGGACTCCCCTCTTAGACCTCACAGCCTCGAATGCCTTGAAGAAAAATAGCTCGTCTACCCAAATCATCCATTACCAAAGCTGGAGCTTTCCAGTTTGCTTATCTTTCTCATGTTGAGATTTTGTTTAAATAGAGCACAGCTTGAGAAGTTGTTGCTGAGATTAGTTCTAACTCCGTGCATTGCTGCAGAAAACAGAAATGAACTGGATGTGTTCCAATGAAGTAGGGTGAAAGCCCAATAGATTTGTGGTTTCTCATTTAATGCTAATTTAAGGCAGGTATGTTTGTGCCTCATTAAGCCCATAGATAGACTGTAGA
Organism: Cynocephalus volans; assembly: GCF_027409185.1. NCBI lineage: Eukaryota > Metazoa > Chordata > Mammalia > Dermoptera > Cynocephalidae > Cynocephalus > Cynocephalus volans. The sequence continues at coordinate 283,875,211 of NC_084460.1, forward strand.
ACACTTATGAAATTGTATGCAAAACTTTGTAAGTATATGTGCTCCACCCAGTAGTTTTATTCAGATGCTCAGGGGTCCACCACCCAAATATCTTTAAGAGTTGCTATATTATGTGTATCTTTAGTCTTTGGCCCCTTATGCCTAGGCTCTCTATTTGATACGCCTTTCAAAAATAAATGATCTTTTAAAAGTTTAAACTTTATTAGAAATCAAAGAAATGTAAATAGATGCATGAGATATTACATTTTAGTTATTACATTGGTAAAAATGATAAGAAAGTTACAATTAAAAATAAATAAAAAAAGAAAATTACAAGAATGAAACTCCTCTGTGTTGATACAGATGTAGGAAAACAGACATTCTCTTACAGTGCTGGCAAAAGTTGGTAACTTCGGTGGCAATTTGGCAAAAATCTTGAAATATGCATACAATTGGATTAGCATTTCTGTTTTGAGGAATTTATTCTGAGGGAAAGAATTGAACAAGTATACAAAGATATTTATCTCAAGATGTTTATTACAGTGTTATTTATAATAGCAAGAAGTTTACAACTGTGCAATAACAGGAATACATTTGTCAGTTATCATGCACTCATAAAATAAATTTCTACACAATAATATAGTTGTAATTTATCACTAAGGAAAGCTATATTAAGTAATAATGCTGGTTAAAAAATAATATGTGTAATATTGAATAGAAACTGTATTTGTTAGATACAAATGGGAAGGCAGTCTGAAAGGAGAGTCAACAAAATAACATTTGTGTTTACACTTAAATAATTAGATTTTAGGTGGTTTTCTTTTGCCTATTTTTAAAATATATTTTTTCAACAAAGATATATGACAAATTTTAAACACATATGTAATAAAATGATAGAAGTTAATAAAATCCTTATTAAAAATATACATTTTGAGATCAAGTAAGAATTTTCTACGATAATGTAATGCATAAAATTTTATGTTCTCATTATAAACACCAATCATTCACTTATTTAGCTATTGATTTGTAGAAAGAAGAACATTTTTCTTTCTGAAGAGATATGTATATTTTGTGTTTGGGAGCAGATGCGTCACTTGCTATGTGTGTGCTGTCTAGGGTCACCAAATGCTTCCCTAAAGAAAAGAATGACATGAACTCTTGTAATTTATCATCTTTTCTTTCTCTTAACCCCCAGCACAGGTCTGAGAAAAAATTTTCTCTGAGTTTGACCTGTTTAAATAATAAGAGCTAAAGATTTACTTATCTATCAAAATTTTTGTGGTACTAAGTTCCAGGCACTATTCTAAAACCTTTGCAAATATGAAGTGCTTAATCCTTTAAGCTACCCTAGGACTGACAAAAAAAAAAAAAAAAGATTTGGGCCAAGCCCGTGGCGCACTTGGGAGAGTGCAGCACTGGGAGCGTGGCGATCCGTGTTCGGATCCTATATGGGAATGGCCAGTGCACTCACTGGCTGAGTGCCGGTCACGGAAAAGACAAAAAAAAAAAAAAAAAAAAAAAAGCTACCCTAGGACTGAAGGATGATTATTATCCCCATTTTACAGATGAAGGAACAGATGCCTTACAGATAGTTCCTGTAACTTGCCAGATATAAATCAGCCAATGAGTGTGCATCTTCAAAGGTGGTAATTGCAGTGATACAGATGAGAAAAAGAAACTGAAATAACCTGGGTGTCTTACAATAGGGAAGAGTTAAACAAGTGATCATGAATCTTCACACTGGAATATCATGCAGCCACCAAAATGCTTTTGATAATTTTTTTTAAATTTTATTTTTTAAACAGCTTCACCAAGATATAATTCACATATCATGCAATTCACCCATTTACATTATACAATCCAATGGTTTATAGTTTGATCATCAAGATGTGCAACTAGTATCACAAGCAATTTGAGAACATTTTCAAAACCCAAAACAGAAACTCCGTATCCATTAGTAGTGACTTCCCATTTCTCCCCTCCCCACCCCACCTATTCTCTCCCCGACTCCTGAGCCCTTGGCCCCAGGTGATCACTTATCTACTTTCTATCTCCATATATTTGCCTATTCTAGACATTTAAGAAATATTCCTTCTATGTAACTATAATTATATATCTTTTTACCAACATCTCCCCATCCACCTTTCCCGCCTAACTACCCACGCCTCTCCAACCATAATTCTACTCCCTACTTCTATGAGATCAACTTTTTCAGATTTCACATATGAGTGAGATCATGTAGTATTTTGATAAATTTTTAACGGTGTGGTAAAATTTTTCCAATGAAATATACATCAAAAAAGTCAGATATATAACTAATGTACCAATTTTGTGCAAAAAGAGCTAAATAAACAAAATAGAAAAAAAGACCAGGAAGGAAATATAACAAAATATTAATGGCAACTGCTTTAAGGAGGAGTGATATTGTGGAAGATTTTAGTTTATTTTGAATCATTTTCTGATTTTCCACCAGGAGTACAGTGAACAATATTACTTTAAAATAAGAGTTGTGATTTTTTTCTTCCTAATGCTATCTAGCAAGAAAAGCAACAGACCTCAGGAGAAGTGGTACTACAGTTTAGAATCTGGATACATAATATCTGAATCAATAGTGGTACCAATATGTATTATCCTGAGCAGATATCTTAGGGTCACTGACTGTCAGTGAGTTTATGGATAGCCAATGAGTCCTGCCAAAACTCTAACCTCTGGGGAACATGGGTCATTTCTTTCTTCCATGCCTACATTCTGTTAGGCATCTCACTTTGCAAAAATTCAAAATTGCAAGGCAAGACTGTGATAAATAAGAAATACTGGAGTAAACAATAGATGGACATCTAAGTAGAGAGCTTTGTGGTTTGCTAGGATAATCTCTATGAAAAAATAGAGTGCACAGTTCTACTATTACATATTAATTTGTTTGGTTGCTTTTTCTTATCTATCCAAAACTTGGGTGCATGCAACTGAACCATAATGTTTTAGTGCAAAGGGTAACATATTTGAAATATTCCCAGCAAGGCATTCGATCTACTTTTCTCTAGCCAGAAGCACAGATAGCTCTAAATAACAAAACCAAGAGCGAATCTTTGGCCTGAAAGAAAATTACTCATTCTGAAACAGGAATGGAAGCCAGTCTGGGGAATGAGATGCAGGGGACTTGTTCTGCTCTCTGCTGTGCTGGGATGAGGAGGTTGGGAGAGCTATTTTAGGCACTTAGCATGGCTAAAAGACCCAGTTAAGACTGAGAGTGTGTATGCATGAGCATGTGATTAAAACTTAAGTTACACCAGAAACACTGTACCCAGGGGATAAATGGAGCTTTGAAGTGGAATGTGACCCTGCAGGGAATGGACATTCTTTTTGTGCCCCTGGGTGAAGAGAAGAATACTGCAGGCCTGTGGCAGTGATCCTGGGACAAAAAGCACATCTCTCTTCTAGAGAGGGATCAGACCAATTTGCTGGTCAGCAGAGTTCGCTGTCAATGCATGAACCCACCCTCAGTCCACCAGCCTGTGGAGGCCAGTCTGCCATATTCCATGCAACACCTGTATCCCCTGTCTAGAAATTGTCTCTTTTTAATCCTGTCTACACCACTTTGTTTTACCCTCTTTCCTCACTGTTAGGTAAACTGGATTAATCTTTACGCACGAACCCTTTAATTCCGTCCCTTTGAAGTTCAAATAAAATTGGGCTTCTTGGATGGCTGAGCGGTGTTTTTGTTTTTGTTTTTTACTTTCTCTTCTGAGAGTGCTAACACCCACAGCTGATCCCTTGGACTGAATAGGCATTCCTCAAAGTCTTGGAGTTATCATGGAAGGAAGACCTTGGAGAGGAGGAAACAAGGGTAGTTCTAGAGTTATTTGACATGAAAGCTGTTAAAAGAAAATGGCCTCATTTTGCCCCGTAAGCCCTTGAAGGAGTGTCCGCTGCCACGATGGGGAGTTGTGGACCACCTCTATTGCATTCTTCCAGACCCCTAACTGTTATAAGCTGTCGCTTTGAAAAGATTCTGTTGTTTAAAAAATATGTTCTCCATCTGCTCCTCTCTTTTTCTTGGAGAAGGTACCCAAATTTATAAAGCTTCATAGGTGGAAGATCTTAAGACCTCTCCAACCTTGACCTTGATCCCAAGATTTAGTATTCAATCCCAATGCCCTGATAAGTATTTATTCTTAGCTGTTCTGCTGACTTCAAATTGATAATAGTCCTTGCATACTCTGACAATTCCCTTCCAGCTCCAGCATATACTCTTAGCTTCGTTCTGTAGTTCATTCTCTCAGACACCCAGACAGGAAAATTCAGAACTGACTCTGTCCCCTTTCCTCTCTTTTCCCACAACTAGCTAGTTCCTAAGCCTCTTATGCTCTTCCTTTGATTTACTTTGTTGAATTAGTGTAACGTTTGCTGTCTAAACCAATAGTTAGGGTATTTATATGAGTTCTTGTTTTATTAATTGTCATTTAGAAATAGCAAAATTTAAATATGTGCTACTTCAATATGTCATATAATAGCACATATAACAGCATAATAGCATATCAGCATTATTTATAGCAGAAGCTACATTAGCTGATCCCTGTTCACTCAACTCACCAGTCTAACTGATGTTTTCCTTTCTTTCTTGCAAACATATTCAGTGATGCCTGCTGAATACTCTTGGTTGATTTGTATGTTTTCCAAGATTCCGTTATGTTTCTTCTCAAACCTGTTCATGCCCATTAAAACTTGCTATTGTAATTATGCAGACCATTGAAATATTTTTTCCCCATCAAAAAAATAACTTGCCTTTTGAAAAATGAATGGTTTTGAAAGACTTAAAAACAAGTTGCTGAGAAAATGCTGTTTCAACTCAAATGTATAAAATCAATGTAGTTATGTATTTATCATTTTAAGGACTTCCTGCTGCAGCTAACTTTTTCAATTAATTGAGCAACTACTGAACCTGACCACATGGATCAGAGAGCCGGCTATTCACATGTGTCTTGAGGGACCATAATGCAGTGATTCAGAACATGGGCTCTGGCCCCTGTCTGGGTTCAAATCCTGTCTCTACTTCTAACGAGCTATGCTTGACTTTCCTCATTTGTAAAATGAAGATGACACTAATTTCCATCTCATATGAAGATCAAAGGAGTTAATGCATGTAAGACATTTAAAATAGTGCCTGGCATATAGCAAGCACTCAAAAAAATACCATTTATAGGTAAAGGTGGGAAATGAGGAATGTTAAGACATAGAATTGATCTAGAAGGAAACCTAAACAATGCCCTTGATGTTACGTGGCTCACAAAATAAGAAGCCACTTCTGCTGCATTTTTGAGAAAAGACAAAGAAAAGATAATTCTAGCTGTTGTCATTAATAATAATATTGATGATATAAAAAATAATAGCAGTATTTTCATGGTGCATTAATAATTATTGAATGCTGGTATGACTTTTCTCTCTGATCCATTAGAATAAACATGGGAATTAGAATCAGATCCCTAGTTCTAATCCTAGCTTTGCCACAAACTTTGTAAGCAACCCCTGGGCCAGCTACATTCTCTTTGTGGACTGAAGTCTCTTCTTTGGGCAGTTGGAGGTGATAGTATCTGCCTGTCTACCTCATGGGGTATAGAGCAGTAAGGGTACAGGGAGATAGGTAAGAGAGAATGGATTAGGGAGAGGCTGGGGAAGCAGTGTAAGAATTAAGTTTCTACCTGCAAGCTGTAAGAGAGATGGCTGGGGACTTTTGGGGTGGCTGAAATTTAAGGTGTACACATTTTTTTTCATAGGTCATATACCTGTTAATGACTTTAGCTCTGTGTTCTGCTATTCACATTTATTGTATGATAGGGAATGGTTGGGGGCTTAAGTGACAGGATATGGAGCAGGAAAAAAATGGGGATGGTCAGCATCGGATCTGGACTTGTTCTGTGTCTCTCTCTGGAAAAGTCTGTGCAGAGAATAGCTTTTGGGCTGTATTGGGCTGGAATTGCTTCGGATTTAAAGGTGTTGAGAAGCTTGGCTGCCCGTTGTTCAAATATGTTATATGTCAGTGATGTCAACACAGCATGTTGAGGAAATGTCACATCTGTCTGCAATTGGCTACCTCTCAATAGGAGAAACACCCCTGGAAGCCTGGAGACCAGATGTTGCTTTCAATCAAGTAGAGGTCAAGCAGCTTTAGACAAAGAATGTCTGCACCTCCCCATCCCCGGCCCTAAGAGAAACATGCAAGGCGATTTCGGTTCAATCATAATTGTTGTTGTTCATGTTTCCATTTTTCCAAATGTATGACGTTGCAGCCACCAGAATAGAGCAACCAAAATGTTGGTCCTTGATCAGAAGACTATGAAGAAGACACAAGAGCAGTGAGATTCACATTCCCAAGGTCACATGGCCTGGGTTCCAGCCTGGGCTTTGCTATTGCAGATGTTGAGGGAGTCTGGATATATCACTTGTTCTCTCTGGGCTTCAGTTTTTAAAACTGAGTAATGAGAGCATTCTCTTAGATGGTTTGTGTTATTCTTTCTGGGTTTAATATGCTGCAATTATGCAGGTATGAGGGAAGCCTGTCCTTGGCTAGGCCTTGGGACAGCCACCTGGAAAATCAGTAAGTACGGTGGAGTTTACAGGGTGAAAGTCTCTTTTGGTATTTTCTACTAGCCCTTGTGGGAAAACAGGTTATAACAGCTGGTCAGAAACATGTCCTGAGCCAAAGTGAGAAATGACTGATGGTGAACTTAATTCTAAAGCAGTCTCTAATTAAACGTCTTAGATTCAATAGGAAAAAAGTCTTCCCTTCACTAACCCTGTGCTGGGGGACCTAGGAATTAATGCACATTGCAGATGGGTTTGCTTCTTGCACGTTTGTGAAGATTTTCTGTTAGAGTGACAGTAGAACAGAAAAGGAAAAACATCCAGGTTTCTTTCCAATTCAGTTTCATGCCAATAACTACATACATACTGGGCGGTCACTAAATGAGGAATTCTTTGCTAGGTGCTGCTAGGAATGAATAGGACACTGTGAAGGGGGAAGTCGTTTGTCACTGCTGACATTTTCTCACTTGTCTGAGTATATCTCCTAGCTTCCCTCTACTCTGTAACTTACTCCCATCACTAATGGTGGGGGCTTACTGATTAGGAAACTTGGGAGGAACAGCTGGCTTGATTATGCCCTTCCTCCTGGAAGCCCACCCCCCTGCATAGAGCATTTGCTCCAGGTTGCTTTGCCCTGCATGGGCCTTCTGCTGCTAAGTTGTTGGCAGGAGGAGTGGGGCTGCAGTTTTCAGGTAATAATTTTAAGTCCTCCAATATTTTTTTCATTGGCCAGTGGCACTAAGACATTAAAATAAAAGATGGACATTTGGGGGAACAAATTATACTTGTGGCAAGCCTTTTGATGGGTCAAGATGCATGGCTTTTGGCCATAGACTTAGCCTTAGGGCAGGGCCTTTTGACTTTGGTGATTGCAGAGGTTTAAAAATGCTGCAGGTGAGTTTTTATAGTTATGAAGTTGGCATTTAACTACTGTGACCTAGGTGTGAGTCTTTAAGATAGTTACATGGTATTTTGATGTTGGTGAATGATGGAAGTTTATGGAAGTTTTGTCCATAGACAAGAGGCTGTTTTTATGGGGAAAGCTACATGTGTGGGGAGCTTCAAATGGTCCATGTGGGTACCAGAGAGCTCACACCTTGGGCCCTTGCCAAGGTCTGGCTGCTGGACTCAAAGCTGAGACAAATATCCAATTATAGATAAAAGAGCCTCTCTACTGGCTTTTAGGCATTGGTGGGCAGAACAATACTGCTGCATTCAAAGGCAACTGAACTCTAGAAGGCAGTGGTAAGGTGCTAGCTCCATATTGTTAATGCCAGCATTGGGCATCGATCCGGGCTGTGCTAGGTTGGCTGCTGTGAATTCCATTCCACATTCAGGAGCAAGAAGGAAAGTGTAAAGAGACTAACCCTGAATTCATGTGAGTAGCCCCCAGGTTCAAGAGTGGAAAATATTCAAAGAACTCCTGGATGAGGTTCAAAGAGATTCCGTTTTTATAGGTGGGCATGCATCCTGAAAAATCATGCCAAAGAAAATATGGAATTCAAGTCAGAGGAAGTCCATGTCTTGAGGAACAGATGGTCTTCACTAGGCCCCTGGGAGCCCAGGAATTAAAGTAGCAATAGAACTTCAGTTAAGGAATCTACTTGGGGATTTTTTAAGCTAAACAAACAGGGAATGAGGTCAAAATCTTCCTTGCAGGCACGTTTCTTGGGGCTAAGTAATTCCTTAAAAGAGGCATGCAAATGGCCTCTATGGCATAGACTGAACATCTCTGGTCACCAGACGGTGGACACTGTGATTAAATAGATCTCAGACTTAGGGTAGTACTGGGATGCCAGAGTACAAGTAGAAATCAAGAAGTGTGGGATACAGAGAACACAGTGCAAAATATTAACCCCTTATTAGCAGGAGTCTGCTAACTGATTTAGCTTGTTAGGCCTTGGATTTCAGGCAATTGACACAGCCACACATTAACTAAACAAAAATCCTTACACTCCGCTCTTCTTCACTTAGATACTACCAAGTCACTGCCATGGTTTTGGCAATGCTATGCTCTGAGGTCATCATTTTGTCAGAGGCATCTTCTTTAGGGGCTAGGGATTGGCTTTCTCCAAGTCTGATGGGTGGATTTTCTTGTAAGTCCTATTAACTCCTTGGATGTTTTAAAACATGTAGCTCTTCAGAGCTTAGTGTGGAATTAATATAACTTCAAAGGCTTTGAATGATCTGCATTCAGTACTGAAGGAAACAGTCTAGTCTGTAGGTATTAAAGGGAACTAGTGGGATCCCACAGGTGAAGACAGAGCAGGATAAGAAGTGGAGGAGGACGGACTCTGGGATTTAATTTCATTGGACTTCAACTCAACAAGGTGAAAGAATTAAATTTGGACATGTATTCATTTGAACTTCAATTCCTTTAAATTTTAACTTACTTGGAGATTTAATTTTTAAATATTAATGTCTACTTAGAAAATTTGAAGTTCCTGTTCAATTTTGGGGCATCTCAACAATAGTGTTGATAATGTTAATAATTAACAAAGTTGAAAAGTTATGTATGGAAGGCATCCATAAATTTCATTCAAGGCGTTTAATCTCATGGCAGGGCCACCAAATACGATGTTGGATGGTGTGGCTAGTTGTAATTTGGGTAGAAAATGGAGTAGAGAATGTCTTTCCCACCTTGGGGACAGTATGGCCTTAAAAGTGATCTAATTAATATATTTCTCTGATATAGCCCTGATGGGAGACAGACAAAGGGGCAGTGATTGTTATGGGAGGCACAGCCTCATGAAGGCAGGAGGATTGTTCTTGTAGAACACTGATGTTCTTTTCTAAGGGGTATACAAACACCCCTGGTTGACCATTAGCTTAATGTTTAATTCCACTGATTTAAGAAAACAAAAAGTTGAGGAGTGTAAATGGGGAACACTTCTCCCCCCAGTCTTGATGTTTTCTTCTAAGTGGAAGGAAATTTACTGGTATAGCTTTTGGCCTTTGCCCAGTGCCAGGGAGGTAGAAGAAATGATTTGGTTGGTGCATTTGTCATGATCAGCTCTACTCACTCTTTGTTCCTCTTGGGAATGGACGGCTTATAGGAAGCAGGCCTTTTGTTCTCCTTTCCCAGAGATGGTCTGCTTCTGTTGAGGTGGGATGTGTCACCTGCTCTGCTCCAACTTAGTGGCAAGCAGGTGGGTCACTTAGCAGACCTTCATGGCTGTGACACGAAGCTACGGTTTACAACTTAACCTTCACAGAAATGCAGGTGACATTTTGGCCTCCTTCTGGCACTCCTTGAATTTTACCTACCAATTTACTCTACAATCCAGATGAAGTGAAAGGGTGCTATTTGACAGGGCATCTTTGGAAAGACCAAAAGACAAAATGTTGGTGTCTATTCACAGGATGTGAAGGATTAGGGATGAGGTATTGATCAGGAGGCAGAGGACATCGACATGTAATATGCTTTAGGATTAAAGACAAAGATAGACACTATGTGTCAGAGGAAGGGGCTGTGATTAAAGAAAGGGCCGATGAGAACAATCAGAGCTGTTTAAGTTTGAATATCAAGACACACTTCATGAAACAGTTGGTGTTCGAGATAGATCTAGACAAAATAGCAGAGATTTTTAGGCTTCCTGTTCCAGAAAAGCCTTCGCCATATCTTTGTGAAGGGAAGAGACAGGGAGCTCTTAGCACTGTCTCTGGTTCCTAGTTTCCTCATCAACTTGTACAGAATCAGTTAAATGATGCATTTGTGACAAGTGGGTCTTCAGAACAATCCCATTAAGGGTAAACAGCAGCCATAAAAGGTAACATGTTAGAAGTCTTCCCTTCTACTTCTTTTTCTTCTACCTTCTCCCATACCCTTTAGCCTTAGGAATTTGTAATGTTTCAGGTGTGAGTTCCACTGAAACAGAGAGGGGATGTGATGGAATTGAGCTATTCTTGGCCAATTTGAGATTCTTGGCTTATTCCCGCTGCTATTTGTTAAAAGCATGGCCAGGTCTCAGCATATGTGCCTGGGACCAAGAGAAAAACCTCCTTTTCAATGGCCCAACCACTGGCATGGCATGAAATTTTTATATCCTCAATACTGTGATTTCTGATGCCAGAGATGGGGATAGTTGTAAATCCTCTGATGTATTTTTTATCCCTGCAAGGTCTTTGTTTTTATCAGGTTTATCAGAGAAATCCCCATGTTACTATTCAGACCCTTGAACTTTTGTTATGTTTGCTGATAATGGGAATTTGAACACATTGCTTGATATAAAACACCTAGTATATTTTGGTATATAATGGTTAACTTTTCTCACATGAAACCTAGGTTGTCCCTAAATATGAAATCTTGGAGCCCATGAATAAAACGATAAGGTAGATGCCTACCAGTAGTAAAGGGTAAAGGAGAAGTTTATATTGCTTAATGACATGAGATTTATAATAAAAGGAGAGGAAAGGGGGCTACATAAACAAGAATCCAATTTTGGCTAAAGAGTTGGCTCTGGGTAGGTGAGAAATAGAGATAAAACTGTACAGGTAGCAGGAATAAAATTTTTGAGCTGAAAGAGTTCTTTGTGGTTATTTGGTCAGGTCTTGAAGTGGAATCAGGACACCTGTGTTCAGACCAAATCTGTGCCACTTAGTAGCTATGGAACTTTATTCAAGCTATTTATTCAGATCATTTGCCTCCAGTTTGCTCATTATTAGAATCAGATTAAAATAATATATATATATATATATATATATATAGAGAGAGAGAGAGAGAGAGTATTATGTGCAAATGCCTAGTGGAATTCAGACACCTATTAGTTGTTAAAAGGATAATTCTTAAACATGAATCTAAGTCTATTTTCTCTTCCAGTTTAGTACAGGAGATAACATGGATTTAAAGAAGTTAACTTATTTGTTTAAGTTTTCAGAGTTAATAGTGGCAGAGATGAGATTCAGATCTACTTTTCCCTTTTGTCCCTTTCCAGTAGGCTTTCTACTGCATCATGTTAAAAGCAGCATGATTAATTCAGTAATAGCCTTACAGATCGCTAGTTAGATTAAAACCACATCAGAGTCTTTGAAAGACAGGAGAAGGATAGTGCTGTCTTTGTCAAACCACTGATAATTTTGTTAACATGAGTCTGGTGATCTGCAGGATGGATCAGGGAAGGGAAGCTTTCTAGAAGACATTGATTTCTGTTCCATTGTAGGTTCCAAAAATACAGGGTGCTAGACTGTCCTGTTCATAATCTATACTCAGTTTTAAATAATGCCTGGTTCACATATATGTTAGATGAATGAATAATAGGAATGAATTAATGTAATAAATCAAATGACTTTATAAATAAAATACATGCATGGGTGAATTAAATGGTATTTTGGTTACATACTGGCCTTTCACTTCCTTTTGTTAGTTGAACAGTAGAATATTCAAGTTAAGGTCTAAAAACTCATAAGGACATGGTCAATGTCTTCTGTATTTTCACTGTTTGAAATATACTAATTTAACCAAGACCCATTCTTTCTTGGGAATAAATAATGAGAATCCAATGTAGTTAAGAGCATTAAATTCAGAGTCAGAGAAAATTGGATTTGAATTTTGACCTGGCTCTGCTACTTATTAACTGCAATTTTGAGCAAGAACCCAAGGGGAGGAAGCAGAGAGAAAGAAAAAAAATGGCCAACATATGATGATTGACAGGGATGTTTTACAAATATATGTTTACCAATCCATGGAGATTCCCCAAATACTGCCCGAATTTTTGCTCTGGGCTGGGCTCTTCTTTAGCTAATAGGTGAAGGGACAGGAAAATACAAATTGTTCACAGATACAGAGCTATTGGGATGTGAGTATGGCAACACATTTATCTGTCCAAATACACTGGGAAGTGGGCATGTAGTACATCCTGTGCATTTCAGTTTGTGAATTATTCCTTTACTTTTCTTCACCTTTTATACCTTTCATTTGTGGAGAGAAAGGAGAAGCAATATCCAAATAGCACTAGGTTTTCTATTTATTACCAAGTTCTGGGGAAAAAAATGTTCAGCAAAGAGAGGTGCTCTCTCCTTTGTCTGAATTCTCAGAGTACATTGTGACTCCCTTGTCACACTGCACCTGCTACCAGCAGGGCAAGTGTTTCTGTTTTACTCTCATCCTTCTCTACCTCTCACTACCTAGATCACAGAAGGCATTCACATCAGTCCCATTACTGATTTGGGGAAGAGTCTTCAGAAAGCTGACTTTATTAACTAAAAATTGTTTCTAATTATGTTGTTTTTATTAATTATTATAGACAATTAAGAGTCCATGGTATTTGCTTGACATACCTAAGTTTATCTTTATGCTTGAAGATTTGAGCGTCTTCATATTTGATGTGCGGCAAGAGCCAACTAGAAGCCTTTTGTACGTCAACGCCAAGGAACACCAGGAAGATGATGTCCTTTTTCTGCTCAGCACTTGGCTGACCACTCTGGAGAATCTACCATGCACGGAGGGAGGGCTGAGCCAGGCTCTGGATATTGGATGGCTTGTTCTCTTGTGGAAATGTCCCAAATGACCTTAGGCGAGGGGGTTCCCTGGAATCAGAACTGAACCGTAATCCCCATTTAACAGAATTTCTTTGTGAACAGAATGCAGAGGATGGGAACTTTTCCTACTTCAGAAGGAATCCTTGTGACTATAAAGTCCTCCTTCTTATCAGAGTTTTGTGCCATTTCAGCTGTGGAAAATCTTGAGTTACTCAAGTTGTAGCTATTGTAGCTTAAGTCAAGCACATCTTCCCTAGAGAAGGAAGGCATCTATGTTTCTGCCCTCACATCCTATCATGGAAATTAATTAGCAGGGCAAAGAGGAAGCAGGGTAGGTCTGTGGGGGTGAAGGAATCCATCTCTTCTTTACATCGTAAACGTAAGAAGAAAAGAGGGAAAAATTCTTGAAGTATTCCATGCTGCTCAGTGGATTTATTTCAAAGTGTAAATGTAGCTTTTCCTAATATGATTCTTCTTTTATTTTTTTGCCTTTTCCCCATAGGATTTCTCCCCTATTGCCTTCTAAGCATATTACACTACCATCATTTCCCTACTTCTTTCTGCTTTCTCACACAGAGTGCCTTACATTCATGTTTCCCCTGCCTGCCATGCCCCTTGGGCAAGTTTCTCACCTTTTAAGCCTGTTTAGTCATCTGTTAGATGAAGATAATAAAAACATCTTTCTCATTGAAAATATTGTGCGGATTAAATAAGAGGATCCATGAAAAGGGTTGAGCATGGCTTCTGGCACACATGAACTTCATAATTGTTACTTGGCATTATTTTTATTTCATATGTCTGCTTGACAAAGTTTACTCATCCTTCAGTAGCCATCTAAAATATATTTTTTGCTCTGAAACCTCCCTTGTCTGTTCAGATAAATCATTGCTCTTTCTTCTATGCTTCCATATGATTCTATACGTATTTATATCACACGAAGCTAGAATTTATTTAGATGTCTGTCTTCCCCAAAGAACTGTGACGTTTTAAAGACTTTTCCGCTCCCCTCCCCCAGCATCTAACAGAGTTCCTCTACAAATAAAAACTTAATACTTATTAAATGAAGTTTTGAGAGAGCAAAGGACTGAGTGAATGAATAAATGAAAGAAAGTTTCTTAAAAGATGTACTATGGCAGAATAAATTGAGGTTCCTAAAAGTATAATTAAGAGACTAAGTTTTGGCTAACCAGTTGGTATTATATTTTGCTGAAAAGAGTTCAAGTTTCTATAAGCATTTATTTTATGAGTAGTATGATATATAAGAATGTAAATGGGGTGAGTTAAGAAATTTAACTGAGGTAAGCTCAATTTTCTAGATAAAGAAGGGAAGAGATGCACTGGAAAAATCTAAGCAGCTTTTATTGTGGGAAGAGATGAAGAGCAGAGAAAGTAGTTAGAGAAAGGGAAGAAGCTGGAGGAGTTTTGGGAGACAGGTAATTGGGACAGCTGTTGAAAAGAAAGTGAGAGATAATCCAAAGAGAATTTTTAGAAAACTTCAAGGCAGCTGTCTTTCCCATCTATCCAAAGAAGCTGTCCTTAAACCAAACTCAAATTTAACTGACTCTCCAGATTGACCAGCTTTCCCCATTCCCTTTGTAGAACATGGGTACTTGCTGCTGGTGATTGGATGTTTTTCTGCCATTTCCTCTGAAAATACCAGATCACATTTGAAACATATCAAAACGTTAACATCAGCCAGTCCTTCACAGAAGGCCATAACGTAGACATCTTCCCTAGAGAGCTAGGGCTGGGTCTGGAGCTCACAGACCCCTTGAGCCCATTCACAAACCCCTCACACACAGGTCTATGAGCTAGGTAACTGGCAAAAAGGCCCTTGGAGCCTTGGTTGAAGAAGGAATAGTCTTTATTCAGCACGCACAACACTGTGAGGTAGGCAGTACAAAGAGAAACTCCAAAACTCAACTGCTACCAGCAAAGTCCAAAGAAAAACTGAGCAGCTGCCAGCAGAGTAAACACGCTCTAATTTTAGACATGAGCTCTCTGCCCACCAGCCTGCTTCACAAACTCAAGAACACACAATAGCAACAAAACTAAAACGATACATTGGCACACATGCGCACTAACTCCACCCACACAACTTGTTTACAAAGAATTAAGAATGTGGGAGATCAGACCTGAGCAAGGGAGCCTGACTAAATTATCCTGTTTTCCCTACATTCCCTCATTTGTTTCCTGTTTTCCTTGGATTTGGTCTCTGGAAATCCCTTGTAACACTCCGCATGGACTTCCCTGGTTCATGACCAGGTTTTCATTTGACCATTCTACATGCCCCCATCCACAACTTCTGAGAACATGTCCTTCCCAGGTAACTTTGGAGAGGACCCCTTGCTCACAGATGCAGGTCTGCGTTGAATGTCAGCTTAACTCCATGACCTCAAACCGGCCCCTCCCTGACAGGAGGAACCACCTCATCTGCCCTGTGCTTTCCGTACTCCACGTGATTAATCTCTTTTCCCAGATCAGTGATCAAAGAGCATGCTGGGTAGCTGGGGACATGGTACATGGCATTTGGTCTCTACCTTCCTTGAAACATATCAAAACGTTAACATCAGCCAGCCTCTCACATCAGGCCATAAAGCAAACATCTCTTTGCTTCTATTCAATTTTTGTTTTGTGACACGGAAGTTAAAAAAATGAAAAAGTTATTCTCTCCTTACGTAACTTCCAATTACATTGAAAGTAGGTGAGCTTGGGAGGAAATAACTAAAATGTGATGTACCTGGTTAGAGACTGATTGTATAAATTGATCATATGGCAGTAAACACAATAAAATGGGTGATTTCCCCATGAGGAGGAGAGTCACTACAGAAATATCAAAAGGCAAGCATAGCTACATGATTAACAGCCATAAACTCTCTTGAATTTATTGGAGCATGAATTTTTGCAGGGAGCGGGACAGAATTGCTAATTAAGTACATTACTTTATAAAAGTACAAAAACAGACCTTTATCACGCTGGGATGTGTATGAGCTGATATTTATGGGCTAAAAGTAGAATACAGGGGTGAGAATATGAAAAGGAACTCATCATACTGTTTTTGTACCACACTGTATGATTTCTACAGGTCCATCTCGACACATGACATACATTTTCACTAGCACTGTTTGCTGAAGAGGAAAAATGTGGTGTGCTGGTGGATTTGTCTTGGGCCCAGTTCCTATAGTGAACAGAGGCTTCCTGTCCTTCCTAGTGTGATTCCAGGGACAGTAGGGAGATCCCTCTTCTTGTGATACTTGAGCCTGAAGCACGCCTGTCTCATCCCTTTGGAGTCAAGCATTGACCTCTTTATGTGAACAGTTTAAAAGCACCGTCTAAAAGGCACCAACTTGTTAGCCCCTTACTTAGTTTATTACGGAATTTTTGTTTCTAGTACAAGGGGCTAAGGTCTTTACGTGTTTGTTAGTACAGTTAAAGGAAATCCCTGAAAAGGACAGAAAATTGAATAAATAAACTGCAATTTTATCTTAATATGAAGCTATTTTCAACATCAATTCTTAAAAGCGGCATCCAGACTGTCAGTCCTAATCACCTAAGATTTGTTTAATAAATTTAATGTCACAAAACTGCTGAAGACAATATGAAATCAAAGATACCTTCTAGTTCAAAGAAAAAAATTGCTCCCACAATAAGACAGGATTGATGAGTGGGGTCTCCCTCGGGCTATTTAATACCTTTTGACCCTTGGACGTACCACTCTGCTCTAAATGAAACTCTGAACTTTGCCTGGAAATTGAAGTTGTGCAGGAAAAGAAAGAGAGTTGGATTAGGCGATCTTGGGTCAGGTAAATGACAGCTTATTCCCATACTGCTGGCTCCATGAGGCCTGACTTTGACACTCAGTTGGAACATCTGCAGGAAATGTGAAGGAAACACACCCACATACCTACTCAAAAGAAGAGCCTGCACATGCGGCTATTATAATTGTTAACAAGAGTTAAGACAAGTCATGGGCCAAAGTTCATTGTAAACATGCAGCTGCGGATCGAACTGAGGCATGGTTTCATAGCAATTCATGATTTCTTCCAGTGTTAAATAATCCCCATAAAACAAAAATAACAACTTATTCTTTCTGGTACTTTACAGTGTGCAAAAATAAAACAAAATAAAACAACACAAAACAAAAACTCACCCTTTCAGGAGAATTAGGCTATGGATTACAATCCCCATTTTTCAGATGGAGAAACTGAGGCTTCATGACGCTTAGTCCTTTCCCAAGGTCATACAAGAGAGCCAAGGCTTATATGCAAAAGTTTTGATCATAAATCTGGGCTAATTTTTGGAATCCCCTTAAACATTGTCATTATATTCACATTTTTGGAAGTTATTTCCTATAGGTATTTTATAAAGGTTCTTTCAGAGGAGATTAAAACTGATTTAGTGAACTCAAGTACTATTAGGGCGAATTTAAGAAATAAGCCAGCTTTGCCTCCTTCATCTGTCAGTTCCACTGTTGGAATGAATGGGATGGGGACTGTAATGTTCATCTGGAAGACCTCCATGTTGCAGCATTGCTGTACATCACTGTATACATCAGAACCAGGCTCATCATCCAAGTAACTATTGTTGCTAAATTATTTCCCATTGTGAGAATTTAAGCCTCATTAGATCTTGAGTGGAAAGAACACAATTAGCTCAGTGTTTATACCTAACTATTGTTTTCCATTTTAGATTTGATGTGATATATTTAGCAGATAGCACCGAAAATAGTCCTTATGTTTGAAAGATGTAGTTGAACTGCACTATAGCATTAAAATATTACAACTGGATACAAACTTTATCTATTACCAGTTCACTTTCATTTTAAAGCTTCTGGTTTGGAGGACCCAATAGGCACAGCTTGGAAAGTAAAAGGAATAAAACATTAAGTTTGCCAATGGCAGTGGCCTTTTTCTTTCAGTTTTTGTTTGTGCCCATTATAAGAGAGGTGCAAAGGGTTGAAGAGTTTGAGAAAATTGTAAGTGAATTTGTAAAGTTTTACAAAGACAGCCTCTGCCACTTACAGTATTTATGCTACCTCTGGACACCAAATTTGACATGCTGGAGGTCTGCTGATTGCAAGAGCAATGGGCTACTTGCATTTGCAATTAACCACTCACGCCCTTGTTTTTCCTCGCAACCCAAGAGGTTGATTATGTGATTGTAGGTATAATAATTAGCACACATGAAAAGAAAAACCCAGCAGAAGCCTCCTAAGAGTATCCTTTTATTGAAAGCCTCATCTATGAACTAATTAGCTTAGAAGGTACAGGAGATGGCCCCCAACATGTGCCATATCAAAACACTTTGCCTGTAGTCAAGTTGCTTTTATTGTATAGTAGAAATTGCTCCCCCGCCAGGGCTATGTGGTGATGGCTGTCTGCTCCAGTGTAGTGGGGAGAAATAGGAGGCCCCCCAGTTCTCAGACACATCCTCCCCATTATAGGCTGATGCTGTGGAACTTTTAAAACACTTAGACAAAGGTCAGCCCAGAGCAATATACAAAAATCTACCCATCTCTCATGTCGGAAGCCATGTGTTCATGGACTCTGGTGTGGGAATGTAAGAACGGTTCTCCACTCAGCAGAGCTGCAGAGAATCTCCGTATGTGTGGCAAGGGGTCCCGCGGAAGTTTTCCAGAAAATTCCTATTCTGGTATTCTCTGGATTACATGTACTCATCAACCCCCTTGGAAATAATTGGATGTTTTATGGGAATGTTTATGCTCTTGTGTGTCTGGTGTGAGGTGGCAGTTGTACCCTTTAATAATGATACAAATGAAATTACATTTTTCTTGGTTAGTGAAACTGGCCTTTTGGGAAACCTCTCAGTTAATAAAAACAAATGTGATTTGATTAATGAAACCCAGGTAAAAATGTTGAAAAGTACACTTGGGTCCATGATTTGTTCTAACCATTGTTCCGAAAAGAAGGTACAAAGAAGCCAAGAGGCCTTCCTGTACAGATGGGTGGATGGGGCGGTGGAGCAAAGTAAAATAACAATAGGTTTTGCTGTAAATTTACCCAAGGTACAAGTTGCCTGGGTCATTATTCTGCCACACAGGGGTTTGGTTTTCACTGTCAGAGATGACAGTTGTGTTGGTTAAATATTAAAAGTGTGGTGGGCTCCTGGAGGAAGAAATGGCATGCTACACCCTACAGGTAGGAGCTGATAGACCTTCCTTTTTATTTTTTAATACAGGGCCATATACAGAGGATAAATATATGGTATGGTAAGATTAAATATGAGTAAAAAATTTAAAGTTTTGTTTATGGAAAAATTAGTTAGGTTTGGGCTTTTAAGTTGTTCAAAAATCGTTAAACAAAGAATCATTTTACACAAATAGTTAAATCATATAAAAAGATGTGCTTTTTAAATAATTGTTGCCCATAAACTCTTTGATTTCATGAAAAAAAAAATTGTTGCCTTTAGTTGATTAAGAAAAAAAATTAAAATCAAAATAGGTGATGGATGTGTAAATCATATGTTGTAAGGGTTAAATGTTTTATTTAAAAACTGCATGTGCTGCCAACTGTGAGAACTCTGGCCACTGGCCACAGACCTCGGTTTGAAACTCTTGCTTGCTGGTCAAGTTTGTTTCACTTTGAAGAATGAAATGGACTTTTCTGGGAGATTATAATTTGTGACTGACTGAAGACAGTCAGTTGAGGTAACTCACTACTTTGTCACTTTTTAAAGAATGATATATACTTTCTTAAAAGATTATGATTTGTAAATAATGACATGTAGGTTCTTAAAAAATTATGATTCAGTATAATCAAATAAGAATGATTTAAATAATGTATTGATCTATTTTGTTCATAGTTTAATATTAACTTGATGAAAAATGCTTGCTTTATGTAATTAGAGGATAGACATGTTATAAAGGAGAACGACTTTCTTGTTGTTGTTGTTGTTGTGACTGGTAAGGGGATCGTAACCCTTGGCTTGGTGTTATCTGCACCACGCTCAGCCAGTGAGCGCACCGGCCATCCTTATATAGGATCTGAACCCAGGGCCTCGGCGCTCCCAGTGCTGCACTCTCCCGAGTGAGCCACAGGGCCGGCCCAGGAGAACAACTTTTTGATGCACTAGACATCATTGGTCCCTCTTCTTTTTTTTTTTTTTTTTCCCTTTTCGCCGACTCCACACATCCTTCTCGGGATCCAAGAACCAGCTGGAGCTGGACTCCGGCACTCTCAGAATGTCTGCTTTCTTTTTCTTCTCTCCTTCCTTCCTTTCTTCTCCCTTTCCTTCCTATTACATTTCTGCTTCTGGAAATTTGGAAAATGAAAAAAAAATTGGAAACTCTTTTGGTACAATTACTTAGAAAAGTTAGATAAACTATTTTAAAATATAGCAAATACATAGTTGAGATTACAGGGGGAAAAATGCAATATTAATACAATTGCCAGAAGTAATAAGTATATGAGCCAGTTTGGATGCTTGGGGTTGGTACATAGACTAAAAGTCAGAAGAATTACAAATAGAATGTGACAAATGCCTCAACACATGCAATTTTAATACATGTTACAAAATTTATAACTGATATGTCCTGCAGGTGCCGTTTAAGAAAAATACAGAATTTTCAAAAATACATTTAACAGGTTTGAACATATATAGGGAACCTAGCATCCTGCATTTAAGAATGTACATTCTTCAGAAGCACACATGGAACTTTTATAAAAATTGACCATATACTGGCTCAGAACTATAAAAATCATTTCATAGACTATTTGGTCTGATCACATGAAATAAAAGTACAACTAAAGAAAACAAGAGGGGGCGGAGGGAGGGAAATCAATCTTATTTTTTAAACACGTGGAAGTAAAAGTAAAATGACATATTTCTAAATAATTTGTGAGTGAGGAAAAATAAAATTAGAAATCAGAAAATGTGAGAAAGTTGAGAACAGAAAGGCAGTGAAGGCACTGTATGCAAAAGCTAGTGGGACACAGCCCAAGCAGCACTTAGAGGTTAATGTGCAGCATTAAATGCCCACATTAGAGAAGAAGAGAGATGGCAAATTAATTATCTAAATCAAAATAAAAGAGTTAGAGGAAAAACAAAAATGGAATAATAAAAAAAAAGCAGAATGAAGAAAACTATAAGAATAGATAATAATAAATTAGAGCAGGGCCAGCCCCATGGCTCACTCGGGAGAGTGTGATGCTGTAGCGCCGAGGCTGCGGGTTCGGATCCTGTATAGGGATGGCCGGTGTGCTCACTGGCTGAACGTTGTGCGGATGAAACCGAGCCGAGGGTTGCAATCCCCTTACTGGTCAGGAAAAAAAAAAAAAAAATTAGAGCAAAGGAATAAAAAGAAATGTTAATAAAACCAAAAGCTGGTTCTTTGAAAGATTAGCAATAGACAAGAATAACAACAATAAACAAAACAAATCTGAAAGATATCATAACTATATTTCATTAATAAATAATATTAATTTTAAAAATGGGGACAGTATTACAATTAGAGATTAGAAGAACCGGAAGATAATACTATAGAATGACTTTAAGATAATAAATTTGAAAATGTAGACCACATGGAAAATTTCTTAAAAAAATAAAATTTGCCATAACTGACTAAAGAAGAAATAGAAAGCTTAAGTAAATCTGTAATTATTGATCATATAAAATTGGTAGTAAAACTTCTAGACCTCAAGCCCATTAGGCCCATATGGTTTTCAGGTAATTTTTACCAAAATCTTAACAAAATTATTACACAAACTTTTTCAGAAAATATAAAAAGAGGGGAAACTCTACAACTAACTTAAACTAGTATTACTTTATTGTAAAACTAGTCAAGAACAATACAGGAAAAAAAATAGACCAATCTTACTTGCAAATACAGATGCAAAAATAATAAATAAATTTCTGACAAATTCAATTCAGCAATGTATGACAAAAATTATTCATCTTGACAAAGAAGCTTTTATCCAATTAATACAAGGGTACTTCAAAAAGTTCATGGAAAAATAGAATTAAAATATAATACGAATCTATGAACTTTTTGATGACCCCTCATGCAAGAAGGTTTCAACCTTCGTAAAATCTATCATTACAATACAATACAATAACACTTTGAAGAAGAAATACTTGATGATTATTCCAATAAACGAATTTAAAAAAGCATTTGATACAATTCAACCTATGTTTATTAGAAATACTCTCAGTAATTTGATTACGGAAACCTGTCAAAAATCTACAGCAAATATCAATGTTAATGGTGAATTGTTAGTAGTACCCTATTAAAGTCAAGAAAAATATGTTTACTATCACTATTTCTAACCTACATTGACTGATAGGTCCAAGGCAGTGTGATAAATAAAATGGTTAAATATTGGAAAAGAAGAAACAGACTTATTATTCTTTACTTACAATATTATTATTTGCATAGGAGATCAAAGAGGTTCTAAAATATGTTTGAGCTGATGAAAGAGTTCAATGTTTTTGGATTCAAGATCAATCTACAAAATATAGTGGTATTGTGTGGACGAAAAACAAATAAGTAGAATGTAAATTAAAAAGAAGGTACCACTAGCAATAACAATAAAAATAATGTGCCTGTAAGTAAATCTAACAAAAGATGAAGAAAATTATGAATTTAAAGTTTAATATTTGGAAAATATAAAAGACCTGAATAAATGAAACAAAAACAAAAACAAAAAAAACACCTTGTTTCTTTATAGATAAAATCAATATTATAAGAATAACAATTTCCTCTCACATTAATCTATAATTACCATGAAACCCCAGCCAAATTCACAATAGGACTTGACAAACTCATCATAAAATGTTTCTTAGGAAAAGCAAAGAGCCAAAATACCACAAGAATCTTAAGAAAATTAGGGAAGGATTTGACTTCTCTGATGCAAAACTTACATTAAAGTCTTGGAATATCAACAGTATGGTAATGACACAGAAGTAGACAAACAGACCAGAAGCAGAAAAAGAAGACCCAGTACAAACTTACGTATAAATGGAATAAGGCAAATGACACAGGTGACTTTATAAATCAATGGAAGAAGGATGGACTACTACTCTGATCTTCCCCAACCTGGAAAAAAAAAAAAAAAATACAACCCATATAGGGGGAAAAATAAAAGGTTAGGTCCCCTTATAACATACAGAAATAAGTTCCAGATGGATTACACAACAAAATGTGAGAAGAAAAACTGTTAAACATTTAGAAGGAAGGACCAGGAAATCTTTTTATAATATTCTGATAGGGAAGACACAAAAACAAAAACCATAGCAAAGTTACATTCAAACCAGTACTTGGGATACATAACACCATAAACAAGGAGCAAAAACACTGGTTTAATAGCAATGATGGGTGCCTAGGTATCTGTTACTTAAAATATACTTTAAATATTTTTATGCATATTTTATATATTTTTTAAAATATACTTTAAATATTTTTAAAAGACTTATTATTGAAAATTAAAAACAATAGACGAAAATAATTCAATTAATACAGAATAGAGAATAGGGCAGTAGAGCTGAAGGCGAGCTTATTTTTCAAGCTTCTATTCCCCTTTTCTCACCCACCCTCCACCTAATCTGCACTATGTTTATAATACTTATAAGCAGTTGCCTCTAGCTTCTTCCTACTTCAGTTCAGGACATGATGCTTTAACCATACTGAGAGTGTTTGGGACTGACTACAGACGAAGAGATGTCTCTGCCTCAAGCCCCTGGAGGCATTTTCTTTCTGAGATACCATAAAGTATTTATTGGGTCTGTGACAAAATATCTCTTATGGAATGGATGCATACCTATTTCTGTAGATAGCACCCAGTTGTAACATGCCAGTTTGCTAATGTGTGTTGAAAATGCCCATTCAGTTCTAATCCAGCCTGTGAATTTGCACAGACGGTTCCCAGAACAGTTCAATTGGAACTTACTTGTCACGGCCCTCCCACTGGGCCTCACCCTATTTTGCAATTGCCCAAAGCTGCCAGCCCACACATACCCATGGATGGAAGTAGGTGAAGACCTCATTCTACCGATTCATCTTTATTATCTGTGGGACCTTTCCTAGCATATTGGATTTCATATTGGGGTTTGTTCTTTATAAAGATCAAGTTTGGGTTTTATTGGGTTTTACTAGGTCATTAGGCTCCTGATGTGGGGAAAATTGAGTTTATGGTAACATGCAAAGAATATTGAAGTGAGCTTGGCCTGAGCTGCCCTCTTGTTATGTGCACGTCCATGGAGGCAGGGGGATGAGGCTCTTACTTTATTGTTCTGTCACTGGGAGACGGCCCCAAAGTGCAAAGTGAAGTGTATCACCAAGATTAGTTCTAGATATAATTGAACAAATACTGGCTTAATAAATGAAGTGAAATCACATGTGGTTATATGTAAAAAGGAGATAGAACAATTTTTACCTAAGCTGTCTAGCTCATTGTGGTTTTGAGTTAAGACTGAACATATTAAATGGCAGCTTAAACTCTATTTTCATAGCCTGATATGGGGGATTTTTGGGAAGTACAGATATTAAAAGCTCTTTCAATTCAAGATGATGATTTCTGAAATTCTAATGTCATCCCATTCGGTCAAGAATGTGATCGCTGCTAAAATGCAATAACAACCCATCAAATGCAGCAGGTGCTGGGTAGTGGACGCTACCAGTGCTCTGGACTGACCTCCTTGCATCACTTTTACAATTTCTGTGCTTCTGTCCCCTGACTTTGATGTGCCTTTCCTTCCAATGGCCCAAACCTGAACCCACAGAACTACTTTGCCTCCCTGAAAGTGTGCAGAGATCAGTACTGCCTGGGAGTTTATGTCCTACCCCTGTCCTGCTCACAGGTGGAGCTCAGCCAAGGACTTCTAGGCATGCAACTTTGAAAGGCCAACTCCTTGCGGCAAGTAGG
Organism: Cynocephalus volans; assembly: GCF_027409185.1. Taxonomy (NCBI): domain Eukaryota; kingdom Metazoa; phylum Chordata; class Mammalia; order Dermoptera; family Cynocephalidae; genus Cynocephalus; species Cynocephalus volans. Next base: position 283,900,125 of record NC_084460.1, read on the forward strand.
ATCAGGACAATTCCGAGGAGCAACTTGCTCCCCAGAATTCCTCCACTGGATCAGGCTGCTGCTTCACTCTGTCCTGCTTCCCCTACTCCTTTAGTGTTTTCTGCTGGAAGCACCTCCCTAATGAGTCACTTGCACTAACATCTTTATCTATATCTGCTCCTGGGGAAGCAGGACATATCTAATATGTGGATGGGTTATTAGAGCTTTTCAGAGATGAAGAAAAGAGTTGAAGTGTCCTGAGCACTTGAGATGGCTAAGAATGAATCCATGGGATGAAGAGGGGCAGGAGAGAAAGTCCTTATCAGGGAGTCTGGATGTCCAAAGAAAAGACTGAGCCACTTAACAGCTTTGCCTCTGGACAAACTATCTAAGTTATTGGACACTTTCCTCAGTTCTTTGCATTTGTTTTGCTTGTGCAGACTGTTGTGGTATTCCTCTCTGGAAACTATGCCCTTTCATTTCTCTGCCCTACCTCAAAATGATCTTCATATGTGAGTTTAAATAAATATAAGTTTACTGTTTTCTCTCGAGACAGACTTTATGATCCCTGGCTTAGTAGGCTACTTGGAAACTTGTCTCAGATTTCATCTGGTTTGGAGAAACATCCATGGCTTATAAGGATATAAACTCTTCACCAGTTAAGAATTCAGTCATCTGAGAGGCATGTTATGGTCTTAGGCACACTTAAAGAATTCTGTCTTTGTTTATGAATACACATATCGTAAAAGTTGAAAGCATGACCGTAAACGATAAACACGAAGTCAAAGTTAGTGGTTGTTTCTTGGACAGGAGGGAGAGAATAGGACCAAAGGAGGATTTATACAAATTGAGTTATGCTAATAACTGAACTATTTATTAATTTACTTTTATTGTAACAGTTAATTGTACATATCTGTGGGATATAGAGCCGAATATCCATACCTGTGTGCAATATGTGATGCTCAAATCAGGATAATTAATATTCAACATTATCCAATGTAATCATTTTTCGTGGCCCTTTACTAATTCTTCCCTTACCCACCTCTCCCCTCCCCCTTTCCCACCTCTGGTAACCTCAGTTCTGTTCTCTCCTTTTGAAAGTTCAAAGCATTATTGTGATTGTTGTATCTGTCTTTCTTTCTTGTTTTTAATTTGTCTATTTTTTAGCTCCCATGTGAGTACATGGGGTATTTCTCTTTCTACGCCTGGCTTATTTCATGTAACTTGATTTTCTCTATGTTCATCCAGGTTGCTGCAAATGGCAGTATTTCATTCTTTTTTATGGCAGAGTAGTATTTCTTTGTGTATATGTAACACATTTTCCTTATCCAGTTGTCCAGTGATGGACATTTTGATTGGCTCCAACTCTTGGCTATTATAAATAGGGCTGCAATAAACATGTAGGTATATCTTTGACATGGTGACTTCTTTTCCTTTGGGTGTATACCCAGCAGTGGGATTTCTGGATTGTATGGCAGTTCTATCTGTAGTTGTTTGAGGAACCTCCATACTGTTTTCCGTAACAACTGCACCAATTTACAGTCCAACCAACAGTGTAGGAGGGTTGCCCTTTCTCCACATCCTCACCAGCATTTGATATTCTTTATATTTTTGATGATAGCCAGTCTAACTGAGGTGAGATGATATTTCATTGTGGTTTCTGATGCTTAATGATGTTGAGCATTTTTTCATGTATCTGTTGGCCAGTTGTATATCTTCCTTCGAGAAATGTCTATTAAACTCCTTTGCCCATTTTTTAAATTGGTTATTTGTTCTTTTTTACTGGTAAGTTGTTTGAGTTCCTTGTATATTCTGGAGAGTAATCCTTTGTCAGATAAATAGTTTGCAAATATTTTCTCCTACTCTGTAGGTTGTCCTTTTGCTCTGTTAATTGTTTCTTTTGCTGTGCAGAAGTTTTTCAGTTTGATGTAATCTCTTTTGCTAATGTTTTGTTTTGTTGCCTCTGCTTTGGGGGTCATATTCATAAAGTCTTTGCCCATTCCTACTTCTTGAAGTGTTTCTTCTATGTTTTCTTCTAAGAGTTTTATTATAGTCTTATATTTAAGTATTTAATCCATGTTGATTGCTTTTATTACATGGTGAGAGGTACAGGTCTAGTTTCATTGTTCTACATGTGGATGTACACTTTCCCAGTCTTTTTCCCAATGTATGTTCTTGTTGCCTTTGTCAAAGATCAGTTAGCTGTAAGTTTGCTGGTTGATTTCTGGGTTTCTCTATTCTGTTTGATGCAATTTGGATGTGTTGTCCCCTCCAAAATTCATGTGGAAATTTGATGACCACTGTAGCCATTTGGGTCATGGGGGTGGATCCCTCATGAATAGATTAATGCTCTCCCTGGGGCGAGGTGGGGGGGTTCTGAGTGAGATCTCGGTCTATTAGTGCCCATGAGAGCTGGTTGTTTAATAGACCCTGGCACCTCCTCTGTCTCTCTCTCTTGCTTCCTCTCACCACGTGATCTGCTGGTACCTGCCGCTGGCTGCCTGCTGCTTTTCCACCACAAGTAGAAGCAGTCTGAGGCCCATGCCAAATGCAGCTGTCACAGAATCATAAGCCAAATAAACCTCTCTTCTTTATAAATCACCCAGTCTCAGGTAGTTCTGTTATAGCAACACTAATTGACTAAAACAGAGAATTGGTACCGAGGAGTGGGGTGTTGATACACAGATACCTCACAATGTGGATGCAGCTTTGGAACTGGGTAATGGGCAAAGGTTGGAGGAGTTTGGAGGACTTACAAGAAGATAAAAAAATGAGAGAATGTTTGAAAGATTTTGGAGACTGGTTAAATGTTGTTATGCCAGTACCATGCTGTTTTGGTTACTATAGCTTTGTAGTATAATTTGAAGTCAGGTAGTGTTATGCCTCTAGCTTTATTTTTTTTGCTCAGAATTGCTTTGGCTATTTAGGGTGTTTTGTTGTTCCTATGGATGTTAGAATTCTTTTTTATATTTCTGTGAAGAATATCATTGGTATTTTGATGGGGATTGCATTGAATCTGTAGATTGCTTTGGATAGTATGGACATTTTCACAATGTTAGTTCTTCCAATCCAAGAATATGGAATGTCTTTCTATCTTTTTGTGTCCTCTAATTTCTCTCAACAGTGATTTGTAGTTCTCATTTCAGAGAACTTTCACCTCCTTGGTTAAATTTATTCCTAAGTATTTTATTTTTTTGGTGGCTATTGTTAATAGACTAGCTTTCTTGATTTCTTTTTATGCTCATTCACTGTTGGAATATAAAAATGCTACTGATTTTTGTGTGTTGAATTTGTATCCTGCAACTTTACTGAAATCCTTTATCAACTGCAAGAATTTGTTTGTAGCATCTTTCGGCTTTTCTACATATAGGATCATGTCAACTACAAACAGGGATAAGATGCCTTCACCTTTTCCAGTCTGAATGCCCTTTGTTTCTTTCTCTTGCCTGGTTGCTCTGGTTAGTCCTTCTAATACTCTGTTAAATAAGAGAGGTGAGAGTGAGCATCCTTGTCTTTTTCCTGTTTTTAAGGAACATTCAGGATGATACTGATGATTGATTTGTCACATATGGCTTTTATTGTGCTGAGATACTTTCCTTCTATATCTAATTCATGGAGAGTCTTTATCATGAAGGGATGTTGAATATTGTCAACAATATTTCTGCATCTATTGAGATAATCATATGGTTTTGGTTCTTGATTTTGTTGATGTGATATATACACTTATTGACTTGGGTATATTGAAATATCCTTTCATTCCTGGAGAGAATCCTACTTGATTGTGGTGTATAATTTTTTTGATGTGCTGCTGTATTTTGTTTGCTAATAGTTTATGATGAGGATTTTTGCATCTGTGTTCGTCAGAGATATTTGCATATGGTTTCCTTTTTTTGTTGTATTTTTGTCTGGTTTTGGTATCAGGGTGATGCTGTATGAAGATTCCTCAAAATATTAAAAGTAGAACTGCCATAGTGTCCAGAAATCCCACTTCTGGGTTCATATCCAAGGGAATTGAAATCAGTATGTTGGAGAGATATCTGTGCTTCCATGTTTATTACAACATTATTCAAAACAGCTAAGATATGGAGACAACATAAGTGTCCATCCTTAAGTCCATCCTAAGTATCCTAGGATGAATGGATAAAGAAAATGTGGTATACATACACCATGGAATAGTATTTAGCCTTACAAAAGAAGGAAATCCTGTCATTTGCTACAACATGGACGAACCTGAAGAACATTAACCAGAATGACAACTATTGCATGGTCTCACCTATATGTTGTTTTAGTCCATTTTGTGTTGCTATAACAGAATACCTGAAACTAGGTAATTTATAAAGAAGAGAGGTTTATTTGGCTTACGATTCTGGGACAGCTGCATCTGGCACAGGCCTCAGGCTGTTTCTACTCATGGCAGAAAAGTGGCAGGCAGCTGACACTTACAAGCAGATCACATGGCGAGAGGAAGCAAGAGAGAGAAGGTGCCAGTGTCTTTTAAACAACAAGCTCTCTCAGGAACTAATAGAGTGAGAACTCACTCATTACTCCCCCTCCCCCAGGGAGAGCATTAATTCACTCATGAGGGATCCGCCCCCATGACTCAATCAGTTTCCAACACTGCCGCATTGGGGATCAAATTTCCAGATGAGTTTTGGAGGGGACAACACATCCAAACTCCGTCATATGTGGAATCTAAAAAAGTCAAATTCATAGAAGTAGAGAGTAGAATAGTGGTTACTGGAGGCTTGGGAAGGCTGGTAGATGGAAAAAGGGGAGATGCTGATCAATATGCAATAATTTCAGTTAAACAAGAGGAATAAGGTTTAGTAATCTATTGCACAGAGTGATGACTATGGTTATTAATATGAAATGTATATTTCAAAATTGCTGAAAAAAGTAGATTTTAAATATTCTCACCACACGAAAAAATAAAATAAGTATGTGAGGTGGTGGATATGTTAGCTATCTTGATTTAATCATTCCACAATGTAAACATATATAAAAACATCACATTGTACCCTATAAATATATACAGTTATTACTCATCAATTAAAAATAAGATATAAATTTTTTTTAAAAAAGAACTTTGGTCAAAGGGAGGAGAATAAAAGGAGAGTGAGAAGAGAATGAGAGGATATGTGTTTTTTCAGTTCTCTTGCTGATGGCCTCTGAGGACCCAACTCCTGTCCATCAGACCTCTCCATGTAGTTCTCTCTGAATCAAGCAGGGCTTCAGTAGGAAACAAATAGAAATTAAAATGGAATGATTTGAGGAGAATTTAATAAACAGCTATTTACATGTATCAGTGGGGAGCCAATATACCCCTTGGCTTGGAAGGGAGAGGTAAGCAGTTTTTCAAGACAAAGACCACATTTTCCCCTCTCTATTTCCCCCTCTGTATTCCTAAAGTACATGTATATTTTATTATTGATGAGAGAATTATACCTGGGGATAGGGGCACAGGAGAGGGCTTTAATTTTTCTCCACACTCCAAATTCTTCTTTTTTAGAGCATGCAGTTATTTGGAGTTTAATCAGTCGTTATTAGGTATCTACAATTAATAAGGTATTGTATTAGCTAACTTTGGGGATATGGAATTAAATAAGGCTTTGCTTCTGCCCTTGAGGACCTCGCTATCTATTTAGATACGTGACACACATGCATGTAACCATTGGGCTATAAATAAATCTCAAATTAGATGTACATATAAAATATATCTGTATATTATGTATGTGTATATTATATCTGCCACTTTCTGGTTGTATGGTCTTTGAACAGGTTGTTTTATTCTTCTGAGCCTTTGCTTACCTGAAAAATTAAGTTCTTTTTCAGGGTTACTATGACTTAAATGATAGTTTGTAAAGTTCATCTGCTTTCCTAGTGAACATTTCCTCTTGAATGTCTAACAGGCATCTCAGCTCTTAAATTTAACATATTACAACTGATTTCCCAATTTACTCTGCAAATCTACTTCCCTTGAAGTCTTCCCATCTGAGTGCATGGAACTTCATTAAGTCAAAAGCTTCCTCTCCTTACTTTCTCTTATGTCCCACATTCCAGCCATTAGCAAATACTGTTGAGTCTACCTTTGCCTTAGTCTGTTTTGTGCTGCTATAACAGAACATCTAAGACTGGGTAATTTATAACAAACAGAAATGTATTGGCTCACAGTTCTGGAGGCTGGAAAGTCCAAGATCAAGGTGAAGCATCTGGTGAGGACCTTCTTGCTGCATCATCACATGGCAAAAGGAGAAGGACCAAGAGAGAGAACCACTCCTGAAAGCCCTTTTAAAAGGCATTAAACCCACTTATGAGGGTGGAGCCCTCCTGGCCTAATCACTTCTTAAGGGCCCCACCTCTGATATCGTTACATTGTCAATTAAATTTCAACATGAGTTTTGGAGGGGACATTTAAACTGCAGCACCCTTCAAATGTATCTCAAGCCCACCCACTTCTCAACACCAGCACTGTGATCACTGTGAGCCAAGCTGTCATCATCTCTGAGCTGGATCATCGGAAAGTCTCATAACTGATCTCCCTACTTCCATCTAAATCTCCTAAGCATGTGGGTGGTTGGCTCTTGTCTTTTCTTAATTTCAGTTGCCTTTAGATTGCTGAAATTTAAATTCAAGAACTTTAACAACATTTGTGTGTATGCATGTGTGTGTGATCTGTTCTTTTGGACACCCTTTTGTAATAATTTTCCCTAGGGCTTTGTGACTTTTACACCTTTTGGTAAGGTTAACGTCACCCTTATGAAATAATATCTTCCTTTATGGAGAACCCATAGAGAATCAGGCACTGAACTATAAATTTTTAAAACAGTATTTAGTGATCATGTTAGTCTGGGAAGGTAAGCATTCTATCTCCATTTTGCTGAGAAATCTCTAAGAAACGGTTCTCAGAAAAAATAAGAAATCTGCTTGAAGATGTTTGGCTTGAAGCATTTTTTTTCCTTCCAAAGATGGATGTTTAAGAATCCTCTGTTACTGAGAGATCCTGAACCAAAACTCAGCCATGATACACAAACCAAATAAATCTTTGTTCACCTTTGGACTGTGTGTACAATGCGTTTGGTAAGCATTTATTGAAGATCAACTTTATTTAAGTTGTGCTGAGCTAATTCAGAGAAGAATAATGCATTGACCTTGTCCTTGAAAAGCTTATGTTCCAGTGGCAGAGATAGAAATGTAAGCAACTTACATGAGTATACTGTATAACAGTATGATAAGAGTGTTTCGGTTATGTCAGAAGACTAAGCAGCTATTAATGTCCACAATATGGAAAAATCATTAGCAAAATGATTCTGAATCAGAGTTCATTTACACTTTCATTGTGAAGGAGAATCATTTGCCAGTTTAACTAAAATATTATGATTTGATAACAGGTGTCAAAATAGAAAACTGCTAATAGGAGCTGGGTCCCTGCCATAAAATTAAGAGGTTATGAAAATTCAGACACAGTTTACATTTTCTCCATGGAAGTAAAACGTTTTTGAAGGCAAGAAAATTATTTCCCTTAAAACAACTAGTCATTTGCCTAAGAAATGACATGTGAGCAAGATCCTTATTTTACACTTATCTTCCCTGTGTGGAGATGAATGTGGACATTTGGATTTAAGTTGTGACATCTGTATCTCTGTCCTGCAGGTCTACATCTCTTCCCTCTCTTTATTCTTTTGGTTAGTATAAGCTCCCTTATCAATCCCAAGTTTCATTTTTTTTTTTTTCTATTTGAGGAACATTTTTGAGCCCAAGTTAATACCTTCAGTTATCCTGGTCTATTTCCTGAGTCTTTTTCATAGGCATGTTTCAGACAGTCGCATGCTTTTTCCCTTTATCCCATTTCAGCCTAGAATTTCTCAAGTACCTCCTGGGAGCTCAGGTCTTTCCTGAGATCAGTGTGTACGTCACTTGCCTTTGGGATTTGTTGATCCATTTCCACCATGTTCACTAATAAATGCCAGATTAAAACTTGCTTTTAGCTCTATATAAGAATGAGTTTCAATTAGTTATTTCCAAGGTGAGAGTATATACCAACACATATATTATTTCACGTTATGAATATGGCTCATAGTAAGTGCTGTGTCTATGAAGGCCATTCAGAGGAATTATCAACACTTTCACTAATATGATGGTTTGTCTGTCTCTGCACAAAGGGACTTAGTAAATATATATTAAAAAGGAATTTGGAAACAAAAATAAACCACAATATCCAAGAGTGGTACCTATTAGAAGAATAATTTTTTGCGAGGGATATATAAACTCATATTAGAGTTTCTCACAAATTGTGATAGTTTCATAGGAAATTAAAACTGGGTTCATTAGATACACAATATTTGGTAATGTGTAAAGAGATGGTATTGACTCCCAACACAATAAATATATCCTGTTGAAAGAGATAATTGATTTGGGCTTTTTAGCCCTCTAATGTACAGATTGAAAAAAGCACTGTGGCAGGGATGATAATGTTCACCAAATGCCAGGTTGCTCCTTTACATTTCCTAACCTTTCTTGTAGTTGGTGTAAGGTCATATGAGCAATTCTGGCCAATGCCCTGTGAGTGAAAGTGATCATTGTCACTGCAGATTTAAGGGACTGAGGGAGGGGTGTGAGTGCCCATGTTCTCTTCCACTGATGTGGCAATCCGGGATGTCATGTGAGGACAGGCATGGTGATGTTACAAGACAATGGAGAGTCCTCCACCTGGGGCCCTTGGTCAACATGCAACAAAACATGATCTGTGTTGGAGACATCATGAAAGCATCACATAAACCTTTACAGTGTGGAGTCACCGAGATTCTATTTACTCCACCAGCATAACCCTGCCTGATGAGTTTCCTCTTCAGTGAAATAATGTTTGTTTCCTGGCTTCTCTTAGCATACTGCCTAAAGTTAAATGTGGATATTTACTATAGAATCAAGGCGCATGTGCCTTTACATGGAAAAGGGAAGGAACCATGACATCTACACTTATAACGTCATTGCTAAACAAGCTGTCTTCACTTGCATAGCTTATAAGGATAATGAAATTAGTAAGGAAAAATCTGAAAAAAGGCACACTATGAATATAAAATATTGTCCTTCTGATTTTTCTTCCTTTCTAAATATACTACACAGATGTAAAGGCACCTGGATGTCTTAAGAATCAAAATTGTGACCATCTAATGTGGAAATTCAGCATATTAACATGTAAAAATGCAATGAGATCCGTTTCCCTGCAGCTGTTTCTGGTGCACAGTTCATTGTCTGCCTCAATTAGAAACTCATCTATTGCAATACCATTTCCTTCTCTGTGGTTGATTTGATCAAACGTCCTATTGTTTAAGCCAAAAACATAGCTTTACCAAATCAGCCATAGTATTGTTCAAAACTCATCATTCATTACATTATTCTTCATCAATGCTTATGATACTAATATCTGCACAGAGGAACTGAATCTCAAATGAAGCTTTTCAAATCTACTTGACTAGAAGTAGTCTGTGAGCAGAGTTTTCATCCTCTTTTATTTTTTTAAAGGAAAGAAAAATGATTCAGTCCTGTATGGATTATGACAATACCAAACAGATGCAAATAAATATTAAAGTAATATATTTTAGTGTTGGATCACAGCCCAAATTCTTTGCCCCAGAAAATTACATAAATGCTCTTGTGCACATGTGGTTTATATTTAAGGTGTAATGAGCTGTTCAAATAGAGAAGGGCAGGCAACCGTATTAAAAATAAACAGCAAATTTTAACAAAGACACATCCACTTAGTTTACAAATAGCGCTAATGGTTTCAGTTTATTGCAGCTACTCCAGCATCTTTAGTTAAAACCCAATTTCCAATTTCAAAATCTCCCAGTGAATCTGGAAAGGTTGCTGCATATAATCCTTTTATGAAATAATTGTTCAACTGTGATCACATTGCCAGAGTGAGCACAGTCTGTAATGAGAGGTTTGAAACAAGAGTAAAATAGGTAAGCAAATGGTATATGAATACCCTAGACTGTCTGACCAAGGCCACCGAATCAGAAGTCAGTCACACTTGCTTTGTGACATGCATCAAATGGCACCTTACTGACTAGTGTTATGATCCCCACTCTGGGTTCTGATGCCATCATTTTACACAGCACTATTTAGAGAGCCTGCGGAGAAACAATAGGTATGCTCTGTCCTGATTACTTTATGTGTAAAGACACCTGCAAGGTATATTTCAAATGCTTATAACACAGAGACCCCCCCGACACACACACCCATACCCCACAAGCTTGGCATTTGTCATCTTCTCTGAATATGATGACAAATCTACCCTGCTTTTTGCCTCTGGAAATGAGCCTTTGTGACCAGGGAAATGATCCTGATTCTCAGCCCAAAGCTGGGGAGTTGTCTTTGCAAAAGACGGAGAAGTGGGATCCATCATCCCAATAAACCCTTATGTTCTAGTTTATGGTTTATAAACTATAAACTGTTAATTCCCTCTGGGGTCTTCCAAGTTTCAACTGATAAAATGGCAACCAATCTTGAAATGAAACAGCTAATCCCTGATTTTTACATCGTCTAGGGTTCTGCCATGGCAACACCACCTCTCTGCTTGCTTCCTTAGAGACTGAGGGAGCAGCTGAATCACCCACTCGGATGGACCGGTGGGTGAGTGCCATGGACCTTTTTGAGTGGCAGATTTCCAACTTTGCATAAGTGATATGAGAAACCTAAACAAAGAAACTAGGTGGAACTACACTCTCTAGGTTGTCTAACATCCATCAGTTCATTAATAAGATCTTCAAATTACTTCTTGAGCCCAATATTTATTTCTATTGGAATGGTCATTAAGGTGAACCTGGATTTGCTATAATATCAAAATGATTTCAAATCTCTTCCTACATTTTTACATTTTTTTGGAGATTTTCATTTCTAAAAGTCAGGTGCTATTGTTTACCTCCCCATTGGGGAGACTTTTCCCAACCGTCTGAAACTTCTCTGGTTTCCCAAAACTACAATGAAAAACTCATGAAAACAGATTTACAAAATATATTTACAAAAAAGATAAAATGGAATAAAATCTCTTCAAGATGAACTTGACATCTGAATTTGTTTGGATCCACTTTCTGCAGGCTAGTTGACTGAAGGGGTTTGCAGAGACAAGAAGCTGACCCATCAGTCCTGGGTTGGTTTATGGTATACCTGAGGCTCAGATGTCCTGTAAGGAGTTGCATTGTCTCAGGCAGGAAATTCCATTCTTCACCCCCCATCAGGGAAGAGCCCAGCATCTTCTGGGGATTTTTGCATTTCACAAAGAGGGGGAAGCTGGAGGAGCTTTTACAAGGCACCAGCTGAAGGCAGTGGATGGTTGGGAAAAATATCTGAAAAAGGTCAGTTTAAAGTAGAGGAAGGAAAACAGAGAAATAAGAATGTCTACAGAAAATTTACAGTAACATTGGAAAACTCATTTACACTGAAGGGAATGGGGAAATCCACTTGCTTATTACTGAGATGTGGAAAAAATATTTTCATCTACTTTCAATTTCTTAAAATTGTCTTATTGTCTGTGTCAAATTTTCTACTCTTTAAAAAATGACTAAAGTGATATGTGAATTAAAACGAATTCCAACAATACCGGTACATAAGTGTATGGAGTTAAAAAAAAAAAATTGTTCTTTACTCTTCTGCTTTTTACTTTTAATCTTGACCACTCTCTCTCATTCTAACAACTATCAAAATTAAAGAAAGTACACATCCTGTAATCTTCCTACTCAAAGCACGGTTCATGAACCAGCAGCACCGGCATCCTGGGAGCTTGGTAGAAATGGAGAATTTCAGGCTGCATCCCAGACCTGCTGAATCAGAATCTGCATTTTGACAAAAATCCCTGATGGCTAGCCTGTTGGCTCAGTTGGTTAGAGCATGGTGTTATAACACCAAGATCAAAGGGTTCAGATTCCCATACTGGCCAGCCTTCAAAAAAAAAAAAAAAAAAAAAGTCCTTGGTGATTCATATGTCTATTGAAGTTAAGAAATGCTGTCCCATAACACCAAAATCTCACTTGTTGGGATCTATCCTATAGAAATACTAGCATGTGTGTGTGTGTATGTGCACGAGACACAACAAAAAAGCCCATTAGTAGGGAACAAATAAATAAATCATGATGCAGTTATAAGGTGGAATGCAATGCAGAATGACTTCTTTCTCTTAGTCTCACTCATTTATCATCCAGCTGATGCTTTGAGGCCTTTATTTTTTTTAGCTAAAAGGCCTACTAATATGTTTTGCTAAAAGGAAGAAATCTACCACAAGGAGAAACTATTTGAATCTTTTAGGGATAGAAGCATCTAGAGCCCAGTGTTTCAAGAACTTTGTTTTTAAGATTGTATATTATACAGCTATACCTTATAATTTTCAGATTATATATAAACAAATACTAGATATCAGTCAGTATCTTTCTTGGGTCTCTCACTTTCTCTCTTTATTTCCAGCCCCTGCTCCTTAGTTGACCAAGCACCATGAGTTTACTTAGTTCAGTTCAAAGGGAGACAGACCTGATCCCAAATGCCAAGTTGAGAAGGAACCAGAGCGTGTGATCAGTCCACTAGGGGAGCCCTGTTCTTTCCCATCATTGCTTCAGTTGTTGCTACCTGCAGTGGTTGGCGAACCAGGTGGCTCCATGCAGTCTAATCTATCTTGTCCATAATTGCAAAGCTGCCGCTACTGTGCCTGAATCTTTTCTGGGCCACAGGGATATTTGCAGGGTGCCCAACCCCGTTCCCAATGTTACTCATTTCTACATGGATTCCACAGGTTTCTTGTCAAAGGCTTGACCATTATTCCTAAAGAGGATTTACTGTGTCTGAGTAACTAAGTTAGGAAGAGCTTCCAGCTTAACCATATGCTATGCTGAGGCTGTGCACTTGTAGATCAAGATTCTACAAGGGAGAACAACCTCCAGACAGATACTTTAACTCAATTCTGGATCACCTAGGGAGCTTTATCTAACACTGTTATGCAGGCCCTGCCCTGAGATCCGAATCTAACTGGCCTACATTGGAAAGTATCTCAAGGTGATTTCACTTAATTATCACGATAACAGGAGAGGACAAGGGATGAAGAACTGAAGGCCTTAAAAGCCCCAGAATGAACACCCAAGTCCTCTGCCTATGGGCCCCTTGCTAGTCCACCACTCTCTTTTTTGCATTAAGACTTGAAGTTCAAGCACTAGACCTCTGCTGAGCTCTGGCATGGATGTGAGCACCTGGGTGTGTGTGCTGTGTCATGGGGCTCAGAAGTGAGTGACAGACAGCATACCTTATGAACTGCAAAGGTCTGGATTCTCCATTCAGAACACAACCTGAGTCCCATCAGACACTCCTGCTGGGAGAAAGGAAAAAGACTGCTGTGTTCAATATTTTTTCTTAAAATGTAAAGTTAATGGACCAGCCTGACTAATATAATGTATTTATTTTGATCTATAACATACTGTTTGATATGTTAGAATGAATTTTAAATTAGCTATGGTAAATAACAAAAAAATATACTGAGATCATTGTAGAAAAGGCTTTTTTTTCTTAATAACCCCAATAATTTTTCAATTTGATATGGAATTCAGATACCAGTAGAAGGAGCTATTGTTGGATGTATGACTAGATGCTTTTTCGGACAGGATCTATGAGCACTGGCTGTGGATTACGAAGCCATTTACAATTCATTACTGCATTGTAAGTATTCATATCCCTTCCTTTTTTATCACATCTTGAGGCCAAAAAATTTTTTAAAAGGTCATTTAGCTTTCAGAAAACTATGAATTATGGTGAAAGCATTGTTCTTTCTCTGACTTTAATGTGCTCATTTAGAGAAAAGTTACAGGAAAATACTTTTGCTTAAGCTCTGAATCTGACCCTCCTGCAATCCCTCACATAAAATAACTTGTCATTAATGACTTCTTGTATTCTCCATGCTCATTGCTGATTACATAAATATTTTCTTAACCTACAATAGCATCCAGAGTAAAAGGATGTTTGTCATTTTTAGAATAATAAAAGTCAGGTACTAACTCACCAGAACAATTTAAGATTGCTGTGGAATTTTTTAATCAATCAGAGAGGGCAGAGAGAATGTCACCTGGTAAGTTTCAAGTACAGAAAATGAAGCCATTTGGTTTTCATTCTAAGAAGAATAAAATAAAATGTTGACCTATTGTCTTGATGGGTGACTTTTGAGAGATATCTACGGTAAGGAGCTGCTAATGATCAACAGAATTTAATAGTAGTACGAAGAAAAACTTGGTTAAAAAAAGTAAAGAATTATTACAACTGATTCATCTGAAATACAAGCAATCATTCGAGACTACTATAAACAACTATACGCCAACAAATTTGAAAATCTGGAGGAAATGGATAAATTTCTGGACACACACAAGCTCCCAAAACTGAACCGTGAAGACGTAGAAAATTTGAACAGACCAATAACAATAAAGGAGATTGAAGCTGTTATCAGAAGGCTCCCAACAAAGAAAAGCCCAGGACCAGATGGATTCACAGCAGAATTTTACCAAACATTCAAAGAGGAATTGACACCGATTCTTTACAAACTATTCCAAAAGATTGAAACGGACGCAAATCTCCCAAACTCATTCTATGAAGCAAACATCATCCTGATACCCAAACCAGGTAAAGATATAACCAAAAAAGAAAACTACAGGCCGATATCCTTGATGAATATAGATGCAAAAATCCTCACTAAAATACTAGCAAACAGAATACAGCAACACATACGAAAAATTATTCATCACGACCAAGTGGGATTCATCCCAGGGATGCAAGGTTGGTTCAACATACGCAAATCAATAAATGTGATACACCATATTAATAAACTCAAACACAAGGACCATATGATCATCTCTATAGATGCTGAAAAAGCATTTGATAAAGTTCAGCACTCATTCATGACAAAGACCCTCTATAAGTTAGGTATAGAGGGAAAGTATCTCAACATAATTAAAGCCATATATGCCAAACCCACTGCCAATATCATCCTGAATGGGGAAAAGCTGAAAGCTTTTCCTTTAAGAACAGGCACTAGACAAGGATGCCCACTCTCACCACTCCTATTCAACATAGTGTTGGAAGTACTAGCCAGAGCAATCAGAGAAGAGAAGGAAATAAAGGGCATCCAGATTGGAAAAGATGAAGTCAAACTGTCCCTGTTTGCAGATGACATGATCCTATATATCGAACAGCCTAAAACCTCTACAAAAAAACTGTTGGAATTGATAAATGATTTCAGCACAGTAGCAGGATACAAAATCAACACACAAAAATCAGTAGCATTTCTTTTCTCCAATAGTGAACATGCAGAAGGAGAAATCAAGAAAGCCTGCCCATTTACAATAGCCACCAAAAAAATAAAATACTTAGGAATTGAGTTAACCAAGGAGGTGAAAAATCTCTATAATGAGAACTACAAACCACTGCTGAGAGAAATTAGAGAGGATACAAGAAGATGGAAAGATATCCCATGCTCTTGGATTGGAAGAATCAACATAGTGAAAATGTCCATACTACCCAAAGTGATATACAAATTCAATGCAATCCCCATCAAAATTCCAAAGACATTTTTCTCAGAAATGGAAAAAACTATTCAGACATTTATATGGAACAATAAAAGACCACGAATAGCCAAAGCAAGGCTCAGCAAAAAAAATAAAGCTGGAGGCATAACACTACCTGACTTTAAGCTATACTACAAAGCTATAATAACCAAAACAGTATGGTACTGGCATAAAAACAGACACACTGACCAATGGAATAGAATAGAGAATCCAGAAATCAACCCTCACACTTACTGCCATCTGATCTTTGACAAAGGCACCAAGCCTATTCACTGGGGAAGGGACTGCCTCTTCAGCAAGTGGTGCTGGGATAACTGGATATCGTTATGCAGGAGAATGAAACTAGAT
This sequence comes from Cynocephalus volans, assembly GCF_027409185.1. Lineage (NCBI taxonomy): Eukaryota > Metazoa > Chordata > Mammalia > Dermoptera > Cynocephalidae > Cynocephalus > Cynocephalus volans. The sequence goes on from NC_084460.1 coordinate 283,916,036, forward strand.
CCATACCTCTCACCATATACTAAAATCAACTCAAAATGGATTAAGGATTTAAATATACACCCTGAGACAATAAAACTTCTTAAAGAAAACATAGGGGAAACACTTCAGGAAATAGGACTGGGCACAGACTTCATGAATACGACCCCAAAAGCACGGGCAACCAAAGGAAAAATAAACAAATGGGATTATATCAAACTAAAAAGCTTCTGCACAGCAAAAGAAACAATTAAAAGAGTTAAAAGACAACCAACAGAGTGGGAGAAAATATTTGCAAAATATACATCTGACAAAGGATTAATATCCAGAATATATAAGGAACTCAAACAACTTTACAAGAAGAAAACAAGCAACCCAATTAAAAAATGGGCAAAAGAGCTAAGTAGGCATTTCTCTAAGGAAGATATCCAAATGGCCAACAGACATATGAAAAAATGCTCAACATCACTCAGCATCCGGGAAATGCAAATCAAAACCACATTGAGATACCATCTAACCCCAGTTAGGATGGCTAAAATCCAAAAGACTATGAACGATAAATGCTGGCGAGGCTGCGGAGAAAAAGGAACTCTCATACATTGTTGGTGGGACTGCAAAATGGTGCAGCCTCTATGGAAAATGGTATGGAGGTTCCTTAAACAATTGCAAATAGATCTACCATACGACCCAGCCATCCCATTGTTGGGAATATACCCAGAGGAATGGAAATCATCAAGTCGAAGGTATACCTGTTCCCCAATGTTCATCGCAGCACTCTTTACAATAGCCAAGAGTTGGAACCAGCCCAAATGCCCATCATCAGATGAGTGGATACGGAAAATGTGGTACATCTACACAATGGAATACTACTCAGCTATAAAAACGAATGAAATACTGCCATTTGCAACAACATGGATGGACCTCGAGAGAATTATATTAAGTGAAACAAGTCAGGCACAGAAAGAGAAATACCACATGTTCTCACTTATTGGTGGGAGCTAAAAATTAATATATAAATTCACACACACACATACACACATACACACACAAACGGGGGGGGGTAAGAAGATATAACAACCACAATTATTTGAAGTTGATACAACAAACAAACAGAAAGGACATGGTTGGGGGGGAGGGGGGGAGGGAGAAGGGAGGGAGGTTTTGGTGATGGGGAGCATTAATCAGCTACAATGTATATCGACAAAATAAAATGTAAAAAATAAAAAAAAAATAATAAATAAAAAAAAATAAAAAAAAAATAAAAAAAAAAAAAAAAAGTAAAGAATTTAAGTACAATACTTCTCGAAAGCTGCTAAAAATTTATTTCACTTTTTATTTCTATTTCTTAAGAAGTGAAAGAAGGGACTAAGATTTAACATGGAAAGGGTTTGGGGATAAATTGACTTGACAGACATTCAATTTTGTTTCAGCATCTTGAAACAACTTCATTCCCAGTAGACATTACAGAAATTATTTGGTGGCCATTATGTGTAATTCTAGAATTTGATCATATAAATATTATAATCATAATCACATTAAAGAGAACATTAAAAATGAGAGGTTGACAGGATAATTTTTATTGGAAATTGAGGCCAAACCAGGCATCTTCTGGTCAAACGATTACTTAGACAGGAGTTATGATCTGTACTCATCTTAGCTAAAGATGGTAACATTTCCTAAAATGAGTATCTAAGAACATTTTGCTTATGATGAACACTTCCACTGGAAAATACATTATGGAAAGCATGTTTTTGCATCATAAATCAATAATGAAACTGCCCGATTCTCATGGATCTGTGGCTAAATGGAAAGTAGGCCAGAGCCGGAGACATGAAATAAAGAAATCCTGAAGCTTCCCACATTCCGTGAGCTGGCATTTCACACAGAATGCTTTCTGTGCATGAGTCTTCTCCTTTTTGTATATTCTGGAAGTGTGACATGAACTCAAAGAAAGCACACGTTCTTGTAGTTTTTAAAGACCCAAGGTCAATCAAGTGAATAGACTACTGAATGGACAGTAAATCTTTACTGATTTTCTATTAATAAATAATGAAGAATGATTAATAAACCCTAAGATGACAGGTTTACGAATATTTTTAGATTAAATTTAACTTCTTGGGAGCATTCTACCATGAGTAAAAAAGAGCAATTCCTTTAAATAATCTATTAGTGACATGAAAGCAAATAAAAATCAGCAAAGAAAGGTAATAGTAACTATGATGTTCCAGTCTAATTCTCTTAAGAGGCAAGACAAGCTGACCATGCCTCAAGAGCAAAGAATGACTTGAACAAAACAAACCTTAGAAAACACAGTCCCAAAACCTGTAGGCAGGCCCTAAATACCCACCCTCCAAAAGCCATTTTGCAGATCCATGGCTAGCCTGTAAGGGGGCAGTGCACAAGCTTTGGCTCCAGGTAGAGGTGTGAAGAATTAAATCCTGAGTCTCACTTGTATTAGTGGTGTGACCTTAGCCAAGTCAATACTCTGAAGCTTTGTCTCCACTCTTGGAAAGTGGGGATGATCATGAAATTAGAATAAAGTCTGCTTGATCCTTATTATTCATAAGTTCTGTATTTGCAAATTTGCATACTCACTAAAATCTCTGTGTAAACCTCAAATTACTACTCGATGGTACTGTAGTGGTCGTGCACAGAGCCACAAAAGTTCAGTTGCCAGATGCTATATTCCCAGCTGAGATAAAATAAGGTGGTGACAATATGATGACAGTCTGCCTTCTTTTTTTCAGCTCTCATAACATAAACAAGTGTCCTTTCTGGAGTATATTTAGTGCCATGTTTTTCTCATTTTTGTGATTCTTTTTAGTGATTTTGCTGTTTAAAATATCTTGCATGCATAGTGCTGAGATGCTGACTAAGTGTTCACAAGAAAGCTTTAATGTACCTTATAGAGAAAATATGTGTGTTAACTTCATTCAGGCCTGAGTTATAGTGTTGTCGGCCATGAAAACACACCTAAAACAAGGTTATGCATTGATTGGTCGATGAGAATGTTCTCACTAGAGGCTCGCAGGTACCTAACCCTGCATTTCCTGTAGGAGACATTGTTTGGTATTAGCAGTGACTTTATAGAACATAACTACTGTGAATAATGAGAATCAACTGTATATGTAGTGTCTCTACACTTTGAATTTAAGCCTGTTTTCCAAACTGCAATTCCTTATATTGAACTGGGTGGATCTAGAACGTGATTGTGTGAACTTGGCTTTTCTTCATTCCCTCAGCTCCATCTGCTCCAACCCCACCCTCTGGCCTTTTTCACACAGTAAAATGGGTTTCACAAAATTTTAAAAATGGTGATTATTTAATATAGAGTATATTCCAAGCACTTTGCTAAGAAAGAGAAGCCCTAAAGCTTCTTGGAAATTTGCTGAGAAGACAGAGGCATAAATATCAATTCATAATTGAACTTAGCCAGTGCTGTAGTGGGTATGGACAAAATGTGGTGACATGGAGGATGGACCAGCTGAATGACTTTGGAAGGGAGAGAGACAGAATAGTCAGGTTAACATGAGATGGGATATTTGGCTTAGGCTTTAATGGGTGTGATATTGTTCACCAAGTAAAGAAAGTAGAAGTAAACCAAGAGGAGAGAATTTTGTGTGCAAAGATACAAAGGTGTAAAGGAACATCCTATGGTCAGTATGGCTGGAAGGTAGAATGTGCAGTGGGAGGAAAGAGAGTGATGGAGTTTGGATGTGTTGTCCCCTCCAAAACTCATGTGGAAATCTGATCTCCAATGTGGCAGTGTTGGAAACTGATTGAGTCATGGGGGCAGATCCCTCATGAATGGATTCATGCTCTCCCTGGGAAGGGAGGATTAATGAGTGAGTTCTCACTCCATTAGTTCCTGTGAGAGCTGATTGTTTAAAAGACTCTGGCACCTTCTCTCTCTCTCTTGCTTCCTCTTGCCATGTGATCTGCTTGTCCCTGCTGGCTGCCTGCCACTTTCTACCATGAGTAGAAGCAACCTGAGGCCTGTGCCAGATGCAGCTGTCCCAGAATCATAAGCCAAATAAACCTCTTTTCCTTATAAATTACCCAGTCTCAGGTATTTCTGTTACAGCAACACAAAATGGACTAATACAGAAAACTGGTACCAGGAACAGGGTTGGGTCCCCAAGTCCTCTGGCAGCTTCACTCCTATGGCTTTCCTGGTCTCAGGTGATGCTTTCGCTCCACTCTATTTGGAGGCATGGATTTTGGACTTCCCAGCCTCAGAAACTGTAAGCAATAAATGTTGTTTTCTTTGTAAATCACCCAGTCTCAGGTACTCTGTTATAGCAACATAAACGGACTAATACAGAAAATTGGTACTGAGGAGTGAGGTGTTGATACACAGATACCTCACAATGTGGATGCAGCTTTGGAACTGGGTAATGGGCAAGGTTGGAGGAGTTTGGAGGACTTAGAAGAAGATTAAAAAGATGAGAGAATGTTTGAAAGATTTTAGAGACTGGTTAAATGGTTGTGACCAGAATGCTGATAGAAATGTGGACAGTAAAGACCATGTGGATGATGAGGTCTCAGATAGAAATGAGGAACTTATTGGGAATTGGACAAAAGATCACTCTTGCTACACCATAGCAAGGAACTTGGCTTCATTGTGCCCATGCCCTTGGACTTTGTGGAAGGTGAGACATAAGAGTTGTGAACCAGAGCATTTGGCCAAGGAAATTTCCAAGCAGCAAAGCATTAAGGAAGCTGCATGGCTACTTGCAGCAGCCTACTCTGAGTTATGGTGGCAAAAACATGATATAAAGCCAGAATTTAAAAGGAAAGCAGAGCATAAGGCTTTGGAAAATTTGCAGCCTGGCCATGAGGTAGAGAAGTGGAGAGCAGGAGAAAAATGCAAGGGTGGAGCAGATAAACTGGTTGCTAAAGAAATTATCTTGGTGATAAGGCAGCCAGATGCTACTAGCAGAGACAGTGAGAGGAAAGCCCTGCAGGAATTTCAGAAGTCTGGAAGTGTGCCCCACCCATCACAGGCCCTGAGGCCTAGAAGGACTGAGTTATCCTGGAGGACAGACCTGAGGTGCAGCTGCCCTCCGGATCCTGCTCCCTGTGTTCCAGTTGCTCCAGCTGGAGTAGCCCCAAGAGTGGTTCATGAAGCAGCCCTGGAGAGTAGAAGCCTAAAACCTCAGTGGCATCCATATTGTGTTAAGTCTGCAGGTTGGCAGGGCATGAGAGCAGTGGAGGCACGGCAGCCTCCACCCAGATTCCAGAGTAGGTATGGAAAAGCCTGGGGGCCCAGGCTGAGACCTGCTGCAGGGGTGAAGCCACCACAGAGGCCATCTGCTATTTGAGCAATGCTGAGCAGGAAAGTGGGGTTGGAGCCCCCACAGGGAGCCCCCACCAGGGAAATGTCTAGTAGAACCAAGGCAGCAGGACCACCATGGAGACCCCAGACTTATGGAGCTACCAGAGTGAAACACCAGCCTGGAAAAACTGCAGACACCACCACAGCCCACTGGGCTGCACCTGGCAGAGCTGTGGGAGTGAGGCTACCTGATGCTTTGGGGGCCCAAATGCCCCATTGTACCCAGGATGCAGGAAATGGAATCAAAAAAGATTATTTTGGAGCTTTAGGATTTAATGTCTCTCCTACTGGGTTTCAGACTTGTTTGGGGCCTCTTTCTTCTATCTTTTGGCCTATTCCTCCCTTTTGGAAAGGGAATGTGTACCCAATGTCTGTTCTACCATTGTATCTTGGCAGCAGATAAACTTGTCTTTGATTTTTACAGGTTCACAGCTAGAAGGAGTTTAGCCATTGGTCTCAGATGAAACTTCTTTGGACTTTAGATTTTGGACTTTGGACTTTAAAGTTGGTACTGGAGCAAGCTAAGACTTTTGGGACTGCTGGGATGGAATAATTGTATTTTGTATATGAGAGTGACATGAGTTTTGGGGGGCCAGGGGTGGAATGATGAAGTTTGGATGAGTTGTCCCCTCCAAAACTCATGTGGAAATTTGATCTCCAATGTGGCAGTGTTGAAAACTGATTGAGTCATGGAGGTGGATCCGTCATGAATGGATTCATGCTCTCCCTGGGGGAAGAGGGGTAGTGAGTGAATTCTCAATCTATTAGTTCCCATGAGAGCTGATTGTTTAAAAAGACCCTGGCATCTTCTCTCTCTCTCTTGCTTCCTCTCGCCATATGATCTGCTTGTACCTGCCGGCTGCCTGCTGCTTTTCTGCCATGAGTAGAAGCAGCCTGAGGCCCGTGCCAGATGCAGCTGTCCCAGAATCATAAGCCAAATAAACCTCTTTTCCTTATAAATTACCCAGTCTCAGGTATTTCTGTTACAGACCGTCACAAAACAGACTAATACAGAGAGGAAGACCAGGGAGAGGGGCAGGGAGTGTGCATAGATGAGGCTCACAGGAGAAATTGAGGCTTTATTGTGAGGACCAGGTATCTGCAATAATACAATAGAGACTTTTAGGTAGGTTTAAAAATTTTTTTTTAATGTGAAATAAACATATAAAAGTGTACTTCAGAAAATTCATGAAAAAATGAAATTAAAAGATAATATGAACCTTTCCATGAACGTTTGAAGACCCCTCATATATTGAAATGCATAAAATGTAAGTCTATGGTTTTTTTAAAGTACTTTCATAACTACCACCAGGTTCAGGAAATAGAATTTCGGCCCCTAGAAGCTTGCTTCTGCATGTTTCTTTCTAATCACAACCCCTACATACTCCATAAAGGTGAAATCTGTTATGACTTTTATGTTCATCACTTCTTTGCTTTTCTTTATGATCTTACCACCTGTGGTAGGCAGAATAATGGTCATCCAAATTTGAATGTCCATGACCTAGTCACCAGAACATGTAGACAAATTACCTTATACGACAAAAAAAATTTTGCAGATACTCATATGATTAAGGTAAAAATTTTGAGTTGGAGCAAGTACCTTGGAGTATGCAGTTCAGCTTAATATAATCACAGGGGTCATTGTAAGTCAAAGAGGGAGGCAAGAGGGTCAGAGAAGAAGATCGGAAGACAGAAGCCCATATTTGAGTGACCTGATTGCTGGAAAAGGCCACAAGTGAAGGAATTCAGGAAGCCTCTAGAAACTGGAATAGGCAAAGAGCAGATTCTCCCCTAGAACCTCCAGAAGAAACACAGTTCTGCTGACCCCTTAAGTTTAGCCCCGTAAGACCCATTTCAGACTTCTGGCCTCAAGAACTGTAAGACAATAAGTGTACGTCGTTTTAAGTCACCGAGTTGATGGTAATTTGTTACAGAAACCATAGGATACTAAAATATCACCCAAGTAGCACCCCTAAACACCACTTATTTTTTAACGTTCTGTAAGTAGAATCCTTGAGAATCTTCCTTCTTGTCTGGCTGCTTCTTCTGAAACTTTATGTTGGTGAACTTAGTCCATTTATTTTAGGCAGGAGAATGACATGACCAGATCTATATTTTATAGGTTTATCTTGACACGAATGTTCTGCCAGTGGCAGAGACCTGGCAAGAGGCCAATGTAACAGGAGTGGCAGGAAATGACCAGAACCCAAGATGACAGTGGAAACAGAGATCAGGGAGAAGGGCTCATAACCGATAGGAGTTTAAAACATAGAGTTGGCAATAATTGATGTCCAAATAGATATAAGGCATGAGAGGTAGGTAAGAATAGCACCAAATATTCTAGCTCAGACAGCTGTGGGGTGGGGTGGTGGACACAGGAGGAGTAGCTGGTACAGGAGGAAAGATAACATCTCGAGTTTGAGATATTTGAAGCTCACACAAGTGGATGTTTTCAGATATTAGGAAGTCTTACCTGTGGATAACATTCTAGCTGCTGGGTTGACCTTCTTTTTAGGTCATGCACATTTAGAGCGAGCAACAGAAACTGCTGAATGAATCCAGTCTTAAAATGCAATGGAGATGTCCTACCTTATCTTCCATAATGGATAATTACTTTGTTGTTCAGGGGAAGTTAATTTCTACTCCCCCTTTTCTGCTCCTATCACATAATAGGTGCAATTATATCTCACATTCAAGGTGATATAATTGAATATCAGCCTTTGTGGAGGTGCATTTCCAGACAGTCATCTTAGGCAGCTGATTTAGGCACTTGTCAGGTTTATCGTACAATAGATAAATGTTTTCTTCATGTAGCTTAATATAACAGGGTATCTGCTTCTGAATGGGAGTGTTTCCAGATAGTCCAGGCAAACAGTCCGTTTATTGCTTCTGACAGCTTTATTGCTTTATCAGTTATTTGCTCAGGGAGGATTTTATTATATGTAAAATACTGACATAAATTACGTGGAGGAGAATTGATTTTTTTTACATAGATTTGATTCATTTTTCATTATTTGTGTGTGCCAAGTTTGATATTATACATTTTTTCCTAGTGTATTTACCTAGTTTACAAGTTATTTCCCTGGTTCTACAAATACCGGTATTTAGTTTTCAGTTCTTTTACGCCTGTGACTGCTCATTTTCCCAAAGTAAGTCAGCTCATGTTCCCAAACTAAGTCATATATATAGTTAATAAATAGAATATAGTTATGTATATATGTATAAATACAATATAGAGCTAATGCAATTAAATAAATTAACTCTAAGAAGAGTTCTAGAGTTCTGCACTTCAAAATTAAGAGATGTGATACTGGATTGCCTCCTGGCAGTCAAGAGAGAAGCAGGAATAGAACTGGCTAGGGAAAGCCATCTAGATGGTCAAGGTTAGGAAGATCCAAGAGTTCAGCCGGGAAAGGAGCCCTGGAGCCTTTCTCATATGACTGACATGTGGAGTTCTGGGTCTGGAAGGAACATCTGAATCTCAAGCCAAGCAGGGCTGGGAGCAAGTAAAATATGCACAGTAGGTAGAGAGGTTCAAAGAGGCAGATACTGGACATGGAAAGCTGGCCACGGATTTCTTGAATTCAGGCACTGTTGACAGCCTGCGCAGATCCTCTCGGATCTCCTTTACCAGTTTTGTAGACCCATATTTTTCTGCTCACACCTTCAGAGCATTGCCCTTAGACTGCTGGAGTTGCCTCACACCAATGGAAAGCCTAAAGTTCTTGCCCCCCAGGGGCAGTTACACACCCCCTCTCACAGGTGAAGGGTACAAAAGGTCCAGCTTCTTTGCCTCGAGATAGGACAGACTCTGAGGCACACTTTCCCCTTCACAGTTCCCTCTGAGATGAGGCTGAGGCTGGACTTCATCTGAAGTCACACCATTCTTTCACTTCTTTCCCTGTCTTGTTTTATTTCTTTAACTCCTGTGCCTTTTTCTTTTAGGAGCAGTCTCTTAAAAAATCACTTGCATTTGAGCTCTTAGCTCAGAGTCTGCTTCTGGGAGAATCTGCCGTAAAATAGTTAGTAAACCAGTAGCCAAGGCAATGGGGTTATAATAGCAGGGGCAGTAACGATCACGGTAATCAGAGCTAACCTTGACCAAATTCTCACTATTTCTCAGGCATGGTGTTAATTGTCTTATATACAGTTAGTTGTTCATTTAATTCTTTCAAAAGTTCAATGGTGTAGATGTTACTATCATTCCTATTTTACAGCTTAATAAATTGAAGCTTGAAGACAAAGTCTTTATGTTCAAGATCTTATGGCTAAAAAATAGAACATAGGACTTTAGAGAGTGGTCAGTGGAACCATTATGGATTATTAAGTGTTAAATGTTAGATTTTAAGACACCTCATCTTTCCTTGCTCCATCCCAGCCAAAATATATCTGGCTCTGACCCTCTATGGGGAGTGATGAAGATTTATACCTACTAAATAGATGAACTTTTGGATACAAAGCAAAGCTGATCGTTCCTGTGATTCTAGTTAGCAGTCTTGCAAATTAATAATCTTGTGGTTATTAGGAAGCTTAATCAGAGAGTCTGGAAGGTTTGGGGCAAATCCAATACTATGGCTATAAAAAAGCAATAGAAGTGTGGCTTGGTATCTAGTAGACAGATGTTATTGTATTGAATGACCATATTGAGTGTGTGAGTATGTTCAGGGGATCGATGTAGGTAATGTGTTTAGTAAACAGAGAATGAGGAAGATGCTGTGTGTGAGGGGAGCAGTGTCTGGATGGAAACCATAGATTTTTTTCACCAGGATTGATTGCTTGCCTCTGTAGGCAGCCAGGATGCCTGGGGCATTGGAACACCCACTGCACAGGGCTTTTTCATCATGCAAAAATTTTTGAATTTTTATATATCTGCTGGAAGAATAATATATTGAGTTAACAAGGCTCAACTATTTTCAGGAGAACTTCAAGATTTTTTATCCACAGGAATCTTGTGTGGTCAAAGAATACTAAGCTGAGTCATGGTGTCTGGTGTCCAGTCTAATTCTACACCAAACAGATTTTTAACTTGGAGAAAGCCATTTTTTATTCTCCCCAAGATCTTGATTTCCAGGGTTCCTCATCTATAAAACTGAATCAATAAGTGAGTTTTGGAAAAGATGCCTCTTCCCCTGGCATATCCTGTTAATCTTTTTCGCTTGATGAGAATTATACGGGTTTTGCCATCAACACATTTGGTACAGAGCCATCAATAACACTTTTAAATACATTTCACCATTTTTCTCTCAATTCATTCAAGTCATTCATGAAAATATGAGATAATAGTGATAGTGAAAAGTGCACAGATCGTAAGATCACAGCTCAATAAATGTTCCCAAAGTAAACACATTCATATAACCAGGACCCAGATCAAGAAACAGAACGTACCAGAATCCTGGAAGTGCTCCCACGCCCTCTCCAATCTGTAACGAATTCCCCTCATCAAGAGTAACCACCATCCTGACGTCTGACATTATAGCTTAGGACTGCCTGTTTTCATCCCTAATATAAATGGAGGCAAACTATGTGTACTCTTCTATGGCAGGCTTCTTTTACTCAAAATCATTTGTGAGATTTATCCATGTTGCTGTGTGTAATTGTAGTTTTTTCATTCTCTTTGCTGTATGAGGGTACTTCAGAAAGTTCATGGAAAGATTCATATTACGAAGGTCATGGGTTTGGATCCCTGTACTGGCCAGCCACCAAAAAAAAGATCTATCTATATCTATGTCTATATTAGTAACTATATCTATATCTATACCTGTACTTGTATCTGTGTCTATGTCTTTTAATTCTATTTTTCCGCAAGTTTTTTGAAGTTCCCTTGTATAATAATTCCACTGTATCAACATGTCCCAATTTATCCATTCTATTGTAGAGGACCATTTTTTTTTTCCAGTTTGTTTCCAGCTGTTTTGGATATTGCCAAGAGTGTGATTGTGGACATTCTTTATTTCTATTGATGAACATGTGTATTTCTGATGGGTATATACCTAAGAGTTGGAAGCCTGAGTTCTAATGTATGCATATATTTAGCTTTTGTAAACACTGGCAAACAGTTTTTGAAAGTGGTTGTACAGGGATATTGCACTTTATCATATGACAGAGGTGCAGAAGGTCTCTGGGCACAACAGTACATCTCTCGCTTGGTGAGTTGGTGGGTGTGAACCAGTGAACCAGGGTGATTAGTACATATTAAGCTAGAGGTAAGTTACAGACAGCAGAAATGACAAAAATCATGCTTATTAATAAAAGAATTAGGAGCTATGGGAAGGCAGGCAGGTCTGCCTGGTTATGAACAGAAGAGAGGGGCAGTCTCCTAGTTGTAACTAGAGAATAAAGCTGCACATGAGGGAGGCTTGAGGGGCACCCAGGAATCTAGATCTTTGTGTTGGAATTGACTATCTGACCACTAGCCTAGCCCCCTTTTGAAAAGGAGAATTGGCCAGAACTAGCTAACGAGCATAACAAAATCAAGTCTAGGCAAGGGGAGACAGGTGATCTGGGCCAAGAATTACACATTAAGAATCTTGGGTTGGCCATAATCCATTTGGTCTGAGAATCAGAAATGTGGTTAAGAAATAATTTGTAAAAAGGAGTAGATAAAACCACTGTGGTTGTAATTGTTCAAGAATGTTCCTTACATTTCATTCTCCCTATAACTGTCTTTACTTAATGTCTTTAGACATATGGATAGCTTTTTTGTGTGGTTCTGTAGTTCAGAATGTAGAGTAAGTAATTTGTAGACAAAGCCAACACAATCACTGGGGAGACAATGGTCACAGAGAATCAGTGTATCTTCTACTAATCCTGCACATCTAGGACTTTAAAGACAAGAAAAATAGGGGTGGAGAGCTAGGCAACTTTTAGGGAGAAAACATTAGCGATTAGCAGTGGCTGCACAGAGAAAAGGGTGAGACCTCAAATGACACTTAGTAGGCTCTCTCCTGCCCATACTTCTGTTCAAATCTGCATTTATAACTCTCAGAGAGTATAATTATGTATTTGTAATGGACTTCTTTCATTTTGACCTCTAGAAAATCCCATCATATCAATGTTTCCACAGAACATTAGAACTGGCTATTGTTGTATGTCCATAAATCTACAAAAATAGGGCAAATTTGAAGAGAGAAGAGCTGCTCTGGGGTGGGATTAATGAGATGAGGAATTATCTGAATTGTTTCAGGGTGGAATTACTGAGAAAAGGGCAGAAGCAGCTATTCAGTTTATTCCTTTGTCCTAGGCCTGCCTCTAGCCTGAGCAGAAGGATTCTCCTGCCTGGGTTCTCAGCAATGAGTTCAAAGCTCAAGTAAAACCCTAGACTCACAAAGAGTATATGTTTCTCTGATCTTGTCTTCCATGCAAATATAATTTCCTATTGAAGCACTTAAAATATATATACCTTTAGTTTCACAGCAAAATTGAGCAGAAAGTACAGAAAATTTCCATATACTCCCTTCCACAAACATGCCCAACCTGCTGCATTAGCAACACAAGATGTTGATATATTTGTTATAATTGATAAATCTGCATTGAAACATCAATATCACCCGAAGTCCATAGTTTACATTAGGTTTCACTCTTGGTGTTGTGCATTCTGTGGGTTTTGACAAATGTATTATGTCCTGTTTCTACCATTACAATATAATGCAGAATAGTTTCACTGCCTTAAAAATCCTCTATTCTCCACCTCTTCATCTTTTTTGTTTGTTTGTTTTAACCCCTAGCAACCACTGAATTTGTTATGTCTCCATAGATTTTCCTTTTTTAGGATGTCATATACTTGTAGTCATATAGTATGTAGGCTTTTCAGATTGGCTTCTTTAACTTAGTAATATGCATTTAAGTTTCCTTAATGTCCTTTCATGGCACAATAGCTCATTTCTTTTTAGCACTGAATAATATTCCATTGCCTGGATGTACCACAGTTTATTTTATCCGCTCACCTACTGAAGATACACCTTGTTTGCTTCCGAGTTTTGGAAATTATGAATAAAGTTGCTATAAACATCCATATGTAGATTTTTGTCTGGACATGTTTTTAACTCTTTTAGGTAAATTACCAAGGACCGTGATCACTGGATCTATGCTAAGTGTATGTTTATTTTTGTAAGAAACCACCAAACTGTCTCCCAAAGTGGCTGTACCTTTTTGCATTCCCACCAGCAATGAATGTGAGTTCCTGTTGCTCCACATCCTTGCTAAACAGCATTTGGTGTTGTCAATGTGAGATTTTAGCCATTTTCATAGGTGTGTAGTGGAATTTCCTTGTTTTAATTTGCATTTCCCTGATGACATATGATATGAGCTTCTTCTCATATGCTTACTTGCAATCTGTATATCTTTTATAGTGAGGTGTCTATTCAGATCTTTTGCCCATTTTTTAAAGAGGGTTGTTTGTTTTCTTAGAACTGAGTTTTAAAAGGGTTTTTTTTTTGGCTATATTTTAAATAACAGTTCTTTATCAGATATCTTTTGCAAATATTTTCTTCTTATTCTCTTGATCTTAAGGTACTTTTTAAAGAATCTTTATACCTCATTCTTTCATGCCACAGTAAGCCAACCCTATCCCTAAGTTTCTAAAATAGAATTCTCTTTCTCTTGCCTGATTGTTTTGGTGAGAACCTTCAATGCAATGTTGAATAGACATGATGAGAACATACATTCTTGCCTTGTTCCTGATCTTGGGTAGAAAATACTCAGTCATTTCACTGCTAAGTATGATGTTAGTTGTAGGTTTTTTGTGAAATGTGCTTCATCAAGTTGAAAAGGTTTTCTTCTATGCCTCAGGAATAAATATTGGATTTTTAAATGCTCTTTCTGCATCTACAGAGATGACAAAATGCTTTTGTTTGTTTGTTTTTAATTTGATAATATGGTAAATTACATTAACTTATTTAAATTTTTTTCATTTTTTATTGTGGTAAAACATATATAACATAAGAATTTCCACTTTAAACATTTTTAAACATCAATTGCATGAAATTAATTACATTCACAATGCTATGTAACCACTATCTCTATTTCCAAGACTTTCGTCATCCTAAAAATAAACTCTGTATGCATTAAGCAATGACGTCTCATTATTCCTTCCCTCCATTTCTGGTAACCTCTAGTCTCTAAATTTTTTTTCTTTTAAATTTATTTTTTCTTAATTGGCCCATGGTAATAGGATATATTTATGGAATACAATATTGTATTTGGGTACATTTACACTGTTTGTGATGGTCTTTTTATAAATGTTAAACCAACCGTTCATTCCTGGGATAAATTCCACTTGGTCATTAGGCATTATCCTTTTTACATATTATTGTTACAAATTTGCTGTAATTTTGCTTAGAATTTTTGCAACTGTATTTATCAGGGATATCACTCTGCAGTTTTTTTTTTTTTCCCTTTCATATCTTTGTCTAGTTTTGGTATCAGGGTAAAGTTGTTTATAAACTGAGTTGGAAAGCATTACCTTCTCTATAATTGTATGAAAGAATCGTGTAGAATTGGTATATTTCTTCATTAAAGGTTTAGTAAAATTCACCAGCGAAGTCATCTGGATCTGAGTTTTCTACACGAAAAGATTTTCAACTATTTTTAAAATGGAGGACTACTCATTCTAAATACTTATGTGAGCCTTGGTAATTTGTGCCTTTCAAGGAATCAGTCCATTTTTTCTCAGTGTCAAATATATTGCCATGAAGTTATTGATAATATTTCCTATTATTCTCTTTTTTTCCCCACTTTATTGCATTTGCTTTATTGCACTTCACAGATATTGTGTTTTTTAAACTGAAGATTTGTGGCAACTCTGTGCTAAGCATGTCTATCAGTGCTATTTTTCGAACAGTGTGTGTATTTTTAAGCTATAAATTTTTTTAAAAAAATGTTTATTATTATTATTATTATTATTATTATTATTATGCTTTGCATTCTAAGACATTATGAAATAGTTGGGGGGAGGGGCAGTGGGGAAGGGGAAGGGAGATAGAGTAGGAGGAGGAGGAAGAAGCGGGGGCATGGTCGAGGCCCGTGGCACATCCCTCATTCCAGCAGGGGAGCCCAGGGGTGCTTCAGGCAGCAGCTTGGTGGTTATTGCTGGGCTGAATGCAGGTGTCAGGGGGCATGGCTGATGCTCTCTGCCCTCCCCCTGCCCTGCCTTGGGATCCTGGGGGACTTCCAGTTCTCCTAGGTTTTATGGGTGTTCTTCGGTGGGTGTTAGACCTTTACTGGTTGATGTTAGAACTTTGGGGTTCTAATATTAGAACTTTGGGGTTTCTGATCTGTGGGGTTTTTGTTTTTTCTTTCAGTTCTGTGTTGGATTATTTGCTATTCCCACCACTTAAACTCTGCACTGGAACTAACTTGTTCTCCTTTAGTTACTTCTTTTTTTTTTTTTTTGTCGTTTTTTCGTGACCGGCACTCAGCCAGTGAGTGCACTGGTCAGTCCTATATAGGATCCCAACCCGCGGCGGGAGCGTCGCCGCGCTCCCAGCGCAGCACTCTACCGAGTGCACCACGGGCTCGGCCCCCTAGTTACTTCTAAAATGTGGGAACTTCCTGAGGGAACCAGCACTTGATCCCTGTGGTTGAGCTAAATCACTGCTTTGCTGCTGATTCTCTAGGGAAGGCATTTCGGGCAGTTCAGGTTTTAATTGTTGACACTGTAATCACTTCTGGGTCTTGTGAGGACCAATACACCTGGATTGTGTGGAAACTCTGGTCTGGGCCTGAGTCTTTTCAGCAAACCACACCCCTCAGTTCTATATTCCTGATCAGTCTCCACTGAGTGGGCCTGTGCTGATTGGAGGGCAGATCAGCTGTCCGTGCTGTTTCCCACGTTCCCCCAGTGGGCCTGCCTCCCCCATTGCCTGTGCTCCAGACACTTCCCATGGGATGGGCTGTGTGCTGGTCTCTTGCAATGACCCACTGGCCTCTGAGTGGCTCCTTTTTTTCAGTTGTCTGTGGCCCCTCACTCCTATATGGGTCCACAGGAACCGTGTTAATGTTTTGCTGGCCTGGGGTCCAATAAGACCCTCTTCTCCCCTGTAACCTCCAAGCAACTTCATATGAAGGGCACAGCTATGGATTTTGCCAGCTCTTGCTCTGTGCACTCAGCAGGGCCAGCCTTGAAGTGTTCGGAGCTCAAAATGGTCAGAGTGGTCCTTTCTCTCATGGTGACTTCTCCTGCCTTCATGAACTCCGTAGGTCTCTCCTCCTCTTCCACTGAGCTCTAGTGGCCCCAGCTTGATGGTTGTTGCTTTTTGTTAGTTGTAAATTGCTTGATTGTGGGAGAGGGTGACACTGGGTACTGTCTATTCCACAATCTTGATCCAGAATGTATTATTCTCTTAACTGCTATAGATTTATTATGCTGGTCACCTCTCTTATTCCTGATGTTTATTTATTTATTTTTAGTGATTAGTTAGGCTAGATATTTATCAATTTTGTTGATCTTCTCAACGTGCCAACTTTAGGTTTCATTGATTCTCTCTATTGTTTTTCTACATTTTATTTCATTGATTGCCTTTCTCATCTTTTTTTTATTTCTTCTGTTTATTTTGGTTTTAATTTTTTTTCCCTAGTGTCTGATGGTGGAATCTGAAGTTTTGGTTGATTTGGTAACTTTTTTCTTTTTTTCTAATATAGGCGTTTGGTGCTATAAATTTCCCTTCATGTACTACTTTAGTATAATCCCACAAATTTTGATTTGATGTATTTTCATTTCATTCAGTTTGAAGTGTTTTCTAACTTCCTTTTGATTTCTTCTTTGAACTATAGTATATTTGAAGTGTATCATTTTGCTTCTAAATATTTGGGGATTTTCCAGAGATCTTTATGCTATTGATTTCTAGTTTAATTTCATCATGGTTCAGGGAACAAACTTGGTATGACTTGAATCCTTTAAATGTATTGGGCCTTGCTTTATGGGCCAGAATATGGCATGTGTGCTCTTTAAAAGAATGAGTTCTGCTATTGTTAGGTACAGTGTTCTATATTATCAATTAGGTCAAGTTGGCTGGTAGTGTTGTCCAAGTTTTCTATGTCTTTACTGATTTTTGTGTACCTGCTATTGCAAGAACAGCACTGAAATCTTCTATTGTACCTGTGGCGTTTTCTATTTCTCATTTCAGACCTTTCAGATTTCACTTCATGTATTTTAAGCTCCATTATTAGCTGCATAAGCTTTTGGAATTGTTATGTCCTCCCAATGAATTGACTTCTTTATCTATTACTATATACTTTGTTCTGAAATTTCCTTTTTCTGATATTAATATAGATCCTCAAGCTTTCTTTTGATTTATGTTAACATGGTATATCTGTTTTCATCCCTTACTTTTAGCCTACTTAATGTCTTTGTGTGTGTGTGTGTTTCTAACAGGCAGTGTTTATAATGTCTTGCTTTTTTATCTAACATGTCAATCTCTTCCTTTTAATTGGTGCATTTAGTTAATCTTTACTTAATGTAATTATTGCTATGGTAAGGGTTATATCTATCATCCTTGCTTTTGTTTTCCATTTGTATTATCTGCTCTTTGTTCCCCTTTCCTCTTTTATTGCCTTCTTTTGCATTGACACTTTTATGATTCTATTTTATATTCTTTGTTTGCTTATTAGCTATAATTCTTGTTTTGTGACTTTAGTGGTTTCTTTAGGGTCGATAGTATACATCTTAGTTTACCTTCAAGAGATATTATATTATTTTACATATAGTATAAGAATCGTGCAATGATTTTTTTTTTTCATTTTTCTCTTCTTGGTGTTTACGCTTTTATTGTCATATATTCATTTACATATGCTATGTTACATTTTTATAATTTTTGGATAAATTTTTAATTTCTTCTAAAGAGATTTAAATTTTGAGAAAAACATTTCTTATATATTTAACCATGTAGTTACCATAGCTATTGCTCTTTCTCTGTGTAGATATATATTTCTGTGTTTTTTTCTAAATGTCTTTTAAATCTCTCTTTTTATTTAAAAATTTTTTGATTGACACCTAATAATTTTACCGTGTGATATTTCAATACATGTATACAGCGTGTAGTCAGGCCAATCAACACATTTCTATCTGGTGTAATTTTCCTTCTGTCTGGAGGACTTCCTTCAATATTTTTTGTATTGAGGGTCTGCTATAGATGGACTCTTTCAGCTTCTGTATGTTTGGAAATTTTATTATTTTACCTTCATTTTTGAAAGATGCTATTGTCAGATATAGAATTCCAGACTGACATTTTTTTTCTTTCAGTACTTTAAAGACGTTGCTCTACTACCTTCTCTCTTACATTATACTTGATGAGAAATTTACTGTCATGCTTATCTTTTTTCCTCTGTATGTGTCTTCTTTCTCTAGGTGCTTTTAAGACTTTTACTTTATTACTTGCTTTGAGTAATTTAAATACTATGTGCCTTGATGTAGTTTTATCCTTTTTTTTTTTTTTTTTTTTTTGTGCTTGGGGTTCATTGAGCTTCTTGGATCCTTGGATTTATAGTACTAACCATCTTTGGAAAAATTTTGGCCATTACTTATTCAAATGCTTTTCTATCCCCATCTCTCTCTCTCTTGAATTCAACTGTATACGTATTGGTACTGATTCTTTGTTTTTATTGTTAATTACAAATGCCTTAGCTTGACTGTATACAGATAAAACTTATTATTCCTATCTAGCTATTTGGTGTTCATTAACTAATCCCATCCTATCCCCCACTCTTTCCCCTTTCCCACGCCTGGTAAGCACAATTTTTTCTCTTCATTTCTGCTTCTTTGTGTACCTAATGTTCTCTTATTGGATGACAGATATTGTAAATTTTACCTCACCGAGTGCTGGCTACTTTTGTATTCCTATAAATATTTTTGAGCTTTGTTATGAGAAACAGTTATGTTACTTGCAAACAGTTTGATTCTTTCAAATTTTGCCTTTTAGATTCATTAGGTGGGACCAGAGTATTACTTAGTCTAGGACTAATTATTGCCCACTACAGAAGCAAAACATTTCTGGGTGCTCTACTGAATACTGCAAATTATGACACTTACAGTCTGACTGGTGGGACCAGGCTCTGTTCCCAGCCCTTTAAGAGCACTGAGCACCGTAGCCTCTAATCTTTTCAAGTGGTACTTTCCTTGACCTTGGGTACTTTCTTCATATGGATGCACTGATCAGCACTATTCTGAATACTCAAAAGCAACCTTCTGCTGATCTCTAGAGCTCTCTCTGTGTGCAACTCTCTCCTCTCCAATACTCTCCATGTGAACTCTGGTCACCTTGGTCTCCCCAAACTCTCAGCTCTGTTTTCTCAACTTAGAGAGTCTGCTGGGCTCCACCTGGGTTCTTTCTCTATTCTACAGCCTGGAAACTCTCTCGAAGCAGTAAGGTGAGGCAATAGCAGGGCTCACCTTATTTGTTCCCTGTTTCTCAGGGCTCACTATCCTTTGTTGCCTAATATTCAGTGTTTTGAAACTCATTGTTTTGTATATTTTTCCTGTTTCCTTAGTTGTTTCAAATGGGAATGTAAGTTTTGTCCCTCTTACTCCATTTTTTTCAGAAGCAGAAGTTCTCTACAGACTTTTATTAGAATATAATCATTATGAACTCTGATGTTTTAACTCTTAGAGAGAGTTTACCAGTTGCTTTTTACTGAGTTCAAAGACCTGTGTTAGTGGGTCCTTCTCACTTGTTACACTGTTTTGGTCCCATTTGGCTTCTGTGAATTGACCATATCCTACATTGAAGTGAAATCCAACAGAGATTTTTTTCTATTGCAGACATAGGACAGAAAAGAGAATCCTTCTTAAGGAAAATAAGAACAATTAGCCCTCTGCTCCATCCAAGAGTTTTCCAATGTTCTCATCATGTGTCCTTCACATGTCCTTGAGGAATACCAGCATTTCTCCTTGAATTAGAATTGAGAGGGGTTAGGGTAGGAAGGAAAATCTGAGGAGACTCTGACAAGATTCCTCTGATTTTATATTTATTTCTACGGTAAGAGGAGTGTTAGAAATGCTGGCTTCTTCACTTGAGGGGCTGTCTCAAAAGCCATGAGAAAATGGGCATGAATGGATTATCCAGTTATACTTATGTGATAGATACATAAAATGATTTTTTGATATTCTGAGCATGTTTTAGAAAGGGATTTGTGCAGCCGAATAATGATGAAATAGATGTCCTAAATATGCCATGAGCATAACATTGAAAAAGTGTTTTTTCCCACAGAATACAGTTCTTATCTCTATTGTCAATAATTGATACATGCTCATTGCTATTTCCTCATATTCAGTCAAAGAAGGAAAAGATAGATTCATCTCTAAATGATTGATCTTTACAGCTTTGCTCTGCAATATTAGCAGAAAGATAAATTATGGGAGAATGTGCACTTTAAACAGTCATTCTGATTAGTAAGAGGCCTCCTGATGAAGTCAGAAGGATTGCAGTTGAGTTTTCAGAAGCCCCATTGTTTCTTCAGGAGTGTTGAAGGTGATTGATACACATTGCAAAAAAAAAAAAAAAAAAATTAGAGTTAGTTACTCTAAAAGACTAAATAAAGGATAAAAAGCAGCAAATTATTTGCCTTTTTAAAGAAATCCCAGTTAAAAAGTCAGTTTTAGTTTTAAGGATGGGTGTTTATGGACTGAATTGGCAATTTCATATATTATGGCATCCAATAAGAGAGATTATGGTATCCAATAAGTAGAAAGATTAAAATGAAAATATATAGGTCATGATTAATAGAAGATAAGAAAAACCAAGTGCCTAGGCAGAAATAAGACTTGGAGGAGGTTTCTGTCAAAGCCATAGCAGTTTCTCATAATAAGTATTCTCCAGGGTCAAAATGAATATACACTTGCCATGTTTGGTGTATTGAGCTAGAGGTATGTAAGGGAACACGAGGCCTTCATGCTGTCAGGACATTCCAGTTTAACTGGGGATACTGAACACAACTTTACAAACACAAGTAGTCTCAAATGTGAGCCTGTGGCATTCTGGGAGGGTATAATCAAAGAGTTGATTCTAGAAGAAAAAAATGTGTTAGGTAATGTTCTAATAGCTGGAGATACAGCAGTTAGGAAGACAAGGACATTGTTCTAATCACATTTGATTCTAGTGGAATTAATTAAATTAAATATATGTTAAGGTCAGAATTGAGCAGAGTAAATTTTGAAAACCGACAAACCCAGACAACAGAGAGGTAAGACAAACTCTTCCTCTCCAAGAAAATACCCTTTCTCCAAGACAAAAGGCTACCAAAGCACCTTGAACATAGGTGGCCTTTCACATACAAGATACTTTATGTACATCATGTACCATCCTTTTGAAATGTGTCCCTTTCTCTCATGTGCAAATGAGAAAATAGAGGTTTAGTCAAATTATGTTGTTTAGCTGAGGTGGAAAAGCTTGGTTTCGAATCCAAGTCTATCAGATGCTGACACTTGTGCTCTTCCCATGACATCATGCTGCTTCTCTAATCGGGATCCCCTTCAAGTCATATCTGTTAAAGTCCTTTTACTCCAGGTTTTTTGAAAAGGCATCATAGATCTTAAAGGTTGTAGTCTCTTTGCATTACAGGCCAAAGGAGAAAAAACAAAAGACTAAATAAAAACAGGAGATGGGTAGCCAAAGCACGTCCTCAAAGCATCTACGGAGCATCTCCTCTTCCACGGTGCAAATGATTCACTGATTACAGCTGCAGAATGTTGACAGAACTTTGCCTTGGCTCCTTTGGCCTGGAAGGTCCTCCAGGGACAGTTTGGATGATTCATCAGGAAACGAAGCTCCCTCCTCCCAATGGTTTGTGGAGCAGTGGGGGATGATTTGGAATCTTGCCGATTACTTCCAGAATTGGAGATGTTACTTGCTTATATTAAAAACGCAAGTGTAAGGCATAGGTCAGGGAATATTTTGAGCTTGCTATTGATCCAGAGTGCTCTCTGATATGGACTTGATTTAATTGCTCTTGTACCTGCTTAAGATGTGTTTAAACATGCACAGAATTTTCGCTAAGGTTGATGTTTTCCCAAAAACTGGTAAAAACTTCAGTGTAGATATGAAATGGGCCAATTGTTTGGCTCTGTGAGGAAGGAGGCAGAGACTCTGCGGTAGCATGCTGGGGGTCCTTTCAATTCTGAGCAATCCATCTCTATGAATTCTCGCTCCACTTCAGGGGGACTGCAGGGAAGCTTTCAAGAAACTGGGCTTCAAAGCACCCAAGAGGCTCCTCAAACTGAAAAGAGTCCCATGACCAGTAGGAATCTCTTTACGAAACTGTAAATGTTGACCTTGAGGAAAAGGTACACTTTCATGAGCAGAAAAACGCCCCCATGGTAGCTGGCAGGATATTGAAGCCAGAGGAGTCTGACAGTAACATCAAGCTGTGCTGTAAATCCTAGACATCCACAGGCCCTGTGCTGCAGGATCCCTCCCAAGTTTTGCTTTGTTTCCTATCAATGGTGTTAACAGCTCTGCCAATGTTCAGCAATTGTGTTAGGAGGACAATACTCAGAGAGAAAAATCAGTACAGTATTGTTTTATTTTTATTCCACATCCAGACAGAAAGATCTCATCTATTCTTTGTAATACATTTGTCCTTTCAGTCTGAAAAAATGCAAGGCTATGAGAAAATGCTGATACCAGTTGTCAGAGAAAACTATTTACAATTGCCCCTCCCTTCTTTTTTTAGGCATTTTCATTATAATCTTTTCAGCTTCACAGAGAGATGAACAGAACTCATGCACTGAACATAAAGCTGATGACTGAACTGCATTGATTACGACCTTCACTTTTAAGGTTAACAGTGGGGGGTGGTGGTGCAGAAATAAACTATTGACTTCAGTAGTTTGGCTAATATTTTCTGAGAAAGGAGGTACTTTTTTCTTTCCTCTTATAACATCTTACGGGATTGGGTCTTGTATGAAGACCTTAAATTCATTTGTTCATTCATTTATTCATTACTCATTCAATATTTACGAGTGCCAGCTGTGGATAAGACAGTGGGTTAGTCCCTGGAGATGCAGTGCTGAACGTGACCTCTCAGGTCTTACTATAGCCTAGCAAGGGAGATGTTTCCATAAAAAAGAGGAAATCCTACTATCAAAATCAGGGCTTTCAAAGCAGAAGAGACACCTATCAGGCTACAGTCTTTCCTATCAGATATTCTTATACATCCAACCACCAAGTGTCCAGTGAGCTTAAAATAAATCTCTGACCCTTGACTTTCCATCTTCAGTCAAAATATACTTATTTTTGTAAGTTTCAGTATAAGCTACTTTGAATGGAATGCAGGAGAGGCAAGGAATCAAATATTGTTAACTCCTTTTTCACTTGATTTTGCTGAGTACCTTTTTTTGTTTGTTTTAGGATAAGGGCAACAGATGTGTTTAATTAATAATAGGTGTTAAGAGCACCCTAAAAATA
Source organism: Cynocephalus volans (assembly GCF_027409185.1). NCBI lineage: Eukaryota > Metazoa > Chordata > Mammalia > Dermoptera > Cynocephalidae > Cynocephalus > Cynocephalus volans. Next base: position 283,939,745 of record NC_084460.1, read on the forward strand.
GCTCTTGAAACATTGGGAGATATTTTTCTGTGGGCTTAGTACTGATTTTATGTCAGTTCTCTATTTTTTTCTGATACCTTTATCACTACCCTCGGAGCTTACCTCAGTCCTCTGTGTGGTTTTTGACACAAATCCTTACTAGTATTTAGGATTTATCCTGGACTGGCATTTCCCAGATTTAGTTATTTGCTTAAAACTTTAACATTTTTTTCTACATACTTATACTATGACTTTTCTTCTTCAATTATTTCATCATATCTGGGTATCACATCTATACCTACCCACATAATATTTTATTGAAATTTACTTGATTTTTTTTTTACTTAAACTAGTTTATTTTCAAAAGAACCTTTCTATGACTACCATAAATGAAATACCAGTTTTGCTTACAAAAAATAAAAGGTGATAGCAAAGAAAAATAAAATGTAAACTACTAATGTTCCTACGCACTGTCAGAAGTTTCAGAGCCTTTTCTGTTTTTGTTAGATCAGAAACCTGAGCCCGTGATAGATGATGTTAAAGAAATACTCAGAATCACGAGAGATTTACTCTTAGATATAGGAAGAACAAAAATACAAATAATACTTTCCTTACTATGTGGTTTAGGGTACTTAATGCTCTGTCTGGGTATCTCCTAAGGTCATCTCCTGAACTTCTTGGGGCATTTCAAAGGGCCACAATATGGCCGCAGTCCAGGCTTTGGTGGGAAGGTCTTTATCCTGTTTGTAAGGAGGCTGCCTTTCCCATAGCCAAGGGGTCTGTGTAGTAAACAGGGGTGGTGCTTATTTCAAACAACTGTTTCTTTCCCCCAAGATCTATAATAATTGATTTCACTCACCCGTTCAGAGATAGGGGCTAATTTAAGAGAATCCATGTGTCTCTACAAAAGGCTTTAACACCTGCAGCCTGTGACATCTCTCACCACCTTTCAATGCATGCTTCTTGTATTAATTATTCTTATCCTTAATTAACAGTTTGAGTCTTAAAAATAAACTTTACAGTATGAGGCTATGAATGATAGTTTCCAGTCAGCATAACAGAAGGCAATAACTAGATCACGGCTGAACTCCCTCCAATAACATACTACCCAGCAATAATGGCAACGGGAAGTCATTTATCAGGCCTAGGTTTCTCCCATTTCATCTAGAAATATAAATATCTTATTTTTAATAGAGAGAAAGATGAGCTGAGAAGTTGATGATGGATCAAGTGGATGACACTGTGGCCAGCCAAAGCTTTTAAACATGATATTTTTCAAATCATGGGCAAAGAGAAAAGCAGACGGAGGAAGAGGAGAGAATATCAAACTGCATTTTAAAAAAGCAGGCCAGGCTGCAGCAACTGCACACCACACTCTTCCCTGAGTCTAAGAGCAGATCTGAAGTTTCTTCAAGTATATCCATCCCCATGATATTGTCACACTGCAGAGAAATGGATTTCGAACCAGAAATGATTGTTGACAGTGAAAGGAAATAGTCAGTTCCTTACTACAAATTCATCATGTGGTATCTTTACAGAAGAGCTTTTTGTTTCAGGAAAATAATACACGCAGAGATAGAAATTGCTAAGGATGACTTAGGTCAAGGAAGAGAAAGACTATCCAGGCATGTGCTAGTAAAATAAAGGAATGGGTTCTGAACAGAATATTCCAGGTTTTCAGAGATGATGGTATGCAGATGGTTCTTGGTAAATGTGCACATGGCACTAAGCTGGGAGTTTGGGTCGTATTTTGAAAAAATAGAATCTTTTAATAAAATGCAGTTTCCTACAAAAAGGATACTTTGAAAAATGTGAATGGGGAAAGAAGCTTGGAGCTGGACTAATATTTATGGTAATTTTTTTCCTTTATAGAATAAGTATTCCTGTGGATAGAGCAGTTATCTTTCTAAATGTCTCAGAACAATGTCTCAGCTGTGTCTTTTTTCTTTTCCAGGATTCTTGTACTTAAAACATAAAAATAAACAAAAAAGCAAATAATGAAACATTGCTATGGGAGCTTCTGAGAGTAATCAAAGAGAGTTTTAGAAATTGATCTCAGTCTACCATTCTATTGTATCTATTCTTAGTTTACAAGTAACGGAGCCACTGTAGAAGCTGATTCTTCACAGTTGTACATGGCCTGTAGACTAACCATGCTGTACAGGGTAAAGGAAGATGGACAACCAGTTACAGGAAACTTTCTTTTGTAGGAAGGGGTGCGGGTTAACTGCTAAATTGTCTACTGATTTTCTTCTTTTTTTAAAGATGTTATGCAAAGCTTTTGGTCAGAAAACTGCCTCTAGCAAGAAATGAGTTTTATGTAAAGGAAACCTTCCCAGGAAGGATGGTTATGAATTTAATTATAAGCTCTTCTCTTTGTAAAAATTTGGTTTAGTCTAAATAAGACTTGAAACATGGAACAGTGTCCATGGAGTATAATTCACCAATTGCTACTTTTAATTATGTTCACATGCATAATTCATAAATACACTGCATGGACAAGAGGAAAGAAAAAGATAAGAAGGAACAAAAGAGATGAATTTTCCATCAAACAATTACTATATAAATAGACAACATATTTAATACATTAGTTAGCAAAGTGATTCTTTGTTCTTGCTAGTCTGGGGCTTAAAAATGTTAAAAGAATCCCCAAACATAACATTGTTACATTTTGTTAATGTCTCTCTTAAATGAAAGAAATAGGAAGTATCATTTTTTGTTAAAAAACCAAAAAAAACCAAAAAGCTTTTCCCCACCAAAATGTGGAGATTTAGGTATGGTTCACATAATATCTTATAATACATAATATTGTAATAGATTCTAGTGTGACTTCTTAACTTGGAAACATTTAAGAACGCTATTATTACCTAATTAGGAAATACAGAGTCTTTCTCTCCCCCCTCCCCCCCATCTGTCTCTCTCTCTCTCTCTCTCTCCTGGTGTTCAGTATTGTCATTTCATGTTGCTACAAAGGGTTTGCTTTGTGTAATCTAGTTAACAGTATACCTGTCATGTTGGAAAATAAAGAAGTGCTACGAACAGGCATGGAAGACATTACCAGAATGTCCAGACTACTTCCCCACCTATTTAATTTCTATAAAAGCATTTGATCTAATAGATTCAATGATTGTCTCATTCCTGAGATGCAATGATTACCTAAAATATTTACTAGCAAAATAATATGTTAAATGCTGAATATAAGCTTTGTACTTAAGCATTCTTACTGCAAATTCTTCTTCTATGTAGAAAAAACAGCTTTTTGATTCCTGGTGCAATTTTTAGAGAGCACGATAAACAGCACTACTCTTTCATAACCAGTTTCAGAACCGCTGATAGCTAAACAAGGAGTGAGGCACAAAATGACCCAAAAGTTAGTTTCAATTCTGGTAGAGCTATTGAGATCTTGGTTTGGGTATGTGGCAACATACCACATAGTTCAGGAAACTGAGCTTTACATGGACCCAAGGATGAGGGACATTCTAAAGAAAGCAGACAGGCTTTCCACCTGACCTTGAAAGTCAGAGAGGATATGTCCTAAAAAGATCAGTATGAGCAAAGGCAAAGATTTAGGAAGGAATATGGGTGTTTAGAGTCTAATGAGGGAACTGGACTGACAGGACAATGTTGACCTTATCCCCAGCAGAAAATCTCAAAACCAAAGTTTATTCTGGAGGATGTCAGAAGGAAAATGTTTGATTTACCTTCTACTGCCACTGCCCTTGCACGAGGTCCCTTCACCTCACCACTCCTCCCACCCTCAGTCTCTACTGCATCCCAAGCATGGTTCTGCCTCCTCATCCTGCCTGAGCTCCTGCCCTTTCTCCAGCCCACTCCCTTCCTTTCTGCTCTTTGAAATTTTATCCCTCTGTCTTAGTCCATTTAGGTTGATCTGATAAAATACCATAAAATGCATGGCTTATAAATGACAGAAATGTGCTACTCACAGTTCTGGAGGCTGGGAAGTCCAAGATCAAGGCACTGACAGACACAGTGTCTGGTAAGGGCCATTTTCTCACTGTAACCTCACACAGAGGAAAAAGGACAAGGTAGCACTCTGGGGCCTCTTTCATAAGGACACTAATACCATTCATGAGGATGCCCTAATCACCTCCCAAAGGCCCCGTGTAAGACCACCACATTGAAGATTACATTTTCAACATTAGAATTTTGGGAGGGGTTCCAACCATTCAGACCATAGCACCCTCCTTAATGCCTGGGCATTGCTGGTGTTGTTTACTTGCTTTTTCTTTCTTTTCTTTTCTTTTCTTTTTTTTTTTTAAATTTATACATTCAGTAAAAGTTTTTTATGCAGTCATTCCTCTCTCTCCTATTGGTGGTAAGAACTTATGATCAGAGTTCTGGGCCAAACTAATTGGCCATTTACGAGGGTACTTCAAAAAGTTCATGGAAAGATTTGTATTACCTTTTAATTCTATTTTTCATGAACTTTTTGAAGTACTCTCTTATGTGACCACAGGCAAGCCTCTTGATTTCTCTGAGCCTTAGTTTCCTCAACTACAAAATGATGGGTTTGGAAATGATAATCCCTAATGGCTCATGCAAATTTGTTGGTCATTGTTTTAGGACAAAGAAAAAATTATACTTCCTTTTGCATATTATGTTTATTCAGTTTTAGGATAAATCTATCTTATTTTTCCCTTGGGATTTTAAACCCATTCAGAACAGGGATTTTGATATCAGCCCATCAGCTAACCTAGTGACTTGCAATTTATAGTCATTGAGTAAATATCTGGTGAAACTCACTGCTACCTATTCTTACCTATCTGGTAGTATAGACCTCATCTCCCTGCCTTTCTGCTGCTCCCAAAACTGCCCTCAATCTCTGATCTCTGTGTGATCCAAATAGCAAGTATTTTATATTGACTTTTAGTGAGCATTGGTGTATGTATTTTATAACAGTGAGAATTCATTAGCTATAACAAAGGCAAGCATCAAGAAGAAGAGCTGCCAAGGTGATATCTGTCATTTGCCCTTGTTCAGCAAGTATGATACAGACTAGTGAAGCAGAATGCAAGAAGGATAAAGCTCCCCAAATCTAAATAAGACCTCAAAAGGCCACCTTCTATCACATGCTGATGTGCTTATTTCTACAGTGTTTCTGCGTAGGGAACTACCTTACCCTTTGGGCACCAAATGCTGTCAAGAGTTTCAGAGAGTTTTTTTTTAATGCCATATCCTTTTTATGCCAGTTAGAGATAATCCCCTTGGGCTCTTAAGTAATTTGTCTGTGTAATCTCAGGCACACTGAAAAGAGTCACAAATCCTTTGCTGATTGGAAGATATAGTGGAAACTCCTCAGGCACAGTTAGAAATTAGTCAAAACTTTTAAGTCAATGTGATGTCTCTTTTTTCCTTCTTTTATCATATAAAGAAAGCTTTCTACATAGATTAATGCACAAGTTAATTTGAAAATAGGTTAATGGGGGCTTTTCCTTAAGCTTGTAAAACACACACACACACACACACACACACACACACACACACACACACACACACACACACACACACACTACCCACAGTTGAACTATCTTAATGAACCTAGGAATTGGGAATTTTTTTCAAGGAAACAAAATGCTTAGGTTGAATTTTGAGAGGCTTTTACTTTCTCATGGTTCTTTATTCCTCCAGGTATTTAGAAGGATTAACAGCCTAGAGTCTATTAGGAACTCTCTTTACTACACTGGCCTGCAAACTTCTGTAGCAGGAGCAGACCAGAGGGCTTAATTAATTCCTGATTGATTATAATAATTATGTTTCTCATTCTACCTTTATTTATTATTTTAAAGCATCTGAAAATGATCCTATCACCATTGAGGTAGTAACCCTCACATAGAGGGATATAATTTTATGTTAAGGAATTATCAGTTGTAGCTGTCTTAGAAAGGTCAGTGTGCCCTGCCTTACCCATAAGAGAGGGTGCCCCACCACTGTGGTGGCCAGGTCAAAATGCTCCGTCCTATTTCCTAGTAAACTCTAGTCCCAGAAAAGAAGTTTTTGGCAGATGGTTTAAGCTGAACTTCTTTATTCAAAATGTAAATTTCTCTTGCCTTTGAGTCCTGAACGGATGGGCATCACCATCTAAAACCCCCAGTTCTGTCAACTGCACCAGACAAAATTCACAAGTTAATGTCCCAGTTTGATCAGTTGAGTGTTTATTTGCCCGTGTGGGTGCATTCCCCTCATTACTTTTTTGTATAAATATAAAGCTAGAGTTCTCATGTATACAATATGGATATTACTTCTTATTTATTCAAATTTTGCTTTGTAATTTACATATATTTCTTTAACAAACATTATTTAAGAATTTATTATTTGCCATACACTCACAATATAAATAGGCATCCAAATACATGTAGAAAGAGATGGTCAAAAATATTACTCAACTTTTCCTTTTTTCCATTTACACAAACACACACAGAGCCAAGGAAGCTCTCCATCCATCTTTGACATATCTTCTCTTTGCTTCTGTCTTCTCTTGCTTTTATTTATTTATTTTTTGTCTCCCTAAGAGATCCTTGTTCTCATCTTATGAAAATGTGGGCTAGACTGAAAAACTATTAGGACTAATTGGAGTTTAGTAAGAAATTAATATATAGGACTTAATAGTTTTCCAACAGATCAGCCATAAGTAGTTTAGGAAATGGAAAGATCAGATGCCATTCAAAAGAGCAAAAGACCTAAAAATTCTTAGAAAAATATTTTTAAAATAAGAGTATGCGAACATTTACATTTTATTAAGGAAACTATAGAACGTCACTGAAGGATTTAAATTGAATAAACATAGAAACATATTTCTAGGGGGAAAGATTGAGAATTTAAATATATGAGTTTCTTCCAAATGTAATTGTGTATTTGCTGCAATTACTATTAATTGCATGGGGATATTTTCGATTAGTGTAGGACCTTGACAAAGTGATCTGTCTATGCATCTGTTTTAGGAAAAATGACTGCAAAGAAATACACTGACATCTTTACAATAATATTCTTAATAAGTTTAAGTTTGAAATTTCCTGATATAAACTTGAAATTTCCTGATATAAACATGTCTTCCTATCATTTGTTATTTTCTGATTACCAAAACCTTTTTGGAAGGAATCTAACATAATGATCTACACACCTTTCCAGATTTTACTTTCCTGTGACAGTGGCATGATATCACAAATGGCAGATGTGTCTTGGTTGGCATTATAGATAGAATATTAGACACGTGTCCGTCAATGAGTATGCAGAGTGATCTGGAGACTATGAATAGAGAAAACAAAGATTTTCAGATCAACCTATAAAGAAATGCAAATCAGCAGAGGACTAAAGAAGTCGATAAGGGCAGAGGAGAGACATAAATCATGAAAAACTTCTGTGGAATTTATGCAGAGACATTAACAAGGAGGTAGAGATTATTGGTCTTTTCCCCAACTAATTTGCATAGGTTATTATCCTCACACAACCCTTGTGAAATAGGAGCCAAATAGCAGAAGGGGTGGCAGGTCATCTTCCTGCCACATCAGGTGCTATTTCTTGTAGAAGCAAAGCATGTATGCAGAGGTTAAGATAAGGTGTGAAGGGTCTGTGGTGTGTAGGCAGGGGGTGTAGAAAAATACATGAGAGTCTATCTTTACCTTGAGATTTTTCTTTTAACTATGACAGAATATTCAGGCAGAACTCTTAGATTATCAGAACTGCAACTGTTTATACCTTGTACAAACAGTGCTTTGATTATTTTTAACCTCAAATGTCATTTAAAAAATAAAAATAGCTTATCTAAATAATAAGAAATTCAGCAGCAATTAACTGAAGGGAGAAAAATGGTCTGTTTAGAGATGTTCCAGTCGAGAAAGCATATCACTCATATTGAAAGACAAAAAAGTAAATCAATTTTTGTTTCCAAACAAACTAAACAAAAACAATTTCACTCATGAGCTGAGATGCTAACTGCCAGCTCCCCATGTAAAGGTAAGTTATACCAGCAGTGATGTCACTTCTGAGAACAAGGCTCAAAATAGAAAGGCTCCCAGAACTTCAAGTGTCTCCAGCCCAAGCAATTTCCTCTAATATTTCATGTACAAATTCTCAAGCCATCTGAAAGAATAAGAAATTGTGTTCATTTCTTCCTCTTTGGGTTCCCAGAAGACCATTCAGTTTTATGTAATGCAAGAACAGTGCAGTTTGGGGTGGGAAGTCTTCACAGCTCCAGCAGACTGCTGCTCTGGGATCTGCAGCACTGTTTTGGATTTCGGCTTCCTGCTTCTCATTTCTGCTTTCGTTTCCTGATGTTTCACCATCACACCAAATGGCTTTTCAGAACAGAGTTCTGTTTAAGCACTTTCTTTTATTAAATGTGATGCATTTAGTAGAGCTGGATTATATTACCTAAAACTATGTTGGCAAATTAATTGCTAAGCATCATCTTGTCACAGCAAACATGTATGCACACCTACAAATGCAATAAATCATTGGTGTGGAGTCAATGAATTGCTATAAAACATGTATTGCTACAGTCACAGGAGTTGTAACTACTTTGTCACCATGGACCTCTTAGGTCTGCCCAACAACACCACATTTGTCTACACAGCCAAAAAGTCAGAAAATCAAAGTGTTGATACACAAAACAAAAAATCCAGTTGAATTATTCTCCACCCGTCATCCCAAACCTATCAGATGCCTTATTGCTGTGTAGACATAAAAGAAGGCCAGGGTTGGGTTCTCTTTGCATTAAGGTTTCCTGGGAGGGATGTATTTTTTTTTTTTAAGATAATTATTTTCCTAAATTTGTAATCGCCTCTCAAATGGGGTCATGGGTTTTTATGCTTTATAACACTTTGTTTTTCATGATTTTCAGATACTAAAGGTAGCCCAACAAATTCTGCAAATTACACACTAATGATAATTACTTTTTAATATGTTTATAATAGCAACTAAAATTGTACACATTTCTAAGTAACATGGTTTAGCTGAAGTCACTTGAAAAAGTTAAGACAATATTAATTCTTGTGCATCTTTACTCTGTCCAGTATTTCCAACAACAGCCCAGCTGTCAATAAGATTTTTCAGATGAGGAAAATGAGGCACCGTAAGATTCAGTAAGTTTTCTAGGACACGTAGCTAGTGAGCAATGGGCTAGAATTCAGTGTCATAGAGTCTTACCCCACTGTGTTGGGCTCTGGCTTGTCTCTGTTCCTCCCTGTTCCCAATGCCCTTCACACTGTGTTCATCATTTAGCTGAGTTCCTGCTACAGTACAAGATCTGGAGGCAGGGGCTTGTTTTTACTATTCATTATTGTCAATCCAGCCCCTGGAACCAGGCCAGGAATTGTTTTCAGGCTGCTCCTTGCTGGGAGTCTGTGCTTGAGCCCTGCAAAGAGTAGGATGTGGGAAAAGCAGAAGGACTTGAGACATGGTGCTTGGAGTCCCCTGGTGTAACCTCAGGTCATACCTAGGTGGGGAAAGAGGTCAGAGGGAATATCCAGCTTCTTGAATACCACAGATACTATAGTCTCTATGGTGTTGGTGACCTTGGCACCAGAGGGACTCAGGACCACACTACTGGTACCAGAAGCAAGAGCAGCAATAAGTCACCCTCCCAGGAATGTCTCTAGCCCATCAGAATAAGTCCCAGTGTTGCTGTACAAATGGTGTCAAGCGATATGGGACTAAGACACGACTTTGACCCTGTGGTCCTCAAGATTCCCAGAACAGAGAGACAATTTCATTGTACTTTATGCGCCTGAAGGCTCTGTTGTTGGTGGACATTAGTGAACGAAGATGGAACTGGTGGAGAAAAAAGGTAATTTCCAGATTCTGGCAGAATGGGTTGTGTTTGAGATCACATACAGTATATCTTCCAAAGATTGCCAGAAATGTGTGGAGGGATGAAGAGACTGGAGGGCCTGTGTTAGTATGTCAAGGCAGAGTTAGATAAATACTAAACTGCATTTTCACACCCAGACTTGTGTGGCCTGAGGATATACAGATTACGCTTGATTAAGTTCGGAGACAAATGGCCTGGGGACAACAAGCCAACCTACCAATTTACAAGGTGTGTGTGGGATGTATGAGGGGGTGGTGGGACCACTAAATCAAAAAAAAGGTTCCCACATGAAGCCCGAAGGGCCTTGGGTCTTGAAAACATGTGCTTGTGTTACATACCTGTGTGTGCTGTGTTGAAAACATGTTGGCAGAGGAAGGGGTACCCACACTGTGTGACTCAACCCCACGAATAACTAGCCCGCAACACGTAAAAATTGGACACAACTGTTTTCTGGGAAATACATCAAGCTTCTTGGATAAAATATCTATATCTTTTAATAAAAGTTGAAAAATTGTTTTCCCTTAATTAGAGTGAGTGGGAAGAGAGTCCATAGGAAATGAAACAGAAGTGCTGGATCAGGGGTTGGCGGTGTAAATTCCAGAGCGCTCTCAGGATTGCGCTTTCCAACTGGGTGTGTTTTAAAAGAAACACACTTTGCTCAGTAGACAAAGGCTGTTTGGACACTGCTTCTCCTGGCAAAAGTTTTCCTTAGATTTGAGTCTCATTAGGAGTCATGATCTTCCTTTACCTGGCAATTGTGTTCGTGGAAGGTAGGGATGTTTCTGTTCAAGCACAAAAGGACAGCATCAGGAAAGAAGATAAGGGTTTCAAAGGTATCCTACTACATAGAGAAAAAGAGGTATTTATGAGAGCATTCTGAACCTCAAGGAAGAAGTAGGAGATGACCCTCCCAACTTTCTTGCTCTGACCCTGCCTGATGTGACTTTCTACACAATTGTCTTTTACATTCCTGTACTTGGACTAGCTAGCCCCTGCAGGAGCCTCCTTATTTAGGGAGTCGCACAAATCCCCTTTCTTCTCTATTGCTTCTGCTTTGACTGTTCTCTTTTCCTAGTCTCTGTTGTTGGCACCCTGGAGGGCTGCCTACAAATCTCCTCTTTCCTCCGTATCCCACTTCCTCCCCTGCTGCTCAGCAAAGATTTAGGAAAGTTCTGGGTGGCAGCATCCCCACAGTATCCGCAGTCTCAACCCACCAGCTCAATCCTGCTAATATTGCAGGATCCCCACCCATGCCCATCCTAGCACCTGACCTTGCCTTCTGTAACTGTATACCTGGAACAGCTAGGTTTGAGACTGCATTTTTCTCATAAAATGAGGTAAACCTTACTATTCTCTTTAGTGTTCCCTAACCAAAGACCTCTGTGCATAGGAAAAAACCTTTCTGTTCCAATCCCTTTACTTATGCAGGTGCCAGCACTACCACATTAAAAAATTGCAAAGACAGCTATTATACTAGCAATGGAAGGAAAAGAGAGAGCCTTGGATAATATGTCTTGTCTCCCAGTGGCCATAGAGGAAGGAGTTCTCAGGCTGGAGGTAGTAGATGATGAGAGGGAAAAGAGACAGACCACATCTGGGACTTTCTTAAGGAAGAGATGGACCTGAGTTTATGAGCTTAGACTGAGGAGTGTTTCTAGGGGGGTATGGAGGTATGCAGCCCCTTACCCTTTACCCAGTTTTCTTCCCTGCCTTAGTCTGGGGTTGCTGCTGCCTTTGGCTGGGGGCTGGAGGGTTGTAATCTCCTCTACACAATGAACATGAAGGCCAGTGAGGTCACTAGAGATTGGGAAGCCCAAAAATTGTTAATATAGATTTTATGTTTTATATTGTTATGGAATACATGCTGTAGAATAAACAGACTTTTTGTGAGCTGTCCTGAGAAGCTGATTATGTAGCAGGTAGGCTGTTCTGCATTCCAAATAGCTGGCTTTCCAGAGAGGAACTGTTCCTAAGTCAGATGCTACCTGTGATAGGCAAAATAATACCTTTAAAAAAGATATTATGAATGACTACATTTTTTGAGATATATATATATATATATATATGTATGTATGTATGTATGTATGTATGTATGTATGTATTCTGTGTATTTTTTTGGAACAAGCACATTTTTAAATATTTTATATTTAAGTTATACCATCAGTTTCCCTTTTCTGAAAAATAGTATCCAACTAGTAAAGACTTCTATTAAAACCTGAGACAGATTTACTGTGAAGTTCTTACAGCTTTGGCTTCAGAACCCTTCACTTTCATGTGCCCATCTGAGGCCCTGGGAGCAAAAAGGGCATGAACGATATTTTTCCTGTGGTTGGTTATGAGCACTGTCTCCACCCACTCTGACTTGCCCTCCATGTTATGGCTCTTCATGCCCCGTCACTTTAGGATGACACTGAACATTTTTCCAAATAAATATTCACTTTCATACCTAATTTTGTCTTCACAATTTGATATTCTATTCCTAAAAGAATTCTACACATACCATAAAATTCACATTTCTCAAAACCTGGATCTGCCTTGATTAAAATCAAGAATTAGGGTTTTTGATGTTAAAGGACTGATAGTGAAGGTTCATAAGAGCAAACATAAAATTAAAGCTAAATAATTCAATGATTCTTTAAAATATGCTGACAATGTGGAACATGAATGTATACATTCATACCAAAAGTCTTGAAGCGTGTTCTTTGTTATCGTGCAAACATATTTTGTGTCATGCAGTGGAGAAGAAAAATATGTTCTTTTTCATGATAAGTCACCAATTGAGACCTGCTTTCAAAATTCCTCTCCCTCATTCACTCTGTAGTCATTCAGTCTGCAAGCTGGCCACAACTGCACCATTAGGGTAAACATGTTGTGCATTTAGTATATATTTAATATCTTTCTTTAATTCCTTGCTACTCAAAATGTGGTCCTTGAATGAGCAGCATCGGCATCTCCTGAAAGCCTGTTAGAAATGCAGAATCTCCTAGCCCCGGATCTATTGCATCAGAATCTGCATTTTAATAAGATTTCCAGGTGTTTTTATACACATCAAACATTGCTCTAAATATCTGCTGCACTTTTGATTGACAAACAGTACTTGGTAAGAAGTTATTTCTTTGAATTTAGATAAGTACAGTAATCTTATTATTGGAACAAAGCATAAAATTTATCCCAGAGATCTGGACCTGATAGGTTCACTATATCAAACTGAATAATTTGTGAACTCTGGCTGATTTTTCCTGGAATTCTGGTCTCTTCTCCTTTCTACCCAGTTTTCAACATGAAGAAGGAGGTGTCTTGGTGTCAGCCTCTCAAAGAACCTTTCCTTGCAGGTGAGTAACAAGCCAATCCAGAGAAAGGAGCGTGCCCCGTCAGGCCCTTCTGCCTGTGGCTGCAGCAGTGGACTGCCAGTGGTTTTCATGGCCTCTCTAGCTTTAGGGCCTCACTGGTACTGTCTCCTTTGCTCTCTAAATTGACAATAGAACTTTTAAAAGTTGACATTTTCAAATCACAGAGAATGCGGCAGTTAGTTGGAGTGTTGGGAGCAAGTTTGGCATCTGATTTATCCTGAAACACCCCTGCCTGCTTGCTCTGAGCTCCCATACCATATTGTTTATTCCTCTATTAGTAGCACTTATTTCTTTCTGTCTTTTATTATATTTGCTATACGCCTGCCTCTCCAACTGGATTATAAACTCCTTGGAGGCAGAAATAATCCACGCTCATTTTTATTTCCCCCATCATATCTACATTTAGTACAAGGCCTTACTTATATCACGTACTTAGTAAATTCACATGTCAGAAATTTACTATATACCGATCTGTATATGCATGCCGATCTCTCTCTTTTTAAAATTAGATTTGTCGTCATGGAGACATCAATGATTATGACTTGTAGATTAGAGATAGGAATTGAACAATAAGTCTTGCTTATTGAGTAGTAGAATGTTAGTTATATTTCCACAGCCCCAGTTATAGCAGATGGACTATAGCCCTCTAAAATTTGATCTAGTAACATTCATTAAAATCCGTGAATAAACCAGATGGTGAAGAGTTGTACTGGGGAGAGTGGGCCTAGACGTAATAGAGCAATAATTTTCTGGTGACTTTTTTCTTTTCAAATGTTATGACCTTTCAAAGAGTTTCTTCCATCCCTCACTTCAGTACTTCACATTACCCTTAAATTATGAAGAGGCAGGGAAGGCTCCCCAGCTTGAATCCTGGCTCTGTAACTTACTAGCCTTAAAACTGCTCCGTGTTTCCAAACCTTTTTGTGAAAATGCTTTAAAAAAAAAAACAAAAAGAAGGAATAATTGAGACCGTGCCACAGGTGATACATATGTGTTGTTGTCATCTTTCCATGAAAACAATAGCAATAAGAAGTCTGCGGTTCAGTTTGGGAGTGCAAATGCCTACATATTTTGCACACCCATTGTGCTTCAGTAAAACCTGAGGATAATCCCATCCACTCAGTTAAACCTTCAGCTAATACTGAATGCTGTTTCTCTGAGATCTGAAGTTTCTCCTACAAGGCTGTGTGCTCCAGTGTGCTTTGCTTTGGGTCACTGTTCCTATTCTTGCAGTCTTCCCATTGGCTCTAAGGTGAGTTCCAGTGAATTCCCACCTCCTGGCATCCATACAATTGTGCCCCTTTCCTGAGTGTGTCTGTGATCTGTGACTTGCTCCTAACCAATAGAATATAGCAAAGGTGAAGAGCTATCATGCCTGTGGTTACATTGTGCTATATGACTCCTTCTTTGGAGGTGCAGAGAGAGTCTCTGGGCTGGCTTGATGAAGTCAATAGTCATATTGAGGAAACCCACATGGCAAGGAACTGTAGGCTATAGGCCTCCAACCCCTAGGATCTGAGGGTGACCTGCAGTCAACAGCCAGCAAAAAGCCAGACACCATAAGGAAATAAATTCTGCTAACAACCAGAATGAGCTTGGAAACAGATTCTTCCCCCATCAAGCCTCCTGATGAAATGCAACCCAGTCAACATCTTGATTGTAGCCAGTGAGACCCTGAGCAGAGGACCCACCAAAACCATGCCCAGACTCCTGATCTACAAACACCATGACATAATAAATGCGTGTAGCTTCAAGTCGTTAACTTTGTGGTAGTTTATTACACAGTCATAGAAAACTGACATGGTACAGTTACCAGCTCAGTAGGACTCCCATGTGGCAGTGGTTTCAACAGTCCAAAACTTTCTTTGATGTTTCTTCCCAGCTATTTTGTGGTAGTTGGAAGCTTTTCAGGTGGGCTTGCCTGAGCTAGTCCAAATTATTTTTAGGCCCAATTTCATCTTATAATAAAGAGTCAATTTGTAGTTCTGCTGGAGCTAAAAATGTTTTTTCTTTAATCACATCATTCTTCCAGGTCTCCTTGCTTTTTAAAAACATTACAGGACTTTATTTTTTAGAATAGCTTCAGATTTTCAGAAGAATTGAGCAGAGAGCATGAAGAGCTACTGTAACCACCCCCTTCACACACACACAGTTTTCCTGATTATGAACATCTTGCATTAATGTGGTACACTTGCTACAATTAATGGGTCAATAAAGATACATTATTATTAACTATTTATTAACTAAAGCATAATTTCATGTATCCACCATCACAGTATCACACAGAATAGTTTCCCCACTCTATTTTCTGTGATTTGCCTGCTCATCCCTCCTTCTCCCCTCCAAGCCCTAGCAATGATTTTTACCCTCTCCATGGTTTTGCCTTTTCCAGAATGTCATATAGTTGAAATCATACAGTGTGTAACCTTTTCAGACAGGCTTTATTCATTTGGTAATATGCATTTAAGGCTTTTCCATTTTTTTATAGCTTAGTAAGTCTTTTTTATTGTTAAATAATATTTCATTGTAAGGACGTACCATAATTTACTTACCTATTCATCTATTGAAGGGTATCTTGATTGCCTACAGTTTTTGGCAGCTCCATCTAAGGTGCTATAATCATTCATGTGCAGATTTTCATACGGATGTACGTTTTCAACTCAATTGGATAAATATCTAGGAACTTGATTGCTGAATTGTATAAGAGTATGTTTAGATTTGTAAGAAACTGCCAAACTCTCTTCCACAGTTACCTCTTCCATTTTGCATTCCCACAGGTAATGAATGAGAGTTCCTGTTGCTCCACATCCTTCTTACCATTGTTAGGTTTTTGGATTTGAGCCATTCTGGCAGGTGGATGGTGCATCTCATGGTGGTCTTAATTTGCAGTTCCCTAATGACATACAAGGTTGAACATCTTTTAATATGCTTATTTGCCATCTGTGTATCTTCTTTGGTGATGTGTCTGTTAGAATCATTTGCCCATGTTTTATTCAGGTTGTTGTTTTCTTGTTCAGTTTTAAGAGTTCTTTATATATTTTGGGTCAGATATGTCCTTTGCAAATATTTTTTCACAGTCTGTGGCTTGTCTTTTTATTCTCTGAGCAGCGACTTTTGAAGATCAGACATTCTGAATTTTAATTAGAAGTGATCTGTTTTTTAGTGTCATGACTGGCTCGGGATAACCTTTCAAGAGAGGTTCTGGTTTTGAATACTCTAAGAGTGACTGCGTATCATTACCCACACTTGTTCATGTTGGTTGGCTTCAGAAACTTACATTATATTTTTAAATGCATGGAAGAAGGTTGTGCTAAAACTTACAATTGAAGCTCAGCATGATACTAAATTACCAACTGACAAATAAAGTGACATTTTATTTTATACTCTCTCATATATTTACTAATAATTTAGCTGTAATATGATTATATAACACAACATCACAGGTAATTTTATTTGGTAACACTAAAAGTTCTCAGTTAAACTTTAGACCTTTGCATTGGCTGTGTATACTGCTTGAAATGCCCAAATTCCATTCGAAACTTTTCTTCTCCTGGAGAGTCCTACTTATCCTTCAAGGCCCATTTCAACGATCTCTTCAGACCAGAGCAGACACTTCCATATGGAACTTAATCCTACATCTATTTTACCTCCTTCCACATTCCATGGTGATTGTTTACCTGTTAATCCTTTCTCCTGGAGAGGAAACTCCTAGAAGGACGCAGCATTTTTTCTTTCTCTTTTTACTGCTCCAATATGTAGTACAATGTTTTACTCACAGTAGCAGCTCAACAAATGCTTGCTGGAATACTATATATAGTAGAACTATCTCCTGTACTCTCTACCTATTGCTCGGAAGCATCTGGTTATGCTACTGGCTCATAAGGCCGTTGTGAGTGCCAACCATAGCAGAAACAAAAATCTTTTCCAGTCGTTACTGCTTTTATATAACTGAAGAAAAAAAAAGGATGGATTATGTTTCTCTTTCTGCCAGTTGTTCAACAGATGTTAGTCAGGTTGCACATGTATGCCAAGTTATGTGCAATACATACTTGTTTAGGGTTGGTTAATCTTAAAAGGCAAAAGAAGGAACTGCAAATTCTGACCTTCCTCTAGGGATCTTCACATTTCTTTGTGACATGCTGCTATGTAATAAAAATATATATAAATGCTTTTGGGGGGAGAAAAGTAGTAGGGGAGAAGATTTCCTCTTGATGAATTATTTTAATGTTAATAGATGTTCTTCTAAGCCCAATGTTAACCATATGCTTCATTGTAATATTTTGAAGATACACATGACTCCAGTCCTGGCTACCTCACAGTGTAGTGCATGATTCATATAGACATTCATTGACTTGAGTATTTGTTGAGTCAACAAATTCATATAAGTTTTTACTGACTCAATAGGTATTTATCAACTCATTGGTTCATATAGACTTTTATTGACTCAATACATATAAATAGGTATTTATTGAGTCAACAAAGAGACAAATTAATTAATTAATTAATTTAAGGGGGTTCTTCATACCCTGCATCCTTTCTAAATCAGTGTGGCAGAATTATTTTTAGATCTTCCCTCCTTTCAAGGTTTCTTGTGAGGTGAGATGGAGTTAAGTAAAAAGAGGATGATGTATATTCAGCCATCTATCGTGGATTAACTTTCATGCCCAGTAATGAATGTGTGTCAGCAGGGGCCACTGGATTGGTTGTACGCATTCACGGAGCACGTGTTGAGTCTGTATCTCGACTCTGTCCAGTCTCACAATAGGTACTCCAAAGGATTCAGAAGGATGACACATGGTCACTACTCCCAGAGCTAATCATTCAACCACAGGGAAAATAAAATTACTCATAAAACAAGTAGAAAACCACCACAGAAATGAGCTAGATGTGGCATGTATGGAAAATAGTCTGATTGGCATTCTCCCAATCCTACACATTGTCCATCTGACCCAAGTTCATTGCTGACCATTTGTTCCCTTGTTTATTTATTTACTCACCTGTTCATTCATTAAACGAACATATCTTGACCACTATGATATTTCACGTACCTTGTAATATACAGTGGATGTAACAGTGAGTAAAAACAGATGTGATTCCTGCCAGTAAATGCAAAGCTATATCAAAAATGTAAGTCACAACTGTGGTAAGAACTATAAGGGAAGAGGCAACAATAAGACCAAAGATTATGACATATTCGTCTTTTACCCTCAGTGTCTTGTATGCTGCCTGGTGCTTGATAAGTACTTAAAAGGCCTCAGGGGTGGATTAAAATAGCTTTTGATGGAGCAGCAAAAAATTCCATTTCCTTTGCCCTGTACCTATCCACCCATATTCTTTGAATGTGTGTTCATTATCTTGATTGTAAATTAATAGCTCCTTATTTTTTCGTTGAGTCTTTAATCAATTATGAGGACATAACATTTTAGTCTAACCAAAACCATTTAGGTTGCTTTGACTCAAATCCTCATCTCTGGGCTCCTTGACCATTTCCATTTTCCACCAAAACATGACATGTTAGAGGAATGTTGTAGGGGAACAGAGTGTGGTTTACAACTTTCTCTGGATATTTGTTCACTCTAGGAGTAATGGAATAATTGGAATAATGATAGCTGCCCTGTCACTTACTGTTATGAGAGTTGTTTGAGACTATGTTATGCAAATGTAGATATATAATAATTACACTAAACATTAGTAGTCATTCCCTGAACACACGACAATAAATGGGGAGTGAAAAGATGAACTAGGTGCTTTTAAGATATCATAATCACAGCAAAAGAGAGTTGATTTTTATTCATTTTTAACTCTATTATATCTGCAAATAGTCTACAGTCAAATAGTTCTACAATATCTATTTATTTATTTATTCACTCATTTATCTATCTATCTATCTATCTATCTATCTATCTATCTATCTATCTATCTATCTATCTATCTATCTATCTATCTATCTATCTATCTATCTACCTATCTATCTATCTATCTATTTAAATGAAAAACAGCAGTTCTCTATCTTCTTCTTTACATTTTTTTTCCCATCACAGGGGCAACTACTTTCAACTCTTCTAGCTGATTATTTTGGTATCAACTTTCATGTTTCTAAGTAACATTCTTGAATTGGTATTTGTTGATTATTTTTTCAATTGTAGCCATTTTATATTTACTTCCCACTCTGGAGAATTAACTGATTTTAAAAAGTTATCTTTCCTCGTCCTCTTCACCCACGCGTACACTTCTCTTTCTACCATTTCCCTAATGTGTCTGTATTTTTCTTAGATCAATATGCAGAGTTTCTACACGTATGATTAAGTAAATGCTATTCGTAGGAAAATTATATCTCTTCTTTTACTATAAAACTCCTTTCTTGTAGTTAAAAATCACCTTGCTTTTATATATGTTAGTTTTCAATGACATAAGAAATTTACCCTCAAGACTATTGCTGATTGTCTAACTCCTGTCCAGAATTCAGACTCATTAGATATTCTCTCTCTTCTTCCTGAAGATGTCTGTCCTGGAACCTTCTGACCTGCTGCCATGTGAACAGTGTGCTCTCTATGCCTGGCACCTAAGTATCATCCTGAGATACCCTTTGATTGTTATCATGGGAATTGAAGTCATCCCTTTCTTTTGTCGGATTTCCTTTTTCTTGTGTCTCACGTCAGTCTAGCACCAAAATATGAGCAGCGTCACATGACAAAAATTGTTTGTCCCTTGTACAAAGTTCACTGCAGGTCTGGATGACTCTGAAAGCCTCTCCAGGACAGCTTTATTGGACCAGCATCCCAGGTGACTTTCATAGTGTGGTGCCACCACATTGACATGCATTTCCTTGACAACAGAAGTGGGGAATGAGATCATGGGCACAGGACTTGTCTCAGGCTCTGCTTTCTAAACAACCTGGGATAAGACAACTTGTCTTCTGCTTTAGTGGTTTTATAATCTTGTATTGGAGTAAGGGTGCTTCCTACGAGACGGTGCATGGGGGTAAATTTTTTTGTGATGATGTTTGAAAATATTTTTATTTAATGAAAATTTGACTTTGTATGGGATTCAAGGTTGGAAACAATTTTTCTTTAGAATTCTGAAGGCATTGCTCTATTAAGTTCTTTTAGCTGTTCAGAAATCTAAAACTCATTTCTGACTCTCTTATGTAACTTGATTTTTATGGTTACTTTTTATGGAAGCTTTTTGGATCATCTCTTTATCAATCTAAAATGTCTGACTCCACTGTCTTGGGCATCAATTCTCTTGAATTATTTTATTACTGATTTTTCATCATTGTGTTCTCTCTCTGGAAATCTTATCATTCAGTTATTGAAACTTCTAAACTTGTTCCCTAATTTGCTTAAGGTTTGTGTGTCTTTTTCCTTTGTTATATATGCTGGAAGATTTCTTCAACTTTATCTTTCAAATCATCTATTGAATTTTTCAGTTCTACTCTCAAATTTTACAATTTCTTCAAAACTACTTTTTTTCTTCTTAAATTTTTTGAAACATGTTCCTGTTCTTAATTAGCATTTGCAATATTTTGGTATTCTAGGAGTTTAGTGGCAATGAGGTAGGGAGTGGTGGGTGGGCCTGAGCATCCAGTGTGCATTTTTTCCCTTAACCCCTCTTTCTTGGTACAGAGTTAACCGCTTGATCATGGTCTGGTGTTTCTTACTCCAGAGAACCTCTGCATTTACCACTTTGCAGGGTGGGAAAGAGACAGACCCATTTGCTCAGCACGAGGGAGGGGATCTGAGCATCTGATGGCTCTTTTACCAGACTTTTGACCAATCCTTTTTACTTTTGCTGTTAGCTTCAGCTCTCCTTTCAGAGGAACTCATTTTGATGGTTCCATAGGTTTGGGGGAATTCTTTTGTGAAAATCTAGTTAGTTCTCAGCTTTTCCCACTGCTCTCTTAGGATTCAGTTCCTTAGGTCTGCTACCATCTACCGCTGGTCCATTTGCTTCCCAGCTTCCCAGGTGTTGTCGCCAGTGATCTCCTCTGCTATTGTTTCCATTTTGTAAGTTATGACTTCAGAAAGATCTCTTTACTGACATTTTAGTTAGATTTTGAGAGTGTGTAAAAAATAAATGATACGTTCAATTGTCCATCTTCGCACAGAAGTCTTCAGATGGTCTATTTTATGGATTACATTTGCATAACGCAATAACACCAGATATACAGCTGGCAAATTTACTTTTTGGAAGAAACAAATATTTTGAGAACTGTAGTCAATGTTCAACTCACTAGTGTAATAACATAAAAAGCCAAATATTTAGCCAGCCCCACAGAATTAAAATTGTATATTTTACAAAGCTGTGTAATGTAGCTGTGAATTTCATTAGACAGAGGATTTAAGATGGCAAGGTTTCTCAACCTTAGCACTATTGGCATTTGGGGTGGAATACTTCTTTGTTATGGGGGCTTTACTGTGCATTGTGGAATGTTTAACAGCATCCTGGCCTCCACCCACTAGCATGCCAGAAGCAGCCCCAAATTGAGACAACCAAAAATGTGTCCAGACATTGCCAAACGTCTCCTGGGGGGCAAAATTGCCCCTAATTGAGACCCACTGTGGTATGATATAATGCAGAATTGGAAAAACCTTTTCTGTGAAGGTCCAGGTAGTAGATATTTTCAGTTTTGTGGGTGATATGGTCTCTGCTGTGACTGCTCACCTGTGCTATTGTAGCATAAAAGCAGCCATAGACAATATATAAACAAATGTGCATGACTATGTTCCAATAAAACTTTATTTACAAAAACAGGCAGCAGACCAGATGTCGCCCACAAGTTGTAGTTTGCCAATCTCTGGCATTGTACAATGATCAGAGATTTTGAAGAGAGTTGAGTTTTTTAAGCCACTTACTAGCTTCCTGATTTCATGTAAACAGTAAAAATAATAATGCCTATTTCACAGGGTTGTAGTGGGGATCAGATGGGACCATATATGTGAAAATTTCTAACACATAGTACTTTTCACCTTTTCTGGATCTTGTCAAAAGATTCATAACTAAACGTGTTTATTCCTATCTGTAACCCTTTGTGTTGTAGTGAAATATGCCTTTTTTCTGTACTGGATGGTGAACTTCTCTGGAAGTGAGCAAATGGGTCATAGCCATCTTTGGTCTGCTCCACGCCTGGCACAGTGCTGTTGTTTATTAAATGGTTAAGGAACAAATAACTTGGTGCATTCTACGACACTCAATGAAATTTTATCACAATACACAAATTTATATTTGTATTGGTACTGCTTTTAAGAAGAAACACATTTTGATAAGATTTAAAACATTTTTTGCTTTTGACACAAACAGAAGTGTCTTTGCCTAACAATTTATAGATTAAATGATTTCATAAATGCTTGTAAGGAACATTTGTACTTGGCCACAGCCTCCAGAAGAGCTGGAATGAAGCATTTTCCTATTAAGTGTATGTTATTAGAAGCACAAAAACATAATGATATAATTTTTATAATATTAGAATCAATTTTCTTTTAGCATATTAAAACAAAATCACATACTGCTTATTGTTACTACATATTTCACAAAAATCGATCCTTCATTTAGGGTCTAACAATCTGTTGCAAGTATCTGCAGTACTTTTTTTCCCCTGATAAAATATATAAATAAAATAGACTCTAATTCATCAGAAGAATTGAGATTTTTGAGACAGGCTTAATATTCTGCTTACTACAGACGAACTGAATGAATCAAAAATAATAGAACTGGGTTGAGGGTTAGAAGACTTTTGAATTCTAGGACCATCAGTGGATTTCAATTTTTATATACTATTTATGTCCAATGAAGATAAGGAAAGTGAAAATTTAGAATATTGTCAAGCTTTGGAAGAAATGAGTGACTTTACCCTGAACCAACATTGGAGAACAGGTTTGGGGGGAGTGTGCTAATTTTAGGGAGTATTAAGGAAGCTGGGTTCTGTCTCAGGAACAAGGAAAAATGTTGGGTACTCCAAAGAAACTCTAATACCTATAAATTCCCCAAAATGGAAACAAGTTTTGATATTAATCGTTTGTATTCATTGCTTTCCTGAGGTCTTCAGAAAAGGAAGCGTAAGCCACAGTAGATATGAGACATGAATGACATCAGAAGCCAGACTCAAAGCAGAGCAACCACACACTGTGTAGAGAGGACTTAGACACATTGAAGGGGTGTGTAAGCCAGACAGCTGCTCAAAGCACCAGTCTTCTGGGCACACTAAAGTATTATTGGAAAAAGAATCAGAAATATGGTGCTGTATTTCCCCATGATAATCTATACAGAGAGAGTGGTGTGACCCACTAAAAATTTATCTCTTTCCTCCCTCCCTCCTTCCTTCTCTCCTCTCTCTCTCTCTTTCTTTCATTCTATTATCTCCCTCCTTCCTTCCTTCCTTCCTTCCTTCCTTCCTTCCTTCCTTCCTTCCTTCCTTCCTTCCTTCCTTCCTTCCTTCCTTCCTTCCTTCCTTCCTTCCTTCCTTCCTTCCTTCCCAGGATTCCCCTGACCATCTCTGGGGACTGGATTTGGCAATGTGACTCTTTAGTAGGAGTAGAAGTTATTTCCTATCCGGTTCCAAGTAAAATGTGTAGGCTTTTGTGACCCTAATGCCTGGGACCATTAAGCATTTCCTATGAGGTAGGCTCTATTATGGGGAAAAACAATGGAATGGATTCTTTTTCTTTGGAAATGGAGTAAGAAAAATGGCTTTGCCCATGAGGTAGACCATATAGGTGATGCACCCTCAAGGCAGCACCAGAGCCCTCACCTCCACCCATAGGCAAGGCTGCTGACTGATCACAGTTGATTGACTCTCTAGGAATTTCCCTCAAGGTTATAATTCTCTTTGGAGGCAGCCTGCATCCAAAGTCTGGTCAGTGCATGGGTACAAAGGTCTGCCTCTTTTGTCTCAGTAAAAGTAACTCTTTAGAGACAGAGGCCTGTGTTGCAACTGTATCACAGTTCAAATTCTTACTCTGCCCAATCACCTTTCCTCATTCTTCACGGGTATTGTTCCAAAGAGCACTTTTTAATAAACCTGCTTCATGCAAATCTCAGGGCTTCATGATCATTTTCCTGCTGAACTTGAACTATGGGAATTGATGATAGACGAGGTCCGAGGAAGGCTCAAAAATAGTGTTTAAAGCTTGAGCACCCACCAGCAGGAGCAATTGCATTTGCAAGGTTTAGGGGAAATAGTACGTATATAGCCTATGGTGTTGGATAGCTATGGCTGGGGACCACTGATGCACTGAAAGACAGAAAAAGGCTAAAAATGATTAATAACAATAGAAGGTGAAGAGTGAAAGCAAGAGGGCTTATGTATTAGTTTGCTATGGTTACCATGACAAAGTACCACAGACTGGGTGGCTCAAACCAACAGAAAATTATTTTCTCACATTTCTGGAGGCTGGAAGTCTGAGATAAAAAGGTTGGCAGGGTTGGCTCCTTCTGGGGTTGAGAGAAAGATCTGTGCCAAACCTCTCACCTTGACATGTAGGTGGATTTCTTCATGCTCATATGGTGTTCTCCTTCTATACATGTCTGTGTCCAAATTTCCTCTTCTTAAAAGGACACCAGCCATATTGGATTGGGACCTACCCTAATGATCTTATTTGACTTAATTATCTTTTTAAAGACTCGATCTCCAAATCAAGTAACATTTTGAGGTACTGGGGGTTAAGATTTTAATACATGAATGGTGGGAAGTGGGGGACACATTCAGTTCATAACAGTTTCCTTTACAACAGGTAAGATTCTTATCTTCTTCAATCAAGAGCATAAAAATCCTAAAGATTAGACTCAGAACTTAATTAGAAGAGTAGCAGAGCTCTGCAGAAGATTGGATTCTTACCATGACTAGTTTGAAGGAGCAGAGCCCTGTGACTTAGAATGAATACATCTAAGCTGATGTACTCAAAGACCCCTGGTTTCCCAAGAACATCCTGAGCCTGTAAGAGTGGATCACTCCTTCTAGGTAAAGCCTAGTTTTTCCCACTGGCTTGAACATACTGCAAAGGATTCTGCCCTACAGGATGACAAGTAATCCCTCATTCTACCTCTACCTCTCTTCTGGCTATCAGACAAATAACTACATAAGCCAACCTGCAACACGCTGAACTTGCCAAAGGAGGGAAGGGTCCATGCTCAAGGAACTGTAAGAAGTAGGCAACATACACTGGCAGGACCACAAGAGAATGCATAGCACTGGATTCTGAGGGATTTAGAGTAGAAGGCAGGGCAAAGCATAAATTTGGATTACAGGGCAGCTCCTGCCTGACAGACTGCAGGAGCATGTGGGACCTCAGGAGGCCAGGGGAACCCCTGCCCAACAGATAGCAGGAGCACACAGGACATCAGGAGCAGAGGGCAGCACCCACTGCTAGAGACACTGCTGCCATGTGGTGGTCCACCAAAACCATTGCCACAGCCACTGCCACCTGAAAGGCAGCTTCCAGCAATAGCAGCAGCTGCAGCCACCATGCAGGTGTCCAGCTGACCACTTGACTGTATTGACACAAGGAAAGTCACCAATGGAGCCTGGGGAAAGAGGTGAGTGAGCAAAGACCCGTGAGCCAGTGGCCCAACCAACAGGGGTAATTATGCAGTCTTACACAGTAGCATACCTGAGGGTGGGAGGTACATGCACAGCCCACACAACTGCCTTGATCTGGGGAGAGACAGATGTGAAACTACCCAAGAGTGCAGAAATCCAGGATACCAAAACAGAGTAAGGAAGAAATTTCCCAATCACCACCAACCCATTCCCCAAAAGGGGGAAGCAAGGAGCCAGGAGGAACCTAAGAATATAGGAAGGAGGAAAAACAAAAACAAAAACAAAAAAACCCAACCCTGTCCAAAGTCACCCTTTCAAACCTAGGAGCTCCAGTATACCCCAGTGCACTCTCCAGGGTCACAGGACACTAGTCGGGTGCCAACAAGCCCACCCAGAGTCACACAACCCAGCAAAGAGTGACAGGGCACACAGGCACTTCTCCCAAGAACTTGAGAACTTGCTCATGTCTTCAACAAACTAACACAGTGTCACTAACCTCAGCAAAGAGTCGTTAAGTACCTTGATGTCTAAGCCACAGAGGCACTCACATGCAAGTCCAAAACTGAATATGGCTGAAGTACCCACACAGAGACTATACTACTGCATCTATCTGGAACCAGTACTACTCAGTGGTCAATATAAAACACATCTACAGGAGGATCTCTCTCTCCCCAAAGCCCACTTCAAAGTAACAGAAACAACTGCTCTACCAGATGATGAGACATCAATATAGAAGATACTATAAGTATGAAAAAACAAGAAAATATGACACCACCAAAGGAATACAATACTTCTCAAGTATCAGAGTCCATAGAGGAAACTCAATGAGAACGAGAACTCAGATGACACAACGAAATGAGAAAAACTATCCAGAATATGAAGGAAGAAATTTATAAAGAGATTAATACCCAATACCCTAAAAAAGAATGTTGCTGAACTCATAGAACTGAAGGATTCATTCAATGAATTAAAAAACACAACAAAGAGCATAAGCAGGTTAGAGGAAGCAGAAGAAAGAATTTCTGATCTTGAAGATGGTCTTTTCAAAATAACATGAACAGACAAAAAACATTTTTTTAAATGAAGAAAATTTAAGAGAGCTAGCAGACAACCTTAAGTGTGTGAACATCCAAATAATGTGTGTTCCAGAAGAGGAGGAGAAAGGAAAAGGCATTGAAGCCTATTCAATGAAATAATAGCAGAAAACATTCTAGATATAGGGAGAGACAGGGACCTTTAGATCCAGAAGGCTCAAATATCCCCAAACATATTCAATCCAAAAAAGTCCTCTCCAAGACACATTTTAGCCAACTGCCAAAGCTCAAGGACAGAGAGAGAATCTGAAAAACAGCAAAAGAAAAGTCATCACTAAGGGAGTACCCATCAGACTAACAGCAGAGTTCTCAACAGAAACTGTAAAGGCCAGCAGAGAATGGGATGATATATTCAAAAACCTAAAGAAAAAACTGCCAGCTGAGAATACTACACTTGGAAAGGCTATCCTTTAGAAATGAGGGAGAAATAGTGTGTTTCCCAAACAAAAACTACAGAGTTCACCACCATACAACCAGCCCCACAAGAACACCTCAAGGGACTTCTGAATCTGAAAACTGAAGAAAATAATCACTACAATGAATACACAAGAAAGAACAAAACCCACTGGTAGAACAAAAATGCAAATGAGAAAAGAGAAAGAAACTATATCTAACCACCTCAAAAAACCAACAAACACCAAAGACAAACAATAAAAGGGGAAGAAGGAACAAAAGGTATTTAAAACATCCAAAGGAAAACCAATGAAAAACCAGGAGTAAGATAATACCTTTCAATAACAATGCTAAATGTAAATGAATTAAATTCCCCACTCAAAAGACAGACCAATTGGATTAAAAAGCTAGGCTCAACTGTTTATGAGAGACTCTTCTCACCCATAAAGACACACAGACTAAAGAGAAGGGATAGAAAAAGATATATCACACACATGGAACCCAAAACAAGCAGGAGTAGCTCTTCTTATACTGGATAAAATAGGCTTTAAACCAAACCATAAAAGAGATAAAGAAGGGCATGATATAATGATAAAGAGATTTATCCAGCAAGAAGACATAACAGTCATAAATATATATTCATCCAACTCTGGAACACACTGATATATAAATCAAACACTATTAGACTTAAAGAAAGGGAGAGACACTGATACAATAATAATTGATGACTTTAACACCCCTCACAACATTGGACAGATCATCTAGTCAACAAATCAACAGAGAAAAACAGGATTTAAACTACACTTTAGACCAATTGGACCTGACAGTTATCTACAGAACATTTCATCCAACAACTGCAGAATATACATTCTTCTCATCAGCATATGGAACATTCTCCAGAATAGACCCCAAGTTAGATCCCAAATCAAGTCTCAACAAATTTAAAAAACTGAAATTATTTTAAGTATCTTTTCAGACTATAACAGATTAAAACTAGAAATCAATAACAAGTGAAACTCTGTTATCTATATAAATACATGAAAATTAAACAACATGATCCAGAATGACCAATGGGTCCAAGAAGAAATTAAATGGGAAATCAAAAAATTTCTTGAAACTAATGAAAATAATGACACATCATACCAAAACCTGTGGGATACTGCAAAAGCAGTAGTAAGAGGTAAGGTTATTGCAATAAATGATTACATCAAAAGAATAGAAAGATTTCAAATATACAACCAAACACTACAACTCAAATATCTAGAAGAATAAGAACAATCCAATCCTAAACCTAGTAAGTGGGAAGAAATAATTAAGATCAGAGCAGAACTAAATGAAATAGATCCCAAAATGAAACAAAAGATCACTGAAACAAAAAATTGCTTTTTTGAGAAGATAAACAAAACAGACAAACCGTTAGCTAAGATAACTTTAAAAAAGACAAATAACAAATATAAAAAACATCAGAAAATGAAAATCAGGAAAGAAAAAGGAGGCATTACAACTGATGATACAGAAATATAAAGAATCATTGGAAACTATGATAAACAACTAAATGCCCACAAATTTGAAAACCTGGAAGAATGGATAAATTTCTGGACATACACAAACTATCAAGACTGAACCAAGAAGAAATAGAAAACCTGAACAGATCAATAACAAGCAATGATATTAAAGTAGTAATCGGCAGTCTCCCAACAAAGAAAAGCCAAGGACCAGATGGCTTTACTGCTGAATTCTACCAAACTTTTAAAGAGGAAGTAATAACAATTCTCTTCAAATTATTCCCCAAAATTGAAACAGAGGCCATTCTCCTTAACACATTTTATGAGGCCAGTATCATCCTGATACCAAAATCAGGCAATGGTACAACAATAAAAGAAAACTATGGTCCAATGTCTGTGATGAACACAGACACAAAAATCCTCAATAAAATATTAGTGAACAGAATACAGCAACACATAAAAAAAAAAATTATTCATCATGACCAAGTGGGATTCATCACAGGGATGCAAGGATGGTTTAACATATAAGTCAATAAATGTGATACACCACATCAACAATACCAAGGACAAAAATCACAGGAAAGACATTTGATAAAATTCAACTTCCTTTTATGATAAAGACTCTCAGCAAATTTGGTCTGGAAGGAAAGTGTCTAAACACAATTAAAGCCATATATGACAAACCCACCACTAGTATCATCCCACATGGGGAAAAGCTCTCAGCTTTTCCCTTAAGAATAGGAACAAGATAAAGATGCCCACTCTCACCACTCCTATTTAACATTGGGTTGGAAGTACTATCCAGAACAATCAGGCAAGAGAATGAAGTAAAGATCATCCAGATTGGAAAAGATGAAGTCAAATTATCCCTGTTTGCAGAGGACATGATCCTGTATAGAAAAACCTAAAGACTCTACCAAAAATCTCTTAGAGCTGATAAAAAATTTCACTAAAGTTGCAGGATACAAAATCAACATGCATTTTAATGCTCCAATAATGAACTAGTGGAAAAAGAAATCAAGAAAGCAAGCCCATTCACAATAATCACCACAATAATAAAATGCATAGGAATTAATTTAACCAAATAAGTGAAAGATATCTACAAGGAGAACCACAAAAACACTGCTGAAAGAAATTAAAGAGGACACAAAAAATTCAAAAGACATTTTACGCTCTTGGATTGGAAAAATTAACATTGTGAAAATGTTCATACTTCTCAAAGGAATTTGCAGATTCAATGCAATCTCCATCAAAATACCAATGATGTTCTTCATAGAAAGAGAGAAAACAATCATAACATTAATATGAAACATGAAAAAATCCCAAGTAGCCAAAGCAATCCTAGCCAGAACATAAAATAAAATAAAGCTGGAGGTATAACACTACCTGACTTCAAACTATACTACAAAGCTATAGTAACCAAAACAGTATGGTACTGGCATAAAAACAGACACTTGTACCAATGGAATGGAATAGAGAATCCTGATATCAACCCACATGTTTACAGCCAACCAATCTTTGACAAATGCACAAGAACATGCACTGGGGAAAAGACTGCCTCTTCAATAAATGGTGCTGGGAAAACTGGGTATCCATGAATCGAAGAAGGAAACTAGACCCATACCACTCACCATATAGCAAAATCAATGCAAAATGGATTAAATACTTAAATATAAGACCTGAAGCTATAAAACTTCTGAAAGAATGCAGAGAGGAAACACTTCAGGAAGTAGGACTAGACAAAGACACTATGAATAAAATCCCAAAAGCACAGACAAAAAAAGATATATATATAAACAAATGTGATTATATCAAACTAAAAAGCTTCTGCACAGCAAAAGAAATAATTAACAGAGTGAAAAGACAACCTTTAGAATGGGAGAAAATACTTGCCAACTATAAATCCAACAAAGGATAAACATCCAGAATATACAAGGAGCTCAAATAACTAAACAGTAAAAAACCAAGCAACCCAATTAAAAAATGGGTAAAGGGGCCAGCCCCGTGGCTCACTCAGATGAGGCCCCAGGTTTGGGTCCTATATAGGGGTGGCCATTAAGCTCACTGGCTGAGTGTGGTGCAGACCACACTGTGCCGAGGGTCGCGATCCCCTTACCAGTCAATGAAAAAAAAAAAAAATGGGCAAAGAAGCTGAATAGGAATTTCTCAAAGGAAGACATGCAAATGGCCAACAGACACATGAAAAAATGCCCAACACCACTCCACATCAGGGAAATGCAAATTGAAACCACATTGAGATATCATCTCACCCCAGTTAGACTGGCCATTATCAAAAAGACAGAGGATAACAAATGCTGGGCAGGATGTGGATAAAGAGAAATCCTCCTACACTGTTGGTGGGACTGTACATTAGTGCAGGCACTGTGGAAACAGTATGGAGGGTCCTCAAACAACCACAGATAGAGCTTCCATATGATCCAGCAATTCCATTGCTAGGTATATACCCAAAGTAAGGGAAATCATCGTGTCAAAGGGATAACTGCATTCTCATGTTTATTGCAGCTCTATTTACAATAGCCAAGAGTTAGAACTAAAGTAAATATCCATGGATGGATGACTGGATAAGGAAAATGTGGTGTGTGTATACACACACACACACACACACACACAATGGAATACTACTCCACCATAAAAAAGAATAAAATTCAGCCATTCACAGCAACATGGATGAACTTGGAGAAACCTATGTTAAGTGAAATAAGCCAGGCACAGAAAGGGAAATATTACATGTTCTCACTCATCAACAGGGGCTATAAAAATAAACAAATAGAAAAAGAAAGAGACAACAATCCCAATAATTCATTGAACTTTCAAAAGGAGAGAACAGAACTGAGGCCACCAGAGGTGTGAAAGGGGGAGGGGGAGGAGGAGTTAGTGAGAACTTGGTAAAGGTATTGCACACAGGTATTGATAGTCAATGCTGTACCCCATAGATATGTGCAATCAATTATGTTTCAATAAATACAACTTAAACATAAATAAATAAATAAATACAAATTTTGGGTTACAGTTATTGATACGGTAGCAGAATTTTAACCTCGGGCAAAAACACAGAGAGGGTATGAGCCTTCTGCTCAGAAGAGCATTTATAGGACTGGATCCTCACAGCTCTGAATCAAGGGGAAAAGAATTTAAATTTAGAGGTGGGAGAGGTTATTGCTAAGAGAACACTCACTCTCTTGTGATACAGCGTTTAACATTGGCAAGGTCCCAGGAGATGTTAATGTAATGCTTGGCTGGCCTGTGAAAGTGTGAAAAAAGAGTTGGCCTACGCTAAGTGAAGTAGAAATGTCAGAACTGTTGTGTAGTGAACTTCAAAGTGTCAAGGAATTGGGCTCACTATAATGGATGTACTTACTACATGTGGCCAGAAAACCCACTGATGGTTCAAGGGAGGGCCTGAGACACTTCTTTTACCCAAACAATAATCAATGTACTATTGAGAGGGGCACCAGCATTCTTAAGGAGTACAAAGGGGGCTGTTCTCTGTAGGTTAGCACTGATGGAAGGAGATGATGTTATAGAATTAGGTTCCTGGAAAACAATGTGGATAATAGGATTCTGTAATAATAGATGCCAGCCGATGGTGCTTGCTATGGTCTCAAGGTTTATCCCTTCCAAAGATGATGTGGGAGCTTGATTCTCAATGCGGCAGTGTTGAGAGGTGGGGCCTTGAAGAGATGATTGGATTGTGAGGACTCTGCCCTCACGAATGAATTAATCCATTTGTGGATGAATGGGTTAATTTAATGGGTTATCAGGGAGTAGGCTGGGGGCTGCATAAGGAAAGCAAGTTAGCATGTCAGTTTGCTCTCACCCAGCCCTCGTTATGTGATACCTTGCATCTCCAGGGGACTCTACCGAGAAGAAGGCCCTCACCAGATGTGCTCCTTGACCTTGTACTTCCAAGCCTTCCAAACTGTAAGAAATACTTTTTTTTCTTAAAAATGATCAGTTTCATGTATTCTGTTATAAGCCACAGAAAATGGAATAATACAGAGCTTAACTGGCTGAAACAAAGTGGGTGCATTTATTATAATGAAAAGCAAGTCCAAGTGGAACCAGGTCATCTGACCTAAAAAGAACTACAGAGATGGTGAATAAAACCTGGTGTCCCCCGGAGCAGGAAAAATGATCAGACAGCAAGGATCTTTCTCAATCTATACAAGAAAAGAAGCTTGGATGATCAGTAGATAGAAGGCAATTGCTCCAATAAAAGTCACCATCTTTTGATCAGTTTTCCAACCCAAAGCCCATTAAAAAGAGGATGATGTCAGGTCCCCACAAGGAAGAACCCAGTTACTCCATGGCAAGTACGTTTAATAATGATTACTCCAAGAGTTCCTCAAAGGCACCTACAACCATTCACTGTAACCTCATACAGTGAAGATCAAGGAATATCAAAGTGTTTTAAGGACTTTTGGACTTAGGATCTGAGTTGACAGAATTGGGTTGGCCCAGGTGTTCCAGCTCACAGGTCTTCTGGGTCCACGACCAGGGGGTCATCTACCTTCGGTATAATTGAAATGGAATTGGTAGTTTGAAGATCCTCCACATTGGTTCCTAATTATGTGCTCTGGCTGATTGACCAAGTAATGTAGAAAGCTCCAGCTTTGAATGGAGCACAGAGAAATCAGGACAGGGCTCGGTGGCAGGTCCAGGCTGTGATCAAAGTATATGACCCAGCATATCCTATGGTAGTAGCAGTGTACACAGTGGGAAGGGCACTTGTGCTGCTGGACTGGTTGGTCAAGAGCTGGAAGGCGAATGATTGGGGATATGGAGTCTGGGGAAGAAGCATAATTCCATGAGGAAACCAACTAGCCACTTGGTGGGAATTTGATTAGACTGAACTACTTCTACCCTATTTCGATAGGAATAGACTGTTATTTTGGACCTGGGTTTGTCTTTTCTGCCCAGAGGGCTTCAGCCAGCACCACTAGGGGCTTAGACAGTTTCATCTATAATATTGTATCAGACCAAGGGACCAGATCTATAGTAAAGAAGATGCGGCAGTAGATACAAGGCCATAGAATACACTGGTCCTATTATAAACCATAAAAACTGATGGCCTGATGGAGTGATGAAATAAATGATCCTTTGAAGGCCAAGATGAGGTACCAGATCACAGATGACACCTTTCAGGGAAGAGGAGCCCGTTTCGAGGCGCAGTATACACTCTCAATCAATGACTATTGTATGGTGCTGGGCCCCAAAGACAAGAAATTTTTATTCCAGAATCTGAGGGGTGGAAGTAGGGGTGGCCCTGATATTATCACACCTAATGATCTCTTGGGAAGTTTGTTGCTTTCATAGCTCTGGGCTCTGTAGCTTTTGACATTCCTGAGTTGTACAGAGGAAGCACTTCCACTAGTGGACACAATGACGATCTCATTCAACTTTACACCTTGGCTGCCAGCAAATCACTTTGAGATCCTTGTGCCAAAAGGCCAGCAGGCAAGGAACAGCATCACCAACCTGGCAGGGATAATTGACCCTGATCATGTAAAAAGGTGAGACTGCTGTTACACAATGAGGGCAGGGAGGAACTTGTTTGGCACCAGGTTATTCATTGGGACAAGTCTTGGCACAGCCTTGCCCATTTTAATGGTACTTGTCCAAATGCTCTGGTGTGAGAAGAGCATATTAATCAGGAGCTTAGACTCTTCAAGGATGAGAGTCTTGGTTACCCCACCAGTAAGTTACCAAGACCAAAAGAGGTACTGACCAAGGAAGAGAGGAATCCAGAATGTGTAGTAAAGGAGGGAGAAGAGCAGTGCCATTTACAGTTTAAAAACCAGCTGCAGTGATGGAGGCTGTAATTTTTCCCATTAACCTTCCTCTTATAAGTTTCTCTAGAAACATAGACCAACCAAAATCTGGGGGCTGTCATTTTCAGATGGGTTGAGCTCACTGTGAGAGGCAAGTGGAGTATGAAACAATCAGGTGTAGTTGATGCTGTGTTATGCCATCCAGATTCCCCTTCTGGATTGAGGACTCATTCTCTGGCTGGCAGTAATGTCAGCTACTGGTGGCCCACAGCTGAGTCCCTTTTCCGGAATTTTCTACCACTTGGGGGAGTTGCTTTGTCCAAGATCATACACCCTCCATGGGCAGCACACATCCATGGGCTGGTTGATTTGGGGCACAAAGTCCAGGACCTTGCCTTAGGTGGAATAATTCTGAAGGGCTGTTCCAGTTCCAGAGCTGCTCAGAGGATTGGCTGAGGTCTCTCTTGCAACTGGATCACAGATCAACTTTCCCTCTGCCTGGTCCTGCTTCCCTCACCCCTTGCTAGTGTGATTCCTGAGCGCATTCCTCAATAAACCTCCTACATACACATCTCAGAGTCTGTTTCCCAGGGAACCTAGCCTATGACAGCTAGTAAAAGGAACTTTTACACGTATTTGGAAGAAGCCTTTGGAAGTATACCCATGGTAGTTACCTCTACCGAGTGAGTGTGAGTGACTAATGCTATCTAGTTATGGATGAAGGAAAATCTGTGCAATGAAATGCAATTCCAAATAAAGTTAAAATGGTACATTATTCTCAAGACAATCTCTTCATTTGATCATAAAGAAAGAAAAATATAACTATCAAGAGTGGTAAAACAATTTTACTGCTCAAAAATAAAAGTTGAATAGCCATTAAAGAATAATGGATTAAAAGAGCACAAAAACTTGAGTCTACCTGAATTACGCATATGTCCTGCTTTGGCCTTGGGACTAGTTTATAAACCCAAGAGTGAATAACAGAGGAGGGAGACTAAAGAGGCTCTCATGGTAGATGTGTGGTCCCAAGGTATCCAGAGCTCAGTCAGCACCTGTCCCTTTTCCCCAAGCACCTGGATTTCCCCGTGGGTAACTGCTCCTCTGCCCCTGGATGCTCATTCTAGGAGGGAAAAGGATTTCCAGTCCATGCCTCCCAGTGCTACTCTCAGCATTAGGTGCCAGATCATTCTTCCATCTACTTGCTAGCAGGTGGATGTGTACACACCTAACCTGGAGTGACCCAACTGCCTTCTGGGGCTCTGAAGCTGGAGTATGTAACATGAGGAAACAAGGACAGTAGGAACTCAGATCACCATCTACAAAGATGGCAAAGAGCACCATGGACCAGTGGTGACTCTCCTCACATGAGGCTGCTTAGCCTACCTTATATCCTGCCCACTTTCCATGCCCAATGCTTCAGCTCCCATCATTTCCATGAGGTTACAATAGAGTTCTAATAAATGCTTTTTAAAAAAAAATTTAAGATGGCCAGAGTTGATTTTAGTTGGTTTTAATTATCTTGACTTATTCATTTTCCTACCCACCTGCCATTCCCTAAAAGGGTGAGTTACCGTCAAAGAAGACACAAGCATACTCATGATCTTAACCCCCTGTTGGAACTAGAGTCCCAAAATTTGTAGGAGAGGAGAAAACACAGTCCTTAGATATTTGGTTAATGGTGTGATCAGGAAAGAGACCAGGATATACATATCAGAAGGTGATAGTTACCTACACTTACCTATGTGAACTTCGAGATTTCAAAGACTTAAAAAAATAGATAGTAAAATTGAATCTGAGATCTAGAAAAACCTGAATATGCAGACTCATTTGAGAATAATAAGGAACTAGGACATCTCAGAAGATAGGGCCCAATTTCGATGGAGCCTTGAGCATCTCTGGACATTGAATACATCCCTGATGACAGCTTGTTTACTTATCATCTGTCTCTTTCTCATAAAAAAGTGCAAAAATGCTTTTGATTTCTGTTTTTGTAATTGTTTGCAAGCTGGCTCAATGATAGTTTACTGTATTTTATTTTCTGCTTGGAGATGCTCCAGCTTTTAAAAATACATTTTCTACATTTTTCTTTATTTGTTATCTAATACTAGGAAATAATGCACGTTCCTAAGCCAGCATTTTCATCACAGTAGAGACCACTGGAAGAGCCTATTTTCTAAAGAAGCAGGCGAGGGTGGGGAGTAGGCAGAATGTGCCAAGAAACAGGTCCCAGGGTACATTTCACCCACACAAATGGCAGTGAAAGAAGAGCTCTCTACTTCAGAAGCAGCTAGCACAGTTCTGTCTTGATCCACTCTACCTCCTTGCTTCAAAGTTCCACAACTGAGAAAATAGGGTTTATAGTCTTATTTTAGCACAGACCATGGATCATGTAAAGTCAGATTATTTTTAAATTCAATGACAACATATGGCCCCAAAGACCTTAGAGACCAATATTGTCAAAGGACTCCCTTCCTTCTGTGTTTTTTCTATTTAGTATTTATCCTAAAGAAGGCAGGGGAAAATGTAGAAAACTACCATTTAGATAATTCTCCCGCAGACACCACTTTGTGTGAACCTTAGTGTTCCGGGGAGGATATCAGGAGTGATAATGAACTCCCAGGATCTCTACCAGGATTATTTTAACAGATGGATATAAAATGGGTATTTCTGCCTACTTGAAGTTAGCTTATACCATGGGAGAATCAGGATCATTCCATGTCTATCATGATTCAGTTTTGACATTACATGCTGTAATTAGTCTATGTATCTGATTTTTTTTCTACTCCTTGCTAAAAAGTGTAGTTATATACACCTATAGATGGAATCACAGTCCCTGCAGCTTTCCACAGGGGAATAGGAATGCCTCACATATAGAGTTCCCAAAGCCCCATCCCTCTTAGATTTGAGAAAGAAGACTGGATCTCCAGTAAGATCACTTCTAGAACCAGTGCAGAATAGTACTGGGGACTACAACCACAGGGACTGTACTGGCGAGAGAGTGAGAAAGACAAAGGGAGGACGAATAAATAGGTTTTCCTCTTATTCTTCATGAATTATATTAGCCCAGCCAAGCAGGATAATCTAGGTGGTTGATCAGAGTATTTCCTTACAAATGACACATGACTAATCTCAGTTTGTAAGTGAGGCAGAAGTGGACTTTCTAGGGTGGTGCTGTTAGGCTGTTAGGGTGGGGTACGATTCCACGTCTTCCTTTTCCCAGGTAGTTTCTCAGGTTGCTACTCAAGGTTCTCGGGCACTGCAGAGAACCCTGACTACTAAGTAAAACTGTTTTAAAAATTCTGCTCTAACTAAAGAAGCAGCCATGTGTTTGTAGTCCTAGTAGTTTCATTCTGTGAAAGTTTAGGCAGAGGGAGCCTCCAGGGAAGTGTGACTAGAGAAGATCTAGTGATTTCCTGCCTCATGGGACCCTGCTGGGCACCCTTCCTCCCCATGACCTTTGCTATTTCCATACTGGAATCACTTCTTTGGGTTAAGGCACTATTACTGTTGTGGATACCTGTTAGAAAAATAAAAACAAAAGCAAAAAAAAATCTTTATGTCAAAGGATCACCATATTCCAGTTGAATCCGTCATTAAATTCTGAGTGGAGAATTTTCTATGATCCTACAGAGCTGGGATAAACCAGTGGCAACAGCAAAGCTGATTGTAGGTGAGAGGCTCATTTTAGATTGTGTCTCTGGAAGGTCAAACATTGAGCGGAGAGATGGTGACATAAGGGGAGTCAAGAGGAAACAGCCTAAACAGGAGGTATTGTCCAAAGCAGCAGATTCTGCATCTATGATGGGTCATACTGCGTAACAAATGGCAAAGGAACAATTGGGCATTTCTTCTGGTGAGAAGCTGTAGGACCACTGCCATAAGAGAGAAAGCTGGAGGTACAGAGACTAGGCTCTGACTGTGTCATGGTGTTTCAGAGGACTAGCTAGCTGTCATTTGCAAGTGCCAAATGGCATTAAAGGACATTAGTAAACAGATTTGCCACTGATGCCTGAATAGTATGGCATCGTGTGTATAATGTGGGCACACATGAATGAAAAGAAACTCTCTTAGAAAAGCAAGTTGGGTGGCATGCCAGAGATTTAATCGGAAATTTCAAGCCACGAATTTATTAGATTTGGGACAGGGGCATTTCTTTTGAATTCTGTTTTAGTATTCTATCTTTATTCCTTAAAAACAGTTATCAAATTTGTTTCCTTGTGTCTGCCTTTATTTATTACAAATGTTCCCAAATGCCAAGACCATGGAAAATGGCAACAAACTATCAATTCCTCATGTTAACAAGCACCACATTTAGTCCAAAAGATCATGAAGAATAGGAGAAAAAGAATCACTGCACAGATGATTTAAATCATATAGTTTATAAAGATATAGAGAAACAGGCTTTGGTTAGGGTGCAAGCTGCTTAGATTTGAATTTAATTTAAAGATAGACAGTTTTCTATGGGGTAGGCATTTTGTCTTTCTGAAGCCAGAATAGATTCTATCCAGATGCTTCATGTTTCTGCCCTGAGAGCAGCCATTACATGGGAACCGAGCTGGAGGAGGTGAACAAAGCAACCTTATAAATTCTAAAATCGGGTGATTGCATCGTTCAAGTCCTAAACATACTGAGTCAAATCCAGCTTTTATTTTTATTGGGCACTTGCAACTAATTCCCACCAATGAAAGACAATTTAGTCTCATTTTTTTTTTCCTCTCTGGCAAATAAGTAGTATTCTGGAAGGATGACATGGAAATCCCTCTTCTTTCCAGCAGCCACACAAATCCACTGCTGCAAGGGGAAGGTAGAACAGGGCATTTTGGGAATTCATTAAGTGGCTGAATTCATTAAATTCTGGAAGGAGATATTTTAGACCATTTTTGTTAATGCAATAATTTGCAACTGTATAATTATCAGGGTTTTCTTTAGTCTGGGACAAAATCTGATATTTATACTTAAATGAAAATTATCTACCACTTATACTGACAAAAATATGAGCTTCTTAGTTGTGGTTGTTGGTAAGATGTGGGGTTACAGACTCCCCACTCTGCTTTTTCTTAATTAGGTTTTACAGTCTGAGGGGTGGACAGAGAAGAGCAATGTGACCCAGAGTGGAGATGGTGCCCATGTAAGGCATGTGACTTAAGTAGAAGCTTAAGCTTGAGGCTGGAGCAAAGAAGCTGCGAGTGAGCCCAGGGGGCAGATCCATATATTTTGGGGTTTAGAACTTATACAATCTGGGAAGCCATCTTTAAGGAAAAGAATACGAATGTTATGAATTCTACATTGAGTATAAGGTGTTGGAATGGGCCCTCACAGTTGAAGTGTCCTGAAGATTAAGCTTTATTAAAGGTAAGGAAAGATGACTCTTGCAAGTTGCACAGACAATGCACAGAAGAGCTGCCATTTGTCCTGGCGGGGTTGCCTCTCAGGGGGAGGTGTAAGGTTTTCTCTACAACTGGAGGGGGTGGAAGTGGAAG
This sequence comes from Cynocephalus volans, assembly GCF_027409185.1. Taxonomy (NCBI): domain Eukaryota; kingdom Metazoa; phylum Chordata; class Mammalia; order Dermoptera; family Cynocephalidae; genus Cynocephalus; species Cynocephalus volans. The sequence goes on from NC_084460.1 coordinate 283,979,699, forward strand.
ATGGCTGTCCTATGACAACTGAAGGTTGTTCCTAAGAATTATAAGGTATTGTTCCAGCCTCAGCCTCCACTGATAAAGCATCTCCTATACATGTGGAAACTGAGGTACCAAGAGGTCAAGTGACTTGATCACCATCTCAGGGTCAGCGAAAGAATGTGGAGTTCAACTTGGATCTGTCTGGCCCTGAAGTCTATGCTCTGCTCACCTGACCCTTGCTGAAGAGTTCTGAGGGGGCTGCAGCCTGTCTCACTGGTAAGCTGTCCAACTAACACCCCACCTCTTGGGACAATGACCCAGACACAATTGCAACATAGAGGACTGTGCCCTCCTTTCTGGTTTGACAGCTGGTCTCTGGAATAAAAGCATTTTCTCTGCTTTAGGCTTAGGGAAGTCCTGACTTGGAAAGATGTTAACAAGAAAGAATTTTGTATCCCTTGGGGTAGTAAACAACCACAAAGTGGGTAGGGTAACTTTCTCACAGGTCTATATTTTACAGTATGCCTCATTCTGATACTGTCTATGAAGAGTCCATTTCATGGATTTCCAAACAGATGATATTCCCTGAGTAATAATTATTAGTTCTGGGCCACACTGGACATGGGTATTAGGTGGGAACAAAGAGAAGTATTGATAGAGAAGAAAAACAAAAGATTCTGACCCAGAATAGGGCTTTTTTATAAAGAAATCTTCCTTTTCCACAACTACTTTGACTTTTCTTTTCTGCTATCCTTCCATCCTCTTCCTCTCTCTCTCTCTCTCTCTCACACACACACACAAACACACACACACACACACACACACACACACACACACACACGCCTCTTCCTTACAGGAAATAATAAAAAGTTAACTAGGATCTAATAGCATTTGGATGCTTAAGTTTCTTAAGAGCCTGCTCAAATCCTTGGACAGGAGTGGAGTCTTCTATCTCACAGATTAATCTCTATAAATTTTGTATTTAGGAATGTGGTCTCTTCTTATTGAGACCAGCATGTATGTTATACTCTGGATGTATGGTGACTAAATGCATATATCTTTTTCAAAACCATTAAGAACCACCATGGTTACTTCCCCCCAAGGTGGGACATCTCTAAAGGCAATTAAATGGGGGCTTTTGAGGTAAAGCGTTATGCAAAGGGAGCCACTCTGGCTCCTTCAAAGCTTCGCAGCCTGGTAATCAAACCAAACTTGCTCCATTCCTGTGACTGTGCTTAGAAGCTTGGAAACAATAACTGTGCTGGGGCAGGTTTGGAATACATTGAAATAGGCCTGTCAAATGTCAGTTTATACAGGAGGCGATGGAGTATGCGCTGACATCGCGTAATCAAAAGGAAAAAATTACACTGTGTGTCTTGCCTGGGAAAAACAGGCTACAACTTACCGAGCTGTATTTCATGCTCCCTGAACAGAGCTGTGATTCCTTCTTTTATTTACTCACAGAGCACCGATTTAACTACACGGTGGTGGTTTACAAATAATCAAAGTGTGGGGCTGTTTTGTATGTTTTTAAATACATCAGTTCTGGTGGATCAGATAAAATCCAACCCATCTCAGCAGGTACTAACTTGTTTAAGAAAACCAGCTGTCAACAGGAAAGAAACTCACAGGCCTCACCAAGTTAATCATTCTTTTGGCAGGTCCTGAGAAATTTACTGCTTGATTTTTTAGTAAAACGCTGGGCAAATGTAGAAAGTACGCCACCTTCCATCAATTGGGACTCAATTATGAAGCTGATTGGGGTGGTTTTTTTTGTTTTTTTTTTTAATTACCCAAACAGATCAAGATGCCTGGAATGGCAGAAACCTTAAGGTCTTCATTAAAGGATCACACAGTGTAGAGATAAGGAGGGACAGGGTTTGAGGGTCATGAAGGGCTGGGGAAAGCCTGGATTTTCTTCTCTGCTTGGACTGCAGGCTGATCCCCTCCTGATCTGCCTCCCTGAAGACCCTCATCTTCTGGTGGCTGCACTGAGTTTTTACCTGGGTGTTACCTGGCAGGGTCACAGGCAAAACTATTTTAGAAATTTACTCCCTGCCTCTGCCTTGCAGTTAAACTTCCAGCCTCTCCTAGAAAAACCTTTTCTGAATCACTATTAATTTCAGGTGTGCAATGAAAGTGCTAAATGCATACTCTATGGGATGATGCTGATATGGTTTCTAAACATATTCTTCAGTTGCCTTGGAATTCACAAGGTCTTTATCTATAAGCACACAATATTATCAGCTTGGTGTTAGATTACCTAATATGGAGAATTTTCCGGAAGGGATTTTGAAGTAGACCCACTTAGCTAGCACAAAGGGGCATTCATTTTGTACTATGAATGTATTTTATAAACATGAATTAATTGTGAAATATAACATACCAACAGAAAATAGATAAGACAATGCCACAGATATTTTCTTAGGTAACTCAGCAAGCTTTGTGGCAGAAAAATTAAATAGAATCATAATAAGTATACCAACCAAGGGCTATTTTGCATTTTGTTTTTGTCAGTGGAGAGGAGGTTGGTGGGAAGGAGTGGGCGTTGGGTGGTGAGACATGAGTTTGACATTGATGGTTTGCTCTGTGAGTGGAAATCAGGCCCTTCTCAAGCATGATATTTCCCAATTTTTGTGACACTTAGTAAATCAGGATGGCAGGCTTTTCATCTAGGAAGAGAATTGGACTCAAGTCACAGCCAAACGAGCAGACAGAGTACGTTCTCTCTGCACAATTGTCATGGATAAAGGCGATTTATGTAGTTTTATTAGGTCAAACAGAAGTTACAGGAAACAGTGAGAAACAAGGCAGATGTATTATGGTTCAAAAAGTTTGCATTAAAGAAAGTTAAATAGTAATGTTTAATGGGAAGCAGTAATAGTATGGCATTTAAGAGCAAATACTCTGGGTTTGGGTTGTTTGATTTAGAATCTAAATTCTACCACTTTCCAGCTACATGACATTGGATGAATAGTTTATTATCTAAGCCTTACCTGCCTTGGCTGTCAAGTGGGGATGGTAATACACATATCACAAAGGGACTGTTACACATAGGCCATCCATGTAAAATCTTAGTGCAGTGGCTGGTACATAGTAAGAACTCAATAAATTTAAATTGCAGCGACTACTACCACTGTTACTACTGCAGGACTTCTAAGAGCCCTGAGCGTTAAAATATGCTAATGAGTACTTTGAGTTTGTAGAGGAGACCATATTTCAGCCTTTCCAGACTTCGTTAACCACTAACCATTTTTCCATAGAACATTTGGTTGGATTCATGTTTTTTGGCACACTGTTTGGGCGATATTGTAACAGACATATCCCTAAGAGATCCTGGATCATATTCTTTAACATTTGATAGAGAAATCCCTCTCACTTCTCTCTACGTACTCAAACTCTGATCGTTCTATTCAGCTCAACTTCAGCCCCTTCTCCAAGAGCTAACCCCGGCCTCCCCAGCCAGTACTTGGCTTCTTTCTCTCAATTCAGTTGGCCCATGTCTCCTGCATTATACTGTCACTTGGACTTATTGTCTTGGTGTCTTCACTGTTTTGATGAATTTCTTGTCACATTGAAGTTCTCTGATTCTATTTTACCTAGTAAGTCTTCAGCTTAACAACCCTTCATTAACTCTTATTAGATCCCCTGTACTTCCCTAGGGACTTAACAGAGTGTAGGTTCAGTAAACCTTGGAAGCCCTCAATGGGATCCCGATTTCCCACTCAGGTAAGTCTGAAGCTTACTCATCACCCTCCCCACTTAAAGAGTTCACGTTGTTAGTATTTAGTCCAGTTGTAGTAAGTTACTCCCGCTTCTCATGTCTTTCCTAACCCACAGGACAGTATCTAGCATACAGCAGCCTGGATTTGATGAGGAGACTGTATTTTCTTTTTCATTACATTATTTTTTTCTGAAGTCAATATTTTACTCTGTTTCTTGGTAATATATTTTTCTTTCTCTTTAAATAATTTTATTCTTTTCTTTATATTACATAGTGAGGCTTTGGTTTAATAACATTTTATTGACATTTATTTAATCTAATGTACCTAAAAATTGTGCCTGTTGGTGGAAAGCTGTACAAAAATAGATGTAATATAGTTTGTTGAAGAGATTCGGAGTGCAGGATCTAGAGTTAAGGTAATCTGGTTTCAACTCCATCATAACCTTGGGTAAGTTTGTTAAACTCTCAGTACTGAAGTTTTCCCACGTATAAAATGGATCACCTGTTCGGGCTGCTGTTAATATTAAATAAGACAATGAAAGTATATCTTTTAGCGAAGTGCTTTGCACCCAATAAAGCTCATAGACATTGTCCATAATTAAGACACATGTTCTGCTTTCCTGAATCTCACCATCTGGAGCAGAAGTAGAGAGGGCTTTTTGAAGGAGGAAGGATTTGAGCAGGAAGTTGCAAGATGCTTAAGGGGCAGTTTAGAAAGACTGGTTCCACTGGGGACACAGTGGGAGGTGACATTGGCACAATAGATTGGAGTCAAGTAGTGAAGTGTTTTGAATCCCAAATTATGGGATTTTTTAGGCAAGGAAGTCACTAAACATTTTTAAATAAAATAGTAATGTGTTCAGTTTTGTGTTTCAGAAAGCTAACTTTGGGAATAGTAAAGAGAAAGAATGACAGCACAGAGACAATTGAAGCAGAGAGGCCAATTACGAACTTAAGTTCTACCCTTCATTTTATTTTTGTTGTTTCTATTTCCCCTGGTTCAGTTACTTTTTACATAACAGAAGTTTTTGATGCAACTTTGATTGATAATCATTGATGAGACTCTCCTTGGGCTTTTTAATCTTCCTCTATCAGACTGGGCCTCTTTGATTCACCTGACCCCCAGGAATGTATTCTGAAACAAAATAGGTCATACATTTTATGTTTTATTTATAAGCCTTGACTCCGATAGCTAATGACCACCACCATAATACTGCTATAGAGAGTCATTCTCTCTCTCCTATTGCTTCTGGTTTGTGCAATGTGTTCTTGGTTTAGAGCTCACTTCCAAAGGCAGGTGATATATTTATACTGAAAAGGAAAAAAAAAAATAAGTGAGATTCAGATAACTATTAGCTTCTTGATTACGTTAGGTACATTAGATTGGGGAAGCAGAGCTGGTGTTCTGTTCTAGTATTTTCTGAAACAATAACCCTATTTATGCCAGTTGCATGATGCAAACTTTCAATCTAGTTAGATGCACAACACTTTCTACTGATGACTTTTCAGCTGCTTGTCAGCACCTTCCTATTAAACTCTTTGTCTGCTTATAATAGAGCACAAATACCTCTGGGTACCTCACTTCTGAAAAACAAACTAAACCATCAGATAAGACCTTGGGGATTTGTGCTTTATCTAATGCTACACAATCTTTTTAAAATTGATTCACTTTTCTGCCAACCCAATACGTCCATGAAATAGCCTAGCTGCTGCTATAAGAACAATTATTACTCTGCCTTAGGTGATTCGTATATGGTCTCAAGGCACTGCAAACATCCATTTATTCTGAGATAGATTGGAGATAAAGTGGACATGAGTTGGCACTTCAGGCAGATACTATGGTCAGACATGCCACATTGTGACAGCTGGAAAACTGCCCCATGGCTTGATGGGAGAACACAATTCCGATTCTCTCACAGACCAGTATGCATGGGAATGTGCTCAATTTTGTCCATAGACAAGCACCATAAAGGTCCAAAAACCTTCAACTCTGAGTTGTCCAAATTTTCAAACTGACATACCTGAAGTCTATAAACAAACATGGGAGTCCCCACGGAAATTCCAAATCACTTGTTCTGTGTCTTTCCTTATAATCTGATGCCAAGTTGCAATTACATGTAATTCAAGACATGCATAATTGCAACTCATTCAGAAGAGATTATTTTTGAGAGGTTCAAAATGAGAAAATGTGCATATTCCTTTATATGTTTCACTGAAACAAAGTTGATTTAAATAAATCCACATCCATGCACTCTGCAGTGATTGACTTATCCAACACAAAATTTACTGTTGACTCTTGTAGAAATATGCATACTACTATATTCTCAAACTAATATTAATCTCATTAGTGATGTCATTAACTGCAGTAGCCATTTTATAATTTGTGTATGAAATTCCAGTCAATGTTTGGTCTTATAAGGCAAAACAAGTTTATAGATCTAAACCAGATATATTTGTATTGTCTAGTTACAGATAGTTCCCAATGATACATGAGGTCATCTCAAGTAAATGTGAGAGACACCTGAGGGGCGTTGTAATACATTTTCTAGCAGGAAAAAAGTGTTTACATTTGAAGCCATGAGAACAGGGACATCTTTTAAGGAAAACAGACACAGGAAATTTCAATCCTATCATAAAAATGAATTGCAACAAAATTATATTTCATTTCTTTCCAGAGTCACTGAAGGATAGCTACATGAGATAACTGGATTAACCTCTTAAAATATTGACAAAGGTAGATATTGTTGAGTCAAAGTGTTTATTCTGTTTATTAGTCAAATTGGTCACTTCAGAGAAATAAAAAGTAGTGTTAAATGTTTGAATTAAATTTCAACTTAGAATTATCCAATGCATAGGCACGTGTTTTCATACACAAACCACAAAAGTGGAGAATCGTGTTTTGTGTCTGGGGATTCAGATATAAAAGATAAGAACAAGATTACATCAGGTTCAGTTTTTGACTTTGATTTCAGTGAGTCACAAAAATCTCCATTTGTCACAAAATGGAGAAACACAAGTAAATTTATCACAGGTCAATGATTTCAGAGCAGCAAATACTCATTCTTCCCAAAGCACTCAACTCCTAGATTATTTGGAGCCTTGACATTGCCACTGAGAATCTACTTGGGTCCTGGAGAGAGGGGGCGAGCCTCCCACCCCACTTGATTCACATTTAAGTCTTCTTGAAAAATTCAGAGGTTTTCTGTGGTGCTCGGGAATTCCCTGTCTATTCCAAGTCTGAGACTTCCATTGCCCAAGGAACTTCTGGTGATTGGATAAGCGCCATGGGAACCTACAGCCAAATGCTTTGGGGAAGTACCCCTGAAAAGGCTCAGTGTTTGATTTACATCAATCTGCCCTCTACTTTTAGCATTCAAAGCTGACCAAATTAGAATGTTATTATTAGCAATAAGACTGTTCTTTTTTTTTTAAGTTACATCTGGGATTTTAGCTTCTGCCAAGGATTAAATACCAAATTGGAATTAACCTCTCCCTTGCTCATTGTCTTAGTCAGTTCTGGTGGCTATAGCAAATTATCATAGACTGGGTGGCTTAATCAACAAACATTTATTGCTTAAAGTTCTGGAGGTTGGAAGTCTGAGATCAGAGTGCTAGCATGATCATGTTCTTAGTTAGGACTCTCCTCCTGGTTCACAGATGGGGGTCTTCTCATTGTATCCCTGCATGGTGGAGAGAGAAACATTTCCTGTCTCTTACTTCCTTACAAGAGGGCATATATCTCATCATGAGGGCTCCACTTTCATGATCTAATCACCCATCAAAGGAAAACCTCCTAATATCACCACGTTGGAGATTAAGATTTCAACATATGCATTTTGGAGGGACGCAAACCTTCAGTCCACAACACCCATAAATCAAGAGCACTTTGTTTCTAGAATTTTAAACTACTAATGACAATCTGCCTTTATTATTTTAGAAACATAGATATGATCATATAATTCTTTTTCAAACCTTCAGTATTTCTTGGCTTGTTATTTAATACACTTCCTAATCTGGTCTAGTCCTGCACCTTTACTATCCCCTTTCACTTCTCCCAGCACGCTCCATTTCCTAACTGTATCAGGCTATTTGCTGTTTCCAACCTTGACATCATTTTAAACTGTTCCCTCTGCCCTCCGCCATTGTCCATCTCATAACCGATGCTTATTTTTCAGGGTCTGATGTTGGAGACATAGGTTCTTGGATTTCCCAAGGGAAGAATCACATCAGGAACCCACAATAACTCCAAACTCATGGCAGAGTCACACTCACACTCAAAGTTTATTGCAAAGTGAAAGTATATGCAGGAGGATGCATGGGCATTTCCTTGTGAGTGAATTCTTAGGGAAGGGTTATATGTTGTTCTGAGATGGGGGTGTTTCTCTATCTTAACTAAAGGGAGGAATATTTAAGAAAAAGGGGGAGAAAAAAGGGTTTGGGTGCCTTTTTACTTGAGCAAGCTCTTTTCTGAGAATCAAAGAAAAAGGGGGGTTTTGTACTTTGTGGTTTTATTTCCTGCTCAGAAAACCCACAAGGCTCTGAAGAAGGGCCAGTTGATTGGTAGGGTGGTTAAGGTGTTGCTAGCAGGTGTCAGCTTGAGCAGCCTGAATATCCAGGAACAGCCTCCCTGGGGCAAGTGCCTGTTCTGTCCTGCCTCAGATCTATCACAAATGTTGGCCACTCCCATACATGCTTTCTTAACTCCCTCAGACAGAATTAATAAAACACCTCAGTTTTGTCTCCTTAGTGCTTTCTATTTTTTCTATTGTCATATTTACCATATTATGACTAGTGAGATAGCAGAATTTATTGCTTCCTGTGCTTAAGCTTGTATTTTTTGAGGAGGAAGGAGGCAGTGCTGGACTAGAAGTGGTAACAAGAATCAGAGAGAGCACCCTGACACACGAATGTGAAAATTTAAAACTTCCTCTCCATGAGTAGACTTCAAAGGAAATACCCAGAGGACAATTGGGTTTTAACTAAGACAAGAAGTGAGTAGAACATTTTGAGAAAGGGTGAAGGATGTAGAGGAGTTTGTAATTGACCAAGTAGAAGTTTTAGGGACAAAGGAAAGTTTTGAGAGGGAGGGAAATAGAGAGAGAGTGGGTCAGACTAATTGTATAAAGTGGGTTGAAGATGGAGCCTAGGGAACTTGGATTTTTAATGGTATACAGAGGATAGTTGTGTGAGGCACAATACATTGGTCTTGAAGGCCTCTGCTGTGTGGCTGGACAACTGGACCAACTGCCATGGTCTCAAACGCTTCTCTCTGTGGTATGGTGGCTTTCAGGACTGGAACTCCCTGAGACGTCTTGGGCTGTTGATGACTCATGTGGAGTAGACCTTCATTCTGGCTCTGTGGAGTGCACAAAGGTAGCAGATAGACCGACCTCGCTAGACTTCTATTTCCTTGCATAAAATATAACATTAGATTCAATAATCCCAGAGGTTGAATCTAGCTATTATTCTATGAAAAGTTTTTATTTAGCTTCTTAGCCAGTTTAGGAAATTCATGTATCTTGAGTTATTTTACTAGACTGAGGAAGGTTACTTACTAAAGACTAAAAGAAGAATATATTATCTTACATTTTCATGCAAGAAGGATGTATTAAGCACCTACTCAGTGTCCCACAGTGAGGGATTATAAAAGACATGGAGAAATTCTGTGCTAAGACCTTTGAGCTGTTGAGAGAAGAGACATATACTCAGGAATAAATGGCATCTGTTGAAGTCATGTGCCTTCATGCAAACTTTTAAATTAGATTACCTCCCACCTCCCCCACACACCCTCTACCACTCTCTGCTTAGATCAATTCTTTTAACATTCAACATTTTTTATCAAACTCCTAATATCTTATAGTTAATGTCCTTATGTCTCCAATGTTTCAATATTCCAGAGCTAGGCTCAGTTTTCAAGTATCTTGGCCTCAAGATAGAAGTTTCAGCAGTGCCAGAGATGAAGCTGGTAAAATACATGTATATCTCCCTATTCTCCTTTACTTTGGCTAGTTTATTTCCCCTGAGAAACTTCAAGGGTAAGAAGTGAGATTTTTATTAGTCTCTGTTCACAGGAAACGGAAGATATCCGTTTAGCTTCGAGCCGACTGATTCTAAGAATTGTTGCTTTGGTGACCAGGCACCTTCTTACTACTCATAAATCATAGCAGAGAACCCCTACCCTGGGGTCAGAAGACTTTTGTTTTTAAGTTTGGCTCTGATACTAATTCTTTGCGTGACCTATGAAAAGTCCCTTCTTGTCACTGGGCCTTCCTCCTTGGGAAAATGAGAGATTTGGATTAGAAAGTCTAAATTCCCTTCCGACTTGAACATCTGTGATTCTAGAAGTCCACCTTTGAAGTGCTGTGTGGGAAGCTGGCTGAGGATTAGGCATTTGAATGACTTAGGGCATTTGAATGACTGAGGACTACTAGCATATTGGATCATTCCATCCAAATTGAAAATTGCATTTTTTAAAATTATAACTTATCGATATACAATGTAGTTAATTTTGGTGTCCCTTTAATCGCATTTTTAAAGTATAAGATTTTGTTCAGGTATTTTTCAGAATTAGTTTCGCTTCTATGCCAAGACATGTGTCTAGAAATGAAGAGAGGTGAGATGGTGGCAAGGTACAGAATTTGACGATACTAATAATTTGTGCGGAAGGCTGTTTTATTGAAGGCACATCCTTCAGTCTTTGGAAACCTGAGGAGGAAAGTCTTACATGTGCTTCAGAAGTGGCTACAGATGAAGGCACCACAGCTGGCTACGAGGAGGTGTGTGTCAGCATTTATTATCCTGGAGTGTTGCCTCCTGAGAGCACCCTCCGTCACCTTTGTGTGCCATATCCCACGGGCCATCAAGTGGGAAAACACCGCTGGGGAGTGAGCTTGTCTATTTTGGGGCACAAAGAAGGAATCTCTCCCACAACCTAACAATTTCTAATGAATGCTTATCTTTATTTATTAATTGTGCACTTCAGCTGTGTGTCTGAACCATTTCTCTGTGAATTTAGGGAAGTTATTTAACTGTCCAGAACCTTTTTTTTTTTTAATCAATTGTGTTTCACTGCCTTTTGTGCTGTGGTGAGATTTTTTGCGAGGTAGTGTTTGTGAGAACATATTTTACACTCATGTTGGTTATTATATCCAGTCAGACAAATAGTAGCCAATAAAGTTATTTTTCTTTCCCAGCCCCCACAGAGAATAATTTTCTATACATCAGATTTTTTTGTCATCACTGTCTTGTGATGTATAATCTGCTCCATATATTTCTAGTAAATTTGCCATTTTGGTAGCTTTGGACCAGATTGGCTAAATTTTCCATAAATCTGTTCTGAGCAGGACTCTGTTATTGTTGGAACTTCAGATCATTAATTGATGTTTGCAGCTGCCAAGGCTTTACCACAATTTTTTTTTTTTTTCGTGGTAAATTTTTTTGTGGCTTTACCACAATTGAAGAAATAACCATGGAAGTCAGACTTACACCTGAATTCCTTTACATTTGTTCATTTAAATTTGATCCTTGAGGCTTTTGTTTTACTCATTATGCTGCCTAATTTGCCTAAAATAAATCAGGAATTAGTCAGCACTCATATCCTAGGGTAATTGGAGTTTTTGGTGTCAGCAATAGCATTAACATCTATTCCTTCCTGAGTGCCTGCAATTGTTTTGTGTGTGTGCAAGAAATCTGAATTGAGAGTTTCTTTCGCCTGCAATATTTAAAGGTGTTTTTAGTTTATCTATAAATGGCTATAAAATGCTATCTAACAGACAAAAGGCTGTTTGTTTTCATATGTCAGTCTTACCTGAAGAAAACAGGATAAAAAATGGATTGGATGAATAAATTTCAATTTATTACCACAGAAAAATGTGTAGTATCTTTCCAAACTAATATGTGATTTTGATGCGACAATCTTAGGTGATAAGTAAACATCTGGATATAACCCTTAGATAAATTAATATCTGTTCTGACCTAGACATTTTGATTGATTCTTCTAAGAGCAAGAAAAGGAACACAGATAAGATCGAGAACGGATTTGATTTGATTGAAATGGTACCTTGCCTACTTCGTGTCTGTGCAGTATTTTGTTATGGGTAACTGCTGGCAACAAAGAGGTAGAGATTCAGGCGGGTAAAACTTTCATTTACTCATTGGAGTTATTCAAGGTTTTGATGCTTAGGGATTCCTCCTCTTCTTTAAGTTACTGACCAGAGGGAGATGTACACAAAGAACTGAAAGGCAAGGGAAACCCATTCACTTTCTGCGTGACTTACACTATGGAACTTGGGTCTGCACCAGTGGCTTTTCTGCCTCACCCAATCAATCACATAGGAGATGACAGAAGAGAACAGAGGTTAGGAGGCTGGCCCTGTGCCTTTGGGCTTGCCATAGTGGACAGGAAGCAGAGGGACTGTGTGGAGCAGTGGCCCCCAGCACCAGTGAGGTGGCTCAGACGTAGGCAGGCCAAGATAATAAGACCAGCTCTTTCTCTCTTTGAGAGGAACAGGCAAAAAGTGGAGAGCCAGAGACTGGGCAAGGTTCAGGCCAGTGCCCACTGTGGGGACAGCAGAATTTACCCCAGCCACGGCCCAGGACAGTGTGCTCTGGAACATACAGAAATGCTTAGGAAATTGGCCTGCCTTAAAGAAGCTGATAGACCTGTGAAAGCAAACACCACGTGTTGACCTTTTGCACAGAATGAAGGCAAAAAAAATTCCTGTAGTTTCCAAAAAATATCATCCAAGAAATATGTCTTTATAGATCAATCTTCTTAAGAGGGATTGGTGGATATTCCAAGTGGACAAGGTTGGCATTTGCAGAAAAATAGAAATATGTTTTCCTGAGGTCTGCTCTTCTTCATTGGCTCTGTTTTGCCGTTACAAGAATGGCAATTTCTGTGACAAAATCAATAGATTTGTTTTTATAATGAGATGCAATATTTGAAATGAGGAGTGACCAAGAGGCCAAAATATTTAACCTTTTTTTTTTTTTCCTCATAGGCCATAAAGACGACCTGCAGCAGCCAAACCAAGACCCTGTCCTTGCCCAGGTGTTACCTCCAGGTATTTGGTCCCACAGGTTGATGCAGAGAATTGCTGCCCCTGCTTGTTAGAAGTGAAATGGCTACCTTTCATGGAGGTCTTAAAGGATCCCAAACTTAGATGACACAATATAGAATACTGTAATAATATTTTAAAACAAGCGATTGCGGTGGTTCTGTAAGGAGAATATCCACAAGATTGGCTGAATCCTTTAGTTTTCATCCAAATATCTGAGTATCCTCTTGATACTGGGTGCAATGTAATTAAATGACAGTTGCCTGTTTTCTAGAGTTTTACTGGAATTTCAAGGCAACACAATGTTTTTGCCAATTGGAGGAGTGTTTTAAAATCAGACAAAATAGGGAGAGGCTCTTCATGGCGTAGGGATCTAAACTCTTTTCTTGTCGTATGCTGCCTGCCTCAGCTTTCCAGTCAGCATAGGGAATGCTGAATCCCTAGACCTCTGTGACCCAACACTGAGCTGCAGCCTCACCCACCCACAGTGAGCAAGGCATATTGAAGGGATTTAAAAGGCTCCACAGAAACCTACTGAGGCAGAATTGTGTTCAAAGATTGGTTTGAGACTTTGTGACATCAAAGTAACAGACTTCCCAAAGAAAGAAGCAGCCAGGACATGAGGCAAAAACATAGGCCCTGGAAAGCAGGCAGGACCAGAAAAGATGAGCTAGCGATCATCTCCACTACAACCAGTGAGGGGGAACTGGAGATTTATATCAAAATCCACTGTATACCCTTTCTGTAATTATGTAAAACTTCATTTATTTCTTACAGATGTGGATTTTGCCATTATGAACAAAAACTTTTGATGCCTTTACAAAGACCAAATAAAAGTAGTAAAAAGCAATACTGATTTAGGAGGTGCTCAGTTTCCCTGGGCCCGGGTTTCAGGACAGGCCTCTGCATTTCCAGCCACTCCCTGAGGTCTCAGGCCCCTCCTTTGGGCTCTCCCCTGGAGGAAAGTTACTGTTGCCAGTTAGACCTATTTTCAGCACCAACAGGGGAAAATGAGACCATGCAGGATGGCTTAGGCAAATCCAGTGTCTGGGCATGCTCAATAGAGAGCACAGAATATTCTTGAATATGCCTGGTGCATGAGATAGGGTCTGAGCAATGAACATGCCCCAGGAAGGGACCGGCTGAGCATGTGAAGACTAAATTGTTACATAACTGGGAACCACTCCCTTAATTGAATATTCATTAGATAAACTATAAAAGCTGAATCCCAGCCAAAGGTGAGGTTGTTGCTCACTTTGCTGTAGGCAACCCGCACTTTGCTGGCTGAGCTGTGTATCAAACTTCCTTTCAGCAAGTGGCTGCTCATTCTCTTGAGCCAGCTTGCACTTTGTACTAAACTTTAAGTATGTTTTTCTTGCTTTTGCATTAGATTTGATGTCTGTACTGAACTTACTTTTGTGTTAAACTTGGTGTGGGCCCTGCTCAATCTCTGGAGCTATGCCGCACTCTCTCTGTGGAACCTGCATTTCTTATCAGTTATATTAACCTTGTTCTCACTTCCTACTGTGACTCTGCTCTTGAATTCTTTCCTGTGGTGGAATCAAGAACCTGGTAAGAGGACTAGGTGGGTTGAGACCAACTATCGAGCCCCCCAGATCCTCCCTCTGAAATCAATACCTCTCCCAAGATCCCATCCTTCAGAGACAACTGATTTATGCCTAGAGTTGGCAAAACCAAGTAAACAGCCCCCTTAGAGAATTCTGTCCTAATGAGGTTTCCAGAAATGTGGCTAGAAGAGGTCACCAAACTATGGCCAATGGGCCAAACCTGTCTTAAACAGAGTTTTGTTGGAACATAGCTGTACTCATTTATGCATTGTTGGTGACTGCTTTTGTGCTGCAATGGCAGGGGTGAGTAGTGGTAACAGCAATCTTAAGTCTCATAAAGATGAAAATATTTCTCTCTGGCCTTTTACAGAAAAAGCTTGCTAAATCCTAGGATAAACTAACTAAAATATCACTTGGCATGAAGCAGCAGCCAGGTACCTATCACTAGAACCATGGACATTCATCCATTCATTCATTCTATTATTTACAAACATTCATTGAGCATCTACTAAGTGCCAGGCCCTGGGATGCTTAAGTGAACAAAAATTTCTGTTGTCATGGAGCTTCCTCTTTAGTGGGGATAGTCAGGCCATAAACAATAATAATAATCATAAGTAAATTACTTATATTGCACTGTAAAAAGTAATAAGTGCTGTAGCAAAACAAACAAACAAACAAACAAAAAACAAACAGAGCAGGGATACATAGATGGGAAGTCCTTGCAATGGGTTGCAATTTGTGCGAGTCAAAGGAAGCCTCTGTGAAGAGGTGACATCTAAAAGAAGATGTGAAGGGTGAAGGAGTGAAATCCTTGGATCTGGAAGAGCATTTCAGGCCAGGGACCAGTCAGTGGGAAGGCCCTGAGTAACCTGTACAGGGTCCCACCTTAGCTGTCAGCTCAGGACCACAGGTTAGTTTTCCAGCTACATGAAATTAATCTTGGAAGTTTTTTTCCTTGCAAATTTCAGCAACTCCTGCAGATTTCCCAAATATTCAGTTTAACTCCTACATATTTTTATCCACTAAATCTAGGGTGGGGGCTGGAATTTGTACTTCGTCGTTTCCCAGGTGCCTGTGTTTGGGAACCACTGATCGAAATCAAAATAAGAATGCCCTCCAAATATGCTGAGATTCATTCAGCATCTGCTTAAACTCTTCCAGTAATGAGAAACTATTAACTCTTTTAGAGAGTTCACTCCATAAAATATTTATAACATTTAATTAATTTATTCATTTATTCAACAAAAAGTGTATAGCCTTCCTACTGTGAGTCAGGTACAAGATGCAAGAGCACATGTTCTATGCCTTCATTGCTTTTTGTGTTTGTTTCTGACTGCAAAATGTACTTATTTCTATTTTAGACAGATTGGAATAAAACAGTAACACACACATAAGAAAAAATTGCTCTTTATTTGCAGGTAACAGTGTTAATATATTGTTGTATTTTACTTAATTTTTTCCCTCTGCATCTTTCTACATTTAAAAAGTTGGGATCTCTATTTCAAGTAATAATACATACTACAAAACCGCAAGTACTTCTGTTTCTACAAAATATTTTTCAGCTATGTTCTTTTTGAATAACAGCATAGTATTCCATTTTATATGCATAGTATAAGTGTGCAGGTGAGTGCATATGTATTGAGAGCTATTTAAATTGTTTCAAAATGTTCACTACTACAAAAAATGCTGCAATTAATTTTCTTATAAAATTTCTCTTGCATTTCTAATTATTCAGGTAAATGTCTATAAGTGGAATTACAGGATGAAAGGATATAGATTTCTAAGTCTTTTAAAATACATTGCCAAATTGCTTCTCCAGAAAGAATGATCCAATTTTCATCCCCCATTTCAATTGTATGAAAATACTCCTGTCTTTTTACCTTCGACAATCCTGGTATTTCATTCTTCTGACTAAAAAGCTGTAATTACTTGAAAGTTCTTTCTTGAACTGAACTGAAATTAACTTATCCAAATTTTCAACATATTGATCAGACTTTTGTCTCCTGGAGTTTTGTGAAGTAAATTTAATCCCTCTTCTTTAAAATGAAATTTCAAATATTTGAAAATAATTATCCTGCCTCTATTGTGCTCTGTCTCCAGTTATAATATTTTTATTTGCTCCAGTAATTACTCCTATAACCTAGTTTTAGACTCTTCACAATTCTGGTAGTTAATTAAAGTCTTTCTCTTAACCTATGGTGGCAAGGACTGCTATAGACTGAATGTTTGTGTTTTCCTCTTCTCTCAAATTCGTGTGTTAAAACCTAATCCCCAACATAATGGTATTAGGAAGTGGGGCCTTTTGGAGGTGATGAGGTCCTGAGGGTGGAGCCCTCATGAATGGGATTAGTGCCCTTATGGAAGAGACCCCAGAGAGCTCTCTCTCCCCTTCTGCCATGTGAGGACACTGCAAGAAGATAACTGTTTAAGAACCAGGAAGCAGCCCTCCCCAGACACTGAATCTGCAGGTGACTTGATCTCAGATTTCTCAGCCACCAGGACTGTGAGAAATAAATTTCCATTGTTTATAAACCACCTGGTCTGTGGTAGTTATAGTAGTCTGAACAGATAAGACAAGGACTAAACCGAGCACCGTCACTACAAGAACACTACCTTCTTTGTTTTGAATAGGATACTTCTACCAGCGTGAGCTAAGCAGGCATTAGCTTTTCTTGGGAACCATGCTGCACCATTGGCTCATAAAGAAGTTGATATCAACCACAATTCCCAAGCATTTTAAAAACAATCTCATGGTGATTTTGGGTATGACGTCCACTTCAATGATGCAGTTGTTTTCTGAGGCCCAAGTGCAAGACTTCAATAGGAAGCAATGCAATCTTCAGTTCTAGCTTGTCGAGTTCTTTTTGAAAACTGACTTCATTACCATAGGTGTATCTTATACAAACTCAATAAGGATATCTCCTGACTTGTAGTAATTAAGAGTAATACTGAATGACATCTCTCGCAGAGTCCAACCATACCCTAGTAGTCTATTATTGATCAGTTAGTCAACAGACTTTAAGTACAATGCTTAGTCCAGCTGTGCTACTAGCAGCATCGTGTGTGTGAGTGTGTGTGTGTGTGTGAGTGTGTGTGTGTGTGTGTGTGTGTGTGCGCTTCTGTTGCCAAAGATACAGAAGGAAACTTTGTAAAACAAACCACAAGCAAAATATTTTAAATGTGCAGAAATCAAAATATATTCTTTGTATGGAATTTTCCTGACCTCTCTGCCTATGACTTCTTTCTTTTTCTAAACTGTTAAGTTAGTTGGGCATGACTGGTTGATCATCCATGTTAGTTCCTTGGTTTCAGCTTTATTTCAGAATCTGGCCAAGGTCACCATCAAGCTCAGCTGTATATAGTTTCTGGTTTAAACTTTATTCCTTTATTTTGAAACATATCTCACCTGCTGGAATACCTTGCTTTTATAGTAAAATAAGTATGCTTTTTAACTGGCCTGGTGTATATGACTTGGGTCTGAAGACTTCTGTTCATTTCAAGCAAAGAGATCTAATGTACCGTATTCTAGCATCTTTAACTCCAGTACCCTGATACCTTGTGCTTGTTATGTACATTTTCCAATTTGGAAGTCACGGATAGATATAGAAGACAGAGAAGATGATCTCAAATAGAAATCGAGGACTTGTGCTTTTGTATTATTTTTTAATACTATATTATTTATCTCAAATTTTAGATTTAAGCTGTACTTATTCTCAATATTATGGACATGATTTCAGTGATCCAATATATTGTTCTTAACTTTTACTACATCTGTATTTTAACCCAGATTTTATCTTCATACATGAGATTAAATGTCCTTATCATAGCTGATCTATATATTTCAAATAATTGAGATCACTGCAAAAATAGTTTTGTTCTGACGGCATGTAATGTGAACAGATCAGTAGTAGCATGGGCTTGTTTCCTCACATTTATGTTGCTTTTAAGTTTTCAAAGCATTTTGTACTTTTTTAGTCTTAAAAACTAGACCCAGTTATAAGATTCGATTGGATCATAAGTCTATGTTACTTCATGACCCATGCAATGTGAGGTGATGACAACTTCCTTTTCAAGAAATGTGTGTGTCTATGTGTATATGTACATGCATATGTGTGTATATATTTATATGTGTATGTCTATATATCTATATTATCTATATCTATATAATATCTATATCATCTATATCTATATCTATATCTATATATCCACACTCTTTATTCTTTATTTGCAAGTTTCTACAGTTTCTACACAGCATAAAATAAATATAGAAGAAAAACCAATTGGCTTCTAAGTAATATAGAAGTGTAAATTCAACCATTTCAATGTGTGGGTCATCTTAAAATAAAACAAGAATGTAATATTTTATTATAATCTTTCCCCAGGGTGACCAACCATCCTCATTTGCCTGGGACTGGGCAAGATGCAGAACTTTTAGTGCCCAAACTGGGAAAGCTCTGGGCAGATGGGGATGAGTTGGTTATTTTATGTTTTCCTAATTCTTACCAGCTGACAGCCCCCATCCCCTTTCCTTTTATAAAATCTGGAATGATTGACTACTTTCCGATTCTAGTACGACCAACTTTTTTTAGGCCAATTTCTTTTCTTCTGGCTTTCAGATATTGTTTCTGCTTAGTCTACAGACTACTCTTTCCTTCTTAAAACTACCCTTCCTTCTGTCTCTCTTGCTCTTTTTTTCTCTCTCTCTTGCCCATCCCTATTTTTTTGCTTTCTTCTACCCATGAGAGAGCAGCTAAGTCCACAGGGTTTCCCCTCAATGTTCCGTTTTAGTGTTTAGTTTATGACCATGAAATGGTCATTAGTACCTCCAGATAATTTGCCTCTCTATTTTCATTGAGAAATTCATCTTATCTCTTTATCAATGGCCCATAGTTTTGTGATTTGGATCCCAAATTGAAAAAGATAAGTTTTATGACATACTTTTAAAGACCTGACGTAACCAGCACACCAGAGCTTCTTGGAAGTAGCAACATGATCTCGATATTTTTATCTCCATCTGCAAACATAGTCACCCTTCCTGGGGTTGACAGAACCAAGATTCACACAGGGTCTGTTCATGTAAGTGTTGACTCCACCCGTTTTTACTTATCATTGTATATAATGATCAAGGTTTGAAAATTGGGGGCTGTGTGCCAAAAGTAGTTCACAAGATGATCATATCACATACTGTTTACAACATGGAAGAAACCTTTGAAATGATCAGGTATAACTGTCTATCATTTTTCACTTGAAGAATCCAGTTAGTGGCATTACTCAGGATCTACCATCTCATTCTCCATACTATAAAGGCAAACTGGAGTAGGGAGACAAAGTAATAAAGAAGAGAGCTGTTCAGGATCTACCTCCTCACAGCCATATCTGAAGGAAACAGGCTTGAAACAACTTTGGAAAGTATCTCCTTCCACTTTGTTCCTGTCTGGCCACCTTGCAGCCTCAGGAACTTATCAATAACCAACATGAGGGTCACTGGCTTTCATATTTTTATTCTTGCTCATTATTTCCCAGAGTTGGTCCCTAATTCATAACTTACTCCTCCTATCTTCATTCTCTTGAGGATAAAATTTTAATTTTAACTCTTGGAACTCTCCCTTCATCTAGATTTAGTGGCTGCTTAGTTAGAGCATTTATCTAGCCGACTAATGAAAAGCATAGATGGCTGATGTGGGAATCACCTCCCTGAGACAGGCAGGAGTCCCTCCCACATGCTTTTACCTTTGTCCTTGGCTTCCAACCTTGATGACCATGCAATGTATTATTTCTTTTTAGCACAAAGCCTCTATGTGAGTGATAATCACCAGTATTGTTGAATACAATAAGCTCTTAGAGCTCAACCTTGTATTATTTTTACTTAAAAAAAATAAAAAGTTAACTTTTTATTTTAGAATAAATATAAAATTACAAGAGAAATGGCAAAGATAGCACAAAGAGCTTCCAAATGCTTCTACCCCATTTCCCCTAATGTGAACATCTTACATAATCATGGTTCATTTGTCAAAACTAAGATATGAACATAAGTACATTACTATTGACTAAATGGCAGACCTTATGTGAATTTCACTGTTTTCCATCGATGCTCTTCTTCCTTTCCAGTATCCAATCCATGGTACCACATTGCATTTAGTCATCGTGTCTTTGTATTCTTCTTTGATCTGTGACAATTTCAAAGTCTTCCCTTAATTTTTGTGATCTTGACAGTTTTGAAGAACGCTGATTAAGTATTTTGTGGAATCTCTCTTGTGTTAGTTTGCTTGGGTTCTTATAACAGAAAGCCATAGACTGGGTGGCTTAAACAACAAATGTTTATTTCTTACAGTTCCAGAGGCTAGGAAATCCAGGATCAAGGTATCAGCAGATCCAGTGTCTGGTGAGGGCCTGCTTTCTGGTTTGCAGATGGCCATTTCTTTGTTGTGTCCTCATATGGCTGGGAGTTAGTGTCTCTTCTTATAAGAGCACTAATCTCATTCATGAGGGTTCATTTCCTAATACCATCATGTTGGAGGTTAAGATTTCAACATATGAATTGGGGGGAGGGGGGACAAAAACATTAAGTACATAGCATTTTTTAATGTAGGTTTACTTGATATTTTTCTTATGATCAGATTGGGTTGTGGGTTTAGGGGGAAATATCATGAAGGTGAAGTGTCCTCACCACATCATATCAGGGAGTACATGATATCAACATGATTTATCACTGGTGATGTTAAGCCTAATCACTTGGTTGAGGTAGTGTTTGCAAGTTTCTCCTCTGTAGATTTACCATTTTTCCCCTTTCGATGCTCTAGTCTTTCAAAGCGAGTAAGTCCAGCCCACACTCAAGGGGAGGGGGAATTAAACTATAACCTATAATCTTTTAATCTATTTCATTTCTGTCTGTTAAGGTGTTCCGTCTTGGATTCTAGGCAGCGCCACCACTAGGTGGACCACATTTGTTCCAAGTTTTTCTACACACTTTCCTTCTTCCCTTGAGAGCAAAGCTCCCGATTTTCATACATTCTGCATCTCTAGAAACAGCAATCTGATTTTGTCTTCATCTGATGAAACTTAGCATGACATAGCACAGCTACTTTACCTTCCCTACTTCCCCAAATTCTGAGTTGAAAGATGTGGTGTGTTGGGTTAGAAAGTTATTCATGAAGGAAAAAGGAGCTTAGGTTAAACTTAGTAAATAAAGAGTTAAAGTAACTCTCCTCACAAGTTAACTACTGATTTGATGGGATAGCTACCAGTGAATGTTGTGATGTGAGAATTCTAAGGAGAATCCAGAGAGATGCAAAGCCCCTTGGGGGAGCAGGCCCCTCTTTACGGATCTTTCTACATTCATCTGCTAGCTCATTGCACAGCACTAAGTACATATGCAATACAGGCTTGTCACTTATACAGATATATAGACATGTAGGTTGAAATAAACGCTCAAGTTTCTGTGTAACAGACACTCTTAGAAAAAGGAAAGCACTAGGAAAAACAAAGCTTTTGTGATAGGATCTCCCAGCAGAGGCAGTAATTCATTGTGTGGGTTTGAGTACTAGCTCAGCCCCGCACTAGCTGTGTGATCACGGGAAAGTTATTTACCCTTTCTGTGGTCATCTGTAAAATGGATGTATTATTAGCACCTATGATACAGAGAGGTGAGAAAATAAATGAATTAATTTATGTAAAGCACTTAGGAGAGTGGAGTGCCTGACACAAGACATACATTTAATCAATATTAATTATTATTACTATTATCATTCATAATGTCTTAAGTACAGATGAAGCCACAAGTTGTTTTATAAAGTGAAATCTTTCCACAATAAAACACCAGAGCAATTCACTCAACACATCAACTGCAAAATACTAAATGATTCCTAGGTGGTAAATAAACCCATTTCTCTCTTTTAAGAAAAAATTATCAATTTACTTCTGTCTTATGCTAAACTTTTCCTACAGTTTGAGTTCCATAATTTAAAATATTTTAAATTAAATGCCTCTGAAATGACTAAATATGAAAATAAGACCATGGCCAAAAGTTTTGGGTTTCCTTTCCCTTAATAAGCAGCTTCCAAGCTGCTTCCTGATATAGGTGCCCTGGACTTTGGGCATCCAGAGCAAGGCAGAGGTCCTGAGTCTGAGTTTAAATTATGCAGATGACCTCAGCAGTGTCTAATCTTTATCGATGGCGATCTTTATCTATGCATTAATTTGGAATTTTCCAAAAGACAGATTAATTAAACCATACATCTTTACCAATTAGGCATCTTCCTCACTGGTAAATATGGTCATGAATTATTTGTAGACATAGTTTGGAGATTAGCTAGCGATAACTCTTCCACAAAGTAATTTAGTTAGTGAGTTAAAAATATCATGTGCGACTACAAGTGGCTGATCCAAAAGAACTGCTGAGCTGGTTGCCATGTATTAGCTTCATTATGCAAATAGGTGTCCCAAGAGAGTCATCTCAAAGACTATTAGCCTCTTTCACCTTTAATAACCTAAGATCTGCTGCTCGTGATGTGTGCAGATGAAAATATGTTCCGCCTGTGGGTAAAGGTGTTATTAATGCACAATTCTTTAGCTTCTTTCCCCCTACGCTGGAATTCTATTTTGGCAAACCTCTTGGGTTTGCTTGTCAGAGGGATAAAAGCTTGTAATACTGCAGTAGAATCTTGAGTGAATCTTGGTAAATTTAGAGGGCAAGGTTACTCTTTGTGGACGACTGTCTTTATCTGTGAAGTATAATACCACATCCCTCCTCCTCCGTTGTACAACTGATTGTATTGCAAATAGTCATAACTGACTCTCGCTGGGTTGAAAACCTTTTAAACCTTTTGTTTTCATCCATAGATGTGTTGAAATTGCCACTTATATTTCAGATGCAGCGTCTGGTGCAGGAACAGCTGATTCTCAGGCAATGCTAGTCTTATGCAGATAGTGACTTCATCTGGAAGAGAATCAGCGTGGCCTTGGAAACCTCAGAGACAGTATTGCCACTTGGTGGCTAGAAAGATCACTTCCAAAAATGAAGTATAACCTTACAGTCTTTTGAAAAGCTATTTGCTTGGTGTGGGCATCTGCTGACATGCGTTGGTGTGAAATTGAGAGGGTGTGATAGTTCACAGGTCTGAAATAGTTACTGTGGGTATTCCCAGAAGTTCATCATCAGTAGCTTCAACCTTGGAAAAGTTGGAGAAGGCTTCTAGTATAGGTGTTAAACCCGATAGGCAGGATTTTCCAGCTTTGCTGTTATAGTTTAAGTAGTTAGTGACTTACAAAGAAAATAAAAACAAAAATATCTTTTCTTCATTCTTTCCACCACCCAGATTTCTGCTAGATATTCCCTGTCTGAAGGAGAATGCCTTATGAGGGTAAAAAGGCAGACTGCATTCCTTGGAAGGACCCAATACAGACAGCCTTGATGTTAATTTTCAGTGCACTTGAAAACTCTTTGGGACTTGACTTCATCGCGTGTCTGTGGCAACAGCTGGCTGAGCAGTTACTGGAAGATGTGCTAGTTATGCATGTCCCAGGTACTTAAAAAAATATTAAGAGGCCAAGGAAAAAATTACAATAAAAATTCATCCACCATTTTGGTGAAAGAAGTGATTAAATTTGTTTCTTTTATCATCTACTTTAAACCATTTGTTGTATTCATCTAAAGTTTGTCTTATCTTTTCTTTTTTTCTGTACACACTATGTTATCTTCTGCCCCATGTCTCTCTATGAATCTGAACTTTGTAAATCATTTTTCAAATGTTAAAGAACAGTACTTTCATATTATCCTCTATTTCTCTTTGTTGGAGTCTGATTTTCCTTCAGCTGACTCTTTTTGTGGCTTTATTTGTTTATTTTGCTTTATTTGTTTTATTTTATTTTTTTCTCACATTTTCTTTTTATTCTCTTGTTTGTAGTTCTGCCTTCCAATAAGGTCTGTGGGTTTGTTTACTGTTTGTTCTCAGCCTTTAAGGCTCTTCTTTCCTCACTCTTTTGATGTCATTCATGTCCTGGAACGTGTTTGATCAGTCAAACCTGTTCACATAAGATCTTCAAGTCTCTTGAATTTCTCTATCAACATCATCTCCCTAACCTTAATATTGCTTCTTCACAGATGAGAAACTAAGGCGCAGATAGGTCAGACTATTTTTCTAAAATCATACCATGGAGTAATGGAAGAGCGAGAACTGAACTCTGGTTTTCTGATTTCCAGAGAAATTATTAACCAACTGAATCCCCACTGTTAAATATGTGGCCCCTGGACCAGCAGCGTGGCATTATCTGGGAACTGGTTAGAAACTCAGAATCTCAGACTCTGCCCCAAACCTACTGAGTCAGCATCTGCATTTTTATCAAAATCCCAGACGATTCATACACACATTAAATTTTGTGTAGACCTGAATTAGACCTCTTGGTATTGAAAGAGCTCTCTCTGAAACAAACTGCATAGTGCTGGTGAGTTTGCTTCGCATTTGTGAGGTTTCTCCTGAGTCTTATCTGTCTTGATTGGAGTATATGAGAAGAGGACAGACACAAGCCTAGGCCTTGGTTTCACTATCTATCTAATCTCTATTCTGGAATTTAGATTTCCAATAAATTGAACTTGTAGAGTTTCAAGGAGCAAATGACAAAGCAAGTGGAGCATTCTTTTCTAGGCAATTAGTTTTCTCTGTGCGTATTTATTCGTGGCTCACTGATTCAATTGAGTATCTGCAAACTTGTCGATGACTATGGGGAAACTTCATTTTAAAATAGTATTTAGTTGACATCTGTTTCTTTGAATATATTGTTTGCAATTTTCCAAGCACAGAGTGAAATATACCCAAGTGTTTCATGGAATATTTGAATATACAAAATGATTTTTATTGTTTCTCCAAACTGTAATAAAAAAGGTGTTATCTCCTTTATTCTCCCGATTGAAACAAATTTAGAGGAGGATCGGCACATGCATTTGACAGCCAGAGGTATAAAGCAAAATCTGTTTGATATCAGACTTGAAATGAATCTCTGGCAGAGCAAATAGTTATGAATATTTTCTTGTGGAGAGAAAGTGTTGTCAGATTTAACCACTATTATATCAGTTCATGTGTAAGGTGCACATACCAGCTTAGGATTTCATAGGACAAGAATAGAGTAATCATGAAAAATGGGTGCTTAAGCAATTTCTAACTAAAGAGAATAAAGAAAATAAAAATGAGCTTTGAGGGATCAAAAAACACTTGTGAATATTTTCTGTGGGTTTTTAAAAAATTTTTCATTTTCAAACGAATAACCTTTTGGTTTGAAAGACTATCAAGAAAGAATTGTAATTTGAAGCATGACAGAATCCTGTAAATTCATGCATGCGTATCTCAGTTATTTGAGATTGAATTTACTTTATGTTCCTGAATGTTCATACCAACAGAGAGCAAACTCTCCAAAATGTACACTTTTCAAGAGGGTATGTGATGATCCAGAGATAATCTGCAGACTGGCAGCCTCTGCCCAGAATGATTTGAACCCAGGATCAGTGTTACCTTTGCTGAACACCATGGCAAGTTCCAGCAAACCAATTTCCAGAAGTCCATCTTCTGTGATTCTTTTAATCCAGATGCCTAAAAATGAGGATGAATGGTAAAATTACACCCTCTCCCACCTAAAACTCACCAAACCCACTACTTCTATCTCTAAGAGAGTACAGAGCCTAAGCTGAGTATGAAACCTTCAGATACAGGTCACAAGCATGAGGCCCTCATATTCAGAGATGTGCAGAAAAGACATCCCCAAAAACCTGACATGAAATGTATCTCCTTATTCACACATAATCTCAACCTCTTTTGCTAACTCATAACAGATTAAGAAGCAGATGAGGAACCATACAAGGGTACGCAAAATATTCGTGGTGAAATAGAATTAAAAGATAATATGAATATTTCCATGAACTTTTTGAAGGCCCTTTGTAGACAACCCAGCAACATCAAGCCTGGAAGGAAAGGGACAAGAACTGATGGTTGACAGGATTTTCCACCCCCACTCCTCATGGACTTATCACTTACATGTCCACAATGAAAAAGGTAATAGTGATTCAGAAACAGTTTTAGACTCTGGCCATCAATCGGGCTGGCTGCTGTCCTCACACACATTCTCACTTTTGTGACCTTCTGGAGGGAGACCTTTTATTTTCCCATATTTTTGTCCCACCAGTGAAGATTTATTGCCTGGATCTGCTAACATTCTTGAACAGTTCTCTGTGATGATAGCCTTACAGCCACAGAAAGTTATGCAACTTCTAGAAGGCAAGAAAAAAATACGTTTTACTTTCAAGTTGCTGTGTTGATACATTTCCCTTACCCTTGACTTTGAAATTCCTAAACTGAGCAAAAGCATGTTTTTAACATTTATGTCGATGTTATTGTTAGCTCAGTCTCTATTGTTATAGGCGGTACAAATTGAGGCTGTTTGAGATAAAAGTTTAAAATTCCCTGTCTTCTGTGCTAAATGTATCCACAACTTCACATTTGAAATAGAAGGTTGTCTTAGCACCTGAAGTGGTGTTTCGGTTGCAAATCTAAGTCAAAAATTCACAGTGATTCCCATCAGAATACCAGTGATAAGCCTTCTATATTTTACACTGGAGATAAAGTAGGATATGTTTATTTTGTTACTCTAATTTTCTTTCTTAGAATTACCTGCTACTGACTCCTGAAAATTAAAGAAATAATGTGTCCTTGGAATCATGACTGCATAGCAAAGAAGTTCAGGTATACTTTTAAGGCATCTCAGGCAAAAGACATTTGAGAAGCCTTCATATGTGTATCTTTCATATATTATTTTCCCTTATGAAGACTTCCTTGCACCTTTGATATCTCTCTCTTGAAAGGGAGTTAATAAAAATGATAGCATTTTAAAATAGGAATGATTCATGGATGCTGAGCACAGGATTGTGGCCCTTAGGTATGTCTGTAAGAGGTATATGTGGAGAGTGACCTGTTATGCCATTACTCAAATTCTTCTGATGCAGGTCCTGAGCTAGTGCCATGTTTATACCAGTATCTCAAGGTCATGGGTTGCTGTGAGAAAAATGTTTCCTCTTTACTAAGTGTCAATGTGGTGGAGAGATTTGAAGGCTGAATTCAGGTAAGAGTCATAGAGTACACACATAGAAGTTGCCCATGCTATGCCACAGTTGAATATGAGTGGTTTATTTCATTTGTTCATTCATTCATTCATTCTATTCAGCAAATATTGAGTGCCCATTATATACTTCTTTTTTTTAAGCTCTGGAAATACAGCACTGAACAAGAAAAAAATCTCTGCCTTTTGGAGGCTTACTTTCTAGTAAGGAGTCAGAGAATAAGCAAATAGATGTAATGATGAGTGCTATGTAGAAAATTTAATGCAAATAAGGGGGAGAGGTTATTTTAGTGCGCTCAAGGAAAAACTATTTAAGTAGTTGATATTTGTGCAGAAATCTGAATAAAAATTGCAAATGAATGATGAGGAAACAGAAATTTAAGTCTGGAAGAGCATTCTAGATATAGGGAAAAACAAGTATAAAGACCCTGGAGGCAGGACTGAATTTGGTGTCTTACAGCAGTACCGTCCAATAGAAATATAATGAAAGCTGCGTATGTAATTTAATTTTGTTTAAAAAGTAGAAACAAAACTGAAAAGTTAAAAAAAGTGAGATTGATCTTAATATATTTTATCATTTATTTATGTAATCATCGTAAAAATTATAAATGTAAAATTTGAAATTCTTTTTCTCATACTAATTCTTTCAAAATCAGATATTTTATACTTAAAGAAAGTCTCGGAAGAGTTTCAAGATGGCGGCGGCTGCGGCGGCTGGCGCGGAGTAGCTGAGGTGGAAAAGGTGGCCACTGGGCCTCAGGCAGCCGGGAAACTTGTGGACCTTTCTCTGGCCATCTCTTAAGGGAGGACTGCTGCTGCTGGCCGGTCGTGGGGGCTCAACGCCACTTTGCCCCCGGCAGGAGAGGCTGCCTCATTTACAGGCAACAGCTTTGAAGTGTGGAGCAGGAAAAGAACTGATTCTTAGCTGCAAAAGTGAGTCTTGAAACAGGGAACACGGCGCCAGGGCTGCTGTGGATGCAGCCAGGATCCCGGAGGCTGGGGCCGCACTGAAGGCGGCCAGCTGCCCTATCCAGGATTCGAGGTTTCAGGCCGGCATTAAAGAAGACTCCTGGGAGCGCCCGAGCGGCGCCGCGACTGAACAGCCCCAGGCGGCAGCGCCGAGAACACGGAAGGCAACAAACCAGAGACAGCGAGCGCCCGACCTGGCACAGCACTGTGAGTGATCCCTGGCAAAGCTCTGTTCGGGGGGTGGATGCCCACGAGGCTCCCCGCCTGCACCACCAGGCCACTCACTGCCCCGGTGCTGCCTCCATTTTCCCAGGTGCGGGCAGCTCCGCCCTCCTCGGCCATCACTAAGCCCATTTGCTTGGCCTGGCGCGGGGCTTTCCGGACCCTGCGGGCCGACCTCCTCTCCCACTCCCTCCACGTTTCTCTGGCAGGGCTGGGGGTGTGGGGCGTCCCGACCAGTGTTGGGAGGGCTAGGAAGTACGGGCGGGCCGACTGTCACTCCACCACACCCTGGACTCCGGCCCCGGTAAACTTCCTGTTACTGGGAGGCAGATACCATCTCTGCGACCACCAGTTTGGAAAAAAGCCTAACGAATTTCTGGTTGGGAATAGTGTGGTAGGAGAGTTCCCAGGTCTGCTTGAACCTGCCGGAGAGCAGGCTGCAGGCGGGCACTAGACTCGGTTTATACCGGGGGGATACAAAGGTGAACAAGACCCGAGAAAGATCTACACAGTGCTACAAAGGCACCCAGAGAGACTGGTCGTCTGTGCCTAGCAGAAACCTGGTAGACTTCCTGGGCGAGGCGGTGCTGAGCAGGGTCTTGAAGGCCCAGCTGATAGACGAGGGGTGCAGAAGACACGCCCCAACCCAGCACAGTGTGCACAGAGGGGGGAGACGTGCGGCCAGGGAGGCGGAGACTCGACAGAAACCACACACCCGGTGGGGTCGCCACTGCACGATCTAACAGTCTGGGCCAGAGCACACTGAACGGGGAGAAGTCCTGTACAGAAAGTGAAAGCTCAACAGAGATCACACACCCTGTGGTACGTGATCCACCAGCCCAGCAGAGTACAAGCTGACCAGAAAGGTGGATCCCCGGAGAAGCCCAAGACCCGAGGCAACCACACACACAAGACACTAGAGGCCAACTGAGCAGTCACGGCGGGAGCCATACCAAATTGGCAACCACAGCAACATCCTAGTTAGTCATTAGTCTTAAACCGGTGGACTGTGAAACCCCCTGCCACAATGAATAAACACCAAAAAAAAGACACCAGAAATACAAAAAATCAAGAAAGTACACCACCAAAAGTTAATAAATCTCATACTCTAGATCCTATAGAACAAGAAGCCCTTGAAATAACTGATAAGGAATTTCGAGTGATAATTCTAAGGAAACTGAATGAGATACAAGAAAACTCAGCTAGACATCATGATGAAATGAGGAAAAGTATACAGGATCTGAAAGAGGAAATATACAAGGAAATCAATGTCCTGAAAAAAAATGTAGCAGAACTTGCTGAACTGAAGAAGTTATTCAGCGAAATAAAAAACACAACGGAGAGTTTAACCAGCAGGCTTGTCGAAGTTGAAGAGAGAACCTCTGAACTTGAAGATGGGCTGTTTGAAATAACACAAGCAGACAAAAAGAAAGAAAAAAGAATCAAGGACATGGAAGAAAATCTGAGAGAGATATCAGACAACCTCAAGCGCTCAAATATCCGAGTCATGGGTATTCCAGAAGGGGAGGAAAATGGAGATTCCATTGAAAACATATTCAACAAAATAGTGGCAGAAAACTTCCCAGGTATAGGAAAAATCACAGATCTTCAGATCCAGGAAGCTCAACGATCTCCAAACGTATTCAACCCAAAAAGGCCTTCTCCAAGACATGTCATAGTCAAATTGGCAAAACTCAGAGACAAAGAGAGAATCTTAAAAGCTGCAAGAGAGAAGCGTCAAATCACCTATAAGGGAGCCCCAATCAGGTTAACATCAGACTTTTCATCACAAACCCTAAAAGCTAGAAAGGAATGGGATGATATTTTCAAAATACTAAAAGACAAAGATTGCCAGCCAAGAATACTCTACCCTGCAAGGCTATCCTTCCGAAATGAGGGGCAAATAGTATATTTCTCAGACAAACAAAAACTGCGGGAGTTCACTACCACAAGACCACCCTTACAAGAAATCCTCAAGGGAGTACTGGGTTTGGTTCCTGAAAAATAACTACCACTGCCATAAAAACCTAAGAAAAATCTAAACCCGCTAGTACAATAAAAATGGCATTCATGAAGAGAAAACAAGCTAACAAAAACACTATCTACAACCTAAGGAACCAACAAACAAAGAAACCAAACAGTAAATCAGAAAGCAAGGAACAAAAGACACCTAAGACAACCAAACAACCAATAAAATGCTAAGAATAAATCAACACCTTTCAATAACAACTCTTAATGTTAAAGGCTTAAATTCCCCAATTAAAAGACACAGACTGGCTGATTGGATCAAAAAGCAGGACCCAACTATATGCTGCCTACAAGAGACCCACCTCACCCATAAAGATTCACACAGACTAAGAGTAAAAGGATGGAAAAAGATTTACCATGCAAACAGAAAAGAAAAACGAGCTGGAGTGGCTATTCTTATATCTGACAAAATAGACTTTAAACTAAAAACCATAAAAAGAGACAATGAGGGACACTACTTAATGATAAAAGGACTGATCCACCAAGAAGACATAACAATCATAAATATGTACGCACCCAATGTTGGAGCAGCCAGATTTATAAAACAAACTCTATTAGACCTAAAGAAGGAAATAGACACTAATACCATAATAGCAGGGGACCTGAACACTCCACTGTCAATATTAGACAGATCATCTAGGCAAAGAATCAGTAGAGAAACACAAGATCTAAACAAGACTCTAGACCAATTGGAATTGGCAGATATCTACAGAACATTCCACCCAACAACCTCAGAATATTCATTCTTCTCATCAGCACATGGATCATTCTCCAAGATAGATCACATATTAGGTCACAAATCAAGTCTCAATAAATTCAAAAAAATTGGAATTATCCCATGTATCTTCTCAGACCACAATGGATTAAAACTAGAAATTAATAACAAACAAAACTCTGGAAACTATACAAACACATGGAAATTAAACAGCATTCTACTTAATGACATATGGGTCCAAGAAGAAATCAAGCAGGAAATCAAAAAGTTTATTGAAACTAATGAAAACAATGATACATCATACCAAAACCTGTGGGATACTGCAAAAGCAGTATTGAGGGGAAAATTTATTGCATTAAATGCTCACTTCAGAAGAATGGAAAGATGGCAAGTGAACAACCTAACACTTCACCTTAAAGAACTAGAAAAACAAGAACAATCCAATCCTAAAGTTAGCAGACGGAAAGAAATCATTAAGATCAGAGCAGAACTGAATGAAATTGAAAACCAAAAAACAATTCAAAAGATCAACGAATCAAAAAGTTGGTTTTTTGAAAAGATAAATAAAATTGACAAACCATTAGCATGGCTAACAAAAAAAAGAAGAGAGAAGACTCAAATAACAAAAATTAGAAATGAAAAAGGCGATATTACAACTGATTCATCTGAAATACAAGGAATCATTCGAGACTACTATAAACAACTATACGCCAACAAATTTGAAAATCTGGAGGAAATGGATAAATTTCTGGACACACACAAGCTCCCAAAACTGAACCGTGAAGACGTAGAAAATTTGAACAGACCAATAACAATAAAGGAGATTGAAGCTGTTATCAGAAGGCTCCCAACAAAGAAAAGCCCAGGACCAGATGGATTCACAGCAGAATTTTACCAAACATTCAAAGAGGAATTGACACCGATTCTTTACAAACTATTCCAAAAGATTGAAACGGACGCAAATCTCCCAAACTCCTTCTATGAAGCAAACATCATCCTGATACCAAAACCAGGTAAAGATATAACCAAAAAAGAAAACTACAGGCCGATATCCTTGATGAATATAGATGCAAAAATCCTCACTAAAATACTAGCAAACAGAATACAGCAACACATACGAAAAATTATTCATCACGATCAAGTGGGATTCATCCCAGGGATGCAAGGTTGGTTCAACATACGCAAATCAATAAATGTGATACACCATATTAATAAACTCAAACACAAGGACCATATGATCATCTCTATAGATGCTGAAAAAGCATTTGATAAAGTTCAGCACTCATTCATGACAAAGACCCTCTATAAGTTAGGTATAGAGGGAAAGTATCTCAACATAATTAAAGCCATATATGCCAAACCCACTGCCAATATCATCCTGAATGGGGAAAAGCTGAAAGCTTTTCCTTTAAGAACAGGCACTAGACAAGGATGCCCACTCTCACCACTCCTATTCAACATAGTGTTGGAAGTACTAGCCAGAGCAATCAGAGAAGAGAAGGAAATAAAGGGCATCCAGATTGGAAAAGATGAAGTCAAACTGTCCCTGTTTGCAGATGACATGATCCTATATATCGAACAGCCTAAAACCTCTACAAAAAAACTGTTGGAATTGATAAATGATTTCAGCACAGTAGCAGGATACAAAATCAACACACAAAAATCAGTAGCATTTCTTTTCTCCAATAGTGAACATGCAGAAGGAGAAATCAAAAAAGCCTGCCCATTTACAATAGCCACCAAAAAAATAAAATACTTAGGAATTGAGTTAACCAAGGAGGTGAAAAATCTCTATAATGAGAACTACAAACCACTGCTGAGAGAAATTAGAGAGGATACAAGAAGATGGAAAGATATCCCATGCTCTTGGATTGGAAGAATCAACATAGTGAAAATGTCCATACTACCCAAAGTGATATACAAATTCAATGCAATCCCCATCAAAATTCCAAAGACATTTTTCTCAGAAATGGAAAAAACTATTCAGACATTTATATGGAACAATAAAAGACCACGAATAGCCAAAGCAATGCTCAGCAAAAAAAATAAAGCTGGAGGCATAACACTACCTGACTTTAAGCTATACTACAAAGCTATAATAACCAAAACAGTATGGTACTGGCATAAAAACAGACACACTGACCAATGGAATAGAATAGAGAATCCAGAAATCAACCCTCACACTTACTGCCATCTGATCTTTGACAAAGGCACCAAGCCTATTCACTGGGAAAGGGACTGCCTCTTCAGCAAGTGGTGCTGGGATAACTGGATATCGTTATGCAGGAGAATGAAACTAGATCCATACCTCTCACCATATACTAAAATCAACTCAAAATGGATTAAGGATTTAAATATACACCCTGAGACAATAAAACTTCTTAAAGAAAACATAGGGGAAACACTTCAGGAAATAGGACTGGGCACAGACTTCATGAATACGACCCCAAAAGCACGGGCAACCAAAGGAAAAATAAACAAATGGGATTATATCAAACTAAAAAGCTTCTGCACAGCAAAAGAAACAATTAAAAGAGTTAAAAGACAACCAACAGAGTGGGAGAAAATATTTGCAAAATATACATCTGACAAAGGATTAATATCCAGAATATATAAGGAACTCAAACAACTTTACAAGAAGAAAACAAGCAACCCAATTAAAAAATGGGCCAAAGAGCTAAGTAGGCATTTCTCTAAGGAAGATATCCAAATGGCCAACAGACATATGAAAAAATGCTCAACATCACTCAGCATCCGGGAAATGCAAATCAAAACCACATTGAGATACCATCTAACCCCAGTTAGGATGGCTAAAATCCAAAAGACTATGAACGATAAATGCTGGCGAGGCTGCGGAGAAAAAGGAACTCTCATACATTGTTGGTGGGACTGCAAAATGGTGCAGCCTCTATGGAAAATGGTATGGAGGTTCCTTAAACAATTGCAAATAGATCTACCATACGACCCAGCCATCCCACTGTTGGGAATATACCCAGAGGAATGGAAATCATCAAGTCGAAGGTATACCTGTTCCCCAATGTTCATCGCAGCACTCTTTACAATAGCCAAGAGTTGGAACCAGCCCAAATGCCCATCATCAGATGAGTGGATACGGAAAATGTGGTACATCTACACAATGGAATACTACTCAGCTATAAAAACGAATGAAATACTGCCATTTGCAACAACATGGATGGACCTCGAGAGAATTATATTAAGTGAAACAAGTCAGGCACAGAAAGAGAAATACCACATGTTCTCACTTATTGGTGGGAGCTAAAAATTAATATATAAATTCACACACACACATACACACATACACACACAAACCGGGGGGGGGGGGGAAGAAGATATAACAACCACAATTATTTGAAGTTGATACAACAAACAAACAGAAAGGACATGGTTGGGGGGGAGGGGGGGAGGGAGAAGGGAGGGAGGTTTTGGTGATGGGGAGCATTAATCAGCTACAATGTATATCGACAAAATAAAATTAAAAAAAAAAAAAAAAGAAAAAAAAAATAAATAAATAAAAAAATCAAAAATCAAAAAAAAAAAAAAAAAAAAAAAGAAAGTCTCAACTTGGAAGCTACATTTTTAATGGAAATAATGGATATGAATTTTGATTTTATGAAATTTGTAATTGACATAATAGATTTAATGTGAAGATATCTATGTTGACTGAACATACTTTAGCATTTTCTGGTAATTAAAAAAGTACCTGTTTTTAAATTTAAATGTAAATTAATGAAAATTAAATAGGATAAAAAATTAAGTTTCTCAGTCTCACTACCCAGATTTCAAGCACTCAGTATGCCCATGTCATCAGTGGCTACTGTATTGGACAGTACAGTCAGAGGGTTTGGAAAAAAGGTCAGAGGGTTTGGAAAAAAACAAAGCTGTTGGAGAACTAGACAGAAGCCACAGGATAAGAACTTTGGCAACCATGGAAAAATGTTTGGATTTCAGTTAGCTTGTGATAGGAAGTCAGTAAAGATGTGTCAATGAATGAGTGACATGCTCCCCTATCAAAGCCAGAGTGGCTCTCTCTAGGGCACAGATCAAAGTATGTCACATGATCTGTGCCCTAGAGAGAGCCACTCTGGCTTTGATAGGGAAGAGAGTGGAAGGACAAAGACCTCGTAGGTAGTTAGGTGACAGATGAAGGTGGTGATCTGGGATAGTTGTGCTGCAGGAGTCAGAAGCTGTTGGTTTCAGAGTATATCCTGAAGGAAGAGTTGACAGTACTTGCTTCTGTATCGTTTGCAGGCTGGGCAGCAAAAAGGAATCAAAGGTGACTCCTAGGATTTTTTTGGTCTGAGCAGCTGAATGAATGGCGTGGCCACAACTGAGATGGAAGTAATCGAAGTAGAGGCAGTTTGGTGGGGAAATGTGGTTTGGACAACTTTGCCTATTTGCCTGATAGACTTCCAAGGGGACAGCTGAGTTCAAAATTCAGTGGAAAGGTTAAGGTTGGAGATATAAATTCGGGGATTAGCACATAGATGGTATTTAAAGCCATCTGAATAAGATCATCCAGGCACTTGAGGCCACAGAGAAAATAAAACATGTGACAAGTAAGTCCTGGGCACTCTAAATTTTAAATGTTGGAAAGATGTTGGAAGCCAGGAAAGGACACTAAGATGGAGTGGCCAGTGAGGTAGGAGAGATATCAAGAGAGTTTGATATCTTAAAACTAATTTGATTAGTCAGTCTTGGCAAGGAAAAAGTTGCACACTCAAGTTGGGTGTTTGAAGAGAGCTTAAGAAGGGGAATTTTGCAATGGCATGATCAGGGTGTAGCAAGGACCCAAGGAAAGATCAGTTACCCAGGGGATGGAAATGGGGTTAACATAGCTAGACCTAAAGGGACATGGGGAGAGAGAGAGAGAGAGAGAGAGAGAGATCATTGTGGAGAGGGGTCACTAAACAGAAATTGTGACCTTGGATTGAAGGATACCAGTTCATAGCAACACTGAGGGAGTGAGCTAGGGAATTGATAATCCAACCTCCCTTTTCTTCCATCTACAAATCTTTGGCCATTGGCTAAATTCATCCAGAAGACAGAAGGCAAGGAAGCCTGTTGACTTGGTCTATGCCGGTCAGTCCTCTGGGACACAGTGCAAGATGGAGAAGGGTAGGGAGTGGATCTGGAGGGGCAAATGGAAGATATCCAGTTTACTTAATGAAGAAAGCCAATAATAGAATAATAAATGAGAATTAAATAGTGCAGAATATGCCCCTAAATTGGTTTTTTGCTTATTTCCCTATTGAGAGACATGCTTAGGCAGAGACAAGCAGTCTTAACTGGAGAATCTGAGTCATTGTCCATATATGTAGACTTATTTCTCTCTTTTCTCTTTCCCACTTCCTTCTTCCTCTACAAATTCCACTTAGCTTTTCGCATTTCCTCCTTTCTTCTACACTTCCTTCTTTTCTTTTTTTCTTCCCTTTCTTCTTTCAATCCCTTTCCTTTCCCTCTTACGTTCTATCTGTTTATTCAAGTTGATCCACGGGAGGTACTGAGAACAGCTTAGGAACAAAATAATGTTTAAATGTCACTCATACCAACTTAGCCTATGGAGAAAAAGAACCAATATCCAAAAATTATGAATGGTTTGAGAGTAGCCCTAATATATTTGTATTTTAGAACAATAACAGTTCCCTTTCTAGAAGAGTAGATGACTTATTGGAGCAAGTGTAATTCAAGCCTAGAGAAATCTAAATGTGTTAGGTTATAGAACAGATGATCTATAGCATTGTTTCTCAAACTTGAGCAGGCTTTAAGAGTCAACTGAAGGACTTATGAAAGCATAGGTTGTAGGATTCCACCCTCAGAGTTTCTGATTCATTTGGTTTGGGTTGAGGCTCAAGAATTTGCATTTCTAACAAGTTTCCAGGAAATGCTGCTGCTTCTGGTCTGGGGACAACCACTGGTATATTGAGATAGGAAATGACAATAGATCCTGAAATGAGATTGGGAATGAGGAGAGAAAACATAGAGGGAAAGAGAAAGGTGGTGCTTTAACTGGTGATAAATTCTATGACATTCAGAGGCAGCCTGGTGACTGGCTCAAAAGTGTGTGGTGGGAAGTGATAAACACAGAAAGGAATCGCCCAGATCCTGTGGATTCCAGCTGGATCCTAAAAGACTGGCCTATGAGGTGAGACAAATGCACCAAGGGAAACATGTTTAAATACCTATTAAGTGCCCATATTTCCACTGCCTGCTAGATACCTCTGTTTGGATGCTTCAGAGGCACTTTAAACTCAGTCTCTCCAAAAGTCTTATTATCACCTCTCCTTTTCCCAAAACCTCTTCTCCATCCTGTATTGCTATCTGCATCCATGGCCCCATGAACAAAGTCACCATGTCGAGAATCTGAGACTCATTCCAGCTCCAGTATTCCTTTTAATTTGTCTTGCTGTGTAACTTGAAAACCCATTGTCTTCCTCCTCCCATACTAACTGGCACTGTCTTAGATCAAGCTCTCCACATTTTCTCCCTGCATCTCATTTATTGCTCCTTGAGTTTGTCAACCATGCTTTCAGGAGAGTTGTGCTCTGCAATACAGCTCTCGTCTCCCCACCCCTGTCTAACCCTCCTTGGAGAGGTTTCACATGGTGCCCGCAGCCTTCACGGCAGGGCACCTGCGCAGCCGCCTTGCTCCTCTTCTGTTTCTTGTCAGCACCTCCCCAGACTTATTTTCTAGAAATAACAAATCATTCGTGTTTACCCAAGCACACAGCACTTTTGCAGGCCAACGTAATTGGCTTGGACTGTCTCTCTTCTATCCTCTCGTTCCTACACTTACCTTCTTTCCCTTCTGAGCCTAGATAATATTCACTTCTTTGGGGAAATCTGCCCCAAGACAAAAGCAACATTTCTCTTATGTGCTCCCTCTGGTCCTTGGGTCTACTTGTATTTTTGCCCTTGGTGTAAATGTGGTTATTACTACTGGTTGATATGTCTGTCTGCCATAACTTCTGAGGAAGTCTGTGGCTTGGACGGGGAGGCTGTAGTCTCCATCTTTGTATTTTTAGAGCCTGACACCTTGGTAATATTTAAGTTGTAAAATTATTTCTGGACCCTGGGCAAACTAGTTTTAGGTTTGGATTAAAGTAAGGATAAACTGGGAACTAAGAGGAAAAAAATGCTTAGATGATCTGACCTTGGTATGAACTGTGTCAGCTCAGCAGATGGCTAAAATCTGTGTGGAAAAGGCAATGACAGAAGCTAACCTGTGCAGGAAACATGTGGGGGGCGGGGTGCTTTTTAACAATTCTTACCTTATGGTTTATTAAAATTTCATGCTGCTGTGAGGCATCATAGTATGTATTCTTTACTTGAGCTGGGTAAGTCTGCCAGCTGTCTTCTTCATGCCGTTGATGAGGTACTTAACTTCTTTTAAACCCCATTTTCAAGGGCTGTACTAAGTACTTGACTTATATCACTTCATTTAATCCTTCCATTAACCAAGCCATTACTCATAGAGGCAGCAAACCCCTCCATTAATGGCATGGACTTGAGCCAGGCTGCTAAGTCCTTGGGCAAATTATTTAACATCTTTGGGTTTTAGTTTTGCATCTTTAGAATGGGGCTATTAATAGTACTTACCTTACAGAATTGTTATGAGCACAGATAAGTCAATATGTATAGTGTACTGGAGACTGCCTGGAATGTACTAAGTGATTATTAAATGCATTGTTCCATTTCCCATCCATAATCTCTCCATCTACCTCTCTACCTTTCTTTCACCAAACCAGAGTCCCTCCTCGCAGCTCCTCTCATTGGTGATGTATTTCCAAAGGTGTTGCAGTTTGCCTGAGCTGGGATTGAATACTAGAGGGACCGGGATATACATCAGAATCTGTCACTGGTGCCTATATTATTAACCTCTGTTGTCCTCACGCCCTCAGAGAGGCGTTGATAATAATAATATCATTTGGAGGACTTCTACAAAAGTCTATTGAGATTTCATATGCATTTTACATATATACATATTATAATACAATTATAAGGTTTAAGAGGGTATAGCAATGTTAGGTGGAACATGGTAGTAGCAGTAATAATAAACGTAGCTGCCACACCTGGCCCAGGCTTCAGATCACTCTGGTAATCTCCACTTCGAAGGAGGCTCATACCTACGACCACTATCTGACTCTTTGGGGTTAAGATGTCCCTAGAGCCACATCCAACATTTCATCCTTTACCAAATATGAAGAAGTACAGACAGTGAAGGTCTGGAATCCATTTAAGATCTGGAATTCTTCAGTCATCTCCCTTTCATGATTAAACACAGTTAAGTATTACATGACACACAAACTAGTAAGACCACATGTTAAATCGTGGCTTTTGTCTGCATACACTTGACTCCTGGGGGCTTAGTGATTTCTACATTGCTTTCCTTTTCTCCCTCCCATCCCACCCAGACCTACCCATTCCTCCTTCTCCTTGCTTAAAATAGCATCTCAGGGTCATAGATGATTCAAAATTTTATCTCTTAGGAGTTTCCTCTTACTAATCTTAGCTTTGCACAGAGATATTATGAAAACAATTGGATCCTTTATAACCTTACCTGATAAGTGCCTGATATTTATTTTAAAAATCTGCTTCTCTCTATGATTTTGACAATTGGTCAATAGTCCCATAGTCTGGGTAATCTGAAATTTGAAAAGTGATATCTTGAAACACTTGAAAAATTTCTTTTGAGAACAGGAGGTGCGATTTAATCTCATTTGTCAAGTTAGATTTTCCTTTGACTTTAAAGATCACTCCAAGTCTTCTTGCAGCACTATACAATTTGTGCCAAATCTTTCCATTTAAATGATATGGAAGTAGAAAGAGAAAGTTCAGAGTCCAGGAGAACAAGAGGGAAATATTACTTAAGATAATGTTCAGACAAGATCTACGGAGTTAACAGGCTTTAATTCTTAACATATTTAACAGTGATTACCCAAGAAAGTCTGTCACCTATTTTGATGATTATTACATACTTACAAATAAATCACAGTTGAATTCATAGACCTAAATTATTTATTATAAAGAAATGAATATGGCAATGTGTTTTCCATGCCTTTCCAATTAGAGTTTAGATCAATGTATCTTAGTTATGATAATGCCTAGTTGAATTTTATAAAAATATATTATGACATGTTATTAGAGCCAACTAGCTGGAACACAAGGTTCCCGAGACTCAACATTCATTATTTATCCATTAATACTAATAAAACTTTATATTCCACACATCTCCTGCTCAGATTTGAATGGGGCCTCAGAAGCAGAACCTGTTTTATATTTATGACACAACAATTGGTTATGACAGAGAAGAATGACACAAAAGTGCATCCATTTTCTCCAGCACAGGAAAACTAATGATAAGAATTTTTTTTTTTAAGGAGTTGGCATTCTTCTCTTTTTCTTAGAAAAAAAATTAGTCATAAGAAAAAGAAATTAAAAAATCATAAACCATAAAAAAAAAGAAAAACTGATTTGGGGATGCCAGATGGGATTGAGTTGTAATATAAAAGTTGCTGGTCTCTCCCTATTGAAAGGCAGAACCAGGTGATGTATGATGACAGCTCTGAGCCTGCTTGCCTCCTCCCCCTCCTCTTTCCCCTTGGGAAGGGGATGCAGACACTAGGTGGCATGTCTCTTTTGATTTGCCACACTGTGTCTTAATTATCGGTGCTGGAAGATCAGGCAGTAGTATTTTCTAACTTCAAAGGCTTCTACAGCCCAAGTGGTATGAAGGGGATCAGATGTGGCATGACGCAGAGTGACAACAACATGGCATCTTCATATTTTAGGAGTGTCAGCCCGTTTTTTATTTATGGCACATCAAAGTGAAAATGAGGACACAGGGACGGTTTTACTTTTTGTTATCCTCTTCTTAAGTGACAGCAATGTCATTCAATTCAATGCCCAGGCCGGAGTATTTAAAGAGCAATTCTTTTGAATTTAATATTTTTTATAATTAAGGAACTTGGAAAAAAATAGCTATTGATGACAAACTGGAAGAGAAAAGAAGCATGCTTCTTGGAAAACATGATTAGAAACTCCATTTGGAGTGACAGAAGCATTGCTAGGTATTAGTGAGTAAGAATAAAGGAACAGTAATAATAATAATAGTAGTAGTAACAGCAGTGACAGCAGCAGTAGCTAATATTTATTGAGTGTCTATAAGCTGCCAGACATTGTGTTAATCATTCTTAGAGAGCAGGATGAAGCTGAGTCTCAGAGAGATTAAATAACTTGCCTAATCTTATACAGTATGGTGTGGAGTTGGGCTGTATCCCAGGGTGTTGGACTTGGGGCCCACTCTCATGATACTAATAGTTCTGTGGGGTCTCATCTTGAATAGGAGTTAGGCTGTGAATTCAGTACATGGCACATGGGGCAAACATCAAAAATAGCCAAAGTGACCCTCAAGACACTGTTAACTTGGTTATAAAACAAAGCATTCCTTTTTATTTCTGGGTGTGTCTATAACTTCCCTGTAATGCTTATAGAAATATTTAATAAATAAAAAAACACAATAGCAAAATAAAACTCTGGATTCCTTTAAGGTATGAAAAAGAGCAAACACATGTGGCTGCATTTGCTTGTATAATATTGATGTACGTGACGTCAGTGAAATATGGAGATGGTGATCCTGGATGTTGTTTTCTCTATTAGAAAAGAGGCTACATAATAAATAGGTTATGCTCATTGCATTCAAGTGGACTTAGGCCCTCCTTTTCCAAGGAAATGCACTTCCACACTCGCTCAATGAAGAGAGTGACAGGGGAAGTAAAGGCGCATGTGGCTCAGAGTAAGGGCTCCAGGGCTACAGACACTAGAGTCTGTGCTTGGCTCTTCCTCCTCAATGCCTTATTTAACTTTCACAGCAACTCTGCGGGCTTGGAAATATCTCAGTTTTTTTAAGAGTCAATGAATGTTCGAGGAAGTTAAGTAGCTCTTCTGATGTCACACAGTCACTAAGTTTTAGGGGTTTGCCAGGAAATCCCTGGAAAACCCTGCTCCTGCTGTCCTTTTTGTCATTCCTTTATCTGTGAAAAAGAGAAGCTTGAGAAACTACCAGGAGTCCATGTGCCACCATCACTGGCCTCTGATTCTCCAGGGATGTGTCAAGAAGGAAAGGGGACAAAGGCAGATCATGTTCAGCAAAAAGTTTCATTCTTGTCCTCTGTCGTGAGACAATATGTGTGATGACTGCATTGAATATTTCCGTGTGAAAAGAGCAGACACCCATGTCTCAGCTTCTAAACTGAGAAAAGAGTAGTTGTTTTGCATGCCCCACTGCCAATCACCCCTGGAATAAAAAAGGGAGTCTATTTCTGTTCTATAAATGTTCTAGCGGTGAGTTCTAGAACTGGACAGGTTTCTCTTTCCGCCCCTCCTGATTGAAGGCTAGGGAGCGCTACACTGTGAGAAAAAAACCTCACAAGCAGAGGGCTGAGAAACCTATGTAAATAATAACTGATTATTTATCAACACTTTCTTAGGAAATCCTTTTGATGCATAGTTGCCCCTTGAGTTTTGAATATGTCACTCACGGCCTGATAAGAAGAACCACTTAATTATTTCTGAGAAAAAAAGGATATTTCCCACGAAGTGTGTGGGTCCTCTAGCTTCTGGTCCATTGGTCTTTGTCATGTTAATCCATCTCCCACAGTACCTGGGAGCTACTCCATGGTGGATTGCAACTGCCTTCCCGTTATTACTGGCACACCATTGTGGATGGCACAAGTCTCTGAAAGGAGTCATATTAACCAAGACAGATTAGCATACAGATAAATCTCAGAACCTATGCATTGGAACCCCTTAGGTGACACATTTCTATGAGGGCATGGATGGGTGTTTGTGTTTGTAACATGTTAGTTTTTCTAAATAAATTGACATTTGGGTCATTTTCATTAACATAATTGCTGAGGGTTAAATCAATCATGCCATTCTCAATTCATGCACTTTATCAACACTGGTCCAAGCAAGACCCTTTCCTGTTTTGTTTATTCTTTACCTTTTTTCCTTTCCTATTTTCTTCACCGTAGGAACTCATTCTAATGTGTTATCATCAAATGCATGTTCTTTGCTTGCATGAATTTGTAATTTTTACAAATGGTATTGGATGATAGATCTCATGCTGTTTCTCACTCACTTTTCACCTTATATTTGTTGGATCCATCCATGCTACTTCTAACTGCTTCCTAGTTCACCATGGCGTTCACCCATCATGCTTTAACTGTGAACGGAGCTGTAATTAACCATGCTCAGACCTGCTCCCTTGTGGACCTACTTGATAATTTCT
Source organism: Cynocephalus volans (assembly GCF_027409185.1). Classification (NCBI taxonomy): domain Eukaryota; kingdom Metazoa; phylum Chordata; class Mammalia; order Dermoptera; family Cynocephalidae; genus Cynocephalus; species Cynocephalus volans. The sequence continues at coordinate 284,023,368 of NC_084460.1, forward strand.
TTGGAATATATAATTGGGAGCAGAATTGCTGGATCAAGAAGTAAATCTATATTTAATTTAACTAAGTACTGTCAGATCGTCTCCTAGAATAGCTACACAAGTTTACACTCCCACTCCAATGTAACAGACCATAGTTTAAATTCATGTTTTTTGATTATTTATGGTATTGAAGATTTCTTTCACATGCTTTTGTGCCCTTTATAAACTTTCTCTCCTATAATTTGACATTTACATATTTGCCCATTTTTCTATGGTGTTTTCTTATCTATATTTGCAGAAGTTCTTTGTTAATTAAAAAAAAAAATTATATGTATATTACCTCAATCTGTCATCTGTATTTTAAGGGTGTTCATGAGGTTCTTTCTTGTCTCCACCATAGAGGCAAGAAAAGTGAAATGCACATTTCTCCTGCTTGCCTTGTAGCCAGAGGATACAAGTTCTAGACAACTATGTAGAAGCAGGTAAAGGAAATTCTTGGTCCTTCTTACTCCTTGGAACTTGTGCTGGATCTACTGGCAACTCAATACCATTTTCTCCCTTCTGTGCCCCTGTCTGTGCTGCAGGGGCTTGAAGCCTGGGACCTATCTTTCTTGGAATTCCTGCCATCAGAGTTTCAGAGTCAGCGTCCATGTGAGATTTGGAAGGCAGAAGAGAAGAGCCATTTTATTGGTCTTTAATATCAGTGAACAGATACATGGGGAGACTTTTTTGCAGTGGCTTCTGGTCCTTTAGAATCACCTGCTTTGATACTGAATAGTGAAAGCATGATCCCTTACTTTTTAGGGTTCCTGCAGATTCCCGAGCTGCAAGCTCGGAACCGGCAGTGACCTATGCAAACCTCCATTCCTCCAGACCTCCCTCTCGACGATTCCATAAGCACTCAGTTCTTTACGTTAAAATCCTTTTTCTCTTGCCTGGGTCCCTGGTGGTGGGAGGCTCTCTTGCCTTCTGCTTGGGCACTATTGTACCCCCAAAATATGTATAATCAATATGCTTCAGTAAAGGATAAATCAATAAATCAACAAAATATAAAAAACTTCCCAAACTGGAAAAAAAAAAAATCATTTTTCTGTTTAAAAGAAGTTTCTGTTTTCCTGACCAGCCTTGACTGAAACATACGGGAAATGTGAGGCCAGGCCGTGCAACCACCACCATGCAGACGACCCTGAAGAAATATTCCCACAAGCTGAGGATGCTGAGACAGGAAGATCACAGATTCTCGGGTGATGTCATTGAGCCACCACACCAGCTCCAGCCTGCATGACGTTTTTTATTGCTTTTTACGTGAAGAAAAATAAAATATTTTTGTACCAGTCATATCAGTCAAGTTACCTCATATTTATAGCCAAAGCATTTTTAATTTTCACACTCATCCATAAAATGGGGCTATCGCAAGGCTTAGTATATACAATATATGTAGGGTACTTGGCCTATAGTAACCACTTAAATGTTTGTGATTAATACTGAATCATTTTACTAGTCTTCAAGTTAAATAAGATATATCTCTTTCTCTGAATGAAATTTCCAAGGAGGAGGATACATGTAAATAGAATATGCTTTCCCAAATTTAAGCCTAGATATGCAGTTAAATTAATTAATACTAAATGATAATATTTTTGGATGACTCCTTTCTATTGCGTTGACAAATAGAATTAGTGAGTGAATTATATATAAAGTCATGTGTGGAGTGTGAACCATATCTTAAAAACATAAGAAAGAGATTGGGCTTGAGATAGCTCTGTGCAATGTTAAGATAAACAAACTTTAATGTTAAGGGTATAACCTTCTCCTCTAATGGAATGTTCTATAAATATTTCTCATTTTATAATAATTTATTTTAAATAGGGTGACCATTTATAAATGCTCTGCTGGAGACAGAAAAAGAGAAAATGTTGATTATATCTCATCAACAGAGGATAACCAGGAGGTCATTATATTCCTTACTGTTTTCTGAAACCAAGACTATAATCAGAGCTTGAGTTGGGAAAATCTATTTTCCTCGCGCAGTGGTTTTACATACTTAGTGTCTTTAATATGGAAAGGTATTTGGCTTGTCCAACTTCTCTAGCTGTGTTCATAAATCAAGATAATCATTATCAGCAGAACAAACAAGAGGAAAATATTATGATAAAATATAAGTGAGATGTGAAAGAATATTTTCAAACGTACAATGCTAGTGAAAAACATAAAACCATTACTTTATTTTTTGACCAAAGTGATTTATTTGCTCATGCAGAGTCTTTCCAAATTTGTTTCACTCACAGGATACTTAAGGACTACAAAGATGTATTAATAACTTTGCTCTGAACTGCTAAAGTTACCTACATTTTTAAATCTAGCTTTATCTTGTTTGAGGTCTATAAAAACAAAATCTTTTTTTTTTTTTAAGTGCCAGCATTGGGACTTCATAATTATCTTTGCATTGTTGCTGTAATCTATGATTTCTTTAAAATGTGGAAGCTTTTAAAATGTGATTTAAATATCTGCTAATAGCAATGTAAGATGTGTTTGTGTGACTCTCTCTTTTATTCTTACCACCTTGAACAATATTCTGGTCTCGGTGGACTGACACCAAATTGACAAACCACAGCAAAATTGCTCATACACTGAACCTGGGAGATAAAATGGCTGAGTGACAGGTGGGACTAATCAGTTCATAGGTAAAAATCAAGATTGGATTTGATGAGGGGATTTCTTGCTCCGTAGTGGATTCAATCCTCTTTTTAATATACTGAGAAGCCATTTTTGCCAAGTTTGATTTTCATTATTCCCCAGCCCTAGCTCTGTCAGTTTTCTGCAGGGGGACATCTTACCACCAGCTTTCCCTAATTCCATAGCTATCCAAAGAGCCTGAGGAGAAAATTCAGAGTTAACAAAAGGGTGGGAAGAAAATTAAATGCCTGGTCCCCTATGAAATCTATTTTGAAGAACTGCTATTAGTTATGCCAGCAGTTAAAAAAAAAAAAAAAAATTGCCGCCTGGAGAGGTGGCACCGAGACAGTCACATTCACTGTGTTACATGTCCCTCTTCCTTCCCTCTGTGCTTCTGGCCAGTTCTTACCTTATTCACCAAAAATGGCAAAGAGAAATGATTGTTTTCATATTCAAATTAATTTTCTCATGTTATCAGAAATCACTATGTCTCTGCACAGGTATTGTTTCTGTATTTTCTAGATCAGAAATTCTCAAGACAAGGGTGTTTCCTGGTCACTAGACAAGCATTTCCTAAATAACACAATGAATCCATTTTCTGCTTCTTTAAGGGGTTCTCCTAGGTTAAGTGCAGTTTGAAAAAAAAATTTCCCCACAAAATCTTGGTGTCTTTTTTCTTCTCTTTCTCATCTCTCCTTGGTGCAAAACTTGGACGCTTTTACTGAGCTGATCTGAGCAGCAACCCTGGTAGTTCAGGTCCAGATAGCTCCTTGGAGGAGGCGCAAACCAAGGCGGTCGGGCAAGTCTGGAGAAGGCACATCACGTCTCCTGCACGGGCCTGAGGAAGCGGGGACTGTGCACCTAGTGGATTCAGGGCAGTGTGTGAATTTGCATATAACACCTTGGCTTTATGGACACAAAGTCCAAAAAGTTTGGGGCTGTGAGGGACTTAATCTTTGTTCACAAGAATAATTTACTTAAAAAAAGTCAAACTAAATACTGTTTTTTAAGAGTTAGCTAGTACTCAAAAGCTTGTGATAAAATGGCCATCTTATTCTTGCTCTAGTCTCGCCTCCCCAAGAGCAACCATCTTCAACCCTCCCAGTGTGTCCTCCATTACTTACCTTTACATTTTAAATGGTATGCTTGCATTCCTATTTCATCCGTTCAACAAATATTTAATGAGGCCACCTCTAGGTGCAGGCTCCCAACAGTGAAATAAAATCGTCAGAAGTCAATGTCCCTGTAAAGCTGAAATCCTCATTGTGGGTGCAATGGGCAAAATAAATGTGTCAAATACATAACACGTGGTAGTGCTATGGGGATAGGGAGCATTGGAGTGAGGTGTACAATTTTCAGCATTGAGGAGAAGAAAGGTCAAATTAAGAATGCAATGTTTGATTCAATACAGAAAACTGGAGAGAGAGACTCATAAGGATACCTGAGGGTGAAGGTTACAGGTGGAGAAAACAAAAAATGCAAAGCCCTTTAGGTGAGAGTGGATAGGATGTGTTCCAGAAACAAGAACAGCCAGGAGGTGTGCAGGCTGCAGTGGAGTGAGCCAGAGTAAGTAGCTGATGATGTGGCTGGAGAGGACACAGGTGTGAATGGGACAGATTGTAAAGGAGATTGCACCTGTCAAGGCCTCCAGCTTTCACTGAGTGACAGCCTTTGGGGGGTTTTGAGCAGGGGAGTGAAAAGACCCCAAGATAGGACTTATATTCAGATAGCACCTCTCTGGTATCTGGAATCACAAGAGGCAGGAAGAAGGTAGGGCTGAAAGGAACCTGTAAGATGCTACTGCCACACAGCCAGGAAGTGATGGTGGCTTGGCTTGAGGACAAGGTGAAATTGGTGAGACTTAGAACATATCTTGACAGTAGGAGCTGATAGGACTAGCTGACAGATGGAATGTGGGTATGGTAGAAAGAAGAAAGTCAGGGATGAATCTGAGCTTTTTGGCCTGAGGATCAGCAAGGATGGGATTTCTACTGATTAAGGTGGGTAAGAGTTTGGGAAAAGCAAGTTTAAGAGGAAAGAGCAAGAGTTCAATCTCGACATGCTAGTTAGGTCTGAAATTCCCCTTGGATCCGGTGACCACACAGCTCCATTGGCCTCGGATGGTTTCAGTTTGTCCTGTTGTCATGACTTAAGTATCAATATCTTCCTTTCTCTCTCATAAGTGCCCCTGTTTGGATGATTGGTTATAGTCACCTTGCTGTTGGACATCTGCCTGGGGAGGTCAAGGAGGCAGAAGAGTGTGGAGTTCGGGAAGAGGAAGTGCTGGGTACAGAACTTGGAATGAGGAACAACTAGCCAAGTGGACACACTGAGTAGACAATTAGTAGCTGGAAAACCAGTCAAGGAAGAGGCACGACAAACTGTGTCGAAAGTTACACTAGGGCCAAAGAAGATGAAAACTGAGTACTGACCACTGGACTTGGCTTGAGGAAGGCCATTGTGGCCTTAGTTTCTGGAGAGAACTAGAACTGAAGGCCTGATTAGAAAGCTGCTTCCTGTTTAGACGTGGACTTCTCACTATGGTGGATGAAGATTGGAGACCTCAACTCCTATTACTTCCTCTCTAACATCTTCTCCACCGTTGTCATATCATGCTGTTTGTTAAATTCATAATCTTCTCCTCCACTTTCTTTTTGGTGCTATAATTAATGTTCACTGCTCACCCAACTAGTACCCTAGGAACATAGCTTTTTCTCTTGATTAACCCTTTATTAATTTTTTCCTGGAGTTAAAAACGACTTTTTATTTTTTAGTTTTTGCTTTATTTTCTATGTATTTTCAGACCTTCAGCATCTCTATCATGTGCTCACCAATAAAAGTTTTAAAATACTTAAACACATCACTCTCATTTTCTACTGGAGATTTCACTCTGGGAGTTCATGCCAGTTTTTTAGAGTTTGGGGAGGAACACGAAACAGATACATATTTGCCACGTTTAGCAGCTAATTGACCTTTGATATAAAACCTGTTTACAGAAAGCAAGAAAGAAATCCTATTTTATCTACATCTTTGAATCAGATAAAAACTGCATATTGAGGTACTAATCAAATTTAGGCCTATACTTCTTATGTTTCAATGTTCCCCTTGAGAGAGAAAACAAACAAACAAACAAACAAACCCATAAGTCAGATTAATATTTTTAAAGCCAATTTTAAAATGTATTGAAAGAAAAAAAAAAGTACAGGTTAATTTTTATTTTCGTCTCTAAAACATTCAATAATTCGTGAAGCCTGATCAGTTGTTCTAGACCTTTCTTTGCCTTGCTCACTGCGCTTTGCTCTGCTTTTGACTTCCTTTATGATAGTGGATTAGGTTTTCTATGAACAAACAGCTCCTGGTCTCCCAGCAGGCGTGGAGCCCTGCGTTGTGATGCACACGTTCCAGTACCTTTGCACACGGTTACAGAACAGTCTATCTCCCAAGAGAGCTGGCATGGCCTCTGGAAAGTCAGATAGGAGCTTTAGGAGTCATTCAGACTGCATTGGTTAAATAGTGCTGGAACCAGTCTTTCTGGGTCTCGATTCCAGCTCCTCCATTTGCTATCTGTCTGCTCTTGGGCAGAATATTTAAACCCTGGGCATTGATCACCTCTGGTACAAAATGGATATAATGATAGTACCTACCTCATGGGGTTGTTTTATGATTAGATAAATTAAAATGTGCAAAACCCTTGAAAGAGTGCCAGGCTTATAATAAGGATTCAGCACATATTAGCCACTATTATTATTCTGTTCTATTTTGTTCTTCAGTTGCCTCTCAACTTAAGAAGCCTACAGAGGGGTGCTGAGTCATGCACTGAGGGAGGATACTCCCTGAAACTGAGGTTTTCAGCTCTTTCAGCAAGTTCCCCATTCTCTGCAGGGCTAGGTGTGTCACCTCCTTTGCCAGAGCAGAGACACCTGGACAGGTGCCCTCAGACTGCCGTCTCCTGCTTACTAATTGATGGGATTAGCAGGAGGTCAAGGCAGAGGTCCTATGCATTCATCTCTTGCAAATGCCAAGGGGCATCCAGGCGCCTGGTGTCATCCAAGAGGAAGGAGACGCATTGCCGCACACGGGTCTCTCTCCTTTTTCATGGTCTCCAGCCCAGTTAAACTAGTCTGAAATCAGACACTAAGAAATTGTTCAGAGCATGTTTTGAGCAAGTTAACTCAATCATAAAATATAAATAACAGTCATCTGAATTGCCAGAATGGTTGTGAGCAATAGCTAATTAAATAGATTGTAAAGCACTTTTTATTTGCAAAGTGCCCTGCCAGAAAGGCAGAGGCTTAGAGGCTGGCATCAGGTTAGCACAATATTCCTCCTCAGGAAAACAGACTTCATCTTGCAATTCGTGATGCTATGAAATTTCTCATTTGAGGATTTGTGCAAAGATGCACAATCTGTTGCTTCATACAGTCCATGGCTGGATACAATCAGGCCCATCTGCTCATTGGGGAATGACTTGAGTGTGCCTTCTCTTTAGTATTTTAATTTCAGGTGTAGGTGTTTAGAAAAGGCTGTTACTAAAATTAATTATATCAAGACATGATATGTAAACTTATGAAGTCTAGTTACATGATTGGGCCATGCTGAGATAATTCCATCCAGTGATTCCTGCAGAAAGTTCCAATGGGCACAGATGTTTAACACAGAGCTGCAGGCCCACCTTCCCCACGGCCAAAGGGTGGAGTGGGGCTGATAGGGCTGGGCTCTGGGGCTGCTGATGGAATGAGGCTCTCTGTTTTTCTGATTGATCTCTGACTTGTGCTTTGTGGATTCCTGTACACCTGAGAAGCTATACACCATGAAAAAGTGCTTTTATGCACAGCAGTTTGAATTCTCCCAGGAAACATCCAGTGCTTATGTAAGGGGGAAGGAAAGGTTGGATCTCTTGGGAAATATATTTTTTTCCAGTAGCTTGGGAATGTGTCAAGCAGCTAAATTTTATTTTATTTTTGCTTTTGTTGTTATACAAAAAATGATAGCAAAGCTTATCAGGCAATTTTACCTGAAGCTTATCATCATCTTTCTATTTGTTTATTTTAGTACATTAACCATCCTGATATTAAGATGGAAGGATGCATTTTAAAATGTATTTTATAATTAGCTCAGAATTTGCAGAAGAAAGTCTTAACAGAGGTGTGGAGATTTTAGAGGAGCAATAAGTAGTAGGTTTTATTTATTCAATCAACAAATGATTTGTTTGCTGACTTTATGTCAGACCCTGCACTGAAGGCAGGATTAAGGAAAGCAAACATGGTCTTTGTCTTTCTGGAACTTTCAGTCTCATGGGAGGCTCAGAAACAAATAATCATGCTAATCCATATGTAATTTCTAATCTTGGAAGTACTGTTGGTTGCTATGAGATATATCACAGGGAAAAATGCCCTAGTCTGGGGAAGGAATCGGGGAATGCAGCCCCTAGGATGCCACTTTTGATTGGAGACCTGAGGAGTGACTAAGACTGAGGTGGCCCGGAGGAGGTGGGCATGGCTGTAGGTGTGAAGAACTTCACCGGAAAGGTCCAACACATTGAAAGACCAGTGCACAGGGGGAGGGAGGCTCCTTTGGGAACCTAAGCAGGGTTGGAGTGAAAGGGCAATGGTTTAGAGGGGAGTCCGGGACATAAGGAGGGGCAGAAGACATAGGGCTGCAGGCTGCACTGAAGTTATGCTAAAGGCAAAGGGAAGCCATGGGGGGATTTTAGAAAGATCGTTCTACTTACACAGCAAACATGGAAACAAGAGCTCATGGCGAGACCAGTTAGCAGGCTGCTGCATCTGTCCAGGTGAGAATTATTTAATAGGACACACCATACACATGTACATGTGAGAGGGGAGAGAATGAAAGTAAAAGGGAAAAAGAGACAGTGTATTTATGTGTTTCTGTGCTTTTGTGTGTGTGTGTGATAGAGACAGAGACAGAGAGAGGGAGAGATGGGTATTGGGAGTTGTTACAAAGCTTGGTGGGGGGTGGGTTTTAAAATTAGACCTAATTATACAATTCCGAGGATTACAAAAATAAATTTTAACATGTATCCTCCCCACTTAACATCAGGGTGGTTCACATATAACAATATGCAAAAAGAAATGTGATGATAAGATTCAGGTAAAATCGTGTGTGGACTTTTCTATCATTTTTCATAAAACAACGACAAAAACAAAAGGTGAAATTTAGCTGGTTCAAATCCTGGTTCTGCAACTTTCTAATCATGTAAATTTGAGGAAGGTTCGTAAATAGCCAAGTCTCTCCGTTTCAGTGGTGCTGACACTTCTGTGAGCCAAGCGAGGTGACATATATGAAGCACCTGGCACGTTTAGCCTTCACTCTTCCAACATTAACTGCATTATTATTGTCATGCTTGTATTAACAGAATTCCAAAATGAGTATATACCTGTTTCATTTAGAAAAGCAAGGTACTTATTACATGGTGAATATGAATATTGTTATGAATTTACTGTCTTATGAATGTTTTTACCATATGATCGTACGTCAGCTGTGTTTCTCTACTATTCTTTTCCTTTCCAGAATGTCAGAGTATATGGATAGTCTCTTTGTATCTTCTTATTGGACATTGACATGAAGAGATCATTAAGTAAGCTAAACCCAGGTGATCATTATTTGATATTTAGAAGGGTATTTTGAGGCACTTTGTACTGAGCTTTGAAGTAAAAGAATGAATTCAGACTTCTACAATAAGTTAATGAAATAGAAAGTGATAGAGTGGAGTGGGGAAGGCTCCATGTTTTGCGGGTGGGGGGCCCATGGCCAGAGCCTGGGAGCGCCACAGCTGCTGCCAAAGTTATGCCATGGCTCAAAACAGAGAATCGATGTAGGTTCCTACTATGGGAATGTAAAAAGTACCTCAATGCTACGATTTGTCCAGATTTTCCTTTTTTCACTTCTCTCTCTCTCTCTCTCTTCCTGTGTGTGTGTGTGTGTGTGTGTGTGTGTGTGTGTGTGTGTGTGTGTGTGTGTGTGAGTGGGTGCATGAGCTGGCTTCCCTTTCTCCTATGGCATTACAAACCAGGCATTCCCTAAATGTCTCAACACAGACCTCCTCTGCTCTTCCTTGGTGACCTGGTCCAAGCCCACAACATCTATTGTTCCCTCTGGGCAGTGACTCACAGCTTTAACCTTAAATAGACCTTATTCTTGAGTGAAAACCTGAACTCAGACCTGCATTTCCAAGTGTCTGTGAGCACCTTCCTTTCAATGTGCAACTAATGCTTTAAATTCTATTTTCTCTAGATTGAGATTCTGTAGGAAAAAAACACTTTCAAGAAGACCTGAATACCAGTCCTACAGAATGACTCAGTAGCTTTGGGCAGTTACTTAACTATTTGGGGTCTCATTTCATTTAGCTGTAAGGGAATAGGGTGCTTGGCATAGAATAAGGGCTCAGCCACTGCCTGGCTTTGTAAATAAAATTCTATTGGAACATAGCCTTATCCATTTGTGTATGCAAAGTTGAGTAGTTGCCACAGAAAGCAATGGATGTGAATCCGAGAATGTTTACTATCTGGCTCTTTACTAAAAGGGTTGCCAGCCCCTGGATTAGATCATTAGTTTCCAAACTTCCCTTTCCTCCTCTCTCATTCCATTTCCCCCTCTATCCCTCCCTCTCTCCTTGTTTCTTCCTTTCCTTCTTCCCTCCCTCCCTCCTTCCTTTTTTCTTTTCTTTCTTCTATTCTTTTTCTTAGCAACTGAATCCTTTCTCTAAACAATATATTACATAGAAGCCCAGTTCAGCACACAAATCAAAGTTTGCCCTCCCTTATTTCAAAGGTTTGGATGTGGGGATGGTTTACTTTAATTTGAAAGTCACTGGACCAAATTATTTTTAAGAGTCTATAATTATCATGATGTATGTAGAAGTCCTGAATTCTGAGAGCTACTTGCAATCTTTAGCAAAATAGCCAAGTTATAAATGGGTCTCAGTGCCCCCCACCACCAGTTTTTCCCTCCAGAAATCCCTCCCTCCAGTTATTTTCATTTCCCGTTAGTTCCTACCAACCCTGCAAACCAGTCTCAGGTTCTTAGTGCCTGTGCGGCAACATAGCTGCCCAGGAACCCTCACGGGGGCACAGGCATGGCTCTGCCCCTTGCACTAGTCTCCAGAGTTCCAGACCTTTCCATATCTCCTCCCTAAAGGAAAAACTTCAGCTTGGTGTTCTCTCCTCAGTATCTGCTTTCTACCAAATGGTAGCTGGCCAATCACATAAATTCAGCCTGTGAATTTTATAAAGACTGTTCATTTTTACTAATGGCTTAATGAATTTATTCCTCCCAGGTAGTACATTTGTATTTTAAATCAGGGCTTTCTTGAGATGGTGCATTCGTTAACCCAAAGGATGGACTTTAGTGAGGGAATGCAGGCAAAATTCTGATAGTTTAAGAGGTGTTTAGAGCAATGGAAGCCTCTGGATGCTGCTGCAATCATGCTGCAAACGTGGATATCTGTTCCTTCTGTAATTTTCATCGGCTCAGTCTTGCAATTCTCATACCATTTTGCTCATATGGGTACGTAGTCTCATAGGCTGTGTCACATCTCTCCTACTGTGAGCTGGGTCACCATGGGCAATGTAGCATTTTGGGGTCTCAGGATCCTCATCTGTCCTTTGCAGAGTTATTGGGGGATCAAATTAAATAACATGTGTAAAATGTTTGGCATCTGTTAGGGTCTCAGTAAATATTTCTTATTTTCCCATCAAAGCACCACCCAGATCTCTTATGTCTAAGAGTAAGAAATCTTCATTTTAGTCTTACACAGAATTTGTTCATTGATTTAGAAAGAAGGCAACTTTTTTCCTTTGTATTCTTTATCTCATTCTCCATTAATTAGCTAGAAGAGACAATAACTGAAATCAGAGAAGTTCAAAACTATAAGGAACGTTAGAAAACATCTAATTTGCTCTTTTATTTCCCAGACACACTGTGAGGTTAAATGGTTTATTCAGGGTCTCCAGGCATCTAGTTAGTGGCAGATCTAGAGCTAGAAATGAGGTCTCCCAAACTCCTAGTTTTTGCCAAGTCAGCAAATAAGCAAACAGCACACTTTCCTCTCTGAGACTTCTATCCTACACCACAGAAAATGTTGGATCAAAAACCTGCATTCGACACAACACATTTGCTCAGAATACCTCCAAAACTGGCAGGGTTGCATATTTTATCCTATTGTGACCAGGGAAATGGTCAAGCTTTCAAATCTTCTTAATGAAGCAAGAAAGAGGTCATTTAACCTTAACTGCCATTTAGTGTCTGCTTTTTAAGTCTGTTTCTGTGACTTGCAATGAAACCTGCCTTCATCACATTTATTATGGGATGAAAACTGAGCTTCTGCATGTCGATGGCTTAACTCCGGGGAGGCACCTTGCCACTTGAACTTTAAATAGGCCTCTTATGCTGTATTCATTTCTCCATGCAGAGTGCTCTCTCCCCATTGCTGAACAGCCTAACAAGAGGGGCCAGATACAGCTGCTTCACTGTGCCTTAGTATTTGGGGTAACAATCTGGCAGACTGAAAGTCTTTCTTCCCACCCCTCTCCCCAACCCCTACGCAACTGTTTGAGTCTCTCCTTGCACCAGCTGCCCCACCCTCCTTTTCAAAAATTACTTTCAGTAATTACTACAGCTCAAGGATGCTGTCCAATCTAAAATAGCTAATGAGAACCAGTCCTTCAATCTAAACTGTAATCAGCTTATAACAAGCTCCCTTTTCCTGTGCTTCATTACTGTGACACAATCTATTTTTCATACCTCAAAATGATAAGGCAGAGTTGGGGGAAAAGAATCGCTCTCTATTGCCAGGCTTGCATGAAAGGGAGATGGGCTTAAGCATGCAGAATTGATTTATTTGCATTCTTCTATTGCTTTGGTGGCTGCATCTTTGAAAGAAGTTAATATCGTAGTTTTGATTTGGCCCTAAGAACAGCAGGGCCTGACAATCAAGCATGCTTATTACAGCCAGCAAGAAAAAGAAAAAAATAGCCCATGGTAGCTCAAATGCATCATGACTCAGTTGGACATGTGCAGACTTGGAGCAGAAAGTATTTTAAATTCTATCGGAGAACCTGACAATGCTGTCTTTATCGGGGCTTTTATCCTCCCTGAAATTTCTATGGTTGTTACCTATAACCCCACTCGATATTTACCTGCTTTACTTTTTATGTGGCCCATGTAAACCTTTCATTGTTTATTTTCAAAGAAAGAACATGGAAGGCAGCAGCCACAGGGATTCTCAATAGAAGTTTGGGGAATCTGCTTGGCTAATATTGTACAATCTGTTCATAAACACCCAGGCTATTTTAATCTTCTTTCCAAGTTTATCCTCCTGAGTTAATTTCCAAACTGTCATTTTTTGCCTGGTGTGATTAAGGCTCGGCCCATTTAAGCATCTGCATTCTCCAGGCATGATTTCCTAGGTACTGAGGCTGTGGCCAAGCATGCCTATTAATCCCACCCTAATGATTAAAGCATCTGAGGAGCTGCACTATTTGATGGGTTAATACTGGTAGCTGAGTCCTTGGATTTAATCCAACTCAGTCATCACTTTGAATGAGGCAGTTTGATGAGCTTCAGCAAGGCTGGGACTGCTGTCCTTGTCCATTTTAGACCACAAATACGAGAGAAAAATAAAAGCCAGTCTCCAACAGATAGACAGGTCCTGGGAGTATGTATGTCAATACCATAAAGATAGAAAATGCAGATTAGGGTATCTTGTTATATAATTGTTAATGGGCAGAGAGACCTCACAAAAAACCCCCTGCCCTATTTGACTTACCTCCCTACCCAAAACAGAAAATAACGAAAAATTAGAATTCATCAGCCAGTTTGTACAAGTTATTTTTCCCTGCTTTGCTTTGTTTAAAAATGTGTAAAGGATGAAGCTAAATTAGAAAATCTTTTACCCGATCTCTTCATTTGTATAAAATAAACGCACACAACTCATTTAAAGTGGGAGGCTTGCAAATTTACTCATTAGACACAATAACCAGGGAGCTGGTATCTCAATTCAAGTGGAATCTTCATCAGGCAATTAGGGAAGGTGGTGCTCGGCTGCCTCTCCATCTTCAAGAGAGCTGGGATCCAACTTGCTTTTAAAATAGCAAGGCTGTCAGAGGACTCAGACTGAGCATCTGCACTTCAGGCGAGTCCATAAATTAACTGCTAGTACTTATGGCATTCTGAAAGAATGAAGCTTTCATTGGAATTCATAGTGCCTCTGTTTCAGGAATGTTATGTAACCATGCCTGTTATATGGAGAGAATTTTCTACCTCCAACGTCTTCAGGAAGGAATTTTTCTTGCCAAAGAAAGGCATTATATTATTGCCCTCTCTCTCTCTCTCACCCCCCCTCACCCTCACCCTCTCATTGAATGTGACCATCTGAGAACATGTAAAATGGGATTCCTTTACAACTTGGTGTCGGGAGAGAGAATTCACAGCCTCCTCCTGACTGTTCAATCAGGCCTTTCTTGTCTGAGTGTTAAATTTAAGAGAACTTGAGTCAGCTGGCAGAATATCTAGGTTTATACATTACTAAATTATTTTCTTAAGGGGCATTGATTTCCAATATACATAGTCACTACCATACTTTATGCACCTGCCAATGAACATCGTCATTCTGAATTGCACTGCAAGTAAAAACACCAGTTTGGTGATTGGCATATAGGTTTTTGGTAAAGATGAAAATAAAAGCACTAAGTTGTTTCAGAAATAATATAAATTTACAATCCTGGGTAGTTACTTTTATCTTAGCCAATATATACATAATATTATATGCAGTAAATCTTTATTTTCAGTTAAGAACATTTATTGTGAGGCATTGAGAATATTCAGAGTGGCAGCACTCATTCTGAAATCTCATAGGCTCATACTTGGAATCCCTAAATAAACAGACTTTTATTGTCAATGTTAACAGAAAGGGGAAAATAATAACAACAAAAAGACTGCTCTTAAAGGTGTATTTAAAAAATTTCTCAGATTATATTTTTCGAAGTATATATTTTACTACCTGTATACCAGTGATATTAATAATACTATTCAGTTTATTAATGACTAATTATTTAACAATGTTTGCATTGTTTGATAACCAATTTAGGATTACAACCTAAGACTTCTCAAAATAAAGTAGGTAATGGATAAATGATTTTAAACACCAACTACCTGATCTTTGACAAAGGCAACAAGAACATACATTGAGGAAAAGACTGCCTCTTCAATAAACAGTGCTGGGAAATCTGGGCATCCATCTGTAGAAGAATGAAATTAGATACATACCTCTTGCCATATACCAAAATCAACTTAAAATGGATTAAAGACTTAATTATAAGACCTGAAACTATAAAACTCCTAAAAAGAAAACATAGGGGAAACACTTCAGGATGTATAACTGGGCAAAAACTTTATAAATAGGATCCCCAAAGCATAGGCAATGAAAGAAAAAATAAATTAATGGGATTATATCACACTAAAAAGCTTCTGTACAACAAAAGAAACAACAGAGTGAAAAGACAATCTACAGAATGGGAGAAAATATTTGCCAACTGTTCATCCAACAAGGGATTAATATCCAGAATACAGAAAGAGTTCAAACAACAGCAAAAAAACAAGTAACCTGATTAAAAAATGGGCAAAGGAGCTGAACAGGCATTTCTCAAAGGAAATATACAAATGGCCAACAGACATATGAAAAAATGCTCAACATCACTAAGCATCAGGGAAACGCAAATCAAAACCACATTGAGATATTATCTCACCCCAGTTAGACAGGATATTATAAAAAAAGACAGAGAATAACAAATGCTGCTGAGGATGCATACAAAGAAAAACCCTCCTGCTCTGTTGGTGGGACAGTAAAGTAGTTTCCATTGTGGAAAACAGCATGGAGGTTCCTCAAACAACTACAGATAGAACTACCATATGATCCAGCAATCCCGCTGCTGGGTACATAACTGAAGGAATGGAAATCTTCATGTCGAAGGGGTACCTGTATTGCAGCTCTATTTATAGTAGTCAAGAGTTGGAACCAACATGGATGTTTGTCGACAGATGACTGGATGAGGAAAATGTGGTATATGCACTCAATGGAATACTGCTCAGCCATAATAAAGGATATAATTCTGCCATTCAAAGCAACATGGATGAACTTAGAGAAAATAAAGTTATGTGAAATAAGCCAGGCATAGAAAGAGAAATACCACATTTCCTCACTCATAAGTGGGAGCTAAATAAATAAAGAAACACATACATACATAAATGAATGAATGAAAGTAAGGAAGGAAGGAAGGAAGGAAGGAAGAAAGGAAGGAAGGAAGAAAATATTATGTTGAATTTTCATAAAAAAGAGAAGAGGACTGTGGTTATTAAAAGTGGGAAAGGGGGAAGAGGAGGGAGGTTAGAGAGAAATTGGTTAAGGGTCATAAATATTGATTAATCTTGTAAACGTGAGTATGCTAATTACCCTGATTTGATCACCACATATTGTACAATTTGTACCCCACAAATATGTATAACCAATTGTTTCAATCAAAAACTCTCAAAAATTAAATTGATAAAGTTATAATTGTTAAATAAAACTTTTAAAAAAATTGTTAAATAAAAATTTTTTAAAAACCCCCAAAACACCAACTACCTGCAGTGTAATTTCTTAAGGGTGAAAAGATGCATGAAATATACTCATCTTCAAGGAACTTAAAATCTAGTGGGAGAAATGGATTCACTGAAACCAAAGCATTAATATATTCCATATACTGTATTTATAAACACAGCTTAAGAAATTACACTAACGCATTTTTCAAAGGTTTTTAAGGGAAATAAAAGTAAACTAAAAGTTTTTCAAAGTTACCTAGAAAATTGTATTGACTAGTAAATATCTTTGAGCAAATATTTTGAGTAGTTATGAGAGTTATGGGGAAAAGTGAAATCTGTGTTTACATTGTGTTGAGGGCCACACAGAGGCGGAGTGTAAGGTCAAGATAAAATGGCTGGAGGTCTGTATGCTTGGATTTTAGAGCTAACTCTCCTTTGTGTTTACCCTCTTTTTCCTTTCTCCCAGTTTCCTTCCTTCTCTTCCCTGCAAAACTTGACTGGTATATCATGTACTACTTTGTTCCTTTTATATCTTTAAAATGTGATCAGTCAATGCCCTCTTTTGTTATTACTGAACGGTATTATTTAAACACATATGTTTTGTTGTAGAAAGCAATCTGAATACTTTAAAAAAAGTTATATAAAATATAATTTGTTATCATTGTTAACCTCATCAGTAAGAATACCTAATGATGTAACTTTTTTTTAATGAAAGAAACTAACAGATCCTCTTACATTTTCATATAGTAGTTTTAATATGAAGTGATCATGGGTTAATATTTCAGATAGTGACTCAATGACAACAAAATTTCAGTTATGAAAAATACTTTTGATAAATACTATAATTAGTAAGTGGGTTCTAGTTGGCAAACCTGTATCACCTCAATAAACTTTAAAGACAAATTCTCTGCAGGTTTATTAATATGACATTTAGGCCTTTGTTATGGATTTTTTTCCTTAGAGTCTATTTGATCAGTTGGCAAAAATCAGATTTTGGGCTGGCCTGGGACTGAAAATGATGACATATTAAAGACCCTGAAAAGGGGGAGAGAAATGAAATTAAATAAGCATTACTCATTGCTAAGATCTGTAATTTGGGCAATAAATTCACCTGGCCATCAAAAGTGGCAATGGGCCATTTTAGGCCTGGGCACCAGGGCAGCTCAGATTTTGCCTTCCCAATTCCCACTGCCAGAATCAGAGTGGGCCAAAAATGTGGGTGGCAGGAAATGGTGCAAGGGGGACATGCAGAGAGAGGAAGTGTCAAGGCCCCAAATACAGGGACTAGATTTTCAGAATTCTGCTTCAAGGCAGTTAAACAAGTACACATTGGTAATAATAATAGCATTTGTAATGCTACCTACTACGTATGGCTCAGTTACTGTAAAGAGAAAAGCAGGTATCTGGGAAGCCTTCATGGAGGTGGTGGTATAGAAGAGAAATGCAGGACAGCAAAACTTGGATATTGAGAGATAAAGACATTCAAAACAGAGAGAAATTGCATAAAGAAGAAACTATCGTGAAGCTATACAAATTACAAATTGTGGAAACCATCTAAAACTATTTTAAGTGGCTGCATGTGATGAGAATGTTCTTTTAGTAAAAAAAAAAAATTAGTACAAAGGAGTATATTAGAGTACTTATAAAATTTATTAATACTTTCCATTGCGGGACTCAATCTGTACATACAGTAACATCACTGAGTATTGTAGAACCAAGAAAAATGGTTGGTAATTTTTCTAAAGACTATGGAGTGGAGAAATGTCAGTACAAACTACAAAATCATGAAGGCTTGTTGGAGTTCACCATGACAAGTATTCAGCTGGGAAAAAAATACACCAAAAAATACACATAATCGTTGATCATTAATTAAAAATAATAAAACAGAAAAAAATCCTTCTAAATCAGCTGGAATTGTCACAGTTTTGCAGATTCTCTCTTTTTAGACCAAAGTAAATCCATCTCTTAGAGGACATTCTCTGTCTGAGTCACACTGAATAGAGATGGAAAGATGCCACCAGACCAGTTTCTACCCCCTGGGAATAATCAGAATGGTAAAGGGAAAAAATCATATTTTTAAATGTCTAATCCTGTTTTGAATTAAAATAAACCTGAAATGCTTGACAAACTACTTTTTATACTAGAAAGAAATTTTCTCACAATGCTTCTTAATTGCCATTTCACTTATTAGATTTGAAATGTTTTTAAGCATAGTGTTGGTTTGGGGTAATTTTTGGCCCCCTCAACTGTGCATGGCGAGAAGCACAGTTATCTTAACATGTATTTATTGAACATACTTTCAATGAGTGAAGCACTGTGCTGGATGTTACGAGGACTACGGCAATTTATTTTATTTTTTAAATGCTGTTCTAGCAGTCTAGGGCTGTAGGGTCTCTGTTGGCAAGGTGGTGAGTTAGCAAAAAAATTATGCTGAAGGAAGCTGATGTGGTAGGTTCTGTGAGAATAGAAGGTCAGGATTCATTGGTTCTGGTTCCAGGTGTTTGACTGGACTTCTTAGAGGAAGCCTGTTTACCTGTTGAGAGAATTATACTCAAATCGGTTCCCCTGCATTCTCACATTGGTCTTGGCCTTGACTCTACTGGGAACTGGAGCCGTGGCTGCAGAACTCCCTGGCCAAGAACCTCTGGGCTTTTCACTTCCTGGGTAGATGGGATCATTGCCTCTTCTTTCATCAGAACATACTCAAAAAACCCGCATTTTGATGCAACCACTTGGTCAGCCAGAGCTGTAGTCTGCGACTGAAGAAAGGCACAAAGACATGTCAAATTTATCCTACCCATTTTAAATTTATAATGACTTTTTCTCATCTCCCCCTTTCTCTTTTCCTTTATCCCAATCTTCATTTCTTTTATTTTGTTTCTCACCTAACTGATGAAATTTTCATAATGCTTTGGACAATAAATACTAATTTACTTAGGTTGAAGGTCTTAGGTTTACTGCATACAATAATACTACTTCTAATAATTAGAAGTATTTATTAGCGGATCAGTTTTCTGCTATGTAAATATTACAGATCCCAGTTTAGTCACATCTCTTTACTGGGCTTCTTAAGATGAGCACTGAATCCATTTAAGGAAATAATATTGAATAGAGATTACAAATGTAGACTCTTCCCATCCCAGCCTTGTGACTTCAGAAGAGCTGCCTAAAGAGCTCTGAGTCTCAGTTTCCTTATTTTCATTTAGTAAAATGAAGGTGTTAAAAATTCTAAGCATAATATCGGGTACATATTAAGTATTATGTATAATTGGCTATTATTATATTCTTTATCATCGTGACCATCATCAGGGAGGTGTCAAACAGCAAGAAGCATTTCTTTTTTTTTTTGAAACATCAACTGTGCTTGAGGATTTATTGGAAAGACAAGTGATTTCATTGGTAAGTAATTTAAGGTATAATTTTTATATGAAAACAAATCCAACCCTGTAACAGAACACAAAAAGTCCAATGTATTTTTCAAGATAAAATAGGACTTAACATTGAGTTTTACTCCTGCAGTAGGAAGCCCCTGGAGGAAGACACTTACTCTTCCATCATTTGGGGTATTCCAGGGGAGATTTGGAGAGATTCTGCTAATGGTTAACATAATAGTATAAAAAAGAGCCCCAGTCCTCAACCAAGTGTCATAGCTTATTCTCTTAAATTGCTTATTTCTTTATGGTTTCATTCAAAAATGCAGAAATTTTCAGTCTCACATAAAAAAACCCCCAACTTTTAAATAGTTTAACTATGCTAAATATATTTTATCTAATTCTCACCATGATTCTTCAAATAGCTATTTTAATATTTATTTTACAGGTAAGGAAACTGAACCTCAGGGAGATTGAATGACTTGCCCGAGGTTTTGGTCAACAAGGGATGGATCTGGGCTTTGAACTCCAGTCTCCTGGCTCTTTCCATTCTGCTTACTGCCTCCCACTGGATTTTATGGCTTTCTTGTATGGTGGGTTTGCAGTGTGTCAATTAGTTAAGCTCCAACTACGTTTCCAAGAATTTCTTTTCTGGCACATAGTTCTGAGTTAGTGTGGGCCATTGAAGATACTTTTCCAGAAATCTGAAAGGCAGAAGTGAAGGCATGACCATATTCCTCATCTGTGGGGAGGTCAGTGCTAGACATGTGGCAGCGCTGCAGCTCACATGTGTTGTTGTTTAGTTGGTGGCTCCTCTTGCTGGTGTGGGCAGTAGTCAGGCCCTCAGTGTCTGCAGCTTCTGCCGGACCTTCTGCTTTTGCTTCTCTAACTCCTGAGCCAAGTGCATGATGAGGCACACCAACTTCTCCAGCATGAACAACCAGCTTGGTCATTTGTGGGGCCCAGTGTACAATGAAAATGTAGGGTCACTTGTTCAAAAATTATTAAGAATTTTAAGACAGAAACAGCAGAACTTTAAACCAAGCAAGGGGTCCTTCTAAGCAAAGGACTCTGTATGGCTGCCCAGGTCACATGCCCGTGATACCAGCTCTGCTTCAGAATACTCCTATCCTCAAGGTTTGAGGATTGGATATGGTGAGAGAGAAATGTGAGGTCCATGTCAGTCTCATAAGCTCTAGCTTGCCCTTGCTTCTCCCACTTCATGCCTACCTTTCTAGCTGATTGCCTGCCCTATAATCTTCAGAGTCATTTGTGTCTGAATGTATGAGGCTCCATATAGACAGGATTACCGGCTCCCACGATTGCATAAAGTCAAATATCTTGAAATAATAAGGAAATAATTCTCAACACGTTTTGGGGGTTCTGTGGTTCAAATGAGGAACTCAAGCTGAGAAACCCTGGAAAGGGGAAGACATTAAAGAGATAATCACACAAATATTGCTATCATTCCACCGTGGTCATTGCTGCAAATGAAGGAACCAGGGTACTCAAGTTTATTTCCTCCTTTACGTGAGTGTTGTTTCTAGATTGGACTTGGAAGAGGTTTTTAAAAGATACATCTTGTAGGTAGAAGCCACAGGAGAAGATGTGTTTACAGTCTTACTCTTATACTGAGCCAGAGTAGAGGTTATAAATCAATAACTAATTGATTTTGAGTTTTGAATACACTTTGAAGTCAATGTTTCAAAGAATCTTGATTTTTTTCTCTATAATCTTCTGGGTAGTCTGGGGTCCCTAACTGTCTCTGAATAACTCTGGGAAGGAGAATGTCTCTAAACCATGAAGCCATCCTTTTCTTTAATGATATTATTTAAGGATTCCAGTAGAGGGTCTCTGTTTTCTCCCATTTCTTCACTGAGCTTTATTTTTTTAGTAGTGGGAATAGTATTTGAATTTTGTGATAAGAGCCAAGACATATAATGAGAAAACTCCTAAAGGCAAAGAGATGTGTATTGTCTGTTCCTCCTTTGAGGACAAAGAAAGGCATGAGGAGGTGCAGCAGTATGTCCTAGATGGACGTAAGGCCACTGTCAGAAAGGGACTCTAGGGCAGTGGTTGGGAAACTTTTCCTGTAACGGGCCAGAGAGCAAATACTTTAGGCTTTGTGGGCCACATGGTCTCTGTTGCAACTGCTCAACTCTGGTGTGAAAATGACCATAGACAATACATAAATGAACAAATGGGGCTGTGTTCTAATAAAAATTTATTTATGGACACTTGAATTTTATAAGATTTTCACATGCCATAAAATATTATTCTTCTGATTTTTTCCAAAAATTAAAAAATGCAAAAAGCATTAGTTCTCAGTCTGAATAAATATAGACAGAGGACTGGAGTTTGCTGATGCTTTTTCTAGAAACAAACATCCCTGATTGTAATTTTACCTAGAAATGGCTTGGCCTCGAGGCCAGTGTGTTCACAGTGTGTTGCAAGGCATCAGAATCACTGGGGGAGTTATTACAATGCAGACTCCTATGTCTTAGTAATCAGTATATTACATAAGTACTCCAGATGAATGGTACATGCAACGAAGTTTTTAAAGTATGTATGTAGTATTTCGGAAGTCCTTTCTCTGATTTCCCTTTTTTTGCTTGTGAGAAGAAAGAAAAGTTGAATTGCAGATGTGGTCTTAATTCTGAAAGCTGAGACAAGACTACACACATGAACATGTATGGGCACATGTACACATTCATGTTTGCATAGCATTCTTTTAGGTGCACAAATACATGTTCATATATATATGCACACATATGTATTATATCTCATATTTATATATATGAACATCTATAGATATAGATGCAATGGTGCATACCTGTGCACCAATATATGTACAAAATTTTGTTTGGAAGCTCTTTGTTACAGTGATTAAAATGCTCAAGTGCTCCTTTGAGAATGATAGCTGTTCCCATATCATGCAAATGTTTTCACACAGAATGAAGTAGACATTATCACATGACACTCTCACCTCTGCAGAAGTTGGACATAGAGGAAGCAAACATTATTTCTTCCAGGCTTTAAGCCTCATTAATATGTGTTGATGAAGCCCTTCATTACATCAAAGAAGGACCATCTTTTAAAGTTGGTTGCTTTGAATAAAAGGTTTAAAATATGGGTACAAAGTAAAATTCCTTAAAATATCTAAATGGACAAAAAATTCAATATTATTATTAGAAAGTATTACTCTATAATGGATTTTTATAGTGATTTGATTAATTTGAAATAATTTTCAGATGGACAAAACCATTTAATCTCCTATTTTTAGTGGCATTCTTTTATTTTAGCATACTGCTTTATTCCTTTAATTTGTGTTACTTTGCTTTCCATTTCCAATTTAGAGAGATGTTCCCAAACACAAGAATAATTCCTGCTGGTAATGTTGCTCATTAGGAACATTTCCAGCAAGAGAGGTGAACGGTGCAGCCAATATCTCTTCATTTCCAGCATGTCACATAATCTGTCAAGACAACACCCTAGCCAATCGTTTAATTGTGTATCAGGTTAGGTGACAGAATTTGGATAGGACATGACAAAAGGGCTTAGGAAGAGTTATCCATCTTCCCTCCCCTTAGAACAGCAAAGTCTTCAATAAAGACATCTGTTAAGTCTTTATTTCCCAAGGCATATAGAATCAGCCTTCTTACCTTTCAATTAGTAATGGATGAACTTCAAAAAGGTAAGGTTTTCATTTCATTTTTGCTATTGCTGGCTGGTTTTAGATACTTGGAGAATTTAATGGATTCCATTCCCTCTTCTCTGTTTCTTTTTGTTCATACCCTTAGGATGACTCCTATTAGTTAGAACTTCCTTGGTCTCCTTTTCTTATCTGCATACATTTAATTATTTTTGAGATGTCAGCCAGGAGAGAAAGAAAAGAAAATCTCTTTGCAGAGATGATTTTTTAAAAATAATGGCCATTTTTTAGAGCTGTTGAATGAATTCATTTGAGATACAACTTCACCCATCATCACTTGCAAATAAATCCTTCCCAAGATCAGTTTTCCTACAATTTTCATCCAAGAAAAATAATGTGCCCAGGATTAAAGAGGTTCTCTCTTCATTAATCCTATTTTCATTTTAAAGTTTGGTGAATTTTTGATTCTGTTCTTTTTCATAGTTCCTAAACTGGTCTTGTTCAAACTTGAGGTTGTGATTTCCAAGTAATTCTTTTTAACATAAGCACATTTGGAGACCTGAACTGCGGTAGTGAATGTAGCTGCTATAAATAACGTCTTGGAATCACTCACCCCATACGTATTTGCTCTGCTATTTCTACTTTATGCAAAATGAGACGAAGCCTTATTTTCACTTTAACCTTAATCTGACCCTAGTGACTGCCCCCCCCTCCACTAAGCCAATCACTCATCCATCCATTCATCGTATATTACTAGGTACCTAATCTGTGCCTAATACTTTGTTGCCAGTTACTGAAGAAATAATGGTGAAAAGAAAAAAAAAAAAAAAAAGACATAGTCTTTGCCTTAGAGAACTTAGAGCTTAGTGGAGAGTAAGATATTAATTTTTTTTTTAAAAGCCACACAATCACACAAGTAATTGTATATTTTCAATGGAGGAAATGTACATGGTGTGTATGATGGTAGGGCAGGTGGATCTGGTTAGGACAGGCAAGGAAGCCCACCCTGAGGAAATGATGACACAGCTGAGAAGTGGAGAAGGAATGCTAACCAAGAAAAGAAGGGATGGGAGAGTGGAAACCAGACAGGCCACAAACTACCCCCCCATCCCCACATACCAAATTTCACATTAAAACAACAAAAATTCTAACTTTATAATTTGTATGACTAGGACTTCATATCAGTGTTTCTAATTCTGCATTGTCTATAGATTAGAAGCAGTGAATGAGAAAAGATTTGTCAACTGGAGCAAATGCCCCATCTTCTGTAAGAAGTAATCAATAAATATTTATAGGTGATGATAATTGTGGCATAACTTGGTTAAGATCCTAATTACTAGTAGAATTGAGCAAAGGGAAAGTGACTCGAGATCCACAGTTCATCAGTCTCAGTTCTGAAATCTAAAAAGCTCTAACAATTAAAAAAAAAAAAATGAAACTCAGGGTCCGAAGATCATTTGGTAAAACTTGGCCTGCAACAATGTGAGGATATTTATGATCTTTATTTATCTCAATTAGAGTGGAAATTTATAAGTTTTATGGCAAAAATATGAATGTGTTTGATTGCAAGGTGCTTGTGAGGGTGTTATGTAATATATGAAACTTTTATTTCATTGTCCTTCTAAAATATTCAAAATTCTGCATTCCAAAAAAAAAAAATCTGGCCCCAGGAATTTGAGGTATGTACTATTGTTTCTTCTGTCTTTTCAAAAAATTTTTTTTGTCTTTTAAAAAAAAAAAATTATGTGTAACTTGTGTGTACATGTCCAGGCACATGTGCTTTAGATGGGAGTGGTGGAAAGGTGGGTCTTTGGTGAGGACCACGAGTTTTTGAAGTTTACCTAGAAGGTAGTGTAGAAGAAAATATCTGAGGATCAATGGTCTTGGAAAAAGCTTGCCTCTTCATAAAGCATTTGCAAGTAGACTTCTATTTCTACTCCCGCCTCTTGGTCTTTTACATGTGGATTATCTGTAGGAGAGATAGTGACTGCTTTTATTCTGGAAAAATTAGGCAAAAACATTCCTAGATCAAATCTTACATTATGTCTCAACAACCTCTGTTGTTCTGGCCATGGAAGAGTTAGTAGGTGACACATCTAAGATGTGGAGTAGGAATTTTACTTCAACAGTTACCCAGAGGAATAGGAAAGGTTGGGGCTAAAGAGAAGCCCGGACAGTGAGCTTCAGAAAGGAGTGATTGATGGCTGCCCCAGATCTTCAACATTCCAAGCTTGACTTCTTGACAAAGATCTCCCTTGGTGAGGTAGATTGGGTATTGGGGGAAAGTCTGATTGGCCAGAGACTGTAACTAACAGCAGACAACTTCCCTGGCCACCATTCTGGTTTCTCAGTAGAGACCCACATAGCAGTACAGAATCCTCTTCTCTAAGAACAGGAAGGAATCTTAGTGTTCCTCAAATCCTCTGTCTCCTTTCCCATCAGGGGCCCAATTGCAAGTCTAATGAAAGTCCTCTATTCTAAGAAACTGCATTTCACAAGGCATTTTTTAAGGTTTCACAGAGTTGGTAAAAGGAGTCCTCAGACAATAGACTAAGATAACACCCTTGATACAGTTCACTAGATATAGTCCCTTTCACATTTAGGAAAACTGAGGCCCCGCGAGGTAACACTATCTCAAGACCACACAATAAGTTTATGTCTGAGCTTGGCTTAAAATCCAAATCTAGCCACTTCTACTTCAATGGTGTTTTTTAAGTGTTAGGTTTATGTCTCCTTAATATATTTATTTTTAGTTTTCCAAAGAAAGAAAATCCTTACCTTCTGTCAGCATTTTTAAATCCTAGAAGAGCATTAGGTAGGAAGGTCCAGAGATGTAGATTTCCCCTAATTTTAGCTCTTTCATTTTATCTTATTACCAGCCTCCATTTTAGTTCCTTTAAAAAATCTATCTAGCCAGCCTTTCATCTCTCATGTTCAGGGCTTGCCAGGGATGTGACCACTCAGCGCCTGCTGACCCTTCACCGTTTAGTATTCTGCACTGTTGACTCTCCCTGCTGAGCTGGAAAGCCTGCACCAGATTGGGAAGGAACACATGTGAGCAGTTGTCCTTTGTCTGCTCTTGGCTTCTCGCTCTGGCCATGTGTTCTAGGCAGGACTTCCAATTAGAATGCCTGAAAGGAAAGAGCAGATTGGAGATGCTATGTCCTCCTCTGCCGCCAGCAGGTCTGGGGGTGGCATGATACGCTGCCCAAAAACTCACTGGGAAAGACTTGCTTCCAATGAAAGAAAATGTGGCATTTCAGCCCTCAGGTAAAGAATGAAAGACGTAGAAAGTTTGGCAGGTCTGATGCAGGGTTTTGCCTAGATCAATCAATGTATCCATGTCCTTATAATAAAATTAACATGTCCTAAAGCTGAATAAAATCTTTTCTTCTAATTGTTGCACATGTTTATATGCTGTGTTTCTAAGTGAGCCGAAAGGAGTTTAAACTTTATTTTACGTTTGGTATACTCATCATAGATACTATACATTTTATAAATGTATCTGTAGGCCAGAAGATAAATACCATAAATGCAGGGGTTCAAGCTTTTGTTCACTGCTATATTCCCAGTGTTAGAATGGAACTTAGCACATGGTAAGTACCAGGGTGCTAGTTAAAATACTTGACTACCATTTCAGCGTTGGCAGCAACCAATCAGAAGGCTATAATGATCAGGGTTCTGGAATGAATACCAGTCCTGGTCAGTACTCATTGTATGTAGGTTGAATGACTTAATGAGAGGTATTGTTTCCATATAGGTGATGAATATATAGTTTTAAAGTGATTTTTGAGAGTTAAACCACTTAAAATAAGTCTTGGGCAATTCTCATACATACTAAAACGTGTATAAGTAAACCCATTTGTACATGAAATGTAACCAGCCTAAAAATAAAAAAAAAAAAATACAAATAAAAACAACACTGTTGTTTCTCTGGACTTCAGAGACTAAAACAAATAATGTTTCTTGAATTAGCATGGATATGGTGTGTGTGTAGCTTCTGAGCCCAGTTATTCAACCGGCCACTACCTCTACTCTAGAAAACAGCTTCATTCACATTGACCCGTAAGGGGGTGAATTAATAAAATATTACTGGATTGCAATTATATTGCAATTTGGTAATATGTTCCCTAAACCTTAAGTAGATGTTTAAGAGTATTTGACTGAGTAATTACCTCTCTAAAACTTTATTCTAAAGCAATGTTTTTAAATAATTTTATAAATGCATGAGATTGTATTTATAATGATATTCATTGCAGCATTATTAGTGGTAGTGAAGATTTGGGAGCTGCTTAAATGTCCAACATCAGAAGATTGGTAAAGTGTGTTATGTTACAGCCACAGGAAGTCATCCTGTGCAGCCCTGATAGATGTTCATGAGGCACCTAAATTGATGAGACCTTGTGCATTATGATAACACACAAAGGTGGTGCAGACTCTTATTTATTCACCAAATTCCTGTAACAAAAGTAGTGCCTAGATATTAAAGAAATACATTCTGTTTAGAATTTACTAAATAGGGGGAAAAAAGCCCAAAGCAATATTTATAATATCTTTCCACTTTTTTGTTAAAAAATACATACCTATATGGTGTGTGTTGAGAATTAAAAGAGATCACTTTGCACTAAATATAGAGTACAGATACCGCTATAGTATCTATAAGAAATAGAGGTAAGAAAAATCTGAAAGAATATACATCAATATGTTAATGGTGGTAATTTATTAAGAATCAGGTAATAGTATATTTTTCTTTTTGCAAGATAGTCTTGAGGGTTGGAGATAATGCATATAAATAAAGGTCCTCGCATGCGGCCAGCACATGCTAGACCCTTAGTCAATTGTTATTTATTATTACTGTTGTTGGGAGACTATACCTTTTAAATTTGAAAGAAGACATAAAATTTTTGCTTTTCTCTTTAAGATCCATCTCCATGTGCTCAGATTGGAAGGCTGTCAGTTAATAAATCCAGTATTGTCATGGGTGATAGCCACACAATGACACCTGAGAAAGGAGCTCTGTGTAATGAGAAAAATAAAATAAAATAAAATAAAGCTAATTTCTGGGATACTCCAAGAGCTGATTTAGGATTTTGAACTTCCATTCCTAGGTTAGGGGTATGGTATAAATCATCTGCTCAAGTGAGGTACATTGTAGGTTGAGGGTAACACCCTCTCATTGCCACACATGTACATACACACATATTACAGAGCACAGACCAGTGGATTTGTAAACCAAGAGGTGGCTTATGTGTTGAGATTTTTCTTTAATACTAAAATGACAAGCAAATGCACAGGCATAAACATAGGACCCCCCCCACCCTCATACACACATACACACGTGAACACACACACAGCTGTTTCTACCAGGTTCTATTTTCAACTCTCACCACTAGAACCAAGCGAGAAAGAAAATTTTTGCCCTCATTTTCTCTTCTTTCCATCCTTTGCCACATTTCCTTGCCTCCTGGGAATCAAGGTGATACTCTAAGAATATTTTCTGGGGATTAAATGTACTATCTAGTGAGAAGGATAGATCTCTGGGAGTTGTCCTGTGGATAGAAACTTGAAGTTGTTCTAACAAAGGCATCGTTTGGAGTAGACAGAAGAAAGGGGGCCCTCAGCCCTCTTCGATTTTTCACCTGCTCCCATGTGGCCAGTCACATCGCGGTCAGGCTGGGCTGCTTATCATCTGCTGCTACAGAACAGAGCTGGTGTCAGTGCAAAATATTCAACCATTACTTTTTTTACTTGCATCTGGTTAAACTAACCAAACTAATTAAAATACAAAAGAATGGACATCTCTCTAAATTAAAAAGAAATGCTATGACATAGGCAACAATATTATGTGGATTGCAGCAACTAATCACAATTAATACATCTTTTCAAGTTGTGTCTCTAAAGATATATAATATGAAGGTGGGAGAGGCTGTCAATGTTTTAGGCACAGTAAAATTAATTCTGTACTGTAACTTAATACACCAGCAAATAGCTGCTTTTAATCTATTATTATGGCATTATTATTAAAAGATAAGTATCATTTAAGGCAATTACTCTATCAGTATTTAGCTGTTTTCATAGAAAGGTCTCCTCCTTTGCAACTTATATTTTTGGCTTCTGGAAAAAACAGTAATTCCTCAGGACAGGTAAAGATGGAATTCTCGGAATCATTCAAAATATTTTTTAGGGGGGATTTGTATTTATAATTGAGTTAGGATTCAGATGTTTCTTTATACACATGAATCAGGTTGGGGAAATATGGTTGAATCCCAGAAAACACAATTAAATACCTTTTTCTTATCAAATTTTTGTATAAGCAGGCCTAGGTCTCAACGATATTAGTAAGCAATTAAGGTTTATAGTTAATGAGTAAATCTATCTATATAAATCTTCTTTCTTTATCCCTAATGTCCCTGGATTTACTGCAAGATTCCAACATGTGTTCCATTTCCAGTTGGTCTAGTTCTTTGCTAATTGCAATAACTCCCTATGGCAAGCTATTCCTTACCCCCAGGAAAATTTCCTTAGGAGGAACATGGAATAGGAAATTAGAAGGCTTGGGTTGAAGGTCTGACCCTGCCACTTGCCAGGTATAGAATCACTGGTAAATAAACTACACTTTCTGACTCTTCATTTCTCTTCTTAATATACATCTTAATATAATTTCTCATTTTATAATACACAATATAGATGTATTATAATACCTGTATCAGAGGATTGGGGTGAAGATGATTTAGATGACATCTCAAAACTGTAAAGCATTATATAACATAAATGCTGATCATAATTTGGTTAAGACTGGCCATCTGCATAGATTACATGGTTAATTTGATCAATGATGTAGCTAATGCAATCAATGTATATAGCAAGTTCTCAAAGAATAACCCAGAGGTAGGTAATTAAGAGTTCCCCTGCCTGGATGAAATACATTTTACCTTTCTATATATCAGTTTGCTCATTTGAGAAAAGAAATCATTGCATCTGAAGACTGAAGGACTTTTCTAGCTCTGAGTTCTATGATGATAAAGACTATTTTTTAAAATGTTATCATCTATGTTGCTTTAAAGTAAGATATTTTTCACAGCTTTAATTCCTGTCATTTGATTCTTTTTTTGCAATGGAAAGGGAACCTGCCACTGAGATCTGTTATGTTGACATCACAGCATCCAAAGATATTCAATAACAGATAAATAGAATATGTAAACCAAAAGGTCAGGGTGTCCTTTGGGAATTTGATAAACAACATAGTGCCAACCAGTTTCCAATCAGAGGCCAATCTGGAGGTTCAGATGTAGCCGGTTTCACTTCACACATTGGGAGACCAATACCTACCACAGTTTCCTAAAGAGGTTCCTCCTGTCATCCAGGGTTTCATGCCTAACCCTGAATTAGTGAGCCGGCTCCACCAACTGACTCTGGGGAGTAACTGAATTTCCAGTCTCTCAAAAACTTTTGTGTTAAAACATGGCCCCACTGGGTGACCATGGAATTTTCACATTGCTACTACGTGGTGAAGCAGGGCAGCTGTAAGTCACATCAAAAAAATATGCCAAGTGAACTCTCTCATAGACCAGTGGGGACTCAATGCAAACTGTTCTCATGGACCCTCTGGTAAAATGGCATGATTAGTATGGATGACTAAACTGTTCTGTAAAGTGAAGAGTTGGATACCATAGCAGAAATTTATTGAGCATCTACTATGCATCGGGCACTGTCCTGTGTTTCACATGCATCATTTGATTTTATCTTCTCAACATGTGTTTAAGGAAAGCACTATTAGCCCCATTCTCATCAACAGGTGAAGGAACGGAGGCAAGGAGAGGCTAGATAACTTGCCCAAAGCCACGCATATGGAGGAAGCTTCCTCCAGAATAAATGAAAAAGCAAAATAGCAGCTAATTACAGACATGCACTAAAGGACGAGTTTAACTGTGTCCAGTGTCACAGCGTGCTGAGTTGTACATAGTATTTTCACCACTGGCTGCACACCTCTGTCACTATGACATCTTTAATATCATTAAATTCTTGCACACAGGACAATTTACTCCTCCATAGTAGGTATTCAATGTTCTAGATTTCAGCTGGCGCCTGCAATCTATTTTTTTCTCTTTCACAGGAAAGAAAAAAGAAGGACCATTTCAAGTTAACTTCATACTGAAGGGGGATGATAAAGGATGGTTAATTCTTTTAGTTTTGTGCTGTTTGGTACCATTTTGATTTTAATATATATGAAACAAAAATAGATTATACGACACTTTGGTAGTTACGTTAATTTTCCCGTGTGTGTGTGTGTGTGTGTGAGAGAGAGAGAGAGAGAGAGAGAGAGAGAGAGAGAGAGAGAGAGAGATTGCTTACAGAAGAATGTATGAGTACAAGCACGTGGACCATGAGGTTATTTAAGGGGAGAGTATAGTTGAAAAAAAAATGAAAAGACCAAATAGAATAAGTACATTTCCAAGACTGTTTCAGACATTTTGCAGTTATATTCAGATTGCTATTTATTGCAGAAAAGCAGGGCAATCTTGTATGATGTTCAGCGCTTCCACACAGAGTACAGAATGACACTAGAGCTTAATAGTAGCAGTTATTTTATATCATAGGAAATGATGTCAATGTATCTTAAAGCAGATGTGTTTGAATGAGATTTAATCCTTAGGATAGCAAGAGTTGAGATATCACCTAAGCAAAAAGTTAAACAAGTTCAATATGGGACATATTTTAACTCTCTAAGTATTATTTCAAGCTTTACCTAAAATAAAAGCTTTATGAGAAGCTACTCTAAGTATCTGCATTCAAATCTATTTCGACCTTGGTAGGAATTAGAATCTAAGTTTAGAGCTGAAAAGAACCTTGACAGAAGCGGTTTAGTGTTGATGCTGTTGGAAGTGGGCCTGTAGGCTAGAGCTGTGCATCATTCCAGGAGGCGGTTTCCAATTGTTCTCATGACAGATATCATTGCACAACTCTGGGGGGCAGAGGGGGGGCACCACTCACACAGAATTCATCTCCTTCAACTGCACAGTGTGTCAGTTTGGGCAGGGTGGGGAGTGGGAGAGATTAAAAGAAAGGACGGTAGCAAAAGGGAAAAATGATCATGATGACATTTTAAATGCAAATTATAAAATTCTACCCTTAAAATTGTGGCCAATATGCAAAAAGTGAACATGCATTTGCTGAAGGACTAGAAAATGTCATACAAATGAAAACACTGATTTGGTTAAATGAGAGGATTATGGACAGTTTTTTATTTTTATTTTTTAGACTTATCTCCTTGTTTTAACACTGCTATTTAAGTAAAATAACATTATTTTTTAAACAGCTATACCCTGCAAATGATTCTGCACACTTATTTAGATGAAATACACGGTTAACATTTTCTACTGAGGAGAAAAATCATATAATCAGGCTTCATCATTTGACAGTGGAGATGAGGTCCACGGTGCCGAGGGCACCTGATTGGGTACACAAGCAGTGGTAAAGTGGTGTTTGAACTCATAAATTCCTTCACCTATACCAAGGTGGCTTCCTGCCTTCTCTCACCCTGGTTAATTCTTCTCCTTCCTTAAGAACCATTCATACCCTGCTGACTCCTGTAGTAGGCTGAGTAATGGCCACCCAAATCTATCAGGTTCTAATCCCTGGAACCTGCAAACTTTACCTTATTTGGAAAAGAAGTCTTTGCAGAAGCGATTAAATTAAGGCTATTAAGATGAGGAGATTAGCCTAGGTTATCTGGGTGGGCCCTACACGCCATCATGTGTCCTTATGAGAAGAGATAGAGGGGTATTCAACATATACATGAGATGAAGGCGGAGAATGCAGGGATGTGGCCACAGCCAAGGGACACCAAGGAACTCTGGTAATCTCCAGAAGCTGAGAGAAGCAAGGAATTGATTTTTCCCTAGAGCCTGCGGAGGGAGCATAGCTCTACAGTCACCTTGATTTCCAACTTCTGGCCTCCAGAACTAAGAGGGCATAATTTCTGTTGTTTTAAGCCATGCATTTGTGGCAATTTGTCATGACAGCCACAAGAAACTAACACAATTGCCACAAGAAACTAACACAATTTCCAACTGTACTTCTCTAATGTTGATCTGTCTTCTGAATTGAGATTCAAACTTCTATTTTGTGGATGCCTTAATTAATTTCTACCCCCCCATCTGTCTTCCCCCTTCTCCTTGACACACTTTCTCCCTCAGGAAATCATTCACCAATTCCTAATCATACTGGGTTTTACCTCTTTTCTCTTCTTCTCTACATCTGATTAGTCATCAGATCTGGTGGTGCTATCTTGAGAACATTTCTTAGATTATCACCTATGCTGCAATCCCAGCACTGCTAATCTAGCCTAGGTCCATCGCACCCATGTCTCATCTTAGATTTCTGCAGTACTGTGTACTCCCATTCTCTAATTTGCTCTCTATTCTACCAACAGAATCATCTTTCTAAAATGGCAAAGTTGATAGATAGTCCTAAATTTGAAAATTCCTATAGAATTAAGTCCAATATTAGAGTGTCACTAAAGCAGTGACAAAGTGCAGGTCTGGAAACGTGACCATCTGGGTTTCACTCAGGGTTCTGCCACTTACTGGATATGGCACTTTAGGTAAATTACTTCTCTGTGCCTCGTTCTTGCCTCTATAAATTGAGGATAATGAAAGGAACTATCTCATAAAGGGGCTATCAGGAATAGATGAGTTGATACCTGTAAAGCACTCAGAAGACTGTTTTGACCACCAAAGAAATAAACAATAAAAGTATGGCTTGTCAATAATAACAATGATAATATTGAAGAGAAATATTAGCTATTTTAATATGTGAAGAATGACCTTTGGATTCTTTACATCTTGGTCATGTTTACTGTTACGATCTTATCTCATGCCAACCTTTCTTTATTTGTCAGGGTTCTCTAGAGAAATACAACCAGTAAGGATATATATTTGGCTTCGGTGATTATGGAGGCTGACAAGTCCCCAAATAAGAAGTCAGCAAATTGAAGACCCAGAGAGCCGATGGTGTAGTTCCAGTCCAAAGGCTGTCAGGCTCGAGATCGAGAAGAGTGATGTTCCAGTTCCAATGTGAAGGCTGGAAACAACTAATGTCCCAGATCGAAGGCATTCAGGCAGAAAGACTTTCCTCTTCCTCAAGGGAGGGTCAGCATTTTTGTTCTATCTAGGCCTTTAACTGATTGGATGAGGCCCACCCACTGCTTTACTCAGTCTAGTGATTTAGATGCTAATCTCATCCAATAACATCCTTGCATAACACTCAACATGATGTTTGACTAAATATGTGGATACCCGTAGTCCACTCAAGTTGACACATGAAATTAACCATCATATTTTTC
The DNA here is from genome assembly GCF_027409185.1 of Cynocephalus volans. Lineage (NCBI taxonomy): Eukaryota > Metazoa > Chordata > Mammalia > Dermoptera > Cynocephalidae > Cynocephalus > Cynocephalus volans. The sequence goes on from NC_084460.1 coordinate 284,057,986, forward strand.
TAACCACCCTCTGTGCCAGTTCAGCAAGCTCTTGTCAGTTCTCTGAACAATACTGGCCCTCTCTCATCTTCCTGCCTTGGTTAGATTCTTTCATCCTTTCTTCACATCCTGCTCTCCTCTCACCTAAACAATCCCTATCTGTTCTTCACAGCTGGGTTAAAATGTCACCTCCTTCTCTATTTGGAAACTCAATTCTTTCCCTTCCCAGAGTTAGATTCCTGCATCTACTACCTGATAGCACTTAATTCATAGAACTGATTATATGTGTTGTAACTGTATATGCAGTCATCCACTCAAAGTCAGACCTTATAGAGAACAGTAGCACAGCTTCACATCTTATTTTTCATAGTATCCCTAGTGCCTGGCCTAGTGCCTGACACATCACAGGTGCACAATAAATATTTGTTGAATTAATTGTTGATCTTTGAAAAAGCAGAAAAGATGAGACTTTCTAGTGAGCAAACTGGAGTTCTAGTTAATGGCAGTTTTGCCATTCCCTAAGTGAAGTTTTTCCAAAAAGACATTCTGCCACTCATTCCCTGCAGAGGGAATTTGGGGACGACCAGCAGGAGTGCCCTGTCTGAGCTGAATCACTGTACTGGTGCCCAGGGAGAAAGGCAATCTTTGAGGCACCCAGGCGGTAACCTTTATTTAATTGGCAAGATGGAAATCAATGACACATATGGCATTAACAATTTTAGATTTTGGATTAATTTGCAGTGATATCTGCTGATCAAAAAAAAAAAAAAATAGATTCAAATAATCTTCAAACCATTTTTGTGTCCAGGAAAATTCCCAATGCATTTGTTACATTACTTAATAAGAAATAAGATATTTAAACTTTCATGAATAAGAGAAAAAAAAAAACAGAAATTACATAAACAGTTATCTAAAAAGATGCACATGTTTAATAAAGCCTATAGTCTGTAAAATATGACAGATTGTCCCATCTGTGTTTTGCCTGGCCAAGAAGTATGTCTGTTATTACCTTTTATTTTTACTTTAAACTTTAAACAATCTTAAAGATGGAGAAAACATTGATGCGTACCAATTAACAAGCTGAGAAAACTTCTCCAAACCAAAATAAAACAACTATTTGTTTTAGTAATTAATAATATCATTTGGGGTTTTGTGCAGAAAAAAGGAAACCACTTTAGGTATTTTAAACAGAAAGGGATTTAACACAGGAAATTGGGGGCTGGGAAGGTTGGAGGAGTGGATGTTGACGGCCACCACTGGTATACTGGGAGGCAGCTCAGTGTCCACAGGTGACTAGGGCATTGCTGATGCTTCAGATGCCTCCACTCACTCTTGGTGCCCAGAGCTGATGATCCAACGGGGAATGTGTCCCTTGTCAGTCACTCTGCTCTCCACAACCTCACTTAATAGGAGGAATAGCAGTCATAGTATAGTCTTGCTGACGAGTCAGTAGGATATACACAATCAAAGACCAATTTATAGCATTTGTGTACTTCTTTATAAACTTACAGACGTAGTCCAAATACTATTTGTAAAAATTTAAGAAACTGACATCCTGTGCTGTCTGCAGAATGCCTCCCCTGTGGTCTCTGGAGTTTTGCTGGAAATCTTTGGCATTCTTTGGCTGGTAGAAGCATCACCCCGATCTCTGCCTTCATCTTCACATGGCATTCTCCCTGTGTGTATCTAGTTCCAAATTCCTCCCTTTTTTATAAGGACACCAGTCAGATTGGATTAGGGGCTAACCCTACTCTGGTATGACCTCATCTTACCTAGTATGTGCAACAACCCCTTTTCCATGTAATGTCATACTCTGAGGTATTGGGGATTAGGACTTCAACATACAAATTATGGGGGGAGGGACACAATTCAGTCCATAACAAACCCTTAAATAAATTCCAACTGTATGCCAAAATATGAGCTATTAGTTTATAATTATTAGATTTAGCTAAAGCATTATTGGTAGTATCTTGCCTTTCTTACTTAATCATATCTGGTTCTTTTTATTTAAAATATTCCACTAAAATTTCCTTCACACTTACTCTCTGCTGTAGTAAAAGAGGGTCCTTACTAATCTCTGTAAACATGATTGACTGTGCTTATGTACTAATGGGGAGCCCATCTTACGTGACCACAGTTGTGGTTGAGTCCAAGGCCTCAAATGGTGGCAGCAGGATATTGTCTCTCCCTATTTCTTGGATCTAATTTCTCCCTCGTCTGACTGTATTTTCAGAACACATTTTTCCCCATGTAGCCATTTTGACAGGGCCAACTTCATATCGATATCCCACATGCTGAGAAATCCCAATGGAAATGAGACGCATATTCATTTCCCAAAGAGCTCAACAGAATCCTGATGCTGTGTCTTGTTGTCCAAGCATGGATGGCATAGTTGTCCCTGAACCAATCACTACACCTATCTAACTGGTCATGTTCTGGAGCTGCAGATGAAATCTGGAATGAGAATGAGTTTTACCCAAAGGAAATCCAGGCTTTTTTCTTTTTCTTTCTTTCTTTCTTTTTTTTTTTAACAAGAAAGTGATGTATGCTGAGAAAACAAAACAAACAAACAAAATAACTACCATGTGTTCACTATAGTTTATGCTTAGGCTTCTTTTATATTTTAATTGGCACCTTCGATAAATGAAAATATGTGCATTTATGCAAATATACTCGAGTGTCATAATTCCTGCAGCAACTGTGGTTGGTGCTATAAAAACGAAGTGGATGTAATTCTCTAAATCTTGATTAAGAGAGTTTTCAGAAACATCCCTCTCTAGGGCAAAGAGCAGCATATTTTTATCTTGTAGGGATAACATATGGATAATACAGAACTTTGAATATGAAAACAACGATATACATGGATCCTTTAATTATGCTTCTGAAAAATAGTGTCTGTTTTCCCTAATTATTAGAAGTAACATCACGTAACGGAAGTAAACTGTAATGAAAGATGAAAATTAATCATTCTTGGAGCAAATAAGAAATTGAGGCAAAATAGCTGGGCAGATTCTTTTTCCTCGGATATAAAAGCTAATCCAAATATGAGTTCAACTTACTAAAAAATAAATCATGTCCACTTTCTTCGAAAACTCCTTTATGTATTGCAAAAAATGACCTTTAAACTACCTTGAGAGATAGCAGCTGACTAGAAAATTACAGTCATTAAGGATAACCAGAGATTAGAGTATTTAGAGTATTGTAAAAAAAAAAAATACTAAGAGACAGATGTTAACAATTTGCAACCTCAAAAGACAGCTACAATAAAACCCTATATTGTAGTATTTCCAAAGGATGATTGGGGGATTCATGATAATACACTGCACCTAGAAATGTGAGTGTGGATAAGTAAAATGACCTTTTTTGAGAAAATTATCATACAAGTTTGATTTCCAAAAACCATGGAAAATCACTAATTATATTTATCAAGTATTCACCTTTACCCCAAAGATGTTTAAGTATACCGTTTTCCTTTATACATAGCTAAAATACACATTTACATTTTGAAAGACATTCCTAAAATAAAGACTATAATGATTATACTCTGTTCACTGTTAACCCTTCGTTAGAAGGGCAACATGAACTACTGGTTAAAACCCTAAATTGGGTGTTCGGAATCATGAGTTACAGACATCACCTTTAATTTCCATTTGATCCCAGGCCAATCATTCAACAGTCATTTTTCTTTTCTTCTCAAAGGAAAACCCAACAAAAGCTCTCTGGGTGAAAGTGCAAAGCAAACCATGAGTTCTGGCACCAACTGGTCTTGGGGTGTCACCCACACTATCCTACTGAAGTTTGAGGCCACGGTGAAGCTCAGGACTCCCACATCAGACTGTTTGGGCAGCAGTTTTCTTGACTCTGTCTCTTGCTTGATGTATGACCTTGTTCTAGTTATTTAACTGTCTGTACCAGGGTTTTTCATACCTCCAAATCTTACCCATCCTCAGTGGACAATTTCCAGACCTGTCCTGTTCTGTGACCTCTTCTCTAGTCGTACATTTTCCTCCCTCCCTTCTTTCTCCCTGCCTCATGGTTGAAATGATTTCTTTGATCTTGGAACTTTCATAGCATTTCATCTTTATCTCTCTTATGTCACTCGTGTTTACTTACATTATAGTTCTTTTTCTGCCTGTTTTTTATTCCCTACACTGTAAATTCTCAGGGAATAAAATACAGTTATTTTTTGTATCTTCATAATGTAGAGCACAGTGAATATGGACACTCAATAATACTTATTTAATAATTGAAGAAACAGATGGGAAAAAAGTTATGGCATTTATCTTCCATGAGCTCAGCATCTGGTAGAGACTCTGTGTGTGTGTGTGTGTGTGTGTGTGTGTGTGTGTGTGTGTTATAATCATGGAAGGCTGATTCTGAAGAGGCTAAAAATATATATGTACAAACATCTTGGTAAGCCTGTGTAAGCAAACGAATACTTAGCTCTGATTGGGGAATTTGAGGGAGGTGGGTTTCTAAGAGGGGGGAGAATTTCAGTTGAATTTTGAAGGAAGGATAGAGGATATTAGCATACTAGAAACAAAGACTTTTTAAATTGAGCCAACAATTGAGCCAAGACCTGGAGGCAGGTGAGGGCAGGGCTGTGTCCAGGAAACAGTGTCCAGACTAGTCTCGTTGGATGTGTTATCCATGAACTTATCTAAGTCTTGTATTATCTGGAAGAATCTCAGCTATATTTCCCCAGGATAGGTTTTTCTCCTCAATACAGTCTAAGTTGACTCAAGGTGACAGAACCATTTTCTTAATATTACGTGAGGACAACTCTATTATTGATAATAGTTATTTTGTGAACTCTATGCCTCTCCCCTTACTGAACATAATTGATAGTTACTAAGAATTGTGGGAAGAGATGTGCTCATTTCAACATTTTTATCACTCACCATTTTGTTTCATGATAGCAGAGTGCACTGCAAATCAAATTAATATGTATCAGTATATTTTTAGTGGTGCACCAAATTTAATTTTAAAAGAGTTAATTCATTTAAGTGTTGTGATAGAGCATGTAGATTGGCAAGCATGAAAAGTTGAGTGGTGTAATGCCCTGCACATAAAAAAGGTGCTTAACAAATATTGGCTAAATTGAACTGGTACAGTGGCCACCCATTAGACTGTCTCTGCAGTATTTCTCTACTTACCTGTCCACATGGCTGCAACAGGAGCCACCCCGTTGTAAGGTCTTTCTCTCTCTCTCTCTCTCTCTCTCACACACACACACACATGCACACACACGCTCCTGGCCTTGGGTTCCATATAGCACTGCATTATTTTTAAAAATAAATTCACCCTTGTGTTTAACCTTTTTTTTCAATTGTGCTTTGCTCTTTTTCTACCCAAAGAATTGGAACAAATACAATTCCTCACACCATTCTTTCTTACATGTAATCATCCTAAGATTTAAAAAGGGTGTTTCTATATACAGTACCATTTAAAAAATCCAAATTGAAATTTTAACTATAGTAATAATTTCCAACTTGCAGTAAGCTTCAAAGTCTCCATATATCCTATCTATAGATTAAAAAGTATTATTTTGTAAACCAAGCATTAGAAAGTGGAGACCTTTTTCTCCAGAGAACAGAAGGGCTTCTTGACTGACTTTCTCCTCCCAAGCTTGGCTGATTATATCAGGTTTTCTAATTTTTTTTCTAGGAATAAAGCATTACAGTGGGGCCAAAAGAAATATCTACATTATGATTGTCTTCCAACATTGCCTGGGTACACTTTCCTCCTGAACAACCAAACATTATGGTTAGTGTAAAATCTAGTTACCTCAATGAATCATTTCACAAGGATTTCTGAACTTGAGGTCCTTAAAGTTGAAGTGAATTCCACTGAATGACAGAAGCCATAGAAGAAAATTCAGGTACTGTGTACTGCCAAATTCCCTATACAATAAAGAAAAACTCTCAAAGGAAATGATCTTGACATCCAGAGCAAGCAGAAATAAAAAATGGAAAGAGGTAAAAAGGTGGCTTTTGAATATGAGGTCCGCAGGTGATCCTGGGACCAGCTGCACATTTTTTTCTTCCTCTAGTCGGGGTTCCAACTTTGGATTCTTCTAGTCAATATCTTCATTCCCCTTTTTGCTTGAGCTTGTTAGAGGTGTGTATTTGTCATTTGTGACCACACCACTGTAAGATCTCTGACTCACCCTTGGAGTCAGGAAGCTGGATTTAGGCATGCCAGTGTGGAAAGACTGGCCTAAAGCCACAGGGTGTGGAACAAATGACAACGGGTGGCAGTGCTTAAGTTGGAAAGAGGCAGAATAAAAGCAAATTACCTGACCTGAAGCAAAGTGTCTACAATGGCAGTGAGGTTTGGCTAGGCACAAGGAGAGAGTCCTCTATGTAGGAAGGATCAGTCTATTCCCAAATGCCTGTGACCTCATTCATGCAAGGGGAGGGGGAAGCTTGACGATCCTGAGCCAAGTGTGATGCTTAAGAGCCTTGCAGTTCCAGTGCAGGACCTTCCTTACAGCCACTCACAAAATAGCAGGAATGAGAAACTAGATGTCAGTTATGGTTTGAAATAGGAAAGAGCAAGCAACGGATCCTTCTTTCTCTCATACCTTATGTCTTCATTCATTTGGGCTGCTGTAACAGACACTGTAGACTAGGTGGCTGGCTTATAACCAACAGAAATTTGTTTCTGATAATCCTGGAGGCTGGGAATTCCTAGATCAAAGCATGGGTAGATATGGTTTCTGGTGAGGGCCTACCTTCTGGTTCATAGACAGTCATCTACTCACTGTGTCTTCACTTAGCAGAAAGGGCCAGGGAGCTCTCTGGGGTCTCTTCCATCCTAATGACCTAATCACTACCCAAAGGCCCCACCTGCTAATATTATCAAACTGGGGGGTTGGAATTTCAACATGTGAATTTTGGGGGGACACAAACATTCAGTCTACAGCACGTGGGAAATGAATCAACATTACCCACTCTCATTAGATCCATATGGCCCTGAACATTGTTAACAAATATGTAGCTGTCAGAGAGCCAAGGAAAGGTCTATGAAATTGGCTGATACAATTGGCTATCCCTTGGAACACTGAAATTTCAGAATATGTTTACATAAAAGACAGAATTCAGACAAGAACATCCCAGACCAAAGTATTGAAACCATATAATCTGAATTAGATGCTTGGCCTGACTTCTTCTTTGAGAAGTCCAAGTACCAGTACTGTAGGGTCCTAGGGCCCATCTGGACACTTAGTTTTTGATGCTGGCCATAAAGCAGATAATTTCATCAGAGGGCAGAGTTAGGTACTTCATGTGTTTTAGAAAAAAGCTGCTCAGTTGCACAATTGATGGATGGAGAATTATGAAATACCTCATGATTTTGTTCAGTGGAAACTTCCAGAAACCTCTTTCCTAAAATTCCCATCTTACCTTGAGAGATGAGGCAATGCAAAGATTTTTCAGATGACATGCCTTAGCTTTCTCGATCAGTTTCCAGCAAGTCTATAAATCAAGACCATTTTTCATTCTTCACTCTGGTGGGTATCCCTCTGTCTGGCTACATCCTGGGGTCAAAGACCTTTCCCCTTCCCCAGATGTGTTCGGAATGCAGTAATTCTCTTTCTTTCTCTTTATCACTAATTACCTTGTCTCTTAATGCAGACAATTGCAAGTTGAGTGCATGGGAGGATGTGACTATAGGGCCTTATTAAATCAGGGCCAGTTAGGTTAGAAGCGGTGGCATAACTTATGTCTGCATTTCTGCCCGTGAACTTACTTACCCACATTCCTGACCCTGAACTTCCTTTATGGTCCATCATATTAATTATGGCTATCTGAAAATTAAAACCAAAACTCCAAAACCAAAAAACAACCTTTTTGTATATTTGGAATGAAGAGGTATTTGAGAACTTTACTGAATTTCCCTGGTTTGGTTTATGTTTAAATGGTGAAGCATTTAATTTGCCCACTTTTTCCAGTAACCCCATTGCTCACTTAGAGGGAAATATCACTTTCCCACGGTCCTTTGATTCTCCTTTCTCATAATACATTGAGGTTAAGAACATGCTAATTTAAAATAAGCGGGTAATGTAAATTACTTAACATTTGTATATAATTAGCACACAAAGCCCTAGACATACATTACTCACAGCCACTCTGGGCGGTAAGAATGAACTTGTCTAGGTGAGCAGGCTGGCTTTGCTTTATCACGGTGGCTTAGACAGGAATTACAGGAGTTCTATCCATCTCAGATTCTTTTCTAACAGGGAACATGGTAGGGCTTAAAATATATATAAATAAACTAAGGTGAGTTTGAGCCTTCTTTCTACATAAGGAACTCTATACTATGCAGGCAAACAAATAGCAATTCTGCTTTTATTAATCACAATGAGGTACATGATCAACCAGCCCAAACCAGCTTTATTAGGGAATATACATTCCTTGTGCTCAGGTTTATAGTCTGCATTCTCAGAATGTCATATTCTTCCTTGTACTTATGGCTGTTTAGAGTGATGGAGCTCAAACCCAGTCCTTGTGAATTCACAAAATAATGCAATTCCCTGAGGAGGAAAGTAATGCTACCCTTTCTGGATAGGTCTGTAGGATACCATATACTTCCAAGTAGAAATAAAAACCAAAATAGCAAATATTTTGTGAAGATTTGATCCCCTCATTCAACTAAGTTATTGATGAGATTGACTGGATTTTTGACTCTTCTGCTGGATGTTTCCTTGGTTTGTCCTAATACTGTTCAGATAAAGTAGCAGGACTTCGGTGCTGAGCCCAGGAGACTTCACTCATTGTCACCCAGACTTTGCTGAGGGAGTGCGTGATGGATGATCAGATCTGCTTGCCCATCATAAATCTCAGTGAGGAGAGGAGGGAGAGACCAGGCTGACACATCACCTCTAGGGACAGGGTTACAGACTCCTCACTGATTTATCTCCCTATTTCTCCTCATTATAAAAGAAGGAAATGGTTTAGCCCAAACATTTTACAGAGACATTTGGTCAGGGTGAACTTTTTTTGGGGGAAAAAAAGGCTCCCATCTTCATACTATTTATTGCTCTCCAAAAGCCACTGTTCTTTAATCTAGATACAGCCACCAGGCCTCCATCAACAGAGTTTTGTTTTCTTAGAAATAAAAAGTAAAAGCCTGGAAATTGCTAAGCCCTGCATTCTTTAGGAGAGAATTTGTTATGAGTAACTTGGGTACTGGAAGTACCCAAGTAACTTTTCCTGATACCGAGGGATGGTTGAAGTGGGCAATGATGCGAGCCAGGCAGATATGGTCTAAAGTCATTCCAGCCACTTCCCTGCTGAAAGAACCATGCACGTTACTTAATTTCTGAGTCTCAGTGTTTCACCTGCTAAATGACATTAATCATAATGCCTATTTCCTAGACTTAAATGAGATAACACTTATCACATAATAAGTGCTAAATAATTGTTATCACCCATCACCATTATCTGCAGTATCCCAACAGCATGAACGCCACCACTAGGAAGTTACTAGCAACTATTAGGAAGGAGACAATTTGTGATGTTTAGCCTTGTTGTCTCCATTAAATCCTAATTCTTCAGTACCCAGGAAACTGGAAATGTCTCCTTGTCTTGGGCTTGTTCAGACTTAGTCTTGCTTTAAATGTTTCCATCATCTCCATGCAGGGATAGAATGAAGTCCAGACTTAGCCTCACGTACACACATATACACCTTCCCCTCGACCTGGTTTCCATTTACCTCTTCAGCCTCATAATATATTATCCCAAAATATATTCTATAAAAAGGTAAAATTTTCTGTAGTTTCCTGCTCTGTTTTTCTTTCATGCCTCTTATATGCTGTACCCTTTGTCACAAACATAGTTTCCAATTTTCTTGTAATGAATTATTTACTGTCTCAAAATTTTTGATGAATTCATGTAGGCGTACTCTTTCCTAAACGCTCAGGTTGATCTAAGCGACTTTTCTGTGCACTTTTTTAGCAATCTGTATGTATCCCTCCAGATTATCAGATTGTACTTTGTTGAAATTATGTGCCTGTATCTGTCTTCCCCACTAGATTCGAAGCTCCTCAAGGACAGGAATTGTCATACCAGTGCCTGACACAAGGGGTTTCTCCAAACATGATTTTAAGGATTTTTGAAGCTTATTTTTGGGATGGAAGGATTTATGCAAATCACTTTCTTCATGTATACAGATACAGAAGAAACAAATAGCTAATCTAGTGATAGTTGGTTCTATATAGAAATATTTATAGATAAATGCATATATATAGGTTAATATACACACATACATATTTTTGCTCTGTCAGATAAAAGGGCATAAAGAAAGAACCGTCGTTATGTATCAATGAGCACACCCAGTCCTCAGATATTGGTTTCTAATACCATTCTCTAATAAAAGAAAGAATGGCTTCTTGGAGAAATAGCTGATTCTAGGATGTGGCAGAACACACACAAGATAAGACTGAAGCATCTCTCAGTGCCAGTAAACAAGTGCTAAGACACACGCACGCACACATACACACACACTCACACACACACAATGGGAGTATGTCAAAGGGGCATAAGAACCGACAAAAGAGCTTGCAATGGCCAGAAGCTGAAATAATTTGACCAAAAAATACCCCAATGAAAGTAGTATTGGATTATAATTCAGAGAATAAAATAAATATCCATGAATCAATGCTGATATAAATAAACTATTGAAAAATTAATAGATGGGGGAAAACAGACAAATCTTCCGAGCCCAAGAATTTATACAGATACTCCAGCCTAAAGGAGTAGGGTGGCATAAGCCCTCACTCAGTTGTGTAGAGAGACCTCTGTCCAAAGAGAAGACTACAGAAAGAGAAGACAAAAAATGACTTTATAGTGGAGAAACCTAACAAATACTATTTCAGCCAGGTGATCATGACAGTGATGTCACGTTGATAGCATGTACCCTTGATATGATATGCTGAAAATGGAACTTTTCCTCTGTGATCTTCCTCCCCCAAACTCATAACCCCAGTCTAACCATGAGAAAAACATCAAATATCAATAGAGAGACATCCTACAATATTTCTGGCAAGTACTACTCAAAACTGTCGAGGTCATCAAAAACAAGGAAAAGGCTAAAACTGTCAGAAGCTAAGAGGAGCCTGAGAAGACATAATGACTAACTGTAAATGTGGTATCCTGGATGAGATCCTGGAATAAAAAAAAAAATGACATTAGGTAAAAACTAATGAAATTTAAATAAAGCGTGAGCTTTAGTTAATGTAATGTACCAACAGTGGTTCATGAACTGTAATGAATGTACTATAATGTAAGATAATAATAGGGGCAACTGTTGGTGGGGGGTGGGGAGACTGTGGAAATATGGGAAAGCTCTGAACCACCTCAATTTTTCTGTAAATTTAAAACTGCTCTAAAAAAATAAAGTCTATTAAAAAGGACTAAAAAATGCAAAAAGCAAATGAGAGGAATAAAACAGGATTTGCTGAATAACGTAAAAGAGATACTGCTTCTTTCTTAATGTGGATGCTCCTTTCTCTGCAATATCTGGACAGTTTAGACAAAAAATTCCTGTCACAGGGCCGACCCCGTGGCTCACTCGGGAGAGTGCGGCGCTGGGAGTGCTGAGGCCACGGGTTCGGATCCTATATAGGGATGGCCGGTGCGCTCACTGGCTGAGTGCGGTGCAGATGACACCAAGCCAAGGGTTGTGATCCCCTTACCAGTCACAAAAAAAAAAAAAATTCCTGTTACAAATTAACTCAATAATTGCCTCTATTTTCTGCTTCATTATGTGTACATAGACAGGAGTAGAATGAGGATACTTCACATGGAATCTTTTCTACAATAAGAATAATATTTTCACCAACAGTCAAAATTATTTTTTTTAACCAGTAGCTTTATGACCTAAATTTATATCCAGTTAGTCCAGACTGGTGTCCCGGTCATGAGAGGGGAATATCTCAATTTTGTCCTAGGGCTGACTCAGCAACTCAAATACTCTTGGTCAGAAGTGTTAAAACAATTATAATGGCTCCTTTAACATTTTGGGAAACAGTAAGGTAGGTGAGAGAAGGCTGATCTTAGGCAGAGAGAAGTGTTTGGTTGTTTCACGTCAACACGGACTAAACATAGGTGCCGGTGCTCAGAAACCGTAGCACTGCAGACAATCTCTATTCTGCTCTGTTGCTGTGCTCACAGCTAGTGACTTTTCCTGGGCAATAAACGTTTTGGTTTACACAGTAACTGCTGAAGTTAGCACTCTTAACTGACTTGATAAAAAAGCTGAAGAGTTAACTTTCAACTCTCAAATGACCCTGCAAGTGCTTAATTTTACCTGCGTGGTTTTGCGTCCTTGCTCAGAGAGAGCTTCATCTAAGTCCTTTTGATAAACAGTCGTCTAAGAGAAAGGCAGAGGATGTCTGCCTGACAGGGTGGCTCAGGTCAACAAATTAATGTTCCTCCTTGGGGCCAGAGCTGGCCAGGAGAAGGATAGCTCTGACCTTGAGGGTTTTACACTGGAGGCCTGCAGAGGTGGTCCAATATGGAGGGGGAAAAAGAGAGAGACCCATAGTAATTTTGACAGTTACTAGACACATTCACTTCCTTGTTTACACCCTAAAACTCATTTATATAGACACAACCTCCAGGTGATTGGCTCGATGCCTTTAATTTTCAAACATTTGTAGGGATGTCAGATTGACATCTCCTGAGATTCAAGAACTTTGGTGAAGACCTCATTCATAATTCCTTATACCAATGCAGAATGTACAACTTTCCAAACTGCTTATGCGAACCTGCAGTCATCCTCTGGCACCAGCCTGATTCTCCAGCCAATATCTTTCCCCATTTTCCTTCAGGAAAAAAATCAACACTAGAGTAAATGGTTTTACATTGCCTTCAGAAAATCAGCACTCCACAATTGTATAGGTTGGTGAGAATAGGTGGTAACGGGAGGGCTGGGAGAGGAAGAAGTCAAAGAGTATGGGTCTGAGCAGTCCCTTCTGCATAAATTGTAAGGCCCTGTGCAAAATGAAAAGAGGCTCTTTGTTAGAAATCAATAAAAACTTCAAGATGGTGACAAAAGAGCATTAAACCAAGCACACTTCATGTGACTGTCCAAGTTACATTCCATGACACCACTGGTCTGGGGGACACAAAAATTGGCTTAAATCCTGGGTCTGCATTTTACCAGTTGTATAACTCTGGCAAGTTTCTCACACTTCTGTGAAAGGATAGGAAGAGTGTCTACCTTGTTTTCAAAGTATTAAATAAGACAATGGAAGAAACAACCAAGTCTATTGTATTGTGCACCAAGCACTCAATAAATCAATAGCACAAGTAGGACTCAGGGACTGGGTTGGTGGCACCAAATCTTCCCTCCTCAGCTTTGCCTGTGGTGCAGACATGGCATGGTCAGGAGAAACTGCTGTCCCACCTTAGCAGCTGCCTGTTCCCAATCCCACCTGCAGGCCTCAGAAGAGGCATCTGGAGGTGGCATTTGATAGTCCTCACAGCACAGGAAAGACCAGAAAGCCAGGGCAGGTGACTGCTACAGTGGGCACCTCCTTGACAAGGGCACATGTTTCCACTGATTATAGTCTTCTTCCTCCAGAATCCCGGTCCCTTACTGCAGTCTGAAATTTCCTGAGGGCCATGTTCATGACCTCCACACCTGGGTCTCTTGAGCTGGCTTCCTGCTGTTGCTGCCTTCACTCCGGCCTGCCTGTCCAACCCCTTGTTAACCTCCAGAGGGCAGGCCGCATAGCGTGTGTGCCCTGTGGCCTTCTTGTCTCTACACTTTCTCTGACCTGACACTGTGACGTCTGTATTCACCCTCGGGCTGCCTGCTGACTCTGTTTGTAGCTCTTTGCATCAGTTGAACACTCCCCAGTTTTGGCTTTTTGCCCAGAACAGTGACCCTAAGCTGCTCGGGGCTTGTCTACCCATGCCCCAAAACACATTGGCTAAATGCCATCCATTTATTGCCCAGCCTAGCCCTGCTCTCTCTGTGGGCTTATAAGGATGCAGAATAATGTCTACTAGAAACTTTTCCACCTTCCTTGATTTGGGTGCTACCCAAGCACGCAATTCATTCAATCCAGCCACCAACAGTGTTAGTCACTCTGCTTTAATCAGTAGCATTGAAGAGAGCTGGTCTCCCTCCAATGAGTCCTCCTCCCTTTTTCCTGACTCTGGGAAGGCAGATTGGTTAGACATTCTTTCCTTTGGGGTCAGCAAGAGTTCTCCATGAACATACTTCTTTGTTCTTTATGGTTTGATTATATTCATTTAAGAACAAATCAAGCAGGCTTAGTGTAGAATTAACCCTTTGGGATTATATATTAGTTGACAATCCTTAACACTGAACCAATTATTTTTCATTTGGTAGGTATTGTGGCAATGATCCAAACTGCAGTGGAAAGATTAATTGTCAGTGGGCCTGGGCTTTAACTGTGCTTCATTTTGTGCTAGAGCAGTATAAGTTGTCCTAACTCACCAATAGGTGCTTATAGCTTAGCTGAGGAGACCCAGTGTGCTTCAAAATGTGTCTTCAGATGCTGGGAAACAAGGTAATGGTTTTTATAATATGGTTATTAAAGTGAGGTCTGGGAACTTGATAGTTTGCAGGTGTCTCTGAGCAGTCTACAACATGAGAGTTGGTCATAGAAGTGATTATGTTAAAATGATCTTACGTGACTAGCTGGTAGGTAGCACTTGACATGGTGATTGCTTTATCCTTCTTGAAACCGTTTCTTCACTCACTGGACATCTCTTTTTTGATTCTCCTTCTGCCTCACAGACTCCTTCTTTTCTGTCTCCTTGCAGATCCTCCTCCTCATATCTCAGACAATGCAATGTCCCTTAGCTCAGTGCTGGGAAAATCCTCCGTTTGCCCCTTCAATTTCTCTCTCCACTCACCCCTTCTCTGGCTGGCTTTGTGCCTTGGGAGGCTGACATTTATGGATTATCTCATTGGACTTTCATGCCTGTTGTGGGTTGACCTGTGTCCTCCCAAAACTCATATGTTGAAGTCATAACCCCCAGTACCTCAGAAAGTGGACCTGTTAGGTTGTTGCAGATGTAATTAGTTATGATGAGGTCATACTAGAGTAGGGTAGGCTCCTATCCAAGCTGGCTAGTGTCCTCACAGAAAGGGGAAATGTGTACAGACACACACACACAGGGAGACCACTGTGTGAACATGAAGGACAGATGACACATCTATAAGCTAAGGAGCACCAGCATTGCCAGCAAACCAGCAGATGCTGGGGAGAGGTATAGGAAAGACTCTCTCTCACAGCCCAGCATCCCCTGTGACTGCCCTAGGCCTCCCCACACCTTTGAAATCCTTTATAAATAAACCTGCCTCAATACATCCTAAATTTGAGCATACCATCGGTTTCCTTTGAGGCACTGACTGGTACAGACCACCTCTCTTTTCTATATATACTTAATGCCCATGGGCATCTCTTCCAGGCACATGACGGATTCTAAAAACTGTCTCTATTCTAGACTCCTTGGTTGAATTCCAGACTCTTCTAATTGTCCACTTGTTATTTCCCCTTGTTGTTTAAAAGACATTGTAAACCCCTATGTATCCAAACTTAAATTTTTGATATTGTCCCCAAATGCTCTTCTCACAGTCTTCCATCTCACTAAATGTCACCCCATTCTTCTAGTAGAACAAGCCCAAACTCTTAAAGTAACATAGGTTTTTGTTATTTCAAGTTCATGCCTCTGCCATGCACATTTAATCTGTTAGCAAATCCTCCTGAGTTTATATTAAGAAAAAAATGCCGTGTGGAGAAACTGTAGTCCTCATGCATTGCTGGTGGGAATGTAACATGTTGCAGCTGTTATGGAAGACAGTTTGGCGGTCTCCCAAAAGGCTAAACATAGAACCACCATGTAACTCAGCAATTCCACTCCTAGGTATATATCCAAAAGAATTGAAATCAGGGGCCGGAACAGATGTTTGCTCACCAATGTCCATAACTTTATTATTCACAATAGCCAAAAGATGGAAACAGCTCAAGTGTTCATCAATACATAAATGGATAAACAAATGTGATATTCAGTGGAATGTTATTCACTCATAAAAAAGAACAAGATTTTTATACATGCTGCAGCATGAATGGACCTCAAAAACATTAAGCTTAGTGAAATAAACTAGACACAGAAAGACCGGTATGATTCCATTTACCTAGAATAGGCAAATTCATAGAGACAGAAAGCAGATGGTGGTTGCCAGGGACTGTGGGGAGGGAGAAAGGGGGAATTATTGTTTAATGGGAATGAATTTTTGTTGGGGGTGATGAGAAGTTTTGGGTATAGATAGTGATGATGGCTAAATGGCATTGTGAGCATATGAGAGCACTTCAAAAAGTTCATGGAAAAATGTAATTAAAAGAGGATACAAATCTTTTCATGAACTTTTGGAAGACCCCTTGTGTTTAATACCACTTATATACTTATGAATGCTTAAAATGGTAAATATTATGTTATGTATATTTTACCATAATAAAAAATTAAATAAATGTATGTATTAAGTAAGCCCATCTCCAGCACTCTCTATTTTGCTTTATTTTTCTCCATAGAAATTACCACGATCTGGCATGTAGAATATATAGTATTGCTTACTTGGTTACTATCTGCATTTCTCTCCCCACCCCTACCCTAGAAGTTAGGGACTTTGTTCACTTGTGTCTCCCCTGCACCTAGAATGTTGCCTGGTCTAGAGCAGGCACTTGGTAAATACTTGTTGAATGAATGAATGAAGGCAGTTTCTATGCTTCTGTTCCTGACCCAGATGAATAATTATGCAAAGAATAAAAATACAGATACTTCCTCATGGAGGTCTGTATCTGATATCTAATCTATTGTTTTAAATTTTTTAAAAATTCTATTTCTTCTGTGGGATACAGGAGCACATAGAGAAAGTAAGGCACAGAGCTCTGAGGCGAGCTACGTCCTGTTCTGCCTGGTCTGTCCTGCTTAGATCTCCAGACTCACAGCTTGCCTTTCTTCTCTTACCACTCTAGACCCCAGCAGGCCTGAACTATCCCTGAAGTTCCTCCAGTGCACGGTGCTCTCCCTGACCTCTGGCCTTTTACTTGGTATATTAGTCAGGGTTCACCAGAGAGACAAAACCAACAGGATGTGTATATATATACATACATGTGTATGTATATATGTGTATATATACATATATAATGTATGTATATATAGATATACACATATATGCATATATATGTATGTGTGTATACCTGTGGCAGTATTGTGTTCACCACAATACTGACATTCTCAGGCTTTTAAGCTTGTTTTTGTTAAGTTCCTAGTGAATTTTATGCAAAGAGTATTGTTAATACCATATATATGTAATAGTATCTTGTAAATGATGAGGCAAAATGGTAGAGAGAGTTTGAATTACGTGACAGTTTGACTAATCATTACATAGTCCATTGTATTAGGAAAACTTTCATATATACATACATATATACATATATATTGGGGGGGGAGTGAGACAGAGAGCGGGAAAGAGAGGTAGAGATTTATTATAAGGAATTAACTCACACAATTATGGAGGCTGAAGTTCCAAGATCTGCCGTCTGAAAATTGGAGACCCGGGAGAGCCAATGGTGTAGTTTTATTCTGAGTCACCCAAAGTGCTGAGAACCAGGAGACCAGTGGTGTATGTTCCAGTCTGAAAGGTGGGAGAATTGAGATCCAAGAAGTACTGGCATTTCAGTTTGAGTCCAAAGGCATGAAAAGACCAATGTTGCAGCTCAAGCAGTCAGACAGGAGTTTCCTCCTATTGTGGTTGGGTCAATCTTTTATCCTACTCAGGCCTTTCACTGGATTGGGTGACAGCCATCCATATTAAGAAGGAAACTCTGCTTTACACAGTCTATTGATAAAAATGTGAGTGTCATTCAAACACACCCTCACACATACGCCCAGAATATTGTTTGACCAAATATTGTTTGACCAAATATTCAGGCACCTCAAGTTGGCACATAAATTAACCATCACACTTAGTTTTATCTCTCTCTTCTCCTGAATCTCTCTTACTGTTAGGTCTCAGCTGGGATGTCCCTTCTGGGAAATGGGCTCCAAGTGCCTCAGGTCATGATTAATTTTTTGTCCACTGTACTCTGGGAACAAATTCTTTCTTCCTATCGTAATTCACCACCTCTGGAATGCAATTTTGGGTTGATTTAGGGTGAGGCTCTTTCTGTTTATGACTGTATCCTGGAGCCTGGCTCAATGCTTGCAGCTGAGGAAGTACCCCAGAAATTTCTCTTGCAATTGTGTGAATGAATGATTGTCCACTCAGGGCCTGGAATACCAAATCCCACCCAGCGGGGAACATGAGCAAGCTGTGCTAAGAGGGAAGGAGAAGGAAGATAATGAAAGTACCTGGTGTGTTAGTATCTTGTAAATGCTGAGGCAAAATGGGTGGCAGAGTTTGAATGAAGTGGTGATTTGAGTAATCATTACACAGTTCACTGTATTAGGAAAAATGTAAGTAACCCAGCCTTATAGACTATCATGACCCTCATACTTCAGTCCTAGCTCCACCTTTCTATTTAAATGGTGGAAATGTTGAAGGCTGGCCTCAGTATCACAGTGGCTCCATTAGAAATGGAGACTCTCTGGACCCACCTCCCAGCTGCTGAATCAAAATCTGCATTTTAATGAAGCCTTTGGCTGATGTGAGGATGTTGAGAAGCTCTGTGCCATGCTACTAACTAGCTGCATGTATTTGGGGAAGTCACTTAACTTTTGCATCAATATCTCATCTGTAAAGTGGGGACGATAATAACTAGGTTTGTTATAACTAAATGAGATTCCTCCTGCTGGTTGCAGTGCCTGGAGTAGAGTAGAAATTCAACAGATTCTAATTTTCCTTCCAATTTGGAAGCCAGGGGTAAATGACAGTGAACAGAATGAATTACTGTGTCTGCCTCTCTAGAGGCATGACAGTATTGTGCTCACGACCGTACTGATGTTCTCGGGCTTTTAAGCTTGCTTTTCTTAAGTTCCCAGTGAATTTTATGCAGAGAGCATTGTCAGTACCACATGATATGCCAAAACTATCCATAGGTTTTAGTTTTGTTTTTATTTTATTATTTTAACCCTGAATATTGATTTCTTGTATTTCTGGGGTCCACTTTGGAATATTTACCAATATTTTCTGGATACTAGTTATATGTAAAGCTCTGTGTTAGATGCTATAGTAGCCTCAGAAGATTAAAAAAAGCAAGAGCTCTGCCTAGATGAATTCATAATATACTAGAGGAGCATAAACACATATAAAATAAGTCAGAAACTGAGAAGTGCCAGCCAACGTGCTAAGAAAGTTAGGGAATGGACACATTTCCTCTTTGGATATATTTTATGTTTCCCTAGTAGCTGTTGTCTCAATTTAATTTCTCATTATTAAAATAAATATTTAATAAAAGATACCCAGGCTCACCCTACAGAATTAATGTTCACTTTTTACTGTGCTCTTGTTTTGAGCAAGATTTATTCTCTTTCATATTTTAAAAATTGGAATTAATATGCTCTTTCTGAACAGTTCAATTTAATTACTACTTTAAAATTCAAAGAGAAACATCATTAAATATTAATAGGCCAATCTGCAAAAACAAATTTCACTGAAAGTTTGGCTTAGGTAAATGAGGATTTGAGAAAGTATGACAGAGCCTAAGAAATAATAGAACTAAGAAGCAGTTTGCATTTTTTAGGCCTCCATTTTCTTATTTATAAAACTATGATTCCCAACACTTCTGTGGGTCCATGCTGGTGGTCATAAAAAAACATAACTACAAAACTATGCAGGTAACCTTAGTGAGAGAAAGGTCTGGTATGACATGTGCATGGGAGCAATGAGGATTGTGGCCAGCTGGACAGACCTGCTTTGTTACAGAGAGCAGACATCACATATGTTCAGCCAATGTGCTCTGCAGAACATCTACAACTATTTTCTTAGGGGGAGTCAGAAATCTGTATTTTAATGTAAAATATCTTGATTTTGTTTTTGTAAATATCAGTTCAATTTTAAGCATAATGCATGCCAAATGAAGCATGTCTCTACTCTAAATAAAGGCTTCAGGCTTCAAGTTTGCAAATTTTCATCTATACCAAGGGTTCACGAGCAGCCAATCATCAATCATAATTAAACCAACAGAATTGACCTGCAGCTCAGTTGATTCTCAATCTAGCCAAAGCATTAGGCACATCTGGAGAGCATTTTACAGCTGGCAGGGCCTGGGCCCCACCTGCAGAGATTCTGATTCAATGGGTCTTGGGTTGCTCTGTGATAGCAGCAGCTTTCAAAATTCTGCAGGGGGTTTCAATGTGCAGCTGGTTTGGGAAATGCTGTCTCAAGGGAACAGGTCCATCTCCACCCCGGTTGCCACATCCTCACCTTGCTGCCATGACTCCTAAGTCCCCACAACTGCCTGAGATCTTCTTCCAGCAACACTTGCCTTTGCCATCCTTCCAGAATCTTTCTTGTTGATCAGAGGCTATGAAGAAGTCATAAATCTCTTTTCTAAAAAATGTTCTGACTTTGGCTCATGTGCACTTTGCACCAACTCTTCTCCCAGCAGTATCCCATACTCCACTGTTTCAGGTCCCCATTTTTCTACCAGCTGCAAAGGGAGAAGAAAAGAGTCGGGATGGATAGCTTCTTGCTATTTTTCCATTTTATGCCGACTAAACAATATTCATAACAAACGCTGCGGTAAATCTGTCATTTACTGTCACAGTTTTTCTACTGTTTTGGTGTACTTTTTGTATTTTTACTCCAAGCATTGAAAACAAATTAAATTCAGCAAAATAGAAGATCTAGGGAATTCAGCAAATAATTATTCCTGCCAAGCACGAGTATTTAGCACCTGCATGTTTGGGAAACATTCAAATTGGGTTTACTTTGTATATGCTGTAAAAGTGCTCCCCGGAGCTGAGGAAATCTCTTTTGGATTTACTTGTTATTTATATATTTATTTGATTTTGAAAATGCAGACAATAGGCAAATTAGGTTAGGTTGCAAGATCTCTAGGTACAGCCATGAGATTTTGGGATATTGCATTTGGTCTGGATCTCATATTGGAGTCAGGGTTGGGTTATTAATCTACAGACCTGGGGTCGGATGGATTATTTTAAAGTAAGGCTTTGTACACTTTCATATAACTCATTTTTGTCATGCAGCATTATATTTCTCAGTGGCTAAAGGTTCACAAATGGCTCATAAATATTTTCTGAATGAAGGTTTGGGGATGATAGTTTGTCATAGCCAGAATGAACTGATGCAAGAGATAGAAGAAAGGGAAAGGGAATGCAGAATTTTCATTGCTCCCACACATCTTGGAGAACTGATTTAGAGGCCTGTGTAGTGTCTCCTTAATTACTTCGGAGATGGTTTTGGAAAATGCAACTCTAAATGGAGCACAGGATGATTTATGGCACTATTTTATGAGATGGAATTAAAAATTCAAACCAGAATGTGTAACTGTGGCAGCACGGTGCTCCGCATTAAGTGAGTCAAGACTGCCGTTTATTTGCTGCACCTGCTAGGGGAGGAACACGCTGATACCTGCCCATTTGACTGGACTCAGCAGGAATAAGAGGATCCCAGATTTCCGGGAGAAAATCTCTTTGTTGAGAGTTGGGAGAAACTCCTCCAGTTTTGAGACAAGAACAGTAGGCAACTTACACCGTGCAGGGTAGTCTGGGATTCTGTGCAGTTTGGAATCCAGACACACAACTCTGCAATTTAGGAGCATGCGTATGTTCTTTCTTTATCTGTCAAATGGGGTTGGTAACAACAACAGGCTGTTCTGTAAAGAGGAAATAAAATCATACATGGAGAAGCTGCTGGGGAACTAGAAAATGGAATATAAATATGAATTAAAGTGTGTTATTCTAAAATCCCCAAGAGAAACTGCTTCCACATCTTTTCATACGTTATTCGCATGGAGCAGAACGGTTGCTTCACAGCTTGGTGGTCTGCCAATGGTGGATGCTGGAGGCCAGAAAGAGTCCAACTTTGTGAAAATTCTCTGGATTTTGCCCACTTGCATTCGTTAATACTTCCTGGGGCTCTGGCTGCATGCACAGGCTATTTTCTTGAATCAGTACTTGCAGACTACTCAGGTATGCAGAGAAGATGGAAGTTTCTCCACCTCCTTTTTCTGCTTTTTCTTATAATCACTCTCCTGCTAAGTTGTGGAGATAGATCAACTTGGAAACCGAGTCTGATATAATATTGAAACTATCCCTTTGGGTTTCTCAGCCTATAGGAAAAAATGGTAAGTCTCCCAGTTTCCGTCATTTGCTCCCCAACAGCCCTCAAAAAATGGTTTGTGTGAACTTGAGGCAGCAGACTGATGAGGTTTGTAGGTCAAAGCAGAATCTTCTGGCACCTCTGCTCTCTGAGTGATGTTCTTGTCTACGTGGTTCCTGCTGGCTTTCGTGGTGGTGTAACTTGTGATGTGTTTAGTCTTGCTCTGTTGGGTTCAGCAAACTTCTTCTGCAACTTGGCCTCACCTGGATTCTCTGTCGTCCTCTTTAAACCTTGGCCACATTCCCCTTCCACCCCTTATGCAGTCCTGACATGGGTCCTCTCTAACTTCTCATCAGAGGAACCGATTGTTTCTTAACTTGGCTGCCTGCAGCTATCTCTTACTGGCTGGTAGGAGATTCTAGATACTGCTCACATCACTGCAGAACCAAGAGTGGCTCCAGAAAGTGAAACATTGGCCATTCCTCGGAAGATCATGTTGGGGCTATTAATTATCTCTGACGTCACCACCTCCCCTTACCCACTCTTTACCAGCACGAAGCAGTGGTAATCTGTAATAGAAGCTGTTCTAGAGTTCTTTGCTCTTGATATTTTCATCTAATTGCCTAAAACACCTCCCGATCTCTAAGTTGAAGTCTGGAGAGAGGAGATTGGGGCCCTCCTGCCTCAGCCACTGCCTCAGTCCCAGGAACTGCAAGAGGCTGGTCAGACTTATCTTTGCTCTGTAGCATATCCTCCTCCTATTCTGGCAGACAAGCCCAAGGCCTGATTGTTGTGGATGGAAAGGGCATCTTAGATACACCATGGAACATGCTTAAGATCTGAGTCCTCCATGTTTGGCTCTTGATATGAAAAATTGCTTTAACCTTTAAATAAATATTTCTCAACAAAGCCTGCCTTCAGAGCCTATTGTCTTACTGTAAAATCTTGTTTTGAATGCCAGAAACAGAAAAATAGCTATTTCTTCCATGCACACACTCCTCCCCTACGCATATACAGGCTATGTATCAGATACTGTTCTAGGTGCTAGGGATACAGTAGTAAAGGAAACAGATCAAATTCCTGCTTCCAAGGAGCTGTTCTTCTAGTGTGTGTGTGCGTGCGTGCGTGTGTGTGTGTGTGTGTGTGTGTGTGTGTGTGAGGGGGGGGGTGGGGATGGGGAAGATGGGGGGGGACAGGCAACAAACCAAATGAATAAGTAAAATAAATATGTGAGGTGGCGATATATGGTACAAAGGAAAATAAAGCCAGAGAGAATGATAATAAGTGATGCAGGTGGAGTTCTGGGCTTGGCTTTAAAAGTGGCATTTGAACAATATCTGATGAAGCAAGATAGCCAGCCGTGGCCATGTGGATTATCTAGGAGAAAATCATATAAAAATTAAAAATCAAGATCAAAAAGCATGTTACTATTTTTTCAAAATACTTCCATTGCCTTTTCATCACTGATCCCAAAGGATAATGCTTGCTTTTAGACAGATATATCCAGATCAAGTATTATTAACAAATTATACTTCCCAGCCCCAAAGACCATGTCACATCCATGTTCAAAACTCTGGGGAATCTTCGTTACTTATATGACAGTCAGTCATTTATTCACATAGAATATAATAAGAGCTGAGGACAAAAAATGAATGTGATGTAGTTCTTGCTTTCGAGGAGCTCTTGATCAATTACAGAGGATGGGCTTGACTCTAAGAGCGTATAAAAAGATCAATGGCAGAAATGTGCATGGGGTCTTTTGGGAACACAGAAAAGACATCTAATATGCCCTAGATGGGACTGGGAGATCAGGAGAGGTCTTCTCAGAGAAAGCAAAGCCTAAGCTGAGTCTTACAGGGTGATTAGAAGTTACCCAAGCAATGCCACGGAACAGGCAATCTGAGCAGAGGGGGCAGCATCAGTGACGCATCAGTGACACATCAGTGATGCATGCAGGTGGGACATGCAGGTGACCTAAATGTAGCTTGTAGCTGCTGGAAGGAAGGAGCAAGGTAGGCAGTGATCAGAAACAAGTCTGGACATATGGACAGAACAAGCAAAGCCATATTAAGTCCAAAGTCCTTCACAGGCACATCTTCCTTACCAGGTACCCCTGCAGCAGGTCAGTACAGTCCAGCCTTCTGGAGCCTTCTGCTGAATCTGAGCTGGGTGTCAGGAGTGTCCTCCCTGTGCTGCCCATTTCTACAAAGAATATGTATCTCTTAAGTCCTGCTTACACCTGCTGTAGGCTGGGAACCCTCCTTCATTGTAGCTGTCCCAGGTGTTCTAACAAATATACCCTTAGATTCTGTTTTTGTTAGCTCAGTCACTGCTGCCTTTTGCTGTCATTTATTAATGTATATTTATTTTTCATTCATGGATTATAAATTTGAGGGCACAGACTACTTCGTATTTCTCCCACATCATCCAACACAATGCTCTGTAGGTACCTTTGGTGGAAAATGTGTTTTATTACTTTAGACCTGCATTGTCCAATATGGTAGCCACTAGACACATGAAGCTATTTAAGTTTAAATTAATTAAAATTAAATAAGATTAAAAATGCAATTTCTCAGTCTCATTACCCACATTTCAAGTGCTTAATAACATGAGGCTAGTGGCTACTGTACTTGGCAACACAGAAAATATTTCCATCATCACAGAAAGTTCCATTAGCCATCACTGCTTTAGAATACTTTTTAGAGGAATTTCCAAATGAGAACCACTTCAAGCCACTTTGGACTCATATCTATCAATTGTCAAAAGAGCCCCATTCAATTCTATTGCACACTATGTTAAAGTTATTGATAAAACATTATAATATGACTCCAGGTAATTTATTTTTACAAGTTTGGCAATACACAAGACATAGATATTTATTGAAGAAATAAAAATACTAGCATTTTATTGATATCCACGCTGTGCCAGTTATTATGCTAATATGCTATATAAATTTTATGCTGTATATATTTTAATTTAATCTTTAGAACAACCCTTTGAAATATATATTTTTAAAATATAGGGAACTGAGGTCATTCTGGTAAAATAATTTTCCTGGGATGTACAGCCAGGAAGAGGTAGAGCCAACTGAGGACTACTGACCCCAAAGCCTGTCCAAAGATTATATCATTTATATATGAAATATATGAGGGTACTTCAAAAGATTAGTGGAAAAATGTAATTAAAAGATAATATGAATCCACGAACTTATTGAAGACCCCTCATATATATAAGTAAAGTTAGTCAGTATCAATAACCCAGATCTGAGAAATGTTATCACTTTCTGTATTTGTTTCTTTCTATAAAATAAAAAAGCTACGTATCTAAATACATTGTTAACCCTTCCCAGATTCCATCCTTCTTTCTTCTTCCTTCAGCAAGGGTAACAACTATCTTGAAGTTAGTGTGTGTCTTTCCATCCAGGTGTCAGTATTTTTATTATGCATACATGTATCCAAAAACAGTATACAGTATTATTTTGAATATCTTTAAGTAAAAGGAATATAGTATTCTGCAATTTACATTTTTACTCAGTATTTTCTTTTAGGATATATTTATTCCTGTTGATGCATGTGGCTTTGGTTCATTTCTCTCTACTTTTCTGTATTATTCCATGTACGAATATAATAGGGTTTATTTGTCCATTCTCCTATTGATAGATACTTATGTTGTTTCTAAATTCTATTATGTATAATGCTACAGAGAAGATCTGCATGTATGTTTCCTTAAGCAGATCGCACTCATTTCTCTAGAATATATATTTTGGAAAGAAATTGTGTGTTGCTTGGTTATTTGCACAGATGTGTTACTAGACATCAATAAATTTTTCTTAAGATGACAATTTCAATTATATTCTTATTGATAACATTTGAAATGTTCAACTTTTACACATTTTTGCAACACTTGGAATATTTAGACTTCAATTTTCTGCCATTCTAATGAGTATAAAATGATTTTTTTGTTTTAGTTTTTATTTCCTTAGTCTTGTTGAGCATATTTTCCTATATTTAGGGGCCATCCAAGTTTCTTCTTCTGTGACTTGCCTAATCATATTTATTGCCAATATTTCTGTTGGGATATTAATTTGTTTTTCATTGATTTGTGGGAATTCTTTATATGTTTTGATTACTAATCCTTTGTTATTTATGTGGATTGCAAAAGACTTTCAATTTGTCTTTTCATTTTGTTCATAAAAATTTTTTATTTCAGAGTAATCGTATTTTTAATTTCATTCTTCAGGGTTTGCACTTTTAATGTCTAAGTGAAGATACTCTTTCATACCTCACCATCATAAGGATAATCTCATGTTTTCCTCTAACATTTTAAAGCTTTGCTTGTTTTTTACATTAAGGACTTTGGTCAATTTGGTGTTATTTTTGTATATCATGTAATATAGGTATCCAATTTTTTTTTTTTTCATATAGACAATTTAGCTATTTTGGTTTTGACCAGCTATCCTGCTTATTTTGCAGAATGCACCATTGGTATCTTTATTTATCCTACTGTTTATAATCTCATAATTTTTGATATCTTATAATGCCCTTATCTGCCTTCTTTATTGTTCTTTGAAATTAGCTTGGCTAGTCTTGGCCTTTTCTTTTTTCTTCCTAGTTTTTGTAACAGCCTGACAGGTTTCAGCCTTTGCTTTTTCCATTCTGCCAAACTACCTCTTTTTTAAGTCCCAGGGTGTGGTCACAAACTTTAAAAAATCGTTTTATGCTATTGCTAAAAGATAAAAGACTGTCTCAGAAAGGACAATGAGGTTAAATCAGAAGGTGAAACAAAGGAGAAGATTGTGGTTGATCCTGACAAGCTGTAGAGACTTTGGCCAAGATCAAATAGATGAGTAGAGGTGAGAACTGGTCACCGGCTATGTAGGACTAAGGCTAAATGCATTGTTCATCCAAGAAAGGTCGGAATTAAGATATCAGATTCACCATGCACAAGAAGATAAGCCAAGATCTAGGCAGGATAAGTGAGCAGAGTGTTGGGATGGCCAGGGCCTGTGATTATTGCCTGGATACCTAGGCATGTGTTACTTACCTAACAAGAAGCTAAAGCAAATAAGGTCATTATGATCGGAGGAGGCAGACTTGCCCAATTTACCAGCCCTTTCCCAGAAAGAGATTTTCTACCATTGTAGTAATACAAGATGGCACAATGGTGTAAGGAGCAGGACTTCCAAATGGTGGTGTGACCTACAGTCCCAGCACCACCACTGAGGAGCTGAATGACCCTGGGTGAGTTTCTTAGTCCCCTGTAAGTCTCTGTAAAATGAGGGTGATCCTAATTTCTACCTCACAAGTGAGAAAAGCACCAAGCAAAGAGCCTGGTAAACAGTAAATGCTCAAGAAATGTCATTTTACTTCTTAAAAACAACCATGGCCTGATAAAAGAGATCCACGTCCCAAATGCCAGAAACTGTGTCCTTGTTCATCCTTGTCCTCGGTTTGGGGACTCCTCCTCATTCTCATGCACATGTATTTCCTTCTTCTGCCAATAGTGGCTAATGCTTGTTGCAACTTGTACTTGCTTTGGGTTCCATGCCTACGGATGCCTCATGTCTCATGGACGTGACTCTTTCTCTTCCAAGTCTCAATCTGGGTTAAAAAGCCCAGCCACTCTTCACTTCTTGCACAGGGAAAGTGACTTAACTTCCCTCTGCCTCAGTTTCCTCATGTGTCAATGGGGCAAATCATAGTCAGTGTTATTAACATAAATAAATGAGTGCTTAAAAGAGTGCTCAGCACACATAGGCACTCTACAAATATTAGTTAAATAAAAATGAATAAATGTTTATGTCTTCACAGATGCTAACGTCTCTGGGTCAAATAGACACTCAGCCATTTGTTAGATGAACATAGTTGGGAAAATTGCTTTAAGTTATTTACTTTCTCTTAGGCTTAGGTCCTCCCTTGTTAACTAGGAAAAGGAATAATGTGCATCTCAGAGGGTCATTCTGAAGTTTAGTGGAAATGAATTATGTAAACTGCCTTGTACACTGGAACTGCTCAGCAAATCCAAGCTTTTATTATTACTACACTCCTATCATAGGATCACTTACTCAAGGGCTTGTTAAATTTGGGGTAATATTTGGGTCAAGAATGAGGGTGATGACCAGCTCAATGTAATGGGAATTCTATACTCTAGTCCTTAGCACATCATGTGAGGGGAAAGCTGGTTTACAGGGCCCTAGGAGAAGCCCTCACTACACCTTCACACCACCCAAATGATCAAAGACATAACCCATCACATCCAAATTTTGTATGGCCCTGCAGTGGTATGGGCACGGTTCATAATCTGAGGCTTTCCTGGTTTAGGTCCAGAGGCTTCTCTACTGCCTTACAGAGCTCCATTACCTTCCCTCTCTTGGGTTTGGCTCTAGGAGAAGAGACATTGTCTTCTTTCCATCCCAAGTTGCTACAGGGTGACACAGAAGGATCTGGTTCTTCCTCTTTCTCTCTGTACATCTCAGGATGGGTGTCCCAAGCTCCGTCCCAGATGTGGTGAGAAAACTGAGGAATCGAAATCACTGGTGTGCCAGCCACTAAACTTGGCAAGCACA
Source organism: Cynocephalus volans (assembly GCF_027409185.1). Lineage (NCBI taxonomy): Eukaryota > Metazoa > Chordata > Mammalia > Dermoptera > Cynocephalidae > Cynocephalus > Cynocephalus volans. Next base: position 284,086,802 of record NC_084460.1, read on the forward strand.
TTGGGAAAAAGACTTGAGAAAGGGAAAGGAGGGAGGGAGTTTGAAATTACTTTAATCTTGAAGAAGTTAGATGTAATTACAAAATGAAACCTCAATATTACAGCTGTGGTTATCCACCCAAATACAATCTTCACAGTTTGTGAATTCCACTTCCTATTCATTAGTGGCTCTCCCCCCAGTTAGTGAATATGTTTTAATCATAAATGAATTCTTAATAGCTTCAAACCAAAGGAATTACTACACAAAGGTCACTGTTTATTTTTTAAATGGCCTTTTGAATGCAATACCAAAGATTCATGATAAGAAAAGTCATTCCTTTTGAACTGGTTGAGGAATGAAAGGGCAACTTTCCTCCAAGTTCCAGGGTGACAATGTCACCTTAAAGACGCTGAAGTAAATGGAAGCCCAAGAGTAGTCCTATATCCAGGGCTATATATAAGATAATATATTCATATACATATGAATATAATCACAGGCTTTTGTTCCTGGAAAAGTTATTTGTAGCTCAGCCTCAAAGGGCCTATATTAGTAGAATATAAGATTGGCTATTGTAAGAAAGACCAAATTAAGAATGACTTAAAAAGGATAAAAATTAATTTATTACTTTCCTTAAAATTCAGGATGATATGGAAACTTTGTCGTAGTACACAGTTCTTGGAAGTCCAAGGTCCTTTATAATGCTCCTCATTCTTGGTCAGCACACATATGGATACCAGCACACGTATGGATCCCATTACAAGGAGGAAAGGGCAAGGGGAGGCACACACCTTGTTTTTAAGGACTTAGCCCAGAAATTACACACGTCTTTTCTGCTCACATGCCATTGGTCAGAACATGATCACATGGCATGTATTCGCAGGGGACTCTGGGATATGTAGTCCTTGTTGTGGGAAGCCATGTTCTCAGCTAAAAATCCAAAAGTGACAGAGGTGATAGAAAAAATTAGGTGAGACTTGGGGTAGATTTTGTGTTCATAGGGCCTGAAAACTTTGATTTGAGTATACCATGGAGCTTAGGAGAAATTCACGTGCTGAGACAGCCTTCAAAGCCTTACTCCATTCAAGTAGAACCAGCCATTCCATGGTACCCAGAAATTCGTGCCGTGGCAATGTTTTTAAGACAAAGCACATATTTTAGACTCTTTTATTCTATCTAGTCTAGTAGAGGAGATAAGACATAACTTAATGATAATAATACAAGTCATAATAAAAGATAAGTTAGTAATAATGATAATGCAAGTAATAATATAATACAATGCATATCATAGAGGGATTCTTATCAAGTATTGGAAATTTGAAAAGTGAGGCTCTACTTCCCTTACAAATGCCACCTGACCCTCTCATTCATTATTTCTAATCCTTCATAAAGCCCGGTGATATTAGTACTGGGCTTTAAATGATCAGAAAAATGGAAGCAAAGAAGAGGATGTTCTCAGATAAGCAAACAGATGTGTGGAGTTTCATTTTGGCAAGAAAAAGGCAGCTGAGGCTGAGAACTAGATGGTAGATGAGACTAAAAGGGAAGGCAAAGTTGGCTGGGGCCAGATCTTACAAAAGATGTTGATATAGTGTCTTCCCAAACAGCTATTGAAATCACTGGACTAGTATATAGAACTCCACTCACTATGGACACTCACTGACTGGGCAGAAAATGAAATGAAATAGGTAGATTATGACCACATGAGATAGAAGAATGGGCTATATAAATTGTGGCAACTGGGGTCTTTTCCTTCTCTGTTTCCCCAGAATCATCTGAGGCAGGGAAGGAAGCAGCCAGTAATGGCTTTGATGTTGAGTGTTAAGGTGCACCAAAACTTGTTCACCAATATTCTGTGACACACAACAGCTTTAAAATTTCCAGATATTAAATCCTAGTTTTATCTGGAGTTTAATCATGAGTGCTGCTTTTCTCCCCTCCTATCCTTTCTCTTCTTTTTTATCTTCCTGGCAAATTGAAACTTTAGACTATAGAGTGTTCATGAGGTAATGGATGAATAATGGCTAAAAGTCAGGCATCTGGTTTCTAGTTCCAACCTGGCCTGGAAACTGTGACTGTGACCCTTGTTCAGTACAAGTCTAGCTCATCTCCTTGAAACATACTCCTTGCTGTTCCACACCACCCGTAGATCTGGGCAGAAGGGAATACTCAATGACTTGGTTGACAAATGTGTGTTCTTTTCTCAGCAAGATCATATGGGAAAGGGGATGAGAGGTGAGGAGATGATCAAAGAAAGGAGACAAACTCAACTTTCTTTTTCTCAGCACTGACACTTGGGTAAGGCATTGGAGTTCTTATAGGACATAGACATGAAGATTCCAGACAATCTTCTCCAGATTCAGGGGTCTGAGTAATACTGGGCATGATGCAAATTGCACAAGAGTGTGTAACATAATGAAACTTCATTTGACTCATCAAATCATTATGGTGATCATGAGCACTCATTTACACATTTTAGAAAAATGTATCATTCCCATTAGCAATTAGGAAATAAATTAAAAATTTGTGTAACTGTAATAACATTTTTCAGAAAATGCATTCCAAAGACATAAAGACATGGAAAATATGAAAGAGAGATTAAGAAAGGATTGGCAACATAACTTGATTAGTTCTGCATATCTTCTGAATGTAGCAAACGTTTGGGATAATCCATCTATCTGACTTTATTTGCCACAGGTAGAGAAGAAGTATTCTGAATGCATGCTGAGTACAGTGCAGTTTATTTTACAGATTTACCTTTAGCTATGTGAAAGCATAGCAAAATAGCAGGTGTAAGAAATAAGTTAGACGGAAGCAAGCGTATTTTTTGTTTTGTTTTGTTTTTGTGTTTCCCCAGGTATGTGCTTTGATTCCTCCTGTTTTTCAAGAACCAATTTTCTTATGTAAAATTGCAAACTCAGAAGTATCTTGGAAAGAAAATAATGGAATTAACCTACCTCTCCAGCACAATGATGAATTAAATACTTAGATGAACTTAAAATATGTTGAAATGCTAAAATTTCATGTTTTATGTCTCTCTCTCTCTCTCTCTCTCTCACACACACACACACACACACACATCACATTTCTGAGCTGTCACGAAAGAACCAAATGCTGGCTTTTATCTTGAAGTTCCCTGCTAAACCCTGGGGACTTTGAGATTTCAACTTTGATTGCTTCATGGGGTACAGGGGTACAGAAAATAAATTGTAAGCCTGATAAAGTGGAGGCATTTAATAAGAAATCTCTGAATATGGCTCAAGTATAAATGAGAAATAAACCCTGCCCTTCAGACAGACATAGCAAAGAAATTTTCCCTTCTAAATCTTGGCTCTAGGTGGGGGGAAAAGAATGTCACCAAGAATTTATAACTAACATCCAGTTCTCACACAGTTTTTTGGTCAAAAATAACGTTACATATATGTTTTTTTTTTTAAAAAAAAAAACAACAGCCAATTTAATTTAAAATAGTCTTCAGCTGGTAGTCTCCCCATTGCCTCCCCATTTTCAACAAGGTGAATGGCAGAAGAAAACCCAAATTCTCTCTGGAGGAATTCAGTTTCAACCTAGAGCTCAAAAAATTTCTACAAAAAATTTAAAAGAAAAAGGGGCATTACACATTCAGCATCAAAAAGCACACACACAAAAAATCTTTAATAGTGAGAACCAGCAGGAACAACAGACAGCAAAAGCAAGACTTCAATATTTTCTTTTGTAAAGAAATGTAAAGTGCTGAAATACAGAATTAGCAGATGCAAAATATAAAATAAATGTTTTAATATGCTTAAATAAAATAGAGTTTGAAAGCATGGGCAGGAAATATTAGACTGTAAGAAATGAACGTGCAGATTTGAATAAGACCCAAACAGAACTTCTAGAAATTAAAATCACAATACTAGTGGACATTAAAACCTTGATGGATGGATCATACAACAAACATAAGCAAAGAGAAAATTAGTGTGTTGGAAGATAAATCCAAATCAATTATTCAAAAAGCAGTCCCAACAGATAAAAATGAAAAAAAAAAATGTTGAGATATGATAAAGTGAGGAAGCTTGATATTTGCCTAATTAAAATTTCAGAAATAATGGAATGGAGCAGAGGAAATATTTTAATACATAATTCCTTGATAATTTTCCAGATATGCTGAAAGACACCAATTTAAGACATGAAAAAGCCCACTGCATCCTAAGAAAGAAAACTAAAAGACGTTTGCATTCAAATACCAGAAGGAAAGAACCCAAAGACAAAGAGACTTTAAAAGCAGCTAAAGAGAAAAACCAAATTCCAAAGAAAAGGAGATGTGATGGACAGCTGACTTCTTTGTCATATCAATGGAAGTCAGAAGAGACTAGGAAGAAAAAATGTTCTCATCTTATAATTCTCTATGTAGTTAAATTATCTTTCCAAAATTAGAATTAAATAAAGACATACAAATAAACACTATCTGAGAGAGTTTACAGCCAAAATCCATTTCTATGGGATATTATGCACAATATACTTCAAATGGAAGAACATGGTCAAAGATAGAAAGTCTAAAATGTAAGAATAATGGACACAGATTTTGGTAAATAGCTGTATACAACTGAACAGTGTTGATTGTTTAAAGCAATAAAACATCGTGTTTCATTTTTCTGGACAAAATGTTTAAAACTAAATTTTTGGAGTATAATAGTCTATATCAAAAACAACTAAAGGCCTTCTAATTTCAGATGGAGGACAAAGAAAATACTCGTCTTCTGACTTTGACAAGTATTTGTGTTAAAATAGCTTTGATAACCACCAGATTATCAGACATAGAACATATAACTTCCAAACAAGTGGGAGGGTGAAGGGAAAAATGGAATTAGAAAAAAAAAAAAACAGTAAAATAAACAAAAGCGTCTCGATTGTTTTGAAAGTAATGTAAAATGAGGAAAATGGAGACAGCAGTAGTGTGTAACAACACGATAAAAAAATCCAAATACGGCAATAATATATAAAAAGTGGTTATATTTATATACTGTAATACTATACATGAGTGAAAATTGACAAGCCATTCCCCCAAATCTGTTCTTTCCTTCTTCTTGGGCCCATGCTGTCCAGCTAAAGACTATGTTTCTCAGCCTCCAGTGAAGCTAGGTTCATCTGTATAAGTTTCTGACAAAGAAATGTGAGCAAAAAGGACACTTTCCTTTTTGGATGTTTTTTAACATCACTTTCATAATGAAATCCCCATATTTCTAGATGTCCTTCCTTTCTCTTCTCTGGGCTGAAATATAAACATGACTTGCAATGACCAGGCAGATGTGGTCGTTGTTGTAGGGGGTGACACAGCAACCAGGTGGGTAACTCTGAGTCTTGCATGACCATGTAGAGAAGAACCCACTTTCAACGCAGAATGCTGTCCACAGAACTGTTGCCTGAATGGGAAATTGACTTGTCTTATTTAAGCCATTGTAGTTTTTTGTTTGTTTGTTTGTTATAGTAACTTAGCCCCTGCCATAATAAATGCTATGTGTATCAGTATGAATAAAACTCTAAAATATAACGTTCAAGTAAAGAATTGTGTCACAGAATATAGCATATAGTGTGTTTCCATATCTAACTATGTATCAATCTGTTGATCAGTCTATGTCAGATTTGAGTGTGTGAGTGTGTGTGTATGTGTATTCAAAGCTAAACAATATATTGTTTCGAGATTGTTTTAGTCCTTCTGTCACTGATAACAGAATTCCTAAAACGGGGTAATTTATAAAGAGACAGAATTTATTTTTTACAGTTTTGAAGGGTGGAAAGTCCAAGGTCAAGGAACACATCTGGTGAGGGCCTTCCTTGTGGGGACCCACTAGAGGGTCCCATGGAGATGCAGGATATCACACAGCGAGAGCTGAGCAAGAGTACATTTACATATGCTTTGTTCCTCTCCTTGTTCCCATTCTACTCCCTGATAAGCCATTAAACCATTAACCCATCAGTCCATGAGTGGATTTAATCCATTCATGAGGGCACAGTCCTCACGATCCAATCACCTCTTAAAGGCCCCACCTTTCAAAGACCGTAGTCTGATTTTCTACCCTCTCAACACTGTTATAAGGGGAAACAAGATTCAGTGAGTTCTGAGGGGACACTGAAGCCATAGCAGAGATTCATATAGATGGTAAAATTATAATATCAACATATAATTTAAAATTCAGGATCATGGTTACCTCTGGAAGTATGGATGAAAATGTGATCAAAGAGAGACACATGGGGTGTTATTTATTAACCTAGGTGGTGACTACAGGGAAGATCATTTTATTATTATTATTTAAAATATACAGAAATACTCTATACCCTATTTTGTAAGTGTGAATACTTCACAATTAAAATAAATGTCAGAAAGTGGGGAGCCGGGAGACCTAGGCTCTAAGTCAGGCAGTTGAATGAAGTACACACATGATCTTGACAAGCGGCGTTATCTCTCTAAGCCTTACCTTCCTGATCTGCAATAATAGATTATTTTGGACTCAAATTCTAGATATTTTCATTAAAATTTTGTATAGTCTGGACCATATTTTCACAGAAGTCCTAAGATTCCCTGAATATTGGACTAGTTTTCTGGGGGTGGTAACATATAAGATTTTTCCTTTCTCTGTAGTTTTGGAGGACAGCATAGTTTTGTACATTATAGAACAGGAAGTAGAGTATAGAGCATAATGAAAAAAAATTTAGATAAAGAAGTTCAGGAAGCTGAATTAAGTTACTACAGTATCAGAAACAGTTGTGGTTAAAGATAGAAGTGATTTCTTTTTCATGTATTGAATCGAAAAGATGTTAAGAATGGCTCTGGGAATTTTTGTTTTTTGGTTTATTATTTTGTTTTTCCTGGGGAAACTGACGTTTTAAAACATATTTGTGCCACATTAAACTATGAAATTATTTACCTAATCTTTCTAAAATGTGTTTCCTTATCTGTAAATAGGGAATCATACTACTTACAACACAAGATTGTTGTCAGGATTACATGGGATAATACAAGCATATTGCTAAGTACAGTATTTCACACTGAGTACGTGTTCAATAAACGTTAGAGGTGATGATGGAGATGGAAGAGGAGAAAATGTTGATGACATCGGGAAGGTAGAAACATTTTAAACAATGCAATATTCTCCAGCGAAAACCCTGCTGTTTAAATTTGTTTTAATAGAGCTGTATTTGTGTGAATGTGACTAAATCAGGATAAAAACAGTCCCTCTGATTGTGAAGCACATATTCCATGACCACGTGACCTTCTGGAGAGTTAAAAATGCCCCTGTCGGGGAGGTGTGGCTGCAAAGCAACTGATTCACCAAATGTGAGCTAAACCTTAGTCACTCACAGCAGAATTTTCAACAGCCTTCGCGCTTTCTTTCTTTTTTCTATTGATACTGGCTCGTTTGTGAGATGCGCTTCTACATGTTGATTAGACAAATCAGCAGCATATCAACGATTCCTTCTCCTCCTGTATATTATTTCCTCCTCTCTCCTTTATCCTCATCTGCTCTTTTTTTTTTCTGTTGCTCTTCCTCTACTTCTGTATAAGCACATCAGCATCAGCATCATCTTTTTCTAGATTCTTCTTTCCCCCATGTTATATGGTTCAGAAGGGCATGGTGCTTCCTTCCATCTCTTCTCCAGCCACAGGCAGGGACCTGGCCAAGTGCAATAACCCGACTCCCTGGATGTGGTACTTTGTGAAGAGTTGGCATCTCCCCCAAGCAAAGCTGATTAGAGACTTGTCAGATATTTGAGATTTGATATAATGTAAGCTGCAACAGAGGTAAGGCCTCTTTCTTCATGACAAAAAATGGATGCAGAAGTTACCTCTGGCTTGTGTGTGTGTGTGCATGTATTTCTAGAACTCCTATTAGATCCATGGATCAACTCAATTTCTCTGGTTGGTCTGAATAAGTCACATTCAATAGACAACTCAATTTGAGATAAAGTTCCTTAAAAGTTCTCAAACATAAAGTTTCTTTCTTGTCAAATTGTTTTGTGAACAGTAGTACACATATTTATTTATAAAATCTATATGGTTTACGAACAGTAGCATAAAGAAAGAAACTAACATTTTTCATGAGTGGCATGAGTGGCTTGGAATAGACATCACATTCGAAGAAAATAAATTCAACAAATCCATTATTTCTCATTTCCTTTGACTTCATATTTAAACAGAACAAAGTGAATATGGTAAATATTTCATATATGTAAGTATTGGTATCACATCTCTATTAATCAAGCAGTACAACATTTGATATTCTCAATTAAAACCCTTAATTTGCCTGCTATAGTGCCAGCAGTCCCTAGAGTAGTTGCTCTCTTATTTTCCTGGATATCTTATTTAGGGAAAAATAAAACAATGAAATGATCTTAAAATGAAAAGTCTTGAAAATAGCACTCTTATTTAAATTACAATACTTCACACTCATCTGAGATTTCTTCATCTCTGCAATAACGCAGCTGTTTTCCTTGGGGTGTTCTCACAAGTTCATAAAGAAAAAAATTGTTATGAGCCTTCTGAAACCCCAAGGAAGGCAGCTGTGTTTTTGATAAACTGGGCTACAGTTTCAACACTTCAAGCTATAGAGAAATTTACACGGGAATTTTCTGCATTATATATCCACGAGCAATATATTTTCAACAGTAACAACATAGACTGTATTTAGTCAAAGCTTACACAGCAGAGTGGCCAGGCTGAATACTGTGAAATTAAAAACCTGACCTTCAGCAGAAGACTGCTGTAAACGTAGGGAGTGTCATTCCCTCCAACCTATGCAAAAACACGAGGGAAATCAGGAACAGTGGAGAGACAGTTGGCTGAACTTAGTATCAGACGTCCAGCGTCACATTATTCTTCACATTCAGTAGAGGGGATATCCCATAAATCAGTGGCATTAACCAAGAATTTTAGTAAAGAAAAAGTTTGCCAGATCTTGAGTGATTGAAGAATTGGGACGCTGCCAGCCTGAATTCTCTTGGTGCATGTGGCTGTGCTGAATCGTTCCTGTTCTCTCACCTTTGCTGTCAAAGCACATATCCTCCTGATTTTGGACATGGAAAGAAATATTACCATATGGAACATATTGTAAGGTTTTCTGTGTACCTTTCTAAGAAGTGACCCAGGCTGTGTCCACTCAATTGCAAGAAAATGTGCAGGGAAAATAGTAATCAGTGTGTTCTGTGGTGGAAAGTAATTAACTTGCTTTTCCTGGATGCATCCTCACCCTCGCGGTTGCCTTTGCCTCACGTAGAGCAGCCTCCTGCATCATTCCTCCAGGCAGAGCCATCGTTGCTTGTTAGATCTTCTCTTCCTCAAGCCAACTCTCATCTATTCAGGGCTCGTTTCTTCCTTTGTGCACCATTTATTCTGCTGAATTTTCTTTTACCTACTGCTGCTCTTTCTCTTAGGCTTCTACACTACGGCCAATGTAACAGACTGTTCCAAAAAAAAAAAAAAAAGTCAACCTTCAACTTACTCTATGAACAACATCTCTTTTAAGTGCTCTGCTGCTGTTGCTTTTATTATTTGCTTGCTCATGTTAAGGGGCAGGGTGACACTGTTAGTGAACATATTTCTTAATCTCATTTACTTAGCACCTATAATTTCTGAGTTCCTGTTACGGGTGATGTGTATGTGTTTTCTAATAAGGAGGGCAGAGGGACAGACCAGGAAATAAATAACTGATGCAGCCCGATGCACACAATCAGAGAACTAGGCAACTCTTACAGTGTTAGAACTAAGAATATCTTTGTGAGATAAAGTGAACAGTTTAACCATTCCTGAGCATTGATTGTCACAAGAGCAGCCAGCATGCATACTAAGAGCTTCAAGTGGGTTGAGTTATTGAATCAGTTGCCTTGTGTTAGTCTCCTTTCGTAGGTGAGTCTCCCAGAGGTAAAATAATTTTCCCAAGGTCATAGAACTAGTAAATGGCAGAGGCAGGATTTACAGGTATGTCTGTCTTTCCAAAGCTCATCTTGTATCCCAACACCAAGAGACGATCTTTACTTCTTTATAAACCTGATTTTGTATCCCTGTTGTACTGTACTGGAATCAAGGATGCAAGCTCACGGTTGCTATGCATTAAGAATAATGGTCACCACCAAATATAGATGAACATAACTTATGCTGATTTGATTAACTTACCATGTTAATACCTTTACTACCTCCCTTTCACTAGGGCTGGAATAGTCCCTAGCTTCACATCTATCAAAACAACTACACCTGTCCCATGGTAGACATCACCGATCAGGTACCATGTTCTGTGCTGCTTATTACAGGCGTAGCCAGGGAGGCCTTCTCCACATATTACTGGCAGCTGCTCCTACAAATCAGCCAGCCTTAGCAGGAGTTATGGGTTGCATTTTTTCTCCCCACAATTCTATGTTGAAGTCCTAACCCTCATACCTCAGAATGTTACTTTATTTGGAGATATGGTCTCCACAGTGGTATCCAAGTTCACATGAGGTCATTAGGGTGAGCCTTAATCCAATATGACAGGTTTTCTTATAAAAAGGGGAAATTTGAAGGCAGACATGAACACAGGGAGAATGCCATGTGAAGATAAAGGCAGAGGTCTACAAGCCAAGGAATGGAAAAGATTGCCAGCAAACCACTAGAAGCTAGGAGAGAAGGATGGCACAGATTCTCCCTCACAGATCTCAGAAGGAAGCATCCCTGCTGACTGATACCTCGATGTCAGTCTTCTAGACTCCAGAACTCTGAGACAATAAGTTACTGTTGTCTAAACCACCCAGTTCATGGTAATTTGTCATGGCAATCCTACCAAACTAATGCAGCCGGTGAGATAAAAGCTACTTGCCATTGCTATACTTGGGAAGGGAGGCCAAAAAAAATAATTGGCTCTTCTGTTTTCTCTATTGCTATGATGGCATCTACTGCCAAAATATATTACTCTTGTTCAAATTTGATTTTCCCGTTAGAGCCAATACAATGTGGCAAAATAAATTAATAATTTATCAAGCTGTGTACCATCTACCTAATTGTCCTCTAGGCTGAGCATAGTTAACATCTCATACAGCTAATTGTAGTCACCTTCATATGTAGAAAACTAATCACATTATTTGGAAGTGTGAAGCTAAGAGCTGTGGAAGCCCTCCCTTGGCTAATATTCCTCAGCCCCCATCCAAATTGTGCCACTAAGAAAGGGTAACTGCTAGTGGTACAGCCATGCTAGGAATCCTGATGTCAGTCACTGTATTTAAACAAATGGTTATCATCACGAAGTAGAAGGATTAAAGTCAAAGAATGTGAGTGCAAATGTGTGTATGTTTTTGTGTGAGCATGTTTAATGCTATGTGAAAATTAGACTATCTTGTACACTATTGTTAAATGACTAAATGGATGAATGGGTGGATGAATGAATAATGCATGGTATGGTGCCAAAGAAAGAGCCTGGGCTTTGGCATGTGACAGAACCTGGCTGCAAAGATTAAAGCACTGACACAGTAATGTTTCTTCCTTTCATACTCATGCTTCCATTGCCACCTTAATGCAAGGACTGCAGGCTGTCTTTCATTGAGCACTTTGACTTAGCTTTCATGGTCCTATTTATAGCTCTGGTCAAACTTTTTCTAAGAACTAGATGAACTCAGTTGAATAAGTCATACTTCAGGTACAATGACAACTTCCTCCTCTTTTAGGAAAGAGTGACTCTATTAAAAAAATCTCTTGTAAATTAAGATTTTATTATTCAGTTACCATCTTGGAACAAACGAGTGCATTGGCTGAAACCAAGCATCATATACTACTTTTTGATCAAAGAGTGTATGGGAATGACATGCATACCTGTTTATGTCTCTCGAGGTGCATATTGCAATCATAGTCCCCACATTTTCAAGTCTTCTGTGCCAAATGTTACATATTTTGTTCCTCACTCTTCTAAATTGTCCTATTAGCTAGCTGGCCCTGAAGGAACATTCTGCAGTTGTGGAACTTTGGATAAGGTAGCTAACTCTTGCTTGTGCCTTGTGGATCCCTCTCTGTGACACTGGGGTTCTCACTGGTGTCATACCTGGGTTTTTCTGGATGTTGAAATACATGAATAAAAGCAGAGAATTAAAGAAATGTCCCTTGTATGCCCCTACATCATAACTTAAATCCTTTCAAATCAATAAGTTGCCTAATACTAACCTCACAATAGAGTGAGATTCTCAGTGTTTCACTGGAAAGAGGCACAAATTTGGCATCACCCTGACACAAGGGTTGTGACCCTCTCTAAACTGTGTTGGTTGATTTAGCTGTCTTTTCCTTGACAGAAAAACTCTGGAAAAAGTTTCCCCAAGTCAAGAAATTTCTTTCAACTTTTGCTCCTATATTCTGCTTCTAAATCTTCTGCTTCTAAAACTGGAGCTCCATTTTTATTCCAGTGAAAGTTAGTATAAGATGTCCATGCAATATTTGGGACACATACTAAAAAAAAAATATTCCTTGTTCATCTGAAATTCAAATTTAACTAGTTATCCTGTATTTTTATTTGCTAAATCTGGCAACTTTAGTTACATGTAACTCTTAAAGTAATATATCTCCCACTCCAAAAGAAACTAACATCAATATAAATTTATCTTGTGACAATATTTTCATGTATATATTCAACTTATTAATATATTTAACTTATTAATAAAAAAAAGTACTGGCACCATGGATTTAGCTAATTTTTTAAGTCTCACCTTAGTCTTGTAAATAGTCAAGGAAACCTTGATAGGAGTTTGGCCTCTCTGAATGACAGCCTCTTCTCAGCATTGGGAAAAGTAGTAGTAGAGGAATATTTGTGACTGTTAAATACGCTTATTTGTATACCAAGAAGAAATTATAAAGCCAAGGTTATAAATAATTTAGCCAATGCCATACTATACATCTTTTTGGTGTTTTCGTCTGAAGAAAGAAGATAGTACTGCTTTTCAAAAAATAAAGACGATATTTTAATATACTAACTCAACAGCATGCTCTCAGCACAGGCTGAAATGGCAGGCAAAGTCCTTAGTTCATGTTAAAGTGAGATGTGGACTGAGCTCCCTTGGAATTAGAGCTGAAAATATGGGAGGAATGTTATAGATGCACATGACAACTTTCCCTGCTCCATAGCAAATGTGCCAAGTGGAAGCCCACCTGGAAGTCTGCTGCAAAGCACAGTGCTGAAATAAGAGGTTAACATTTATGGTTTACAAACAACTTTTTTGCCTATACAACTCCCTTCTATCAATGATATTACTATATAGTGAGAGAAAGTGATAAGAAAAAGGTAATTATAACTGTCCTATTACAAGGTAATTCAGAACAGAGTAAATAAAGCTACATAGCTGGTCAAGAATAAAGACATGATTTTGAGAACAATCAAGTTTAGGATGTCTTCTATGTTCCTTGGTAATGCAGCTCTGTGAGACAGGAGAGACAGTGTTTGCTACAAAACCATAACATATGGTGAAGAAAATTGAAATGAGTTAAGTGGCAAACCAAATACAGTATTTTCACTTTTCCCTCCAATAAAAGTGATACATTGCTAAAAGAAATAGAATGCAGAGTACTTCACACTTAAAGATAAGGATGACATCCTTTCTGAAACATAGTGACTGACACTGGATACATATAAGGAGAATTTTTAATGGTTTATGAATTTAGTTAGGCTACAAAAACAGTTTCTTAGTGGTTTGTAACATATGTGGAATACAAATTGTCAAGCCAAGAAACTTGTAAATACAGGAACTCTTCTGTTCTCAGATAAACTATAAAAATAAATGAAGTCATTAACAATATCAAGTGTAACTTAATAATGATTTTTCATTCAACATTTAACAGTTTCCAGATGGCTTGATAGTTCTCAAAAAATAAAGATAGTATATGCATTTGTAAAATGAAAGCAGTTAATTATTTTCTAGGAGTAGAAGTAAAAATCTAATAAAGTATGCAATTTAAACTTAATTATATTTATGTAGAGTCATACACATCACATAGAAGAATATTTTATCTAAATATTTATTTAATTTGTTTCTGAAATTTTACCTCATTCAGAAAGTGTTCATTTTTTCTCTGCTTAATTTTCTCTTTTCCATCCATATTTTTATACAATATGTTTGTTTTCTATTATTAGTTCTTTGATAATAGGAAAAGCAAATCTCAGTTTAATTTTTTTTCTTTAACATGAGTTGGAAAATGGCTTTAAGTAACTATACATAGGAACTTAATAAACGCTTGTCATTCTACTAAACTCTGTGAATCCAAAGTGCCCAAGGATAAGAGGATGTAATAAGGGTATCATGGTGTGTTTTCTGCATCTGCTCCATTGTGCATGGATGAGGAGTAAAACAGGAACTTCAGCATAATTTCTGCAGTCTGAAATTTTTTTCTTGTAGTTTGGACTTTATGATTTTTCTAAGACCCAAGATGTTTATAATGTAGTGTAAGGAACTCTACTGCACTCCACAACTCAAAAATGTTTATGGGATTTTTTTTAAATGGAAAGAAATTCTTTTATATCAAGGCCCAGTGGGTGTGGCAGGAAACATCCACCAAGATAGACTATAAAATTAACCTTAACAAATTTTTAAAAAATAGAGATATACGGCACATGTTCTTAGACCATAATGGAATTAAAATAGAAACCAATTATAGAAAGATATCTGGAAAATCCCCAGATTTGAATATTAAACCACAATCTTCTAAATAACCCAAGAGTCAAAGAAGAAGTCTTAAAGGAAATTAACTAAATGAAGATAAAACCATATCAAAATTTGTGGGATGCAGCTAAGGCAGTGCTTACAGAGAAATTTTATGTTAAACACTTATATTAGAAATGAAGAGAGGTCTCAAATCAGTAACCTAACCATCTACATAAGGACCTAAAGAAAAAAGAACAAATCAAATCTAAAGCAAAAAAAAAAAAAAAAAAAAAAAAAAAATGGAAGAAAGAAAAAGAAAAGATATAGTAAACGTAAGGTCAGAAATCAATAAAGTTGAAAATAAAAAAATAGTGGAGGAAATAATTCAAACCAAAGCCTGCTTCTTTGATAAAATTGATAAATCTCTAACCAAATTGACAAAGGAAAAAAAGAGAGAGAGAGAGAGAGAGAGAGAGAGAGAGAGAGAGAAGATAAAAGTTTCCAGTATCAGGAATGAGACATATGACATCACTACTCACCCCACAGACCCTAAAATGCTGGTGAAAGAACACTATAAACAGTGCTATGCCTTTATATTTAACAACTGAGATGAAACTTACCAATCTTTAAAATGTGCAAACTATCAAAACTTAAAAAGATGTATGTGTGTATGGGTAACTTGAGCATTCCTATATTCCTACATCTATTAATGATTGAATCTATAGATAAAAATCTTCCAAAAATGAAAACTTTAGGCTCACATTGTTTCACTTCTAGATTCGACCTGACATTTTAAGGAAGACATAATACCTTTTCTACAGTCTCTTGCAGAAGAGAGGATAAAAAAATGCATTGCCCTAATGTAAAAAACAGACAATTGAACTACACACCAGTATCCCTTCAAAAACGTAAATAAAATTTTCTAGTCCAATTCAAATGCAGCAATCTATACATAAAAATAATTTATTATGACTTGTAGGGTTTATTCCAAAATACAAAGGGTTCAGCATTTCATGTAACTCACAATATTAGTTAATCAAAGAAGAACAACCGCATGATTATCTCAGAAGATGCAAAACAAGCATTCAAATTCAGGATAAAGACTCTCAGCAAACTAAGGATAAAACTCTCCCAATCTAATAAAGGGCATCTCTGAATAAATCTATTTTTTGACAACTTCCTTCCTTCTTTCCTCCCTCCCTCTCTCCCTCCTTCTATCCACCCCTTCCTTCCTTCCTTTCCTCTATTTATTTTTTAGCTCCCACTTATGAGTAAGAACATGCAGTATTTCTCTTTCTGTGACTCTTGTTTCACTTAACATAATTTTCTCCAAATTCATTCATGATGCTGCAAATGGCAGAATTTAATTCTTTTTTATGGCTCAGTAATATTACATTGTGTATATATACCACATTTTCCTTATCCAATCATCCATCAATGGACATTTAAGTTGATTCCATATCTTGGCTACTGTAAATAGAGCTGTGATGAACAGGGGAGTTCAGGTATCCTTTCAACATGATGATGTCCAATTCTTGTGTAGATACCCAGCAGTGGAACTGCTGGATCATATGATAGTTCTATCTGTAGTTGTTTGAGAAACCTCCACACTGTTTTTCCTAATGGCTTTACTAATTTACAGTCCCACCGACAGTGTGGAAGCATTCCCCTTTTTCTGCATTCTCACCAGCATTTGCTATGCTTTGTATTTTTGATAATAGTTTAACTGGGGTGAGATGATATCTCAATGTAGTTTTGATTTGAATTTCTCTGATGATTAGTGATGCTGAGCATTTTTTCATGTACCTGTTGGCCATTTGTATGTCTTCTTTTGAGAAATGTCTATTCAGCTCCTTTCGCCATTATTTAATTAAATTATTTGCTTTTTTACTATTACCTTGTTTGAGTTTCTTGTATATTCTGATTAATCCCTTGTTGAATGCATAATTTGCAAATATTTTCTCTCAATCTGTAGTTTGTATTTTCACTCTCTTGATTGTTTCCTCTACTATGCAGAAGCTTTTTAGTTTGATATAATCCCATTTGTTTATTTTTTCTTTTGTTGCCTGTGTTTTTGAGGTCTTATTCCTAAAGTTTTTTCCTGGTCCTACATCCTGAAGTGTTTCCCCTCAGTTTTCTTCTAATAGTTTTATAGTTCCAGATCTTATATTTAATTCTTTATCCATTTTACATTGATTTTGGTATATGGTGAGAGTTAAGAGTCTAGTTTGATTCTTCTACACATAGATATCCAGTTTTCCCAGCACCATTCCCAGCTGACCTTTCCCCATTGCATCTACTTGGAGCTTTTGTCGAAGATCACAGATTTGGCTGTAAGTATGTGGGTTTATTTCTGGTTCTCTATTCTGTTCCTTTGGTCCATGAGCCTACTTTTAATGTCAGGAAAATACTGTTTGGTTATGATAGCTTTGTAGTATAATTTGAAGTCAGGTAGCATAAGCCTTCAGCTTTATTTATTTATTTATTTTGTTCAGGATTACTTTTGCTATTTGGGATCTTTTGTTCTTTCATATGAACTTTTTAAGATTGTTTTTTATATGTCTGTGATGAATGTCATTGGTATTTTGCATTGACTCTATAGATTGCTTTGGGTAGTCTGGACATTTTCACAACATTTGTTCTTCCAATCCATGAAATGAAATGTTTTCCATCTTTTTGTGTCCTCTAATTTATTTCATCAGTGTTTTGTAGTTTTCATTGCAGAGGATTTTCACCTCCTTGCTTAAATTTATTCAGCTATTTTTTTTTTGTTAGCTATTATAAATGGGCTTCCTTTCTTGATTTGTTTTTCTGCTAGTTAGTTGTTGATATATAAAAATGCTACTGATTATTGTATATGGATTTTGTATCTTACAGCTTTACTGAATTCATTTATCAGAGTTTTTGGTGGTGTCTTTAGGTTTTTCTACATATAGGTTCATTTCATCTGCAAACAGGGAAAACCTGACTGTGTCTTTTCCAATTTGGATGCCCTTTATTTCTCTTTCTTGCCTGATTGTTCTGGCTAGTACTTCCAATACTTTGTTAAATAGAACTGGTGGGAGTGGGAATCCTTGTCTTGTTCCTGTTCTTAAAAGAAAAGCTTTCAGATTTTCTCTATTCAGGATTATTCTTTAACTGTGTTGAGATACTATCCTTTTATGCCTAATTTGTTGAGTCTTTGTCATGAAGCGATGTTGAATTTTGTCAAATACTTTTCCTGCTACTTTTCAGATGATGATATGGTTTTTGTCCTTGATTTTGTTGATGTGGTGTATCATATTTTTCATATCTCTGAGATGAATCAAACTTGATCATGGTGTATAACCTTTTTGATGTGCTGTTGAATTCTGTTTGCTAGTTCTCTGTTGAGACTTTTTGTATTAACATTCAAGAATATTGGCTTGTCATTTTCTTTTTTTTTGCTGTGTCCTTGATTTTGGTATCAGGGTAGATGCTGACCTCATACAATGAGTTTGGGAGAATGGTCTCTGTTTTGATATTTTGGAAGAGTTTGAAAAGAATTAGTATTAATTCTTCTTTAAAAGTTTGGTAAAATTCAGCAGCAAAGCCATCCAGTCCTGGGCTTTTCTCTGTTGGGAGACTGCTGATTGCTGATTCAATCTCATTGCTCCTTATTGGTCTGTTTAGGTTTTCTGTTTCTTCTGGGCTCAGTCTTGGTAATTTGAATGTGTCAAGAAGTTTACCTATTTCCCCCAGATTTTCAAATTTGTTGGTGTGTAGTTGTTCATAGTAGTTTATAAAGATTCTTTGTATTTCTGTGGGATTAATTGCAATGTCTGTTTTTCATTTCTGATTTTTGTATGGTCTTTTCTATTTTCAGTTAGTCTAGTTAATGGTTTGTCTATTTTGTCTATCTTCTTCAAACACCGACTTTTAGTTTTCTTGAACATTTGCATCATTTTTTCTTTTTTCTTTCTTTCTTTCTTTTTTTTGTCTCTATTTTATTTAGTTCTGCTCTAATCTTTATTATATATTTCCATCTACTAACTTTGGGATTATTCTTGTATTTCCAATTCTTTGGGCTGTAATTTTAGATTGTTTATTTGAAGTCTTTCCATTCTTTTGATATAAGCATTTATTGCATTAAACTTTCCTCTTAGTACTTCTTTTGCAGTATGCCATAGGTTTGGGTATGACATACTTTTATTTTCATTTGTTTTAAGAAAGTTTTTGATTTCTGGCTTAATTTCTGCTTTGACCTATAGGTCATTCAGTAGCACATTGTTTCATACCAAGTATTTGTATAGTTTTTCAAATTTTTCTTGTTATTGACTTCTAACTTTATTTCTTTATGGTCTGAAAAGATAATTAAAATGATTTAAAATTTAAAAAATTTGTTGAGAATTGATTTTTGGACTAACATGTTGTCTGTTCAATGCTGAGAGAGGGGTGTTGAGCTTCCCAACTACTATTGTATTGGTATCTATTTCTCCTTTTAGATCCAATAACATTTGCTTTACATACCTGGATGCTCCAGTGTTAGTTGCATATATATATTTACAATCCTCCTGCTGCATTGATCCCTATATAATATATATTGTCCTTCTTTGTCTCTTTTATAGTTTTTGGCTTAAAGTCAATGTTATGAAATACAAGTATAACAGCTCTTGTTTATTTTTGGTTTCCATTTGTGTGGAAAGTCTTTTTTCATCCCTTCAGTTCACAGATGAAGTGAGTTTCTTGGATGTAGCATATTGTTGAGTCTTGTTTTTTAATCCATTTATCCATAGTCTATATCTTTTAAATTGGAAATTTAAGCCATTTGCATTCAAGGTTGTTATTGAGATGTATTGCCTTACTCATCACATTTTATTGATTTTTATGGTTGTCTTATATATCTTTTGGTTTTTTAATCTCTCTTTTATTGTTTGTCTTTGCTATTTGGTGTTTTGTTTGTTTGTTTGTTTGAGTTTTTTTTTTGTAGTGATAAGATATAACTTCTTTCTCTTTCTTATTTGCATTTCTGCTCTGTCAGGGAGTATTATTCTTTTATGTGTTATGATGATGGTAGTTATTGTTCTTTTGCTTCCAGATGTACGACTCCCTTAAGGATTTCTTGCAGGGCTCATCTTGTGGTGGTGAATTCCCATAGTTTTTGTTTGTCTGGGAAAAATATTATTTCTCCTTCATTTATGAAGTATAGCTTTGCTGGGTATAGTATTCTCACCTGAATGGTTTTTCTTTCAGAACTTTAAATATATCATCCCACTCTCTCTTTGCCTGGAAGGTTTCTGCTGAGATATCTACTGTTAGTCTGATGTGGATTTCCTTATATGTGACTTGATGCTTTTCTCTTATTCTTTTTAGAATTCTCCCTTTCTTTGACTTTTGACAGTTTGGGTACAATGTGTCTTGGAGAGGACTTTTTGGATTAATTCTATTTGGGGACCTTGAGCCCCTTGGATCTGGAAGTCCATATCTCTCCCAATACTTGGGAAGTTTTTAACTATTATTTTGTTAAATAGGTTTTGATGCCTTTTCACTTCTTTTCCCCATAATACAGATGTTTGTAATACAGAGGCTTAAAATTGTCCCATACATCTCATAGGCTTTCTTAATATTTTAAATTTCTTTTTTCTTTCTTTTTTTTTTCTTTCCCCCTCTGACTGGATTATTTCAAAACCATCTTCAAGTTCAGAAATTCTTTCTTCTGCTTAATCTAGTCTGTTGCTTAAGTTTTTGGTTTTATTAAATGAATTCTTCAGTTCCAAGATTTGTTCTAGGTTCTTTTTTTAATGTCTATCTCTTTGTTGAACTTCTCCTTCAGATTCTGTTAATGTCTGGGCATCCGGTGGAATAGTCACTTTTTGTAATACTCTGGAGTAGCTTTTGAAAGGAGAGACTCTTTTCTGTAAATGGGTTCTATAGTGTCAGTTGGGTAGGTTGTTTTAGGTTTGTTTCCAGGTGAGCACAGTAGTAGAGTCTCCATTTGATTTCTTTGACTGTATTCAACATCAGGGTTGTCTTTCAATGCTTCTGTGGGCTATGCACACCTTAAGCTGGAGTGTTCAGCAGTTACTTGCTGGGGTGGGTAACACTAGTCTGGGTCACAGAAGGTCTTGGGGTGAGGTCTTAGGTTCTTGGGAAAAGTGTTGGGGTGCACTGCAGCTCTTCAGCTGGAGTGACTGGCCCTGGGTGGGCTTGCTGGTACCCAAGCCAGAATCCTTTGCTTCCAAGAAAAGGATGTAAATGCTTTGTAGGCTCTTGGGAGAAGTTTTGGGATGCTCTGAAGCTCCTCAGTTTAAATGGGTGAACGTGGGTAGGATTTCTGGGATTGTAGTTGGGATCTTGGACTTTAAGGGACACTATGAGGTGCTGAGCAGTTTCTCAGCTAAGGTGGGTGACACTGGTTGAGGTTGCTGGGGCTATAGGTGTGACTCTGCACCCCCAAGAGAGATGTTGGGTCTCTCTTTAGCTAATCAGCTGGAGTGAGCCACTCTGGTTAAGGTTGCTGGGTTTGTGAGCAGGACACTTCACCCCTAAAAGAGATGCTGGGACACTCTTTAGCTGTTCACTTGAAGTGGTCCACTCTGGGCAAGGTTGCTGTGGTCATGAGTAGGCCCATGTTGCCCCAAGTGAGAGGTGGGGCACTCTTTAGCTTCTCAGCTGAAATGGGCCACTCTGGGTAAGGTTGTTGGGTCTGTGGATGGGTTCCTGCAGCCCCAAGAGAGACAGTGAGTCACTCTGCAGCTCCTCAGCTGGAATGGGCTGCCCCACACAAGGATACTGGAGTTGTGGGCAGGCCCTTATACCCCCCAGAGAGATGCTGGGTCATTTCACTGCTGCTTAGCTAGAGTGGGCCACTCTGGTCAAGATTGTCAGGGCCATGGATGGGTCTCCACTCTCCCAAAAGAGACACTGGATCACTTTGCAGCTCCTCAGCTGATGTAGGCCACCCCCTTACAAGGGCTTCTGGGGTTGTGGGTGAGCCCATGTGCCACCAAAAGAGATTCTGGGTCTCTCCAACCTCTCTGACTGGGGGGGAGGTGCCCATGGATGGGCTCACTGGAGCTGCAGATGGGGTTCTGTGTCCTGAGAGAGGCATTCAGGGGCTCCACAGTTCCCAGCTGAGGTGTGTGGCTCTGGGCCAGATTGCTAGAGCTGACGTGGGACTCTGCAATCCTGGGAGAGGTGCATAGGCACTCCATTTAAGAGAACAGGGCTGCTGGCAGTGGTAAAAGGCCCTGTTCAGTTGGCCTTCTGGCTCCAGAAAGTGCCTGAACTGGCTTCTTCTGTCCTGGGGGTGGCCTCTGCACTGCAATGGACTGACTGTTTCCATGGTGCAGAGTGCCATGCTGGCTTGGGTGACAGAGTCCTGGTGTGATGGTGGGTCTTAGGGCTGTGGAGATGTCTGCACTATTGGCCCAAGGCAAAATGCACTAGGGTGTTGCTTCTGATCCCAAAGTGGTGACATGTTGTGGCAGCCTGGGACATGGGGGGTAGGAGTGGGGCTCAGTATGAACTCCCTCCCTGCATTTAAAACAGTCACATGATCTTCCAGCAGCTCCTCATATATGGCTCACAGACTACAGGGGCTTCACAGTTCCCTTGTGGCTTGAATTTCAGGTGTCTGTGATGCAACTCTTACTTACCTTTTACCCAGAGGCAAAAATTTCTCCTGGTTCCCTGCTGCTCCTGGCTGGGGGATGGGGTGGTGAGGCTAGTTATTTCCTTCCATTATCTATGTGGCAATCCCGAGTTTCTATGCTCACTGGCATTTCTATTATACCTTTGATGTGCTCCAGCATGCTCCTTTAGTTATTTTCCTCCAAGTGCGGTTGCATATTTGTTTTTTGTTTGCCTTTGAGGGAGGGACAAGTGGTGTAGAGTCTTCTAGTTGGCCAACTTTTCTGCCCCTACCTTTTACTTCTTCTTTTCCAAGGTTTATGCCTCTTTATTTTGTTCTTCTATTATTGCTCAGGTCTTTTTATACAATAATGCAAGTGGTGAGAGCCTTGCTTTGTTCCTCATCTTAAGAGGAAAGTGCTCAATCTATTTTTTCTTATTAAAAATTTAGTGACAAATTCTCTCAGCTTTTATTTACTCAACAAGTCCCTAGTTCGCCTTCATTTTTTAGTGATATTTTGGGGGAATATAGCACTTTAGTTTGATAATTTTGGTATTTTTTTCAGCACTCTATTAATGTTGCTTCATTTTCTTCTGGCTTTTATTGTTTCTGATGAGAAGTTAGTCATATTTTATATTATGTACCCCCTGTAGGTAATGTCTTCATTTTTCTGGCATAAGAGTTTTATTTTTTTAATTTTAGAATTTAAGGACTTGACTATAACACCTAGGTGTATTTTTGTTTTGGTTTGTTGTATTTCTTCTACACTATGATTTTTGGGCTTCTTGGGTTTGTGTTTGTTTTTTGCCCCCCACCCCCCACCCCCCCAGTTTGGGAACATTATGGTCATTATTTCTTTAAGTATTTTTTCTTGGCTCACTTCTCTTCTTTCATCCTAGCATTCCAGTTATAAACAAGTTAGACCACTTGATATTGTCTGGGATCTACATGAGGCCCTCTTTATTCTTTTTTATTTCAGTATTTTTCCTCTCTTGCCTCATTGTGAACACTTTCTATTGCTCTGTCTTCAACTCTACTGATCCTTTTTTTCCCAGAGTTTTCCATTGCTGTTTAGCTCATTTGTTGAATTTTAAATTTTAATTATTGTATTTTTCAGTTCTAAGATATTCATGTGTTATTTTTATCTTTTCTTTTTTATTTCTTGGCTGAGATTATCTGTTCAGTCATTGTGATGAGGTTTTTCTTTAGATCATTGAACATATACATATTGTATTGATCATTTTTCTTTAATTTTCTGTTTTTGAGATTTTGCTGACTCTGGAGGGAATGCCCCTCCCAGGGCTAGTTGATTCCCACATATACTAAATGATTTGCCTTTGAGCACAACTTTCATATTCAGATCAACCAATTCAAGGCCCACACCCCCAATCACCCACTCTATTGGGCTCTTATACTCTGTGCCACTATCCATCTGACCTAATCAGTCCAGGGACAGGTACTGGGCAACTAGGGACAAGCCAATCCTAAGCCTACTTAACTTGCCTCACTGTTTCTTCCCACAGAAACCACAATAAACACTCTTGCTCATGTTTACACCTTGCTCCTCCTGCCTCCTGACTGATCCTGGTGATTGTCATATGGCCCCTCCATGGCACGGTATGTGCCCTTCTCTCGGGATATGTGAGTACAACAAATAATCTTTTCTTTTTTTTTTTTTTTTTTTTTTTTTTTTTTTCTTTTTCGTGACCGGCACTCAGCCAGTGAGTGTACCGGCCATTCCTATATAGGATCCGAACCTGCGGCCGCTGGGAGCGTCGCCGCGCTCCCAGCGCAGCACCCTCCCGAGTGCGCCACAGGCTCGGCCCACAAATAATCTTTTCAATGGCAGTCATCTCCTGATTTGTTGGCTTTGTCACACCTAAATAATCACAAACATATTTTAAAACACACTTACACACATACACATACACATACATACATGTGTTAACATATTACTATTAACATTAAACATTAACATCTGGGTGATCTTTTTTCCAATTATGTGTCACATTTTCATGCTTCTTTAAATATTTGACATTTTTTTCATTGAATTCTGGAGATTGTTGATGTTGTTTTACTGCAATTACGAACTTTGTTTTCTTTAGAGAGTGTTAAGTTTTATTTTCTTGAGCAGTTAATTTACATTCGAGGAGCTTGATGCCATCAGGACTTGGTTTTAGGCTTTGTTAGGTTGAATCCAGTATAGCCCTTACCCTGGGGCATAGTTTTCACTCCTAAAGCATGGCTTTTCTGATGTTTCACCTGAATGACCATTGTCTTAATAAGGCCACCTCTTTCTGGCTGGGTGGAACTCTAACATTTCCCCATACCATGTGAGCTCTAAAATCTCCATGCAGATTCCACCTATTGCTGCAGGGCTTAGTATTTGGCTGAAGGTAGGAGGGGAACCCTATTCATATACTTGGAACATCTTCTCTGTGCAGATTTTCCTCTCTGTTATTCTGCTCCATAAATTCCAACTGTTTCAATAGCCCTGAAACTCTGGTCTTGGCTTTCTTTGAGCAGTGAGACTACTGCCCCCCATTAGGCTCCACTTTCTCATACCAAGGTTTGGATGTGACCCCAAGCAGAAAGCTCAGATGAATGTGGCACTAACCTTCTGTACATAATTTCTTTTATGGATTGTAAATGTGCCTGTCTGTTTTTCAATGTATAAACACAATTTCTCCATACATTTTGTCCAATTTTATAAGTATTTATAGTGGGTGGTCAAATGTGATACCCACTCTTTTGTCACAGCAAGAACCAGAAATATGCCAATATATGCTTTTTTAGAAAACGGTTTTATGGTTGTTTTCTGAGAAGCAAAACATAAAATTTTCTTATGATTTTTCTATTATGCATTCTGGTGTTGCTTTAGGATTATCTTTCAATATTATGCCAACTTCAAGTGGCATCTGTGAATTTTGTTCTCTTTCTTATTTCAGATTTTCCACATATGCTATAATTCTTCCACAGCTTATTCTCTTACACAATAAATTTCTCTATGAACTTACCTTGTCTCATGCATTTAGGTTTTTCAGACCTCGATTGTTCACTCTATTATGAAGAGCACATTAGGGACTATGTGGAGAACTCATTATAATTTTAGTGCTTTCACAGAAGAACTATGATGATAAAAACTTGCCAGGAAAAGCACCTTAGTAAAGTATATCTTACATTTTCTAATTTTATAAGGCTATAATAGAATTTATTGAAAAGTTCCATAGAATATGATTAATTCTAGTCTGCACAGACCCAATAATTATTTTGAGATTGATTTAGTTGATTTCTTAACAGTGAATTGGTTCAGCGTAGGATCTGTTTGATTTAATTACTTATAAAGCCTTAAATAATTTGACCATATTTCAGAATAAGGATATAAGGTTGATTATATATTGATATGATCACAGTTCCTAGGTTACTAATTGAGAAATAATTGTTCTAGTGTTTTAGGCTATCCTAATAGTTAAATAGCTATTTTGTGTCACTGTATGACATCAGTTCTACTGAATGAATAAACATTGATTGAATCCATACCCTACACAGAGGTTGAACTCAGAAACATGAAATAATGCAAGAAAATCAAGGTATATTTGTATTAGACCATTGGGGCTGCCATAACAAAATGCTGTAGACTTGGTAGCTTAATAGAAATTTATTCCCCTCAGTTCTGGAGCTTTAAAAGTCCAAGATCAAGGTGTCCTTGGTTAGTTTCTCCTGAAGCCTTTCTTATTGGCTTTCAGTCTTCTGGTTGTGTCTTCACATGGTCTTTCCTCTGTGCTCATGAATCCCTGGTGTTTCTCTCTGTTCTCACACTGACACCAGTCATATGGATTAGGGCTCCATTCTCATGAGCTTATTTATCCCTAATTATAACCTTAAAAATCCCATCTCCACATACAGTTCCATTGGGGGTTAAGGCTTTAATATATGAATTTTGGAGAGAGACATACTTTAATCTATAACAATCTTTATGTTACAGTATATTTATGTGTAAGAATATATATCCAATGATAGGAAAAATACCAAGCTATAAAATTTATGCTTTTAATTTTTGTAAATAAGATTAAGGATACTTTTATAAAGAGGATATTAAAATCCCATGACCAGGTGATAAAGATTTAAAGATCAAATGAGATCAAATAAAAAATATGTGAATACCATTTGAAATTTATGAAACTTGATAGCACTGCATTTATTAACATTCAAACTTCCTAGGCTCTCTTCTCGCTTCCTTTCTGGTTATGTGCTCATGGACAAAGACCTTATATTTTAGTGAGAATTTTAAATCTACTTTTTTTCTCTTAAAGATGACATCTTAATCCATATTACTTATTATAAATCTTTGTCATTTGGCGATGGGTTTGAGGGACAGACAAACTTCTAAGTTCACATAAACTCATTTTACCTATTGATAAATTTAGTCCACGTAGCAGAACTTCAAGGGCAGAATGCTTCCTCAGAACCCTGAGGAGTGATGGTCAAAAAGGAGACCTCAGATTTACAAAGACTTTGACAGTCAGAAAGGTATAATCAGGAAATATAAGAAAAAGTCAGTCAAAAGAAAAAAAAGCAATATGACATGTAAATGTAGATTTTTTGAATGTCATCCTTGAAAGAAATAGCAAAATCTATTTATTTTAGCCACTCAATTAATTTTGGTCTTATTTTCCTCATCTAGATTTTAATCTTTTGAAGAGGTTACAAACGGATCACTGCAGTTACATTCTGGTCCATAGTCATTGCCCAGCATTTAAAATTCTTTTATTTTCTCCCCTACATTTTTGAATTTGGGGTATTTACCATGTAAACTTGGGTTTCTTACTTCTTCGAAAAAATAAGAATATCTGGTCCTACCAAAGGCTCAGTCATTTGGAACTTAGTAGCAGTTACCCCTTAAAAGGGCCTACAGTCTCCTGTCCATCACTGCCCCAATACTCCGACTACACTAATGCATGTTATTGGCCTAGACCCAATAGCCATTTGAATTTATGATTCCTTGATGTCTTAATGATAGGGAATTTTCACATCTGAAGATAGGCCGCTTTTTCTCTGAACCATTCTTATGATATGCACAAACTACCACAATTCTAAAGGTTTCATTCCTTCATACCAAAGAGAAGAGATTATTGGCAACCTTCCTCAGCTTGGTTTAACAATGTATTTCTTATTTGGGGGAATTTCTTGTATGGAAATATATTTCTTATTTGAAAAAAATTCTGAAAATTATGTTTGTTGCTTAAGGAGAAAGGAATGTTTCAAATCCTTCTCAGAGCCAAACACATTGGTACTTGTTATTTGCACATGACAAGCTCTTAGAAAATTTTGCCATGATCTTTAAAACCCAACTTGATATGGTCTTTGCCAGCATCACCATCAGACATTATGTGGCCGTAACTTTCACCTTTGGGTAAGGGGTCTGCAGAGCCAAGGGGACATGGCTACTGAGAACCCAGGCTTCCTCTCTATCCACCCTCTATTCTAGACCATGCTCCTAGAGTTCTTGCCCCAATGACACAGAGCCTACTACCTGGGCCTGTACGGGTTTCTTCTCTGGTTTCTCTTCAAGGGCAGACTGAGCCATCACTATGAATACTCCTAAGCCCGAGAGGTGCTGCTTTGAATGTGTCCCCAAAATTTCATTTGTCGGAAACTTAATTCCCAGAGTCATATGTAGATGGTATTTGAGGGTGGAGCCTTTGAAAAGTAATTAAGATTAGATAACATCATGGAATAGGGGCCCCCATGATAAAACAGGTGACCTTATGAAAGAGGAACAGAGACCTGAACTTGCATACTTGCTCTCTCTTGCCATGTGATGCTTCGTGCTGTGTCATGACACAGCAAGAAGGCCCTCACAAGATGCTGGTGCCATGCTTTTGGACTTCCCATCCTCCAGAAATAAGAAATAGATTTCTTTTCTTTATAAATTATCCAGTTTTGAGTATTCAATTACAGCAACAGAAAATGGACAAAGATAGTTGCCAAGAGTTTGCTGTTTGGGAGGGGCTATGGATGTGTTCTGACGTAACGACACACATATGTGTAAGGATCCTCTAGGAATGGGACAGATAAAAAGAGGACAGGTTGGGAGCCAAGGATCTCCAGTTGTAGTCTTTCCCTGGACTCATAAAAACTAGGGGTGGCTCCAATCCTTGCCTACCTTTATTTAACCTCAACTGTGCCTCTCTACCCACCTCCATCCTCTAAGTTTTAGTAACACAGGCTTTCTTTCTGTTCTTTAAACAGTTTAAACTTGCTGCCTTTGTACATGATTTTTTTCTTGATTCAATTACACGTTCCCTGATTATTTCTGTGGCTGGCTCCTTCTAATTACTCAAATCTGAGCTTAAAAATCCTCCTCTCTTAGACTTCCTCTCCACTCCCAGTCATTTCCCTTCACTTTACCCTATTGCTTTTCTCATAGGACATTTCATAATATGAAATGATTTTTTAAAGGCACTTACCTATATATTGTGCATCTCTTCCTACTAGAATACAAACTCCGTGAGAGCAGAGCATTGTCCCGCCTACCCAGGATCCAGCACAAAGTAAATGATCAATTATATTTAGTTACTAAATGATTGACTGAGCAACTGAATAAGTGAATAGTTGTCTCTTCAGTAGTCGAAAAAATAGTTTTCTCTTCCGGTATGAAGACAATCACCTGCAAAGTTAAAGTATACTTTCAATGTCAGCATTAGCTGAGGTAGGCTAGGTTAAGCTACACCAATTCTCTGGCTTAAAACAACAAGGTTTACTTCTCATTTACATTATATACCCTGTGGGTCAGCTGGCTTGATCCTGTGTTGTCCTCGTTCCCAGGTTCCATGTGACAGTCCCCTCCCCATCTGGAGCACCAGTGGTCACTGTGGCACAGGGGAAGAAGGAAGTTATGAAATAATTACCTGGCTCTCTTACAACATCTGCCTGAAAGTGACATACACCAGCTTTACTCAGATTTTATTGGTCAAAGCAAGTCACAAGACTGCCTTGTGTCCCCTTCAGGGACACCCTGAAGGAGGATCAGGAATGTGGTGAACCGTCCCAGTCATGACCACATATCTATTTGACAGCTTTTTCTCTACCACTGATTTTATAGGCTATTTTGCTTAGTGTAGACACAGCTTAAGTTTGTGGTATCAGTCAACATCTCATTTGTGTATGGTCTTTAGTATTTTAAAAATATATTTTTTAACAAAGCCGAATCTCATTAAAAGTAAAGGCTGCTTTCCTACCTATTTATTTCTGTCATATTTTAGAAAAAAATAAAAAAGATTTTAAGCCTTTAAAATTGGTAATAACTTTGCATCTAATTCCTTTGACCCTTTAAAAGTAATTGCTTCTGACATATTCACCGATATGTTTTAAAGTAAAATCATAGAAAATCAAGTGGGTTAATCTCCTGCATACATATGGTTCCCTAATGAATTTATTCTTGCTGTGAAGACCAAGCATAGTTGCAAGAACAGGGGGTCTAGACATCTTTAATGAAGTGCATTTCTCAAACCCTTCTGACAAGTGCGATGTCCCTCACTGTCTCTCACAATTAAGTCAGCAGGCCTTGATTTCAAGCTTTCATTAAGGAGACGTGTGATGTATCGCACACAGAAACAGCATCTTGCAGGTTGCCTGTTAATCTATTATCTTTTGCTTCTCAGCACTTAAAGTTTGTCATTTTGAGATCTTTATTTTCCCATCTTTTTCTTTTTAATTTAGGAAATAATAGTTTCTTGGTTTTTGTTTTTTTGTGGGTGAAGTTGATTCAAGTTCTTGGGAGAGAAAAGAAGAGCCCTTCGATATGTGTCTTCTTCTTCAGAGAAATTGGCTACATGTGACAGACTGCCAAATGGTTCCAAGAAGCATCTCAAATATTGTTTTTGGTCACCAATACTGGATGTGGTCTGTCTCCCCATGGGTAAGTCCGTAGAGCTTAGAGCTATTTTTATTCTAAGCAAAACTTGGAAAGATAGGCTATAAATGAATGAATTGTCATAAAATGTCGAAAGAGAGAAATTCTCAAGATATTCTTAGGAATAATTTATTTTTGGCAAGTATTTGTCAGTATGCCTTAAAGGTTTCTATGGAAAACTTTTCCATCTATATAGAAAAACAAGAAGGAAACAAGACGAGGATTGATCAATATCTATCAAGCCTCCATATGTGCTAATTAATCATCATAGTATTGTTTCACTTAATTCATTAATTTAATCTCTCTCCCAACAACCCATGAGATAGGCACTATTTTCATTTATGTGTTGGTTTAACCAAAAGGGTAGGTGCATCACAGAGCCTTGAAGAGAAGCAAGAAAAGGCAACCCATCTCACAGTCTTAGACTTAGGAAGAAGGAATGTGCCCCCGGTGGTGTGAAAGCAGTTAGGACACCCGTGCTCGTGACATTGTTATTAAATCTTGTCCTCAAAGATTAGCTTGACCAGAGGTTTCTGATATTGAAATTACTTTATCATGTATAACTCTCTTACTGGTTGTATAAAATTTTACTCCAGTAGAGACAAACATTTATTATTTTATTATTGTACTTATTTATTTTTGTTAATAACATTTAAAAAATATTTAATTTAGAATATTTAAAAATAAAATAAAGAAATAATATTTGTTATGATCCTACCACCAAGAAATAACTGTTTTGTACATATTGATATATTTGCTTTCAGTCTAATTTTATATATAACATATAATATTGATCTATGTTTATTTTAGTTTTTACAAAACAGAGATTTTTTACATACATAGTTTATGTTCTCCTTTCTTCACTTAAAATTTTGTAATGAACATTTTTGCCTGACATTATTAATCCAAACTTTAACTTTATGTTTTTATTTAAAAATTTTATTTTATCATTACACAATGTAAACATTTTTTTGTGACCTTTTACCAGTTTTTTCCTAACTCCCTTTTCCCCCCTTTCAAAAGTTGACTATAGCTGTATGTTTTTCTGTTTAGCTTTTTCTCCAGTTTCAGAGGCTAGGTGTGTGTTGTGTTTGTGTGTGTGTGTGTGTGTGTGTGTGTGTGTGTGTGTGTGTGTGTGTGTGTGAGTGTAAGATAAAGATACATTCTACCTGTTCTAGATTTTCTCATTTTCATTCTTGTAACAAGTGAGATTACCAATGCACGTATTTTAATTCCCCATGAAGGTGTCTTTCCTGAATCATGGTTTAGTATTATTACTGCAGCAATGATTAGGACTCTACATTTAAAAAAAAAAATGGCAACATGAATAACATTGCTGCATCCTCTATAAAACTATCACATCAAGAAAATATTCACTGCATGGAAATAGCTCTGAAATGCCGTCATATTAGGTATCAGGGATGAATAAGAGACTGCTTTCCCTGAATAACAAGGACACTTTCTTTGACCAGCTAACTTTGGTAAGCATGTCTTTTTTTTCCCTCCTAGGCAAACAGGACGCATAGACCTAAATTTAGTGCTCAACTATAGAAAATATTTGTAGTCTGGATCTGTGCTGTCTAGTATGATAGCCATTAACCACATGTGGCTATTTAAATTTAAATAAATTGAAATTAAGTAAAATAAAACGTGTCATTCTTTGTTCACGCTAGCCACATTTCAAGTGCTCCATTGCCACATATCTCTACTGGCCACCACAGTAAACAGCACACATACAGAATATTTCCATCATTATAAAAGGTTCTGTTGGACAGTACTGGTCTAGATTACCAATCAAATTATACATCTCTAGCATTAGATACATCTTTATATTTTATATTAACTTTAACAATCTACATAATTATTTACTATTGCACATCGCCTTCTATTACTTTTTGAATTGGATGATATAGAAATTGTAAATATGTGACTAAAAATAATATCATAAGTTCTTACAATGTTGATATCCAACTGCTAGATGACTGGATAGGTTATCAGGCTTACAACAGGAATTTAAACATTGATTGTATTTAGGTTATTTAGATTTACATTATCACATGTTGTATGAATCCTATCCACCTGTGTTAATATAACTATCCCAACCTCATCCCCCTCATCCAGTCTCATTTTCTATATCCCTTGTAATAAATGTGACTGAGTCCAGGCCTAACTCAAGCACATTGGTGTGGTGCTGGAAATTACAGAGGTGCAATGATTCTGTGCTTCTAGTCCTGCCATGCCACTCATGTCATGGTCACCATTAATAGTTAACTTCAGGCAGGAGAACACCAGAAGAGCTTCAGGGAATAGCAGTGTCTGTTTTGGCTGAATGACATGGAATGCTTTATATGCCATTTGGGACATTTGTGCTCAACTTGAAAACCCTAAGGTAACATTTATATTTTAGAATTAAAAATTGTTCATAACTGTAGTTTCCACTGATTTGAGCTGGATTAGAAATAAACAAAACAACAGTACATCTTAGGGCTGGTGATTGCACATACTTTCAAAATGCTTAGCTATAAATAAAGGAAACATACATTTACTAGGTCTGACTGACTATATAGCCATTGAACACTTGGTCATAAATCAGCACGGGCCACTTTAATTTTATTCCTTGCCTACATAATCAAAACATAAAGCTCCCTTTTCTTTAACACATAATTCTTCTCAATCATTACATAAATTTCCATATTTCTTTATAACAAAGTAAATGCCTCGGCTCAACTATGATTTACAGATTGGGTAAATTGTTAGCCATATGGTTGTTATATGCTGTTCTACTTACAAAATATGTGTTTTAGGTAAATACATCTATGACTACAAGTGAGAAGGTTATCCACTACTATTTATATCTTTTAAATATTTTCTTTTAGCAGGGGCAAGCATTTCTAGCTGGGTTATATTATTTGTCCCAAATACTTTTTCATGGCTTTATCATTGAGCCTGCAAAAGTGGATTAAGATGGGCCTTCGTATTACCACAGCTGTCATTTAGCATAAGATTATCATGTGCTTTTTGTCGCCACTTCACTTTCCCACTTTCAGCAATTATTTGACTGAATTGAATTTGTTTATGTTTCCCGGGTTCTAAGATCCCATTGATTGTGTGATGCACCACTAATTTAATGATAATTTTTCTGAGGGCTGTGGAGGGATCTATTTCAATAAAAGTAATGTTGATTGGGAATCAGATGGCAAATATGTTTTTCACTCTCAGACAGCTATCAGCCAGCATCAGAATTTTCCTGAGAAAGAGAGAGGGCTCTTGTGGTTGGTAAAATACTTTGTGAATGACTTGGAGTTGTTGCTCAAGAATCCAAGTCATATGGGTCGTGGAGGCACTGTATCTTCCGAAGGCATTTGTGTGTGTGTGTGTGTGTGTGTGTGTGTGTGTGTGTGTGTGTGTGGATGCTGGGGGTTGAGTGCAGAGGCACGGTAAAGCTCTGCATACAAACCAAAGACTTTGGAGCTGGGGACAGGGCAATCTTGGAGACAGTGAAAAAGGAGGGAGGGGTGATTAGGAGGGCATGTAAAATGGGAGTAGGACAAGGCTTCCAGTTTGACTCCTTCATATCTCCCGAAAATCTTCAGCAAATTCTGCATGCTCACAAAAACCTCAGTGGGAGAAAATTTTTGTGGAAATTTTTGGAGAGGTCAAAGAGGTTTACACTAGCATCAGTAGACTTGGGGTACAACTGAGTAGTACCATAGAGGCAGGAACCAGAGTCAGAAGAACTATGGAATATAAGCCCAAGAATCAGTCCATGTTGCTATATATATATATATATATATATATATATATATATATATATATATATATATATATATATATATATATATACACACACACACACACACACACACATTTATATATGGACTATATATATATAGTCCATATATATATCAGTTTAGTTATCCTTGTCCCTATGCAGGGAACTTAGTTCTTGGCAGTATTTCTCCACTGCAGTTAGTGCTGCAAAGAATAGCTGTACATGTCTCCTTGAGCACATGGGGGACAGCTTCTCTCAGGAATGCACCTAGACATGCCATTTTGGTGCATGGAAAATTTACTAGATATTTTCAAATTGTCCTCCAAAGTAACTATAAATTTATGCTTTGATTTTCAGCATATGAAACTTCTCTATTGCCTTCTTTTTTGGTGAACAAATGGCATTATCATTCTGATAGGATAGTATGGAATGCTATCTTTCTATTTATTTATTTGCATTTATTTAATTAATTTTCTTGGCTGATTGGGCAACTTTTTCTAAATGTATTAGCCATTAAGTTTCCCATTTCCGTCTGTTGCCTTGATTTTTTCTTTGGCAGGCACTCCCAATTGTCTCCTTTTAATCCATTTTTCACTTCTTTCCCAGCAGATTTTGGTTTTCTTTGAAATCTCAAAGTGTCCAGTTAAACTGATTTCCTATTTTCCCTTGAGGCTGGAGGTGGCCATGTGACCTGCTCTGGCCAAAGGGAAGAAAGTGCAAGTCACTGGGACATCTAGGCAAACTTTCAAAAGGCTTGTCTTTACTCTTGTACCTGGCACTTCTCTTTTATTTTTTCTGGAACACAAGCTCAATGCCTGGAGAAGGGGAAGAAGTTTGTGATGTGGGAGAAGAAAGTCTATTGTACAGGAAAGAAGCTGAGCCCTTGGTGACTTTCTCAGGCAGCTGTGCTGAACCTAGTGGCCTCCTTCCCAATCTCCTGCCATGTGAGAAAAACCAGCTCATCTTCACTTAAGCCCCTCTAAATTTCTGTAATAAGTAGCAGAATGCCATCTTATTACAATATTTTTTCACTAATTTTTAAGTAGCTTGTTTTATTTTCTTATTGATTTCTAAGTGTACTTTATATATTATAGGTACAAATCCTTTCCCAGTTATATGTGCCACAAATATCTTCTCCCACAAATATCTTGTCCCAGAGATAGGAATTTTTGTTCTGGCTCTTTTACTAACTTCACTGTGGGTTCCGGAAAAATTGCTTTCCCTTTCTAGGTCTTGGGTCCATCTTCTGTAAAATGAAGGGTAGAGAGTCTCTAAGGACTTGTCCTGCCCTTATATTCTGTAAGCCCACAATATGTGCTTAATAAACACATCTCTGAATAGCAGGACAGAGTAGTGTGGTCTGCCATAGCCTGTCATCTTGATAAAGCTCTTTCTATCCCTGCCTGATCGATCATACAATCCAGACTGATTACTTAAGAGACTATTTGCAAACCATTCTGGCTAGTATTAGAGTGATCCATCTTTTTGAGCATGTACAGGAATAGTCTTACAGACATAGAGTTGAAAATTTTCTTATATTACCAAGGGCAAAAAAAAAAAAAAAATAGAAAAATGAAAAATAATACTTCAGCATATGTACTGTTAAACTAAATAGACATAAGTTGTCAACAGAACTTGAAAATTGCATATTCTATTGGTAACTAACAGAGGAAATGGTGAGTAATTCTTGATATATGTCAGTAGCACTCATGAAGTTATCATAAAATGGCAGCTTATGAAAGTGAGGTAGTTTGGTAGCTGTCAGGTTCGGATTTGATTTAAAAACAGATTATCTGTGGAAAAGTCCTAAAAGTCAAACAAAACAATGGGCAGATGATACTGAATTTTCTTTCAAGATGGCCTGTTTTTCATCATTACTGTGAAGAGAAAATGTTGATTTTTAAACTGGGAAATATGTCCCCTAAATTTTCATTTTTCTTTTGTGCTTACATCAAAAGCTGAGGCAAAAAGGATCATGACAATGCTTGGATGGAACAGAGAGAATACCTTTGCTGGAGTCAAGATCATCTTGGACTTCAACCTAAAAACACTGGCACTTATGCATTTGGTGTGCCGAGCGTTTTCCATGGCTCTCTGCTCTGAAAGAAAGGAGGCTGCCAAGCTGACTAGGGCTGCAACTCTCAGGTTGGTAACAGTTTACATGAGGTCACATGGGAACCAACTGCATAAATCAACTAACCTGATTTGAGCAAATGACATGCGTGAGTCTATGAAATCTTGAATTAACTGAGGGTGGAAAAGCAACAAAACACTAATGCTGTTAATCACGTCCATTTTCCCCACATCTACCTATGGAAAAGCTCCTGCCTTGGTTCATCCTTCATCCCCTGACTCATTACTGTTTCTTTATTGTAATTGAAAGGTTCTCTGGACCCCAAAGTTTTCTGGAGTCTAGCTAAAGAGTAAGGCTAATATTGTCACTAACTGACTGGATGAGTCGCTCCTGATTTTCAAATGGCAGTGCATGGGCCTTCCTCTTTCTGTTACCTCTGTGATGTAGAGACGAGGCCCACCTGGGCTTCTTCCTCAGCTCCATGCAGACTCCTGTCCTGCCTTCTCCCTAGTTGTGACAGTGCTAACTCACCTCAGGCAATGTACCAATACTGTCCCACTCCTCCAGGGCCACCCACACAACAGCAGCCACATCCAGGATGCCCAAACACCAAGATGCCTCTTAAGGTATCTTCTCTCTCCACTGTGGTCATGTGGAGCTACTCACCTTTCTCACTTGATTCTTATCTGAATTTCATATGTTTGGATTCTCTCTTGCTGCTTGCAAAATGGCTCTCTTTGTCTAGCTATGCTTCACTTCTTTGTTTTGATGAGGAGCAGCAGTGGGTTAAGGAGCCCTGATGTCAATTTATTTGTCTGTAATGATGCAGTTGAATACACAGCCCCCTCCTCCATAGGCCAGCTTGAGGCTAGTTGGACCTAGACCCGGAGCAACCCTCCCTGCAAGGCATCAGGTCCCAGCACTACTTCTGTCCCTCATCCCAGCCTCCTCCTTCACGGACAGGGAGGACTCTCTCAATGCACCCCCGACCTCCAAGAATCCATCTTTCATCTTCTCTCCTCTGCCCCCCTTACTTCTCATTGTCTGTAAAAGTAAATAGATTTATCTGAACTATAATTTTGGTCAGGGTTTAATTATTTCTTCTTCTGCATGTGTTTGTGTTTTCATTTGTCTAGTAGAGGAATAATAATTTTCATAAAGGTTCATAAGAGGTGTTTGTGTGAATTTGTTGAGTATATTGAATCTTTTTCTCTTGGATTGGTACAGTAGACACCTCATACCCCATTCTTTCTTGGACTGTCTGAGTTTACCAGGAATGCTGATGGAGTGCTTCCAGATCCCTGGAATTTTTTTTGGTACAATTTCTGAGATGTACATCTAACTTGATAAAAATTCATTCAAAACACAAAATAACACGCCAATAAATAAATAAATAAATAAATAAATAAGCCAACAAGAAAAAACTTTGGTCTACTTTGTCAGAATAATTTGTTGAGTAATCAATCCCTTCAGTGCTTTCTGCTAAGTTAACATCTTGAAGATGCCAGCTTTGATTTTCATGATATCTGTTCTGTTCATTCATTACTAAAATGAGATAAAAACATGGAAGTGTCTAAGTAAACAAAATAAATAAATTTCTTGTCCACATGGAAAGTTCGTTCTCCTCCATTTGTCCATCATTCAAATTTTGCAACATGTTTTTCCTTATAATAGTTTTATAGTCAGTTTTTATATCTGGAAAGGTAATCACAATCAATATTAATCTTTCTTCAAATGATCCTTGATATTCTTACCTATTGATTTTTAAATATGAATTTAGAATAATTTTGCTTTCAGAATTACCACTTAAGATATTACTGAGAATTAAGTTACACTCATTGTATTAGAAAGATAGCTTTGTAGAGTTTTGTCTTTCAGGTACAGGTAGGTATATATCTCCATCTGTTGAATTGTCTTAGTAAAGTGTACTAGTTAGGGTTCTCCAGAGAAACAAAACCAATAGGATATGTGTGCATGTGTATGTGTGCGTGCGTGCGCATGCGCTTGTGTGTGTGTGTAATTTTATTCTAAGTAATTGGCTCATGCAGTTAAAGAGGCTGACAAGTTCAAATATTCAGGGAGGGCCAAAAGGCTAGAGATTCAGGAGAGTAATGTTGCATCTCCAGTCTGAAAGCTGAAAGACTGGATGGAGACCCAAGAGAGCTGACGGTGCAGATAAAGTCCTAAGGCAGTCTGCTGGAGAATTCACTCTTGCTCAGAGAAGCCATCTTTTTGCTCTGTTCAGACCTTCAGCTATTTGGATGAGGCCCACCAGGTCATGGAGGGCAATGGAGGGCAAACTTCTTGTTCAAAGTTTACCTATTTAAATGTTAATCTCATCAGAAAACATCATCTAAATTGACACATAAAATTAACCATTGCAATAAAGTTTTTTAGTTTTTTAAAAAACTTATGCATAATTTTAAAGTTTATCCATTAATATTTCATATTTTTTGTTTGCTATTATAAATTAGCATTTCTCACACTGTTTTTTTAAATAAAACATTCTAGCATAATAAATGCATGTAAAACTCATAGAAAAGTTTCTGGAAGTGATTAATGAATGCCGTTAGTCTATGTATATTTATTTTCTATCTAGGCACCTAATACTCTATAGTAATTTGGATTTTTTTGTTGAATCTTTAATATGTATAAATAATATGATCTATAAATAATTTTTTTCTTCATTTATCCTCTTAACAAATGCATTGACAAATGGGGTTGTATAAAACTAAAAAGCTTTTGTATAACAAAGAAACAACAGAGAAGAAACAACCCACAGATTGGGAGAAAATATTTGCAAATTGTACATGGGATAAGGGGCTAATATAAAAATTATACAAGGAACTCAAATTATTCAATAACAAGAAAACAAATAACCCTATTTAAAAATGGGCAAAGGATCTGAATAGGCATTTCTCAAAAGAGGACATACAAATAGACCAACAGATATATGAGAAATGCTCAGCATTACTAATTATTAGAGAATTGCAAGTTAAATTCTAATGATATACCAGTCCATACTTTTTAGAATTACTATTATCAAAAAGATAAAATATAACGAGTGTTAGGAAGGATGTGGAGAAGAGGGAACCCTTGTACACTGTAGGTGGAAATGTAAATCAATAAATGTATTGTTTTTATTTCTTTACTTATTGCTTTGGCTGAATCCTCAAATACAAATTATAATAATATTAATGAGAGAATACCTCTTGGTCTTATTCCCAAGAATAAGGGGTACCCCTTTTTCACATATTTTTCCTCCTAAATTCTCTGTTTTATATAAGGACAATTTTTCTCCTTGTTTCTCCTGGACTCTTTCATATTTGGTGTTTTTCTCATTTTCAGGTTACCCTTAGTTGTCTATTTTTAGCAATGTGACAATAAAAAGCTGTTTTCCAACTCTTCGTACATGGGTAGAGTTTTTAGTCTGACAGAATTTACTGAAGAATGATTGGGATAGAAAAATTTCATGATGTTATAGAATCCTTGAATGTCAGAAATAGGTACCTTTTTAATTCTCCAGCTTTCAGATCTCTTTGATTCCTCCATTTGGAAGCATTAGCCAGGCCTTTAGGAGTGTTGCACACAGGTATGTGAGGAATTGACTATACAGACTTTCAAGTACTTTCTTTTGCTGTCAGTCCTATGTATTTTCCCTCCTCCACATTGTACGTAGTGTTCCCAAGTCTCAACTCTTTCTGAGATTCTGGAGGGTAGAATGACAGTTTCTCTAAAACTAGTATTTTAAATGCTAATTTTTTGAAAAAAATTAAGACTGTTATCTTTCTGATTTAGATAGAATCTTCTTAGAAATGAAAACATTTTTTAATTTCTATTTTTCTAAAAGTTTTTAAAATTAGAAATTTCAAGATCTTTTAGAAACTCTTTTGAATTCTCATTATTATTTATTCATTATTAGATTTTTGTTCACTGTCTTCTTAATTCTTTAGCACTAATTGAGTGCTTACTGTGCTCTTGATGCTTCTTAGAGAATACAAAAGTAAGTACAAGATACCCTGGGACATCATGAAGCTTTTAATATGATTGAGACCTGTTTAAACAATGAAGTATAATAAAATAAATGTAATACAGATGTACAGGGAAATGCTGTGAGGATCAGAGAAAGAAACAATAATTAGAAGTGAGAATATTCGGGAACATTTCACATAACTGCTGTCATTTGGGTTGGAATTTGAAGGATCAGAATCTGTTTTCCATACTAATAGTGGAGAATTTGTTGGGCTTCCAATGATACTCTGGGCTAAAGGAACAGTGAGCAAAACCCAGAAGTGTGGAAAAAAAAGAAGTGAGACACATGGAAAGTGTCAAATAACCTTCTCTGGTTGTTCTCTAAAATGTTTGGAAGAGGAACTATATTATGAAGTTGAATTGGGGTCAGATTAATGAAAGCCTTAAGGATTTTTGTCTTTATACTATGGGATGGACATTCAGACTTGCCAAATTGTTTTTATAATAGTAACATGATCAAAATGCTGCTTTATAAAAATAAGTCTGAGGAAAATGTAAAGTATGGTTGGGCAAGGTGAGAAATCAGAGAGAGGGAGCTTGTTAAAAGGCCATAGCAAGAGTTCAGAAAGAGATCAATAGTTTAAACTAAGGCACTGGATGTAGTAACTGGAAGAAAGAAATAGACAAGAGAATCACATTGAATATAATTGATAGAAATAATCAACTGGCTGGAAATAAGGATTAATAAAAATGCAGAAATAAAGAATATATCAAGTTTTCCAGCCTGTGTAGCTTGGAGGGTTGCAGAGTCATTCCCTGGTAAAGCAAACACAAGAGGGGAACAGAAGGAAATAAAAGAATGGTAATAGGGTGTTCATGATGAATGCAATGTCTGGAAATACCACTCAAAGCTTCTCTTCTCACAGGAAGGAAAAACTTTGGAATAGTTAAACTTTTCTCGTGAGCAGTAGAGTTCTAGCTTCATTATATTGATGCTATAACCCGATAAGTGCCAGAATTTGATGATGAAGAGCTGGGAGATTAACTTAGACTATAATCAGAAACCAAATCATAAACCTGAATATTGAAATGTGATCAGAAACAGTGGCTGAGAGAACAAAGATTGTAAAGTTTGAAGGTTGGATTTACACACACACACACACACACACACACACACACACACACACACACACACACACGCATGCATGGTAGAAAAACTGAATTAATAAGAACGTGGGTGCTCTTCAAGTCAGGACTGAAAGACACGGAGTTGGCTTCACCTTGGATTTACCACTGCTCTGAAACCATTTTGGGGTTTAACTGTGTATGATGATGTAACTTATGATTCTGCAAAGGAAATGTAACCCCAATCTTCTTTCTTCCATCCATTCAAAACAGAGACACCCAGCAAATTTCTTTGGATGCTTTAATAATGGCCGTAGATCAGTCCGCTGTTCTGATGCCTCTGAGATCACTTTGGAGTGACCCTGCCTGGCTGACCCCCACTCAGTAGAACAGAGGAACCTCTCTTGGGAGAGCAAACTAACATCTAGCACTAGAAGTACTGCTCTGATTATTTAATCAACATTTGATTAACCTTCCAGAGGTGTGGTGTTAGAATATAAGGGCAAGGTGCTTCTTCTCTTGTGGCAGGGATTTTTGTAGAACCTAAGTTTTGGTACTCTGATTCCTAAAAATCCCCACTTCCTGAGGGAAGTAATGTGGCCCCTAAAGAAAATAAACAAGGGCAGGAATGCATTCTTTTCAGAAAGAAGAATTTCTAGCTCTCTGGACCACTTAAAGTACATGTTTTCACCAGATGATCCTTCCGCTCTGTCTAGTTTGAACTAATGTAGCTATGCCCATAATTTGCAAATTTCTCTTTTCTGATTTTCTGCTTAGGGTTTTCCCCTGAAAACCCTCCAGCCACAGATTGTAAACTTTTCCTTTCTTCTACCTTGCATCTACTCCTCTTCCTGAAACTTCAATCCTTAATTAGATTAATTAGTCAAGAATTTCCTTGATGTTAATTTTTTAACTGCATTATAACTTTATTAAAACATTCATACACAGTGTAATTTCCCTTGGGTTATACAATGGCCTGGGGAAGACCCTAGAATGGAGCAACTCTGGGTG
Source organism: Cynocephalus volans (assembly GCF_027409185.1). NCBI lineage: Eukaryota > Metazoa > Chordata > Mammalia > Dermoptera > Cynocephalidae > Cynocephalus > Cynocephalus volans. The sequence continues at coordinate 284,128,854 of NC_084460.1, forward strand.
TGGATAACAACAGAATTTTGCCAGTTGGTCTGAGGACTTATAGGTGAGAAGTTTCCAGAAATATCTGTGGTTACCCCTGTGGCATTAGGAAAAATGTGGCCTCTCATTGTTATATGGTAAACGGTTAGGGCTGTCATGATGTTACACAGTCACTTGGTATGGAAGCCAGGTTTTTAAGTGAGGTGCATCGCCTCGAGGGCTTTAAAACGAAGGATACCTGGTCATGCAAGACACAGCAAGTTGGTAGGACCTGGCCTCTGGGCTCATGTAGCAGGCACCTTGTCCAAGGGAATCTTGGACTGGAGCCTCAACACGGTTAAGATTGAGGCTCAGAGAACAGGTGTCCTACTTGGTATGGCACCATGAGAAAATCATATGCCTATTCATGTAACAGAGCAGAGTTACCTTAATGTTACTCAGTTTTATCTTTCCCAGAAAGTAGTTTATATATTGGAAATATTAGTCATTATAATCTTCTATAATCCTTCACCTTTGTGTGGTACTTCTCCATTTGTAAAATTCTGCATGCACGTGATCTCATCTAATCCTTCTAGGACCCTAGACAGTAGACTTTGTTAACCTCAGTTTGCAAGTGTGGAGACTTAGAACTATGGCGATTAACACACTTCTCCAGGTCTTCTGCTCCCCAGCAAGTAGTTTGCGCACTAAACCACAACTACCAGGTGATCAAGGACCTGAATAGTTGGTGCAAGCCTCAAGGCTGGCTGACAAACATTATACACAGACAGAGTTTCTCTTAGTGTATCTTTAGAACTGGGCTGTATGTTCCTTGGTTATAAAGTTCTTACTGTCATGCGTACACGTTCTCTCTCCTTGTCTTAGTTCGAAACTTCTCACCCCTCCAGTCTCAGGTGGGTTGTTGTCACTTCTTGGAAGCTTTCTGTGACTTCCCTGGTCCCCACTCCAGCCTACACTCTCCTACTATAACAGCCTTCTCTTTTGTGTAATTATATGATTAATGTTAACATCCCTTTGGAAACCCCTGGATATCTGTTGAACAAGGGAAACCTGTTTTTGTTTGTTGCTACGTCTCAGTAGCCAGAGTTTTCTAGCCCACAGTAAGTGCTCAATATATATTTGTTGAATGGATGAATGAATAATTAAGTCTTACTTCAGTAAGTTGACCTATTTGTTAGAAAAGCAATAATTTAATAATCCAGCACCGGAAATGTCTTTAAAGACTTTTTCCCCTACTAAGCACATTTTCTTATTGTGAAACAGACCATGAATTCAATTCCCCTGGTACTTAAACTATTCCTTGGAAGTAAATGAAGCTACATAAAATTAGTTAAGTCAAGCAGAGGAGTATTTAGGAAGTTTCTGTTTGAGCATATAAAACTAGTTTCATCCAGAATGAATTATTGAATCTATCAAAAGTGTCAATTTTTCTTGAGAAGGTTAGCCACAGAAAGACTCTCATACCAGGTGGATCAAATTCATTTTCTAGTATACATTTCAGCTCAAGTCAAGGGTAAATGTATCTCAGCTGGCCCAAAACATAAATGTCAACTTGTGAGGCATTTATATGACATGCACGAAGTTTTCTCATGAGGATGCTAAATCATGACCTGACGATCTGATTTTTCCATTTTGTCTTTGACGCTAATGCTGTAGCAGAAATGCGCACACATATTGTTATTTATAGGAAATCTGTCACAGCAGTTTGAGAGGTGAGAATGAATTTCTTATCTTGATCCATGCCTTTGATAGTGCTAACAGACCATTCAATGAGAGCTGGTGCTATTCCCACTGTACAGACAGAGTAAACGAGGCAGAACCCATTGCTGGCTTGCTGCTTCTCGAATTAGATGAGCCAGAAAAATGCCTTTTGTGAAATGAGTTTCTTGCATTGACCTGTAATAAGCTTTCTGTGAAATTTTGTCTTCTTAGAAAGGTGGATTTGCAGTAAAGGGTTCCCTGTGGAACCAGTGAAGAGCTATAAGAAGCCGCACAGAGATTGCTGCATGTGGTGGGCAGCCTAAGAGGAAAAGAAGAACTGGGAGTTGGGAGACATGGGTTCCAGGTTTGGTTTGCAGCAAGTTCCTGTGTAATCATTGAGAAATCACTTTACTACTCTGTGTCTTAGTTTTCATATCTATAAATGCGAGGAAAAAATTCTGTATGATTCCAAATGTGGAATTGCTGCTGTGTTGCATGAAAAGGGCCAGGGACTTTTTAAAATACAGGTTCCTGGCTCCTGTCCAAGACTTAACAAATCAGAACCTTTGGGAGAAGAGTCAGAATTCATATTTTTAATAGCTCCATAGATGATTCTTGTATATTAATGAAATACAGATGGAATACTTCCAGTCACAGATTGTAAGCTTTGGCTCCCACATTCAGCAACCTAATCACAATCCATATCCCCAGGGCAGCAATGGGACTGCTGGAGGGATCTCTGGGTTTGACATAACATAACTGTTCATCGAGATGTACTGCCTGGATTTTCTAGGGACTGTATGACTTGAAGGAGAGTAAGAGAGACTGAGCTATACTGTTATTGGTCTTTTCAAGGTTTAAATGTCATAAATAGAGATGGAACAAAGTTCTGCCAGCAAAGGAGACCCATGAAGAGCTTCTGAGAAGAGGACTGCCATCGTGTGCAGGATGGTGGGCCACCTGTTGTCACTATCCAGGCAACAGGTGCTGAGCACCCGAACCAGGGTAGGGACTTACAACATATGTAAACTGAGCCAGAGGCTGTCAAGCTGAAATGACTGCCATTTAGAATGAAGGCCAGTGTTTCAGGGGCACCATTTGTATATTCATATTCTTCTGTAATACTGTGTTTCTTATTTATTCATTGAAGAGCATTTTTGCTCTCAGTATACATAGATTTGGTATGTGTATGCACATGTGCTTAAAAAGTGTTTGTGGTGTTTTGGGAAGTAGTATCCAGAACTGCTAGGAATTCCAATGGGAATGTGGAATTAGAAAAATGTCACTTCACAGACCGGTATTTCTTTCACTTAAACAACTGATTCGTGGGTAAGGCATAATTTTCGGCACACTGTGTATAATTAGCTTTGTTCCCTCTGACAAGCTTTAAATTTACAATGAAGATAATGGTTTTTAGATAAGACCTTTAGGCACAACATTTAAAAAACCAAAATGATGATTTTCAGTGTTAAATTCTTTACATTTCAGTGAAGTAAGAGTTGTATATTGAGGCTAAAACTTTAAAAAGCCAATTTATGTTTAGGCATTTAGCTCATCTTAGCTTTTTTTTTTGCTCTTTGTACCCCTAATTGACAGCTTATCCTGACACAGAAGATAACAGTTTAATGGGTTTATTCTAATCTGCATATTTTCATCTTAATTTCTCCTCTCAAAATCTTGTTTTAAAGAACTGATGGGCTGTGAAAAATCTCTGTGAGATGGATTTAGTCGAACCCACTTGGCTACCAAGACGTCAGTTCCAGAACTGAATGAAAATTGACATTCATGACTGTACTTTCTTCAGAGAATAGAATCCCAGCTATGGTTCCTTGAGGTGTTCCAAACGGTTGTCTTCTTTGGCTTGCTCGCTTAGAGCGTCAACCAAAGAATTTGCTTTACTCTTTGGTTCTTCAGGCATTTTTTGAGATACCACTGTGAGCTCATTGCTCTACTTGGTGCTTTTAGACAAAGATCTGTGAGCTGCCTGGAAACAGAGCCAACAAGAGGCTTCATCTGAAATCACATAGTTAAAACTTGTGATATTTTAGAGTTCACCTGGCAGGTGTGGGCATTCGGATCGCCAACACGGTGACCTCGCTGTGTGGAAGAGAGCAGCTACAGGAAGACGCTTACAAATGAGCAGCCTGGATCCCACAGTTTGCTAAGATCAAATAGGACCTTTCCCCTTTGTTGGATACCTTAATGCACAAGATATAAGCCAGCAGGTTGCTCACATCTGAGTTACTCACGCTTTACACCAAACTCAAAGACAGCCAGTTCTCATCACTTTTATTCAGAAAGAAAAATATCACCATGAGACAACCCATTTTCCCAAGAGAAAGTAGCATCTTACATAACTTAAGAAGCTAAAAAGTAATTTTTTCTTATGTATTTGAATAAAGGGCTTCTATTCAAAGAACTTTTGCTTTTCACCAAAAGGTGCCCTGGTACAGGCAAAATCATATTGACTCTGGAGTCAAACAGACCACAGTTTTAATCCTGAATCTACCACTTGCTACCTTTTGAATTTTGTATGACTTGTGCTCTGAGTTTCAATTTCTTCATTTGTGAAATAGAGGTAATGATGATATCACACAGGGCTGTTTGATGACTAAATGAAGGAACTACTATGCTCAGGTTGTGTAAGCCTATGAGTACTCCCCAAACAAATCCCCAATATGCCTCAGAAACAGGTGTGTGTCTGTGCATGTGTGTGTTTATGTGTGTGCAATAAAGTATTTGTAGCAGGTAGTATGGGTTGGGCACTGGAGGCTTGGGTTTCAGTCTCTCTCTACTTCTTTCCGACCAGATGGCTTCTCTCTCTCTCTCTCTCTCTGCCTCAGTTTTCTTATCTTTAAAATGGACATACCCCAGGTGGACATTATGACAACTAGTTGAAGAAATCTATGTAAAGCACCTGGAACGTGGCAGACACTCTGGGAGAATACTAGTTTTCTCTCCTTTCTCCCTTTATGCCTTTGAATATGTAGAGGAAGGGGGACATAGACAAAAATTAAATGTAGTATACTTTATGATTCCTTATTCATAGTAATGATGATTATATTGAACATATATTGGTAATTTTGAACATTTCCAAGCACTGATACTTATTATCATATGTAATGCTCGCTCCAGCCCTTTTTGAGAGATACTGCTTATCCCTGTTTTGTAGATAATAAGGCTCAGAGATTAGGTAATCACCTGAGATCAAACGTTGATCTCCCAGATTCCAAGCGAAGCCAATGAGTTCAGTTGTTTGCTTTTCTACTCCCCTAACCAAGCTCATTCATTCTTTAATCATGAGGGCCCTTGTTTATTTTTTGTTTGTTTTGGTTCGTTGTCTGTTCTTACCAATCTTTGGTTTTAGATCAGAAAGAGTACTGACTTAAAAAATAGACAGGCCTAACCTAAGCTGTCTTTAGACTTTCTCTAGTCAAGAAGGGATCATTTTTTCAGCCTGAATATTTGACTGTTGCTTTTATAAGTACATAATTGAGATGCACTTAGGAAAAAAAACACAGGATTGCACTTTCTCATTTACTTTATAACAAAGGTATATGGTTTGAAGAAGCCTTGCCCTTAAATGATTAGACAGCTTGTGTGACTAATAAGAATCTTGTCCCTAAAGGAAAGTGGAACATTTTACGAATACAAGAGCATTCAATTAGAGTTTTAAATTAGAATGTAATTATGTGGGTTCTCTCTCTCTCTCTCTCTCTCTCTCTTAAGGAAGAAAAGGAGAGAGCTTTTAATCTTTTAGGTAGCCTTATTTTGGTAAAAAGACAATTCTAAGTGTTTAAATTTAAAAAGCTACTCTGCATCTTGCTTAATTTTGGACCTAGTCCAATCCCTAAAGGACTAGACGCAGATAAGTTTGCTTGTACCTGGCTTTTTCAATTGCTGCATTTTATAATTTAAAACAGGGATGAGCTGTTGATATGGATTACTGCACTCAGTATAATGAAATTGTCAATATGCTTAGAGATGCACTGCATGTAATCAGACATGTAGGGAAATAGCCCATTCAACCTCTGAAACAAAGGATTTGCCTTTGAGACTGTGACTGTACAAATGCAACTATGCTCTTCTTTTAGAAAACAAACCAGAATATGAAAGGTTGTCCTAATGTGGAACCAATTGGACCTTTTGTCCCAAAACACTTTCCTTTATAGTTTCCATGGACATCTTCCAGGGGGGTAAATAAAAGGCTATGGTTTGATGATGGTAGGTCAGGCTCTTGTCTGATCAATAATGTCTCCTAAACTACATAGAGAAGAATACCATGGATAATAAAGACCAATGGGGTTATCTGTAATTCTATTTGTTCCTCGAGGGTCTCCCTTTATCTACCACCTGAACTGGCATGTAGCAACTACTTGGGGTTCAAATCCTGGGAGCAATGACGTAAATCTTAACAAATTTCAAGAACAATTTAGAGTGAAGAGGAAACGAATAGCCATTTGTCTGACTTGGATCCATCGTCTTTTGGTAAGTCTCTATTCCCGTTTTATGGATACCTTGTCAGCTCTGTTCTTTCATTTGACCTCAGGGGTTTTCTGATAAGGACACTAGTAAAAACAATCAACTGCGTTCTGAAATGTGCTGGATATGGTTGCAAATACTTTACATTTATATTTTATCTAATGCTGTAAATATTTTGAGGATAGATCTTGTTTCTCCATTCTATGGATGATTGAAGAGATAAAGTGACTTTTAGTTCCCATAGCTATTCCATGATAGAAGCAGGATATACCTACCTGTACTCTTAGTCATACAGGTGTACTCATTAAGGATTACCCTTAATCATATGAGTGTACTTATTGAGGAAGAGGTGGGATCTGGCACATTCTTCCAGTGTTCTTTGCAGTGAGACCCACCATCAATCCTTAGCTGTGCTTTTATAAAGTCTGTCCTGCCAACACACATTTGGTCAGGACAGGTTTCCTAGGATCCCAGAAAGTCAGAATTTGAAAACATACTAGAGGTAACCTAAGACCCAATTCCCCAAATATACTTCTGAGAAACTGAGGACCAAGGAAGCAAACAAAGAACAAAAAGCACCTCACCAAGACTCATTCAGAGGATTAGTTGCAGAACTGAAATTAATATTCATTCCTTTCTGCCTCCATATTGCTGGTAATATATTTGCATCTTTACTTGTTTCTAAGGACACATTACAGAATTTCTCAGAGAGGAAAGGAGAAATTACATTTTCCAAATGCTGTTTTTGCTTTAAAAACTATGTAGAGATTAAAAAACCGTTGATGAGAAAATAATTACAGATGAAAACACAAATAACTGGAATGTTATTTAGAGACATCTGAATCCATGGTAGGAAGCTGAGAGTAGCAGAATAAACAAATCACTGAATACAGGAGCTGGGAATGGAATTAAAAATCATACTGTTCAGTGCTTCCCAAAAACTGACATCCATAATGCTCAGGTGGTAGGAAGATTAGAGGGTGCATGATATGGCTTTTGGTGACATAAACAAAATTTTATTACATATTTTTAGTAATATTAGATTACATGTATGCATATATGTTTGTGTATATGTATGTATGTACCTATGTTTATTTATAAGAACATATTTTTGAGCTCCTGCTGTGTGCCAGGTACTATCCCTTGTGCCTAGGAAACATGAGTGTACAGAATAGACAAAGATCCTTGCCCCCATGCAACCAACATTGGCCCATGGAGATTGTCCCATACAACCCAAAGACTGTTTGTAGTTTGAAGTCTTCTAGCCCAGACAACACTGTCCATTCTCTTTGTTGCCTTTACATATAAAAGCCAGGCTGCAAGGGTGGGTGAGTAGAGCCCTTGCCTGGGGAGAGAGAAAAGGGTTTTCTGTACAGTCTAGGTTCTATCACAATAGATGGGCCTCATTAGCCAGTCTCAGCCTCGTAGATAATGCAGTCATGGATGGCATCATTTGGTCCAGTGAAGAATTGCTCAGGAGATTGTGTCGACATCTGAGATTTGTTTTAATCCTTTTTTTGCAGATTTTGTAATGAGCATGGTAACAAAGTATGCCAAAGAATCATTACATATCTTATAAAATCTTAATAATACAAAAATTAGAAATGTTTTTCCTGTATAAGTTCAATTTGTTCAGAATCCACCAATTTTGCTTTGCTGATTAGCATACAGTGCCCTGTGAGGGGGCCCTGCATTTACGAGGCCAAGCTCCCTGAATTGCTATGCATGTTTTTTTATAATGAATAGTGTTTATGTTATGTTTACAGACTACTACTGTTAAATTTTGCTGTATACCAAGCTTCTCTTTTTTCTCATTTATTCACTGAATGTTTATTGTATGCCTGCCTCAAGCACTGCATTCGGCATAGAACAGGCGAAAAATAAAGCTTTAGAATTAGAAAATGTTTCCAATGTTGAGCAAAAGATGTATCATGGGAATCTACCTGGAAAAGTAAATGACTCCCCAAAGGGCATGAAACTAGGGGGGTGGCAGGAGCAGGGATGTGGGATGCAGGGTTGGATGCTTGCCTTCTTTTCCTGCGTCCACCTTAACAGCTGTGTGATCCTAAGCAAGGCACTTAATCATGCTGAGCCCATTTCCTCACCTGGAAGATTAGATTAATACTGTCTACTTTGTAGTGCTCTTGTGAAAGTAAAAGGGAATATTGTATGCAAAAGTACCGAGCACTGAGGAGATAGCCAGTAAAGGTTGTTTTCATTTTTCCCTCTCTGTTACTTAGTTGTGAGATCTCAAGGAACTCAGTTATGTGCAAAAAGCAGTGTAGTGGTGCACAGTTCATTTTAATACCTCTCCTCCATAAAACTCTTGACTCTGATTTGACATCTCATGCAATGTTTTTCCTTCCCACTTCCCATTCTCAACCCTGAAATCATGTTGCTTCTCTATTCTTTTCTCAGATTTCTGGTTTCTTGATCTTCTATACTTCCTTTTCACTCAGGAATCTGTTTGCTTCCCTTTCTTTACCACAGCTTTTCTCTTATCCTTTTTCTAAGGTTTCATCCTACTCAAGACCTGCCATAGACACTACTTCCAGGCTCCCTATTTTCCTTGCACGACAGTAAAAACACTTACGTGGTTTAAATTTAGAGGCTTTTCTGGTAACAAATAGGGATAAAGAAAACATGAACCATTAAAAAAAAAAAAGAAAAGAAAATATCCTAGAATCTCCCAAAATTCTTACTATGGTTGCATGGATTTTATTACAAAACTAACAGATCTTGTTTTTACTGTACTTTCATTTCCACCTCTCCCCATCCAGTCCATAGGGATAATTATGCTTTTGGCTCATGGGTTTCTATTGTAAAACTTGCTTGTAGGTCCTGTCCACCACCTACCATGACTACATCTGCCCAATCCTTACCATCCTTTAGACATGTAGGATTTTGTTTCCTAATGTTAAAGTCACTGAGATATATGTTAAAGGAATGTAAAAGAAGCAAATGCCTTGAGGGCTAGGAGAGGTGATATGAAAACAGCACAAGGTAAGGATGAAAATGAAGATGGTGGCCTGAGCTATATTGCAGAAAAGTCATGTAGATCCCAAAGGAGGTGGGGCAGACCTCCCTCTTAGGGAGCATGGGAACTTGGGAACTGAACCCAGAAATCAGTGGACACCAGGGCTCCAAGATGGCAGAGTGTCCTGTGCCCAATGGCAGCAAGGCAGCTCTGGAACCAACTTAATGTATCATGAGTTACCATCGCTCCTAGGACTTTTGCACAATTTTGGCATGGGGGGAAGAAGCTCCAATAATAATGAAATGGAATTTTCCACCAGTCCAGTTGGAAGAGAGCTTGGTGTCTGATTAAACTTGATTTAAAGAAAACAAATGAATATTTTATATGTGTATGTGTCTTTTATGTTTATTATGTAATTTGTTAGAATGTATTAAATACAATGAAGAAAATAAATTAACAAATACTGATAGAAAATGCCATAGTTGGAAAAGGTTGAAATTTTAAATATTGTGGGCAGGGAAGACCTCAATGAAAAAAAAAAATAACAAAGTTTTGGAAGAGAAGAGGAAGATAACCATGAAGAGATTCAAAGGAAAGAGTGTTTGAGACAGAAGAAAGAGCAAGAGAAAAGGCCGTGAGACCTGAAGGCAGAAGCATGCCTAGTACAATGGGAGGAACTGAAAAGGAGTTGTACAATTGCACTGTCCAATATGGTAGCCACTGGCCTCGTGTAGCTGTTGAGCACTTGAAATGTGGCCACTCTGAGTTGAGATGTGTTGTAAGTGTAAAATATACAATGGATTTCAGAGACTCTGTAGAAAAAGTAGAATGTAAAATAACTCACACATAAACTTTCATTACTTACATGTTAAAAAGATAACATTTTTGGATATATTGTGCCAAATAAAATAAATTATTAAAATTAATTGCATCTGTTTCTATTATTATTATTATTACTATTATTTGCTACTAGAAAATTTAAAATTGCATTTCTGGATCTCATTACATTCTAGCTGTAGTACTGTCACAGAAGATGAGATCTGAAAGGTGACAAGAGGCCCATTTTTAATGCTTTGTAGGCCCTTGTAAGGACATTTACATTTGTTCTAAGTGAGAGGAATGCCACTAGAGGCTTTTGAACAAAAAATTAGCATAATCTGCCATTTTTAACAGTGTCACTCTGCTACTCTTTTGTAGGAGGAGAAATATGAAATCAAGGAAGCCCAGTGAGGGGCATTTGAATGACCCAGGCTAGAGGTGTCACTGAGTTGAGTAGTGGCATAGGTGGTGAGAAGTGTGGAATGTGAGAGAAGAAAAGAATGGAGAACGACTCCCTAGAGTGTCGTCTTGAGCATTTATACAGATACAGTTGTTATTCACTAAGACAGAGAAGATAGCGGACAGTGAATCTGAGCAAAAACTCAGTTTAGCTTTGTACCTGTTAAGTTTGAGATGCTTATTGGACATCCAAGTAGAGATTTGAGGAGACCGTTTAATATGAGTCAAGGAGAGGTTTTGATATAAGATAAACTCTGGAAGGTCTTCAGTTTAACATTGATATTCGGTGCCATGGAACTGGATGGCATCACCCAAGGAGTGAATTAGAGACAGAGAATAGAAGAGGCTGGGGACTGAGTCTGGGAGCACTCAGAGAGTTCATGAGCAGAAATTTGCTACAGCCACATGGGAACACCCTCTCCAGCATTCCCATCCAGCTCCTCACTGGTGTAGACTTAATTGAAAATGAGGAAAAACTTCATTATTAATTTTGAAGTTTCCACTTTTTCTAAGCTGGGTAGTTATAGCAGGAAGAGAATGTTAATCAGTATGAGAAAAGTCAGGTGTGAAGTGTATTTCTCCATATATAGATATGTCACTACATAAATAGACAAATTGTACTGCAATAAACTCTTGGCAATGTTCTAATTTTAATAAATAACTTGAAATTCCAGTGATTTCAATACCAGAGTGTGCCATCAATTATTTCAATCCCGCCCCTCCCCCCAATTTCTTAGTAAAATTTTTAGGCTTATATCATTTTAATTTTTTAATCCTACACAATACTCTAAAATGCAAAATTCACATAAAAATGATAGAGTCTTAGAACTCCAAAATAGTAGGAATCACTGTGACATAGACTTTGGGAACACACATTATGAAGACATTTTCAGGTGCTCTTGACCTTGACTTCTAGAAAATATGCTTCTCGTATGTTCACTTATTGCTGCATTTTGGATCATTGCCTCTGACGTTTCTGAGTCTCTTTCTCCCTTTCAACCTGATCAACATCTCTATTTCTTATAGGTGAAGATTCCACAAAGGGATAGGAAGTAGAGGCAGAGTGACCAAAAGCAGAATAATATTATCTACTGCAGAATACTTATGATGTGATGTGGAAAATTAGATGCTTCTTCTAGAAGTGGAAACTGGAAATTTTTTACTTCTCTCTATTCATCTGGCTAGAAAACAAATAGAGTGTGGGAGCTAAGAATCAGCTCTGAAGCTGTACAGGCTGAGTTCAAATCTTCGCTCTCCCATCCTATAGTCATGTGACCTTTGGCAAAATTTTAATCTCTGCATTTCAGATTTCTTTTCTGTACAGTGGGATGATATTATTATCAATATCATAGAGTTGTTGAAAGAATTAAATGACTTACTACTTGTTAAACTCTTATAATTGTGCCTAGCTAAGCACTCTATAAATGTTATCTATTTTTATTATATATCTATCATGCCTTGTACTCTGCCATTTCACTCATCAGGAAGCATTTGTTCTTATTTTGCACAAAGAAATCCAGTTTAGTCATTGAGCCCTCATCCTTCTGGGATGTCAGAAAATTGAGATGTCTTTAAATGCCAGATTTTGCAAAGTTTTTTCTACTGCCTAGACTCCTCAGGCCATTAGTCTTCCACATACACTAGTTAAATAAAAGCCATTCTTTATCAGAGCCCTTTGATTCCTTCATGTCCCCAACTTCTGCTGCTTTTGTGACATGTACCACACTATCATTCCCTCTAGGGGCTTGCCAGATCCTCCAGGTACAATGAGAACATAATTTAATGATGGGGCAACAAGTTAGAGATAGAGTAACAGAGATCAAATTTACCCTCCTGCCCGAAGCAACCACAAAATGGATACAATATATGAAATAATGCTTTTGAGACACTGGACATCAAGCAATAAAATTTAGTAATCCCTGAGAGACAGGAAACAACATGAATCCTATGACTGCCCACTTTATGGTCAGTAGAGAGTTTCTTGGCTAAGGTAACGGGAAGGGGACCTAGGCAGAGTCTGGTATGCTCCCTAAGTTGAGGAGATGGATCTGAGAGTCTGGAAAAATGAAAGCAGCTAAAGTATGTAGTACAGGAACCTGGAGAAGAGAGAGCTGAACAGAGAGAAAGCTCCAGAGAAGTGCAGAAGGTTCTCCTCTAGCATTCGACTGAATACTAAAACACACATGCATATGAGTAAAATACCCCACACTAGAAAAGGAACCACCTGAAAGGATTAGGAGGAACATTGCTCAGCACTCAGACAGGCCTGGGAATAGTGTCTGTTCCCATCAGCCATACTGGAAAACCTCAAGATTCATGCGGCATTGAGTAGTGTACTTAGGAGGATCTTGCCTCAGCAGTGGGAAAATTAATCCTAAGCTGAGCACAGCTCTGATCCCCCATAAGAAATATTAAGTGCAAGACCCAAAAGGATGAAACTACTTCCAAATAATTACATCCTGGAACAAAGTTCCAGGATATTTATATTAACACAAAATCATCTAGCTATAACAAGGTAATAGTCACAATATCCAGAATCTAGTAAAAATTAATGCTCATGAAAGAAGCAAGAATATTATTTAATCCAAAACTAACCCAGTACTGATACAGGTGCTAGAACTAGCAGATACAAACATAAAATGAGTTGTTATATCTGCATCCCTTATATTCAAAAAGTTAGGTAAAGATATGGAAGATATGAGAGACCCAAATCAAACTTTTTCAGTTTCTGAGATAAAAATATACTGGGTGGAATTAATGGCAAATTAGACACTGTAAAAAAAAATTAAGTGAACTTGAAGGCATAGTAATAGAAACTACCCAAAATGAAACAGAACAACCTTAAAAAAGAAAATAAAGAGAAAAAGAATAAAGCATCAGTGAGCTATAGGGGAACTTCCAGTGGCCTAACATATGTGCAACTGGAGTCTCTGAAGGAGAGAGGGGACAGAACACACATTTGAAGAAATGATGACTGATAATTTTTCAAATTTGGTAAGAACTGTAAACCCACAGATCTAAAAACCTCCAGAAACATGAAGAAAGCTATATCAAGGCACATAACATCAAGGCAGTCAAATTTCTCAACACCAATGATAAAGAGGAAACTCTCATATGTATTCAGAGGAAGAAAAAGACACATAGAGGGCAAGATAAGGATTACAGAATCTCTCATCAGAAACAGTGCAAGTGAAAAGAAATGGAGCAATATCTTCAAAGTACTGAAAGAAAAAAGACTGTCAATCTAGAATTCTAGGCTGAGTGAAAATATTTTTAAAAATGAAATTGAAATAAAGACTTTTTTATACATAAAAGAATTTTATCTCTAGCAGCTCTGTGCTATAAGAAATGTTAAAGGAAGTCTTTAGGGCAGAAAGAAAATTATACTACATGGAAATATGGTTCTATACTAAGGAGTGGAAAGTGCCCAAAACAGTAGCTACTTAAGAAGAAATATAATAGAATTTTCTTATTATTTAAATCTCTTTAAAGGTAATTAAATCTTTACACAAAAATAATAATGTAATGCTGGGTTTATAACTTACATGGAAGTGGAATATACAAGAACAGCACAACGATAAGTACTTTCGTAAAGTTCTTATACTAGTAAGAAGTGGTATAATATTACTTGAACATAGACTGTGACAAGTTAAAATATATATTTTAAACCCTAAAGCAACCCCTGAGTTAAAGAGTTATAGCTAACAAGCCAACAAAGGAGATAAAACAGAATCATGAAGAAAAGCGTACCTTGTAATGTATGTTTTCCTTTAAATAAACACCATGAGATTGCACATTAGGCTTCTTGAAATCCACTAAAAAACAAACAAACAAACCAAAAACAGAATGGTTAATTTTGAAGAAAGAATAGAAAAACACTTAGGGAAATAGAGAGTAAATCACGTTCAGAAAATCTCGATCTTACACTGATCTCAGGGTATGCCAATCATGTCTGTCCTGCAAATAACCTGAAAATGAAGCTTATCTCAAGACTGTTGCGAAGATTAGTTGGAATTTCACAGGAAGTCCAAGACTTGAATCAGGAAGCAACCTACTTCCTTCACTGCATGTTCAGTTTGCAAATATAAGTGTTGGGTCTCATTTCCAGTGGCCCCTACATGAAGACCTGCATGCCCTGCAGGACCTGGCTTACAGAAGGAGGTTTTCTACCTAAAGCAGAATCAGCCTTAAGAACTAGTGTGTGCCCATTACAATAACTTTTATAAAACCAACTAAATTTTTTAAAAATTGTACAATCTTAAAAGTAAACAGGGGATGCCATCGACTTACAGATGTCAACCAATTCTTGGAAGATAAAACATAGATAGAAGAATATTAATTGAGAAAACAGAGTGGAGGAAACATCAACGTAGAGCATCAACCCTGAGATTCCTGGGATGGGGAGAAAAATAGACCTGCCTTTCTGAGAACCACAACCATCAAAGGCAAGTGGGAAGTGGAACAGAAATTAGAGGTATTTTAGAGGTATTATTAGACTGTACAGGTAAGTGTTGACAGACCCCCTTTCCTAGCCCTGTGTGAAACATATGTCTTTACTCCAGTGTGAAAACAACAAGGAATGAAATACAAAAGAATCTTTTGTTGTTTGTTTGTTTGTTTTCTGTAGAACTGGAAGGTATTTACAAGAAAGCAGAGTAGAGCAGAGTGCCAATCACCTAGAGAAAAATCCTTCACATTCTGGCATTTGAGGGAGGCTACCTCCAGTGTAAAGGTGAGCTCATGCCCATTCATGCTAAATGAAAGCATCTGGCAAATAAACTTCCCCCAAATCTGTAGGGTTATCAGTAAGCCTTTCTATTTCTTAATTTTTAAATATGAAAGGATAACCAAAGATCATCAGGCATTTGAGGAAATAATCCACACAAATAGAAAAATGGATCAAAAGAGAAGTGAAGAAATTTAGAAACGGAGGAGAACTTAAAAATGTCTAATCAATATTTATAAAAACTCAAGGAAATTTTACATCTGTAAAACAAAATCAGGATGCTATTAAAAAGGAGCCATCAGAAAACAAGAAAGAGCTCTTGGATGTATAAAATATCTTTGCCAAAACTAAAGAAAGTCAGGAGAAAAGTTGGAAGAAAATGTTTAGAAATACATACGCAAGGGCTGGCCCCGTGGCGCACTCGGGAGAGTGGGAGTGCAGCCGCGCTCCCGCCACGGGTTCGGATCCTATATAGGACTGGCCGGTGCGCTCACTGGCTGAGCGCGGTGCGGGGCGACACCACACCAAGGGTTGCGATCCCCTTACCGGTCACAAAAAAAGACAAAAAAAGACAAAAAAAAAAAAAAAAAAAAAAGGAATACATACACAAAGAAAACCTCAAAAATGTAGAACAAAAGTGACTAAGTCAGAAAATATGAGAGAAAATGTGAGAAATAAATTGAAAATCAATGGGATAGTCCCTGAAGAAGAGAATGAAGGAAAGAGGAGACACTGTTAACATACCTAGAAGATGCTTAACAAATATTTGAAGAATGGGAAAATCAGCAGAATCCTGAGTAGGCTGTTTATGAAGAATGCAAGCAGGGACAAGGCTCTCACCCTGTCTAGACTAAAGTTCCTTTCATTACAGTATGGGAGGTACAAGGCTTTATATTTGCAAATTATTTTGCATTTACTAATACTGCCTTTTTAATTTCAAAAATTGCTATAAAATAGGACATAGCATACTATGTGATAGCATAATATCTTTGCTATAATAATTAGTATTAATTTTTAACATGGTAGGCTATTGATAAAAATTCTCATTTACCCATCATGTATGCAAACTGATGGTCCTAAGTCCTGTTTAAGAGAGTGTATTGTACTAATGTATAATTTTAAAAAAATGCTCCATTGATAGGGCACTTCTCAAAGTATATTGGCCAGACTATTCATGCCGTGTAAAATTATGATAGAGACTTCTGGTCAAGATGGCAGAATAGACAGTCTCCAGCATCACCCTTTCCCACAATCAACCAATTTACAACTATTAAAAAGCAGTGATAGCCAAGCCGAGGACACTAGAGCTCAGGGGAAGAGGAGGAGAGACCTACAGACTTCATGAAGGCCTGAGAAGACACGATGAGAGAAAGAAAGTATCACTCCCACCATTTCCAGCCCTGGCTGCTTCAAGGCTGGCCCTGGTGAGCACGTGGAGCAAGAGATGGCAAAAACCACAGCTGTGCCCTTTGTGTGAAGTTGCTTGGAGGCTGAAGGGGAGAAGGCCTTGATGGCCCCCAGGCCAGCAAGATCACTTACAGAGCTCCTGTGGACCTACATAGGAGTGAGGAACCACAGACAACTGATAAAAGGAGACACTCAGAGGCTGCTGAGTCATTGCAATGGACTAGTGCATGGCCTGCCACATGAGAAGTGTTTGGAGTGTGGTGGGGGAGGAGATGGGCCCACCGGGGGAACATTGGGCACAGCATGGACAGCTGATCTGCACCCCCCCCCCCAATTAGCACAGGACAACTCAGAGGAGACTTGTCAGGAATATAGAATAGCAGGGGGTGCAGTTTGCTGAAAAGACTCAGGCTCAGACTAGAGTTTCCACACAACCCAGGTGTGCCGGACCTCACAAGACCCAGAAGTGCTTACAAGGTCAACAATTAAAACATGAGCTTTACAAAAAGCCTTCCCCAGGGAATCAGCAGCAAAGCAGCAATTTAGCTCAACTACAGGGCTTCAGTGCTGGTCCCCACAGGAAGTTCCCCCATTTTAGAAGTAACCAAAGGAAAACAAATTAATTCCAGTGCAGAGTTTAAGTGGTGGAACCAATGAATAATCCAACACAGAACCAAAAGTAAACACAAAATACCCACAGATCAGAGACAAAGTTCTGATATTAGCCAGTAAAGGTCTAACACCATCAAAGAACACCTATAAAACCTAGAAGGAAAGAAGGGCCCCCAGGCTCCCAAGCCGGGATGTGGGGAGAGCCATGGGCCTCAGCCATGTCCGCCTAACGTCTGCATCAAACCCAGCAATGACCACCAAGCCACTGCCAGAAGTGTGCTGGGCTCCTGAACCAGGATGGTGGGAGGCTTAGGGCTTCAGCCACCCCCCCCCCAAATGTCTGCACCCAATTCAGCTCTGACCACTAAGCTGCTGTTGGAAATGCCCCAGGATCCTGAGCAGGGGTGAGGGGGTGAGGGCCTCAGCCATGCCCCCCAACATCTGCATCCAACCCAGTTATGACCAAGCAGCAGATGGAAGCCCCCTGAGCTCCCTTGCAAGAATGAGGGGGGTGCCATGGGCCTCAACCACAACCCCCTCCTTCCTCTCCCTCTCCACCTACCCTTCAACTACTCCACAACAGCATCTTAGAAGGTAAATAACAATAATAATAATAATAATAATACATAAAACAATTTTTAAAAATTATAGTAGAGATTATACATGGTTGAAATTCTGTTTTGTTGTCAATCATTCTCTTCTGCTGTTTCTCTTTTGGGTTCATTTAGAAACAAATGGAATTTACTATATTAAAAATTATCAAATTTTAGATAGTTTTGACTAGTGTACAATGTAATTTACTTCGAAGATCAATTCATAAATAAATTAATATGCATAGCTTTGTAATATCAATCATTAGAGTTTTTGTTCCAATTTTAAATAGAAACTGATTGAGGGCAGGATCAACAAATGGCATCCAACTTGCTTTTCCCAAAATCATATATTTTTCAGACCTAGGAGGGACTTAGAGATCATGTAGTATAATTCAATACGCTCATAGTAAAGATCAGAAAATTAATTAAGGACCAGATTGGTGACACCCATTATTAATGGCAGAGCCAAGATTGGAGCCAATTTTTCTAATATCTACAAGAGGGTTCTTTCTGATAATTTTTTTTTCATAATTGTTGACTGACGTATGTATTCTAAAAGGAGCAAAAAAAGCATAAATTCATAACAAAAATAGGCATTGCAAAAGAAATACAGTTTCAGGAGATGAAATAATCATGTGTATAGAAGGTGTCAAGTACAGAGTAAGAGCAATTAACAAAATTGAAATGTACTCTTTAGTTATTTAAATTAGATAAGTTAGAACGTATGTTCTTATACGCTAGCATGAAGTCATTCTAATTTCTAATCTCATTACAGCATCACCAAAGGGTATTTTATTTTCTAACTTACTTCTACTTTTCTTGGTTTAGTAATCCTTTTAAAGGAGAAAAAAAATCTTGCTAAAATTGAAGTGAATACATTTAATGCAGCATAATCGGCTTCTAAATCTATGTAACTGGAGCCCCATCATGTATTTAGAGCATTGAATAAATGGCACGAATGGGAAACGTATTATAATGAAGAGTGAGTGAACCTGGTGAGACTAAAACTTCACCTTCCTGAAATGTTTCTAAGCATCTGATTTTGTAGTCAAGTGTGGCTCAATTTGCATACCTCTTTATCTGCATTTGACCTAGACATCTGCATTACTTTTTGGAGAATTCTACTTTTATGGTACTTTTGAACACTTCTCCGCCACCCCACTATGATAAAATGCATTTTGCTTGTGCTTACTGTGGATCTTTGAGGGGTGCACAGTGTGATTATTTTTAACTTTTCACTTGTTTTCATATAAGTTAGAATAAGTTGTGTACTTAATATCACAAGGCTGTTTTGCTTTTCATGGGTTGACTTACTCATCCAATTTTTAAAAAGTACATGCAGTTTTAAAGATGTAAACACTTTCTGAAAAGAGAATGCAAATGATACCTACTGATATGGTAGTTGTTCATGTTAGCATAAAGGGATCCCCACTTTTACTGTACTGATATCTAGATCATGTTTTTTTCTGTCTTTGTGGATCTTGAGGAAATAAATATACAAAATTCACATGCCTCAGATTGAACCTATCAGTTTCCCTCTTCACTTTGCTGCAAAACCTGTCACCCTAAATGCCACCGTTGTGCCCCTTTGTATCCAACTTGGAAACCTGGGAGTTACCCTTGATTCTCTTCTTTCCCACCATCCCCCATGCACTCAATCCCCAGGTTGGGCTGAATCTGCCTCCTCCTGGGTCTGTTACTGCTCCATCCCCATCACCGTTGCCTTAGTTCAGGCCCCCACCGTCCCTCAGTGGACCATTCCAACTTCCAATTTTCCCCCTTTTCAATGCAGCATTTTTCCAGTATTAAAATCTAAATATCACACTGCCTTACTCAACATGCAAAGCACAAAGCATCCCAATTTTTTTTAGGATAAAAATTAAACACCTTTCATGCTATACATCACATCTTCAAAATCTGAGCCCTGACTGCCTCTTCAGCCTCACACTTCCCACTGACCCCGCCTCAGACAGTGCTCTCTAGCCGTATAGAATCCCTTCTTATATATCGCTGTGTCGGACCTTCACATACTTTGGAACTTGTGCCTGTCCTGTGTCTAGAATTCCCATTTCCTGACTGCATGACAGTGGTGCATGTCCAAGAAAATTAATGGGTTCCAGAGTATAGGTGACAGTATAGGGTCTATATTCTAGTCTTTCTACCTATTAGCTGTGGGACCCTGGCAAACAAATTCCTTAGTTTCCCCAAGTGTCAGTTTTCTCATCTGGAAAACGGTGATAGGACTAGTGTCTACTTCATTGGATTTTTGTGAGTTTTATGTGTGTAGAGACAGAAGCATAGTGTCTGGCAGATGGTGATCAATAAATGCTAGCTGTTATCAATGCTAATAATTAGGAATAGTAATGTCATTATCATCAAAGGAGATCAAGCTATTAAGGACATCATGTTACACCTCATATAAACTGCCTAGAGCTATACTTGATAGGTATGGCAAAAAGAAAAAAAAAAGGCTACGATCTTTCTTTACTATGCCTTAAATAATCATCTGATTTGTAAGTCAAATCTGTGTGATTATATATAACATAATTGGTCTTCTGTGGATGTCCATAGAAAAGGTTGAGAAATTAGAGTCACCAAGGACATATCAACTGATAGATATTGTTTATTTGATTAATAAATGATACACTTCTGAGGCTCTGTCTTGGACTTTGCTCTGTAGGAGAAGAGCCATCTGCAATTTCCTGGCCCTGCAAAGGTGGGTTTCACAGAGGGCATCTCCTGAGAGCACGAGGTGCACCTGTGTCTTTTGTCCAGAAAACCCCTGCTGTTTCCACACTCTGCTTTTGATTTGTTTTGTTTTGTTTTGTTTAAACCTAGCTAGCCTTTTCTGTTATTTTTACTTTGCCTCTGGGTTCAGACTCCAGGGCCTGCCTGGAGGGTAATGAGGGTGGCCAAGAGAAGCCCCTGATTTTACACGTTCTTTAAACACCCTCTCCAGGGCTTAACCCAAAGGGCTGAGCTGCTTCCTCCCACTCCTCTCTCTTTCTGACATCCTCACAGTCAGCTCGTGTTCTCACTTTCTTTGTGGTCACAGCTACCTCCGCTATTGAAGTGACCCTTTCACTCCAGCTCCCAGAGCAGCCATCAGCGCTTCCTTGCTGAGAAAATCTCCACTCCACTGTTGCTTGAAATAAGTAATTATTGTAGTTCCCAAAAGTAGATGGTGAGAAGGTGAGGCAGAAGCTTCACTTGTTATGCCAAGGTGTCTTTCTGCTCTAGGATCTTATGATTCTAGGTTTAGAGGCATTTTAATTAATTCTCTCATTGACAAAATCGTTAAAATAAGAATTAAGGGTGCATACACACACTTGCTTACATCAGAGACCAGTATGTCTGCCATAGTGAGAAGCAGGAATTTGAGTGTCAAGTCATACTGAGGGTCCCTGGGATTACTCCTGGTGTCTGGGCAGCCCAGTCCCCACTCTTTCACCATCCCTCTTCCCCAGAGCTGGTTGCTACTTCCCAGCATCAGGGAATAATCATGACTTAAAGGGAGAGTCAGATTAAGGAGCTCTAGCCATATTCCCTAGGACAAGTCCTGGGGATCCTGTTCTCCCACGAAGCTGCCTTAGTGGCTACAGGAGAAGACTGAGCCTTAGTCCTGAAATCTTGCATCAGGGCTCTCTATTTATCATTCACTCACCTGACAAACGTTTACTGAGCCCCTCCATGTGCCAGCACTGGGCTGAATGTTGGTGGCAATGGAAGTGACAAGACCAACAAGGATTCTACCTCTTGGACAGGAACTGGGAGGATGCGTTTGGGGAGTGCAGGTGGTGGGTGAGCTGGGGGAGAAACAGTAGGCAAGATGATTTCAGTGAGTGATAAGTGCAATGAAGATTAATAAACCACTTATAAAAAGCATAGTTTGAAGGGCTGTGTTAATGGGGTGCTGCGCTGGGGAGAGGTCAGTAGCTCTTCCAAGAAGTTCAGGAGGTGGTTTTCCAGGTACATGGTCTGACAACGATAGAGGGCTGAGCCAGGAAGGAAGCTTGGGGTATTCAGGAACCAAGAGAAGGTAATAGTGTTTCAGAAGGGAAGGCAGGAGCCAGGGCACGCAGGCCTTGCCGAGTATAATACAGTTTGGATGTTATGATAACGTACTGGGTTTCGGGTAAAATTCCATATGGAAAAAGGAGTTGTAGCACAGTGGGCCCATTTGGGAGATAGATACCACACAGTAGATTGAACAGGAGACGTTTAATATGAATGATTATTAATTATGGTAAAAGAGTAACTAAGATATCTGTGTTCTGAGCCAGGATTTACCTGGTGGGCCAGGCTTGCATGGCACATGGGGGAGGCGGGGCTCAGCAAACATCTTTCCTCCTGTCTATCCTTCCATGTTTTCCAGCCAGAGATGTAAATTGCTCCTGTAATGTCCCTTCATCACCCTTTACTGGGAAAGGTTAACTTTATGCTCACTTTAAAGGAGAAATATGTAAAGGACTTCCACCATTTATCACAGAGCATACACTGAAGGGTGCATTTGGAGTTAAGAGGCAATAAATTGATAACTAACACAGGAATCCAGTGGCTAAAAGTAAAATAAAATAAAAACTCTACTCAGTGGTGTCAAGTTTATTTGCTAATGTTCCTGCTCTGACCTTGACCTTCAGTTCTGATGTCTGTGCATATCAGAAGATATCCCACCCTTGTCTCTTGCCATCATCCCTGGATTTCTGTGTAGTTCCCTGAGCCAGAATGTCTACTTTCATCTTCTTCCTAGTCCCCTAATCCTGGGATGGGAGTCCTGCTCTGCTGTTTTTACATTCCTCTCCTAGTGTCTCCCCTGAGCTCCAGCCCCACAATGATGTCTCACCCTCGCTGGTGGACCTCCGGGGGTTGGACTACCTGACTCTCAGTCTGGGTTCCTGAGTCCCACTGCGCTGGATTCTCCTTCACTTTCCACCACTGCAGCAGGGACCACCCTCCCAGCAGTGCCTGCACCAGTACAGCAGAAGTTTCCATGTTCCAGAGGAAAGAGCTCAGGCGTGGCCATTAGGGGATTGCAGGGTTGTAAGAAACAGATGGAAGAACAATTTAAAATCCAAAATATAAAGTACTTAGCACACTGCCTGGCACATAGCAAGCACTCAAGTCATGTTAGTTTCTTTCTATCCCAAGGGGCAGCTCCCTATCCTGCTCTGAGCATCTCCTAGGTGGTCCCATCCATTGATAATTACCCAGTTTATGGTCAGTGTTTTCAAATATAACAACAGCAGCAACAACAATTGCTGCTATTTATTGAGCCCTTATTATTTTCCAGGGGTTTGTAAATGTTAACTCATTCCAATGTTAAAGTAGCCTTTCATGGAAACACATCCACACCTATTAATAAATGAGGAAACCGGAGCTTGGAGACGTTAAGTAACTCACTCAAGTTCACACATCTACTATAGAGTGGAGCTGCGGTGTTAAGCCACGTATCGCAGATTCAGCTATTTATGCCTCTGACCAGAGGTGCCTCCTAAGATAGAAGACCAGCAGCCGATTAGCTCTCCTGGCTCTGAACAGGTGCTTAGGACTCATCGGGCATCTTCAGTGAAAGGCTCTAAACCCTAGTGCTTCAAAATGTTATTTGGGGATAATGATACTTATCACTCTCAACACAATATAATAAAGATTAATTAGTGGATGTTGGTAAAGCACTTTTTAAGAGGAGTGATTTAGGCATAATCACAAGTCTTGCCTCTCATTGATCTTCAGCATCCTTTTTATCTAGTATTGACCCAATGTTATTGACCAGCATGATGGCCATTAATCAGGCTGGCTCAGGTTTTACCATTTCCAAATACATTTCTGCAAATTGGTGCTGTAAGTTATTTTTTTTGTCATAGTGCATTCATGCTTCCAACTGTCATTTTTAACTGAGAATTTGAAAGGTTGAATTAATTCAACCTTCAATGAGTTTTTTCATACTTTTATTATAGCCATTAATACATGGTATTATAATTTATTGCTTATGTGTCATCTGAGGCTTCTCCACTTGAACTCTTTAGAGCAAGGAGTATAATTTCTTAGTTATCCTCAAGTGAAGTGGCTTCAGTTAGTGTCAAATATAATGTCTAACATCTACATGGGCTAAACATTAATTGAATGAAAGACATTGTGTAAAAAGTTTGGTGTAACTGAGGCAGACTCTTTGAGATTGGTTTGGGGGCAGACACTTAAAGACCACTGGAAGCAATCTTGGAACTTTTGGGTGGTTCAATTGACCAACTTCTTTTTTCTTTCCAGCTATTATATACTATAATAGTTAAGTAGGTACCATGGCCATCTACTATCACACCAAATCTCAACATGTCTGTTTTTTGTTAGACTGTACGTAGCCACAGCACAAGAGAAGAATTCTGAACAGTTGTTTTTTTCCTTTTAGAAGGGAAGAATTGACACTGGGGATCTTGTACATATTAATGCATACCAGTACTAGACATAGAACTGTACACAGTGATTATGTGGGGAGGTACTATTATCCCAGCACTGCAGGCAAGCAAACTTAGACTCAGAAAGACTGAATACTTTGTCTAGGTCACACAGCTAGTAAGTAGAAGCTCCTGGACTTAAAACCAGGTTTTTGCTGGTTCTAACTCTTGTAGCTTTCAGCCACAACATAACTTCTTCCAAGGTTGGTAATCAATCATCCCTTCCTCCTTTCTCATAGGAGTTCCAGCATATAGTGAATCAATACTAGCAATACTGGGATTCTCTAAGTAACTCATTACCACTTATTTTCATTTTATTTTACATCTTTATTAGCAATGAAACCACAACAGGCAGAGGGCTGTTGTATTGATGCTGAGAGAGGCTCTGAATGGGAAGGAGGAACTGAGCAAAACTGGAAACACTAGCAGGAAGCAGGTGGTGAAAGGGTGAGCAGAGTAGGCATATTTGTGGGTTCAGGGAAGATGCTAAGAAAGAACTGGGTCAATTCCAGAAATATTTGTGAGGGAGATGGGACTAAGCTCAAGTCTTAAAGAAAGAGACGTGGGGTGGGATGCCACTCTTGTATAGTGGGCTGTTGAAGTGAAGCTCTGGAAAGCAACTTTGCAGTACACAGCGTCACACTGGCAAAGTCACATCCCTGCAGTGACCACAGAGAAGAGGATGTGAGAATCTCTCTGTAAATATAATCACTCTGTCCTGTACCTGGGAACTTGTGGTCTTCTAGAAAATCCTGCTCACCTGACTTCTTCCCCTTCCCATCCCTGAACTTCCTTTCACACATGCTCACTTCACTGTCTCTTCTTGCAACACACAACTGAGGCTCCTCAGTGCAAGCCCGCCCCACTGCAGTACTAAGTAGGCAGAGTTTGTCTGCACCACAGATGTGATATTTTCTCTCTTAATATCCTCAGCCCTCTGGCAAGCAGAAAGAAAAGATGAAAGGAGAGGAGGTAGGCAGCAGGGCTTTGGCTGAGGTGAAGTCCCCAGCATCAGTTTGAATTGGAAATGCTAATCTGTAGCCTGTGATTCACCACTCTGCCGATGCCGTCAGCACCAGGTAGGATGAGGTGACTGGAAGCTCTGTCTCCAGGTTAGTGCTGTAAAGGGAAATGAAACCACAGAACATGAAGTCTTCAGAGTCCTTGGGACTAAGGGACAGTGAGCTGCTAAAAAGCACATTCAGTGGTTTATCATTAATTTATCCTTCAATTCATTCATTCATCATGTATTTTTAGGTACCTACTCCATGCCAAGAGCTGCGTTAGGTAACATGGATGAAGTATTGAACAAAACAGATTCAGTCTTGCCCTCCAGGAGTTTGCACTTCAGTGGAAAGAAGGCCAGGACTGGAGCTCTTCTGCCAACTCCCACCCCATGCCCTTTCCCGAATGCCTCAGCATGAACCAGGACTTGAGGCCATTTTCCTGTCTCTCCCCTGGCAAGAAAAGGAAGTAAAAACTGTTTAAGGCAAGAAAGGGTGGATAGAATTAGAAAAATTTTCGTTCCCTAATTCCAAAGTCATCCCCAGGAAGTTGGGAATATCTTGGCATCTCTTTATGCTGCTCTACAAGAAAATGCAAACTTAGATGGCTCTGATATGTTTTACCTCCTTCAATTTACATGAGCTTAGATTGGCCCAAATGATCCCACAGCATTTTGGGCTCTAAAATGACAATCCAAATTGGTGATAGTACTAAAATTATTTGGAATAAAGATTTACTTTAAACCACTGCCAAGCGGATTAAGTAACGTAGATATTACTTTCTTTCATTCTGTTTTTCTGACTTGAACTGCTGCGAGTGTACCCCATCCAGCTCCATAATTGCCTAGCAGATTGTTAAAGGGTGGTTTTGGATTGCTGCAGATGGAGCCACCTACAGCCAGTTCCTCAGTCCTTGTTTACTCTGCCAGTGGCCTTGGTCATGATCTTCTAAAAGCAAATTTAAAAGAGAAGAGGGAACCATGCGGCCTTTCTGTTCACAGTTCACTCACAATCAGCAGCCAATATTATATTGTCATCGATACATTGGTTCAGGGAGATGGGCAAATGCTAATTTTGCTAACCTCATTTCCAAATCATTGCTCAGAATATATCACTAAGAATGGACATATACTGTATATGTGGCAAAAAAGTATTAAAATGATCATGACAAAACCCTTTTTATCACATAGTCAAGGCTGCAAAAATAATTGACATGTAGCCCAGTTTAAAATTGTAGAAAAACCTGTGAAGATAGTGTCAGAGCTGAATTCCACTGAAATGTCTGCGAGTGGCTGTTCTGTTTCTAGATTGGTGTTATCCCCAGATGTGCTATGAATGGGTCATTAGAATTTCTGTCACTTTTAAAAAATCCCTTTATATAACATGTAAAGCTGAAAAAGTTCTTCAAGAGTCCATGAGGTACTCTGTTCGAAAGCCCTTTAAACACAAGCCCTAGTTATTGAAATACTTTTCATGATCTTAATGATCACAATTGTTCTCTCCCCATCCTTTTCTTCTTAGGAGCATATTTTGGACCATGAGGTAGTAAATTACTCTCTGCAATCTACTTTCCAAAAAATATTTGATATCTTAGGGAAAAAAGAAATGTTTGACTATTTAGATATTAAGTACAACTACAAGTGGTAGTCTCTGTGAAATTATAGGTTATATTCTTTGCATGTTTACACTGGCAACATAGTAGAAATTTTACGTGATTGTTCAGATGATTTAAACCTCTGTCTGATTTTTTAGATATCTGGAGCAAATACTTAGGCAACATGGCAAAATTACTGAATAATTATGAATGCTTTGGTGTATCATTTCATCCTGAGAGTATAGTCCTGGCTTATATTTCAACTACAAACTCTGTTAGGTTCTAAAATTATTGAGAGAAAGTGAGAGAGTAAGATTAAGGAGGGGATGGAGAGAAGGGGAAAAAGAAAGGAAAGAATAGAAGCATAGGAAAACAGGGAAAGAGGAAAAGAGAAATAGAGAGACAGAGAGATCCAGGCACATATTATACAGACCAATAAGGAAATGTGTCGGCACTTTCTGCGATAGCACCAGAGGTACTACAGTGATTCGACTCAGTGTTTGATTGATGTTATTATCAGCAATGTAGTCTCTACGAAGGCTTTGCTCATGGCAAAGTGAACACCTAGGAAACTCATTCAGCACCTGGAGTTTGTTCTGTTTTGGAAACTAACATGACGGTGGGGGAATGGGGCACACAGAGAGCATTTCATAAAGAGGAAGACAGAGCTAAGGTTAATATATTTTGGATGAAGATATTAAATATTCAATTTAAGATTTAATAAATTTGAGGTTAAATATTTAAGTATTGATTAGAAAAGGAAATTCAATAATTATCTAAAGAATAGATATTTAATAAGTAAATTTAATAGATAGGATAAATATCTAAGAGAAAATATATTTATTAATATCACCATCAAGGACGTATTAAAACTACTGCTACAAGGCAGAGAAATTTAGATTCTTTTTTAAAGTGCATAGTCCAAATTCTAAACAATTCTGGCATTTGTGGCTGACAAATCATTTAAGTTTATCAAATAAATAAAATTTGGCCAAAATTTTGTCTGTCAAACAAAATGCCTATGACATTTTAACATATGACCATGAAGCTGGCCAAAATTGAATTTTCTTTCTTTTTTTTCTTCTTCTCTTGAAGGATGTTTCTTTTCTTTTTTTTTATGGTATTTATCTGGAGAGAAGGAAAATATGAAATATTTTGTTTAAGTATCAATGAGCCAATACCAGATAATTTTTAAGATTGAAGAGAAAAAGAAGGAACAATGGGCTGTGCTCTCCTAAAGTATTTTTTAAAATATGGCATGCTTTTTAGTATACACCATTTCTGTCCGCAGTCAAGTTAAAGAAATGACCATAAATACTGAAGGTCATGATGAGAAGGTCAATTGCCTGTCTAGACATTGTCTTTGATAACAACAAGTATTTTCAGATAGCCAGAGAAAGCATATCCTTTCAAAAAGTAACTAGAGAGGGTGATATGTTCTTGTATTACCAATAATTGGCTCTAGAATTAAAAGTAGAACATTTTCCTTTCCCTAAATGGCTTGTGCATCAGACTACATACCACCTACTCTTTCATAAATGAAATTCAGGGAAAAGAAAATAATTCTGGCTTTAATGAAGATGATGCATTATTTGAGACCACATGAATATGACATGTTCATTATCATGTTAGCTACGATACAAATTTTTATAATGACCTCTTTTAATAGATTATATGCATCTGTATGGACTAGCCAGTATTCACACTCAGCTTAATCTCATGCTCCTTAACATCCTCCTTTCATTCTTGGATATTACAATTTCTTATGCGATTTTGCTGTCCTTTGTCTGTTTCTTTGTACACTTCAAAACACCATTAAGCATTTCTCTCCCTCTCAGTTTCTCCTTATTGCAATAATGAGTTTTATTGGTACTGTGAGTAGAATTCAGCCTGCAAAACCATGCTGGAGCTGGCTGAATTTAAACTTTGTCAGGTTACAATGTGAGAGTATCATGACAAAAGCGTGTGTTTCATCTTGTCTTTTGATGAGCACAGCACAAAGTAGAAAATGTTCCCTTTTAGCACTGACTGCCAAATTTCTAAACTGGCACCCTAATTACACCCTTGCAACATGAAGGCTTGTCTATTTGCACATCAGTGGAGAGCAGATCCTGCAAGCACACTGCACGGTTGGTGCTGTCAAAAGAACTAGGAGAGGGGGTAAATGACTTTGTCTTACAATGTTTCTTTCCCAACATTCTGTATTGAAATTTTTCAAACATACAGCAAAGCTTGAAAGAATTTTTCAGTGAACACTTGTATAACTTCCACCTAGATTCTACTATTAACATTTTATCACACTTACTTTATCACACATCTTTCCCTCTATCCATCCCTCTACCTGTAGGCAATCCTATTTTTGTGATACATTTGAAAGTGAATTGCTGAACTGTTCCCTTAAATACTTCAGCCTGCTATAATGGTTTTGATGAAGAAAATGGATGCATTTCTCCCAACCAACTTTGAAAGAGCAATTTTAGAGAGGCAAATAAAGGTAGAGGAAATAATTTTCCAGGAACAAAGATAGGAGGAAAAATAAGTTTTGAGACACCACACAGGGTCATTTTATAGCATGTTGCTCTAGTCCTGCTGGAATTTAAATCAATATGCCTTTTTTTTCTTTCTCTTTTTCTTTCTTGCTCTCAGTAGCAAGAGAAAATTACTCACAATCAGATTTATGTGACATTCTTTAGAATCAGCAACACATTGGTATTAATGCAGTAACAAGTGATGCGTAGAATATAAGAATTGTGCTAGTGGATTTTGTTGTTAAGCAGATGTTGGACAATTTTGTTTATATATTCTGTTAAAACCAAATAATACAATCTAGACAACTTGGTCGTAGAATGAGATATACTTCATCCTTTCATTAAACCATTGTTTTGCTAAAATGATGAGTATTAAAACGTGTAACA
The DNA here is from genome assembly GCF_027409185.1 of Cynocephalus volans. NCBI lineage: Eukaryota > Metazoa > Chordata > Mammalia > Dermoptera > Cynocephalidae > Cynocephalus > Cynocephalus volans. Next base: position 284,158,568 of record NC_084460.1, read on the forward strand.
AAGTAACCAAGACATGCATTCATCTCTGCACGTTTTGTTGTTGTTTGGCTGTGCAATGACTCAACTTTACTTGGTAGAAGGTGGTTGAGTAAGTTACCAATCAATATTGGGGTGTGGATGGTGAGTAGAACAAGAAGTTCTGAACAGAAGATGTTAGAATAACCCATTTAACAGGAATTCTTAAATTGAAAGCAAGGATAAATTACATAGGGCAGACCTCAATCTGCCACACGCCTGGGATTAGAGATGATTTAACATTTAGTGATTCAGGAATTTATATCACAGGGCAGGATGGTGCATAATGTAAAATGACTGTACCATGCTACTTGTGTGGCAATAAGAAATAGACACATTCCCAACACCTGGGGTAGAAGATGACAGGAATGTGACAGACAACCATGAGAGCATAAGAGAGGTTGACTGGGGCTCAAGTGTGAGTTAAAGGAGGTAGACTCGAAAAATTCCACCAGGGTTAGGCAAAAAAGCAGAGTGTTTTGGAGAGTGGTAAAAAAGAGAGAAATGATCATGGGAGTGTTTTAGTCCATTTTGTGTTGCTATCACAGAAATACTTGAGACTGGGTAATTTATAAGGAAAAGAGGTTTATCTGACTTACAGTCCTGGGACAGTTGCATCTGGCATGGGCCTCAGGCTGCTTCTACTCATGGCGGAACGGGACAGGCAGCTGGCGGGGACAGGCAGATCACATGGCGAGAAGAAGCAAGAGAGAGACAGAGAGGAGGTGCCAGGGTCCTTTAAACAACCAGCTCTTGCGGGAACTGATAGAGTGAGATCTCTCTCATTAATTCCTCTTCCCCTATGGAGAGCATTAATCCATTCATGAGGGATCAGCCCCCATGACTCAATCAGTTTCGAACACTGGCTGCCACATTGGGGATCTAATTTCCACATGAGGTTTGGAGGAGACAACACATCCAAACTCCACCAGGCAGTTAAAAGTTGGGAGGGAAAAATGACTGCTGAGCAGAAATAGAAAGAACAAGTGGTATACAGCCCTTTTCCATCATGGGATTTGGTCTATACGATCCTCTCATAAATTTATACACATTCATGTTTAAGGTCTGGATCAACTCAAATCCTCCAGTCAATGTTCCTTAGTCCCTCTATCTATATAGACCTTGTATCTGCTGATATGCCCCATCCCACCAGGGAAGCTCACTGAGAGGGACATCTGGAGAGAAAGCAAAGGGCAGTGGTTACAGATTATGAATTCTTTCTGTTAAACAGAGGAACATTGCAAAATAAGAGATCTGGAGGAATATCAGTTTTCTAATTTCATAGAAAGTTTAAGTGATTTGCCTCAGTGTATACAGCAAGCGCATGGAAAGCATTTGACTTTCTAGCACCCTGACTTGTAGTCCAGCATTGTTGGGGGTGGGGGAGTGAGAGAGGGAGGAAATTGGAGAGAATGGGAGAGAAAGAAAGAGAGAGAAGAAGCAGAAGCAGGAGGAGGTGGCGACCCGAGGGAGAGGAGGAAGGGGGAAAAGAGAAGAAAAAAGTACAAAAAGTAAAACATTACCCCGCCCCCGCCCCCCCTCACCGGCCATGTTAGTTTTATTTCTTACCTTTTTAAAATATAACACACAAACTAAAACTTTATGGGCAAACTATATTGTACACAATGCATTCTTATTTTCCTAACCAAATGACCTGATGTGTAATTACCACAGATCTCCTTGTTTCACCAACATTTTCACTAAAAAGAAAAAGAAAAATTCCAAGATTTCCAAACGTCCATAAATTCTAATGTCATATCTTTATTTTCCCCATCTTGTTTCGGTTAAAGCTTTCTATCATCCTCCGGACTAAAAAGCATGACAGAGGATGGGCGTGCTTGATGGGCTGAGGCTGGAGGTTGCTCATGGCAATTGCAGAGAGCGGCGCTGGACACGCACGTTCAGTGCCTTTGCCTTTACCCCTTCTCCTTTAAGTACACTGCACGTATAAACATGATCATAAAGAGTCAAGAATTAGGAATTAGCTAATTTAGGTGATTTTTCTCAAAATTTCTAAGGGAGGGAAAGGAGACTGTTTCTTGAAATTTTCTGGAAGATTCCTCAGAAATCTTAATAGCTCCACTTTGCCACCCAAAACCCACAGCTACCCCTCTGGATCCCACCTCCATGCCCCAAAAGCAGCCTGGTTGTCTTCCCTTTCCACCCTCACTTGACACACATTAACTCTGCTCACCAAATGTTAACAAGAAACGGTTTTAAATTTATTATATGAGAATGCATTTCTTCTACTCCTTTGTTCTTTTCTCCAAAACAAAAGTCAATGGTAATCTATTTTTTAGTCACCATTAAAGCATCTATTGTCTGCCTGATAATAGAAGAAATGTGAATTTTAGCAAAGGCATAGTTTAGAAGCGGTACAATCAATAAACAATAAATACAGCCCCCAGAGATTTTAAAAGTGAAAATATTTCCTACATTATGCAGGCTAAAGGGAAAAAGGTTCCTTTGAATACCCAGAGAAAGGAATTAATGAGATAAATTAGATTTAGAAGTTTTTTACTGGGTCTTTGCCAAAAGACAGTCATATAAATGCACTCTATTTTCACATCATATATGAGATTTTCATATCCATGTCAGCGAGGGTTACAGCATTGTGCAAAAGATGAAGAGAACATAAGGTTAATTATAGGGTATACTCTTAGAAATGATAAACGATTGGCAAACACAGATATTTTTCTCTTTGCTTCGTGTCCTCCTTAGATTTCATATCATTTATCCATCCTCTCCTCCATCCCTAAATCAGGCCAGCCCGCCAGCCAGATAATATCTAATATGAGGGTATTTCAAAAAGTTTGTGCAAAAATAGAATTAAATGATGGTATGGAAAAATAGAATTAAAAGATGGTATGGAAAGATAGAATTAAAAGATTAAATACAATTAAAAGATAGAACTTTTTGAAGTACTCTCATACATTTGAGGCATGTGCTAGAGTTACAAAGAGAAATGAGACACATTCCCTGCCCTGAATAAGTTTATAGTGTAATAAAATTCCCAGTCTTTCAATTTGGGGTTCACCTCCAGAAGTTCATGTAGAGTGTTCCGCCAAGGCCAGAGGATAAACATGGCAGTTTTTCTGGGGCTTCAGTTTCACACTAAGGCTCAGCTGTTGGGAACATTAATTAACGAGTCACTTAAATATTTTTGTAGGTAAGACAAACACGGATATTTTATAGAATAGAAGTAAAATTTGCAAGGATATAAAAATATTTAAGAGTAAAGAAAGAACCTGATTGACATTCTATCATTCCAGAGAAGAAATGGTAGTTTGGGCCAAAGCCCCAGAATACAGCAGAGCAGGTGCAGATGCACTGGGGAAGACTGTGCAGGATAACACCACCTGGACAGGTGGAGCCAGCCTGGGAAGACTCGAATGCTGTGCTGCTGAACTTGGACTTTATCCCAAAGGCTCCAGGAAGCCATCATGAGACAACCAACGCAATGAAACTCCCAGAACGGTTTCACTGTTTTTGGTAAGCTGATATCAGGCATTGTCTAAAGCTTGCTGAGGCAGCAAAATAAACTGGATATGGTGCTATAGACCGTGAGTCAGAAAACCTCCCTTCTGGTTCCACCAACCACTAACCATGGGAGTGAACTTGTACAAGCACCTGGGCCTGTTTGAGTCTCAGTCCTCTAATCTACCAAAGAGGGAGAAAACCATACCATCTGCCCTTCAGCCCCCATCGGGCCATTGTGTGTCTTAAACAAGACCTGAAAGCTCTGGGTAAATGTTAAACACTGAACAATACATGGGATGCTAATTAATATGAGTCACTGCAACTGTAGAATAAACACTCAATAAATATTTTCGTAATTTTTTATACATGAGTTTCCAAATCCTGCTCTTTCTTTCTTTTTTTTTTAAAACTCACTTAGTCAGAGGATTAAGGGTTCATGTCCCTTCAAGGTTGTTGTTTTTCTCTGTTTTTATAGCATCTAAGCACAGCCTCCAGTGCAGCAATTCAGGAGGAGCTCAATAAATGTTTCTTGCCTGGCTCTGCTCCTATGGCCGACTGCTCTACTTCCAGCTTCGTTTGTCTCCCCTGCCCTCCAAACAAGTACAACTCCTTCTCTTCCTTTTTCTCGTTGTTTCTCAACTCATGATCTTTTATCCTGACCCACTTTTTTTGGACCTGAGGCTGTCCAGGTGTCTAAATGTTTCTACAAGACATTCATCTCAGGGGGTTCTGATCACTGTTCTCTTTGAATTCTTTTTACCATTCTCTGCTCTCTTAACCCAAGTTTTTTTTTTTACTTTCTCATTATTCATTCATTCATTTATTCATACAGGAAGCATTAAATGTGTCCCTACATTGTACAGGACTGCATTCTGGGAAAATGACAGAGAAATTAAAATTTTTTGTTCCTGACTCAGAGGAGCTCCTGAAGGGGTGGGATGAGCAAACCTGGAAGAGATTAGCTGTAAAGCGAGGCAGGAGGACTAGAATCAATGTGTGAACAGGGTAGTGGGCATTCTGAGCAGGTTCTGACTAACTCTGCCGGCAGGATGGTCCAGAAAGGCTTCACAAAAGGGGAGGAATTAAAGAATCTTAAAGAATGACAACTTGTTTGTTTATTTATTCATCTAGTCATTGGTAGCTAAAGTTGTTCCAAAAGTGATTTCAGATGGATCTCAAAATTATAGGCAATCTACACAAAATTAAGTGAGGAAATCAGGATATTGAGAAAATAGGGGAAGGAAAATAAAATAAAGGCTGAATAAAATTAGTCTACAAAGAGAACAGAGTAAGATCCTTAGGCTTACTGGAGGTGGGTCACAGATTTAGGTCTAAACTAAAGCAAAGAGAAGCAACATCTGAAATGAATCAACTGTTCTTGATACTAAATGACATTTCCTTGGTGGCCCCATAAAGAAGACCCTGTGAAACATGACAAACAATACTTTTGAACACCCCTACAGTCAATAGGGCAGAAATGTCCATGGGTTTGTTCTCACATCGTTCCTAGTGGGAACCTATTGCAGAATGTCCATGGCAAGTTCAGTAAAGCAATCCTCTGTTGCCAGGTATACAGCTCAGAACAATGAACACGATCTTGCCAGGTGGGGTTGGCATTCAGAGCTGAAGAAACGAGATGAACTGCAGCAAAGAGTTGTGAAAGTGCCTGGAGTGGCTGTGGAACCATGCACAGTTTGGCGTGGCTGTAACACAGGGTGTGTCTGGGAGCCCCAGCTGCCTGTAGGATAAAATCCAAACTCCTTAGCATTGCAAACAAAGCCTTTGATGATATGGCTGTCTGCCTACACTTCCCGCCCTAAGGATGGCCGTGCCTCACCCCCATCCTTGTACCATAAGATTCAATCTTTCTGAACTTTTTATTTTTTGTTTCCTAGATATCTCATGCTCTTTCATGCCTACATATCTTTGTTCAGGCAATTCCCTCAGCCCAGAATGCCATAATCTATCACATACCTATTTCTATTTACCAGTTCTATTTTCTCTTTCTCTTTCAAGGCTCAGCATCTTTCATGGCTTTGTAAAGAACCTCCTAGGTTGCATACAACACCGGTCATATGAATTCTATGATGCCTTTGCGTGTTTCTTTTGTATCGGTCATTAGCTTCGTAATTTTATGTATGTGGATCTCTTTGCCTCCTCTCTAGTCTGCAGCAATATGATAAGATTCTATCTTATTCTTTTTTCTCTCCCCATCACTTGGCAGAGTGTCTTGGCAGAGTAGATGTTCAATAAATATTTGTGGAAGGAAGGAAGAAAGAAAAGAAGGAAGAGAGAAAGGTGAGTTGAGGTGACAGGTGGGTGACGATACCGGAGTAGATGGCTGAGAAAAGATTGCAAAAGACCCATATCCATACTAAACATTGTAAACTTTATTTTATAGAAAATGTACAACCATTGAAAGTGTTTACAGGAAGGAATTAACAGGGAAAGTCACTAGTTAGGAGGGGTAACTAGATGCAGTGTGTAGGCGAACTGAAGGACAGACAGACAAGTTGATGCTTATGGCGTTCCCTGGTGTAAAATAGCACAGGTCTGAGCTGAGATGGGGCAAAGAGCATGAGAAAACAGGTTGGAGGCTAAATTGTTAAGACTTTGGAACCAGTTTTTTTTCTGAAACTTTTTAAAAGATGCTGCTTAATATGTACTTCCCCTGTTTACCAACTTCCTTCTTGCTCACCATTTATTATTTTAAAATTGAGATTTTTTAACGTACATAAAGTGCACCAATCTTAAATACACAAGTCAATGAATTTGATTATTCATACATCTGTAACTACCACCCTGATCAAAAGAAAGCACATTTCTAGTGTATCAGAGGAATTCTCATGTCCCCTCCTGGTCAATATTACTCCCCCAAAGGTAGCTGCTATCCTGATTTTCTCATCATTGATTAATTTTGCCTGTTCTTTAAATTTATGTAAATGGAATTGCATAGGACATACTCCTTTATATCTTTTCTCTATATTGCTGCATATGATTTTAATTTATTCATTTTCTTTGACGCATAGTATTCCATTTTATGAATACTTCAAAATTTGTTAATCTACTCTGTTGACAGATATTTGGGTTGCTTCCACTTTGGGGCTATCATGAACGAAGTTTCACCATTTTAATACCTTAAATTGTTCCAAGAGACTACTTTGACTATTAAAGGCAGTTATATTGCATGAAGTCTTGGACTTGGAGTCCAGCCCTGGCTCTGATATTATCTCTACAACATTGGCAGTTCACTTCACAACTGTCTCACTTTTGTTTTCAGTAAAATTGAGATAACTCTCTAGACTCTCTTGATTCTGAAAACCAAGTAGGGCCAGACCTGGCGAGTGTGGAATGGGTGTCTGCATGAGACGATCAGGAGGAGAGTCTGAAACACTCACTGTTGTAGCAGCCGAGCCTGACATGTACTAAACGCCCCTGTCAACTGTTGAATAAGTGAATGAAGGTTAATAATCACTGGTAATTTCACCCTTAATCTTCCCTGTCTAAACAATAAGCCTTCTTAGTCGACCTTTTAGTCATATACCAAGCCCTCATGGGACTCATGGATAAGTGATTAAAATACACATAGTACACAGGTGTGTTCCAGTGCTTCCTACGTTTATCTTGGCTGAAATGTGAAATGTGGACATTGCCTGATTTCTTCTCTTTTCTTAGTCACTGTTTCCCTAATGTGACGTTCTACAAGTGGAGGAACTTTTGCTTGACCTGGCTTTGTGCCCTGTGGAGCATGTCCGAATGCTGATTCTGATGATTGAGAGCAGATGTAACTTATCCTTGTGTTTGACTTCAAATACCACTTAACTCTCTATTCCACCAAATGCACTTAGCTCTTCTTATTCACTGTAAATACTTGTAATATTTATCAAATATATGCATTTGTTTAATATCCGCCAATTTGTGTTCATATCTTTCAGAAGTACACCATTCCTGGTATCTTTGCCTAGACGCTTCTGGGTAGGGACCCTCTGAGTGCTCATCTATTCAGTGCCAAAATAACTATTTACTGAGTGAACAATTAAATCATCCATTTGTTTTGGCTACAGGATACCAAAATAACTGGTTTGACTCCTGTAGAAAAAGTGACAGTGTTTTGTTTTTGTTTTAGAGGGGGTCACTCTGAATGCAACCAATTCTCACACAATTGTGGTAGCTAAAGTGAGAATGTTTATGAAACAATATAAACGATGAAAATTTGTTAAATTTGGACACTCTTTCCTATGTCCCTTAATGTTGGCTCTAGTCTGACTTCTAAGAAATTCCATCTAATGAATTGTGAGGCACTTATGAATGGTTAAGGGGCCCGTTAGCTCTTTCTGCTGAGTGCCAGACTCTTCTCTCCAAATGCCAGTTAACTCCCCTTGGAGTTTATGTCTATTTGACATAAAAAATCAACCCATCAGAAACTTGTTCTGTCCTTCTTATACCCTTCTTGGTGACTGACAATAGTCAGTTGTACCAACTAGAGTCCTCTCTCCAACACCCCATCTCAAACACATCTCTGGGGACATAACAAGTCTGTCACTCCCTTGTGTGGCCTAACTTCTTTGTCCCTCTTATCTGCTTCCTCATCTCAACACCTCTTTCCCTGTTACCCTATTATACTGAGGTTCTTAGCATTATTCTCCTGGATTATGGTCTTTTGGCTCCCCCACTTCCAAAATCAACCGTCTCCTATTCTTTCTATGCTTTTTTTTAATGTGATTTTTTTCTAAAATTAGCACGGAACAATGCCATTTCCTCTTTAAAATCTTTTATTGTCTTCTAGAAGCTCTCAGGAGACATCTGAAGACTCCTTCATTGGCATGGAAGGCATCCTTACGTGAGCTGGCCCTGGCTTGGTGCTCCAGGCTCTGTCCATTCCTCTCTGGCTGGCATTTGTCACTCCAGTAATAAAAAACTTCCTCAAGGTTGTCATGCAGTTGCTTTTTGTGTGCATGTGTTTTATGTTTTCTTTTAATACTTAGACAACTTATATATGAATACATTTTCATTATGCAAAATTCGAGCATCCTAAACTATGCAAGACATAATATGGAGGTCCCACCTCTCCTCATTCCACTCCCTTCCCCAGTGCCACACTCTTTCAAGCCTCTACATCTGCACATACTCTCCTCTTTCTCTGGGAGTCCATCCTTCCGTATCTTTTAAAATACTTCACATCACCATTCAATTCTCAGGTGGAATGCTGGCTGCTCTGAGAAGCCTTCCCTGAGCCCCCTCTCTAAAATAGGTTGTGTTTCAACTTGTATGTGCCTGAACAGTAGCATTTGCCCTTGTCCTGTAATTATTGATCAGCTTGTCTTTCTCCCCAGCTAGAATACAGGCTCCTTAAAGTAAGGGAAAGTTGTCTTGACTTTGTGCCCCCAAATCATGACCAGTAAATGTTTGTTGAGAGAATGAATGAGCAAACTGTTTAACTTGTCAAAGGGTCCATTTGAAGCATGAGGCAGGAAATAATAGCCAAAGAGAAAAGAACTTTTGAGTAATGGAAAACAATTTTCTCTACACTGATAAGCTCAGAACATTTTCTTTCTAACCCAACGTAATAGAAATATAGAAACCCCTCCCATAGCATCAACACAGGACAGAAGACATAGAAATTTAAAAGCTGTAAGGCAACAGTGGCTATGCTATGTGGATCAATGAGCTAGCAATTAGGAAAAGAAACAAACAATTTAACCATATGTATGATGACTTCTATGTAGACATCAAGGTTCGAACTCTGAGGTTTACATATGAAGAGTCTGAGATATCTCTGCAATGAGAATGTCCAATTAAATTCCAAATGCAGTCAGTCTGGCATGAGCTGGCCTAGGACACCAAGTGTCAGACACTTCAGGAGATAAAAAGAAAAGAAGATCCAGGGGCAGGCAGAGATGGCTCATGAGTACTTCTGTCTGGGGGTTTTAACAACACCCTCAAACAGGTATGGTAGTGAACAGTGCAGTCAGGACACGATCACTTCTGAATACTCTTTGAAAACTGTTAAACCAATGTTTAAGTTAACTTAGTTATGTATATAATTTATTCCATAGTGTGATGTTATCCTTTTCGAATAATATTTTGGTTGTTTTTATAAGGTCTCCAGTTAATGAAATTCTAAGATATTGTCAGAGTGGTACCTGAACCAGATAGGTACGGATCATATTGTCTTGTTCTGCTGGTAACCTGATTGATCAAAGCGACTGAGAAGTCCCTATATTGGCCTATTTTGTGCCTACACGTGCCAAAAAATACATGGTTAAAAATGAAAAATTACATTAGTAAAACACTCTGTGTTTCTACATGACAACACATAAATTTTCTCTTATTTTCACCTGTTATTGTCCGTGACAGAACTAAACCGATTATGTATAAATGCAATAGTAAATATAATGTCATTAAAAGGGAAAAACAAACAAACCAAAAACCAGAGTGCAGAAACAGGAAGTCATAGGAAGCATGTTGAATGCATTATTTCGTGGACTGTATTAAAACTGAGGCTAGGAATGGAAGGACACCAAACAGGATGGAACAGCAGTAACAATGACATTTCAGGAGCGAGTTAGAACCATGAAAGTTTTCATAGAGTACTAAATATGGAATAATGGCTTTTAAAGAAATGTAAATATCAAGAGATCAAGAGATCGATGAAAGTGAGAGAACTGAAGGAAATTTTGGTACACTTGCCCATGAGTTTACTTTCTTAAATGTTGCTAATTTAAAAGCTGACACACTGAAAAATAAATAAATTGACTGCAATGAAAATATATTAGCAAGATAAAATTATTGAAAAAAGATGTAAATAATGTGGTTTATTTGCCTATAGCACATAAGAAATATTTTAAATGAAAACCTTGTGAAAATAAAGGTATACGAAACTGCTTTCAGTGTTCCAAGTGAAAGAAACAGACTCCATCGACCTCGATTTCCTTCCCTTTTATTCAGTGCTCCAGTAGCTATCATCCTTCTTTTACCTTCCATTTTTCCACGACCAATTTGAAGTACCATTGTGCAATATTCTCTATGCCATATCTTTCTTTCTCAATCATTTCCCATCGTAAATGGCTCCATAGTCCAATGGTTGCTCAAGTAAGCAAACTTGTGTTCATCTTTGATTTTTCCTTTTCTTTTACACATCATAACAAAATGGTTATCAAGCTCTGTAGACTCCGCATTCTAAGCTTTTGTTTTCCAATAGTCTTTCTCCCCTTCATCTCCCTGCCAGTACTGTAGCTCAGACCAGCATTCTCTGTTACTTGCACTAGTTTCTGCAGGAAATCGGACTCACGTCCTTCTTAGTGATCTTCCTGTCTTCTGTCTCTCCTTCTAACCATTCTTCCTCCACATTTCTTCCAGAGTAATTCTGCAGCAATGCAACTAGAATTATGTCCCAGATTTAAATCACTCCCCAGAATTAAATCCTTAAAAGGTTCCCAATTACTGTGTTGGTTATAGTCCAAATCACCCAGCAGAACAAAAACAAAAACAAACAACAACAAAAAACATTCACCTTTGTTCCCCCAAGACCACCTACTACGTGCATCTTGCATACTTCCCTCCCTCACCCATACTGCCATGGAATATTCTTTGTCTTTAATTTCACTTTCTGTCTCATTGCCTTTCTACTCATCCTCTGCCTGGCCAACTCTTCCTCTTCCTCTGAGATACAGCTCAAGCATTTCACCCCTTAAGAAGACTTTCCTGTGGGTAACTCATGTCTTGGCTGTCTAATGACCTACTGCACATGTTCCCATCATAGCACTTAACAGACAGATGGTATTGTGACCATCTGTTTGCCCACCCATTTTTCCCATTAAGCAGAGATCTTAACATTTTTTCAGATGTGACACATTTCACAGATGACATTCAATAGTGCAACACATTTCCGTTGGTGTTCCCAGTGAGGTGGCTATAACTCCACCATTTTTTCCCCCAGTCAAGAAAACATATTAGAGAGAGAATGACAGATGATAATGACCTTGGATGTGTCCATGCATGTATACATATGAATTTATTTATATTTGGAAAGTCATTTAGAACTCTCATTCTGGAGTCAGACTGCCCAGGTTGAAATCCTGGTTTTATCGCTTACTACCCAAAGCCCAAAATGAATTATTTAACCTCTATAAACACCAATTTCTTTCTTTGCAAAACAAGAATTATAACAGCAAAAAGGACTCTTGAAGGGATAAAGAAAGTTAAAAGAACTAATTCCTGTAACTCACTTAGCACAGTTTTGGGTATATGAAGTGTTCCCAGTAAATTTTAGCTATTACTATTATTATTATTACTACCATTTGATGTGGATTGATTGATTTCTCTTCCAGTGGGACCATAGTAAATCCCTCTTATTTTCCTTCTACACAATCTGACTTTACTTGAGTACATGGGTGAAGAGATAGAAACGGTTATCCCTGAGACTTCTCTGAACTTCAGGTACTCATAAAATTGGAAAAACAATGGCCACAACATTGGGCGAAATAGAAAAACAGCACTAGTTGAGAGCATCGAATACATATGGCTCACACAGTAGGCACTCAAATACACCTTCCCTTCCCCTACACAAACCTGTTAGCCAGCGGGGGTACAAAGTGGGCAGAGCTCTTCACTTCTTGGGAAGCAGAACTGTGTATAGAGACTGTGATGATCAGCTTTGTTCAGTTATACAAAGAGAAAGCCACTTCACCAGGAGAGGGTCCATCAACTTGAACACTGAAGAGAAAAAACAAGCCTGATGATTGGAAAGGAAATTCTTTAAGTGTGAATTGCTCCAAGTACAATATAAACCTTGTCAGTTATGGGATTCCAGCTGTTGTTTTATTGCCCTTAATTTCCCATTAGTGGCTCAATGTCTGGGAAAGGTATCCGGCCTCCAGGAGGGGAACTAAGGTCGGAACTGTTGTTCCTGTCTCTGCCAACATTTTGAATAGTGTTTAAACGAAGCCATTCAAACGATCATCTCATGTCTACTTCTTATAAGGAGTGTTTGTGACTTAAATAAGCTCTTTTTGTGCCCTTTCTCCCTCTCCTATCTCTCTGCCTCTACATGTCTCCTACACTCACCAGGAAATGAGATGCTGAAATAATAGAAGCGAGTCATAATACCATAGTGTTATGGTGGTAACTGTTCCTTACCTTGGGGCAGGGGTGTGGAGTGTGCTGCTAGGGGAGGGTGGGCTTTATCGTCTCATCTTACCTTTTCTGATCCATGGATTAAATGCCTTCTGAGTGTGTATTGCTAAAAAGGAGGGTGTCCCAGTTGGGTGTACCCTGATTCTACCATTTACCCAACAAATTATTGGGTATCTCACTAGTGGAATTTAATTATGTTTATTGCCAATGGAAGAGAAACATATTCCTTTTTGGCCATTATGAAAACACTGATTTCTGGACTTCATCGCAGCTGTACAATGATGGAGAATGAAAACTAGCATTTAAACTAAGACAGATAGATGGATGATAAATAAGCAGGTATTTTTGGACCCATAGTTAAATACCTTTAATTCATATTATCGCACTAATGCTCACAGTACCCATTTGAGGCATATCGTATCATTATTTCCATTTTGAGATCAGGATTCAAAGATTCTGAGAAGTTGAGAGCATCTAACCTCTAAGTGAAAGGGATGAAACTCAAACCCATGTTTTATCAAATAAAAATTCTGTGCTATTCTATCCATCTGACTTTTTAAAAAAAGCAAAGGTAGAATTTCTTCTCTTTTCTGAACCTAAGAGCACTGCTGAGAAACTTCAGGCAGGGAGAAGGGGAACTATGCCTTGTCACTGATTTTTAGGGGACTGGGTCTTCAGATGTGAATTTACCACTACTTAGTGTGTGCATCCAGAGACACTCATCTGTGGAGCCTTGAAGAGCTGAGTGCGGATTTCTTATTATTTCTTCCTCCTATCAAAGACATTGAGATTTCTACAGAAAACACCAAAAAGACTCTCTTCTTCCCTGTATGCCTGATTTTCAAATCTTTCTATGGGGTTTCAGGGGGTCAGGTAATGAAATGCAGGTGTACTCCTCTGACAGCCAGAATGTGAAGGTTACAAACATTTGGTTAGAATACTCAGCACTTATAAATGCTAACCTTGTAATAGCAGCATTCTTATTATTCCAGACCCTGGAGTCAGGATTTCCTGGTCCTAAGCACTAATATGAGCCATATTTTTCTGTTTAACAACAGACACAATGGTCACCTTAAAGTGCCCAAGGGTTAAATCAATTGCAGTAGAATGATATAAAGTATACAGGAAAATACACAATAGCAGATAATACCCGAAAGGTCAGTTGAATTTCATGAGAATTTATATTTGAAGTTTTGGCTAAAGAGCAATCAATTATCAGCTCTAGACATGTCCTATGTTTGAGAGAAGCAATCGGCTACTATTAGTGGGGGCATATTGTTTTCTATTAAGCAATACACAAATATTGTTGATTCTGTACATACCACTAGCCTCTGCTTAATTCAACATATTTCAACACTTGCCAGTTAATGAAAGTATTAGTATGGCATTTTGTTTTTAATCTTGCAGTTTATAATGATGACATTCCCATTACAAACCCATTTCCCAGCTGGCTTTTTAAGAAATCATATACAAACAGTTACATTTTTTGACAATATTTTCCCCATACCATTACATAGCAGATATCAAAAGTCAAAATAGTGTAGTTTTTCAGAGATTACTGTCACATATGCCCTGAGCAGGGTTGAGGCAGATGGTGGTACAGAAGGGGTGGGAGACCTCACCTCCCATGTTCTCAGAGAGCAGAGCAGAGCAGGCATTACTCTGCCAAAGCCTTGCAATGTTTGGCCTCAAATAAAGTTGGACCTTGTCCTTCTGTTTCTCCATCTTTTCCCCACCTTCTGTGGGGAGGCTGTTGTCTGCCTCAGTCACCATGCTGTTATGCAAATTCTGCCAATATCTGCATGTGTATGTGGCCCAAACCATAGAATGCAGACAGGAGAGTAACTATCAAGGCATTCTCTCTCTCCAAGCCAGAGCAGAAGTCACTGAGAGCTTCTTGGCTTTGAGACTTAAACTAAAAGTTTTTCCCAAGATGGAAACTCTAAAATTCCTTTCATCAGTAGTTTTTTGCTAATTGATGATCTGAGAATTTTCTCTTTTATGTCTAACTGATATTCCTGTCTACATGACGTGTATTATTGGATTATATGAAAATTAATGTGGATGTCCAAGTGGCTGGATCCTGTGGTGCCAATCATACTGAGAGATGATATTTTAGTTGTTAGGAGCATAATAAAACTTCCATTATCAATTCTAAACATTGATTTGATTAAAATAGCCGTCTGTCATAATTATAGTCATTGACACTTTCATATCTATAATCAAGGAATTGTATTTCATAGAAGTAAACTTTATAGAGATCTTTACAATAGAAATATTAATAGAAACTTTAATTTAAAATACTTTAGTGGCACTGTCCATGCAATAGCTCTTAGCCTCTGTTTTGTCTTTTTGTTGATCTTATAATTTTTCTTTTTTTAATGGACTCAAAGGATATAAGTTAAGGAAAAATGGTAGTTTGATATTTTCCACTTAATTCTGTCATTTTAGAAAGCATTTTAGATAAGATGTGCAAGTTTCTCATCTCTTTGTCCAGAATTATGCAGTGATGGAAAAATGAAAAGTGATCATAGCCCTCCTTTGGCAAAATTTTGAAGTAGCTGGGGAGGACGTGACCCCGATGTTTCTTCTCAGTGATCTCCTTTTTCTTTTGCTTTTTCTGTCTCTCTGTTCCTTGATGATGTCATTCTCATTACATCTTTCATCCCTATCAAAACTTGCTCTTAAGATGCTATCCACATTGAACTGGAGTTATATATGTTCACTCAATTTATTTAAAATCAAAGTCAATGAACGAATTGCCTCTTGAGAGAATTGCCTTTCATTTCTTACCTATACATACTAAGAGATAAGCTTTGAAAATTAGTTTAGAATCAGCAAATGAAGAGCTGTAATGAATCTGAAAAACATCTGTTGCATTCTTATAATTCATCTATTTATCCATTTTCTCATTCATTTTTCAATAAAATATTTTTGAATGTCTTTGTGCTCTGGGTGCCATAGCAGTTGTCAGGAATCAATAAGACTTAGTTTTTCCTGAAAGTGACTTACTCTATCAATCTAGTAGATGAGGAAGTAAATAAGTTAATTTAATTTAATTTTAAAAATTGTAGATGCAATTGCATTGACTTTATAGTGTGCAGTGAAAATAAAAGAGAGAGAGAAACTTAGTCTACCTGAGGAAACAAGTCGGACCAGGCTTCATGGAGCAGAGTCTTAAAGGAAAAGTATGTGTTTCCCAGGAAAGCAGAAGAGAGAAGGGCATTCAAGGCAGAAAGGTTGGAAGAACGAGAGAGGAAAGGCTGTTCTAGGTAGAAAAGCCACAGGGGCTCGAGACAGTATTGCACATTTAGGGATCTACAAGAGTTCACATAGCTAGAATGTGAGATGCATGGAAGAAGGGACTTTACGGGATCTGATAAGGCTGGAAAGGAAGTGAGGGGTCATGTATGATACATGAGTGCTTTTCTCTCAATTTATTTCTGGCCTTTGCTCAACCTTACGTGTACCTCTTTATAGATGGCTGGTATGGTGGATATTTGGGTGTTACTGTAGTCCTGACATAATGATGTTCCCATGTTTCTGGTCTACTGTGGCAGGAAAGTTGAGCTATGTCTCATGGGGAAGCCCTTGAAGGATTTTAGACAGAGAAGGGACATGACCAGAATTGCTTTGTTAGTAGTAAGCAGAAGAACAGAATGAAATAGAACAAGACTGGGAGCACATGGAGAGTAAACACTTGAAACATCCCACACAACAGGATCTGAATAAACTCAGCAACAACAAGAAGAAAGCTACAGGAGACCCCGAGTACATGGAATCAACTGAATTTGGTCTCTAGTTGAATGTGAGGAATGTAGACACAATCTGGGGGAGAGCTCAGCTTTCTGATGCAGAAGGGTGCATGACATGGTGTTTCAATGAGACCAAGTCTGTGGGAGAAGATGAGCTAAGCTGGGGGCATGTCGAATCGGGGGTGTGAGTGGAACATCCAGGGGAATTGGTTTGTAGGCATTTAATTATAGGTGTCTGGTGCTCGGGAAATGGAATGAGGCTAGAGGTGCACATGTGGGAGTCACCAGCACCAAAACAGCAACTCAGTCCATGGGAGCGATTGCTCAGCATGCCTTTGTAGAGTGAAAACAGCAGAGTGACAATGTTGGAACTCTGCCAAATGCAGACACTTAAGGAGGGGGAGGAGTTATCACCAGAAGTGACCACGAGGGAAGAGTCAAGGACACAGAAGGAGAACTAAGAGGGGGGAGAAGAGAGGTGTTGCGGAAAATAACAGAAGAAGGACTGTAGTAAAATTGTTAAATCAGGGTTTTAATGGCACAAGGAAATGCTTCCATGGAAAGAGAAAAGAGGGGAGTAAAAGAAAGAGAAGAGAGAGGAGGAAGAAGAAAGAGAAGAAACACAACAAAAAGGCTTTCTTTGTTAACTTTTTTCAGTGAAAAATACAGACTGGACACATACTCTGAAGTGACAGTGACAGAAAAGGGCTGCATGAGCTAGAATAGAGAGACAAGAATGGACATACTCACATTGGAGTTGGGGAGATGACATGCATGAAAGAAGGTGTCAAAAGCTGAAATCAGCATCGAGGCCACAAGAAGGAGCTCAAACTTTATCTCAAAGGCAACATCAAAGCATATTCAGTAAGGCACAGATAATTTCAGGGCTGTGTTTTAGAGAGAACATTCTGACAGCTGTGCAGAGGAAGATGGGACCAGAGCCAGCCTGTGAGAGGAGATTAGTCAAGAGGTTGGTGAAATCTCAGCCAGAGAGGATGAGAACCTTCATGGGGGATGCCAAGCGGCCACTGGCCCCATGGCTGCTCTCAGAGATGCTCTTATCTGTCTTTGATAAAGAGTGGCTTTTCGGGAGATCCTTCTTGTCCTAATTATGGCCATCTGTATGAGCAACCAGCCGTTTGCCCAAGTTAGCTCAGAAGGTGGATACACGTTGTTGTATGACTACAAATCAACTTTGCTTGATTATCCTTGGCCTTCAACAGGGCAACATTTCTTTTCTCCACTTTACCGTGGTCACAGCTCCAGTCTTGAGGAAGGTTTGTGGTTTCAGTGCTGCAGTGTTGCTCAGCTCCGGGAGCGCACTCGCATCTGAGCTGTGCAAATGGCACCCGTTGGACACCTGCAGTGCACAGCTTCTGGACTATAAAGGGAGTTTCAGCCTTTCCCCCATCTTGCACTTAAGAGAATTACTAACAATAATCTTGCAGTCTTCTTCCTCCTCTCATCATGGGTTCAAACAGTTGACCTGTATTTTAAAGCAGTGGCCCTCAATCAGGGCCAATTTCCCTGGCCCAGGAGATATTTGCCAATGTCTAGAGACATTTTGGTTGTCACAGCTGGGAAGAAAGCAGTGGGTTGCTACTAGTTTCTAGGGGTAGAGGCCAGGGGTGTTGTTAAATATCTTATAATGCACTGGACAAACCCCACCCCACCCCTGCCTCTTCACACCACCCCCAGCAACAACAAATTATCTGGCTCCAAATGTCAGTAGTGCTGAGGTTGAGAAACTGCACTGAAGGACTGGTTTTTTTTTTTTTTTCTTAAGGAAAATCATTTTATTTCATCAACTTATCACAAAAGTGTACTTTTCAGGTTAGTTATTTCTAGCCCTCTATGTATCTACTATAAAGCAAAATAAAGAAGTAAATAAGGTGTTTGGCTATATCAAACCAAATATTTAGAGAATGTTTTTATTCAATTATTAAGTATTTCTCTTTTTTTATTTATTTAATGGTTCAAAGCATGCCTATCAGTGCTAAAAGTCTCCACTGAAGTTGCATTTTTAGACCATGAATAGATAAAACAAAAATAGAAACATATAGGTAGGGTATCTTATCAGACTTTGGCCAAAAATATTAATATTTTCAAGTGTCTGTAAACTTTTACTGCATATACTCAAATTCTGGTGAATCATAGAAGGTAGATATTACCTTTTCCCCTCCACTTGTATAGAATCCCAAAAGCAAATGCCCTGAACTTCATATTTGTAGACTGAGATTTAGGCACCAAGTGTGAGATATTGACAACCTTGAGAAATAGCCATCATCCAACAGGCTTCTCTCTAGAATGTTACCTGCACTTTCTTTTACTTGCTTAGAAAAGAGATTGTATTTATGTTACAATCCTCTCTTCCAAAATATTTCGAGGAATGAACAAATTCTGGCAGAATGCAATAGACCTATGTTTTTACAAGGCAAGAGACAATTCACACATCCCACAATTACTAAAAATATAGTAAGTTTATATTAGAAAGATAATCTGTCTTCTTAGCAAAGCTTCACTTAGTTTTTGCCACATTCTGACTTTCATTTTTTTTAGCTATTAATTATAATGTTTAATAAAAAGTTCAAACAAAACATTCCATTTATCATAAACTAAAACTAAACAATATGACAGCAAGGCAGATATTTAAGCAGTCAATGATTCAAGCAAATGGTTAAAAAAAAAGGATTCTCTAAAGGGTTTAGGTGTTCTATACTGAAATAAACCAATTCCTGAGAATTAGCATAAGGACCAACAGGTCACTCTAGAGAATTAGCATAAGGACCCCAGGAACTCTAGAAAGGTAGTCTGGAATGGAGTCAAGTACACTGTGTTCCTCCTCCTGGCAGCTGATCAGAACTTTTCCCTAAGTTTTGCATCTGAATGTGCTTTTAGATGTCGTCCTGAAATTTCTAGAAGGGCACCATGGCACCATATTTTTTTTCTGAACTTAAGTAGGATTGCCATGAGAGGCAAAGTTTTAAAAAGTACTAAAACCCAATTCTTCTATGGTCAAAAAATTTCTAAATAAAGTAAAAATCTGATTATGATTGTAGAGAAACTTGCTTTTATTTGTTTTGGAATACACTTCTAATCTTTGGTTATGTGACTTCAAAATAAGGGGATTCTGGCCATTTAGACAGTAATAGTTTGCATTAAGTTCCCTCTTCTCTGAGCTTCTATAATAATCCATGTATATCTCTTTCACTGCATTTATCACATTGAATTTGAATTATTTCTTTATGTGGCTATCGGTCCCATCCAAATGGAGGACCTTGAGTTAAGGACTGTATTTATCCCAGTGCCCAGTCCAATTATAAAAATAAATGAATGGATAAATAAATGAATGGGTGAGTGAACAGACGGATGGACAGATGGACCACTGAGATAGTGCATTTAGAACAGATTAAAGGCAGGATTCATTTGGGCTCAGGGACACCTGTAGCATATACTACTAATACATTTCCAGGGAAAAGATTCAAAGCTCCCGGGTAGTATATATTTAGGAAATGCTAGCTTTGCTTTTCTATACTGAAGGAGCCTGTAATTTGTCCATGTGCATTGTGAAACTGTGAGAAGGAATAGAGTTTATAACATTTCAGAAATTTATTTGACCACAGAACACCGACTAACTTTTGCAGAAATGATATTCAGTGACACATCATTTGAAAACTGCTGATTTACATCCAGGAGTCTTCGGTGCACCATTTTTAAAAGAAGTTCAGAGCCACTGGTGAGAAACAGAAAAGAAAGTAGAAACTTGCAAGGTGAAGTTTTGAAAACGTAACTTTCAGAGGACGTAATATGGGTTTGTGAAAAAGGTAAATTTTCTTAGAAAACTATGAAATGGGTTGAGCCCAAGTTCATAGTCAAGAAAAAAAAATGAACATATAAAGATTTAGTAAAGTAGAGTTCCTAAACTAGAGACAAGATATCTAATTGTACTTACTTTTTTTTCATTTTTACTCCTTCATAGTTATACAAAGGGTCTTCAAAAAGCTCATGGAAAGATTCATACTATATTTTAATATCATTTTCCCTGAATTTTTTGAAATGCCCTCGTACATATGAAAGTAGACTTAACTACTTTGTGTGTTAACTAATCAATGACCTAAATATGGTGCCTGCCCTCCCAACCAGTAACTTTGCCATCTCTTAAGACTCTTTGCCTCTCTCTTTCTACTCTAGCCACCTAGAGTCCTTGCTGTCCCTCACACATACTAGGCACACTCTCATCTCAGGGTTCCTGTGTCTACTTGTCCTCGTGTCTGGAAAACTGTTCCCTGAATATCACGTCTAACTCCTCTCTCCCAAATAGCTCTTCCTCAAAGATTTTTTTTTTCTTTCTAAAATATCCTGCCACTACTCTCTCTTAATCTTGTTTATTTTTCTTCATAGTGCTTACCACCACTTGATATATTACATATTTGTGTGTGGTTTATTTTCTTTCACTGGAGCAGACCTTAGAAAGGCACCAGGTCAGATGTTAAGGATTCAGTGGTAAATAAGAGAGAGATGGTCCCTGCCTTCATGGAGCTTCCAGGCTTAGATGAATTTAGGCCCCTGTTCTCCACTCCCAGGACACATCAGTATTAATGGAGACTCCTTAGCATGGTTGACAAAGTAAGTAAACCAAATTTTGTACAAATCTGCCAAAGGTGTGAGAAAATCCTGGTCACAGAACTTCTACACAATGTTATTGTGAATTAAATGCACCTTTATAAAAGATGAAATGCTGTGGAATCACGTTATTATTATTATTAGTGTTTAACCAGCACTTACTTTTCATTTAAGCTTGTATTTCTCAGCCAAATTAATAAAAAAAAGAAGCACCTTTCAAATGAATAAATTGTCCCTAGGCATAAATTGGGTACATTTAGAAACACATTAGCAATTATTTCAAGCTCACCAACTTTTAGAATTCTAATGCGGGAAGGGACCTTAGAGACCACCTAGCGCAACACCCTCATTTTCATATTTATGTTTACGGCACTAATTATTGCAACCTACTGCAATGAACAGTGGTCGAGAGGCATTTACAGACCCAGAGGAGTGCTCCACTGACTTGGCCTCTAACTGGCAGTTGTGACTCGGTCTTGGCATAAGAGAAGGAATTTATTTATTTTACCTTTACTATAAACGGATAACCTTGGCCTGCATAGAGTGTTTCTATTCATATTGAAGAGTGAGACAGAAAGGAGAAATTGGGCATTAGAAATTAATTGAGCTTGTCTTTCTTTGCTGAACTACATTTGGTTGTTTGGAGAAAATAATTTGAATTGAAAACTGTTCGTTCAACATGCTGAATCGTTCCGATATAAATATTCTGATGTTAAAATTCAATGACTGCATGATCTAACTGAACATTTAAACAGAATATAGCCAAACCAATAGTGCAATGATTGTACCAGAGCAAAGACAAATGTGTCCTTTTATCAAGGTACAGTTCAAGAACAAGGCAGGTCTTCCTAGATGAACCACTTTAAGAATTAACTTCGGAGATGAGTGTAGGTATTTGTTAGTGACTCTAAAGACTTTAAGAAGTCTTTATACTGTCCTTATAAGTCCAATAACAATTTTAAAAACCCCCTGCTATAAATTACAAATGTGATTAAACAGTTATTTTGCTTTTCTTTTTTTTTTTTGAAGGGGAATAAGGAGTAAAATTATTCAAATTTCAATGCTGTTTATTCTTCATCAAAATATTTTATTAACTAAATTCGTGGTGACTAAAATATGTTTTAGCCATACTTATTACTCAAAATTTACAGATTTGACCTAAATTTTTATTATAATTGGTTTAAAATTTTTCTAATATATTGGCAAGAGCTGGATTGATAAATCGAACATATAAAGAACAACAAAATAATATTTTTTATTTGGATATAAACTATTATAAGTTGGAGTTAATATGTATTTATACATACTATACATTGAAAAAAACTTAAACATTTTACAATATTTAAGTGGCTTTTTAATTCTACAATATACGACATCTGGTTTAACTAACTCTTTTACATGTATTCATTCATCACTTTGGGATTGTGGTCAGAGGCTAAACTATTTACCAAATGGATTTTCAAGCAATGCTCCACTATTAAAATTGATCAGGGGTAACAGCACCCAAGCATCGTACCAACACATGACTAATAACTTCCAGCAATAAACTGCCTTAGATATAGATCTGTGTTTTGTAAGGAAAATGTAATCATAAAACTCACACTGAAATTTCTATCCTGCCAAGCCAAGTTACCATCAACAAACATGTCAGTACCTGACAGCATATTTCAGCACCTTAATGTCAGAAGACAAGGAAATGCCAATTTTATTCAGAACTCAACAGATTCCACCTACCTAGGCATCTCCCAACTTGTGGGTTAAATGTAATTTTTAAATTCTGATTTCTCAGTAACTGATATTTATCTTTTAGGAACTGTGTTTCTTATTCAAGAGGCAAGTAGTAATTTATAGTAAAGGCAGCTTTTGAAATGAAATGTTTTCTAATATTTCACAGTTCTTAATACAATGTGGTTTCTTTAACAAGGACATTTGATGACAGAATTATCCTATTTCTTTCTCATGTCCTATGTTGTACCTTATCCCATGTGTCAAGATAAATGCTTCCTATCATCAAGACTGCTTTATACTATTTATGGTTTATTTTTAGTCATTCATTCCGCAAACACTTATTGAGTTCCTTTCCTAGGGAAAGCAACACTATGTTAGATGCTAAGGACACAAAATAAATCAACCATGACCCTTTCCTCTAGGAACACACAGGATAGCAGGGGAGCCGTTCATGTGAATAGATACCTGCGACACATTTTATAGATGATGTAATCAGGTTATGAAGGAAGACAGTGGAAGCTGAGCAGGACAACTCATGGCAGAGTAACAAAAGCCTGTAAAGAGAAGACGGTTTTAAATCTAGAGAAGAAGTAAGAATGTCCTAGAAAATAAGAGAGAGAGAAGCATATTCTAGGCACAGGGAATAGCCTGATGAAGGTGCAGAGTGGCTTTTGAGAGGATATTCACATTTAAGGCATGGTGAGAAGTGGAGTGTATCTGGACTGGAGAAGTCAGTTAGGAATGATTCTGGGGAAAGAGGTGGAGAATATTTTTTTCTTTTTTCTTTGTAATTACTAGCCAGAAAGTTGGGCAATATTTTAAAAAGGCTTAAACAGGCCATGCCAAGGAAGTTGGACTTTATCCCAATAAAATAAAACATTACATGGTATTAAAATACTAATTTAGACTTTTAAAATAATTTCCTGTTTTTTCACTTGTTGATTAAAATCAACATTTTGATTGGCTTCTCTTACATTGCCTATGTTCTCAAGAATCACTTTAACACTGGAATCATGAGGCTGTGGAAATCAGCGAACACAAGACTATAGTATAAATGTACAAGGTTACTCTGAACAGCAGCATCCAAGAGACCCACATAAAGCCCGGGTCGTAGATCCCTAAAGAGACTAATTTCCAGAACAAGTTTTGATCAATTAGGGTACTTCAGAACAAAGCCATGAAACATATATCCATGACCATAGCCGGACCTACACGTGGATAGAGTAGGCAGATGGCTACATGTTGAAATTTAAGGAACATTCAAAGAAATAATTGCCCCCAAATATCTCACATTCATAACTGGACTCATTCCACTGGAGAAAGCATTGTCCCCCGAATGCCCTATTTATATGGATCGTCCACCAAGTTTTACGTATTAGTAGACTGATCCCCACTGTGACTGTTAAGAGGGTGGGAAATTCTATTTTGGTGACTGAAAGATAGGGCCTTGATGAGGTGATTAGATTCTGAGTACCATGCCTAATGAATAGATTAAAATTGGTGGTAGTGGGTATAGTTCTGAGGGCTTTAAAAGGGGAGTGCGTGAGGAGCTATCACTCTTTCTCTCCTCCACCACTTCCTGCCATGTGAGACCCCTGCACTGCTCTAAAGCCACCACCAAAGAGGACCCTCATCAACTGTGTTCCCTGGACTTTGGATGTCTTAGCCTCCAAAGCCATAAGCAATGAATTTCACTTTCCTATAAATTACCCAGTTACAGCAACAGAAATGGACTAATACATCTGTTAAGCACAAGCATCTTATCTAGGAGTTATGACGTGAGCACATTGGCATCAATAGTCCTGTTCACCTAAAAGACTCCAGGTGCTTGTTCAGGGACCTCTTGATTGGAAGGGAATAGTATTGTCTACCCTACACTGGGCAAGGAAGGGCATGGTGGAAAGTCAGAAGGGAGCAGACCCAGAGATCGGATGGGATCATGGATGGGGTCAGGGAGAGGTGTGGAAACGCTTTGGCTTCTCCTGACGTAAGTATCACAGCTATCACCATTCTGAAGGTTTAGAATCCCGACTCACTAAAGGTCACGGAAACTGAAGTGGGGGCCAAAAGCAAAACAAACAAAAAACCTTAGCCACTGACTTGTGGCTGAATAAGCTACAAGGGTGTGTGTGGGACTAGATGTTACATTTGAGTGTATTCCTTTTCCAGGTCTAAAAGGTCCCTCAGCCCTCACTAAATTCTTGCCATTAGATTCAGGCACCATCAGTCTTCCCTTCTGGTATCACGTTGGTTCTACCTGTCCCCCTGGAATGGAAGCATCTTTCTTATATAAGCCCAATAACTCATCTCCCTGAATTCATATCAGCTTGTCAGTTGCCTCTATCCCTAGTGTCCTAGAGAACTCCAGGGTTCTTGGCAGGGTCTGATCAATACTGGTCATTGCCTGACACCTGTCACCAGCCAACTTAAGGCTGAATGTTCCTAGGATCCTGAAATTCACCTTAGTGGCGCTCTCCCCATGTTAAGCTCTTCCTCACCATGTAATCCTCTTTGACGGCATAAGACAGAGCCCTTCTCCTCTTCTGTATCAAAGCCCCATGTGCCCTTCTTTGCACCTGGTCAGCTACTGCATCATATTTGAATACTGCCTCCTGTTCCAGTTGCATGTACAAAGCATTAAGGACTGAAGGTCCTGAACTCACTAACTAATAAACATTTGGTCCAGATTACTTCATCCCTAATAATTTCTCTGATGGTGTGTGCTGCTGGGGGGACATGGGGGGCAGGGTTGAGTAGCAGTGTCCCAAAGTCCCTATTATCACTATCTGTATTCACATACACAAAATATGTGCTAGAATAATCATTACAAGGGTACTTCAAAACTTTCAAAAAGTTAGTGAAAACAATAGAATTAAAAGATAATATGCATCTTTCCATGAACATTTTGAAGTACTGTCATATTATAAATAGATAATATTATTTGAATACTTACTGTGTGCCAAGCATGTATATATGTTTTATCATAATTTTAAAATTTTAGCTCTAAATATCAAATCACAACAAATAAGAAGCCAGTTCTTCACATTATTAGGTTGGTCAGTGACATTTTCCTAGAGCTCTTTTGCTGGGTACCCCAATAGACATCACCTCTCTGTCTCTCTTGGCTCAATTGTGATCATTGCCTCCCCTCAAACACATACACACACACAAGCATGCACACGTGCTCAGGCATACGCATGCACACACACTCACACACATTTTCAGTTTCCTTCTGCATTGTTTCATTTGAGTTGTGTCCATCACGGCTCCTCTGCTGGATCCCCATGTTGTCAGGGTTCTAATGCTCACTTGCGAGTGAGTGAATCAAGAACGATGTATTTTCAGATAAACAGGGAATTTAAAAAGTGTTTTCACAATACAACAAAAATACACATAAGGCATTGTGAGCCAGAAAGTGAAGCTTTTGAGCAATGTCATACATAAGTATTTTTCTTCAGCCTTTCTCATTTCAAATAGCAAAGTTGGAATGTAAGACAAATTTCTTAAGCCTCCCACGAAGCCCAGGATTGAAAGAAAGTGAAAAGAAGCATAGATTCCACCTGTGCCTTGGCCCATTTTCCAAAATAACAAACCAGAGATCCCCTGCACACACCCTCCCCCCAAAGAAACCGTCATACTGTAAGGGATTCTTTTATTATTTCCATCATTTGTTAATATTGTATTTTCAATTTTCCCATGGAGAAGAAATTTCTGCCTGGTAGAA
The DNA here is from genome assembly GCF_027409185.1 of Cynocephalus volans. Classification (NCBI taxonomy): domain Eukaryota; kingdom Metazoa; phylum Chordata; class Mammalia; order Dermoptera; family Cynocephalidae; genus Cynocephalus; species Cynocephalus volans. The sequence continues at coordinate 284,185,028 of NC_084460.1, forward strand.
AAGAACATAAAAGAGCTATCTGGATATAATCTGCTAAATACCCATGATTTCATAATAAAGCACTCAATTTAAAATGCAGTTCTCCAGAGCACTGATCAGAGTATTTCCTCCTAAAACTCAATAAATTTCTCTTTCCTCTTTCATAGATAAGTGCCAAATCTTAGACACAACAGCCTGCTCGCATAAATTCAGAGTATTTCCAGAGTAACAGGACGTAGAATCTGTAATATGTAATATTGCCAAACTAGTGCTCTGTTTGTCCTCAGAGCCCAAATCATGTTTTAAATTAACATCAGCAAGCATATTACTAAAGACCTAAGAGTTAAAAAGATCATTTAATATGGCAGATAAAGTGGCATATTTTCCTTGTCACAGATTAACTACAGATTTAAGGTATTTGAATTTACTAATTTTCTTTACTGGGAAGTAAAATATTCTTCTTACCTTAAAGAAGTGATAGGGATATTGAAGAATCTCAACTATCATAATATGTTTATCAATATTTGAGACTCAAAAAGTTATTATTCTCCCAATATGTCATTATTCTAATAAATCTCTACTTGAATTCATTTGAATTGTTTAAATTTTAGACTCCTCCCTAGGGACAATTTTGATCTAGGATAGTGGATGTCCATAAATCCAATATTCTCTTTAGACTATTTTCCCCCTTTCCATTTACATTAACTTTTAATGTTTGATGGTTACACCTTATGAAGTATATATTAGTGAACGTAGGATGGGTTGTTACTAAATTGTAGTAACCCAAACTGCAGAGTGGCTTACAGTGTCAAAGGTTTCTCTCTCAGTCATGCTGCACTTCCCCCTTCAGTCAGCAGGGGGCTCTGTTTTGCACTGTTCTCACTCGGGTCCAGGCTGCCCAAGTCAGGGACAATCTAAAAAAAAACTGTTGCAGATCATGGGATAAAGGGAGAATACATGGTGAGTCACACACTGGCTCTATCCCCAAAAAGTAGAACCTTTTTGGGTCTCTCCCTAAAGTGACACCCATCACTTTTGCTCACAAATGGCCAGAACAAGTAATGTGAAGACTCCCAACTTCACAGAGATGGAGCAGTGCAATCCTACCATGGGCCTGGATGAAGGAGACCTGGAAGCACCAGTGAAGAGTGTTAAGGACCCATCTAGTCCTGAAATACTTAGTTTACTCTCCTTCTCACATGCAAAATATGCTCACCCCCTTGACAAGTGAGAAAACCCAAAGTTGCCACTTAGTCACAGCATCAAGTTCAAAGTGCAGGATCTCAGGGTGATAGGAAGGATCGGAAGTCTTCCCAACAGGAGGTGATAGGCAATAGTCTGTCCAGGGACAGTTGTGCTGCCACCACTCAGGACCCAACAATGGAACAAAGACAGGGTCACTGCAATTAACACTCGCAGTCTCACAGAGGAAGAATGGGAGACATACAGCAGACACAGGGCTGGCTGCAGCAATTCTGAACTCACACTACTCAAGTGTTTCTAGGACTCTCTTTGATCAGGCACTGCTGTCACCTTCTGGAAGTAGCCACCAGTCTTTTGTTCTCTGTGGCCCCCGGTCCTGCCCTCCAGGAGAGTCCTCCTCTCCACTACTGTCCTTCAGATCTGAAGTGGTTACCCGAGGAACGTGTCCTCCCTGAGGGCTGAGCAGTCTTCTCAGCGCATTTCCTGCCCACAGACAATCAGAGGTCCACAGGCCATTTAAACTTTCAACCAGTCAGTACCTTTGAATTCAAGTTGATCATTCTTTTGGTAGTACAACTTCCTTGAAAAACTTGTTGACTTTGTATATATTTGTTCACGAGCTCTATTTTCTAATAGCCACACCCACAATCTCATTTCTTGACTTTCTCACCCCCATGCCTTTCTCTCTGTACTTACTTGTAGCTATGTTGAGCCCATCACACTTTGGTGGAAGAGCCACATGCTTAGTTTCTTTTTCTGACCCATTTGCTCAATTGAATGGACTTAATGGATACCACATCTTTAGTGAGACCTTTAATCTGAGACCCCTTATTCTCTCAGTGATTTCAACAATTGGCGTAATGGTCATACCCCAAATTAACCTCTGTGGAAAGGCAACATTTTGATTGGCCTTTGTTGCTCTAAGATTTCTTAGTTTTATCTTTTGCTATTAAGGAATGAAAAACACTTGCTACTTCAAATCCTAAATGTTCTTTGATTTACAGACTCCTGTTTTCTTTCACCTTACAGCAAATCTGCCATTTGTTTTCTGGGCTCATCTCTTTCTCATAATATACCTTGCCCAATGTGACCGGCAGCAACAGACACACACTCACAGTTTCCCGTCCCTTCCCTGAGAGCTACAAATGTGTTAGGTACATAATCTGCTACCCAAGTTACTGCAGTTTTTGAGACAACCTTATTAAAGGTTCACTGGGGCATTGTGTTGAACACTATGCCATTGCCCTATTATTCAGGGTTTGGGTCTAATAGTTGTCTACTTCCAAGTTTCCATATTCTGTATTAGTTCAGAATGGCTGGCTTATGCTGTGATAAGAAGCAATCCCCCAAATCTCAGTGGATTGCAACAACAAAAGTTTATTTCTCACTCATTCTACATGTCTATCTTGGGGCCTCAGAAGGCTGTGCTCCATGTATTTCTCATCCAGAGGTCCATGCTATGGGACCTCCATTACCTGCCATATCACCAGTCCTCAGGGAAAGACGGAAGGGTGTGTAGTGGGTCAAGGATTGGATTTTAAAGTCTTCTGCCTTGAAGGGGCCCATATCATTTTGAGTAATTGGCCAAATAAAGTCACATTGTGCTGGCTAATTTTAAATGGTGCAAGGAAGTGCAGAGTCCTCCATCAGCTCTCCACGAATGAACACTTGAGTACTGACCTCCCGTCTTCATCTCTGAGCATTTGCATATGCTACTCCCTCTTCCCAGAATGTTCTTTCCTCACTCTCCTCTGCCTTGTGAAGTCTTAATTCAAAACACAGTTCACATGTTTCCTATGCTATGAAACATTTCTCAACACAACATGGAAGAATACACCATACTCTCTGGTGTTCTTATGGAAAGATGGAAAGTTGCTGTATCATTTACAAAATTGCATTCTAATTATGTGTTCACCTGATTCCTTCACTAGACTTGGGACTCTTTGAGGGTATGATTTTATTAATTTTTCAATTCCAAGCACCTGTACCATGCCAGACATACGGTAGATATTAAAGAAAGTATTATGGAGTCAATTTGTTTTTGAAAATTGAAAAGAAAATTAACAGTTGATCTTTTCTTCTTTAGGCTGTGATTCTAATCATGCTTTTTGACATAACTTTGAATGAAGGATTTGGTCTAGTTATCATTTTTAATTCGAAATTATTCTTTCTTTTCTTTTATTACACTCCTATTGTTATAGTGCAGACTTTTGAAACAACACCTGTGGACTACTCCAACAGCTTCTCAGCTATTGTGCTTAATTTTATTCCTTCTCATGCATTCTATAGTTAAGATAATTACTTCTCATAATTAAAAAGTTAGCATTTTGACCATACCTGCCCAAGGACTCACAACGATTTCCTTTCATTTGTCAGTTCTGACTCTTAAAATATTAGCAGATTTGAAACCCGTTTTCTGACTCCTAATCTATCTCTGGTTGTCATCACCATTTTCTGCTCAAGCCTTTCCTCTCCTCTAGTCTGAAATGACTTCCCACTAATTTCAGGATAAAGTCAAAACAACTTTATGTGTTGTCTAAGACCCTTCATGATCTGATACCTTTCCTTCCTTCAACTCTCAGCTCTCATTTCTCCTCATCCAGTCCCCTACCTCCACACACTACAAGCCGTATCTAACTTATCTACATCTTCAAATCCATCACAACTCTCTCATTTCTAGAGCTTTAACCATGTTGCCTAGAACACTCTTCCCCTCCTTTTTAAGAGATAACATTCTACTTATCTTTCTGGCATGCCTTAAAAGTTACTTCCATCAGAATGCAACCATTCCCTACTCTCTCTGAACTTGCCCATGGTTCCTTCAGCATGCTGTCTGTTCCCCCACACAGCAACTTGCCACACTTCATTATTCTCATCTATCTAACAATCTGACATTGAGGGCTGAATCATATCTACGTGTCTACAGTAATAATATAATAGTTCATATTCATTAAGTACTTTGATGCCAGACACTTTGATAGGAATTTTGTATATTGTTGCAGAGACTGGCTGGTAGCTCACCAAATCCTTTCTTTCTGTCTCCTGGACACTCAGGTGGACCACATTTCCCAGGTTTCCATGTAGTTAATGTGACTGCATGACCACATTCTCACCAATGAGAGGTGAGTGGAAATGACAGGCATCACTGCAAGATCTAGTGTATAAGTCCTCCCACACAAGATCATCTGTGCTCTTTTCCTCTTCCCTTGGAGAATAAAACCTGAATAGCCCTGTAGAAGGCAACCAGCCCAAACAGAATATCCACCGGACTTTATAGGAACCAGAAATAACCTAAACTGTATTAAGTGATAGAGATTTTTGGTTAATTTTTTACAGCATCTACCATTCTTTAATCAATGCAAACACATTTTTATTAAATTACCTGCAGTGAACATTATTATCATTACTGTTTTGTAGATAAACTCAGGTTAGGAGAGATTAAGTAATGGGTCCAAGACAACACAGCTAATAAGTGATGGAGCCTGGATTCAAATCCTGAGAGACTGACCTCAGAGCCCCAGTTTTAACCACAATGTCACCCTATTCTCTATACACATTAAAATGACAGCCAGAAATACAAACAGAATCATATTTTAAAGCTACAGTAATTGGGATAGTAAGAGAAGACAAAGATTGATGGAACAGAATCATGAAGAAAAGAGAATGTGTTTATAACCATTGAACACATGATAATGATAGTATTTCAAATGAGCATCAAAAACTACATATTCCATGCTTTCTGCTGTTGTATATTATAGGTAGGCTCAAACACTAAATATAAAAAATTAAATCATAATAAAAACACAGTTATATAGAGGATATTTACGTGATCTACTTTTTAACTCCAGCACTTAGTAAATGTTCAAGAAATATAACATCCAGCACTTAGTAAATGTTCAAGAAATATATTGACTAGATCAATGAAGGTGAATTTAAGACTACTTATCATCTGACTCCATGCCCCAATTCCATCCTTGTTTCAGAAAATATGCTATGTGGCATATTTTGGGCATCTATGGAGGGAGAAAACCTCTCTAATAGGTATGTAGTTTTCAGGTTCTATGAGATTTTACATTAGAAGGGATGTTTCAGTTTAGAAGGATTAAACAGTCTTATTAAAGGGTGTACACAGGAGGAAAAAAAAAAAACAACCTTTAACTAAAAACCAGCAAATCTGAAACCTTATATTTCTAAGGATAGAGATCAGTTCATAATTGTTTAGTTTCACACCCATGTTCACTACATCTCTAAAATGTTTACCGCTAATATGATGAGTTGAGGTATTTGGTGGATATAATGAAAGCCGAATAAAGTTTTACATACAACGGGTCCATTAGCAAAGACTGCAAAATAATTTTCTGTTTATTTAGGCCCCAAAACCCTCAAAATCAAAACTTGGAAAATTCATTTAAAGTTGGATAAGCAACAAAACTATACGTATCCAAAGTATAGTTTGGATAATGGTGTGAAACTGTCACTAAAGGATGTGAAACTGTCACTAAAGGATGTGAAACTATCACTTAATAGCCAAATCCAGAAAATTTTTAGTGATCATGGATCTTTGAAGAAAAAGATCCAGGGGCTTAGGTCAATATTAGTGTTTTTGATAGAAAGACTACATAGTTTTATAATATACCAATTTTTATTTCAACTGAATAACTTATTAGAGAATTTCTGAAACATTTCTATGATTTTTCCCAACCCTAATATCTAGTCATTTTTGCAATGTAGGAGGGTTTAGAGTCACCACTCCTCCCATGGAGTGGCGAGGCTCATGTCCCCTCCCCTTGAATCTGGGCTGTCGGATGGGCTGTCCAGGAGAATGAAACAGAAGTGATGCTGTGTGACTTCAGAGGCCCGGTCTTAAGAAATCTACAGCTTCTGCCTTTGCCTTCTTAGAATGCTGCTTCTTGAAAGCAAGCCCCCATATAAGAAGTCTGTGATGCCAGTAGCCAAAGATGCTCCTTTATGCTGTGGGACATGGGGCCATGCCCTTCTAGTATTCATGCCCTTGGGAATTCCCTTCATTGGAATCTGGGCTGAGCCTGTGACTTGCTCTTGACCAATAGAGAGTGACTGAAGTGATGCTGTGAAACTTTGAAGCCAAGTCATGAGAAGCCTAGCCCCTTCTTATCTGGACCTTCTGGAACACTTACTCTTGGGACACTCTCTCTCAGCACCCAGCTGCCATGATGTGAGAAGCCAAAGTCACAAGGAGAGAGAAAGTGTAGGAGCTCCGGTTGAGTTACAGCTGTGCTCCCAGTGACAGCCAATGTCAACTGCCCATGGTTAGCCTGGGCATCCAGCTTAGTCAAGCCTTAGGATAACTACACTCCCTTTGATATCTCACAGCAAACACAGAGGGACCACAATACCATGAGAAATAATAATAAATTTTTGTCTTATTATATAGCAATAGATAGCTGGAACAAAGTCTGACTACTCTGAGAGCTTCATTCAATGGGGAATCCCAGCTTAGCCACCAGTGAATTCAGGTAAGTGAATGACCCCAGCTAACACCACATGGAGCAGAGGAATTGTCCCCCTGAGCCCTGCCTGAGTTCCTGACATGCAGAATCTTGAGGAAATAAATGGCTGTTGCTTTAAACTATAATGTTTTGGAGTAATTTGCAATGTGGCATGAGATAATCAAATATAGGGCATTTGGGATTAAATTTATATATTTGCACCTAGAGCTTTTTCGACTGTGATTTTAATATGTGTATAAATGAACCGGAGTAGTGGACAGAAGTGTCAGGGTGCTTTGGGACAAGTTGCTGAGGGCATTGGGAAGAAATTAAGCTATTTAAACACTTATGATCAAAGTGTTGGGTAGGAATGGTGATGGAAATGGGCAGAGGAGGAGAATCAGCTGATCTTGCATTGGTGGAGGACATGAGATGGCAGGTTATATAGAAGAGGCAGGACTCTGGGTGCTCAAGACCTCCAGCCCTGCCCATAGCACATAGAGCAGTGCATTTGCAGGCTGCTTCTTCCTCCCACCTCCTTCCTTTGACATGTTCCTTTCTTTACTTCCATATCTCCCTATATATATAAAGTATATTCTCACTCCTCACTGCAGTGTGTCACCAGCATGTCAATTGATCACCAACACTTGAGTAGTCAGGAGAAAACCGAAGAGCACAACCTATGACTGCTCATTCTCTCCCTAATCACCTTTTTCTCCAGCCACTTCCCCAGACAGACAACAAGTGCAGTGGGTGCTGCTAGGACCAAGGCATCTGCTCACACACAGCCCCCTGCACTAGATCCATATGCACTTTGTGTGTGCTACAGCAAAGAAAGTTAATGACATCAGCTGCTCCCCAGCACCGTGCACCTGTCACAGCTCTTCACATTTTATCTTGGTTTGACACCCACTACTTTCCAGAAAGCTCCAGTCCCAAGGTTGGTTGTTTATTTATAAACAGCATATTCTTGGACCCCAGAATCCTGTTTGCGGTTTGATCTGAACAATTGTTCATTGAACAGCGTAGTGTACCTGTGAAGGATAATAGAGCAGCTGTCTCCGCCACTGTGAAGGGTGACAGCATGACTGTCCCAGATGAGCTGCTGTATTTGCTGAAAGGCTTACCCTCCCAGAGCACTGACACCGTCCCCTTGGATCCAACCTTCAGAGTGAGAGTGCTTTTCCAGCACGTTTGCCTGTCCCCATCCATGCTGGGGTCAGCTCTGCAGAGCATGGCCTGAGATTTTTCATTCCTTCCATTAAAAAAAAAAAAGAAATCTAAAATATGCAAATGCTTAGCCCAGAGGAAGAGCTGGCACTTTCATCTTTCAGAAAGTAAAGAAAGCAGTAGTGAGAACTACTAGTCTGAATTTAATTCTAACCTACAAGGAAGGACATGTTGGTGGGCTCTGAAAAATAGGAAACTTAGAGGAAAGAAGTGATCGCATCTTAGAGTTGCTAATTATCAAATATGAATATAATGAGTACATCCAATTCAGACCCAGACCTTATAAAAGTAGATTTCAAAGGTTCCAAGAAAATATATATATATATATATTTATATATATATATAATCTGAGTTGGCTAGAGGTTCTAAAGGAATGGGAGATGGAGATTCTTAAAATAAGCAAACCAAGAACAAAGGAACAGAAGAGGACATGACATGACTATAACTGCAAATGTCTCCACTGAGGAAGAAAGCTGGAGGAGCCTGGAGTGGGAGGTGATATAAAAAGAAAATATGGCTGAATAAGAAACATTTAAATATCATATGTGGAAGATGGAAGGAAGAAGGTGTGGCCTAAGACAAATAAAATTAGTGACAAACTCAGCGGGTATGGTGGCAAGGAAGTTAATGATTTAGAGCAAATTAAGGCTTGTAGAAAATGCTTGTAACAATTCAAATGCCTTTGGATGAATTTGGATAATGAAAGATAGGGAAGAAATAGACTTGTTGTTAGGGAGGATTATTAATAAATGACACGTAACAAAATAACAGATATTGTACTTCAATAATATCTACAAGTAAAAAGGAAATCGAAATGTTAAAAAATGAACAACCTATTTAAATAAAATTGATGTCTGAAATGGGTTAAAAAAAAGGCAGAACAGCCTGAAACTGTTGCCTTCTCTAAGCCCAGGCAAATTGCTCTCCGGAGTGCTGCACAAGAAAAGAAACACGGCCCACCTGAGAAAAAGTGGACAATCAGAGAGGCCTCCATACTTGAAGTGCGCTTGGCAGCCTGGCAGCATAAACACCATTTGGTAGCTTGTTGGAAAATACAGATTCACAGGCTCCATCTCAAACCTGTGGAATCTGCATTTTATTTTATTTTATTTTATTATTTTATTTTATTTTATTTTATTTTTGTCTTTTTCGCGACCGGCACTCAGCCAGTGAGTGCACCGGCCATTACCTATATAGGATCCGAACCCGCGGTGGGAGCGTCGCCGTGCTCCCAGCGCTGCACTCTCCCGAGTGCGCCACGGGCTCGGCCTGGAATCTGCATTTTAACCAGATATCCCGTGATCTGTACACACCTGAAGTTCGACAAGATCTGTTCTAGAAAAATGCAGATGGGTAAATAACTTGATTTCCAACACAGGTCAAGACTGTACACTAAAGAATTCTGAGTTTGGACACTAATTTCAGGAAAGCTGGGGGAGGAATTACTCAGGAGATGGTTTATGAGCACACTGAAGGGCTGTAGTTATCTCCAGGGCTGGTGGAAGTCCACTAGGAATGAAGCACACCAACCAAAGATATTTGAAAGAATCAGGGTGGAATACCAAGCAATGCTTTTCTGTGTGTGTAAGAGAGAAGCACAGTATAAGGGTAAAGAACAAAGGCTCTGGAGCCAGGCTACTGGATTCAGATCCTAATTTTGCCACTTACTCTGTGACTTAACAAATTACTTAACTACTCTGTGCTCAGTTTCCTCATCTGTAAAATGGGGAGAGCAAGGATGTCTGTCTCACAGGTTACTGTGAGAACGAAATGAGCTGTGAGGCACTTCTACATGTAGCACAGAACCTAGACTGAATCTTGAAACATATAGAGGACATTGGTGAGAAAACCTGTGAGTTCCAAATAAAATCTAGTTAAATTAATAGCAATGCATCAAAGTTATTTTCTTAGTTTTGACAAATGTCCGTGGTTATGTAAAATGTTAACATTGGGGGAAACCGGGTGAAGGGTATATAAAACTCTGTACTATCTTTGTGATGTTTCTATAAATCTAAAATTTTCCCAAAGTGAAGTTTATTTTTAAAAAATAAAATACTGCCCAGCATATAATAAACACTCTATAAATGTGAGCCTAATAGTGCCTAACACATAACAGTGTCTAACATATAAATAATAGCACCTAACATATAATAAACACTCAATAAATGTAAGCTAATATAATTGTTTTATATTTTGTTTATTTATAGTCAGAATATAAAAATCTAAGGAGCTTAATGTAAGCATACTAATCCTGATACTGCAACATATCTTGGGTGAAGAGTTAGAAGATATAATACTTAGGTTTTGAGGTGGCACAAAACTGGAAGAGAATTAATATATTTAAAATTTGAATTCACTACGTTTCTTTTAAGCAAAAGACACCAACTGTAGCATTGGTGTGGCTTATAAAATCAAAACAGGAGCAGAATGACAGGCCTCGGAAAGGGAGGATCAGGGAAACTCTGGAGATCTGAGGAGCAGCAGAGAATAGACAGGCTAATCATCATGCAGCTCAGGGAAGTGTGAACCACGCTGGTTTTTTTTTTATCTCAGGGTCCCTTTAAGACTCATATTCCAAGGAACAAGAACAACTAATTAGTCTAGCCTGGGTTATATGTCCCCTTTGGAGTCCAGCACATGAGCAGAGAAAGGAGAGGCAGCCGTAAAGAGAAGCAAGGGGAGTGAACACTAGGCAGGCAAAAGGAATGGGAATCTGGTGAGAACAACACAGTTTCGACAAGATCTTAATAAATTAGGGAAGAATTCTACTGATACAAAGTCTGGTTTACAGGCTGTTTTATAAAGAGAGAAAGTAAGCTGCTAGGACAGTGTGATTCAACCTGCCATTTTACCTGCCAAAACACCTCGCTATGAGAAGGGTAGAGTGGAAACACAGAGGTAAAGGACCTCCTGATTTCAGCTCTGGTGAGAAGGGCTTCATGTTCTTGTTTGGGCTCTGTATTTTAGTGGGATATTTTAAATCTGAAATAAATAAGGTAATGTTCCTAGGAATTCTATTACTGCGTCTCCAAAGTGAGATATATGCAACCCAGGGAGGAGTAAAATGATATTTTGTGGGGAAGGTAAACTATTAGGATTGCTATTCGTATCTACATTTTGTAGAGAGAAAGAAATTCATTAAACCTAACTGATACTTATTCTAGATTGCCACTGGTGTGCCCTCTGTAACCAGAAGTAAGATGGTCACATGTCACATGCCATGAGCTGTACATGGGGTTAGAGCAGTAGTCCCACTTGGTCCCACAATTTCATGTGTTTAATGATTGCGACATCCTTCAACTTAAATGGGCCCAGTTAGGTGGGTTTGAGAAGTCACTTGAGAAGATGCTCTCAAAGTAGCACCAGATAAAAAGCAGAACTAGTCATGGCAGAACAAGGCTACCAAAACAACATGGAAGAGCAGGTACTTCTGTTCCCAGCCAGACGCCTCATTACCTACATGGAGAAATAAAAGTAATAACAATGTAAATAAATCTGGCTGAAGCTAGTCAACAAATTTGAAACGGTCAAGAAGAATATCTGAACCGTGGATTTATATCTATGACATCGAGTGATAAACCTTGTCCTAAATCAATGGTTCTTAATAGGGAGTGACTTTGCCCCTGAGGGGACATTTGGAATATTTGGAATGTCGAGAGACATGTTTAGTTGTTAAAACTGGGAGATACCACTGGCATCTAGTAGGGAGAGGCCAGGGATACTACTAAACCTTCTGCTATGTACAGGACAGCTCCCCACAACAAGGAATCTCTGGCCCAAAATGTCTATAGTGCTGAGACTGAGAAACCCTGATCTAAATGTGTGTTATGCCTTGAGATATCTGCAAATAATAGAGCTACACACATAAAATGTATAAAGTTATATGCATATTTGTATATAGCAATATACACTTAAAATACTTATGTGATAGGGGATTGTGATCAAAAAAAGAGTTTGGACACCGTCAGAATAGCACATAATAGATGCCTGATAAAGGTTATTGCTTGCCTTTATTTAAAGGCTCGTTAAAGTTTTTGAAACCCTGTCACAGAAATTATTGAAGGATCTGTGATTGTGGAATATAAAACAGAAGATGAAGGAACACGTTAGCTGTCTTCAAAAATCTGAAAGAGTTTTTGTAGAAGAAAGATTTGTCTTAGCAGTATATCTCCAGAGGGTCAGAACTAAGATCATTGGAATCAAATACCAAAAGGACTATTTTGATACAGTAGAAGGAAGATTTTTCTAACAATTTTCGTGGTCAGGTGATGCAATGAGCTGATACAGTGCAGGCAGTTTTCACTTGGGTTGGGGTGCTGGCCAAAATGTAGACCGCAGCTCAACAATTCTACGAATATGTTTCTAAAAAATGTGAACTGCTTTTCAAGCAGCTTATGCTATACTCCACTGGGCCTCTCTCTGGGTTTAAAGTGGAGGTTGCAAACTCGTGGTCCTTTGAAGTATGTTGTGTTTTCCAAAATGGTGTTTTTAAACACTTTTAAATTAATGTCTAACGTTTGAAAAGCAAGAGACTTCACATAAGCCATTCAGTTTTTAGGTTTCTCCTGCAACATGAAACAATATGGCACTATCAAGTCCATGGTTTTACCTGGCAACAGGAGGCTCATTTCTATGACCTTCCTTGACCCTAGATTATGTGAGTCTCAGAGCTGAATAGTGGTTAAGGAAAGCCGACTCTAGAGCCACAAGACTTGGCTGCAAATCCCTCTGTCATCATTTACTGATGGTGTAAGCTATGGCAAATTACTTAACTTCCTCTTAATTTTCTCTGGGAGGTGGAGATAACCATATATAGGGATGTAGGACATTAAACCTCATAGGGATGTAGGAAAATTAATTGAATTCACTATATACAATGTCCTTGGAACAGTTCCTGGCACATAGCAAGTGCTCAGTAAGTGTCACTATTATTACCTGTAGAAAGGCTGCCTGCATGCACTAATTCTCAGCAGTGTTTGAATCAGTGTGGTTCCCTTGATCTGACATTACCATTTAAATGGATGCCATGCAAGGAACACAAGTCATGTTTCCATCCAGGATTTGAAACAATAGGCCACAGCATTTTTACATATCAGTTCCTATGACTAGGTAGAAATTAAAATAAAGTAAGGTTGCATTTGGGGAGATGGGATAGCATTATTTTATATGACTTTGATAACTTCATGTTGGAAGTTCCCAGTGGAAACATGAATCTACAAAAGTACAACTTTTGAGGAGCAATCAACACCATCACTATAGTTCAGCACAATAACACTGGAGACTAGCAGGAGAGAACCCAAAAGAGAAACACACTGAATGGAAAGGCTAGTGTTCAAAAATGTCTATTCAGGCACTGAGGAATAAGTTCAGTTTGCAGGGACCACTGAACCCCCATATCATCACCTAAGATACTCCAATCGGTTGACCTCAAATGAAGCTTAAGTTAAAACTGCATTGTTATCTTACCTGACTGGAATTAAAATTTTATTTTTATTATTTGGGACTTTTTTTCAGTTTTATGGAAAAATTGAAAAATGAATAGAATCCATTAAAAAATATATTGGGTTGAGTGATTTTTTTTAACCTAGTGAACAAAAACTGACTTTGATATTGGTTATATAACCTTCTCCTTTTTTGATCAGGCTGAACAGAGATGGTGCACATCCCTTTCGACATTGGTTGCTATTCAAAGCAAAACCACAAAGCTAGAAATTGCAGGTTTGCTCATTCTCCAGCACTTAACAATCTCCCAAGGAAGGCAGATGCATTTTCCAAGATAGCAGTTTCATCAAAGAACAGCCGATAATGACAGATAAAGAGCTGCCTGGCGGCTTGAGCTTACGTCTGTTTCAAGGATTTACTGAATACTAATAGAACACGGCTTTTGTTGGAGAAGCTCGTGTGGTCAGCAATTGCCTTGTGTCATTAACTCTGGCCACCAATTGGTTTGCCCCACAGGATCTACTTTACCAAACCAAAGGAAAAAAAGAATAATTAGATATTTTTTTAAAAAATGAAAAAAAAAAGATGCTGATTTTAAAGTATGCAATACTGGAAAAGCAATCATGAAGAAGATCTGTGTGTATGATGAGTTATTTCTGTTTCATTACTGTAGTCGTGCACTGTACATGTGGGCGGTAGAATGAAGTGACCTTAAATCGTATCCTAATAAGTGAGTCTGAAACCCCACCTGGCTTCATATAAGCATTTTTTTAAATAGGCCATCGAGTTCACATACCGCCTGAAATACACAATTCAACTTTCCATTACATGTTGACTTACACTGTCCTCTAATTATTTGTAATACATTGGTTTTGCCTAACAAAATATAATAAACATTTCACAAAGTCAAGGACCCTTCTAATTCTTTTATTCCCCATGCCGTTCCTAGCATAGAATTGGGCACATACCATAGGTTTAAAAATATGATGAGTTGATTGAGAGGTGCAGGCTGTGAATGCGGAGAGTGATAGGATGAAAGAGGATTGAATGGTGACTTACATAAAAAGTGACTTAAGTGAAGGGAATAATAAAACTCGGGGAAGGTGGCTTGTTCCAGTTCTGCTGAGACAGGAGCTTCAAAACAGAAATGAACAATTTTGAATAACGGAGAGAAATCTTTGGCTATACCAAAACAGATATAATCTTTGAACCATATTTATCTCCTATGACACTATGGATTCGGGAGATGTTGGACCAGATTAAATATCCCAATTCTTTGAAATTTTTATATATAGACTTCCACCTTACTTTTCACTGTTTTTAATCACCATCGTTGTTGTCTTAATAAAGAATTGGTCAAAAACAGATAAACACAGGAGTGTCTGGTTGACTTATTTACTGGCATTAACCCTCAGAAATAAGTTTTCTGAAGGCAGTGGTCTCATCCCTATTAGCCTGTGGTATCAATGAAGGTATTGGGGAATTTATCTGGAAATCAGCATCACATAAGAATTTCAACCTAATGTCTTAACATGGTATCTGTGAGATGGCAGGACTAGGTCATCAACACAGCTGTGAAGTGGTGACAGTGCCCTCAGCACTTTTTCTGAAGTTGTCTAAAGGAAAGTGAATGTCATGCCTACTGTCCCATGACTTGTACAAAAGCTACGATGACTTTTATGTAAATACCAGAGTCTTTGACATGTACGATTAACCTGCATAGGAGTTGAGATGCTGCCTCCCCTGCAACAGATGAGTGAGAGGTTTTGCTTGTATCAGGGCATGCTCAGGCCCTCCTGTGTTTGGACAGCTGTTATAAAATCACTGCACCACTGAAGACCTTCCAAGAGAATTTAAATTAATGGAAGCAACCACCTTGTAAGTCACCGTGTCTGTAAATTCCTATAGGGCAGGTCACCAGTCATATCTCCTCTACTTTTGTATTTATTACAGAAGAGAAAAAATGATAACTTAACATTTGTTTGAACAACTCATAGGTCAAGCTTTACGTAGGGCCTTGATATCACTGACTCTTCAATAACACTGTGAGTTAGGGATGGTTATCCTCATTTATACGAGAGGGAACTGAAGCACAGAAAGGTTAAGTAACTTGCTGAAGGTATATGCAGTTAGTGGATATGAGAGTTGGGATTTGAATTAAGATCTATAGCTCATGATGTTTATCTTTATTCTTTGTCTTTCACTAAAAATAAAGATTTTCAGTCTTCTGCAGTTCTACCAACTTAATTACATCATATTAGTAGACCTAACGTTTACTGGGTTTTGACTACATTCCATAGTTTCATGTATTGTTCGAAATTTATTCTCTTTTTTAATCCTCATAACAATCCTGCAAAGTAGGTATAATTCTTATCAGTCATATATTATAAATGTGGAAACTGAGGCATAGGAATGCTATCTAAATTGCTTGAGGTCATGTGGCTATTAAGTAGCAAACCAGAATTTGAGACCAGGTATGTGGATCCAGTCTGTCCTTCCTATCACTATCCTCAGCTGATATACTCGATATGCTGTACCATGTTATTCATAAGCACAGACTTGGTTTTGACCTTGAAGTGAGCCATTCAGTACATTGATATGTAATTACCTAATAGGAACTCAAAATATAGCTTCTCTGGGCATTTCACTTCAAAAAGGTTTATGCAGTAGCTGAATAAGACTGAATAAATAACATTTTACTATGCTATGAGTTTTGCATGTTTAGGAACCAATTTCTCCTATGTAATAACATTGTACTCTGAAAGGCCAATTTTGTCTATTCTACTAAAAACACAGGGAATTCTTCAATAAAAAATATAATTTGTGTGATGTGTGCCCACCAAATTATCTTTCCTGTTCAATATAAATTAATTACAGATGGTGTATGGGTCGAAGTGGGTTACAATATATCCAGACATTCCCATTATTTCAAGTAGAAGACTCAAAGAATTGCTTTTAGTTTTTTTTAAAAATAAAATAAATGGGCATCTTGCTTGCCTTTGAAGATCCCTTTGCTAATCTTAGATTGCCATCTGAAATTTTAATTAGTGATTTAAAATGTGCTTACACAAAGAACCTTGTCCAAGTTGTCTGTTTCTGCCAAATTAAACTATTAAACTAAGTAACCTAATTAAAATCCTTTTAGCTTTTAATCAATATTTTATTTACATTCATATTTACTGTGAAGCCTGATGAGGTTTTGGGATGTGATACTTATTTCTGCCCCATTTATCAAAGGTCGTTTTCAAGGAGTAAGTTCTCTCCTCCAAGGCCATGGAGTCAGCAAGGAACAGATGAGGACACTTTGGGTGCACACCCCTCTGTCCTCTCCTGGCCCTGGGAGCACAGGAAGTTGGGCCATGTTCCTGCAACTTCTAGGAGAGGTCCAGGCTACTGCTGTATGAGACAGGTAGTGACTCCCTTGTCCTACACACAGCCAGTCCCTCTGTCCTTCCCTCCCAGAGACTCTGGCATCATACATGACAGCAATCACAGGAAGTAAAAAATCACAATGTACTCTCCAAGCCAAAAAATATGTCCTCATATTCCTTATTCTTGAGAGTCAAATAGTTTTATAAGATTCATGAAAATAACATGTTTTTTTAAAAATTTCCTTGTCATACTTCCTATTCATCCCATTTCCCAGAGGCAACCATTCCAGATCTTTTTATAAATTTAAAGATCAGTATCACTAAAAAAACATATTTACTTTACAACTTCTTGAATTCCTAAACTTTAGATATTACCTATTAATTTCCTACTATAAAAGATAGCGATTTAGCTTTCTTTAATCATAATCTTCAGCACTCACCCCCATACATGTGCACATTTTAACCATACATCCTGTTCTCCCAGTAAAATTACACCAGAATTTTGGTTATATGAGTATCTAATGTTGACATTTTGTAACCATGTAAAAAGAAGTCACATAGCACAGCATTATACTATTTCCATTTTAGCAAATTTTTTGTTTTCCTTGAATTTGACTGTCTTACTTCATGGTTCACTTAGTTTTCTATATGTCTGTCTCTAGTTTAGCCTCAAATTCTTCCCTAATTAACTAAATCTCCTTTAATACAATCAAACATACGGCATTGTAAGAATTTCACATCCTTAGAGACATCACTCCCAGAACATTCTGACCTGCTCTTGTCCAGACTGGTTGGTCTTTATGGGTGATTCACAGCTGCCACTCAGAGACCATCCTTCACCCCCCAGAGTGTCCTTCATTTCTTCATGGAGTCAGGTCTCTGCTTTCCTGGATTTCAGTCATCATCTTGGTTGGTTTTTTTGTCATGTCTCGTTAAAGCATATTTTTTTTTTAGCTTCTTGAGAATGAGTACCTGGGAGGTAAATTTTCTGACATTTAACATGTCTGAATAATGTCTTCATTCAACCCGTGCACTTTTAATAGTCCTTCTGGGTACAGAATTCTGGGTTGATGTGGCCTATTGTATTTTCCAAAAATAGCTACAACAATATCTCTCATCCCACGTGCTTAGAATGTGACTTTGATACTCTTCTCATAGAGAGAGGTGAGGTTTCTGTTCCCTGCTCCAGACAGACTTGTGGCTATGATGATAGTGACACTATGTGACTTCCAAGGCTAGGGCACAAAACATACACAGGGTTTTATCTTTTTTCTCCTTGGGATGCTTGCTCTTGGAACCCAAGCAGCATGCTGTGAGGAAGCACAAAGCACCCAGTGATGAAACCCACATGGAGAGGAATCTAGAGCCAGCACCAACCTACCAGCCGTGTGACAGAGCTCACTTGGAAGTGGATTCTCCCTGACCAGTCAAGACACCCCAGCTCAAGCTATGTAGAGTAGACAAGCCATCCCTTGTGAACCCTGTCCAAATTGCAGGTTTGTAAGAAAAGCATATGATTTGGGGGTTTGGGATTGTTATTCAGCAAGAGATAACTGGAATAGTTGGAATAAAAATCCCTAGGAATTTTGAAGTTATCACTCCTGTCTTAGACTCCCATATTTCTGTAACAAGTGTGAGGACATTCTAATTTCTGATTGACTTAATATAACATTTAGACATTTTTATGGAAGTTTATGGAATTTACTCTTTGGCCCGATGCAGAAATTTTACAGTGTTGAGCCTTGGTGTGAATCTTTTGCATCTATTACATTGAGCCCCCACTAAGGGGCCCCTTAATCATGGAAAATGATCTTGCATTAGTTCTTTGAGATTTCTTCTGTCACCTCTATTCTTTCTCTCTGGTTGTCTTTGTGAATATTGAATCTCCTGGACTGATTCCCCAAATTTTCTATCTTCTATTTTATTATCTCTTCTTTCTCTTTTCCTATGTTTTTATGTTTTGTTCCACTTTCTGGGATATTTCCCATTCATTGTCATTCAATTGCTCTTTGAGACTTTAAATTTCTTTTAGCAAATTTATTCCCCAGCATTTTCTCTGTTTTCTGATTTTTAATAATGTTCTGTTTTTTGTTTGTTTGTTTGTTTTATAAATGTATCATCTTTACCTACCTCTAAAATGGGATTAATAATAAACATAGCTTTAAAAAGTTTTTCTTTTGTTCTTATATGTTCTTTCTTAAGTCCCCTAGGGAAACAGTCCTAGAAAAGACAAATGTATTTATAAATATGTTATTTATTTATTTATTTATTTACTTTGGGCTTTATAAACTAAAAGAAAACAAAACAAAATACCTTTCTACATTGTCTGGCTCCTCTAGATTACATTTTTCTTGTTTGTCTTGAACTCTCTGTTTTATGTTAGAAAATTTCCATGGAAATCTAATGCTCTTCAACTATCTGATTGCATTAAGTGTGATACACTAAGAAGCAGATTAAGAGCTCTATGCTGACTCTTGTCAAATCCGAGATTCACATTAGGATGAGTTGGCTGGATGGGCCATTCCATTGGAGAAGTCCAGATATATTTGTCCTTTGTGTTGGTCAAATTTACCTGGGAAGAATCTTCAAATGTCCCCTTTGCAATAAGACTAGCTGTCAGAGTTCTGAGCGCTAAATGGAAAAAAGAGAGTTGGAGGTCACAACATGCAGAATAGAAGATTTCACTTAATTCCCCTATTTATCAGCATTCATCAGGACCCTCAACTGTGACTGATCTTTCCTACTCCAGAGAGGCTCTTTTACCATCTCCATAGAATAAAAATCCACTTTTTCTCTTAGTGGGCTATGGAGAGAGTGGGGATTGGATCTTGAACTGTAATTGTTCCTCAAAGGGACTTTCAAAAAATTATTCTGTTTAACAACCCACTATCTCTCTTTATCTCTCTCTCACACACAAACACATACACACCTTTCCAAGGGCTGGTGCTGCCAATTTCTAATCACTTACAGGTTCCACACAGCAAATTGTGTTGCTTCTCATTTTTTTCTGTTGCTGAACCAGCTTTTGTGTGTGTGTGTCTGCTAAGTCCATTACTACTGTTCCTTTGGTTTTGAAAGTAGAAAATGTTGTTGTTTCTCTATTCACTACATTTTTCTTTGTTCTTGTGGGTTAATAAAAGAAAATGACAATATTGAGTACAACTCTTTATTGTCATTATATGACAATGTTTTCGGAAGAAGCGAAGATAAATACCAATATTATTTAGCTATTTCTGTATGAAAAACCACCAGATCACCCTGAAACTCAGTGTTTTAAAGCAATACACATTTAGCATAGCTAAGACTCCATGGATCAGCTGAATAATTCTGGTAATCTTAGCCAGGTCCAGCAGATCTCTGGGCTAACTTGTGTATTGTGGTCAGCTGATAAGTTGACTGGAATCTAGTTGGTCTGAGATGGTCTCTTTCATTTTTCTGAAGGTTAACTGGCTTGATTGATGTGCTGAGAATGGCCAAGTCCTGGGTCTCTCTTCATCCAGTAGGCTGTCCTAGGCATGTTTCCATGATGGTTCTCATGATGAGGTTTCCAAGAGCAAAAGCAGAAGCAAGTAGTGAAGAAACATTGGTGGGAGGAACAATAAAGAGACATTTCAAAAGGCTTTGATAGGGGGAGTGGTGAAGACCTGAGGACATGCTTGCAATCAGTCTACGACTTATGTTCAGTTTATCAATTTTCATCAGAATTTCCCTTGTGGTAGACAGCATAATGGTCCCTCAAAGATGTTCACAAACCTGAGACTATGTTATCTTGCATGGCAAAACAGGCTTGGCAGGTGTGATTAAGCTAAAGTATCTTGAGACGGGGAAATGGTTCTGGATTATTCTGATGGGTCTAATATAATCACGAGTGTCCTTGTCTTACAAGGGGGCAGGAGGCTGAGAGTCAGAGAAGGAGCTGAGATAATGGAAGTAGAAGTCAGAGTGATGCCATTGTTGGTATGGGGGCCAGAACCCAAGGAATGCAGTTTCTAGGTGATGGAAAAGGCAAGAAACAGATTCTCCTCTAGAGTTCCCAGAAGGAAAACAACCATTCCAACAACTTAATTTTAGGACTTATGACTTCCAAACGTGTAAAATAATAAAATTGTATTGTTTTAAGCCATTAAGTTTGTGGTAATTTATTATAGAAGCAATGGGAAACTAACACATCTCAGTCTCCTTTAGGTTCAGCCATGATACATGGATGCATAATACATTAGGATTTTTGCTACATGTGCATATCACTTCTATTATTATTGTTATCTCCAAAAAAGGTAATCTATTTTGAAAAAAATATCATATCTTCATTATAAGTCCTAACATATCTGGAATCCCGAGTTGTTATTAGTCTATTTTTGTGTTGCTATAAAATACCCAAGACTGGGTAATTTGCAAAGAAAAAGGGATTATTTGGTTCATGATTCTGGGAGAGTTGCATCTGGAGCAGGCCTAAGGCTGCTTCCACTCATGGGAGAAAACAGCAGAGCAGCCAGAGGGTGTAAGCAGATCACATGAGCGAGGAAGAAAGAGAGAGAGAGGCGGGGGTGGGGGTGGGGGTAGATGCCAAGGTCTTTTAAACAGCCAGCTCTTGCAGGAACTAAAAGAGTGAGAACTCACTCATTACTCCCTCACACCCTAGGGAAAGCATTAATCTATTCAGGCAGCTGTCCCCATGACCCAAGCACCTCCTAACACCATCAGACTGGGGATCAGATTTCATCATGGACTTTGTGGACACAGCATATCCAAACTATATCAAGAGGTATTCTAGTTTTTTTCCTAACACACATAGAATAAATATAATTATTAAGAAAAGTTTTATTCATATATCACAAGAGAGGTATAAGTATGTAGATTTCTCAATTTCATTTGAGTATGTTGCTCTTTCTTTGTGGAACATTAACTCACTCATTAGTTTATTGATAAATATTTTATTGAGCACTTACTATGCACCAAGCAGGTGTGAACAAGAGGAAAGAGACTCCTGCCCTCCTAGAGCTTACGTTCTCGTGCAGAACACAGACAATAAACACATTTCAGAAAATGAATGATATAATTAATTGCAGGTTCTGATAAAGGAAATAAAGTGCTGTGTCAGAGAAGAACTGGAGATGGTGAGGTAGAGAAGGCCTGGGGTGTGGGCTATGTTAGCATCTTACAATATTAGCTCATTGGGAAGAGGTCATTTACAGCTTCACTATACTTGTTTCTACATGGAAATCTTCCAGTTCTCTGGTCAAAAATAGGTAAAGAAGATTGTTCATTCTGATCTTTGACCCTTGTCATCCCTCACTAAATCCTACAGACCACTGTCTATACATCCTCTTGCATCACTTACTTCTTTCCATTCTCACTTTCCCAACCAGGCTAAAATTCTTACAGTGATTCTCATGAACTGTCTTAAAAAGTGAATTTTCATTTTTTTCTGTTCCAGATGCAATACACTCCCCAGTGATGGAGAAATAAGTTCTGAAGACGAGGGTGAGAGACAGAAGTCCCAAGTCCCACAGGTGACTTAAGATGTTCCCATAGGCAGGGACAGTTATGCATCAGTGACTCCACCACTTCGAAGAGGAGTGTCTTATATCTACCTTAGGACAACACGAGTGTGCCTTCTCCAGGGAAGCAACTCAGTGCAGGAGAAGCTTAACCAGAATCTGTAGGTCTATTGTCCTGGCTCCTCATGCCCTTCCTGATCCAGTTCTCTCTTCTCTATAGTGCCAACCAGTGGCTTGCCTGAGAGCTGTGAAGCCAGGACAAGAGAAGCAATAATCAATTTCTCATTTTTCTTTAAACCACCAGTTAACGAAGGTGAATAGCAAAAGCTTGTATCAGCCTCAGGCTTGTCTTCAAGTTGAACCTTTCTCACCAAGTGCTGTTTCTGACCAGTTGTTTCGATGTTTAGGTAGGTATTCTTCCTGCTTGACATAACATCATGAGGTGTTTTAGAGTCAAAATGTATTTTAGAGATTATTTAATCCAAACACAACATTCTAGGAAAGAAAGTTAAAGTCCAGAGGCATCATAGAACTGGCTCCAAATCACATAGCTAGTCAGTGTTCCAAGTCCAAACTCTCATATTGACCTTCATGCTGTGACAATGTAGTATTTAAGATGAATATTTGCTTTAAAGTTTATTTACAAGTGATGTTCAAAATTGTATGATATACTATTAGATTTATTTTACTTTATTAGGGTATAAAAAGTTTTTCTGGTACCAATTGCCTGCAATGCATTTTGGTTGAGTTCTTTCTCTGTTATCTTGTGTGTCCTTGATTGTCACGAATTCATTATCTTTTCACTGTTCCTATGTCTATGGCAATTTTTTGAAAAATGCTTTGTAAATTCTTTTTGTTTCCCCTGCAACAATTTCCAGTGTCTTTATTCCTCATAAACTAAAAGAAAAAATAGCTGTGTTTCAGAGCTATCCTCAAAAATCACTCCTTGGAGCTTTCCCTTCTATAAATCACAATGTTCTTTTTATTTGAGGCACAGCTTTAAACGTAGACCTTCCAAGAACAAATTACCAGGAAGCCTTCTCTGGTTAGCTGTTCTCAGAAACTCTCTTAGAATTGTTTTTGCACAATATTCTTCTTTGGCAGTCCCCAAAGATTGTAGGAAATCATTAGATAACAGCTACTTTCGTCCTCCATTTCTCATCCAATCAGTGCAAGGTAACCACCAATGCATCTTATTTCTCTTGCTCTGATTTAACTTTAAAACTCCCTTAAAACAAATCATTTACTGTATTGACAGAAAAATGGAATGCAAGTTAATCAAAATGTTTTAGACTCTTTGTATAGTGACATGATCAAAATTAAACTATGGTATTTTCAACCAATCTATTTCTGTTTGTACTTTGAGTTACATCAAGCGTGACAAAGTGTGGCATATGTGTTGTCTTCCTCATTCCCATTACTAGCCAGTCACAGAACCCTATTGCCAAGGCTTTATGTGTCCTCAGAATCTTAACACAGTCTCTAGGCAGCCACTACATGATGATAAATTTATATGTGAATTTCAAGTTTATTCAGCAAATTTATACAATAGCTATTTTTTCTCCCTTACACAAAAGAGATGATATTTCAAACATAAACTAGGAGGTGACTAATATTATACATTGTTATTATTATTGTTTTTTTTCTTTTGTCCAATGAAAACTGTTTTTTATTTACAAAGGTTCCCAGAAATTTCTCTTCCCTAAATGTAAAAAATCTTCCAGAACCTCAATAGTCTCATTGTAAAATAAAGGGGAGAGCTGGATTAGTTTTTAGGTTCTAAAAACATGAGAGCCTTTGTATCAGAGTATTAGCTAAGAAAACATATAAATAGCCATGAAAATTAATATTTAAATAAAAAGAGACAGTGCTAATTAAAAATTTCCCCCCCAAAATCTCTGAAACTATAGAGTGTATATAAAGTAGTAAGAAAAATGTTTTCAAATTAAATAATTATATATGACAATAACATGCAAGTAGACTTAGTGTATAATGCATTTCTCCCTCATTAGTAAAATACGACCTTTTTTGATGGAATCAGTGCCATCATGTAACATGTTACTGAATGTGATTGAGTCACTCAGCCAGCATCTATCTAGCTTAAAAAAATGAAGAAAACAAAACAAGCAAACACATAAAACTGGCGGAAAAACTTGTGGCTTAATGAGGCCAGGGAATATACAAACTTTGAGTATTCGAGTCAGGAAGGATGGATATGCTTCTTAGAATTATATTCTACTTTTTCTCCACCCTGGATAGGTCTTTCTGCTCCATCAGCAGTAAAGGGGATGCATTTTAGCTGGGGGAAACAGAGAACATGATTCACTGAAGTTTACAAATCTCAATTTGTAGAGAATCTGTCATGTCGAGGAGAGGTGGAGATTAGCTTGACCTTCTCCAGCAGTTTCTCACAGAGAGAAAAAAAAAATTAAAAATAGCTCAGGGTAGGCCAAAATAGAATCACTATAGTGCAATACCCCAGGAAGTCCAATACCAACAGGAATTCAAAAGAAGAGAAATTGAGATGATTAAACCACAAAGCCCCCGGGTAGAAATTACCTTTCGAAAGTTCCTATCTAGCTCTGTGTGTGATGGGCTGGGTATCACCCAGGTTCACTAACCATCAAGTGAGCTTGAAAGAGGAATTGAACTATGTAAAATGAATGAAGATAATCTTTCTCCTAGAGACACTGTTTAGACACACCTCACTTATGAAGTGGTTGTGTTCTTCATTTTAAAACAATGTTTTTGTACTGATTTTATAGTAAATATTGGCACTATCTTACTCCAAGAGAAAAATACATTAGACATAGGCAATTACTTTTATTTCTGTAGATAGTTCTTGATGATGCAAATTTAGCTAAAAGTTTTACTCTCAGGCTTATTAAGTCTTTAATTATTAATGGCAGATTCTGGGGTGTGGCAATCTATAGAATTGTTACCAGTGTTTCAGTTCCCCTGTGGACTGTGCATCCCTATGCCACGGACTTGCACTGAACCAGGTAATGTGATGAGGAAAGTAAGCAGAAGTGAGGTGTTTACTTCCAGGCAGAAGCCTTGTTGAGCCACTGTGTGGCTGTCCATGTTCCTTTTTCCATGCTACAGTGACGTTATAGATGTGGAGGTTCTGTCATCCTGAGTCCCTAAGTGGGAGTGATGTGGAACACAGCTGCTGTCAACCTGAGACAAATGCAGCATGAGTGGGAAATACACTTGTTATTTTAAGTCACTGATATTTGGTGGTTGTTCGTTACTGCAACATAGCGTGGCCCATTCTGACTGATTTGTCAGCTTTCTCCAGAGTTTAGTGCTGCAGCAGAATTATATGATGAAAAACCAATAATGGTAACTTAGCTGGGGAGAATATAGGATTGATAATCACTTAACTTAAATATAACCCTGTCTCAATGCATTCGAGTAAGTGCAAATCTCTCTGGTGGCTAAAACTCTCCTTCCTAGCAATTTGTAAACACTTCCAAGTCCTAGAAATGAATAGATTGATCTAGAGTCCAGTGGGGAAAGAGAATCAGAGTCAGTGATTCAATGTGGAAACTAAATGGAAGGAGGGGTCAGGGTTACTGGAATACATGTCAGAACCTAACAGTTCTATAAAGTGAGCTATAAGGATTTCTAAATAAGTTCTGAGGTTTGAAAATTCAATAAGCTTGTATTCCAGTATATTGAAGATCTATGATAAGGTAAACTGTAAGACCAACAAAGAAGCAAATTGTATGAACAAAAGGACCAGCCCTAGCTGCACCTTCCTAATTATAAGGTCACATTATATGCACTCTTCACAAAGTCACTTGTGTGAAATTTCTCAGATAACTTCTCAACCTTGTAGTCTAGAAAATGCGTGAACCCATGAAAATGATACCTTTGTATTGAGGCTCTGCATTAGTTACTTGTAATCTTATTACAGTTACTCTTATACTCATTAAAATTCCTATATTCTTTGGGGTCCTACCTTATCTTAACAGTAATTAAGATAATCTGGCATGTAATAGGAAACATTGAATCCATTTTATTCAGATCCTACTAATCATGTTAGAAGTTATCAGTCAGTGCCTCCTTTGCTCTGGTTCTTACATATATACAGTGCTTTATTCTTAAATAGTTATCTTTTCCTTTTTTTTTTTCTTTGACATCCACTTTTCCTTAATTGCTTTTTGGTTCATAAATTTGGCTTTGGCCTTTAGAAAAACTGCTTTCAAACTATGCATTTATCCTCCTTCTTTGCTCTAGAAATGCTTGTAGAGGTTTTTTTTCTACACCGCCTCAGTCTAGAAGACAGTCATGAAATTAAGGAAAAGTTGAATAAGGGGACAGAACACAGTATCCATAGAGTTACACACTTTCTCTTAAATCTGGCTTTCTGTACGACTTTAATGCCTGTGTTGTAGATGTGTCCATATTTAAGTATAAATATGAAAACACAGGCAAAGGCATCTTGGGGTATAATCTTTATTTATACTTTTGATTTCCAACATCAGCTTAGAAATTCTACCTACTCCCTACCATGAAAAACTCATAGGTCTCTTCTATGGGTATATAAACACATAGAGTATTTATTACGTAGAAATAAAGAACTAAAATGGATTTCACCAGGATTTTCTATAGTTAATGATATTTATTAGATTATAGACTTAGCCTTAGGATATACTGGGCATTTGAGGTTCAAATGACTCTTGCCAGTTCAGGGGGGAAATCATCAGTAAAAGTAAAATTTATGAATATGGGAACAGTGCTATGAAATGGAAAGAACATTTAAGCAAAGAAAACCTGAAAATCAGGATCTGTCATTACTTACAGTGTGACTTACTCAATCAAGTCATTTCAACTTTTTGCTTCAGCTTTCTCATCTGCCAAAAAAAAAAGTTTCTAAATAAAAATTAAATGAACATTTAAATTAGATTTTGATAAGTTCTCTTGCTTATCATGGTTTGCTGGTGAGGGTTTATCAACTGTATTTCTGAGAAAAATAAATAAATAAACTACTTGTAAAGTCTGCCAATTTCTGTGGTGTAAATACTCCCAATAGGGATAACTTCAACTGTTAACATAACATCACTGAAGGTGATATAGGGAAGAGTTGTCAGCTTTCATGATTCAATACAGGCTAGCTTCAGCACATTGCTGCTACATTTTTACTATTATGATCCATGCAAATAAAAGGACTAGTGGGAATTTCATAAATTATTCTAATTCCCAGCATACTGACTCTTCTCTAAACAGCCAGACTCTAAATTATTTGGATTTATCATCTGTGCCATTAGTATGGTATTTAATTGCAGACTGTTTTAGACATGTCTCATATTTATATCTTGATTTTTAATTTAAAAAGTATTTTTAACTATTTGATATTTATGTCTTATTTTTCCAGCTAGAAAACACATATGTAAGAAAAAAATTTTGTATTGTGCCTCTCAGTGTCCCTTCCACATCTTGCCCTTCTTCAGTAGGTGCTCATTAAATAATTTTCAATGTATAAGTAGTGTTCCAATTGTTCTTGTACTGAATAAATTGAGCTTAATATTTTCACTAACATCTGTGGTTGGCAAACAATAAGCCTACGTGGCTATTTTGATTGTAAGGTGCTATACCAAATGACATCGGTCAGTTTTATTTACAGTTATTTTTAATTATATATTTCAAAAATAATAATAATTACAGGAGAAGAGGTTGAGAAAAATGAATATTTGGTAGAGTTTTATACTAAGATAAATTCTTCAGGAAATCAGTTCATAATATAGCCTACTTTCTTCCAGTATAAGTGATTAGACTGTAAAATACTGACAGAGCCGCATATTTAAAGAATAATTCACCATTGTTTACAGGCAGAAATGCCCAATCTGTTAAAAGGTTCTTTGGTTCATTTTTGTTTCTAAGAAAGAGAATATTAATATTATTAAATGGTCAAATTATGCAAGTAGCAATTCATTGTACAGCATAGTATTAATTACCAACGGAATCAATGAGAAGAACAAAAAGCAATTGTTTAATTCAAAATAAAAGGTTGGCAGCATTTATCTGTGTGTATACGTGTTTATTTTCTGATACTCTAATACACTGCATCAAGAGATAAACTGGGATTCATCAAAATGAGCTAGTTTTATGGGAAATCAGTGCAATTCAGCATTCTTCCCAAATTGGTGTAATTTAGATAGAAATAAATTATAATGGTGCTTATCTCAGGCTTCTCAGTATGTGCCAAGACGTGCTCATTAGATGTCCTCAGAGGACCAGGACAGTAAGAGCCACTGTATCTGGCTGGACACACATGGCTACAGCATCACCACAAATAGCATTGGTCAGAAAGATCACTCATATTTTCAAGACCAAAAAAAATGGAGAACATAAATCATTTCAGTTATGTATAGATGCTCTAAAGAATGAGAAAATTATTTTTCCCCTCATGGCCCCATTTTACATGGATTTTGGGTTTTGTGGTATTGTTTAGAAAAAAAGATAAAAAGTAAAACACCAGAAATCATATTCTGTGTATAGGAAGTGGATGGAAAATAAGCAGCTGACTGAATAAATTCTAATGCTACAGGCTATTTCCGCAACTCATAGACTATCACAACTTATACATAAAAGAAATATGCTAATTCCAACAGTTAGTCAATTTTATGAAAAGGTAAATCTTGATGGCTTTATTGTTGTTGTTCAACTCTGTGATATGATTGTAAACAATTTTTATCAGTAAACTTGAGGACAGATCAATTGAATTTACAAAGTCTGAACAACAGAGAAAGAACAGATTGAACAAAACTGGATAGATCCTCGAGGACCTGTGGAACAATAGCAGGAGACGCAGCATTTGTGTTATTACAGTCAAAGGAGGGCAGGAGAAAGAGGGGTGCTCAAAAGTAGTTGAAGAAATAATGGCTGAGAACTTCCAAAATTTGGTGAAAGACAAAAACCTACAAATTCAAAGACCTGAATAAAACCCAAATATTTAAAAGAGAGAAAGTTTAAGGGACCTAACACTTCACTTGAGTGGTAAGATGTTGAGCTATCTATGTTTATCATCTATATCTATATTTATACCTGTATCTCTACTTACGTCTATGTCTATATTAATAGAAATCCAGAGCAATAACTACAAAGATCATACAAAAGATACACTCTTGCAAAGGCATACACTAAAAAACACTAAAAAAAAAAAAAATCAAAATGAACAATGTTCAAGTAATCCACAAGAAGATAAGAAAAGAGAAACAGAAATATGAGGAAGCAGAAGGGACAAAAAGAAAAAAAAAAAACTAAATAAATAAAATGGCAAATTTAAGCTATAATATATCAATAAGTGCCTTAAATGTATATCACCTGAAAGCACTTCTCAAAACATGATTGGCAGACTGGATTAAAAGCATGACCAACTATATGCTATTTACAAGAAACTCATTTAAGATTCAATGACATAGAATGGCAGAAAGTAAAAGAATGGAATGCTATAATACCATTTAAATACTAATCAAAAGAATCAAATAAACGGAAGTGGATATATTAACGTCTGCTTAAAAAATGCAGGGCAAAGAAAATTACTAAAGATAAAATGAAACATTAAATAATGATAAAAGAATCAATCCATCAGAAAGGCGTAATGATTCTAATTGTGTGCACACCAAACAACAGAGCCTCAAAATACATTATGCAAATATTTAGAGCTGAAAAAAGAATAAACAAGTCCACAATTAGAGTTGGGGACTTTAACAACCTTCTCAACAATTGTTAGAAGAACTAGACATAAAATCAGCAAGGTTATAGAAATTCTGGAAAACACAATCAACCAACAAGTTCTGTACCTAACAACAGTAGAATCCATATTTTTTTCAAGTGTCATGGAAAGTTCATCAAGATAAACCATATCCTGGGCCATAAAACACATGCCAACAATTTAAATGAATTGTTATCATATAGACTGTACTGTGTTCCCGGATCATAATGCAATAATAATCAGTACTGGAAAAAGAACAGTAACATATCTAAGCATGTGGAAATTAAATATCACATTTCTAAATAATCCATGGATCAAAGAGAAAGTCTCAAAGGAAATAAAAACACATTGGGCTAAAAGAAAATGACACATATAAAAATATGTAGGGCACAGCTAATGCAGAGCTGAGAGGGAAATTTTTTACATTAAATGATTCAATTAGAAATGAAGAAAAGTTCCTACATCACAAAATTAGAAAAGGAACAAAATAAACTGAAAGCAAGCAGGGAAAGTAAATAACAAAGAGCAGAAATCAGTGAAGTTGAAAATAAGAAAACAACAGAGAACATCAATGAAACAAAAAGCTGGTTATTTAAAAAAAATCAATAACACTGATCAACCTCTTGCAAGTCTGAAGAAAATAAAGAGAAGCATCCGGGAAATGCAAATCAAAACCACATTGAGATACCATCTAACCCCAGTTAGGATGGCTAAAATCCAAAAGACCCTGAACGATAAATGCTGGCGAGGTTGCGGAGAAAAAGGAACTCTCATACATTGTTGGTGGGACTGCAAAATGGTGCAGCCTCTATGGAAAATGGTACGGAGGTTCCTCAAACAATTGCAGATAGATCTACCATATGACCCAGCTATCCCACTGTTGGGAATATACCCAGAGGAATGGAAATCATCAAGTCGAAGGTATACCTGTTCCCCAATGTTCATCGCAGCACTCTTTACAATAGCCAAGAGTTGGAACCAGCCCAAACGTCCATCATCGGATGAGTGGATACGGAAAATGTGGTACATCTACACAATGGAATACTACTCAGCTATAAAAACGAATGAAATACTGCCATTTGCAACAACATGGATGGACCTTGAGAGACTTATATTAAGTGAAACAAGTCAGGCACAGAAAGAGAAATACCACATGTTCTCACTTATTGGTGGGAGCTAAAAATTAATATATAAATTCTCACACACACACACACACACACACACACACACACACACACACACACACACACACACACACGCACACAAAATAACCGGGGGTGGGGGTAGAAGATATAACAACCACAATTACTTGAAGTTGATACGACAAGCAAACAGAAAGGACATTGTTGGGGGGGAGGGGGGGAGGGAGAAGGGAGGGAGGTTTTGGTGATGGGGAGCAATAATCAGCCACAATGTATATCGACAAAATAAAATTAAAAAAAAAAAAAGAAAAGAAAGAGAAGGCACTAATCACCAATATCAGTGATTAAATATCATCATTACATAAATTAATGCAGCCATTAAATGAATCAGAACAGAACAGTATAAACAACTTTACACTCTTAAATTTGACAGCTTAGTAGAAATGGACCAATTTCTTGAAAACCACAAGCACAATAAATAATCTGAATAGTTACATACCATTAAAGAAATGTAATTCATAATCTAAAAGCTCTCTAAAAAGAAATATCCAAGCCCAAATTGTTACACTGGTGATTTCTACCAAACGTTTAAAAAAGAATTAATATCAATTTTACATAATATCCTCCAGAAAATAAAAGAAAGGTAACACTACCCAACTCACTTCATAAGGCCAATATCACACACATATACAGATATTGAAATATAACTCTGTACCCTGTAAATATGTACAATCAATACATTTCAATAAAAACTTTTTTTAAAAAGGCCAATATCAGGCTGATAACAAAACCAAAGAGAGTATAAAGCAAAGAAAACTACATAAACTTAAACCCTCAACAAAATATTAGCAAATGTGATCAAATAACGTATATTAAGAAGTTCACATCATGATCAGGTGGAATTTATTTTGGTTATGTAAGTTCTATGTAGTTTAAAATTTCCTTTGGATATTTGAAAATCGATCAATGTAATCTCTCAATATCAACAAGCCTAAAAAAGAAAAATCATATGACAAAGTCCAACACCCATTCATGACAAAAAAAAAAAAAAAAAAAAAACTGAGAAAATTAGAAATAGAAAGAAAGTATTTCAACTTAATAATGAAATAATAAGTGAGTTTGACATTCTCACAGGGTACAAGATCAACACAAAAATCAATCACATTTCTATATATTAATAATGAACATAAAGAAATTGAATAATTAGCACAATACCATTTACAATACTCCAAAGATAATGAAATACTTTGATACACATTTATAAAATATGTATGAGTTCTGTATGCTAAAAGTTGCCAAGTGCTGACAGAAGATACCAAAGGAGACCTAAATAAATGGAAAGACATAACATGTTCATGCATTGGAAATTTTAACATAGTAAAGATATCTGTTGTCCACAAATTGGTCTATAGATTTAACATAATTTCTGTTAAAATTCTAGCAAGTATTTCTTAGACATTGATAAGTTTATTTTAAAATTCATATGAAGGCATTGCTGTAAAATAGCTAAAGTAATACTGAAATGGGAAGAGTCACTCTACCCAATATTAAGGCTTACTATATAGACACTAATAATGCAATGGAAAAACAAAAAGGACATGAAAATACCATTCATAAAAAGGAAAATGGCTAATAATCTGTAAAAAAATTCTCAATGACACTCATAATCTAGAAAATGTAATATAAAACAGAGATATTAGATTTTACTAAAATTGGCCAAACATTCAAAATTTTGTCAACAAATGCATGAGAAAAGACACACTCTTGTACATTTTCTATAGAATAATAATTTGCTGTTACCTCTTTAAAGAGCAGTTGTCAATATCTGTCAAACTTCAAAATATGCATGACCTTTAGAGAGTTTTTGTTTTCATCTGGTCCTTCTGTTATCTATTTTTCCTACAGGGTTGGTGGTTGTAATTCTTTCTGTTTATTTATTATGATGTGTTTTTGTTTTGTTTTGTTTGTTATGTTCTTTTTTTTTTTTTTGGAAGCAAGCTTTCTCAAATATTTTAGAGTGACACAATAAAATGTTATTTGTTGTCTGTGTATGTATGTAGAATTGTTGCTTTATAGTGACACTTTAACTGCCCAAATGTCGACTCTTTTCTGTTGAATCTTTCTACTTTTTTAAGGAAGAAATCTTTAAAATACTTGACATGTCTGAAGGCATTCTCTGAAGAAAAGCATAGGTGCAGTGGAAGGCAGAACTCTCCATATACAGACTTTCAGTTTATGCTACTAGTTTTAGCCCAAAGCCTCTCTCATATCTTTCCTTTTCTGTTTTATTTATTTATTTTTCTGAGTGTTAGTTCTTCTTTTTCTGTTTTCTGCAAGGTAAATCAGCTTATCATTTAGACTTATCTTTCTCTGTAGTTTTCTTAATACTGCCATAGCAATTTCCACTCTTCCATCAACTCTCCAGAAATTTGTTCAGATCACTCTTTTCATATAGACCATTCCTTTTATTTTATTCATTCATTATGATTTTACACTATTTTAAGATCTCTTTGTTATTGCTCCATAGAGGCCTCTGAAGGGAGAGAATATGTGGTATGTCCTCCTTTTTAAAATGTAAATTTAAAAATTTCAGTAACGTAAAAATAATCTTTCATATATATATATATTCTTCACATGCACTGTTTCTTTCTTTCACTAGGTACATAATGTCAAGTCCACAATAAACTTAAGTTTTTGTAAGCAATTATCTGGAGATGGAAAGTATCTTGCAGGAAAATAAAATCCCTAAAGGAAAAAAGCAGAGTCTTTTAGCTAGAATAAATGAAAAAAAGAAAATAAAATGAAAGAGGGAAAACACATATTAGTGACAAATATTTATTATACTTACACTGTTCTTTACTTTGATTTTTGTATTACTTATTTATTAACAAGTAAAGAAAATTAGGATATGATAAAAAGACACATTAGGAAAAGAACAGAAAAGCAAGGCAATTAGAAACTCCAGGGAAAATAGAAAGTTATACAAGAAAAAAAAAATCAGATGGAAATAAAGAAACAAAAATACACACTAACTCTGACACAAAATGTCTACATATCCGAAATAATAAAAGATTATTCATTAATTTTAAACTTTTTGAGATATTTAGAAAAAGTTTAAAAATTAGAGCCATATTTATATAAAGACAATATTGCTAACCGTCACAACAAGAAAGAAGAAGATTCTGATACTAGAAGTGGAAAAGATATTGGGAGGGTGTAGTTAGAAATTTGAAAGATAATTCAGTTGTACTTAAAACCTCATTTTACAAAGTGGGGTGCAATCAAAAGGAAAATAAATAAAGATATTAATTATAATAGTAAAATATTTACTATTTCAAATGTTAAGTAGAGTAATTTCAAGTAGAGATAGATCTATATTGGAAACTTTGAGGCAAATAGAAGACAGCAATGTAAATACACTAAAATCAATAATCAGAACAGACTGGTAGAAGCACCATATCTAGACATGTAGAAATAACTATTAAGGAAAAAAGTTCAAAGAATTACAAGTCCTTGCTCCTAGAGAATGAGATTTGGGTGGCAAGAAGGAAGGGGAAGCAGATCATCATATTTTTTAACCTGTGCACTTATTTAGTTTAAGCAAATGTGAAAGTCATTTGAAACCTGTGTTCATTTATTTGCTGGAATAATTTTGGCTCACTGTGCTTTTAAATGTTTTGTTGTTGTTATTGTTCTCCTAATGATAGAGCAAGATATAAACTTTTAAGAGATTTTGGAAAATAGAGAAAATTTGAAAATATACAAATACTTAGGATATTATCAACACCCCATTGTTTATTCATCTACCCTTATTCTCAGCACAAATACATACTTTACAAAACTGGCATAAAAAGCTCTTTTTTTTTTTTTTTCTAAATCATATGTCTTAAATATTTTTATAATAATATTTTATAAGTACCAGTTTTAATTATTTTATTAATTACTTTACATGAAAGTACAATAATTTAATAAATCATTTATTGTTAGACATTTTTTTCTTTTAAAAACATGTCTTTCTTGACAAATCTTTGTAGTTAACCATGATTATTCCTTAGGAAATATTTCCTCATGTATATTGTCATATAGCCACTAGCTCTTTATTAAGATTGTATGAGTTTATTTTCAACTGCAGCACATGCTATTCCTATGTCTCTGTAATCTCATTCACACTATTTAATAACATTATTTTTCATCTTTGCAAAATTTAATAAGAAAAGGGCATCTTTTTACATTTCCTTGATAACTAGTAACATGGATTTTGTTTGCATTTTGGCCATTTTTGTTTATTCTTTTTGAAATTATGTTTTTCATATTGATTTGTAGTAGCCACTTTTCTGCTCTCTGCCTCTATGGTATCAACTTCTTCTTTTTTAGATTCCACATATGAGTGAGAACATGTGGTATTTGTCTTTCTGTGCCTGGTTTATTTCTCTTAACAGAATATCCTCCAGGTCCATCCATGTAAGATTTCTTTATATATTAAGAATACTAACTCTATCATATATTGAAAATATCTCTCAGTGCCCTATAGCAGATTGTAAAAAGGGTTAATAAAATGTACGTACCTTTGACAAAGACTCTTAGGAAGGAGGAGAGGTTCTGTTAGTATTAGAAACTCATACTCTGATCCCAGAGAGCAAACTGGGGAATACAAAAATTATCAGAATGAGGTTGTTAACCTTATCAAACTGTACCCCAAAGCATGACATAGAAGTTGGGGAAGCAGCAGATCTGTAAGAACAGTATCAACTGACCTTGGTGCTAACCAGAAAAGACTGATGACTTACTGATAGAGGGCACTGTTGAATGCCTGGATTTCTACAGAAGATCATTGCACCCCCAGGAGGCAATATAGTGGCAGGGGGAGGGGGCAGGAGTCTTAGTAGCTGAGAATGACTTACTTTGAATTTCACAGCAGGCTGAAAGCTAGAAGTTGAAATTTAGTTGATTCCAGAGAAATAAGGAAGTGTAATATTTCTTGCATATGTCAATTTGTGGATTGAGACCTACATTCACTATGTTGATTACATGTGTGTATGTTGTATAGTTCCATGGAAAGTTACTGTAAAGATATGCCTGAAACTCTTCATAATGGTTCTCTCTCAGAAGTGGCATGGGATTTAGGGTGGGATGGGACTCACTTTTTACCGACAATATGCTTCCAATGTTCAATTTTGTTGAGAGTGTATGTGTTAGTTCTATAACAAAAAATAAAGAATGAAGATCTCCATATACCATATATATTTCACTATTATATAATACACATGTTTATAAGTCTTGTTATAGAAACATTCCACATATAAATATTAATATTTTAGTATTTGAAATAGCTAATCCTTTTTAAAGGTTTGCATTAAATTACCAAACTACAAACCTGATTTCTTTCTTAATGTCATCATAGAAGGACATTTTATTAAATGAAGGGCATGTGATGTGCTTAATAATAGACAAATGATCTGTTCTTTAATATAACTGGAGAGAGATTATGAATAAATGAATTGATTTTAAGTCTTACATTTCTCCTTCTTTTTCTTTCTATCTTTCTCTCTCTATCTCTATCTCTGTTTCTGTCTGTCTCTCTATATATCTGTGCCTATATCTGTGCCTCTCTCTATCTCCTCTTTCTTTGCCTACCCAGTATGATACTCTTGATGGGACAAAGAAAAAGAAAAATGTCTTCTTGTTGGTTTCCTGATCCTACTTTATTCTCTTTTTAGAATTCAACAGGCGTTTAAAAAAAAGTCATATTTCCATGGACACTACTGAATATGAATCCCCTTTTCACTCCAAATAGGATAATCATTATTCTTCTCTTGAACAGAGGCAAATGACTGCCCCTCCTCTCTCAAACTGGAGCTAGAATACACAAAAATTTAAATACAATTTCCATTTACACATGAGCCACATCTCAACTAGCTCCCTTTGTGCCTGGGAATGACTACCAGACCACATCCCAATACTTTATCTACTCAAGATGGCTTAACAAAAGGATTTCTCAAAGTTGATTTTCAAAATATTTTATATGCCACATATAATAAAAATCATATTTAAATAGAAAAAATAACAAATATTTTATATAAATTTTAAAGTTTTCCTTAAGATGAAACACATTCACATCATCAAATTTTTATTTGAGTTGATGTAATTATCTTACTAAACATCCTTTAAATCACCTAAATTTGATGAAAAACAGAAAGAAGTTATCCATCAAAAATATTTTTACCCAATGAAAGAAATTTCTTCATTTGAGAAAGAGAGAGAGAGAGAGAGAGAAATTCAAGAAAAGGCAGCCAAGTATTTATCCTTTGGCCAAGGCACCAAATCATACTTTGGTTTCATTCTAGGTACAAAACTAAATCATCAAGCCTTTGGCAAGGACGATATGCTATACTAAGTACCAACTGGCTCCATGTGTAGGTAAAACAATAAAAAAATGATCATCACTGTTCATTTGATCCAATTTTCTAAGCAGTGTGAGTGGCCTGGTGAAAAGCCATCATTTTCATTAGTAAATCATTTGTGATTGATCAAATTTATCAACTGTTAAGCTAAAAGATTAGTTGACTCAATTTTGTTTTTTTACCCAAGCTTTATAGAAGTAAGTTCTGATTTTCACCCTCTTGCTCAGCAAGTGAAACATGATCAGAAATACATATTAAAAAGCAGTCAGTGCAGTGCTGAAGATGTTTGTTTACTGAATCAGTGTATGTTAACTTGGGTGTCACCTACTGAAAATTCATTGAACTTTAGACTTCTGAGGTGTACAGTTTTCTGAATGTTATATTGATATATTTTTTAAAAGTTTTAAAAAGCCACTATCCTGTAACATGTGTTGATGTACATTTTATCTAGAGGCGATGAAATTGACCGCAAATGACATTTTGATGCTTTTTCTATTGTTACTTTCTGACTCATGCTCAAAGCATAGAGTTTTTCCAACCAAAAGATTTGTTTGAATGCAATTGTGCTCTCATCTGTATAGTTTCAAATTCCATAACCTCTTGTGATGATTTTCTTTAGCTTTATCAAATTAATGCATGAGTTCGTCATTTTGATCATCTTGACTGTGATTGTTTAATTTTCAGTTCATGAGACTTGGCCCCTTTCTTGAAAATGATTGTTTTCCAGGTAAGCACAAAGGAGATAGAAATGCTATAAAATCTCAACCACAAGTACACTTAAATTTTTCACTAAAGTAAAGCATTGCTTTGGGTTGTTTTTTTCTTTTCGTAGATTCTGATAGAAGAAAGTTTTGTTTCCCAGAATTCTATAGATCCTGAGATTTCTTCCCCAGAAGTATGTAAAGATGTATAGAAATCTTTAATTTGTTGTAGCAGAAATTCTTTGCCTTAAAAAGAAAATGACTAGAATTAACACTATCCTGGCGCCCACTCAGGGGTCCTGAGAGATGTGGGTCTTGGGCCTTAGCCCTGCCCCCGTCACACCTCTAGGCCAGCAAAGGATCCTGACATGGGAGCCAGGCCAGCCCCACCCCAGCCCGTAACCAGATCCTAACATGTACTTATTAACTATGTTTCTTCAGAATGTGTGACTTATCTGCTCATGCTCTTCACCAAATTCCTGCTTAGATTCTGCTAATTCATTTTCAAGAGATTTTTTTGCAATAGGAAGTTAATCTTTGTGTGTTAAAAAGAAAAAAAAGGTAGAGAGTAGAATAATGGTTACCAGAGGCTGGGAGAGGTGCGGGTAGTGGGAAGATGAGGAGTGAACTAATGGGGACAAAATTATGCTGTCTACCCTAAGTGAATCATTGTGCAGGATATACATGGATTGAAACAACACACTGTACCCCACAAACATAAATATAAATAAAACAGAATTAAAACAATGACTAAATCATGTTTTCAGATTGCCTCAAAGGAAACAAGTAGTCTAAAGTTCTGCGGAACATAAGGCTTAACGGAAGCGATGGCAGACATGACAATCTTAAGTTTCTCAACATTACTGTCACAGAGGCTGTTGACTGATTTCCCTGCCAAGCCAGATTCTAGGTGTTATACCTGTATCCATTAAATCATAACTACCAATAGCCCAGTGATCACTGCCATTATGTCTCTTTTACAGGTTAAAAACAAAAGAAAAAAAAAAACCTGTGACATTAAGCATGCAAAACTAAGAATAAAGTAACTTTCTGAGGGAGAGGGGAAGATGGAATTGGGGCAGAGCACACAAGGAATTTCACAGATCATTTTTTTTTTCCTTTTTTGAACTAGATGAGTAGTAGATGCAAAAATGAATGTCGTATCCCTCTCACACCTTTTTATTATTTATAAATATTTTTTTCTACCCCAATTTTTTAAAAACAAAACCTGAAGTACAGAGAAGTATAGGACAGGCTGCAGCATCTTTTATACAGTTCTTCCTCTCACACTCATCTCACAACCATTTTAGGATTTAACTATATTTCTGCTTCTAATGTAGTGACCAACTATTTCTCTTTTGTATCTACTTTTTAATTATTCAACAAAATTGGTGTGTCTCTTTTTGAAAAGGGTACAGTTTAGTTACTTTGGTATAGGAGGGGTAAGGTGTTGTAAACATGGTGTTTTATCCATGTGCCCTAACCTCAAAACACTATAGTAATTCTAGTTTAGTGGAAGCTGGAAACCAGAAAAGACAACTTTACTTCTTATGAAACTGAGGTATAGAAGTCTAGGTGGTCAAGAGCAAGCTAAAAGAATGCAACTGGACTGAGGAAGACGACCAAAAAAAAAAAAAAAAAAAAGCAAAGCAAAATAACTCCCAGATTTTCAGGGAGCCAGATCTAGGGATTCCTGATGGAGACAAGGTTAGACTTTGATGGGGATAGGGAGCTTAAAGGGAAATATCCAAGACGGAATATTTTAACTGGTCTGTGAATCCAGACTGCTCAGACAGTTAAAATATCTAAAAGACCAGAAGTGGACCTAAACAGAGAATCTCCAAATAACATTTTGATTTGCCTCTGCCTCAATTCACCTTGGAAAAAAAAGTTTAGTTGTTAAATGATTAAGACATGAAAATCTCTCTTAGCTAACTGAAATGTCCAGTATAGATTTGAACACATGTGAATAAAACTGCAAATAATTCAAAGGTATATTAATTAATGAGAGGGGAATTAACTGCCTCATTGATGACCTATTTGGTGCATGATTCAAAAGAATTATAAGCATTTATCAGAATTTTACAGAAATTTACTTAATGTTAACTATGCCAAAAAAAATGAGGACATATTCATTATTTAACCTCAGAAAGTATTCCATTTGGGAATAATTGAATTAAATGCAAACCCTTAGCCTCTGTGCTGTTCTGGGAGTAAGCAGAGAGAGCCTGGAGGTAAATAAACTGCACTGGTCAAAATTAGTATGATCCCAGAAAAAAAAAAAAGCCTCTGAAAAAGCGGGTTCTGAGGCTATGTTAAGCAAATTTTCCTATAATTATTGTTGTGAGAAATATGCCCACTTATAACATGAGTGTGGGGCCAACAAGCCCATCCATAACTCCCTGGTTACCTCTTTCTTATCCCTAGTCTGCGTTTAAGGTATTTTAGAATTTAACATACATTTTTTGACTGCTTTGACTGGAGAAATTGTTTTTATTAACTGGAATGGTTTCCAGTAAGTCTGAGTAAGAAAAAATCTGTTGAATTAGGCCAAACATAAATTTAACTGATTCTTGTCCAAACTAACAGTAAATAACAGCAACAATAATGATGTGCTGTTTACATAGATACATATATAGATGCTGCCTGTGAAATTTTATATTCAATTTCTCTTGAGTTTTAATTAATATTCAACATTACAATTAGATTATGAGAACAGTAATATATAAATGTAGTTTATGGTCTTGGAATCAAAATAGCCTAACTAAGCTGTATCTATACTAATTCAAAATATTCATCCTGTTCATCCACATAAAAAATGAATTAATAGATTTTGGTAAATTAGTGATCCGGATAAATACTTAAGTATAATAAATATACAAGGGTGACAACACTAACTTGGGAATTAGGAGGTATTAATTTGAAGAATATGTTGGCTGCTTTAACAGAAACTAAATGAAAGTAGCTTGAACAACACAGAAGATTTATTTCTCTTTCATGTAAAGTCTGAGTTGGTAGGTGGTCCAGGAAGTTACAGCAATTTTGCTTTACAAGGCCACCCAGGACTTCAGGTTCCTTCTGATTTGTCACTCATTCATTTCTTAGTGTCCATCCATCCTCATAAGGATGGTCAAAGCTGGCTCACTCCCACCACATGTTTCATGCTCACCACATTCACATTCCAACAGTGGAAAAACATAAAACATAAGCGTCTTTAACTTCAAGAACATGATCAAGAAATTTCACACATCATTTCTACTCATCTATTGGCCAGAACTCAGTCACATGGCAATATATGCCACAAGGGAGGCTGGG
The DNA here is from genome assembly GCF_027409185.1 of Cynocephalus volans. Lineage (NCBI taxonomy): Eukaryota > Metazoa > Chordata > Mammalia > Dermoptera > Cynocephalidae > Cynocephalus > Cynocephalus volans. Next base: position 284,226,501 of record NC_084460.1, read on the forward strand.
AAATGTAGTCTCTGGGAGAGCCCCTGAATATTCCCTAAGACTAGGTTGGCCCTTTTCCTAAAAGGAAGAAGAAAAAAATAACATGAGGAGGAAATGATCAGTATTGTCAAACAGGGCTGCTATACCTTAAAAAGATGCTTAGTTTTTTCATCTAGAAAACTAATTCTGTTACCCATTTTTCTATGACCTAACATCAGCCTTTAGGTTATCATTTGGAAATCATTCCCACTACCAAACACAGCTTCTACAATGCAGTTATTACCTGGTATATTTGGAGGAGCCCCATCTGCCTCCAAACATCTCTCCAGAAATTAGCTTTCATGGCTGCTGTAATTTCCATTTCTTCTTTAGGGAGAATAATGTAGGTTTGGAGTCAGATTGACCCAAGTTTGAAACCTACTAGCTGAGTGACTTTAGATAAATGATTTAATACCTTCGAACCCCCATTTTCTTCTTTGTAAGATGAAGTTATATTACCTTCTTGCATGAAATTTAGGAATAATATATGTAAAGCCACTTTCACTGCAGACATTATAATATCTTCCAATAATTCTTATTTAAGTACTAAAGTATGTATCAATAAATTAAGGTAATATCTATAAATAGACTTAGATAAGGCCAACTTTATCAAAAGTTTCATTGGAACAGAAATTTTACTTAGCTTCCTGCCTTTAAAATTACTTCCAAAGATTTTAGATTTATCTCATGTGTGTCACTTTTGGGAACACAAGCTACTTCTAAATTTTCAAGCTCCCTTTTAACATCCTATATGTTAATTCTATTTTTTAGTAAGTCATTATGACAGCAGCAGGCTTTATTTTTCCTCTTTATTTTTTAATTAATAGAATTTTTCAGAGAAGTTTCAGTTTACAGAAAAATTGAACAAGTACAGAGAGTTTGCATATACCCCCTCATACACTATTACTGTTTCCCCTATTATTAATGTCTTGCATTAACGTGTTATATTTGTTACAATCAGGAAGCCAATATCGACACATTGTTATTACTAACTAAAGTCCATATTTTGCATTAGGGTTCACTCTTTGCCTTACACATTCCATGGTATGTACAAATATAGAATGACATATATCCACCATTGCAGTATCAAACAGAATAGTTTCACTGCCCTAAAAATCGCCCGTGCCCCACTTATTCATCTCTTTTTCCTTTCCCCAGAGTCCCTGGAAACCACTAATCTTATTGTCTTCATCGTTTTACCTTTTTCAGAACGCCATGTAGCTGGCATCATATAGTATGTAGCCTTTTCAGAATGGCTTCTTTTACTTAGCAATATGCATTTAAGATTTCTCTATATCTTCTTGTACTTTGATAGCTCATTTATTTTATTACTGGAGAACACCTATTGTATATATGTACTACAGTTAGTTTATCCATTCACCCACTGGAGGACATCTTGCTTCTTCCAAGTTTTGACAATTATGAACAAAGCTCTGTAAAGACCTGTGTGCAAGCTTTTGTGTGGAGGTAGTTTTCAACTCATTTTGGTAGATACCAAGGAGTGTAATTGCTAGATAACCTAGTCAAGCATATGTTTAATTTTGTAGGAAACTGCCAAACTGTCTTACAAAGTGGCTGTGCCATTTTACATTCCCATCAGCAATAGATGAGAATACCTTCTTGCTCTATACCAGCATTCGGTGTCAATGTTTTGAATTCTAGTAATTCTAATAAATGCCTAGTGGTATCTCACTGTTTTTTAAATTTGCAATCCCCTAATGACATATGATATTGAACATCTTTTTATATGTTTAATTTCCATTTCTATATCTTTTTCATGAGATTTTCTTCAGATCTTTTGCCCATTAAAAACAAATTAGATTGTTTTATTGTCGAGTAAGAGTTCTTTGTATATTTTGAATACCAGTTCTTTATCATGTATGCGTTTTGCAAAGATTTTCTCCAAATCTGTCTTTTCATTGTCTTAACAGTGTCTTTTTCAGGGTAGAAATTTTTAATTTTAACGAAGTCCACATTACTGATTTTTTTCTTTCATGAATTGTGTTTTTGGTATTGTATCTAAAGAGTCATCACCATATACAAGGTCACCCGAATTTCCTCCTACATTATGGTCCAGGAGTTTTATAGTTTTGCATTTATTAGCATACTTTTTTAAAAAACCAGTCTTCTTATATGTATACATGATTGTTGGCATTTTTTATTGATAGACATTTATAGTAGAAATATCTATAACTGATGCAGAAACTACAGTTTAGTTTAGGGCATAAATACCTAAAGTTTGGGCAAAATTATTCCTCTGAATGTTTTTTATTATTATTATTTTGACTAGTGCAGGTTATTTACATTTCCATATAAATTAGAATTGATTTGCCAATTCCTACCCAAAAAGCTGCTGGGATTTTGGTTGGGATTGCACTATTCATCAATTGGTGAACTTTGACATCTGTGGTTCATGAGGGTGGTAACCTCTCTATTTGTTTAAGTTTCCTTCAGTTTCATTCAGCAAGGCTTTGTAGTTTTTACTGTGTAAGTTGTGTCATTTATCTTTAAATATTTTATGTTTTTATGCTATTGTAAATAATACTATTTTCTAAAATTTCGTTCTGATTATTCATTGCTAGTATATAGGATATGACTGATTGTTTTTTATGTGGACCTTGTATTCTACAACCTTACTACACCGTCTTATTAGTCCTATAGCTTTTTTGCAGAGTTGTTGGTATTGGAGACAATCATGTCATCTGCATACAGAGACAATATTATTTCTTCCTTTCCAATCTGTGGCCTTTTATTTCTTTTCCTTGTCTTATTGCACTAGCTAGAACCTCCAGTAAAATGTTAAACACTATGGTGAGAGTGCTCATTTTTGCTTAGTCCTAGTCTTAGCAGGAAAATCTTCAGCCTTCCACCCTTAAGTATGCTGCCAGCTGGATCTTTTCTGTAACTGCTCTTTATCAGTTGAGGAAGTTCCCTTTTATTTCTAATTTGTTGAGAGTTTTTATCATGAATGCATGCAGAATTTTGTTACATGCCTTTTCTGTCTCTATCATGATGATCACATGATTTTTAAGTCTAGCTTTACATGGTAAATTATATTAATTGATTTTAAATGTTAAACCAACCTTGCATTCAAAGGATGAACCCCACTGATCATGACATATCCTTTTCACATGTTAAATTCAAATTGCTCAATTTTTGTCTATAATTTTTGCATGTATGTTTTTGGAGGGATATTTAGTCTATAATGTTCTTAATTTCAAAATTATGCTGGAAATTTGCTTTTCTTCCAATAGATATTGAGAATCATTAGAATTATTCTTTTAAAAAATTTGTTTTTTAATACCTTTCACTTGATCAATACTTGGAATTCTGGGCAAAGTCCATTAGAGATTGCAAATCCAGTAAAGCATGATACCTTATTAAAAACAGAAAATGCAAAATGCCATGAAGGGAGAATGTGTACAGCATATTCTGGGGACAAAAAAGAACACTGTGACTATAGCATAATGAAGAAAGAGAGAATGGTACCACAGGAGGCTGACAAGGTAGGTGAGGACCAGATCATGCAGGGCCTTGTAAGCTATGGGAAAGTGTTTTGATTTTATTCCAGGCAAGACGGAGTTTTAAGAATAGAAGTGTTATGATTTGTGACATCTAAGTTTGTACTTATATCTTGGCCAAATTGTTTTATGAAATAATTTAATAGTTCAACAGTTTGTTGATTATACAAGAGAAAATTTTCTCCTCTATTTGGTGTTCAGTAGTACCAAAAAATGACTCAATTTATTCACTTACTTGTTGAGTTAAACCTATTTAATATGTCAACAAACAATGTTCATCAAATTATTTTCTACTACCTACTAAAATTATCAAAATTATATATATACACACGTATATGTACTATAATGTATATGGGTATAATTTGCACATATTTATATATTGTATATATAAAACTGGCTTTCCTGATTTCTTTAGATGTTTTCCTTAAACATTTAACAAGCCACCAGTATACTAGTGCTGTAGAAATTGGTGTTAAAAGCTCCATCATAAAAACTCTATTGATAACCTTAAAATATTCTTATAGAAATAGTTCTCCCAGTTTGGGATGTAAATATCAATACAGCCAATCAATATTAATTTTATGTTTCAAAACCTGGAAATACAATTGGAAAAAAACATTTTAATAGACATATTCTTATTTATATGAAATAGGTAACTGCCTGTATGTTATAAATGACATGGCCACAAAGATATTTGTCTCCCTGAAATACCCTTAATTTGGAACAGTCAGGGAAGTAGCATGGACTTTAAAGTTTATTTGTGAGAATAGAGCACAGTTTACTTAAGTTAAGAGAGCTGTCTTGTAGCACAGTGTAAGACCTTGAAACAATAGAAAAATCATATTGTAAAGAGAAAGGTTTTCAAAATATAAGATGCAAAGTATGTGGATATGAAGAGAAGTTGGGCATGTAGGGGACTTTTTGACTACTTCACAGTTTTAACAAATCTGGCCTTACCCTTAACAATATTTGGGAGTCATGTAATTTTCTAGTTACAAGTTACCTTTACAGATTCACTTGCCCTGATGAGGTTCAATTTCTTTTTTAAAATGGTATTATTGCTGTAAAACATTTTAATGTACGCTTCCTTGCTATCCATCAGCAACATATGACTTGTTCCAAAATTAAAACTATATGTTTTTGTGAGTTACATTTGGTGACATCTCAAACTAATTCTGAAGATTTATCGAGTGCAATCATGATCATAGCAAATTTCCCCATCTATTTTGTAAATCAAAAGTGTATTTATAAATATTAGCAAGAATACTTGGGAACCCAAAGTTATGAGATTAAAAGAAAGCATTATAATCTTTTCTTGTTGGGTATTGTCTGTTCTTTAATTTTAAATTAGAGTCTAATGTATTTTCATATAGAAATACATTAACTATTTTTAAAGTGAATTTGTGAGAAGCGATTAATTTTATTATAATTCCAATACTGAAGTGAGATGGGATATCTTTTGTTTGCAATCTTTTCTTCTCACTCAAAACCATGTGATTAAGGACAGGACTGAAATTGCAACAAGCAAATATTTATATAATTCTGAGACTCTATATAGTTATATTTGTTATCAGCAAGACAAAGTAGCATCAAAGGCTATGGTTTTAACTCCAATTTTAAATAATGTTAAATATTCTTGCTTAGAAAAATGTTAACTTTTTCTATGCAGCATGGTACAAAAGAGAATTTATTAATTATCTCTGCTCTTGGATCTTCAAAGAATACCAACCACTAGTCGTAAATGAATATATTTAACTCTGTGAAGTGAACATACTTAGCTTCTCTTTTCTAGATGCTAGAACATCACAAGGTCAAATGGCAGATGGTTTCAGAGTCCCATCACAGATATTTTATATAGCTTTATGGATGAAAACAGTATTAGTTTTCTATTACTTCATAAAAAATTATCCCCAAACTTCAGATTAAAATAAGAAACATCTATTACACAGTTTCTAAGGGTCAGGGAACTGGGAGCTCCTGGGCTGAGTAGTTCTGGCCAGAGGTCTCTCTTTGGGTTGCAGTAAAGATGTCAGCCAGGGCTGCAGTCATTTGAAGGGTTGACTGGGGCTGGTTAACTTGCATGGCAGTTGTCTGGGGGTCTCAGTTCCTTGCCACATGGGCTTCTCCATATGGATGCCTGAACTTTCCCAAGACTTTTCAGCTGGCTTTCCCCAGCTCTCCCAGGGACAGTAAAGTAGAAACCACAATGTCTTTAATAACCTAGACTTGGAGGCACCATCCGATCACTTCTGCCATGTTCTGTCAGTCACCTAAACCCACCCTGATACAATGTGGGAAGGATCAATATAATGGCATGAATAATCAGGAGATGGGGATCATTGGGCATCATCCCGGAGTCTGGGTACCACAAAATTGAATAGTAAACTCAGTGTGAGGAGATTAGTTCCATGCTCTTTGTCATCCTCTTCTTCTTCAGATACAAACACATCGTAATCACCATCAGTCATGTATTAGCCACAAACCCAAGGACACTCATGCTCATATACACAAATGAGCCAATAGACAAATGGACCTATTCACTGGCAATTTAGCATATCAAATTCTCCCATGAGTGAAACAATTTAAAAACTTGATTTAGAGCCTAAAAAGAATCCACATCTAAGCAACACTATTTTACTGTAAAAATATCAGGCTAGCAATCTTTATTAAGTTAAATAGTGACAGTTTTTACAACTGTGCTAATTTTTATTTGCTTGGTTAGCTTAATAGTTTCTGAACACTGTAAAATATCTTCAAATTTATTTTAAGAAAATAAAGATTTCCCATCATTTGAGCAAATCTTGTCTGCTAATTTGCATATCAGTTGGCTAATAGTATGTGATAAATACATAAATAATTTGTCTTCATATAGAAACTTCCATACACGTGTAGTTTTGAATGATGCATATCCACATGGTCTTTTCAAGTATTTTTCCAAGTGTGATTCATGAATCACCAGCATCAGAATCACTAGCAATGCTCATAAAAATTGTGGGTTCTTGGACCCTACCCAAAGCCTACTGAATCAGATCTCTAGGGTTGGGTTTGGCATCTACATTTTAGCAAGCTCTTAGGAGATTATTATGCATACTAAAGTGGTCAAGCCACTGGTCTTTGCACTGTACTTTCCAGATTTAGCAAAACCCTCTTCCCCATATTTGTTCTAGCTGTGCCCTTCTGAATACTTGGTTTCTTTGCCGTGCTTTGGCTCCATTTTACTGTGTGGTCATAACATGGAATCACTGTGTAAAGAAGGGTGTGCTCCCCACCTGGAGAGAATCCCATGCCTGTGTGTCCTGTGTGAGCCTTTGCCAGGTTGCCTCACTTTAAGTGGGAGGAGAAGAATCTGAAAGCTGGGACTCTGATTCAGGGCTAGCAAGTCAGTGCAAGCCTCCGCACCATGTGCTCCTTTAAAATGCTCTTAAATTTTAAATGTTTTCCATTTTCCTTCAGTGGAAATAATAAAGTGGCTTTGAATAAACAGTTTTCTCTGTTTCAGAAAGCTGTGCGTTTATCTCAGTGTGGCCAATCAATGAATTCCAAAAGGTTTATAATTTTTTGACTCCTATGGGGCAATGAAAGGCTAAATTCTAAAGGATTTGGAAATGTCAATCTGTAATACAAACTGGGTTGGCCCCGGGGCTGAGATCAGAACCATAACTCACCCCATGTTTACAAATTATATCATTTGGTCTAGTGTTCTAACTGTAAACTCCCCGATAATTACAGTAGAGAATGAATTATATAGTCAGTTTCTTTCCTTTTTCTCCTGATGTCTGAACTGTCAAGACATATGGATTCTTCATCAGCCCTCACATTACACAGAGGGCCCCCCTATAAGCTAGTCTTGAAATCAATAGGCAGCTAGGCTTTCAGATGAAATATGGAATGGCTATAGACTTTTAAAGAGGGAGACCAAATGGTTTCACTAAATGAATCCCCTATGTTATTCCAGGCAGATGTAAACACATCTGTGATCTTTAATAGAAAGGATAAAAATATTACATTCCATTAGGTAACTTAAACATTTGAAAAGTCACTCTTTTCTTCAGGCTATTAGTTTTCTCTTTGTTGTTCCTTCTCAACCACTTCTCTCCCCTTGTGCTCAGAAGGGCACTGTTGTGCACCCTTCTAAGGACAAAACGGAGATACTTTACTTGGTTTCTCTCTCAATCTCTTCTTTTCCTCTCTTTTTCTCCTCCCTGACTCTTCTCTTCCATCTGTCCCTCTTCTCTCCCCACTCCATTAGCTTCCAAAGCAGAGTTATCTTGTTATTTGATCTAAGCATGGTATGCTTACTTTAAGAGCCTGCAAAAAAGAGGAAGGTGGTAGCTCGTGGGTCTTCCAGGCTGGGTGACCCCCATTGCCAAGCTGTGTAGTCTAGAAAGTGCATAAATCCTGAGCTGTCAAACTTCAACAGAGTAAAGAAACACCCTTAGCCACTGGAAGCCTAACAGCCTGAGATAAGCAATACAGTTACTTTAGAATGTTCTTACTGGCTCTGGATTATATTGATGTAGATACGAGCACAGATATAGATATAAGTATCTTCATTTTGGGGAGGATGAAAAAAGGTGGCAGAGATTAAGGAATAAAGTAGAATAGTTATAAAACAGATTATTCCACTTATATTTTAAAACAGATATAAACACATATTTTAAAACAGATTATTACACTTATATTTTTATTCTAATGAATATGTTAGCTGACATGTTAGAAAGTACTAGAGCTTGTATTTGTGCGTGCGTGTGTGTGTGTGTACGTGTGTGGCCACCTGTGAAAACTTGCTTTTCTGCCAACAAGTGTTAAGAATTATCAGCAACCATTTTTGTGGGTAGCCACCATTGACATATAACTGACATTCTGGGCAAGATCCCATTACAGACTCCAAATCCTAGAAAGAAAAAAAGGCCAGGAAGATGTGGCACAAGAAAAGATGAGAATTTGGAGAAAAACGTTACACATTTTAAGGTAGAAATAATGGCACCTTGTTTAAAAAAAAAAAACAAAACTTCTTGGAAAATATATTTTTTGGAAATTATTTGTATAATAATATTGAGAAAGTAGGAAAACAAGATACTCTAAGAAAACAAGTTATTTTCTTTCTCCAATTTCAAAATACTGTGGACTAGCTCATCAATTGGCAAGACTGGTCAGAATCACCTAGGAAAAGTCAACAGTGAGGGCAGCTGTTCTTAGAATCTAGCAAGTCAGATTTCCCAGAGTTCCTTCTATCTCTATCCAGGAGCGAAAGTCTTTGCAGTGACCCAGGGAAGCAGCCTAATGGGAACAGGACACCTCCTTCCAGGTGTTTCTTTGGGTCTTAAACTCATAGTCCCCAAGTACCCAACATTTGCCAAGGCCAAGGACTGAGCTCTGCTTTCTTCTATCCATGCATCTATTTTCTTCCTCAGGGACCAACCTAGTGTTTATTATAATTTGGAATCATGTAGACATATTGTGAATTTTCCTTGGCCCCAAATACTTTCCAAAGGAATGGTAATTTTCCTGTTCTATACCATCAGTGTGATTGTGGGGACTTTATCATATTTTACTGTGGCATTTATTTATGTGAGAGGTAATGCTGGTATACATTTTTTAAAATAATTTGTCTCAAGGTTACCCACTAGTGAATTTTCTTTCTCAGGTCAACAGTATTTCTTATTTGATTATCAGTTTAGTTTTTTAAAATACCACAAATCTACCTCAATTCAATATTGCTCTATTACTTTGGCTTCCTCTTTTCATCCATAGAAATAAAAAATGAGATAGCAATGACCTATGAAAACCTTCTATGACTATTGATATTTCTCAAAAGTATGCTCATATTCTTCAGGCCTACTATAATGAAAATTTGGAAAGAGCTTCTGGTTTCTTTGAAAAAAAAAATCAATGAAAATATCAAGACAAGGCATAATGTCAAGGAAGTCCAATAATCAGACCACAGCTAATGGCTAAAAAAATCATGAGGTGGCAAAAATGAAGTTTTATGTCTGTTCAGGTTACTAAATAAAGGGTTGACTGATCTTCAAGCAAAGTGAAAGTAATCTAGAATTTACTGTATACCCCATCAGGCTTTCTAAAAGGTCATCTAATTAACGTTTTGCATTAACTCTACTTGTCACCTTAACCTCAAAACACCAAAAATATGCTGTGGCATATTTTGCTCAAGTTTCATAATGATTGTATATAAAGACACAGAAAACTAGAAAATGCCATAAATCGGGAGAATTCTTTGCTTTACAAAAGAGATAAGGGCACTGAGAAGACAACTGGACACTGAGGTGAGCACAAGATGGAAGCTGGACAGCGATCCACATACCCTGATACAAACAAAGGCAAATTAGTTTCAGAGTTCTTCAAAGGGAATCATCAGAGACCCAGAGCTGGACTGCTCTCAGGACAAAGGTAGTCCTGAATCTTCATTATACTGAATCAGCTTAAGCCTGTTTGCAGAGTTGGCTGCAAAAATAGATTGGAGAAGAAGCTCATATTTTAGAATATAGATATTCAAATAAAATATGCTTTCTATTCTGCATATCATGGTGGTCCAAATTCCATCACTATTAATTACTCTCTGAAATGCTCAGTTGCTACAAATAGTAAGGTGCAAGATATAAAAGTCAATAAAATAGTTAATAAGCACCTCCTACTTCAACATATTTGTCCTGGAGGAGGAAAGAGGGATATAAGATTGAATTTATTTTTTTACTGAATGAACATTTATTGAGTACCCAGTATTCACAATGCATTATATTGGCAGATAGACATATCAAATGATACAACTCCAGCCCTAGAGAAGCTTTAACTTTTACAATTCTTTCCTAATTTTCATAATAAAGAGAAAAAAATGGACAAAGTTTAAAATTTCTCCATATTCACCTGTAATTGTCTCAAATTTCAGCAGAAGCGCCCCATTCCTGCCCCCATCCATCAACCCCTTCCACTTTCAGACTCCCCCTTTGAGACTGAAGCTGAAGGAGAAAACGTACCTCTCAGTATTCCCAAGGGCTACCTGCTCACCCTTTTAAGCCATTTACCAAGGTATTCTTCCAAGATCTATATCTACCTTTGTTTTCAAGAGAAGGATGGGGCTGAAGGAACATAGGAGCCAGGAGCACTACTTCTTCTCTTCAGAATCTTCTCGCTGGGAACTGTTGTCTCCAGCCCTTCTGCTTCTATTTTTACATCAACATATCCATCCACTGCTTCCAATGCAGAAGGAGCTTCAAGAAAGAGGTGTTCCAAGTCAGAGTTTGTCTTCTAGACATTTAGAGAGCAGAATCATTATCATGTCTCCACCTTCCAACACACAGGATGCATGACTGAGGCAAATATTTTGCTGTAAGCTGCTTGTAGCTCCATAGGAGAAAGGGGCAAATGACAGCAGCCAAGAGCATGTTGCTAGCATCTTATGCTAGAAAATTATGTGCCTTATTAGGACTGCAGAGGTGTTAACTTCAGGGACTGGACGTGGCTAATTGATCAGCAGATATTCCACAAGTAATTGATTATTTCTTATCATCCTCTCCCTCACTCCTCACAAATCTCTACCATGGAAAAGATGGCCTATAATATAAATGTAAGCTAACCATCAGCCCTGGGCATGTAGGATAATAAAGGTGCCTTATAAATTGTAACACAGTACCAAAATATTAGCATGATTATTAGATTCACAAAGGAGACAGGGGAGCAAGGAGGAACTTTTTACCTTGCAGAGGGGAGACATAACCACTTTAGAGCCATACCAGGACAAACTCAGACAAACTCAGTAGTTATTCTCTCCCAGATGACACAATATAGCTTTAGAGACACAACATAATTAATTCAATATAAAAAATAAAAATAAATAAAAAACAAGCTCCATGTGCCATCATCAAACTCAAGGTGGCCAAAGTCCTGCCCTCTAGGTGGCAATTCGGGGTCATTCTTCCGTCTCCAGGACAAAAACAGTTTGCAATTCTGTCTGGGCTAGTTTACATCTCTTATGCTGAGGGGCTTAAGCCCAATTAAAATTAAGATTCACCCGAGAAAATATAACTCCTTTACCTAATAGCAGGAAGTGGTGCTGCGTGTGAATGAAGGGTCTGACTGTGAAGGTTAGGCAAGGGATGAGGATGTGGAAGGACCACATGGGGTCCATGAAGCCCTCTTCCATGATTCAGGGCAAAAGAGACTAAGGAGAGGTGTGGCCCCTTCCCTTGGCCATTTTTCCTCTAGTCAGTGTGGGGTACCTATATGTAAGGGCTATATGAAGGAACTTGCAAAAGTTCATGGAAAAATGGAATTAAAAGATAATATAAATTTTTCCATGAACTTTTTAAAGATCCCTCATATGTGTAAGGATATAAGGGGATATGCACAGAGATATCTGGGGCCTTACCAACTTAGGAAAAAAAAATGTCAGGACTCAAAAAGCACTGAAATCATGGTGGACAGGACAGTTGGGTATAAAAGAGACCCTCCCTTAAGGGACATGAGCCTATGAAAATTGGACACATAATATTTTACATTTTCACTGCATTTTCTTGTGAATGTAAGTGGCAATGCATCTTTGAGGAAATTAGAAAACTTTGTCAGTGAGTGTTAGCATTTATAAAATTTCTTGGTCCTTTAAGCTTTTCTTCTGGAACTTGTTTTTATATTAGTCAATGAACTTGTACACTTCCATGTGTTAAATGTTTTGGCAAACTTCTTAATTGGTGCCTTTCCATCTTTAATTTTTGCATTTGGCAAGTTTTTCTGCAAACTCCCTGTTGTAAAAATGGCTGGCTGCCCAGCAGATCTCCCTTCCTAGTGAAGAGCTGTTGCTAGGAAGTGCTGCTTTACCACAGGCTATCTGTTCATGCTCCACCTCTTGCATCTAGGAAAGGCCACGTGACTAAATTTTGGTAAATAAAATATGGACAGAATTGATGTTTACCACTTATAAGCCTGGGCCATGTGAAAAAAAAAAAAAAAAAGAAGATGACTCACTCCATAATCTATTTTCTCTCTTGGTGCCAGCTGGAATATTGTCTCCCAGGATAGCCTCTGGAGTCATGTTAAATACAATGGTTTGGTCAGCCTGGATTCCTCTGTCTTCCACTCCAGCTGCAGACAGGACTTTTTGTGAACAAGAAATAAATCTCTCTTTAAAATCATTTGGGGCCTGCATATGATATGACTTTATGACTTTTCTTATATAATCTGCTGCACAATGGAATCTGTTTACTGATTCTTTTCCATTTTGGTGTGTTGGAGCTCTAGTGCTAACACATTACATCTGTGTCTGCTAAGAAATCTGTAAATGGCTTATAGGCCACTGTACATGCCTGTCTCAGATTCCTTAATGGAGACAGGTCCCCTTTGAAAGATAATCCTCACAAACTTGGCAATCACATGATAAGAGCTGGTCATCAACAGAGAATTGGGGACTTAACTATAAGAAGATCCTGACTACAGTGGTTGTCTCTAAAGGTCATTCACAGAAGGCGGTGGTGGCTATTATTAAATGATAATGGGATTCTAAATCAAACAAAAAATGAAGCGTGTAGTTTTTTTTTTTTTTTTTTGCATTATGTCTTTTTTTCACCTTAAGGTTTAGAGAAATGGCAGAATACAGGCAAAAGTGGCTTGTACTTGTTATTCAAATACTCTGCTCTGAAAACTATGCAACACAGTATCAGCAGGAGCAGCCACAGCTGAAAAGAAAAGGTTTTGCTCAAGTAAGTCTCTACAGTGAAAAGAACCACCACAGACAAAGAGTTCTGCCAGTCGTGGCCTGTTTTCTCATCATGCATCTTGAGATATATTTAACAGAAGATATCTAAATGATTAACTTCATAGGAGTCAACGGCGATGTTCAGTCAAATAGAATAAACTTAAAACTAAGGGATGGAGAAAATGCCCAAATCAAGAAGAAATTCCATAAGCCACTGCTGTGGGTCTATTTTAGCAGGATAATTAAGCTGATTTAAGGAAATGATGGGATTAAGAGACAGAAATTGAGAGGTCATCTAATCCACAAGTTTTTCAAAAGCCAATCCTCCGATCTGTGCTGGCCTCAGATAATGTTTTCACCATTAATAGCCAAATGAAATAAATTAGAAAAATGAATGAACTCTTTAATAAAGTATTCAACATAAATCATTGTTCTTTATCTTACGATCATGCACTTCCCAATTTTTATGCTAAAATGTTCTTTCTTTAAAGAAGTGTTAGTCATAATAATTTTTATTTATGGTTGGTGTGTTCTTTAATATCTTTCACCATAAAATAATGTGATCCTTTGTTGTTTCATTATTTTTTTTGATTTTGTACTGGTTTCTGAAATTCTAGAAGCCATTCTAATTCATTCCCTGCATTCAAGAAGGACTATCATTCAGACTCTAAAACAGAATTCTGCATCATATTTTTTCAGAAAGACAGGACATCTTATAATATCCCTGTAGAATAATTGTCTATTCTAAAGACATTTCACCATTAGAAATGATTTCTTTCCTCTAATCCCTCAAATGAGGGTTAAATTACTTTACAGATTTTTTTCTCTGCCCAGTATCATAGAAACGTGGAGCAGGATTGGACACTTAAAAACATTTAGTCGAACTACTTCCTTTTGTGTAGAGATGGAGATGGAGACACACAGCAGTGATGTCACTAGATCTATATTCTATGACTGGGTAGTTGTACAAATATGTCCTTTGAACTCTCAGCCACATTCTTTCCTATACATCTTATGGGCAGGATCCTGAATTAAATAACAGATCCCACTTGCCAGGTGAAACCTTTTCAAATTTTGGCAAGCTTTGGTTTTATCTGAGTTTTACCTGGACCATGTCTGTATTATAAAAATAATAATGCTTAATATAAATTGTATGTCCTTTGAACATTAAATTAACTGTCTACTCCCATACATATCCCATGTAGAGAAAACTATCACATGGAGAAATTCTTGCCAACGAGAGGATAATGGTGCCATTGGAAGGCGCTATAATTAGGATAATCCGGTTTCAAGTGTAGAGTAAGGAGGAGAGCCAAACTAAAAAAAAAAAAAAAAAAAATCTTAAAATAGATTACGTTTTGGCAAAAAACAATTTATATTTACAACTGACATACAACTGAAATCAAGATATGGAGAAAATTTGTGTACATTTTTGTAAAAACAAACTGAACTCTGTCACATTCCATATTATGATAGAATTCCAAAATCTTACAGGAAGTCAGGTTCCTTTAAAACATGATCCAACTTGAATCTGTGTGGCTGGCAGCTTGAGTCTTTAAAAATGAGACATTTTCACACAAGATTTCTAAAACCCAATTTCCTTACAAATATATATGTTAAAACAGTACTATTATAGAAATAGTAACCTAATACAGTCCATGTTTGCAATTAGAGAGGGGGCATAGGTAGAAAATACGAAGCAGGAAAGATAAAATGGCACAGAAGATAAAATGGGAAACTGCTGCCATGGGGTTAGCCCTTCATCTCCCAGCAATCTGGGAGAAAGCAACACTCAACTCCTCAGGGGCTTAGCTGTGAGGGCAGCCAGTGGGCCTGGGGACAGGAACAGGGCACATCCAGTGTGGGGCCAAAGCTGGGTTTGTCTACCTGGAACATGAGTACATGGCTTCTGGTCGAATCACCACTCGACACTTCTGACGTTTATAAAACTTGCCTATGTGTAGTATCCCATTAGCATGAAGAAAGTACATAAATGAAAGTATCATTCTGTAATTTATATGTGTCTATGTGTACAAATGCATAACAGATACATGTACATGCTTGTTTGTGTAACTCATCTGTGTGACCATCTATTTAACTGAGTAAACCTCTGTTCTTTTTCACTCTCTTATTTTACCTGCACATTTAGTAGTGTTAGGGTCATTTAAAACCCTGACCTATTCACTCCTGCCTTAGTCATTTCAACCTCTACCCTACAAAGGCTCCAGCTGTGCTCACCAGTCTCTTCCTGCTGTATGAAATTTAACTCATTCCTTCCTGCCTGACAGACTAAGTTCAAAACTTCTAGTCCTATCTGCAACTGCTCACCTTTCTGACTCAATCCCTTATCAGAGTTGAGATTTTTCTCTTTTCCGCAAAAATTGCTTACATTCTTCTTGCACCAGCTGTTATGTTCTTAAGGAGACAAGCCCGTACCAATTTTTGTTTGCTTATTTGTTTACCCTTTTAAACTTTTCTATGAAAAAAAGTATGCTGTTTGGATAAATATGTGTGTTATTATTCCAGACAGAATTTTGTTCATACTTGGATCTATCAGGGAACTTCAAAAATTTGTGGAAAAAATTGAAAAGATAATAGGAATCTTTTCATGAACTTTCTGACAATTCATTTAATTGATATACATTTTTCTATAAAATCTTAACTAAGATTTAAATGGCAGCTCTATGCAAGTAAAATTACATGGGAAAAAAAAAAGAAACTACAATAATGATCCACTACTTTGGTACTACGTTTTTTTTTTTTTTTGTCTTGGAACTGAGATTTTCTGTTCTCACTGACTCATTTGCTAACCTAGGTAAAAATACTGGGCAGTTTTGTTTTGTTTTAGCAGATATTCTTTTTGTGGACAAATACATTTTGACATAAAGGAGGGAGGGTTAGCATCAGTTCAATACCTAGGCTCAATCTCCACATTTCCACTTCAGGGCCCACTCTGTTTAGTAAATAATGAATTCTAAGAAGTTTGAAATTCATGTTTTCCATAGTGAAGTTCATTAGATTCAAGGGGAAAAATATACCTGCAGTTGCCCAAATTAACTTATAAGGAAGCAAATATTTTCAGACACATATACCATCTCTTAGCATGTAGATATAACATCTGTTATGTTTTCATTTTTCTGTTTCCAGTTGACTGCTTGGAACCCGTTGCTTTATAAAGTTGCATGAACTGAAGCAGAGAATGGTGGACCTGGTGTGAACGTGCCCAGCATTTGTGTCCACGTTTTAGGAAGTGGACCTGCATGCTTTTTATCAGTCAGCGGGCTAAGGATTGTTCTGAAAAGTTTCAAGGAAAGAAAAGAACAGATGCGTTCATAGATCATCCTCTGGCTGGCTTTACTTGTGGATAAAGACAGCTGGCTACCAGGTGTAATGTGACAGCCTCCACAATTAACATTTAATATAATTATTGATATTGTTTGATTTAGGTCTATTATTTTATTGTTTGCTTTCTGTTTCTCTCCTCTCTGTTTTGTTCCTCTGTACCCTCGTTTCCTCCTCCTTTTTGATTATTTGAATATTTTTTAGCATTCTACTTTAATTTAAATATTCACTTTCTGGCTATATTTCTTTTCTTTTTTTTTTTTTAAATATACATACCTAAACTATTAAGTGCACATATAGTTGTTATTGTACTACCTCATGAAAACACAGACCTTTATGTGACATTGTCATATATATGTATATATTTATATTTCTTACATATATATATTACCCCCCCAACAATTTTTTATTTTTGCTTTCTACAATCATACATATTTTAAAGAACTTATGAGAATAATGTACTCTTTTACATTTACCCATATATGAATATTTACCATTTCTGTTGTTATTTCTTTATTCCTGGAAAAGCAAGTTTCTCTCTGATATTTCCCTCCAGCCTGCAGAACGTCCCTCAGCAGATTTGTGGACCAGGTCTGCTGGGGGAAAATTCTCTTAGCTTTCCAATAGCTGAGCATGTCTTTATTTCACCTTCATTTCTGAAGAATATTTTCACTACAAAAAGAACTTTGACTTGGCTTTTTATTATCTTTTAGCACCTTTGAAGACGTTTTTCCACTGTATTCTGACCTCCTTGTTGGCTGATAAAAGAATCCATAGCCATTCAAATCATTGCTATCCTGTATATAATGTCTTTTCTCTAGCTGCTTTCAAGATGTGTGGCTTTTAAAAATCTTATGTATACAACTACTTCACCATGGTGTGTACAGGCATGTTTTTCAATGAGTTTTCCTTACTTGGGATTGACTGAACTTCTTAAATCTATAAATTGATGTCTTTCTCCAAATTTGGGGAGTTTATGACCATAATTTCTTCATACTTTTTTGCTCCAAATTCTTTTTCTTTCATTTCTGGCCTTCCAGTGATTTATAGGTTAGAATTCCTTTTATATCATCTCACAGGTTTGTAAAGCTGTTTTCTTTCTTTATTTTCTTTTTCTTTCTTTCTTTCTTTCTTTCTTTTTTTTTTTTTTAACTCTTTTCTATTTTCTTCTCTGTCTTTCAGACTGGATAATTTCCGCCAATCTAACTTCAAGTTGACTGATCATTCCTTTAACATCTCTTTTCTGCTAATGATACCATCTAATGCCTTTTCCTCACTTTAGATGTTACACTTTTTTTTTTTATTTTCTACTTCTTTGCTGAGAATTCCTATCTTTCCATTCATTTCAAGTATGCTTTTTTTCCTTAAAGAAGCATATTATAATAGCTGCTTTGATAATTTCAAAATCTTGGTCATCTCAGGGTTGGTGTCTGTTGTTTTTTGTCCCTTGAAAATTGGTCACATTTTCCTGGTTCTCTTATATTGGAAATTTTGGAGGGTATCCTGGATCTTGTACACTTTCTGTTATTTAGACTCTGGGTCCTCTAGAGAATGTTGACATTTATGTTTTAGTAGAAAACCAACTTGACTAGGGTCAGACTTCAAACTGTATCTCATCTTCTATGGGATATGTTCACGTTTCAATTCAGTTTTCAAAAATCTTTGCTATGGCTGGGGTCTGTCACATGCATGTATAGAGCCTGAGAGTTTTATGGATTCGGACACAGAAATAAGGAATCTCTTCCCTTCAGGATTTGCTACTACAAGCACCTCTTTTCCTGGTTCTTCTGGTCAGAAAATGATATCTCAAGAGCTTAGCTGCCTGTACCACGCAAAGACTGGGGATTTCCCTCAAGCAAAGCCATGTGAAAGGAAAAAAATTCACCCCCACACGGTTTACTTCTCTAAGATTTGATTCCCCTGAATAACCCATCTGTGAAGTTGTTTTTTGTTCTTTTGTCTGTTTGTTTTTTACCCCAAGTTTCTACTTGTAACTAATGGGATATATGGGCTGTTGTGAGCTAAAGGTCCACAATGCTGAAACTGAAACTCCCAGATGAGAATTTTTTTTTTTTCAGACTAAAATGGGTATATTTTATTATACATTAGAGGTTAAGAGAATTCAACAGGTCTCTAGTGAGGAAAAATTTTAAGTATAATCAGAACTCCACTGTATATTATTTCTGGTTTTGTCATATATAGTTAGGCTTCAATTAACTGTATATGTTTGTAATTCCTGTTTTTGAACGTCATTGTCATTTCTTTCGCTGTCTTTATGAAAAGATATTCTTAACCAGAAAAAAAGTTATTCAAACTCTGCCTAAAATTTCAGAATAGGGCTTTTAAATGCTCATGATAAATACATAGGAAGAAAAAGTCAATTGTTTAATATCCTCATCTGATCATGCATTGTGTCTTAATTCCTCCATTAAGTCATGTCATTATACAATGTTAAAATTGGGAGACACTTTCCAAGACACTCAGTTCTCATTATTGTATAAATGAATGGCTGGAGAAAATAGACATTTTCAAAAGCCTAGAGCTGATTAATGACAGAATTCATACTTTAACCGAGATATTCTGATCAATTCTGTTGATCTAGTCCAGTTCTATTACTCAGCATTACAATTAGATGTTTCATCTTTTAAACTGAGGCATTGTATATAGAAGATTTGTCATGGAAAGATCATTATACTTACTTATATGGCCATAATCCTCATCAACTGAAAATATCTTTAAGTGGGTTTTTTGAAGGCTAATTATAGGAATAATATTTGTAATCATCAAACCATGCTCTGTATCATTTTGAGCTACATATCATTTTGGTCCCATTTTCCAGATGAGGAAGCTGTTAAGAGATTAGAGATATTAAGTACTTTGTCCAATTTGCAAAGCTAGTAAATTGGCCAATGCTGACTCCAAAGTTTATAGTCCTAAATCTATGAAAATCTATGAAATCTAGGAAATGGTGTCTAATAATCTGCCAAAAAATATTTCTTTTTGTAAATTTATTTATATCAAAATTCAATTAAAATGTCACCTTTAGTTGTATATGTATATATATACATACATATACACATGTCTTATATATATATATGTCAAATCACTTTCCTTTAAAGGAATATCATTATAACATTACATGCAATACAATCCATCCTGGAAAACACAGGCTGTGATTTATACATAAGCACCCAACAGATATTTATCAAAGAAATGAGCGATACCATCATCGTCATCACATCACCATCACTAACTAACAAATGTTATGAAACATTTATTATGTGCCATGCACTGTTCTGAACTCTTTGTGTGCATTTTTTCTTTTTTATTCTCAGAACAAGCCTTCTTTCTAATATAACAGATGTGGAAATTGAGGCATGAAGAAGGTGAGTAACTTTCCCAAGCTCGTAAAGTTAGTAAGTGGTAGAGCTGAGGCAGAAAGCAGGCAGCTCTGCAAACAGTGCTTTTAACCAGTACAAAAAGAAGAGCATATGTCAGTACTTTTTCAGTACAGAAATAGCCCTAAATATTGATTTTATTAAGTAACACATCATTAGGCACCACTTGACATTTGTTATCACTTCATTATTTAGTTTTGCAGTTTCAACTCTCCCAGCCCCTGTCATCTTAGCTACTGTTCTTAAAATGGGAGCAGTACTTAATCATGAATATTTTACTCTTTTTTTTAATTAAGTGAAAACAGATCTATTTGGAAAAATAGATTAAATAACCATATAACAAGTGTTTTTAAAGAAAGCTTAGACAAACTTTTCAAAGACAAAATAAATATAGTATGATTCTGTGCCCTTACCAATAGAATCCCCCATTTCCTTTACTAGTTTACACAAATCCCTCCCTGATGGCCAGCATGAAGCCCAACTCAGCCAAAACTTTTCTCTCAATTGCTAGGTTCTCTATATTTTAATAAACATCACGTATACTGTAGGAATCGGCCTTTCCAGTTGTGTCATTCTAATAAGTGTATTTTTTTCTTTAGACAGATCAAAGAAGACTTCTTTGAGGGTATGGGGACCACGTGTCATTCTTTACATTCACTGTGTGTCTTAACCTCATACTGTTCAATAAAGCCTCGCTTAATGAGTGAACAAAGAGAGGCCCTATGTGGGTTATCACAAGCATTGATGAATGTTAAAACAAGACAGAATGAGCTAGAAAGACTACATAATTATTTTTTACTAAAGAGACTAGGTAGCAAAATGCTTGCATTTAACCCTTGTTTTCTTCTCTAATTATCTTCTCCATTTATCTTTCCATTATCAAATATTTCTCCCAAATAATTTTCTCAAAGAACCGCTTTTCCTTTACCAAAGCAAAATATTTTAAACAAAACTTAAACTTGGCTATTGAACAGATGTTTAGTTCAATGTCATGATATCCAGAGCAAATTCTGGGAAAGCAACCCCTTGATGAGAAAACTTAAGCCTGAAATGTCTTTCAGTAATTGCATTTTCAGAAACAAAACTATTTGGCAAGCTGAAACACAGATTTGTTTATTATGATGTCTGTGGATGTAAAAAAAAATAATAGGTATAATAACATAGAAATGTAGAATTAATACAAATTGATATCTTCTGAAAATAAAAAAATATTTCCTTAGCACCAAGGGGAAATAAGAAACAAAAGACTTGAGTTCTGAAAGCTTCTATGCTCGTTATACCAGAAAAATAAATATTTTACAAGTTAAGGTAATATTTGCTAATGTACATGATGTGTCCAAAGTTTGGATTCGTGCTACTCTCCTGGGAACTTGTTCAGAAACACATGCGTGAGTTAGAAATGGGAAGTGCTTTAAATGAACCCCCCGAGGTTCCCTGAAACAATATCGGCTCAGCTCTACATTTCCTTATTACACTCCTGTTGGACCATGTGGGTCATGGACATGAAAGCAGAAAACTCCTGACAAGGTTGTGACCCACTGTGGTGGGATTTGCGAGACAAAAGGCTAAGTCCCCGGCTGTGGACATGTCAACTAGCGAACCTCAAAAATAGGGTCATTGATGAGAGAGAAAGACTTAATTTTATATAGGTTAAAAATTAAATTTTAAAATAAAAATTTTTTTTAATTAAAAATTTTTTTAAAAGTAGAGAGCACACAGTGGAGAATAGGGAGATGGCAAAATATGGAATAAGAAATAGGCTTACAGGTGTGGGAGAGGATGGAAACCAGTGCCTTGCTGGCTTCTTAAATAGAAAAAGGAGAAAGCAATAAGCAACAGAAGATTCTTAATGATCTGAATATGGCCACAGATGCCTGAGGATGGGCCTATTTCAGGCCAATATGAGCTTTTGGGCTTGTGAAGTCATTTATTTGGCTGCAGTCCAGAGCCCAAAGGCGCTGCTGTTCATTAGGAAGCAGGAACTTTACCTAAGTGTTGTTTGTGTTGGTCTTTCTTGACAGAATGAATTGTTCATTAAGATTTGAGAGAAATCCACCCTCTCTACAGATAAATGGTTTAAAATAAACTTGTTGATTGGGGTGGGGAGAGCGAAGGGAAAAAGGTGTTCAATAGAGACTGCTAAACTCTGATGGTGGTTAAGGGTCCAAATAGCCTGTGCAGTGTAAATAAATGTTTTTATCATTAAAATGGCAGATTCACTTAGCCCTATGTATGGTCCAGTTATTTGGGTTGACTTAACAACATAATTGGATCAACCAAGTGGTAATCCACTTGCCAATGCAAGTTATCATCTCTTAGTCCCATTGGATAGTAACTGTACCTAACCACCACCATTAACCAACCCAGGGATTTTCTTGCACTGTGTACACACCTAGGAGTGAATAAGCAGATCGAGAGTCCTGGGATTTGGAGTGTAAAAGTCTTGGTGGATGTAGCACCTCTGTGGGGACTTCTTGCTTGTCTTACTTAGACGATGTAATAGTATGGAGGCCTCTTGCTTTTTACTAGAAAACATGGGTTTAATGGTATTTTACAAGTGGTTATTCCCTTTCTTTGTGGAGCCTTTGTCAGTAATAACATGGAAATTTTAACATGTTTCTTTTCTTCTTTTTACTGAAATTCTCCAGAAAGTAATTTGGAGGGTTGAAAATATATGTAGCCTAGAGACTGTAATAGAATAATTTAAAAAATAAAATGAAACAAAATAAAATAGCCCAAAATAAACCTTCTTTCCAGATGGAGATTTTCATAGTCTGGAATTAAGTACACAGAAAGGTTTATATAACTGATTAGAGACAAGAAGGCTCAGAAACAAGTGCTAATCAACATGAAGGCTGTTGCTGGTGACACTGGCCATGCAAATTTGGATAACACTCTCGAAAACAGAAGTAATTGCTTCAGATCAGAAAACCAACTTTGTCCTGAGGGTTCCTTTTAATTGAAGTTAACTGCTATGTTGCCTTAATTACTAGGCTTTTCCCTAGTACTTCTAGCAAATATTCCATTGGCCCTGACTCCGGCAATAATCATTGATATGTTGTAAAATTATCAATGACTTAAAGAGAGGGAAACACATTAAGGAAACCCTTTAATGATTGGGTTAGTTATCGTGAGGGCCCACTGCTAATGATTTCTCAGCAATCTGGGTTGTGCTTAGTTAAATAGAACACATCTTTTTTCACAATATTGTCATCGGACATGAAAACATACAGATGCTTTCACAGCCCAACATGACAAATTAATAACCTATAAATTAATTAAAGGTGTCCTTGAATCTCTCCCCCTGATTACTTAAATATTCCTTCCCTTTTTTCTCAAAAAACGTTCTCTCTCTACACAGTCTGCCAGGACTGAGAATCGCAAGCCTTTAAGCTATTTCTAATCTTCAGTATTTGAAATTAACTAAGCAATCAGGAGTGTCAACATGAAAATACATTGTACCCACCAGCTGCATTAACATATATTTTTAGGAGCATCTTCTGCTGGTTTTCATGTTAATGTATTTCCAGTGTCTTGCTTAAAGTGAAAAGTGTCCTGTTCTCTCTGCCCCATGTCCATATGAATCTTTTCCAATGAACAATATAGCTGTTATCACTCTTGGAAAGTGTAAAACTTTGTGAACGTACCATAGTAAATTATTATTATTTTTTTGTCAATTTAGCTATTCTGTCTGTTTGACTTGGCTTAAAGGAAATCACATTACCAGTGCCAAGCTTAGCAATTGGAACTGTCTACCTACATAATCAATTTAAAGAAATGAGAAAATGATATGCATTTCCTCCAAAGCAAATGTTTGCCATTTGCTACACAACTTCCAATGTCTTATAATTTAATAAAGCAATGAGCTATGAATCAGCAAAATTTGCTTTATTATTTAACCTTGTTACTATGTCCAATTACATATGGCCTAGACTATGTCATGCCTTTCTGATACTGGCAGTATATAACTTTCATTATAAAAGACAATATTTATATCATTTGAAGGTATTACAGAGTAGAGATTCAAATCGATTTTTTTTTTTTCCACCAGGGGCATTTTCAGAGCAGTAAATCCTTGACTACTTTGTGTAGACTCTGGATACCTGCCACTTATCAATTTCATAGCATGTCTTTAAAAACTGACAATTTAGTTGTGAATTAATAAGGAATCTCCATAAGAAATATACCATTGAGCAAACCATGAGTTTTCATTCATATTCATCGTGTTAATACTTACCAACGTGAGGGAAGCAAGGAGGAGATAATGTATTCATACTTTTTAAAATTTAGTAAACATGGTAAAACAAAAAAATTACGAGCATAGTATTAAAATTTTCATGTATCCAATAATCAGTGTTACAAATTATAAAATATTTTGACATTATTTCTTATGACATATATATATTATTTTTTATTTTAATTTATCAATATACAATATAGTTGATTTTCATGTCCCTTTACCAATTCCTCCTTTTCCTCCCTCTCTCTCCTCCCTTCTCCCCATCAACCTCATTTTGGTTCACTTGCCTCAACAAAACAAAGGAATTGTTTTAATTGTTGTGTCTTCTTCCCCCAATCCCATTCGTTTGTTTATTTACTTATTTATTTTTATTAGCTCCGACAAATAAGTGAGAACATGTGGTATTTCTCTTTCTGTGCCTGGCTTATTTCACTTAATATATTTTTCTCTAAGTAAATCCATATTGCTGCGAATGGTCATATTTCATTCATTTTTGTAGCAAAGTAGTATTCCATTGTGTAGATATACCACATTTTCCTTATCCACTTATCTGATGATGGACATTTGGGCTGATTCCAACTCTTGGCTATTGTAAATAGAGCTGCAATAAACATGGGAGTGCAGGTATCTCTCTGACATGATGACTTCCATTCCTCTGGGTATAAACCCAGCAGTGGGATCGCTGAGTTATATGGTAGATCTATCTGTAGTTGTTTGCAGAACCTCCATACTATTTTCCATAAAGGCTGCACCATTTTGCAGTCCCACCAACAGTGTAGGAGGGTTCCTTTTTCCCACATCCTCACCAGCATTTGTCATTCTCAGTCTTTTGGATATTAGCCATCCTAACTGGAGTGAGATGGTATCTCAAGGTGGTTTTGATTTGCATTTCCCGAATACTGAGTGATATTGAGCATTTTTTCATGTGTATCTTGGCCATTCGTATTTTTAAAGGAAATGCAACATTAAAGAAAGAAAAACAGTAGTATTAAACCTCTTTCCCAAACCCTTTCAGCCTTTTTCTTCTCCAGAAACTACCATTATCAAATTCTTGTGTATGTTTCCAGTCCCATATTATGTATGTGTATGTCTACAAATTAAGTGTTTGTTTTACGTAAATGCTGTCACACTGTATTCAACAGTCTTCATCTTGTTTCTTTTCACTAAACATGCTTTTGAGATCTTCATGTGTAAACCAGTAGCCCCAACTTGTTTGTTTTAACCACTGGACAGTGTTCTATAATTTTCCATAATGCATGTATAGATTTCTGGAAATTTAAGTTGTTTTCACTGTTATAGCCATTATAAGCAAGGCTTCAAGGGATGTTCTTGACAAGTCTCCTGATAACTGTGTGCAGGAATTTCCAGATATAGATATAGATCCGGATGTGCAGCTGCAGGTCCAAGAGCAAACACATTTTGAACTTACTAGTTATTGCCAAATTGTTCTCGAGAGTGGGAGTAAAAATTTACTCTTGCAGCAGTAGTGACCGTTCCTCCACAAACTCATCAACTTATGGCATTTTTATACATTAAAAAATATTTTGCCAAATGAATAGTTAACAACACATATTTTTTAAAAATGCATGAATTTGCATTTTCCTGATACCTCAAGAGATTGCTCATCCTTCTTAAATTATTTGCCTTTGGGCTGTGCTGGGGCCCAGAAAGTGACACTCCAAAGTGAAGGCCTCAGAAGGAGCCTGAAAAGCAAAATTTTCCTCTGACCTTCTCCTGCTCTCCTGTCTCTCAACCCCACTCTCCCCTGAGCAAGCGATAGAAAGTAGAATCCTTCTCTCCCGAGGCGGGGTGGACTCTAACCTCCCCCACTGCCTCTCTGTCTTGGAGCTGGCCATAAAGAAATTCTCTGTCCTACTTCGTCTGACTGTAGGTCATAAGACCCCCATTTCAGAAAGGGTCTTGCCCTGTACCCTGGAGAAATGAAAGCTGCACGGAGAGGCCAGGAAGCTCAAGGAACAGTCCTGGCTGGGTTTCCCCACTCAGTCTATCAGCACTAGGTAGACTTCCTTGTCCAATCAAATTTCTTTCTACGTGGCCATGCCTTCTCCATAGAATCTAGGTATAAACATGGACAGCTTTTCCTCTGTCTTTTGGTTTTCATTCTGAAGGCTCCCATGTCACATAAAACTATGATATGATAAAATTCCTTATGCCTGTTCTTCATATTAATCTCCATTTATTAGGTGATTTTTCTGGTTTTGATATCAGGCTGATGCTGGCCTCATAGAATGAGTTTGGGATAACAGCCTCTTTCAATTTTTTGGAATAGTTTGAAGAAAATTGGTATTAATTATTCTTTAAAGGTTTGGTCAAGTTCATCAGTCAAGCCGTCTGGTCCTGGTCTTTTCTTTGATGGAAGACCATTGATTACTGCTTTGATTTCATTGCTTGTTATTGGTCTGCTCAGGTTTTATATTTCTTCTTGGTTCAGTCTTGGTGGCTTGTGTTTGTTCAGAAATTTATCCATTTCCTCCAGGTTTTCAAATTTGTTGGCATATAGTTGTTTATAATAGTCTCTAATGATTCTTTGTATTTCTGTGGTATTGGTTTCTATGTTTCCTTTTTCATTTTTAATTTTTGTTGTTTGGGTCTTCTCTCTTCTTTTTTTAGTTAGCCTAGGTAACAGTTCATCTTCTTGAAAAAACAAATTTTCGTTTCATTGATATTTTTGTATCTTTTTGGGGTGTCTATTTCATTCAGTTTTGCTCTGATCTTAATTATTTATTTCTGTCTACTAACTTTGGAATTGCATTATTCTTGTTTTTCTAGTTCTTAGTGATGTAGCATTAGAATGTCTATTTGAAATCTTTCTACTCTTTCAATATTAGCATTAACTATAATAAACTTCCCTCTTAGTATTGCTCTTGCAGTATCCCACAGGTTTTGGCATGATGTGTCTTTATTTTCATTGCTTTCAAGAAATTTTTTGATTTTCCGTTTAATTTCTTCTTGGGCCTGTATGTTGTTAAGGAGCAGGTTGTATAATTTCTATATGTTTGTATAGTTCCCAGAGTTTCACTTGTTATTTATTTCTAGTTTTAATCCACTGTGGTCCGAGAAGATACTTGAAATGATTTCAATTTTTTAAAATTGTTGAGGCTTGATTTGTGACCTAACATGTGATCTATTATAGAGAATGTTCTATGTGCAGATGAGAAAAATTTATATTCTGTGGTTGTTGAATGAAATATTCTGAAGATATTTGCCAAGTCAAATTGGTCTAAAGTTTAGTTTAAATCTTTTGTTTCTCTGTTGATTTGTTGTCTAGATCATCTGTGCAATGTTGAGAGAGGGGTGTTCAGGTCCCCAACTATTTTTGTATTTGGGTCTATCTCTTTCTTTAGGTCTAATAGAGTTTGCTTTATATATTGGGGTGCTCTGATGTTGGGTGCATATATATTTGTGATTGTTATGTGTTCTTGCTGGAAAGATACCCTTATCATTATATAATGGCCTTCTTTGTCTCTTTTAGATTTCTATTTGTATGATATGTCTTTTTCTATCCTTTCCCTCTTAGTGTGGGTGTCTTTACATGTGAGGTGAGTCTCTTGTAGGCAGCATATAGTTGGGTCTAGCTTTTTAATCCAAATCAGGCAGTCTGTCTCTTTTTAGTGAGGAACTTAATCCATTTACATTTAGCATTGTACTGAAAGATATTGTCTTACATCTGGCATTTCTTCAATTTTTATATAGATGTTTTAAATATCTTTTGTTTCTTTTTTTTTTCTTTCCCTTTTATTGTTTGTCTTCAGTTTTTGTTGAGTTTTGGAGGTGGTAAGATACAGTTTCTTTCTCTTTTCATTTGCATATTTGTTCTACCAGAGGGTTTTGTTCTTTTTCGTGTAGTGATTATCATGGTAGTGATTATAATTTTTTGAATTCCAGATGCAGGACTCCTTTGAAGATTTCTTGCAGGGCTA
The DNA here is from genome assembly GCF_027409185.1 of Cynocephalus volans. Classification (NCBI taxonomy): domain Eukaryota; kingdom Metazoa; phylum Chordata; class Mammalia; order Dermoptera; family Cynocephalidae; genus Cynocephalus; species Cynocephalus volans. The sequence continues at coordinate 284,254,664 of NC_084460.1, forward strand.
GTCATGTGGTGGAAAACTCTCATAGTTTTTGGTTATCTGGGAAATACACTATTTCTCATTTATTTCTGAAAGATAGCCTCACTGGGTATAGTATTCTTGGCTGGCAGGTTTTTTCTTTAGTATTTTGAATACATCATCCTGTTCTCTTCTAGCGTGTAGAGTTTCTCTTACAAAGTCTTGCTATTAATCTGATGGAGACTCCTTAATAGGTAACTTGATGCTTTTCTCTTGCTGTTTTCAGGATCCCGTCTATGTCTTTGAGTTTTGCCAGTTTGACTATAATGTGCCTAAGAGAGGATATTTTTGGATCAAATCTGTTTGGGGATCTTTGAGCCTCCTGAGTCTGAAAGTCTGTGTCTCTCCCAATATCTGGGAAGTTTTCCACTGTTATTTTCTCCAATATGTTCTCAATGCCTTTTCCTTTCTCCTCCCCTTCAGGAATACCTGTGATTCAGATGTTTGTGTGCTTAAGGTCTGCAATCTCTTAGGTTTTTTTCATTTTTAAAAACTCTGTTTTCTTTTTTGTCTGCCTGAGTTATTTGAAGAGAATGTCTTCAAGATTAGAAATTCTTTCTTCTGCTTGTTCTAGCCTGCTGCTTAAGCTCTCAGTTGTGTTTTTCTTTTTTCATTGAATGACCTTCAGTTCTATGAGTTCTGCTACATTCTTTTTTAAAGTATTAATCTCTTTGTAAATTTTCTCCTTCATAGGAGTTTTGCTTGGTTCATTGTGTCATCTAACAGAGTCTTCTTGTATCTCACTGAATTTCCTTAAGATTTTTACTTGGAATTCCTTTTCAGTCATTTCAGGCATTTCCTGCTCTGGGTCTGGTACTTGAGAGTATTGTATTCCTTTGGTGAAGTCATATTTTCTTGTTTTTTCATATTTCTAATATTTCTATTTTGATGTCTGGTCATCCAGTAGAACAACTGCTTCTTCTGTTACTCTCCTCCACTGGACTCCACCGGTGACCCTCCTTGTGTCAATGCAGTTGAGTGGCTAATGGTCTGCCTGCACAGTGGCAGTGGCTGCTGCGACTGCTGCTTTGGTAGCAGGTCACTCTTGTGGTGGTGGTGCTTGTGGAGGTGGCTTTGGCAGGTTGCCCACATGGCAGTGGTGGCTCCAGCAACATCAGGCTTCTTGCACAATGTTGGTGACTGCCTAGAAGCACTAGTAGTGGCAATAACTGCAGCAGTGGCAATTAAAGCAGTTGCCCACTTGGCTGTGGTACCCACAGCAGCAGGCCACAAAGCTATGGTGTTTGCAATGGCAGCAGGGTTACTGCATGGAGGTGGAAGGAGTATCAGCTGCTGCAATTGCCCTCCTTGCATCTATGGTGTCTGCAGTGGCAGCAGCATTACCCTGTGGTGGTGCCAGTGGAACTGGTGGCTGCAAATGCTTCCCTGTCATCTGTGTTGTCCTTGATGGCAATGGGGTTACCTCATGGGGACAGCAGTGGCACTGGTGGCTGCTATTGCCTCCCTCACACTTGCAGCATCCTTGGCAGAAGCAGGGTTAACTCATGGTGACGGCAATAGCAGTGGTGGTTGCAGCTGCCTCTCTTGCACCTGTGGAGCACGTGGTTGCAGTGATGGACCATCTGCAGGACTGCTGCTCTGCAGGGAGCTGCTCTGTGATGGGCAGTGATTCTGGAACTGAACAATGGTTCTAGCAACTATGGCAGTATTGGTGATGGGCCCATTTCAGTCTTTGCAGGAGGAATGTGCCCTGGGCACCTCTGGTCCACCATCTTCCCAGTAGTTCCCCTATTGGCACTAATTTTTTTCAAAGGATTCTCTTAAGAGGCTTTGAATCTCTACTATACTTAAAATTATGGCACCTTTTATAATACTGATACTGCCTTTCTGTGCCTTCTTGCCTTTTTTCTATATTATTTTTCCTAGGGTTTTGTCTATATTTTAAGGGTTTTTTGTTTGGTTGTTTGGTTTCTAAGAACCACTCTTTTATGGCTAAAGAGTTATTTCTTTCTATTTTTTTAATTTCCACTATTTACAACATACTTTCTATTACTATATACTTTCTTTTATCTACTACCACTATAAATTGCTCTCTTACTAACACTGTTTTTTTGGGAACACAAATTCCTTCAGACTTGTCAAATAAGATCTCCTTCAAGTTAGTTCCCATGTCCCTTTTACAGATCCCCCATCATTCTTTGGGAATATCTTTTCTGGAGCAACATGTTGTTCCCTGTCCCAGTTCTGGAATGAGATAGTTCTCCAAGGATCCCTGGTTCCTATTAGTGGACAATGGCATTTATAAGCCAAATTCAGTTCAGGGCACTAGCTGTGCTCCTTGCTATTGGAGTGTTGCTACTCTCTGGCAGAACTATGGTGTTTATGTGTCATATATACAATACGGTTGCACACACATGCACATACATACACATACATACATATGCATGGACACAAGTATTTATATTTATGCTTACCTCTATAGATTGAAAACCATGTGCTCAAACTAATACTTTTTCCAATTCCAATCCAGCAGCACAAGGTTCATTCTAGTTCTCTCCTTTTCTGTATTTTTAACTCTTTTCTCCAACAGTAAGAAATCTGACTCCTATGATTCCCAGTATATTTATTTATTTAATCAGTCCCCTTGTTTGCAAACAATCTTGCATTGCAGAACACCCCCATCCCCCAACACACTCCTCCCAAACTCTGACATCCTGTGGCAAGACACCCCCATCCCCACCAAGTGGGTGCACTCCCTTTAGCACACTAGTCTCCAACTCCCAATGCTGGATACCCCTTTGGGCAGGTGCACTTCTCTTCCTGCCCAGGTTCTGAAATTTCACTTGGAGTCAGTGCTTTGCATGGACAGCCTTTTCACCCCTTTTCACCTCATAACCCCATCCTGTGATGGCCCCTCTTATGTGGAGGCCCTCCCCACTTGCTAGGGCTTCATCAACATCCCACACTAAGCTGCTCAGATACACAAATACCCTCTCAGTTCACTCAGGATAAACATCCTTCCAGCATGGACATCCTTCTTTATCACTTGGGCTCTGACCTTGCTCAGGTTTGAACACATGCTGCCTGGCCATCTGTCAATCCCAACATCCATGTGGACCCCCTCCTAACCCTGTTTGGTCTTTAACGCCTCACACTATGCCATCTCCTGCATGGACATTCAGCCTTACCCCCCTTGCCAGGTAGCCATCATCCATGAACATCTTCATCACCCTCTTTAAGCTTCAAATCCTACTCTAGGTCATCATGGCTCAACCTTGACTCCAGCAGAGATACCTGCTTTGCTCTATTCCATTTAATGGCTTTAGTCTTATATTGTGCACCAAAAAATGAAAGAGGGGAAGAAGAACCCACATCCAACACACATATTTAGCAAACTCTAAAGTTATGTCTCTAAGCTTCTGTCAAACAAATCAAGAAGCCTAGAAAAATTTTTCTCCAATTTCCCTTTCATCCTTCATGTTATTATTTGTTTATATTTTAGTTCCACCTATTATTAAATTTCATCATAATTGTTGTTATCATTATCATCATCATAATAATTTTTATATTCAATAGTTGCTGGGTTTACTTTACTTGGTAATTCATTTCTTTACTCACCATTATTGCTTTAATTTTTTTTTTCTTACTGAATTTTGTTTACTTTTTTCTCATAGGAGTGCCTATGAGTAGAAAAAGTTTGTCAGCTTTAGAAGATCTCATTTCTTAACAACCTATTCTCTTTTTCTGGATTTAATTTTTTTTTCTTGCTGAAATTGCATTTTAGTTTATCTTATAGTGTTAGTCCATCAATAGCAACTTTTGTTATTTTTTATGGATCTGAAAAATCTTTTTGTTTTCTCTCATCTTAAATGACAATTTACCAGCATATAGATTTCGAGGTTGACACTTGTATTTCTCCAGCTTTTTAGAGATACCATTCTATGGTGCTTTTTGTTGTTGTTGTTGTTTGTTTGTTTTTTTAAGCATTTCCTGCTGCTTTTGAGAAGGCTGACAAATCATATAGTTTCTTTGTAATTAATTCTATCTTTTCTATTTAGATGCTTTTAAGAGTCTTTTCTTTGTTTTTTATCATTCCAATATTACATTTTGAATAGTAGTTTTGTTTCTGTCTTACTCAGTTTGGGACTCATATTTTTCCCCCTTGACAACCTTCATGTTTTTCTTTAGATTATCTGTGCCTATGTCTCCCCCTGCCCTTTTTCTTGAGCTGTATCCAAGGTAATTTTCTCATTTCTAGCTTTCATTTCACAAATTTTTTTTCTGCTGAATCTAGTCTACTGTTTATTCATCCTTTCAAGTTTTTATTTGAATGAATACATTTTAATTTTAGTTTTAAGAATTTTAAGAATTTAGTGTTTTTACGAATCTCCTTGTCCTTTGTATATACTGTTCCTTCTGAATATATTATTTCTATTTCTTCCTTTATTGCTTTCAAATTTTCAAATACAAATTATTTTAAAATATCTTTCAAATTTTTTTATGGTTTAAATTTATCAGAGTTTAAATTCCCCTATTGTGTTTTCTGTCTCATGTATCCTTTGTTTATTGCTTCCTGTGCTTTCCAGCTTCTTGCAGGAATCTCAATTTCACCTCTCTGTGTATTCAGGGTCTGTGGCCTGGGTTCTCCTTACACCAGAATCAGAACCACACTTCTGAAGTCCTCTCTCTGGCATCACTATCACCTGAACATTTAAGCTATAGCTTTTGGTTCCCACTCTTATTTTTAGTTACTTCCCCGTTTCTAGCATTTAGAGAGTTTCCGTTCTGGTTAGTAAGGCTTTGTAGCTTTTAAAATTCTAGTTTAAGAATATTTCTATTTTTGGAAACATAAGATAAACTATAGAAGAGCTGGAAAGAGAGGAACTAAGTGGGGTAGCTTTCACTTTACTTTAACCTGCCATATTGATCTAAAATCAGATCCCTCTACTATTAAAAATTAAGAAGATATTTAAAAATAGGAAGACACAGTAATATGTCAAGTTAAACTAATTAAAAATTTGAGATAGCAGCTAAGAATTACGTTTTTAGAACTTCTGAAGGAAGTACAATTACTAGAAAAAAAAACAAGGTGATAAACTTTAAATTACTCAAGTACATAGTACACATTTAAAGATGTTTTAGCACTTATTTTTATGCATTTTTCTGTTAACTATAAATGGCATACTGAGGAACAAAATATGACTGAGGACCATCTTTAGCATTCTTATAATTTTCATAACTATTTCCTTTTTCAAAGGAAATTTTATTTCCCCTCCTGTGTTCAAGTGTTTTCTCTCTTGCCAATTTTAAAATATTAGAGGTTATGGGAGGCTTCCAGGGTCTTATAAAATTAAAGCAATAATTTTTTTTTTCTGGGATATTTACAGCTTAGATGAAACAAAGAAGAATGGGTTAGAAGAAGGGATCTATAGTGGTAGAATTTCCAGTGCAGTAGGGCGGTAAGGCATTTGTGGATTCAGGAATATCTTAACTTCCCTAAAGTCATGTTATGCAGATGATTGTCTCTGACCGAAGGCCGGCTCTGCAACTAATACTAATGAAATTTAGTAACGTGTATCTATGAGAACATTTTGCTTTGCAGTTTGAGAATATTGTTAAAATGTATAATAAGTACATTAAAATAATCAATTATTTGGGAACTTCTCATTTTAGACTCATTCCATCTGCTTTAATTTGTGAGTTTTATATCATAAACTTAAAATATAGCAAAGTGACTAGGGCTTATTATAGCTTCACTGTACATCTTCTAAGTAATCAAGTATGTAATAAGGATACATAAATACTGAATTACATGATTCAATCATATGTCAGAGATTCTTATCAGAGATTCTTCAATTTTGTTAAGTTTCTTACTGCTTTGGAAAGTGATAAATTATTTCAACAATTTTCCCAGGAAAAAACATTCCATAAAATTTGGAGGTACAGTGATCCAAAGCTCAAATCAGAACTTAGGTTATAATCTCTGATCTAGACCATATAATTTTTTGTAGCATACAGATAAAGCTAATCCTCAGAAACAGAACTGGTAACTTTTGTTTTAGGCAATAGTATCTTGTTTTTTCCAGCTTTTCTGAAATGAGAAGTGTGAGGTCAGTGATATCAATTTTAATTCTGGGCCTCTAAGCAAAACAAACAAATGAAAATAGCAGATCCTTTATGCAAAACACAAAACTGATGATTTATATTGGGAAGCTACTCTTCCCTCCCTTGGTTTCCTTACCCTCGTGTCCCTCATATTCATTCTTTTTCTTCTTACTTGAGTTAGATGACATATACCCCTGTATTAGCCCACTTGGTTGCTTATAACAAAATACCTGGAACTCGGTAATATAGAAAGAAAACAATTTATTGCTTACAGTTTTGGTGGCTAGGAAGTCCAAAGGCCAGGGAACACATCTGCTGAGGGTCTGGGTGGTGGTGACAGTGATGTGGGGTATCATATCATGAAAATGGTGGAGCAGAGAGAGCAAGACTAACCTCCTCATTCACTATCTTTTTAAAGCCCACAGAACCGCACCTCTGACCCCCATTTTTAACCCATTCACTATGTCATGGTCCTACAATCTAATCACCTTTTCAAGGCTCCACCTTTCAATTACCATAATAGGATTTCCCACCCTCTTAACAGTCACAATGGGAGCCAAGTGCCTAAAACATAAAATATGAGGAAGATAATTAAAGCTCCAGTGAGTTTTGGGGGGACATAATTTAATCCACTACATTCTGCCCCTGGCTCCCCAAAATTCTTGTCTTTTCACATGGAAATACATTCATTTCATCCCCAAAGTCTTAACTTATTTCAACTCAAAAGTCCAAAATTCAAAGTCCTGTCAGTGAAATCCATACAAGTTATCTACTTCCAAGATACAATGGCAGGACAAACACAGAGTACATGTTCCCATTCCTAAAGAGAGAAATAGGCCAAAAGAAAGGTGTAATAGGTCCAACACAAGTCTGAAACCCAGCAGAGCATTCATTGAATCTTAAAGTTGGTGAATCATGTACCTTGACTCCATGTTGGATGTCCTCTGCACACTAGTGTGGGTGTTAGGTCCCCAAGTTCTCAGGCAGCTCCACTTCTATGGCTTTCTTCATCTCAGGACACACTTGAGCTCACCTAGGCTGGTGTTCCACTCTGATAGCTCCACAGGTCTGGGGTCTCCATGGTGGTCCCCCTCTCATGGCTCAACTAGGCATGGCATTGTAGGGGTTTCTCTGCTGCAACTCCAACCCCACATCTCCTCTAGGCATTGTTCTGGTGAAAACTGTCTGCGGTGACTCTGTCCCTGTGACAGATCTCTTCCTGGGTCCCCAGGCATTTCCAAACATTCTTTGAAATCTGGGTGGAGTCTCACAAGCCTTCAAAACTCTGTCATTCTACAAGCCTGCAGACTTAACAGAACATGGATGCTGCCAAGACTTCCAGCTTGTATCTTTCGAAGCTGTGGGTCCAGCCACACCTGGGGCCAATTTAGCCAAGCCTGGAACAGCCAAAGCAGCTGGGGTATGGGTAGCAGCACCCTAATGTGGTCCTGGGCTCTGAGCCCATGCAGGGTACCTCAGGCCTGTTCCTGGAGACCATTCTGTCTTCTAGGTCTTTGGGCCTGAAATGGAAGGGTTGGCCTCAGAGCCTTCTGCAATGCCTTCAGGGCCTTTTCCCCTTCTCTTAATAATCACACATTTTTGTGTTAATTTTCTTAGTACCTGTAGTGGATTGAGTTATGTGCCCCCAAAATTCACTGAAGCTTGAATTGTCTCCTAACTTTTATGTATTAGAAACTTAGCTCCCACTGTGACTGTTAAGAGGGTGGGAAATCCTATTATGGTAATTGAAAGGTGGAGCCCTGAAGGGGTGATTGGATTGTAGGACCATGCAGTAGTGAATGGATTAAAAATAGTGGTCAAGGGCATGGTTCTGAGGACTTTAAAAGAAGAGGAGAGTCTGTGTTTCTCTGCTCTGCTCTCTCTGCTTTCACCATCTTGCAATGTGAGACCCCTGGTTCACTGTCACCACCACCAGATGGACTTTGGACTTATGGCCTCAGAAACTGTAAGCAATAAATTTAATATTCTTATAAATTACCTAGTTCCAAGTATTTTGTTAGAAGCAACCTAAACAGACTAATACAGTACCATTGAATTTTTCTTCTGAAAATACTCTCTGCTTATAAGGTATGTATTGGATTTTTTTTTAAAGAATATTTGGGTAGAGTTTTTTGAAAGCTTTTAAGATAATTAAAATAGCTCATAAGGGCTAAGAATCACTATTTTTATTTGTATGTATTCACATTGAACCAACTCTTCTGGAACATTGCTTGTGTGAGTTAATGTCATTTTGCACTTTTAATGCTTTCAGAATATTATGGCATTTTACAAAATCAAAATAACTCATCTCTATGTAGCAGTTAATTTATTTTACCCATTAAAAGGGATCTATTTGGTTAAAAGTGATGTTCACTATAATCTAAACAAATCATTTGGCTTTTTACCAATAACATTTATTAAAACTTCTATCAGAAATGGAAAAAAAAAAACCCCACAAAATATGAAGTTTCCAAACAGAATTTTATTTTACTTAACAAATAATGGAGCATTAACATGATTATTCATGAGACCTTCTTGAAGGATATTCTAATTAAAGGATACACTAGACTTCATGAGTTTCAATTTAGAGGGGAATAAGCCGTATTTTTCATATAAATATCTTGGTAGTCGTTAGAAATAATCACTGAAATGATTTCCTAAATTGAAGGATTGTGTTATAGTTAATGAAGCTTTTATTCAACAGTGCATCATTAAGAAAAAGCAAGTTTCCTCATGTATAAAATTTCTGAGACTGTTAAAATATGTACATTGATCATACTGTTGTGCATGTGTACTGAGAAGTGGAGCCTGGCTTTGTCTATGGCCACTGCATAATGTGGAGGATTTATGGAGATTATGCTAGTGCAGATTCTAAAAGACTGCGGACAGCTCCTTTTAGGGGATCTCAATAAACTGAGGCTGAGCTCAATATTTGAATTAGGCAAAGGAATCAGCACACCAGGCTGTAATTCATTCTTTTATATCCATATAATATACCTTAGTTTTGCCAAAAAGCACTTTAGTTACTACATTTCCTATGAAATGTGTGTGTGTGTGTGTGTGTGTGTGTGTGTGTGTGTGTGTGTGTGTGTGTGTGTGTGTGTGTGTGTGTGTGTGTGTCCTCTCTCTTATGATAGTTTTTGTATTCATGGCTGACCTTCGCCCCTGAAGAATGAAGGTTTGGCTTCTGCTGCAGTGAAGCTCACAGGCTGTGTAATCAAACTTCTAAGCCTGAAACAGTTCTGCTGTTACCACCTGTGAGATTTTGGACAAGTTTCTCTAAATTCTCAGTGTCCTCATATGTATAAAGTTGGCTCACTCAGTTTAGGCTGCTATAAGAAAATATCACAAACTGGGTGGCTTTATTTCTCACAGTGCTGAAAGTACGTAAGTCCAAGATCCAAGCACCAGCAGATAGATGGTATCTTCCAGCTGTGTTCTTACATGGGTGGAAGGGGTAAGGCAGCTCTCTGGGCCTCTTTTATAAGGGCACTAATCCCATTCATAAGGGCTCTGCCCTCATGACCTAATCACCTCACAAAGACCCCAGCTCCTAATACCATCACTTTGGAGATTAGGTTTCAACATATGAATTTGGGGGGGGGGGCACAAACATTCAGACTATAGGAAAGGGCAGAGTGACCAACAATCCCAGTTTCCCTAGAACCAAAGGGGCTACCTGGACATAGGATTTTTAATAGTAAAACCAAAAATGTCCCAGGCAAACTAGAAGAAATCGGTCACTGTAACAAAGGGGGAAATAAAGCTGTACCACTAGTGGTGTATTGGAACCCGCTCCTACTAGATTTCAGAGCCAATTGCTAAATGGTCAGGAATCCTGTAGGCAAATTGTTGTATATTCAGAAGTTTTGTGAGCTGTTGGTAGCTTAAAATTATCCATGTTATGAATGTTCACGCCACAGTAATCAGCAAATGCTAAGATTAAGGACATTTTTTCTCCCCAGAGAGCCAGTTAACAGGCATACACTGCCTACCACACAAGGTTGATAAAATCGCTATTGAAATAACCCATGTCAAATGCTTACTGGAGTGTAGGATACAGGTAAGTACTAATTCAGTGTTACTGATTAGTAATTTATTATTATCACTATTAAATATGCATTGACAGTCAATAAATATATGTTAAATGGAACTGAACTGTGCCTGTAGTCACCCTCTATAAATTACTTCAATGAATTTTTAAAAAATATTTATCCAGAAGGTAGACTAGGTATATCTTCTAGTCTCCAAACTGGGGCTTTTCTCCCTTTTCACTTCCTCTAAATTTCCTCCCTCTGAACCTAGAAAGATACCTCTTTCTCTTCCCCACTCACCAGTCCTCAGACACTGCACGTGTGGAGGGGCAGTGACTCTAGCTCCAAGAGCATGTGAAGAATTACACAGTGGCGCTATGCATGGGGTATGGAAAATTGGATTATGCTAATCAGGTCTATTTTGAGAGGACACAATAAAGGTGGCTCTCTCTGTTGTGACTGGCACCACCACCACATGGCTAGCCCTTGTTCACTGCCCAGTCCCCCCGCTACCTCCCATCCTTTCTCTGATCTTCAAAACTGCTAGAAATTCCCATTTTTAGCCTTTCAATTACCGAGTTTAAGGTACCTCTTTCAATGCAAACCTGTTACTTATCACATTAGCTCTAGCAAAGATCCTTGCTTTAAGGAAATTGGCCCAGGAAGGTGGCCAGAAGTCCTGAAGCTTGGGATGTTACAGGAGAGGGCAGGCGGGAAAGGCTATAGACATCCAGCAGGCAGCACGGGGAGTGCCAGTGCTCTGGACAGAGGAGCGAATTAAAGGAGGGAAGGCAGAGCCGCTGCAAGAATCAAGACAAAGGAAAACAAAGGCAAATACACATCTCGATTTTGGGGAACTAAGCAGGGTTATCCAAGCAACCCTGTGAATTTTCAGATTATAGAAAGAAGTAGAGTCAAGAGAGGTAAAGTGATTTGAAGCCCCATCCCAGCTTTGAGGGGGCCGGCCTAGATCTTCAAGCATAAAAATGTATGCCTAAGAGTAAGTAAGCCAAAGTAATTTTACCTCGGGTTCATTTGGGAGCCTAAGGTACAAAAATGAAGGTGCTGTGCCTGGAGCGATGCAACACCATTATGTTCTAATCCCAACATATTTGATCATCATTTGAGGGTTTTGTCCTATGTCCGCTCTGTCCAGAAGCCAGCAAGCATTCCCCTCCTAGGGAGGAACGGATCAATCCCTCAGGATGCGAATGTTGATTCGTGCTGAAGAGCCCTACTGGTCTCCCAGCGAGACATTTCCAGAAGAAGCAGTGTATGGGCTAGTCAGTTCCTTCTCAGTGTTGAGGGATTTCCAGCTGATCTCTGTGATTGCTCTCACATAGATAATGTAACATCATAAAAGGGGAGTTTCTGGAGCAGCTGACTTGCAATCAGAGGTTGCCCGTGGCTCTCCAGCCTTTCCTGATGTGAATGCTAGTTTCAGGATTCTGTACAGTTTAAGAGAGAAAGGGAAGGGATGGCTGAGGGGGATATGGGAATTTCTGTCCAGACCTAGGTCTTTAAAAGTGCTGCAGTAAAAAAGAGGGAACGATGGGGAACGGCAGCAGCTGGGGCATTCCCAAGACACAGACATGCGTCACACACCCCTGCCTTCATTTTTAAAAAGATCCAATCTCTGTATTGAACCAGACGTTCTTTCCTGTATCTGTTTTTATTCTCTCTCTCTTCAAGGATCCCTTGGCTTTTAAAACTATTGACTGCAAGCCTTTTCCTTCCCCTAGCAGATTTGCTTGAGAAGGTATCTTCTCCTGTATACCCCGCAGCATGCTCAGTCCACACCATGGAGCCCGCAGAAAGAGACCTGCAGATTGTGCTTCAGCAAGTCCTCTTAGAGGCAAGTATCCACTGTCCATTGTTTTAAAAAGTGAACAGTTAAAGAATGTTAACAAGTCACAAATGAATTCAGGAAAGGAAGAGGTCATTGTGGGTGAGGAGGATTTGGGGTGGATGTGCTGCTGGCCCTTTGTGGGAATGTTGTTAATTATAAAATAAAAGATAATGAAAATATGGAAACAGAATTTTAGGCAAGGGAAAGCAGATCATCCAAAGCACAGAGTGTGGAATGAACAGCATGTTGTGTTTGTGTGTGTGTGTGGGGGGGGGGGTGGTTCTTTTCACAACGAATAGATCCTGAGCTGCTCCATGTGCTGGCACTGTTCAGGGAGCTGGGGATTCATCCTGGAGAAGAATCGTTTTTCTCCTAGAGTTTATTTTCTAGTGAGAAAGCCAATAAGTAAATGAATGAGGAAGAAAAATAGTTTCAATTAGAGATAGATACAGGTAAGGAAATAATAGAGGATAAAGTAATAGAAAGTACCTGGGGGTGGGGCTCTTGGAGTTAGGATGGCCAGGGAAAGCCTTTCTGAGTTAGTGACAATTTTGCTGTGATCTGAAGAATGAAAAATAAAACAAGATAAAACAGACATGTGAAAACCCAGGTCAGAGCTTCCCAGACAGAGGTACCAAATACAAGGCCCCCAAACAGGAAACATTCTGGCAGGCCAGAGTCAACCCTGAACATTAGAATTATCTGTGGAGCTTTAAAAAATATATATCTATAATTAGATCCTACCCTCAGAGAACATGATTTAATTGGTTTGGGATGGTACCCAGCCATCTGTGGAACCTACTGCACATTGAAAATATTCAGGGAAAAAATAAAATAACAATACAACAGTAAAAAATAATACAAATAAAACCACAATATATAACAACTGTTTACATAGCATTTACTTTGTATTACAGATAATAAGTAATCTAGAGATGATTGAAAGTATAAGGGAGAGTGTGCTTAGATTATATGCAAATACTATGTCATTCAAATAAGGGACTTGGATATCCAGGAATTTTGGTATCTCAAGGGATCCTGGAAGCAGCCGCCTCATCCCCCTTGGATACCAAGGGACAACTGTATTTTTTAAAAGCTCCTCAAGATATGTCAGTAAAAGCTGAGAACTGCTGGGGTAGAGAGCAGGGATTCTCAAACTCACATGCCAGAATCAGGGAGAGGCTTGTTATATCCAGAAGGCTGAGCCCCACCCCCAAATTTCTGATTCTGTGCTTCTGGTGTGGGGCCTGAGAATTTGAGTTTCCAACAAGTTTCCAGCTGCTGCTGCTGCTGGTCTGTGAAACGCATTGGAAAACCACTGGGTTAGAGAACGAACAGGAGCCAGTGTTAAGCAAGGAGGGAGTAAAGGTGTAAAGGAAGGTAGAAGGAAATTGGAACTTCTGTCCCAGAAAGGAGGAAATGCAGACCATAGCCACAGACACGGAAAGCACCAGGGCAGATGCGAAACTGGGAGGAACGTTCTGGATGTCCAAAGAGAAGATATGCCAAGCAAAATCCAGACACAGATGGCGGGAAAAATGGGACACTTGGATGTACAGGATGACATGCCAAGCAGATGAAACCTGGAACACTGTTCTGGGTGAGCAGAATAAGAAATGGATGAGAGACAAACATGGCCGGGGAACTGGAAGGATTATGCTGGAGTTTGAGAGAGTGGCAGATGGAGAATCCTCAGCAGGTGGTGTTTCATCAGTAGGTACGTGGAGTCAACACCCAGGTAGTGTTTCAGCAACAGGACTGGGTGAGATCTTGCAAGGAGAGTTTAGGAAGATGAGTGAATCTAGAAGTGAAGACATGCTGGGAATAAGAGAAAATTTGAGCAGGTAGAGGGAAATCAGATGCAAGCCCTTCAAACCACTTTAGGTCTGTGAACTCATTCAGGGAGCAGGCAGGTAATGGAAGTCAGAGAGGATCTGGAACAGGTGTGTTCTGTATAAACAGGTAGGAAAGACTTAGTTCCAGGTGGTTGTGGTCATTCTGGATTCCACGTCATTTTAATGCCCTGCGAAGGTGCCAATGTGTATAACCCATGGAGATGGGCTTCTATTTATTTTAAAGACATCATACATATGAAATGTGTGCATACCAAATCAACTGGGTTTGCAGGCTAGATTGCTACCTCTAGACTACTTAGTATTTATTTTTCTTTATCTCTAAATCTTTGTCTTGTGAGTAAAGGAATAGAGAGATGTCACCTGGAAGTGTTGTCCAGTGTTTAAAAAAACAGGGAAAGAGGGTGTAGGGAAAATATAGGAAAATGGTCAGGGCCCCTCAGATGTTCAGAATCTTGCCGAGCATTTGATGTAAATATCCATGTGCACCCTGGTGTCCTGGGTTATGGACCTAAGTATAAAGGACTAATGGCTCTGATACACGGCACTACTCGGGACACTCCAAGAGGCCACTAGGGCAGCTGTTCCTAGCTCTACATAAAGCCTATTAATTTTTTTACCCATGGCTTCCAGGATCTTTTCGTATTACCTAGCTCGTGGACCTGCATGTGAAGGGTTTGTGACCCAGTTTGTACGATGGGCTTGAGGGGTCTGTGAGCCCTAGCCCTAGCAATACAGAGGGTTGACCTGACACACGTGAGATGACTTATATAAACATAGTGGGAATTCACAGTAGTCAACAACAGGCTGCCTTCATCGAGCATAGAACTTAGCATGAAGAAGGTAGTAGTTCAGATCAACTTATGGGTTTGTGCTCAGTTTGGAACATTTTATATAAAAAATGATAAGAATACACTAGAGGGCATTCAGAAAGAATAACCAGAAATGTGAGTTTCTTCTTTTCCCAAGTCTAAAGAGGAATGGTTGAATGACTTGGGGATACTTTGCTTGAGGAAGTGACTACTCAGTCAGTGTTAACTGTTTTTAAATTTTGAAATATTATCATTAGGAAGAGGAATTTAATGTATTTCAACTAGCAGACATGGGTAGAAGCTTTGTGATAGAATTTTTCCCCAATTTAATAAACATCTTCGCATAGTCAGAACTAGCCTCCATAAAGTGGATTGCCCCAGGTAGGGGTGAACTTATTCTCAGAGGGGACCATGCACAAAATGTACAACCTCTGGGTAGGAATGCTGTTGGAGGGACTCAAACAGGCAACAGATTTTTGTAAGATGACTCTTTACAAGCCTGGAAGTCTGTGTTTTTATTATTCTACGTCTTCTTACAAATGAGCAAACTTTTGGATAACTTTTGTAAGTAAACCAAATTATGTGCCTCGGGGATCCCATGGGTCTGATTTGTAACTATCATATCCCTAGAAAACTCAGTAGGCCAGAATATGTGGGTGACTGCAATTTTGGGTTAGGTTTAATGTGATCATACTCCCAGATTCTGTAACATGTTTGTAACATCAAAGGATAGGAAGCAGGAGAGAAACTCAGATGTAATGCCTGAATAACCAAGTTCAAATCCTTTTACTATTTCTGATACTGAGTATTTATTAAGCTCTACTAGGTACCAATTTCTATACTGGGTTTTTTCTTCTATTATCTGATTTTGTCCTTTTAACAACCCCCAAGGGTTGTTATACTTTCAATGCCTATTTAACACTTGAGGAAAGTTAAGGCTCCAAATCAGGAGCAGCAAATGAACCCGGGTCTGTCTGAGACCCATACAACCTTGTACACATCATTTAGTCCCTCTGAAAATTAGTTTTGGCATTTGTAAAATGAAGATACTATTTTTAGCTTGGAAGTTTGTTGTTTTAAGTATGTGCCTCCATGTGAATGTCTTTGTAAATTTTAAAATGCAGATATTATTTCAAAAAATATGTGAATCCGTGAAATAGACCTTCAATGTCTTTTTCCATTGCTACATGGGTGGAAGAGGTAGAAGAAGGTGTCCTGTGATTATGAGCTTATTGAGTTGAGAGTTATTTAAAATCTTTTATAATTCTATGCTATTCCCTAGAAGTAATGAAGAAAAGGATTAAAAGGACATACTGCTATGCAGGCAGATTTCAATATTTGAAAACCAAGCCTATAATGGGATAAGCAATTGTCTCTATGTGAGACCTGACAATTTAAATGCTAAAAGTATAAAAGCTGAAAAATAATAATATTTACATTTGAATGCAATGGTTAACCAAACAGCTCCTCATATTTGAAATATCTGGGAAGCCTGATTTTTTAAAAATATAAAAATACAATTTATATCTTATTTCTTTGAGCAGAAGTGGTTATGTACTAGTAGTGAGAATGTACTAAGTCAAATTCATCTTAATTAAAATCAACCAACTCTTCCCCAAGTCTTTATTAAGTACTGGTGTTTCATTTAAATAAAGTCATAATCTCTTTTCCAGATACATATATCCTTTCACTAAGCTCCTTAGAAAATGAGCTCTCATTTTATTGTATTTACATATAAACCAGAAAAGTGATTCAAAGAAGTATTTGGGAGTTCACATATCCAGCTGACAATGGTAAATAAAAGTTGTGGGTTTTTCTTAATCCTCTTGCTCTTATGTTTTGAAAAATATCTTCACAATTAGAAACCATTAATTTATGTATTATTAACATATTTGAGGCTACTCAAAGTAGCCTGATATATTCATCAAACACCTCAGTATGAGATATGCTGCTTGTTGTATATTTACTTAGGTTATTTTCCTCCACATTAAATTTTTGTCTCCTTTCAAGCTTATTCCTGGGTTAGTTCTGGCCCTATGTCCTCCTTGAAGCCTAAACAAAATACTGGGGTTTGATTCCTTTCCTGTTTCTCTGCAATTCTTGATGATACTACCTACTAAAATGATACTTATAAGACAGTGGAACTGGATTGTTTTTCCCCTCAGTGAAATACATTAGTGAAAGAGAATCCTTAAATGGATGCCTAACATGTAAAACAGAAAAATGTCTAGCAGGGCCTTTCCGTTAGAATCCATTAGGAACCCCTCTGTGCCTGACCAGCTGAGACCCTCGTCAGAACTCCTAAGATTCCACAGAGCACAATTTGAAAACTACTAGGAAGAAGTTGTAAACTCCAATTTGTACAGGGGTAAGGTGGGTGATGCAAAGGAAGGAAATGTGCTGGTGGGAACTGTGCTGTAGATTGCATGCTCAGTCTAAGGTGGCTATTATGTTGGAAGTGATGGATATACTAAGCGCCCTGATATGATCATTGTATACAGTATGAATGTACTGAAATATCGTAATGTACTCCATAAATATATGCAATTATCATGAGCCAATTAAGAAAAATAAATTTTAAAAAAAAAGAAATAGTAGAATAGTGGGTACCAGAGGTAGGGAAATGGAGGGGGATGGGGAAAGTTTGGTAGACTGTAACAAAGTCACAGTTACATAGGAAGAATAAGCTCAGGTGCTCTAGGGTGATGATAGCCAATGACATTACACTGTATATTTCATGATAACCAGAAAAGAAGATTTTGAATGTTTTGACCACAAAGAAATGATAAATATTTAGGTAATAGATATGCTAACTATTCTGATTGGATCACTATACAATTATATGCATGTAAACTGTATAACCTATACCCCATAAACATGTACAATGAAAATAAATAATTAATTAATTAATTTTAAAAAATAAAATAAAATAAAAGGATTGCTACATTTCATGCTAGACTACTAATGTCAGATAGAAACTTAAGGCTCAGTCTTTCCAGATCATATAATCCTTCAAGAGATTACCCTTGATATAATCCTCTCAACTTTTGAATGTTGGCAATAAATTTACATATTCTTTATAAAAAAATAGACAGACCAAATAAAGCACATCTGCTGGCCAAATCTGGTCTCCAAACTGCCGGATAATGACGTCTGTGTCCTTGAGTGTAGACCTGAGGAAGGAGAAGGTCATGCTTGTTATATTTATTACTTTATCTTCAGTGCCAAGCACAATCCCTGGTATAGAACAGCTGTCCAGATTTGTTGAATGAAAGAATAAAAGATGAATGGATAGATTAAATGGACCACTATCAATGCCTCCAATACTTTCATTGTTTCCTAAATTATATAAAAGCAATGTGATATAAAAGAAAGAGCACCTGTTTTTTTTTAATTGAAACATCGATTATACATATTTATGTGGTACAGAGTTATATTTTGATATATGTCTATAAAGTGTGATGATCAAATCAGGATAATTGGCATATTAATCATTGCAAAACTTAATCATTTCTTTATGATGTGGACATTTGATCTCCCTCTTCTAACTACTTGACAACATACAGTAAATTACTGTTATAGATGCCTAGCTCAACTGTACACCAATATACCTTATTTTTCTTATCTGCCTATAATTTTGTGTCCACTAGCCAACTAGTGTCCATTATCCTCCTCCCCCTCTTAAGCAGCTGTTTAGAAGGGAGAAGATGTGGTACATAGCCTGAATCTATTACTATCTATGAGGTTTTAGACAATGCACTTTACTTACGTGAGTCTTAGTTTCCTCATCTAAAAAATTGCTGAGACTGGCTTATAGTGCTGTTTTTTTAAATGTTGTTTCAAGGAGTCTTTAGGATTTCTGTAGGAGATGATACAAGTGGCTTCTGAAGGGATGAAACAGATGTCTGATAAGGAAGAGGGTCTTTGGGATTTAGGAATTCAGAATAAGAATACATTGGCTTTTTGGCAAATGACAGAGTAAATTGCTGGCCTCTTCTCAGAACCTGCTGAAACTATAGGAAAGGTGGTTTTTGTTCGGTTGGTTGGTGAGTTCATTTTTTTTTTTTTTTTAAAGGTACAAAAACATACAGACAAAGAGAATGAAAAACATGCAAGAGCAAAAAGAAATTGAAAAATCAGAGACTTAGACTCAAGAATATTTAATTCTAAGTTGGCCTGCTATTATTTTTACACCAAGTAAAGTCTTGTAGGACTCTGATTCTTTGGATCATGTCCATGTATAAGCTTTGAAATGCATTTTAAAAGGATATGTTAGTACAGAAAGTACTAATGCTAAAAAAATATCATAAACCCCTGGATTAGAAAGTCCTCCCAGTGTTACTCTTCTATGATTACAAGCTGTATGGTAGGCTGTATCGTATAGAGTTCCGCATATTGTACGTTTGTCCATGACCTAACAGAGCATGTTAGATGTGCACACAGCTGCAAATTCATAAGTGTTTCTTGTCAACCACATTTTTTTTCTGGCATCTTTACTCACACAAGTCAGAAGTAGAGTCTGAGGAAAGAACCACCCTCTCTGGTAATGAGTTCTGTGAAATTCCATGCTCTTTAAATCCATTGTCAAATCTTCCATTTATGAAACATCTGTAAGAATCTGGTACCCAGGTCGTTATAGCAATTCATTAATTGGCATTTTAGAGCCAATACGACAAATATGGCCAAACACTCATTTCTGATGAGATCAGTAATAGCAAAACTGAAGCAATCTCATTTTAGAAAATATCTAAATGGGTCTCACTCATCAGTGTGTTTCAGATTCTCTCACAGCTTCAAATCTAATGGGCAGAGCTGGATTTCCTTGAGATGGCATTTCAGTGAAACACTTTTTAATTCATTTTGCACTCTTATTAGATTTGTAAGAAGATACACACTGTATAAGCACTCCGCGGTCACTTGAGAAGAGAGTAGTTACGTGACTCATTTAATAGGCAATTACCTGTTTAAAAAAGAGACAAATATCCTGTGTCTGACAGAGGCTATGCCTGTATGACATGAACCAAATGTTTGAGACTGTTACAAAGGTCTGCACTAAGGCTGACTCTGAGCTCCTATACAGAATTCACTGATATTCGACTAGTTAAAAATAACAGATGCTTGATGGAACTGTTCTGTATCTTGACATCTCGATTGTAGGAATGATTACACAAATCTACACATGTAATAAAAATGCATAAAACTAAACACATACATGCATGAGAGTGCGTATAAAACTGGTAAAATCTGCAAAAGGTTGGTGGATTTCAACAATGTTAATATTCTGGTTGTAATATTATATTACAGTTTTTAAAGATTTTACCATTGGGGGAAACTGGGTGAAGTGTATCTCTCTGTATTATATCTTAGAAGTGCATGTGAATGTACAATTATCTCAAAAAATTAAAAAGATAGAGGTTGTTGACTGCATCTATTGGTCTGGTGAATATCACTAACTCTGACTGATGGGTTACTGTCACCATTCAACTCAAATCTACTGTGAGATGAGGACGTGGCTCTGACTTATGGGCAAGTGGACTCCACACAGAAGAGCACCTTCCAAAAGCCTTGTATGTTTCAGAATGTCACTGCAGATGGCAGAATTTTAGTTTAAGGTGTAATTCTCCTTTCTTCCTCCTCTCATGCATGGCTTGAAATTAGGGATCAAGAGAGTAAGAATGGCATCCTGTATTTATTTCCTAGGAGTTCACTATGCTATAATATGCTGGTGCTTTTATTTAGTTCTAGATCAGTAGATGAAAGTATTGGAGCTGGCAACCTGACAGATGGTTCAACGGACTCTTCTCCTGAGAAAATCCTTGGGGTACATTGCATTAATAGTTTCTATTTGTGCCCCTTTCCATGTAACTTTTTAGACCTCCTTCTGTGAATTGGGTTTCATTCTTACCCCTTGATTCTGGGTTTGGCCTTGCATCTTGCTTTGGGCAATGGGTTGTTAGCAGACATGAGCAAGCAGAGACTTGAAGGTCATTTGTGTGGTTGAGCTTGCTCTCCTGCACTTAGGCCATCATAAGGACAAGAACTTTCCCAGACTAGCCCACTTATCCTAGCAGGGGGATGAGAGAAATGTGGAGCAGAGCTGCCCAGTTAAACTGCTCTAGCCATGTGTGCTGTGGATTGATTGAAATCTGTCCCCCAAAGTTGATATATTAGAAGCTTAATTTCCACCATATCTGTTATGGATGGGAAATCCTGTTGTGATATTTGAAAAGTGAGACCTTGAAGAGGTAATTGGATTGTGGGACCATGCCATAGTGAATGGATTAATACTGGTGCTCAGGAGCATGGTTCAGAGGGCTTTAAAAGGAGAGGGCTTGAGGACCTATCTCTCTCTCTGCTCCACCATTTTCTGCCATGTGAGACCCCTGTGTTACTGCCAAAGAAGACCCTCACTAGATGTGTTCCTTGGACTCTGGATTTCCCAGCCTCTGAAACTGTAAGCAATACATTTCTTTTTCTTACAAATTATCCAGTTTAATTTATTTTGTTATAAGTGACAGAAAGGGAATAATACACCAAGCCCAGCCTGAAGCGGAGTCCCTGATGACCTACGGGTAAGCTCAAGCCCCATGGACACAGGAATTGTAATAATAATTAATTGTTGGAAGCCACTGGGTTTGGAGGTGGTTTTATATGCAGCAGTATTTGGTAACCATTATAACTGACCTACTAGACTTCAGATAGATGGTTTGTATATGAAAGACAGAGATGCAGGGGCATTGGCGTGTGTGTGTGTGTGTGTGTGTGTGTGTGTGTGTGTGTGTGTGTGTGTGTGTGTGTGTGTGTGTGTGTGTGTGTGTGTGTGTGTGTGTGTGTGTGTTAATATTCCAGACCTGTAGGCATTAAAATACAAAGTGGCAACTTGGTTATAGAAAATGGACAAATGCCAATTATTAAATTCGAGGGGATAAGGTCTGCTGAGATCATGAAGTTAACTTGATGCTGAGACATCTAAGTTTTTGAATGAAATTCATCTGAATAAAGACCAGGGAGGCTGAGGCAATAGGAGGGGGTTAAGTGACCTTTGATAAAGTCTATGGAAGAAAGAATCAAGCAGACAGTTTTAGCTTTAATCTAGATCAGGAGGTGGCAATTTTTTCTATAAATAGCCAGATAGCAACTATTTTAGGCTTTGTGGGCTGTACAATCTCTGCCACAACTATTCAACATATCTGTTGTAACACAAAAGCAACCCTATACAACATGTAAACAAATGAGTGTGATTGTGTTCCAATAAAACTTTGTTTTAAAAAAGAGGCTGTAATTGGCCACAGGCTATAGTTTGCTTACTTCTGATCTAGATCCTTGTAATCATATTGTATTAATGAATAAAACATTTAAAACTAACTTTTTGTGAAAAATTTAAGGTAAAGATGGCAAATATATGGCATGTGTGCCCAAAGTTTTCTCCCTTGAGCCAACAACAGACATCACTGATCTATTCTGGAACTCTTCCTCCCAGTTTGGGAATGTCCTCTGAATTTTTCATATCTCAGCAATCCAGGCAGTCATTATCAATCTATCATTGCTGATGAGCTCCTTAAAGGAAAATAATAAGAAATACTTTTTAAAACTCAATTCAAAGGTTTCTCTTTTATCAACCATAGAAAAATATCACAAGTTTAAAAACTAATCGTGAATTTAAGGGAAACCTTTCTGACAACAAATTGGAGGCCAGTGTACTAGAATAATTAAAATAAACAGATGAATTTGTAAGAATTGCTTACAATTATATTTTATCAAAGTATTTGCTTTCAACATACACATATTTGTTTTCGAAATTGTGAAGACTTGAATTGAGGATACAGTAGGAAGCGTGAAGGCCCAGACTAGGGAACATTTGGTTAAAGTAGCACCTGGAGCCCAGAACTACAAAAAGGAAAGACATTGGGGGTCGAGTGGGGAAGGAGTTGTTTATAAAATCAGGTAGATTTCTTGATGGGAGACTCCATGGATTTAGCTACACCATGCATCTGTGGACAGTGAGACATGATGATGAGACAGATTGGATAAGAATCTTGTTGACTAATTTCCTAAACTCGATGAAAGTGAATGCGGTCTTTGCCGCACGGATGTGATGACTGCAGATGGAAGGACGTTTGATGAAAAACTGCGAGCTTTGCAAGCTGTTTTGAGGAAATCTATCAAAATTGAAAAGTATTTTCTCCTCAATGGTCCAACAAATCCAATATGGATGACTGATCATGGTTTTTGGTAATTTCACTTAAACTGAGTCTAAATCATCAGGAACTTGCTAACTACTGCCAGGGTTATTTAATTGCAAAATCGATTTCGAGGCTTCCTAGAGAAGGCCTCTTTGCTAACAGGGCCTGAATGTGTTGCACTTGCCATAACAAATAAGATAGGACACTGTCCTTCTGGAGTTACTACGGGATTTCCTCAGTGCAGCCACCCCTTATGGGGCACTTATCACTTTGCTAATGGCTTGTGAATAGCTTGAAATCTTCTGGCAATTCTCAAATAACCTCTCCATCCACACGGCCATGAAGAAAGCCAACCTGGAAACATACAATTTATCACATGATTTGATGAGTCTACTGAGAATGCTTGGGAATTCTTCTGATGCTGACCCTTGAGAAGAGGTAACAATGCTGGGCGTGACCTGCAGTTCTGGGTGGTTCAGACACCAGCAATGCAGAGGCATTTAATGATATAAACTTTGAAACACCATGCAAAAGTTTGGGGGACTGCATATGTGGTCACATAAATTAAATGGGTAGGGTTACTCTTGGGAAGATTCCCCCAAAAGGCTTGGAAGATTGTAGGGCTATGACTTTTGAATGCGTCTGGGAAACTTTCTGACTCCTGCAATAACAGAAAAGGTTTTAAAACATCAAGTTGGGTGACGTTCTTCTTATAGCATGGAATTACTGTTTCCTAGAATCACGTGTAGCTTGTGGGCTAGGAAAGCTATGACTTAATTTGTATCTCTCCAACCTATGCCCAACCAAAAAAACTGGGATTCTGGGAAAAAAAATGATACTAGTCAACCTGAGCAGGGATTTACTGTCGTTTCTATCTACCTCCACTCTTTCTTTGACACGTCTCTAACCACCACCCCATTCCCCACCCCCAATGCATACCTTTGAGCATGAGAACAGGGAAAGAAGAAAGAACCTTTTCTTTCTATCTTGTCTTTCTGTTCTAAACCCTGACTCTCCTGTCCAAAATGGCTGGTCAGACTGGTCATGAATGAAGCTGAATGCAACAGTGCCAGGTGTCTATAAGTTACTACGCTCTCTTGCCCACTGAATCTCAAGCAGAAAATGTTTGTCAAAAGTATAGATAGTCCCACTATGTCGAGACCTGCATTTTCTAGACAGACCATGGAGAGGTCTCCAGGACAAAAACTTCATTGACCCGATCCCTCAACCCCTTTACTTCTATAATTTTTCTCCCTACTCTGACTCCCCTGAGAGGGGGTTCAAGGTCATGGGGCCAAGAGTTAGAAGAGAAATTTAAAAAAAAGAAATGTGAGGACCATACATGTGTGAGGCTTCTGGAGAAGTCTTTGCAAGACAAAAGCTGAATTTTATTTGTCATAAAAGCTTTCAGTAATTATGCTTCTCCTATGACTCAGGCACTTGTAGTCTGGCCAGCTAACAGAACATCTGTTTACAGAAAAGTGGTGAAATATGCAAAGTACCACTGCTAATTGTATTTCTAGTCTACCCCTTTCATTTTCTTTCCAGACTGTAAGCTCACAAACTTTCCTCATTCTTTTATTAAGAAGAAAATGACCAGCAGGAGAAAGATGTGAAATTCACTGAGCCCTGAATAAAATGCAAGAAATTATTATTGTGAAATGATCTACCTAATCAATAATATTCCTAAATTGAACGTCGGTGTCTGGTTGGCAGCTGACTTAATATAACCCAAATATGAAGACAATAAAGCTCGTCTAGGGAAACTCATTTTAACATTTACGTAATTAATGCTGTTTTCCTTAGTTCACACGCCTGCTGGCAAATCACTTCATTTTCAGTGATAGAGTCCCATAGAACCCCATTATAGGCTGTATAACCTACACTGTGGTCCTTCTGTCTTACTGTAGGAGTGAAACACAGAACATGCCCATCTGGGGATATTATTCGATGCATGGAAAGACTGACTAGATGGAACAACCATTTTCTTTATATTAAAGTTAACTATAAAAATTTACCAGGATGATATCCTGTAAACTTTAAAATGCCAAATATTTACATCTTTATCAATGATCATATGGTCTTTCTTTCCCTAAAATCCTGTAACTGTACATTTTAACACAGTTGTAAACACAGGGTGTACATATGGCTTTGTGTTTTTTCCTTCCTCACCTAACATAGCGTATGCATATTTCCATAATGAAATACACAATGCAATTTTAAAGCCCACAGACAGTTCAACATATTGATGTATTTAGTGAATATTTTAATACTTCTCTCTTCTGAAGCTAATATCCTAACATCTGCCAATTGCACGTAATTTTTAACTGAATTAAATATGTATGTATGTGTTTCCCAGAACACACAAGCCTGAAAGATGCAAGATATGCAAGATGTGGTGTCTATACTTCTCACTAAGAAGAGCCATTGAGTCTGGGCCCCACCAGTATAATTCTGGACCCCCAGCCCCAAGTCCCTGCCTTATGATGGCAGAACCCTTTCGATGGTTCACATGTGTTCTTGGAGAGCCATTATCATTTTCCTCTTTGCACACATATGGCTCTCCGTATGCTACATATTGAGCACACTTAGTATCTTTCTCTTGTCCCTTTACTGCCTTACCAACTTTATGAATTTGGTATTTCTTTCCTTGGTGTGGCCCTAGCTGCATTAACACTAAGGAAGTTGTTGTCCTGAATTGGTGGAAGGAATCTCTTTCCACCATTGATGAAGCTATTTTGTTAGTCCTCAGCATAAGAGGGGCTTTTATCCATGCACTAATCATTCATCAAATAATAATGAGCACTTCCTATGGCTTTGGTCAAGGGCACTGGGGATAGAATGGTGGATATGCAGACATAGTCTTTCTCCTGTGGAGTTTACAGTCTTGCATTTGTTTTCTATTACTTCACACTAGTAGGGTTTTTATCCATCTGACTTGCTTTTTCAATTTAGTTTTCCTCCTCCACCACCACCCTCCTTGAACATAGTGAAATTCTCTGAGAGTAACTATACCTACACCATCAGTATCCAATCACTATTCCCAGGGCATCATAATACACTTTCTCCCCAATCAAGTGAAGTCTTTACTCATCTAACATACTCACTGAGGGGTTAAGGATGTCTCCTGCACTTCCTCTCATCCTCATTTTTGGAAGCATCAATGCATTGCATCCATTTGCTGCCTCACTCATAGACTCTAAAAATGAGAGCCCATGGAGACACCCAGAGTATGACTGTGTTTTGAAATGTCGTTACCCATACATAAATCTCTGCACCTAAATATGTACGTAAGGTACCTCACTTTAAATTATATCATGTAAACTCATGTTTCATAGATTAATATAATGCAATATGCCAAAACAGCTAAAATGAGTGCTAAAGAAATAAACTATCTTTCATATCCAGAACTTCTGAGGCTGATAACAGTATCCCAGCAACCACCACCTGTTACTTGAGGGGATCTAAGGTAGATGTTGATTGCTCAGTGAGGAGGTAGGGGGAGGTCAGGAAGAAGGTGAAGTGAGAAATCAACTATTGAATACCCTGGGGACAAAAGCCTTCTATTTTATTATCTTAAAATAATTCACTGGGCATCTCTTACCCATAAATGTCTAAACTGTGAGATGGGAGAGGACTTGGCAAAATTCATTCATATATTATATGATATCCTGATGGCAAAGAGAAAAGCCCAACTTCCTCCTCTCCTTCAAGGAACTCTACATTCCCTTGTGTATTGACTCAGTGTCCCCCAGTGTGTAGCTATGGCAGGGACATGGAAATAAGTAGGACGTCGTAGAGTGAGCCAGATGGGGCTTAATTTTGGTTTTGACCTGGGCAGATGACCTTTCCTAATTTCAGTGTTTTGAGCCACAAGAAATAAAATTATGACCTTTCAGGTTGTAGAGAACATATTTGAAAGTGTCCTGCCCATCATCCTGGTATGTGGTTAACCAGATGATAAAGATATGGTGATCTATTTTCTAAGATCAAGACTAATTTTAATGGTAAGCATATTTTATATCCCACCATCAAAATTTTTAAAAATGTATGTATTTATGATTTCACAAAATGACATAACCCTTCAGAATCTAATAGAGGAAGTCAAAGTGATATTCATTAAAAAGGCAACACAATATTCATTATAGCAACAATAAAAAAATATTTCTAGGGGTTTATGCAATTTTCTGGCATTAGCTAATACCCACCAATCCCTTTAGCTCTTAGTTCATTCTGCAAACCTTTATCATTTCCTCTAATTCTCACTATAATCCTGTGACACAGACTTTATTGTCACCTCTACAAAGAATCAAACATTTTAAGGTAGCTGCCTGAACAAGACAGCTATAAAGTGGTAGAGGCAGGATCTGAACACAATTCTCAACTCTTCTAAGTCCCAGCTTCATTCTCCTATACTATGCTGCTCATGTTTTCAAATCGTGTAAGCAAGAAGCTTTCCCTTGTAAAAGTTATAGAAGTTTATAGCAAAGTTACAGTTTTCTTCATTCCCCTCCCTCACCCACATCACATCTGACACAGACACACACACACCTTTGCATGTACACGGTTGCAGCAGAATGGAGCCTTCATGCCTTTTGTTACAAGTACATGCGGTTACATATTTTTGTACTTATATTTTTTTATAGACCCTTTATAAAGTTCTGTGACATTCCTATTCTAGTCTAGCAGGTTTTTCTGGAATCATGACTTCTGAAAAAATAGATTGAATTTTTAAAGTTCATTTTATCTTTCATTTTGAATAAATGTCTTAATCATGAACAAGATTTATTTAATATTTATTGAACAGTCATAATTGGAATCTTATACATTAATCCCTTCGGCTCTTGGCTTATTTTGCAAAACTTTAAGAATGATGCCAATTCTTTTTTGCATCTCGAGTTGCCTTCTCTCAGCAAGGAACTCTGCCCCTGAGTATGGTAACATAGGGCAACATGAGCGTGCAATGAGGAGTGCGGTAATGGCAGGAAGAGAAGGGAAATGCATTCGTCAGTGTAAAAGGGCAAGAAAGAAGGAAGGATTTTAGTATTAGTAGGAGATCTGAATGAAATAACTTGAATTCCGGTTAAAGAAAGGTTTTGTGCTCTTTTCACCAAACCTTCTGCTATGGTTTGAATGTGTCCCCTCCAAAATTTATGTGTTGAAACTGAATGGTCAATGTGATAGTATTAAGAAGTGGGGCCTTTAACAAGTTATCAGGTCATAGGCCCTAATAAGCAGTTGTTAGGTCAAGAGGTCCTCCTCTTGTGAGGTCCTTATAAAAGAGGCTCCATGCAGCACTCGGCTGGCTTGTCCTTCGCCTTTGGCCAGGTAAGAATACAGTGTTTCTCTGTCTGGGGGATGCAGCAACACAGTGCCATCTTGGAAGCAGAGAGTAGTCCTCACCAGACAACTGAACCTGCTCCCACTGTGATCCTAGACTTCCCAGCCTCCAGAAATAAATTTCTGTTGTTTATCAATTTCCCAGTCTCAAGTATTTTGTTATAGCAGCACAAATGGACTAAGAAACCTCCTGTCTTTGCATATTTGACAGATCTGAACAAGCAGCTGGAATCAACAATGGGAAAGAATAGGGCCTCACCATTGGCAGATACATAAATGACCATGTTACTGGTTGTAAGAGAGAAGTCAGCCCATGAAACAGTGAACAATCCCCAGTTCAACAGGAAATATAGCCAAGGTCATGACCAAGACATGGGCTGCTGCAGTGATATGGAAACTCCTGTGGCAGCATCTTTAGAAATACCTCTTATTGGCCAGGACTCAGGCATGGGTTGGAACGGGTCTTGCAAGGGAGCTGGGATTCAAGAGATCACAGTGCAGGGGTCTTCGAGGACAAGACTAACATCATTATGAGCCACACACATCACATTACCAAAAGATTAAGCCTTAGTTAGTAAGACTGTAGTGGGTAAAATTTTACTCAAGTTGGGTATCCTTCCAGCTACACAATCACTTACAAATGCAAAATAATAAGAAGAGTGAAAACAAGGTTTTATTTTGGATTTACTCTGTGGGTCCAAAGGCATCTCTCTTGAACTGTGATGCACGTAAAAGCATAACACACACATTAAAAGGATATTCTTCAGAGATTGTGAAAATGAGTTCAATTTGTATGAAATGATAGAAAATGAAACCATCCGAATACCAGCACACTCATTCTTCTCTGAGGCACAAAATGCCACCGCTTAATAGGAAAGTTACAAATGAGCTACAAGAGAGAAAAGAAGAAAACCTTCGGACATACAGAGTGAGTCTTTTCCTTATTGCTACCCTGATAAAATTATAATCTATCAAGAAAAATTACCATCATCACAAATTCTGATCATTCGTATTACAACCAGTGATAAGAAAGTAACAGTGAAAGACAGTTAAAAGATTTTCCTCAAATTATTACCACCACCACTACATTTTGATATACAAATATGAAGTAACAATTACTTGGCAATCATTTATAAATGCTAAATTATACCAAATCGTACATGTTCTTAGATACACTGAAGAAAAATAAAAGAAATTCTATTAGCTAGTTAGTGCCTCTATCCATATGCCAGCCTGTATCTCTGCTTGCCCATTATGTTGTAATGAATCTGGAATATCTCCATGGTAACTTCTAGACCCAGCTCTATGTAACTGAGTATTTCCCATTTGTCTCACATATTTTATTTTATACATAAACTTGCCTTGTCACATGACTGCATTTATGTGAATATTCTATACACATATGCACACACACACATGTGTACACACATATACATGCCCAAATTTCCAAACAGGATTTTAAATAATTTAAGAAAAAATTGATACAGTTAGCACACAGCAGTTAAAGAAATTTGACTGATATTATTAGAAGGGGAAAGATAATTGTATCAGGAAAATAAGGTAAGATAATTTAAATATTCTTATAGTTCAGTAGTCTGGGGAGAAAAGAAAATGTATTATATCCTTATATAATTCTCACTTGATAAAAAAGGAAGTAAAAAAAACCTTTTCCTCAGCCTTAATTGAAACAGGAATTCATTGAGTTGTATCTTATGTAAAAGGAGACTGATACTGTGATAAAAAAGACTCCTACCGTCCCGAGGAAAACATCTAAACAGAAACTGTGTAGAAACATGTCTATTTCATTTATGGTCTCTGATGGAAGCCAAGGGATTGAATTGATGACACACAAGCCTTGAATACCTTTACGGAGGTAGCATGTCTGAATCCGCTCTGAGAGATCACCCAAAGGGTACCCAACTACCCAGTGAACCAGGTGAAATCATTCTGTTTCTCTGTTCTTTCATGGAATTTTCCTCCTGCTACCTAGTCACACTCTCCACTCTTACAGACACTGAAACCTATTCCCAGGGAAGAGTTGATAGGTACTTAATTAAGTTCATATTTTGAGATTCTGTGTCATTTGAAATTTAAGGTTTGCCTCCAATATGAAATGAGAGGATTTGCCTTTGTTATTCAGTCTTGTACAAAGAGGAAGAGATTCATTGGGGGCAACAATGAGAAGCCTTCCTGGTGGCTGCTAGCTCCTCAAATGGTCTTTGTATCCCAAGGTGACAACCTCAGTGATGTCAACTATGGGGCACCTGAGATAGCAATGAGAAGACAAGCAAGCAAGAGATTTGTCTTATCCCCACTAATTAAATACCTTTCTCAGCAAAAAACTGTAGAAATATATTTACTAAAGATGACAGAATGCAACAATTTCTGAAACGTCATTTGCATGAGTGATCAAAGTTGGGGTGGAATGAAAATCCTGAGCTGTTTCTAGCAGATTTTATCAGCCAAAGACATTTGGTTTAATGTCTGTAGATAAGAGTACAAGAGTTTAACTGCAACAACAATTATTTCAGTGCTAACTTGTGTAGCTTAGTGTTGGACCAAGCATGGGTATTGGAGGCAAGTGGCCCATGGGTCCCTGTCATGCTGGGTCCTTTACCATCTCTATGATTATGGGCAAGTTACTTAACCTCTCTAAGCCTCAGTTTCCTCATCTGTAAGTTGAAATAAAGTTTTGCAATCCTCATGAGGTTGGTGTGAATAGTTTAGATAATGTTTATGAAGTGATTAACACCGTGCTACAAACAGTAATTGCTCCAAAAATATTAATTATTGCCTCCACCATGCTACTAATATTGCAATTGTTATTTTTCTATACACATGCTCAAAAATACAGTGAAAATGTAAGCATGAAAACTTTCTTATATGCAATAGAATATATAAAAAATAGCATAAATATTTCCTTTTTCATGATCCTTGCATAAAGATCATCTGCTAATGAATGTGGAAAAATAGAAACGAATTAAAAAGACTCATGAAGAATTGAGGTTATTTGCAGGTTTTCTGACAGTTAGAAACAATGAGAGCATTTTAAAAATTTTTTATCTTGGAAAACTCCATGATGTTTGAATGCTTTGAAATATTTTAATTTAGAAGATGCTAATTTGGAGATCTTAAAAAAGAATGAGATCTAAAAAATATCAGATGGCAGGCCAAAAGAAAAATGGGCATAGTTTTTAGAAAAATATTTTTTACTCCACCCTTCATTTTCACTTATTTTTGGTTAAGTTTCCATGGAGTTCTATCCTTGTGAAGTAATTGAACTATGCTGATATCTAAGTAAGAAAATATTCTAGAACACTAAACCTGAAAGATAACTTTCCCTCATAAAGCATGTAAGTGAGGTTGGGTTTCAATTACCTGGGGGCATTTGTTAAAAAGGTAGATTACTAAACCCAAATTAGGCCACACTAAATTGGAATACTGTCCCAATAATGTACATTTTTTAAAAGTCTCCTTATATTGTTTTAAACCCATTCTGGTAAACATTAAATAATAAATGCCTTCTTTGAATATTTTAGAGGAAGACACTTCTTTTGCTAGTACTTATTTTAAATGAAAGGTAATTATGACCATGTTTTTTTTTTTTAATCATTGTTATTAATTTTTGGCTTTTATGACACTGGTGAATATGATCTTCATTTCTGGCAGCATGCAAGCATTAGAAATGGGTCATCTTAGCTTTAATTATTGAGTACAATGAATGGAGGTACAATGCAGGGGCAGGTTTCTTTGCAGTGTCTGTGTGGGCGTTTGCCTATTCATCTGTGTGTTCATTTACAGCTCCACGACCTTCCTACTTAATTGGAATGAGTCTATTTAACTCAGTCTAAGTAATACATAAAAGCTGCATCACAGACATATATATGGGAACCTCAGGTAACATGCAGAATGAGACAGGAAGAACCCACTGGCTCTGTCTATGCAAAAATGTTTAAATAAATTATTAAATGAAACATTAAAACCAGTCTTTTAAAGGGTAGAATTTTTTACATGCTGCCCATAGGCTGCATCTTTTTTGCAATAGATCTATTCGTGCAAATCAGAAGACATACTCTGTGAAATCTGTGAGTAGCATTTGCATATGCAGTGTTAGAAAAATCATTGAAAGAAAGATTAGATTTCAGAAAGATAAAAACAATACGCATTAAAATGGGCTAATAAAATTTAAATTTTTAAAATATGATTTCACACATTTTCATCTGGCCATAATTTAATAATAGATCACCACCTAGATGTAGTTGGGATTTCTGCCAAACCTCTTTAATTTCTTTGCAATGGAAATTACAAAATAGAGAAGAGTGTGAGTGAGTGAGTGTGTGTGTGTGTGTGTGTGTGTGTGTGTGTGTGTGATTGTGTGTGTATACATATAAAACAGTTAAATCTTATAAATTCTTTTTCAAGGTGACTTAAGTCTATTTGAAATCCTCAAACATGATAATAAAAAAAATAAAACAGAAAGAGGGTTTTAAAATTTAAAAAAAAAATCCTGGAAAATGAGATGTTTCCACCTGTCAATATTTTTGAGTCCTGTCATTTCTAAAAAAAGAAGGACCCAGAATACCATTTATTAAATCAAAGCATAGTAAATAAAACAAAACAAAACCTTACACACTCATGCACACACACACCCCACCCTTGCTACTAAGAAATATCTATCTTCAAATTTCATGTTATGCTTCTCTAAATGCTGGAAGTTTCTTTGCCTAATATTCCTTTATTTCTCTATTTCCTAATATTACTTTCTAGCCTGTGGACAGGCATTTGGTTGGCAGCCAATCAGCAATTTATAAATAGAGGAGTTTAAAATTACTGGAAATCACAGTTACTTCTTGTTTCCAGCACAGCGGAAGTACTTGTAATTGGGCATCCACTGTCTTCCCTGTGTAGTCCATCCGTGGTTCTTGAGGAATTTGTTTCTTAGGCTCCATAATTGGATTTACGGTTTTCCACCAAAACCCAAAGCCATGTGACCAACAATTTGATTCCGATCTTTGTTTTATAAGCAGCAACGTAGTAATGGGTGACCAATGTTTACCATTTTCTGATTTCCATCCCTCAGTCCTTTGCTGTGTTAGATTAATGTCTATTTTGGTCTGGATTCGGTTGTGAAACTTCGACAGTGAGAATGGACTTCTTTCTTGATCCATCGTGGCTTTCCAGCAACTCTCCTAAAGTTTCTAAGATGGGGCCTTTCATGAATCCAAGGCATTGCCTAATTTTACCCCAGAATGTGTCCTGGGCCTTCTGATCCTCTCTGTGCTCCTGCTTCTTAGAGGATCCCATCTTCAGGTCAATATTAGATTTCCATTTTAATTTCCTTCCTAGATTTCACATCTCCTTGGCAGTCAACCCTGAGATCTTTTTCCTCATCTTGAAAATACGGGGTGGTCTGGTTGATGTTTTATTCTCAGAGTTCGAATGAGGACCTCCATTTCTCCTAAGCTCTGCCTTTGGCTGATTTTTCACAGTCCCATTCATGTTGTCAATCCCAATAATACCCCAAACTTGGAATCACTACACTCACCCATTCTTCTCTTCTGCTGCACATGTGGAGGCATTGGCATGTCTGAGTTCTCGCTTTTGTACTATCCTCCCCAGGATCTTCAGGTTATCTTCCAGCACTACAGCAAGGTCTTTGGATGTCCATGTATAGATCCAACCCCTTCCCACTCTTCCTCTGTGTCACCTGTAAATTACTTCTTCATGATCTGACCTGATTGTATGCAGGTGAGACTCTATGCCAAGAATTCTCTAGGATGTAATGGATTTATGAGGAGAACTGAGGGAATCCATAGGGAGATCACTTCTTAACCCAAAGGAAAACCAAATATACCAGTTTTTAGGTGGTGACCACAGATGATGATTTCTCAGCAAAATGTTAGTATTTTGTTAGCACACAGGGTGCCCAGGACTCATTACCCCCACCACCATCATACCCTAGCCATATATTTAGGCGGTACTTTTTACTTTGAAAGTGCTCTCCACCCATCCTGTTCATTTGACCTCACAACCATTCATTAACTCTAGCATTTACTAGAGTGCAGTCATTCCTTAAACAGGATTAAATATAAAATTAGCATATCAGACAAAAATTGTGTAGAGTCAATACTACCCTTCAAAAATATTTTTTAAAGCTCATGAAATGTAGCATAAATTATTTTGTGTTTACTTCATCTTTCTCATGAGGCCAATTCAACTGGTTTTTCTACTGCATTGAAAAAGATCACTATTTCTTTGGTTGAGTACCAGATGAAGCAGTCTATGTTTTGGGGGTCTTTTGGTAGGAATACTTGTTGTTATTTGCTGAATATATACAGTTAAATATGCACCAGTCAAATGCTTATATGACAATATGCCATTAAAGTGTCTCCACTTAAAGATGAAAAGGAATATAGGCCTAGTGAGGTTAAGTAATTTGCCTAAAGTCACAGCTAGATACTTAAACAAATGAGTTTATAACTCAGGTCTCCCAATCCTAAATTAGATTTTCTTTCTCATAGGTGAATGTTGGTTAATTACTTCCACCTGTGGAAACTGATTGACAGCTAATGTTTGCTTAGTTTCCTGTATCAAGCAGAATTCTGCAATAAAGAGCCCAATAATTATCAATCCACCATTTATAAGGTACGCAGAAGTGACATGCTCACCTCTGATCTGCTATCACTGCACTAGACCACACTGTCTAAAACCTTGAAGTAGGAAGAGTGAGTGAAAACAGGAAAAAGAATAAGAAAATCTTTCTTTCCTCAACCTATCTCTACAATCACACAAAAATTTCAAATCCAAGAATTCATCGTATCTTTCCCGTATGGTCTCAGTTCAATAAGAAGGCTTAAAACACAGGAAGAAACATTAACAGAAGAGATAATTGATTGACTAATTTTTAAGTGTATTTTTATGATGGACAAATTCTTAAAGTAGTCATTAACTAATGGAATTATGGCAGCATGTGATTGCTGTCTCTACAGAACAGGAGGTTAAAAAGTTCACGGTCATAGCGGCCCTTGTCTCTCAAAGAGCTGGGAGATGGCCCCAGCACACTTGCCTATGCCGAGAAGGATCAAGAGGCTTATTGATATTGATGGTTATGTTCGTCTGAGCCTCAATAGACTCCTCCACTTACGGGCTGCCCTAAAGGATGAGAGGAAAAGAAAAAGCTGCCAGGGTATGCGGGAAACAGCCACTTAAGAGATGGTGTGAAATTGGGATCATGATTCCAGGGGGATTCATCTTGTCAAAACATTTCACCCAACCTCCACCAAGGCAACCAAAGACCAAGGCCTGTTGGTTCTCTACGCAGTGATGATGCCTGCCCTAAGTTGTGGCACCTGAGTAGGCACTGTGAAGAGACGGCACGAGGGTAATCTTGTACCCCTGCCTCCTGGAAGGCTTTCAGGGAACTAGTAGGTTTGGCCCCTTTCACCCCCAAGTAAAGGGCCGCCTATCTAATTTGATGGGAAAAGGAGGCTCCTCTGTGTCTCCTGCAGAATGACCCAAGGAGCAGCTTGCTTGTCTGCTATCTCTAGGTCCCTGACATATGCCATATGACATAATCCCATTAAAGTCTCTCCATTTGAAGAGGGGAGGGAATGTAGCTTCCCAAAGCCCTTGGCTTTGGGGCATCTTCCTCAGCACCTTTGCATGGGTGGGCCAACCATCCTCCTCCATGCCTTGGGGAAAACGCTTGCTGCCCAGGGCCTTTGCATGGGACTAATTTGTACCAAAGGTTTGGGTGTCAACAATGGTGTCAGGATGCAGTGGGGAAAATTTCTGATACTTCAGCATTGAAGACAATTTAGTCTTGAATAACAGACATTAGCTCTCCTAAAGGGCACCTTGGTGATTCAGGTCCCCTGGATTTTCTCCCTGCCCGTGCCCATTTTCTCTCTAGTGGTCACTGCGTCCTTCGTGGCCCTCTTCTTTCTTGCCTCCAACATTTCTTACACAGCTCTTCTCTGGGGATTCTCTGCAGGGGTCATTACTCCCTTAGTTGCCATTGGGAGCTCCTAAATTCTGAAATCCATTACTTTATTATACTGACAAATTTAACTCTGAACCCTCTCTATGAATCAGGCTGTGTACTTACCTTTATGCATCCAAATTACACAGGAAAAGCTTTTCTATTCTGAAGTCTTTGAATTTCACATATGCCTGGAAGTGGAACTGTGACAAGTTTTTGTTTAAGTCCTAAATGGTTAATTGTTTCCATGAGAGAGAAAGAGAGAGAGAACTAAAATGTATTGAGTGTCTACCAAATGCTAGGCATAATACTGGAAACACTGAAATTGTTTTATCATTTAAGAAATAAACTA
Source organism: Cynocephalus volans (assembly GCF_027409185.1). Taxonomy (NCBI): domain Eukaryota; kingdom Metazoa; phylum Chordata; class Mammalia; order Dermoptera; family Cynocephalidae; genus Cynocephalus; species Cynocephalus volans. The sequence goes on from NC_084460.1 coordinate 284,291,149, forward strand.
CCTCTACCTCTCACAGTGCTTCAGCACCTGGGAGGCGAGTTCAAACTGACCAGGTTCAGATTCCAGCCCTGACTCTTCCATAAGATTGTAGGTAAGTTACTTAATGTTTCAGTTTGTTCATTTGGAAAGCAAAGACAACAGCCCCTGAAACAAAGGCTTCTTGTGAGAATTAAACGAGATGCTCTTTGACAGCAACACACACAAGAGCCTTTATTAACTACCACTGCTGTCACCCCTACTAGTGATGTTATCATAAAATCAGGAGCTGTTTTTTCTTAGTCCAGTTGAGAAGACACGATATATAATTCCTTCATTTCCATGAAATGATGACTCCCTGAAAGGTCCAAAGCTAAAGGGATCCAGAGATAATCCTGGCCAAAGCACCCCACATGATACTGTTATTGCAGAATGCCAGGTTTACTGAGGACTGGCCAAGAAGGGGACCACCCCATCATGACAGGTCTCAAGGATCATACCCCAGAGCATCCATTCTTCTTTTCAGCGACCCATAGTGCAAGGAAGTCCCTTTCTATCTTTTACATCTTTAGGTATATCCATGTCAATATATTACCACTTGCTCATTATTAATATAGTACAAGGAAAGGACAATGAAAGGTAATAAAACAAACAAAACAATACAAATTCCTTGCCTTGGCCCACGAGATGCTCCTGGCCTGCCCCTCTCTACCCGTGCAGGCTCTGTGTACACCCACCCTACTCAACCCATTCTGCTCCAGCTACTTTCACAGCAATAGAACAGAGTACTCTTGAACATAAAACACAAAAACCAAGAGCTTTTCTCCCCGACTCAACTCTTTCTGTGCCAGCCATACTCATAGCAAGAGAGCAGAATGCCATTTAACATAAAACACTAAAAATACCAAGAGCTTTTCTAAAGACTGGCAATAACTAATTATCGTTTTATAATGGATATAAGGATTTTATTTGTCATCGTGAGACTATCGTAATGCACAGAAATAAAATGAACCCTAAAAAATACATGAGACCTACATGAAGGAAAAATACAAGCATTTATTGAAAGTCTTAGACAGCAGGTCTATGAGAGAGGATATTCAGCAAACATGGGGAGCTTCTGATGCCCTTAAAACTATATAAGTGAATGCCTCGTCTATCCATGTGGCTGTATGAGGACTCAGGCTGACATAGACTGTCTAAAACTCACAGTCAGTTCTCCCATCCTCTGACACCTTCTTCCCGATTTCTTCAGATTAACAATCCTGACAGTCCCTGGATCATTAAATCTTCATCTCCTCTTTAATGCCCCCCTCTCCTCACCTCACACAACTAATCTGTTTCCCTGTCTTACTGAACACTTACACTGTGTCAGGGGCTGCCTGAATAAAAGCTTACGAAGTGGACATTTCCTAATACTTCCATTAGAATCAACTCCCCGGTGCCCCTGCTTTCCCTCCCCAGGTCAGTCACCTAGCCCAGGTGGAAGGGTGGTGATGGTCTTGCTCGCCTCGCTGCCCACCCCGCCCTCTGTCCTCATGCAATCCCTGCAGTCCACTCCCAGTGCAGTCCTGACCTTGCTGCTCCTCTGAGCGCAAAGTCTTGGCTGCTCTCCATTTCCAATCCCCCACAGTTCAAAATCTAGAATTGTCATCAAAGAGCTTCCTCATGTTCTTTTTAGAGTTTTATTGTTTTCTCTTGATTCTTTTAAATTTTAATTTTACTTGAAATACTTAAAACTTTTAAAAAGCATAGGAAACTCATGAATTTACCACTAAGCCTAAACAAAAGTAAACACTACGTATGTTAGGAAAAGCAGTTCTTCCCTATGTCTTTTGTTTCTTTAGATGCAAGAGGTACTCCATTGGCATAACACGCCTTGGGAGATAGAGGAATTAGCTGATGGGAAACTCTTGGAATGCTGAGCGTAGTTCCTCCTGCCTTCCTCTTGGGAATGAATGGATCTGACTGTAGAAAACACAAGCTTGTATCTGCGTCTATATGCTAGTGTCACCTTTGACAAGGTGACTGAATGTGCTTAATTCTGGAATCCATTTAGCATATCTGAGATACATTCTTGAGTTTTGTCTGCATTCGTAGTCAAGAGATATTTTTCTATATAAACAAAGTCATGACTACATAAGCTTCGAGTATGGCTTTTTTCACTCAGCATAATTTCTTTGATCTATGGTAGACAGAATATGCTCCCCCAGCCAGAAAGACGTCCATGTTCCTCTCCCCTGAACCTATACATATGACAAATATAGCAAAAGAGACTTTGCTTGTGTGATCAAGCTAAGGATCTTGAGCGAGAAGATTATCTTGGACGGTGGACATAGTATGATCACAAGGGTCCTTATAAGAGGGAGATAAGAAGGTCAGAGAGAAATAGGAGACATGACAATGGAGGCAAGAGACTAGAGTGATGGAGCAATGATTCACTGGGTTAAGAGCCAATGAATGCAGGCACCTTGTAGAAGCTGAAATAGGGAAGAGGACAGATTCTTTCCTGAAGCCTCCAGAAGGGAGGCAGCCTAGCTAACATCTTGATTTTATACTGCTCACCTCCAGACTGTAAGAGAATAAATTTGTATTGTTTTAATCCACTGAATTTGTGGTAATTTATTACAGAAGCAATAGGAAACGAATACTGAAGCAGTGGAAATCTATGTGCACTCAAAAGCCTGTATGCAAATGTGCAGAGCAGGTTTATTTGTAGCAGCCCAAAACTGTAAAAGACCCAAATGTCCTTCAACATATGAACAATTAAACTGTGCGGTACCTCCATATCAAGTAATAATACTCAACAATGGAAAGGAACACACTGTTGACACTGCTTCAGGATAAATGCCCCAGGGTGTAATTGCTAGGTCATATGAGAAGCACATGTTTCACTCTGGAGTCACTGTCACATTTTTCCCTACTGTTTTTTTTTTTTTTTTTTTGATAACCAAATTTAAGATACTGCCAAAAACTGGAATAAAAACTTTTTGACCATTTGAGCTTTACCACAAACCTTGAGTCTCCCAAGTGAGATAGCAATAAGCAGGGTCCAGTTACACATTTCCTAACCCAATTCAGATATAATGTAGAGGACGAAGGACAAAAGGAAACCTCTAAGAGTGCCAAGGACAAAATAGTTTCAAAGAGCAGAACTGGGGTCTAACCAAGGAACCGCTCTGCTTTCAGACAGAGGAAGCCTCATAGAACTTGCCCAGTAGGATCTGGTCATCGTTTTAAAGAAATGCCTTTTTACTTTCTTGTAAGGACCTACTTACTGCAGTTATTCTATCCATATTCCTCACACTGACTCTGGAGGTAGGGGTGGGAGGGAGTATATGACGTGTCTTTTTAATTCATAAATCGATAGTTGACAAAGAGCCGTATCCGGACCTAATTCAGAGGAATACTTATCTCCTGGAGTCCTGACCTTGAACTGAATTTCCCACAAGATAAGACTTTGGTTTGTTTCCCTTGGGGCAAGGATAGATATGTATTATGTGTGATATTTTAATGAAACAGTTTGATTTAATAGTTTAATTTAATTTAATAATATATTTAATGAAATAGGTATTTGGTAACTGAAAACAAACAAAAAAAAGACTGTCAGCAACTGCTAGATGATCAGAAAACTCATTTTTTCTTCTTACTGGGATTTTCTTCTAAATAATCTAAATTCCCCAACCTCTTTTAATTAGGTGTGATAATATGACTTGTAAACGACACAGTGTGCGCATATGCTACTTCCAGGAACCTCCGTAGAAACTTCCCACACATGATCCTCTAGTCTGCTTCCATTTCTGTGGAAGAAAACTCCAAAGACCTAAATAACAGCAGGGTCTGAAGATGGAAAGAGCCCTAATGGCCATGTGGGTATCCACTTGACCTGGAACAACTTCACTGATCTGTGATGTGGATGAGCTTTCATTGTGTTAAACATCTGATATCCTGGGATTTACCTATTAAAACAGTGAGCATTGCCCTAGCTAATAAGCTGTTTTATTCCATAAATAATTCTAATATTTAACAAAAAAATATGTTTTCTAGAGTTTGCATAACCACACTTCTTCAGGCTAAAGATGTCTCTACTTTTAGTTTTTCTAAGGATGCTTAGCATTAAATGCACGTTGAATTTTACCAAAAGATTTTTTCTGCAGCAGCTAATATAATTACATATTTTTCTTTTGTCTAATAATGTAATGAATTCACACACAGATTTCCTATTGTTAAACTATCCTCACATTCCTAAATAAATTCTACTTGTTTTATATATAATGCTGGATTTGGTTTTCATTTATAATTTTTATATCTATATTTATAATTAATATTACCCTATACTATAATTTTGCTTTATTTGACTGTCCTTTCCTGGTGTTGTAAATGCCAAACTAACTCATAAAATGAATTATCTCTCTTGATTCTTTCAATGGAGTTGGTTGGCATACATCAAGTCACCTGTGGACCTACAGAGGTCCACAAGCAACAGCCTTTTCTTTATGGATAGATACCATTTCTAAATTTCTTGCTCCCCTATCTCTGGGCTCTCCCATATCCTGGCTTATCTCTTGCTTGATGACCTATTTGTATCTACCTTCTCTGATTTGCCGAGCTTACTCTGCTTTTCCTAGTTCCACATGTTCAGAATTCTCTTGGATCCAAGTAAGATATAGTCCTGCATCTAGCCTCAACACCACCAAACCCATAACCTTGAAGCAAATAAAGGGACTAATGTTGCAACCAAAGGAGACTACGTAACGTTTGTCTAATCCTTTGCACATCACCACCTCTGAAGCTTTGTGCACATTATTCCTTCTACCTAGAATGGACTTCTTTCTCATCTCTGCATTTCTAAATCCTATCATTTTTGAAGGTTTCACTCATGCTCTCTTCCATGAAATGTTTCCTAGTAACTACAACATTTTGGATTTTTCTTAGAACAGTTTTTGCTTATTATTCAGTTAACTATTGCTGCAAAACATTACTTCAAAACTTACTGGCTTAAAATGACAACAATGATATATCATCTCACAGTCTTTATGGGTCAGGAATTCAGGAGTGGCTGAGGTCATCCTGTCTCAGCATCTTTCATGAAGTTGCAGTCAAGTAGTCTTGATGGGATCTAGAGTATGGCTTCCGCACTGGATCTCTTATGTGATTAGAAGGTTGGTGCTGGATGTTGACAGCAGGCCTCAGTTTCTCTCTACATGACCCTTCCATTGAACTGCATGGGGGTCTTTACCACACGTAACTGGCTTCCCCAGAGTGAGTCATCCAAGAAAGAGCAAGGGAGAACCTATAATGTCCTTTGGGACTAAGCCTCCAGAGTCACACGCTGTCGTTTCCTTGGTATCTTATTGGTTATGCAAGCAGCCACGATTCAGTGTAGGAGGGAACTACACAAAGGTGTGAAAACCGGGATCGCTGAGGGTGATCTTGTAAGCCTACCACTACACTCATTGTTTTTCATTATGGTTATTTTTGTTTGTATCATATCAGCCCTAGAGGAAAAATTTATTTGGGGGTTCTGCATTTCATCGTTTTATAATTTACATCATCAGCATGTAGTAGATACATGATACATGTTTCATGAGAGAACAAATACACGACGATAAGAAATTCAGATGGGCTTAATAGAAACTACCAATACTCCCATTTAATGCTCCCATTTAATGGTATCACCCAGACAGACGTATCTTAGTCATAGTTCTTGGCACAGGATCAGAAGTGCCTCTCTGGTAACTGCAACTGCAAAAACAAAGTGACCTACCTTTGGTATTTGATATCACCCTACTATATCTCATATGTATCTTTCAAAAAATATGTGAGTTTGAGAGTGTACTCAGCCCTTGAAACACAGTAATGTTTGGGAATGTTTCTATCACGTAACGGTATATTATACCATCATAGAACAAAGCACTTTTCTTTATGGAAAAGATTGATGTCAATTTAGTTTAAAATGTCAAATTTTTATAAATTGCACCAATTTTATGCCATTTTTAATGCTTGGTGCTAGAATTAAACAAAATAAAACAAAACAAACAAAAACTAACACTGAAACATTAAGTCATTCTTCTTGCTGTAAAGAAATTCACAATACATTCCAATACATTAAAATGGAGATGATGCAGAACTTAAGAGTTAAGCCATAAAAGAAAAGCACTGAGGTTTTAATGCATTAAATTATCCAGAAAAGCAAATCGATTTTGTTTTTGTTAATAGCACTGAAATATGCATGCCACTCTCTTAATTAAAGCCGTTGAGAACACATGTGTTCACTTCATGCTTATATATTTCCTCTGGGAACAAGCCACGCTCTATGATAAAGCATAATGAAAATAATTTATATGTAAAACAATAAACCCAATTTTCTAACGCAGAATTTTTCAAATGAGGTGTAACCTGTCCCAGGATATCCCCGGGGAAAAATGGTGGTGCTAGTTAAATTGTTGACCACTGGCACTCTCCTGAAACCTACAGATGGAATCTCCTAGGAGGAGGCCAGGGAAATTCTCATAAACGACTCAGGTAATTTTTATACACACTAACTTTTGAAACCAGTTCCCTAACAGCAGAAGCCAGTGTAAAATAAAAGGTAGAGAATAAACTTTTGAGCTGTGTACGTGGAACCCAACAGGAAGGAGAAGGGTAGCTCTCCAAACCTCTCTCTGCAACCTGCCAAGTGCCTGGAGATCACCTGCAACTTCCAACATGCTTCCCCCCAGACATTGTGATATTACTTCTCTTCTTGTCTAGAAGTCACGGCCTGAAAAGAGAATAATAACGCACATAGCCACAAAATGAGTCAGTAATTTCTGCCTAGTCTGGAAGAAGAAAAAAGAAAGAGTTTTATGATTTTTCTTTTCACTTTTTGTAGCTTTGTAAGAGCTACTGTTGCAACAGGTGTGAGTTTCAAGCTGGGTCCAATGGTTTCCTCTATTGAGAAAAGACTATCTCTTATTCTCATTTTCTTTAGACAGCTAGAAAGGAGAAGAGGTAGAGAATAGATAGAAAGCAGGGGGAAAAACGAAAGGAAAGGACAAGGCAAGGGCAGCAGTTTGTGCATACTCCCTGCATAAACACAGCACTGAAGCAAACCACCTTCCCACAGGTCTCTTTTGTGTACCTCACACACTCTATTTTATGGTGGAAAATGGCAGAGGAGAACTAAAGAGATCATGGTCATCCAGTTTCCCAGCCAGGAGGTGTCCCATATAAGAAGAGAATATATTTTTTAATACTCGAAAAAGAATATTGAGCATGCTTTTCCCTGAAAATGGAAAGAATGCTTGCAGCTTGTCAAAGCATCACCTTTCTCTGTTTTATGGAAAAATCAATATATGTGCATACAAGTTATAAAGACTCCAGAAGCAACATTAAGAAAGAAAAAAACTTTACTCATTTTTCCGTTAATTTATGCTGAATATTCTATCATCTTACTCTAAGTTTTATTTAAATGGCTACTAAAGAGTTCTACCTTAGGATAAAAAAAGGCTAACCCATGAAAATAAATACACCCGCAGATATCAGTGACTTAACAAAGGTTTGATGATCTCCTATTACAGTCCATACATGGATGCCGGTGTAGCATCGCTCTATGTCTAGGTTTTCATGATTTTCAAGGCAAGACACAGGAAAGAGAAAGCATACGCTGCATCTTCAAGCGTCCACCCGAAAGTGAGTGTATTTCATTGGCCACACCTAATTTCAAGAGGGCAGGGGAGTACAATCCAACTGTGTTCTAGAAGAAAGAGAGAAATTTCGGGTAACCAATACTAATGACTACCACAAGCCCCAATTAATCGCAACATCCCCTTTTACAAAGAAATTATAGTCTCACCTGGAAGCACTTCTAATAGGCCTTTTTCCTATTTTTAATTTTCCTTAGATAGTGAGTCATTGATAGACATCTATTATTTAATATATACTCGGACATCCTATTGTTTTTCTCCTGTTTGGTTCACCTTATTTAAGACATAGTATATCAGTGTCTCCTCCTACTACTATTGTGATTTTGTTGCTTTTTTTTTTTTGCATTTTTCTCATAATAAATATATAGAAATACTGAGTTGTTTGTCATGTAATGGTTCATAGTTACTGCAGCTTTGATTGTGGATTGTGCCCTCATTGTAAAGAAAGCAGGAGTTAGTCATGTGAAGACAGGTGGATAGAGTAAAGGGTGTGTCCTAAACAGAGGAAAATCTGCACTCAGGCACTTTAAGGAGAAGCAACATGGGGCTTGTACTAAGAATTGCAAGCAGTAGCTCCTTGCTTATTGGGCAGCAGTATTGGGTAGAGACTGATGAGAAACAGGGCTGGGAAGTTATACTTGGGTGGGGTCATGATGTATCTTTTATGTCCTCCTTATTCCCAAAATGATTATGAATATGAAGAAGAAAATTAAGTGTAATAATCCTCAACAAAAATATATTGAGAATGATGAGATTATTAACTTCATCTAAAATTGAACATGTTCCATCAAAATGACTTTAATCTCAGTTAAGAAGTCAAGAATATTGCAGAAATTAGTATTGGAATAGGGTTACGTTACCCCCGAAACACGATGATCAGGTGGAGAGAACTCTCAACTGGTCAGTGAAGATTCACACTCTGTTCTTGCTTTCGGTCATTAAGTAGTTCCATAACTTTAGATAGCTCAGTAACTTTTGTGTCTCAATTTCTTCATAAATGACATTGATATTTTTATAGTTTTCTTATTTAAAGCATAAGGTTATGACACGATGCATGTATAAAGGTCCCTCAAAAAATAAAATTAAAATTACCATCAATAATCAAAGTATTCTTGATCCCCATGATAGATGGTTCATAGGACATGCCATTAATATTCAAAGTAATAAAAATCTGACATTTAGCCTGGGCCTTCGGTACTGATAAAATATTCTGTTAGATTTTTTTTTTTTACAATAAATCCCATCAAGCCTCGAATCACTTCCTGAATAAATAGAAATGTAGTAGTTGAAGATCAAGCCTCTCGAAAAATTAAACTAATGTAAAGTAGACCAAATTTTAAACATTTCTTTCAAACATACATATGTACACATAATTTTTACAAAGGGTCTTCTCATTACTGTTTGTGTAGGCCTTCATGTAAGAACTCATGACAGTAATTAGGATAATCACTTTTAATTCTGGAGTATGTCATTTTGTAAACCATTATAATTTTCTATTAATTATAAATATTGACCTCTTGACCAATCAGAAGATTTTCTATCAGTTTAATTATTCCTCAAGAATCCCAATTACTTTGTCAATAATCAAAGTAAATGCCATTAGTCATAAACTACATGCCATTTAATGAGAGTTATGTTAATTTAAAAGTTAAACTGCTTCTGAATGTCCCCTTTGGATTTGATTCTCATCATGTTCAATGGAATAACCACAGTTATGAGAATATGTTGGGAGCCAATAGTACCAAGAAGGGTGGAGTTATCAAATCAAACCCGAAAGAAGTGAAATCATCAGACTTCCTTGTAGAATCTAATGCACTGATAAGCACTAGGCCTATTTTAACAAGATACTTCATTCAATATGTGTGTAATGAGTACTTGCTATATACCGAGCACTGTCATCATTCCTGAAATTTCAGAGGAAGCGTAAGGTAGACAATTATCTCTGACTACAGGGAATTTATAGCATTTTTTTTTTTAACTAAGGCAAAACTTACATGTAGTGAAATGCCCAGGCATTAAATGGACTATTGCATGAACATTGACAAATGTATTCACCTATGTAACTGTGACATAATAAGAAATATATATTTGGTCTCTGCCCCAGTTCCTGACACAGAGTTCCTAAAACCCTTGTAATTTCCTCAATGATGGAAATGATAGGAGCATCTTATACAGAACTTCTAAATCCCTTGGAATGTTCTGGGTGATGGATTATTTTTTGTTCTAATGAGGTGACTTCTTGGTGTGTTCCTGGATAGTGTCAGGATCGGGGCTGGTCACCACAAAGACCAAGCCCTGATTAAAAGTTTGGAAATTTCAGCCCCACTCCCATCCTCCAAGGAGAGGAGAGGGTCTGGAGATTGATTTGAGTTAATAATTGATTATACCTATATAATGAAACTTCCATAAAAATCCCTAAAATACAGCATTTAGAGAGCTTCTGGTTGGTGAATGCATCCATGTGCAGGCAGGGCAGCACATCCCAGCTTTACCAGTACAGAAGCTCCTGTGCTCCCGACCTCTCTGGACCTCATCCTATGTACTTCTTCATCTAGCTGTTTATTTACAACCTTATAGTATCATTTATAATAAACCAGTAAGTGTAAGTAGTGTTTCCTCGAGTTCCGTGAGCTGTTAAAGCAAATTAGTGAACATGAGGGGGGAGTTGTGGGAACCACTGAATCGTAGTCAAGTTGAACAGAAATATGGGTAACGTGGAGACCCATTACTTGCAATAGCCATCTGAAGTGGTGGTAGTTTTCTGGGACTGAGCTCTTAACCTGTGAGGTCTGCCCTAACTCCAGGAGTTAGTACCAGAATTGCATTTTATCGTTGGACACCCAGCTGGTTGGTTGGTGTGGGGGAAAAATCCTCCACATTTGTTTTCAGAAGTGTTGTAAATATAGGAACAGTTTTCCTTCAGTAACCAACAACCCACTCACCACACAAGCCGCTTCCATCACCTCTCAGAGTTTCCCTGTGCCTCCTTCCAACAGATCCCCACTCCTCATGGGCAACCACTATCCTAATTTCTATCAACACAGATTAGTTTGGCCCATCTCAGAAATTCACAGAGGTGAACTCCTACAATTCGTATTCTTTTGTGTCTAGCATCTTTTGCTTTTACATAGTGGAATGTTCTCAAGACTTATCAATGTTTTCTATATTCCAGTAGCTTATTCTTTTTTATTGCTCAGGTTATATTCCATGGTATTAATACGTCACTTGTTACAGTATCTATTTTTGAACATTTAAGTTATTTCCTGTTTTGGCTGCAATTAATACAGCTGCTATAAATATTCTATAATGAAGCTTTTTGCCAATATATATTTTTTATTCCACTTGGGTAAATACCTAGGAGTGAATGGCTGAATTATGTAGCAAAAGACCTCTACTATCTTCCAGTCGTATGTAAAATTTCTATCACTGTTGAGCTCTTAGTCCTGTAGCAAGTACTGTCTCCTCCTTGGCTTTGTGGATTTCCTTTCTACGGAGGTATAGCTCAACCTTTGGTCAAGAACCCACTGGAAATCCCCTTGCAGATTCTGGGTCACATTTTCTCCTCAGCTCCTTATCAGATCCCATGCTCTGTCATTTCCATTTCTCTAAGCAATGCTGCACTCCAGTCTCAGCCTTCTCAGCTGAGCAAGACCACCCTACTCTGCTTGAGATCCAACTCTGCATGTACCCATTTGGAATGTATTCCCAGGAAGAAAACCAGGGCAAATAAACACGGCATTAACCACGTGTTTTTTTCCCTTTTCTCAAGAATTACAATCTTATTTTGCCTATTTTCGTGTATAAAACGGTTGCCTCATATTTTGTCCAATTTTACACTTACGGTGAGAAGGCCAGTCTTGATTACATCATCATATTATGTGGCAGAATTATTGCAATTTATAGTTCTAAAGAGTCAGACAAACATTGGACAGGTAATTTCTAAATTAGAAATAATGTGCCATGTGTGTGCATGTGTGTGTTTTAAGGGATACGCTGTCATAGTCTAGAGGTTCAATAAAGTCCTCCAGGAGCAATTGATTTTAAGTATACACCTGAAAGTGGAAGTGGAGTCAGACAGAAGACAGTGAGAGAGAGTGAAAGTGCTCTGTTTTTAAATTATGAAGCATGAACATTATGATCAGATGTTATTGCCAAGGACTCAGTGGGTAAGGCTCAAGCATGTATGAAAACACCATTGTAGTCCTCGAATATTCTTGCCCCAAGGGGCCATCATATTGCCACTTGCTTCCAGATGAAGGGCATGCCTTAGACTGCAAGGACTCCCAGTAACTGAAATTTAAGTAAGATTTCTATGATGGATACTTTCTGTCTCTAAAACACTGCATGCTAAATTATCTAGAGAACTCAGAATTCCTTTTTATGGTGATATTATTCCAGATAAGTGAATAAAAAATGTAATTTTAGTCTAGGATTAACTGAGTGGCCTTTCTATGTTCAAAATCAGAAAATTTTCATATTTAATTTGTTTGAAGAACACAGGAATCTCATATTATTTTTTACCTCTACTCAAAAAGAGAAAACCTTAAAATATATCCATAAATTAAACTGCACCAATCACCTGTTTCACAAACAAAAATACAGTATACTGTTATCTAAATGACAAACGAACTGGCTTATAATCTTTGTCTTGGACTGTTCACTGGAAGCTGGCCCAAAAGAAGCAGAGAAAACCCTTTTCCCATATCCTGGTTTTGGTTATGCATTATTGTAACTACCTAAGAATGTAAAAGACTTGTCCATAACATACATGGGGTTTACTTTTTTCTTATGTTTAGCAACATAAAAAATGACTGCAATTTTCCTGGTGTACTCCTTTATCTATTGAGAATTTAAATTACATCAGGAATTCCCACTTTTCAATTAAATTTTATTCCCCGTGCTCTTCAAATACCAGCAGGGAAAGTCAGGCAAAAGGAAAAGCTACTAGCCAAGAATGTTAACTCAATGTGTCTTGTTATCCCATAGTTTTTAGTGTCTTTCTCCTCTTCTGCGCCTTAGAGACTGTAGTCAAGCTACATTTATATTTGCGATCTTATGGTCTATTTTAGATTTGAAGTTAGACCAGCTTTTTAAAAAATTCTATTCACTCTGCAGTCATATATATTTACAGCGCTCTAAAGGATAACTCCTCCTGGAGGCTTTAAACCCATAGACTCAGGTTATAATCCAGCTCATGTTGTCTGAGGTTTAGAAAGTACAAAGAATATTTGGTCATTTTGGTTTGTTTTTGAACATCTAGTCATTAGTTGAAATGTCGGAAAACCTGTTCTCAAGTCAAAAGATGAAAAATGGGATTGATTCTCTCCTTATGTGAGCCCCATGTAGGCGTTCATGTGAAATTTTAATGAAATTCCCAGGATTGGGGGGGATCTGATAAAAAGCAAGTTTAGTTATTTAGATGATTTTAATGTAATTTTAAATTAAATTAAGTCCTTTTAATTTAAAAAGTAATCCTAATATTTTAGAATGGATTTAGGTTTACAGAAAAGTCACAAAGGTAGCACAGAGTTCCAGTGGCTCATACCCTGTTCCCTATTATTAACACGTTGCATTAGTATGGCTACTGTGTACTCTTGACATACCCCCATCATTGTGCTGTTGTTTATCTTCTTTTTGTGAAAATGCAGTAAAGAAAAGAAATGTTAGAGCAAGACTTCATGTGCATAAATATGTTGGGAAAACATATGTATAGGTAAAATTTATTTTTGGAGTTGGGAGTTCTGTTGTGAAACAAACACTAGGTTGTCCCAGCAATGTACCAAAAATATGAATCAAACTTCTAGGAAATACAGGTTTTTAAAAACATTGTTTTAGATTTTAATTTTTATCTGAAATGCTAAAAACCAATAGAGTATAAACCAATTTATTGCCTAATTAGGAGATATAAACTAAATTCACCTCCTTAAAATTTTTTTCCTGTGGAGGCAATACCATGAAAGCCAGTCTCTGAGTTTTTGAGTTCCCTTTGGTTTTACGGTTTTTTTCCCCTTAATCTTTTTCAATCAATACCTTCTCCTCCCCGTCACCTTAGTCTTTTCCTCCCGGCAAGTTTCTGCTATTTGATCATCCTCAGACAACAATTCCTTGATACCAAGTAGACCTTTTGTAAGATACACTTTCTCCTGGCCTTGAATTTCTTCATCTGAAAATATGACATATTTGGACTAATGTCCCATATTTCATGTAGTTCTAAAATTTCATGTTTCTGGTAACCTATGGGGGGGTACCAAGTATAAAGAGACTATGCTTGAGTGCGGTATTATAACACCAAGGTCAGGAGTTTGGATCCCCATGTGGGCCAGTTACCAAAAAAAAAAAATAAAAAATAAAGGAGGAAAAAATAGTCTATGCCATAGAACTCCCTGCTTAGCTACAAATTGAGAAAACAGGCTGCACACAGAGTAAGTAACAGTCAGGAATAGCTCCAGGTTTCTGACCAGCAAGCCCCACTTCCTCCAACCTCTTCACTCTACTGCCTTGTGCAGGTGTGTATTGATAAGGGTGTGTGTTGGTCATCAAGCTGATTTTTACAGGATTTGATATTATGGTGGACTTTTTGTGCCAAATGTTACTGGAGCTCTAAAAGAAGGTGATTTTGAGTTGCATCTTGAAGGTAGAGGAGAACTTCAGCTGTACATGAATAGCACTTGCTTAGACATGGAGTCATGAGACTCTCTGGTGTGTTCAAGCAAGAGCACGTATTTACAGTGGAGAACTGCAAATAGCAGTTCAGGAAAGAGCAGCTTTTTTTTCTTTCTCTCTCTCTCTCTGTGGCTCCTTTCCTTCCTCCCTCCTTCCTCCCTCCCTCTCTCCCTTCCTTCCTTATCCAGGCTCTGGGATTAACAACCTCACAATTCCTGGGGGCCTTTATTCCATTCTATTAGATCACCACCAATAGCTTAAGAAGAGAAACTCGTCTTCATGATCCTTAGTACCTTGCACTGTGAAAAGTGCCTCTGCTCTTCTCCCTGCAGATTGAAATGCATAATTTTTCACCCAAATAGAGAAGAGGAGGAACAAGGATTATTTGAAATAGTAACTAATTCCATTTCCCTCTCTAATTAGTCTGGGTTTAGGGAAGTGGAGAGAGAGAAGTGTAATGATTCTCCAAGAATTAGCTTTTTCGCATGCTTAGAGAGATAGGAAAGGAATATAAAATACATTCCAAGTATGAAATTAACCATTTGCCATTGGAAGGGCAAGATCAATACACTTGAAATGATCAGTTTACAATACAACGTTATGTAATTAATGGCTAAGTTGGGTGGCACTGCCTCCCTGCCCACCATCATATCTAATTAAGCCTGGATATGTTTTTGCATATGCCTTTGACTCAGAATAACAAAGTTATAACAAGTTGAAAATAACACAAATTACTGTCTTTCCTTGAGAATAAATGGCTGGCTTTTGAACCAATATTTATATTTTCCCTTTAGTATTTTGTATTAGTCTGTTTGTATTAGTCTGTTTCTGTTGCTAATAACAGAATACCTGAAACAGAGTAATTATAAAGAAATGAAATTTATTTCTCACAGTTTTGGAGGCTGGGAAGTCCGGGGTCTAGGGAACACATTTGGTGAGGATCTTCGTAGTGGGAACTCCCTACAGAGTCCCGTGGTGACCAGGGTGTCACATGGCGAGAATGGGGTGAGCAAGAGAGAGCTAAGCTTCTCACTTCCTTCCCTTATAAAGCCATGCCCATAACCACCCTTTAAGCCATCAGTGTATTAATCCATTCACACAGGTGCAGTTATCACAATCTAATCACCTCTTAAATGTCCCGCCTTTCAATTACCATAATAGGACTTCCCACCCTCTTAATACCACTACAATGGAGATTAAATTTCCAATATATGAACTTTTGGGGGACACATTTAACCCGTAGCACCATTGTAGATATGAACTGTATACAAGATAGGATGCTTCTAGACATATTTCCTAAACAGGAGTTTCAAACCAGTTGATGTTCCTGAACATTTGTAATAAAAGTGATCACTGCTGGGAAAAGTATGGCACCCGAGACAGAGTGGCCATTTGGTAACAGCTTAGTAAATATACATAGATTACATGCCTTCCAGGTGTGATGAAAGATCATGAGGCTCCCTGAGAATCACACAAGAAACAGGTAGTTGGGGTTCATCAGAGCTTGCTCTACCAGGGGCTAAGATGAGCACCTCCTGAATACCCAGTATCCAGGGCTGCTCTGCACCCCTTGAACCTGGTAAAGCTCCTTTTCCCTTTGTTCAGAATGAGTATGCCAACCTTTTCCCATTTTTTCAAGTCCTACTGGTTACATTTTGTCCCATCCGCCAGCTAACTCTCCCTACTAGAGAGAAACTAGAGCTGCCTGTTAAACTTCTTCATCTTTCCACTCCTGCCTCTAAAGACATCTGCAATCCTACTCACCATTTCTTTCTTTGTGCACTTTCTGAGTGGAAAATGTATTTGCCCTTGATCCACGATTAACATCTCTGCCTGTGTCCCTGTGCCCTTGTGATGACTATTCCCTCTTAATGGAACTCAGCTTGCCTCGCCGCTCTATGAAGCATGTCTCTACATCCCAGAACCCCCTCAACGGAACACAAACCCAGGACTGCTGTTTCATCCTCCCCGTCATGCTAGGTCGGTTTCCTGATTAGACTGTGAGATTCTTAAATGAGGAAGTTATCTTGTTTGGGGGATGAATGTTCCTCTGAAATTTTCCTTATTTGTTTTAATACTTTTTATTAAAACCATCATAAATCTCTATTGTGAAAAGTTTAAAGAACAGAAACACATTAAAAAGAACATGCAAATAGCTACCTATCCCTCACTTCAAAGAAATAATTGCTCTTCAGTTACATAAATTTCCTTGAGTCATTTTCCTTTATCAAGTGTATACAAATAACATTTCATTTTTACAGGAGCAAAATATACGTAATTTTATATCCTCCTTTTCTGTCTCAATATGATATCATAAGCAGTTCTCTAATGCATTAGAACGACTTAGAAGATATATTTCTTTGTATAACTTATTTAACCTTTCTAGAAATGTCGTTGTTGTTGCAAATTTCTACATGTATATAAAATTATGTAAATGTCCTTATACATAAATACTGTCCACATCTCTTAGGTTGTATTCTTTAAAGTGGCATTATTTCCTCAAAGGTACATAAGTTAAATATTTTTAAGATTCTTAGCTGTACTTTGCCAAGTTGTCTCCGAGAAGTTAGCACTGATTCATACCTTCATCTGTAGCATATGAAAATACCAATGACAGTGTCTACTCATTAGTATTAATGACTTTTGAAATCTGTTAGTATAATTGGAAAAATTTAATATCTGACTTTTAAACTGACATTTTCTTGATAATAAGGTGAAAATTTTTCGTATATTAGTTATTTGTGTATCTACCCTTGTAGAGTTATCTACATTAGGTTTTTTGGTAGGATGTCATTTTTCTATTGGTGCCTTGGTAATGAACTGTTTCTATATTAAACATATAAACACTTATTCTTTGCATTTTTTAAAGTTTATAACATTTTTTTTTTTTTGACTGGTAAGGGGATCACAACCCTTGGCACAGTGTGGTCTGTACCACGCTCAGCCAGTGAGCGCACCGGCCATCCCTATATAGGATCTGAACCTGCGGCCTTGGCACTACCAGCGCCACACTCTCCTGAGTGAGCCACGGGGCCGGCCCTAAGTTTATAACATTTTGATATAATTTTTAAAAGTTTAAATTTATTATTTTGGTTTATAATTTTTTTATATTTACCAAATACTTCTTAATCTAGGTTAAATAAATATATAATTATATGTAAGATTTTTATGATTTATTTGTTTTTTATGATTTATTTATAATTAATTTTCTTTAGAGTATGGTGTTAGACAGAATTCCAAATAAGGTTTTCATTTCCAAATAGCCTAATTTCCAATAGCATCTTTTAAGCAATCCATATTGACTAATGTTTGGTATTCTATATTTACCTAATTTAAATAACTTTATATAAAATGTTCCATATTATTAATATATATCTATCCTGTATACTTACAATGCACATTATAAAAACTTACTCATACTTAAATGCACATCTATATGCATTATACCTATAAATATTGCTTAATATATAGAATGTACATATAATAAACAGCTAGTATATAGCATGTGCTGATTATACATTTATATACTTACTATTGTGTGTGAATATGTATGCATGTGAGTGTGTGTGTTTTCTGGGCTATTTAATTTCATTGACCTGCTGATCTATTTATGATTTATGCCATAATAACAGACTGTTTAAATTATTGCAGGTTAAAAATACCTGATGAAAAAAGGTCCTCACTTTATTCTTCCTTTCCAATTTTATAGCAATAGCTTATCTCTTTATATAATATAAACTTTATGTAAATAAAACTTGAGAATACTTTTGGCTATAGTCTGAATATTTATGTTTCCCCAAAATTCATATATTAAAATTCTAACCCCCAAAATGACTGTATTAAAAGGTGAAATTTTAGGGAAGTGATTAGGTTTGCAGGTGGAGTCCTCATGAATGGAATTAGTGCCATTTAAAAGAGGCCCGAGGGAGATCATTCCCCTGCATCCACTATATGAGGACACGGTGAGAAAGTGCCCTTCATGAACCAGGAAGCAGGCCCTCACCAGACATCGAATCTGCCAGTGTCTTGATCTTGGATTTGCCATCCTCCAGAACTGTGAGAAAAAATTCCGGTTGTTTATAAACCCCACACTTCACAGTATTTTGTTACAGTGGCCCAAATGAACTAAAACAGTTTTATTATGTCATCTCTGCTCCTTCCTTGCTATTCACCATCAAAATCCATTATATTCACTTAAAATTTCATTTACTCTATGTTTCATTTTGGAAAGATTTGAAATTTTTATAATATCCACTTTTTATCTTTGGGAGTATGACCTGTTTCTCCAATTCTTCACATCTTCTTTAACACTTTTTGTTTAAGTTTTATAGTTTTTTTCATATAAAGTTTAATAGTTTTCTTCATTATGTCTAGTCCAATTTGGGGCTGTTAATGGATTTTTTTCTCATTTTATCTTCTAATTTGTTATTTATGATATACAGAAAACTTTTTTTAAAATCTTATAAACAATCTGATTTCTGTATTGTTTATTAACTTGGAAAGATTTTGCCATTGATTTTTATTATGAAAAATCACAAAACTATAGGAAATTATATATAATAATATAATAATACATATTCTCTGCAAGGATTTTATATATTTATTTATACATATTTCTATTTCCTTTTTATTTATTATCTCTTTTGAAAGTGCTATGCATATTTTATGATTTATTGGGTTATGTTTAATATCTTCTTGAGACTCAAGTAGCAGCATGATTTTGAAAACAGCAAAAAATAATCTTTGGTGTGTGTTATAAAAGGATAAAAAACAGATTTAACCCTTTAGTGAATGACTGCTGCTGTAGAAATTAGTAGGATCTTGGAAAGACACCTTGTGGTGAGAAAGTAGATTTTATTTTTTGTGTCAGCTGCATGTAGCTGCTAATGGCTGCTTGAAGCTCTCTCGAGAAAAATGCTTAGTCAAAGCTTAGAGTCAATGAAAAAGATGGTGTAGTGATTCTGAATGCTTCCTATGGATGGAGGACGGAGTATTGACATCTACATCATATATTTGACACCTGTGGGCTAAATTCTTACTGGACGAAGCAAAACTCTTAAGTCATATTCAAATAGAGCCAACATTTCAATTTTTTATACCCATGATTTCCAAATTCCTCACTTTTGAGAACCTCTTTTTTTATGACAGGAAGCGTTATGGACTTCACAGTAGCATTGCAGCATTACATATTTTCTCAAGCAACGGATATTAAATACCAATTAACATGTTTAAGTTAATTTGTATTTTATTGATTACAATTACATCTATATGTACTTGAAAAAAAGTATGCATATTTATGAAATATATAATTTTATTTATTGTATTGACAATACTTGAAGTCCATATAGACTCTCAAACTTCTTTGCAGTTAAATGCTGAAAAAACCAAAACCACAATAACAATCGCAATACTTAACCATTTCCCAACCAAAACAAATAAAAACAGACAATTTATATTAACAACGCAAGAGGAATTTTTAAATCATGATTATTCCTAGGGTTTCTATTTATTATTTGCTATCTTTTAAGCACTAAGCTACATACTTTTTATTCATCCTTTCATTTAATTGTCATGACCATGCTATGAGAGCATATTATAATTCCTAAGTTACTCTGTGGCTTTGACACAAATACCACATATAAAGTTATATATAAGTGTACTTCAAAAAGTTCACGGGGAAGGAAAGAAGGAGAAGTGGTGAACTAATAGGTACAAAACTATGCTATCTACCCTAAGTGAATCATTGTGTAGTATATGCATGTATTGAAACAACACACCGTACCACAATATGTACAAGTGAATGTTAAAGTATTTTGAATTAAAAGTTCATAGAAAGATTTGTATTATCTTTCAATTTTATTTTTCCACAAACTTTTTGAAGGACCTTTGTATATAAAGTTATTCAGCCGATAAGTTGTGCATCTAGGCCTCAAGACTGGTTTTCTTTGGCTCTAATCCTTGTGCTGTTACCTCTAATCTCTTATCCCTCAACACATCAAGTTAGTCTAAGGTGCTTTGTTTTTGGATTTGAAAAGCATTCTATATTGTACTTTTTATTTCAGATTTATCTTCTAATTATCATTGACTTAATTGTATATAAAGATAAATCTGTATATTTTGAATGAACTTTAGCTGAGGACTACTTGGTATAATCCACAATAAAATAAATGGTAAGCAAAATCCAGATAGAAATTCAATTATTGCTATGGATGACTGAAAACTGGGATGCTCTACATGACAGAATCTACACATGATTCTAAGTAGTATATATTTTTGTTCAGTACTACATAAAGAGAAATGATAAGAAGCGATCAAGTTCATGGCTTACATTTGATGAATTACAAAACTAATATTTAGATGACATAGAAGTACAGAAAAAAATTAGATGTGTTAGGATAAGAGGAGAGAAACCACTTTTAATTTTACTTTTATACTGTGAACAGTCTTGGCTACATCATATATATAATTTAAATATATATATATATAAATATAAACATATATAATTTTTAAATGTTTGAACAAAATTTGAAGCCATTGAGTTTCAGTTTTTCTTAATGGCAGCCACATTTTTCACTCCCTCTGGACAATATATCGTCCTTATGTGAACCACAGTTTCTTCTTTTTTTAACTTGGCTCAAGTGCACCTGTTCTATTGGCCTTTGTATCTATAAAAAGGGTATCTTCCACAAACACTTTTCAATGCCAGTATTGTAGGAAATGCAAATGCACCACATGGCTTATGTTTTGCAATTGATTGGTGATAAAAAGAGACAGCAGCTTTATTATTATTTCTCCAATAGTTATTTCTAAGACAAGGCGTACTTCTTTACTTGCCATTGTGAGAATGATTCTCCATTGAGTGTACGGTCTCTAGAAAAACTAAAAAAGCCAACATTTAGATTCTCCCTTTCCTTATAATTGAAGGAGAACTAAAACCACTACATCACACATATTCCATCATTTCTATAGGCTATGAATCAGATCACAACGTGAAATATTATAGAATGTCATCTGGAATTATTGTGGCATAGCATGAATCCTTATAAAGACATATTCAAGTCTGTAGCTGTTATTGTCATAAAAAGAATTAAATACAAAGTATTAAGCCAGCTCCTTTGGTGGGTTGACTCATAACTAATAAACATTAAGAATGATTCAGATTTATCTTTGAAATCATTTTAGTCTCTTTCAATTGGTGAAAATTTAGAAATATCAAAGGAATAAATTTACTCTATGCATTGGTCCACTGAGATTATCTTATAAAATCACACGATCACCTTAGATTGTAAACAAAAAGTCACTAATTGAAAATATCTTACTTGGGTTGAATGACAGTGAGGGCTGGACAAAGTCCTCCGGCTTCTCAGCACTTTGTAAACCCAACAGTGTGTCTACCCAAACGCGTTTGCTGTTTACTGAGCAAAGATGATCTCCTTGGCAATAAACCTAGCGCCGTCATTTTATTTCCCTCTGTATGAGATCGTGCAGAGTTTATGCAGATTGTATGCTTTTACCTAAATATTATGTTTAAGGTCATATTGAAGACAATTCAAGATACAAACATGAAGCCTACTATTTTGTCGTTTCTCATATTTCCATTTATTTTGGTTGGTGAACTTTCTGGTCTTGTCTCTTAATATGGTATTTTGATCATTTCATCACATTCACAACCTTTCACTGAGTCAGCAGGAGAACTTTAAGGAGCTTGCTACAAGTTATTAACGGGGAGAGGATGTCAGAACCACTAATAGAAGAGGAACATGTTTTAGACGTTTTATTCTAGTCTGTCACACCTCCACTTTTTCGCAGGTTTCTATTTTGTGTTAGAAAAGAAATTAAACTCTGGTCTGAAAGTCGACCTTCTGATTACCAGGCTGTAAGAATTTTGGAGATGGCAGTTTAAATAGGCTGTTAGGAAATCGGAGTTTTATTCTTTAGTCAGATGCCATTGGTAGTTTTAGAATGATTTATTTCCCTTCAGCACTATAGAAGGTGAAGATTATATGCTCTGACAGCTACATTCTGTGATAAATCTGAGTAAATTTACATAGCATTTCATCGCTTCCTAATGGGGGAAGGGAGTTTACAAAGGAATTAAGGTTCTTAGAAAGAAGGTGCTACACAGTGCAAATGATCGCATAAATTAGGTTTTTGTAATAATGAGGTTTGGGGAGAATTTAATTGAACTTTGGGGGAGAAGGTCAGCAGAGGAATGCAGGGACTGTGGGATTTAGCACTTCATTTGCTTTCAGCTTTGAAGCAAAATTTAAAACTCCAAAAGAACACCAAGACAATGTGACCATCTTTATATTCCCTGTCCTTTATGAGATTTCAGAGGACATGTAGAGATATCCAACTTATTACCAAAGAGCGAATGAACCTGTTCACTTCTACAGAACTGAAACCCAAGATTAGTGATGCCAGCACCTGCTCCAAAAATTCAGTTATGTCCATGAAAGTCACTGTGATTCATGACAGCAGGACAGTGTTACATCACTCATCTGGTACTGTAGGTATTCTGGGAACCTTTCTTCCAGATCCCCACTCAACCCCTGACCTCAGCCACGTCCTTGAGCTGGTCCTGATCCCTGATCCTCACCCCTCACACTCGCCTTAGCCCTGATTCCTACTGCTTCTTTACTCTCCTTTATCTTTCCCTTTCTCTTTATGTTCCCCCTGAAATGTTCTCCTTTCCTGAGCTTCATCCTAGAGTCAGAAAAAGCAGCCATCACAGATAGGGTGAGGCTAAGAGACACAGTGAATGGCACATTGTACTTGATTTAAAAAAAAAAAAAGAAACTATCGAAAGGGCAATAGTTGTTGCTTAAAATTTAATGTGGAACAAGTGTGAAAGTCAAAACATCCCTTCTACTAAAATATCTGGTGTCAAAATGCTACACACCTCTGTGGACATACTGTCGGGGGCAGTGGATTGGCCCTGGGAGCCAAGTAATAAGTACACCATGGATTCCGATTGGTTGCAACCAAACTGACCCCACCCAACATCCAGGGTGTGTTATAGAGCCTTACGCTATTGCCACTGGTAGTTTGACTCTAAAGAGACCTGGCTCTGAATTCAGGTATTCATCTATTCAAAAGCGCTGTATTTTGAATGTGTCCAAATGACATATATAAAGCTAGCATTGTTATAAGACTCAGTAGACAATCTTTTCATAAGTGGACTGCTGTGGATTGAATGTCCCCTCACACTCACTGAAACTTAATCCTCCCTGTGATAGTGTTAAGATGGTGAGAAATCCTATTACAATAATGTGAAGATGGGGCCTTTAAGAGGTGATTAGATTGTGAGGACTGTGTCTTAGTGAATGGATTGACCCATTCAGGGAGTAATGGTCGTGGTTCTGATGGCTTTAAAAGGAGAGCAAGTGAAGAGTTAGCTCTCTCTTGCTCAGCCACCCACCCTGTGACACCCTGTATCTCTGTGAAGAGGCATTACCCACCAACAGAGGCCCTCACCTGTTGTGTTCCCTGGACTTTGGACTTCCTCGCTTCTGAAACTGTAAGAAATAAATTTTATTTCTTTATGAACTACCCAGTTTCAGGTATCCTGTGATAAGCAGCAAAAACAGACTAATATGTGGACTCTTATGTTTTCCTTAGCACTTTAATGTCAATGTTGTAGGATCATAGATTTCATAATCTGAAAGAAACTGGAGGAGATCATTTGATTTTTTTTTTTTTTTCATTTTTCAGATAAGTATGCCAAAGTCTGAATGGCACACACAGAGAGAAGGCTTCTGACACTATTTAGGTTTCTTTTCACCATTTCCCCCCATGATGTTGGCACATGCTGGTGGATTTGTCCAGGTTAAGAATGTTGAGAAATTGTAGATGGCTTGCAGAATTAGAGAAAAGTGACAACACAAGGGCTAGTTTCTTCTGGGCCTCTATTCTCCCCTTTTCCTCCTGTGAAAATCTGGTCAATTTATTAATTTCTTATTGCACCAACTTTACTGTAAAGCAACCAGTTCTGAAATAATGACTCACCTCACATTATGAATTGAAAATATTATAAAGCTCTAAATAGTCTGTCTGGGTTAGATATTGAAGGGGAGAGTGGAGAGTACAGGAGGGGTGAAGAGAAGCAGGCAAGGAGGGGGAACAAGGGAATGCAGGTAAAAGGGGAGTATTTGTAGAGCTGCATGACAAAGCCACTCACCTCTTCTTGTAGTGGCACCTTTCCAACGTGTGACTGCATTCTCCGGTGTTCTCCTGCCGCTCTCAGTGCCCTGGGAATTTTTAGCATTAGCTACTTCCCAAAGACCCCTAGATCCTTCACCATGTTGTTTAATCCTCCGGGTCTTCACTGGCACACTGGCTGTCACCACAGAGAGGAGCAGATGTGGCTGTCTGCACACATGTAGCATCCGGTCAAAGGTAAAATGTGTTCAGGGTAGCTCTGGAGAGACAGCGTGTGGTCTGTATGACAGCAATCCAACACGCCCCCCAAATCTTCCTGCTCTGATAACTGAGCTTCTTAAAATGAATATTTCCGTAAAATATTCTACTAAAGAGGTGCAGCGTGTCACATTCACAGAACTGCACTCCTGTTTTATGTAAATGAATGAGGATGTTTCTTCCCGAACCAGAATGTTGCCTTTTGGTAGGCAAAAAGATACTTTTTTTAAATGGATTTTCACAAACATTCATAAAACAGAATGCACTTTTTCTTAGAAAATAAAGTGATTATTTCTTGACAATAATTGATCTCATTCCAGGAAGTCTTTTGTAACACTAAAGATGGAAGGCTTACAAGAAAATGTTGATATCTTTACTAAGAGACACAAAAAACACTTTACAGAGATGTATATCATGAACAAAATTTAAAAGATATATAAAAATTAGAAAAAACTGCAACATAAGTGATCAGAAAAGATTAATGACCTTATCTTGTAAATCGCACTAAACTCTTGATATAGATAATTAAAAATCAATATAAATGGCAAAAAAGCAAATGCTTAATTTCAATAAAAATCAAATGACTACAAATCATAAGATAACTTTTTCAAATCTCAAGTGAGACTAGATTATATTGTTTAAGACATTGTTAAAAATGAAGGGTAAGACTCTAAAATGCTTTTGGAAGGTGATTTGGCAATTAAAAACCTCACATCATTTCGTAGATTTCTAGAAATTTATCCCTTGGAATCGGGGTTAGATTCACCACCCTGTTGTTAAAAAAGTGCTCACTGCAGATTTTGTAATATTGAAAATGATGGAATATTTTAATAAATGTCTGACAGAAGAGTATTAGACACATTACAGAGTATTCATATTATGTAATATATTAAAAATCATGTTCCATAAATATAAATGTATTACTAAGGGTAAGGTAAAAAGGACTTGCTATATACAATTTATACCACTTTGTTCATTAAAAATGGAAATATACATTACTTAGTACAATTTTTTAAAGCTCTTTGTGTAATATATACAAGCATACTTCAAAAAGTTCATGCAAAAATAGAATTAAAAGACAATTTGGATCTTTGCATGAACTTTCTGAAGTACCTTCGTGTACTATATGTGTGTGTACGTATATGTGTGTGTGAGAGTATATATGTGCCTATATAGTACCCATCTATATATATGCCTCTCTCACTGTTAATGATAATTAATTAATTAATTCTGGGTGCCATATATACATAAAAGTTTATTTTCATAGGTAAACAAAAAAGTTATTAAATAAATCTCTCTTCCCCCTTTCCCCCATCTCTCTCACTCACCTGTAATGAATTCCCTGCCCCTATTCATTCACCAACAGGAGGTGTGCTGGTATTGGGGAAAAGAATAGAACGAGGTTAACATTGAGCTCAGCTCTGTGGTGGAGACAGGCTGCCTCTCCCTTTGAGTCTCCACCTTCCCGACTTTTAACACTCCATCACGTGCTCCAGACAGGAAGTTATGTCCAAGAAAAAAACAGTTCTTCCACAATCCTCAATTTTTACCTAAAATAAACATCAGCCTTTTTATCTATCTACAATAAAGTCCATACAACACAGCTTTTAGAAAACGTTTTAATCAAGAAAAAAATAACTTCAGGTCACCCTGCAGGACTAGGTGCTTCTTGGTTAGTACTCACTCCCTGAAAATAAATGAGACTTCATGGGAGGGAGAAGATAGGAGAGGTGAGGAAGGAGAAACAGGAAAATGTCAGCCCTCAGTCTAAGTCAATGTGGCTGTAGGAGTTTCAAAATAGTGACGTGGTAGAGGGAAACTAATTCATCCTAAACATTTAAAAGTCTTAAATAAAATTTTCAAACTGGGCCAATTAGATAATGATCCTGCCGATCGTAGGGTAGCTAAGCTCTGTCAGACACTGTCACAGTGAAAAATGAGAAAGGAAGAGCTAAATGCTCCTAGATGCTTGTAGAAAAAATCATGTGAGATGTTTTTACAGTCCAGAGAGAGCCACAAGTCTGTCAACATCAGCAGAGAGAAAGATGCTGGAGAGGCAACATGCTGCAGAGGACAGATGAAGAGTGACGTGCTGGACATGTCCTAACGCTAAAAAATCACCCCCACTGAACCTATTTCTCCTGCACCTAAGTCCTCAACTTGCTGTACTTCTTATTTCTTTTCTTTTTAGAACAAGTCAAAACCAGATCTCTATTTTTATAATGAGAACCAATAGAAAATTCAATTTATTCTACATCTGACTTTGCTTGAACATACCTACCATATAATGAGGGAGAAAGAGCTGGAAAAATAAGTATTATTAACAGGATAAGTTTTCAAAAATAGAATAATCATAGAAGTAAAAATGCATTTAAGCATGAAAGCTATAGTTTGAACATAAGGTGGACTTTAACAGTTAGTTAAAACAGTACAAAATTATCAAGAAAGCATTCGTTTGAGTTTACGTTTAAACTTCCAGAAGAAAAATAATCTTAAAAATAGTCCCAAACATTTGGAGCACTTCTGAATTAGGATTCTTTGAAGCATGAAGATAAATTGATTCCAGGATGATTCCACAAAGGCACCGAAAAGTCATAAAGCTGCTGAGTGCATACAACTGTTGGATGTTTAGTCTATGAGCTCAGCAGGTTTTCTAGGCAGGGGTGATGGAGATTTTATTGCAGATGGGCAAGATGGTTTAAGTTGGGGTAAGGCTGTCATTTTGATGTACTTGTGAGGCTTAATGTCTCTAACCCTTGAAAAATCTTTAAAATGCAAATGTCAACTTCACATAATTGCTTCTGAAGTTTTAGCTCATTGTAAAGGATTTACAAAGAGTAAATGTTTCCTACCTAGCATCCTGCATTAACTGTGTTAGCTGTGTGTGAGCAAATGTTAAACTTCCTAGTGCAATACGATTTTATTAGACGACTTTAAAAGTGTACAGACATAATGTATTTTGTAATACAGCAATTCACTGACATACATTTGTAAGCTTTTTTATTTATATGTAATATGTGTGTGGGGGTATATTATTACTTCAAGAATTTGATTTTCCCTGAAGGAAAGAGAAAAGTACAATAAACTATTGGTGGTTTCCCACAATTAGTACTTTAAATAGTTTAAATAGTCAGAATGTTAATCTGGAATCGTTTTATCAAGATACTGATTAGGTACTGTAATCTGTATCCAGAAATATAATATGAACATGGTGCTCTACTCTTTAAAAATCTTGGTCCACATTTCAGTTCCAAAGCTGTTCATGTTTAATTGCATTCTGGGACCACATGTGTGTTCCTGCTTATTTACAAGTCTCCTCTCCCCACCTCCCCTGATCCCTTTATCAATCTTCCATTTATCCTTTTAATCTTCACAGGGCTCACTGTATTTCTTCCTACAGAGAAAACAGAACAGCTTGTGTACCTCCCACGATCCTTTACAAGATCTAATTTCTTGATTCTTGCATGATAGCCCATTAAGCTGCTCTCAGGGAGAGGATGAGATGCGAAAGCAGAGGTGAGGAGGTGGCACTGAAAAGAAAATCGAATATGCACCGGTCCCACGAGCATGTGCACCTTTGAGCTTCAGCTATGTTGGAGAAAAAGGGGGAGAATTCTGCCCCATGCCCATGTAGGTTCCATCCTCTCCTTTTTGGAAAGACAAACTTTATAGGTGTCCTCTGGTGGTGCGATATAAAGGTGGTCTGAGCCAGACAGAGATAAACTGTAGTTCAAATGTTAGCTTTGCTGTGCTTAGATTCTATGGCATTGGGTGAGTTGCTTGAATCCTCTAGCTACAGTTTCCTTAACTATAAAATATCAATAATAGTTCCTTACTTACAAAGTTATTCTAAATATGAAACAATATAAATAATTTTAATTGCATGGTTCACAGTTAGGATTCAATAGATGGTAGCAATTGCAATTATTATGATTGTCCTACTCAATGTTTCAGAAAACAGTCCAGCTACCTGTCTGCACACATATCAACTACTCCTATAATCCCAAAGTAGAGAAGAGCCTCAGTTACTTTTAGCCTCATCTACCTTTCAGGATGACTTAATTTCATTGGCTTAAATCCAGAATCTGAGAATATACCTCCTGCCTGGATCTCAATAATCCTATCACTTTCTGTGCGAAGATGCTGGCCACCAGGTACAAATCTGTTTTATGGAGGAAAAAAATCAACAAATGTAATCAAAAAGAACTCCCTTTAATTTTTGATTTTGGATTTTTGGTTTCAAAATATCCATACACTTTCAGAGAGCCCACCCTGCCTGCCACTCACTGGGCCACCTTAGCCTCCTGCTTCCTACTTATGTTTGTTTTTTTCTGCTGCTTCCTGATATGGAGAATATGTTTTCTCTAAACAAAATGTTGCCCTCATGTTTTCTAAGGTGTTAACCCAAAATTACTGTCTTTATTATGGGCCTCATTATGGGCTTTCTCCATATATAATCTGAAGAAAAGAAAATGCACAGAAAAAACGAAGAGAAAGAAAACAGAAGACTTAAGTACTTGGTGTCCATGACAAATAATTGAGAATTTGTCCACCCTGAGCAATTTGTAAAGCCCCTCTCCACACATTACCTATATCCACCATCCAACCGTGGAGTGGTGATCCCACTATGAACCCTGTCCAATGTAACAAAGTTTCTGGATAAAAGATCTATGCCTCTAAATCCCTCTGGCCTGAGAGTTGTTGCTGCCTACCTAGCAGATTCAAACATTATCTTCAGAGGAAATTGTAAATTAAAGCCCAACAATAAGTCACATATTGGGAAATCCCTTAGGGTATGAATTCTGAAGCTGATATTCCAGAGATCTCTATAATCCTGCTGTCTCTTGGGGGAAAAAAAAAAAAAAAAATTCTTGGTCTTTTTCTCTCCGATCTCTTCAACTAGACTCCAGGTTGCAGAGGATAAAAAAGGTTGAGGAATTGTAGTGTCCTTACTTGTATCATTTTAGAAGAGGCCTAATCACTCGGTCAAAACTTGTTACTCACACATGGTCCTGACCTAACCACAAGGAAAGGAAAGATATAGGAGGGCACATGAGTATTTGGTGAACATTAACTCTTTGACACAGTATGTATGCATATGCTGAAATACGTATACACATAGACGTAGGTGTGCATTTATGTTTGGGCATAGAGATGCATTAAAATATTTTCAAAGTTTCACAATCTATCATTAAGCAGTAACCAGGAGGAAATGAGTAAGACTGAGTGGGTACTTAAGGGGGACTTTGAAGATTTTTTTACTGTACATCTGTACTCTAATTTTTACAAAAATCATATTTCATGTATTACTTTTTTGTTTTAACTTTAAAGTAGTAGTCCTCATTTACCTTTTACAATTCACCATTGTCCACTGACTAACTTACTTAAACCCAATTTCTGTCCCCACTACTCTATAGAAATAGCACTCATGAATCCCATCAATGACCTACTAATTGTTAAATCCAGCAATGCCTCTTGAGTTTTGATTGCACTTGACCTCCTGTAGCATTTGACATGTGAAGCGTATGGCCGCTCTTTGAAATGCTCGCTTTCTATGAAGTTATACTGTCATGCATCACCCCCTACTTCTCTGGTTATTCTTCATTCTCTTTAATTTTACTCTATACCTGATTGATTTCTCAACTGAAGGCATCCACACAAATTCTCTCTTAAGCTGTCTTCTTATGTCATACTCTTTTCCCGAGCAATTTTAACAATCTAGAAATTCAATCTTCACAGTTCTAAGCAGAAGACTCACAAATGTGCATCCCAGTCTCTTTCATGATCTTCTGCAACCAATTTCTAATTATATGCCAGAGAGCTCCATATCAATGTTTAATGGACAACTTACATGCTACATGTAAAATACCGATTGCATAACTGCCCTCCCCACAACTTTCTGCCCATCCTGGGTTTCATATCTTACTTATATCATCTCCCAGGAAGTGAACTCACATGATCTTCAGTCAAACAGGATTGAAATGTAATTTCCAAAATTTACCACCTATGTCTTTGAGAAAATTAGATTCGACATCTAAAAGGGAAATATTAGTAATAATGATTTCCCTTAAAGGTTGATATGTGACAATTTTTATACAACATATGTAAAGAACTCAGTAAAATGTACAATAGTTTTTGTTATATTCTTACTAGACACTGAGTGTAGCAGTTTATTTCTTTCTCCTGTCATGATTGCTCTCCCTACAACATGCATTTAAAAGGACATAAGGGCCTATCAATTCTTCTGCTAAACTATCCCCTTATGTTACTCCCTTTTTTCAAGAACCTCATCTTTTCTAAGTTGGATTATGAAAAAACCTTCACTGGCCTCCTTGCCTTCTGTCTTAATAGATTTTTTAGTTCCCAATACCATCAAAATAATTTCCAAATTCAACAAATCTATTAACACTTAAGTACTTCTACAATCACGATCCAATAGCTTCTTCCACCCTGATTTCTCACCACCAATCATTTCAAACAATATGCTGCTTCTTTTGACCCTTCTATACCTTACTCATATCTGTTCTTTTGTCTAAACACCTCTTTCTTCCTCCTCCTTTATCTATTGAAATCCTCCTTTAAAGTTCATCTCAAAAGCTTCTGCCACTATTAGAGATGTTACAGTGACTTCCCCTCCCATAAAGAATGAATTGTTTCCTTATTTTCACTTCCATGGTCACTGACCTTTACTTCTCTATTTTTACATCATGCCTTCTTGTATCCATTCACTGATCTGTTCGTTCAACAAATCCTGTCGGAGTGGATCTACTCTGTCTTGGTATGTGAATTACTCCACTAATGCCAAGATGAGCAACCTGTGTCTGGTTGTCTCTCTTACACTATTTAAGTTCCTGGTAGGCACTTCTGAGTCTTTTCCTCTGTCTTTCTTCCCACGGTCTGGCTCCTTCTTTGCATAGAATAGATGATTATCAAAGGCTCATTGATCAAATCAAGCCAGCATTTACAACTCTTTCTGAAGAGTCTATCTCCAGAAATAGTGTCAGATCAAAGATACTTTCTTCGGAGAGCTGGCTCGCCTATTTCTCTCTGAACATCCAAAGCATAAACTGAGTTTCCTTTTTTCAAGCACTCCTAAGCCTCTCCTTTGAAGTCTGTTTCTGCCTTACCTGGGAAAAATATTGACTAAGATGAGGCCTACAGTCAGGTATCTTCATGGAATTATTTCTTACCAGACCTGGAATTTTTAAGATATTCCAACAAATATTCCCCAGTGGTATATGCTGATTAAGCTTCCGTGGAAACAAACTATCTTGGGCTCTCCAGGAAAGGTAACAGCCCCAAATCCCTAGTCCTAGATGAAGTCGGCTCTGACTTTTCAAAACCGGATGGCTACAGTCTTGTCTTAAACTCTACTAAATCTTTTTAAGGAGGGTGAGAGAAGGAAATGCGGGAACAGCACGAGTAAGAGTAAAGTCAGAGTGACGGTGTAGGGAGGCAGAGGCCGAGCAGGGAGCGTAGGATACTTGTTTTAACTCAGCAGACCCCGAAAAGGAAAGAGGTTTAGTGGCAATTTGTGTTTTACAGCCTATAAATCATGTCTGCACTCTACCAGGTTAAGATGTTTTTCAAGATTTCTTTTAGTTTCATATTGCCCTTCATACCTAACCGCTTCCATGCAAAGTGTTTGAAGCGTGTGTTTATTTTCCCTGTTTGTGCACATTTGCATATGTGAAAAGTCTCTAAAAATTATTTTTTGATAAAGCATCCTGTATAGAAATGTTTAAAAATTACTCTAGTTTTTGAAACTTTCAAAATATGATTCCATATGCTACAATAATACATAATCTTGTGACTTTATTAGGAAAAAATAAACAAATACTTTCAATAAAAAATGATTTTAAAAAAAATTCAGGTGCTTATTTTGTTTTCAGGGCAGATAAAATTATTAAAATAACTGGATTTTTTGGTCTATGTGATTCCACTAATTGGTTTATGTGAATTTTTCTATAGTTACTTTTCTCTTGATATAAATAAAAGGGTTGGGTTTATTTTTAATTAACAACAGAGAAATAACTGAATCTATAATCTCCAGAGGAAAGGAACAATTATATAGCCAGGATAACAAATATACTCACGTAAAAGTATTTCAGGGGTGGGGGAGTGTTTTAACCTTGGGACAAGATCATTAAAGTTTGAATCTGATAGAACAGATATTACATTTTACTTTTTTAGCAAAAACGTTAAAAATAAATTTGGTAATAAGGGAAAATCAGATTAATTTATGACAATTGCATGCAGTTATGTTAATATCTGCCATTCGAATAACTTCAAATTTGTTCAAATTACAAGTCAAAATTGTCTAAACAAATTTGATGATTTTGTGAAAATGTGTTGTTTAGATCATCAAAACCAAAAGTCCAGCTTAGGAAGAAAGGAAGGAATGAATGAAGGAAGGAAAGTGAGGGAAGGAGGAAGATCGGGAAACCATTAAGGAATTTAGAAGTGATGAGAAGAATCTTGTAAAAATTGCAACAGCTACTTGGGCAATATGTTTTACTGAATGGAGATCTATGATTTTCACCTGTAAATTATAGAGCATTTGAAATAAGTGATATAAAGTCTGGCAAATGGAACTTGTTTCCCAAATGGCTAGGTATCTGATGCTAAAATCCATATCTGAAAACATTTATATAAAATACTGTTGGATAGAGCGCCTGTGTTGTAACACCAAGGTCAAGGGTTGGGATCCCCATACTGGCCAGCCACCAAAAAAAATTTTTTCTTTTGCATAAAATAATGACAGTAGTTAAGATTTATTAAACACTTACCATATGCCAAACATTGTTTTAAATTCTTCATGTGCATTATCTTATTTTTTATATATGATTTTATAATTTTTTAAAATTTTATTTTAACATTTACATGTCTATATTTGTGGGGTAAAGTGTATTGTCTCAATACATGCATATATTGTATAATGATTCACTAAGGATGTATAGTATATCCATCACCTAAACATTTATATTTTTATGTAGTGATTACATTGAAGATCCCCTTTTCTAGAAATATGCACTATAGTATTATTAGCTCTAGTTAGCCTAGAACACCAGAACTTATTCTTGCTATGTACCTGTTACTTTGTACCTGTTAATCCACCTCTTTCCCTCCCCCATTCCATAATCTTCTTTAAATCACTTAAGTACCCTGTGAGGTGGTTCATGTTATTGCCTCCATTTCACAGATAAGAAAAGTAAGTTTAGAGCTAGGGTCTGAAGCTCACACACCCCTCGAGCCCATTCACAAACCCTTCACATGCAGGTCTATGAGCTAGGTAACCTGCAAAAAGTTCCTTGGAGCCTTGGTTGAAGTAGGGATAGTCTTTATTCAGAACACAACACTAGGAGCTAGGCAGTACAAAAGGGAAACTCAGAAACTCAACTGCTACTGGCAAAGTCTAAAGAAAAACTAAAACTGAGCAGATGCCAGCAGAGTAAACAAGCTCTATGGTTAGATGCGAGCTCTCTGCCACAAGCCTGCTTCACAAA
This sequence comes from Cynocephalus volans, assembly GCF_027409185.1. Taxonomy (NCBI): domain Eukaryota; kingdom Metazoa; phylum Chordata; class Mammalia; order Dermoptera; family Cynocephalidae; genus Cynocephalus; species Cynocephalus volans. The sequence goes on from NC_084460.1 coordinate 284,325,398, forward strand.
CTGCAGAACACGCAATAGCTACAAAACTAAAAAGATACATTGGTGCACATGCCCACCAACTCCACCCACACACAACTTGTTTACAAGATATGTGCTGCTGGACTTCCCAGCCAGACCTGAGCTGAGAGAGCCTGACTAAATTATTCTATTTTCCCCACACTAAGACACAGGAAAATTAAGTAACTTCCACACATTTGTATAGTTAGTAAATAATAGCACTTTGGTGTTTAACCCAGGTGATCTGATCTCAAAATCCACATCCTTAACCACTGTCTGTGTACATATGGAAGTACACAGTCTATTCAGAAATAGTCATTGCTAACTTTCTTTTTGTTTTGTAAGACCAAGGTTATTATCCTTTTGTGCAGCAGCAATTCAGGGATGGTTGGAATAGACAGCCCTATTCCCAAATAAACCACATTATTTTCCCACCATTTTGTCTAAAATCTTTTACATCACCATCCGAATAAACTCCACATCAGGACATTACCTGGCAAAGAGTTAAGGTATAATTTTGGATAAGAGCTTTGTGCTCAGGAAAATAAAGTATTCCTGCTGTTACTTCCCCTCTCTCCCACCCCTACCAGCTATGTTTCTGAATTTGTGTGCATCCCTACAAATGTGCTCATTTAAGTTTCAAATATTTAAGCATTTGCACCAGGAAAATGAGATATCGGTGACCCTGAAGAGCTGTGTTTTAGAATCTGCCTTGGTGCTTCTGTATGGTCTAAGTGAAATTCCTTTGGCTTCCAAAAGTGACTGAGCTCAGTGTAAAATGGCACAGGGATCCAAATGGTCTTTTAATATTTTTGCTGTAAAAAGAAGCCTCTTAGCATTGTTTCCTTTATGTTCTTTCTTAATGCTGGGAACATTTTGCAGATTTTATGGAATTCCCACTGAGAAAAATGAATGCTGCCTTTAGACAGCCCACATTTTAATGATTGAATAGGTGCTCAGCCCATTGTAGTTGCTCAATAAAGGCTTGTTGAAAGGAATTAGGGTTTATCAATGGCTTGATTCCAAGTAAAACATGTGTTAGGATGATTCAAGTTCAAATTCAGATGCTCCCTGTATGGCTTATTTAGGCCAGGTGTTGAGTAAAAGGACCTTAAACTGAAATGTTAGAAGGAAAAAAAGGCAGAACATTTTAAAGTTAATCAAATACAGTGATTCCTTACCTTTCTATCATAGTTGCCAGTTTCCTATCACCCAGCAAGGTAGACAGAAAATAGTCTCCATTTGGCAGGTTGGACAGTTCAGACTTGAGACCCTATGAGTTATAGTTGCAAGATTAGCCATTTGGTGCATGATAAAACAGCGCCAAGTGGAGGAGATTGAACTCCAGGCAACCACACCACACTGCTACTCAGTAGAAAACTCTGCTAAAACCAGACAGCATGATTTTCTGTGCCAGATCTATTTACTCTACCTCCACCCAAGCCTGCCTTCCCACAAGACTTAATTACTCATCGCTAGTACCACGCACATTCAAGTCATGTGTGTGGTATTCATTAAGAAAGGAAAATAACAAAATAGCTCAGAGATGTATCTGCTTCCACCAGAAAGGGTGAAATGACTCCCACAGACAATGAAGCCTCAGGGTGCAGATGATGGAAAGGAGGGAGAAGGCGGGGAGGCCAGAGTCTCAGTGGGTGAGGTGGATATTTACATGAGTTCCTCCCTCATTCCATCAACTTCATGACTCACCAGTGTGCAGCAATGACTCCTCTTCCTCTAATATTTCCCTTGGACTAGGTGGCTCATCGCTGAGTTCCTGAAGGTTAGATACAATTTTTTTTAAGAAAAAGATTCATCTTACATAATTCTCACAATGCAAATTAAACATAACTGTGAGTATTATAGTTGATACTTTTATTGCTGTGTGGCAGCTGGACGGGTGTCTGGAACACTGAATTTAGCATTCTACTGAGACATGGAGGGGCTTTGCAGTGTGTGCATAAATTCCTAAATTGCTTGTGGTTCAGCGACGGAATAATCCCAGGCTCTCACCCAAAATATACATAAACCTGGAGTCTTTATTTCCCCCACATTTTTGACCACATTTTTGAGCCTCCATTTAGGAGGTGAGGAGGTGAGTTTGGAACCTTAAAATGTGGGAATTTGGCTGCATCTGAAAATAAGGAACATTGAAAATGAAGTTAAGCATAAGCATCTTTTGAAACTGTCCAACCTGTTTTAGATATCCAAATAAATGCAGCAAAATAATTCTTTAACTTACAGAATTCCAGAGGGCTTCAGATTTAAGGAGCACATGTGTTAATTATTAGATTTTTCTCATTGTCAGCCTCTGCTGGTAATAGAACATCTAAGACAAGTTTTCCCACTGCTATCACAACAGACCCAAATTTTAGGAACTGGGCCCCATATTCTAGGACCTAAAGAAATGATAACAGCTCTAAATAGCCATGCTAAGTCTAGAAAGATTTTAGTCATTAACTCTTTTTTTGGCTCCCTGCCATGTAATGGCAGCAACACTCTTTTCAAGGGAAAAACATATTTTTGTAGGTAAGATAACGATGCACTGAAAACATTGTAATCACAAGCCCTACATGTCTGGGCTCTGAGTGAGTGAGTGGAACAGCCTGAAATGCTAAAGGATAGTTAGGTTAATGATAGGGACTAAAGCTGAAGGCCCATGTGAGGTGGGCTTGGAAAATCTTTTCAAAGAAGAGGTGTCAGGAAGTGCTGTTTATCTGCCAGTCAAATTAGCCTGGATCATCCCTCGCCACTGGTAAAAAAAGAAAATCACAATAGAGTTATAAGGTTAGAGGGTGGGGCGGGAGGAATGGGGTAGGGAAAAATAACCTGGACAGTCTGGTTATTTATCTTCAGTAGGAAATAGGTATTGAGTACCCTCTAATACAAGGTGCAAGTCTAGGCACTTCTCACTTTGACTTAGACATGTATTTTACTCTCACTGGATATAATACATACCCATAAATACTCAATGAATGGCAGAAGGTAACACATTTCATAAGAGAGTAATAACAAATGTGCTGTGTCAGCTTAAAGGAGTCTACAATCACTCCTGATAGGAGGAGCACAGTAACACTTTTAAGCCAGAATTAAAGAAAAGTGGGGCACATGGAGGTACAGGCCATTCCAGACAGAGGGAATATTATTTAAATAAACATATAATAAAACAAATAGTATTGACAAAGGTACACAATTGGGGAAGTATAAAATGGGCACGTGAAACTATCTGCTTGGCTACAAGGATATAGTGAAGAATCAGTATGAAAGTTATGTTGTTTTGAATTCTTCCCTTAGGTAATTATTGAAGGTTGTATGTATCTATTAACAGGGAAGTTATATAAACAGGGACTATATTTAGGATTATTATGGCAGTTGTATGTATGTTTGGTACATTAGTGAGAAGACTTATAGAGAGATCATTACTATAACTTTTAAAGATAATAGGGCAAAGACTCACTAGGTAGAGGAAAAAGACCATAATACCAAGAATTTGGGATGCGTTCCCGCAAAAATTTGTGGCACCATTAACAGAATTAGGAAATCAGAAAAAGGGAAATCTTTGTAAGGAAAAATGAATGAGCTGAGCTCCAGATAATGCCTTAGAGATTACGACTCTGATAATCTAACTCCAACAGGAGTTAGAAATCTAATCTTGAAGCCCAGGAGAGAGACCAAGATGGTAAATATAGATTAAGCGAGTCATCCACCACCTCGATGCAATCACTGAAGCTGACAGATTAGATGAGAGTGTTACGGAAATGACTGCAAAGGGAAAGCGAACAGTCAAGGACAAAGACTCTAATGTCTTTCTTTTGGGAGTGAAAATGTTGGACTTCTAAATAGTCACTGCTTCGCCAAGTGCATTTTTCTTTTTTGGGCTTCCAAAATATTTCAGGACTTTTTGCAGTATTATTTATATATGCATGTATGTATATATGTATGTTTCTCTAGTTTAATTTTATTTTTATGTTTTTGAATTTTTAAAATTTTATTTTAACATTTACTTGTGCATATTTGTGGGGTAGAGTGTGTTGTTTCAATATATGCATATACTGCACAATGGCTCACTTAGGGTAAATAGCATAGTTTTGTACCCGTTCAGTTTGCAGTGTTCTTAAAACTGAAGTCACCAATATGGCACTTAGCAGTAGTTAATACATATCTCTAGAGATTTGAACTTCTAGTGCAGGCTGGTGGTGGGGATGATGACGGTGGTTGTAATTGGTGCCAGTGCGTGTTGGGAGGAGAGGGTGGTGATGTGGGGGGGGCTTCAACCCACCCCGTCCTCTTACCAGGTTCTTCACTCCGCCACAGGAAAGAATTCAGGAGCAGAGTCACAGAAAGTGAGAGCAGGTTTAATGTAACAAATAAGAGATACAAACTTCACAAAGAGAGAGCAGAATAGCTCCAGACTGAGCAGGGCCCACTCCCAGTTTAACACCAAAGTAAGAAATACACACTTAAAGTTTAGTACAGAGTGCAGGCTGGCTCAAGACAGTGAGCAGCTGCATGCTGAAAGTCAGCTTGGTACAAAGTATACACACCTCAGCCAGCAAAGTGCAGATTGGCCCCAGGAAAGTGAGCAACAACCCTGCCTTCTGCCAAGATTTCTCCTCCTACAGTTTCCCTATCTAATGCATATCCAGTGAAGGGGTGGCTCCCAGTTATCTAACATAGCTTCCACGTGCTCAGTTGGTCTCTTCTTGGAGCGTGTTCATTGGTCCAATCCTGTTACATGCACCGGTCAATATCCAAGAATATTCTGTGCTCTTTATCACCTCTAGTGGAAGGTCATTCAGAGGATAAACTCCACTGTAGTGAGCATGCCTGGCTATGAGGGTTATATAACCTCTTTCTATTGGACATGCCCAGCCACTGCATTTGCATAAGCCAGCCCCCTGCCCCTGAGGTCTCTTCTTCCCTGTGTTGATGCCAAAAATAGGTCTAACTGGCAGCAGTAACTCTCCCCTAGGGAGAGGAGGGACCTGAGACCTTGAAGAATGGCTTGACACCCAGAGGCATATCCTGAAACCTTAGCTCAGGGAAAGAGTGACTCCTATCTAAGTGGGAATAGCATTTTTTTTTTCAATCAGAAAAGAGCTAAATAGAGAAATGTATAAACTATTTCTACCATAATATAATAGTATTACTAAAAGTAGAAATAGATAAGTACTGTGCATTAGCATTTACCCTCCCAGTTCTCTGAGGTGGGTCCTATCATCATCCACACTTAATAGAAAAGGAAGTGAGTCTCAGCATAGTCCAGTGCCTCTCTCAACATCACAAAATTATTAAGTAGCAGAAAAAGATTCCAATTACTGACTTGAACACTGAGATCTTAATCATTATATTTTCCTACTTTGAGGTTATTTCTCAATCAATGTAAATTGCAGTCAAGCAACTTACCCTATTATCTTTATTTGTTTATTCTTTGCTTGATTTAATTTAATTTTTGAATTAATATACAGTAAAATTGACTTTTTTGGTGTACAGTTTTGCAATTTTTAACACATGCATAAACTCGTGCAGTGTTCACCACAATGAGACTACAGAACAGCTCCATTGCCCCAAACGCTGTCTGGTGTTGTTCCTTTGTAGTCAATCCCTCCCCCTCTCCTAACCCCTGGCAACCACTGACCCGTTCAGCATCGCTGCGGTTTTCTCTTTTCAGAAGTGTCAAATCTGAATGGAATCAAACCGTATATAGTCTTTTGAGATTGACTTCTTTATCTCAGCATATTGTCTTTGAGATTCATAAAAGTTTTTGCATATATCTCTAGTTTGTTGTCGTTTTCCATTTTGTAGATGTAACCCAGTGTGTTTATCCATTCACCAGTGATGAACACCTGGTTTTCTCCCATTTTTCACAGTTAGGAGTAGAACTGCTATAAACTGCTATAATTCTCGTATAGATTATCATGCAAACATAAGTTTTAAATCTCTAGAGTAAATACCCAGGAGTAGGATTGCTGAGTCATGTGGTAAATGTACTTATATTATTATTATTTTTTAAAGCATTTGGGGTAAGAGAAATCTGTTGTAACACCTACACCAAGCCATCTTGATTATCTGTGAAGAAAAATTTTCAAAAATGTGCTGCAAATGAAGACAAGAGCGGCCCACTAATGTAAGGCTGTGGGAGGCAGAATCTAGGAAAGTGTCAATTGAATCTGCAGAAATGCACAGCACCCAGGTAGAGACCATTCTGCACCATCTACAGAGAAGGCAAATGAGGCCAGTCAACTGTGATTTGTCACATTATAAGTTTTTACATGGCCAAGCCCAAACTAGGTTCTTTCCAGCAATCATTCTGGAAAGAAAAGTGAAACTCTTCTCTCAGAGGGAGGCTTATTGGGAGTAGGACTAACAATTACATATTTTAAAGATGAATATATACGTATATATATGAATATATATACGTATATATTCATATATATACATATATACATATATGTACATACATATGTATGTATGTATGTGTGTGTGTGTGTGTGTGTATATATATATATATGCCCTAGTTTAGGCTTTAAGCATTTTTCTAATGGCGCACATAAGTTTGTTTATCGAAAATTTCTCTATTTCAATGTTCTGAAGTTATAAACACCAATTTAACATCTTCTATAAATATTTAAACATTAGTGATATCCTTTTGTAAATATAACATCACGTCAAGAAGTTGTGAAGAGCTGGTTCCATGCTGGGCATTTTGAGGTCATTAAATGTAAAACAAATGTTTAACGCTAACCAAATATCCCACTATGTAAATAACTGTGCCTCAAGTTATACTAAACATGAGGTATAATTGCTTACAAAGTCTCTATGTTTAAGAATAATGTTCATTTGCTACACAGAGTAATTGTTATAACTTATATTTGTCATTAGTTGAGTTCTTTATGAAATGATTTGTTAAGGCCTGCTGAATCTGACAGATAATAGAAATACTAGAAATTCTAGTATTTTTCAACTGAACAAGGAAGCATAAAGAATTCAGTGGTCAACAGAGATAAAGTTCATTTCTGCCTCAAATATAATGTCCGTGAATAGAAATGCTGCCCTGAGAAGTATGAATTTAGTGGGGGAAGTAATAAGAGACAATGAGACCATTGTCCATTTTACCTAAAGAGTGTTGATATAATTTCACAGCACGTGTGGCTAAGAAAATCACCGTAGGTTTGTGACCTCTGAGAATCTCCTGTGCCTGACGCTGGTCCATGCCCAACCCTGCCTGTTTCACTAGTGAGAGTAAAGGAGACGGCTCAGCTCTGAAGTAGTGACAGATGATGTTCTACATAGATGGTTGATTTCCTTTGTAATCAATAAAAATAAGTAATGGTATTTTAAAAGACGGAGAAAATTATAAAAGCACCACGTTAGAGAAAAGACCAGAAAAGTGATACTAGGTAAAAAAAAAATAGGGACCCCCCTGACACACACATAGAGGAGAGTTAGGGCTGGTACCCACAGAACAAGATGGTGCCCTGGGAAAAGCCAGGTCCCCATCATCTCTCTGATGACAACTGGTAACCTCGATGTTTCCTGAGATACTGTGTTTTTGTAGGATTGTTGATATTTATGTGTAATCTACTGATTTAATGTTTAATGCTGTTTTATGGCAAATGACATACATGTTCTGATGGCCTGAGGGACCCTTCAGTGATCTCTTATCCACTCTCTAAATTCCTGTGTCTTATTCAGGTCCCTGTGCAATTAGTCCACCGAAGACAGTGGCCTGGAAGCTGATCACCTGGGACCTATCTTCCTAGTGACCTGTCTGCAGCTTACCTGGGCAGAGAGGATATGGCAATACCCCTTTGTTAAACAGTGCTGGAACATTAAAAGAGCGAGATTAGGAGGTGGAAACATATTTTAAGGCAGGGAAATGGAGGGAGCATGAGGAAGGGACAGAGGGGGTGAAGCATGGGCTGGCGACAGAGTGCTTGAGCTCTGCAGAACTGGCTCCGCCATCCATGAGATGGTTGCTTCCTATATTATGCCCCTGTGGTGGGTATTGAAAGACCACTCCTCATTTTGAATGAGGCAGGCTGTACTCACAAGGCCTACACCTGGAATGAGGAGGCTTTACTCAGGGAGTAGAGCATGAATACCTACAGACTTGGCCAAGAGTGAAGATAGGAGAAGTTAAAGAGCCAAAGAGAAATCTGAACGGTAGCTAATTTGAGGAGATCAGAGCAAAAATCAAATTTGGGACACCAGATCAAGCACTCATTAGTTGGGAGCTAATAGGAGATATTAATATTAATATGGCTGTTAGTAATAGTAATAGACTGTCTGTAATTTCTTTTTCCCTCCTTGCCTTAATTATACCATTCTCTTTAAGCCAGATGCTCTTGGAATGAATGCCTGGATTTAATTCACTGATTAACTGAGGGTTAACATTTCTTAACACTTTTAGGGCAAAATGCGACATCTGGACTGGGAGAGCTAGCAGTAGGGAACGGTTGTGAAGCAAACAACTCTCTACCCTTCGGAGACACTTGTGCCTTTGAGCTCTAGGTGTGAAAGTACAGGTGCTTACTGCTTACTAAGCATTCGGACCAGGCATGCTAACCGGATAACTACATACCATGTGACCTCTGCTCTTCTAAAGGGTCTTATTTCTCATTGCTGGAGGGATTCTACCGGGCTTGAGATGCACTGCCTCATTCGCAGTGGGAAACACATGAAAACAACTGAAATGCCGCACACACACACACACACACACACACACACACACACACACACACACCACACACACACACACACACACACACACACTACACACACACACACTACTATCCATTCATCCTGCAGACACATGCCAATGTGAACAGGGTAAGTAGAACTGTACTTAGAACCAGATGTGAGCTTTACGAATGTTGTTTTAAAATAGATAATTATGTTGTTCATCTTTGGAATTGAACTGAATGAGGAAAGTGTTTTAAATCTATTACCCCTGTCAATTTCTCCACATCCTCTTTAAATAAAGGACTTGAACTGCAACATTTCTGGAAGTCACCATTTAATTTTTTTATAGAAATCGTGAAATACAAGGCATTCATTTTTTACAATATTTCTTCATTGTCCAAGTGAATGAATACATATTTTCCTAGTTACAACTATTATATATTCTTGTTTTTCCTCACATTTTATTATAATTGTATGTTTTATAGATAGTTTTAAGATTTATAATTTTAATATCGTGTAATTAGCAATTTAAAGCTGACAATATACCCCTACCCGATTTAAGACAAAGAGTCTGGGGTATTTTTGTATAGATAGAAAACAAAAATAGCTGGACTACAGCTATAGATATCCATTGCTAAGGCCATGTTAAAATAATAGAGATTCTTGGTGATATCATGATAACCCAGGCTAACTAAGTCTTTGATTTGGCAGGTCAACTAATTTAGAATTGATTTTGTTTTTGTGGTGCTACATATCAACTTCAGGTATAACTTTCTGATAGGTAGATATCATGTTAGCTATAGCTAAGATGATTGGATAGTTCATCATAAGTAATCATCCATATTGTTAAATATAAGGAGAAACACCCCTAAACATGTTTGTGATTCACCCATCACTAATCTCCTTCATGCTGAGTCGTGAGATTCTGTGAGCGCCTGGAAGAATGTTCTGAGAATCAGGAGGCCTTTGTCCTTGACTCTTTGGCTAACTCTGGGTCGATGACAGCTGCTCTTGCAATTAGCCCTTCCTCTGACCTCATGGTCAACCACAATAGCCTTGGAGATTTCGGGAAGGGAAACTATTACTTTTAAGGTATCTGGACAAGACCTGCATGTGTGCAAATTAATAGGGGAACTGTTTTCTGTGCTTTATTCTTTTTCTCTCTTGGTTACAAATTGTCCCCATCCATATGTGACAGACACATCTGGTTACCTACTCTAACGGGTGAAGAAATGGATCTAACAGGAAGGGGAAGCCATATAATACTCCCCAGGAATGTATAAAAGAGGATGCTTCAGGCTTTCATAGAAAACAGGAGTCTTAAGGGGCCATCCTAGGCAAATTAAGAAAGATAATTTGCTTGCATGATTTTTCTCTCAGTTCAGAAGGTAAAGATATGAAGAATAAGATGATACTTGGATGAGTCAGGAGTGTGAAAATATAATACAAGAACCACTTAAAACCTTTAACAGATTGCAATGACAGGTGTATAATGAGCTAAACTTCCTTCCACCTCCTTATAATCCTCAAATTTTCCCATCTTATAGCGGGGTTGCAGGCCATGAATATCTGCTGTCTTCCAGACTGTCTGCTGAGTGCAGAAGGGAGACTGTGGCTCAGATGTGGAGTGGTTTGGGGGTAGGGTCAAGGACTCCATGTGATAAGCCCAGCTCTCTCTGCCATTCATGCTGCCCTTTGATTTCAGTCAGTGCAGTTGTCTACAATCTGTGGGAAATAGGCTTGAATTGGAGAAGGTCAATCAGCTAACGACCCATGCCCATAGAAGCCCGATATATAAGAAACCTGAGTCGAGAGGAGAGCTGGAACAATGAGCAAATGATCGCTGAGAAAGGAGGTGCTAAGAGCAGAGTGGATGGAGATGTGGTTTGGGGAGCTACGGGAGATAGGGAAAGAGAGGGAAAGTGGAGCTGGGGGACAGGTGAGTGATCAGCTCTTTGCGGAGCCGATGCAGGCAGCCACAGTGGTAGACACTCTCTACATCAGAATACCAGAGTAAAGCATTTTTCTAAGCTTTTTCAAGTGGTGGTGACACATGTGCAAACTTGTCCAAACAGGGCAAGGGGAAGAACAAGGACAAACTAAGCAAAGGAAGTGGAAAAATGAACTCTTGTTATTTTCCAAAAGGCCTACAAAAACAATATTCCAGATACGCTGTTCACCATCTTCCTAATAAGACTCCCCAAATCTTTCATAATGAAAAGGGATACACAACTACCTTCACCAATTATATTTTGTGTGTTAAGACAATTTTTTTCTAAATTATTTTCTAGAAAAAATAGAGATATAAATTAATATCAGGAAAGTTAAATTTATAAAATAAGAAAAATTGTATATAGCACTGGCCAAATAATCCAATAGCACGTGATAATCAAAATGCTCATAGTAAAAGTGTTTTTTTGAAACATAGCTTTGATCTACTACCCACATTACAGTCATCCCATCACATATGACAATTCTTAAAAATGTAGAAAATGCTTTTTATACTTATTTTTTGAGCTGTTTTAGTTACTAAGGCACAGAGAGAAATCCATGCCATGAAAAATATGACTTTATTTTATTAACTTAAGTACGTATATTACTGTGACAATGGGAGCTACCACATTACACAGCAAACATTCCGTAAACATTTGTCAAATGAACTGAGTGCAAAATAAAAGAAGTTGCAACAAGTACTTAAATATCACAAATGACTGTCAAAGAAATGAAAAACTTAAAACTAGTTTTAAGAGGAGGTAAAGGCAGCCCCCTCCCCAGGAGGAGAACCAAGTATAGACAAGATGTAGGTCATTAATGACAGTAGTCATTCCAGGAATTGTTGATGAAGTTAGCATTTTAAAGTATTTCCAGTAGAATTAAAATTTCAATTATCCCGTGAAACATCATTTGGCAACAGGCTGAGAGGTCCTTATCCATGGAGGTCAGACAGCGTTCCCAGAAGACAAGAACAGTAGATAACTCTTTTATCTCAAGGCGCTCGCACGCACTGCCAAGCCTTCGGCAGCTGCCTCTGTTTAAGCAGCATTAGAGCAGGGCCTAAAAGATTTTGGATTAGTCCGAAGTTGCTGCTTTGACCGTATTAGTAATATTAAACCAATAAGTACATGGATTATTCAAATCGGTGTCCTTGAATGATTTCAAGACCTTTTAGCAAGTAACTTCCAAGTGCCAAGAAATTTGATTTAATCAATGCTAATAGCATCAATCTTTAATGAGAATATTCCTGTAAAAAATTGTTCCTTTAAGATAGAGATGTAAGGTGGACCCCAGGGGTTCTCACTGGGAGTCAATTTTGCTCCCTGACCCCAGAGGACATGTGGTAATAGTTTTGGGTTTCACACTTGGGGAGGGAGGGTGCCACTGGCATGTAATGGGCAGAGACCAAGGATGCTGCTAAATATCCTTAGAACAGCCCACTTCCCCACAGCAAAGGATTATCAGTCTAAAATGTCTATAGTGCTACTACTGAAAAACTCTGGTATATAAATATAAAGGTTGGTTATCATGCAATCTGAGGGAGACCCAGACTAAAGACACTTTGAGATTTTGATTTATGGTCATGAAAAAATTCTGACATAGAACATTTCCCCTGTGCCTAAACTACTCCCTGATACTAAATTAGGCTTCTTATGACACTGCATTAATTGTTTAAAACCAGTAGGGAGCTATTTGGTATGTTACTACGTTGGTATATTAAGTACAGCCGTAGGGTATTTAAAAAGTTAACGAAACTTTCAAAAGTGCCTAATTTACAAATGAGCATTAAGAAAGTTAACACGTGTGAAAGGGCTATAAATGCACTTACAAAGGAACACATAAACAAGCTTAAATGTTCAGAGGACACAAAGTGATCTAAGTTAGGTGTGGGTGTATGTGTTGAAGGGAGGGGGCTTATTAGTTAGGAAGGGTCGGAGGTGAGTCTCGATCTGGGTTTTAAAGAAAAAGAAAATTGTAAGTTAGTTAGGAGGACATTCTAGCAATTCAGTAGTCCTTGTTAATGTAAAACAGAAAGTGGTTAATTGCAAATTCAATTTCCTGAGGGTTTTCAACAAATAGGAGTCGAAGAAAGATTAATATCTACTGAGTAAAACCAGTTTAAAATTAATACATCTTTCGATAAATTTTAAATGGATTTTTATGATAATGTTAATAATGTTCTGAGTACCTAGAGTATGATTGATTACTTTAAGATAAGTTTGATAAAAATGTTTTTTTAAAAATTTTGTAACACTTTACCATGTCATAAATTTAGTTCACTAACAGTAAAGGAAAAGAAGCTGACTTCTGTCTATGTTGGCACTCTTCAACATAAGCTGTAAAGGTAGCCCTAACCAAGGGGTTTTAAATACAATAGAGAGATGTTTATTTTTGTTTTCCACAGATATTTCTGGAGAAAAGAAGAAATTAGAGCTTTGATTGTTAGATGCTTTTCCTTCCTTGACTTTCTAGCATGACACTTTCTGCACATGCAAAGAGAGGTGAGTGGAAGACTGAGACACGTTTGTAAAAACCCAGATGTACCATTAGAAAATCATATAGTTAAGAGGAGATAGTCTATTTTATTTTATTTTCTAAATATGCTTTATACGTTAACTTTGGTAGAGAAAACATTTGATTTTTTGGGAGACCTCAAGGAGCGAAAATGGCATAACTGAGCAATTCTTGGAGAAGTTAAGAATTCTGGAATGCCACCTCCTCTGCCCAGGCCCTGCTAAATTTTGACCTCCGTGGTGATTGGACGCCCAAAGACAATGTAATTACCATAGCAGCTATCAACAGACTTGTGATGATTAATTTTATGTGTGAATTTGGCTAGGCCATGGTACCCAGATATTTGGTCCAACATTATTTTACATGTTTCTGTGGAGAATTTTTTTAGATGAGATTAATATTTACATAAGTGGACTTTGATTACGCTTTATAATGTGGGTTGACCTGATCCAAGGAGTTAAAGGCCTTAATAGAACAAGGACTGAATTCTATAGAATAGGGAGTTGTGCTGCAGACTGCCTCTGGACTCAAATTGCAATGCTTCCCTAGGTCTTCAGCCTGCCAGCCTACCTTGAAGATTTTGGACTCTCCAGCCTTCACAATTATGTGGCCCACTTCCTAAAAGTCTCTCTCTCTCTCCCCCCCCCCATATATATATATTTATTGTATATAAAACACATATCCTATTGCTTCTGTTTCTCTAAACCCTGACTATTTCAAGACCACGGACAACAAATCTAGACTTCAGGTATTCTGTATATTCCTTCTCTTCTAGCTCTCCTTCCTCCCATAAATATTTGGTAAATGTTCTCATGTAGGAATTACTGCAATAATGACTGGGGTAGCATCCTGAGCAAAATCAGATATTATCCCTGCTATTATAGAGCTATATAACCTATAGTGATATAGCTAAAAGTTGATTTTAAAACAAGAAAAAAATACTAGAGAAAGATGGAATGTTTCATATCCCTAGAGGTAAAAAGGGATATTTGAAATATATCATAAGCATAATTTGCATACACCTGATACCAGAGCTTCAAAATACACAACTGGAACTGAAAGAACCAAAAAAGGTAAATAGACAAACCTACAAATATGAAAGACTTTACACACCATTCTCACTAGCAGACAGAAGAGGCAGACATAAAATGAGTAAGTATATAGAAGATCTGAACAATTCACAAAGATCTGAAACAAAGTTGTTTAACAAAGTTGTCTTAGTTCTGGTACATATGATTACACTCATTTTTTTCATGAGTACCTGGAACATTTACAAAACCAACCATATAGTTAGTCATAAAGAGAGCCTCAATTTTCTTTACAAAATTTGGGGTAATTCAGGGTATATTTTCTGAGAATATTGAAAGCAAGCTAGAACTAAATAATTAGAAATCCTGAATGGCCTAAGCAGTAAATAAAATATTAAACAATATATTTTATGTTAGCACATGAATGAAAGGAGAAAAGATAGAATTAAGAAAATATCTTTAGATGAGTTGTACATCATATCAAGAATGCAGCTAAAGGAATGCTTAGAAAAAATGTAGGCCTGAAGTACACATTACATAAAAGGACTGAAATAAATTATTTAAGCTTTCATTTCTAGATGTTACAACAAAAATAGCAAATTAATTTTAAGTGGAAGAAAATAAATTACAAAGATTAAAAAGAGAAATAAAATTTTAAAAATAGAAAATAATGTAACATAGAAAATTCAACAGCACAAAAGGCTGTTTAAAAGATAAGAAAATGTAACCTTCTAGTAAGATTGATTAAAAATAAAGGGATTGTCAATATCAGAATTAAAAGGGAATCTTACTACACATACTATAGACATGAAAAAATTATTAAGAACATATGAGCATCAGTAATATGGCAAAGGTTTATTTTTTTTAATTCTTTAAAAAAAAATACCAACACTGACAGAATAAATAGAAATCTCAGTAATTTAATATCTTGTAAGAAATTAAAAACATTATTAAAAACTTTCTCACATAATAAATTCCAGACTTATTTGGCTTCATGGAGTAATTCCTCCAAACATATTTGGTAGAAATGACACTAACCTTGTGCAGACTATTCCTAGAAATGAATGTGTTCAAGACATTTACACTAAAAACTCAAAACATTATTGAGAGAAATTTTAAAAGACTTAAAAAGAGGATATGGCCTGTTCATGAATTGGAAAACTCACTACTGTAAAGACTTTAAGTCTTCTCAAATTTTTCTATAGATTCAATATGATATTAATATAAAAAAGTAACCTCTTTCTAAAATGCACATGGAAATGCAAAGTGCTGAAGATAACCAAGGCAATCTAAAATTACAAAGTTGGGAGGTTTACTGTAAGATATATTAAGATTTAATAAGGCTGTAATTAAGGCAGTTTCATATTGGTGCAAGGAAAGACAAACTGATTAATGGTACAGAATAGAGTTCACAAATCAGTCCACATGTACAAACACCTGATTTACACTGAAATGACACTACAGTGTGGTAGAAAAGATGGTCTTTTCAATAAACAATTCTGGGTCAATTTGTTATCCATATGGAATAAAAAAAGTGTGCCTTGGCTCCCGCTTCAAAGCATACACAAAACACAATTCCAGATGGATTGTGTATCTAAATGTAAAAGGAGAAACAATAAAACTTTTAGAGGAAAACACGAAGACATTCTTGTGGCCAATTTCATAAATAGGACAAAAAAAGGACCTAACTATAAACAAACAGACAAATTTATTTTAAAATTAAGAACTTTTGTTCATCGAAAGTCACCATTAAGAGAGTAAAAATATAACCCCCAAAGTGGTAAAAGTTATTCTCAATACATACAAGAGTACTTCAAAATGTTCATGGAAAGATTCGTATTATCTTTTAATTTTATTTTTCTGCAAACTTTTTGAGGTACCCTCATATATCTGGCAGTGAGTCACATCCAGGATATATATAAACAACCCCAACAAATGAATAATAATAATAACCATAGTAGACCATAAAATAGGAAAAAAAGACAAAAGACTTGAATAGAACCTTAAAAGCAGAAGTAATTAAGTTGCTAATAAATATAACAAAAGAATTCATTTTATTAGTCATCAAAAAATGCCTATTAAAACCACAATGTGAGAAAACTGCATATGCACCATAATAGCCAACATGAAAAAGACATTCAATATCAAGTGCTAACAGAGATGTGGAACAACTGGAACTCTCATATACTATTCATGGGAGTGTAAATGGTTTACCCTCTTTATATCTTCTGTTGGTGAACATGCATAGACCCTGTGATGCAGAAATTCCACACAAGAGTATATATGCAAAGAAAGGTGTCTATAGCTTCACCAGCCCCAGAGTAGAAAATACTCAAATGTTCCTCAATAGTAAAATTAATGAGGAAATTGTCATATATCACATGACGGGATATACAGCATTGGGAATGAATAAAAGGCACCAATATGCAAAATATAAATTAATCTCATAAATACAATGTTGAAAAAAACATCAAACACAAAAGAGCACACAGTATATACTTCCACTTATTTAGAAAGTACAAAACAAAAACTGTGAGAGTTCACCACCACACAACCAGACCTACAAGAAATCTTCAGGGGAATCCTGCATCTGGAATCCAAAAACTGGTAATCACCACCCTGAATACACGAGATAGAACAAAACCCACTGGTAGAGCTGAAATGCAGTCGAGGAAGAGAAAAAAACTGTATCTTACCACTTCAAAAAACCAACACTGAAGACAGACAATAAAAGGAAAGAAAGGAACAGAAGATATTTAAAACAACCATACAAAAATCAATAAAATGTCAGAAGTAAGACAACACCATTCAGTAACAACCCCAAATGTAAATGGATTGAATTTCCCATTCAAAAGACAGGCTGATGAAACGGATTAAAAAACAAGACCCAACTATATCCTGCCTATGAGAAACACACCTCACCTGTAAAGACTAAAACAGACTAATAGTGAAATGAGGGAACAATATATGCCATAAAAATGGATACCAAAAATGAGCAGGTGTAGCTATTCTTATGTCAGATAAAATAGACTTTAAACCAAAAACTATAAAGTGACAAAGAATATCATTATATAATGATAAAGGATCTATCAGCAAGAGAATATAACAATCATAAATTAATAGGCATCTACCATCAGAGCACCCAGATACATAAAACAAACCCTATTAGACCTTAAGAGAGAGATAGACCCCAACATGATAATAGCTGGGGACCTCAACACCCCTCTCTCGACATTGAACAGATCTTCTAGGCAACAAATACAGGATTTAAACTATACTTTAGAGCAATTAGACTTGGTGCACATCTACAGAACATTTCATCCAACAACTTCAGAATAAACATTATTCTCATCAGCACATGCAACATTCTCCAGGATAAACTACATGTTAGGTCACAAATGAAATCTCAAGAAATTTTAAAAACCTGAAATCATTTTGAGTATCTTTTCAGACCAAAATGGATTAAAACTGGAAATTAATAACAACCTAAACTTTGGAAACTATACAAATACATGGAAATTAAATAACATGCTCCTGGATGATCTATGGGTCCAAGAATAAATTAAACAGGAAACCAAAAAAATTCTTGAAACTAATGAAAATAAAGACACATCATACAAAAACCTATGGGATACTGAAAAAGCAGTAGTAAGAGGAAAGTTTATTGCAATAAATGCTTATATCACCAAATAAACAAGTTAACAGTACACCTCAAGGAACTAGAAAAACAAGAACAGTCCAATCCTAAAGTTAGTAGATAGAAATAAGATCTGAGCAGAAATAAATAAAATAGAGACCCAAAAAACAATACAAAATTTCAAAGGAAAAAAAGAGTTTTTTTGAGGACATAAATAAAATAGACAAACCATTAGTTAGTCTAAGTAAAAAAAGAAGAGAGAAGACCCAAATAACAAAAGTCAAAAATGAAAAAGAGGCAATACAACTGATACCACAGAAATACAAAAAATCATTCAAGACTATGATGAACAACTTTATGCCAACAAACTTGAAAACCTGAAGGAAATGAATAAATTTCTGCACACATACAAACTACCAAGACTGAATCAAGAAGGAATATAAAACTTGAACAGACCAATAACAAGCAACAAAACTGAAGAAGTAATCAGCAGTCTCCCAACAAAGAAAAGCACAGGATGAGATGGCTTTACTGCTGAATTCTACCAAACCTTTAAAGAAGAAATAACACCAATTCTTTTCAAAAAGTTGAAACAGAGGCCATTCTCCCAAACTCATTCTATAGGGCCAACATTACCCTGATACCAAAACCAGACAAAGATAAAACAATAAAAAGAAAACTAGAAGCCAATGTCTTTAATGAATGTAGACACAAAACTCCTCAACAAAATATTGGTAAACAGAACAAAACAGCACATCAAAAAGATTATACATCATGATCAGGTGGGATTCATTGCAGGAATGTAAGGATGGTTCAACATACACAAGTCAATTAATGTGATATACCACATCAACAAAATCAAGGACAAAAAACATATGATAATTGCAATAGACACACAAAAAAGCATTTGACAAAATTTAATATCGCTTCATGATAAAGACTGTCAACAAATTAGGTATAAAAGGAAAGTATCTTAGCACAATAAAAGCCATATATGATAAACACTCTGCAAATATCATCCTGAATGGGGAAAAGATGAAAGATTTTCCTTTACGAACAGAAACAAGGCAAGGATTCCCATTCTCACCATCCTATTTATATGGTATTGGAAGTAATAGCCAGAACAATCAAGCAAGAGAAAGAAAGAAAAGGTATCCAAATTGGAAAAGAAAGAGCCAAACTCCCTGTTTGGAGATGACATGATTCTATATACCGAAAAACCTAAAGATGCTTCCCCAGAACTCTTACAGCTGATAAACTAAGTCAGTAAACTTGCAGAATATAAAATCAATATACAAATGTCAGTAGCATTTTTATATACTAACAATGAACTAGCAGAAAAAAAAAATAATAATAAAGCAAGCCCATTTACAGTAGCTACCAAAAAAAGAAAAGAAAAAAAAAAGAAAGAAAAACTTATGAATAAATTTAATCAAGGAGGTGAAAGATCTCTACAATGAGAACTACAAATCACTGCTAAAATAAATTAAAGAGGATACAAAAATACGGAAAGACACTCCATGTTCATGGAATGGTAGAATTAACATTGTGAAAATGTCCATACTACTCAAAGTGATATTCAAATGCAATTCCCATCAAAATACCAATGACATTCTTCATAAAAATAGAAAAAACAACCTTAACATTCATATGGAACAACAAAAGACACCAAATAGCCAAAGCAATCCTGACCAAAAAAAAAAAAGCAAATAAAGCCAATTTATTACACTACCTGACTTCAAATTATACTACAAAGCTATAGTAACCCAAACAGCATGGTACTGGCATAAAACAGACACATGGACCAGTGGAACAGAATATAGAACCCATAAATCAATCCACATACTTACACACAACTGATCTTTGACAAAGTCACCAAGAACATACATTGGGGAAAGGAGAGCCTCTTCAATAAATGGTGTGGGGAAAACTGGATATCCATATGTAGAAGAATTAAACTAGATCTCTACATCTCGCCATATACCAAAAATCAATTGAAAATGGATTAAAGATTAAATTTAAGACCTGAAACTATAAAACTCCTTGAAGAAAACATGGGGAAACACTTCAGAAAGTAGGACTGGCCACAGATTTTTTGAATAAGACCCCAAAAGCACAGACAACAAAAGAAAAAATAAACAAATGTGATTATACCAAACTAATAAGCTCTGCCCTGTGAAGAAAATAGTCAGCAGAGTGAAAAGATACCCTACAGAATGGGAGAAAATACTTGCAAACTATGCATCCAACAAGGGATTGATATCCAGAATATACAAGGAACTCAAACAACTTAAGAGTAAAAAGACAAATAATCCAATTAAAAAATGAGCAAAGAGCTGTCTAGACATTTTTCAAAGGAAGACATGCAAATGGCCAACAGATAAATGAAAAAATGCTCAGCATCACTAATCATCAGGGAAATGCAAATCAAAATCATATTGAGATATAATCTCACCCCAGCTAGACTGGCTATTATCAAAAAGACTGAGAATAACAAATGCTGGTGAGGATGTGGAGAAAGGGGAACCTTTCTTTGGTGGGACTGTAAATTAGAACAGTGATTATGTAAAACTGTATGGAGATTTCTCAAACAACTACAGATAGAATTGTCATATGATGCAGCAATCCCACTGCTGGGTATATACCCAAAGGAATGGAAATCATCATGTTGAAGGGATACCTGCACCCCCATGTTTACTGCTGCTCAATTTACAACAGCCAAGAGTTGGAACCAACTTAAATTTCCATTGATGGATGACTGGATAAGGAAAACATGGTATATATACACAATGGAATATTTCTCGGCCATAAAAAAGTATGAAATTTTCCCACTCACAGCAACATGGATGAGCTTGGAGAAAATTATGTTAAGTAAAATAAGCCAGGCACAGGAAGATAAATACCACATGTCCTGACTCATAAGTGGGAGCTAAAAAATAAAGGAATGAAGGAAGGAGAAAGGAAGGAAAAGGAAAAAAAAGGAAAAGAAAAAAAAAAGAAAAAGAAAGGAGAGAGAGAGAGAAGAAACAAACAAACAAACAAAGAAAAAAGAAAAAGACTAATTCACAGTACGGTGAAATTTCAGGAGAGAACAGAACTGTGGCTACTAGAGGTGGGAAAAGGAAAATGGGGACGGGTTTGGGGGAAACTGGTTAGTGGACACAAAGAATTATTACATTTTGCAATGATGAATATGCTAACTACCCTGATTTGATCATCACATATTGTACACAAATACCAATAGTCAACTCTGTATCACACATATATGTATTGTCAATTATGTTTCAATAAGAAAAAAGTACAAAACAGGAAAAGGTAATCTATGCCAGTAGGAGTCATTAATAGTGGTTAACCATAAATAAGACAGTATTTAATGTAGGAGAGTTGGGTAGGTTCTGAAATGGGAGCAGTGGGGTTATTTCAGGGGTGTTGACAATGTTATATTTCATGAACTGAGTGCTGGTTACACATGTGGTATTAGTTTGTAAAAAAAAAAAATGTATCAAGCTGTACACTATTTTTGTGTACATTTTATTGTTCAATTGAAAAAAAAAGAAAGAAAGAAATCTGGGCTCTGGAGGTCAGAGGGCTTAGGTGAAAGTCCCATACTCACTAGCTAATCAAGCTTGGACAGGTTACTTACCTGTACTGTACCTGATTCTTCATATGGAAAATAGCCATAAAAGAGTATTTAGTTTCAAAACTGTGAGGATTAATTGACTTAATGCATTTAAAACACAAAAACACTTCCCAAAAAGAGTAACCCAATTAGTGGTTGCCAGAGAATTGGCTCATTGGCACACTTAGCTGAAGTTTACTTACATAGGAGAGATCTAGGCTGTCTCTCTGAAAGGTAGGATTTAGAAAGGCAAAACCCACAGATGGTCTGTGAAACAGAAGATCTTAATTTACTTCTCCTAGGGTAAACTGACTGACTAAAGAGATCAAGGAAGGTAGTTTTCCCCTGAGCAGACTGGAAGAGTTGCTGGGGAGAGAAGAGCAGTTATTGGCAGGTTTTCCACGAACCCTCTGCTGTCTAGGTGGAAGGGCAGATGGCTCCTCAGGTGAGTGCATTAACCTTAGATGAGGTCTGCAGCATCTCTGTCTTTATGATTCTCAGCCTCCTCTTCTGGTCAGCCTTGGCCAGAGGATCTAAGTTGAATACAAGGACTTCCATCTCTTTTTGAAGTTGTGTCATCAGCTGGATGTCAGCTCAGAATAATGGCTGTGCAGCATCTGGAAGTACCTGCAAATCAAATAGTGGAGAAAGGAAAGAAATCTGAGGACATTATAAGAAATGTTTAGGACTGACTTTGTTTCCAGCTTTTTTATTGGCCTGGGATTAACCAAAAGAAGAGTCCTAAGGATCACTTGGGTTGACCTTAGATAACCAGGTAACCCTTTACCTCAATTGATTAATTTATTATTTTACTTTATGAATTGCTATCCCAGATGAAAAAAGATATTTAAGCAGTTGCATAGACTCTACCTTTGATGGCCAATAAATGGTTGAGGGCAGTTCTATGACCTTGAACTATTTTAACTGATTAATGTGTGCTGGTCTAAAAGTCCTCTAACATTTGTGCTGTTTCATTTGCTATCTGGGCCATAGTCAAGGGTAAATTGCAGAACACATAGTTTACTTTGAAAAATCTAAGCCAAGGTAGAATTTTGTACAAGTCAGTGCATTCCAGTGTCTCAGACCCCTTCTAATAAAAGGACACAGTTTTATCTTAATAAAATGCAAACAATCTATTCTGAATTGGTGAACACATCCATGTGCTGAGAGGGTGGCATACCCCAACTCCACAGAAACAGAAGTTCCTGTGCTGGGGACCCTTCAAGACCTCACCCTATGTACCTCTTCATATGGCCATGCATATGTATCCTTTATAATATCCTTTTATAATATACTGGTAAAGTGTTTCCCTAAGTTCTGTGAACCAACCTAGCAAATTATCAAAGCCAGTACGGGGAGATCATGGGAACCCTGATTTATAGTCAGTCAGTCAGAAGCACAGGCCACAACCTGGGACTTGTGAGTGGAATCTGAAGCAGGGACAAGCTTGTGGGACTGAGCCTTCACCTGTGAGATCTGTTGCTATCTTCAGGTAGATGGTGTCAGGATTAAATTGAATTACTGGACACCTAGTTGGTGTCTGCTGGAGAACTGCTTGTTGGTAGCAAGACACTCACACACATCTGGTCACAGATGTGTTGAGTATAAGAGTAGGAAATAGTTTGAATTTTCCTATCTCGAACACAGCCAGAAAAATAAAATGAGAAAATGGAAGAAAGAAAGTAAGAAAATGTAAGACTTATTCTGATCATGGATTTTGATCTAATGTTCTTAGAAGGAAGTCATCTATAATTGATATATTCTTGATCCACAGATACTTGAGATAACTGTCTACCTCTGGCATGAAACTTTTCTGAGACATTTTAATGAGCCTTGGAGCTAGGTCCCCAGTGGGAGTAGATGTCCAGGTTGTAATGTCTGTAGCACATTTATATAGAAAATTCTGGATCCATGGGAGGCATGATCTAGAGTTGAAGAATTGGTTAAGGTTACTCAAATGTTCCTTTCTAAAGTGGTGCTAAGCCTCATTTCAATTTGTGTGTTTTTTTCCTACGTTTCCAGTGTCCTGGTTGTATAGGGACGTGTCTAGTTGTATCACTTTTAGAAGGGCAGATTATATCTGTTGGGCATGAGGCTATGTACGTAGTATTCACTTTTTATAATATCTAGCCAAATCAGAATAAAACAAGGTAGACTCTTACAAGGAAATGTTCTTAGATTGCCACTGCAGTTTTTAAAAGCCAGTTAACTATATACAGTCCTTAATTCTCTTTCCTCCCATTTTCACCTGGGAGAAGGAACTCATTTTTCCAAAGACTTGCCTTCGATATGAACTTCATTCCAGATGACCAAGGCGGTACTTTAAACAGCTGTTTCACCACCATATGCCACATGCATCTCATTCCTTGAATAACTGGATTTTCAGTGCTTTCAGCTTTTATCATTCCAGAGAATCCATGTCAGATTTCTTCCATTTCCTTGACATTCTGCCCTGTTGCCTGCTGTCCACTACCAGATCCCACCTCTCTACCAATAGGACCTTGATTGAGAACAACTAACTTTGACTAGCTTAATCAGGAAAAGACTTTATTGGGAAGATATTGGGTAGTTCATAGAATCAGTAGGAAACCAAGAGAACACAGCTGTAAAAATGGGCAGAAATGAAAGACAGCCAGAAATGCTGACAAGACCCCATCTCAACAACAGCCTGACTAAAAATGCTCTGGCCATTGCTCTAGGATGATACCCACAGTGAGATGAATGCTATCACTACCATTGCTACCGCCATTGCTAAATACTGGTCACCACCACTAGCACCACTGCCACAAAACCACTGGACAGAGGATGAGTGATTTTCTGTATCTGCATTGGTGCGTCACTCAATTTAAATTCACAGTTCAGGGTGGGATCATTGGAGTGGCTAAGCTTACATTCTGCACTTGTGTTCTACATGCCAGGGATCTGGGAAGTTGGAGGCGCAAGAGAACATTCCACAAATACCAGAGGATTTTTCAGACCCTAGCAGGAAAAAAATAAAAATGACAAGTTTTCACTACACAACACACAAGAAGATTTTATGCTAGAAGATTTTATGATAGGTAGATAAATAGGTACAAAGATACATAGGTAAGTAGAATTATGCATAAAGTTATACATAAACACAAAGTAAGAAAAATCTTTCAGGCTTTTGGAGAGTAGCTCTAGAAGGGATATATTCTCATTTACCTTGGTTAAATTATTTTATACTTCTCATCTCTTTTACATGCTTATTACAACATATAACCCTAACAAAACTGCAAGCTCGATAAGGGAAGAGAATATATCTTATGAATCTAGCATCCTCTACAACACCAGAGGATATAGTACAGAATATATCCCTGATACATAACCATTGATTTATTGATTCTTTCTGTCAATATCTCCTTCAGCACGAATTGATGCATGAGCAAAAAGAAAGGCTGAGAGGTCAGTCGTAACCCACAGCTGTGAAGACAACTATGCGTATCAAGCCATGGGCAAGTTCAGAGAGTGTGGCATTGAATCAAGTAAATATAGCAAAGACTCATGGATTCTTCATTTAAAATCCAAGGAAAACATAAACGGAAATGATAACCATTAAAGACTGAGAATTGAACCTACATGCTTCCTTTCTTTAAAAGCACACTCAATGAGACTATAATATCTATTCATAATAATACCATATTTGACTGTCTTAATAACATGCATTGTTTTCCCCCCAAGAGCATAAGTAAAGGAGAAAGATGCTATTTTATCCAAAGCTGAAAGCAGATCTACCTGCTATTGTATATGTATAAATTTAATTTGTAAATCTAGACATCTAAAGTAACTATAATAATCTTGTGACGTACCTGCATTGGCTTATTTATGGCCTCCATTTTTTTTGTTTCCAATTTCATACAAATTAGTATTAGCCATCAAAATTATACATATTACAATGACCTCAAGTGGTAAGTTTTATCCACACAACTGTGGCAAAATAATGGCAGGTTATTTCAGTAGCAGGCCCAAATGTATTTTCAAGCAAATTCTGAGGAGGCAAACTCTTATAAAGAAAAATATGGAACTCTTAAAAGCCAAAGACCATTTCTTAATGTCATTGCTGAAAAATTCAATTATGTTTTAATGTCTACTCAGCTGGCTATATTGACATATAGAGATGTATTTCAACATGATGGCAATGTTGAATGGTCTAGAATTTTAATATGCAGAACTTATTAGTGATTATGGAAAATAACTAAAAGGCAGATCAGCAAAGGTCTAAGTAACCTAGGTTATAAGTAAAAATTTTAAGTGAGAAAATGCAAAAATAAAATAACCTGGGGTCTTCACCGTACCTATTATTGAAAGAGAAAATAATAATAATAATAAAAATAAAATACTGGCAGGGATACAGAAAAGCAAGCATTATAATATTTGCACCTATCAAAATCAATTTGTGCATGTACTCAAAGATGTTTGAAATCTAAACCTGGTGGGTGGAGGTGAGGTGGGCATTGGGAGAGGAGAGTAAGGCTGGTGACAGCAGTGTCCTGTGTCTTCAGGAAGAACGTGGTTGGGTTACCCACAAGGGAAGCATGTTGTAGTGGATTGAATTATGTCCCCCCAAAACTCACTGAAGTTTGAATTGTGTCCCCCAAGTTTTGCCTATTACAAACTTGGCCCCCACTGTGACTGTTAAGAAGGTGTGAAATCCTATTATGGTAATTGAAAGGTGGAGTCTTGAAGAGGTGATTGGATTGTAGGACCGTGCAGTAGTGAATGGATTAAAAATGGTGGTCAGGGGTGTGGTTCTGAGGGCTTTAAAAGAAGAGAGAAGAGAGTCTCTCTCTCTGTTCTCTCTGCTTCTACCATCTTGCAACGTGAGACCCCTGGGTCACTGTTGCTACCAAGACCCTCAACAGATATGTTCCCCAGACTTTGGATGTCCCAGCCTCTGAAACTATAAGCAATAAATTTCATTTTCTTTATGAATCACCCAGTTCTGTGTCTTTTGTTATAAGCACCAGAAACGGACTCATGCAAGTCATAGAGAATGGAGATGGGTGTGGTGTCATGGTCAGTTGTGATGTAGATGCTCAGGACCAGAGATCCATATGCTGATCCTGATCCCCATCCTAGCTCCCCGGATAGAAGATACGCAAAGGAGTCTCTAAGGAAATGGGACATTGTCTATTACGAGATAGCATAGTGTGTTCAAATCACTGTAGAACCTCCTACCCTTGAGAAGCTAGAATGCACCTAGTAATCCCCAAGGCTCTCCTTGCTTCTTTATTGCAATTTGTGGCCCAGAAACAGATTTAAATGGCCCGTGTCATTGTTCTTTTTACCCAGGCCAGCACCTGGGTATTGGCCTACTCTATCTCCTCACTGTGAGAAGAGACATGAGAAAAGGAGCAAACAGAGCCCCTCAATTCAGACTTTAATAGAACAGGTGAAGCTCTCTCCATTCACCTTTTCCCATGGACCATCCTATGTTTTTCACTTGGCTGTCCTAGAGTTGGAGGTGTTGGATGAGCTAGGTAACTGGTTCTCAAACTCAGCACATTGTACTCCCCTGGAGAGATTTAAAAACTGTTGATGCCTGGGCCCCACTTCCAGAGATTCTGGTTTAATTGGTCTGGATTAAATTGGTCTGTAGGCATCAGTGAGAATCTCCCAGGTGACCCAGGTAGGCAGCCAAGGGTGAGGACAACAGAACTAGGTCAAGGGTATTACGATAGCTGTCAACAATGGAGCGACCAACAGGAACACCTGCCACCTGGAATGACAGTCAAGAAAGACAAGTATAATGATGGGGTAAATGACAGAAAACCATGTGAAAGAGCTTTTTTATTTCTTTGCTGCACCACAGAAGTCCACTCCTTACTAATTCTGACTGCCTAACCTATTTTGTTAACCCTGATTTGAAGTGGAGAATAGATAGTTTCACCACAGTCAGATTTCTCGAGATCTATGAGTGTTTGGTTACTGGCCTTTTTGCTTTTATTCAATGATAAGAACTCTTAATTTACTAGCATCATTCTCTATAACAAAAGTAGGGCCTGGTTAATATAAATAAAAAGAGAAAAGTGTATCCCTTGAAAGTGTAATCTTTAGCAATTACTGATTACTGTAGACAGAATTCATCAGAACAAATTTTATCAACTTTTTTTTCTCTAGCATGTCAAATAGAAGCTGGTCTTTATGATCAAGAAATAGCTGTGCACTCAGGAATCAAGATGACAGGAAGGAACTCTACACACGTTATTATGCTTTGAGTGGCAGGAAAGAAAACAAGCTGGTCTAAACAATAAAGGAGATGTATTGGCTTATAAATAATGGGAAATCTAGTGGTAAGGAAGGTTTTGTTGCACTTTGGTCAGGATTCCAACTCGATTTCTCTGCTGTTCTCTCAGTTCTGTCTCCTTTTTTGTATTGGCCTGTCCTCAGGCTAGCTTTCCTTATAGGGGCAAAGTGGTAGCCAGCAGCTACTGGGATAACCTTGGTTGGTTCTTTTCATTTGCAAGAAATCTTATCTTTGGCTGTGGTCTTGCAGGAGTCAAGAAGTTTCTTCTATTTTCATTTTAGTCTCTAGCAAACAACTCCTAAAATCTTATTGTCTCAAATTGGGCCACATATCCATCCCTGAGCCCATCACTATGGCTGGTAAAACGGAATGGATTGCAAGCTTGAGAAAGACAGGGTTCATTCCTGAATCTGGGGGTGGCATCGGCCTTTCTACAATCATATGAGAAAAGAAAAATTAAGAAAAGTAAAGGAGGAGAAATGGGGGTAGGCAGTTAGCAAACATACGTATAACAGAAACTTCTGACAGAAAACCAGTGTACTGGGGTTCTAATTAAAATTCTACCCACTAGTTTTGTGTCCCTGGTTGAACAAGTCACTCTCATTGTTAAAATAAGCATGTTTGGCAAAGTGATCTGATTCCTAAGGTTTTGTTCAAATATAAAATCCTTAACTTTATATCTCTAAAATATCATGTGCCTGAGCTACTGGCTTTCAGTCCTATTTTTTGGGAATCATTTAAAGGAACAGATCTGATTTATGGTTTGGGGCAAAATTGTTGAAGGAGTTTAGAAGAATGTTCTCCCTTTCCTTTGGTAACATGGGCACCTCTGGTGTTTTCAGCATCTACTGACTGAGCCAACTCCTTGTTTTTCTTCTATTGCTTCTCTGAGTGACGGATAAATCAGAGCAATTTCTCTGACTTGTTTCAGAATGGATTTTCTTGTATTTGTTTTAAGACTTCCTAGAATGATTCACTTTGCTACCACTATTCTGTTGCACTTGCAAAATGTTATGTGACATTGCTAAGGTAAATTTATTGAGGCTCTCAATTTTAATTAGTTTTTTTCCTCATATTTTCTCTGAAAAGTTAATCCCTTTTTAATGAAATTGTAAAATATAAGGAAATCTTACATGACACTTTTATCACCTGCTCATTTGAGACCAAAAGTCTAACTGTACTGCCTTCTAAAATTGTACCAAATTTTAAGTGCTTATTAAAATGGTAATTTTAAAAATCTCTGATCAATAGCTGAGCTATAATTTATTTGAGCAAAATAAAACAATAGAGATAATAGTTTAGTGATGTATTTCAACATGTTTTATAGTACTATGATATTATTATAGTGATTTTATTACTGTTTGAGGCATAGTAGGAAGCAGATTCTTAATTTAAAAATTTAATAGGTCAAAACTTTCCATCAGAAAATAATCTACCAAATAACTCCTCTCTATTGAAAAAGGGATTTACTCTCATCTCTCTCCCAAGTTTTATGATGTAAGAAAGTAACCACTGTTACATTTGGGTGATTGTAAAATTCTAGTGTATGTGTGACTTTGCCAGGCTAATAGTATTATCACTTTAGTGTAGTGATGAAAAAAATACATATATACTGGTACTCTAATCTCTCTTCCGAATTTTCCAACCGTATCTCTCACATTTAAGATCTGAAATGGCATTTTTGGATCTATGAATGATGCAGTGGTATTCTCCATTTAATTTGGGCACCCTAGTTTATATTGTTTAACTTTGTTCTTTATTTATGATCAAAGTAGAGGCTCACTTTGTAGCCTTCTGCTGATGATTTACAGTCAGCCCATAAATGCCCCTTGTCCGGTGATTTACAGAGGGCCTCCTACAGGCTGTCTCTGACCTCTTTCTTCCAGGTCTCCCCTCATTGCTCATCTCAGGCAACCAGTTGAAATTCATTAGCTTGGGTACCTGTTGAAAAGGAAAGCCAGCCCTTAAACAATGTCGACATTATCTCCAAGCTCTTGATGCAGTATGTCAAAGCAATGGAAGATAACTATTTGTAATGGCTTGGTCTGCGAACTGTTCAGGATATATAACTGAACTTTGTTAATAAGTCAAGGTAACACTCATCAGAGGGAAAAGAAAAGGCAAAACTAGTTTTGGTAATGAAATTAATTGAGAAAAAGCCAGTGTAACTGTCAAAAGAGAGAAACCTTGAGAAGAAAGGCAGCTTCTAAAGGTCGATGCTCAGCATGCTGTAATCTTTACCATCTGTGCTCAGGCTGGTACGATTCTGAGACTGTCATATGCAGTCTTTTTTTCTGAAAATAACAGACTCAGAAAAAAAGGCCTGCCCAACAGGGAGCCTGGATGTTCTTAGCTGGGTAGAAAATGAAAACACTATATGGTATCAACTTGGGATGACCCTTAATTTTCTTTCCCCTTGACCTCCATGGTTCTACAGATAGTTTCAGAAACATAGTGCCATGGCAAACTGAAATAATCCAGTCACCAGTGAAATGTAACGTTATATACAAGGTGGAACACCTGGCCGCTCAGTTCAGTGCAGTCTCCGTCATCTGATTCTGTGCTCTGACGAAGGCCAAGCAGGCCTTTTCCGTTTTTCTCTAGGAGGAAATTTTTCACAAATAAGTAGGAAAATGGACTTGGTTCCTCTTTACGTGAAGGTTTGACAGATACATTAGAAATCTAGAACGTTATGACTTTATATATGGTGACATAGGTTTCTCCTGTTAGAGCAATACCTAGAGGTTGGATATTGTACAGGCTCTTTAGAAGACTTATACCAAAGGTACTAAATGTCATTATTACTGAAAATGTTAATGGCATACACTCTCATTTCTTTAATCTGTAGTGTTTTTACACAAATGGAAAATGATTGAAAAAAATCATATATAATATCTGTATATGTATATGTATGTATATATACATATGTGTATATAAAACATTACTTAACATATTATATACTATTATTTATTAGAGTTATTGTCATGTACAAACTTTAAGTGATTTTTGTAAAACTTCATATATTCTAATTAATTAACTAATGTATAAAATACTCTCTGTTCTATCTCCCACCATTATATACAAAATCAAATGTTTTCAATACTATTCTTAGAATATCAATTTCCATATATTCTAAAAATCTAAATCTTTAGGAAATTTTCAGCCCTAACGAATTCAACCTTTTCCTGTAGTACTTCTTCCATCTATAGATTACCTCACTGGAAGAGCTTATTTTTAATGCATATTACTTCATTTACACTCATAACACCCAGGAGATTCATGAATGCTCAGATGATTTTAAAGATCCTTGATACTGTTATATAATAAAACATCTTCCTGGGTATGTTGTTGCTATTTTAACAGTGATGGTGTAGCGGATTTTACAAAGTGTGCTGACGCATCAACTTCACAGATAAAGCCAAAGGTTAACTGATTTGTTTTTCTCTTCTGTGATTTCCTTGCTTTGTTTTAGAAACACAGCATAAGAGTTTCTAGTCTCTGCAACATTTGTCACTTCCACAGCCTCCCAGGAAAATAGGATTCATAAAATCTTAGACATAAAAAATAATAACACTCTCCAAATGCTAGTTAATAAAATGTTCCACCTCTTAAGGAGAAAGAGGTATTTTATTTGTATTCATTAGGGTGACCTAACCACTCACTGGTCCACTTTATTATACCTCTCCTGTGTGATGTCATAACTTGAATACATGAAAAGAAAGAATGCAGATCATATGGTTTTCTCTCTCCACCTATTTAAAACACAGGTACCCTTTGTTCCTCCCTTTCCCCACCCTTTCTTTTGTTTTCCTCCTCTTACCTTTCCTCTCCTTTTTCCTTCTTTTCCTTCTCCTTGCTCTGCCCACAAACTACTCCCCTAACAAGCCATTCACTTTTTATATTCCAAGAGCAATCTGGTTGGTTAAAGGCCCTGCGAGATTACACAAGTGGGTTAGGTTTATTTTCTTCTTGTTTTGACATCACGGGTTACATATTACTCTTCTTAACTGGTTTATGTTGACCGAAAGACCTTTTCTTTTTGGAAGAATGCATTGTTTCATAACTAACAAGTAAAGAAGAGATCATCTTAATTAATGAAAATAGAACTGCAGAATGAGAAACTGGTTCAAGGAAAAGCGAAATAGAGAAAGAAAGAAGCTGTTTGCATGTAGGTTGCTAAATAAATGTCTCTTTCCCTTAATTTGGGAGAAAGGAATGTCACCATTAACAAATGATACTGCTCTGAGCCTATTATGTTGAATATTATATGTCGCTGTCAATCACTTTGCAATCCACAGGGCAATAATTCTCCATAATAACTGCCACTCTAGTCAATACATTTGCATCATTTTACTTCAGAGGTTTATAAAATGCAAATGAAAATTCTACCAATAATGCTTCTTATTTAATTAGTTCAGCCTGGTGGCTATTCTCTTCAGCAAAGCCTTAAAAACAAGAATTCCAGTTCCAAGCCTGATCTGGCCATTTGCTTATTCTCTATTTGTACAGTTACCCCATGGCTTTGAAGTTGTTGACCAAAAACCCAGGAGCAATGACATGAGAAATAAGACCCTTTCTTGAAAGAATGTGCACTACACAGAAATCTATCATTCAGCATATTATTTAAAACCCCAGAGAAAAGAATCATACCCACATCACATTTTTAACTAGTTTAAAAAAGCATGTTTGGAAAATGGATAATGTGCTTCCATCAGAAGTCAAAGCCATCCACTACAAATGTTCTGTTACCCTACTGGGTGTATGTGCATGTTCGCCCAGCATCCTTCATTTTGGGAAAATACCGCTCTGCTTCACACCACGGTAATTCTGCGTATACGTAGGGTGGATAAGTGATGTAGGCCTGGCTAGTCAGAATATTCCATTCCCTGAGCAAAACTACAGATAGAAGCTGCCCAGCTAGTTGTTTGTGGATGCTAGGCCCATCATCCAGGATCAGTCCTGCCCTCTGGAAGAAATACCCTTGCTCATCAGCTTTCTATCCTCTTTCCACAAGTTTTGGCTCCATGGAGCATGACCTTAGTATCGCCAAGGAGGCAAGGCAGTTGGATTGCACTTCAGGAACCTAGGTTTAAACCATGAGGATGATCTATTTGCAGAAAGTTGGGAATAATATGCATCATACATGTGTGATATACAGAATCTTTTATAAGACATTCCAACTATCTTTATGACTGATGTGGCACAGTCTTAAGCTTATTTCATTGGATTCTGACAGTGACATTTTTTCTTTTTTCTTTTTCTTTTATAACCCCTTTATAACTACAAATCCCACATGAATCCAATAACATAGTTTGTAAAGAAGTTAAGCTGCTCTTACAGAGCAAACTAAAGCTTTTTTTTTTTTTTTTTTTTTTGCTAGAGCTCCTCATTTCCCAAACTCTTACACTCTACCCGGAGCCCAAGATTATCCTATGGAAATATAAGTTTCTGAAGAGGAAAAAAAAAAAAAACTTGAAAAACATTAAAATATTGAATTATTACACTAACAAGAATAATGTCTTCAGGCTCTATAATTCCTTGTAACATATTCCTATGTCATCAATACTGTAGAGGTTAATCATTCAGTAAATATGAATATATGGACATGGGTGGGTGGGTAGACAAATGGATGGACGACTGAAAGCAGGTATGTATTGATAAAAGAGCCATGGGCATAGATAGTCTGGAATGCTGAGTGGAGTAGATGGTAATGCCACAGTTGAGGAGAACACTGATTTAACCCACAATGTAACAGTGAGTCCCTAACAAAAAGAGGTTAAGAGAAAAGTAAGAACAACACAGATGAAGTCAGGAATGCATTTTATCTGCTTCCCAACTTCACTGAGGGATGGATCTATCACAACCAATTTCTCCCTTGACTTGGTATTACATAGATACTGCTACTGCTGAAAATAAGGGTGGACCCATTTTGGGCATTGAGACACTGCCACCCACACCCATATGTGCTAATTTGTTTTCCTGCCAAAACATGTCTTTTGAATCATGTAGGCTTGTGCTAAGGGAAAAATCAGTCAGCATGTTCAATGGGATGTAGAAAAATATTCATGAACTCAAGGGTCTGTGACCTCCCATAGGAAGTTTTGGTTTCTGCTTACAAATTAACCTGTCCAGGTGCTGTTCAGAGGCTTATAGATTATGGAGATCATTTCAAAACACCCAAAGTAATTGCTTTTGTAGTTCAGATTCTGACTCTCTATTAGAAAATTTCTTAGTTGTTAACAGAACAATAGGCCAAAAAAAAAATACATATCTCAGGGCTCAACGCATTTATAGGACACGGGGGTCTAGATAGGTTCTCCAGTGTCAAGGAGGAACAAACAAAATAAAAACAAAACTGTAGATCACACTTTAACCCTCAGGGTAAAAATGAACAAAGGATAGATTATATTTTTCTAAGGCATCTGGGTGTAAACCTTTTTTTTCCCCTGTTTGCCAGAAACCATAGTGTTTATAGGCATGTTTTACTAGAAATCTGCTGCTTCTCACAATGTTTCCTGCACAACTGTCTCAGTAAAACTACATCTGGAAATGACAGGCATGCAGTTGTAAATCTGGAAGTCAGTGTGTTGTTGTAATAGCTTGCAGCTACAATATGGCCATCCTGCTGAATGCCAAAGAGAGTTACAAAGACAGAGGCCAGCTGTAGCTACTGAAATGGTGCTATTTTGCTGAGGGGATAGAATAGGGTTTAAGAAGGTTATAATGTCTCCTATCAAACTACTAAATTGACTGGGGTAAGCATTGAACTTGTTGTCTCTTGGACAAACAGATTATTTTAGAAACTTTGACAACCAGCTTAGATTGACCAAGCTTGATTTGTCGGTGATATAAAAACAGGTGGAGAACCATCGAATTGTAGTTTTCTAGATTTAGACTGGGTCTTAAGTCAGATATCTCCCTGAATAATGAACCTCCCTTCCCAAAAGCCACAAAATGCCATTCTCAAGTGTTAGCTAGAACATCTCAGCAGTTCTAGTCCTTGATGACTGGTGTAATCTATACTTAGGTCCCTGTAGTGGATTCAATTATGTCTGCCCCAAATTACTGAAGTTTGAATTATGTCCCCCAAGTTTTACGTATTAGAAACTTAGCCCCCACTCTGACTGTTAAGAGGATGGGAAATACTATTATGGTAATTGAAAGATGGAGCCTTGAAGAGGCTGATTGGATTGTAGGACCATGCAGTAGTGAATGGATTAAAATGGTGGTCAGGGGTGTGGTTCTCAGGGCTTTAAAAGAAGAGGAGAGTCTGTCTTTCTCTGCTCTCTCTCTGCTTCCACCATCTTGCAATATGAGACCTCTGGGTCACTGTTGCTACCACCAGATGGACTTTGGACTTCCCAACCTCAGAAACTGTAAGAAATAAATTTTGTTTTTCTTTATAAATCACCCAGTTGCAGGTATTTTGTTATAAGCAACAGAAATGGACTAACAGACACTGTAGTTATTTCAAATAATCACCTGTTGATAAACAAAGGCTTAGAGACATTACTGAAAGTATAAGCAAACTTAAAAGATAAGCAATTTGAAGGTAAATGGTCCTACAATCCAATCATCTCTTCAACGCTCCACCTTTCAATTACCATAATAGGATTTCCCAACCTCTTAACAGTCACAGTGAAGGCTAAGTTCCTAATACATAAAACTTGGGGCACACAATTCAAGCTTCAGTGAGTTTTGAGGGGACGTAATTCAGTCCACTACATTCCACCCCTGGCCCCCCAAAACTCATGTCTTTTCACCTGCGAATACATTCATTTCATCCCCAAAGTCTTAACATGTTTCAACTTAAAAGTCCAGAGTTCAAAGTCCCGTCTGTGAAATCAATATAAGTTATCTGCTTCCAAGATAGATTGGTGGGACAAACATAGGGTACATATTCCCATCAGAAAGGGAGAAATAATCCAAAAGAAAGGGGTTCCAAACAAGTCCGAAATCTTGTAGGGAAGGCATCAAATCTTATAGCTGGTGAATCATGTATCTTGAGGCCATGTTCCACTGCACACTGGTGTGGGGGGTTGGGTCCCCAAGTCCTCAGGCAGCTCGACTCCTATAGCTTTCCTGGTTTCAGTTGATGCTCCAGTTCTTGCAGGCTGGTGTTTCACTCTGGTATCTGAAAGGATGAGGCACAAACGCAAGGCAGCTCACCGGAGAAGTTCCGATTTTATTTAGCGAGTACATCTGTTTTATAGGGTTAGAAGAGAGTTGATAGGTTTACAGGGGACACGGGGCATTTGGGGATTGGATGGATTATGTTGCTAAGGGGCCAGGAGCAGGGAACCTGTGCTGATTGGCGCGCGATTTGCGCCAGTGGGAAGGTATTGTGGAGCCGGCGGGAAGGAAAAAGGCGGAAGAGAAAGGTAGCCAGCGCCATGATGGGGCGCAGCCGAAAAAGTGTTCTCATATGGCCTAATAGTATCTCCATGAGTCTGGGGTCTCCATGGCAGTCCCGCCCTCATGGCTTCACTAGACATGGTGCTGTTGGGGTTTCTCTGCTGCAACTCTGACCCCACGTTTTCGCTTGGCATTGCTCTAGTGAAGGCTGCAGTGACTCTGTCCTTGCAACAGGTCTCTCCCGGGGCCCCCAGGCTTTCCCAGACTTTGAAATTGGGGTGGAGGCTCCCAAACCTTAATAGCTCTGGCATTCTGTGAGCCTACAGACCTAACACCACATGGATGCTGCCAAGGCTTTGGGCTTGTGTTTTCCAAAGTTGCAGGTCCAGCCACACCTGGGGCCAATTTAGCCATGGCTGGAGCAGCCAAGGCAGCTGGGGAGCTGGTACTGGAAGCAGCTTCCTGAGGTGGTCCTGAGCAGTGAGCCTGAGGAGGGTGCCTCAGGCCTATTCCCCAAGACCATTTTGTCTCCTTAGGCCTCTGGGCCTGAAATGGAAGTGTTGGCCCCAGAGACTTCTGAGATGCCCTCAGGGTCTCCTTCTCTTGATAATCCCATACTTTTGTGTTAATCTTCTTAATACCATTGAATTTTTCTTCTGAAAATGCTCTCTGCTTCTCTACAATATGGCCAGGCTGAAAATTTTCCAAATCTTTACACTCTGCTTCCCTTTTAAATTCTGGCTTTATGTCATGCCTTTGCCACCATAACTCAGTGCAGCCTGGTAAAAGTAGCCATGCAGCTCCCTTAATGCTTTGCTGCTTAGAAATTTCTTCCACCCCACCAAATATCCTGGTTCACAACTCTTAAGTTCCAACTTCCACAAAGCCCTAGGGCTTAGACGCAATGCAGCCAAATTCCCTGCCAGTTCACAGAAAGGGTGATCTTTGCCCCAGTTTCCAATAAACTCCTTCTTATTTCTATCTGAGATCTCCTTAGAATGGTCTTTACAGTCCATATTTCTATCAGCATTCTGCTCACCACCACGTAACCAGTTTCTAAGACATTACAAACTTTCCCTCATCTCTTTGTCTTCTTCTGATTCCTCCAAACTCCTCCAGCCTTTGCCTAACACCCTGTTCCAAAGCTACTTCCACATTTTCAAGTATTTGTTATAAGCAACACCCACTTCTCTGGTAACAAAATCTGTATTAATCAGGGTACTCCAGAGAGACAGAATTAGTAGGATATATTATAAATATGTGAGAAGAGATTTATTAGGGGAGTTAGCTCATGTGATTGTGAAGAAAAGTCCCATGATAGGCCGTCTGCAAGCTGGATGCTGGTAGCGTGGTTCAGTCTAACTCCGAAAGCCTCAAAACCAGGGAAGCTGATGATGTCGTTGGTACAAGTCCTGGGACCCAAAAGCTGAAGAGTCTTGAGCTCTGATATCCACAGATAGGAGAGAAGAGTGTATCCCAGCTCCAGCAGATAGAGAGAGAGAGATTCACCCTTTTTCTCTGTTTTCATTCTCTCTGGGCCCCCAGTGGACTGGGTGGTTCCCGCCCACATTGAGGGTGGGTCTTTCCCACCCAGTCCACTCAGACTCTCATGCTAATCTCTGCTGGAAACACCCTCATGGATACATGTAAAAAGATAGCTTTATCAGGTTTCTTGGCATTCTTCATCTAATCAAGTTGACACCTAGAATCAGCCTTCATAGTGTCTGTCTTTGTCTTGACTTCTACTCTGTTTCTAACATGTTCTTTCTTTCTTTATGTCTCAGAAGAGCAGGTCATCTCCCTACCTTTTCCTATTTCTTCCATTCTTACTTCCAAAGAAATCTTTGTTCTTTTGTCATTTTTTTCTTGTATCTTCAATGTTGAATTTCCTTTCTGAGCCTTTTCTTCTTGCTTTCAATCATGCAGAAGAAAAATTTTGAAATAAACTATACAGCTCACCGAATCTATCAGAATTGGAAAAAAAAAAAGAAACTTATCACACAAGTGCTTTTATAAGAACCACGAGGGTAGCGGCAATGCCTGTGACTCATTGGTATTCCCAGTTTCCAAAAGAACGCCCAGCCATCTCAGGTGCTCAATAAACATTTGCCAAACAAATGAATGAAAATGAATAAATGAGTAAATAAATAGTAGCTGTGTAAATACTGGCTACTTCAACTCTCTCCCAGTTTACTGGCTGTTTTTCCTTCCCCCACACCAGATTCCTCAAAAGTCACACTGGTCTGCTAGGTGCCAAGTCACCATTTTAATAGCTTGTCCCCAGTCTTTATTTCCCTATTTTTTTTAATTTATTTTTTATTGAATAAATAATATTCAATATCCCTCCCCCCGTCTAACTACCCTAGATTTGTTCTCTCCCTCTGAAAGAATAATGGTTACTCTGTTGATTTGTTGCCTAGATGATCTGTCCAGTGCTGAGAGGTGTGATCAGGTCCCCCAATATTTTCATAGAGCAGATGCTTCTTCCATCACTCTGGAATGGGCTTTGTGGAGAGAGACATCCTCTTCTTTTCTTTATCTCTGCTGGTGACTCTCCTTGTTTCAATGCACTACAGTGGTTGGCAGACCATTTGTGTGGTGGTTGTGGCATCTAGCCACTTTCACAGCAGCCATGGTTATTGTGGTGGCTGTGGTGGGCCACCCACATAGAGGTGATGTTTTTGGCATGCTCCTTGGCACTGGCAGTGTGCCTGGTTGTGGGGTGTGTCTAGTCCCTGGATCCATGCCTCAGATCCCGAGGTGCTGTGGCAGGGGAGGTCCGGTCCTCTTTTCCATGCCTTGGGTCCCTGGGTGGATTCTGAGGTGCAGGTGCAGTGTGCCTGGTTGTGGGAGGCGGGTCTGGTCCCCACCTCCATACTTCAGGTCACTGGGTGGGTCCCAAGGCTCAGGCATGGTGTGCCTGGCTGTAGGAGGCGGGTCCGGCATCTAGCTCCATGCCTTGGGTCACCAGGCAGGCCCTGAGGCACTAGTATGGTGTTCGTGGTTGTGGGAGGGGGATCTGGTCCTCTTTTCCATGCCTTGGGTCACTGGGTGGGCCCCGAGGTGCAGGCATGGTGTGCCTGGTTGTAGGAATGGGGTCCGGTTCTCTTTTCCATGCCTTGTGTCCCTGGGCAGGACCCGAGGTGCTGGCATGGTGTGCCTGGTTGTGGGAGAGGGGTCCAGTCCCTTTCCCCATGCCTTGGGTCCCTGGATGGGCACTGAAGCACTGGCACAGTGTGCCTGGTTGTGGGAGGGGAGTCTGGTCCCTGGCTTCATGCCTCAGATCCCTGGGTGGGGCCATGAGGCACTGGTGCAGTGTGCCTGGTTGTGGGTGGGGGTCCAGTTCCCAGCTCCATGCTTTGGGTCACCAAGCAGACCCCAAGGCTCTGGTGCAGTGTGCCTGGTTGTAGTGGAGTCCAGTCCCTGACTCCAAGCCTCTGATTCCCAGGCAGTCCCCAAGGTGCTGGTGGTGTGCCTGGGCTGGAACTAATTTTTTGTGCTTTGCTTACTTCTAAAACAGGGGAACTTCCTGTGGGAACCAGTACTCGAGCTGTGTTGTTGAGCTAAACTGCTGCTTTGCTGCTGTTTCCCTGGGGAAGGCTTTTTGTGCAGCTCAGACTTTAATGGTTGATCTTATAGGTACTTCTGGCTCTCCAGAGACCAGGTGGATCTGGGTTGTGTAGAAACTCTGATCTGGGCCTGAGTTTTATCATCAAACTGTACCCCATGCAATTCTGCATTCCTGACCAGTCTCATCTGAGTGGTCCTGCTCTGATTGGGGGGCAGGTCGGCTGTCCTTGGTGTGTCCCAGTGTTCTCCTGGTGGGCCCATCTCCTCCCCTGCCCATGCTCCAAACACTTCCCACGGGATGGGCCCTGCACTGGTCCCTTGCAATGACTCAAGGGACCCTCTCAATGGCTCCCTCTCAATGGCTCCCTTTTTTCAGTTGTTCTGGCTCTTTTCTCCTTCATGGGTCCACGGAAACCCTATTAGTGGTCTTGCTGTCCTTGGGGCCTCCAAGGCCCTCTTCTCCCCTGCCACCTCCAAGCAATTCCATCCGAAGGGCACAGCTGTGTCTTCTACTGGCTCCTGCTCCATGTGCTCGTCAGCTCCAGCCTTAAAGCGGCCGTGGCCCAAAACCCTCAGAGCAGTTTTTTCTTTCTCTCTTCATGGTTTCTCCAGCCTTCATGAACTCCGTAGGTCTCTCAGCCTCTTCCCCTGAGCACCAGCAGCCCCAGTTTGGCTGATGTTACATTTTTATAGTTGTAAATTGGTTGATTTATGGGAGAGAGTGATGCATATGAAAAAAACAGAAACTCTTCAGATGATTCTGATTTGCAGCTAAGTTTGGGAACCACTGAACTGTATAACAGTATATAGAGTTGGGTAAATAAGGGACAAATGAGGAATGAAAACTTATCCATTCAAAAGCTATGATCCCCAGATTATTCACCATGACCTTCAAAAGCTGCTGCAGCTCTCGCCTCTCCCAATTTAACGAGTCCTGTACTGAATTTACCCACTTTCAGTCTGCTGAAGACTACTTACTAATTTCTTACCATCACTATGCATTGGTAACTCATTCTATATGAGATGATTCTAGCAAATAGATTTCTGTGAAGATGGTAAATCTTTATGGCTTTTTGGAGGAGTTTCCTCAAGTAAACAGACCCAACTTGCTGAGATTCTAGTGCTTCTATTTTGTTTAAAATTCTACATAATTCTGCTTCTATTTTTATCTTTTACCTTTACTTTTTATCTTTGCTACTAAATTTTTACATTTTAAACACAAATCAATTTCAATAATTCTGCTTTTAAAAATGGGAATATTTTGTTTATGATATTATACATGTTAGCAACAAATGTACAATTGCTCCTGAAAATTTAGGGGAATAGATAATTGAAAATACCTGGTATAAGTCATGGTTTACCCACAAAGCTTCAGCATATAATGGGACTAGTTTATAGACACCCAGAACATTAGTGACATTTCCATAAGAACACATGCGTTGGGTGGAAAGAGAAAGAGAAAGAGAAAGATTGATTGATTAGAAACTAATGCTGTGCTCACTGATATTTGTTACACTTGTTAATTTTACTCCATGATATTCCTGAGGAACAAAGGGTTTGTACATTCATTGGTTCCTGTCCTGTCCCACTTCACAATCATGTTCCTTCTTGGCATTTTGCAGTGACAGTTCTCCTTAGGGGCTGTGCTGTGACATATCTTCTATGCATGAAGACAGGAAATACTGCCACCAAACATGAGCAAAAGAGCACCTTCAAATGTACAACATGGTTAAGACCCCACAGCTCTCTTATCAGGCCTTGAAATTAGATGGAGGAACACACGTTTTCAAATAATAACCATGCCCTCCAGCTCTTGATACCTCTAGTTCTTTGATTTGCTTTCTTGATTTTCTCTTTCCAAGCCACTGTTCTTCAAGAGGCTCCCCACTGACATCTGGAATGATACATCAGAAAATAAGTGTGAAGTCATAGAGGTATTCAATGGATGGCTATGCTATAACCTTGAGATTTCTCATTCGTCGTTCAGCCTTGACTTCATATGAGCTGTTCATTCTCTGGTTATCTCTGAAATTTGGGAGTCATTATCTGTCTAGTTGCAATTTGACCTCCCTCTTCTCACTTGCAAACTGTATTCTTTCTTCCATTTTTACTTTCCTCTGTCTTCCTTTATTAGTTTGTTGAAGATGTTCTTCCTAATTATAATATTTGGAAAATTCTAATGAAAATAACAACTCATAATATCATAACACTCATAATATCATCACCCAAAGTACTGTTAACAGTTTTAGTTCTTCCACTCAGCCCTTTTAGAGTTGAAATTATAATGTTTATTTTTTAAATTTTTCTTTATTGTTCTTAATGTTTTAAGAATTTTGATTTAATAAACGATCTTCATAAATATCATTTTAATGGTTGCATGATACTCTACTAAATGACAATAACATAATTTTATTTGAACACTTTTCTAATTGCAAACATTAGGCTATTTTCAAGGATATGAATAGCATATATTTGAGAGATGAACATAAAGAAACATACTTGTTTACACATACTTGTTTACATGTTTTTAATGCATTTGTTTTCCTAGGACACAATGACTGATGTGGACTCAGTGGATCAGAGAGTGTGAGTATTTTTAAGGCTCTTGATTCATGTGACTCCTGCCCGTTTTCAAAACCTGATTTTATGTTTTACTAAGCTGCAGATTCTGGGGACTACATGTAGTCAATATTTATTTATGAAAATTGTTAACTAAAGGTAATGGAAAGTAATTGAAAGAAAATTTAAAGAGGGGAAGGTAATTTTCTTGAAACTTCTCTATGAGGAGTATTTTTTATTCTTGATTAAGTTGTATGCAGATCTTAATTTGGCTTTTCTGACTATCGGGAACAGCCAGCCCTTTCTGCTTTTGTCTACAAGTAGCCATCAGTGTCTTTCTTGCCTACCTTCTCCCCTGCCTCTTAAGTGAATTGTGACACTTTCTTCCATTGTTCTGATGCAAACATCCACGTGGCCTGGACAAAGGAGACATGCTCATCATTTTTCTTTTCTTACTATTTGCTTCACTTTCATCTGTAACACAAAACCAGTTATCTCTCTGTTTTCTAAACACTTTAGTGCTCTCAATTCTATTCTGTCCTCCAGGTTCTATTTTTAGCTGCCTAAATTCTCCCAGATCATTCAATCACAGACACTTCTAGATGATACTTATTGCTTCAAGTTAATAGCCTCATCTAAACTGTGCCCTGAGCATTATATACTCAGAGGGGTTTCCAATGTCACCGTACCACAATCTTACAGTGAAACCGTTAAACTGTGTTAAAATGCTGTTCACATTGTTCCCAATCTAAAACAATTCTCTGTCTCTTCTCTCTTCGTGAAACAGAGCTGAGCCGTTCAGTTGAAGTCCTATCTTGTAAGCAGAGCATCCCTCCTAGAGACAGAGCTGCAGGTGCTCAGGAATAGCACTGACATTCCAACAGTGACTGCCCCTAAGGTTCAACTTCTTAAACAGTGAACAGGGAGATGGGTAGTCATGGTTGCTTTGAAATCTGGGGGTTTTGTGTGTCTCTATATGAGTGGCAGAGGGCAGTGAGATAGACAAGGGTGTAAATAACTAGTCCTTTTATTTTCAGATTGAGAAAAATATCATTTGCTAATGCAATTCTGCATGTAGCAACATTTCTTAGGTAAGTTAGGAACTTAATAGCAAGAATCACTGTTGTTCTATTGAACTTCAGCAGTCTTCCCTATAAATGACAAACTGCTGGAATGTAAAGCCTTTGGTGTTTTACAAAAACTTTTACTTGGACTGGAAGCCATGATCTATGTTTCAGGTCAAAGGCAAGAATACACTTTCCCCTAT
Source organism: Cynocephalus volans (assembly GCF_027409185.1). Lineage (NCBI taxonomy): Eukaryota > Metazoa > Chordata > Mammalia > Dermoptera > Cynocephalidae > Cynocephalus > Cynocephalus volans. The sequence continues at coordinate 284,368,892 of NC_084460.1, forward strand.
CTGTTTCCTGTCTCCAGACGATCAATCATTTATTTCCCAAGGGAATTGTAGTTCTTGGGTATGTGGCCTGTTTTCCATTGGCTTCTATTATCATTTGCTAATTAGATTACAACCTAGTATTTACCTTACTCTGTGGCTTTGAGACCTTCCTCTGCAGTGTTTTTCTGTTAGCTTTACAAATGCTTCAGAGCATGATTTCTCTTGGCCTGTTGTGTTAAACCAAGAATAATGGGAAATGTTGCATTCACATCTGACTTTTTTGAGGGAAGAGAGGGAAAAAAAACAATTAATTTTACTTTATGTTCAGATCTGATTTACTTTTGAGGATAAGCACTTAGAAAATTTTAGAGATTTTTGTCATATCTGGACTACTTTAGGTTTTAAAATATCATTCTCACCTTGAATTTATGTCTTGCTTTTACTTAATAAAGATTTATTCTCTGATTCTCTGACATCAAATAGTATCATATCCCACTGTGATGGTTAATTTCATGTGTCAACTAGGATAGGCTATGATGCCCTGTTGTTTGGTCAAACATCAGTATAGATATTGCTGTGAAAGTATCTTAAAAATGTGATTGACATTTAAAAGCATAGTACCCTACGTAACACAAGTGGGCTTCATCTAATCACATGAAAGACTGAGGACCCACACAGAGAAAGTCAGCTTTGCCTTCAGACTGCACATAGATATTCTGCCAGAGTTTCTAGTCTTTATACCCAAATTGCAGTATCAACTCTTACTGGGATTTCTAGCCTACTCTGAAGATTTTGGACTTGTGTGTCTCCGTAATCACAAAAGCCAATTATTTAAACTTCCCTGTTTCCATATATTTGTGTGTGTGTACATGTATGTGCATGTGTGTGTGTATCCTGTGGGTTCTTTTTCTCTGGGAAACCCTGACTAATACACCCACTCTGCCCCATACACTTCCAATCTTTTCTACATTTCTCCCTAAGATCTTATTTATTAAGTAACTTTTTCCTAAAGCACTTCATTAATTCAAGAACCAGTATACTTTAGTTTCTATTCTGACACACTACTCTGCCTCATTCACCTCCAATTTTTTTCTAAATTTCTTCCTAAGATCTTATTTATCAAGGAAATTTCTTCTAATACACTTTATTAATCCAAGCACCAGTATGTGTTAGTTTCAATTCTGACTTCATAGGAGTGGATACTTTATTTCTGATAAATTAAAAGTGCTTGCAGTATGCATCACAAGGGAGTGAAAAGTAGCCCAGCTGCTAAGACAAGAAGTCTCTTTCTACGCCATAGGGGAGACGTTTTTCACCGTGTGATTATTGGCTGTAAAATGTCTAAGGCACATTTTCAATATGGATAGAATCTTGTTTACCTAGAACCTTATATATTAGAGATAGCATATTAGAAGTTGGCTACAGAGGATGGGAGAGTGGTGTAGGGTGTATGTCAAATTTCCTGTGAAGCTTTTATGAACTGAGAAGACACACAGGGCATCTCTGCTGCTGCTGCTTACACAAGCTTCCCAGGACACAGCCCTCTCTCCACTTTCCCCTCACTGTCTTCCACCCCTATTTGACCAACACTGGGCTCCTAGGAGGAATAGAATGGGCATAAAAGAGGAGGCTTTCTACCCAGAGTTTCCACCTGAAGATGCAGTCTTTGTCAATTTTAGAACTTCCAAGATATTCTGGACTCCCCCAGCTAAGACTGGTTTCAGAAGATTGGTTGTAGATTTCTTTCCAGGAGTCCTAGCAGAACTGACTATTTGTGTCTAACTTCCTAACTTCCCAAATTCTTTCTATTGAAGTCTAAAAGATGGGCTTGGAAGAATTGGGTAGCAGGCAAATGGAGCCCCCACGAAAGAGCTCATTAATTTCTTGGTTCCTATTGAGCATTTCATTATAAATGATGCATTAGATGAATGTCTGGGTAAATGTAAAACATAATCTTCAGTGTTCAGATTAGCAAGACAGTGATACATTTCTCATGGGTTGAAACTTTACAGGCACTAGAAATAGAGAAGGTGGTGTACTTTCTGCTTTCACCAAGATTCCAATTTAATTAAGAGAAGCCAAACTTCCAAATCATAATGGTAGGACTGAGAACTTTTCTGGGGAAGGGCATTTAGTGCTAAAGCTGGAAGAGCCCCAAGCAACCAAGGATGAGTTAGTCACTCTTAAGTTTCAGGCAGGAATTGAAACCAAGAGTGGTAGAAAATAAACAGGAGGCATCCATTTGAAGCAGAATTGTGAGGGAAGACCTCCTGGAGTAGGTAGGAATCTAAGAATTTAAGAACGGGGGGAGGATTTGCCAAGGCGGGAGGAAGGAGGCATTCTAAGGAGAAAGCTCAGCCAAAACACAGGAACAAGGAAATGAGGCTAGATTAAGACTAACGGGTGCAGAAGACAGTAAGGAGATAAGCATGGAAAGGCTGGTTGGGCTCAGACCCAGGGTTTTAGATTTTATTCTTTCACAATAAGAACCAATAGATTTTGAGCAGTGCCCTGCCATGATCTAAAGAATGTTTTGATTTTAGGCTATAAAAAAGCTGAAGAGGAGATAGGAGAGACTAGGGCCTGGGAGATCAGGTATTTCACTAATTAAAGTTTGAGGAAATTAGATAAGATAAATTGGTTTGATTGCAATAGAAATATAAAAGTCAGAACAGATATGAGAAACATGTCAAGCTGGCGGTGTACTGTAACTGATTAGGAATAGGAGCGGATAAAGAAAGTAAAATCGACGATGCCATTAGACCTCCGGAGTCTGAATCACTGTGAAATATTGGCAGCCTGGAGCTCGTTTTCTGCAAGGGAAGGCTGATGCCCTTGGTTCTTAGGGGAATATCTGCCCTTGGAGCAAATAAAGGGATTTCAGTTACTATTGCTAATACCTTAGAGCATCTGATGGCTGGTTCTGAGTGCACATTTGTTTGGGGTGTGTATTGGATCCACAAACATAAATATGTAACTCTATTTCAACTTAATTTCTATTTTGAGCTCACTTGAGCCAGGGTAGCAAAATTTTAAATGCAGGTTTTTCAGCCACCGTTCTTTCATTAAGTTTGTACCTAAATTCTGAGTGTTTAAGGAGTGATAAAAAAAAAAAAAAGAAAAAGAAGAAGAAGAAGAAGAAGAAAGAAAGCATGACAATCTGGACTTTAAGTCATCTTTCCAGGTGGCCTATGAGATATCGGTCATATTCTGGGGGGGGGGGGGTTCCATAAGGTGGCTGTTAAAATGACCGCCTTCTATTACAACTAATCACTGCATGGCCAGTGTCATTCAGCCGTGCCTCGGCCTTGCTTGCAGGCTTGTGTTCTGCTGCTTCCATGACTTGCTGGAGCATAGAAATCTCTGCCAGTTGGGCTAGAGTTCCAACCGTCTCACTGGCCCGGGCAGCCACCCCTGTTCTGGGGTCTGTTTGCTTCCATGATATTCCACCCTCCAAAAGGAGGCGGCAGGGCCCCACTAGCTGGGGCTCACTAATGGTTATACATTCTCAAACAGTTGAAGAATCAGGTTTTATTTTTTATTCCTTACTTTGTCATGAACCAATTCTTTTATAAACAAAAATGAAATAAAGAAAGTGAAATATACAAAAGATAAGCCTATTTATGTTATTATATCTGGATTATCACACATAAAATTATTCTGTCAAATTATAAACATTTTTTAATGCTTCCTCTTAATACCTGTACATATCTTAGTGAGGACTGTTCAGACAGAGAGGCCACCATCAATGGTCCCCACCTTGACTGGCACAAATACAGTTCTCCATTTTGGGCCTGGAGGTATCTTTTCTGATCAATGATAGCGTGGAAAAGAAATCACATAAACTATCAAAAGGAAAGTAATATTTCTAGATTTCTTTCCACATTACTCAGTATTAGTCATGATTCTCCAAGCATTACACTCACTGCCCAGCCACACACACACACACACACACACACACACACACACACACACAAATGATTTTGAAATTATAAACTGGGAAAATTATTGAAACCCTGGGAGCCTCACTCACTTCATCTATAAAATGGGATTAAACATTGTGTCTATGAAAATTTATGAGTACATGAGGATTTCATAATATCTGTGGTGTGTCTGGCATGTCATAGGTGATTGAGAGTGGTGGCTGTGACTATGACTATGAAGACACAGGCTCGGGGAGAAATGAGTGAGGGATGAAGGGACTCTGCAGTCCATTTCAGGAAATAGGTTTACAAAAGCAAGAAAAATGAGAACTACTTGGCATGTCTTTGGGTCTTTATCATGGAGCTCTAAGTTCTTGCTAAGTGATCTAATTAATCTTGCCCATACTTACGGAGATGTCATGTGCTCAAGCATAGTGTCAGCAACTGGATCAGTAATACAAAGAGCCTCACCACTTCTGTGACTCAGACACCTATCTCCTAGACTGCTTTACCACTTGAGAGTTAAATGAGTCTCTTGTATTTATGATTTTTAAAGCACTAGTAGATCCTGGAGGATTAAATGCACTGTAAGAACGTCTAGATTGTAGTAATAATATCATGGCTTATCCTTGCAATGTTAAATACTCCAACATATAGAATTTTCAGTATGATCTAAGCAAACACATCTTAAGCTTTATTTCTTGTTAATGAAAAATGACACAAATTTAAATTAATAACTGATATAGCAATAAAGCTGCTAAAAGATAGGATTCATTGTGCATTAAGCTCTAGATTCTTTATTTAGGCTAGAAGTGATTATGTGATAATAGGATAAATGCTTTGCTAAGTGTATAAAAACCCAAATACTCTGTATATCACAGAGGACTGTTACATTTGCAGGGCATTAATTTACCTCATTATGCAATAAAATTTTTCTTTTTAAGTGAATCTCAAGGAGAAATCAATTTGCTGAATGAAACACAAGATATGTTAACCTTGGATAAGAATCAACACTTGGCATAAGTTTCATGTCATCCAAATGGCTTTCTCCTGAACTTTAAAAAGAGGAAAGGATTCTAGAGAAATTCTAACACATCTTGGCAAAAATTCAAGCATTCTGTCTACTCACTTAAGACTTTTTTCTTGGAAGAATCATGCCTAATCCTTTACACCTATGGGCAATGAATTAAATACAGATGCTGCTAAAAGTCAAAATAGTTTATCACTGTATCAAGAAAATACATTAGAGTGAATAGTTACAATTTAGTAATAACTTTACAAAGCTAGTGATTAAACAAAGAAACAAATAAAAAGCGTATGGTACTGTTTGGGTCGACATATTCCACTTTCAGGTTGTTTGACTACTAAAGAAGACAATCTGCTTCCACTATAATAGTCTTTGTTTGGATGGCCATGAAGTAACCAGAAGTACAGTCTACTTAATTGATCCAGCCAAAAGCCACAGAGTTAGCTCATAGCTCTTTCTTTCCTCCGGCTTCCCCACGTGCAATTCATCACTCTGTCCTGCCAGTTCAGCTGCCAAGCTGCACCTCAAATCCATCCACTTCTCTCTCTCTTTACCAAAACCTCAGCCCGAGCCTTCATCTCTTGCTTGAACTGTACAACTCCTTCCTAATTGGGCTCCCAGCTTTCTCTTTTACCCTGTTATAGTCTACTCTGTACATAGCAGCCAGAAGAATATTTTTAAAACGTAAATCAGATCATAGCACTCCTCTGCTGATGAAGCCTCTGATGACGCTCTGCTGTATTAGGATAAAATCCATGTCATTCTCTGGGTCAAGTTCACTTCATGTTCTCACCTCGTACCAGTCTCCCTTTTCACTACGATCTATCCACGTTGACCTCTTCCTTTTCTTCAAATACTCCAAAGTTTTGCCCAATTTAGGTCCATCCCACACACTATTTACTTTGCTGGGATACTTTTCTCCAACATTTTTGCAAGGCTGGCTCCCTCTTATCCATCAATGTTTGCTTCTCGGAAAAGTCTTCTCTGACCACCCTACTCACCCTTCTCTGACCACCCAGTTCCCCATTACTTTCTATCCTATTATTTTCTTTGTGTCACTTACTGTAAGAAAGTATCCTGTACCTTGGTTGGCAAGTTTGTGGTCTATTTCCCTGGACCAGAGGCTCCATGGGAATAGTGAGTGATGGGGTCTGCCTTGTTGTTGTATCCCCAGAGTCAGGCCTGTGCCTGGCACTCAGTAAGCCCCCAGTGAATATTTATTGGATTTATTCATTGACTAAAGGGTGTAAATTCTCATAGGCCCAGTGCTGGCTGATGAAAGGGTTTCCTGGCCTGTCCGAAATAGAAACATGAAAGGGCAAGTATTCAACCTATTTGCATTGTCTTAACAAGCCCTCATCAAAGACCACTTTACAACAAGCAAATTCATTGAGAAATGATTGGTTTGTTAAGTCCTTTGAACCATCTCTAGAGGCTTATGATTGACAGATGACATTTCATGCACCTTCACGGAAGTGTTCCTACTGTTACTACGTTCTCTCGTGGACTGTTTCAGCAAGATGTGTTACTTACTATTTGCTGTTTTTATTTTCACTCCATAAAGTACATAAATCAAAAAGGATGCTGCTATCACGGATGATAGGCATTTTGTCAATTCTTGCTGCCAGCATTAAAAATAATGTTTGGACTGTTCCCTCAGGAGTATATTTAATTCTCCTGATAAATTAATGACTAGCCGTGGCCTCAAGCAGAATAAATGAAACTCCTCTTAATCTAGGCAATTAATGAAATGGACTTCTATGTATGGTTGATTCAAGATGCTAACAACATAGGCAGTAGATTGCCAGAAACATTGATTATAATATGGAAGGCAACCTGGATGCCTTATAGCCAAATGTATTCAACTTACCTTATAATATTTAAATAAGGCTGAAATTGAAAGTTTATATCAGAAAGGTGGTAGGGGAAAGGTATTGCCTCAAGGAAAGATGACACAGGAAAAATGAAAAAAGCAAATCACAAAAAACAAAGACGTCCTAGTTTAAATTCTTCAAAAGGATTAAGTAGGAGAGAAAATGTTTTAGAATCAATATTTCAATTTTTTCTTAATCAGGAATCCCCTTGAGATACTGTTTTATCTAGGCTTTCATCGGCATTGTCTCCTGTCTCTTTATTTGTCTAATACTTCATCTGGGACATTCCTCCAAAGGTCAGTCTTCTTGCCAGAATGATCCACAAAATTTTTAAATGTCAGGGATCAATGACTGAGGGTGTGAGGAGATAGAGGAAGTATATAGGTGCGCTTGGGAATTGTCAGCCCAGCAGGGGTGCAGGAGGAACAAGGGAAGGCAGGCTGGAAGAACGGGGGTAGTGAAAAGTGCAGAATGCATGGCTGGCTACATCTGGGGCCAGAGGAAGCCACAGCCTCTCCTAGAGCTGGGTGGAGCTTGTCCTTTATGCCTCCTTTGCAATGCAGCTTGGGGAGATGCAGTTCCCACTTAGGTAAAGGACAGTGCCAGGAGAAGAGGCAGAAAACCCAGCCAGCGCAGAGGAATGACACAGGCCTGGAGATTTTCTAGCAAGGACCATGCCGAGTGTGGTGGTGAAATGAAAAGGAAGCAGCCTAAAAGAAGTATTGCATAACTGTCATCCTCCTCTCTTGGCCTCTGTTCTTCACAACACGTACTTATTTGGTTGTTCTCCAGAACGTCTATTCTCAGGAGCCCTCTAATTATCTTTATACTGTTATATCCATCTGATACATTGATCTTCATACTCTAGTTCCTTCTACCCCTCTGGCTTCTCCCTGCCAATTACTCTCCATTTATACTTTTGGATGAATGACCAATAACTTAGCATTACCTCTTTAGGTGTCTCTGTATTAACTATCATCAAATCCTTAAGCTAAAGAGATGAGGGAATATGAAAATCTAATGGAACATAGTAATACAGTCTACTTGGTTTTGTTTACAAATACAGCAGTCATTTTTTAAAAGATCTGTGTTTAGCCAACATGAAGCTCAAGTCCAAAAAAAGAACGTGCAAGAAATGTCCATTTCTTTTCTTTAAGTCAAATTTAATCATATTGTCTCCATCCTCAGGGGGAGGTGGGGTGGTCAGCCTTAGTCATTCTTATTCCTGACCCATTCTCTGACCTGACTCCTGATCAATTCAGACGAGAAAATCGAATATATATGTGATGCCCAAAAAACAGGGTCACAGCCGCTAGTCCCTGGCAATCACAGTGACTGCCAGTATCCTCCTTGCTCAGGCCTGGTGGCAGGTGGATCTTCTGCTTCTTAGGATGTATAAGGTTGGGAAATCTTTGCTGAGTCCAACTGTGCTCTTGTCACTCCATGAGACACAACAATGGAGCAATGCACAGAAAGACCTGTTCTGGATCTCTCTGGGAGAAAGCTCTCCATCTGTCTTTTTTCCTTAAATCATTCCCAGCTGACCTCTCATCATCCTCAAAATTCCTCAGCAAAACCTCAACAATGAATTCCTTCATTATTATTTGCATTAGTATGAAAGACATGAGATGGTGTTTCTAGCACAGAAACACTAAGCCTGAGATCACCACACAAATCGATGTCTCCATAACATTCAACCATATGTGACTGCAGGAATCTAGTGCTGGTTATTAAAGAGGTCTTCCTGCTCTGTGGCTAGGGGCTTGTTGCCAGTGCCAGCTGTCTGCTCTCCTCTAGGCAGAGATGACCTCACCTTGTCATCTGCTGGGGCTAGGCTAGTCCTCCAGGGATATAGCTGCTTGGCAAAAGATTTAGAACACCCCCCAGCCAAAGCTCAACATAGGGGCAGGCTACATGTACCCCTGCAGGGGATCCAAGAGTTCATGGTGTTTTTAGCTGTTTGATAACCTAAGTTAAGCTAATTTGTTAATGGACATATATGTCCTACTCTGATTTCTCTGGCAATCAGAAGAACAGCTCCACTTCAGTGTTTTTCCAATCTACCAGTCCCCCTCCCAACACCCTTCTCCCCACATACATACACAATCCTACCATAGTTTCTTGTCTACCCAAAGCTGCAGGATATGTAAATGTTCTCCTGATATATGTATGTTTGTATATGTGTGTGTGTGTGTGTTTCTGTGTGTCTGTGTGTTTCTCTGTGTGTGTGTGTGTGTGTGTGTGTGTGTGTGTGTTATCATGTAGCTAACTGCATGTACCAGGTAGGGGACTATTCCATAGGATGGAACATGATGTTTGCCATTTCATGCACCAAATTATTTATTCCTGTAAGTTATTTTGGAGTATGTGACATTGACTTGACTTCTAAACCAAAAGCAAATTCTCTTTCAGTTTACTCTTAATGGAAAATAAAACTATTTCCCAAAGAACCTTATTCATGTCATTAAAACGTAACCTCATATTCTAGTAAGCACTGGTAGATGGAGGAATGCCTCAGTCCTTCTATCCACGCTCATGAACCCTGGCACCGTGCACTCCATTTGGACAATGATCTCCCTGGGAACCGGGAAGACAAGCCAGTCTGCAAGGATCTCTAAACTTATCTTTTACTCTGAGTTCCAGCTGGGCATCGCAGCCCTTTAGAGAGTCCGTGAGTGTGCTTGGAGGTTTGGCCCTGCTTGTCCTTTTCTTTGTTTTTTCTTCTTCAGTTTCTCTTAGTTCCCCCCGCCCCCTCCTTCTGCCCTGCTGTCTGCAGGCACTGCATCCGGGAGCGCCTCGCCCTCTGGCCCTTCCTTTGGCACAGGCAATGGGGAGCCAGGGTAGGAGATGGAAGGAGGGAAGACAGTGAAGTCAGGATATTTATCCCACCAGCTCCCTCCTTTAAGAGTCCCTTAAAGAGTGGCTGGCTTGTCTCCAACCCCAGTGCCAGGCTTCCTTGCACCAACGTTCCCCATACGACCCTGCTTTGAAGTCCCATTGACTAGTCTCTTCCCTGACCCTCCAGACTGAGGTGCAGTAGCAATTTCTCATTAAACTATGCATAAATCATCCTAATTTGAGTGTGCTGTTTGTTTCCTATGCTTGTCAGTTAATTATTCTCATCCTGGTACCCTGCTGGAGGTCCGAGGCCCCTGAGATGAGGTAGAAGAGAAGGGGTTTGTCTCAGGGAGTGAATTTGTTCAGAACGATCAATGTTTGGAATCCTCAGGTTAATAACCTTGTGGGATATTTCAGAAAAGCATAAGTCTCCTTCTATTATTATTCTAATCAGATTTAAGCCTAAATTCAGGGGGCGAAGGAAGGGAAAAGGAGAACAATTCATCCTACGGCATTTATCTTTTAAAAACATTGTACAAATATGTATTAAGCACCTATTATGATGGGTAGGAAGTAGGGACAGAAAATAAACGAACATTGTATATCAGATGGTGACACGGCTATGGAGGTGGAGCCAAGTGCAAAGGCCGAGGTGGAGCCAAGTGCAAAGGCCCATGTGAGACACAGTGACCACAGGGGGCCTCACACAGAGGGTGTCCCTTGAGCCAAGACCTGAAGAAGATGATTTGTGGTGAGTTGGCTGAGAGCGCCCTAAGCCACAGGCTTCTCAACCTACGGTGGGATTCCTCCTCCCAGGGCTCATTTGTAACTGAGTTTGGATCTGTGTTTGGATGTCTCAATGACTGGGAGGGTGTGATGGGAGGAGAAGGCACTAGTGCTGGTCCTTAGTTGATAGAACCAAAGAAACTCAATGTCCTGTGATGCACAGGACAGCCACAGGCAATGCAGAACTGAAGAACGGTCCAACAAAAATGCCAGCAGCATCCCAGTGGTGGGAAGCTCTAAGAGAAAACAGTGAGGGCAACAGCCTCGAGGCTGGAATAACCCCACATTCGTCGAGCATATATTTTCTTAACTCAAAGCAGGACTACTGTGGTCCCATGTCCCCCCGTCCCCACATCGTTCCCAGCCAGATCGCAACACAGCGGCACCAAGGCGATTTGTTCTGTGTGTCTGCCCCTCCGTGATGTGCGCCTTTTATCCCAGGACCAGGACTCTGTGGACATGCAAAAATTGCTCTCTGCTTACAGAGTTATTTCTTTATTAAAAAAAAAAAAGGTGAAGCTCTATAACATAAAATACTGCCAAGGATTTCATTCATGTTGCTGAGAACTCTAGAAGAAATTAGCTAACACTTTTCATAGATAACTCAGACTCAAATCGATCAATTTATGGGCTGTACTTGTGAAGAAATGATGCCTTTTGCATTTTTCCTCTACAGACATATGTTCATAATTTCTTTGAAAATGAATTCATTTGGTACAGTTGCGATACACTTCAAATGCGCTCTATAAATTTGTTCTTTCCCATTTTAGTATAAGCTTCCAAAACAGTAGGCTAAAAATATTAGGTGATACTTTGATAAATTTAACTTTTTTAAACAATAAACTTCGCTGTAGCTTTAAAATCCATTTCACATAATCCTCCTGTGTGTTTGAGCTACTTACTCTCCTTTCACCCACTAACATCTTAAATGCTTGCTAATAATGCTGTTGTTTTACCACCTTTGAAGAAAAACAGTATAGCCAGATAAGCATCACATTTTTATTCTACATTTTATTTTATTGACCAGGATCCTAGAAGAGGCATCAAAAAAACTGTCCTCCAAGTAAGGTTAGGAGCTCACTGCCTCATAAGGCCCTCCCGCTAGCAAGCAGCGCTGTAATCCAACTCCAGCAAAGGGTTCCAGTAAACAGAGCTACTCTGGTTAACTGGGTCAATGCTCCTTTACCAAGATGAGAAAGTTTGTTGTAAACCAGGGAGCAAGGCCAGAATGAAGGCATGAGTTAAGAAGGACCCTGAAAACTTATCTGTAATTTCCCCTGTCAAAGTCAAAGATATTTTCTGTCCTCTGGTAATTCTTTAGTAAATAGCACTTAGATAACTCTTGCCGAACTAGTTTTTCAGAGCTATATTCTATCTGATTTCTTTCTTCCAGCCCTGAAGGATGTAACAATACATCTTCTGTAGCACTGAAGAAGGAACAGTCCTGCCTTTGCTCTCTGCATGTTTAACCTATGCTGAATGTATGATCAGTTCCTGAGAGGGGATACTTAACATCTACTGATAGCCTGGGCAACAACTGTTCTGGGCACTCTTAAGCAAACCCTAAGAGACACCTGTGAATCTGCCGATGAATAATTTGGGGCACTTTGGACCTGGAAAACTAAAATATGTCTTAATTTTTCCTCCTTGTGTTGATTATACCCAAGCAGAGATGGTCAGAGGAGTAAAATCCTTTTAAGAACTTAAACTTTCCTATGAGATAGAAATCAGAAAGTTAACCCTTCATTTGCTGAAGAACCTGATTCTTTTACCTGTGGGCGTTCATTCATCCCTGGGATGAAATCCTCAGTGGTTTGCACTGAAATGAGGAAATGCATGGCACAGAGTAGCTCTTTCCACGGTGGCTATGCACCCTCAATGTCCGGCATTTTGAGATTCTAGGCGAGCTTCAATGTTACCAAGGAGAAACTGCTAAGACTTGACACTGTCAGTACCCTGAACATGAGGGCAAACAGTTTTGATGAGGTCAAAAGTTCTTCAATAACACTCCATAATTATCTCCATTTTTGAAGTCCCATTGCAATTAACTCATACACTTATTATGTGCTCATTTCATTCTTTCTTATACCAAGGTTATTTTTGTGCTGGATCTTCTGAATTGGCTCATAAATATCTTGAGTATTTTATCATCTGTTTTTCCACAACATCAACAGTAGGAGGAAACTACTGTAGATGCCCATGATAAATGAATTGAAAACTAGCCATACACTCACCCAGCACTGTCATGAAGGGTGATTGTTACTAATAATTTCAAGTAGATGACTTGCAGTGAGAATAACTTGCTTTGGTAAATATAAACTTTGTTGGGTTCATCAGCTTTTAAGTAAAATGCAATACAAAATATTTTTATAAGCAAGGACCTTTTTCCCAAGATGCTTTTAACAATCTATAACATTATCCATCATCATATACTGGCCAGTCACACCCCCCAAAAAATAAATAGATAAATATATAAATAAATAAATAAATAAATAAATAAAAAACCAAAAAACCAAAATCAATCCCTGTACCAGCCACCAAATAAATAAATAAATCATAACAATTATCCATCATCAAAATAAATATGTCTATGGCCCCAGCTAGAATGTTGATCTCACTAGGGCAGGTATTACACCTTCTCTAGACAGAAATTAAATTCATCTATCATGTTTATATGTCAGGGCTTTACATGTGGTAGGTAGTCGGAAAGTGTTGGATTTATTTTTAGAAACTTCTCAGTTTGGTCCTAAATTATCTGAACAATTTCTTTAATTCTCTTCTTTTCCCAATGAAATAAATTCAGACTTTGGGGCCAGTGCATGATCTTTTAAGGGATAAATGCAACTGGATTATCCAGATGTGATATGCCATGCCACCTGTGTGGAGACAAAATGATCAATACCTTGATAAAATTTTGTCTCTTGCCTAATCCCAGGGTCTAAGCAGTGTGGCCTATGCAAGCTCCCCAAGAGAGCAGCTGGAGCACTGTGGCAAACAGTATGTGAGCATGGTAAATTCAGAGCTAAAACATCTAGCCTCACAGTGGAGGTGACCTCTGAGGAGAAGACGTGATCTCCCCAGTCACTCAGTCTATGACCTGAGTCTGACCTTACCTGATCTGAGCAAGTAGCTTCATCTGACTATGTAGGCAGGGCCCCAGCAGCGGGAGTCTTTGGACACCAAAGACAGTCCTGTTGCAATTGCAGAGATTGCCAGAGGTTCCTTTGGGCTGAAAAGGGCCATGGTCTGGAGTCCAAAATGCCATACACATATCCTAGGAGGGGGATTGCTGGAAACAATAAACACCAACCAAAGGTTCTTTGACGTTCAGAGAAATGCAAAAGCATAGTTGAGCATGTGAACTCAGCCCCAAAGGTGAAGTTTAGTAGGCGAAGCTACAGCTTAACAGCATCAAGTTATAGAAAGTTGAGCCTGTGATTGGCTCAAGGACTGGGCTAAGCTGAGAATGTAGGTCTCGGTGTTGAAGTTCAGGTAATCCCAGTGCTTAAGTACAGTCATGCACTGATAATGACATTTTGGTCAATGATGGATTATATCTATGATGGTGGTCTCCTAAGATTACAATATTGTATTTTTACCATATCTTTTCTATGTTTAGATATGTTTAGATACATAAATACTTCTATTGTGTTACAATTGCCTACAGTATTCAGTACAGTAACATGATGTACAGGTTTGTAGCCTAGGAGCAATAGTCCATACCATATAGACTATGTGTGTAGTAAACTATACTATCCAGGCTTCTGTAAGTATGCTGTATGTTCTTCACACAATGACAACATTGCCTAATGACACATTATTTTCCCATTGTTAAGTAACACTCTATAGAAAAAGCCTGCTCACTCAGTCCTGTGTTTCTGAAGCCCGATACTATCTCAATTCCTGGTGTTTCTTCTTTGCATTACTCTCACATCCTTAACCAATCCTTGCTCAGCCATTAGTACATTACTACTAAGTCACCTTGTCTGCATAAGATGGTTTCTCTCAGCGGTTAGCTCCTTCGCTAACTCCTGCAGTTTCCCAAGAGATCTTGGCCACTGAACACTGATAGGTCAACCCTGTCATAGATATGGTTATTTTCATGATGTATGTAAGAAATTGACAAACAGAAATGATATGTGACTTGTCACTTGTTCCAGGGCTAGGAATACCTAAGGCTTCTAATGCTCTCGATCATGAAACGTTGCTTTCTTTTCCATTTCTGAAATGGCATTTCACTTTACCATGTTTAACAAACTAACACTCATTCTAAACAAGGTTCTCTCATTTCTTTATTTGGTGATTCTAAATAATCCCTATCTGTAGCCAGCTTCAGGTTAAGTTTTCCCTATAAAAAAATAAAAGAAGTAATCACAATATTGGAATTTTTAATGGAAGAATCACCAAGCCAACCTAATTAAAGAAGGTCAATTAAACACTGCACTAACCCATCAAAGAGGAGTTTTCTATTTAGGAACTCAGGATAAAGGAATTACCTGGTTAATTTGACATGTAACCAGGATACAGATTCCTAAAGCACAATCCTGTTTCTTAGACTTTCAAGTATTTATTTTACACTGATTTTCACAAGCGTTCATTTGTAGGTTAAAATTTCTTTCTTTCATATGTTCCTTTGGAAACCACATAGTTGAGTAAGATTCAAAAATCAGTTTAATGTAGTTTGTCTCTGCCCTGTTGTTATCCTACCAAGCCCATCTTTTGGTTAATCTTGATTTAGTATGCAACTGGGAAAACATTTATTTAAATAATATCCTTCTGAAGAAAGCAGCCAAGTAAAATCGTTCCCAATGAATCAGAAAGCTTTCATTTCCTAATGAAGAGGTTCTCAAAATTCAGGGTTAAAAATCACTTGGAAATGTGATAAAAATATCAATTCCCAGGCTTTACAGAAATTCACTTGGTGAAAGGTGAGGTCTGAGAATCTGTATTTTAATAAGCATGCACTAGTGATTTTTTACATGTCCCACAGACTACATTTGGAAATACTTATTTCTTATTAAACTAATGTTAAATTAAACACCCTCCAAACCTTCTCCATGCCCCTACCTGCCCCAATTACAATATTAACCTAAGCTTGATGGTCTCATGCAATAGAGATTCTAGGGATCAAATGGCTCTTCAGCTCTGCCTATTGCTTTGTGATTTATCTTACAGAGTTGAATAAAAGCCACAACATCTTGAAACTACATCACTTTAAGTTTATTCCTCCCTACCCAGACAAAAGTCCAGAACCTGTATATTTGAAACCTAATCTCCTTAATCATGTGCTTCTCTTGACTTAAGGTTTTTATTTACTACTTTTGTATGTCCCTACAGAATTGATTACTGGGTGAACCGTTTCTGGCTGTCTCTGAGAGTTGATTTCTGTGTGTTGTATAGAGTTGGGCATGCCCATCAGGAGTTTCAAGGATATTATACAGGTGGCTGCATAACAGAGTTAACAGGGATGTGAGAGAAAGTCCCAAAGGGAACAGAGGTTTTCATTTCTCAAAAACAGAAGAACGATGTAAACAGAACATTAGCAAAGCTTCTATTGTTCAGCAAGATTTTATTTCAAAAAAAAACGAGAGCAGATTTTTAGGTTGAGCCTTATTGCCTCTTGAACATGCAACAGAGATATATGAAAATTAATCCAATTCATTTTCAAAGCCCAGTAATAGTCAATACAATGAATTGAATAAATGCTATCCCAAGGAATGCTTTCTAGCTTGCTGCTCTTTTCTCATTCTGGAGAAAATGCCTGCCTGCAAAGCAGGGCCCTGGGTCAAACTTTACAAACTGACATGAACTCCAGGCCCATCTCCTAGGCAGAGACTGTCCTGGCTCAGAGCATTTGAAACCCAAGTTCATTGTGATACCCACATAACCCCTGGAACTGGGTCAGTGACATTCTGCTTTAGACCCAAACAGGATCCAGTCTGGAGTGGCTCAGCACCTAGTGTTGTTACATGGTGATCTGGGACTCCTGAAGGCAGGATCTCATGGCTCCAAGGGAATTACTTTGCTAACATATCTGTGCATCCCCAAAACAAGACACAAGTCCAAATATACCCCGGGATTGCCCTTTATCCAGGAATCCCTGGGTTCATAGACCCTCTGAGTGAACAACAGGTCTTCTTGAGCTCAAAGTGGAGTCTCAGGATGACAAAGACCCCAAGATCTCTGTCTGCATACTAATGCGCTCCTCAACAAAACAGGTCAGTCATACCTGTAAATTGTTTGTATGCCATTTTAACTGCCCATCACCAAAAATCATAAACCTATGAGACGTAAGAGAACACTATATCCAAGAACAATCCATAGCTTCTCAAACTGGATCGTACAGAGCTCCAGGATTACTTGGTGGTATACGGGGAAAGATGTAAGTCCACAGAATTTAAGTATGGTACAATTTTCTGCAATACCAATTGGCTTGAAAAATTATGAAGAAAGAGTAAATTTTTATATTAGCCTAAATATTATGGAGCAGTGTATAAAATTTGACTAAATTTCACAATTAAAAAAAAGATTACAAAGAAATTTGTTGTTTTTGTTGGCCTTTCAGGGCTCTGCCTCTTAAACATCCTAGAGAATGTGTTCATTCTCTTGTCATTCAGAGTATGTGTTTGGAAAAATTGGGAAGCAGTATGCAGATCTTCTCATTTTGCAGAATAGAGAAACTGAGGTCATGATTTGTTCAAAGTCAGCAATGAGCCAGTGTCCAAACTAGCTATAATTCCTCTGCATCATCCCCACTTTGACTATTACTTGCTCAGTCTCCCCTGAAATACCCTAAACCCCATGAAGGTCAATTTTTCAGATTTTTTTTAAGGCTTTAAAACTAAATAATAGCAATAAATATTTAAGATATTAATACATTTTTAAAAGATATAGATAATTGGTATGTGTTATCCTTTTCTTGAATATTTTCATAGGGAAAGGGAGGAACAGAATACGATGCAGTTTTGAGAGTAAACATGATTGCTTTCTGAAGTGTGTGTGAGTGCGCATGTGTGCGTGAACTGCACACATGTGCATATATAAATGTAAGAGGATCTATCTAGGTTTCTGAGTTTTATGGTAGAAATGCATCAGAGAGGGAGAAATACTGCACAAAACAGGGAGAGACCCAAAGCACCGAATACATATTTCCCTATTTTGCAATTTTGCACAATATAATAAAGGTTGTTCTAACCCAAGCATTGCCTACCTAACCTTGGCCTTTTCCTTGGAAAAATCATGCCTTCTTGAGTGTTCCCATCACTCATGTGAAAATACAGCTAAACATCTTTCCACTTGCAGCTGCTTGAGGTAATGGATTATGCCTTTGAACTTGCCAGTAAACTTCACGGTCCTGTATAAATATCAAACTTGTCAAACTTGCTTTCCAAGGAAGCCCTGTAATGAAAGGCTTATCTGTTTGGGGGGTAAGTTAATGCCTCAACTTTGCCTCAAAGCCAGATCCTGAGAAAATTTAGCTTGTGAAGAAGTTCCTGCCAGCTATCAGGGTCATCTCCGGCCAGGCCCAGAGGCTGGTTTCACTGAAGTTTGGGCCAGCCACTCTCCCGGTTTCCACAAAGCCTGGCGCTCTCCGTGAACTCTGTGCCTTCCTCTGCTTTCCCTTCTCTTTGAATTGGCGCATCGGAGGGTCAAAGGGGGCCACATACCAGAGCTCCAGGGAAAGAAATGGAGGTGCGATGGGATTTCACCAGGGAAGAAGGGGTGCCTGATGCTGCTGGGAGAATGGTCCAATAAATCCAGCTCAGCCCACTCATGACCCAGCCTCAGGTGGCAATCCGTGAGGACCAAGGGCAGTTTCTCTGAATTTGGATTGGAAGGGGACAGCTAGCAGTTTTTCTTCTTTCTGGAAAGTGTAGATAGAGAGAGAGAAAACCCTGAAACAAAGTATCTGCAATCCAGTAACAACAGCAAAACCATGTTTCAGTGTCAAATTTCAGAGGATGAAAGAGCATTTTTATTTAAAGAGGAGTTAGAACAAAATAATATTATTAAAAGTAAGAATGGCTTTAGAGCAATTGCCTCACTGATCTATTCCTTGCAAATGATTGTGTCTAAATCATGTTTTCATAAGGAAAAAGCTCACTTTATCCTCAGACGGGCTGTGGAATTTGTAGCAATCCCCACTGGGTGCCAACCACTTGGGCCCCACTGAGAGTTCTCCGTGGGAAAAACAGGGTCTTTTCTTTTCTGCTGAGGTAGCTGAGGAATGATTTTTCTAATGAGAACCTTCTGGCCTTCTTTAGACATGAAACTCTGTGATCTCAAGTTTCCACAGTAAGCCCTAGAGAAAGGTTGTGGGTGTTAATGTGCGCTAGACGAAAGGAGAAACTTGCGGAGCAATTGGCGATCATCAGACCAGCCCCTTGAAACAAATGTTTCTACCTGGTCCCACTAATAAAGATGCTGGACATTTTTTTTTTCTTTCTTTTTTTGTCATCATCTTAAAAAAAAAAAAAAAAAAAACACTTCTAGATCTATAGCCAGATGTATTGTAGTTAAATTTCAAAATATTCATTTGGCAGCTTTGTACAGTGGTACTATAATGTTTATAAAGCCCATGGTGCTAGTTTGAAAGTGACATGCACAGATATGCACTTTAAAAGGGGCGTAAAATGAACACAGTGCATTACCAAATGCAATACCCAGTATTAACCACATTCATATGAGTTTCGTATTTGCGCCAATAAACCAGTGGTGCCAGATGTAAAATTAGCCTGTAGAACTTTCCCTACACTTTACCATCCACTATTACAACTCTCGAATACCAATGTGCAAAGGAGGTATCTTTCTTAAAAGAAAAAATGAGATTTAAAAAAAAGGTGTTTAATACATACCACATACAGCACACATATTTAATATATATCATATATGTTAATGTACATAGCATACAAAATATATTGCATTATATATAATGTGTATATATATATATGCATTTATGTATTATGTATATATGTATATATACACACAAACATATATTTTTAAAATTATAATGATTCCAATTATTGAGGAAATTGAATGAGGCTCTCTCATTCCCAATTTAACTTATCTCTTGTCAGATATTAAAGGAATTTAAAAAGCCCCGCGTCCTTGAAAACTGTTGCCCTGGTTAGTCCCAATATGCTGTTCTTGAAAGAGAGCTAGTATCTTGTAGAGGACATCTGTGGTGTCTGTCCAGACAGTGCACATTACCCATTCTTCAGATAAAAACATCCCGACTTTCCTCGGGGGGCCCACCTGTGGCTCAGGTCAGTTGAACCTCATCCCCTCCTTTGTGAGCCCAGGCAGGAATGGGTGCAGAAGCCAGGCCTGGAGAAGTAGGTCACGTGGTCCCCACTGAACCAAACCAGGGATGTGGTCCAGACTTTTATTAGGACGTTTGGGAGGAGAAGACACCCACCTTCTTAAACTTGAAGTTGTGAAGGTTCCTGCCTGTTGCTGATGAGAGACATCTTCAGAGGAGGGGCCACCCAAGAATGGAGCTGAGTCAGAGGAAAGAGAAAGGAGAGAAGCAGATCCCTGAGGACATTATTTGAGCAGCTGGCTCCAACTGTGCCTGCAGCCAGTCCTTCCTTGGACTTTTCAGTTAAGTGAGTTGCTAAGTCCTTTTCTTTACCTAAGCCAGTTTAAGTTAGATTTTCTTTCTCTTGCAATTGAAGGCACACTGACTAATACATCTTTATTTAGTAGGTTCCAGTTAAATTTTCTCACAATAAACTGTGAGATAAATGTTATTATCTTCATTTAACAGATTAAAAATCTAAGACTCAGATGAGAAAACTAAGTTAACTCACTTGGCCAAGACCACACAATTAGCAAGTCAGAGGGGCAAGATCTGTTGGTATAACTCAAAAACCTAGGTTTGTAATATATATAAACTTAGCATTTTAACTGTCTTTAAGTGTAAATATCTTTGGAAAATGAAATATCTTAAGCAAGTTATAAATAATTTAAATCTCAATTAAATGAAATATCTAAGCCTACTTTTAGTTCAGAAATGAACTTCAAAGGAAGGAGAATCTGAAAGAAGGCCAGATGTGTGTCTTTACTGTTAAAAAAAACACTTGCAGAAAGCAGCTGGTACGAGCTGACAGCTGTTGAAGGTACGTGTATAATCCAAACCCCATGAGACAGATACTATTATGATCTCCTTATACAGATGAGAACACCTAGGCACAGAGAGGGATACAACATGTCCAAAGTTATGCAGCTTGTGTAGGTATAACACAGCTGTAAGCAGCCTTACACATCTGCTTCTCACCTTAATGTATTGTTTTAGTCTGTTTTGTGTTGCTATAGCAGAAATACCTGAGACTGGGTAATTTATAAAGAAGAGAGGTTTATTTGGCTTATAAGTTTGGGACAGCTGCATCTGGCATGGACCTCAGGCTGCTTCTACTCATGGCAGAAAGTGACAGGCAGCTGGTGGGTACAAGCAGATCACATGGCAAGAGAAAGCAAAGAGAGAGAGAGAGAAGGTGCCAGGGTCCTTTAAACAATCAGCTCTCACGGGAACTAATAGAACAAGAACTCACTCACTACCCTTCCTCCCCCAGGAAGAGCATTAATCCATTCATGAGGAATCCACTCCCGTGACTCAGTCAGTTTCCAACACTGCCACATTAGAGATCAAATTTCCACATGAGTTTTGGAGGGGACAACACATCCAAACTCCATCATGTATGTATGTGAAAAAAACAGGACACGAGTTCTCACATAGAATGTACTACCTGGGCTAACAAATACATGCTACTTGCTTTGGCATAAATATTCCTCTAGAATCTTATGGTCTCTATAATATGGCTTGAGAAAATATGTGATAAAACAAATGATTTCACCTTTGAGACTTGACTTTAAGAAAAACTTGCTGTTGTGTAGAAATATATTATAAACTAGTACTTTCCACTGAGATATCTAGATGGGTAGAAATTATGATCACCACACCTCTCAAGACTAAGAAGTTTATTTAGCAGAGTCTAGAGTCCTAGGATCATTGTATTTTAGGAAGGAAGGGGAAAAAAATACCCATGATCTTTCTTGCAACCTAACTGCCAGAGATGTTATTGGAAGTTGTTTGGTAATTACAGACACAATGCTACAGAATCAAGGGTACTCAACAGAGTTTTTGATAATTATTTTACGTGACTCTTGAGAATGTAGATAAGTTTTGAAAATATGAGAGACAAAAATGTAGTATGGAAAGGAGGATTCATAGGTGACATATCTGTACTAGTAATCTCCAGAACTTCAGAGGGTTCACTGACAAGGGAAGGGGTAAAGGTCACCTAAAATACTTCCCTTTAAGCAGTATGGATTTGAGTGGTCCTGTTCTCGGTCCGTTTTCAATGGTCTATGGCTTTTAAACAGCTATGAAAAGAGCTTTGTCTAAAGCCTGTCTTTAGAGTCTTATGTGACCTTACCCTAATTTCCCAGAGACACTGGGCTGACTTTTCCTTTGTGGGGAAGGTCAGGCAGAGAATATCTTAAAAGAGGATAAAAGAGATGCTGAAGAAATGATGGGAATGTAATTCTTTCAAAACCTTGCCATAAAGCTACTTCCATGAGCTAAAAATATCATATTATAGATGCCTGCTACTTTCAGGTCTTTAATGTAAAAATAGTAACTTTGGAGAAGCTTATATAATGGTCATTTTTACCAGTTGTAGCAGGGTCCTTCATATTAGGCCCCAGTTACCTGAGCACGGCTCCCCTGGATATCACCAAAAAAACCAGACTGGTCTAATTCACTGGCTTGTGAAAATGCTCCTAAATGCATTTTCTATGGACCCTGCTACTTATGGAAACATGTAAGCAGAAAAATAAAGAAACATTGAGACTTTTAATATTTCTTTTAATGATTCTGTAATAGGGTAGAATCAGTCTCTCAAAAGAGGAATCATTACTTGGGGAATAGAAATAGAATTTTCTAGAAGTCTCTTTAAAAATTTTGTAATAACCTAGAGTCCCAAACTGTTGTTTTTGTCCTGAAAGATTTTTCAAATACGAAGAAATACACTTCAAAGTTCACAACTTATTTCTCCATTTCATTAGCATTTAAAGAAAAAAGAGAGAGAAAAGAAAAGAAAATGAGCAAAGCTGTGGGTAATTGTGGGTAATTGAATTCAAACGAAAGTACTGTTTTATTAAATAGTTCACTTACTTAAGCCTTAATACATCTAAAATATAATTTTATTCTTAAAATATAATTCCATGCCACTTATCGGGAAAATATCTTACTATGTAAAGTAGATTTCAAATGTTACTTAAGTCAAATTTTACTGTCATTTTTGTTTTTATTTTCCCTCAACTGTAAATACTCGCTGCCTAAAGGGAAGAAAATTAACTTGCAATCAAATCTCAGTGCTTGGTAGATGCACATTAATACAAATACTATCCTCACAAACTATAAAATAGGATGAAACTCAGAAACACTGAGGGAAAAATGGCATATTTACCCTACACTATACCTGTATAAGTCTTCATGTTATCCATATTTTGGTTCCCCTTCATTTGTGTGGGTAATGAAGAACTGACTGTAATTGTATTCAATTCAGTGATGCTGAATTCAATCTTAGGTCTTAGATCATTAGCTGGCTATTGTTGGTGTTATAAATGCTCTCTAGTGTTACACTGGGTGTTCTTAGATTCTCTGGAAGCCCCAGATTTTTAAATTTGAGTTTAAGAATTTGCCTAATATCCTTAGAAAATAAAGATTAATAAAACTCTGCCCTACATAAGAGAAATTAAGCATAGATAATTATACTCATTTAAATAATTTGCCTTTATAATAGCCTTCCATAAAAGAAATCAAAAGTAATTAGATTTGATTACTAATAGATATCTCTAACTAATACGTGGCAGGTAATAAAAGGTAACTTACTTTTAAAAAATCAATATATTAATGTTAAACAATTCTGGAATATCAAAGCAAATACTCTTACAAAAGAACAATAGCTTTGGAATACTTCTTGCTGCCTATATTTTGCTTAGAATGTTTTCTGTGCTTTTCCTTTTAACATTACTTCATTCGTGATAAAATGTGTCTTCAATTATAAAATGAATCATCAATTTAGTAACAGATTTTCTGGAAATAAATAAGATACCTTATATTAAATATCCACTTTTCAATTTACTAAACATAATAGTAAATATCTACCCCTATAATTGCATAACCTGTTTTCTTCTGTATTACAAAGTTTAAGTCTAATATTTTCTATTGAAAATATTGATATTTTAAAACATTTTGGCCTTTGTCATTATGTACAGCTTCACAATAATACTTTTTTTCTTTACCCATGCTCTTCATGTTTTTAGCACTTTTAAGCTTAACAGTATAATTTTAGAATATACAAAAATTACTAAGTTATATAGTTCTGTATTTCTATTTGCTAAACCGTATTATACTTTTAGATTTTTTGTTCTTAATCAGTTACCTATTTTTATAAGTTTATGCAAGGTCTCTTAAAAGTCAGCCAGAAGATACTGACAGATGTTCAGCCCCTTTAAGCTTTCAAAATTCAGGAACAGATTATATTAATTTCTCCTGGCCTTGAACATTCTGTGATCTTTTCCAAGAGTTCTGGCAATATCTACCATCTTTAATTGCAGGTAACCTGCTGTATACAAAAAGCATTTTCATTTTGATTCTACATTCTGTCAAGATTTTAAACAAGAAATTTTATTTGAAATATTGAATTTTAATCTTTAGTGAAAATTCAACTGCATATGGAGCCACCATTGCCCAAAATCTAATTAAGGTGATGGGAGAAGAAAAGTCACCTCTACACACAGCTGATCTCATATATGTGCAGTCAAAGATCACTGCTCCATAATTACTCCCTGCCTGGTGCTGATAGTAACATGCAACTCAATACCACTAAGATTAAAATTAAAATAAACAAAACAAAACAAACAAAAAATAATTTGTACTTTAGTCCCAGGTATTTCTGCTCTCTAAAATTCCTTTAACCCTCCATATTTCTTTTTCAAAATTTTATGAATTCTTCAAGGCCCTTACATCCTCTTTCCTACAACCTCCTATAGTGTACTTTATCTCGTGGTTATTTATGTATTTATCTTATTTATTCTACTAGGTTATAATTGTTGCAGTGTGCATGGAGGACTGTGCTTATCCAGCCACATTTAGCCTGGCATGCTGTGCCAACACATTGCTGTGTAGCTCTGAGAGTTTTACCAAAATTCATTCAGTGCAAAGCAATAGGTACTATCACTGGCCATGTTACACTTTATTGAACAAGCCATATCAAGAATTATCAAACACATTTATTTGTGAGAATTTTAATCATCAGTCCCTTCTATTGTATACCCAAGAGGAAATCAATTTTCCTGTCTCGCAAAATAATTCCAGTGAGGATGTTCTCTGTGTGCCAAAAATATCAATTCTTGGATGTAAAGATATGCTATGAAGAAGAGGCAGGATCAATATTCCTCTTTACACTAGCTCATAGCAAATATTCAATATAGTATTTGTTGAATGAATGATCATATAAATTACAATCTCTATGTATTAGTTATCTACTGCTGCATAACAAGTTATCCCAAAGCTTAACAGCTTCAGAAAAATAAAACAAAACATTAACTCACAGTTTCAGTGTGTCAGGAAGCTGGAAGTGGCTTAGCTAGCTACCTCTAGTTCAAGGTCCCTGATGATGTTGCAATCAAACTGTGTTCTGGGGCTGCAGTCATCTCAAAGATCACCTGAGACAAGAGGATCTGTGTCCAAAGCTTACTTAGCTGGTGAGCTGGTTTTGGCAGGTTATAGTTAGATTTAGGGCCTCAGTTTCTTATCATGCTATGTGGAATGCTCACAACATAGCATCATTCTTCACCCAGCGTGAGTGACCCAGCTGTCAAAAGGAAAGAGAGAGTGAGAGAGAGACAATGAGAGAGCACACTGTTGAGCAAAATGGAAGCCACATATTTTTTTTCTTTTCATAATCTAATGTCAGAAATGCCTTCTTATTACTTCTCCCATATTCTATTTCTTAGAAAGAGACAGTAAGTCCAGTTCAATCTCAAGGGGAGGAATTACACAGCTTGTGAATACCAGGAGGCAGAGATCACTGGGGGTCTTCTTAGAGGCAGCCTACCACAAAGTTCGGGTGACAAAATACTGCTCTATCATTCTCACTGTTATACACCCACCAGAAATGGCTGCCTGCAGCATTGAGGTCAAGAGAAAAAAAGGGAAAAGGGGCTTAGCACCCCAAATCTGAAAAGGCTATCATGCCCAACAACCAGTTTCCCACCTTGCTCGTCCTCAGACAAAAATCTACAATGCAGACATCACATGGGTAGCATCAATGTTAACCAATGACTTCTGTTTGTTTTTCTTTTTAAATTCCTTATGTGATGATTGAGTGAAAATGTTAAGTTCCCAGTGCTATGTAGTAAGATGAATAAAAGAAACCCTGGTGTTTTAGTTATTTACAGTTATTTAATTACATGAAATCATTTTATGTCATATCTTTAAAAAACTCAAGTAACAAAAGAGAACTATTATCTTCTTTTTATACTGTAGTTTTTGGCTTCAACTTTTTTTCTTTTTTTCTTTTTTTTAACAATTCTTGAGTATAGCTCAATGTGAAAGAGGAGATAAAAAAAGAACTTTCTATTTCAATTGCTCACTTTACTTCTATTAATTGAAATATGAATACAATAGAAACCAGTAGAATATTCTTATACTTGCCACTTGGAATTACCCACTGTGCAATCAGACCTGAAATAAGCTTTTAAAGAGAATACCTAAGAAGGTAGAGCAGCCAGTGAAATGTGGGGAAACTATTCCTCCTTGAATTAGAAAAGCCTAGAACTAACTGGAGAGGAGCAAATTCAGGTATCGTGGAAGGTCCGTCCTCCCCACCTCCTATACCTACTCCCTGGGCAGTACATTTTTCTGGGACATTATGGGGAAAACATTCAGCAATAGCTTGGGAAGATAGCCTGCAAAGCTACTGGACACCCAGTAAATGGAGGCAGCACAGAGCATAGAGCCTGGTAAAGACCTGAGTGATTACTCAGACCATGTTCTTCATTTTATCTGAGTAAAGGAACGGACACTCAGGAAGTTGCTCAAGGCCATATGAAAGTTAGTGTTGAAGTGGCCAGCAAGTAGAACCCATTCACTTTCCAGTATTCCTTGCAGTGCACTGCAATTACCAGTCTACTCTCAATTCTCTGCTGTCTCTTTGGCTGCTCTCTAGAGGCCTCGCATACTTTCTCAGATCTGAGTCAGAGAATACACAGTAGGCAGTCCTCTGGGTAATCCCGCTCCAGCCTGCCCTGCTCTTATCTCTCCCAATCTCCCCAGACCTAATCTATGAACCTGATAAAAATAATAATTCCTTTGAAAAATGCAGAAATTGAGCATACATAGCTTTATACTCTTGTATCTTTCCAGTGAGCACAAGCCTATAGGTGGTACTTGACAGTTCCTCATTGAATGTGCAGATGGTTCCAGTAGATAGCGTGGGATACACATTTAGGAAGGGGACAGGGAATTTGTTTCCTTGTCTCAGCAGGTTTCTGGCTCTTGGTTTACTTTCTCCTCTTGCTTTTTTTCCTCTTTCTCTCTATTATTCTTTCTATTTATTTGATATTGATTGATCATCTACCATGCATAGTAGGAGAGATTCTTGGTCAGTTGCTTTGGGAATCCAGCTTCATGCAGATCAAAGAGCAGAGTCAGTAAGAACATGTGTTCTGGACCCAGAGTGCCCAGGTTCAAATTCTAGCTAAACCTATTACCCATGCAAATAATAGTACTTCCTCCTGAGCTATTGTGAGGTTTGAACAAACATGTAAAAGCTTTTAACAAGGCCTTTTAAGAGTTAGCTACTCTAATTGGCCTATTACAACAAATTCTCCTACAAATTTAGACAATCCCTTTGGCTGGGGAGGGACACAGACCTGAACTGAGCAGATCACTGACAAAGATGATAACGCTGAAGAACAAAATAGTCATTACTTTGACTGCCTTTACCTAGAAATGAAAGAAATGACATTTTCTGTTCTTTGGTGGAAATGGGGATGAGGTAGAAATTAAGATGAGTCATAGTCACCTGTTTTTAAATCAGTGCTGTTGCGAGCACATTAATTGTGAAAGCATCATAGTGACAACCTGTATAATCATAGTAGATTATAGCAAGACTTTAACTGGAGGTGGAGCAGGAAATTCATATGCAGGATAGAAAACTTTTTGGGGGAACGTATATCTTTGCTGAAACCAAGCAAGACCGGAGGGAGACATGGGGCGGGCGATCGAGGTAGAGGGAACCCCATTTATTTGGGCCAAGAAGTGAGAGAGAGATTGGCATCCCAAATGGGCATGTTCAGCAAGGCAGGAGGTGGTACCTGGAAGGAGGCCTGTTAAGGAGCTAAGGCTGGTTAGGTGCACTGAGGCCAGATCATGAAGAAACGTGTAAATTCATGTTAAGGAGGTGGGACATAACTGAGACAGCAGGGGGGAGTACTTAGGGTTTAAGAAGGAGATTTATAAAGTTACTTTAATTTTTTTTATTTTATTTTTAACCATTTCTTTTTCCCAATGGACAACTCACCTTTCTCACACAAGTGTATTTT
Organism: Cynocephalus volans; assembly: GCF_027409185.1. NCBI lineage: Eukaryota > Metazoa > Chordata > Mammalia > Dermoptera > Cynocephalidae > Cynocephalus > Cynocephalus volans. The sequence goes on from NC_084460.1 coordinate 284,396,938, forward strand.
TTTTAAAAAAAAACATTTCTACCCCTGCTCAGCCAGTGATTTTTGCAGAAAGGTGAGCATCCTTTGACTTTGTGGACCTCCAAGAAAGCCATTGCCAAAAGGAACTTAGAAAAAAAAGTGCAAATCCTCAGTGACAGAATGTATTGACAGAGAAAGAAGAGGAAACATTCCAGCCATATTCCTCAGTGAAACCTTCTCTTCCAGCTGTGACTTGTTTGGGGCTCTCTCTTATCCCTCCTCCCCAGCATACACATATCTATTTTTTAGACAAAGCAGCTGTAAACGTTTGGTTACTGAGAGCTTCAAACACCTTGTCAAGTGATTGCCAACCAGTTTGATTTTTGCTCTCATGTTCTGTCAGAGGACTTTGTGACTACCCTGTGATGACGAAGAGAAACAGAAGGATTTAAGACCCAAAATGAAGCTTATCTCTCAATACTTGAGACGTTTCTTACTCTATTTTTGAAATATGCTGGTAAAGAGATGGAAATGGATCTCTTTAGAAAGGGCTAGAATGATTTGTGGCAAATATATATAAGGAGGGAATAGACAGCCAAAACATCTCTGTTCAGTTTAAATTCGTACTCTCTTCAAAAGGATAAGAAAGTCTCCTTAGAAAGAGTGAGTCATTCAAACACAGCCAATAGCCCTGCAGTTTTATTACCAAACTTGGGTGCTGCAGAAAGTGTGGAAACCCACGAGCAGGAGGAAGAGGAGGTTAGGAGCCTCCTGTTATCTGTAGCAATCCCCCCTCCTGTCTTCACTGCACATCGACGCTAAGAACAGCAAGGGATGTCATTGGCTTAAGGCAAAGGCCCACGGAAATCAATTGTTAAATGTAATATTCACTTAAAATGTAAATAATGTCACTGATTTTATCTTAATGTTCTTTTGAAAAACATTTTGATTATAAAAATTCTCTTTCATATCTATTTATCCAATTTTGCCTATTTGTAGGAGCTTTCAAAATTTCCAGTTTAACCATTTTTCCAACCCTAATTTGTTCATAAAGCCTTACATTACTCAACCTTATATCTCTGATCATAATTGTTATGAGGTGTCTAACTCACTGTATATCGCTTTGTAAACACTCTCAAGGGTTCCATGGGTGTTCCAATTAATCATATTATATCTTACGTATGTTAGAACTGAGGAGAGTTATGTAGTCTTTGAACGTGTTTTCCTTCCATCTCTTTCCCCCTCCAGACACAATGTTACACAGAACATCAACGTAACTAATCTATCAACAGTTAAACATATACTGTAATTGCTTTTTCTCAGCCAGAGAGAAAGGACCTGGAACTATGCCTTGTTAACCTTGACATCCTCATCGTCTTTTCTCAAGAACTCTCTTGAAGTCGAAGGCAATTCTGTGGAATCTTAGGACCCTTAGGAAAAAACTAATCTTTTTCAACCCACATATTTTACTAATGAGGAATCTGAGATCCAAAAAAAGGGAGTTGATTCATGTAACATTGCAGAGATAGTGACCACCAAAACTAAGACTTTGACTCAGGGGTTCTAAAACCAAATCGTGGCTCTTTTGGGTGTCAAGGTCTGGATGTAGAAATGATGTGTTTAATTTATTTTCAGTCCTCTCCATTCAAGTGAAGTTGTGAGTCTGACATAGGCCAACTATTTATTAATTAGTTGGGTATATTTAGCAATCCAGAGCAGAGTTGAGTGAACTATTAGTTTTGAATTTAGGGTTTAGGTAAACAACAAAAGTACGAAGTGAAGGAATTAAGGAGATTGAACCTAAAGCAAGGAGATGGGCTGATTGTAAAAATTGTCTACTGATGTTTCTTGGAATGGTACTAGTATTGCCTAGATTTATGATGATGCAGTATATTCCAAACAAAACAGCTTCTGAAATATTACATTGCTGATTCAGAGCTATTTCTTTGTAATATGACTTAATTATACTATCTGAAGTAATGAGAATGACAATAATGTCAGACATACCCATATCCAAAAATAAATACAAAACATTTTTAAGTCAAGTATACATGCCTTTTGGATTACCTACTTTTATTTCTGCTCATTAGCACTCATGATCAAGGATTAATGGTGGAATTAGCTAAAGGGAGAACATCACATGTCATAATAAATTCTTTCCATCTTTTGTAACAAAGACCACACTTGAATGTTAACTCATTGAGAAGGAGAAATTATTGAAAACCACAATTACACTTCACACACACACACACACACACACACACACACACACACACACACACACACACAAACAATGTAGATACTCATGTTTTGCACGTGTAGGTCCAAATGCTTCAAAAAAGAAGTCAAATGTACAAAAAGAAATTTAATTTTAAAACATGATAATATAAATTATTTTTTCCCCAAGCAATTGTTTTTATCTAACCCTCTCAGGTGTCAGAACTGCAAATATTTTGCAATCATCTTGACACTATTTGGAAATCAATTTAGATGATTACTATTGGGGCCATATGTTTTGAATTTTCAAGAAGAGTTCTGACTTCCAGGACAGCCCTGATTGCCAATATATTGTCCTATTATTAGGCCATGTGTTCCATGAATTTTCACAATTTTTGGTAAGGAAAATATTCACTAAGATCCCAGTTAAGTTGTTCTGATAATAGATCATCATTTCCCTTCTCCCATCTTGGAGGTCCACTCAAGCCAGAGTTTATTTCAAAGCTGCCAGCACAGGGAGGGGGACAACCTGAACATTCCAGTCCATGGTGGGGGAAATCTGAGGCATCTACTTCAACCTATAACAACCTCAGAGACTCAGAATTCCACAGGTAAGACTAGAGAATGCAGAACCATTTTCAAACCAAAGTTTGCCCTTGTCTAAAGGTCAGTTGTTAAGGATGGCTTTGGTCTTTCACTAACCTAAATCCCTGGGATGATGCTAGAAGCCATTTAGGCTTATTAATGCTTCTCTTTCTCTGCTCTCTTACTTAAATTGCGTAAAAAGGCTGCAGATTCTAAACCCTATGGTTTGATGAATGTAGAACAGATGGAAAGCATAAAAAAGATCAGAGTCAGTTGCCATTGGGCTAAGGTTGTCCTATTTTCATGCAAGTGAAAAAGATGACTCAGAAAATATAAAACTATTGTTCATGCAGAACCAATGTTAAACTAACAAAACTCCTTTAATAAATAACAGAATATGTCAGTGGTAAGTCTTATCCAGCAGCTCACATGACTTTAAATACTGCTCTGCCACCCACATGTCATAAGAAATGTCAGTAGATGAGAAAAATGATGGCATCTGTTTTTCTTAATACATGTGTATGTGTCACTGTCTTTAATCCACTTAGAAACTGAGAATAAATTTACTGTATGTAAATGAATTAAAATAGATCTTTTATTATTTAAATTTATTTATTTTTAACTCTACCTGACAACGGGGTGGGGAATCAACAACATGTGAGTTAAAATGCTTCCTTGATTTGGAGTATTTTTCAGTTATTTTAAATTTGCTTTGGCTTTGATTTGTGTCATGTGGTAGAGATGCCATTGGATGGGATCCTGGTGGATGAACAGTTACTTCCTCCATGAATGAGGCATCCTCAAAGGTGCTCTAACTGCTATGGACTCCTCCATTCCATTTTAATAAGCTTCCACAAGTGGTCTCTTGGTCAAAAAGCTATAGGACCCCATAAACAGGATTTATCTTAGGCTGTGACTATGCAGCTGGTTACACAGCTGGGAAACTGGACAAAAGAACAGTCAGTAAATTCATTTTGGCTATTTCCATGATTGCCAGTAATTGCTCCAGCTGTACTGTTATGTAGTGATCAATATTCATTGTAAAGATAGCAAAAATGGACAGCATAGATGCTCCTTTGTCATTTCATTTCACACATGACCTGGCCATATACACACAGAATAATTCATTCAACTGGCAGCATCTACTTCCCAATTCTCCCATTGCAGAACACCACAGTATCAAATGGCTATTAAAAAACAAAGCAAAATAAAATCCTTTAGCAACTGGGCACCTTAATTAATGCAAAGGAGAGTTTTGGGGGACGAATGCAGAGGATGGCAACATGCCAGAGGTCCAACATCTGCATTATTCAGATGCTCAAAGTTGCGTCCCAGCAGCAGGCTCAGTTGAGTTTTTGAACTTACCCCAAATCAGGATGTTAGGATTCTAGAAAGATAACTAAGAGAGTGACTTCCAAAGGGGATCCCAAGGAATTCCAAACACCCTAGGACAATAAGAGATAGTGTTTTGCCCTTATTCTTGGGCTTTAGTCAGCTGCACTCCTGAAGGATGACTGCCCTCTCTCTGTGTTTCCTTTGTCCATACTGATCAAGTTCCACAAAGATGGCTTTTGAAAGTCTACATGAGACGCCAGCTTCTAAAATGGCAAGGTGTGTTGAGACTATTGCTGGACCACTCAGAGATTTTAGATTTTTTTTTTTTTGGTCAGAAAGGGAAGAAGGCTCATTCTGGGCACCTTGACCATCAGCCTTGAAACCTGAACACACTTTTATCCTTCTTTTGAGAAGACTACTGGGCTCTTCCCTCACACGACTCCTTGTCTCTTATGTAAGGGTTCTTGGGTCTGTTGAATGGAAGATTAAATTTGTAGTAAAAGATTTTTAAAACATAGGCAAATGGAAGAATAAATAGATGATATCAGGTGTAAGTGTAATAAAGGGTATGTCTATCTATAGGAACAAATATAACTAAAAACTATGTTTTAGAATAAAACACGAATTTCAGTTAAATGTCATAACTGTATTCTAGACAGCTTAAAAAAAATGCTTAGTTATGCCAAGTTAACCTCTTTTATCTGAATTGCCTTTAGTTTCCAACATTCAGCTGCTGATATATTTTTTCCCCTAACTGAGCCAGGTTCCCCATCAGCATTAGGTTTAAGTTTTAACTTTTACCTAGACTTACTGCATATTCTAAAACAATCACTTTATCACCCTATGCTTCAGTTACCTTATGAATAACGAAGGTTAAGCCCGGCATTCTCCAGATGCTGGGAGATCTTAGACCAGAAATTACTGATAAGGTGGGAGATAGGAATTAATTTTTTTGTGTTAAAAACTCTTGAAATATGGTTCTTTACCACTCCCTCACTCATCTTCATAATGGAAATTTTTTTCTATCATAGAATGGAAGCTATGGTCTTCTCAGAAAATTGCTATTGGATTCAATATAACAAGGATGCAATTAATTATAAGAGAAATGCATAATATTAATTTTCATTACATAAAACTTTCTTTCTTATGACTTGCTTTCACTTACATTATCTTATTTTTATTCTCACAGTAAGTTAAAACCTACTAACTAGATAACGCTCTGTGATTCTAACTCTCCCTGAGTTTTGGGCTTTTAATGACAGGGCTGGCCACAGTTCTACATCACCCATTTACCTTAGTTTGGTTTTCTCAGAAAAGCTGATGTTTCGGTCTAGTTGTAAACTCAGAGACAAGCAGCCGAGCAGGTTCTGTGAGTGAATCTGGAACCTAGTCCTGGCATCTGAGAGATTTGAGGGGAATGTAAATTCTCTCCAGATTTTAGTTTCCTCGGTTCCAAAATGAAGGCGTCTGTCCTGGTGATCCAGAACTGCCTTCTAGCTCTGTGATTTTTTGCAACAGAAAGCAGAGCATCATTTAAATTCTAGGTACTGGAGATTCAAACTACTTCAACTACTGATGATATTTCACTTTTTAAATTAATGTTAATATAATGACTCCCATTGTGTCTGAGTTTTTGGTTTGCTCCTGGTCCTTGGTTTACTTCATGTAACTCCAGCTGGGGCAATAAAGAGAAAATCAGGGAGTCTGAGCTGGCTGTGCCAAGATGCAGAAAGTTCTTTTGGTTGGGAAAATCTTATTAATATTAATTGGGGAGGAAGTATTGGCACTTAACTCTGTGTGAAACACAGTGTTAAGGATTTCTTACAGTATATCTCATTTAATTATTAAGGTTACCCTCTGATGTACTCATTAATAGCCCCATCTTACATATGGGGAAACTGAGGTTCAGAGACTTTAGATTATTTGACAAAAGTCACACAGCTAATGCATGATGAATCTAGGGTTCAAACTTGTGTGTCAATGATCCAAAATTCAATGTTCTTAATGGTTACCTAATACTGTCTATTAAGAAATTGAGTGGCAAGCACACACATGTGTGTGCATACATATGCATGCGCACACACGTGTGCCCCAGGAAACCTGTCTTCATAAAGTACAGAAATGTTTGATGGAGTAATGGATTGCATATGTGCATGCAGGGGGCAATGTTCCTGTGGGTGATTATGCTCCAAACAAGTTCCAAAGTGTCTGAACAAAGTCGTATGGACATAAGCCTCACCTCCAGCTGCCAATCAGTCATTCTAGGGCAACTTCTCTGATGAATGACTTCTGATTAGTTGCCAATGTCCAGTTTTCTCCCTGTGTTATTTTTTTAACACTCTCTACTTCTGTGCAACAGAACACAGAGGTGAGAAATAAGAGAGATCTTCAAAAATTTATGGAAAGATTTGTATTATATTTTAATTTCATTTTCCCATGAACTTTTTGAAGTACCCTCCTATGTGCAGTAGATTTTGAAATGTCCACCATTCCTGGGAAAAAGTGTAATGTCATAGAGTGGTGGAAGAAACTTGAAGCGTGTCACTTCTAGAGAGTTGCTTGCAAATGGCAACTGATACTTGCAGTCTGGTGGAATCACTAAAGTAAATGTTTCATTTAAAATGAAGCCTAACTATTCAGGAGAAAACAGGTATTTTCTTTAGAATAATGCCTCTACACAAATAATATTGTGACAGGAGTTGATTACATGGATAACTAGAGCAGAGCAATCGGAGACTGCCTTTAAACGTTTATGTATCACACCCAAATTCCCCTAGAATGCACCTCCTATACTGAGTAGTTATAAGTCATCGACTGACCAGAAACGTATCTTTCTGTCTAGTGCCACAGCTGCCACTTCTTTTCCTTGAAAAGAAAGACTAGTTTCATTTGGAAGTTATTACTCCTTAGATGACCAATTCCTGCCCGCAAGGGCCTAATCTTTACTTTTGTCTTTGAAGCATGATAGTTAAAGTTATTTCCTCATCTGTGTGATTTAAAAAAAAAAAAAAAAAAACTCTTAAACCCTGTCTACTTATGACAGAAACCAAGATTCCACGATGTAAATGTGCCTCATTAATCAACTTTATTATTTGAGGGAGTAATGAACTTTTTTGCTGTTTGACATCTGGTAGTGATTTACAGTAACAGGAATTCCTAGTTTACAAGAGTGCATATGTATGATTTGATTTCTTTTGGTATATTAAAAAAAAAAAAAAAAATCCTCCTGCTACTTTTCTTGGCCAAAAATAAAAAAGTAAAAATGGTGGGAGCAATGGTGCTATCAGGGAGGGGTAAGACCTTAAACTGCATGTAGATTTACAAGTAACTAACCAGCTTAGAGCAAAATGTTGTGTGAGCTATGTAATGTGTAAAATCTGGTGTTTATGTAGCTCTCGGGCTGGCTCAACACCAGTTACTAGTGAGTGATATCTAAACATAAAATAATTTCTACATAAACTGTGGGTTTGTAAAAATGTAAGCACTATATTTTTGTGTAGTCTGAAAGAAGGTATTCTTTGAAATAGCTTATTAGTGTAGGGCATGATTCCGCCCACTGTAATTTTGTGAGTTTTTCTAATTTTTTTTTTTTTTTTTTCTTTTTTGGAATCCTGATTAGGGACTTGGGCCTTTACCAAAAAGTCAACACGTACTTATGAAAATCTTGATAGGTGATATACACTGACTAAAATGAAAATTACAATTTATTTCAAGTTGACTTTGCTACTGTGCAATGAAAGCTTTAAATGAATGCATAATCATTAGTAATGTGTAGCCTCAAACTAAGCCATTACTATACAGGTGGGCTTCTTGGTAGTACTACCTTACAAACAATACCGATGCTATGTTAATGATTAAATATACAGGGGAAAAAAATCACTTGGCTGGAGAGAGAAAGAAAAATGAGATTAGAAAAGATTTTCAAATCATGAGAATTAAGCATTAATGGGCAGTTGTTTGGATTTAAGAAATGTAATACTGTGTTCTACTCTGGGCTTTGAAATCAGGTATTTATCCCTTTTAACAAGTTCCACATGTAATGAATGAACATGTCCATGGTGCAGTTATGATGCTGTTTTGAAGAAGTCTTTCAAGGCTTCTTTGAGTAATCAGACCTCTTCATGATCCTCTTATTGGAGTCACTTATGGTTGTTAAAAATGATCTTTGACATCTAGATAAAGGGCAATCGAAACCAGAAGGAAGAAGAGATCGAGGTTGAGTGGTATTGGCTAAAGAGATGCCACCCCGTACATGACCCAGAATTTGAGGCTAACGGACAGGTGCAGTGGTTTCTCTCTAAATCCTGTCCACATCCTAATAAATGAGGTCAAAGCTGGCAAGACACTTCCTGGTAGTGCTCTGGACAGAGAATGCATTTCTGCTATATCAGTAGTCACTCCTCCCATTGCAAATGACAAAATCTTACCTGAAAATGGCTTAAGAAAAAAAGAGGTAATAAATATACTGTCTCACCAAATGAAAACCCCAGAGGTATAGATGGCCTCAGGTGCAATGGGATTTAGAATTCATACATTTTCATCATGAATCAGTTTCTTGCCATCAATTTTCTCTGCCCACCACTGTGTTGGCTTCATCTCCAAGCCCCACGAAGCAATTCTCAATAGCTCCAGGCTCACATCCAATATGTGTCTTAGGCAGGCAAGCTTGGGTTCCCGTCCTGCATACATGTACTTTCGTGGGCCCAAGTATCACAGACATGAGAACCTAACTTCACTAAAGACACAGGGGTGCTTTCATCACTTGCAGTTCCGAACTTAGCTCTGGCACAACGCAACCTATAACCTAAACTTCTGCCCTTGTGATTAATTCCTTTCAGGCCCCAGGGAAATGCTTCTCCCTATCACCTCAAAACAATTAGCAGTTGCTTCCAAAAGGTGTGAGGGATGTGTATTGTCAGGTTGCTGACACAGGAGGTAGGCAGGCTTTGGAGTACAGGGACTATTTCAGCAATGGAAGCACTTAGGGAAGAGAAAAGAAAAATTCATTAACTTGTCAAATCCTCTCAGAGAGCAGGAATACAATAGCTTCTCCTATAATGAGGTATCCTTTTCAGGTGGTGCAGAGTGCTCATTTTCTTGCTTCTCTTTGTATTCCCATTCATAGTTCTGGAAGAACACATGAATTAATGCAATATTTACAATAGCCAAGAAATATTTTATAATATTAAATTACTCAATTATTCTTAAATTTCGACATATTTAGGTCTAGATATAACATAAATGAAGCATGATATAAATTCTTTACACTGGCAATTAGATGGACACTGAATGCTGGGATAGTTAATAGTTCTATTTTTATAAGAATATTTAATATGATTTAATGAAGTTTCAAAAAATTCAAGTTAACTTCATTTAAATATTCTCATTTAAAAAGTGTGTACAAGTTAATTATGTGTTTATTATTCTTTAACTTCGATAGATACTTTGGATATTTTAGGAAAAAACTGGAAATCATAATAAAATTATTTAATTTTTTAATTTTAAAATTTACCTTAATTTACATTTCAATTAAAGTATACTCAGATATTATATACTTTGATTACAGTTACAATTTATCCTAAACCTTTTAATTCATTGAGAATAAGTCAAAATAATATTTTCTTATTTTCTAGGCATATAAAAACAGTAGCATTATGCACATTTTAAATTTTTTACATGATGAAGGTATATTAGTCAAAATAGGCAGCTAGAACATATTTTATTTAATCATTTATTATGTTGAGATATAACTTCGATATATGTCTAATGTGAGAGTATTTGTATCCTTAGTTCAAGCTCTGCAGATGTTTAGGGAAGGTTGTCGGGCCTTAAAAGCTAACGCCACCTTAATTGACATTACAAGCGGTGCCATTATGGGCCCACAACGGCGTATTAATGTGGCAGCCTAAGATGGCGCCGGGAGGAAGTAGGGTGGGAATGTCTGTGGGAACCTTGCCTTAGCCCTTATTAGCCAAATACGCACTTCCGCGCTCAAGGTTGCAATAGCTAGGCATTGAGAGAGGATGCATGCTCTTGACCTTTAAGCTGATAAGATTATGTAAAAAACCTCCCTTCTCCATTTGCCTTTAAAAGCAAGTGCTCGTGTGATAATAAACGGAACTGCTCAACAGAACCCCTGCCGCGTCTGAGTGTCCTTTAAGCGGGCTGGTTTGGGGCTGGAGGTGTGCTCACCTCTCTTCACGGCTCTCTTCCCCCGTCTCCTTCCAAAGGGGACAGGAGGGAAAGAGGAATCCCGGGCCGTTCGCTTGCCCACTGAAAGGAATGAGGCTAGGGCTGTTCGGGTCAGCCGGCGGTGGACCCGACAGAAGGTCAGCTTGCAAAATTTCAACACCAAGTCCAGCAGAAGAATGACCCCAGGAAGTAGTGGAAGGAGTTTTGCTTAAACACAAAGCCCTGGAATGGATTTTATTTGTACTAATTGGCCCGATTTAGTCCATTTTCTGCTAATGTATACCTATCAAAGGCATGATTCATACCGTAGTGAAAGAGTGAGTGAGTGAACCCACAGTTTTAGAGCCTTTTAAGTTTTATAAACTAAAGAAAATGTAAAAGTTTCTAAACTGTGATCTTAGAAAAAAGTTTGGCTGAAAGATGATAAAACAGACATTAAACTTTGCTTTCAGACATCACTTATAGAGATTTACTTTTTAAAAAATTTTTTTTTAATTTTATTTTTTTGTCCTTTTTTGTGACCGCGCTCAGCCAGTGAGCGAACCGGCCATCCCTATATAGGATCCGAACCCGCGGCGGGAGCGCTGCTGCGCTCCCACCGCCGCACTCTCTGGAGTGAGCCATTGGGTCGGCCCTAGAGATTTATTTTTAATGACATTTTGTTGTACAAAGGCGAAAATAAAAATTAAGAACAAAAAGAACTAGAAATGATTTCTACATCCAAATGATTTCACTCTGCCCAAAAGATTGCTCTAGTGTAGACACAGAACCAACAGTAGATGTTTATACTACTGCACATATAGACAGATTGTATCCAAATGTAAAAATGGATAGTCATCATTTAGTGATACAACCCAGCAAGACATATGATTTTAAATAGTATACAATTAAAACAGTTCTAAAAGACTACACATCAAGTAGAAACTTACTAATAATCATAATGCCATATTATATTTTTTAAAGTTTTATATATTTTCAAAGTGCTCTGACATCCATCACCTTATCTGGTGACTAATTTGCACAATGTGGTCAACCAGACTGACTTGTTTTTCTTTTCCTTAAAGAGATAATGTTGCCCAAAGCAAGAAGGTGGGGCATTTCCTTAGTTTTCTCTATACTTCCGTAGTTTTTAGCTTTGCGAATGTTTGTAAATGTTTTGAACCACATGGATGTAATCCACATGGATGTACAGCAGAAGTTGAAGTGGTTTCAGCAACAATGTTACGTTATTTATCTCAGATATAAATAACCATCCATACACATCTTCAGTTAAGAGACAAATATTGGTACCTAAACAGACAGGCTAAGCTAGAAATAAAGAGAACAAATAATTAGTATCCTACTAAACAAAAGCTTCATAAAAAGGAGAAATCATTTCCATTATGTAAAATTGATCAGAAATTGACCAAAATTGAAATAATATTAATCGTTTTGGTTCCTGAAATAAAAATATTTGTTTTGGGTATTCTTGGTAATGTGTAGTGTCCCTGAAGACTAACCAGATGAAAGAGACAAAGAGCTTTGAAAGGACAACTTACTAAAAGTGGTCATTGTTGGATGTCACAAGGGACTTGGTGTTACCATGACTAATATCAGTCTTCAGGAGTGATAAATAACCAGATTGAGCTCTTCCAGATCGCCCAAGGGGCATATTTACTCCCAAAACACCAAGGTGGGAATAACTCTTAAACATTACTGGGTCGTATGCATCACTTCTCTTTAAGATTGAAATCAGCCCCTACATCTATAAAAAACTGCTTCTTTGAAGGGCAAGCAGCATTGGATTCATTCATTCATTTACTCATTCACCCAAGAAATGTTTATTGAACAGCATTTACTTCAGCTAAGACTACCGCTCCTCAGGTAAGTCACACAGGCTAATGTTAGGTCAATAGCAAACTGTTCTGTTTCATAGGCATCTTTCTCAACCATATCCAAACCCTTGCCTTAAGAAGAAAGGAAGGACTTAGACTAAAATTATTTGCATAATATTCCATTAAAGATGAAACTTACGTGTTGGGTTTTAGTCCACACCACCCCATAGAAGCTCTTTCCAACTCACTGACCACCTCCCTTTTAATCATACCCAGAAAAGGGTTCTGGGGATGCTTCCATATCTCACACTGACAATATCACTGTTCACCATTTGTCCTGATGAATAGTTAGGCAAATAAAGATTTACAGGTGGAAGGAGAAATTAAAAATAATAATAAAAAAATGGATCTCAGGTTTCAGGTGTTTTTTATTATTAAAAAAAAAATAAGTAGGTGGATATTTAATAGGCTAAAAAATCAATTGTGATACTTTTTAGCCAATTTATTTATTTTTCATTAATTTCCTTGGCCTGTTATACTTCCTACTGGCCAAGAAAACAAAGTTCCTCCCATAGCCCTTAATTTCTTAACATAATTACTGTAAAGGCAAGTACCAGAATGATACCCAATGTGTTCAGTTCACTCTGCTTGAGCCAGGTGGGGAAGTTCATCTCTGGATGCTGTAATGGAAAGTACTAAACTGGTTCATTATTAAACTACAAAAGTGTTTATTGAAAAGATATGGGATATGGCAAGTGTAAGCCTCAAAACTGGTATTTATAAAGTAGCTGAGCTCACACCAAGGACTTCATTTCTCAGATTGCTCTCAGCTGTTTTCTACACAGTCACCATCAGCCTCCCATAATGTACTCTTGTGTCCTGAGGAGCACAGAGCTTTGAAGATGTGTGAGCTCAAGACCAGTCACAACAGACTGGGTTGATCTGTCGTTGTGGTACAGAGTTACCCCGAAGCACGTCCAAGACACTTCTAGTGTGTGTGACCATGTCCTTCTTCAATTAAGAAAATTAGGGAATAAAATTCCCCTATCAATTAATTCAGTTGATATCCCAATGTGAGACTGTGACTGCACTGAGTCCAAGTTCACCAGCTGCTGTCTAGCTATGTTGGGAAAATGTAGGAAAATGGTCAGGGCCTCTCAGATGTTCAGGGTTTGCTGTGAATAGGTTGTGTGTGGGTGGGGTTAGTGCACCTGCACTGCGCTGCCACCTTGGCTGGAGTTTACTGCCTCAGGCGTCTGCCCAGCACAGCCATGCTTTCCAACCTACAGCTTCCAAGGACCTGTTTGCGGGTTACCTAGCTCATAGACCTGAGTGTGAGGGATCTGGTAACCCAGCCTGGCATGTGAAGGGTTTATGACCCAGTCTGTGAATGGGCTTGAGGAGTCTGTGAGCTCCAGACCCAGCCCTAGCTTTACAATCGGCCCAGTCGGCAGGATTACTGGCAGGTAAAAGAGCCTGACAACTGGCGTGGTCGTGTAGCTTTACAATTGGCATCACGAACAGGATTCTGACATTGGCCAGAGCACCACAAGCTACAACATCAGAAAAGCCTCCAGCACTTTGTCTTGCCCACAATAGGTTTTCAGTATGTGACCTCTGCTGTTATTATTGCCACTAGGGGAGGAAACACACTGTGGGATGTCCAGGGAATTGGGTGAGTGCTGGCTCACACAAAAAGTGAGTGGAATGGGTAAAAAAGGGTCATCATTTTGGTTTAAATAAACTCTAATTTGTATGGGAGTTCTAGGTTTATCTTCGAGGTCTCAATCTTTCTTCAGTCCACACTATCTACTTGTCCTCTGCCCCCCATCCCATGACACACACACACATTCACACACACACATTCACACCACTACCACTGCTACCACAAACAACAACAAAACAACCTACTTGGCTAAACTTTCTCTACCAGCCTGCCTCTCCATTATCAGCCTTAATTGTCCTTAGGCCTGAACTTGTCAATAGACCCTCTGAGTCCCCCTGGGACAGTCTTAGAAGCATCTCACTCCCTAAATGTCCCCCCCTGGGTTGCATGACACCACCCTTACACATTCTGTCAGGCAATCCCAGGATCCCAAGCCTGCAGAATTTCACAGACCAAGTTTAGATCAATTCCCCCAATTTTCAACCAGATTTACACAGTTTTGTAGGAAACAAAAGACCCTTTCTATCAGCAGAGGCATACTAGGGAATTGTTTTCTCAAGGGTGTGAACCTCTGACCTATTTAGGCAAGAGATAAGTAAACAGATGATAAAAGAAAAGTTTACATGACTTCTGCAGACCTGGGGGATGTCCCCAGCTCTAGAAGTCCTCTTTGAAGAGCCTAAACTCTGTGTGTGCTGCCTGCAGAAAAAGAGGTGAGGAGAGGGGTGGGAGCAGGGGGTTGCCCACCACATACTCACTGCTGGAGCCCAGCATCTGCCCTTTGGTTCATGATGCTTTGGGTTCACTTATGCGCCCAATTCATCCCAGCTTCCATCAGCTGCAGATCAATTTCTAAATTGTTCTGGGAAAGCCACATAATGAAAACTTGTCAGTGAAGAAAAATGACTAGCGTCAGTTCTAGCCCCGACTCGTGACCGATTACTAGTGGGGGTTTAATGTTCCTTGGGTTTCCCTTAGTGGAATATTATAAACCCCACCTTCCTAATGTGCATGGAGGTGTGAATTAGCTTTTTGAAACTGCAGGAGAGCCTATAATTTAGGGACTTAGGGCCATAACCACAGCAAAGGAAAGAATTAGAGTTAAAAATAGAATGGTCCAAAAATATCATTGGAAGCATTTGTACCTAGAATCAAGGTTTTCCCAAAAGAAAGTGCAGCCAGTGCATACACTCTCAACGCCTCCTTAGAGAACATTAAATTCAGAAGTATGCTTTTAGATTTGTCGATAGGATACATAAAACCCAACATTCTAGGGCTATAATTAAATCACTTTAAAACTCCAGTCTAAAACACAATAACACTTCCTTCCAATCATTTTGTCCCGTGAAAAGGATAGGAAAATTTGAAGAGTAGATATTTGAAAATTCTGTGTTTGAGACAGCTGGTGAGTTCTGTGAGTCGATAAGTAAATTGTTTAAAGGTGCAATTCCATTGTATGCAAATGAAGTTATTTCTAACTCCACCTAAACAAGTGACTAGAAAATGTTGGAGGAGTTTAACGTGAATTGGGTGGGGAAGTATTTCAAGTATCTGCTCTTGTTATCACTAAAACACATTATGAAAAGCAGATCAGTGTTTGCATGTTGCCCTGATGGCAGAGGCAGAAGGCAAGTCTGGAAGATCCAAGGTATTTGCATGTTTGAAAAGAAGCTTTAGCGCTAAGTCTTTTACTGAGGGAAAAGAAATTTTAAGAAGTCTACAAATGGGACGTTAAGTGGAGGAGAAAAAAAATGTAAAATCTTGGTTGAAGCCTCTGGTTCCGATTTTCTCTGACCTGGTTACTGCTACTGATAACATCATACTGCAATTCATTGAAACTCTGTGCTCAGGGAGTTAACCCTGACTGGGAATTGCAAAATCCTCCTAACTGGCTTTCCAGTTTTCCCTCTGGTTCCCGTAAGGTCTTTCCACATAGAAATAAATCAGATCATACTTTTTTCCTGCTCATCCAGCCTCCTTACCTTGGCCTTGTAGGGCCGATCTGGCCCCCGTCTCCCTCTACAAGCTTATCTCCTACGCCCTTTTCCTCAGTCTTTTCGCTCCAGCCATCCTGGCCCTTGTGATGTCCCTAAGAGGTGTCAAACTACTTTCCACTTGCTTTTCCCTCTGCCTGGAATGCTCTTTCGTAAGTATTTTCACCTGGCTTCCTTATTTCATTCAAGTCATGACCCAGTTGTTAACTTTCTCAGGGAGGCTTTACTTTACTTCTTATGGAAAGAGTCATCCTCCCACTTCACCTTCCTTTCTAACACCTTATCTGTCTTTTTTTTTTTTTTTCTTTACAGCACTTATGACTTCTGGACATTATGACAGATTGATATGATCATTCAGTGTTATCTTTATCTCCTTTAGCATGTCAGATTCTGGAAGGGGGATATCTTCTCTTATTATTATACTGCTGTATTTTCCCCACCTAGAATAATAAGAGATTAATTAATGATTGTTGAAATGGAGAGTGCAGGAAAGAGCCCTGAAAGAAATAGGTACCAATGGAAGTATTTATAAGAATAATCCCTTAAACTAGTACCTCCCAAATTCACCAGATCATAAAAATCATTTCAGTTGCTTAAAAAAACAAGAACAACACAGATTTTTGGGACCCATCTCAGACTTAGAAATTCAGGGACTTTAGAGGCAGAGTTTGTCTTATTCTGCTAAGGCTGCCATAACAAAATACTACAGACTGGTTGGCTCAAAACAACAGAAATTTATTTTCTCACAGCTCTGGAGGCTAGACATTCCAGATCAAGGTGCCGGTAGATTTGGTTTCTGGTGAGGGCTCTCTTTCTGGCTTGCAGATGACCACCTTATAGCCATGTCCTTACATGGCCTCTTCTCTATGAGTGTGTGGAGAGAGGGAGAGATCTCCAGTGGCTCTTCCTTTTCTTAAATGGACACCAGTCCTACAGGATGAGGGTCCCACCCTTAGGCCCTCATTTAAACCTTAACTACCTCCCTAAAAGCCCTGTCTCCAAATCACATTGAGGGTTAGGGCTTCAGCATATGAATTTTAGGGAATCAAACTGTGTCCCAGAAACTAAATTCATAACGACATCAAAGTTCCTAGGTAGTTCTGATGGCCAGGAAAGTCTAGGAAGCAGTACTTAAGAATGAAAGCAAGGCCCCCTAGCTAGATGGAAAAAAGGACTCTGTGGTTCTTTGTGATTGAATCAGCCTGAAAAGAAAGGAAAAGAAAGTCTTTAGAAAAGGATTTTGACATTAAGCTAAGGTTTTCAGTGTGTTGAAAGAGGAACTATAAAGATGTGGAGAAAAGTAACGAAATTCTAACGAAATGTTTTTTAAATTTAAAAGTTTCTGTAGAGAGTCAAAATGATCCTTCAGTCTTACTGAACTTTATGTAAATACTAAGTCTGCTTACTAAACAGTCTAAACAGGGGTGCTGGGGGAGGGAGGGGTGAAAAGGAATGGTTCCAATGCTCAGAGCTTGCTAGTAAAGTCCAGTATTAAGAAGGCTGATCAAGACAAGGCCAGATTACAACTTTAATCATGAATTCAATTTAGAGCATGCCTCCTCTCAGCCTCTGGACTTGGAGAAAGAAGAGATTATATTTTGCTTTTCCTCTGATTTTTCTCCTCTTATTTTTTAGCTCCTCAGGATTACGGAGAGGGGTAGAGAGGATTAAAAGGACAAAACCATTTTTCATTAAATAGGTGTTCTGGTCTTCCTGTGACAATCAGTGTCCCTGTGTGTGACAAAAGCGTAACTACAGATGCTCCTTGACTTACAATGAGCCGGGACCGTCTGTCATAAGTGAATTGTGTAAGAGGAACTTGGGAGAGATCGCTCTCCTTCACAGTTCTCTACCACAGAGATAATTTCTGTAGCTTCCTCCCCTTGAGATATACCCTAAGCCTCTTGTTAGGGTCCCTTTGTCCATCTGTTGCAGTATCTTAATAACTAATGGAAAATGCAGGCAAAACACACAGGGAAATAGTGGGAGCCCAGGATGTTTCACTGCTGAATTTTCGCTCTGTTCTCTCTCTTTCTCTCCCCTTTCCTTACTACCCGCTCAAATAGACAAAATAGAAAATCAGCAAGTCTGCTGCCCAAGTTGAAGTCCAACCAGGAAATGAGATGCCAGCCTCCTTAACCTGCAGGTGGTCCTCATCCCCACAGATGGCCCTCCTGAGGGTTCCCTGTCTTGGTCCCATCTGGCAAAATCCTCAGAACTATCCTCCTAGCTTAACCACTCATTAAACTGTCTAGAATTCCCTCTCTCCTCAGCATCATTTGATGACGTGGAGGTTGAAAGGGAGGAGGATGAACCAGAGCTGACTGGCTACACCTTCACAGGCCCAGGGTAGGCAGTGGAAGTGCTATTTTTACCTGCAATTCTGAAATAACGGGAAAGGTCCCACTCATGTCAACTTTCAAAAACTTTAATGAGATATGCATTTCTGATACACGGTTGCAAGTTTCTGCCAATGCCAACTCTATATCATGCCTGGAGTCACTGAGGTGCTTCTGGAAGCTTCTGAGAGACATCCAATGTCAGGTTTGTTTGCTTTTTATACAGCAAATAAATCTCTGTGATAGACTAAATTTTAAAATTACTGTCCCTCTCCAGCATTTTTAGATTTTTTCCTAATTCTACATAAGATTTTAATACCACAAGTATACTCATACAACTTTTTATGTAATATCTAATATTTTTTTCACCCTATCCCAAGACCTGATTTTCACCCCCTTGGGGACAGTATTGATAAATATTTAATATTTGGCAATATTGATAAGTATTGAATAAATGGGATAAAGCAATAGCTTTGAAGCAGCAGATTTCAGAGTAGTCAAGTATAATATTGCTTTATAAAGCTCAATTACCATAACTTGTATTCAAGCCAGTTGTTCAAATGATTGAAATAAACACTTCAGGTTTCTTTTGCAGCAACCCCATGGATTGCACAGCAGGGTTCCTAGGTTGGAAAAAAATGATCCACAAACTGGATCCCAAAACACAGTCCTCCAACACCTGGTGAGCTCTCTAACTGTGTTTCCTCTTCAACTTCCATCTTCAGCACTTGCAAAAAATCCCCAATAAATTGTGAGTCCTTTCCTTCAGCAGATGGCCTCTTTACAGACACTGGACTTCATGCATATTTAACCTTGGAGGACAACGCCAGCTTTCAGTTTCTTTTGAAGTGTAAGTGCTACCCTTTGTCAAAGTCCAGTTCTCCACTCTAGTCTGTTATGTCAGAGACGAACATAATGTGTGATTTTCTGCTTTCACCTTAACTGTAAAGGCGGACTTCAAATTTCAATTAGAATTAATAGCCTATAAACCTCCCCATAAAAATGTACAGTTTTCATTCCCACTACACAGTCTTATTCTTTCTCATTAGAGAGCTGTATCGAACAATGGGGCTTTGCTTGTACGTGTTAATGAAAGTGCCATGCCTGAAAAAAAGCCATAAAATGGGAACCCCGAACAAAAGGCTTGAGAAATTTATATAAAGATTTTGGGTTTTATTGTAATTCCTCTGAAATAATGCTGTACACAGTGCCTTTTAAATCCCTTCCATGATCTGGAGAGGAAAATTGGGAAATAATAGACCACTCTCTCATTCACATGCTGTCTTTACCTCTCCTCACCCCCTACCACCCAACCTAGTCAGCTATGAATTCAATGGTAACACTAATTACAAAATTAGGAATTACAATTTGGACTTGTATAGAGCAGTTATATTTTCTATAAAGAGAATTCCACCGAAATTAAGTACAAAATGTTGAATAAAATATAGTAATAGAAAATTAAGAGTGAGGGAGAAAATGCCAGGCTGTAATCTTCACATGTATAGAATATACTGCATTCAGCTATGAGTAACGGAAAACTTCAAAAGGAAAAGAAAAATCCCAGAAATGGTGCGTGGGATGGTGAATGGCTCAGTAACGGTGTCATGGACTCAGGTTTCTTCTATCTCTCTGCTCTGCCATTTATCCCCAGAAGTGATTTTCCTCATGCTTATAAGGTAGCTGCAGTAGTTCCTGGTATCCCATCCAGGTCTGGGAAGTACAAAGTCAGATTCTTCCTTGTGTTTCTTTTTATTAGTCAGGAAAACCTTTCCCAGAAGGTCCCGAGCAGACTTCCTTGTATGTCTTTCTGGCTAGACTGTTGTCACATGTCAATGACTGAAACAGTGATTAGCCAAACAGTGTAGGGCTACCACGAGTAAGTTAGAAAAAATCCCTAAGGGACTGCAGATGGGACCAACTTCCTAAGAAACAAGAGGCTGAGCAGAGGAAGATGGAAACCTAAATCACATTCAAGCTCTACCAGCAAGAAAGAGGGGTGGAACAAGGTTAGCAGTTGGATTGGCAGTCACCAGAGTCTGTTCCATATTTCTAATTATATTTAACAGAAGTAGGTTTCCTTTCTTTTTTAAAAGATTTTGAGCTACAAAATGTTCAACTTCTGGAGCTATTTTATTCATTGTATTGAACATTATAAAGATACAACCCCAACTCACTTACTAGTGAAGTTCAATGTCCATCGTCAATATCTTGGTGAGTATTGAGGAAAGCGTTTCAACCTAATTCTTCTACCCAAATCCTGCTGCTTTGGTCCAGAACTCCAGAAAACCTCCTTCAACTCTCTAGCATTTTTTCAGTGCTGATCTCTTCCCTACTCCATTCCCTTAATCTTCCTGAGATTTTCTCTTCTCTTAGTTTTCATAAACATTCTCCTCCATGCCATGTTTGTTTGTTTGTTTGGTCTCACTTTACCAATCTTTGATGATCTCCTCCCTAAGTTCAAACTCTTTGATTAGGTTCCTCTGTCCTTAGTTTGCTTCTGGAAATTTTGTCTGCTTTTGGGCATAAATGGTCACCTCTCTGAAGCATAGTTCAAAAATTGCTAGTCCTGTATTATTATTATTATTATTGTTGTTATTATTATTATTATTATTACTACTACTATTATTATTACTATTTTAGAGGAATGCTTTCAAATTCATTGTGGCCAAAAGTTATCACAAAATGTCTTTCCCCAAACTGACTGGTTCCTGAACTTAATAGCATCATCACTGTGGTTGTACTCAGGTTCAAAACTTTGTATCACGATTGATTCATTTTTACATTACCTTGTGTATTGTTAAGTAAGTTTGTCCCATTGGCTTCTTAAATGACATAGTGCATGTAAAACACTTGCATCAATGCCCAACACAAGTATATGTTTGCTGTTATTGTTGCTACTGTAATAGTACAGAATATCATAGTTGGGTTACTGAGAAATTTTCTAAGGGTCCCTACTCTATTTAATTTCTCTCCAAATTCATGCATCACATCTCCTTATAATAACACTTGTCCCATATGATTTTCTACTTAAGATTTTTTGATTCTCTAATACCTATCTAGCACTAACATCTTATCTCAGTATATCAACAAGGCTCTTCACGATCTTACATTCCAAGGTTATTCCATTGACTTCTTGGTATATGTCTCCTTCCATAGAATTAATCAGATTTTCATTTCTTTTTCCTTCTTGCATATCTTGCCTCCCTAGCCCCACATTTGGGTTAGTGTGAACTGGGACTATTTAATCCACCTCCCTCAGTGTGTTGATGTGAAAACTAAGCATCACAGACTTGTCCAAGGTTAAATGATCACGTCTGAGGAGCAGACGGAGCCTGTATTCAAACTCAGATGCCCTGTACCCCATTCAAAACTCTTTCTAATTCACTAAATTTATTGCAGTATGATATTGATGCTGGCTTATGTTACATTTATGCTCCACTAACCCTCCTATTCATTTTTCACATAAATGAATATAAATCCATCCTTACTGGTATCCTTAAACTTTTGACCCAAAATAGGGGATTTTTAACAGATCCTCAATAATTTTTTTTTTTTAATTGTTTACAGCTCAGTGTTCTGGTCCACCAAGATCACATATGTATTTCCATTTTTAAATTTCTGCAGCATCTTGAACCAAAATGCCTTGATAGACAACATAGTTCTGGGCAGTGAGTAGGACTCATTAACTACCTGCTGACCTAATGGTCACCAGAGCATAGCTTAAAGTGTTCACATAGGTAAGCCACAGACGATATAATTTTGTCCCATTTACATTTAAACCAAACCAGTGAATCCATCTTCACATAATTTAGATCAAATTTTCTGACCCTGGGGTCAGAACTGTGTTTAATGTGGCACACGGTTGTATAGGCAGCACCAATGGAGATTTTATAACGATGCAGTTTTATAAACTGGAGGAGAGAGAAGGCAAGAAAAAAAACCAAAAGGCTGCATCCACAAGCCAGGACATGCTTATCAATAGCTTCACGTTCATAATGGATGCTTCTATCGCTTCGACCTCCAACTTTCCCTGAACGATGCAAAGACTAATAATTAGGTCTGTTTATCTGAATCTGCATTTTCATATCAACTTTCTCATTTACATCATAGTCTTCCCATGTGACAAAAAAAAGGAGGGGTGTCAGTTTAATTCTCAGAGACAGAGACAGAGAGTGAGGGGGAAATGAGGTGAGAGAGCTGGCAGGAAGACCATGCATGATTTCTGTTTAAAAAAGACTTCTGTTGTGGAACATCTGGATGAATTCAGACCCTACGCATGACTCTATATCAGATCCTGATGCATCCACATGAGAAACAGGAAATATAAGCTACCCAGAGTGTAGTCAATAGACAATCAGTAAGAAGCAAGGGAGAATAAAAGTAGAGACAATAGCAGGAAGAAGTAAATGAAATACATCTTTTGTTCAGTTCCCCTAGGCAATGTCTACAGCACAGAAAGATTTCTCAGAGATCTCTCAGAGTTGTGCATAAATGCTAACCCTGTGTACATGATTGAAAAGAGGACTTGGAGTGGCTGTGGTGGTTCAGTAAGTAGTGAATAGGCATGTGGGCAAAGCTGTGGTCAGCAGTACAGACACACTTGTCCCAGAGTGATGTCAAGTGCAAAGTTGGTTGGCGGAAGAAAAATCAGTTTTTCTTAAACCAAGAAGAGAATACAAATTAGCCATTAGCCCACATCTGCTGATTGCCAAGCACCATTCTGCTGATATCTTCGGTGGCATGTAGACAGGATTTTGGTGTCCTTGTTTAAGTCCTCCATTTATCTGGCATCCATCTTCCTTCATTTGTTTAGGAATATTTGGCTATTCGTGAAAGCAAAACTGTCTCATGAGACAGAAATTGTTTTCAAACAGTCTCTAAGCTGACTTTGAATTTTTGTAACTGCCTCTTTGGTTATTCATATCTCTGACCTATTTTGGTTAAGTGCATCAGCACCCCAGGGGAGTTACTCTCTCCTATTATGACATGAGATCCAATTATCCAATGAGTCAGTATCACCCAGAAGATAACATACTTGTTTTCCCCTTGAAAGTTGCTTTATAAAAAATGAGTTCATTTTCCTTCTTAAAGAGACCAATAGGATTCTCTTCTAAAAGCATTTATTTATAGCATGATTAATTTCTCATTCAAGCCCTCCCCGATGTGTCATTTTGTCCACTTGCTACAAAGCAGTTGTTCATCAATTATTGACATGATTAGGAGTATCTCAGTTCCCACATGTTTAATGTTGAACTCCAAATGGTCATGATGAACCACTAAAATCAGTTGTGTTTTATCCTTCACAGTCCCTGTAATCCCTGTACATAGAGGATCGATTAACTTTAGAATAAGTTTAACAGAAAAAATCTATTTTAGTCATGCTATCTAAAGTTACCAAATTTATTCTTGACTCCCAGGAAAGTAGCATCATTCTGATAATTTTCATAAAAACAAATATTTAATTTCTTGCTGGGCTGAAAGAAAAACTATGCACACAATTGCCTTATTTAGTTCAATCTATGATCCTCTTCTTTGTTTTAATATAATACGTAGCATTTCTTACTAATTTCCATCCCAAGATCACCTCTACTAACTCAAAAATGATTTGGTTGTAAAGCAATATTCCTTTGAGAAGTTCAGCATACTTCATTGAGTATATGTGAGAGATGTGACCGAAAAGGAGTGAGGGATAAAAATTGAAAGAAAGAATGTGGTCATTTTCAAGACATAGGTCCTTGGGAGAAGTAATTACTTACACTACCTTTTGCTTGCTTCCTTCCTTAGGATAGTTTGCAGTCTCTTTGAATCCATAGAAGAGCTACTGAGGATCTCTGTCTCTCTGCAATATAGGACCTTGGTTAATAGGAAGTATATGTTTATGATTTGCTCGTGCAATCTGTTCTTTGCACAGCTCTGGCCTAATGATTGCTCAGTTCGCCACTGGACAGTCCACTTCAAAGTATGGTCAACACCACCTCTCAAGAATTCCCCATTCAAATCTGTCTATTGACATCAGTTCTGCAAGGAAAAAGCTCACACAGATTTGTAGTTCAGCCTTTTGTATTGACAAAGGACAATCATAGACCTCAGTAAATGGATCCCAATTCGTAGAGAGAAGTATGGTCTAGCTTCCAGATGGAGGAGTTCCTTAACCATCCTACCAAATTACAAAATGCATCCAAAATCCAAGATGCATTTAAAAATGTTTAGAGAAGTTAGGGGTCATCGAACAACTGAACAGGCATGTTAAGCACAAAGATGGATGGAAAGAGACCCTGAGTTTGAGGAGCAACTACTACAACAGATTGCGAGAGGTGCCTGGCATATGGTAAGCACTCAATAAATATCTGAATTAGAGTAAAGTTACCTAATTGTCCTCTGTGAAGAAAGAAATTGGGTCACTCTAGGGTTATCAGTGTAAACTTCATGAGGAAAAAAGACAGTCAGTGTTGAGAAACTAACTAGATGTAGAATTAGCCTCTTGTTAACTATATAGTAATGATTTTTATTCACTTCAAGAATTCTTCCTCGGCCTTCTATTGCTTGAGTGGTTTTCAATTGCTAATATTATGGCCTGGCTCAGGGTACATGTGTTTCTGCGTAAAGGCTGTGTAAGGGTCTGCTATGAGGTGTTTAAGTGGGTCCCCTCTTCCTGAGTGTGCTGCAGGGGATTTATCATGATCTGGGCATTAGCAAGTGAAACAAATTCCTCCTTCTATTGATGAGGGCAAGGGAAGAATGGACCTCGGGTTAAATCCAAACAAAGCTTGGTCCTCTCAGTTTGCGAATTCTACTTGTTGCTCTAATCATTGAGTTCTCAGGATTGTGGATCAGACCAGCAGGACTGAAAGTTTGATGAGCTTCGATTATGGGGTCTCCAAAATACCTGGAGCTTGTAGTACATTGCTATTCACAATTGCCCTAATATTTTATTTATTGTTAATTGTTGTGTATAAATAAAATGACTTTATGTATATTTACATATATTTTAGCTGTGCAAATGAATTTGTGCTAAACAGATTATCTTATCTTTATAATAATTCTGTGAGATAAGTATTGATACTCTCACATTACAAATGAGCAAACTGCTCCCTCTATTTTGTCCTCAGAGATGCTGAAGAATACCATGTGACACTCATGCTTGTGATGAGTGTGAGTTTCAGACAGTGTGTGGAAGCCATATGTCTCCAAGATGGTTTCTGCATGTAACCACCCGGGCCAGCAGGACAATTATTTTTCTCCAGTAGCACTGGCACTCGGTGGAGCAAGAATTCAACGAATGTACTTCGAATTAATGGATGATTATGTTTTTAATGTGAAGCACATTAAAAAACAATGAAAAACACTGGTGCCCCTTAAATCCCACAATTAGAACCAATAAAACAGGCTGGGAAATCTATGCCAGGTTAGTTTCCTTTGCTTCCCCAATGTAAGCCCCAGATAGTAAAACCCTTCTCTATGACTCAAATGGGCTAGAAATTTATGGCTGAAATGGGTTTAGCCTCTACAAAAGTCATCTTTTCCTAGGGGCAGCTGGGTCTCTTATGTTTTCCTTTAAAATGCAAATAAGAACGTAGGCAAACAAACCTTGAAGCATGACTGCATGCCTCTTCTTACAAGAAACAGGCATTTTCAGAGCTCTTTGGAAC
Source organism: Cynocephalus volans (assembly GCF_027409185.1). Classification (NCBI taxonomy): domain Eukaryota; kingdom Metazoa; phylum Chordata; class Mammalia; order Dermoptera; family Cynocephalidae; genus Cynocephalus; species Cynocephalus volans. The sequence continues at coordinate 284,422,687 of NC_084460.1, forward strand.
ACATTGACACCTCCTCTTAAAACTTTCTGAGGAAATGAATTCTCATCAATAATTTAAACATAATAAGGCCAAATAAGTGAACTACTAGAAAGTGAATTGAGATAAATCTTGTGTTGCATATTCTTTCTTTAGCTTGTTTTCTATTTTCAAAAGCTTAAGGGATAATATTTCCATATGTGAACTCATTCATTCCTTCCACGAAATGAACAATACGCGTGATGACTAAGCAAAACCACAAAATATGGGGATTTAGTTTTTGAACAAACCGTAATGACCTCAAGAACAATATTTTGCAAAATATACTTAGTTGCTTCTTAGAATTATTTGGCAACTGTGTGCTAACTGGCTAACATTTTAGCTCATTCCAGTAAAAAAGGTTGTGCAGCAATATAAAAACAACAGCAACCATTAAAGATAAGTAGTCCTGAGCCTCACATTCCTGCCGTTATAATACTGGCCTTTTGCCTCTGTTATAGCAAATGTATTAAATATTCATGTTGATGTTTATTTTCTAAATCTAAAATGGAATTAGGATAACAAATAAAGTCTACCATCTGGTGATAATATTGGTTATATATTATATTTTTTTGTTTGCTAGGCTTTTATATGTTTGATTCAAGGTGGCTTACTGAATAATGCATAAACATCTTTAAAAATGCATTTCAATAGTTGAGGTTAGAGTTGGTTGTCAGGTTCTCATCTTGAACTAAAAACGTAGTGATTTTCTTTTTGTACAGAACAAAACTATGGAGAAGATAGCCATTAAAAACCTAATCGGTTTCGAGTCAAAACATTTTTGTGATGTAAATTCTATATAAGCGAGTTCATTTTCTAGGAAGGAGTCACAACAATATTCTCTACGAAGGTTAGATTTCTGAAACATCTTCTTAGGAGAGCTTTTCTGTGCTTGAAAGTAATCTGAAAATCTAAAGATCTAAGAAATAGGCTGTATTTACAAAACCTAAAATTACCAAATGATATAAAGCTATGGAGGACAACATACCTATTTGTTATAGTTGAGCCTTTTAGAAGGGATCATTTTTATCTCTTTATTCATCACAAACTGGCGGTATATGGATTTTATACTTTACTTTTGAGGCTAAGTAAATATTAATGGTTTAGCTTTCAAAGGACTTTCTAAGTAACAACTGTGTCAGTAAAGCTGCCACATTCTGGGCTCTGATTCTGAGTTCTGGATGCTCAGAAACTTGATTGTATAAACTTAACTTGTGATTTTTCATGTTGGGTGGTAAATGGCCTTTAATTAAGCAAACCTATCGAAGATTGATTGATAATGAAAAATCCCCGTTTATTAATTTTCTACAAGAAATGTAACCACAAATTAGACTCAGGACCAACGACATAATTGGAAGAGTCTAGTGCAAAATGAAAATGTGCAGCCCCTGGTTCAAATGATTGAGAATTTCAAGATAGCAACTGCAGAGCTTTAAACCAAGCACAAAGCCCTTCTAAGAGTGGGGTTCTTGTACAACTGTACAAGTCACATGCTGCTGAAGCTGGCCCTGATTAAACTCATGCATCTGTCAAAGATTGCTTGTAAGTATGGAAATAGAGTAGAGGGATTTGGCTACCTGCATTCCTGAGAACACTGGCTGAATTACTCTTTCGAGCATTAGAGTGTGTGGAAACACATTAGCACTTCTCACTGTCAGCTCGTCTTTATTTAGCTCTCTGCCCTTCTGTTGTGGCAAGGCAATAGCTCTCTCCATCACGTTACAACCCCGTTGAGCTGCTAACAGCTTTTTGCAGAACACCCGGTCTTCTTAATTGGATTCAGTAGATGACCTAGTCTCATTGGCTGCCCTTTGAAAACACACCTAGGTGTACATTATAGTTTATACATAATGGGATGGGTTTTAGTAATTTCCTTTTCAGAGGATTGCCTTCCTCAGTTCTATCTCTGAACTATGAAGAAACTTTTAACAATCATCTCTCCACTGACTAGGTTTTATTCATTTATTCAACACATCTTTTTTGATGTGTACTATGTACAAGTTGGATGCTGTTGTGTTCAATATTATATCATACATTTTTCACTAGGAATCAACATATATATTTGTCTGTTATATTGGACATATATATATATTAATCAGGACACTTTTGGTTGCATTAATAAAATACAAATCGAACTCTCCTGAAAGTTAAATAGATACATACATACATACATACATACATACATATATGTATGCATACATACTCGTAGATAAAGTGGTTTCAAGCTTGGCAGGATTCAGGAGTACAAAACTTGCCATTAGAACCTGTCAAGCTCTTTTACTTGCCTATAATACTGCTGACTGGGCCAAATGTCGAGCTAGGGCTGGGTCTGGTGCTCACAGACCCCTCAAGCCCGATGTCCAGACTGGGTCACAAACCCCTCACACACCAGGCTGGATCACCAGACCCCTCACACTCAGATCTATAAGCTAGGTAACTGGCAAACAGGTCCTTGGAGCCAAAGGTTTGAGAGCATGGCTGCGCAAAGTGGATTCCTGAGGCAATAAATGCCAGTCAAAATGGCGGCACCATGCATGCTCACTAACTCCACCCAAACACAACTTATTTACGATGTGCTGTACCACCCCCAACCAGACACAAGGTGAGGGGGGCCTGATTAAATTATTCTATTTCCCCAACAATCCACCCCTTCAGGGTCTCTCGCCTTACAATCTACATGTTCAGAATCTTCAGTGATGTTCCCTTAGAGAGGATAAATGACCCTTACATTTATATAACCTATTGTCCATTTGATATGCCTTAAGGCTTGTAGTTCTGTCCTTCTAACTATTAGCTGCGTATGTCCAGTTAGTAGTTACCATTGGTGTGATCCTCCATGGTAATCCTGCAGTCATACTGACGGGCAGTTCAATGCATATTCAGTAGACTGATACACTGGTCACATGACCCTGGTGCAGTACCTGCAGCCAGAACACTATGGGCGAAAAGACAGAAGGGGTATTGGTACCAATAGGGGAAGTTCTCGCCCCTCCGGTAAGATACATGCCAGTTTGCCATCTTGAGAAAGGATGGTTGCATGAGTAGGTATCTTACCTGGCTTATGATACCATACTTTATCTGCCAACACTATTGGATCTGTAGGTTCTACGTGTAACAGTATAGGGGAACTCATAATTGGCCATAATGATAATACAAATGTGCCCTTTGGAATAGAGTGCTTATCTGTTCCAGGCCATGTTACCCTTATTTGAGGAGACCAGGTACTTGTCACCCAAGATGAAACTTGCAAGTCTCCCTCTAATCCTTTGCCCCAAGGCCCTATTAGACCTACCCAACATATATTGGGGGCTTTTATTTTCCAAGGCCATCTCCATTATACTGTCTGTCCCTGTTGCAACCAGGTTGGGGCTGGTAAGAGAATATTTCCATTCTTGCCTTATCCTGGCTTCAAAAGCTTATCTTTAGTAATAATTTGCAGTTGTATAGGTGCTGCAGCCCTATGCAACAGAGCTTGTGTTGGAAAAGGTCCGCCCTTGTGGGGTCTCTCATTTGGAATTCTGACTGTGGGCCATAATCGTCTTCAGGGATGGGGCTTGGGTAGATAGCCTTAGTTCCTTTTTTAAAAGGCCATTGTACTGTTCAATCATTCCTGACGCCTGGGGATGATATGGCATATGTAACTTCCACTGAATGGACAACTGGGAGGCCCACATCTGAACCCAATGTCCAGTAAAGTGGGTTCCATTATCCCTCTCTATGACTACAGGCTGGCCATAAACGGCAGTAAGGCTATTCAATGCCTTCACAGTGTTTACCTGGTCTGGGGCCTTACAAGGCCATACAAACAGGAGACCAGTAGCCGTATCAACAGCTGTGAAGATGTATCTGAAATTCTCCGATCGTGGCAGTGGTCCGACAAAGTCCAATTGCCATCGAGTCATGGGCACCCTTCCTTGAGTTATTTGCCCATCTGTATGGGGCATCCTCTGGGGGGTGGATTCTCTTGAGCACATACTGGACAAACATGACAGGTGTTCACTACATCTTCCCAGTTTATAGGCAGGGCCCATCTTTGAGCTGCCATCTACATGGTTTTTCTGCCAGCATGTTGCATTCATCAAGGTAACCACTGGGCTACATCACCAGCTGGGGCTCTCTCCAGCCATCTTACCTTAGCCAAGGCATTGGCTTCATCATTTCCTGGACTGGCTAGGGGGAAGTGTCCTGTGACATGGAAAAGAGTTACTTCTTTCTCATGCCCCAATTCCCATAACTCTTGCCACATGGCTTGTCCTCACAGGGGTCGGTGGCCTACCATCTACTGTTGATATTTCCAAGTAGAAATCCAAAGGGTTAAACCTTTCTACACAGCTCAGCTGTCAGTATAGATGGTTAATGGCCCAGGCTCATTTTTTATCACCATCCAAACAGCTCTCAGTTCTGCCCATTGACTGCCTTGTCCTGCGCCATTTTCATACCACATGGTATCTGTTAAGGGCTGGACAGCAACAGTGATCCATGATGGTGAGAGTCCCATGCTAGAGCCATCTGTATACCAAGATTGTTCCGTGATAGGTCCCTGTCCCTCATGGAAAGGTGTAGCCTCTACCTCCATGGGTAATGGTTGTGTCAAAGTTTCCTCCACAACCTCTATTGGGCCTAGCAGTTTGCAACTCTTTGGACAGAGGACTCATTGACACAGTGCTCCTTTGTTCTATATATGCTTCCCATTTAGACAAAGTGGGAGTCTGAGCTACACCCATTTTAGGGTTGTTTGTCCATGTGTACAGCCAACCTATTATGGAGTATGTCATCCTTACTAGGACTTTGGCAGTTCCTGTGATAGCTTCAGTGGCTATCAAAGCAGAATACACAGCTGCTAACTGCTTTTCTCTTAGGGTATAACACACTTCAGTGCCCTTCCAGAGCTGAGACCAGAATCCTACAGATGTGTGGAATTGGTCTTGTCTCTGCCACAAACCCCATCCTAAACCCTCTTGGGTTATATGTACATCTAAGTCAAATGGCTTGGGGGGGCTGGCCACTTATAAAGCCTGTATTTGCTATATTGCCCTTTTTGTAGCCTAGTAAGCTTGTTCTATTTCCTCAGTCCAATCCCAGAGGGTTCCTTTCTTTGTCAGTGCATATAGCGGGCATGACATTTGGGCCATATGGGGTACAAAAGCTCTCCAATACCCCCAAAGTCCCAAATATGTCTGTAGCTGAGCTACAGTTGTGGGCCAAGGGTATGCCTGTATCTTATCTATAATAGCTTCTGGGATGACCCTTGTCTTACCCAACCAGACAACTCCAAGGAATTTGATTGACAGCCCAGGTCCTTGCACTTTGGCTGTGTTCACGGCCCACCCACATTGTTCCAAGTGACTTAACAGCAGTGGAGCTGCCTGGGTTAAATCTACAAGAGAATCAGAGGTTAGTAACACATCGTCAATGTAGTGAAACATTGTAACTGTGCTGGGCCTAGTCCACTTGGCTAGTCCCCAGCCATCAAACCATGACAGGTGGTTGGGCTATGCAGATAACCTTGGGGCAATACTTGAAAGGTCCACTGTCTTCCTTCCTGGGTGAAGGCAAACTGATCTTGGCTGTCAGCCAAGATTGGAATAGAGAAAAAAAGCATTTGCAAGGTCCAATGCATAATGATAAGTTCCCAGCTGAGTCATCAGCTGATCCATCAAGTCATGAACTGAAGGCACAGCTGCATGCAAAGGAGGCACTAGTTTGTTTAGTTCTTGATAGTCTACAGTCATTCTCCAGGTACCATCAGGCTTCTTCACTGGCCATACCAGAGCATTAAATGGGCTATGAGCCAGATGAATAATGCCAGCTTTCTCTAATTCCAATAGAGTGGCACTTATCTCTGCATGTCCTCCCAGTAGGTGATACTGCTTTACATTAACTACACATCTTGGCTTGGGTAACACCTGTGGGTCATGTTTAGCATATCCTCATAACACAGGCTTTACTGTCCGTGTTTGCAGCTGAAACTCTCCAACTGTTGTTTGCAGGTGCAAACCATAAAGTACATCCATACCCAAGATGTATTCAGCTATGGGATATATATATATATATATATATATATATATATATATATATATATATATATATATATATATACACACACACACACACAGTATATACACAAGGGGGTAATCTTCCTATGCCCAATGGCAATGACACAGCTTTGACCTCAGTAGTATGTCCTCCATATCCATCTATATGAACTGTGGCCCCTGGAAACTTATCTGGATTGCCATATATCAGGCTACATTCTGTGCCTGTATCCACCAATGCCAAAACATGCTGCACATTTGTCCTCGACCAATGTATTGCCAGTTCAATGTGAGGCCTCTGGTCCTCTCCTGCCCCAAAAGATGAGTACCTTGGCCTGCTCCCTAATCAGAATGGAACAGTTCATCTGCCTCCTCGGGAGCAACCAAAAAGTCCTTTAAATCCACTGAGTGTACCTTGCTACCTGTTTCCAGACGTTTGGTAAAATGCTGTTCAGGGCACAATTGTTGCCACAAGGCAAACAGGACTGCATTTGGCTGCCAGTCAGTTTTCTTTTTATCAACCCCTGCTGCAAGCAAGTCAAGCCACATCTGCTTATGGCTAGTCTTGCTTGGTCCCCTCAGGATAAGATCCTGATCATTTCTTAGGGGTTGGGACTTAGCCACCTTTCGGATGCCTTTTCCTTGTCTTTTCTCCTCTGCTTCACCCAAGCCACCTATCATGGTCATTACCTCTTGTATAGGAAGACCAATGTATAGGGCCAGTATAGCCATCAGTGACCCAAAGGACGTTGATGGGGCATTTTGCAGCACTATGTCTCTCATTCTGCCTGTAAAGTTTTCATTGTCCGGGCCACGAGTGTTCACATTAAACATGGACTGCCACATCCCCAGCTCTTGAGTGATTTGAGCTAACTCAGCAAACATTTGCCATTTACTAACAATCTTGGGAAGTTCTCCAGCATTTGCCCACATGGTTCAGGCAGCTGCATTCACCCATTCTATTAAAGAGTGATTACCCGGCCCTTGTGCATATCTGTGCCTATTCTGCAGCTGCCTCAGGGATGGGTATATGGTAATGGAGGCCAATTTCTCCATCTCCTCGCCAGAGCATATCACACTATCCACCCTTAGGTCCCAAAACCACAACAGCCAAGCACTCAGGGTCTCCCCATGTTTCTCCCTGAACTGTCTTCCCAAGTCAACCAATTCAACCTGGGTATACGGGACATAGGTGGTAAACTGGGTCACCTGTGGATCACCCACCAGTTGTCCATCTGGTCAACTGGCTTCTCATGTCTCAATTTCTTGTGCACAACAAGTCATGCCTGGAGACACATGGTCTCCCCCAACTCACCAGTGGGTTGGTTGTCTTCCCTGGTGTGAGGGGCAGGAGTGGCCAGTCACTGCATGTCATGCTCCAGGATAATCATCCTTGCTTCTAGCAAGTCTGCTCTCTGCTGCAAATCTTGATCAATTTGCAGCATAGTTAGCAGTAGCCAGGCTCTGGCTAGTAGAAAAGTGGCCACCAGGCACCACATGCTCAAGGACAGCCACATTTCCTCCCCCTCCCAAGGGGTTTTCTGCTGTAGTACCTGGTCTATGCTGCCTTGCAGTACAGTGTGCAGCAACCAGATCCTGGTAAACAAGAAGGTGGAATAGGGCAGAACATATTCAAAGTAGCCAGATTTCCTCCTTCTTCCAAGGGCTTTCAGCTCCTGTACCTGCTCAGAATCCTGTCACAGACTACGCCAATTGTTGAGCTCTTTAACTTGCCTGCAATCCTGCCGACTGGGCCAATTATCGAGCTGGGGCTGGTGCTGTTGCTCACAGACCTCTCAAGTCCATTGTCCATACTGGATCACAAACCCTTCACATGCAAGTCTCCAGGCTAGGTAACCAGCAAAAAGGTCCTTGGAAGTTGTAGGTTTGAGACCATGGCCCGTGGCAGTCAATGCCAGCCAAGTCATGGCACTGTGCATGTGCACTAACTCCACTCACACACAGCTTATTTACAAAGAATGCACTGCACCACCCCAACCAGACCTAAGGTGAGGGGGCCTTATTAAATTATCCTATTTTCCCAACAGAACCTCTCTCCTTTTCCTCCCTCTCCTCCTCATCCTCTTCCCCCTCCTCTTTCTCCTCCTCCTCTTCTCTCTCTATTATCTCACTTACTATGAGTTGGCTTTATTGTTAAGCAGCTCCCTTCACATGGTGGCAAAAATAGACTCACATACCTCCAAGCTCACATGTCAGAAGAAGAAAACATCTCCTTTGTTTGAGCATCCTAAATGATTATGTCAAAAGACACAGATTGGCCTTACTCAGGTCACATGCCTACCTTGAACCAATAACTGCATCCTGGAAGTGTTATTAGCCACCTATGAGACTGTGATTGACAGCTCCACTGGGAGGTGGAGAGGTAGTCCGCAAAAGGAAAAAGGAGAGGTTTGGTTACCAAAGAAGGAAGAGGGGATTCTGGGTAGGTAAAAACAGTAGCTGTCTCCTCCAGCATGGCTACAATAGGACCCTACAGTTGAGGGGAAAGAGAACTTGAGATTTGAACTCTGGAGAAAGGAATGTGCTCCTAACACCTGTTGTCTGTGGGAATGTGGTCAGATCACCATGACTAAAAGAGCCAATCATTTTGATTCTCTGTAAAAAGCACGAAGCAAGTAGACCTTCCTATTCCATGATACCCAGAGGAAACTCTAGAAAGTTTGCAGTTCAGGATAATCATGCCATCAATTTTGTCTAATTTTGTTCTCTACATAGGGAGACCCTATTTAGTTCTCTAAACTTGGTCAAAATGTCTAACCTTTAGGACTTACAGTTCCCAGATGCTAAAATGGGATGTATATCACTGTTGTGCAGCCTATCACCAAAGACAGAAGGGCTTTGGAGACCAGCACTCCCAGGGTGGAAGCCAGGACTCAGGTTTCCATACTTCTGAAAGTTACATTTGATCATGCACGCCTCTCAGGTATTGTCCAAATTCCAAAGGAACCATGCCTTGTCCACTTCTGACACCCTGCGAGGAATGCCCAGAGGCATTTACGTAGTTCATACCAATCCTATCTCACATTTTGCAGAGCTGATATTTTAAAGTACTTTCAAGTGCTTTTCTTAAACTTTATCCTTACAAGAAACTTTGAAGAAAGGTAATGGTATCATTATATAATGCTATGTGGCTTGGCTAGAGATAAGCAGTTCATAAACAGACTTGTGCACAGGTATTACGATAGCTGATCCTGTCATAATTCCATTTCTGCCTCCCTTCATGTAAGACAAAGTAAAGCAATCACAAAAATGCTGCCGTGCTCCACACAGAGGAAAGATTGGCTCCTTTTCCCTTCAAGTACCACCCCTCCACCCACATCCACACTCCAGGAATCTGACAGCACACTCTGACCCATATGACAACACATTGGAGAAATGTCCCTGTTGTGTATATTTTTTATCTGTGGGGTGATGGGACCTTCAAGCTTGTCTCCTGAACTCCTCAATTGCATCGGGGGACACTTCTGAGAGCCCTGGTGACAGCTGATGCTTATCCCATCCAAGCAGAGAAGGGAGCAATCTTTTTCCTACTGCCTTGCAGGGATGCTTGAGCAGGTTTATGGGACAGCAGGTCCCATTACGTATTTATAATCTTAAGATGTTGCAGCCACTGAAACCCTGAGATCAGTGAATTACCAAATCACTGAGAAATATTAGTAGAACAATAACAACAAAATCAGCATCAGAAAAGCCTGCCAATTTCAGCATTTCGCCAATATTGCTGTGGTCACTTAACTGTGGTCTAAATGTTATCATCATCTTGGTGTAGAATCTCAGACAAGGAGGTTTTTAGGGATCTGGGTCATTGCATCAAAGAGGCAGTGCTGGCATCATGCTGGTGATAAGAGCTCCTGGGAGGACCAGCAGGAAGCAGGAGGTCCTTACTGGATAACGAAGAAATTCTCAGAGCATGGATTTGTCACAGACATGACACCAAGGTAAAAGGAGAGAAACAGATTTAGATCATGTCATTTTTTTTTTTAAACTTCAGATGGAGGAAAGGGAAAGGAGGAAAGTTAAACAAATACTATGAACTTAAGTTCCAGGAACTAAGGAAAACTAAGAATAGCAAGGTCCCTAAATAGAGTGTAAGGGCTGTCTGCAGTAGAATCCCAGAGACTACACTTTCCAGGGAATCTACTAATGCCCTCAGAAGCCTTTTTCTCCTTTAATGGATCCTGCCAGTGCTTTAGTATGCCTAAATACCTCTAATGGCAGCAACATTCTCAAAAGACCAGGTGGCAGGTATATGCAGGGTGATTCTCTTTTCAAAATGCTGCAGTTCTTCCTGGGACTTGTTTCTTACAGCTCTGAGACCAGCAGGGATGTTCCTTTTGTCCTCAGAATGAATGAAAAACTGTCATTCCATTTCAGATTATTTTTTGCCTCAAGTTGCAGTCAAAACAGTCTATATTTATGAAATTTCATTAAAATTATCTTGTTAGCATTAAATAATGACAGCAGAAATAACATCTCTAATACAAGCTTCAGGTTTAATCTACTATATTAAAAACCCAACTCTTCTTCAGGATTTCCTCATTCTCATCAACACATTTGTTTTTTAAACTCTACCTTATTTTTTGGACTTATCAAACCAAAAATGCTTCAGTCCAACTTTCTACCCTGCAAGTTCAGACACTGGTCTCCATGAATACCCCTTTTTCTCTCTCTAGTTATTCATTCAAAGCTTCCCTGAGGCAAAATTGTGAAGTCTGTGGCATTTGCCTACAGTGCCCTTTTATCTGCCTTTCATCTACTCTTTTAAGAGCTCCTGCCTTACCTTCCCTCAGGCACCCAGTGTTCTTGAACTTTCTGGTTGTTAAGAGGCCTCTTCAGGAGTGAGAATCTGGTCATTAACCCCCACCCAGGCCAACTTCTCCCTGGAGCCCCTGGGAGCAGCCACCGGTAGAACAAGCATGGATCAGAAACCTCTCATGCAGGTGACAAGCTGAGGAACTCTGGGCAACTCAATCACTCCGAGCCCCATTTTTCCAACCTGCAAAATGGAATAATAACTGCTTCAAAATGCTCGCTCACATCCGGGGCTCCCTGACAGCTCAGACCTGCCTTTCTCTGCCTCATTTCTTTGCCGCCTCAGTTCTCCTCTGGGCTAGCTCAAGACTCAGCTTAACGTTTACTTCAAAGAGACCTTCCCCAACCAGCCTAAGAAGTTACTCCCCTCCCACTCTATGCACGGTCTTTGTTTAATGAACGCAATTTGTAATTACCTAATGTTATTTTACTCATCTGTTAGATTTTAACTTTTTGGAGGGGTGCATCTGCCTCTCCTAGTAGACTGTAAGCCCCTTGAAGGCAGGGACTCTGTGTATCTCCTTCCTCATTGCCACTGTAGACCCTAGTACAGCACAGTGCTAGGCACCAGAAAGGACTCAATAAACACTTCGTTCACCCTCCACTAGCATGTGTGGAGAGAAAGACCACCCAAATTAGAACAAACCGTGGTTATTGATTTGGATCACGCTACAGCTAGTCAGCCTCCGTCCCTTATGTTGGACAGAGACTCAAAGACTGTTGGGGGAGTAGGAAAGTTTTACTGATGAAAGCAGAAGACGTCAGTCTGCTCTGATTGGAGGTGGTGGGTGGGGGGAAGCTAGAGGTGGGCTGTCTGGAAGAGGGGCATCTTGTGGGATTGATTCGGGGAACATATTTGGCTTTCTGTGGTTGATTGTGCGTTAGAAGTGGAGGCAAAAAGTCGTGGTGTGGTCAGTCGTTGACAGAGAGCTGGAGTTCTGGGCTAGTTGCTGCAGAGATTGTTTGTCAGAGGTCTATTGTCACATGTGGTCTGGCCATTGTCTCATTGTCCACTTCTACATTTTGTCTCTCATGTGATTCCTTCTCTTTTCTTCCTACATCCAGTGCATAACTTACTCTATCAAACAATGTATGGAGGGAATATATTAGTTAGCTTAAAATAAGCTGTTAATATATGATAATATGTCGAGGAGTAACTGTTTCAAAGATTTATTAGAACTACTGAGGACTCAAACAAAGGGATGTATGAGAGATAACAGACCAGAGAGGAGAGCAGCATTTGGGGCCAAAGTATTACATTGGTTATCATGTTCAATGACATTGCAGAAACAGCCCTGCTTAGATTTTCTATTTAAAATGCACAAAATGGGCTACAACTGTCAAAAATATTAAGGTCATTTAAGGGAGATCAAAAAAGAAACTCTTGATGTGTATGCATTGATGCCTGGATGCACCGTGCACATTCTCACCTGTGCAGTCCCTGTGTCTGAAACCTTTGCCCCACCTTTTCCCTGACCTAGGCCCTGCCCATCAAGACACACACCAAGAGTCATCGCAGGCGCACAGCTCTTCCACTGTCCTCTAAACCCCTAAATCTCTTATCTGTATCACTCAACACTTAATAGCATTTTGCAATGGGTAGTTCTTATGCTTATGTTCTTTCTTATCAATTAAATTGATAAGTTTCTTTGACTCTTGTGTAACCACCACAGCAACTATAATAAATACACAATTGATTCCACTGCATAAATGCGTTCCTTCTTCATTAATGATAATAGGGAATCAATAGGCACTAAACTTTAAAAGAAAGAAATGTGAGATTATTTTACCCTCTGTGTGTGTGGAGAGTGCTACATGGTATTTAACTACATGGGCTCTGGGTTAGGCTGTGTGGCTCAGATCCATGACTGACCACATCATGTGTACATTCTTAGGCAAGTGCATAAAATATTCCTAAACTTTGGCTCTCTTCTTTATAAAATGAGGATAATAACATGTGTTCTAGACAAAACATATTGTATATAAAATATTTAGGACCTAGTAAGTGATCAATAAACATTAGTTTTTATCATTTTATTTAAAAATCATCTAAAATCTTAAGTTAAAATTTATTAGGAATAGTAGAAATAGGAATAATTGAAATTTATTAGAAGAGTTATGTATATGTAGAATTAGGGTTCCTATGAAAGTGGGTTCTTTTTGAAAGTGTTTTTATTGACACAAAGATTAAATTGATTAAATATGTAGGGAAGATATTAATAATATAATTATTTAGTTTGCATTTCAAACCAGAAGAGTCATGGCCCAGCAATAAAAATTTAAGAAATACGTTTGTGTGTGTGTGTGTGTGTGTGTGTGTGTGTGTGTGTGTGTGTGTATTCCACTAGTAAACATCAAAAATAGACATGTGACAGTGGGGATGAGCCTCTCAGGCAATATACTCACAAAATGACCAAATAACAGTCTTTTAAAAAGAATAAGGGTTATGATGTGGTATAAAGGCCTGAAATGGAAACCCGAAATCATGACTGAAGACCTACCATTTGCTAACCATGTGACCTGGGGTAAACCACATTATCTTCATTAATTCTTTTATATCATCTGTAAAATGGACATAACACACAACTTGAGATTAGTGAAACACAAATGTAAAGAGACTTCTGCTTCTGGCTGTGATTGACATGCTTGTAGCATCATAATATAGCACCAAAAATAATGGGAAATGTTAGATAGAATATATAGAAATAAAATCTGTGTGAAAGCATTGGAAAATTGCATAAATAACAAGGATTTGAGGGCTAACATCCTAGGGAAATAAAAATGAAGATCACTAAGATAAGCTCAACTTCTACATGCTTCTTTTCCTTTTAGGACAATTGTTAATTTTTAGTATGAGTGGGAGTTTGAAAAACCAAGTGGAAGGAGGCTGCCAAAGGGCAGGGGAGCCAGCAGAGCTTTTGAGACAAAAACTGGAGTTCAGTCCAAAAGGGAATCAAGAGCTTGAGGGACCAAGATCATGGAAAATAAAGAGGCATAGAGAGGTAAGCCTGCCATTTTTTGTTAGCCCCCATTAGGTATTTGCAAATTCTTTATTGAGCAGTGTCAGAGGTTAAGAACCTAAGTAAAAATTGGCTGAAAAGGAGAAAAGAGTTTTTGGCAGTCTCACAACACTGGTAAACAAAAATTGGAACTCAGGACTGCCAAGAAGAGAGGTCATAGTAAACACTCTAGTCTTTTAGTAGGAACCCTTGGCAAGCTTCACTCTAGGAACCAGAGTTAAAACATACGTAGACCAAGACTGAAAGAGAATACAAACGAGCACTGGGTAAATCATTTCCTGACTGGATTAAGGTGAACTCCTACTAATTAGCAGCAGGATAAGGTAAATCCTCGCTGTAGGAAGAACATTATTTAAATTCTGTCAGACTTGTCATAGAGAATGCCTGGCATTCAACCAAAATTACTACATGTAACAATAAACAGGACCCCAAAATCAAATTCAACAGAAACAGAGTCACGAGTGAACTAGATACTAGAGTTTTCAGAAGCAGACTTAAAATTCACTCAAATTAACAGCTTCAAAAAACCCCAAAAAACACATAAATGGCAAAATACTAATTTTAAGAGATTAAACATTGATATTCAACATTCAATCAATAATGTCCAGGTCTGCAAATAGAGAATATCATGAGTGAAATCAAGGGGAAAAGAACAATAGAAACAGATGCAAGTGAGGCAGATCTTATAGTTAGCAGACAAGAACTTTAAATAATTATTAATATTTTCCAGAAAATTCATCTCACCCCAGTTAGAATGGCCATTATTAAAAAGACCTAGAATAACTAATGCTGACGAGGATGCAAGAAAGGGGAACCTTCCTACACTGCTGGTGGGACTGTAAATTAGCACAGCCATTATAGAAAACGGTATGGAACTTCCTCAAACTACAGATAGAACTACCATATGATCCTGTGATCCCACTACTGGGTGTATATCCAAAGGAATGGACATCATCATGTCAAAGGGACACCTGCACTCCCATGCTCATTGCAGCTCTATTACAATAGCCAAAATATAGAACCAGCCTAAATGTCCATCAATGGATGACTGGATAAAGAATATGTGGCATATATACACGATGGAATACTTCTCAGCCATAAAAAAGGATGAAATTCTGCCATTTGCAGCAACATGGATGAGTCTGGAAAAAATTATGTTAAATGAAATAAGCCAGCCAAGGAAAGAGGAATACCACATGTTCTCACTCATAACTGGGTGCTAAGAAAGAAAGAGAGAGAGAAAGGAAGGAAGGAAGAAAGAAAGACAAGACACAACAACATGATGAACTTTCAGAAGGAGAGAACAAACCTAAGGATACTAGAGACGGGAGGGAGGGAGGAACAGGGTTTAGGAAATGATAGGTCAGGTAAAGGGCATAAAGAAATATCATGATTTGTAATAATGAATATGCTAATAATAAATAATAGAAATTCAAAAAAAAATAGAAAATTGAGGAAAAAAATGCACAAAACAGACAACAGTAAGAATTTCAACAGAGCAGTTGCATATAAAAATATTTGATATTTCATACGAGATTATCTTCATTAGAATGAGTTCATACTTTCCTCTATTAGGCAGGAGAAGTGGTGGCTTATCGCCCCTCTCCAATCATGCACACAGGTGAGGACGTTTTTGCAAGGTTAAGGCTCAGTCTGCCTCTGGTTTTCCCCTGTTCTTAGAACACAGATGGCCCTGGGACTGGGACCCAGGGTGTTCACAAGGGTCCAGCCCCTGGAGGGTCCCGTATTCCAATAGTATCTTACTCAACAGTATGAGACTGAGAAATATTCTGCTCTTTTTAGATATTTGTGATTTAGCTTTTTTATTTCTCATCCTACACAGCTTCAGCATTTGGCAAATGTGATGAGGGAAACACTGGCTGTGTGTCAGAGGCCCTTAAAATCCCTACTTTTGTGTTTCCAGCTTCACAGAACTGCAAAAAGTCTGTTTTCCACTTCCCAGCCTTTTTCCCAGAACAGATTCTGGATTCTTGGCCCGTGACCCATACCAAGAATCTTCAATTCTCTTCAGGATAAAAAACAGCTACAAATGATAAACTCACATTTCCTTACTTCTTGTCCCCTCTGGAATCTTAGCGCTTCCAGTTCTTGTTGTTTCAGCAGCTCTCTGATGCCTTTAAACCAATAATTTTTTATTTTATGTAGTTTTTCCGTTGATCTCAACAGGAGCATTTGCCTGCCTTAGGCTATTCCTTCTTGCTTAATTAGACTAATAATGCCAAGTGTTGGCAAAAATGTTGAGCGATGGTGACTTTCATGCTCTGCAACTGAGTATAAATTGGTACAACCATTTTGGAAAACTGGCCAATAATGTGTATATCCCAAGAGGTAGCAGTTGTACTCCAAGGATCATACTAACGCACAGAAATGCCTCCATGTGTTTACCAGAGGATGTGCACAGAAGTCGCAAACTGAAAACAACCCAAATGACCATACACAGCAGAATAAATATGTATAAAGGAGAACAAACTACAATCACTGTGATGATTAATTCTGTGTGTCAACTTCACTGGGCCAAGGGATGTCCAATGTAAACATTATTTCTGGGTGTCGTCTGTGAGGGTGTTGCTGGATGAGATTAGCATTTGAATCAGTGAGCTCAGTCATGTAGATTGTCCTCCCCAATGTGGGTGGACATCATCCAATCCACTAAAGGCCTGAATAGAACAAAAGGCAGAGGAAGGAGGAATCTACCCCTTTTGCTTCCTGCCTGCCTGCTCTAGCTGGAACATTGGTCTTCTCCTGCCTTTGGACTGGAATTATACCACTGGCTTTCCTGGGTCTCCAGCTTGTAGATGGCAGATCATGGGACTTCCCAGCCTTCATAATGATTATGCAAGTCAATTCCTCAAAATAAATCTCTTCCTATACGTATGATAAACTCATTTCCTCACTTCTGTGTGTGTATGTATATATACACTTATATGTACATTTGTTTGTGTGTGTTTGTGTATATATGCAGTCATGTTGCTTAATGATGGGGATACATTCCAAGAAATATACTGTTTGACAATTTCGTCATTGTGCAAGCACACACACTTAGATGGTGCAGCCCACCACACACCTAGGCCATATGGGATGGCCTACCGATTCTAGGCCACAAACCTTTACAGCATGCTACTGCACTGAACATTGTAAGCAACTGAAACACAATGGTAAGTACTTATGTATCCAAACATAGAAAAGGTACAGTAAAAATATGTACATAAGATAAAAAAAAATGTACACCTGTATAGAGCACTTGCAGGATGGAAAGTTGCTCTGGGTGAGTCAATGAGTGAGTGGTGAGTGAGTGTGAAGGCTGAGGACACTACTGTGGACTTTATAAACACTGTACACTCAGGCTACACTAGATTTATTTAAATAATAAAGTAATTGCACTATGATGTTATGATGGCTATGACATCACTAGGCCACAGGAATTTTCCAGCTCCATTTTAATTTTATGAAACCACTGTAGTATATGTGTTCTGTTGCTGGCCAAAATGTCTTTATGTGTCACATGGCTGACTGTATTTCCTATTCATCCTGTACCTCTGGAGACCCCTAAGTAGTACAACCACATACAATATGATAAATCTCACAATATTTAGCAAAAGAGGTAGACACAACATAACACTTGAAATTTGAAAAAGCAAAACACCACATGCATAAGGAATTATCATTGCTAAAATTACTCTTAAAAATGTACAGAATATTACTATGCCTTGGAAATTTTATTCCACATAAATTTAACTTCTAATATTCAATGAAAATTCATGAACTGAAATAAAAAATAATCAAAGATGAAACAAAAATATATTGATCATGAGATAAACTTAGTAGTAAGTAACAAGCCATTTTGCTAACATCACCACTAGTTGCTTTTTATTCCTCTAAACTACGAAAGCTGCCAATGTGTTCCACATTCCAGTTTTTATCTTTGCTGCTCAAATGCATAACTTTATATTTTTGTACTGCTTTGGCCTGATATATGTCTCTCAATTTTGTCACTTAGGTTTGAAAGTGTCAAATTCTAACTTGGACAGCTATATTTTAAATCTGATATTCATGGAGTCGAAGGAATGTAGTGAGTGCCTTGTATGGCTTGTCTCAATGTTTTGACAATACGGAGTCCCTTTTCCAATCCTGATCTCACGCTGCAGCAAGGCATCAGAGCGCTGCATGGTTTCACCCCGAACAAAGTTACTTTTCCAAAGGGAACATTTTGAGAAAGATCTGAGAAGACAGAAATATGTTCACTAAAGTTAAACAATGCCAGCGTTTACACGTAGAAAGGGCTTAATAAAAAGCTCTAGCAATACTTGAACAAATCTCATAAATAAATTATATATGAGGCAGTTTTTTCTTAAAAATACAAATGCTTGCATTTAGAAATGTCAGTACACTCGGTAAAAGCAGCTTGTCTGAAGCTCAGCTGAGAACCTCTGCACATAAGAAGTTAAATATTTTTGCAGCCAGACATTGAACTTATCCCTTCATGCATCTGGAATATCACTTCTTAGTCCAAACCAGGCTGCTGACTTTTTAAAGAAAAGGAATGTCTCTATGATGGATAATTTTTTTTCCATCTAGAACTTTTGAAGATCTCTCTCTCTTTTTTTTTTTTTTAGAATTTCAATCTGACAGTGAAGTTGTGAGAACAGCACAAGGAATTTCTGTATACCCATCTATCCACATTCATCAATTTTTGGCAATAAATTTACACCTTGTTACCATGTTCTTTCACACACACACACACACACACACACACACAAACTTCTCTCCTAAAAAGTATACACAATTTTTATTTGAGAATACATTGAAGAAATCATACCTCTTCACCCCTAAATATTTCAGTGAGTATTTGGAATTCATCCAAGCACAGTTGGCAAAACTTAACATTTGTCCTGTACTGTGATCTAATCCACCCTTCATATTCAAATTACATCAATTTTTCCATTTTTTTTCCAGTTCAAGATCTAATCCAAGATCACACATTGCATTTATTTGTCTTATCTCTTTACTCCACTTTGATCTAGAATAGTCCATCAGCCCTTCTTTGTCCTTTTTTGATCCTGACATTTTTAAGGAGTAAAACCCAGTTGCTTTACAGACTATTCCTCAATTTGGATTTGTTTGATGTTCCTTCATGATTAGATTTAGGTTATGCATAAAAAATGCAGAAACATGATAGAAGTGATGCTGGGTCTTTAGCTCATCACACCAGGAAGATCATAATGCTGGTTTGTAGCTATTATAAGCTTGAGTGTTTGGTTAAGGTGTTCTTCGGGTTTTTCCTCAAACTTTAACCTGTCAGTTTTACCATCTATTGGAGATTTTCTAACCTCATTATCCCTTCTATTTGATGAGTTGGCATTCCACTGTGGGAAAGGGCTTTCACTTCTCTCCCATTAATTTATGCATTTATTAATTTATTTAATTACCTTGTTATAGACTCATGAATTCATATTTCACTCAATGGGTTATAGTCCATGAGTATCATTCTTTATTTTTACGCTCACATTGTCCAAGATCTGGCAGCCCCTTCAAGCTTGCTTTTGCGTATGTGCATTAACATCTTCCTATCATTCTTTGGGCACTTCTTTTCTCCTGGGTCAAAAATAAGTTCCAAGCTTATTTGTCCTGGTACTGTAATGAATCTTTTTGTGAAAGATCTCTGGTTTCTTTTAGAGGAGAGCAGTATTTTCTGGTATGCCATACTTCTAGGCACTTTTCACAGACCTGGAAAAATGTACATATATGCCTTTATATATTTATGTATATCTACATTTCTAGCTATAGCTATAAAAATGCTGGAGTTATATTGATACCTCCAATTTCAGTCCAACATCACAGCGTAAATTCTAGTTTTCTATCCTTCCATATTTGTGACTCTCCTACCCTGTACTGAGAGTATTTGCTTTTCTTTTTCTCGCTCCTCTCTTCTTTCCTCTCTCCTTCTTTCTTCCCTTCTTTCCAAATGAATTTTACCTTTTAAAATATATTAGTTTTGATATTTTTTAAAAGTTTGAAAATGTCAAATCAGTGCTAAGGAAGACTCTCAAATTTTTTCTTATTTTATTTTATTTTTCAAAGGACTTTATTTTTAATTGACATGAATTGATTATACATATTTATGGGGTACAGAGTTATATTTCAATACATGTATACAATGTGTGATGATCAGTTCAGAGTGATTAGCATATTTGTCATCATAAAACTCATTTCTTTGTGATGAGAGCATTTGATCTTCTTTCTTCTAGCTATTCAAGAACATAGAATAAATTATCGTCAATTATAGATGCCTAGGACTACTGTACACCACTAGCACTTATTTTTCCTATCTAACTGCAATTTTGTGCCCATCAACCAATCTCTCCCATCCCTCCCTGCTCCCTCCTCTCCTTAACTTCTAGTAACCACAGTTCTACTCTCTACATCTAAAAGTTCAACTTACTATTACTATTTTTTAGCTGTTACATATGAATAAAAACATGCAGTGTTTATACTGTGCCTGACTCATCCATGTTGCCACAAATAACAGGATTTCATTCTTTTTCATGGTTGAGTAGTATTCCACTGTGCATATATGCCACATTGTCTTTATCCATTCATGTGTTGTTGGAAACCTAAGTTGATTCTATATCTTCGCTATTGTGCCTAGTGATGCAATAAACACAGGGGTTCAGATATTTCTTTGGTATGCTAATTTCCTTTGCTTTGGATGAATATCCAGCAGTGGAATTGCTGGATCATATGGTAGTTCTATTTTTAGTTTTTGAGTGACCTCCATACTATTTTCATAATGCTTCTACTAACTTACATTCCCTCAAACAGTGTGTAAGAGTTCCCTTTCTCCACATCCTTGCCAGCAGCATTTGTTATTTTCTGTCTTTTTGATGATAGCTATTCTAACTGGAGTGAGATGATATATCATTGTGGTTTTGATTTGCATTTCCCTGATGATTAATGATGTTGAGCATTTTTTATATACCTGTTGGCCATTTGTGTGTCTTCTTTTGAGAAATATCTGTTCAGGTCATTTGCTCTGTTTATTTGGATTATTTGGTTTTTGTCTGTTTGTGTTTATTTGTTTGTTTTTTGCAGTTGACTTATTTAAATTTCTTGTATACTCTGGATATTAATCCCTTGTTGATCAATAGTTTGCAAATGTTTTCTCCCATTCTGCTGATTGCCTTTTTGCTCTATTGATTGCTTTTTGTTTTGTTTTATTTCATAGTTTTTGTTTGTTTGTTTGTTTTGTTTTGCTGTGCAGAAGCTTTTTAGTTTGATGTAGTCCCATATGTCTATTTTTGCTTTTGTTCCCTGTGCTTTACAAGTCTTCTCCATAAAATTGTTGCCCAGACCAACAGCTTGGAGTGTTTTCTCTATGTTTTCTTCTGGTAGGTTTATAGTTTCAGGTCTTACATTTAAGTCTTTAATCCATTTTAAGTTGATTTGGGTATATTGTGAGAAGAGAGGGTCTAATTTCTTTCTTCTGCATATGGATAACCAGTTTTCCCAGCACCATTTATTGAAAGGGTTATCCTTTCCCCAGTGCATGCTCTTGGTGCCTTCATCAAAAATGTGTTGTCTGAATTGTATTTATTTCTGGCTTCTCTATTCTATTCTGTTTGCTACAAAAAAAAATTTAAAAAATATGTTATGGTAGCTCTAAACAGCATATTTTTTCATAAAATTGGTGAATTCAATTTTATTTTTTATTTTATTTTATGTTTTTTACAGGTAAGTGTATTTTATTTATTTATTTTAGTTATTCAATTTTATCAATATATAATGTAGTTGATTTTCATGTCCCTTTACCAATTCCTCCCTCCCCCTGCCTCTCCCCCATCCCACCCATCAACATCATATCTGTTCACTTGTCTTAACAAGTTCAAGAAATTGTGATTGTTGTGTTTTCTTCCCCACTCCCCCCTGTGTATTTATTTATTTATTTATTCTTACTTTCTACAAATAAGTGAGAACATGTGGTAATTCTCTTTCTATGCTTGACTCGTTTCACTTCATATAATTTTTCTAAGTCCATCCATGTTGCTGCAAATGGTGGTATTTCATTCCTTTTTATGGTAGAGTAGTATTCCTTTGTGTAGATGTACCACATTTTCCTTATCCACTCATATGATGATGGACATTTGGGCTGGTCCAACTCTTGGCTATTGTAAAGAGTGCTGCAATATACACTGGAGTACAGGTGTCCCTTCGACATGATGATTTCCATTCCTCTGTGTACATTCCCAGCAGTGGAATAGCTAGATCATATGGTAGATCTATCTGGAATTGTTTGAGGAAACTCCAAATCATTTTCCATAAAGGCTGCACTATTTTCCAGTCCCAACTGGAAAAGCCTGCACTATTTCCCAGTGTAGGAAGCTTCCTTTTTCTCCGCAACCTCACCAGCATTTGTCATTCTCAGTCTTTTGGATATTAGCCATCCTAACTGGAGTGACATGGTAGATCAGTGTGATTTTGATTTGCATTTCCCAAATGCTGAGTGATGTTGAGCATTTTTTCATGTGTCTGTTAGCCATTCATATATCTACCTTTGAGAAATGCCTATTTAGCTCCTTGGCCCATTTTTTAATTGGGTTACTTGTTTTTTGCTGTAAAGTTGTTTGAGTTCCTTATATATTCTAAATATTAATCCTTTGTCAGATGTGTATTTTCCAAATATTTTCTCCCACTCTGTTGGTTGTCTTTTAACTCTGTTAATTGTTTCTTTTGCTGTGCAGAAGCTTTTTAGTTTGACGTAATCCCATTTCTTTATTTTTTTCCTTTGGTTGCCTGTGTTTTGGGGTTGTGTTCATGAAATGTGTACTCAATCCTACTTCCTGGAGTGTTTCCATATGTTTTCTTCAAGGAGTTTTATTGTATAAGGGTGTATTTTTAATTCTTTAATCCATTTTGAGTTGATTTTGGTATATGGTGAGAGGTATGGGTCTAGTTTCATTCTCATACATATGATTATCCAGTTTTCCCAGCACCATTTGCTGAAGAAGCTGTCTATTCCCCAGTGTGTAGACTTGGTGCCTTTGCCAAAGATCGGATGGCTGTAGGTGTGTGGGTTGATTTCTGTATTCTCTATTCTTTTCCATTGATCCATGTGTCTGTTTTTATGCCAGTACCATTCTGTTTGGTTATTATAGCTTTGCAGTACAGTTTAAAGTGAGGTAGTGTTATGCCACCAGCTTTATTCGTTTATATTTTTGCTCAGAATTGCTTTGGCTATTCATGGTCTTTTGTTATTCCATATAAATGTTAGGATAGATTTTTCCATTTCAGAGAAAAATGTCATTGGAATTTTGATGGGGATTGCATTGAATCTGTAGATCACTTTGGGTAGTATGGACATTTTCACAATGTTAATTCTTCTAATCCAAGAGCATGGGATATCTTTCCATCCTCTTGTGTCCTCTTTAATTTCTCTCAACAGTGTTTGTAGTTCTCATTGTAGAGATTTTTCACATCCTTGGTTAATTTTTCCTAAATATTTTTTTTTTTTGGTGGCTATTATAAATGGGCTAGTTTTCCTGATTTCTTTTTCTGCATGTTCACTGTTGGTATATAGAAATGCTACTGATTTTTGTGCATTGATTTTGTTTACTGAAACTTTGCTGAAATCATTTATCCACTCTAAGAGTTTTTTTGTAGAGGTTTTCGGCTGTTCAATATATAGGATCATGTCATCTGCAAACAGGGAGAATTTGACTGCATCTTTTCCAACGTGGATGCCCTTTATTTCCTTCTCGTCTCTGATTGCTCTGGCTAGTACTTCCAACACTATGTTGAATAGGAGTGGTGAGAGTGGGCATCCTGTTCATGATGATATTGGCAGTGGTCTTATCATATATGGCTTTAATTATGTTGAGATACTGTCCGTCTATATTTAACTTGTAGAGAGTTTTTACCATGAATGAATGTTGAATTTCTTCAAATGATTTTTCAGCATCTATAGAGATGATCATATGATGTTTGTCTTTGATTTTATTGACTTGGTATATCACATTTATTGATTTGAATATGTTGAACCAACCTTGCATTCCTGGGATGAATCCCACTTGATCATGGTACATAATTTTGTATGTGTTGCTGTATTCTGTTAGCTAGTATTTTTTTGAGGATTTTTACATCTATATTCATCAAGGATATTGGCCTGTAGTTTTCTTTTCTTCTTCTGTCTTTGTCTGTTTTTGGTACCAGGGTGATGATAGAATGAGTTTGGGAGAATAGCCTCTGTTTCAATCTTTGTAGAGAATTGGTATCAATTCCTCTTGAAGGTTTGGTAGAATTCTGCAGTGAACCCAACCGGTCATGGGCTTTTTTTTTCTGTTGGGAGCCTTCTGATAACAACTTCAATCTCTTTTATTCTTATTGGTCAATTCAGATTTTCCATATCTTCTTGGCTCAGTTTTGGTAGTTTCTGTGTGGCCAGAAATTTATCCATTTCCTCCAGATTTTCAATTTTGTTGGCACATAGTTGTTTGTAGTAGTCTCTAATGATTTCTTGTATTTCTGAGATATCAGTTGTAATATCACCTTTTTCATTTCTAATTTTTGTTGTTTGGGTCTTCTCTCTTCTTTTTGTAGTTAGCCTTGCTAATGGTTTTTCAATTTTATTTATCTTTTTAAAAAATGAACTTTTTGATTCATTGATCTTTTGTATCATTATTTTGGTTTCTAATTCATTAAGTTCTGCTCTGATCTTAATTATTTCTTTCCATCTGCTAACTTTGGGTTTGTTCTTGTTTTTCTAGCTCTTTGAGGTGAAGTGTTAGGTTGTTTACTTGCCATCTTTCCAGTCTTCTGAAGTAAGCATTTAATGTGATAAATTTCCCCCTTTGTACTGCTTTTGCAGTTATCCCACAGGTTTTGGTATGATGTGTCATTATTTTCATTAGTTTCAAGAAATTTTTTTATTTCTTGTTTAATTTCTTTTTGGACCCATATGTCATTAAGTGGAAGGTTGTTTAATTTCCATGTGTTTGTATAGTTTCCAGAGTTTCATTTGGTATTGATTTCTAATTTTAATCCATTGTGAACTGAAAAAATACATGGAATAATTCCAATTTTTTAAAGTTTGTTGAAACTTGATTTGTGACCTAACATGTGATCTATCCTGGAGAATGTTCCATGTACTGATAAGAAGAATGAATATTCTGAGGTTGGTGGTTAGGATGTTCTGTAGATATCTGCCAAGTCCAATTGGTCTAATGTGTTGTTTAGATCTTGTGTTTCTCTGTTGTTTCTTTGCCTGGATGACCTGTCCAATATTGAGAGTGGGGTGCTCAGGTCCCCTGCTATTGTGGTATTAGTGTCTATCTCATTCTTTAGGTCTAATAGTGTTTGCTTTATAAATCTGGCTGCTCCAATGTTGGGTGCATATATATTTATGATTGTTATGTCTTCTTGATGGATAAAACTGTTTATCTTTATATAGTAGCCTTCTTTATCTCCTTTTATGGTTTTTGGTTTAAAGTCTATTTTATCTGATATAACAATAGCTACTCCAGCTCGTTTTTCATTTCTATTTGCATGGTATATCTGTTTCCATCCTTTCAGTCTTAGTCTATGTGTGTCTTTACAGGTGAGGTGAGTTTCTTGAAGGCAGCATATAGTTGGGTCTACCTTTTTAATCCAGTCAGTCAGTCTGTGTCTTTTGAGTGGGGAATTGAATCCTTTTACAGTAAGAGTTGTTATTGAAAGGTGTTGATTTACTCCTAGCATTTTACTGATTTTTGTTTGGATGTCTTAAGTATCTTTGTTCCTTTCTTTCTGACTTTCTGTTTGTCTTCTGTATTTGTTGGGTTCTTGGGGTGGTAGATAAACTTATTTTCTCTTTATTGAGAAAAAAAAAGCATTTTTATTTTACTAGTGGGTTTTGTTTTTTCTGGAGTATTTATGGCAGTGGTGCTTGTTTTTCAGGTACCAAACCCAGTACTCCCTTGAGAATTTCTTGTAAGTATGGTCATGAGGGAGTGAACTCCTGCAATTTTTGTTTGTCTGAGAAATATACTATTTGTCCTTCATTTTGGAAGGATAGCCTTGCTTGGTAAAGTATTCTTGGCTGGCAATCTTTGTCTGAGTATTTTGAATATATCATCCCATTCTTTTCTGGGTTTTAGGGTTTGTGATGAAAAATCTGATGTTAGTCTGATTGGGGCTCCCTTATAGGTGACTTGACATTTCTCTGTTGCAGCTTTTAAGATTCTCTCTTTGACTTGGGGTTTTGCCAATTTGACTGTAACATGCCTTGGAGGGAACCTTTTTGGGCTGAATATGTTGGGGATCTTTGAGCTTCCTGAATCTGAAAATCTGTGTCTTTCCCTATGCCTGGGAAGTTTTCAGCCATTATTTCATTGAATATGTTTTCAATGCCATTTCCTTTTTCCTCCCCTTCTGGAATACCCATGATGTGGATATTTGAGAGCTTAAGGTTGTCTGTTATCTCTCTTAGATTTTCTTCAATGTTTTTAATTCTTTTTTCTTTTTTTTTTTTTTTGTCTGCCTGTGGTATTTCAAACAGCCCATCTTCAAGGTCAGAAATTCTCTCTTCTGCTTGTTCTAGCCTGCTGGTTAAACTCACTGTTGTGTTTTTTTATTTCCTTGAATGAATTCTTCAGCTCCACAAGCTCAGCTACATTCTTTTTCAGGGCATTGATTTCTTTGTACATTTCTTCTTTCAGGTCCTGTATACTTTTTCTCATTTCATTGTGTTGTCTAACAGAGTTTTCTTGTATCTCATTTAGTTTCCTTAGAATTGTTGCTCTAAATTCCTTGTCAGTCATTTTAAGGACTTCCTGCTCTATAGGATCTAGAACTTGAGAGTGATTATTACCCTTTGGTGGTGGTGTACTTGATTTTTCATATTTCTGCTATCTTTCCTTTGGTGTTTAGTCAATGTGGCAGGGGATTTCATGGTCCACTCATTTGACCCTAATGTCTGGCTAGGATCCTGCAGGGACTGCCAATTTGGCACAGCTGTTTCAGTGCCCATGGGTGGGAGGCTTGGACCTCTCTGGAACACAGGGACTGTCCTCGACTGGGAGTCCTGCAGCAGTGCCTCCCTGTACTGAGGTGGGTGGTCCAGGGCATGTGGGCCCAGCAGCTCTCAGGCCTCTCTGGAGCCTCTCTGGGTGGCACACAGTGACTTCAATTTTAAACAAGATGTTTTGCCTATAAGTCTGCTGTATGCATCATATTGTATATTTCTTTAAAATTTGTACATAGAAAACTTAACTTAAAAAAAAAAAATCAGGGTTATATGGAGGTAAAAAAACATATTACAATTTATTTGTAAAATGTTTTCATTAGGTGGTAGGCTCCAAATAGAATCTTCCCTCATTTTGTCAAACTGTGATGGGGAAGGAACTTCTTAGACTTAAATTGTCAACCAGCATTGATTGACTGCCTGTGGCATGCAAGCCCCAACACTGTGTTCTTTGCATCCATCAAAGACAGCAAGAATGACTTAGATTATTTTTCATGGGTGACTTCCTTCCATTGACTTTTTGAGAGAATGGATGTATGCTTTGGCATTTTCCAAACCCCTTCTTGAAAGTGGAGTGCACAAATAATGGATATGGGGACATCAAAATATTTGAGAGTACCAAATAGGAAACTTCTGCTGGTAAATAAATGTGAGGTGTATTTTCTGTAGCTGAGGGAAGAAGAACGTATCTGATAGGAGATGAGGCAGGGGATAACACAATAACTACCTAAAATAAACAAATTTATAAATAAGAAAAACAGCAAGTAAAAACATAGAGACAACAATTTATTTTGTGTGTGAGTCTTTGCTTGTTAAATAACACTTGGCTTGAAAGTAATTATTTCTTATCCATAAATCAGGTGTAAGAATGAACCAACCCTCTGAGCATGGAGGGATAAAAATAACACCGGGACTAAAGAGAAAGAAAAGAACAGAATGACTTTCCAGACCTACACTTCAGAAAAGACTGAAGAAATGTCATGATGAACACTGGGTGTGAGGCCAAAATGTCATTGTCACAGTTGGTGAGCAAACCCAAAATGAATGTTTAAGCATCCAAGTGACCGTCCCTGGTGTCACTCAGATATGAGCAATGGTGGTGAGAGGTTTTGGCAGCCTGGGGTCCAGCTTTAGCACAGCCAGAGAGAGACTCACCACCTGGAGAGGGAGACGAAAGGAGGACGTGTGAACTAGGGGGCCCCAGAAACAGGAGCCTCTGGGATCTTCATGTGGTCCACCCGCCCCCACAGGACTTCATGGTAAAAGAAGGCAATGTCTATTGTTGCTGTGGCTGCACTTGGCTTTGTTTTGTTTTGTTTTGCTTTTCTTAATTAGATGGAGAACACTGCTGTGTAATCTAAATACCTCTGTGCAAGAATTTTCAAATTGCCAACAGGTGAGGGGGACAAAAGCGGGGAGGGTGGCAACAGCACAAGAGCTGTGGCTGCAGGTAGCAGCAGCTTCAAGTGTTAGTGACTGGAAGCCACACCTGACAACTCTGTACAAGGGGACATGTGAGATCTGGGGCAGGACACTGCCCACTCGGACAGATCGTGAGGATGATGTAGAAGGGCGTCAGGGTTACTGACCTCACCTTCGACCTCTTAACTTCACTCCTGTCACCAGACACCTTCTTGGTGACAGCCTTTTCATTTTATCTTCACAACAGACCACCGGGAGAAATTGTTCCCATTGTACAAATGAGGAAACTGAAGGCACCATAGCTACAGCTGGCAGGTCCCA
The DNA here is from genome assembly GCF_027409185.1 of Cynocephalus volans. Lineage (NCBI taxonomy): Eukaryota > Metazoa > Chordata > Mammalia > Dermoptera > Cynocephalidae > Cynocephalus > Cynocephalus volans. The sequence goes on from NC_084460.1 coordinate 284,451,345, forward strand.
GGTCCACTGAGCTGTGTTGTTTCTTTGGGACTAGAAATGCTTATTTTTCCTTTAGAGCTGGAGTGAATTAAATTAGATTATACCTGGTAAGGGACATCTGGCAAAGAAGGTCTTATAAAGCTCCTTCTCACACAAGCACAGAGGTTTCTATATTGCTAAGGGAAGCCTTATTAAAATGACAGCTGACTTTTATTTACTGCCCCTTCTGTGACAGGCACTAATCTAAGAGCTTTCTATGTATTAATACATTTAATCCTCACAACAACAGCCTTAAAAAGCAGGAATTATCACCATTGCCCTACCCCAAGCCCCAGTCTACAGGTGAGAAACTTGAGACACAGAGGGGTTAAGTAACTTGTCCAAGGTTACTCAGCATATTGGCCTGCCCAGGCTGCAGTAACAAAGCACCACAAGCAGAATGTATTAAACAACAGACATTTTTCTCACTGTTCTGGAGCCTGGAAGCCTGAGATCAAGGGGTCAGCAGGGATGGTTCCTTCTGAGGGCTGTGAGACAAGGATCTGTTCCAGGTCTCTCTCCTTGGTTTGTAGAGAGATATCTTCTGCCTATGTCTCTCACATTTGACCCTGTGTACAAATTTCCTCTTCCTATAAGTACAGCGGTCATTTGGATTAGGAGCTGCTATGGACTGAATTTTGTCCCCCCCCCCAAATTCATATGTTGAAACTCTAAGCCCTAATAAGGCTATATTTGGAGATATGACTTTTAGGAGGTAATTGAGATTAAACAAGGACACAAGGGTAGGTTCATAATCCATTGAATTAGTGGTCTGATAAGAAGAGGAAGAGATAGATCTCTTTCTCTCTCTTTTTAGCTCCCCAAGTAAATGTACTAAGAAAAGTCTATGTGAGGATATAGAGAAAGGGCAGCCGTCTGCAAGCCAGAGAGAGAGCCCTCACCAGATCCCAGTCAGGTTGGCACCCTGATTTTGAATTTCCAGCCTCCAGAACTGTGATAAAGTAAATTTGGCTGGTTAAGCTTCCCATTCTCTGGTATTTTGTTATGGCAACCCAAGCTGACTTAGAAAGGGGCCACCCTACTTTAGTATGACCTCCTCTCAACTAATTACATCCACAACAATCTTATTTCCAAATAAGATGACATTCTGAGATACTGGGAATTAAGAATTCAACATTCAAATTTTGAGGGCATACAATTAAACCCATGTTGCTGAGCTTGTCAATTACAACATCAAGATTCAAACCCAGGTGGTCTGGCTTGAGACTCCTCACTCACTATTAACCACTCAGTTACATTGCCCATTAAGTAAACTAGGATCTTAATTCAATAGGTACTTATTAGGCACCTGCTGTATACCTACCTTTCCTCTGTCTCTAAAGCCCTCTTGTGTTCCCTAAAGAGGTTTTCCTCTGTTCATCTCTTCTGTTTCTGATAAAGTGAGGCCTTTTTTTCTTATCACTGACATTTTTCTTCCTGTTATTAAGCAGTTGTTCATTGAAAATTTACCATGTTATCATCACAAAAGATGCTTAAGTTATGATTCTTTCACTTACAAATAAATACTGGCCCACATAGGTTCTCTGCTGTCTCCTTTCCTACTATGAGCCTCTAAATATGTGAATGTCCCACAACATTGCATTCTTGAAGCCTAGCACACAGTTGGAACTCAATAAACATTTGCTGAATGTTGCTATTTCAAATAAGTTAATGAAATGAAGACTTATCATTGCTCATGGTCCAAAGTCTATTTAACTGTTTTAAATAGGCCTCACCAGGAAACCTAAGAATACTCTCCAATTAGAATTGACAGACTCCTTATTCTCTCTTGTGAAACTGCCTCTGAAAACATTGAAATAACCTTTTTCTTTCCATAAATGTGTACATGTCACAAAAATAACGTGAGTTAAAATAACTCATGGGAAATGCCCACTTTTATAAGCTATATATCCAGGAATGGTAGTGCAGTGCTTGACTGCAAAAATGTAGTATAAATTCCTCTGGCAAATTAAGTGTTTTGCTGTGGACTTATAGACACATTTCATATAGTTTATATAAATGAAGGCAATCTGTAACTGAATTGAAATTAAATTAAAATGCCACAGAAGTCACATTTTCCCACAAATCTTATTAAAACTGCATCCCGGTTGCCCTCCCTTCTGCTTCTAATCTTCTATTTTTTCAGTCTTCTACGTCGCCCCCAAAGGCAACTTCGTAAAACCCAGAACTGACTTTGTCTCTCTCCTTCAAAGCAATGGCACCAGTTGTCTACAGAATAGAGCACACACTGTTTGTTCACTTGTTTTCCTCCCTATTCATCTTCTTAACCTTTACCTGACTCACTCCCAAAGACTGATATGCTCATCCCACAGCTCTGCTAAAACTGACGGGAGACTTGCATGCACCCTCCTGCTCGGAGCCCCTTTGTACACTGGGACAATGACTGGAGTAAATGTCGTCTACTCTCCTTTTCCCAGCCCGCCCCATCAGTTCCCTCAATGCTCCTTAGAGAAACCCCTTTCTCTGTGAAGCCTCCTTTGACATTCCTCTCCTATTGTAAGAAGAAATAAGCACACTTTCTTCCATATTCCTTGGGAACATTGTCCGTCCCTATTTCTTTTCTACTATTTCTCCACTACAATAACTCAACAGCAGCTGCCATGTTTTGTCTCTATTCCCAGCATCCCATTAGGTGTGGGCAAAGACATTTCCAAACTTCCACATAGTAGGTGCTCAGCAAATGTTGAAAGGAGAGACAGAGAAAAGAAGGAATGTCAAGAAAGAAGGTAGGAAGAATGGATACTGTAAGATACTTCAAAGAAAAGTCACAGATACCCAATCCAACACAACCATTTGTGGGATGGGGAGGAAGAGCAGAGAGTCATTTGCTTTTTCTTGCACAGATGTAGAGGGCAACTGAAAGATGAGAAAAAGAAATTTTGATTAATTATGAACAAATACCCACCTCACTACAAGTAACCAAGGTAAAACAAGTTTAAAAGTTTAAAAATAGGGAGATGGATTTGCTGAGACCTGGAAATTATTCCAGCTTCTTTATAAACCACTCAATAACTGTGCACAATCCAGGAGGAAAATAAAAATCTGTTCCCTCACTAAATGTGTTCCAATATCCAGATGTTTGGCACAGAGATAGACAAAGCATCCAGACGATAGATTGAATTTTCTTATTGTTCATTTACATGTTTGGAAAAATGGGTGATGTTATTAGTCTGGAGTTGTATGTAAAAGCTCCTGCACGTATTCATACTGTAGTTTATACAGTAAGACATTTACCAGGAAGGAGAGAATGCCAACATAGTTAAACAGAAGGAAATACAAACATGATTTCCTTTGACTGGAGGATATTTGATGTCAGGTCTGATTGCTAGTATAAAATTTTAAGTTTCCACTGGGCAAGTTTAATAACAAAAAAATAGTTTTTTTTAGTCCAAAGGTATACATAGTTTTTCAATATGCTGGCTCAAGGGTAGGCCAGGCAGTCCTCTTCAGATTGCTTTTGGGCTGGGTAGATTTCAGGGACTGGTAATGCTACTATTCCAAAAATAGTCGGAATTAATATTCTAGAGTACCTCATGGTAAATTTTATTTCCTTAAGATGGCTGCAACACTATCTCCCATCCCCCGTGTTTTTCTCAGAATGTGATTCTAATATTCTTCTCAAAGAGATGTGGGGGCTGTGTTTCCTCCTCCCGAATGAGGGTGATCTTGTAATTATTGCAGAAATGACTCTGTGTGACTCATGTAAGATGACAACATCTACTGTCAGATTTTCTTGGGCCTCTTGCTCTTGGGACCCATGCACCATTGCATGAGGAAAGACGAACAGCCCATGGAGAGGGCCATGGGGAGAGAATCTGAGGCCCCCTTGTCCAAAGTCCTGACCAAACTCCCAGCCAACAGCCGGAACCAGTATGTCTGCTGCGTGAATGAGCTTTTCTGAATGGAACCCTGTTACCCTCACTTGAGCTGCTGCAGCTGATGCTACATGGAGCAGAAACCAGCTGTCCCTGCCCAGCCCTGCCCAATTCACAGATATGTAAGCAAATAAATAATTGTTGCTGTTGTGGGCTTGTTCACAGCAACTGATACCTGGAAAGACTCTTAAAGGGAAAGAACTAACATTCTGGCTTCCAGCTTTATACCATCAGAAAGTACATTCTTGACTTGATTACTTGATTTGTGTGGCAGGCAGAATTATTGCTCCCCAAAAGATGCTCACATCCCAATCTCTAGAACCTGTGAACATATTACTTTACATGGCAAAGGTGAAGGGACTTTATAATTAAGTTAAGGATCTTGAAATGGGGATAATGTCCTCGTTTATTCAGGTTGACCCAATAGAATTAAAGGGGTCCTTATAAGTAAAGGAGGGAGGCAGGAAGGTTAGAACCAGAGAGATTTGAAGATGCTACACTGCTGGTTTTGAAGATGAAAGAAAGGGCCATAAACCAGGGAATGCAGACAGTTTCTAGAAACTAGAAAAGACAAGGAAACAAATTTTCTTCTATAGCCTTCAGGTAAAATGAAGCTCTTGATTTTGGCCCTCTGAGATCTATTTCAGACTTCTGACTTCCAGACATATAACATAATAAATCTGTGGTATTTTAAGCCATTCAGTTTGTGGTAATTTGTTACAGCAGCAATTAGAAAGTGATACAAGTAGTTATATCTCTGCACCTTAATTCGTCAACCCCCATCCCTTCCTTGAATTGATCCTGGAACCATGACCATCCATGAGCAAAACCTCAACATGGTGCTGGATTAGAAAGGGCTTCAGGAACTAGAGTTTCTAGCACTTGTGGGTCGGTGGTAGTAGTGAGGCCCAGAAAGGATTCATGGCTTTTTCAGAGTCACAGATGGTCCATGGCTGAGCAGGGAGTGAAACACAGCTGCACAACTGTGTTCACTATTCCTTTATTCTGGCTTTCTGACATCCGAGGGTCTCTTTCTCAGCTGTCCAGTGTCGCTCTCCTGTCTCTAGGAGGAACAATAGATGAGCTCTCTCCTAGAGTTCTGTTCAGGTTGACTCTTCCCTAAGGATACTAGTGTTCCTTTCCCTTCATTAAAATTTTAATTCCTCATCTCATTTGTGTTTCCGTAGACTCACCAATTGTCTTGGTGAGGGCACAGTAATTTGTCATGATTTCAAGGCAATATGCACATAAAAGCCACTTTCAATTCTTGAAGAAACACTTTAAGCACCGTGGTAGACCAATGGAAGAAACAGTCCTGGTTAGGACAACCTCTCCTAGCTTCTTCTCGAGTCCTACCATCCAGACAGATGCTCAGTTACCTAAACCATTAGTGGGAATGGAAATTTGTTCAGCATTTTTGGAGGTCAATTTGGCATTAGCCATCAAAAATTTATAATCCAATCTCCTAACCCACTAACCTAACCCAGCACCTTCACCTTCAGTTAAAAGTATATGCTCAATGATACATGTAATAGGATGTTATTTATAAGGAAAACATTTTTTAAAACACTTAAATGTCCATCAATAGGGGAAAAGTTAGTTTATGACATGGCACACCCACACTGTGGAATACTATGAAGCCATTAAGGAAAGATAAACTAGAGCTCATTTATACTAAAATAGGAACTTCTTCAACATGTATTTGGGTGGGGGGAAGGGGCAAGTAAGCTGTCAATCAATTTAGAGTATAATCCACTTTGTGTTAATAAAAGCCATACTTTTATATCCATATGTGCCTTTGTACAGACAAAAAATGTATTTATATCAGAGTCTGCTTTTTTATCTGTTGGAACAGTATTTACAAGCTGACTACTCTGAGCCTGGCTAAGTTTATATGATACTAAATAAAACAGATATGGCACAAGTTTTCATGAAGTTCACAGTGTACTGATGGATATAGACAATAACCTTTTAAAGGTAAAAAAGACTAAATAAAATAAAAGTATTAATAAAGCTTGTGAAAATGCATGATGCTGTGATAGAGAATGAAGGGAGCTTTAATATACAGGATGGTTTGTCAGTCCTTCCAGAGGAGATGACCTTTCAACTGACATCTAAGGAATTCAATAATGTAACTCTTGATTCAAAGGATAAGTAGGGTAATTTAGCTCGTCCTTCTCACCCACTAGTGAGGAACATGAGAGTTAATGGCTTCGACATTGCAGAGATTAGAACACAGGTTTACAAACTCCCATTCTGGAAGCACTGAAGATGAGGTAGTTTAGTGTGTTTCAGGACCTGACAAGCCACAGGTAGGAGAGAGAAAGGGAACGTGGAGGGAGGCGTGAGTCAGTTTGGACAGGGAATAGGACACACAGAGCAGCAATTCTCAAACCTTTTAGTCTCAGGACTCTCTGACTCTCTTAAACATTATTGAGGCTACCAAAGAGTTTTTGCTTATGTGAGTTACATCTATTGATACTTATGACACTTACCTAATGGAGAATTTTAAAAACATGTTCTTATTACTTCCTATAAAAAAATAATAAACCCATTACATGTTGTAGTGAGTTAAATGGTGATTTCCAGAAAGGGTATGTCTAGGTCCTAACATCCAGAACCTGTGAAAGTGACCTTTCTTGGAAAAAAGTTCTTTGAAGAGGTGATAAATTAAAGGTCTTGAGATGAGGAGGTCGTGGTTTGGGGCAGGCCCCAAACCCAATAGTAAATCCTTAGAAGAGAAGAGAAAGAGAAGCAGACAGAAAGAAACCCAGGGGAGAAAGCTGTGTGAGGACAGAGGCAGACATCGAAGTGATGAGCCCACAAGGCAAGAAACACAAGGCTCTGCTGGCAAGAAGCGTCGCTCGGGAGAACCTGGGGAAAAGTGTTACCCCTCAGAAGGAACCAAGACCAGGCTCTGGATTTTAGAGTTCTGGCCTTCAGAAGGATTAAAAACAATAATAATAATAATTTCTGTTGTTCTAAGTTACCAAGTTTGTGGTAATTTGTTACACAGTCGTAGGAAACGAATACATATGCCAATATAGAGAATACTTTTATGAAAAATAACTGTATTTTCTAAAAGAAAACATAAATGAAAGAGAAGAATGATACTGTTCTACATTTTTGAAAATATTTTTAATGTCTGGCTAATAGAAGACAGCTGTATTCTTGTAGTGCTACTGCATTCCAACTGTTAAGACATGTGGTTTTGGTTGGAATATGTGAAGGAAATCCAGCTTCACACAAATTTGTAAATGGAAAGTGTGGGACTATTACAATCGATTTTCATAAACTTGCAGACAGTCTTCTTTTATACTACACAAAAACTTGACAAATGGTACTTTCTTGAAGGTTAGTAGCAAAGAGGCAATTGAGGTCATATCAATAATTTTTTTCATATTCTTCTGCATTAAATAAAGGATCTATCTTGAATGTTGAATGGACCTTTTACCCAGCATGGCTGTGAACACCATGTATTGGTCATTTGGAAAATACTGGTTCCCTGAATAATGCAGATCTTCCAAATGCTGACACATTTCATCATGTGTTAGCAAAGAGAATCACATTCAGTAAAACCATCACTGATGTCATCAAAATTGGGAGCTGTCAAGCTCACAGTGGTGGAGAAAAGTTTTCCAAAATCCTACTGTTTGTTTGAAAGTATGAATTTAACATTGGCAACAAACACTGTCAATTGCGTTCCTTGAAGTGACAGACTCATCCAAATCTGAATAAACGTAATTGTTTGTCAGTCATTCTTTCAAATAAAATGACACTCCATGAAAAAGGGTGGCCTCTTCAGCTTCAACCCCAGCAGTTGCACAGGTGTTTTCTGTGTGCTTCCATCTCATCCCACAGGCCATTAAACAGACAGGTACTCAAGGGTTGCAATTTCTAAAAGTTAATAATTTTAAGTGCTTTATCAAGTATAGTCTTATATGAAATTGCCCTCCTCTTTTAAATGTTAATGTATGTTAGAGAAAAATGCAATGTGACTAGCGCAGGTTGATGTCACAGCCTTGACGCACACTTGGTGCCAACAGTTTGTCTCAGCTTTGCCTTTGCAGCATCCAGGCAAATGTTAACAGAGGAAGAAAGGCAAATGATGTTTAGTAGTTTTATGAAAATAGCTTTAACCAACTGACCCCTGAAGGCCAGAGACCCCCCAAGGATCCATAGATTATTCCTTGAGAGCTGTTGATATAGAGTCTTATAAACTATGAGAAAGAACTGGATTATATTTCATTTACAATCAGCAGCTCTTAGTAGAATAATAGCCAAGGAGAGAGGTGATTTAATTTGGATTTGTAAAAAATGAAAGAAAGGCTCCGTAATTGAGGAAGTGTTTGATGAGAGATAGGGAAGATTATAGGAGGGGAGGAATGAGGGACAGCTAAGAGTAGATTGAGGCACATTATGTTTGAATTGTCTGTAGAACATCCAAGTGGAGGGGCTTAGTGGGCAATGCATTTATACACCCGGAGCTCAGAAGAGAATTTTAGCCTGTGCTTATATCCCTAGGAGTCATTCACATACAGATAGAACTCAAAATTAAGATTATTGAAAATATCACATAGAAAGAGGGTATTGAGAAGGAAGAAAAGAGGAAACTGATTCAAACCCCGAACAACTCAAATATTTTGAAATGTTTAAAAATAGTTAATCTCATGGGAGCAGGTTTGGGGACACTGGAATATTAGGAGAAAGGGGAATTCACCATTATAAACTATTTGAAAGTTTTCTGATGAGTGTGTAGTTTTCTTATTACAGCTTCATTGAGGTAAAGTTATTTAAAATGACACTTTGATAAGTTTTGACAATACCTATATACCAGTGAAACCATCATCACAATCAAGAAGATAAATAAATTAGTAAGTTTCCTTGCAACCTTTTGTCATCCATCCCTCCCTTCCCCTGTCCCCCAGGCAGCCAATAATCTACTAATATATAATTTTATTTAAAAATAAAAATAATTAAAAAACAAAGAAACCAATCTAATCGGGCCTTATTTTGCAGACATTTTGCAGGAAAATAAGGTTCTGAGAAATGAACTGGCTTTCATAGAGTGATACAGCTTTTTAAAGGAGGGTTAGAACCCAATTTTATCGACATCTGTTTTAAGGATCTTTTCACTACACCAGGCCGCCTCCACTCTTTGACCTACTGTCCTGACGTTGTTCATTTTTCTACTTGACTCTTTTTAGACAGTATCTCTTCTGAAAGTATTTGAGGAAGCATTTCTTCTCTGTAGGCTGGAGTCACTACTGGATATGTTAACACACAGAGCCTTCAGTTCTGACAGCTACCAGAGGCTGCCTCAGAATAGGCTTATTAGGCTTGAGAAATATACCAAAGATATTTCAATCTTCTCTTCTATTAAGTATTCCCCATTGCATTTCACTTTCTTTGTCATAAAATAATTCAGCAAACTTTATGTAAACCTGAAGTTTTGAAACCTGCCAGTCTTAGAGCAAAACACTGTTTTCAACAGGGAAAGCACTGTAAAGTAGAACAAGACACTGAATTTCCATACTATTGAAATCATATGAATTCATAAATTGTCCTATGTTGGACTGCCCCAGGGATAGAGTCTGAATCGAAGATTTGAATACAAGTAATTTATTAGAAAGAAGATTCCAGAAAGTATTGGGATATGAGTGAGGAAGTAAAACTGGGAAAGGACAAAGTCAACAAACTGTATATTATCAAGCAAGTTATCACTTTGGGCAGCTGAGGCTCAGTCTTGCTGGAGAACTCTAGAAGACACTGTGGATTCACCTCAGAGAAGGGTGAGGAGGCTGGATACTTATCCTCTAATCCCATCAATCATGAGCTGAGTGCTTTTCCAGGGAGCAGGAATCCCCTGGAATTTCCTAACTGCCCCTACCATATATGAGCACCATAAGATAGTCCTTAGGTGATGAGTCGTGGGCACTTGCAGTAGGAAACATTTGGCATGTGCTGGATGCTTATGTGTGGAGGAAGTACATGCAGGGTACTGACAGTGTCTGCTGAATGAAACATATAATAGTTCATTTGAAAGGGAATCTTAACTTTCAAAGAATCACAAGATTTTTATTCCTTCCTGTAATTTCACTAATAATGCTGTAAAGAAACTATAGTGATAACCTGTAAGCCCTCTGAGAACAGGATCCATATCTCATTCATTACTGTACCCTCCAAAGGCCTGATCACAAGTGTTCAGCAAATATCTAACAGTGACTTTATAACCAATGAACTGAAGAACTTTGCTGTGAGCTACGTTCATATTATGGAAGTGTGTGTTGCACTGATGAGGGGCACATGCTCTGAAATCAGACTGTTTAGATTGTAGCCTGGCCCTATCCCTTATGAATGATGTGACTTTGGGCAAGTTTCTTAACCTTTCTGAGCCTTCATTCTCTCATCTGTTCTATGGGTAGAGTCATAGTTCTTATTTAATTGTGTTGTGATATGTAAATGAGATAATTCATGGAAAAAAATTACTATAATGCCTGGCCCTTGTTAAATACACAAGACCTGCTAGCAATTAATACAACTGATCACTTGAGAAATGGCTGTTAAGATTGTCCAAGATGTAAAGTGACCATATTATAGTTGGCAAAATCAAACTTTACACAGATATGTGATTAAATAACATAGTTGTGATCTTGTCTAAGGCAGACTTGTCAAAACTAATCATTCTCTAGTCAGAGGTAGACATAACTTTACCATGATCTTTTTACTCTTTAACATTGTGTTTTCAAATCTTGAGTTATTTGGGGAGGTAGCCCTGTGTTTTGAGTTAGGTAAATATATCAATCACAACCCATTTGACTAAGACAGTTTAAGGTAGGATTTTAAATATTATTTTTCACCTTTACAAATAATAGATTTTATTATACACCTAACACCAATTGAGCTGTCTCTTGAATTTTATTTATGTAGTTTTCATCTATGTTAATAGCTCATTTATCTTAGACTTACCTTTTTTCTTTAAACTGTTTGTTAAATTCCTACTAGGTAAGAAGCATCATGTTAGATACTTGAGGTCACTTGGGCCATTTTCTGCCTTAGAAAGTACAACAATACTGAATATATCCCAGATAGAAGGAAATTTACTCTAGAAGGAATTTTCATAGCCATTCTCAAGAATACATTGCCATAATAAATAATTTTCACTATGTGGCACACCATGTAAGCATCTTTCCTCTTCTTCTATCCCCAATGGAAATAAAAGACCAGAAACCTTTGTGAATATATTTAAAAATTATCATTGATTATTTTATTTGGTCTGGGTGAGATAGTCTGTGGTCTTTTTATTTTTTGAGGGGAGCAGCAAAAGAATGTAAAAAGATCACTTAACTAAGGATAAGAGAATCTGAAGTCTGGCCTTAGCTTTGTCTCCAAGCATCTGATTCAGTGATATGACAAACAGTGTTGATAATACTTTCATTCAATGATATGACATCATGGATCAGATCAGGAGTTTAGATGCACCTGAAAAAATTTACTTAAAGTCTGTGGATATAGGTTGGAAACACAGCTACCAATTGATTATTGTAGAGACAGAAATCTGAAAAAACACATTAATCTAAGGTGGGCAGGGAAGATCTAAATAACACTCCTCTATATAGAGTCTGAGATCTGGGGTTTCTATTCAATTAAAGTTGAGCATGTATTCTAGCAAATGAAGACAAGTGGTTGGTGGAAATCCTATCTTCTTAAGGGTGGTTCAGTAACAAGAGAAAGGAGTCTAAGGCCCAGGCTTTCAGAAGGCAGAGGCAACACGAAACGTGGGAACATGCCATCCAGACACAAAACCATAGTGGAAACTGAGTAACAGGAGATCGAGAAGCCATTTTTGTGAAGTTCCAGGAACAAAACTGGCTTACGAAACAGGATTGGTCTCATATTGGGGAGGAATGGGAAAATGGGGATATTTGTTATCTGTTACTATGTAACAAAGTACCACAAAATTTAGGAGCTTAAAACAATCCACATTTATTGTTTCATAGTTTCATTGGGCCAGGAATATGGGCAAAGGGGTCTTCTGGCTTAGTCTCATAAGCCTGCAATTAAGGTGTGTTGCTCAGGGCTGCCATCTCATCTGAGTGTTCAACTGGAAAAAGACCAAAGTTTTCTGGTTGCTGGCAGGACTCAGTTCCTTGCCAGCTGTTGACCAGGGGCCACCCTCATTTCCTGGTCAATTGAAGCTCTCCATGGAGCAATTCAGAACATGGCAGCTTTCTTCCTCAAAGTCAACAAAGAAGGGTGTCTGCTAATAAGGTACAAGTCAGATTCTTATACAATTGATTAAAGGAAGCAAATCTCTTCACTTTTACTGAATCCTATTTGTTAGAAACAATCACAGGTCCATCCCACACTCAAGAGGAGAAATGGTAACATAGGTCATAAATACCAGGAAATGGAGGTAATTGGGGGTCATCTTAGAGTCTTGTCTACCTACAGGTAGCTAACATTTTATTGAGTGCTACCGTGGCAAGGTACAGCACCAGGAACCATTACATATAATATTCATTTACCTAAAGATTTAGTTCTTAGGTTGTGTGAACTTTAGAGGCATGGAACCAGGAAGGATAATGCAGTAGCTAGAATAAAAATGTTCTCCTTTCTTCACTTCACTTTCTTCATCTATAATAAGACAGGGTTTGGATTAGTGTCTCATCCAGTTCTTTGGTTTTATCCCTTCAGGGTTTTCCTTAAGCCTATCACTGAAACCTTTCCCAGTTTTCCAGATTCCTTTTAAATTGTGGAACCTGATATTGTACTCACTCTTTTATAAAGGGTCTGCCTGAGTGTAATGGAGTTATGAAGGGTTACTATATTCTATAACATGTACCTCAGCACACAAAGCCAATGCATTTCTGAAAAAAATAGCATACAAGCCATACTTCAGTATAGCAAATAATTTTTCATTAATTATGAAATTTACCATAAAAATAAGCCTATTCAAAAAATATAAGCAAAAAAATGAGGATTTAAGTAAGAAAGAAGGGGTGAGAAAGAGTGGTAAAGAGGAGGCAGAAGGCGACTTACATTTATTGAACGCAATTGTGTACCACGCAGGATACAGAGACATCTGACCTTAAAATTTTATTTTGAAATGTGAGCAATTACTTTTTCAAAGGTTCTCTCTTATATTTCATATGTAATTCTTGCCTTGTAAAAACTTGAGCCCAGTGTGTTCTTTGCATTTTCTCCAAATTTTCAATGATTATGTCATATTATCTAATTCTCCTTCTCAGTCCCTTGACATTAATGTTGCAGAAAATATATTACATATGCCTTTGATTGCAAATTAAATTTGTTCAGATATTTGTTCCCCTGAGTAGGAGGAAATATGCCTTCCCAGGATTCCCATAATGACTGGGATTCAAATATAATAATGAAAACCAACAAAGAATTTACTCATTTGCTCTCTACATGCTAATGTTAGTTGGAGCTAGATCTGAACCTCAGGTGATGAAGATCGTGATTCCTGTCTTTGATGAATCAGTAAAAGGTCCAATTTGTATTGGAACAGTCCTTTTCCACTGGGTCAGCCTCTTGGCTGAATTCTATCACAGTTACTAGTCTGGTCTTGATTCGGTAGCTCAGAATAGACACAGTTTCAGTCCATGGCCTTTAACTGCTCTAAGACCAGTTTTCAAATAAATGGCTAAATGGATTCCAGATGCTAAAATAAAAACTATACAGATGCAAATATATAACATTTAATTTCAAGGCTGTCATTTCAACATTTAATTTTAAGGTTTATATTGTGCTTAGAGAAGACAGATATAAAAAATGCACATCAGTTTAGCAGAGCATACTTCATCAGTTACTCCATTAACAATAACAATGTGGGAAATAAAGGGTGAAATTGAGGACAATAAAGCAATGAAGAAAATGAACATAAACAAGACATGGAAACCACCAAGCAATGAAGGAGTATTGAACCATAGCTACCCAGAGTACTGTTCAGGTCTTTCTTGAAAATATGATGTTTCTGACAACCGATCAATAGCGTCCAGGATTTTGAATCACCTTTCTCATAATAATGAGGTTTTGGGACTTGTGCAGACATGCTCTTTGCTCTGTCCTCCTTATGACCCACAGTATGTACTTGCAAGATAGCTCTATGGGGGACAGTTGTCATGGAATAAGGAACCCTTCTGTCAGTCAGCCCTAAAATATTGGGTTCATTAGCACCAGTCAGGCTGTATTTTGGCACACATGATGCAAGGGGAGAATAGATTAGTCATTCCCAGGATCACATAGCTGGGTGTATAAGTGACCACACAGAAGGGGAGAAATTTAGGATGGCACAGAACTATTGTCATTATAGCTGGAAATCGACATCCAATGATAAATTGCTCATCTATTGCATTTAGTAATACATAAAACAACAATTAAAATTAGGTGGCAATAAAAGAAGGCATCTGAGAGAAAGAACAGCTCAGGAAAGAAATTAAAGGGTGAAATTCACAAAAATTAGGTTGACATTTGCTTTATTGAAATCATGACCTTAAAATAACATGATCTTAATTACATGTAAGGTTTTAAACTATTAATTTACCATGCTTCTTGGGAAGGTAGAAAGAAGAACTATGTTATTGAACAGGGTTGTAAAGAACAAAACACTAGGATGTTTAGATCTACTTTAATTTACTTTTATAGGAGAAAAGAAGATGACGGAGAAGAGAAAAATAATCTGCCTTCATGTGAACCCATTTGATAAAGCTAAGAATGCTAAGTCAACAGTCCTTTTATAGTAATCCTTGTAAAGTCGTGAATAATAGAAGCCTGTTGGTTCCGACCATGTCATGTAGTGAATGGACTAACCATGAAGAGAGAGGTCCCACAGGTCTTCGTGTGGGGAGTGGATCTGATTTCCTCTGAGCTGAAGCAGACAGCATCTCTCCGTGGTTCTGCCCGTCTGACAATGTGGCGCAGGTGCCTCTGTGCACATGCCTATGCCTGGGGGAGCCAGAAGAGAAGATGCTGCCATCTTTTCAACCCTGTGTGTTTAAACTCCATGGACCACTAACACTTTAACTCTCTCTCATTGGGTTTCTAGCTCATTGCCTCTGTATCTGGATGCTCTTGCTCAGCCTGGCTTTAGACTGACAATTTATAATCTTGCTTTTTCAATTCAGTAACTTTTTTTGAGCCTCCAGATCCTCCCACCTTCTTTAACTCTTTTCATTAAAGTCCAGAGACCAGTAAACCCTGTCCCGTATCTAATACACGCTTCTATGCCCCTGGCCCTGACTCCAACGCCCCAGTCCTCAATTTGTCTAAAAGGAGAGACCTTGTATATTCCAGCAGACCCACATTGTAAGACCAAATCAAATTCTCCTGGATACAATGCGATCCTTGAGGATCCTGTTGGTACATGTCTCTTTGTGTTGCACATGCAGACTTTCTGGCTGGCATCTTGCCTCTCCAACTTTGCCCTACATCTCGCCAGACCCCAGGAAAAAATTCAACTGAGAAGGTTCAAGGGAGGCCATAAGACATGTTGTAGAAAGCACTGGGCCACCAACTAGCTGTGTGACCTTGAGAAAGACACTTATTCCTCTAGGTCAGTTGCCTCACTTACAAAATCAGCATGTTAAACTCAGTCACCAAGACCCCTTACAGAAAGCAGAGAAGACTTAGAATTTTGTTGTGTTTGAGGAATCTGTGTTCTGCAGCTTCTAGAGGGATGGATGAAAAGTGATAGGAACTTAGCCAAAGTTCTAGTCAACGTCTTTGCCCACAGTTTTCTTTCTTTGACATTGCTCCCATTACAAAACTAAAGAAAAAAATATCAATGGCTGCATTTTACATACATAAAAAAGAACCTTCCAAGAGATTTTCCATTCATGTGTTTAGATTTACTGTGCTCAAACCAGCAGGATTCTCCTGCAGTTACTTAAACTTCTATCATCATCATCGTGAATACAGCTGGGTTCTCACGGGGGCTTCTGGATAAAATGCTGAATGGCAATGATAGTAAACAAAGCAGCATCTCATGTTCTGTTCTCCTGGACCACTGGTGTTTAATGGCATAAGAAATACCCAGGAGCTACAGATGAGTTAAGTGTGAGCATAAATAAAGTGACAATCCACAAAGCTAGAATGTGCATCTCCTAAATTCTGATATCAGATTCCTTCCTCTCAGGGTTCCCTTCAAGCTGAAGTTATATTTGTATGTCCTCACAAAAATTTTTTCTTGGCAGAGGGCTTTTTAAAAATGGAGACTGTAACTTAGTAAATAGAGTGAGCTTTGGGTCATTTTGCACCTACCCCCTTTCACCTCTTGTGTGCCCTTTGGTCCAGGAACAGGTTCTTCTTCCTTCTCCTCAAGAACAGAGCATCCTCTGGACTCTCATGATCCATTGTAAGGGAAATAACTAAGGAATAAAATTGTCCTAATATTTGGAATGTTTTTAATGGCCAGTCTCATTTTGGTATATGTAGCTTGTCAGTAAAGTGGTCAGGAAACCGATCAGCTCTAAGTGTTTTAACTATGACAAACTGCTGGTTTGTCACAGTTACTGCCAGGGACGTCCAAGATCTGGGCCAGGTGGCAGGAGTTGTGCCAAACTGGTGTCTTTAAGCTGCAAAGGCAACACACAGGCCATAGGTCAGGTGAGTCATGAGTTGGGAGAGGTCACTTAAAGTACAGGTAAACAATTGTTACAAAGAATTAGATAAAAGTGGCATCACTGAGAGTCTGAATGTAAATGCTAGAGACATATAAAGAAGGGAATCAGGATTAGGAGAAAAGGCTTCTGACCACATCTCTAGCACTATCTCCATGGCTTTATGAGAAACACGGCATCTTTCTGAATCTGTTTTGTCTGAAAATTTATTTATTTGTTTATCCAATAGAAAAGATCCATTTAATTTTTGTTTTAAAAATAAGAAGTTGGAATTTCAAGGTAAAGGGAAGAACAAGGGAAAGAAATGTGCAAATTTGAAAACACTCAGCAGTTTAAAAACCTGTAAATCCTCTAATGTAACCAGATTTCAGTAGCTTAAATAAAAGCAAGGCAGATGAAGCAGGAAGTATGGGTTGACAGCAGTGGGACACACTGATTGCTTTTAAGTAAGATAATGGTATGATCGGGGGTACGGCTTGTTTTATCTCTTGGAGCCATACTCTTGAATAATGCCATACTCTTCTTAATATTGAAATTAATTACAAAAGGCTCCAGTGTTCAGATTAGCAGGGACTCCAGCCCCTTTCTGTAGACCTCCACCCCACTTGTTAAATAGTCTAAGCTCTGTGTGGAGTAGCTCAGTCCAAAGAGAATAATCATATCTATCAATAGAGGACTATAGGACAAGAGAAAGAATGAGATCACATGTTTTCTGCATGTCTCCGTCATGCATGTTGAAAAATTTCATTGTCTTTTAAAAAAGTAGCTTCCTTAAATCTGATGCTTACTGCTGCAAGAACCATACTACTTGATTTGCAATGTTTTTTGTTTTTTGTTTTTCTTTTTAAGTAAAGAAGATGGAGAAAGTAGGGGTTTCTGCCCAAGTAACATCTACCTTATGCAACTTTATGCTTGAACAGGGAACTCCACCATTCGTATAGGCTTTCAAAACTTAATTCTTTTCATTATGTACACAGTCACTTCTCCAGGTCTCCCAGAGAAGTTGCATCAGAATGATTCTGGTGCCTACATGATTTTTTAAAATCTCTATTCTGTCTTCTGAGTTTAAAAGTGTCTACTCATCCTCATTCCAAGTCTATACCCATTCTCTGTTGTTGAAAGAGTGACACCCCTTTGTGAAGAAAAATCATACCTTGTTACCACCATATTTTAGATAACAGCCTAGAGCAAATTCTCAAAGCAAGAGCCACAAACATTACACAAAAATTACATGGGGTGACTGTTAAAATATAGATTGCTTACTTAGATGGCTGGGTTCCACCCTAGACCTAATAAATGGAACTGACGATGGGGTTGGGAATCTGCAGTTGCAACACATTCCTCACGTGACTTGTATGCATACCAGCCTGTGAGACCCACTGGCAGAGCTGCTGAGGACGAGCAGATGGGGAAGCCACCAGAAGCGGGGAGACGTACTAAGAAGTTACTGTGATCATGTAGGCAAGCAGTGACAAGAACTATTACTCTGGCAGTGACTGTAGTAAAGGAGGAGAGGGGGTGCTTGAGAATCATTTCAGATGTGGATTTCATCCACTGGTGGCATTCAGATTGTCACCACGTTGAGCTGGCTGATGAATGTGTCTGGAATCGCCACTTTTAGGAGTGGTGCTAAGTGGGAATTCCCTTATCTCCTTTGCTTGCTGCCTGGGCATGCTGCACCTGCACCAAACTAACTCTGCTTTTTACAGAATGGGGCCTGGAAAGCAGTTTTGATCACACTTTAGGTCATGTTTTAGCTACTTTTATTTTATGCACTAACAAAAGCAACTGGGATAGACAAAGAAGGCATCAAGATGACACATATGCTAGATTATGCGCTGTGTTAGACCAGGAGCAAGCAGGCCACAGGCCATTTGAGATCTGAACAAGCACTGTGAACTCCATTTTGTTACCACGAGGCCCTGCTAGGTCCTGATTCCAGCTTCCTGAAAACTCAGAAACCCTAAGTGTATACCAGGAATCTGCCTGTGTCTTTGAATCTTCAGCCTGAAGACACCATAGCACATACAAGGGATTACCAAGGATGAGGACATGGAAGAACAAAAACCCAGTGGCCACATGTTAAATCAGTAATCCCAAAATTCTGTTTCAAGGAATACTACCTTTCAGGATGTTAACAGGCTTGTCTCAGCAACAAACACAATCAAATAAATTGCTAGAATATGCTTAGAAATCATTGGCTTGTACCATATTAACCAACTTCCTTTACTGTGTTGCTCCCTAGAGCCCCAAGGGGATACAGTGCATGGAGGCCACAGTGTAATGCTGAAGAACACACACTCTGGAGCAGGAAGGAATGCAGAGGTTCAAATCCAAGTTTGGCCACTTATAGGATGTTACTCCTCTTTGTGTTTCAGTTTCCTTGTCTGTAAGAGGCAGGTCACAGTCATCCCTGCCTCGTGGAGTTGCCCTGAGAATTGCATGAGATAAAGAATGTAAGGGCCTAGGGCCATGCTTGCCACCTGGTAAGTGCTCAATATAGCAAGCTTGAAAACAAATACAACCAAGAGGGCAAATGATGTTTTGTAAACTTATTTGACCTAGGATGGTTTGGGGGGTAGGAGCAGTGAACATGTGTTCATGGAAGGATATTCTTCAGGACCAAGTTTAGGAACTTCTGTGCTGGGAGGTGCTGGTATTTAGGGGGTAGATGGAGGGAGGGTGAAAAGTCAGTAATAGAGACCGAAGAATGATTACAGGGATTAGAGAGGAAGAATGAGGGTTTGAACTGGGGGGTCTGCTGCCGCCCCTCTGGTTCTGTTTCTAAACTGAGTGAACTCAGGCAAGCAAGGCCCAAGTTTCAAGAGGGAAATTGGGTTTTGGTCACAAAGTTAATGATGCAATAGTCATAAAACATATACATAGTCATATATAATACCATTCCCTGGTTGACTTTACTGTGTTGGAGGAGTTGGAGACTCATCCACACACATCAGGCTTACTAGATAATGAGGCAGGTCATCTTTATTCCCATCTGGGAGGACTGGAATCTGTATTAGAATCAGTCTTGTATTTCCCCACATTTGCATGGCTTCACCCTGAGCCTTCAGCTGCTTGCTCAAGGATAGTCCTGGCCACCACCACCAGGGCTTCACCTCTCAATACCTCTGGCTGCTGCAGCCTCTTTCATGGTGAGGAGCAAGCACTGGAATGGCTCTCATTGCACCTGATGGGGCAAAAGAATCAGCAGCTCCGGTGCCCATTTCTTTGGCCTTTGAAGGCTCTGGATATTTCTACTATTTCTGGACATAGAGAAAGTGCCACACAGAAGATTGTGGGATCTTACTTCCCTAGTGACTGTCAGGAGGGTTCCAGGAACTATAACCCCAAAATATAGGGGACTGAAGAAAGTGGAGTGAAAGGAGATGAGACGGCATGCAGCCTAAATTCCTCTGCCTGCCTTCTCCTGTGAAGAACCGCCCAAGAGGAAGTGAATCCAGATAGTCTGTCTAGAAACTGGTTGTGTTCTCCTAAAGTGGTGACCATCTCAATAACATGCCACCTTATGTTTGTTTGCCATCTTTCCTCGACTCATTTTCCCTCTACACTCATTCCTTCTGCCTTAGGATTGAATGTAAGTTTTGCCTCTGGGTCTGTTTTAGGGAACCCAGTCAAAGCCAGATTTTATGTCAAAAGGAGAAAGATTTGGGTAATGGGAGAGAAGTTTGCTATTTAATTTACTTTGCATAACAATAAAACTAAAACATGGCTCACAAACCATGTTCTAAGGACCACTGGCAATCCAAAGGGGGCTCTGGTCCATTCATTGCTGGGGTGGGGACTTTATAGGTCTCACGGTAAACTAGACTGTCAAATAACGCAGGAACTTAATGTAAACATGTGTGTTGCTTGTTCAGCATCAGCCTTCTCTCCCTACTGGAAAGCCCAATCCAGGAAAATATACTGTGACAAAACAATCTTTTAAGGAATGTGTCGATACTGTTGCTCAACTCTTGGGAGTCTCTGGATGTCTGCAGTGTAGGTAGAGGCACGTTGATTTACATGATGTAGTGGTTTTCAACCCTGTCTACATTTTAGAACCACAGGGGTGAGAGAATTTGAGAAAGACTTTAAAAAGTAATCGCAGAATCTCAGCCTCAGAGATTCTGATTTCATGGGTCTAGTTATAGCCTAAAACTTAGGTTTCCTTTTGTTTCATTTTTGTCTTAATCTACCAAAGTGTTTCTAATATGCAGGAAGTTTAGAGATTCCTGATGAAAGGTATAGACTATGTTATGAATATATTAAATAACTTGTTTACCTAATATTTCACAAAATATTTAAAGGCAAGTAGCCATTTTCTCTAAAAGAAAGATTAATGTGTATGGATTAGAGGCTTTTAGGAGAATTGTAACACAAAAGTTGGTAGCAAGAGCATAAGAATACTTATAAGCACCCAAGGGGTGAGCTAGGAAGATGCTTCTAGAAGTGAAACCAAAGATAAAGAATGGGAGATAGAGGCATGGAAAACCTATTCTGTCTATATCTCCTTTTTGTAGAAGGCAACTGACAGCATATCAATGTTCACGACAGCAAGCCAAGACGGAAGAGAGATGACGGAAAAGATGATGACGGCGGCGAACATAATGAAGAAAATTAGCAATTAGTGAGGCTCCAATATATAGTGGAAACTAAATTTTTTTCTCATTTCAGTCTCACAAAAAGGGCTAGAAAATAAACATCAAATGAGAATATCTAGTTTCCAGTACGTAGTAGTCATGATAACTCTTTTCTCTCTTCTATAATCAAACTGAGATACTTTGATTTCAATAACTTTTAAAACCAGAAGTAATTGAGATAACAAACAATAACTCTGACCTTTAAGAGAGACTAAAATCTGGTTTAATCATAAGCATTTTTTCCAAACTACAGCTCCTTTGATGCCCCAGAAAACATGACTGAAAGACAGATAGACAAATATGCAGACACACACACACACACACACACACACAGAGCCCACTCTTGCGAACTATTGGCATCGTTATTTCTGAACGTCTGTAGGAAGAAGCCAAGAGAACCTTTCAGAAGTCAAGGGATTCTTTTTCCAGTTGCCTGGAATCCAGGTGTTCTCAAAATAATGATGTCCAGCGATATCAAGCAGGAAAGGAATTGACCCGATATCACGTGGAACCTGGTGGTCAACCAGAACACTTGGAATGGGGTTTAAATCCAGATGTCAAGGACTATGGTCAGGATAATTCCATCCTGTTACTCTATTCCTGAGACAAAGGTTACAGACAACTTCTGCCCTCGAGCCTATAGCCCTGTCCCTGTAATAGTTTGAAAAGTTTAGGAAGAGCCATTTTTGTTTATATTTAATTCTTAATCTTTTAATATATTTATTGTAGTAGTTTAAAAATTCTTAATTATTTTCTGAGAAATTTGCTTGTGTAAAAGAAGCAATGAAAGTCCATTCATTTTGCCTCTAAATAATACAGACCTTTCAGATAAACCATTTAGAAAATCTTAATTTTCCCACTTATCACTCTTGAATAATATGAAACAAATCTGTGTTCAGCTTCTGTCAAGACAATGCATCGAGGACTTCCAGAGTCCCCTGGGAATCATCACTTTGTTTTGGTTTGCTTGGGTTCAGACCCCTTGAGATAGCCCTTGAATTTCAGGTTCATTTAAACTGCTGAGTTGGGCCTGGTTTCCATCTGCAACCATAAAATTGCTTTGAATTTCTCCAAACTCAGCCCAGGTTTGCTGAAAACTCATCTAAGAGTCAGCTGGGGTTCACCGAGAGGTTTGCAGAGCTATTTGATTATTTAGCTGTTCAGATCCCAGTTTCTAAATTGCCAGGTGACAACTTCACCTGGTTGGAGATTCTCACATCTGGAGGCATGTGCTTGCTACTCATGCCCAAATCTAAATGCTGCCTTTTAAAAAATAGTTAAGGTATGTGAAAGGAGAACACATGTCTCCAAATATCAAAATGCCTCTTGAATTTTCCCCCAAATAAATAGTAAAAACATTCTCTTATCAAAACCTTCTTGTATATAACATGTGCCTCTATTCCCTGATGGAGTCTTCTTTTTCACTGGAAATTGCTGAGATATGTTTTCCAATGATTCCGATGTGAATTAAGGTTTAGCAAACATGAACGAACTTGAAAATGCTCTAATTTCAAACTCAATTAGAGACTAAGCGGTGTGTGGAGGCAGTGGGGCTGCAGAAGTAAGTATGTGCAAGCATGAATACATTAGTGCAGTTTTATGGCTGAAGGTGCAAGAATGGAAAATATAGTTATAGTTACGACAAGTGCAAGCATATCGAAGTTTTTGGTGACCAGATTTTGGCACCATCAAAACTGAGTTTTACTAGAGATCCACTAAAATTGTCTTTGAAAATGTTAGCAATAATCATTTTAAACTAATTTTAAATCCTAATTTTAGTTTTCATCTTAGCCATATCCATACCTCTGGATATAAATAACCAGTCACTTATGACTGGTATTAGTACCCAAAGTTATGGAGGGATGTGTGGGGCAGTTTCTGGTGAAGCAGTATATCATAGGCATAAAAACAGTTCCAAAATTTCAGAAGATTCAATACAATTTAAAAATTTGTCTTTTTATATGCATTTTAGAAACAGTGGCTAATTTCATTTTGTCTCCCCCTCCCTCTTCCAGGAGGCCTTGTTAAATCTAGCTTAAACTCAGATACTTCAGAATGATTGATATCCACTTTGGAGACATTGTCATCATTATTTTAAAACATATTCTTCACTTGTGATAACTTTTGGTTCAGATATAAAATTTCACTGATATCAAAACAGTCCACATGATGTGATGCTATTGTCTTTGATGGTAGTTGCAATTCTAGAGAAGAAGCATTTTTCATGGTGTGATTATTTTCATGTATGTGGCCTCACCATCCACAGTTGGGGGAACCATCAGTGACTAGATTGCATGTCTCTGCTAATACATCAGCGATCACTGATTTCCTTGGGCACTTTAAAAATTAGTAGGGGTGTTCTAGAATTCTCATTTTGAGCTGGCAAGTAACCATTGCTCTTTTGGCTTGCACAATGCTATCCAAATGAATGTAGATTTCAATTCATTTAACCTGTTCTCAGTTTAGCCACTTGTGGAGGCATGCTACCCATAGTTTATTTCTCAAGACAGAATTCCTGTGCAGGCCACAGTGTTCACATTGGGACTCAATTTGTTTTTCTTTTTCTTTTTTTTTTTTTTTCTCCTTTTTTAACCAAAACTAGTTTAAATGTGAAATCACCTGCAGCAAAAGAGATTAGGAAGAGGATGTCTGACATTAAAAAAGGGGAAGCCATTCTCCTTGTCCTAAAGCATGTGCATTGCTGTTGAAGGACCTGGTTGGAAATTACTTAAGCAAAGAGGAAAACGATCTATGACATTTGTGTTTGGTCCTCTAATCCTGTTTCTACTGCTGCAGGAAAAAAAAGGAATTATATTTTAAAAAATGTATGTGTAAAATTTAGTGTTTCTGAATATGCTTGCTTCATAGAGATACTTTTGAAGTTCTAAAAAGAAAAGTAAACAAACAGGTTTCCTCTGAAATGGAAGTTTTAATTCACAAGTCTTGTTGTTATTTTTATTTTAGTTTAGAAGATTTCATTTGCATATAAAAATTCAAAAATCTCTGTTTTGCTGAGTATACAAAAATAGTTTGTATATATTTACTGATTTATTCTTTCTTTATCTATCAAACATGTATTCACTTAGCCATCATTTAGTCAACGTTATAGGCCAAATTGTGTGCCTCTAAAAATTCATATGTTAAAGTCTTAACCCCCATGACTTCAGAATGTGACCATACTTGCAGATAGGGTCTTTACAGAGGGAACTAAGTTAAAATGAGGCCATTAGGGTGGCTCCTAATCCAATATGACTGGTGTCCTCATGATAAGAAGAGGAAATTTGAACACAGACATGCATATAGGGAGGACAGCCTTCTAATAGCCAAGGATGGAACAGATCTTTCTCTCCCAGTCCTCAGAAGAAACCCACTGTTCTGATACATTGATCTAAGACTTCTAATACATTTTTGTTATTTAAGCCACTCTGACTGTGGTACTTTGTTAGCAAACTTATAGCCAATCAATGAAAATACGCCGAGCGAGCAGATAAATGGAAGGTGCACTATTCCAAGTTGTAAAAGGAACAAAAGGAGGACTTCAAGAGATGTCGATACCAAATATCCATATATGAAAGTGAGGTAATGAAGGGGAAGATTAGGTAGTGGAGAATGGAAGGGAAGCAATGTTCTTGGAATGTCTATAGATGGCAGCCCTCTGCAAGGTGGTTGACATAGTCAACCCACTATAGAACACACCAGCAGGGAAGTCACAGAGGATCCCAATAATAGCTGAGAATATATGATTTCTCTTCATCTTCTCCCTTTCAGAAGTACAACCACCCTCGTTAAAATCTCCCTTTTCTGTTTCCTTGGCAAGGAGAGAAGATCTGGTGTGAAGAGTGAGGTGCTTACATATATTCACCCTTGTGGGATTTGTCATTTGCACACAGGAGCATCTTCCAAGTCACTGGTTGTTCCAGGTGACCTTGAGGAAAGACCCTTGATCTCTTTTCATATACAGGGTGTGTCTCAGAGGTACGTTCCTTTTGCAATAATTAAGTTATAATATTTCTCTTTAGCCACAGAGTAGTTCCTCCATTTACTGTTGTGTTTACCTCCACAGGCCTTTTCAACAAAGAAGGCAGATATCACCCTTCACCACCTGCCTGGTCTAGATACTCTCCTGACAAATTCATTCATAGCAGAGATGCAATCTGGGCCCACTAAGACCCCCAGCATTCTTAAGTTATGTTATTTAATCTTCCCCACAGCCCTCTAAGAAAGTTATTATTCAGTCTGTTTTATAGGCAAGATCAAGATCATATTTTAAGTAAATAACAGAATCTATATTTGACTTCAGGACTCTGAATTCTCAGCTCCTATACTCCCTCTGTAAGGATAGAGGGTGGAATTCTGGCCATTTCAATGAATGTAAAGTTTATGGACCCATGGTCCATACTTTAACAGGATTCTGATCTAACCTCCTTGAGGAGTGGGGGTCAACCTGTCTCTGCATGAGAATTATCTGAGGAAATTTCACAGCACAGATACCTGGGATCATACCCCCGAGATGTGGTTTCTGCTGATCTGAGGTGAGGGTAGGCATCAATACTTTTAGAAGCTCCTTATTGGGCAGCCAGGGTTGAAGACTACTATGAATAGTAGCCCCGTGCTGTTGGGGAAATAAAAGGTAAGAATAGGGAATATATTCCATTAGGATTTCAAAACAAATGAAATCTATTAAACAGAACCATTAATAATTAGCTGAAGACTTTCTATTAATTTAACAGAAATATAAAAAGAAGTAAAAGACAGAAATCAATGTAAAATAGTCATTTTTTTCTTCATAGTATTCAATTTGTAGGCATTCCGAATTATTGTTATTAATTTAAAAAAATATTGACTGGGATATCACTTGGTCAATGCATTTAAAAAATACTTTGTAAATCAAAACCAGATAAGCATGTTCCATGAGAAGGAAAAGTGTATATCTTTGTTCACGTAAATTGCTCTTTCTGAGAATCTTTTTCTAGCCTATTTTAAGTTTTTTTTATCAAGCAACAGTTCATGCCCAGCTCTTTCTCATTGTTCCTGATCCAGACTGTTAATATAATGCTTCACTGAGAACTAAATGTTTTCTTTCTTCCTCAGGCTTAAAAATTGAAGTCATGGTTTCACTATTTGAAAAATCCAAAATTCAAGCTGAACATGGATTTTAGTTACACTGCCACGTTTAAACATTTTTTGATAGAAAATGCTTTATTGCCACTGATTCAAATCCACAAACATGCTTTGAATCCAATTCAATATATTTCTGATTTGTTTCTGATTTTCTTTTTTTTTTTCTTTTTAATTATTATTAGAAGGTATAAATTTCCAAAAAAGCTTGGCCCTGACAAGGCTCCATTATTTGCACATGACAAGGTTTATCAAAAACAGTTGGATTTTTCTAAGAAGCCTTTTATGTTTCCTCCATAAAATATAAATAAATGAAAAGGATTAGACTGAGGAAACGAAATGTAATTCATCACCAATGAGAAACATCGTCAACGGGTTGCAGATGGATGAACTGAAGGACTTGGGATCTCCTTCAGGCAAGAAAACCCTCTTGCCCATGCCAGTGTGACCGACGTCTTTAACTTTTGCAAAGGAACGGGGCCCATTTTGTGGTTTTTGATGTCACCTTAATTTATTAGCCTTCTTTTGTTTTTTAGTGTTTGGTATATAAGTTTAAAGCTGGTTTTGACTCTTGAAAATGTATCACATTCTAACACTGACTCTAAACTATACTTAACTCTTCTCTCCCCACTTTTCCTCTCTTTCTTTCTTTCTCTCTCTCTCTCTCCCTCCAGTCACACAAAAAAATAATACAATACAAAAACACACAAAGCATTGACCACAGCAAAGGCAGTGGCTCTTAGTTGCATAAAACACTGTGTTCCACAGCTTTTGCATTTCAAAACCAATAATTAACAACAAAAAAAATCAGGTTTATGTGTATAAATGCAATATCCTCTAAACATCCAAAATCAAATATTTTAGCTAGTTTAACCTGGCACATATAAAATTACTCTGGCTTATTTATCTTTCTCTAATTTCATCTGCACTGCTCACCATGCAGTCTCATTCTTGGTGAAATAGAAATTCATAGCACAATTTCCCCCTAAAATTTGTCTGAACTTTCAGAAATAAGAGATTTTTCAAGTTCTGTATTCTCTCCCTGAACTTCCATTCCTATCTAATAATAATAGAGTGCTTTATAGCATATAAATCACATTTTTGTTTAAAAGTGACCTTCCTCATGACCTTTTTGTCTCTGCCTGTCAGCACGTATTCTTCTAGTAATAATAAGCTCTAGCCAGGAATGAGTACTCAAAATTAGGCTGATTCCAGGAACCGCCTTTATGAAGGCTGGGGTAGAGCTCATTTTAAAGTTAAATAATTTAACAGCTTTCCCCCCAAAGTAGACATGAACTAGATGTGCCATTTTAAACAGAGAAAAGTTTACTGATAGCTTTGAAAAGAAGAAAAAGAAAATATGCCAATAAGTCTGCGGTTGGAGAGAACCCTCTTAAAATGATAACCCAGATGCATTTGCATGATCTCTTCAAGCAGACTTGGGAGTTGATTATTTCTTTTTAATTCTATTTCAGTTTGTAGGAACCATAAGAAATTAGAATCTTTGCTATCCTTTTAACCTAGAATCCTTTTGATCCAAGAATTCTTCAAAATTTACAATACTATACCATAATGGTTCATTTTTTGCAGAACACATTTTATAGTGAGTATATTAACACTCAATTACAAATCTTTAGTACAAATACCATAAGCCCACAATTTTCTAGTTTTAGTACTCTCCCAATAAAATAGTCCCGCTTAATGGCTGTAACAACTGTATCATTATTTAGGAAAAAAGGATACAAGACTGAGCTTTTAGAGGTTATTCCCCAGGAAAATTTTAAACCCACTGATAATAGATGGAGAGGCATTTCGTTCCCCTTCAAGCAAATAATTTCATTTTTAACCACTGGCGTAAGTTTTATATGAATCTTGCTCAAGAGTGTATCATAATGAAACAGTGGCTTTCTTCCATTAGGTCAATTTATTTTCCAACCTATTCTGCATTCAAGGTTGGCTTTTAACTGTGAGCTAATTACTCTTACCTAAATACACTTTATGAAGGCATAGGAGACCAGCTGTGCAGTGACCCAAAATATACATGACTTCCTTTCTACTGAAGCGCTTCAGACAGTCCTGTCAAGAAAGAAAGAAGGAACATGGGCTCATGGAATCACAAAATATCAGCCCTGTCACATGTCTTAGAGATCATCTGCAAGAGCACTTCCCAGCACATTCCAGGGGATGTAATTAGATCTACCCCAGGAATGGGGGGTCTTAGCGTGCTGTATCTCCTCTTGGGTATGCACCTTCCACACTGCCATGCAATGGACACTGAGATGTGTCAAGGGAAAGCAGCCCATTTACCTGTGTTGAATCTGGTGTTCCCCACATGTAATTGAACATGAAAAGTTTTGTTCATCATGAATCCCCACATCCTTTCCTTGTATTAGCACTTAATTTCCTAGGAACAGTGTTCTATGAGGTATGAATATGAAATTCATTGTTTTAAGAATAATAAAACGAAGTTCAAAGAAATGTACCAATTCTGAGATCTCACAGGGAGCAACTTCAGAAGCCCAGCCTCTGCCTTTCCACACATCTTTGCTGGACATCTTGTGTAGGGACAAATTTACATACTACCTGTACCCAGGCTAGCTCATTGCTGGTGACCAGCCCCATACCCTTTCTTGTTTTGAGTCATTGAGATTTTCTCATGAAACACAGTTTGTTTGGTGCCCCACTATCCTGGGCTACAGCAACTGTTGAAACCTGAGCCTTTCAGTAACATCCTATCGAGTCACACACACAGACACATGGCTATACTCACTGGTAAGATGAGTGCAATCGAAGATAAAAGACCTGAACTCATGTGTGTAGACCCTGCCTTTCATAAATATTACCCTAACATCTGGTTCATTGGCTGAGTTCCTCTGGGTATCTTCAAGTGGACCCAGCATCTCATTTTCTTTCCCTGGAGCTTATGAAGGTTTGGGAAGCACAGACTGTGGGTAAGTTTCTTTATTCTTCTCTTACTCACATCTGTGTGTAACTTTGATTTCTCTCAAATAAAAGTGAGTGAGCTTACAAGTCAACCCCATTGCTCAAAGCTTTGTAGAGTACTGAGATCTGGAGATATTAACTACTCTGGCATGGGATTGGTCTGTGAGCCAAAGTTCAAAGGGAACCATTGACGGATGAGAAGAGCTGTTAATGGTAAGCAGAGGGAAGCTGCCAACAATTACTGGGCCATGATACTCGCCACTGTCCTGGCTGCTTCTATCAGCAAGTTTTATCTCAGCTAAGGAGTATGAATGTCCAGAATGGGTCAGGTGGGAGATAGCCCGGCTCTGGGGAATCTTTAGAGTGGAGTTTAAAAGGAGGATGAATTGGCAGGTGGCAGTTGAATTATCGAGTCTTGCTCTCTTGTTTGTGTCAGTGGCAAGCTATTCTTCTTTGTCTATGTCTCAGAGACAAACTGCAGGCCCCAGGCCTATCAAACACAGTGATGCAGAACCGTAAAGAACTCCATAGAAGAAAGAGAAATGGTGCTTCTTTTCCTCGTGGAAGCGATCGTTGATCAAATCACCCTGTTTAAATATCAAGGCAAAACAACAACACAGATGCAAAAACTTCTCTGTCTCCTTAATCATTTGTGGCACTGTTTCTCTTCAATGCCAGCTCTAAATTTTTGCAGGGTATGATATTTTTCTTCATTATCTCTCTTTAAGTCAAACTCTAGTGCAGCTTCTCTCCAAGTTTAATGTGCATACAAATCACCTGGGGATCTCCTTAAAATGCAGATTCGAATTCAAGAGGCCTGGGCTGGGGCCTGAAGTGCCACATTTCTAACAAGTGCCCATGTGATGCCCGTGTTGCTGGTCCTGGAACCACATTATGAGCATCAAGACTGCAGAATATTATAGGCATAGCTGAGTCGCTACAATTGTTAGGGTTACACGTTCAGAAGCCAATCATTGAGCAGCTGATTGTATTCCCAAATGGCTGTTTTGAGTTGGTATTGAAAGTTGGGTAGGTCATTCTTTTTTTCTAAAGTAGGAAAAAATCTTACTGAAGATAATTGAATGACATGAGGACATTTTCAATTCAATCATTTTCTCTTCATTTGTCATCATAGCTCATAAGCTTCAAAATTTTCCAACTGAAAATGAATGATAAAAAGGACACCGTCGCAGGCAGGTCTCAAGTGTCACTTACCTGAACTTTTACTCTCCTTGAAAAACTAATGCTGATATTATACCCCGAGGGCACCTTCAGAACTCTTTACTATCAACCTCACCTTTGCCAGACAGGGCCAAATAGAAGAAGGAGAATTAGGTCAATGTTTGAATTAGTTTTGCATGCTTTTGAAATTTGATCCCATTTTATTCACTTTGGACAATATATTGAGAAATGCAGTTTAGTCATGATTACTTATCCCAGACAGTCATCCTGTAAATGTATTCCAAGGTGCTCAGTCAATTTCTTCGTTTTTGGACAACTACCTACAGTTTGCAGAAAACAATGCATCTGGCAGACTAAGTCACCGAATTAACCAGATGTTTTTAACTTGCGTAACAAAGAACAGGAACAGTGATGGAAAGCCTTGCAACTTCTAATGATTAGTGAAAAATGTGGCCTTAGTCATCAGCAAGAAGAAGCATGAGGTGCATGGTATGCTCCTTCATGTATGCCAGTGCAAACTTAATGATGCAGATTCAACATAACTTTTGAGAACTGCTTTTGTAATGTTTGGATCACCCTAGATTGGATCAATCTTTCTTTCCCAACTATTCTAGCATTTATAACTTGAGTTGATGTATACATTTCTGCCTCTTTCTCTAGACTTTAAGCTGCTTGAAGTCAGAACACCCATCCTCTTCATCTCTGGACCTCAGAAAACCTATCACAGAATCTCACACAAAGAAAGGGTCCAGTAAGTGTATACATGCCGAAACTATATTAAAAGTAATCTTTTTTGATTTGGTATAGAGAAAAATGACATTTGAGCTCAACTAAATATAAAGCAAGACAAATCTAAAACATATTTTGGAAAGAGTTGGGGACAACTTTATGTCAGGACAAAACACTGCCCATGCTGACCTGAAGTGATTGAGAAAGCACTCAAGAGGGGGAGGGGGAGGTTGTAGGGTGGGCTTCTTCAAGGAAAGGAGGACAGCAGGGATAAAACGTAGAGTTTGCTTGGGGGCCTTGAGTACTTTAAAATTAGGCCAGTAGAACTGGAGAAATATATACTGACAACGTCAATGTATATGATTAGAAGGGGCAGCAGCTTGACTTTTCATTTTCATCACCATTTTAATTTGAATGATAGATGCAATTATATAGTGAGAAAAGTAAAAACCCCTGTGACTTTGTTTCCCTTGTTTTCCTTCAATACTGATCCAAATACGGCATTAGCACTGTTATCAATGTGAGCTCTGTTTAAAAATCAGAATTTGGTCAAGTAGAAAAATTCCACGGTAAGTATTGGGTTCCAGCAGCACTGTAGGGTTTGTTTGTTTTAATCAAAAAGCAACATTAATCCCATGAGGATATTTTAAACTTAAATGTTTGTGTAAGTCCTTACTTCTTTGCTCATCTATTTTGCTATTTCCAACAATCAATTCCCCACACGTCCATCTATCTTTGATCATCCATTTGTCCCTTCTCTGACTCTTTCCTTCTCCCTTGTTGTCAAATAGAGATACACTTCTACCATCTCCTTTTTATGTCACGAAGGACCTCAACATAGAACATGACATCATTTTGGGATTTACTTTACAATGAAACCTTTCTAGGAGTCCCACTGCAGAAACATAAATTGTAATGGCATTTAAGAGAGAGTTAGATAAAGGTGATAATTAATAGACTGAGTAGCACCAAATGCTATCAATTAACTTTATTATCATCAGCACTTAAAAATACATTGCACTTTTTGTGTTTATATTTGTAGAACACTGCCAAGAAATGGAGCCAATATTAATTTTTTGGTTGTTGGTGGATTCATTGTGGTTTATCAAAACACACATACACAGACAGTATCCAACAGTTCAAACAATGTGCTCCTTATCTGTTTTTTTTTTTTTTTTTTTTTTTAAATTTTATTTTGTCGATATACATTGTAGCTGATTAATGCTCCCCATCACCAAAACCTCCCTCCCTTCTCCCTCCCCCCCTCCCCCCCAACCATGTCCTTTCTGTTTGTTTGTTGTATCAACTTCAAATAATTGTGGTTGTTATATCTTCTTACCCCCCCCGTTTGTGTGTGTATGTGTGTATGTGTGTGTGTGAATTTATATATTAATTTTTAGCTCCCACCAATAAGTGAGAACATGTGGTATTTCTCTTTCTGTGCCTGACTTGTTTCACTTAATATAATTCTCTCGAGGTCCATCCATGTTGTTGCAAATGGCAGTATTTCATTCGTTTTTATAGCTGAGTAGTATTCCATTGTGTAGATGTACCACATTTTCCGTATCCACTCATCTGATGATGGGCATTTGGGCTGGTTCCAACTCTTGGCTATTGTAAAGAGTGCTGCGATGAACATTGGGGAACAGGTATACCTTCGACTTGATGATTTCCATTCCTCTGGGTATATTCCCAACAGTGGGATGGCTGGGTCGTATGGTAGATCTATTTGCAATTGTTTAAGGAACCTCCATACCATTTTCCATAGAGGCTGCACCATTTTGCAGTCCCACCAACAATGTATGAGAGTTCCTTTTTCTCCGCAGCCTCGCCAGCATTTATCGTTCATAGTCTTTTGGATTTTAGCCATCCTAACTGGGGTTAGATGGTATCTCAATGTGGTTTTGATTTGCATTTCCCGGATGCTGAGTGATGTTGAGCATTTTTTCATATGTCTGTTGGCCATTTGTATATCTTCCTTAGAGAAATGCCTACTTAGCTCTTTTGCCCATTTTTTAATTGGGTTGCTTGTTTTCTTCTTGTAAAGTTGTTTGAGTTCCTTATATATTCTGGATATTAATCCTTTGTCAGATGTATATTTTGCAAATATTTTCTCCCACTCTGTTGGTTGTCTTTTAACTCTTTTAATTGTTTCTTTTGCTGTGCAGAAGCTTTTTAGTTTGATATAATCCCATTTGTTTATTTTTCCTTTGGTTGCCCGTGCTTTTGGGGTCGTATTCATGAAGTCTGTGCCCAGTCCTATTTCCTGAAGTGTTTCCCCTATGTTTTCTTTAAGAAGTTTTATTGTCTCAGGGTGTATATTTAAATCCTTAATCCATTTTGAGTTGATTTTAGTATATGGTGAGAGGTATGGATCTAGTTTCATTCTCCTGCATAACGATATCCAGTTATCCCAGCACCACTTGCTGAAGAGGCAGTCCCTTCCCCAGTGAATAGGCTTGGTGCCTTTGTCAAAGATCAGATGGCAGTAAGTGTGTGGGTTGATTTCTGGATTCTCTATTCTATTCCATTGGTCAGTGTGTCTGTTTTTATGCCAGTACCATACTGTTTTGGTTATTATAGCTTTGTAGTATAGCTTTAAGTCAGGTAGTGTTATGCCTCCAGCTTTATTTTTTTTGCTGAGCATTGCTTTGGCTATTCGTGGTCTTTTATTGTTCCATATAAATGTCTGAATAGTTTTTTCCATTTCTGAGAAAAATGTCTTTGGAATTTTGATGGGGATTGCATTGAATTTGTATATCACTTTGGGTAGTATGGACATTTTCACTATGTTGATTCTTCCAATCCAAGAGCATGGGATATCTTTCCATCTTCTTGTATCCTCTCTAATTTCTCTCAGCAGTGGTTTGTAGTTCTCATTATAGAGATTTTTCACCTCCTTGGTTAACTCAATTCCTAAGTATTTTATTTTTTTGGTGGCTATTGTAAATGGGCAGGCTTTCTTGATTTCTCCTTCTGCATGTTCACTATTGGAGAAAAGAAATGCTACTGATTTTTGTGTGTTGATTTTGTATCCTGCTACTGTGCTGAAATCATTTATCAATTCCAACAGTTTTTTTGTAGAGGTTTTAGGCTGTTCGATATATAGGATCATGTCATCTGCAAACAGGGACAGTTTGACTTCATCTTTTCCAATCTGGATGCCCTTTATTTCCTTCTCTTCTCTGATTGCTCTGGCTAGTACTTCCAACACTATGTTGAATAGGAGTGGTGAGAGTGGGCATCCTTGTCTAGTGCCTGTTCTTAAAGGAAAAGCTTTCAGCTTTTCCCCATTCAGGATGATATTGGCAGTGGGTTTGGCATATATGGCTTTAATTATGTTGAGATACTTTCCCTCTATACCTAACTTATAGAGGGTCTTTGTCATGAATGAGTGCTGAACTTTATCAAATGCTTTTTCAGCATCTATAGAGATGATCATATGGTCCTTGTGTTTGAGTTTATTAATATGGTGTATCACATTATCCCATGTATCTTCTCAGACCACAATGGATTAAAACTAGAAATTAATAACAAACAAAACTCTGGAAACTATACAAACACATGGAAATTAAACAGCATTCTACTTAATGACATATGGGTCCAAGAAGAAATCAAGCAGGAAATCAAAAAGTTTATTGAAACTAATGAAAACAATGATACATCATACCAAAACCTGTGGGATACTGCAAAAGCAGTATTGAGGGGAAAATTTATTGCATTAAATGCTCACTTCAGAAGAATGGAAAGATGGCAAGTGAACAACCTAACACTTCACCTTAAAGAACTAGAAAAACAAGAACAATCCAATCCTAAAGTTAGCAGACGGAAAGAAATCATTAAGATCAGAGCAGAACTGAATGAAATTGAAAACCAAAAAACAATTCAAAAGATCAACGAATCAAAAAGTTGGTTTTTTGAAAAGATAAATAAAATTGACAAACCATTAGCATGGCTAACAAAAAAAAGAAGAGAGAAGACTCAAATAACAAAAATTAGAAATGAAAAAGGCGATATTACAACTGATTCATCTGAAATACAAGGAATCATTCGAGACTACTATAAACAACTATACGCCAACAAATTTGAAAATCTGGAGGAAATGGATAAATTTCTGGACACACACAAGCTCCCAAAACTGAACCGTGAAGACGTAGAAAATTTGAACAGACCAATAACAATAAAGGAGATTGAAGCTGTTATCAGAAGGCTCCCAACAAAGAAAAGCCCAGGACCAGATGGATTCACAGCAGAATTTTACCAAACATTCAAACAGGAATTGACACCGATTCTTTACAAACTATTCCAAAAGATTGAAACGGACGCAAATCTCCCAAACTCATTCTATGAAGCAAACATCATCCTGATACCAAAACCAGGTAAAGATATAACCAAAAAAGAAAACTACAGGCCGATATCCTTGATGAATATAGATGCAAAAATCCTCACTAAAATACTAGCAAACAGAATACAGCAACACATACGAAAAATTATTCATCACGATCAAGTGGGATTCATCCCAGGGATGCAAGGTTGGTTCAACATACGCTTATCTGTTTAATTTGGATTCAAACTCCTTGCTCTTCATGTGTCTGGGACTAGAGTTCATATTTGTCCAATCTCAGGTCTATTTACTCCCTCCCCTAACTCTACTGATGATTTAATGAAGGATTAATCTGCTATATGTATATAACTTATTTAATTCATTACTAAAAGGAAGCATTTGGCTTAATATAATTTTAAGTCAGTCTTTTAAAATTAGAACACAGCTTCTCTTTAATTTTTCTGGTATTTTTGACATCTTTGCGGTGTTTGACATGGATAGAGAAGCAAAGTGGCATAAACAATTCGAACATCTTAAAAAATTAAAAAAAGAGAAACAAAACTTTAAATAATCCACAAGTTAGATATCCTTAAGGAAACCTACTTCTTGGTAAACACAAGACCTAACTGCCATAAACCCTTATATTCTAAGGGCATAAAAAAATTATAAGCGTACTAGGCCTAAATCCTCAAGGTGTTAAATTTATGTCCTAAGAATTGATTTTATTTTTGCACTGGGTTGTTAATGTAGTCTAGTTTCACCTGCTGAGACAGTTCAGTATGAATTGACTAATGACATCATCATTAACTTGGTTTTCATTTAATCTTTTCAATATGTTAGTCTTTATAGGGTAAAAGCTATATGCAGAAACTTGTTAGTATCAGAATCCACTAATGTTCTTTTTCTGACGAAACTTGTGGTTAATTTCTCTTCATATTAGGATAACCTGTGTTTCTCTTTTTTACTTTACCTTTTCCCTTTTGGTCTGGAGAGGTAAACAGCTGTCTTTTATACAGATTTATGATATTAGGGTTTATGAAACATGCCTTGTGAATAAGCTCCTTGAGAAGTCTTTGAGAAGTAGGAAAACTCTGCTCTGACTCTTGAGTGTCAACCAAGAAACAGAATGGTTTACAACCAAGCTCAGTTGAAAGACTCAGCAGTTTCATTGGTTTTCTCTCAATTCTGCATTCTCATATTCATATCAAAATTAAATAACGAAGCTTGTTAAGATCCTTACACGTATGTTGTCGTAGAAGTTGTGCTGAATAACTTATTTACATCACTGCCATATTTATTGCACCACTAAAACCCTGGCATTTGTAAATATTTCTTATTTTTATGGGGTGATTATAGGGTGCTATGCCTTACACAAAATTCTCTCACAAGATTTTTCTATTCATTGACTAATACGTAAAGTGTTTGGCATCCTTATTTATTTTTATTTTTTCCAAATTCAAAGGATCAAAATACAATAAAACAAAAAAAGAAGACAAGGACATTTCCAAACCATAAGTTGTTGTGCTCTTTTAACACCAAAGTTGACCAAATTCACTTAAAACTCATAGGATCACTAGTCTCTGAATTGAAAGAGAAAATTCACCAAATAATTTGAATGTACTCAAGTTAAAAATTCAGTCGAAACATAAAGAATTACATACTATCAACTGCAAAATGCTGCCTGGGATTTCAGTAACTACAAATACAATCTAAGTCTTGACCTCATGAAGATATTCTAGAATTTAAGAGAGGGCAAACACAGATCAGGGCAACGTTTGTCTACAACATGTTGCATTTCTTTTTAAAAAATATTTTTCTAGTATTTTTTTAAAAACATCTTTTTTTCCTCTGAGTTTAGAGTCATAGAATATACTTTCCTCGCAGTTTTTATACTTCACAACTATGTATTTACTTTCCCCCCCCTTGTTCAACACATATTTATTGTGTATGTACAGTATGTTGGGCACTGTTCAGGCTCAGTGTGAAGAGAAAGTGTTCAAGTAAGATTTGAACATGTGGAATCAAAAAGTGCTAAATGAAAAATACTGTACCAACAGGAAGCAAATGTGTTAAACTAAAAACCGCACTTGGATTTAATTTTTTAATAAATTTACACAAAAACTACTCATGTTTACCTTCTCCTCACCCTCAACCTCCTCTTAGAGAAATAGTACATTTTTCAACTCCTTTGCATTTTTAATAAGGCTTCTTAAGGGTGAGTAATAATAATAATAATTAAAAAGAAAATGATGATCGTAAATCAAATTCATATATCAGACTATTCCACAGGGAAACAGACAACTCAAACGGGGCACCTGAAGAGAGCTTAAAGGAGGAACTATTTATGAAGGTGTGCACTGGGTTTACAGACACTGGAAGGGAAGGTAAAACCATCACCAGGAAGCAAATGGTGGAGACCCAGCCAGGAGAGGAAGGGACAGTGGGGTAACTGGGATCTGGAGAAAGCTGCAGCCATGGTGGAGAAGAGGCCTGACAGAGGCCATTGCCTTGGACAGAGGAACACGGCCAAAGTCAAGTTTACTCAGGAAATGGAAATAAATACCTCTCCTGTTGTCTGATGTTCCTGCGGTACTTCCTAATAACCAAAGCCAAGCAAAGGCCAGAGGGCAGGGGGAGCTCTATGAGTGCCGTCCATGGACACTGGTCTCCAGAGGTCTAGAGCAGAGTAAAGAAAAGGAAACATGGATCCAGGGGTGGAGGAGGCAGACTGTCCAACAGGATCAGATTCAAAATAAGAACACCTACCCACAACAGGCAAATCCAGAGAGAAAGAAAGCAGTTTAGTAGCTGCGAGGGGCTGCAGGGGGGAAAATGGGCAGTGACTGCTTAATGGGAATGGGGTTTCCTTTTGGGGTAATAAAAAAATTCCAGAGCTAGACACTAGTGACAGATGCACAAAATTAGGAAGGCACTTAATGCTACTGAATTTTACATGTCACAATCATTAAAATGGAAAATTTTATGTAATATATATTTTACCACAATAAAAAAATAATAATCCCTATAGACCAACTTGAAAAAAAAAATGGTGAGTACTTGCATCTCAGATATAAGAAACAATTATATTAGGTGTCTGTCTTAAAAATTGAATGAGGATCATTTATTTTAAGTGGACCAAATAGATCCAACTAGTTAAGTGCCCATTAAACTGGCACAAACCCAACAACAATCCTGTTGGCCTGGTTAAAAACATTCGCAAATTTGTGAAGGCTTTACACGAAGTTCATGACACATTTTAAACTTAGAGATTTAGGTTAAGAAGATGACTATGCTTCATAATGTGTACACTTTCTACCAGTTTTCTTTGGTGACAATCCAGTTATATTACTGAAGTTTCCTTTTAAGTCTTAGGATTCAGTAGCTGATTCTACTGTGGGAATAGACAGATTTAAAATATTTGAAAACTAAGCTCCAATTTACATAAACTCAATTGTGGTTTAAAGCAACTAAATAAAAGTACCAAAGTATAAGACTTTTTACGACTCACATGAGGAAATGATTCCAAACCACTGTTTTCTCTAACAGGAATTCCTTCAGTGTATTTTGGAAACAATTCTATAAATGTCAGCATGTTTTATGCTAATTCTTCATATACAATGCATTAATTTTATAGGGATTTAAATCACTAGGTTTTAGTATTCCTTTTACATTGTATGCTGCTTTGAGAAGAAACATGACTCCTTGATTTATCTTTATACAATGCTTTAATTGTCAAGTGGGACAGGGTTTTCAATAATGGGTCAGATTCCCTCAGAATTGAGTTTGCTCACAATTTATGTATAGGGGCCAAAATTCAGACCCCCATTTGAGTATATGTACCTACCTAAGATTAATAGTGCCCTTTTGATTGCGGGATGGTATTAAATGGCTTTAAAGTAACTTCCAGGACTAACATTCTATTATTGACTTACAATATTGCATTTTTAAATGCTTAAATATACTCACATACATAATGCTTGAATCCTTGCAATACTTACATAGGCAGGGCCAGTATTTTCCCTGTTTTCTGGATAAGGAAACTGTTGTTTAGAGAGATTATGTCACTTGCTCAAAATTAAGCAATGATTCAAGGCTAGTCCTTCTGTTTCTAAAACTGTCACACCAACAAATTTGGAGTTGTGTCCTGCCCAGATGGATAAACCTTCTCCACCTCTGTTCCAGTGGAGATAAACCTATCATATCTTAAAATGTCTTATAAGCTTTAGAGGCTGAATCAAAAAAATAAGTTTCATCTAATTTACTGCATTCAATTATGGGAGACAAATAAGTGTGGGTTTAGTTTTGCCCGCCCGTATCTGTTACAGAAGAACAAAGATTAAATTCAGTGAATTATAAAAGCTACCTCTTCTAACAGTATTTACATTAAAATGATATATTGCTTGTTAATAATTGCAAAAATAAAAAATAAGCACTGTTTAGATTTTAGCGCATGTCCTTTAAATGCTATATCATTTTGCTTCTTACACAACATACATATTGTTTTCACTTAGAAATATATTGTGAACAATTTCCTTTGACCATATATATTCTACTGACATATATTTTGAGATCATATATATTTTATATTATTTCATTTAAAACCTGTGCTAGAATTACCTTAGTCAATTTTCTTTTGCTGTTCCTTTTAATTGTTTTCTTTCTCCTCTTCTTTTCTTTTTCTTTTTTTTCCAGAGATACAAATTCTGTTATTAAAATCTTTATATAGTTAGGTAGCTTCCTTAGGCTAAAATCCTACAAAATAAATAACCAGTAAAAGAGTTTGTACATTTTTAAGATTCTTGAAAGAAATTTGCCAAGCTTGTTGCTCGGAAATGCTATCAAGATTTTTATTTTGAAAAGCAGTGCCTGAGATTTCCTAATTCCCAACCCCCTTGCCAGTACTTTCAAAATTTTAATATGTTATAATTTAATAGTTGAAATGGTACCTATTTATATAGATATGGTTTGGGTGCCTATAATAATAGACATTTTCCTTGTGTTTATATCTTTCCTAGTTTTGTATATGTTATTAGTTTTATTTGTCTTTTGAAGTAGGTCTTCCCTACTCCAATATTATATAAATATTTATCCAAAATTTTTTTTAGTTCTATGGATTTATTTGGATATACATATAATCTTAATACAGCTGGAATACACGTTAATGTATGGCATAATATAAGTATGTCTCATTTTTCTTTCTTTTAAAATATATTTAATAGTTTGCAATGCCAGAATTACTTATTTAAACATTTATTTCTCCATAATTTTGGAATGTCATATTTATAATATATTAAATACTTATATGTAAGATTTTGTTTTGGTGGGTATCTGTTCTTTTCAATTCATCACTTTTTTCCATTGATCACTTTGATAGTTCTGGATCTATCCTCATGCTGCTTTAGTTATAGTTGCTTTATAATATATTTTGTTACCTTACAGTAAAAGTCTTCCTACATCATTTTGCTTTTTAAATTATTCTCTTGAAAATTTTTGGCTATTTATTCTTTCCGATGAAATTCAAAATCATCTTGTCAAGTGTCAAGAAAGCTCTTTTGGGACATTAATTGGAATGGCTTTAAGGTACCTTCCAGACTAACATTCTGGAAGTTAAAAACTACTTTGAAAAAAAGATTTACAATTTTAATTTATGTTTAATTTTTAACATCATTAAGAATGGAATGGGACATTTTTTCGTTGTATTTACAAAG
Organism: Cynocephalus volans; assembly: GCF_027409185.1. Classification (NCBI taxonomy): domain Eukaryota; kingdom Metazoa; phylum Chordata; class Mammalia; order Dermoptera; family Cynocephalidae; genus Cynocephalus; species Cynocephalus volans. The sequence goes on from NC_084460.1 coordinate 284,492,541, forward strand.
TGATTATCGCTGACATAAAGGAATGCTCTTTTGTGTGTATATATTTTATAACAGGACACCTGGCTGAACTCACTCTCAGTGTAACTCACAGACATGGTTGAAAAGGGCTCTTCTCGGAGTGAGACCCCAAACAAACCTATATTCCAGATCTGGCAATGGCTAGCTTCAGTGGGGCTTTGTTTTATAATCCTCTGTATTCACTAATTTAGTTATGTATTTGTATATTCACTTTTTTATTCTTTCAACAAGTATTTATTAGCCTCTCTACTCTCAGGACTATACCTGACAGCAAAAAAGGGCAGCAGCCTGGGAAAACAGTCTAGTTAGCCAAAAATTTTTAGATAGTTCCTAACATCTATCATTTGTTTCCTCATGGAGTTCCCGTAGTTCTCAAAACTCCCTGGGGGTCAGAATCATTTAAGGAACTTGGTAAAAATACCAATGCCCAGGCCTACCCACTTCCAAGCCTGGTCTCCATGTTCTTCCCTAACGTTCCAGACGATTCTGAAACACACCCAAGTTTGTTTCAGAACTATTGCCTTAAACAATCTCAAAGATAAATTGCAGATGGATTAAAACAAGTTTTACTTATCCTAATAAGGATAATAATAATATTATTTATCAGGCACTTTTATAAATGCTTTACAGGAAATAAATAATTTAATTCTCACAACTAAATTACGTGGCAGCTACTATCATTGTGCCCATTTTACAGGCGAGGGCCAGGAGGCTCAGCAAGATGAAGGGACAGAACCAGGGCATTTGCCTGGGACCTGTCGGGAATCCTGGCCACTTCCTTCCCCTTAATCACTCTGCTGTCTCATGTCACCTCTGCTCTTCTTCACTTAATTTTTATGTTAATGTGATTTTAAAATTCAAATACAATTATTTTTACAAGAAGCTTGTATACATCATTAGCATAAATAGGAAACACATATAATTCACCCAAAATAGAAAGTACTTGTAAAAATAAATTCAACACACATAAAACAATACTCTTTAGTGCTAGCTTGATTCTGTTGCCTTGGCTCTGGGCCCAAGGCCACCTTTTATTGTTTTATTTTTTAAAGGAGATTAACATGTGCTTAGAAAAGTTTTGGACACACTCACCTTAATCTTAGACATTTTCCTTGATTTAATTATAAGGCTAAAATAAAAACTAAGAGGAAAAATGTATTCCTACATCGTTCAGAGAAATTTAACCGTGGACCTACACTATCTGAAACTTTATTTATCTGTGATTCATGAGCCATACTTTGGGTAACAAGGAATCAATGAATTAACTACGAAAGTCACAAACAAAAGAGAAAATATAGTAAGTATTTTCCTAACATGGGGTCAAGCAAGAACTTTACAGATATAAAAGAAGTAAACCGTAGAGAAACAGTCAATTTATTTAATTACAAAAAGTTTTAAACACTACATAAAAATAAAAGAAAGAAAGAAAGATAAGTAAATATGCAGGCAACAAAATTTGTAGATAATTGCAAAATATTTAACAAACAAAATACTGGTATCTTCTAATGGAATGTATTCATGCACATAATTTTTAAAGTACTAAATAAATGAAGAAATGTACAAATGAAAATGTCAACAGTAACTTTTCTCTAGATCATGGCTGATTTATTTTTCTTCTGTTACATGTCTATATTTTCTAGCTTATTATTTGTTATCATGTATTATTTCTATATTCTGAAAAACAGCTAATAAACATTATTTTTAAGAGAGACTACATATAGACCCACAAAGACAAAATTTATCAGACCATGTACTCATATTGACGCAAAATTAGTTCACCTGTACTAACTGGAAAAGCAGGAATTAAATCTATCAAGTCTGGCTTTAAAAATCCATTAATTTAATTTTGTTCTATATGAAAAATAAGGCAAATCCACAGAAAAGAAATGACATCCGAATTGATAAATCAGTCTCTCTCTTTCCCTCATTCTTTGTTTTTTCTTTCTCTCTCTTTGGCTTTCTTTATCTCTGTTGCTGTCTCTCTATCACACACACACACACACACACACACACACACACACACACACACACACACACACACACAGACACACACATACACACATCAGACTATTGTAGAATACCAGTTGGTTCACTAAAGCAGTTTAACAGCGCTAAAGGCCTAGCATTGAAAGCTGACAAAACACATGTACAAGTGTATATCTCAGCTGAGTCTCCTAAACACCCTGAGAAACTGGTTATGCAATAATCAATATAACCTCACTTTGCAGATGAGGATACAGACTCAGCAACTTGACCTCCTAGTGTTGTTTCTCAAACTGGCTGTGAACTCAGAATCACCTCCTAGAGGTGCTTTGACAAAGCTGTTCAGGCCCTACCAATTAAATTAGCACCTTGGGATGGGGCCCAGGAAATTAACATGTTTAAAAGTACCTCAGATGATTTGTGTGGCCAGGATTAGAGGCAGAAGAGCAAAATTTCAAAACATAATTTTCTGACTTAAAACTCCTTTGCTAATTTTACAGCTCTTGTCCTTAGGGGATATATTATCCAAATATACAAGTCTGAAAGCATACAGTTTTTAATAGGTACCTGAGATTTGGCATTTTTACAATATTTTACAATGTCTGTAGTGATACAGATTTGAGAGCCTATGTTTTCTTGTTATTACAAATCTCTCAAGAAAAATATTTATTTATCTGTAAGACTAATAAAGGGGAAGTCTATCATCTATACTTTATTTATGCTTCAGATATAAGAAGTGATCAAGAATTTTCATTGTAGCTTTTCTGTCCAGATTTGGAAAATAAAAAATTTTGACAAATTTAGGGGTTAAAATAAATAAAAGCTCAATGACTTTCCACAGTGTGTTAAAATATGTTGCTCTAATAGACTTTATGTATTCTGCACTTAATGTGAAGACAGTCATTTATTATTTTAGAGCAGAAATATCTGATATAACTGTTTCCTATCTTGCCTTAGAGTTAAATGTTCAAAAGTTTCAATAGATATCAAATGTTAATTTTTAATAATTATATTAATAATAAGTTAATGACTATGTTTAATAATTAACATACTAAATTATATATTCAAGCAAGTTTCTTCTCATTTGGAAGCTTTCTGTGGAAGAGTTGCTGTTTGCCAATGATGCTTCGCTCTCTTAAATGTTCTGTATTACCAATTAATAAGTCTCACGGGGTAGTGAACATAGACTCTGTTATACATGCTTGGAAGACATTTCATCAGCAAAATATTAAAGGTATAACTAACATCTTGTTTATGTTGCTAAAAATGTTTAATATGAATTGTCAATTGAAACAGAATTCTATATAAGGAAATAAAAAGATGAATTTATAATATTTTACATAGTAAGGATTGGGTGAAAATGTAAATTCAGTCCAAAAGTTTAACAATAACAAAAGCTTATAAAACAAATAGAGGAATTGCAAATTTTAATTTATAGCTGTTTCAGTGGAGATACAGAAGGTTGAAGATTGGGATGAACGTCTGTGTGATGTACAAGGTTAAATATCTACACCTGGAAATTGAGCAAGATGCTCCTGGTGCCTAAATAATCTCATGGTAGTAAAATGAGTCTTTATGTAAGAACTAAATAAATATTTTTGGAGGTTGAAGTCACATACAGTTAAGCTTATGGACATTAAACTCTTAAACACATACTGATACCAAAGGCATTTTTCTTTCATGCAGCTTTTGTAGCTTTAAGTGTCCTTTTCCAAAAATAGCAACCAATCAATCCATAAACCTTCACATTCTCATTACTTCAAATCCCTCTATTTCCTGCAAACTCCTAGTCTTGACCACTAGCCTAACTTCCAGACAAATATATTCCACTGCCAGCTAGACATTTTCAACTGGAGGTCTGTCAGGTACCTCTGACTCAACATATCCAAAGAGAAATCCATTATTTTTCACTGAAAACTGATACTTGGATTTCCTGTCTCTGTGAATTGCTCCACCTACCACCAAACCGAGATTTGAGAGTCATCCTTCATTTCTTTTTCCTCAGCCCCCTTATTCCAAAACTTGAAATAACTAAAGTGGTTCACATGTTCCCCAAAAGTACTCAGCACAATTTGCTTAGCCTGCAGGAGCCATGCTTTTTTTTTTTTTTTTTTTTTTTTTTTTAATAATCCATGTCAATCACAAAAAAATCAAAGCCATTCATAATAATCTGGTTGGGGATTCAGCATTGCATCAGCATAGAAAAATGCAAGGCTGTATATTTGAACAATAATAACAAAGCCATTGTTCATTTTAATGCTCCTATATCCATGGATGGTTTTGAGAACAGCCTTTCACAGAAACCCAAGAAACATTTTCATCTTCAATCAATCTTTCCAGAAATTAAGTTTTTTAATGCAAGGGTTAAGGGGAAGAAAGGGAGTAAAAAAGTTAAAACATGCAAGTAGTTATCTGGCATGAATTTCTTGAAGGAATTGCTAATGCCTGAGTGCTTCATGCTTTTCGGTGGCCTGGTGCTTAAATTTAAACTGAACTTCAATAGAAGTCATACAGAAAAAAATAAATGGAATGGAATCTAAGGAGCTCAGCAATTATGTTAAAATGTTTATCTAAACAGAAAATACTAAACATCAACTTTTAAATCTTTTTTTATTATAAAATATAAAGGGAATGAAAGTTTATCGGTAGATTGCACTAGGCAGATGAAATGTGTGTGTATTCGTATTAGGGTTCTACAGAGAAACAGAACCAATAGTATATGTGTGTATATAAATAAATATATATATATGTATATATATAAAAGAGGACATTTTTATAGGAATTGGCTCATGTGGTTACAAAGGCTGGGAAGTCCCATGATCTGCCTTCTGCAAGCTGGAGAACCAGGAAAGCCAGTGGCATAGTTCAACGTGAATCCCAAAGCCTGAAAATCAGGGGATTGATGGCATAAGTCTCCACCTGATTCATGACGTCCAAAAACCAGGAGCACTAATGTTCAAGTGCAGGAGAAGATGGATGTCTCAGTTCAGGCAGAGAGAGTGAATTCATTTTTTCTTTGTCTTTTAAAAATTCAATTCAGCCCTCAATGGATTGGGTGATGCCACCCACATTGGGGAGGGCCATCTGTTTTACTTAGTTTGCCAATTCAAGTGCTAATCTCTTCCAGAAACACCCTCAGAGACACATCCAGAAATAATGTTTTACCAGCTATCTGGGCATCCCTTAGCCCAGTCAAATCGACACATACAAGTATCCATCACAGCATGAATATCCACTGTTTTTCCCAAATAATGGAACTTCCATGTGACTTATTCAACTTTGTTCTTGGTGTGAAATCCTGAATGCAGTCTGTTTAGCCATGAAGAATCTAAGAATCTGATTATATGAAGGTCTTGACACTGATATACCTTCTTCAAAGCAGGTGACTTTCTGCACATATCAAGGATTTGAACAACAACTAATAGAACTAATGGACTCAGTTTGGCTGATTCAACTTCGGGTTTATGGTGAGCATCAAGCATTTAAACAGAAATCCTTGATCTGATGCCACTGGATAGTGTGTGTGTGTGTGTGTGTGTGTGTGTGTGTGTGTGTGTGTGTATGTGTGTGTGTGTGTGTACGTGTGTGTGTGTGTGTGAGAGAGAGAGAGAGAGAGAGTTGGGGGTTCCTTAATGATATGATGCCATGTCACATATTGGGATATAGGGTGAGAGAATCCAATTTTTGTCAACACACTAATCAAGAAAAACTTTTCACACCCCCCTTTGTTGATCCATCATAAATGGAGCACAGAAGATGTAGAATGGAAATAATCAAAACTTAATTGGTCAGAAAAATAGTAAAAAGACCTCAGTCCTCAATAACAAGTGATCTGAAGCAGCAGTCACTTGTACATCAGATATTTTAAAAAGTAAGCTGTAGATTCTGTATCTAAAGTGCAATGTCCACTCATAAAAACAGAGACTGATCATTTTCATAATGTGATATTGGTCCTAAACAAATAAGAGAAATCTCAAAGCACAGGATCAGAACAATATGGGTACATTAAGAAGACTTCCAGCAAGCTTGGATAATACAGGAAGATGAAGAAGCAAGGAAAGATCTGAATAAAGACATATCTAGGGAAAGCCTAAACAACTGATTGGTGAGAAAACTGAAAATGAATATCAAAATGGCACTCTTAAAGACATAATCTGATGGGATTATATCAAACTAAAAAGCTCTGCACAGCAAAGGAAACAATAAACACAGTGAAAAGACAACCTACAGAATTGGAGAAACTACTTGCAAACTACACACCTGACAAGGGATTAATATCCAGAATATACAAGGAACTCAAACAATTTCACAGAAAAAAACCCAAATAATCCAATTAAAAAAATGGGCAAAGGAGATGAATACACATTTTTCAAAGGAAAGTAGACAAATGGCCAATAGGTAAGTGAAAAAATGTTCAACACCACTAATCATTAGGGAAATGCAAATTAAAACCCCACTGAGATATCACCTCACCCCAGCTAGGCTGGCTATTATCAAAAAGATTGAGAATAACAAATGCTGGCAAGGATGTAGAGAAAGGTAAACCCTTCTACACTGTTGGGGGGACTGTAAATTAGTACAACCATTATGGAAGGCAGTATGGAGGTTTCTCAGACAGCTACAGATAGAACTATCATATGATCCAGCAATCCCACTGCTGGATATATACCCAAAGGAATGGAAATCATCATGCCAAAGGGGTACCTGCACTCCCATGTTCATTGCAGCTCTATTTACAATAGTCAAGATATGGAACCAAACTAATTGTCCATCAATGGACAACTGGAGAAGGTAAATGTGATATATGCATACAATGGAAAATTACTCAGCCTTAAAAAAGAAAAAAAATCTGCCCTTTGCAGCAGTATGGATGAGCTTGAAGAAAAATATGTTAAGTGAAATAAGCCAGACACAGAAAGAGAAATACCACATTTCCTCACTTACAAGTGAGAGCTAAGAAAGAAAAATAGAGAGAGAAAAAGAGTACAACAAAGCATTGAACTTTCAGAAGAAGAGAACAGACCTATGGTTACTAGAGGTGGGAAAGGGGGAGAGGAAAGGGGGAGTAATTGGGTAAGCGACACAAAGAATAATTATGATTTGTAATGATGAACATGCTAATAATATTGATTTGATCATCACATACTGTACACAAATACTTATAGTCACCTCTGTACCCCATAAATATGAATAATCAATTATGTTTCAATTCGAAAAATAAATTAAAAACAAAACAGAACAACAAACAAACACTTAAACACACGGACACGCACACACACACACACACACACACACACACGACTTATAATTTGATGGATATAATTGTGCCTAAATAAAAAATGGCTTCACAAAGTTATGAAGATTAAGTGTGAATATTTACCAGATGCTTAGCACAAAGTACACAGTTAATGGTAAATATTAAATACACAGTTTTTATTTTAAAGTGGGACTTTAGTGATTCTCAACAGATTCTTTGGCTGCTTAATAAAATCTTGAGTTTAATATGAGTTATTTCTCTGGGTATACAAAGGAGGCATGTATTAGTTATCCTTTGCTCCATAACAAATTACCCCAAAATTTAGTGGCTTAAAATAACAATATTTATTATCTCTTAATTTCTGTGGGTTAGGAATCTGGAACAGTTTAATTGTGGCCCCTCACTCACGACGTCTCACAAGGCTGTAAGCAAGATGTTGATGGGCTGCAGTTATCTGAAGGTCCAACTAGGGAAGAATCCACTTCCAAGTTCATTCATGCAATCGTTGGCAGGATTCATTCTTTGCTGGATGGTTGGACTAAGAACCTCAGTTCCTCACTGGCTGTTGGCTGGAGGTGACCCTCTATTCCTTGCCACAGGGGCCTCTCGATAGGGTGCTTGTAGCATGATAGCTTAATTCATCAAAGCAAGCAAGCAAGAAAAGCCATGCAGAGAGGTGTAAGCAAGATGGAGGTCAGTCTTTTTTGACCTAAGCTTGGAAATGACATCCCACCGCTATTGCCATGTTCTGTTCATTAGACGGAAGTCCCTAGGTCCAGCTCACACTCAGAGGAGGAGATTATGCAAGGATATAAACACCAGGAGTCAAGGATCATTGAGAGCCATTTTAGAAGCTGTTGACCACAGGGCAAGTTGAGAAAACACTCCAGCAACAGACTGAAGACCTCAGTTTTACCTCAGGACCTACCACTACCTAGCTGTTCCGTTTAATCAAGCCCCTTGACAGAGCTCTAGTATGGTCATCCAGAGTGTGGGCTCTGGAATAGACAACTCGGGTTTGAATCAGACTTCACACACTATGTGACCTGGGAATGGTACTAAATTTCTCTCATTCATAGTTTCCCCACCTGTAAAAATGTGAATAATTGTAGTATATAACTATAGGGAAAATATATAAAAATAGTCAGTGCCCTTCAGATGTTCAGAATCTTGCTGAGCGCTTGATGTAAATATTCACGTGAGCTCAGGTGTTCCTTGGTTGTCTAACATAATTGCACAAGTGCATCCAGGTGTCCTGGATTATGGACTTAAGTATAAAGGATGAGTAGCTCTGATCCAGGGTGCCCTCCACCCCTGGGATGCCCCCGGGGGGTCATGGGGAGGCTGCTAGTGCTGCTAGAGTCTGTTGCTACAAACTATTGCTGCCAGTGCCCCTGGGATGCCCTGAGAGGCCACCACCACTGCTGCTTCTGCTGCTTCTGCTGCTTCTGCTGCTACTGCTGCTACTGCTGCTACTGCTGCTACTGCTGCTACTGCTGCTACTGCTGCTACTGCTGCTACTGCTGAGGACTGAGCTCGTGTCATCTGCCAGTGGCTCCCGGGATCTTTCCCAATTACCTAGCGTGGACCTGCATGTGAGGTGTCTGGTGACCCAGCCTGGCATGTGAGGGGTCTGTGACCCAGTCTGTACAATGGGTTTGCAGGGTCTGTGAGCCCTAGCCCTCACAATACAAATGGAAACTTAGTATAAAATAATGAAATGTTTTAGCTTTAGTTATGAATACCCTAAACCCTACAATTCGTGTAGCTATTTCTGTAGCCAGACAATTGGCATAGTCATGTAACTTTATAACAAGTAATATTGATTTTGTGAAAATTAAGTGAATTGATATATAAAAATCACTGACAAGACTGCCTGGGAGTAATAGTAATAATAGTACCTAGTTCCTGTGCTTGTTGAGAGGATTCAATGAGATAATGGACGGAATTTCTTAGCACAAGGCCTGGCTAGTAAACATTCAGCCCATGGTGTCTACCCTTGTTAATGTCTTCATTCCCTTCACCAGGGAGAGGAGTCTCCAATTCCACTCCTGCTGGCGGTACTGTTCCCCCTCATCTGCTCTTCTGCCAGGTTTCTAGAAAGAGGGTTAATTGGCCTGTGGAGGATTAGCAGCACAACCTAAGGTGTCCCCAGTGTTCATGGCAGTCGGCTGCTCTCAGTGCAGCTCTCTGACCACTCGTGCTTCTGTGCCACCTGGCCAAATGCTAATGAGAAGGTTGGATAGATGTGGGCAGCTTCACACAGTAGGTGGAAGAAAGGGGTCCACAGTCCCTCAAGGAGACTGGAGGGGACTCCAGAATCTGGAATGGACACGACACTAGCTGTGCAGCTCTGACACACTTGGGGTTCTGCAAGGGAAGGCGGCCCTCGGAACACAGTGGGGTGAGACCTGTTGCTAAAGCCCCGGGCTCAATGGGAACATTTTGCAAAATTTTGCTTAGGAACAGAGGTTTCAGTCCACTCCAGCTGAGTTTCCACTGGGAAATATTGTTTCTGAACAGTCTGGATGAAGAGGAAATGGTGGCATTTTTAGAGAGGGAAAATAAACTTGCTCTGTTACTCAAACCCAAATACTAGAATAAATACTAGATTCTAGGGTCCTTTTAAAGTCATTTCAAAGCTGCAGAAAGAAACACAATAAAAGTTGAATAAGGATTTATGTTATATAGTCATCCACCCAAGCAAGTTGGCTGACTGGTAAATAAAGTACAGTGTGATTATTTTAATGTAGGTCACAGACGGCATATGTGTAGAAAATTTCCTACATTAGGAAGCTAAGCCTCTTACATTAAGTGAACCACACTGGACATTTAATATGATTTTTACAACCAAAACAGAGCTCTGTAAATAGAGGATTCTGAAATGATAGGTGAGCAGGGAGCAGTGTTCCATCTTGCATTGAATTCCAAAAGTAACGAATATTTTATGGTTTCTTTTAAGTAGCAACAACACCTTTTTCTCTTATCTCCCCCAACTCAAACAACCTCCATGAACTCACTGGAAACCTTTAGTTTCAGAGACCTGACATCATAGATAACAAAGACAGATGAGAACTGAATGACAACCAACCATAAAGAAATCTCTTAAATGTGCCTTTTAAACAAAAAAACTTGGATAAAGCACAAAATCCCATAAAGGAAAGCCCTTTGAGAAAATAAAAATATATTTTAGATATTATGTATAATTTAATATATTTCTTATGTATATACATATACATATATACACACATATATACATGTATACATATATGTACATACACACAAAAATACATATATATACCACATATAGATACATGATGCTGTCTCTGAAAGATTAGTAAAAAAGATGTATACTTTTTGATTTTAAGATTAAAATACAGTGGAGTTTGATATTATGACAGAGTAAACAGTAGGTAGTCTGCAACTACATTTTAGAATATAACAGACAGTGACATTCTTTGACTACCTGAACTTCCAAAATTTAGAAATTTGGGTTTTTCCAACAATTAAGTGGAAAAGGTTACTACATACTGAGAACAGAGTTGTTTAAACAAAAATCATTTCTCAGAATGAATGACTAAAATCCTGGGCATTTTTAGAGAATCACAAGAGTTCTTATTCAGTGGGCAGATGTGGCTTAAAAAACCTGTGGAGAGAACCCTGCAAAGAGTTTTGCTAATGGAAAATATGCCTGGCCCTCTATGCCTATGTGATATGATTTATTTTGCAGTGCTCCTGAAAACACCAATGGGCCCTGGACCCAGATCTTGGGTCTTGGAAGGAGTCATGGCAGGCCAGGTCGGGGCAGTGGTGCAGTGGCAGGAGTGGGGCAGTGGGGGAGTGGGGGAGGGGTGGGGGTGGAACATGCTACAGACCAGGTAAGAATTTGACCTTGAAGCTGGAAGTCAGAAGGACATGGGTCCTAATTTAAATTTATGCCTTTAAACAGGTATGGGACTTCTGAAGAATTAACTAACCTTGACAAAGCGTCTCTCTCTCTCATCCTTAACAGGGGATAATGAGGCCTAGCAGATTTCTTTCATGAGGATCAAGTGAGATATGCCTTATAAGTGAAACATGCAATAATAGTACATAGGACAGTTGAAGACCTCTGTAAAGAGTAGCCACTATCATCATGACCCTTTGCATTTTAGATTTGACACCACTTTTTGTTATCTTCTTTATTCAAAGCCCCTAACAATGCCCAGGAATATTGTAAAAGGAAAATATTGGAGAGACTAACCTCATAATAAGCTGAACATATGAAGTTTCACTTTAAGTATAGCAGAGTGGTTAAGAACGAATGTAAGCTAAAGTTGGAGAAAGCTGAGTTCAAGGTCTGGCTCTGAAAAACATGTACATGATCTTTAATAACTTCTAATCATTCCTAAGTCTCCTTTTCTTCATCTGTAAAATGGAGATGACAAAGATAAGTATCTCACTTATGGAATGGCTGGGCGGAATAAATGCCTGTGAAGTGCTTGGCATGGTGGCTGATACAGATCAAGTCCTCAACAAATACTAGCTGTTAATAAATTAAATCTGAATTTCAGCAAGGTGGATGACAGATGGACTTTCAGCTGCTTCATTTTCAGTGAATTAAGCTAAATTGGGAACTCGGGAAAAAAAATAGCTAATAATATTAATGCAAAGAATTGCATATATTAAAGAACCAAAAATTGTTTCCTAATTTTTAAAATAAAAATGGGTAAGGGTCATGAAAATCAACTACAATGTATATTGAGAAGTTAAAATAATAAAATAAAATAAAATAAAAAAATAAAGTAAAAACATTTTACATTTTTCATGGTGGTTCTACACCAAATATATAAAATGATGAAATAAAAACAAACAAATGAAAATAATCCCATTGCATTACCCCAAACCAATGAAAGTAAAAGTGTAAAGAAAAAGAAAAGATATAGTTATATTTAAGCTTTTGGCAAATATAAAGAATGAATAATTTGGTGAATATAAAGATGAAAAAATTCTAATTTATATTTATTTAATTTGCTCACAACTGTCATGCCTTATATGTGCCCAGTTAGAATCATTTTCTCATATAATCGGCCATTTATTTATTAAATATTTTGGAGCATCAACTAATGATTAATAGGAGAGAACTGCTCACATGGAGTCTGTTCCTGATGGGTGCAATAAACAATACACAAACCAAAAAATACACAAATTATGATCCTATGTTAACAATTCTGGTGAGTGCTATAAAGAAGTACAGAGTTTTGTGAATGCACTGAGCAGTACAATCTAATTCAGACAGGAGGACTAGAGAGGGCTTTCCTGAGGAACTAACATCTAAGCTGGGACCTGAAGGGTGAGCAGATATTGTGAAAGAATGAACTTTTGCAACCTTAAGAGTGAAGCCCCTAGTGTGGGAAGGATGATAGGGGAAATTTTCAGGAAACAAGAGATCAGCCTGGCAACAGCATTGTCAGTCTTAGGAAAAGGTGCTGGGACACAGCTCTCAAAGTAGAGAGGACCCAGAACTGGCAGAGCCTGTCTGGCCATGTTCAGGATCTTAGCCTTGATTCTCAGAGCAAAAAAAAAAAAAAAAAAAAAAAAATCCAATGGCTGGATTCCTAGCAGGGGGCAATGGGAATAGTTTTGCAGTTTAAAAATGTAATTTTGGCTGTTATGTGAAAAAAGGATTTGAGGAAAATTGGAGAAGATATCAGGAGATTAACTCAAAAGCTACTGCCATAGTCCATTTAAGAAATGATGGTGTTTTGGATGCTCGTAATAGATGAGAAAGGAATTGATAGATCAAGGAATATCTGGAGACAGAACCCAAAGTTTTCATAGAGCAACTTGAATTTGAGCAGTTTTTGAAATCAAGTGGGAAAAGGGAATTGATGAGTGATAGGAAGGAAGTTGCTTTGTAAGTTCAGAGTTTTATGAAATGTCTGTGTCAGAGATATCCTTTTACCAGGTACAGACAAAAGAAAAGTCATATAAGTGTAATCATGTCTAATGATTTCTAACCTGGCTTGGGTTCAGATCGGATGCTTCACAATAAAATATTTTACATGTCTGAATTTATCACAACCCATTTGTTTTTTGAGAAAGTTTCCTCTTAAAAAAAAAAAAAAAAATATATATATATATATATATACGGTTCATCAAATACTTTAAACTCTTCTATAATGAATTATATCAACCTCAATCCATGAAACAAAGCATTCTTCTGAGTTAATTTCCAGTCTTATTGGAGTGACCATTCATACAATTCCTAGTTTTTGAGACAAATAACCACTGTAAATTATGTTCCTAAAAATTCCTGATAATGCTCCATTTAGCTATGGCTAAGTGCTGGGAAAGTCCTTCTTCTGCTGGTAGATTAAGACTCGGTTCCATCTGGGGAACTGAGACAAAAATTAGTACACTGTGCAATAGGATACTTCAGAGTACAAAGGGAGGGTAGAATTTTAGGAATATATACGTTGTAAGATTGGGCTCTATTTTCAATCTGATATGTGTAGTAATGGAAAATATTTTTCTACAAAAACATACTAGCTTACTGAAGTACTAGCTTACTTCTGATAAATAAATGTTTATATGATGCTCTTCCACTCTCTTTTGGCAGCACCAAGGTTCAAGGTAAAAAAGAAACAAGTCTTGCTGTCCAGAATCATATGGTCCAGTTTTATTCCTACTTGGGATGAGCAGAAATCAAATATGGTAAATGACTGAAAGTACAAAATAAGGAAGAAGGTAGTTACTTCTAGAATTGGAAACAAAAGAAGGCTTTGTGGATAAGTTGACATCTGGCTATCCCTCCAACACCTTATCTGTTACCCATGCCTCCTATAACTGTCCCACGGTAGAGAAAAGAATGCTGTGGAATGAGGTGACCATCACAGGCATATCTGAGGAAGAAGAACGGGTGTCCCCAGGGGGACCAGACAAGAACAACAAGGATAGGCATGTGAAACTTATGCATACTTGGAACCTAAAGCACCCCTAAGGAAAGTGAATTTAATTAAAGGAGCACTTTGGGCACAACCTCTCTGAACTGCATAAGGAGGCTGCCATGGATTGATTAATTGTGTCCCCCACAGTCCATATATTAGAAGCTTAATTCCACTGTTAAGGGTGGGAAATCCTATTATGGTCATTGAAAGGTGGGGCCTTGAAGAGGTGATTAGATTGTAGGACTGTGCCATAGTGAATGGATTAATAATGGTGGTCATGGGCGTGGTTCTGAGGGCTTTAAAAGGAGAACACGTGAGAGTCTCCCCGTCTCTTCTCTGCCATTCTCTCCATGTGACACCTGCATTGCTGTAGGGTCACCTCACCAGATGTGTTCCCTGGACTTTGGACATCCCAGCCTCAAAAACTGTAAGCAATAACTTTCATTTTCTTACAAATTAGCCAATTTCAGGTATTTTGCTATACGCATCAGAAACGGACTAATACAGAAACATAATGACTCAGGGAGACGGACAGTGTGGGAAAAGCAGACTTCCAACATAAGCGCTGGAAGGGACTGCAGTTCCTACCAGGAAATGGGCTCACACTGTTTCGAAGTTGAAAGGTGGGCATTGCCTTCTCTCCTTTCTACTCATATCCTTTGGTCTGAGATGATCTGTTTGTGGCATGTTTTTCCTTCAAGAGTGTCATTAAGATAGAGTTTTACCTACTCTCATTTTACAAAAATATTTTAGAAAGTGGGAAATGCAGTGTCTTTTACCTATGCTAGGGATGGTCTATTCAGAAGAGACTGAAAAGCACACATAGAATAGAAACAAAATTAAATTTTCCCTTTGATTGATACTAAGCACACTGCTGTAGGAAGTTTCATGTGGCTTCCACAGAAATCCCTTACAATCCTAGGAATTGGTCCACCACTGAGAACCTGATATTAGCCAACTCCATTGACTCATTCCCAGCCCTAACACGGCATCGTAACTTAAGGGGACTAGGCACTAGAGTGCAGAAGGTAGGGAGCTGTACTGAGCCTTTTCCTTCAAGCCAAAGACAGCAGGGTGTCCTCCTTAGAGGAAAGTCAGGCTTCTCCATCTACCAGCCTCTGAGGAAAGTCTGGCTGTATTTCATCTCAACTAACTGTGTTCTGTGGAACTAGGCCTTCTGCCAATGGCCTGACATACGTGGGACTGGTCTTGGCTTTACCGTTGCAGTGTCCGTGAGCAGCTGGTCTTAGTGGAAGCAGTCCATTGTTCTACTCAGTTTGGTGCCACCCTGGGATTCTCATCTGTAGAATGTTATTCTTGGAACCATGGGATCAATACATGGTGCTAACTTGCCTAGAGTAAATCCATGGATCAGGAAACCCACAGATACAGTTAAGAGTGAAATCGCCACAACGTACTTCAGGAGAATGAGCAGAAAGACCTATGAGAGAATATGGGTCAGGCTAGGCTGGCTGATGTCTGAGTAGAGATGTCAGATTTTGCAAATGCAAATAAAGGATACATAAGTGTGCATGAAATACTCAGGACATACTTATACTAAAATTTTTTTCATTGTTTATCTAAAATCAAATTTAACTGGGCATCTTGTATTTCATCTGGCAACCCTATATCTGAAACAAGGGCTACAGGGGAGGAGAGTGAGTCTGTAGAAACCAGACGGAAGCCAACCGTTCAGAGAGGAGCAAGGCTCATCGGAATAAAGAGTTCTCTCCATCAGGTACGGTGAGTGGTGCAGGCACATGTGATTCTAAGAAATTCATCTCCTAAGACTACATTTGGTATTACCACCCTGCTATTTTTGTCAGTAATCTCGTCCTATTTTCCATTTCTTTCCCCAACATCTTCCACTTTGCAGGCAGAGTTGGTTAGGTTTTTCCTAAGGCGGGGCTCATGGGGCAGCCTCTCTGTCCACACCAGGTATTATTATTCCATGTTTTTCTAAACTCACTGTTAGTTGGATGCTGTCCTTCAGGAAAGGGATCAAAGAGTAAGTCTCAGTCACAGCACTCTGTGGCGGGAGTAAAGGAGATTGGGACAGTTGCAAAGATCTCATTCAAACCCAGCCCAGCGATGGAGAGTGGGGGGATGGAAGGGAAGGGCCTGCCTTTGCCCTGCTCTGGCTGTGTCAGCAAGTTTAGTGAACAAATCCAACCTGCCACATCTACTCTGTGGCAGGCGTGGTGTTTGAAGCAGGGATAAAGCTTTGACAAGACAACATGTTTTCTACGGTACCCAAATGGAGTGTCCATCAGCGAAGTTCTCTGTTTGTCCTAAGAAACTTTACGCTCACCTCCAAGAAGAAAGAGAGAAAGAAGAATCTTCACCCAAAGAGGAAACAAGTCAATGATCTCAGAGAGGCAACGGGAGTGTCCCCAAGAAAAACACCCAAACAGTGGACCCAAAGAGGCTGCTGGCAGCAAAAGCAGCTCCAAGAAAAGTAAAACCTCCAAAAACCACCCCAGGAAGACTAGAATGGATGTTGCCTGGGGGAGGGCACACTCCAAGGTGACATTTCCCAGCCTATGTCCTATATCCCAATGAAAACAAATTCATGGAAGTCAAAAAGAAAAATAAATAAATTAATTAAATAAAATAAAGAAAGGAAGATTGAAGGATGTAAAGGCTAGAATTTATTCATTGAAAAAATATTAGTTGAGGAACTCTTACAGGGCCTTTTTTTTGCATTTAGGGAGTAAAAGCCTATCACCCAGTACTTCCGAGACATTGAGGAGCCATGAAAGCATTTGAGACCAGAAAAAAAAAAATATTACTTGGCTCCAAGATACAGAGGAAAACTTCAAAAATTAATATTCAAAGTTTTATCAAATGTCTAAAATTGTAACATTATGTCAGTTATACAAATCAACTCATATAATGACAGGAAAAGTTCAAGCCAGAAGAGCAAAATAAATAATTTTTATAAATGTGCAGAATAATAAAAGTTAAAATGTTTTCAAAATTTTTTCAGTAGGAATTGTATTTAATAAGGAATGCAAATGTGTTAAGAAAATAGGTGCTTGTTTTTTTTCTTTTTTAAGTTGTATCTCTTTATATATTTTATATCGACACCCCAGGGTTTTAGTCAAGTCACCTGTTTAATTTTCTCAAATATTTTCCCTTGTGTATATTTAGTATATATGGAGTTTATGCTATCTATAGTCCTTTGTTGTTGTTATTTACTGATAGGTAATTTCCATTCTATGTTTTTGATTTTAAAATATATTTTACAAGCATTTATAGTTTTCATCATAAATACATTAGCTCTGAAGGGTCTTTAAAATTCTTTGGTCTAATCTCATTTTACAGAGGGGAAAATGGAGTCCACACTGATTGAGGTGACCAAGGACACACACTTAATAAATGGCGATATAGGCCTCCAAATTGGATTTTTTTCTTCTACCTGCAGAGTTTATTCTACCACAGCAGGCTAACTTTAAACTAAAACATTTCCCAAACACTTTCTCCCCTTTTGCAGAATAAAAATGCTGATGTTACATATAAAAATGTGGTTGATTCACCTTATTAAGATATACTGGCAATATAATTCATACCCTTATTTTTCCTACCCAGGCAAGTTGTCCTGACCAACTTGAATGAAAATTATACATGATACAGTGAAGAGAATCACGCTATTTGCAAACTCTTCTCATTTTCATTCTGAGTTTTGAGTCATGCCAAATGAATTTGTATATGAACACAGTTATTACTTTGGCTTGTAATTATTTGAAATTATAAAAGGAGACGTTGAAATAAAAGTCCTTTTGGGGGTGACTTTGATACAGGGTATTAAGTTTAATTACATCATTCATGACCATAATATGGTTTTATCATTTGCTTCTAAATTTTCTTACATAGAATTCTATTTGTCCAAAAATTGCTATGGAGCCTATAACCAGAGTACTGAGGAGCTCTGAAAGGAGGTGACATTAGCACAATAATAGCTTTCTTCTTGGTGTAAGAATATTTCAATGTAGATAAAATGAGAATGTATTAGAACCGAACTTTATACAGCAGGTTTCTTTTAGTTTGAGCTTCATGTAGGCCAGTTTCTACTTAAAGTCCATAAAAATCTTAAAATATTAAGTATGAATGTCTTATTAAAATATGTTCATTCACTTATTTAAAGTCTTACACGAAGGCCATTTCCTTCCGAGTTTAAATTTAAACTATTATTTTTTCTTTTTATTTGTGTAAATTCACTGAAAGTGAATTAAAAAAATATTTTACTAGGCTTTGTGTTTGTGTTCTTCTTTTGTATTAATTCAAACAGAAAAATCACATTTCTATTTATAGAAAATATGTATTTGAAGGCTTTCAAAATATTTTTAATTTTAAAAGCTATGATTTAGGTTGTTGTTTTCAGTATACAGGAACAAATATGAAAACTGAATTTTAGAAAAAAAAATCTCTATTTCCCATCCTAGTGACATTTCAAATTCAAAGTAGTTTAAGAACATTATTAAATGAGGCCTTGGCATAATTTTGACAGATGGAGTTGAATTAGGGAAGCCAGCTTTGGAACTCGTCCACTAACTAGTCATGAAAGAAATGTCATCCCCGTTAAACTCCATTTTAACTCCCTTCCTTCAAATTTGTCTCTCGTTTGGATTAGATTGTTAAATTCCCTCAGTTAATCCTTATCCTAGCCGTCATTACCCCAGTCTGTGGTTTTTCATTATTTTGGAAATTCCTTTCTAGGGTTGCTGGCATGCCTTTATGAGAACGAACATGTGTATGCAAAGAAGAAAAGTTTCTTAATGAACTTGCAGATTCCCCTACTACATAAACATAAAGATGTTTGGAGGATTAGTAAGCATCTTGGGCATTAGTAAAATGTTTTGTCTGTCTTGTATGTTGGGGAGTAATGACACCCAGTTTTCCTATCCAAACATCTATTGATTAGTGGTGGACCCGCAACCTAACAGAACTACACTGTCTTGTAAAAATATGTTAAGTTACAGTGTAACCTTTTAGAGCAAATGCATTTTTTCTGTCTTGTTCTCCTTCTTAAGTCTAAATTCTCCCAGACCATGTGTTGTAAATATGTGGACTGACTTGGCATGGATGGACTACAGGAGTTTCCAAGCTCTGCTTTGCAGAGTCCCAGAGATTTCTCAGCATCCCCCCTGGGGCAACAAAATGTAGAATGAGGGTAAGCAGACAGGATTCTGTGCATGCGTGTGCATACGTGTGCATATGTGTGTGTGTGTGTGTGTGTGTGTCACAGGGGGTAATCAAACATTCCTTCACACAAGGGATTATTGGTATTAGTAATTAGGGTTCCTTGTGCTAATTTGTTTAAACAATATTTATATCTCTTCAATTAAAATTACAAACTTTTTGGAAACCACTGGTCTAAGAGTATTAAGACACTGGTGAAAGCTCTCTGACAGCTAAGCTAAAATTTTAGCTCCAGTGCTAATAAGATCTGAGGCCCTGGTTAAGTCACTTTGTTCGCTTAACTTTCAGTATACTCACCCACAAATTAGGGAGGCTAAAGAAATGATCTCTAAGCTTCTTCTAGGTCAGCCCTATACCATTATATGAGAAGTTCATCATTCGGCCTTCCAGTATATTCATTTTATCAGACTGCTGTTATCTAAAGTTGTAATCTTTGTGAAGGTGTTTCTCAAATGTAGGACCAATTGTCTTCATTTGTAGAACTGTTGTCTAGATTTAATGATTTCAAAAGTCCTTCTCAGCTTTTAAAAATTCTAAAATTTTGCAGTCTTTCTATATACTATTGTAAGTGTACAGGGAGACAAATGATAAAAGTAGAATATTAGCAACCTTTGCTTTCCTTTTGCATGCTAATAGACACATTTTAACTCTCTTGTTCTCTTTTCCTTTCCCATCCTTCTAGACGGTTCTTGAATTTGTAACTAAAAAATGGTGGGGGAGACCTCAGTAGACTGTTAAGTGAAGATAAAAGGGTTTTTCTGGAAGTGGGCCATTGGGCAAGGTGCATCAGAATAGCTGGTGGTGGGGGGATGGGAACAGTTAGACAGGAACAGTAAAGATGTTTGAGAAACATTTCTGGGCTCTCTCTATAAATGTCTTGAGTTATTTTGAAAGTATTTTATCGCCTGGATATGTTCTTTGCATTGAGACAAACCTCCAGGATTTAAACTACAGTGTTCACAGCTTTATAAACATTTGGTATTGTTTAGTGAACTAAATGTTATAGTGGAATCTCAAGTGTAAAACTAGTAAACCATTTGAAGGGTTTCAGAGCTCACAACAACACCTCTCTGCAGCTCTGTGAACTGCTCCTACCCACCTGCCCACAGAGATGGCCCTGCCAGCCAGACCCTGTGTCCACGACGAATAAACCGTTACTCAGTCTCAGCCCTTTAAGTCTCCCATCGTCTCTTCTGCTCTCACTTTCCCTCTTTCATGCTCCCTCTCCATAATTCATCTCTGCAATTCTCTGCATATCTAATTCATTTTTCTCTGCCAAACGGCTTTTACTGGGTCCATTTGGAAACAACTTTCTCATAGCTTCTGAGTTTACATACCCTTAGTTCCAGATATCAGCAAAAATTAAACAACTTCTTTCAGTCCCAATCCTAAATTTATGGCAGAGAGAATGTGACCAGCCCAGCTCTGCCCAGGTGTCCACACCTGGTGTCAGGCTCGGGCAGGCAGTGAGGTGACAGTAGTGCCTCCTTAACTGTGCGGCTCCAAACAAATGCAGAGGACTGTTGGGAGTCCTCAACTTTACGGCTACTGTTTCTCAAATTCTATAATCCTATGATCTTTTCACACAGGTGGAGAATGTCCTGCGCTTCCACAATCCTCCAATTTGCCACATCATTAAGAATTACACATAGCCCATTACCCCACAAGCAAACAAATGCACACTCTGTAATGAGAAGAATCTGGGCACTGAACCATGTATTCTCTCACTGCTTCAGCCCAACTCCTCTGACACAGATTACAAGATATTAGTCACTCTGGGCTTCTGTCGCTGAAATTCTCTGGTGGCCAGGAGATTCATCACTGGCCATCCTTCCCATTGGGTGTCCTGAGTGTTCTGTGCCTGTCTCCAGGCCTTTTGTTGGTGGCAGTGTCAATAAAGCATAGATGGTTTCTGAATGATCTATGAATGTTAACTAATAATCCTTCCCAAAGATAGCTGACAAAAGGGTCTCACTGCCACAGAAGTAATTAAGGAATAATGTTTAAGTATAATGGGTTGTCACCTCACTTGTACGAGAAACTTTCAGTGAGTCTGTCTTATTTAGCCAGCAATTATTACAGATTAAATTGTGTATCCCCAGAAACCAACCCTGACAGCACCTTGATCTTGGACTCCCAGCCTCCAGAACTGTGAGAAAATAAATTTCTGTTGCTTTGGCCACCGGGTCTATGGCATTTTGTTATGGCAGCCCAAGCAGACTATTACAGTGACCCTGTTGACACATGCATGAAAACAAAAAGTGGGTATTCGTGTATGGCCTTGGCCACCTCCAGAGGGGATGATCAGTTTTTCCTCCCTAGGTCAATTTCTGTAGTGGCATTAGCATCTTATTTGCACTTAATTGATCTGATCTGCTCTGCGCCGATCTGAACTGATCACCAAAGACAAGCGAAAATCCTGAATCGACCCTGCCACCGTCTGCTGTTTTTCAGTTGTCTAGACAGAGTCATAAATAGCTGGATGACGGCCCACTATAAATTTTTAATGAGAGATTTTGAAATTAGAAAAGGAGGGAAGCAATCACAATTTATGGCCTGGAGTGATTCAGTAAGCGGGGACCCACCTGGAAAGCCAGCTCTGAATTTTATCTGCTCAGCTGCCTCATAAACATCCGCTCTCTCGGTCATGCAAGTCCAAAGTATCAGCCCCCTTTAGACTCCACTTGCTCTTTCCAGAAAAATCCCACCATACCTCTTCCTGATTCTCAGCTTATGGTGGAGAATTTTTAAATTATCCAGAAAGCATCCCATCTAAACCAAATGAAAATGATTTAGGGTTATTCGTTAAGTACCACTTAAGTAGTTCCTAAGCAGGTTGGATCAACGGTCCCTTTGAAAATATAAGGCAGGGATAAACCTTCTTCCCAGAGAATATCTTTATATTGCAAAGAATCTGGAGAATACACAGGTATATTGAAGCCTATTCAAGCACCTGTGGATGCCTTGTTAATACCCTTACAAGATTACCTCCCTTAGCTGGCGTGGATCTAGATTTTCTGAGCTCTGTTCCTGTATAAATTTGGATATTCAGAAAGCAATATCCTGGGCTGTATTCTATCAAAATGTGCTCACTAAATTAGGCTATACTACTGTACCCTCAGAAAGGATAAAAACATGTTTACATCTATATGCAAAATATGTATGTATAAGTGTGTGACATATTATTTTCCAAAACTTTAGTAGAAGACATTGTTGTTGATGTGACTTAATGTGTCTTTTACGTAAAGATCCTGGTGATGAAATGTTTCTTTCCTCTAATTTCTTCCCACTGAGCTTCCTCTCAAAGGTAATAAAAATTATACAACTCAACATGTTTACCTTTTTTCTTGGCTCCCAGAAATCTTACAGCTAAATTTTATTGCTAACAGCAATGACCAATTTATTCTAAGTTCCTGGAAATTGTCCTTTAATTTTAAGTTTATTTAATGATTTTAAACTAATTTAACTCATGGAAAATCTTTTCTGGAATAGGCAGGGCATAAATAATAAGACAGAAAAAGTTAACAAGCCAGCAAACAACAATTACCCTCAGCAGGAAGATAAACGACAAATTTTAGTAGAAGAAAAGATTCTATAACTTTCAGTATTGACTCAGTAGAGTGAATGACACATTACTCTCAGTACAAGAATGATACTAGATGTTTCACCATCAATGGGATAGTCTTTTATTCTTCTGGTTAACAGCTATTGAGAACACAGATAGATGCCAAAGACTTCATCAAATGGACTTTGGGGGTGGGGGGTGGGGCATTGAAAACAAGTAAGATAAAGCCCTTGCCCTCAGGAGATGGGCCATTCATAACTTGGGGGACAAAGAGAGATTACAGAGCTGTGTGAAAAATGCTATGTTGAGACTGTAATGACTACAACCCCCATCTCCAATTCTTAACTGCATAATCTAGCTTTCATTTTGTCACAACATCGATTTTCCTAAAATCTTTGCTTTCCCATTTAGTGTTCTTAATCAAGAAGTGTAGTTTCAACTTTGTAATCTACAAGAAGAAATATAAATGGCCAATAAAAGTTTTTAAAAGGTTCAACTTCACAAAACAAAAGAATTTCAAATAAAAAGTAGATACCTTTCTTGTTTTTTTTTTTTTTTTTTTTTTTTTTTTTTTTTGCTACCAACTTTACAAAAAGAATGTGATTGAACCTTGGTTAAAGTATGAGGGAAAAGCACTATTGTATACTGTCAATAGGAAATAGTCAATATAGTATATTCCCAAAACCTTACCCATGTGATTTTGTGATTCTTTTTTTTTTTTTTTTTGGCAGCTGGCAAGTATGGGGTTCTGAACCCTTGATCTTAGTGTTATCAGTAGTATGCTTTTCCAAGTGAACCACTTTTGTGAATAATTTTTGATTCAACATTTTTACTTCTACAAATTTACTCTAAAGAAATAATCAGGGGCCGAGCCCGTGGCACACTCGGGAGAGTGCGGCACTGGGAGTGCAGAGACGCTCCCGCCGCGGGTTCAGATCCTATATAGGAATGGCCGGTGCACTCACTGGCTGAGTGCCAGTCACGTAAAAGACAAAAAAAAAAAGAAAAGAAAGAAATAATCAGTTATATATGATATTTTTATATGCACATATCTATGCATATATGTATGAACTATTATTTAAAATAAAAATTATCCAACAAACTATGGTACATAAAAATACAATAGTCATTGAAAATGGTGCTGCAGAAGCATTTTCATTATTATACAAAACTTTAATGATAAAGTACTGACTGTACACAAAACCGGTTACAAAACAGAACGTCTGGTAAAATTGTGTGTGTATGTGTGTGTGTATGTGTAGTAGGTAGATTAATAGATAGAGATATAAAAAGATATATGGATACAAAAGTCTGAAGAATATACATCAAAACATTGTCTCTAACACGGGCTTCCTCATTGTGTGTCCCACTATCATAACAACTCATCAAAAATTTTGTTAAAATGCAGATTACAGGGTTCAAATTTCACCTCCAGAATGAGAAGATTGGGTATGGGGAAAAGGATCATATTTTAACAAGCCTCTCAGATGATTATTATGCTGTAGAGAGAGATGTACTTTACAGTTAAAAAGGAATAATATTAATGCCAATTTCCAGTTAAAATTGCTTTTCGGTATAGAAGCCAACCCAAAGGAGCTTTTAATGGCCAAAGTGGAACAATTAGAGCTAGAATATAGATAGAAATAGCATTGGATTTTAACCCACAGAATAAAACATAAATATTTATAAGCTCATATTGATAAAGTTAAAGGATTGAATGAATTTTTTTCCTTACCAAAGAATTCCAGATAATATGTGTAGACACAAAGAGAAGAAAAGAAAATCATCTTCAGGCAAATATTATAGTAATTATAGAAGGTATGATTAACTAATAGATGCTAAAACTGATGGATAAAGGTTTGAGGGAATAAAAGGATATTTACATAGCCTCAAAGTATCTCCCCCAAGATATTCATTAATTACAAAGGAAAGATTAAAACTTTATGAAGAAATGTGGCAGATCCTACTTGCTAAACGAGTAATCAAGGTTAACATAACCAGGAAAAAGAAATATTAACGTCATGAACTCCTGACATGATTGATGCCCCAAGAAGGACACTACACCATTTCTGTGGCATTCTTGCAAAAAAATTACAACCTCATTATAATAGGAGAATATGTCAGACCAACTCAAATTAAGGGACAAAGTAAGTGAACAGTATTCTTCAACAATGTCAAGGTCATTCATGGAAGGCAAGAAAAGACTGAGGAACTGTTACAGATCAGAGGAGAGTAAAGAAAAATATCTCAAAGGAAGTTAGGACCCTGTATACGATCCTGGGAGAGAAAAAGAATATTAGTGGAAAAACGGGTGAAGTTCAGATAAGGTGATCTTTAGTTAACAGTACCGACCAAGGTTAGTTTTCTGGTGTCGATCATTGTGCAATCGTTATGTAACATGTTAACATTAGTGGTAGCTGAGTGAGGGATATAAGCCAACTCTTTACTGTTCAATGCAGCTGTCCTGTAATTCTGAAACTTATTCAAATAAACATTAAAAAAAAACCTTCTAACAATCCTTTGTTTCAGCAATTTTCAATTCTCAGTAACATATTTATAAATCACAAAGGCAATCATGAAAACATTAAAAACTGACTTTCCTCCTTGTGCCAGATTTTTAAAGGAATTCCCTCTAAATCAGGCTGATGATTCTAAACTGAGAAACTCACTTGGTAGCCAACAAATAGTTTAACCACAGAAAGGAGAGAGTAAAGCAGTAGGACTGAAAGAAAGGAGGAAGACCCTTTATCATTTTCCTCATCATCTGCACCTGGCTCAGAAATTCAAGGTCTGTTTGAATCAGAAAGTCAGACAGCCACATCTCTATGTGGTGTCACTTGCAGAGGCAGCAGTAGCTGTTCAGTTTGGGCAGGCACCTCTTTGGTCCCCCACTATCTGCCTGAAGCACAGCACGTCTTTGGCGTGCTGAAGACTCCAGAGACCATACGGCGCTTGGCTGTTGTGGCTGCAGAGCCGTGGCTGCACCTGCCATGTGTGGTGCCCAGCTCACCAGACTTTCAGAGAGAAGCCCTTAGGATCCAGGAGCAGCTGGATGGATCCTGCTGAGCCCTATAGAGGACTTCAGCAGCAGATATCCCTGAAGGGACTTGAAGCAGGAGAAAGAAAATTTGGCAAAGCCACCAAGTTGTCTGTGTCCATATTTGAGACATCTCTGAGGATTTTTAGAAGTTATTGGAAAGGTATGAGAAGTACTAATGATACTGACTGGCAAAGGCGAGTGTCGGTCAGTGGAATACACTTTATTTCTGGGCTCCTCGCATGTGGCAAAGACCCAGAAACATTAGCTATTATTTTTATTGTGATCCCATTTGCACACTCTGGCTGGGAAAATCTGATCAGATACTGGTTAGGCGAGGTCTGAGTTAGTAAGAACTCCTTTCCAGGTGCTGCATGAGCTGGAGGCAGCAGGACAAACATGGACAAGGTGTGTGAACCAGGGTGTTGCTTCTGGGTCTGCACTGACTTGGCAGCCGCTGCCCTTCTCTGAGCCTCCACTCTCTTCTACAAATGTGGGGGTGGGCTGTAATCGCCAGGACTCCTTTTAGCCACAAGTTTTTTAACTCCACATTTTTCAAATTCTTTCATTTCATGAATTCTTGAACATGATTACACAAGCTCTTGGCCCTCTGCTCAATATCGATAGAATGTAGAAGGAATGCCTTAGAAATGTAAATCCTCAAACCTCACCCCCAACCTACTGAATCAAAAACTTCTGACCACTTCCTCCTTTATTTCCAGCTCATTCTTTCTCCTACCCTCAACACCAGCATTTTGGCTTCACTGGGACCCCAGATCCATTGATTACCATTGATAACTACCCTTTAGTAACCCCCTTCTTATCTCCCCTATGAGTCCTCACTTTCCTTCCTGCCTAGCTTAGATTTCATAGACCATTATCATAAACACTTTCTTGCCCCTCTCTTCCTTCTGTACCTAAAAAACCCCCAAGCCTGCTTAATTCCAACTCCTCCTAGATTCTACAATTGCACCCAAACAGCTGAATTTCACTGGAGGGAAACACCAGCGATGCTGACTGGTGATGGGCCTCACTTTGTACTTAGGATAGCAGATCTCAATGGGACCCTTTGCATTGCCAGGCAGCCCTGTGACACTCCCTGGTTCATCCACTCCCCAGTTTCTCATGTGCCCAGTTCACACTTCTTCCTCACCCCTCACACTCTCAGCTGATGACCTGGCTTCTCATTTTACTGAGAAAATAGAAGCGATCTAAAGAGAACATACTTTTCTGCTAAACACCAACCATCCACATGGTTACAGTGGATGCCTTCTGTCCTGTTGTGGTAGATGTAGTGTCTGGGCTTTTCTAAGGACAGTATTTCCACTTGTTCTACTACGGGATCATTGTGACTGTATGCAAACATGACATAATCTTTTTATTTAAAGACTTTCTTTTATCCCACATTCTTCTATATGCTCCTGATCATTTCTTAGATCTGCCATAAAACAAAACTCGAAAGCGTCTATATTAGTTTTCCCCACTGTCTCATCTCCCATTCTTTCTCAAAATCCCTCATGTGATCAGCGCCCTCCCTGATCTCTAATTCACTGCAGCTCTGTCTGTCAAGGTCACTCATGACCCTTATGTTGGAAAATCTAGTGGTCAGTTTTCAGTCTTTGATGTTCTTGACTTCTGAACAGCATTTAGCAGATCTGACCATTCTCTCTTTAAAACATTTTATTTCCCTGCATCTGGAAAACCAAAATTCTGTTGTTTTATTTTTACTTTACTGTCCTTTTTTTCTCAGGTTTTTTTTTTTTTTTTTTTTTTTTTTTTGCTGTATTGTCCTTTATTCTAACCTCTAAAGTTTGAAAGGTCCTGGGCTTTAGACCTCCTCATATATCTTCTGTAGCTCCACTTTTTCAAAAGGTATTTCATCTGATGTCATGGAGTTAAATATCATGTACAAGCTTGATAACTTCTATATTTGTATCTATTCTCCCAGCCTCTTTCCTGAACTTCAGATCCCATCCCTAGCCACCTCCCTGTGGCCTCATGGCAACTTAAAGAGCATCTCAAACCTAGTAAATTAAAAGCCGAATGCTTAGCGTCCCCCAACAAATATGTCCTTCCCAGTACTTTCCAACTTAGTGTGTGGCCAGACCCATAGCCCACACACTCAGACAAAACTCGTGGAGACATCATTGACTCCTCTCTTACTTGCTCTCCTGATCTAACCCACCAGCACATGCTGCCCATTCTAGTTTCAAAATATTCCCAAATCTCTTACCAGGCTGACTCATTTTCAAGCACTGGTTTGGTTCAAAACAGCTTCGTTCCCCCATTAGTGCCTCATTCTGAGCAGTATAGACCTGGACTTGGTATTAGTCCTGGCTTGGCTGCTTCCTGGGTGCTTGACCTAAGGTAAGTTACATCACTGTAGGAGTTCAATTCCCAGAATTCAAATATGTGTATTTATGTGCATGTATGTAGTATAAATGTGTGTATGTATATGCGTGTGCATATATGTGTATATATGTATATATACATGTGTGTATATAAGATAAATCGATTCTAAATCTCACTTCTTCTCACCACCTCTACCACTATGCCTCTTGTTTAATCCACGATTACCTTTTGCCTGGAAAATTAACAAATGTCTCCAAATTCCTCCTCCTGAGTCCTCTCTTGTCCACCCCCATCCCCATATTCTATTCTCCACCAGCACCCTGAGTGATCCTTTTAAAACATGTCCCACCATGCTGTGCCCCTGCTCAAGTCCCTGCAGTCACTTCCCATCCCATCTGGAACAGCATCCAAAGTCCTCATGATGGTCTGCAAAACCCTCTGTGATCTTGGCCCTGCCCGTCTTTCCCTCTCTCTACTCTTTTTCAGCTACACCGGTCTCCTTGATGTTCCACTAACTCATCAGGCATGGCCCACTCCCAAGGCTTCACTATTCTCTCTTTCTGGAACGTTCTTCTGCCACAGATATGCTTTGCTCAGTTCCTCTCTTTATTCAAGTTTCCTCTCAAATCTCACCTCCTGATAGAAGCTTTCTCTGTTTACAGTGGTGTTCTGGAGCCGGCTTGTATAAGCTTGTGAGAAGCACTTGTGAGCTTCTATTCTCATCTCTGTGTTCAGTGATGTCACATTGGTAGCTAAAATCAGCCACAGTGAGAGCATTCACATCATGGAATCAGCAAATGCAAGAAATCAGAGATCTGCCCCCACCTCTTCTCCTCCAGAGAGCACACAACCCTATCTAAAATAGCAGATCTCTTGGCTAATTACTTGGTTTTATTTTCCTTTATAACTAATCACTATCTAATACTATATTTAAAAATATATAAATGTTTATTGTTTACTTCCCCAATGGAACATAAGTTCCATGAAGGCAGGGACTTTGTCTATCTCGTTCACCATTAT
Source organism: Cynocephalus volans (assembly GCF_027409185.1). Lineage (NCBI taxonomy): Eukaryota > Metazoa > Chordata > Mammalia > Dermoptera > Cynocephalidae > Cynocephalus > Cynocephalus volans. Next base: position 284,521,904 of record NC_084460.1, read on the forward strand.
ATCTCCAATGCCTAGAACAGTGCATGGCACAGTCCGTACTCAATAAATACTTGCTGATTGAGCAAATAAATGAACAAATTGTGAACATAATTCCTGTACTTGAAAAGTTGAAATGTGCAAATTGCTTTCAGTTACATTATCAACTCTTTTTTGTTCATTTCCTTTTTGTTTTTTTGCAACCTCCCTATTTTTCTCAGTTTTCACACTCCCAGGATAGCATTAATCTTCTCTTTCAAAGCTTCAAACTTCCTTGTGTGTTAATTACTGATGAGAATTTTTAAGGCTGTCCTCCTTATATCTCCAACCTAAAACTTGTGATCTGTGCAACCTCTCAGATGATCACATCACTTATTTTCTGACCTGTCTCTGACACCTGCATTCCACACCTGGGGTTCAGTCACGATCTTTTCTAACATAATTCTTTTAATCTATATCCTGTCATAATTCTTAGCAGAAAGTTCATTTCTCATGAAACAAAGAAAACAGAGGAGAGATAGAGAAGGTGGAAAATAGTCAGTGAACTTGAAAATGTTATTCTGCTCAATTTATTTCTTTATTTTTGATTGGGTCATATAATTAAACCACATTTGCTTCCCTTATTTTCTGGCATATGCTTTCCCTTTTCAACTCTCTATACTACCTCTCCCCATCTCTGGGAAAAGCCCTTCTGTGGTATAGAATCCATGTTTTAAAAGCCATTGACCTAAAACTGCTGCTGTTGGGCTGTTTCTGTTAATGAACTTAATACGCACGGGAGAGAACGGCAAGGTCACCCATGTTACAGTGCTCAGTCCCTGTATTTCATCACAGGGAGTTGTAGACAATCAATGCAGAGGACGAAGATGTATTAAGGTAAATCACAAAGCATGTTTGGATTCCCTTGTATCATGTCAGCAGAGCCTATAACTGCTGAGCTTCTCTCAAATGGGCAACTATCTGCAAATGACCACACAGTCATAGGAATTTGATTGTCACAGAGGCTATGATGCAGAGAATGGTGCAGAGAAATGAATTATTTTATCCTTTCTTCCTACTTTGTTCCAAAATGGTGACATGTAAGAAATTAATCTATTGCATTTGGTATAATCTTATAAATATAAAGGGAATTTTTAAAATTAATTTTATTAGGAGTAATTGGACAGGAAATACAAGGGATTAGTTTTCTCAAAACTGAGCCATGTGACAACTAATATATTGTACTGTCATTTCTTTCTCCAGCCTATAATCCCTCATATGTCAGGAATAGTCTCACGATTGAACAGGTGTTTTCATAACAGACTGGAATTTGCTTAAAAACATATCCCTGAAATGTCTTTTTGAGGCACTTAAAGCTAAGACCCACATTATAAGAACATCAAACAGAAAAGCTGCTGACGTAGAGGAGGCCTGTCTTTGGGTCTAGATACAGCAGGTGACAGCCAGGGGCTTCTCCCAGGAGTGCTGAGGAAGCTCTCCTGGCCCCAACCCCTCCCCCACCTGGTTTGGTAAAGCTTCAAATTGAACTGGAGATTTTCCTTTGGCTTAATATTTTTAAAATATCGCTAAAGCGAATGGAATAGATTATTTTCATTTCTTGTACACGTTTGTGTGTCTGTGTCTATTTTGTGTGTATATGTATGTCTTTCTATCATTTTTCCAGGAGGAGTTTTTGATTAGGAAACGAGATGAAGAGATCCCGAAGACCTTGAAGTATGTGTCTGTGCATCTGTGTGTATGTGTGTATGTACGTGTATATGTGTGTGTCTGTGTGTGGCATATGAGTGTGTCTGACTATGTTTATGTATATGTATATGTATGTGTCTGTGCATGTACTATATAAGTGTGTCTCTGTATGTTTATGTGTGTGTGTGTGTGTGTGTGTGGTATGAGTGTGTCTCTGTGTGTGTTTACGTATATGTGTGTGTTTATGTGTGATGTATGAGTGTGTCTGTGTGTGTTTATGTATATGCATAAGCATGTGTCTATATGTGTGTAGTATAAATGTGTCTCTGTGTGTTAATGTATAGGTGTGTGTCTTTGGTGCAAGAGTGTGTGTGTTTATGTGTATGTGTTTGTGTGTGTGTGTGTGTCGTATAAGTGTGTCCATGTGTGCCTGCATCAGTCCCTTTTCTAGGAGTGGTTTCTGATTGTAGGAAGGATGAGGAGACCTGGATGACGTGGTACTATGATGTGGGAGAGGAAGAAAGAGCCCAAAGAGGAAGAAATGCTCAGAACGTGGGGCTTCAGCAGGATGGGGAGGTGCCGTGCCCGACAGCTTCTCCCACTTCATGATTTGCTCACATCAGTCTTGATAGGTTTGTTTTCTAAATTTCCTTGTACAGTTATAATTGACTCTTCCTAGGACAGAAAACATCAAGTGAAATAAAAATATTCTAATAAGTGACTGTGTACAAATTCAAGAGGTTTTCTTAAAAATGTTTACTTTTATTAACTGACACTTTATGAAAGTCACTTCCTGACTGCCCTACCTAAAACAGTCCCCCCTCATTCCCTTTCCTCTATCCCACTTCATTTTTCATTTTTTATCATCATCACCAGATATTTGGTTCTTTGTTTGATTGTCTCTTGGGAGTCTTTGCCCACCAGAATGTGAGCCCCAGGGGCGAGCCACGGTGCCAGGAGGAGACCTGTTGGCACTCTTTGGGACCCTCAGAGTTATTCCAATGTTCCCACCTAAACCCCGGGTTCCTGGCAAGGCCCAGAGCCCTGCAATTAGAGTAGCAGGCTAACTGAGGAGAGGGAGGTGGCCCTGGCTGCTCGTGGACCCTCTGACCTTGGACTCTTACGACAGATCCAGGATGGGTAGTCCAAGGATCAGGAAGTTCAAGAAGTTTTGCAGGAGCAAGGGAAAGACAGAGCATGAAACATCCCCAAAACTGCTTGCTTTGTAATTTAGAAAAGAGAGAGACTGAGGCACAGAATATCTTAGTTTACTGGGGGCTCAGAGGCCAGGCTGTCTGGAATTTAATACTGATTATGTGCTACCTGACTTCAGACAGGGTTCTTAACTCTTCTGTTCCTCAATTTTCAATAATCTGTAAAATGACATAAAAATATGTAAAAACAGCAACAAATAAAAACATTTGGGGGATAGTGAGAGGTTGGTTAATGGACACAAAATTATAGCTAGATAGAAAAAACAAGTTCTAGTGGCGTACAGTAGTGCTAGACGTCTACAATTAACAATAACTTAGTGTGTGTTTCCAAATGTCTAGAAGAGAGTTCAAATGTTCTCACCACAAAGAAACAAATTTGGGGGATGAATATGCTAATTACTCTGATTTGATCACTTGTACCTTGCATAAATGTATTAAAATATAATTCTGTACCCCATAAACATACACAATCAATACATTTCAATCAATTAAAAAATAAATTTAAAAACCTCTCATCTACCTCCCCCAAACAAATCAAAAAACAAAAAATACAAATCAAACCAAAGCAAGGCAACATTTGATCAATATCATCGGAGAGTTATAATAAAGAGCTGTGGGCCCGTGTAAGACAGAGCACTTTCAGCTGAGGGTTTATTCATTCACGGAGGCACAAATCAGGGCGGTGAGAAGGGATCAACAGGAGGAAAGAGAGAAGACTGTATTTCAAAACTGCAGTCACAAATCTGTTGCATGAGAGGCTAGAGAAGACGCTGAGAACAACGTTTTGAGCCTAGAAATCTAGAAAGTTAACTGAAAATTATAACAATAGTAAGCAAGAAAAGCTTTTGGGGGAAGAAAAGGTACTTGCTCATTCGTGTGGGCACTGAACCAAACACTTACGAGTACGCTCTACACTGAACTTCTGCCTTGGGGGAGTTCTCCAATACACGATCACGTAAGTATAGGATCATACACATTTCTTATCTAGCTCACCTTCGGTGTTCACAGGCCATTTCAGCAAATTTTGGGTTTTTTTTTTTTCTTTCTCCTATTCTAATAACACTGCCCACAGGAATAGTCATCGTTGAGTGCATTTCCTCACTAAGAGAGCTAACCATGCTCTACTAATGAAAAAACAAATTCTTCCACATTTTATCCTAGCCCAACTCAAAGCCATCAATAACCTCAGCAAACCCAAGGTAAGATGTGAGACATTTGAAAGCCAGTCAAGTAACGCTTGCCATAGATGACACCTACTTCTTAGTAACAGATGTTTGTGTGGCTGTGATCTACTGGGAGAAAATTCACACTCAGTGGCCCTCATAGGCCTACTTTCCACTGTGTTGAGTGCTATTATTAATCTTTTGGCCCAGAGTAAAAATCCAGGGGACTCCTGTTTAAAGCACTCAAGCTAGTTTTTCTGCAATGACAGTGCTCCTTTTTCATCTGGACTAATTATTTTTGTGTTCATCAGAACAAAAGAGCATATTGCAGAAAAAAGAAAAGAAGTCACATCGACCTTCTGCACATGCCTTTTGGACCATGGTTAGGGAAAACTGGGGACCTTGGCTGTATTCAGACCCTGTGTTCCAGCGTCAAAGGATGTTAGCACTAGAGGTGAGGCTAATCCTCACAATTTATAGATAGAAGATGGGAAGGAAAGTGAAATGACCAGCACACACATACTCAGTGAGTTCAAAGGAACACCGAGACTAGAATCTAGGTTTCTTGCACTTGGGAATCTTAACACTGAAAGAAAGAAAAACTGGAAGACGAGAAAAACATGGAGGGTAGGGAGGAAGAGGTGAGCCGATTATAAAGATCTGTGCTCAGGCACCACCATGGCCTGGTCCAGAGGCTGGGTGTGGCAGAGAGAAGACAGTGACCTGGGCCTCTGGTGCTCTGAGGCCATAGCAGAATCCTGAGATAGGCAGACAGTTTGTCTTTATAGGAGCAGGGAATGTAGGTCAGAAAGACCGGCTGAGCAATTTAACGGTGCCATTTTTCTACCAACTTTTAGAGCAACTCATGTCCTTCCTCAGCTTGCTTTTCTGAATGCTCAGACTGCTGAAGGCTCCTGTGTACTCTCTGCAGTTACATAGTATTTTTAAAATTGAAGTAGCAAATTGGACGTTTTTGGACTATCTATTCAGGACCTTCACCACCCCCGAAAGAAATGAATCTGAGAGAAGTCAAGGCAGGGTTCTCTGCCCTTCTCCCTTAGGGGATTAATGCAGGGCGCTCGCCAGGCAGTGCAGCCAGGGCTCAGCCCTTTTTCTCACGCTCCTGCCTCACTGTCACTCCTTTTCTTCCCTTCCCTGACCTGTTTGAATTTGGTCTTCAGCATTAGCTTCTAGAATCTCACCTTTCCCTCTGAAGAGAGGGTTGTTATAATATCAAGGAAGGGATGGGAAAAAAAGAAGCCAAGTCCTCTAGATGCAAGCTCCCCCTATATCCCAACTTTTTCCCAGACCCCCTTCATTCACCTTCAAATGATCATGAACAAATAAAAGCCATATGCAGAGGTGTTGTTAACCTTCTTCAGGACACACACAAGCAGCTTAGTAGAACACAGCTGCTAACTATCAGTATCTGTAAAGACCAAAAATACCTAACTATTTAGGTATTTGGGAGTTTGGCTATAACCATGGCCTCTTGTTATATTGCTATTGAGGAAGACAGCAGTTGCTTTTTCTTTCAGATTAATGTCTCCTAATTCCCAGTCTACTTGTGTAATGCACTAGAAATTTGGGGGAATAAATAATTTCTAAAGACATTAGCCCATGTTAACATCTCTTCCTGTGATAAAAATGAAATGGTCTGTGTCTTGACTATGATGATCTTTTGTTTTAAGGTAGAGCCCAGTGATTCACTTGAATATGGGTTTTAGTTCTGTTTAATGGAAATAAAAACAGACTAGTTGCATTATTCAACATCAAAAACAATGAAACTGGCTTATTCTATCTCAGTGGAAGTGAAGTTCCTATTAATAGCTGTGATTATTCTAGCAGGTCCACTTGATTACTTTCAGAGACAAGAGAAAAGGTAAAGGGCAGGTTTGCAGAATTGATGAGCCTTCCTAATTCAAGATTAAACCAGCCCATCATTCTATTCATGGTGTGCGGCTATTGTACGCTTATCTTTTCTTTCCTATGTATTTCTTAAGTCAGAATGCAGTGTCACTTTTGGGCTCTCTCACACTACCTACCAAGGTTACATATACCCTTCAAATGTGTAGGGAAAGTGAAGGAAAATGGTCAGGGACCCTCAGATGTTGAGAATCTTGCTGAGCATTTGATGTAAACATGCATGTGCGCCCAGGTGTTCCTTGGCTATTGTCTGATGTAGGTGTGTGGGCATCTAGATGTTCCTGGGTTGTCAGACTCACACCCAGGTGTCCTGGGTCATCAGACTTGAGTATAAAGGATGAGTGGCTCTGGTCCATGTTGCCCCCTGCCCCTGGGATACCCCAGGAAGGCCACAGGGAGGCTGCTACTGCTGCTGGAGGCTATTGCTGCAAGTTGTTGCTGCCAGGGCCCCTGGGATCCTCTAGGAGGCCACTGCCACTGCTACTACTGTGAGAAGCTGCCGCTGCTGCTGAGGAGGCTGAGGACTGACCTTGTGTCATCTGCCAATGGCTCCCAGGATCTTTCCTAATTACCTAGCTCATGGATCTGTTTGTGAGGGGTCTGGTGACCCAGCCTGGCACATAAGGGGTCTGTGAGCTCTGGCTTTAGCCCTAGCTCTAGCAATACAATTGGCTTTTCGGCAGGATTCCAACAATTGCCCTGACAATACAAAATGTCAACTCTTTATTATGGTGGATTAAAGAGGGCCACAAATAATTTGCCTGCCTTCTCATAGGAAGTAAGTCTATTTCCCCATCCTTGTCTCTGGGCTGGCCTGGCAACTTGCTTTAACCAGTAGAATGAATCACTTTCAACATTCTTACCAGAAATAGCCTTAGCCAGATCCGTGAGTGCATGAACTGCCCCTCTTACATATTACCACGGATAACCGTTTCTCTAATTTTTCTGCCTTTACATAACTTGGGCCCTTTTTCTTCCAACTTCCAAAAGCAATTTTCTCACTGCCCTTCATACTATCACCAACAGTTTCCCTGAGGCCTTTCCAGCTTCCACCTGCCACCAACCCCAAAGCCAATGCTGCACATCTATATTTCTAGTACCAAATCTGTTTCAATTATTTATTGCTGTGGAACAAACCACCCCAAAACTTAATGGCTTAAAGCAGCAATCTTTTTTTGTTTTTACTTGTTATTTTATCTCTTACAAATCTGTGGGTTGACTAGATTTAGCTGGGTGGTTCTGCTCTATGTGATCTCATATGGGAGCTTGATTGGGCTGGAAACTCTAAAATGCACACCACCTCCACCTCCCTAGCTGCTGGTCGTCAGCCAGGAACTCAGCTGGGACTGTCTGCTGGGGCACCTACATGTGGCCGGCCTCTCCACATAGCCTGGGATTCTTTTTTATTTATTTATTTATTTATTTATTTATTTATTTATTTATTTATTTATTTATTTATTTTTAAATTTTATTTTCTCGACATACATTGTGGCTGATTATTGCTCCCCATCACCAAAACCTCTCTCCCTTCTCCCTCCCCCCCTCCCCCCCAACAATGTCCTTTCTGTTTGCTTGTCGTATCAACTTCAAGTAATTGTGGTTGTTATATCTTCTCCCCCCCCCCCGGTTTTGTGTGTGTGTGTGTGTGTGTGTGTGATTTATACATTAATTTTCAGCTCCCACCAATAAGTGAGAACATGTGGTATTTCTCTTTCTGTGCCTGACTTGTTTCACTTAATATAATTCTCTCGAGGTCCATCCATGTTGTTGCAAATGGCAGTATTTCATTCGTTTTTATAGCTGAGTAGTATTCCATTGTGTAGATGTACCACATTTTCCGTATCCACTCATCTGATGATGGACATTTGGGCTGGTTCCAACTCTTGGCTATTGTAAAGAGTGCTGCGATGAACATTGGGGAACAGGTATACCTTCGACTTGATGATTTCCATTCCTCTGGGTATATTCCCAACAGTGGGATAGCTGGGTTGTATGGTAGATCTATCTGCAATTGTTTGAGGAACCTCCATACCATTTTCCATAGAGGCTGCACCATTTTGCAGTCCCACCAACAATGTATGAGAGTTCCTTTTTCTCCGCAACCTTGCCAGCATTTATCGTTCAGAGTCTTTTGGATTTTAGCCATCCTAACTGGGGTTAGATGGTATCTCAGTGTGGTTTTGATTTGCATTTCCCAGATGCTGAGTGATGTTGAACATTTTTTCATATGTCTGTTGGCCATTTGTATATCTTCCTTAGAGAAATGCCTACTTAGCTCTTTTGCCCATTTTTTAATTGAGTTGCTTGTTTTCTTCTTGTAAAGTTGTTTCAGTTCCTTATATATTCTGGATATTAATCCTTTGTCAGATGTATATTTTGCAAATATTTTCTCCCACTCTGTTGGTTGTCTTTTAACTCTGTTATTGTTTCTTTTGCTGTGCAGAAGCTTTTTAGTTTGATATAATCCCATTTGTTTATTTTTCCTTTGGTTGCCCGTGCTTTTGGGGTCGTATTCATGAAGTCTGTGTCCAGTCCTATTTCCTGAAGTGTTTGTCCTATGTTTTCTTCAAGAAGTTTTATTGTTTCAGGGTGTATATTTAAATCCTTAATCCATTTTGAGTTGATTTTAGTATACGGTGAGAGGTATGGATCTAGTTTCATTCTCCTGCATATGGATATTCAGTTATCCCAGCACCATTTGCTGAAGAGGCAGTCCCTTCCCCAGTGAATAAGCTTGGTGCCTTTGTCAAAGATCAGATTAGCCTGGGATTCTTATAGCCCGATGGATTCCTAGAGGAAGTATCCCAAGAACAAGTTTTCAAAGAGGGAGAAAGTGAGAAATTCCAATGCTCTTAACAGACCACATGCAGAAGTAGCATGTCTTTCCTTCAGCCACACTCCACAGGTTCAGGCAGAAGCAATCATAGTTCCAGGGGTAGGAAACTAAACCCTACTTATTGGTGGAGAATTTGTGCTCTCTTTAACTTACTCCAACCTTCAAATATTATTTTCCTGTGAGTGAGTTCTCTAGTCTACCAAGCCTTTTCTTCCTCCTCTCCTTTCTTCCTCTCGTGCTTTCATGCTCTCCTTTTCTGTATTAGCAATCCAGATACCATCTGTTCTCTCGTGTTCTTCTATCATCTGGATATACCATCAGGCAACAATTTTCTAAATAAAAGATTACAATAAAAAAATACGTAGGATATAAATAAGACAAAACTGCAGTGGTAACTGCTGAAACTGTGTGACAGACACTTGGGGGTTTATTATACCAGTTTCTTTAGTCTTGTACGTATTACAAATTTTTCATAGTAAAAGGTAAGAGGAGAGTAAATATTAGGGATTGCGATGTACTCAAACAGTAATCTCACAGCAGCACCTAGCTGACCAGCAACATTCTTAGCTGCTTAATAACTTTTTAAACAAGTTTTCAAAATCCTGGAATACACATAATATAGACATAGTCACAAGGAACCTAATTAAATGCATGGGTGTACCTGGTTTTGATAATATAGGAGGACACAGTTTTTAAAATTTGTAATTGCCAAAACCTTAGGAAGCATAGCTGTGCAATTACAGATAGAAACAGAAATACTTGCAGTAGCAAAAATGTACTTGATGAAAGCTTCATTAAAAAGTATTAAAACTTTGAAACATTATATGCATAGAGACTTAGAATGCCCTTCATAATATGCAAGATCTGATATGTGTTATCTGTGTGGCATGCTTAAGAAGAATGCCTGGGACATTGTGAGCACTGCAGTAGCATTGTCTATTATTATTATCAGCAGTGGCAGCAGCAAAAAGTGACCTGGCTGACAAGGGCCAGTGTGACTCAGCATAGGACTGAATAAGGACAGTGACGAAAGAAGACCCAGTTTCAAACAAGGACAGGCATGGCCCTATGAGTTTCACCCAAGTCACAGGAACATAGTCTTGGTAGGTGATCTCTGGCTGTGATGCCTCTTGCCAGTTGTAGTATGTTTAGCTCATGTCTTAATAGTGTCAACAGAGGAATTAATTGAAAAGAATCACAGCCATACTGAAAGCCATCGATCTGCATTTCCGAAGAGCTTATGTCCTTAGGCCTCTTGTGGCACCATGAAGTCACCATTGACCTTGGATGCTTTTCTGATTTGACTATCATTCCAGTGGGTAAGTTGATGACAAATTGGAACCTAGAAAATTGCAGTTTTCTTTTTCGTATGTGTTTATTGTTTTTCTCTGCTATTAGAATACAAGCTCCATGAGGTCAGGGCCAATGCCTTTCTTTTTCTCCATTATACCTCCAGTATCTAGAACAGTGTCTGACATGTTTGCTGAATGATTACATACCAACTGACTTATGTTTACTGATGCTTTGAGTTCAAAGAATCTCTTTGGACAATGTTAAGTTCCCAAGGTAGATGAATAAAATCTATATTTATTCACCATCTTGGTTTCCAAAGTTGATGATAGATGTCACCTTACCCAATGTTATTTGAATAGGGACCATTTCTGCTTGGATACATTTCACCTTACAAATAATCAAGTTGAGCGTCATCATTTCAATGGTTCTTAGTCTCTCCTGGTGTAGGCTTTACTTATTTTGCAAGAAAGTAGAATTTTATTTTAACAGAACTCTACCGAAAAACATTTTGACCTCAAGTTTAGTAAAGGTTTCATATCAGTTAATATCCAGTATGTACTTAAAACTATGTCATGAAATATATATTTATATTTACATTTATGTTTATATATAAACATTTATATACTTACATACTTATATAAATGTTTATATATTTGTGTATAACATTTAAAACTTCTCTACCCTTCTACCTACATCCTCATAACTATTAATTGGTTTTTAAAGTGATTAAATAATCAATTTATGTTTAAAGTGAGACACAGATATGAATATAATATGAAAAACTGTCAAAAACCCAAAGCCTGGCACAGCCTTTCAAAAACATGCTAGCAATGATGTTTTATATAAGTCACTGCTTTATTTTGATCTCATAGCTACTAATGCAAACTACTGGTCTTTTTACATATTTTTATAGTCTTTATACTTTGAAAAGTACTTTCATACAGTCATTGCTCTTTTGGTCTTCACTACAACTAAATACCTCATGTATGGTTTCTGTTCCAATGAAACCACATCTAAGTTATTATTATTTCTGTTCTTTATATGCAAAAATTGAAGATTGGGTACCTTGAGTGACTTGCCATGAATCATTAAGCTATTAGTATTTTTGCACATTTAAATGGCAGAGGAATTTTAATTACCTGTAAATCCCTTTTGTTTTTAAAGCATCATCTTATGCATGTCACCAAACCCTCCACTTATCAAGAGAGACAAAAGTGATTCCAACTCTCCAGGAAGTTGCTGCCATTTGGAGGCTATGCCACTTGGACTAAACAGGGTTAAACATGGCGTAGTGCCTAGACTGCTGAAAAATTAAAACCTCCTATGACTCAGTTTTCTTCTTCCTGAACAAGTTTGTAATCATTTTACCCCTCTAGAATTCACATCTGTTCATGACATAATGCTGTGGGTCAGCCTGGGTTCTGTCAAAATGAAGCCAGTATTACCAAATCCCAAATTACAGTATGTTTTACTAACCAGTTTTATAGACTAGACATTTCACTCAGGCAGAAAGGAATTCCCACTGCACTTGAGGGGTAGCAGAGCCTCGAGAATGGGCTACTGGTTCTGCTCGGCTTTGTGCTGCCCCTGCCTCCAGGCATCCCAAAGACAAATAAGCAGAGTAAATCTTGTGGGAGATAAAATTATGAAACCAGCCTTCTTGATTTTAATTTCTCCTTATTTGTGGATGCCATGACCTTGGACTACATCATAGCAAAGAGTTCAGATCTAAAAATAAAGCTTCTGAAAGAGAGAAAACTAAAGCCCTGACAGTATAAGAGAGTGAGAATGTACTTCCACCCACTAAACAGAAGTGAGGAAGTCACAGTTTTTTAAATAAGACTGTTCGTTCATAAAATTCTGAAGAATGTAAATGTTCTATACAGCTTAACTTTTCCTTTTTCTCAAGCATTACTTACCAAAATTCACATCAAAATATACTGTTTTATTTCTTAGGTTACCCCCTCAGTTTAGTCCCATTCTGGGTAAAATTGAAAAGCAATAAGTGGAGCAGAAGGAAATTAAGAGGAGACACAAGACTGGTAACATGAGACCAAAATGCAGGGCAAGGTCTAAGGCCTTTTAAAAACATATTTATTCATGCAGTAAAAAAATTGCCTGTTGCGTTTTTTACTGAACATGTGTTTATGTTTGTGCATAATAAAAATCCCAGAATTATGGCCTAAGATCTATACCCGCCATGAGTTTGTTTGCTCATTCATCTACTTCTTGACACAGCCAGTGAATATTTGCTGCATGTCTAAAATGTGCCAGGCACTGCTCTAGGCACAGAGGATGCAGCAGAGAGCAAGAGGGAAAATTTCTCTGCCTTCCTACTGCTTGTGTTGTAGGGGGGAGTAAAACAATTAATAAATAAACACACATGTGTGTGACATAATTTCAGGTGGAAATAAATTCTATATGGAAAAATAAAGCAGGTTAAGAGTATACAAAGTGAATCAGGTAGAAAGAATTTCATGGATGGGTGAATGAATGGACACAATGCACTGATGTTGACCCCCTAGCCCCCAGGTCTGGATTTCTTAACAACCAAGGACCTCCCTAGGTACTTGCCCTGGGGAAAGGGATTCCTCCTGAGAGAAGCATATTAGTCCATTTTAGTGTTGCTGTAACAGAACACCCGAGACTGGATAATTTATAAAGAAGAGAGGTTTATTTGGCTTATTCTGGGACAGCTGCATCTGGCATGGGCCTCAGGCTGCTTCTACTCATGGTGGAAAGTGGCAGGCAGCCAGTGGGTACAAACAGATCACATGGTGAGAGGAAGCAAGAGAGAGACAGAGAGAGAGAGAGAGAGAGAGAGAAAGAGGGGGAGGTGCCAGGGTCTTTTAAATAACCAGCTCTTGAGGTAACTAATAGAGCAAGATCTCACTCACTAACTCATTAACCGCCCCCTCCACCCAGGCATTAATCTATTCATGAGGGATCTGCCTCCAAAACCCAAATGGCTCCCAACACTGCCACATTGGGGATCAGATTTCCACATGAGTTTGGGGGAGGACAACACATCTAAAGTCTATCAAGAAGTAAATTCAAAGTGCAAAAACTCAGAGCACAGGCAGCATCTAGAATGCAATTGTTGCATCTACTTGGAGCACTCACGTTCCACCGATTGTCCTCTGGCTGCTTTGAGCGGGGACTCATTTATTTCAGAGCACTTGGGAGATGCGCTATAGAAAAAGAGCTATAGCATCCATGTCTCTAAAAATTTCGTTTTCACCTGGAAGCCTCATAAAAGAAAGCAGCACTTGTGTGGGCGAAAAGCAGTTTATTTCACTTTATGGTGGTACCTGGAATAACAATCTCACAACTTGAGAAGCATGAAGAATATCATCAGAGTGACGTGGTTGTGGAGACATATCTTTCCGTTACCCTCTTTTCCTCTTCTCTTATAAATCAGACCTCTCTTTCCTGGGGGAGAACCCATTCAATGTGTGTCCGGTGGAGCTAAAGCCTCTTCCTGTCACAGCAGCCGTTTTTTGACCCCAAGTATACATGCCTCAAACAAAGTAATCAGTGGATAGGCACGTGATGGAAACCAGACTCATTAGAATCCTCTGTAGAATGTTTCTGTAGGAGCTATGAGAAAAGTCTGTTTTTTCTTGAGACCGATACAACTGAAAGAGGTGAGTATGCACCATTCGTGACCACCATTGAGGAAAGTGAGAAAGACGGGAGAAAGAGACAGAATCCCGAGGACACTTGTGGACCCCTGGATCTAGCTGTATCTGAAGATGTATCTGCCCATAGATGTTGCAGGTATATGGATCAATAAATCCCTGGTTTTGTGTAAACAAGTTTGAATTGGGTTACTATCCTGAGCAATGGAAAAAGGCCCACATAATGAGAACCAGGGATCCACAGAGAAAATGTGAGCAATGACAAGAAATATACCCGGGGTAGCAGCTGCTGGTCAAAGGTAACAAGATGTGCCTGCAGGAGAACAGAGAATATGCTGTAAGGAAGGGGAAAGAGGGCCGTGGTTGCTCACAGTCACCTAGAAGATGCCCAGGGATGCCAAGAAATGGAGGGAAAAAACGGTGAGTTGCATTCCAGATGTATGGCTAAGGGTCCACACCGAAGAGTTGCTGTCGTTTTATTGTCCCTCTCAGGTTGGTGTGACTAGTCAAGCTTATGATTATTTCCTAAAATCACTTTAATAGTTAACATTTTCAGAGAGGGACTTGCCAGCTGCAAGGCCTGGGGTATGACTTTTCTTTGGCACACATTTAACGCATGCCAATCTTGTGCAGGCCTATGTGAGGTAGGAGCTAGAGGGACAAGAATAAGATGGTGGCTTCCCCTCAAGCTTACCAAAATGGCTGCCAGGAGGTCAGACCCCTTGGCCCTCCCTGCAAGCTGGCAAAGGTGAGATCTGGGATCTGGGAAGTGGTTTTTGAGGGAAGAAGACAACAAAAACATAAAATATTTCCTGAAGCATGCATATGAAAGCAATGTGACAGCTGATTAATTTGGGCCTGCTTCTGCCAATGCGTTTGTGTGTTTAAGACTTTTTTTAGAGCAGTTTTAGACTCTCAGCAAAACTGAGAGGAAGGTACAGACATTTCCCCTGCCCCTCACATGCATAGCCTTCTGAGTTACCGACATCGGCCACCAGAGTGGTACATTTGTCAAAACTGATGAACCTACATTGACGTATCATTATCACCCCAAGTCCACAGTTTCCATTAGAGCTTATGCTCGGTGTTGTATATTCTGTGGGTTTGGACCAATGCATAACACCATTCATCCATCAGTACAGTGTCATACAAAGTAGTCTCACTGCTCTAAGCACCCTTGTGTGAATATGTGTTGTGAAGTATCTTTAGAACAGGCTGGAGGCACTGGCTGCTGACCCACTTCACTCTAGATGCTGCCCTGCAGGTCCCATCCTCGGCAGCTCTGCCTCCCCAAAATGGCATGCATTATCCTGTGCATCCACCATCTCCATCATGCCTTTCTTTCCTCGATGGAGAGATGACTGCCCTCTTCCTAAATGGCTTTTATCGAAAGACTTGCTCAACACAAGAACAGCAGCAATAATAAAACACATGCTTTCCATGACGGCACATGAATGCTGCAATGAGAACTAGCCCAAGTCATAGCAGACACCATTTGATCCCCCTCAAATCCCTCCCTTTCTCTTGCCCCCAGCTTCCTTAGCTAGATCCTCCACCCTGCAATGAGTATGTGGGGATTTTATGCAGGAAGTTCACCTGGCAATGGTTGACAAAGCAAAGGGCAAAGAAAAAGGTGGGGAATGGAATGCGGAAGATGTGGCAACTCTACCCACGATGAAACCAGCATTTTTGAAGAAAATATCTGGTGTTAAGAGTTTAATTCTGTGAGATAAGTTATCACATATAACAGGTATGGGATTCCTAGAAAAGAGGTGTGAATAACTCATCCTCAGTCACTTGTGTGACTCTTCTGCCCTCTCTTCCCCCCAAATCTTGTATTATTCACAATGTATAGCAACACTTAATAGAAATCATTTTGCCACTCCCATTGCAACTGGAGCTGAGGCTCCTGGTGTAGCTCCGGGCATGTCCTCAGCCACCTCGGAGAATGGGGGAGGGCTACCTCTTCTCTACACTCGGCAAAATTTGTAGGAAAGAAAAGGTCTAAATGTCATTGAGTCCTCTCACAAGAGGACAAAAAGCAGAGCTTCTTGGAATTTCCTAAGGGGCATGCACACAGTTAATTTAAACACATTCAAATTAACAGACTGTGTTGACTGAAGGGTGCATTTCTCTCTGTTTTGGATAAAAAAACAAATTTAAATGTGGTGGTACCAGGCTGTGAGCACATTCCTGTAATGAAGTAAACAAATGTTACTGCCTTTCCTTAGAGAGTCTTGCCCAATTAGGTTGATTATAGTGATCACAGAGATGTATCCTGAATGCACAAGAAAGTAGTAATGCTCAGATTTGTTATGTAATATTTATAGACTCTGTGGTAAAACTTCAGATGAATTAAAATATACAATCTTGTGTTTCCACGGACGAGGGGAATGTGATCCACATGTTTGCTATGAGGCAGAGCCAACAAATTCCCTGACATTTACATTGATAAGACCTTCTCAGAGAAATTGTGAACTCCTGCTGTAAACTGCTATTTTAAACAACAGAGAAACAGCTTGTCTCTGTCACCTGCAAATTTGACCCCAAATCACAATTTGGTCTTTGCTTGACTTTAGAAACTGTCTCTATCATTTTCTCTGAAGTGGATTGACTTATGAAAGCATATACTGTATGAAAATAACATATGTTACATTCTCTTTAGTCTGATTGTCTTATCATCATACCCAAAGTGTTATTGCCACTTAGATTTTGCCATGATTAAATATGGACTTTTCTATGTTTCTGTGACCGTTATAGGATATGTCAAGGTCACTGAAAAAGAGAAACACAGTTTTTAAAACTGCTACTCACTTAACAATGGAATCTATTCATCTCACCACTGAGTTGATGAGCAAGTATGGCATAATTAAAGACCAGTGGGGTTGCATAGTGAAATTTTGAATGAAGAATTTAACCTCCCTGGGCCCCAATTTCCTTATGTAAAATGATAGAGTTGTTCTATGTGATCTCATAGGTTTTCCAGCCCTAACCCATCTGTGATCTTTGATTATTGACACAGTGGTACTGTGGGTAGTATACAGGTCAGAGGGATCCAACCCAGGAAGGCCAGACTGTGACAAACACTTGGTTCAGAATGACATTCATTTGCAGCTATTTGAAATCAAGAAAAAAAGGATCATCAAGAACAGGGATAAAGTCAAGGCCAGAGGAGCATTAAATAAACAAAATGAAGAAATGTATGTAATCTTGTTTGGAAGAAAACACTTACATTTAACATAAATATTTATTGTAACTTCTTTTGCATAATGTGTGTCTTAGAGAAAATATCTCACTGTTTAGAAAAATACCTCAGTGGGACTCTTTGGATGCAAAAACTGAACGTGGTTTTGGGACAGAAGAGAGTCAAGGAGACCTCCATGCCAACCCCAGGCCTGTCCCTCTACACAATCTAAAAATGCGAGAAAGTAACCACCACCAAGCACGATTTTGATAGCATTTGACTCAGTTTGTTTGCTGGCTCAGTTTGATGGCTGTCCTCATTGATTTGTTGTCTTACACTCATGCATCCCTAACAGACTGTACAGCTCCAACCTTGATACTACTACAGTTTGTTCGTTCATTCATTCATTCATTCATTCGATTGTCATCTACCAGCTGCCAGATACTGGGGTTATAATGATGATTATGCATAGACTGTGCACTAGAAATTTTCAGTCTGGTGCACTGGTTTTCAAATTTTGAATGAACCTGAGTCACCGGAGACCTTACCTAAAGATTTTGATTAAGAAGGGAGGGTGGAAGGCAAAACTAATGTATTTCTATCAGGCTTTCCATGTGACTTTGCTGCAGGTGATACGAAGATACCATTTTGAGAAACTCTGACCTAGTGTATATTCTCCCTTCTCCCTGGATGAAGTCCACCATCTGCCCTGGAACCAGTTGTTCAGTTGTTTCCAGTCCTTTCTAAGGCTTATCTGCTCCCCCACCTGCATCTATTCTGCCCAGGCTCTTGCCAGCTCTGCCACTTGACTTGTGTGCACATCCCTCAAGCTG
Source organism: Cynocephalus volans (assembly GCF_027409185.1). Classification (NCBI taxonomy): domain Eukaryota; kingdom Metazoa; phylum Chordata; class Mammalia; order Dermoptera; family Cynocephalidae; genus Cynocephalus; species Cynocephalus volans. The sequence continues at coordinate 284,539,656 of NC_084460.1, forward strand.
CCACTAACTGAGCCTGAACATAATCACAAAATGACGCAAAGTGTAAATAACATGAGAGTTTGACTGTGATGGAGTACAGACCTTTTTTGGGATATATGCAATTAAACCTGTGACTCACCACAGCACACAGTGAAATGGAGATTGGGTAGCAATCTGATGAATTTGATCAGTGTAGGCAGTTCACCCAGGTGAGGTAGATCCCAATGTGTTTCAGATAACTTTTTAGATTTGATCAGACCTTTATGAAAATCAAACCACCATTGCTTGCTGTTGTTTAGTATAGCCACTTTGCATATAAAGACATACTAATGTTTAATTAGGAGCCACTAGTTCACAATGGCATACATCATACAGACAACAGAGAGAGATATAGATTCTATTAATTTAACAAAAAACTATCTTGCCTAGATATTTCATGGTACATAAAGAAGCTAAAAAAAAAAAAATACTCAGCTAGTGAAGCTAGAGAAAAGAGAGGCTGACCAAATTAATCATATCAATGCCAGATTTTGAATTAAATAATAAATTATTTAATCAATATATCCACAAGCCTGTGTTGAGCACCTTTGCACAGGAATAATATGTATATGTAGCTAAATAAACTGTCCCATGCATAAGAAAGCACAGCTGGAAAATAAATTGGAAAACATTTGTGATCTTTAGGTATTTTGTTTGATTCATTCCTTTCCATAATTGTAAAGTGCACATGGGAGTGAAATTTATGGTTCCCATGCAATAGAAAAGCATAATCTTAAGTTAGGGAAATGATGGGACCAACTGCTGGTTTCTAAAATGTGTTTAGGATATGCATTTAAAGAGGACCCTATCAGGTCTTTATTCTATAAAATAGCTAGACAAATAAATCTGAGGCATCTGAGGGTAATGGCATCTCAAGAGATAATGGATATTCAATCTGGGATATGGGAAGAAGATAAAACCTTGGCTAGGGTACTTTTTTAAAAAAAATCAGACTGCCTGTTAAACTGCTGGATAGACTAGTTCCTATAAATTTTCAAAGAGTGTCCTGGGTTTTATCCAGGAGGCTATTGCAAATGAGATACACACTGCTAAAACTCTCCGCAGTTCTTCAGAAATTTTAGAGCAAGTTCATGTAACATACACCTCATCCCTGGGGTCAATCACCAGTAGTTCTTGGCAGAATGCAATCTTTAATGCTCTTAAAGCAAATCCTTGAAAAAGAGTAAAAATGTCCACTAGATTTCAATTCAAAGATGAGATAGATTTCTAATCCTGTCTACTGATATTTTCCAAGTGTTAAAAGGAAAATTAGTGGTAACTCTTATTAGCATTTTTGTTTGTTTCTTTCCAGGAAGACTGTGCTTTTCTTAATTCTTTTGCTGAGAGCATCCATTTTTAACCCACAGGATACAATAGTGCATTAAATCATTTTTAGGATGCTCACATCAATATCTCTACCTTCTGGAATACTTCCAACATTTATAGAAAAAGCAGTTTTTCATAAATACCTCCTCCAAATTTTCTGGGTGGAGGGGTGAAAAAGATCCAAATGTATTTTACTCCACTTTGTAGTTGATGGGTGGAGTAATTGCAAAAAGTTTTCTCTCCTTCCTGTGTTCACGCCCTTTGTATCACTGTGACTTGGCCTATCCTCCCATTAAGGGGTGGAATCTATTTTGCCATCCCTTGTTTCTGGGCTGGCATTGTGACTTGCTTTGTCCCAAAAGAATGTAGTTGAAATGACAGTGTGATGATTTCGAGCACAGGTCTTATGATGCCCTGCAAGCTTCCCATCTGCCTTTTGATCTCCTAACTCTGCCATTAGATTAAATGGAAAGTTGCTAGAGAATGGGAGACCAAATCAGTGAGATCCCATCTGCCCCAACCAATGTGTTCCTAGATAAGCCTCTAGGCAGCTGACCTCCAATATGTGAGAGCCCAGCCCGACAGAAACTATCTGACCTGTAGCCCATCGTGAATACATGAGTGTGCCTCATCTAGTCCAAAAGAACCACCCCAGCTGATTCTAGACTCATGAGCAGTGATAAACTCTTACTGTTTTAAGCCATGAAGCTTTAGGTGTTTTGTTAGGCAATAGCTCATTGATACAGCTGGTTATATTAAAAAAATCAGAAAATGAATGGAAAGAAACAAAGAGGATTGTCTCTCCTCAAGAGGCAAAAATATCTATTCTGTGTTTCCAGTCTACGCATTATATTTGGTGAAGGGCAATGCTTGTGTTCTTTTAGCTTTGGATGTGGGAAGTGCCCATTGCAAAGATAGCAATAACATCAAAAAATTATAAACTAAAAAATCCCAAAGAAATGTGGGTGGAGCTTATGCAGATGAGAGATACTTTTGCATGTGTAATGATATTTTTAAAAGGACTTTCAAATCTGTACTATACTTTCAAGCCATGCATCTCATTATGCTATACATTTCATTAGGCTATAGGCTTCATTAGACACTTGAATCAAGAATCTCATTACACACTCCAGACACACATCTCATTATGCCATGCATCTCATTAAGCTCCCAGTCAGGAACAGATGTAAAATAGACAAATTTCAGCAAGGCTTTGATTCCAGCCCACATGGCATTCTCATCAACAACCGAGAAAGGGTGGACCAACAATTGGGTGATTTTTGAATGACACTTGACAAAGAGGCACCAGCTCAATCACGCGCTATTAAATAACTGACGAGAAAAAATAGCTTGGTGTCAAATTCCACTTTGCTGTCCACTCTAGGAATGTGTTTCCACTGTCAATCAGGAATCCCCTATCAGTGAAAAGCCGGAGATGGGGTGGAAGAGGGCATGTGTCTGTAACATTGCAATCATTTGTCATGAGACAGACACTCAACAAAGGGTAGCGTCAATGTCACCTTGAGTTTGGCTTCAGCAATTGTATCTGTTCTGTGTACCCAGCTGTAATCCGTTGTTTGGCATCTTCATGGATAGGTTCCCTGATGACATCCCTGGTGAAGCAGTTCTTCTTTGGCCACAAATGATAAAAACCCAACTCACACTAATTTAAGATTAGAATGTATTGAGGAGCTCAGAGGTCTGGCTGATTTCAAGCCCAACTCTATCCAAAGGCTGAAACATCACTGGGATACATGTCTCCCTCTCTCCCAGTTCTGCTTTGCTTTGTGACTGGCTTCATTCTTAGTCATACTTTCCCCATGAGACGGTTGCAGGTGACTCTAAGCTTTCATCATCCTCACAGCTATCAATTCCAGCAGAAGATAGTGTCTTTTAGGAAGACACAATCAGATCCTAGGCGATGACTCTCACTGGTTGATTTGGGTCCAATGACGACTTAGAAAACAATCTCTGTGCCAAGGGGATTAAATAACCTGAGTTGCCAGCCCTGGAGCATATGCCCTTCCCTAAATGTAGGCATGGATTGAAAATGGAAGGTGCACCGGACACCAAGAGGATGCTAGTTAGACAAAAGGACCAATGTCTACTGCACCTCTTCCATCCTGAAGATACTTAAGAGGTCTGGTAAGGATTGTGCAACACATGTGCAGTCTGCAAACTTGGGGGCTTTGTCCATGGTCACCAGGAAAATGCTTATCACTCATATTCAAGTAAACAACTTGAATATTCATATTTAGTAAACATTTTATTTTTTAATTTATTTTTTATATTTATTTATATTTATATTTATTTTATTTATATATTTTTTTAAATATGGAAAATATTTTATTCATATTTAAGTAAACAACTTAATATTCAAGTTAAGCAATCCAGGGGCTAAATAAATACCACCGATGTTTGTTGGGCACTTGTGATGCCACAGTATGTAAATAATAGTTATTCGGTGGAATTTAGGCTGGAGTGAGAAAGCCAGTTATAGATAGCATAATTTCTGTGTGCCATCAAATCTTCTGTTTGGAACGGCTAAATTATTTCTACTAACTACTGGCTGCTACCTTGATGTCTTTAGAAAGGGTTAAATTAGGGAACATAAATAATACAAAAAACATACAAACAAAACAGGGCAGAAAATATAGCTGATTTAATTTCACACTCAGGTGCAAGTGGCATGTTGAATGCCTTCTTGAGAGTAAGTTTTGGGTAGGAAAAAGTCAAGGAGAGTCCTTAAGAATATCAGATATTTTGGCAAGGGTAGAAGGGCAGGTAAGAAAGCATGGAATGAAGTGGGAGAAGGGGAGAGTGGAGGTCAGACAATACTGAAGGCAAAGTCCTTCAGCTTCATGCTTTGCCTAGGGCTGTCCCCAGGTAGCACTCTGCAACTCTGAATAAATAAAATTTTCCTCTAATCTGAAAAGACAGTGGTTTTGTTAGATGGGACTATGAAATGATGTGCAATCAGAACCAGTAGTTAAATAACATTTTCACTGGACTTTTCTAGACAGTGTTACTCTGAAAAGAGTGTGCAGCCGTACAGTCTTGACCTTATGCCTCTTTGTGAAGTTCCTTTCCTGTGAAAACATTACAGTTTGAATGTTCCCTCCACATTCCTTTGAGATGAAGTGGCTATATCACCTATTGCCCAAAGTAGACAAAGCAGTTTCCTTTTCTAGCTTAGCAGATTTTTTTTCTGAAAGATAATTTAGCTGGAAGATGTTAGTGCAGAATAGGGTTTGGAGTAACTGTTATGGGTCAAATTCTAACTTCCTGTCATAATTAGACTCCCTCTTGTACCATATTTTCCTGAAACCAAAGGAATAAACTACATCTAATTTGCAGTTGATTTTTTCTGCTATGAACACCCTGGAATAGAGGAATTTGATACATTTATGTTAATAGAAGCAGAAAACTTCTCACATACTTAAACTCTCATTGAGTATTATTTACTAATAAATAATAAGCACAAGGACTAATTAATTAAGCACAGATAATTTTTTTTTAATGATCTTTCTTTTCCTTTTATTCTGTATGACTTGTCTTTGGCCTTCTTTGTTTTCACTCTTTCAATTAAAATGCTTAGGTTCTTATCACAGCATTCCTGAATGCAAAGATCAGTTAGTTAAGTCTTCAGCTTTCCAGCTTCTTCTCTTTCTTTGGTCCATTCTCCACCCACAGGTGATAAGGAGAGACCATTTGTGTGTAGTTTTTTAAAAAAGGACACATGCCTGATAGGCATTTTACTTCAGATTCAGAATCAGAAGCAAGCTATCTTCTTTTTGTCCTATAAGTGAAATTTTGAAAACACAGACTGAGTTGCAGTTACAGGATTAGAGGTAAAAAAACAATTTGTTTGCCTGTGAGATTTGTCCCCAAATAGTCATGAATATGACACAGAATCCTGAAAGTCTATGCATTCCATACTGCCTCCTTACTTCCACCTTTCTGAACAATATGGTAGATAGGTTTTGGAATGGGTGTTAAGGATAGTAGCAAGACAGCACATGACCCCACTTCCAAATAATGCCTAGTGGATGATTTTCATTCCAGGCCCCCCACCCCCACCCCCCGCATCTTCTTTATGGCAGCAAAAGAGAGTATAGGAAAAATTAGGGAGTATGCAGCCAGTCAATTTCAAGACAATGGTGAGAGACAAAAGGATCTTGTTATCTGATTGTCCACCTCCAACCTTTCAGGGCAGCCTATATTAGAGTGGAACACAGTCGCTGGTGGTATCTGATCCTTTAAGAGGAAATATATACTGTCTGGGTCTGGGGTCCTATACCTATACAATGTCTTTGCACTTCACAACAGTTCTAGGATGTTTCCATTTTGTTGTGAAACTCTTGGCACTTGAATTTCATTTCACATAAACTATAAATAATATTTAGACATTCAAAGCTAAAAGGATTTGCTCACTTGGCTAAGGTGGTAGCACATGTAGACTTAAAAGAATAAAGGCGTTGTGACCTTTGAGTGAACAGTAGAACTCAAAATGCTATTGTTACAATGTGGCATGGGGAAAGCATGATTTAAATGTAAATCTTTTATCTCCAAAGCCATAAAAGACTATGCCTTGGAGGTATGAGAAAATGCAAGCTCTAATGTGGAGCATATTAAAAAAAAACTTAAAACATTTAGCGCAGTTCCAAATCTGCTTTTCTGAACTGCATTTTGCTCACGAAATACTTAGAGTATATAGTATTTTATTTATATTTAAAATGAGCTGGTTTTTAACCATTTAGTCTCCGGTTCCTTGGCCTACATCGGTGCCCCCTACAACTGCGCCCCTCCCCTTTCTCCTCCTGTTAACCTCCAAGCCGTGGATGTGTCTTTATGCCCTATGAATGTCCTTATGGGCAAATCTGTCCCCTGGAAACCCTCCAGCCTGGCTTCCACCTCTGTGAGTGGCAGAGATAGCCAGGAAGGACACTGTCAATGCCAAAGTTTGTATCTCCATTTTCACATTCCTTGACCTGCCCCACTGCTTTGAGAGAAAAGAAATAAAGCCCCGCAATTATTTGGAACAAGCCATAGGTAGGACCGAGCTCATGACACGTTTTGTAGATGGGCCACAGATTGGACACAGTTGGAACTGAGGATCTTGCCCAGATTCCCCTCACTGTTTTCCATATGGCATTGTTGGTACTGATCATACCTTGTCCAAGACTAAATATGTTCTCCCCTTTAGGAGTATCCTGCTGTTTCCTCATGTTTTCACTGCCTGCTGGCTCATCTACTCCTGGCATCAGTTTCCCAGGCTTTTTTCCCTGCTACCACATGTGGACCAGGCAGGAGCCTTCCCTCCCTGCCCCCAAAAGAAACCAATGTCTTGTGCAGCCCTGAGTAGGGTATTTGCTTCATGTGGGGCCAAGTTCCCTGAGAGCTCTTTGAATTAGGAACCGCTTTTTGTGTTCCCAACACTGGCACATGATAGATACTTGATAAATTTTTTCAGTGAATGAAATGAATAAATATATTTCACATACTTTTGAAATTAGACTTATTTATTTAATTCTTTACATGACCTGAAAGAAGCATAAATGTTCAAAACATTTCTGTTTCCTCTGCCTGGAATCCTCTCTCACCCTACACCTTCTTCAAGCTTTCCCCATATCCCAGATTAAAAGTGGTCTCCTCTTGTAAACTCTCACCACATCACTGTTTTCCTTCTTAGCCCAAATGCAACTGATTAAATGATGATGTGTTTAATTGAACATTTATTGTTCTCTCACCGAGACTGTAAGCCCATGAGAACAAAGGATCATATTTACCTTATTCCTCACTGTACTTACAACACCAAGACAATGCCTGACATATAAAAGACATAATATTTGTTGTTGTTGTTGTTAGATGAAGAATCAATAAATGATTTTCTAGGTGCATATGTGTTTGTTTATTTATTTGTTTTCCTGGTTTGCCTAAGATATCTTTAGTTACTCCTTCAAATTCTCTTTTAAAATTTCTCCAAAATCTCTGCTACTAGCTCTGAATGTCTTTCTCTGCTCAGTGTTCTTTGTGCCTCAACCTCTAACCCTTTATTTGGTTGCTATGCCATGATATTCACACGTAGATTCAGGACAATCTCAATAAATTCCCCACATATATTCTTCTCCACCCATAAAACTTTCCTTTAAATTCTATCTTTATGAAAATTGAATACAGTTTTTTCTTATCCCTAAGCATATACAATAATATACATAACAATTATCTGCCACTTTATATTTTAAGACCATTAACCCTGTGCAGTAAGCACTGACATCCCATTCTGCAGTTAAGGAATCTGATGCTCCCTTCTATACAGCAGAGTAGTCATTGATTCACTCTGTATTTTACACCAAGGCCTCTTAGATCTAACTTCAGGGTTGGTCAGTTGCTTACCACTTTCAGCAACTTGTATCAGCAGTCATAAAAATGTCTATGTCTAATGACCCAATAATTCTTCTTTTAGGAATCTAGCCTAAGGAGATAATCATAAATTCAAATAAAACTTCACCTATAAAAATGCTCTTCACTGTGCTGGATTAGATCCTAAGTTAGGAAAATTAAAAAAGTATTTGAAAGTGAACTGTGTATTAGATAATGGTTTTATATCAATATTAAATTTACAAATTTTGAAAATTGTGGTGTTTTATAAGAGAAAGTTCTTGCTTTTAGGAAATATTCACTGAAGTGTTAAGGGATAAATGGACAATCTACTCTCAAATAATTCAAAAAAATTGGTGTGCATATGTGTGTGTGAGAGAGAATAATAAAGCAAATGGGTCAAAATATAAACAATTAATAAATCTGGGTAAAAGCTATATGAGAATTCCTTGTGATGATCTTGCAACTTTTTCTGTAAGTTTTTCTGTAAGTTTAAGATTACATCAAAACAAAAATTAACCAAACATACTCTTCATCGTGTTATTTACAAAAGTGAGAAAAAATGGAAACAACCAACAATTTAAAAATAGGAGAAAGTCTAATAAAGTATGATACCTCCACATGATGAAAAATAAAGAAGCCATTAAAATTGTTTCAATTCTCTCTAATCAATGAGGAAGAAATTAAAGCTCCAAGGTCTGTATAACCAGCCTACGTTTGACTCATTTTTTGATCCTTAAAGAGAACACAAAGAAGGGCAAGTTAGAATATCATCATATTAATACCCTTGAGGTTTCAACAAGTCATGTTCTTTCTTGAAATTCAAAACTATTCACCCAGCTGTAAAGGAAGAGTGCCCCTATGCCTTTCTGAAAGGTCAGGCAATAAAGAAATTTCACAAAACCAACAAAAGTATTTATTTATTTATTCCATATAGTGCCACTCATAGAGAATTTCCTTGCTGAAAATCTCTTCCTTTATACTTTCAAGTTTTCATGGCACACAATTGTTTTCTCTAGAGGAATATACCTGAATCCACCAAGCTGCCCTGCAAAAGCAGCACAGCCTCACTGCTAATAAACTGAGATGTGGTGAACAGAGGCCATGGGCAAGCTAGCAGTGGCTGAAAGCCCCTTTCTACCCCAGCAGTATTATGCTGCTTCTCCTGCAAGCATTGCCTGGGTAAAGCTGAAAGGATTTGGGAAAAAATGAAAACTTGGCCAAAAATGTAAAAATTGAAAGCCCTTTGACATCTTCAATTCTCTCTGCAAAAGAATAAAATCAATTCATAATGTTTATTCTTTATGTTTCATTGCTATTTTTATTTTTTTATCTTAGAAATTATCTATTTCTCCTATGAAAGATACAAAGTTCATGTTCCACTACCCTTCTAGCATCACAAATGACTAATCAGTTTGTGTTTCATGCTAATCCACATTTTACAGTATAATTGCATTCCCTTTAACGAATGGCTTTTTGTTTAGTTTAGACTTCTTTGTACCAATAAGAGTAAATCAAGAAAGAGAAAGATGTGGAATCTAGAAAATAGGAAATCTAACCCATGAAAGAGCTGAAGATCAGATGCACAGCACCCAAATTGATGAAGGAAGAAAAAAAAAAATAAAAAAAGGAAAGGAAAGAAAAGAAATTGAAGGATTACCTGTCCTGTTTAACAGTAAGGAGAGATTTTGCAAATATCAGAGTCTGGGAGACAAATTACTTATGGGTACATAATGTTTCTTAAACAAGGAATAGTGCAACCATTCAGCCTATAAGAAAGCACAAGAAATATTTAGGCTCCTAAGGGAAAATGAGGTCCCTTTTTAGTTCCTTATTATTGTCATCTCCTGAGAAGAAAATGTCTTTTGTAAACTTTCCATGCAGTAGAATGCCCAGGTGCAGACCCACCCAAAATTGAGTCTGGAAATCAGATTGTTCTGTGATATAAGAAGAGAGGCTGAAGAGCGCTAGTGGTCAGTACAGTGATAAGAATGGAGGTCCTTAGTGCTAACCGTATTGTCAGGGTCCGGGGCCTTCTACATGCCCAGAAATTTTCTCCTCTTTTAAGGCATCTCAGGCTCACCCCACAAGTCCCTGTCTTTTTGCAGAACTCAGCTGACAGTTTATAAATCCCCCATAAACGTTACCTAACAATTATGATGTGCTCCGCTTCTCCCCAAGGGCATTTGCATCTAAGAATAAATAAGATTTCATGCATCAAGGAAATGAAGCCATAAAGATGGAATAATCAACACTGAGTTTGAGATTTAATATTATGTTTATTAATTCCACAGACTTTGTTCTAGATGTGTGCATAGGCTCCAAATCTCAAAGAACTTACAATCTAGTGAGAAAAAGCTAATGGTTCAGTCAGAAAGTATTTTATCTAGTGAGAAAATACCATATAGCCTATCTGTGGTACAGGTATGCATGGGATGACACAGGGCACAGAGGAAGGACACCTGAGATGGGCAAAATCATGGATACCTGAGAGTTATCACAGATCACTGTCACTTAGGGAGCATTGTCAATTTCACATCTACTGTGAGCATCATTAGAAGTCTGAGGTAAGGGTCGATTTCTTAGGTGACTATATTGAAGTACAGAGCAGTTCATTGGCTTGGCTAAGACAAAACAGCCAGTAATGGTGAAGCTACTATTGTCAGAAACCCATACCTGTAACTATTAAGTCAAAGCTCATTCTCCTGAAAGAATTGTGTGTTCAGCTCACCCTCTTTCAAACTTGGATAAGTGTGTGTGTGTGTGTGTGTGTGTGTGTGTGTGTGTGTGTGTGTGTGTGTGTGTGTGTGTATGAGAGTTCTTCAAGATGTTCATGGAAAAAATACAATTAAAAGACAACAGAAAGCTTTCCACGAACGTTTTGAAGTACCCTCATACTAATGATAGGATTCAGTCTTCTTAGGAGCAAGACCAATCAGCTTGGTTTAAATGACTCAAACGTTTCAGGGTAAATCTAAATAAAATCACCATAACATGAAAATGTGAGCTAAGCCTTCTCCTTTCTCCCTTTGAGGAAAGAATAGGAGAAGGGGCAGTCAGAAAGAATGCTGGGCAGTTTAACTCCCCAACTCAACACTTGTTTGGAGAAAACCAACCACTGACTTCCTGGAAAATAGATGATATATAAACCATGCTTATAAATAAAAGTGAAAATGAAAGGAATGATGTTCCATTATTCCACTTTAAAAAGAAATAATAACTCTTAAAAAGTTAGGTGAAGAGGAGTCTGATTTCACCAAAACCCTTTAGAAATCAAACTCTTTTCCTAGTTTTGTTGAACAGAGTATCCATTTACATGTCAAAAATGTCTTTGGATAATTATGAATAAGTAGTATTTGTTCCTTAAAGTGGACCTGCTAGTTCAGTGATCTTAAAATTATAAAACTGCCTTTAAAAAACAAACAACCCCCCCAACCCCAAATATTTCAGTAATTTAGACTGGCTTCTCTCCAATTTGAGGATTTACTCTACCAGCTTTAACTGATTTGCTCATGATGTTAGCAAGCAATTTTGGAATTGTGTAATCAAAATCTAAATGGATCTTAATAGCCCCAAAGAATTAATATGTCTGCTACAATGTGAGCAATTTATTCCCTTCACACCAGTAGATTCTGGTTCAGTGATTATTAAATTCTTGATTATTTGTAGGAAAAACATTATATGAACAAAGTCGTCTTTTAGATTTGCCTTTTCTGTTTGATTTTGTTTATTTTCATTGGGTCCCCTCCAATGATAGCAGGTCATTCATTTCGCAAATATTGGGCACAACTATGTGCCAGACACTGCTATTCACTGCAGAATCCTGGAGGACAAGGGCTCAGCTCCTGCCTTTAAAGGGATCACTGTCTGGTGAGGGATTCCAGGATATAAACAAACCCCTACTAAATGATGCAATAAATCTCATAGTGGGAGTTTACTTCGGGTATTATGGGGACATGGGAGAGTAAGGACCCAACTGTCCAGAGGGTGAGTTTAGAGAAGGTTTTCTTGAGCAGAAGGTCTCTTTGAAGTGACTTTGAGCAACCTGATGAAAAAACATAGCAGATAAAAAGCATTGCAGGCAGAAGAAATGAAGCCGTGCTATAACTCTGGGTATGTTAAAAAGTGCGATTAGTTGAGACTGCACAGAGATATTTGATGTGGAGGAGATATGCAAGCAGGGGTAAGAATGCAGGTGGGGCATCTTACAAGGAGCTTCACATGCCATGGTAAGAATCCTGAAGGCAGTTGTTAAAGCATCTACAAATGAATTTCATGCAGGCCACCAATTTCTCTAGTCTTGGAATATAGTTTACTTCTGTCCCCAACATTACCAAAAGGTGTTCACATCCTGATCAAATGACAGGGCAGTGATTGATTCCAGAATATCCAGATGTGAAGACTAATGTCTTCCCTCACATAGCTTACAATATAATAAAATTGTGCTCACTGTATCTATTTTATGTTTCGGTCCCCCATGTGTGTACTCAGAAAAGCTAAAGAACAAGCAATTGGAATTAAACACCCACAATTTTAATCACAAAAAAATGAGCAAACAGAACATAATTTGAAAACTCATGAAATTACATTACATCTTATTTTAGGAAATTAGGTAAGAAAAGATATCCAAAATTGTGCTTATGTGTGTGTGTGCATGTGCATGTATGTATGTGTGCATGCACATGGGTGTGTATGCACACAAGTTTATGTTTGTATTTGTGTGTTTTTACTTTCTTTTGCACACAACTATTTAAGCAGAAGTAGAGTTCTGGAGATGTACTATCCTTGGAGTAAGGTATTAACCACAAGTATGCCAAAAAAAAAAGCACAGTTTCAAAACTGTTTGAATATCAAGAGCAAACACAGTAAGACTCAGAGCAAAGCATTTATGTCATAAATCTAAGAATGGGGAAGAATTCAGGATGATGCAAGAGCTGTTTTCTGGCCACCCTGTAAGAGGATTTGTATCTTCCCTGGGAATAGAAAGGGAGAGAGAGAGAGAAAAGAAAAAAACAAACAAAAAACAGAGAAGAGAGCCTTATGTAAGATTCCTGGGGTGGGATTCCTGCCCCTGAGGTTGTGTCCCTGGTTATGGGATAAAAATATGCCCCAGACATATTCTGGGGGATTGCACAATAGAAATGTAGCTGGAGAAAGAGAAACTTTCTTATAAAAGTTCTACCATTCTTAGAAAAGTCTACCCCTTCTCCTGCTGGAGGGAGAAAAGGGGACAGGGCAGACCTAACTGAAGGAGAGACTGAGTGAATCACTGTTTTTTCCATGGCCACAGAGCAGTATAGTAAAGTGGGCAAGAGCTTTCTGTGCCCCAGAGAGGGATTCAGAAGAGTCTAGGTGGCCATGGACAAGTTGAGGCTCCTGGTAAGGCAAGAAGGAGACAGTGTGTGAACCCAACACAAGGGTCCATGACAGGAGGGGCACAGCAGCAGCTGAGGCAACACATGTAGGGGATGATGACACAAGATGGGCCACTGCTCAGGGGGTCATCAAGGTGGAAGGTGCACATGGACCAATACAAGCCTGCCTTGACCCCAGAATCAAAGGGGGAGCGAAACACAGAATTGACTGAGTAGCTGCCCAAAAGTGAGTGACTTTTAAACTAAAAGTGATTGAGTTATCTCGATTTGGCAAACCTGTGTTATCTGCCACCAGTAGCAATGGAATTTCATGAGCTGAGTTGACCTCAGTAATATAGAAATAAACTTCATTTTGTATACCTGAGCTCATCACTGTGTAGTTTATCTCCACATCACATGTGGACCATTATAAAGAAGGCAAGTAGGAGGGCTGAGCCCGTGGCGCACTCGGTAGTGTGCTGCGCTAGCAGCGCGGCGTCGCTCCCGCCGCCGCGGGTTCAGATCCTATATAAGAATGGCCGGTGCACTCCCTGGCTGAGCGCCGGTCACGAAAAAAAAAAAATTAAAAAAAATAAAAAAAAAAAAAGAAGGCAAGTAGGGCACCCAAAAATATCTACTCTAAGCATCACCAGGCTCCGTTGATAGGAGTAGAATCGGTGCAGACAGCTTTGCATTGGCTGTGGATGGATCTTGAGACCACAGGAAATGAATGAGTCCATACTGGAATCAAACCAACAAGCTTGAGTTCACTGACACTTTCCTATAATTATTTTCAAACTAGATTAGCATCTGACTGTACTTTTAATGATATTTTAAGAAGATTTGTTCAAATGAAAAATGACACCACCTATTAACAGGATCCCTGAGGGTAGAAGACATCCCTAACAGCCCTAAAAAACAGAGACACTGTCCCTCCTAACGCCTCATTCCAACGATGCCAGTGAAGTGAGAAGTCCTACCTGAGAGCCCTGCCCTAGAAATCCTCTCTATCTAGGCTGGGAACATAAAGTAGGGAGACTTAAGCCCTTTGGCTTAAGAAGGTTTCCATCCAATTCTGCCTTTCTGATAGGATGAGGAAAATTAAAGGCTAGAGAAAATGTCCATTTTATTCTATGTGTTGCCACAGGGGAATCCGGGTGAAACAATATTGTTTTGCCCCGGCTAGCTGAAGAGTCCTCTACAGATCTGATTTCCTAGTGGCCACATCCATGGTGTCTGCCATTATGAAATGTGCTAAGACACTTATGAGGAGAGAATGGAGAAGGCCAGTCCTGTCTGAAAGGACGAGCAAATGTACAGGGATCTGGGAGGTCCTCTCAAATGACACATTTTATTATAAATCCATATATTAACAAATACCCTTTGTGTGATACAATCTAGGCTTCTTGCCTAATCCCAAATGTGCCATACAGAAAAATTCAGTCCTACAGTCTAGATATCTGAGGTGTAAACTTATTGCCAGGGGAAAAAGGTGTCAAAAAACCTCAGATGACCTCTAACCAGAAAGCAAGTAGACCAACTGGTCAACCATAGAGAGAATTTTTTATTTTTATTTATTTTTTCAATGCAGTCATTGTGTGTAACTGGAAAAAACTTGATCTCTGCAAGTCAGGACCTAGAAACAAGTATGTCATTACTAATGACACACTTAGGGGTTTATTCTCCCCCAGATACAGATGCCCAACTCCCACCAAAATTAATCTGAGTTGCATTCAAGTGTGGATGGGAGAATATGGCTCCATGGCCTCCAGTGCAGCAGTAATGAAATTCCCTTATAAGCCCGTGTTGCCCCATAATAATACTACAATATTGAAGCTCAAGTCTGTTAAGTAGCAAAGACTCAATGCAACCATTCACTGCGAAGCTTTCCAAGGAAAAGACCCCAGTGTGTATTGAATATTTTACTGTTTTCTTAGAAATAATTAGGTTTTTAAGTAGGGAGAGGAAAACCTCTTTCATGTCATTTCAGGTAAGGAGTGGAGTTGGGAGTTGAGTGGAAATAGGATTTTACCAAATTCTTAATTTTTTCCTTTACTTTTCAACCACATTGAATCAAACACTTCTTAATAAACAAAAGGATGAAATAATGTACAGGAAAGTGTATGAGGTAAAACTGTCATATGCTATGATTTATAACGGAGAGTTGGAGGGTAGAAACAATGTTAAAAAAAGAGAATCATGCTGTACTTTATAGAAATCTGAATTGTCACTCATTGTACTTAAGCATATTTATAAGGTAATTATTTTCTGCTTCTAAATTAATATTCATTGGAGAGAAATTGGGAAATACAGGGAGAAAAACTTACTGTTAAATTCCAGCACTCAAAGATTACCAGTGTTAATATTTCTATTTTTTAACTAATTTTTCATAGACAAATTTTTACAAAATTAGAATTCAGAATCTATACAGGTCTGTTTTGTAATTTTTGACATTTAGTAGCATATTTTATTAAATAATCTGTGAAAACATTATTTTAATCAATTTGGTCACTGAAAGTATACTTTTGATTTATTTAACCAGTTGGGTTATTTGGGTTGTGTTTCCCCTTCCCTTTTGTGCTATAAATAGCCCAATATCTACATTCTTGTACTTAACTCCATATCAGCTCACATATCAACTATCTGTTATTTCTATATGTGAGATTCCTTAGCAGGCCATTTTTGGAAGTCTTTCTTTTTCCTTTCTCTCTCTCTCTCTCTCTCTCTTTTTTTTTTTTTTTTTGAAGCAGTGCAAGTGCATTCTTAGACTGTAAAAAATAGGAAAATAGTGAAAAATCAGTCTCCTTCCCACCCTTTGGCCCCCAGGTGTCTTCCCCAGAGACAATGCCATTACCAAATTCTTACAAGTGTTTTCAAAAAGACAGTGGCATGAAGCTTTATTTTAAAGACTTTTGGAACACTTTTACCAATTTTTTTAGCTCATCTTTTGTTATTAGCAGTGGGTGCAGAACTTAATGGCAATGAACAGCTGTACATATTGTTTCTGTCTACACTTACACACTTTCTTTACCCCCTTTCTTCTTGGAAGAGACAGAGAAAGGACCCAGGACCAGAGCTGGGCCAACCATGCTATACCACTCCCCATGCCCTCAACACTGAGATGGATTCAGGGTGGACTCGTGACCCAGGTGGGCAGTCTTCATGGCATTTCAGCATTGTGGCTGGAAAGACAGAGTGGGCTCTCTGTGGGCACTGCTCAGCTGTAGAGCTGCACACCTGGGAGGCTGGTAGCCATAAGAGAATGTGGCTAATTCATAAGAAGCAGAACTAAGAAATAGACACAGAACATTCCAGTGGCATTATTTGAGTCCCCAAACCAGGTGTGGTGTCAAGTCACCGATACCAACAAATCCACTTTACTTTTAAAAAACTAGTGTGAATTATGGTTTTGTCACTTATAACTGAAAGAATCTTAACTTCTACAGTAAGAGCTGACCTTTTCGTGTGTAACAACTTGCTTGCAGCAAGAGAGCGCCCAGACATAACCCCTGATGGATATTTAGGAAAATACAGCTAGAGAAAAGTTTCCAGGAGGATTGCCCCAGTGAAACAACATACAGGTGCTTAGCAGTGACTCGTGAAATTGAAACAAAGTACAATGCAAATACTATGCTGTGTATGGTATGGGCGCAGATGTTTGTGCATCCTGGAAGAGAAGGAAGCTGTCGCAAACACCTTACCTGCTGCAACCTCCAGAGGAAAACTATTCAGCATCTGTTCATTTAAGTTAGCTTTATCTGGATTGTTACTTTCATGAGTTTTTGTTTTCTTTTTATTTTAATTGGCGCGAATTAAGGAAAGAAGACAGAACAACTACTTAGCAAGATTGAGCTCCAGAAACACAGGTTTAAATATAATTCAAACAAAGCCTCTATCCATCTTTAGGCTACAAAGTGGTGTTCTTTGAAATTTGAGATTGGAGGGTCCAGGACCAACCTAACACTCATTCATCTGTGGGTGACCTCAGCCGTGTTTGTTCCTGAACTTTGCTAGAGAAGCCAAGTGGGCAGAATCAACCTAGCTTAACAAAGATGGAACATACACAAGCATGCTCATGTACTCCAGCACTCACCCATACACGCTCCTATGCTCATATACACATGCCCACAAACACTCACACATTTACATCTATAAATATGCCATCCTTGATAAGTCAGTCAGTCGCCATTGTGACAACAGGAGCTCTCTGTGGGAGAGGAAGAAGAACCGGAACCCACCCAAAAGCTTCCAATATTTCATTTGAACTTGAGTTTACACTACCAAAGAAGGAAAATGAAAAATGTGCCAGAATTTTATCATTCCATGACAATCATTATTTGCAATAAATCCCCAAGTAATTTGGACTCACTGGTGCTTAGATGCCCATAATCTATTTGCTTTATATAGCTGAGCTATTGAGTGAGATCTAAAAATTTCCCCACCCTCCCGCATCTCTGCTTTCTGTCTTCTTGATATGAATTGTAGGAGCAAAGTAAACAGAGGGCTGTGTTAGAATTTCCTTTTTTACAAATGAGCCATAAAATTGTCCATTATTCAGTCCTGGCTCCCAGGGGCTAGTTTGCATTGTAGAGGTTTCCTTTTCCTTTTCTGATCCCTATTTTGTTGGAGAGTACTCAAAAGAAAAAAAGAAAAAAAGAAAAAAGTCACACAGCAATAAGCCCCAGTGAATAGGCTTAGGAAAGCCAGCTTTCTTTTTTTTTTTTTTTTTTTTCCTCCTAAGCAGACTTTGACCTGAGCCAAATTCTCATCATTTGGCACATTCAAAACTTCAAAATCTACTCTGTTCATTTTAGACATCCTTTAAAATATAAAATATTCTTTTCCCCTTCCCTGAAGGTATGGTGTTCTCATCTACTTAAACAAGGACCCCGTGTAAGTTATTTAGCACCATAAAAAGACCCCCTCAGGATCTGCAGGGCAAGAATCCATGAGCACAAAAATAATGAAACACTGCAAGAATTCCCTCTGAGTTTGGCATTTCAGGGCCATCCCCACTTAATTCCTATACAAGGTGTCAGTTCTGACAGCTTTTGCATTTATCTTGAGGGTATTTCCTTGACAAGACAGAAGGAGGAAATAATATCAGGCATAATGCTGCCTGAGAGAAGAGCAGGCCCGGTCCACCCACCTTTCGGGCTGTCCCCTTCTCCTTGGGTAGCTGCTAGTGGGAACCTGCCTGCCCACCTGCATTTTCATTCCCTTAAACCAGATTCTCAACCTTCAGCGAGACTCCCACACATAAATACAGACAGGTATCATCGATAGGCTATTTTTAGATATATAAATGAATCATCAGTTTTAAGTGTAGCAATAAAAGGAACTGTGCAAAAATTGGCTTTCATGAGACTGTAACGAAAGCCCTTTCTCTGTTTAGTTTGAGGCTGCTGGTCTTTGCTGAACCCCGACTTCCCCTTCATTTCACCCTTTATATTTTGTCCCTTATTTACATTAAGCGCAAAACTTCCATAAGCTCCTTTAAAAGATTTCTTTATTTTTCTTTACCTTTTTTTTTTTTTTTTTAAAGCTAAACTGTTTGTTTAACCTGGGTGTTAGGAGAGGGGATGAAATAGCCAGCAAAGATTTTTATTTCTAAAAGAGAGTCACCCTGAGGTTAAATTGAAAGCTAAACAGTTTTAAAAGTTTATCTCGCAAATGTAGAAGCTCACTAAATGATGTAGTGTGGAGTCCCCTGTGTGAAGTACAGCTATTTCTCCTAGAGAGACCACATTTGTTGATCTGTGAGATGGCATCTAAGCTCCTTAAATAAGCTGAGTGTGATTAACCCAGGATCCCTCTTCCTCGGTCATTAATGTTGTTTAGGAGTCACCCTCGGTAAATTAAATACATTGATCTGGATTGATTAATTGTTCCATAAATCTTCTGAGAAAGTAAATGCGCTTTATAGTCACTCTTCTATTTCTCGAGAGCTCCTCCTATAACATTGCACTTATGCACATAAAATTTGAAAATGTCTGGACTTGTATTTGATGTGACTCACTCACACCTAGAGAACCATTTCTCTCATTCAGAGACTACAGAAGTGTGAGTTCCTTGAATCATTGATTTCGTTAGCACAAACATGTTGGACTTTGCTAACATACCTTAAGACTTTATTAGCCTACCTTGTTTTATGTGTCCTACAGGCTTTGGCAGTTTTGCACATTTAATTGAAATGCATTGGCTTCCATATAAAGGAACTTGTTTAAATCAAAAAGGAATTTCTCGTAATCTCACAAATATTAACATTTGGACGTTTGACAGTACCTGCTGCATCCTATGGCATTTCATTTATGCAATTCAGATCTGAAGTCTCGTCTTAGTATCTGTTTCAGTAAAACTGCATGAAATCTCTTGGCTTTTGTGCATATGGGAAGGAAGGTCAGACGGGGGTGGGGGAAGAATGCTGTGTCCAGACTGAAAGCCAAGAGAGACCTAAACTATGCATATTTTCATTGGCGCCTGTGTCACCCAGGAAAACCATCCTGGAAAGGGAATGAATGAAAGGCCAGCTCCTGTGACAGGCGAGCCATCTATGGAAGAGAATCCGCCAAGTCTTCTCCATTCATCTGCCCAGGCCCCAGTGACTCATGTGGCTTCCTAAATAACTTAACACTGACTTACCTCTGGGCTGGCCAACTACCGCTGAGATCCTCTGCAAGGCAAATCACATTATCCTTCTTTGAAACAAACGATGCATTTTAGGACTAACATATGCAGGGCCTGGCCTCATTCTCTGGCACAATATCGGAAACCAGAAGCGATTCCTGCTAGGAAAAGGTGGCCTATTAGGAGTAGGTGAAAATCTCAGATAATCCACATTCCCCATGTAGCCATTCTACTAATTCTTTCCTTCTCAACCTTCACAGGAGAGACAAGGTTGTTCTTGGAGAGCAAGGCAGGGTTGCAAATGTACTCACACTTCACCGGGATGTGCAGAGGAAATGTGCTGCTTTCCTTCTTGTGTGGGTGTACTAACCTTTGTCATAAGGTCGTTCACATGCTTGCAGAGAAGTGGAGAACACCTTGAATAGACTGCAAGTCAGCAATTTAAACTGCTTCCCCAAGCACTGGGTAAATGTTCAGTTTTTCAAGTTTCCTTTCAATCCCACAGCTCCTCTCACACATGGGGTCTGTGGGTTTGGGGAAGGAGGTGTTCTTCTTCTTAGTATAAGCCAGCAATTCTAAATAATGTCAATGATCAAAATATTACTTCCCTCCAAAAAATATTTTGTTGGTCTAAGTTCAAAACAATTGCGGCAATAAGTATGGAATTTTAATAACTTATATGTTAGGTTCAAATTAGCAAATTTTTATTACATATCTTTTCACAAACTTTGTATTTATTTGATATAGAATTCTATTTGCAGAGTCCCCATTTATATAGTCAGCCCCCAAAACAGACTCAGCTATACATATCCCTACTAGGTACCTGCACCTAGAGGTATAATAAGCATCTGAAACTCAGCATATTCAAATCTGAGAATCATGTCTTCACCTCCAAATCTGCTCCATCTATGGTTTCCCCATCTCAGCTGATGATAACTCCATCTTTCCAAAGCTCAGGCCAAAACCTTAGGAGCCATCGACTCCTCTCTTCCCTTCACACCCCACATTCAATCAGCAGATCCTGTTGGCTCTGTCTACTAAAATATATCCAGAATCCAACCTCCGCTGACTCCACCACTGCCACCACTCAGTGTCAGCCATCATCCTCTCACCTGGCCCACTCTGATAGACTCTGTCTTGGTCTCGCTATCCCACCACTGGATGCCTGTAATCAGGAGCCAGAGCAATCTTTTAAAATCATATGCGGGGTCACATCTCACTTCTGTTTAAAATCTTCCAGTGGCTCTCTATTGTTCTCAAAGTAAAAGCAAAAATGCTAACAGTAATTTACAAGCAGAGTACAGCTGCTCCCCCTAAAGTTCAAATTCATTTTGCAGGAATTAAAGAAAGGTGCCCAAATTAGAAAAATGGTACTTAAAACCTTTGTTCCACTACAATCTCCAGTAAGGTATCCTCAGGAGATAACCATAAATCGAATCTCAGATTTACACATATTCCTCACTGTATTGTTTATAAACAAATGCAGTGACAGCCACAATCGCTGACATTGATCGAGTACATATTACATACCATGTTCTAACCACTTTATCCAAATTAATTAACTTAATCCTCACAAAACTCCATAATGTATGTATTATCATTGTCTTCATCTTACAGGCAAGGAAGTTGAGGCATTAACAAGTAAATTGACTAGCCAAGGTCATACAGACAAAAAAGAGTGAAACAGGGATCTAGACTCAGGCATTCTATCTATAAAGTTCATGCCCTTCACTGCTCTGAAAAAAGAGCAAAAAAAACCTACAAACCATGTAAATGTTCAACATTATAGGATTGGTAAATAAAACACAGTGAAACTACATAATCATCAGACATGATATTTTCTAAATCTATAATGATGTTAGAATACTTGTGATAATGTTAAGTAAAAACGATTAGATCATACAGAATACTCTCAATTTAACAAGTGCACATACATGCAATACACCTGCACCCCCCCACATATATAATAGACAAGGCCACGAAGAAAAGCCACAAAATGTTAATAAAGATTCTTTCATAATGACCAAGTTATTAGATGATTTTTATTTTCTATGATGTACTTTTAAAAGACATTTTCTCCTTCTATTGTGAAGTTATTCTACAACCAGGAAAAACTTATTTTCGAAAAAAAAGTTTAAACTTTTTTTCCCAAATTTCTAACCAAATGGCTATACAATAAGTTCATATGAAAATAATCATGAAGAATATAGCAATCTGTAATAAAAATATAACAGAAGTTTCCAACTTTTTCTTACAAGGAAAATTTACAGTTTTTCCCATGTAAATCCTGATGTTCAAAAGATCTTAGTTACTTTTAAAAAAAACTCTTCATTTTTTTTAAACTTTAATTATTTTTAACCATTTTTTAAAAAAGCTCAAGGACGTAGAACTGCAAGATTTTTGCCTCTGTGAACAAGCTCAGACAACCAACTTGACTGCCAGAATTCATGATTATGAATTGATTTAAATCAAAAATAATATTACCAGTTTTCTTAAAATATTGAAAATTACTTGAAGACTCTCATTTCCACCTTTACACAGAACTTGAAATTTAAGGGAACCTCTGAAAGTGACTGAGATAAACTGTTAAATGGAAAAGTAGAAGAGAAAATTGTTACTGCATTTGAATTTCTATATTAATTTGGAATGCATCTGGATGGCTGTGAGGAACAGAAAACCCACCACCCAGGGCTGGGCAGTAGTTCACACGCATGTACATACATGTACTAACTCAGTCCTCACCACAACCCTACAACCATTAAAGAGGGAGCAAAGGAGGAATACAGCTATTACATGGCAGATCTGGGATTCAAATTCCAGCATTGGACTTCCAAGTCTCTCCTGTCTTAACCTCCACTATCCTGCCCACAGAAAAGGGAGGGACTCCCCACAGTATCCATAAAAGCATTCGTTGTGACCTGGGTCTCTTCAATGGTTCCTTGTACACTGGGAGTTTGTGAGACGCATCAGAAACCCAGAAGTCAGCATTTTTTTTTTTTTTTTTATTTAAAATGTGAGCAATTTGGGAATTTCGCTAATGCAGCACTTTCTCTACCTTTCTGTCTACAGAGAGGTTGAAATGCCTTCCTCCTCACAGGAGAGAACCTGCAAATAAAACAAGTAGGCACAGCGGCTCTCCTCAGTGAGCTGTTTGAAGGACAGATTCCTGGTCCATCCACTACCACGTAAATAATTAAACACTCTGAGCCTGCAGCCAAGGTAGGCAGTCTGTGGAAGCAATTTGCTTTAAATATTGGTGACTGGTAAACTTGGTCAGTCATTAGCTCCTCCTGTGGCTCTTCTGGTCTTCAATCAGCTGTCTTTGAGGAACAGAAACCCTGATGGGTGATTAATCAATTGGTGGGAGATCAATCAATCGATGGGAGAACATCATTTCCCCTTAAGCAAATCTGATGACATCTGTAAGCTTCAGTCTAAAAGAGGGCCCCTCATACCTAATCCAGATCAGTAGCCTGAAGTTCTGCTGAAGTGACAAGACCTTTCTTCACCTCTCAAGTGCCAGGAGTTGACCACTCAGTGGGAGACGCCCCACCCCTGAGCCCAAGCCTGATTTAGACAACAAACTACTCTTCCATAACCAGGGTAGAGCACGGTATCATCCATGCATGTGGGACTTATGATAGATGGTCAGTCAACACTGTATGTATAATTCTGTCTATAAATAAAGCCCAACCATAATATTTTTTTTCTTTCTTTTTTTTTTTTTTTTTTTGCTGAAGATGAGTGGAGTTGTGGATAAACCAAAAAAGATAAATAATACATTGGGAACTTAAGTTTGGATTTCAACTGTTTTGCTCCTGCATGTGCCTGAAGACACATCTGCCACACTGAAGATTAATCACTTCAAATAACAAGGCCACACCTGTAGAAAAAAAGAAAAGGGAGAGAAAAAAAAAAAAGTCTGGGAAGTTATCCAGTTCCCCATCCTGCCCTCCTACTCAAGTCCTCTGTTGAAATATCTCCACACTGGGAATCAACAGATCTATTTCAGACTACTGCCAGGTTTTACCATCCCCCAAATCTTTGAAGGATCAGGTGAAGAAGTCCAGTGTTGGAGTCTCAAAGGATGACTTGGCAGTAAAAGAAAAGAGGAGCTGGGATGTCAACAGAGTCCCAAGTGTAGAATACATGTAAAAGGGAATTTTTCCTTGGGTAAACCCAATCTAGAATCATTTACCCATAGAAAATCCAGAATAGTGGTATATAGGTGAATTCAAATAATATTGAGAAAAAAATAATTAACGAAATATATTTTTTAGAGTGCAGGTACAATCAAACAGGAAAACATTCCAGATCCCAATCTTACTATTGTAAGTACAATCACATAGTTTGATATGTGATCCATAATCTACTCCACACTGAGTAAATGTACCATCGATTTTATTATTGATGCCAGCAGGCATTAAAATTCCATCTCTTTTCTTTCACTGTAAAGGTGACATAGTTGAGATGGAAAGGTTATTCTAAAGGTTTGGTACTTTTACTCACCCAGCATTGCTTAGAACAAAAGAACATACATGCACACAGGCACATGTGCAAACATACACAAATGCACACATACACACACAAGCACACACTACTCTGGGGCAGCTGTAGAGCTTGTATTAGTCCATTTTCTGTTGCTTATAATAGAATACCTGAAACTGGGTTATTCACAAAGAAATGAAATTTATTTCTTACAGTTTTGGAGGCTGGGATATCTATGTTTCAGGAGGCACATCTGGTGAGGGCCTTCTGGGTAAGAACTCTCTATAGAGTCCCATGGCAACCAGAGTGTCACATGGTGAGAATGACAAGAGCTCTTTAATGTGCTTACTTTCTCTCCTTATGAAGCCATGAGTGCAAATCTTGTGACAACTCACTAAACCATTAACCCATTACTTCATGAATAGATTAATCCGTTCATACAGTGTAGTCCTTACAATCCAATCACTTCTTAAAGGTCTCACCTTTTAACACTGCCATTGTTTGATCTCCCACCTTCATTGTTACAATGGGGATCAAGATTCAATGACTTGTGGGGGGACAATCAATTCACAACAGAGCTTTAATAATAATTTGTGCTTCCCTGAAATACTAGAAGTCCCAGAAAATCAGCAGTTACACTAGATGATCTTCATTAAAACAGAGGTTGTCTAGAAAAAAAACTACAGACTTCAGAGTTAGAAACAAATCCAGGTTAGTATCCTGTCTGTACTCCTGAACATTGTTTCCCCTTAAGCAAATCTGATGACATCTGTAATGTTTCATCTAAAAAAGTGCCATTTATACCTAATTTACCAATCTGCATGATATATAGATCCCATATATAAACTGCTGATCCCATTTATGAGCTGCTGGCATAGAACAAGTCCTTCAAAATGCTTAGTTTCTTGCTACTTTCTTCTTGTTGACAAGTTCTTTTACTGTTGAATCTCTGGGGTTGGGGATGGGGGATGAGTTGGTAGGTAAAAGTGGACACATCCCTGATAATTCGTAAATCCCTGGAATATTCTTTTCCTCCTGCCAGTCAATACTGTTGACTGGTTTTGAACCCCCTCCTGAGAATTTTTATTCCCTCATATCTTGGAGTAAACGTGGGCTTTATAGATCAATGTCCTCCTGGAATGGGTCAGCCTGACTTCCTTGCAGCCTGTCTCCAACAGTCAGCCTGTGTTTTCTCAAAACCTGACTCTTTCCTAGGTTCCAAATTATTCACTTATCCATCCATTCACAAATATTTATCATGTGCCAATCCCATATTGGGACACAATGGTGACAACCACAGTCTTGGTTCCACCTTCATGGAGGTCACGTTCTGAAGTAGAAGACACACAGAAAAGAATTAAGTGGGCACAGAAAGGCCTTAATTATAACTTGCAACATTGTGGCAAGTGCTGTGCTGGGAGCTCTAGTAGAGAACAGAGAGTGAGTACTGGGGGAGTGGTCGCCATCTGTAGTGGTCCATTTTGTGTTGCTATAACAGAGCACCTGAGACTGGGTGATTTATAAAAAAAACAGGTTTATTTGGCTTACGATTCTGGACAACTGCATCTGGCATGGGCCTCAGGATGCTTCTACTCATGGTGGAAAATGGCAGGCAGCAAGCAGGTAAAAGCAGACCACATGGCACGAGGAAGCAAGAGAGCAAGAGGGGAGGTGCCAGGGTCTTTTAAACAACCAGCTCTCATGGGAACTAATAGAGCAAGATCTCACTCAGCCCCCTTTCCCCCAGGGAGAGCATTACTCCATTCATGAGGGATCTGTCCCCATGACTCAAATAGCTCCCAACACTGCTGCATTGGGGATCAGATTTCCACAGGAGTTTTGGTGGGGACAACATGTCAAAACTCTATCACCATCTGAGGCAGGATGGTCAAGGAAGCGTCTCTGAAGAGGGACCAGTTAGACCAAAAGAAGCTGCAGGAGGAGCAGGGGCCCTCAGGCAGAGGTCTCAGAATAGCTGTTGAGTGGAACTTGTGAAATGGAATCCACAGGGAATGGAGATGTTTTCAGATTTGATTTTCTAAATTCTATTCCACTCTTAAAATCCTGAACTTCTTCCAGAGGACTTAATTGCACATATGATCTTCTCAGGATAGATTTCTGTGGCTTTCTCCCTCGTTATTTCTTTATTTAAAATTTTCTCTCTGTATGTCAAGAGGTCTACTTAATAAGTTACATAGATTCCCTTTCTTTTAACTGGAAAAAATAGAGAGGAGTGCTGCCTGGACTACTTCCTTCTTGGAATTATGTCCTAAGTTTTGGTCCACACAGCACCTGTATAACTGTGTCGGTCTTATTCATGTTCCCGTGGTAAAAAAAGAAAAGGCGTGGGCCAAAGGCTAGGTTGCCTGAGTTCCCTGCCTCACCCCAGGAAGCCCACAGCACGCCGCCCAGTGCATACTGAAAATACAGCCCTAGGTGGCCGCCTGTGTCCTCCTCACACCCACGTGCTAGGGAACAGGACCTTCCTTCATGCTCTGCAGGGCACGAAATACTTCCACAGGCAGCACCTGCTCTGGTTAATTGGCCCCACATTCCACAAAGGTCAGTTCAGACCAAAGAGTTGTGTGGCTGCTGGTGACCGCCTGTTTTCAGCAGGGGGCTTCAGCCGGCTTTTCCTCCTGCAGGGTAGCACTGAGTTTGCCTGCAGCTGATGCTCTAAAAGGCACCACAAGTTCTTTTTGGCACATGTCCCACCTTCCTCCTCTCCTCCCACTCCCCTCTCCCCCTCCCTATCACCACCCCACGCAGATCCTGTGCTGATTGACTAACATCGCCAGGCTTATGTACCAGGGAATCAATCAAAAGATACCTTCCCACACAGAACAGCTCTCTCCTCCCTCCACCAGGCTGCTGCCTCTGACATTTGCTGCAGGCCTGGACTCAGCCTATTTGAAGCCTGCAGCCTCCTCCTGTCAGCCTGGGCACTGAGGGCTCTGGCACAGCTGCGGCAATGAGTCCCGGTCTAGACCAGCCTGATTTTCCTTGTGCTCATCTGCTGAGTCCAAGCTTCCCCGCTGGCTCTCTCTCCCTGTTTGAATGGGCTTCTAGGCAGAAGGGCTCCCCGAAGCCTGAACTTCTAGCAGCTCGCCCCTTGCAGCCTTCCGGCTCAAGGAAGTTGGATCGGCTCAGTGGTCCTAGCTTCACAAAAAGAAATCCAGTGCAACACAGCCTTTACCAAAACCCCCTCCAACAGCCATCTGTGCAGACTGTGCCTGCTGGCCTTGGCACTGTCCTTCTTGCTTGATTTTCAGACTCTTTCTCCTCTTTTCTGTGAGAGTATCATGGGGCTCAAGGACCTGAGGGAATTGATGTATGCATTTCATTTGAACTTTGCTAAAGCTTTTTTTTTTTTTTTAAGCCTAATTTTACTTTACTATCTAGAAAAAAAGAGAGAATCCTTCTCTGGCTGTCTCTTTTCCCACACAAACATTCTTTTAGGTGGCTGTACACAGAGAATAAAGCTGCTTCTTACAGCAAATCTTGAGTAAATCCTGAGTGTAGACTGATTAAGAAATATAGAAAATCACAAAGAAGTAAACTTAACAAATGATCCTTATTTAAGGAACAAGAGATAACACCCATTCATGTGTCAGGGTATATATCCTTACCATTTGCTTCTCTGCATTATACACACAAAGAATAAAAACACATACATGACCTTTCCTTATATATGTATGCAACAGTGGCATCATTTGATATGTCTTATCACACACACACACACAATATTTCACAATATAATTTTAAAAAGGGCAGTTGACCTCAGGATCCCTGGGCAGCCTCTGTTGCCATGTGGGTGATCTGTCACAACCACTGCCACAGCCACTACAGCCACAGCATCCACTGCTGCCATGCAGGTGGCCCACTGACCACTCGGATGCATTGACAGAAGAAGAGTCAGCAGCAGAGACTGGGGCAAGATGTGAGTGAGAGCAGACCCGTGACCCAGTGACCCAACCCACATGAGGAACTACACTGCCACACATGGCAGCACACCTGGGGTTGGGGGGTAAATGCACAGCTCACATGACTGCCTTGATCTGGGATAAGACACACGTGGAACCCCCTGAGAGTGCAGAAACCCAGGATATTCAAATAGAGTAAGGAAGATAATTCCCAGTCACCACCAACCAGTCCCCCAGCCAAGGGAAGTGAGGACCCAGGAGGAGCCTCTGCCTGTAGGAAAGAGGAAAGAGAAATGCTGCCCAGGGTTACGAATTCAAACTAAGGAGCTGCAATATACCACAGTGCACCCATCAGGGTCATGGGACACTGGTGGGGTGCCAACAAGCCTGCCCATGGACACCCATACCAGCCAGATTGGCAGGGTACCCAGATGCTTTTCCCAAGAACTTGACAACTCACCCCTGTCCTCGGTGAAAAAATGCAGTGCCACTGACCTCAGCAAGGAATCACTAAGCGTCCCAGTGCATAGGCCATGGAAGCACTCACATGCAGCTCCAACACTGAATACAGCTGAAGTACCCACACAGAGCCTACACTACTATGTCTACCTGGAACCAATACTAAAACATCCTACTCAATGGTCAATGTAAAAGCATCTACAGGAAGAAGTCTCTCCTCAAAGCCCATTCTGGAATAATAAGAGAAGCAACTGCTTTACTAGATGATCAGACATCAATGTAGAGATACTAGAAATATGGAAAAATAAGAAAATATGACACCACCAAAGGAATACAATAATTTTCAAGTACCAGACCTCATAGAGTTGGAAACCCTTGAAATGACCAAAAAGGAATTCCAAACAACAATCTTAAGGAAATTCAATAAGATGAAAGAAGACTCAGATGACACAGTGAAATGAAAAAAAAAAAAAGTATCCAGGATAGAAAGAAGGAAATTTACAAAGAGATTAATACCTTAAAAGGAATGTAGCAGAGCTCTTGGAACTGAAGGATTCATCCCTTCATAAAATACAACTGAAAGCTTAAGCAGCAGGCTAGACCAAGCAAAAGAAAGAATTTCTGATCTTGAGGATGGTCTTTTTGAAATAACCCAGGTGGACAAAAAAAGCAAAAATAATTTAAAAGTGAAGAAAATTTAAGAGCGCTAGCAGACCACTTTTAGTACACCAACATCTTAATCATGGATGTCCCAAAAGGGAGGAGAAAGGAAAAGGCATTGAAAACCTATTCAATGAAATAATAATAGAAAACTTCCCAGGTTTGGGAGAGAAACAGACCTTCAGATCTAGGAGGTTCAAAAATCCCTAAACAGATTCAATCCAAAAAGGTCCTCTCTGACACACATTATAGTTAAACTGGCAAAAATCAAAGACAAAGAGAGAATCTTAAAAATAGCAAGACTAAAGTGTCAAGTCACCTATAAGAGTCCCCATCATACTAACAGCAGACCTCTCAACAGATATCTACAAGTAAAAAGAATGGAATGATATATGCAAAAAACTAAAATAAAGCAATGCTTTTATGGGCAAAAATACCATACTCAGCAAGGCTATCCTTTGGAAATTAGGAAGAAATAGGGTATTTCCCAGACAAACAAAAACTATGGGAGTTCATCACCACATGACCAGCCCTCCAAGAAATCCTCAAGGGAGTCCGCATCCAGAATCTGAAAAATGATAATCACTACCACGAATACACAAGGGAGAACAAGACCCACTGGTAGAACAAAAATGCAAATGAGTTTTGGGGGACATTCAATCCAAGGCAGTATGTACAGAACAATTATAAAATGCAGACACAGAAATTTTGAAAAGCCAGTTTGGGGTCAGTCAGCACAATGGGAAAAGCAACTTTATGTAGCAAGAACTCCGAAGTATATCATGGCTTCATTAATCATAATAAAGTGGTTAATGATAATATCTACAACTCCGTGTGACTGGAGAAAAGTTAGCTTGTGTCTTTATGCTGTCTCATTGATCACAGGGTTGTGTATAGCATTTCAGAAATATTTCTCTCCAAAATGAAAATTTAAATAGGCTTAGGCACTAGAAGAGTAATCTTCTCTCATCTGGACATTTCACTCCTTAGTAGATGAAATATTAGCATATTTTAAAAATAGTCTCCTGGGGATATAAGGACTTAATCTGAATATTTAATGTAATAGTGGAAATTTCCAGGATTTTACACTTTTGGGGAGACCTTCAACTGACAACTAAAGGTTGGCTACTTATTTTGCTTCCACAGATAACTGGTATACAAAAACTATTTTTAGATTACTAATTTCAAGTCAAAACAAAATTACTGAGTAATTCATTAACTAATGTTTAGTGAAAACCATGTAAGGCAAAGAGGAAAAATCTCTTAAATAAAAGTCTAATGGTGTGATTTTGCTCTCATCTCTAAATGCCAGAGTTCAATTCCAAATACAGCACCAATGTTCATGAACCTAATACTTGCAGATCCCTTCAATAGTTATTGACCACTTAGTAAAAATGAGATGGGAAATATCATCTCTCAGCTCAAAAGCTTAGTCGAACAAACATATGCATCCATGAGGGCATGCAGAACCACAGAATATTAGTCCCATAATGATAGAATTTTATATTTTAAGCCTGCACTTTCCAATCTTATTTGACAGCAGAAACCTTATTTATTTATTATTTTTAAAAAAAATTATCAGGAATCCCTACTAATATTCAGGACATGCACCACTATTGTCTAACAACTGCCTAACTTCTCAGCACCATCTCTCTGCTACCCAAACATCCTGAACTTGAGCTGTGTGGGAATACTTACTATTAAGTACTCTTAAGTTTTCTGAAGCAACAGGTCTTCAAAGTGGGGTATGCATAAACTCAAGGAGTACATAAGAATTTATTGAGGTATTGAAAAGAATCAGACTTTCTGTTCCTATTTATCTAAAAAATAAAATAAATGAATTTTACAAATATCTAATAAACAGCATAATAGTACTATACATCTACAATTTGTAAACTATATGCACAAAATGAGGGTGAATGCCCCAAGTATTTGTCCTGGAAAAGATATGCAATTAAAAGAGGGACCACTGCTCTAAAGATCCTGAGATGCCTTTGCCTGTGTGTTTTCTCATCCTAAAGTCTTTCTCTAGTCCACCGCCCCTCTAAGAACAAGGCAGAGTTAGTGATGTCATCTTCATTTCCTTTTTTATTTATGTGTAAGTCTATTCTACTAGACCATGAGTTCCTTAAAAGATCTGTGTATCCCCTTGAGCTATTACAGTGTTAAGTATTCAGTAAAGATTTGTTGAATAAATGAACAAGTAAGCAAAAGAATGCCCCAGCTTGGATGGTTAGTCTGAATCACACAAAAAGGCAACTTGAAACAGCAAATCACCTTTCTGCCAGATTAGATTCCTCCTGCCAGATGTATGTCCTATCAAGCCAAACATTCTTTACGTTGCATTTGTCCAGGTTGTTTTTCAGCAAGGATAACTAGGCAATTCTTTCTTTAGATTGATTTCTGTCTGGTCTTAAAGCGTAGATAGAGGAGAATGCATAAAACAATCACAGCTAGAAATTATAAGCTATGAGAACATGTAAAAAGTATAATTATTTATTGAAGAAAAGGTAATTAACTGACAGATGCCTTGCCCTAATTATAGCACTCTGTCAATTACCTGGCCCCATTTATCAAGATTTCCAACTTCTTCAGATGATTTTTCTATTCAAATTAATATGTGCAGAGGTATTTTTTTTCCACTCCCTACATTAGACTAATGTGCTTCTCCCCTTGGAAGTTCAGAAATGATAGTGGAGTCTGGTTCCACTACATAACACCTCTCCAGGCACTTTCCCATGTGAGAAAAGCACTTGAGACATACCTTAAGAGTATCCTTATCTGTATAATTCTGGATTGTTCCATGTATACATTCATTATATTGAGTAAAAAATATTAAATAAAAATCATATCTGATTGTTCAAAATAAAAACTGAAGAAACAAAGGAAGGTCAGCAAGAAATATTTGTATTAGAGAAAAGACTTTCTATCACCAAAATCTATTAAGCATTAAAAAATAAAAGTGCCACCCACATGGGTCTGGGTCTTACAGAATAGGATAAACAAGTTCAGGACTGTTTATCTTAATCAGCCTGTAGGAAAAAAGTAAATGAGTTTTCAAGATCCTTTCAAATGCTTCAGCGGTGGGAACACTGGCTGTGTATGAAGCCTACCAAGGACACTGGAGGAACGGTGTTTGGTCCATACGAATTTGGTCCATAAAACATATTACAATTCAGTCCATAGCATTGTTTTAACCATTTTATAGCCTTTTTTTTTTCTGTTTGATTCCTTGTATCTCTCTTATCATTGTGTATTATTTCCTCATTAAAACAGAACCTCATTTAAAACTTTAAATTACAATTTTGTTTTCTTTCTCATAGATGTTGTTACCTTATTTTCCATTTTCAGCTTTTTAAAAACTATTTTATTTTATACCTGTTTAAATTTTTATTTCTATTTTATATTTATATGATCTTGGGCATGAGTGGTAACAATCAGCTTTGTATCTCATGAATATTCATAACCAATAAAAAATGTACTAAGAAAAATTTTTTTTTAAAAAAAGGTTTTGGGAACTGTATTAATGAAAGCTCTGAAGAGAGTCCTTGGCCTGGAGAGTGGGGATCAATTGGTTTTATATCTCCAGCTGACCATTCCTCATCTTAGACTCCATATTCCCCCACCCAAGAGTAATGAGCAACCACCCCACTCTTTCTCCACTCCTGCTAACTTGAGGGAAGCACATCTGAGTTAATGGACAGTGATTGTCACCTCACATCATAAGCCCTCTTTTCCTTCCATGAAGAGAAGCATGATGCACAGTACATGAGCTGCACCATATAGCCACCATGCACTGTAGAGGCCATGGCCACAGTCCTTAACCTGTAGGGAAGATGTTGCAGGATGAGATATTTTATCCAGTGATGAATCCTCATTGTGGTATTTATTGGGAAATTGTCACCTGTCCCGAGGATTGCTCAATCAGTGCCTGGGCTTAAAACATTCCCTTATAATGGAGAACAGGTGCCAAGTTGTTGCTGGACCCCAGGTTCTTCTTCCTTATTAGGAGAAATCTTTCCCTTGTTCTGGGTATACAATGAATTTCCCTGCATTGTTTACGCATATGAATCACATGGCACCTGCCCGGCCCACCTGTATATCTGTCCCACAGTGTTTTCCTCCTGCAGCATGAGAGCGCTGCATGCAGTCCATCACCCCGCATGAGCTATTGGGACAGATCTACCAGCCATGGGAGACCAGCACACATTACAGATGCTAACTTTGCAGTGATCTTTTTTTTTTTTTTAATTTTATTTTGTTGATATACATTGTGGCTGATTATTGTTGCCCATCACCAAAACCTCCTTCCCTCCTTCCTCCTCCCCTCCCCCCCACCAATGCCCCTTCTCTTTGCTTGTTGTATCAACTTCAAGTAATTGTGGTTGTTGTATCTTCTTCCCCCCCGTTTTTTTTTTTTTTTGTGTGTGTGTGTGTGTGTGTGTGTGTGTGTGTGTGAATTTATATATTAATTTTTAGCTCCCACCAATAAGTAAGAACATGTGGTATTTCTCTTTCTGTGCCTGACTCGTTTCACTTAATATAATTCTCTCAAGGTCCATCCATGGTGTTGCAAATGGCAGTATTTCATTCGTTTTTATAGCTGCGTAGTATTCCATTGTGTAGATGTACCACATTTTCCGTATCCACTCATCTGATGATGGACATTTGGGCTGGTTCCAACTCTTGGCTATTGTAAAGAGTGCTGCGATGAACATTGGGGAACAGGTATACCTTCGATTTGATGATTTCCATTCCTCTGGGTATATTCCAGTGGATATATACCCAGTGGTATATATAACAGTGGGATATATATATATTCCAGTGGATATATAACAGTGGGATAGCTGGGTCGTATGGTAGATCTATCTGCAATTGTTTGAGGAACCTCCATACCATTTTCCATAGAGGCTGCACCATTTTGCAGTCCCACCAACAATGTATGAGAGTTCCTTTTTCTCCGCAACCTCGCCAGCATTTATCGTTCAGAGTCTTTTGGATTTTAGCCATCCTAACTGGGGTTAGATGGTATCTCAGTGTGGTTTTGATTTGCATTTCCTGGATGCTGAGTGATGTTGAAAATTTTTTCGTATGTCTGTTGGCCATTTGTATATCTTCCTTAGAGAAATGCCTACTTAGCTCTTTTGCCCATTTTTTAATTGGGTTGCTTGTTTTCTTCTTGTAAAGTTGTTTCAGTTCCTTATATATTCTGGATATTAATCCTTTGTCAGATGTATATTTTGCAAATATTTTCTCCCACTCTGTTGGTTGTCTTTTAACTCTGTTAATTGTTTCTTTTGCTGTGCAGAAGCTTTTTAGTTTGATATAATCCCATTTGTTTATTTTTCCTTTGGTTGCCCGTGCTTTTGGGGTCGTATTCATGAAGTCTGTGTCCAGTCCTATTTCCTGAAGTGTTTCTCCTATGTTTTCTTTAAGAAGTTTTATTGTTTCAGGGTGTATATTGAAATCCTTAATCCATTTTGAGTTGATTATAGTATATGGTGAGAGGTATGGGTCTAGTTTCATTCTCCTGCATATGGATATACAGTTATGCCAGCACCATTTGCTGAAGAAGCAGTCCCTTCCCCAGTGAATAGGCTTGGTGCCTTTGTCAAAGATCAGATGGCA
The DNA here is from genome assembly GCF_027409185.1 of Cynocephalus volans. Classification (NCBI taxonomy): domain Eukaryota; kingdom Metazoa; phylum Chordata; class Mammalia; order Dermoptera; family Cynocephalidae; genus Cynocephalus; species Cynocephalus volans. The sequence continues at coordinate 284,574,520 of NC_084460.1, forward strand.
GTAAGTGTGTGGGTTGATTTTTGGATTCACTATTCTATTCCATTGATCAGTGTGTCTGTTTTTATGCCAGTACCATACTGTTTTGGTTATTATAGCTTTCTACTATAGCTTAAAGTCAGGTAGTGTTATGCCTCCAGCTTTATTTTTTTTGCTCAGCATTGCTTTGTCTATGCGTGGTCTTTTATTATTCCATATAAATGTCTGGATACTTTTTTCCATTTCTGAGAAAAATGTCTTTGGAATTTTGATGGGGATTGCATTGAATTTGTATATCACTTTGGGTAGTATGGACATTTTCACTATGTTGATTCTTCCAATCCAAGAGCATGGAATATCTTTCCATCTTCTTGTATCCTCTCTAATTTCTCTCAGCAGTGGTTTGTAGTTCTCATTATAGAGATTTTTCACCTCCTTGGTTAACTCAATTCCTAAGTATTTTATTTTTTTGGTGGCTATTGTAAATGCGCAGGCTTTCTTGATTTCTCATTCTGCATGTTCACTATTGGAGAAAAGAAATGCTACTGATTTTTGTGTTGATTTTGTATCCTGCTACTGTGCTGAAATCATTTATCAATTCCAAGAGTTTTTTTGGAGAGGTTTTAGGCTGTTCGATATATAGGATCATGTCATCTGCAAACAGGGACAGTTTGACTTCACCTTTTCCAATCTGGATGCCCTTTATTTCCTCCTCTTCTCTGATTGCTCTGGCTAGTACTTCCAACAGTATGTTGAATAGGAGTGGTGAGAGTGGGCATCCTTGTCTAGTTCCTGTTCTTAAAGGAAAAGCTTTCAGCTTTTCCCAGTTCAGGATGATATTGGCAGTGGGTTTGTCATATATGGCTTTAATTATGTTGAGATACTTTCCCTCTATACCTAACTTATAGAGGGTCTTTGTCATGAATGAGTGCTGAACTTTATCAGCATCTATAGAGATGATCATATGGTCCTTGTGTTTGACTTTATTAATATGGTGTATCACATTTCTTGATTTGCATAAGTTGAACCAACCTTGCATCCCTGGGATGAATCCCACTTGATTGTGGTGAATAATTTTATGTATTTGTTGCTGTATTCTGTTTGCTAGTATTTTAGTGAGGATTTTTGCATCTATATTCATCAAGGATATCGGCCTGTAGTTTTCTTTTTTGGATATATCTTTACCTGGTTTTGGTATCAGGATGATGTTTGCTTCATAGGATGAGTTGGGAGATTTGCGTCTGTTTCAATCTTTTGGAATAGTTTGTAAAGAATCGGTGTCAATTCCTCTTTGAATGTTTGGTAAAATTCTGCTTTGAATCCATCTGGTCCTGGGCTTCTCTTTGTTGGGAGCCTTCTAATAACAGCTTCAATCTCCTTTATTGCTTTTGGTTGTTCAAATTTTCTACGTCTTTATGTTTCAGTTTTGGGAGCTTGTGTGTTTCCAGAAATTTGTCCCTTTCCTCCAGATTTTCAAATTTGTTGGCGTATAGTTGTTTATAGTAGTCTCGAATGATTCCTTGTTTTTCAGATGAATCAGTTGTAATATCGCCTTTTTCATTTCTAATTTTTGTTATTTGAGTCTTCTCTCTTCTTTTTTTTGTTAGCCATGCTAACGGTTTGTCAATTTTATTTATCTTTTCAAAAAACCAACTTTTTGATTCATTGATCTTTTGTATTGTTATCTGTGTTTCCATTTCATTCAGTTCTGCTCTGATCTTAATGATTTCTTTCCATCTGCTAACTTTAGGTTTGGATTGTTCTTGTTTTTCTAGTTCTTTAAGGTGAAGTGTTAGGTTGTTCACTTGCCATCTTTCCATTCTTCTGAAGTGAGCGTTTAATGCAATAAATTTCCCCCTTAACACTGCTTTTGCAGTATCCCACAGGTTTTGTTATGATGTATCATTGTTTTCATTAGTTTCAATAAATTTTTTGATTTCCTGCTTGATTTCTTCTTGGACCCATATGTCATTAAGTAGAATGCTGTTTAATTTCCATGTGTTTGTATAGTTTCCAGAGTTTTGCTTGTTATTAATTTCTAGTTTTAATCCATTGTGGTCTGAGAAGATACATGGGATAATTCCAATTTTTTTTAATTTATTGAGACTTGCTTTGTGAACTAATATGTGATCTATCCTGGAGAATGATCCATGTGCTGATGAGAAGAATGAATATTCTGAGGTTGTTGGGTGGAATGTTCTGTAGATATCTGCCAATTCCAATTGGTCTAGAGTCTTGTTTAGATCTTGTGTTTCTCTACTGATTCTTGGCCTAGATGATCTGTCTAATATTGACAGTGGGGTGTTCAGGTCCCCTGCTATTATGGTATTAGTGTCTATTTCCTTCTTTAGGTCTAATAGAGTTTGTTTTATAAATCTGGCTGCTCCAACATTGGGTGCGTACATATTTATGATTGTTATGTCTTCTTGATGGATCAGTCCTTTTATCATTAAGTAGTGTCCCTCATTGTCTCTTTTTATGGTTTTTAGTTTAAAGTCTATTTTGTCAGATATAAGAATAGCTACTCCAGCTCATTTTTCTTTTCTGTTTGCATGGTAAATCTTTTTCCATCCTTTCATTCTTAGTCTATGTGAATCTTTATGGGTGAGGTGCGTCTCTTGTAGGCAGCATATAGTTGGGTCCTCCTTTTTAATCCAGTCAGCCAGTCTGTGTCTTTTGATTGGGGAATTTAAGCCTTTTACATTAAGAGTTGTTATTGAAAGGTGTTGATTTATTCCTAGCATTTTATTGGTTGTTTGGTTGTCTTAGGTGTCTTTTGTTCCTTGCTTTCTGATTTACTGTTTGGTTTCTGTGTTTGTTGGTTCCTTAGGTTGTAGATAGTGTTTTTGTTTGCTTGTTTTCTCTTCATGAATGCCATTTTTATTATACTAGTCAGTTTTGATTTTTCTTGGATTTTTATGGCAGTGGTAGGTATTTTTCAGGAACCAAACCCAGTACTCCCTTGAGGATTTCTTGTAAGGGTGGTTGTGTGGTAGTGAACTCCCGCAGTTTTTGTTTGTCTGAGAAATATACTATTTTCCCTTCATTTCAGAATGATAGCCTTGCAGGGTAGTGTATTCTTGGCTGGCAATCTTTGTCTTTTAGTATTTTGAATATATCATCCCATTCCTTTCTAGCTTTTAGGGTTTGTGATGAAAAGTCTGATGTTAGCTTGATTGGGGCTCCCTTATAGGTGATTTGATGCTTCTCTCTTGCAGCTTTTATGAGTCTCTCTTTGTCTCTGAGTTTTGCCAATTTGACTATAACATGTCTTGGAGAAGGCCTTTTTGGGTTGAATATGTTTCGAGATCGTTGGGCTTCCTGGATCTGAAGATCTGTGATTTTTCCTATACCTGGGAAGTTTTCTGCCACTATTTTGTTGAATATGTTTTCCATGCAATCTCCGTTTTCCTCCCCTTCTCGAATACCCATGACTAGGATATTTGAGCGCTTAAGGTTGTCTGATATCTCTCTCAGATTTTCTTCAATGTCTTTGATTCTTTTTTCTTTTTTTTTTTTGTCTGCTTGTGTTGTTTCAAACAGCCCATCTTCAAGTTCAGAGGTTTTCTCTTCAACTTCGACAAGCCTGCTGGCTAAACTCTCCGTTGTGTTTTTTATTTCGCTGAATAATTTCTTCAGTTCAGCCAGTTCTGCTACATTTTTTTTCAGGACATTGATTTCCTTGTACATTTCCTCTTTCAGGTCCTTCATACTTTTCCTCATTTCATCATGATGTCTAGCTGAGTTTTCTTGTATCTCATTCAGTTTCCTTAGAATTATCACTGGAAATTGCTTGTCAGTCATTTCAAGGGCTTCTTATTCTATAGGATCTAGAGTTTGAGATTTATTAACTTTTGGTGGTGTACTTTTTTGATTCTTTGTATTACTGGTATCTTTTTTTTGGTGTTTATTCATTGTGGCAGGGGGTTTCACAGTCCACCGGTTTGAGACTATTAACTAACTAAGATGTTGGTGTGGTTGCCAATTTGGTATGGCTACCTCCTTGACTGCTCAGTTGGCCTCTAGTGCCTTGTGTGTATGGTTGCCTCGGGTCTTGGGCCTCTCCAGGGAGCCACCTCTCTGGACAGCCTGGACTCTGCTGGGCTGCTGGATCACGGGGCGGTACCACAGGGTGTGTGGTCTCTGCTGAGCTTTCACTTCCCGTGCAGGACTTCTCCCTGTTCCCTGTGCTCTGGCCTGGGCTGTTGGATCGTGCAGTGGCGACCCCACAGGGTGTGTGGTTTCTGTCGAGTCTCCGCCTCCCTAGCTGGACGTCTCCCCGCTCTGTGTGCACTGGGCTGGGCTGGGACATGTCTTCTGCAGCCCTCGTCTATCAGCTGGGCCTTCAAGACCCTGCCTGTCACCGCCTCGCCCAGGCAATCTACCAGGTTTCTGCTAGGCGCAGACGACCAGTCGCTCTGGGTGTCTTTGTTGCACTGTGTAGATCTGTCTCGGGACTTATCACCTTCCTCCTGGTATCGTGGTTATTTGTGTGCTTGTCTTATCTCCCCCACCAGAGTGTGAGCTCCTCAGGGGAGGAGCCCACAGCACACGGTTCACCTTTGTATCCCCCCGGCGTGGACCAAGTCCGGTGCCCGCCCGCAGTCAGCTCTCCGGCAGGTTCAAGCAGACTTGGGAACTCTCCAACCACACTATTCCTAACCAGAAATCAGTTAGGCGTTTTTCCAAACTGGTGGCCGCAGAGATGGTATCTGCCTCCCAGTAACAGGTAGTTTACCGGGGGCCGGAGCCCAGGGTGCAGTGGAATGACAGTCGGCCCAGCCAATACTTCCTTGCCCTCCCGACGCTGGCCGGGGACGCCCCACGCCACCAGCCCCGCCAGAGAACTGTGGAAGGAGTGGGAGGGGAGGCTGGCCCGCAGGCCCTGGGAAGCCCCGCGCCGGGGCAAGCAAATGGGAAGGCTCAGGGAGGAGCCGAGTCGGGCGAGGAGGATGGGCTTGGCTGAGCCAAGCCGGAGCTGCCACCACCTGAGAAAATGGAGGCAGCCCCGTGGGTGGTGAGTGGCCCGGTGACACAGGCGGAAGCCAGGCAGGCGTCTGCCCCCCAAGCAGGGCCGGGGCGGGGGTTACTCACAGGGCTGTGCCAGGTCGAGCGGCTCCCTCTCTGCCTCTGCTTTATCGCCGTCCCCGTTCTCAGCTGCCGCCGCCTCAGGCTGCTCAGTTGGTCCCGCAGCGCAGCTCGGGTGCTCCCAGGAATCTTCTTTTATGCCGGCCTGAAACCTCGAATCTTGAATAGGGCAGCTGGCCGCCTTCAGCGCGGCTCCAGCCTCCGGGATCCTGGCTGCATCAACAGCAGCCCTGGCGCCGTGTTCCCTATTTAGAGACTCGCTTTTGCAGCTAAGAAACAGTTCTTTTCCTGCTCCATACTTCAAAGCTGTTGCCTGTAAATGAGGCAGCCTCTCTGGTGAACGGCTGCAGGTGATAACGGCGGTGGAGGGGGCGGCGGCTGAGATGGCGATGCCCTTGTCTTCTCTGGAGGCTACAGCAGTGACGCTCTCACTCCCTTGCCTGTGTCCAGCAGGGTGGTGGATGGTGCACGGGGACAGAGCCTCCTCCTCTTCAGCGACTTGGCTCTGAATCCTCTGCAGTAGCCGCCGAGAACCCCTGCAGTGATCTTTTGTAAGTAAAGTGTTGGTCCAATCAAGCAACTCCAAATCCATAGGTGTGGCAGTGGGCCAAGGTCTGTGGGCTCCTACATCTGCTGGTTGGCATTATTATGATCTTTGCATTCCTGCACTTGGTGGGATTGGTAGCTGAATCTTGCTGCTGAACAGTATTTCAGCAAACACACAGGTAGGTTTGAGCCTCTATTGACGATCATTGACAGGAAGCATGGAAAACCATAAGCAAGTCTCAAAAATCTTTCTATAGTTAATATAAATATATCAGTTTGACTCCAACATATGAATTATCACATAGACTAAATGTCCGTGCAATTGCTTCTTATATATGTCTTCCTATGTCCCCTTACTACCACCTTTAGAAGAAAAAAATAAATAAGAAAATCCAATGTGTTTTCCATTACCTCATTTCCCTCATCAATGGCTTGTCTTAACTTTGTATAACTCTTGACTTGACATAACTTGGTTTAATATTTTGCTTCTGTCATTGTTATCCCATTGGCTGAGAGACCAAGTATATAATATTTTTTAAACTTTATAATCCCCAAGTGATGGTTAATTTTATGTGTCAACTTGACTGGGCCACAGGGTGCCCATATATTTGGCTAAACATTATGCTGGGTATGTCTGTGAGGATGTTTCTGGGTGAGATTAACATTTGAATCAGTAGACTGAGTAAAATAGATTGTCCTCCCCAGTGTGGATGGCCCTCATCAAATTTGTTGGAAATCTGAATAAAACAAAAGCTGAGAGTAAGGGAGAATTTGCTCTCTCTGCCTGACTGTGTTTTGAGCTGACACATCACTCTTCTCCTACACTTGGACTGGAACATCACTATTGTCTCTCCTGGTTCTTAGGCTTTTGGACTCACACTAGAACTATACCACCAGCTCTCCTTCTATTTGCAGATGCCAGACACACATACACACCTACACACATACACACACACATGAGGGTACTTCAAAAAGTTCATCATATATGGCCAGTGCACTCACTGGCTGAGTGTGGTGCGAATGACACCGTGCCGAGGGTTGCAATCCCTTTACCTGTCAGAAAAAAAAAAAAGTTCATCGTATAGATATCTATATCTCCATCTACATCCACATCTAAATTTCACACACACACACACACATACACACACACACACACACACACACACATATCTCTTGTTGTTCTGTTTCTTTGGAGAATTCTGACTAATACACTCTAATTACTTTATCTGACAAATACTCATCATAATTTTACTTTACTCATTGGGTTCCTGATAAAATTAAATGAGAAGATAAATCGAAAGAGCTTACCTGTACTATCAGTACTCAATACACACTAGCTTTCATTGTTTGGTAGGTCTAGAGATGTATCTGAAAACCCCCACAACAAATTCAAATTATTTATGCTGTTCATGTCACCAATTTCATTCCTACTTTCAGGTTGTTTGCTTCTTTAGATGATCCTTTAACCCTCTCAAGTTATCAGTCCATGGGCGCTGTAAGGAATTCACATCCCAATGACATCATTGTTTGAAGTTGGGATATATTCCTTTTTTATATCTAATGGGATTCATTGTCTACTTTGGGGATCACACTCAGGGTTCAGTGAGGAAACCAGGTCAAAAGGGTACTCTCTGAGACCTCACCTCCTCATTTCCTCTGGGGGTCCTGGCACGGGTTCATGCTGCCACATTCTATACCAAAACTTCCCAGCCTCTACCTGGCACCTAAAGAATGCTCATCATGTTGGCTCTTTGGCCAAAGGGAAACAGGGTGAGGGTAAGAGGTGGGGGGATGTACTGGGGATAAGGAAGGCAGCATTTTCTCTCATCTTCACATAGGGAAGTACGAAGCCAGCAGATTCCATGAAGCAAAAGGAAACATGAGCTCTAACACCTAATGTAAGTTTTTCCAGTTGCCATACTTTTAAACAAGCTTTTCAAATTATTCAAGAAAACCTCTAGATACGACCTTCCAAAAATTTTTTTTATGGCCAGACATATTTTCCTTATAATATGAAAAGTACAAGTATTTACTCTTTCATTTTTATGCCACCAAAAAAGTGTAAATCACTCAGTTGCCTTCTAACTCTCTCACCACCCACTCTTTCCCCTAGGAGCTATACAGTTGTTATTTATCAACTACCAGTTGATTTTATAGGTTTACTATCAGAAGGGGACTCGGTCATTTTTCGGAGGCCTTCCGTGTATTTGAATATGACCATGCTCACATATAAAGTGAGAAAACCATTTCTTTGGTGCCTTTTCAGATTTTTCTACATGCTCACCACTATGATCGAACAGTGAGAGTATGAGAAGAGGGGAGAAAAATTACAAGACTAGATAAATACTCGGACTCTTCACCTTGTGTTTTTTGCAATGAAAATGTTTGAAAAACCTTTAGACATTCCATGTTTGAAAAAGCAACAATTGTACTCCACACATCGATAGATTATAATGTTAAACAAACAGATTCAACCTTCCCTGACTATTCAAAATAAAGGAAGATTTTTTAAAAGTTAAAAACAACAAAATTCAGACTAACAAGGTATCTTGTGTTTAGTAAGTACTCAGTGTAAACGTGAGGATTGTTTAGAAACTGTTAAATCATTTAAATGGCCAAATATCAGCCACCAAAGAAGCAATATAAACCATTTTGCCAAAAAAATACCTCCATTAACATGGCTAAAAACAAAAACCATTAATTTCCTAGATGTTGAATTTATGAAGAGGTGCAGATTACATAGGGCAGAATATATCTTTCTGTGTTTTATTCTCATCTTACATTTGCTTTATCAATAAATCTTTTGTTAAACATAGCAATAGAAATGGTTAAACATAATTTTCAAACAACTAAAAAAAAAAACCAGGTCTTGTTAAATATGTATGTGTCATACTGATACTTTACCATTATAAATAGAAATATTTTTCCCTCCCAAACACACAATTGGATAAAAAGTAAAATTCAATTCAGCTGGGATTTGGGGGCTCTCCAGCTTTAAATAAACATCTGGATTTTCTTTTAAACAAGTGCATTAGTTGATTTTTAAACCACATACAATGAATATATTTAAATAATTTTTAGGAATATAAGAAACAGGATAATTTTATATAAAGACAATTAGAAAGAGATGAGACTGATTTTTCTTGTGTGTTCTATAATCTTACTCTGAAAGCAATTAAAAAAAAGTAGATCTTTAAAAATATCCTTAGCATCCATGAAACATATTATGTCTGGGTTCAAATTTTAGCCTTCAAAATCTTCTGTACTAGCTATTTGAAATTACACAATAAATCATTGTTAAATGTGGTCTCCCTACCGTGCTATAGAACCCTAGAACTTATTCTTCCTGTCTAGCTGCAGTCTTGCATCTAATGACCACGCTCTCCCTGTTTTCCCCTTTAAGCTACTCAGTCTTTAGTAACTACTATTCCACCCCTTACTTCCATGACATCCCACACAAAGAAATGACAAATGTTTGAGGTGATGGATATGTTAATTACCCTGATATGATCATTGCACTCTGAATACATGTACCCAAATATCACATTGTACCCCATAAGGACATAAAGTTATCGTGCGTCCATTAAGAAAACATAAATTTAAATTTAAAAAAATTTTAAAAAATTTAAATTTAGCCCCCAGACAAAAATTGCCACATGGTCTTAAGAAACTAATTTAAACTCTCTAAGTTTCCATGTCCTCATCTATAAAGATAATAATAGTATCTACATCATAGATTTGTGAAGATTTGCAGCGATCTTAGATGTGAAGAGTTTGACATAGTGTCTGACATGCTGTAAGTACATGATACCTTCTAGCTGCTGTCATTGTTTTATCATTATTATGATCATTATTGCCTTCTGAGGTTTTACTAGGCTTGTTAAAAAGTCAATATTTTTACTTGATATCATGCAACTTCTGATCTTACCTTTCAATAATATGATGGTAATTTATGATAGGTAAACAGACTAGTTGGGCAACATCAAGTAATCTTAAATGCTTCTCCTACATGAAGGTAAAAGTATTTAGAAGAGGGAAAATATATTGGTAACATAAGGAAAACACATGATGAGATGTGTTAATAATTTTACATTAAATTAGGAAAAGCTGTCACATTGCAAACATTCATAGTGGGGGGTGTGGTTTATGCAGGCACTGCAAATATTTTTATGTTCAGCATCTTGGACTTTTCTTTCTCATTTATGAAGAAAGAAAGACTAAAAGAATAAATGGTGCAATTGACTTGTTACTGATGGCCACATGTTAAGCACTCAAGAGCAGCCCGCAAGAGGCCTTTGAATCCTTACTTAGTTGTACTGGTTTAGAAATCCTTCGGGATTAGCTGCTCATTGACAACTAAGCCTGGGAAATGTCTCGAGGGTTACATTTGGTACCAGTTCTTGTTAATAAATGTTAAAATACGTCTCTAGAAAATGAGCTACAAATCCTGAGCAAACCAAAATCCAATTCTAAGAACAGCTTTTGAGTTTGGGAGGTTTTCTATCTGTTTCATGAAGGTACAAGAAGCACTCATTGCAAAACACATTTAAATATAAAGACTCCGTAGAGGATTCAATACTTCCTTATGTGAATTTCAGTAGGGGGAAAAAATAGTTCTTTCATGAAAAACAATCTCAAACTACTCCCTTCCACTCAGAATTCATAATTATGCTTAATCTCCTGCTCCTCTTGGCTCGCTTACAGGTCCTGTTGGCAGGTAGTGAATGCAAAATCATTTTAATGGGGAGTCCCCTGGGAATGGAGCAAAAGTTTTGAGCGTTTGCAGTGTCACAATGAAGGAGGGCCAGCTGTTGGGCGCCCTGAGCGCCGGGGCTACAACTTCCCCGAAGCAATCATGTGCCGGGCTGGCTTCAGGTCGGCTGCCTGGAAGGAAGAGGCAGACTCTAAGCAAAGCATGAGAATGGGGAATCGGGAACTCCACAGTCGCCAGGCTCGCCAGACACAAAGCCAGACAGGAAAGCCCCGGTGAGATGGGGCCGTGCCCAGTGTGGGGCACACTCCAGTCTGCCTTCCTTTGGCAGAGGGCTGCCCCAGGGGGCCAGGGCTAATGAGAACGTGGCCTGTGAGATAGGAGATGCTTGGCTCCATCAAAGGGCTCATTCAAAGCCACCCTGTCTCCACCACCCACTCAGGAGCTGCCAAACCGGCTTCAGTTACTATCCTCTTCGCATACCTGAAGGTATGGTTACTTACAGCCCCACGGGACAGCCTGGGAATAAAAGAGAAAGTGTTTCTCACTGTGTGTGTCTGATATTGACATTTTGTTATATTTTGTTTGTGTCTATGTGTACTTTAATTTTTATTATAATAGATTTGAAGGGAAAGTAATGCTAGTAATTCCAAAGACAGCCTTTTTTTTAAAGCACAATCATTCACTCATTCATTCATTCATTCACTCATTCATTTAAACAAACATGTTGAGTTTTTAGGGCACTGGATTATGAATCACCCGTGCCCTTTTTTGAAATAAAGCTTTGTCAAAGAGAAATTTCTTTAGCTATGTTTTAAAAAGACATTCTCAAACTGCCAGTATTTTACAGAGATGCTCCATGTTTAGCTTTTATTTTCCTCTTTTGCAAAAAAGATTTTTACAAATATATTATTTTTTACTCCAGATTTCTGTAGACCCTTAATCCTGTATTGTGTGTGAATATATGAGAACATACATTTACTCATCAATGTTATTTGCTTAACACCTACTTTGTGCTGAACTCTGGACTAAATGCTGTGTATGGAAAGAGGAATAGGACATAGCCCAAACTTCCTGAAACTCTCCCTGAAGAAGGGAAGATGGGCGTATCAACCAGTCCAGTGCTGGAAGCTGTTAAAGGCTCCAAGAGCAGTGTCTATCAACCCCAATGTAGCCAAAAAAAAAATGACCTTTTGCATTAAAGAAGGTCTTAGATAGGAAAAGATGCCTGACTTGGATCTCACTGCTATGCCTTAATTTTAATCATAAATACCAATAACAAAGTGTTTTCTGAATTTTTCACAAGCATCTTTATTTTGAGCCAGTCCCATAATACATAATAATGTTGGTGAGGCTCACAGAGTATTTAAGGGTCAATAAACACCTTTTGAATGGAGGTTGTAGAGCTGTGGGCGGTTCAGATGGACAGGCCAGAGAGCATGACTCCAATATGTGCGATTTATACACAGGAAACCCGAGCTGAGAAGGAAGCGAGAAGGAAGATGTCTAGAATCATTTGCTGGGATCCCTAGGCACCTTTAGATTCTACAGAGACCCAAACAGTTCAATATTTAATTAAAAAGAAAAGAAAACCCCAGATCATGAGAGCTTGTTTTAAATCATCCCTGGGAAACATAAAAAAAAAAAAAGTTGGAAGAAGAACACAATTCAACTTTTTTTTTTTTTTTTTTATTACAGAGGACATTTATTAAGTATTTTTTAGGACCTGGCTTTTTTTTGTAATAATAGCTGGCTAGAGTATAAACAACACACACACACACATTTCTGAACTAACACTAACCAATGGCAGTGAAATCTGCTAAAGTACCTTCTCAGGGGGCAGTCGTTTTACTGATACCTGTGTCTTTGGGGCCCTGACAATTTGTTTCTTCCTTTGTTCAACAAGCATTCATTGAATTCCTCCTCTGTGCCAGGTGCTGTGCCTGTGGCTGTCCAGGAGTTCACGGTTAAATGAGATAGTCAGAAATTATTTGTATTGAGCAAATTGTAATATGGAGTAAAAAAAAAAAAAAGGCATGCCAATAAAAGTATGAACAATGCCTAGCAGTTTTACTAATACTAGTAAAGCCATTGAATAAATTAATAATCCAAGAGTCCACACTAATTTGAATAAATCAATAAAGGAAAGGGAAAGCCAACAAATCAGGAGTGACTAACTTTGGATGGGAAGAAGAAAGAGGTAGCAGGCAAGTATAGCATCCCGGCACCAAGAGCCGGAGAGCTTGGTCAATTGCACCAGCTGGATTCAGGTGTTTCTGCATTTGCTTAGGATGAGTTCAGAAAGTACTAGAGAATCTTCACTCACTACTATTTCAGGTACTGCTCTGAATTTTCAGTGATTCTTCTCTAGTAAGATCTGAATAGAGTTCTTTCAGTGGGGGTCTTGAAAACAAAGGAGGAATTGAGGAGAATCCATACACTGTGGCCGGGCTTTATACTGATTTCTAAAAAACCTGTGCTATAAGTAGAGTACTATTATCCCATCGCAAGCACTACTGCACTAGGAAATGCTAAGTTCTTGGTTCTATGACCTGTTAGAGAAAAGGATTCAGGCTGCCATGTGTTTTTCTCTCCTGAAATATCCCCTCTTGGAGGTTCACATTTATTCTCTTTAGACTAAGACAAATCTCTCAGTAATGGTCCTAGAAGTCCGTTCTTTAGGAGTCCCTCAACATTTTCTCTGCATCTCCTAGGCAGAGCTTCTGCAGTCTAAGAAGGACTTCACGGGCTGCCTCCTCCTTGGCTGCTGTCATGTTTCCCTGATAATCTTTTTTGTACCTTGTTTTCTCCACATCCTTATACTGTGTAATGTGGCTGAATCACAAATACTTCTCTGTGAATGGTCACTAAAACCATAGCTTGTCTGATTATTTGTTGCTCTTTGCTTCAGGTCCACTGAAGAATCAGTGCTGGAAATTATTTTTTCTCAACTGCTACTGGGATGTCCTATACTGAGGTCCAGGATTGGGACCTTCTTTGTTTCTCCTTCATAACATGATTTCTTTTTCCTTTGTCTGCCTTTCTCCCACCTCTTCTCCCTCAGAGAGGATACTTTTCCCTACCAGTCTAAGTGGGACTCAAAGCCTCTGTAGCAATGACTAAAAGATATACACACACACACTCACACATAGACAAAACCATTTACTCACAATAGTATGCAATTCTGCAAACTTCTTCGTCCTTCTGATCTCACTTGATGTAATTCTCCCTCTCAAACACACTTGAACCACATTGGCTTTCTTTCCGATCCCTGAACTTGGCTAGACATCCCTGCCTTTGGACTATGCACTGCTTGTTTTCTCTTCTCTTCACATCCATCACCCAGTTCCTTGCTTTCTGAATGGTTGCCTACTTCTTGTCATTAAAATCTTAGCTTTAAAAAATCTTCTAAAATGTGCTCTCCCTCTAGGGCTGGGCTAGGTAATGTAAAAGATGAGCCTGGAAAACCTTGTGGTAACAGAAAGTAAGAAAGAATTCAATGACGGGACATGTCCAAAGGACACAGGAGCTAGCACAAAGAAGCCCCTTTAGGCAAATATGAAAAATTCAGATCAGCAAAACAAATAATAATAATAAATGATTACAAGCCTTTGAATAAAATAAGAATGCAAGAGTTCACACTGATAGAAGTAAATCAACAAAGGGAAAGGGAAAGGGTAAACACCAACTAGAAAACGTAGAAGGAATAATGGGATTAGGAAACTAACATTTGGAAACTATCATAATAACAATTGATTCAGGCAAGAATCATAGGAACTATGATTACGGAACTGGTGAGTGAAAGTTTGAGAAGCAGCAGGATATTTACAAAGTATCTCCCACAAGATACTTACTAATTGCAAAGGGGAAAATAGTAATTTTAGAGTAAAGAAACATGGCAGAAACTACCTTAACCAAATGATCAAAGTTAGCATTATTAGTAATGGGACAAACTGACATCATGTGCCTCATGATAGGATGCCCAACATTACCACCTTGGCATTCCTACCAAAATTGTGGAATTTCATTCTTATCATGCGGAAACTGAAAGGCATTCCATAAAAGGATTAGTTTGCACTCTCGGCAAATCTCAAGGTCATGAAACACAGGAAGGACTGAGGAAGTGTTCCAAATTAAAAGAGCAGAGACATGACAACTGAGTGCCACACATGTTACAAGGTTGTTTCTGTTTTTGTTTTGCTAAAAAAGGCATCATTTAGAAAATCGAATAAGTTTTGAAAATTAGGTAACAGTATTGTATCCATGCTAGTTTCAAGACTTTGAAAATTGTAGAGCTGCTATGTAAGAGAATACCCCTTCTCTTGCAGAAAATGCTGACTCAAGTATTTAATGGTAAAGGGTCAACATATCTGCAATTTGCTCACAATGGATCAGGAAAAAGCAAATGAACACGTATACTTAAAAGTTTGTGTGTGTGTGTGAGAGAGAGAGAAAGAGAGAGAGAGAGGATGAGAAAGCAAATGAAGTAAAAATGCTAACACTGGGAATCTGGATGAACATCTCTAGTCTTGAAACTTTTTTGTGGGTCTCAAAAGATATGAAAATATAATGTTAGAAGAAGAAGAAAAAAAGAGCCAACCAGTCACTTTTCATATTCTTCTGTTTCAATCCTCTACATTCCCTGTAACCAGAGTCACATGATTACTCCTGGCTAGGTTGTCAGGCTTTGATTGACCTATTGATACCCCATGGCCACAGGTCTTCTCTGGTCAAGACCACCACCCTGTTCTAGTCAACCTGGCTTCAGGCCAAGAACTGGCCCCATGTGGCCATCACAATACATGGTTTCCACTAATATTCCAGCATATCTCAGGATGTTCTTGGCATTCTATGAGAGGTTCATTATTTTTGTCTCCATGGTTTGGGGCTGGCAGAAATAGTTCCTGTGGAAAGCATCACTGTGAGATAAATTTCTTAGAAAACTTCAGATTATTTTCTCTATGGCCTTACTCAATTCCTCTTCCAGAAACTTTTCCCACATTGATGGGAGTGGAACAAAACATCTGTGCTTAATATTCAAAAGCCATAGCTTCTACTCAAACTGCTGCAATCCTAGTGGGGGGAGATAGAAATTGGTAGCACCCAAAATCCCTTAACTCCCTCCTGCCCCATTATTTCATTTTATGTGCAAATACATATCAAGATCTCACAGTCTAGTTCTGCTGGTGGAATTATGAAGGAGTCAGGACAGCATATTGGATAGGGAACAATTTTAGAGTCATGAAGATTTGGTTTCTAACCCTAGTTGTACTACTGTGTCTGACTAACAAGTGACCTTGGATAAGTGACTTAATCTCAGTGGATTTTTGATTTTTCAAAGGCTTTAACTTCTGCCTCAGAAGGATTTAGGGAGGATTAAAAGAGGAAAGAGACATGGGCCACCCAGCATGGAGTCTGACATATAGTCAATGCCCATTGATTAGAACATGCCCATTGCATTAGCCTGGCACAGAAGGAACTCAATAAATATTTGCAGAATGAATGGGCAAATGAATGCCTACAAAATGTGAGCTCTATGTGCCTTCCCCTGGCCACTAGTTCCAGGCCCATTCCATTCCCTAAATCTTCACAAGAATAGTAACAATAATGTATACTAAAACTCATCAGTGTGAATGATTTAAAATCACATCACATCTACTCACATTCATTGATGAAAAGTTTTAGGGGTGGGTTTATTTACAAGAAATAAAACAAACAAACAAAAAGCAAAGAGAAACCAGTACGACTTTTTGTCTGTTAGCAAGAGCCTCATTTCAGTGGGAAAACAAAATGTCCTAGCAGGTGGCACTCCCAGGAAGGAAAGCCAAAACTAATCCACAATGAAACTAAGATCTTCCACTAATATAGAAAGCTGGGACTGTTGGTTACAATCACTTATTTCACTCTGAGCTGTTCGATATCTAAAGACACCTTGTGTACACTGAACTGATACAGCAGGGCATGATACCAACTAACTGGGGTAATCACTCTTCCTGATCCCATTGTTTATGGCAGAGATTTACAGATATTATTCAAAACACAAACTCTCTTCTTCATCCTGCGCACACACTAGAATACATTTCCCAGTCTCCCTTGCAGTTAGGTGTAGCTATTAAGTAAATTCTAGACAATGAAAAAGTGAGCAGAAATGAAGTATATCACTTTCAGGTATGGTCCAGTGAAACCTCTCAGTAACACCTTCCAGGTGTCCCTTCTTCTGGCTACAAGAATGGAGACAACTTCAGAGTGACCTTAGAACTTAGTTACACATGGAAGAAGACTGTACCTCTCTAAACCCAAGTCCCTGAATGACTTTGTAGAGGACAGCAATCCCATCAACTCATTAATCTGCCTTGTTATGTGGCCAAGAAATAAACTTCTATTGTACTGAGTCAGAAAACATGTGAGGGTACATTTGTTATACCTGCACTCCCATGTTTATTGCAGCACTATTTACAACAGCCAAGAGTTGGAACCAGCCCAAGTGTCCATCATCAGATGAGTGGATCAGGAAAATGTGGTATATCTGCACAATGGAATAGTACTCTTTTGTAAAAAAAAAAAAAAAAAAAAAAAAAAATTAAATACTGCCATTTGCAGCAACATGGATGGACTTAGAGAAAATTATATTAAGTGAAATAAGCCAGGCACAGAAACAGAAATACTGCATGTTCTCACTTATTGTGGGAGCTAAACATATATAAATATATATACAAACAAATAAATGAGGTGGGGGGGAGAAGACACAAAAATCAGAACAATTCCATGAACTTATTAAGACAAATGAACAGATATGATGTTGATGGGGGGAGGAGGGGAAGGAGTGGAAAAAGAGGAATTGGTAAAGGGACATGAAAATCATCTACATCGTATACTAATAAATTCAAATAAATAAATAAACAAATAATAATAATAACACCAGCCAAACAATAATCATAATAACAAGCATAATAAAAACAGCAATAATAATAGCCAAAAAAAAAAAAGAGAAAGAAATTGTCCCACTCTATCAAAATACTACAAAGAAAGTCCTTCTCTGTCAGTCGTGCCCTGCAGAAATGAAAGAATTGCAAAATTAACCAATGTCAAAGTGGGTATTCAACATACATATAACCCTAAATTGTCTTTATCTTAGAATTCCTTATCCTTAAAACATTTTTGGCCCGAATATAAGAATTTTCCATCAGTATTTGTTTTCTCACATTTCATAGTGTCTCAATACATCTTGCACTGAGCATAACTTTAAAGTTAACACTAAAATAAATGATAATTATATTCATTTCCACATTTCTATTATCAATCATAAAAGAGTTACTTCTTAAAATTTTTTGCATGGATTACACATCTCAAGAATCTGCATATTCTCCCTTCACTCCATATGATTAATAACTTGAGGACAGGACCAAAGTCTCCTATCGATGAACTTCCAGTACATGCTACAATGCCTGGCATATAAGGGGGGCAGTAAGTAACTATCAGGTTCCTTGCAGTTAGAGAAACATAGTCATGGGAAATACATTTTTGCATTAACTCAAAGCTTCTATACTTTTAATAGATCAGTGACTTTTACTGTGTATACAATGTTTGCACAGCAGTAATATGAGCTGTGTAAAGAATGGGATAAATGGAAAAGTAAGAAAGAAATAGACTCTGATCTTAATAGTGTGTTCCAGGAAAGGAACAACACAACACTGAGGTGGAAGATGGAATCCCAGCAAAGGGCACGTGCTCACTGGGGGAGACTCTCTAGTTCTCTGGTCTTGTGCCCAGTACATTTGCATACCTTGCTACTTCTGTTGCTGTTCTTAAAGGTTATTTTAAGACTCAGCAGCCTGTTAGTCTTTTCTCTTTCTTTTTTTTTTAAAGAAGCTTTCCTAAGCCATTTTGCTATACAAAGAAAAAGCTGTTTCTCCAAAAATAAAGAGTTGCTGAAAGCCAGAAACTTTTGATTTAACAGAAAACTCTAAACTCATTGATTTTAATCAACACTAAATTGGGAGATCTCAGGACCTTAGGTTTTGTGGATTTCTTAACATCCAGTGTTTGAGAGAATATTTAATTAAATTAGCTAACCTTAAAAAAAAGAAAAATAGAAAGTGAAGGAGAAAATA
Source organism: Cynocephalus volans (assembly GCF_027409185.1). Taxonomy (NCBI): domain Eukaryota; kingdom Metazoa; phylum Chordata; class Mammalia; order Dermoptera; family Cynocephalidae; genus Cynocephalus; species Cynocephalus volans. The sequence goes on from NC_084460.1 coordinate 284,592,952, forward strand.
CAGAGAAATGTCTTAAGGCTTACATAGAGGATTCTTTTATTCATTGCAAAAGCTGCAGGTTCATGGGCCTATAATCCGAGAAAAAGTAGTTCATTCATCTTTAACCATATGCATAGATTTGGTGCTCATATTTTTACCTTGACTACACTAATTCATAACTGTCAATCAACTTTTAAAACCTTGATTATGTCTGATGTTTGGTGAAGTTAGTCGGCCACATTATAAAATCCTCCTAAAAATCATTATATTTCCTTTAATGTCAATGTTCACCACTGAAATGATACCTTCATTCCAAATTTGCATTCACTTACTTACGACAAGATAATATGAGGGGGGTTTATATTTATTATGAAAGCAACATGCACTTAAAATACAGAAAGTCATTACAAAAATGAATCAATTTTAGTTAGTAAAGAAATTTAAATCTGTTTTTCAGTTTTCTCAGTCATTTTGGAAGTTTTAGTAATTTGTGTTTTCTTGTCTAGTATGGCAGAAAAATTCTTTGTTCACATTTAAAGCTCCTAAAATATTCTGTATTTTATACAGAGCTTAACCTGACTACAGACGACCTACAAATTTACTCCAACTGTGCAACTTAGTGACCACATGTGGATATCACTACCCTTTCAGTCTGCTTTTGAAAGCAAAAATGATCATGCATGGCCTGTTATATGTAAATATACTGATTACATTTTTGTTTGATGAGTTTTTAATACTATTTAGTTGTTGAATAAAGAATACATTGCATAATTTAAAAATTAAAAATGGTTTTTAAAAGTTATAGGATGAAACATTTTGCTTTCATCCTTTTTTCTAAATTATTGTCCCCACCTCCCAGGTACCCATTATTATTCATTTCTTGCATCTCCTTCCAGAGTTTTCTTACGCATATACAAACACAAAATACCTGTGATTATTTCTGCATTTCTGACGGAAATGGTCACAGGCTCTTCACACTCTGGTGTCCTCACTCTTATTCTTATGACAAATACTCTGAGAATATTATTCACAATGTTTGAAAAAGTCTCCTCCAGATATTTTTAACAAGAAAATTATTTAGAGAAGAAGAAAACAGTGAAAAGCAGATCACATTATAAAAGGCAAAGACTAAAGTGAAACAATTCTAATCACAAAACAGAGCAGAAAAATGCTGTCCAGCTGGGCACCAGACCACGATGCAAGCTCATTCCCAGCTGTGGACTAACCTTAGAGGTGCCACTGAGATTTGGACAATTTGCAAAATTAAGGTATAAACAAGAATCCCGTTTTAAAAAGTCACGCAACAAACATTGGATGGGCATCTTCCTACTTTGTAACCGTTCACTGCTGAGGAAGGTAACAGTAGACTAGATGGGAAATCCTCTCTTCTTATGGAGCTCCTGTTCCAGCGGGAGGCATTGAGTTACTTGAGATAAGTGGAGAGGGGAGTTCTCTGTGTGGAGACAATATTTCAGCTCGTTCATGAGATGTAGGAGCAGAGAATATCTGGTGAAGGGAGTCATGAACATGAAGAAGACAAATGATCATGGCAGTGTGCTTAGGAGACAGGATTGGAGAAATAGGCACTGCCTACGTCTGATAGGACCCTGTGGTTCTTGGCAAGGAGTTGGATTCTTTTACAAGTGTGATGCGCACCCACTGGACATTGTTGAAGAGGTAAATAATGTGTTCTTGTTTCCTCTAGTATGATGCTCATAAACGAACTCCTTCCAACATTTTTGATGACTGAATTTCATGTAGAGCATTTTGAGATAGAGAAAGAAAGTTCAGGTCATATTAATATGACCTTCTCAAGAATCCGTGGGGAGGGGAGAGCCTTATCACTCTTTCTTTACAAATGCTGATGAAATTAAACAATCCAGCCTCTATCCTATCATGGGGGTTCCTTTGCTTGCTTTATAAAATGCTGTAATCAAATAATGTTTGGACCTTGGAGTCTGCTACAATCAGTCATTTTGACTATCACAGTCATTCTTTAGACTTTAGCTTTTCAGATAGGGCAAATTAAGGGGTAAAATTATATATCAACATAAATGTCTAAGAGGTTCACATATTATTTCTTGGGGAAATAGAGATATTGGTGGTCATAAGATCACTCTGTGATTCTCTAAGAATCAAGAGTCACATTGTTGAACAAAATCTCTTTAGAAATTCTAAACTTTTTAACTTTACTGCATATTTCAGCAGAGAAAAGACTTCCATTAAATAAAGAACAAGTGTTTGAAATGTGTTATTGCTAAGAAAGAATGATCTTGAGTTTGCTGATAAGATACACATTATTGAAATTTGCTTATGTTGATTACAAAGATATGGTTTCATATGTCAGTCCAGAGCAAAAGGAACAAGAGACATAAATTCTCAAAGACAAAAAGAGAAAATTCAAACCATTTTCTAATAATGGGAGATTAAGTTTATCATCTGCAAGTTTTTATTAATTTGATAATGATAGCATTTCTTTCTGCCAAACAGTTTAGCAACCAGAAGCACTGAGATGATTTAGAGTAAAATCTGTGTATGTATGTGTGTGTGTGTGTGTGTGTGTGTGTGTGTGTGCGCGCGCGCGTGCGTGTGTATAAAATCTCGTATGCTGTTCAGAATATAAGGTTATGTTTTTAGGTAGAAGATCAAGTTGAATACAATGATTCATTCATATGGCAGTATAGAATGTTGGTAGAGAAACCAATAATTCTTAGTCTTTGACATCTGCAAGGCTGAGTATGTATTTATTAACTTAAGTCAATATGTATTAACTACTATGACTTGTACACTGTGACAGGCACTAGAACACAGCAACAAATAAGACAGGCAAGGACCTACCATCACGCAGCTTACATTCTAGCAAAGGCACACAAAGAAATGCATTGCTCATGCAAACTGTACATGCAAATTTGTCCTTTATTCTTTTTATTCCATAACTAAAATTAACATATTTTTAAAAAAATTGTAGCCATTCTTCTACCCTACTTTAGTTTCTCAAATTTCTTAAGAGCAAAACAATGTGTATGTTTTATTAGTAGTTTACAAATATCTTTTTAAGAATATGTTAATTTTTTAAAAGTGCCCCAAAATGTCCAAGCAAAAAGCTCAGTGAATTTAAAATATCTTAAGGTGTTACCCCTCCCTGCTCCTCTATTTGTGTTTTTCAAAAAAAATTCCTTATATAGATATACACATAAGTACATATAGAACAAGATAACAACTATTTTTATATCAGGTATAAAAAGCATAAAATTGAATCTCTAAAGAAAAGCTCCGTTCCCATGAATTTGTTACAGTTCTAGAATCATGTTAAAAGTTTGTTTTTTAGGCTCTTCCTGCTCTCTGCTCTTTCTTATTAACACCTTTTCTGAAAGGTGGGGTAGGAGGAGAGAGGAAATGAAAAAGCTCTTTTTTTTTTAAGAAAAAAAATTTCATCCCTTCTCATGATGACTAATTCTCTGGCCTCAATCTAGACTACCCTACAAAAAAAATGGTCAACTGATTCTAATTGCAGTAAGATTTCTCTCTGGCCATTGATCTCAATGTGTCACTTTAACAACATTTCCAAAACAATCATTGAACAATCATTGAATAAGTAGTTGTCTCAGATGACCACTGCCTACAAGCCCAACACCATTCTGCATCTTCAGCACAGTTCCTATGAGAACTGCAGAGTTCCAGTCAGATTCCCTGTTCCTATACTACTTGATGTTATATCAAGGTTATATAAAAATACAGGTACAAAAGCAGGCTGATTTTTTTTCAGAACAGGTGGAGCAGTTAAAAACATGGTACAAACTTGTATGGGTACCATAAATAATAACACGACGGGAGGCTTCTCCTACATTGAAACCAGAAGAGGAACGTTTAATCAAAGATGTGCCTTAATTTAAGGACTCTTTCAGATGATCTTCAAATGGACTATAAATAATTAAAGAGTAGTTCTTCTCCTATTTCCTGATGAGTCAGGATCTGGTATCAACAGGATTAGGAGTACAAGGTCAGAAAGCAACATTAGAATCTATAACAGCAATACACTATCAAATCAGATTCCTCGAATAAAACAATGAGAATGTATGTGTGGGTCCCTACCAATCATTCACATACGACAACTTTTCTTCGGTCCCTTCATCCAGTCTACAAAAACACTTTCCCTTCCCATTTATAAAAATAGACCTCTTAATGCATTTATATACATGAAATTTCACTCTATAACTTGGATGGAGAGGGGAGGATTTGGTAAGGGGGGCATTCAGACTCTCTCCCTCACTGTGTCTGGTTGAATCATTCTGACCAACTACAGTCAGAGGGAATTAGAGGCCAATGGTGATAGCGTTATTCAAAGAGATTTTGTGGGGGGCTGAGCATAAGATGAGCTTCTGCAGGATCTCAACCCTGCATAGATCCTGTGATATCTGAATACCTAGAGTTTGGGTAGCTTTGGAGGCATCCAGGGACATTAGAATTATGATGGGTCATGGCAATGTGGAGAGTCCTAAGGAATGTGAACAGGGAGTGGACACGTGGCAGCCCAAGCCAGAGAAAAGCACTGTGTTAGTCTGTTTCTGTTGCTTATAACAGAATACTTGAAACTTGGTAATTTACAAAGAAATGGGATTTATTTCTTATAGCTTGGAGGCTGGGAAGTCCAAGGTTCAGGGAACACATCTGGTGATGGCATTCTTGGTGATGACTCCCTATAGTAAACCGGGGTATCACATGGCGAGAGTCAGCATGAGCAAGAGAGCTAACTTCTCACTCTCTCTCCTTATAAAGCCATCATGAGCATGCCCATTACTCTATGAACAGATCAATCCATTCACAAGGGCATTGTCCTCAAAATCTAATTGCTTCTTAAAGGCCTTGCCTTCCAAATACTATGATTGGATTTTTCACCCTCTTAGTGCTATTAAGAGTTTCCAACACATGGACTTTTGGGGGACATGTTTAACCCACAGCAAACACTAAGGCCAAGTCTGTGACTCTTGCTAGCAGACCACTGTGGGCCCCTTTGAAGTATTTCCTTACATGACCCAAAATTCAAGGGGATGTTTGCATTTGGGGTGGGCCTAAAGTCCTACTACTAGAAATTCAGGCCTATCAACCAAGTAGATATTTGCATTAAAAGGTGATACATAAATATGACTGTGAAGTATCACAAAATAATTTGAATTTAAAGAATATCAGAGTATACTTTGAGAGTTGATTATAAAACTTGCCCAATTTTATCATAATGGAGATATAAAAAAAATCACTTGAAAAATATTAAATAAGTTTTAGGCATACAATTTTTGTTTAGACCATGATTATAGGTTTTAAACTTACATTTAGGTATCTTGTTTATATATTTATAAATATATAAACAATTATATAATATATAATACCTATACCTTGTTTAGATATAAATATATTATTTAGCCCTTATTTACACCTTGATTATAGGTTTTAATATTAAATGTAGGTATCTAATGAAGGAAAGTATCAGTGAGAGGGGATTTTCAGTCAAGGGGTGTGTATTAGTTTCCTACTGTTGCTGTAACAAATTACCACAAACAATAAAAATATGTTATCTTACAGTTCTGTTGGTCAGAAGTCTGAAATGGGTGTGAAGGGATGTGTTCTTTCTTGAGATTTTAGGCAATAACACAATCCTTTTTCTTGCTTTTCCCAGCTTGTAAAAAGCTACCTGAATTCCTTGGCTTCTGGTTTCTCTTACAGCAATAGAGTCACTCCAACCTCTGCTACCACCTGTCTTTACATCTCCTTCCTCTGCCTCTGTTGGCACATTGCCTTCTCTGACTATGACCTTCCTGATTGTAATTACAGGGACCCTTGTGAATACATTACACCCACCTAAATGATCCAGTATAATCCCCTCATCTCAAGATCCTTTAATTAATCACGTCTGCAAAGTTCCTTCTGCCATGTCAAATAAGGTATTCACCGATTATGGGGATTAAGATGTGGACATCTTGCAGGGAACATTATTTAGCCTACTCCAAGGACGCCGAAGAAAAGGAAGGAAAAACACTTGCAGAGCTCAACAAAGTAAAATCAGGCTCAGATGGAAGCCCAGTCAGTCCAGTAGGTTGACCTGCCTGTGGGAGCAAACATATCAAGCTGTTTTGGCCTCATGCACTAATCGCCTCTAGTCTGACTCCACAATTGCCAAGCAACCTCCTGTGGACATGGCTACCCACGAGATTTTTCTTCACACCTGGAGCATGCTTGACAGCTGCAGCTCTCATTGTGAGTTACCTGCCACATTTGGCATCTGGCTGCCCACCAGTTTCCTTAGCTTGAGAATTATTGGTAAGAATAATACCATTCATAGTCACATACTAAACATACCTATTCTCGGCCAGGTGCTGTACTAAGCACGTATATATCTTTATTTATTTAATTCTCACAATAAACCTAGTGATATTTTAATTTTGTCACAATTTTTTCTGTCAAAATTCAATTCACATATTATCCAAACATTACCCCGGATCACAGACAATGAGCCCATTTCAAGCCAAGTCACTTTATGGTCATTAAAGAGATTTTTTTTTTTTTTTTAAATCTGGATACCTCTACTTGGCTCACAAATGGAGAACACTCATGTTAAAGGTGGATGGAATAAAATGTCACTTTACTAATTAGGGAAAAAAGAGTTGCAGTGTGGGAAGTGATTTGGGCAGGTGCACAACTCTAGGCAGTTTTAGAACAATGGCTGTACCAATTTACACCCCCATCAACAATGTAGGAGGGTTCCCTTTTCTTCACATCGTCATTTGTTATTTTCTGTCTTGTTGATAACTGCCATTCTAACTGGGGTGAGATGATATCTCTCTGTAGTTTTAATTGGCATTTGCCTGATGATTAGTGATGCTGAGCATTTTCTCATGTGCCTGTGGCCTTCTTTTGAGAAATGCCCACTTTTTAATTGTGTAGGGTTTTTTTGTTTGTTTTTGCTGTTGAGTTGTTTGAATTCCCTGTACATTATGGATATTAGCCCCTTGTCTGATGTGTAGTTTGCAAACACTTTCTCTCATTCTGGACGTTGTCTCTTCACTTTGTTGATAGTGTCCCTTACTGTGCAGAAGCTTTAGTTTGATGTTGTCCCACTGGTGTATTTTTGCTTTAGGTGGCTGTGCCTTTGTAGTCTCATTCAAAAAATGAGACTCCCATTTCATGTAAAATTTCCCCTATGTTTTCTTCTAGTAGTTTCATAGTTTTGGGTCTTAAATTTATATCTTTAATCCATTTTGAGGTGATTTTTGTGGATGGCAAGAGATAGGGGTCTAGTTTCAATCTTCTGCATGTGGATGTCCAGTTTTTCTAGCACCATTTATTGAAGAGACTGTCCTTTCCCCAGTGTATGTTCTTGGCACCATTGTTGAAAATCAGTTGGCTGTAAGTCTGTGGATTTGTTTGTGGGCCTCTATTCTGTTTCACTGGTCTGTTTGTCTATTTTTAGGTCAGTACCATTTTGTTTGGGTTATTATATCTTTATGGTATATTTTGAAGCCAGGAAATGTGATGCCTCCAACTTGGCTCTTTTTGTTTAAGATCGCTTTAGCTATACAGGGTCTTTTGTGGTTCCATACAAATTTTAAGATCATTTTTTCTATTTCTGTGAAGAATGTCTTTGGTATTTTGATGGAGATTACATTGAATGTATAGATTTCTTTGGGTAATATGGACATTTTGGTGATCTTAATTCTTCCAACCCATGAACATGGGATATCTTTTCATTTATTTCTGTGCTCTTCAACATTTTTTCACCACTCTTCTATAGTTTTCATTATACAGATCCTATACCTCCTTGGTTAAATTTACTCCTAGCTATTTCATTTTGTTTTAGTAGCTGTTGTGAATGGTATTACTTTCTTGATTTCTTCTTTGGCTATTTCATTATTGGCATATAGAAAGGCTGTTCATTTTTGTGTGGTGATTTTGTATCCTGACACTGTACTGAATTCATTTATTACTTCTCATAATTTTTGGTGGAGTCTTTAGGGTTTTCTATGTATTTCTGTATGTAGTTTGTTCAGTGTTTTTATCATGTAGGGTGTTGGAGTTTATCAAATGATTTTTCTGTATCTATTGAAATGATCATATGTTTTTTCCCCTTCATTCTGTTGATGTGATGTATCACATTTATTGATTTGCATATATTGAACAATCCTTGCATCCTTGAGATGAGTTGCAAACAATTTCTGAAATAGTTGCTTGTAAGTTCTAGCAAAGGAGGTCTGTAGGTTATAAAAACTTGCTTGAAAAACAAATCTCTGTTATTGTTTCCTTGTGCATCCTCAGAAAAACTGTGCCTGAAGAATAAGCCTAACCAGCCATGTCAGTCCAATCAACCCTGGGATCAATGCATGACAGGTAGATGTCTCAGCCGGACCATCCTAATGTGTGGAATTCTTTATGGAGTCATCCACCTTCCCAGCTTGTACTTTCAAAGGATCTTATCCTTTGGATTGTTCAGCTAAACAAACTCTCCTTCCCATATCCTACCAATCCTGCCAGCTTTTAATTAACTCCTTATCCTAAATAAAGTCAGTACTCTTTTAGGTCTGATGATGGCCTACAATGAAATCTACCTAACTCTTCAGCCAGCTGTCCCAAATCCTGAGCTAAGTTTTCTCACAAGTGTACATGTTTTGTTTGTTTTGTAAACTCCCTTGAAAACAGCATGGTGCTCAAATACCTACTGTTACTCCAAGGGCTCTCCTTGGCCTGTCAGAATTTAAGTATATTTTATTTATGCTTGGCAGTCACCATGCAACTAGTACTTCCCTCATTTCTTTATTTTATAGCTCTAGCCCTCTCTTTTTGATCAATGATAACCCATGACTCTGTTACTATTTTCTATGCCTGAATATTACATCATGGCTTTGATTGAAGCTCTTTTGTTGTAGATTTTTATAATGTAATCTATCCTTGGTTTATTATATGTTCCCGTCATAGTTTGGAAAGAAGTCTTTTTTATGCAGTTCTTCACAGTAGCCATCGTCTTTATTTTACTATCAATTTTAACTCACAGATGAAATGCTACAGGAGATATCTCTGTTCTGAGGAGTCTAATTTAAGAGGAGTTGGCAAATACTTTTACTATACAGTATTTCAGTTTAAACTTCAACTAACTTCCATATCTCTTAAGCTTGGCGAAGGAAAACTTGGCATCATTTCTATGATGAGATGATATTCAAGTTGAGGAGGAGTAAAGCTTGCTGGTTAGAAACATGTACTCCAGAAGAAAACTGTATGGGCTCAAATCCTAGCTCTCTGGAACTTACTAGCTATGTAACCTTGGATAAGTTTCTTAAAAACTCCATATCTCAGTTTCTTCAACTGTGTAATGAGGATAATATCTATGTCTACATCATAAAGTTACTGTGAGCATCATTATTAATAAAATATAGGAATTGGAAGATAGCTTGGCCCAGAGTAACTGGTGCATAAGTGTTTGCTCTTAACAAATCTTATGTATATTTTTACTTACATAGAAGGGTCATTATGATATTCCTGTAACTCAAAACTGGCATCCATGCCATGCATTCCTGTCATTGGGAAGATAGTATTAGCTAATGTTTCTTACATGATTTAAAGTTTCTTAGATGATATTTCTTTATCTGGTAGGATGAAAGATAAAATTATTTTATCCTGAACTATGCACTATAATAAATTATATAAAAAGTTCCAGTGTATTTGGAGAAGTCTATTCTAGGACATTCAAGTTACATTAAAGGTACACAAATCTAAGCAATTATCTTCATATCTGGCAATTTTGCAAAGACCAGTGACAAGGCTCAATTGCCTGTTGGTATGAAACAATTTGGGCATTCTAATTGTTACGCTCTTGTGCAATTTAAGATGCCTAATCAATAGGTTTATAGATCTCTTAGGGGAGATTATATTCATCAAATGACATTTTGAAAAGGTGACAAGAAGGGGTAGTAAACTTAAAATAACACGTTTCCCAAGCTGTATTAATTAGGTGGCTGTGAGCAACGCATCACTCCTGTTTTTTATTTATTCCTCCTATAGTAATTTTTTTTCCCTTTGGATAAAGTAACAAGACTGGTTTTTTAGTAACCTCAAAGATTTTCTAGACAACTAAGAGAAAAAAAAACTGAATTAGGCCTTCAGAGACAATGAAATGAATATTTAAAATAAATGTGAGGATTTCTGAACTCATAGTGAACTCATAGTCTAACTATTTATAAGGACTTTTAAAACTAGGCCAAATTTTACAATTGAAATATAAGTCCAAAACATTTCTACTAAATTATTCAACTTTTATATTTTATATTCTTTAAGCTGTATTCATGACTCCACTTTACAAGTGAAAAGAATAATATAGTTTTAAAGGGACATATATTTATTTATTGTTATATAATGTAAGTAGTTTGTGCTATGGTTTGAATGTGTCCCCCAAAGTTCATGTGTTGGAAACTTAATCCCCAATGCAACAGTATTGAGAAGCATGACCTCTAACAGGTGATTAAGTCATGAGGGCTCAGTCCTCATGAATCGATTAACGTCGTTACCCGTCATTACCCGGGGAGTGAATTTATTTTAATAGAGTCTGGCCCCATCTCCTATTCTCGCACTCCCTTGTCCTTCCACCTTCCATCATGGGATGATACAGCAAGACCCTCGCAAGATGCCAGCCCCATCCAGATGCCAACTCCGGACTCCCCAGCCATCAGAGCTATAACAAATAAATCTCTGTTCTTTATACATTACTCAGTCTCAAGTACTCATTCATAGCAGCGCATAACAGACTAGACACCTTGTTTGAACAATTTTGTCATTGAGTGGAGTGATTGTCTTGGCACTTTTGTTTTGAAACATTGTGAGGAGGATGACATAGAATTGTGGTCAAGTTTAGATGTATTTTGTAAATACAAATACAAATACAAATGATGCCACCCCTACCTCTTAGTAGCCTTAGGCTAATTACTTAACCTCTCTGAGACTCACTTTCCTTATCTGAAAAATGGGTATTAGAAATACCTCCCTCACAGTGTTATTATAATGTTCCAATGAGTGATACATTAAAAATCCATACAGCAAAAATGGCACAGGGCAAATGCTTAATAAAGGATCTATTGTTATCAATAAAGGATCTATTCAGCTTCTGAGAGCCAATCAGACTCCAACACTGTAGTATCTGATAACTTTCTCCTAAAGAATATACTTTGTTGTAGTAGTCTTGAATCAGGTTTTATTTTTCACTACTTTGGAAGTTTATTTGCTCGAGCAAAACATGAAACTCTATGCAGAAACCATGTACGTTCAATTTATGAATCAGTCTGACATCCTGAATAAAGTGTCAACTGAAAACGTTGTCAGATGGGTATGGTGGATATAATTTCTAAACTGATTTCAGTACAATTTTGTATGTTGACTTGTGGTCCAGCATTGAGTGGAGGGTAAGCCCGTGAGATCCCTTCTGTGTAAGCGCCCTTGTCCAGCTATCCCTATGGTAGGTAGAGTGGGAAATTCAAAAGAAAATGATTGTCTTTCTCCAAGAGCTTTCAAACAAGGCTGAAAGAAACACTTAAATATAGGAAATAATCACAGTATGATGTATGTGTATATAATCACAGAAACAATGTTCTATAAGAAAGAGGAGAAGGAAAAAATTACACTAGGGATTCCAGTACTATATCAAAATTGAACCATTATAAACTGCATTTTCTGAGAAGGCTCAGGGACAGAGGGCTAGTTCACTGTGATCATTGGCAGCAAGTAGAAACATATTAGAAGCTAAAGGAGAAGGTATGACCAACTTCAGACGTGAGCATGGAAGAAGGGGAGGAAAGAAGGCAGATAATTAATCTGTAAGACCAGAGCATTTGCTTGGAGGGAGTTTAAGCAGAGACAAAGTCCCAGACATCAAGGGATTAAGGAATGTGTCTTCAAAGGAAGACACATTCTCTGGGTTTATTCAGCTACTGGTCCTTCAGCTTATACCCATGTGACCTAAACCTCACCATGCCTGTTTCAGCATATAAAATAGAGAGGACTTAACAAGAGTTAAATAAGATGGTACAAATGAACCACTTAGCACAGTACTGTCTTAGTCAGCTCTGGCTGCTATAACAAAGTACCAGACTCAATGGCTTACACAACAGAAATTCATTTCCCTCAGTTCTGGAGGCTAGAAGCCCAAGATCAAGGTGCCAGCACGGACAGGTGCATGATGAGGGCTCTCTTCCTGGCTTGCAGTTTTCAAAGTGTGCTCGTATGACATAGAGAAAGCTCTGACCTCTTCCTTATCTAAAAAGGAATTAATCCCACCAGGGACTCCATTTTCATGCCCTCATCACCTCCCAAAGTCCCTACCTCCTAACAACATCACATTGAGGGTTACAGCTTCAACAGGTGAATTTGGGGGACAGGAAAACACTAAATCCATAACAACAGCAAATAATATTGACTATTACTGTATGCATATATTGAGTAGTAATTGTTCCATACATTTTAAAGCTCATTTTCTCATTTGAGAAAACTGAGGCTAAGGCGGGTACAGCAGTTGCCAAGGTCACACAGCTGCTGAATAGCAGGTTTTGAATATGACTCAAAGTCTGCCTGATTCCATAACCCATTTTTTCCTATTTTACCATCCTGCTTAAGCCCATTGAGTTAAGTAAACTGGAGCTTATTGATGTATCAACGTTGCCCTAAGCTAAACCAGTGGACTTCACATATCAACATCATCTGGGAACTTGTTAGAAATGCAAATTTTTTGGCCTTGCCCTAGACCTGCTGAACCTGAAACTTTGGGGTTAGGGTCAGCAGTACAGAACTCTGTGATTTAACAAGCCCTCCAGGTGATTCTGATGCACATTACGTTTAAAAATCACTGCTCTCGACTAAGTTCTATGGTTTTGAAAAGGTCAAAAATGTAATAAAAAAATGGACATTGGTGTATCTCTTTATGATAAATCAAATAGATTAAGGCATGTAAAAAAGAATTGTTGTGGCAGATAACTAGGAACTTTAGCCTATGGGGCTTCAATTTCATACCACCAATCAACCAAGGTGATGAATACAGACACTCAATGAACATATCATATCAGCTAGAACCTGTGGGGCAAAGTTGCAGTACCACAAAGAGATCACCTAAGGAATACATTGAACAAAATTGTACATATGTGCATCAAGAAAAAAATAGAGAGCTTTGCACTGAGTCTCATGCCCACTGTCTGTACCCATCTATCATCCAGTCCCAGTGACTGCCACTCTCTCCTTCTACTGTACACTAGGGAATGTTTAGCAGCAAATGGATTGCAACCTTCTTCCTCATTGCATGTGCCATTATCCTCCCTTCTGGAGTACTGTGACTTGTCTTTATGTAGCTGACTGCTGCCATCCTGCCAGCCTTATCTAGGGATCATATCCCAAAGAAGTAACACCCACAAACACTCTCACAACTCTCACACTGGCCACTTGCCTTCTCTGCTCCCCAAGAGCCTGTACCAGCTGATATTCCTGCACTCTTCATCTCAGCAATAGGCGAACCAGTGGGTCAGCCTAGAGATCCTGGAGTCCCACCTCCACCAATTACTTGCATGAGCCATTTACTTAACTTCTCTGTACCACAGTCTCCTCATCTGTAAAGCGAAGATAAGAATTATGATTTAAAAGGCTTAGCAAAATAGTTGGCACATATTCATTGCTGTGGGCACATACTTACCTGAGTGTGTGGTAGATTTCCCTGCCAGACATTTAAGACAGTAATAATATAGTAATTCATACATATTTTCCCTGTGCCTAGCACAGTCTAGCAAATAGCGTGCGCGCGCGCACACATACACACACGCACACGCACACACACTTGCTAAAACTGCACCATTGATCTCTACAGTGGCATCATTCTCAAAGGTATTAAACCTTTTGTTCTGTGTCATGTACCCCTTTGGCAGTCTAGCAAAAAAAAAAAAAAAAAAAAAGTCTACAATTTTTTTTTTCCCTCAGAATAGTGTTTTTAAATATATAAAATGAAAGGTGTCAAGGGCTACCCCTCAAAACACAAATATATTGAAATGCCATCATTAAAAATATGTAAAAATAAATTTGTGGCATAGAGCTACTGTGCTTCTTTTTAAATAACAGTATCTAGCCTCAGATCTAACCACTGTTATTTCAAAGTAGTGATAAGTCTGAACGACACTGTGAGATATCTACAACAACTGGCATGTGATACGAAAATAACTGTGATTGCTTTGGTGCCAGAGTCAAGGGCACTGCTAACACTGAGAAAGTGTGTTGTATTGATTGATAATTGAAGGAAATGCTAAATTTCAGTGAGAGGTTAGTGAAAATATAGGTGCAATGTTTTCCTGAGTTGCCAGACCCCTTAACCCCAAATTGAGGTCCACAAGCTTGAAACTTGATTTATAAAAACCCATGAAATTTGCTAATGGTGACTACAACAGTGATTGGGTGAAACTGTTGATTTTGTCTTCCTTATTCAGGAGTTGTACAGGCAAAATCAGCTCCTACCCCAGTGATGGGTAATGCCTGTCCAGTATGGTTGATTTTGCTGAACTAATTGTGATGTTTCAGAAACAAAATGGCTTCTCCTGGCCTTTCCTAGTGCTTTCCTTCAAACACTGTCCAATTTAGAAGTCTACTTAATGGCTTAATTATTGCCTTCCTTCAGAAAAAAGTAAATATGATACTTTGGCTTTAGTTAGAGAGGAAATATGTCCCATTGACAATGCTGGCGCTGTGCTGAAGTGTGAGGCAATTTGCACTAGAGAAAGCTCTTTCTCTTCTGGGCTGGAGCCAGGAATCTTGATAATGCTCCCTTTTATCTGAGTGAATCCTGGGCTGCTGCCCTGCAAACATATTCAACCTCTTTTAATTCTAATTCTGCCTCTTAACAAAATCCCCAAGTCAAATAGGATTCCACATTCCCGGTTCATATCTTTTAGATTTCATTAATTTGCATCATTTTTGCGTAGGGAAAAGATCCAGAGAAGGTGAGCATGACATTCAGTACTTACACCAAAGGTATATCTCATGTGCCCATAATGACAGCTTTGCTAGAGAACTTGAAATCATCTAAATAATTCCAAATTTATATTTTTATTTAGATCATTGAAATGAGAACAGTGTGTTTATTTGAACTAAAATGGTAAAGGGAATGAAAACAGCAGAAGACTTTGATGAGTCCCTTCTTAGCTGAGTGAGCTTGAACAAGTCTGTCGCCCTCATCTATGTAAAGGAGAACAGTGTTACATTCCTTACTGTGCTGTTAGCAGGATTAAATTGGATAATTTGTGTGAAAAACAAATTGTAAACTACAAAGCACCACACAAATAGTAGTAGTTGTTATAAGAGTACCCAAATTATTTCCCCAATTTCACTTTGTTGGAATAAAACTATTGTAGGTAATGGTAAAAATTATGTAATGCTTATGGGGTGAAAAGAATTTAGTGGAATTAAAATAAGCGTTGTTTCTGAAAAATCAATGTCTTTTTTGATAGATTGGGAACAGCGACCAAAAAAAAAAAAAAAGTGTTTCATCTAAGGAATATTTGAATTGCTAAGATTTGAAGATATTTTTTAAATGCTAGTATAGTTAACACTTAAAAGTGGTAATGATCCAAGGACTGTTTGATTCTGCGAAGACTGGCATGGATGCTCTCAACCATTTACTACATCAGAACAGATTGTCAAGTGCAAAGTTTTACAAGACATGTTTCTAGCATGAGGATTGCTATCATATGCTTGGTGAAACAAAGGAAAGCTCCTTTCACTCAGCTGCTTTTTTTCTCCAAACATCTTAAATATCATACTAAACCAGGGCATTGTTTTAAAGTATTTTCAAAGTCTGTACTGTCAATACACAAAGGCTGTAAGATCCGTGGAGCAGTACAGAGAAAAAATGTTGTGCCATAGGATCATGTATTTACAAAATATCTAGCCCATAAAATCCTTGAACAACAACAAAAAGTTCCAAGTTCCCAAAATGATGGAAGGTAAAATTTTGTCCTTAATTACATTATAAATCATAGTAAAGGCATCCCTATATAAATGTCATTGTGTACTCTTACCATTCTGTTTATTAACTGTTCTTTCTGTATAATGTTTTGGACTATTAATTCAGTCAATAAGAGCAGTTCGATAATTAGTTTTGCAGTGTTATTTGTTTTATATACTTTTTCCTTTTCTTTATTCAAGAATGGGACATTTATAAGCAGTGACAAGCTTAATAAAACTTACAGATGTGAGAGATTTATAAACAGAAGCAAAATACCTAAATAACACTCGCACTGCTATATGGTTTCAAGTCTTCTTTTACATTATGTATTATTATTAAAACAATAAAAATATGCAATGACAGAGCTATATATATTTAATTCTAGAAGTTACAAGTTTGAATTGTACCTTTTCAGTATAGATATCTGAGGCTATAATATACAATTATTTTTAGGAATAAAACTTCACATGTTTTAAAAGAGAATTCTGCAAACCTAAGTTGATGTATTTTCCTAGGAAATGAGGGTTCAATTTGAAAGGATGGTTGGAGGCATGCAGTTAAAAAAAAAAAAAGGTTGTTTCTCCTTAAAATACAGTCTATCTGATTTGTCACAGCTCATCTTCAGGACCAAGTCACGTGTCCAGAAGCCAAATGCTGGGCTTGGTTGAACCAGGTGGACCTTATTTTTACAGTCTCACGTCCAGTTTGCTGTCTGTCATCACACAGACTTAATGTCGGGAACTGACATGTTTCAAATGTTGATGGGCAAAACACTGGTGGATTCAGAAACTTGGAACTTGCCCAAAATATCCAAATCTCACAAGTCTGTAACATCAGCTAGGAAAACATACCATTTTGTGAAATGTCCACAGCCCCCTATTTTCAAATGGGATAAAATAAAATACCACATGAGAAAACTGCCCTTTTGATATTTTAGCACATGACTTTTTTGAAGTTTTAGCACCTGGATTCAAAACCTAGCTTAGAATAGGTAATAGACCACTGCCAGAGAGAGAATACATTTCTTCAAATGTATTTGACACAATTGACATGAGAGCATTTTTTTATTCATTTTGTTTTCTTTGGTACTTTTTTAGGATGTTTTTCTGCATCCGTGATGCTCAAAAGGGAATATGAAATTCACTCACTACTTTAGGAAGTGTTATGACCCCTCAAATAAGCCTCCTGTCTATACAGTCTTGTCTCCTTTTGTGACATGTACCCTACCTGGAGTTATGTATGTGTCAGGGAAATCCATGAATTGAAGGAGGAAAGGGAAGTTACGCGTGTGCTGGCTCTGTGTGTGAACAGCGTGTGTGTATACCCTCACACCTATCTTGCCCAGAGGGGTGATCTAACTTTCTTATTATTCCATTCTAATGAATTGTGCATTTTCAGTGACAAGTACTAGAGAATAGCTGAATGTGTAAGGAAACATTCTACACTATCATTTTAAAGTTCTTTGTGTGTGTGTGTGTTTGTGTATGCACGCGTGTGTGTGTTTTTAAGGTACGAATATAGAACCAGGGTGTGTCCATTTGAAATTCTAATACTAACGGAGAGAAAGCAGATATCAGGATTTGAATAATTCCATTTAGTCAATAAAGGGATAAATCATTCCGCAACAGATGCGACTTTGGATTAGTAATTCAGTCCATCTCTGAGAACCATTTATGCAAATGCTGGCAATAGTGGTGTGGCCGATCACATTAGAGCTGCAGGTTACTAGATTACCTGTGTGGCTGTGATGAAAAGATCAGCATGTGTTCATGCTGAGATGAAATGATGCAACGCATTGTATCACGTTATCAGCAAATGTCATTTTAATAGGACCACAAATCATTGTGACATCGACAACATCAAACAAATCTTCTGGATATTTAAATATACTGATTTTTCCCTGGAGGCTAATGAAAGATGTAAAACAACGAAGAGAATGACTCACTCATCAAGCAGCACCATCTAGATAGCACAATTTTCCATTTATTTTAAGCTGTAAACTAACATATATGGCTAGAGGACGAGTGATGCTGTGGCTTTTATGAGATTGTGGATGATTAATTCTCAAGCAACCTAAAAATCGACTTTCAACCTGTGTGCTAAAAGCATGGAGAACAATGGTGCAGGGTTTTTAAAATGGCAGGATAATCAGAAAAAAATATATAGATGCACTTTTCATCTCTCTTATCCCTGGAATCAGTAAGAAAGAAAGAACTCTAGGAAGAGAGAAATACCACCAGCAACAGTTATCAGACAACCTAGACTTCTGAAATGCATTGATAATCAAATCTGGTATTTTCTTATAATAGATTTACTCAAAAAGACCTGCAATACTACCCAATATTTTCTTGGTTATAGTATTCTACGATCCTTCTAGAAAAAAAATTAAACAGGTCAGACCCCAAATTGTGTGAATACAAGTTGAATCAATCAACAAAAATCGGATAAGTGCCCCAGATAGTTCTAGAATGCTATGGTAACTTTATAATAACTGTGACTTCCTTTTTTAAAGGTTTATCCCTACGTGTTATGCATAAAATATAAAGACACACAAAACAGCACATTAAAGTATGTATTACACTTGGATTGAGGAGATTATTTTATCACTTTAGTTTATGTCAAATTATTAGAGATTTAGAAGAGAAAATAGAGAGGAAGAAATAAAGTTAAAAAAACCCCCAATTTTATGTGTCTTTTGGGTGCTCTTTAAAAAAAGTAAATTTAGGGTAGCCTTGAAAACACTTATTACCTAAGGAATGCCAGTCTACTGCTTTCTTAAGCATGTAGAAAAGGCAAATATGAAGCCACAAATTATATGATTGGAAGAACAGAAAACTCAGTAGAGCCAGGAAAGAAATCTTGGAAATGCATTTTGAGGTCTACATTGAGCAGCCCTGGCTGGAAGCTCAGTTGGTGAGATACCGAAGGTGACCACAGACATCATCTGAATAAGGATATCCCAAGTCTGGCTTCTTTGGAGGTTTTTAGGACACAAAGTGTTTATGATGTGTTCTGTCTGCAGATGAAAGTCTGTGGTCACACTTTAAGCTAGTCTGAGTGCAGAATTATTTTATATTTAATAAAACAATACAGGGTACAATGGCAAAAGATTACTGAAAGCATAATTTTGCAGAGGTTTAGGAAGGAATGAAAAGAGCTTATTTTTTCCTACCACCATGGGTTCTCCAATTGCCCCCGTTCTGCAGCCTAATCATTGGTGTTTGCACCCAGAAAAATAAAATACTCCTTCCAAAGCAATTACAAGTGGGGTATCCATTGTACTATCCTATATCTACATCTACATCTACATCTATATCTCTCTATATTTATCTAGATATAGATATAGATGTAGATGCAGATATAGATATACAGGATATATATATATGTTTTTCTTTGAGCAAACATCATAACATTTTCCTTCACCTACTGTTTATTTAAAAATACACCAGTCTCTCAGGAAAAACTCTTTTTGGCTTATCTCTTGTCTTCTCTTTCTTAATATTCTGGAAATATAAGGTCTGCGTTTTTAGCATTCAGATTTATTGGGACCCGTGGGATCACATTGTTAAGTTAGATGAAAACATTTCAATACTGAACATACAATATTATTTACCTAAATTTCAAAATGATGATTGCGGCTACTTTCTCCAATTGATGAAGATTGATACAATATTTTATCCTGAAAATAATATAGTTTGATTACCCTTTTTTTCAATCTCAAAGCCTAATGCAAGTTCTGTACTGACAACTGATTTCTCTTTTCTTTTCTTTTTTTTAATTGAAGCATAATTGATCATACATTTTCGTGGGGTACAAAGTTGACTATCAATACTTGTGTAAGTACTGTGATGATCGAGTCAAAATAATTGCTGTCATAGGAATTGCTCGTAACTTATTTCTAATATTATTTTTATTCCTGAAATTTTCCCACTATATATATATGTTATATATATATATATCCCATTACATATAAATATATGTTTCTTTAAATGAAGACACACTGGAGGATTACTTAACAGAAATGTACATTAACCCCAACTACCAATATTACAACAGAAACATTTTTTTGTAAATCCTAACATTAAAACTTTTTAATTTCAATTTTAACCACATCATTTTAAGAATGAGTTCTAGACTGCGTGGGCTTAAGAGGTTGGCATTATCTAGACTGGGATGTAGAAACATCTTCACAGCTCTGGCTATGCTTTTAGTAATAATTCAGTATATGAAGGGCAGCTCGTAGAGAATACTGGGAGGTGTAGATTCTCAAGGACAGTCAACTGAAGAATGTGCTTCCTCAGGATTTTCATAGGATTCTCAAAGTCAAGAGTAGAGTGGGACCAATGTCCAGATTAGTCACTATTGTAGATTAATGAGATAAAACTTCCTCAAGAAGCTGCATAGGGTAACTCAGATGCTGGGATTTGGAGGATTAGAGAATCTTTTTTTTTTTTTAAATTATGCAGACTTACATTACGTTGCCAACTTCTTATATTAGACACTAAAGTCATTGATATGAAGACCTACCATTAGCTAATATTATCATTTCTAAAATGCTTTAAAATTGAGAACAAACCTTTAAATCCATCTAAATTTCTTTTAAAATCATTTTGCTAAAAACCAGTGGAAACTTCATTGTGGAATTACATCTGTCCTTTTGCTCGCATTTGTGAATCTTTTAGGTAAATGTGCTCAGACTTTGTATCCATACACCTAGATCACTCACTCCGTAATTCTTTCACTCTAAAACTACTCACTGAGGACTTCTACAGGCCAGTCACTGGGCGAGGCACTAGCAAAGGTTGAGGAGCAGGGACAGACACCATCCCTACCCCAGAAGGTGGGCTAAGGGAACACAGCATCCCCACCCTTTTAGCTGTGTGACCCCATGGTAATAACTTTAAAAACTGTGAGCCTGAGTGGGTATCCTCTTGTGCGAAATCAAGATGACAGTGTCCCCATAACTGCGAGATTAAATGAACCTCAATTGGCATTCAACTGATGAGAGTTACAATCATCAGAATTTACTAAATGTTGAGTTATCTGAGCAAGGTTTTCTCTAGGAAGAAAAGAATCCTTAAACCATTTTTAGTCTCCTAGACCTTCAGGGCACAAATATAAACACAAAACAGATGGTTATGTTACCAGCACAAACAGATACTGCCCAGTAGCACTAACATCAAATAAGGTGACTACAAATCTATTAAAAGTGCCTGACTAATAATTTCATCAGCCATTGGGTAGAAATGCATAAAATCACCTCTTAGAACTAAAATTCACAACCTGTCATAAGGGAGATGCTCAAAGAATTGAGATACAAATCTGAATGATATCATGATCGGGCTCTGGAATCACATTTTTGTTATGCATTGTACAGCTTAGAAAAATCAAATAACACATCTAACAAAAGCAATAGATTCTGGCTGACAGCATAGCCTGAAGGCATGTGCTCCCACTGACGAAGAAGTTAAGATGTCGCAACGTTCTCAACCCTTTCCTTCACTTTAGCCTCTCAGTATTGGTTGTGAAGGGCAATAAAGACACTGTCAAATTTAAATTTTAAATAGATACATATAGAGTAACATGATTTTTAGAGAATTTTTGCTCACTTCTCATGGAGCCCGCAGTGAAGAAACTAACACAGCCTTTCCACGAATTATGTTAGGGCCTCTGATGCCAGCTGTATTTCCACCTACACACGAAGCATGGCCTTGCAGTAACTTTACTTCTCCCTGAAATGACATTCTAAATGTTTCCCAATGGGGTGAGTTGTGCAGTCTCTCTCCTGGGTCCTCCTTTCCTCCTTCATTTCGATCCCGTCCGTGGCTTCAGGCCCACAGCACCCTTCAAAATCTGCTTATGTTTGTACGACTCTTACTTTCAGATTCCTCATTTTTACTAAAGTATAATAGCCTTTATTGGTTCATTTACTTTATTCAGGTTTGCACTAAAAAGCTAAGTACCAGGGCAAAAGTAAAAATTACATGGATAGGTTAGGGATAGAAATTTAACAAAAGTTGCTCAATAGGCAGGGTTTTCTTCTAGAGGCGTGCAAACTCTTCCTTTAAGATGAACCCCATGTGTGTATACTGGAGCTCAGGACTCCCTGTGCCCTAACAGCCTAACAAGACAGTCAGATGGAGAAACAAACTCATCTTTGACATTGCAGGAGAAAAGGAAGGAGAAAGCTGATACTGAATGTGTAGATATGGAAGGCCCATTTCACTTGAAGTTTTCAATCTTTTTTATATAGATTTCATCTACTTAAAATAAGGAAATATTTTACCAAGGATCTCACTGCAAATTAGAGTAAATCATCTCTTGAATTCACTGTTTTTCTTTTGCTCCACCAGCCTGCATTTGGTTCTGTTTTAGCATGCCTGTAGCTTGTGATCACGAAGCTTCATTTAAGTTCAAAACCATTTAATTCAGTAAGTGCACACAGCACTGCTGCCTCTCTGTGACATACTGCGCCTCCTGCCATTGTTTAGTCCTGCACATACGTCCTTTCCAGCAGCTCTCACACAGGTCCTTCATTTCATCCCCCTCATGCAACCCTTTACAACTTCACAGATGGATGGTTTCTACCCAGTGGTCTCCTAACTAGGTTCCCTGCCACCATATACACACACATGCACCCACCACCACCATCACCACCACCACCCATGCACTCAGTACTGTGCACAATGCTTAGGAAATAGGCACAAAGAACCTAAATACTGCTTTCATCATTCTACTCCCTTCTCAAAAATCTTCCATAGCTCTCACCTACAGATTTAATAAAAACTCCAAGCCATAGTTTAACAGCTGCCCCACCTTACCTGCTATTATTCCTTGTACAACTTCATGTTACTTCTACTCTGGTCACCTCAGCATTTCTGAAAATGCATCATGCTACCTGCCCCCTGCTCCATGTTATCTAAGTTGTTACCTATTCTTCTACCTCATACTTTCTACACTCTCTCTGAGAGTTGAAATCCTTTATACCCTTCAAGGTCTAGTCTAACTCCAGACTGAGAAGCCTTTGCTGGGAGTGCACTCTTCCTGATGCTTTCTGATAGTCATGCAAATTGCTCTTCAAAAAGTTACAAAAATATCATAATTTTTGATTTTTCAGAATCAGGTACACTGATATTTTAGGGACGTTCATATCTCTTTGATATCTTAAACAGTTAAGATTTAATTATTTTTTTTAACTATTGTTGCTAAACATTAGATTGGAAAATAAGGATGAAAGAAAACTAGAATGTGGTAGAGAAAACATACAGAAACTCTACTGCTCACAAATTATTACATAGTTACCTTTCAATTACCCCCAAGACAGTGGGGAGTTATAAAAAACAAAGAAATGGTCCCCAATGCCTCTTCTGTGAGAAATGGTGGAGCAGACTTTGCAATTATTGCAGCCAATGGGAATGAAGAAGAAGCCAGGATAAAAAAGCTGAAATCCTATCAATTTGAAGTCCCACACAGCAGGATGGTTGTGTGGTGCTAAATGTCAAAACTCATGCCCCATTTCATGAACTAATGAGAGCCTATTCTGAATAATGATTCAGGTTTATCAGTGAGGCAAATTGCATTCTGATTTGATGGGCAGCCAATTGATGAAAAAGGCATTTCTACACAATTAAAAATGGAGAAAGAAGATACCACTGAATCAGTTTGTTCGTTCCTTAGTTTTTGAATATACAATGAAGACTGAAATATGCACAATTCCTGCTGTCATGAATCTTAGAGTCTAGAAGTTGATGTGTTGTAGCTGAGACAGGAGGAGTAAGCTTTATAAAAATGAATCCGGTAGTTAATTTCAGATCTGGGTCCCATAGGAAATAAAACCTTGCCAAATAAAGAAGTGAAGTTTTCTTGTGCTACATCCTTATTACTGTGTGCAATATTGTCTATTAATTGATCCTCCAATTCTACCCCACATATCTCACATGATATGTACCCAGATGAAAGATATAGTGTATAGTGTATTTTGGAAAAGAAATAAAGAGGAAAAACTGGTTGTGTGAAAATGACCCATTTTTCCTGAGTAGTATTATATTCACTGAACATGCATCTTTATATAACAATGTTATTTTGCTCTCTCCATGAAACAAAAATAATTCTAAAAATATTGGCAAACTTTCATAGATCATATTAGTGGACTTTAAATAAAATAATATTTATTACATACATACATATAGATATACACACATACACATATGTACACAGGCCTATATACACAAAGACATTCATATCTATAACACAAGTGGCGCTGTCTTCAAGGGTGCAGAAAACTATTCTACGTATACAAATCTTAGGTCATCTTCTTCTCAAGTCAAGTCTTTTTGTTTCATTACCTTTAATATTATATTCAACAAAGATTTCCAAGAGATAATATTTAATACCAGCAAGGATGTGGGAAAATGGATACTCCCATATACTGATGGTAGAAATAAAATTGAAAACTTCCTGGATAGCAATTTGACAATACAAATCAAAAACCTTAAGTATGGGTATGTCATTTGATCTACTAATTCCATTACTAGTTATTAATCAAAAGGGGTATCAATGTACAAAGACGTATTTACAAAGATACTTATGAAAATGTGGGCTACAGTAAAAAAGAAAGGAAAAACTAGACTCAATATATTTATGATTAAGTACACTGTGATAATCATAGAATGCATTTAATTTTATACAGCCATTCAATATTAAGACATAAATGTATATTTATTGACATGGAAAGATGTTCATGATACATTGTTAGGTGAAAAGGGGATTCTAAGGAAGGTAATAATAGCTAATATTTATATAGTGCTTACTGCAGGAAAGGCACACGTTCTTATATACAGTAACTCATTTCAACTTCATTGATATTTTCCCTGGTTTATCAATGAAGAAACCAGCTCCAGAGATCTTAAGTGATTTGCCAAAGATAGAACAGCGAGTAAATGACAGACGTGAGCTTTAAACTTAGGCAGCTTGGCTACAGTTTCCACATTCTCAATCTCTCCAACATAATACCTGTCTTTGTGTAGACACATGTGGGTTTTTGCTCGTAAATTCCCCTTCGTGTGTATACATACAGAAAAAAAAATATGGAATGGCATCCATCAAGATTTAACATGATTATTCTTAACCGACTATATTTTTATTTTAATTTCTGTTGAGCTATGTTTTCTGTAGTGAACAATATATTATTTGTATCCACTTTTAAGAGGAGAAAAAGGTGAAAGGACTACAAATACATTTCTCAGCAGAGCCTGGGCACAAACCACGGGGCGGTAGTTGTCTTCCTAAGCCAGTCAATGGACATAACAATGAAGAAGAGCTTCTGAGGGCCACAAATAATGCACAAGATGGAAAATCTGCATGTGGATAATTGAAAGCTGAATACAATATTAAAGTGGAATGCAACTTAAATCTCTCAGCTTCTGTGAAAGTGAGACATTTCAAATATTGAATTACTCTTTCTGGTCAGTGAATTACTTGGCCTGAAATAGCTAATTTGGCATCTAAAAGTGCCAATTTTCATCTAATCAGGATTCGGGTCAGCTTTAGAAGTTGCTGGTCCCGGAGTTTGTTTCCAGGTGCAACCAAAAATGAAAACATTTACTTAGAATTTACATGTAAGAGATCATAAAGGACAGCTTGTCACAGTTTAGATTTTATTTTACTTTCAAATTTCATCAATACAGTTTATTTGCTACCACTTTTATCCAATAAGCTTTAAGAAGGAAATACTGAAGACATAAAAGAAAATCATTGTTCTTAAACTGATCTGCTGTGGATGGGATTAAGCCATGCTCACTTCATGTCTTAGAAAGAAGCTCCTTCCTTTCTCCTGGTAGAACACACTGACAGTAATTTCCAGTTTTATTGAAGTAATACTGTTTTTGACTTCCAATAAGGCAAACTTGGAAATCTCTACTGTGGCAAAGGGAGCCTGTGTAAATAATTTCCTTTTTTTCTTTCCCTCAATCTTTTTCTCACTTTCTCTCTTCTTCCTTCCTTCCTTCCTTCCTTCCTTCCTAAATGACCATGCTGCAGTTTTTAAAACGTTGCCTTACAAAAACTGTCCTACAAGTAGATTACACAATCTGAGCATAGCTCCCTGTAACCCTACACGTGCTTTCAGGAAAAGCTACATTTTCGGGGACTGAAACTTTAGCCACCACTGCATGCTGCTCTTGTCTGAGCTCTGCGATTGCTTCATTATTTCTCCCCTGAGGATTCAATGGATTTGGTTCAAGCACCATTGAACGTGATGCTGTATTAATTGCCCTGGAGGGTAGCGAGGCCTTTGAACTGTGGCTGTGAGGGATATTTTGCTGTAAGACATGTGTCAGCACTTGGCTGGTTAACTCCGGGGCTTGGCTGTGCAGCATGCTGGGACCAAGGATCTGGAAAACTACTTTGCATCTTAATCTCACATCTGTTTTCCATCATGTAGTGAGATTGACTGGCCATTCTAACAGGGAAGCATCATTTCTGGAATAGCCAGAGTCTAAGTACAAATGTTGTACTGTCAAAGAATATTAAGAATTTTCCATCATTTTTTCAAGTTCTCCAAAACAGCTGGCACACATAGGTGAACAGATGATGCAATGGATTCATTGCCTGACCTTTCACCCCAAGAAGAATTGTCTGTACGTAAGTTACATGTCAGCATTATGATACTGAGACTTAAATTGAAGACGATTCCTCTGCTTTCAATGAAAACGAAACCTCATTTTTCACTGGCCTAATTTTGAATCCATTGTAGGTTCCACATGCCACTCACAGCTCATTCATACTCAGTTTAAATACATCTCAAATAGAATCAACACCTTTCTTTCAAAGAATACAGACTAGTGGATTCACCAGGAATGGTTTTTTCTTTCTAGCAACCTTCCTGAGGAGTAGCTGCCATTCCCACTGCTACAGATGGAGACAGCTAAGAAAGTTTACAACTACATGGTCAGTCTATTGTTATAACTCTAGATTACACCACAGAGCTGTAATTACATTCCTGGACTTCTGAATAGCAGATCAGTGTTGTTTCCTTTGGATGCTACGGCCTCTCAAACAACATTGGGCACTCTGGCTTCTGTCATTTGCCCTCAGCTTTACAAGGGTTATAGACCCTCTTCATAAATGCACATGGCATGGTAAGGAAGAATACAACAAACGGTAAATTTCTATGAAAATGTTAGTTTTAAGAGTCATTTGTTCTCAAAGTTATGTAATAAAAAGTAAATGTAAAAATTATTATGGATTATCTTCCCACATGCCTGCTTATAACTTGGTCTACAAAGTCTGCACACCTCCTGCTTTTTGGAAAAAGTGGAAAGGTTGTAGAAAGTTGGGCATGGTGAAAGAGCTTCCCTCGTGTGCGCAGGAGGAGAAAAGTGACTGATTGTGATTCAGATTTGCTTGGAAACCTCAAGTAATGCATTGTACTTTTCTATTTTTTTTTTTTAATTTTTAATTGATAGGTTAACAGATTGAGTTGTGTAAATGCCATTTTATCCATGGCTGCAATAGAACTGACAGCATGTGTTGAAAACTGTGCTGGTTTCCTTCATCATTATTATTTTTTAATTCAAGGTTTAATTTTAGCAGATTCTTTACAATCTGGGATCTGGTACAGATCACCTTGTTTCTTCCTTTTTGGAGCCTTATCAATTTGGGGGCAAAGGCACCACTTGTTTGGTGTTACTAGGTGGTCACTATGACTCGTTAACAAGGACATATGCCTCTTTAAAGGCCATCTGCTCATTTTCTGAACAACTATTGAGATCTTTCTATGTGTATACATGGGAGAAGGTAGCTTATCCTTATAGATACAATTGTTATGTAAGAAACCATGATCTAGTTATAATATCTAGTGTCCGATTTGTAAAATGAGACTAAAAAATGTTTACAGAAATGAGAGAAAATGCAAGTGAAAGTATTTCATGATTCGAGAGCACTTTCACAATGTAAGCTATTATTCCAAATTAGAAAGGATTATCAGAAGAAGAAATGGAATCCTTTCTACTTTGGAATAAAAGTTTACATTGTGAAAGTGCTTTAGAATTGTGCTCAGATGGACAACAATAGTCTGCAAACCACAGGGTAACCAGTAAGTTTGCAATCTGTGTTTTAAGGTCTTGCACCAATGTGTCTTAATGGGAATAAAAGCACAGATTCGATTTCTGGCTCCACCACTTCTGGGGAAAGTCACCTAACTTCTCTGCACCTAATATCTTTGTTTATGGGAACAAATATGATTTATCCTGTATATGACTGTGAACATTAAATGAGATGATATTTGTAAAAGACTCAACAAAAATAGGTGATTGGTTCTCAGTAGATGGTTTCTATTATTTCCTTATTAAAATTGTTTAATTACTATTATTGTGATATATTACTGTTACAATGACAACAAAAATAAAGCATTATATATAAGGATATAACCAATGCTTTTTGTTAGAAATTAAAACCTATGGCTAGATTTACAATGATGAAACCACTTTTTTTCTATTTTAAGTAAGTGTGACTTTTTCTGGAAGTGTAATAATTTCTATAAAGAAAAAAATAAGTACATTGCCGGATGTCCTAAAGAAAAATAATTTTTTCACAAAATATTTACCTGTGATGAAGTACTAGAAATATTTCCAAATATTTGAAAGACTAAGATTTAGCATAGTGCTCAGCTTTGTTTTCCTTTGTATAATTTTTTTTTTTACTATAATATTTGCAACCTGAAGTTGAAAGTATATGGAGATAGCAATGAATTCTTGGAGCAAATAAAATACAAATTTACACGTTAAAATGTGTAAAACACAAAAATTTATATTATTTACATATTAGAGTACATATATATGTATACATAAATTGCATATATATAAATAATTTTGTCCTAACTGAAGTTTCACATATAGTCATGAAAGGTGGATACATCATTAAGAAGAAAATGGGTTCACTTCACTAGAGTGTAATAGTAATAATAGTTTTGTGAGGAATGAGGTACAAATAAGAATTAAAATGTAGGTATTGTATATAAAAGAAAAAAATGTTTATTAGCAAAAAGAATTGGAAAACTTGAGGATTCAATCATAGAATCATAGTTAAGCCAATAATGGTAGAACCTAAGATCCATATAGATACTTACATTTATTATCTAAAACCCACATTTTAATATCTTTAGTGTAAATTTACCCTTCAGCTATCTGTCAGCCGATGTTAGCAGTAACTCTAGAGTTAACCCAGGAAGAGCTGTGATTAAGAGAGGTCTGTGAAGTCAGAGAGGCTTTGGTTAGTACATTGATTACAAGGGGACTTGTCAAAGCTGCCTTCTGTGACCCGGAGGCACCTCTCAACATTTATTTTCATTGACATTGTACTGCCCTATATTTTGATAACTTTATTTCATGGGATACTTTTTATAAATTGTCCTGTAGATTATTTCATTTATTTCTCACAGAGACTTAAGGTAGGAGAAAACAAGGCTCAGAGAAGATCGTGAATTTCCCAAGAAAATGGCAATTTTCATATTCAAGAGCCCGTTTTTTTTTTAACACTACAACTGGCTTTGAGATGGAATCAGATCAACTTCTAGTTATCCTCCTTCTCATCCTAGGAAACAAAAAAGACACATTGACAGTGAGCCTCTATGATTGTACTCTGGTAATCATAACAATTATAGCAATATAATTACTTTTTCTACATTGCATAATGTTGGATATACTAATTATCCTGATTTGAGCATGCACACAGGTATTGATATTCAACTTTGTACCCCACAGATATGTACAATTAACCATGTTACAATAAAAAAATAAAAAAACAGTAAAAGGTGATGCAATCTGCAAGTCAAAAAATATTATAGCACTAGTAACTATCATGGGACTTATTAAGAAAATATTTCTAAAGTATTTGGCACTGTGGATCACACAGTAAGTGCTATATAAGTGTTTGTTAAATAAAAATAAATAGAATCTTTTTTGAGTACAGGAATAAAACTGTCTATTTTAGAACTCGAGATGGATTGATGGATATAACCCTTCTTGACACTCAAGAGTCAAAGGGTACAAAGTTTCAGTTATAAAAGATGAATAAGTCCTAGAGCTCTATTATACCGCATAGTGCCAATAGTTGATAAGACTGTATCACATACTTACAAATTTGCTAAGAGGGCAGATCTTATAGTAGGTGCTCTAATCATCATCATCAACATAATAATAAGGAAGGAAGGCAAGAGGAAAATTTTAGAGGTGATGGATGTATAAACATAGATTATGGTGAGGGTTTCATGATGTATAATTATCTCCAGACTCATTAAGTATATTAAATACAACTTTAAATACATATATTAAATACATATATTAAATACAACTTTTTGTATAGCGATCTAACCTTAGTAAGGCAGTAATAATTTTAGAAATTGTGATATGTGCCACCTTTGGCTGAAATCTTGCTTGCTGAGCTGTTAGCTACTCTTCCAGCATCCTTGACCTGATTCTAATCTGCCAGCTCCCTGAGGACCCTCTCTAGCATACACTAGAACCAGTTTATCTGGAAAGACCTTTGCCATGCCCTTTGCATGGGCCTCCCAGCTACCAAGGACTGATAGCATATCTGCATCCCACACCTGCCTCAGATATGGCTTCCAAAAGAATGCACATAAATACTCTGGTCCAGCTAAACAATATTTGTGAAAATTATCTGGTGGTTTTCTGTACTCATTATCACATTATTTTCCAGAGAGAACGTCCTTATTCTTCTCTGGCCACTCAGATCGCATCCAGCTGCCAAGTCCTGAGTCAGGTCTCACCTCTTCCTTAAAACTCCAGCATGAGCAGCAGAAAGCAGTTAATTTTTTAAATCCCCGTTGCCACCAGATTCCGCATTTGTGACCTTGGGCAAATGACTTCTGATTATGATTGGAAATTTCTTTACCTACAAAATAGAAAATACCTACTCAGGATTTGTATAAGGATTATTGAAAATGAACAGAAAGCACATGCTAGGAATTCAACGAATGATATTTTTTAAAAAGTATAATTCAGAGAAGAATTGATCTTTTCAGCTCTTCAGAATTTTTCTAGTATTATTTTTAGCATTTCTTGTTGTATACCATGGTGGTTTTAAAATAAGAAGGATCTTCAAAAAGGTTTATATTATCATTTAATTCTATTCTTCCACAAACTTTTTGAAGTACCCTTGTAAATCCACAAATCTTTTGATCCTTCTTGCAAAAAGATATTGAGTCTAATTCCTTCCTCTTGAATGTGGTTGGGTATGGTTGAGTGTGGGCTGGCCTTAGTGACTTGTTTCTAGTGAATATATTGGATTGGACATGACACACCTGATTTCCAAAGCCAGGTCATAAAAGGTGATAGAGCTTCTTCCTGGCTCTCTCTTTTGGGGCACTTGTCCTTGAAATACAGCCACTATGCTGGAAGGAAACCCAGTCAATTTGGAGAAGCCCTACGCAGGGGAACTGAGGCTCCCAGATAACAGGCAGTACCATCTTGCCAGCCATGTGAGTGAGCCATGGTGAAAGCACACCCTCCAGTCCACAGCTGAGTGCTCCATATGACACTGAGTAGAGCAGACACCAGCCTTCTGTGACAAGCCTGGCTCTAAGTATAAATTCATGACCAAATAAATGACTGGTATTGTTACTGCTGAATTCCGAGGCTGTTTGTTACACCACTACATGTAATAGGAGCAGTGCTTATATTCAGTGCCGTGTGCTGGAGGTTACCATTTTATATGCAGATGTCTAAATCTCCTTGGAGAATTTGAACATCTGTGTGTAACAACACTCACAGCGCAATAAATGCTTTGCCATTATTAATTAATTTAATTGATTTGGACATACTCATATGACCAAGGGAATTGTTTTTCGCTTTGTTTGTTTGAATTAAATTGGTATTTATGGCTACAAAAATATGGTATTACAGCAAAAGTGTTATTTTGCAATTTTCTCCTTTGAGATTCTTATTTTGAAGTTGAGGTGATCAAAACAACTTTTAGGAAGCTGTTACTTAAGCTGAAAGTTACATTTTACAAGCTAGAAATTGCTTGTCACCCTGAAATATTTGGAAGAAAAAAATATATAGTATTGGAAGTTTAAATAGGTAGAAGTGACATTTTCTCATGACAGGAACTGTCTTTTTCATGTACCAGCTTTCGTTGTTCACTGCTGATTATATGACAGATTGGTAACCAGAGTTTTAAAAATGAAGAACAAAATATAACCATCTGAGTGGATTAGTTCTGAGATCTAGAACATGAGTGCAGCCCACTGAGTTGGGTATTTGGGAGTCTCAGAAATCCTATACTCTTCAATAAAATAGAGGATGGGAGGAAGTTGGACCTATTCAGCCATTATAAATGCTTTAATCATTTCCTTCACCTTCAGGGAAAGAAGAGTATAAAAATAGAAATTCTATTTCATATTTAAAATAATAATGAAAATACGATGTAATATGAATAAGTAGACTCATGTAAATATATACTGACCCAGCGGTTTCCAGAGTTAGAAGGGACACCGAATAGAAACGCTGCTATGTCACGGGGGAAAGTTACTGTTCAACCATAGAACTGCCTGCAGGTTTTTAAGACTGTTGCAATTGAATGTCAACTTGTTCCCACAAAGGAAAGATGTGCTAGTTGTCCTAAGAGGCTTCCACATCTCCCTGAAAACCTGATCCAAGTTTTTGAGTCATCTTCTGTGTAGTATAGCTAATCGAGGCCTTTAAGATGGAGGAAGCAATCTGGTTAATTTAGGCAAAAACAGAGTTTGGACTTGAAGCATCCTGGTGACTGTACTTGACTATATATATTAATTATGTCTAGGTTATTTCTTTGTGAGGAATAACATTTATTTTTGGAGGTCATCTATCAAAATCTGCTCATGGGTCCGTGCTGTGTTGGCTTTCGATCCTTGACTGTGATGTTTGTAGGTGGTTCCTGAAATAACCTACGAGTGGAGGGTGTGGGAGAGAAGCAAAGGGTAAAAGGTACATAAATGAACATAACTGAATTTACAAAGCAATTGCTACTGTAGAAAAAGCTTGAATGGAGGTAAGAGAAGGAATTGTTTTGCTTAGTTTGGGAGCTTTATTTATAAATATGATTTTTAGTAACCGTTATATTTATAATTAT
The DNA here is from genome assembly GCF_027409185.1 of Cynocephalus volans. NCBI lineage: Eukaryota > Metazoa > Chordata > Mammalia > Dermoptera > Cynocephalidae > Cynocephalus > Cynocephalus volans. Next base: position 284,626,058 of record NC_084460.1, read on the forward strand.
ATATAATCAATTTATAAATGAATAATAGATAATTTATAATAATCAGGAGACCTGGGTACTGAGATGGACTTGCTTGCAAACTGGCTTTGGCATACAGGATGTTTACCTGCCTTTCTCTTTTCTCAATTGTATATTGAAGACATTCTTAGGCTAGGGGAGAGCTAAGCTTCTCCTCTGCATAAATAGATTTCCACGTTAACTTGTATAGGAGGAAATGAAAAGAAGCTCTATTTAGGGTCAGAAAAAATAATAAATTAGCTCTACATAACAACATATCTATCCTGATTGAATATTCCATACCCTCCGAAAAGCTTAAGTTAAAGATAGATGCTACCAGTCTGGAACTTATTCTGCTTTTTAAAATTAGACAATCTTGTACTGAATAGCTAGTTTTTAAAGAAAAAGAAACCATTTAAACTTTTCAAATCCCAGCTGTCAAAAAATACATTTATACTAACTTTTAAAATGTACTTTGGCAACCATATACCAAGACAGCTTATTTGAGGGACACTTAACAAGTCAATTGCAGAATAAATCCGACAGATGAAACATGAGTGCTCTGCCTGACTTTGTCTCGTGAAGTTGCCTTGTTACAGAATTTTTAAAGGCATTCTTGGAATTTTCAGACCTTGAATCGATTTCCATGTTGATATTTAATCTGATTAAGTTTAAACCATCTGTCTATAAACATTTGGTAATTTTTTCTCTAGCTTTTAAAAAATCAGATATACAAGAAGTAAAATGTAATAAACCAACTTGTGGTAATTTCATTATATTGTGGTATTTTAGGATCACTTATTGCTTATGGGAATTTAAGCCATTTAACCAAACACACACGTGTCTGTACACACACACACTGGAGTACTTTTAAAAAGTTTCCATGAAGTTTACTCTTCAGGGACAATGCTTATAAATTAGAATTCAAAGACAAATGAGAACCAAATTCAATTTAACTTACATTTACATTTTATTTTCTCAAGTGCAAAGGGAATTTTATTTATTTTTATATAATATATAGATTAATGGGTAGTGATATTAAAAGCTTTTTAATGCACTCCATTTTTTAAAAAGAAATAACTCTTTGATAGTGAATGTTTCTGAGTTTCTATTCAAAAGTATATATTTGTATTAAAATATACCTTTTAAATTTTTAATAAGCACATACGTTTATTCTAAGTTAATATGACTGACAAGATAAGGCTAAAAATACCAAAAGATAGATTTTAGAGTGTGTTTGTGTGTGTAAGTGTGCGTGTGTGTGTATATAAATAATTATTTCTATATTGGTGGTCAAAAATTTCAACTACTTAAGGTTGAAGGTGGGATGTCAGAATTATTTTTCCCTTTAAAATTTGGCTCATGCTGAGGTCATTTTAGTGGGTTATAAAAAGCCTTTTGGGAGGAGATTGCTGGCTTCTTCTTAGCCATCGAAAAAGTTATAGTTTCAGAATTCTGTTTAAACTGGTAGGAATCTTTGGTAATGGATAGGTTTAGTGTTTCCTTGGAAGAATAGGAGGGGAAAGAAAAAACATTATTCTTAAATTTACGTTACAAAATAACAACCCACAGGCTAAGAAAAGTCATATAATTGAAAACATTGCCATTCAACTAAGTAAAAATGAATTCACTCTTTTTTCACAATGTTATTTGTATTTATTTTCATATTAAAAGGAAAAAAAATAACTAACACCCTCTGCACTAATAATGCATCTTAAGTAATTCCAGTTTCTAAATGGTACTAACACCCACACAGTATTCGTACCTCTGTTTGTGAACAAACGTTTACAAGGATCATTACTCAGAAGCCATTGAAATACAAAATATAAGTAAAAGCAACACCCTCAATTTGTGTTCAGTCATTTTATGTGACCTTTCCTCTCATATCCACTTTGCTGTTTCTTTGCCAACCTCCAGTACCAAGCAACATTTAAAAAAAGGAATTGTTATTTCCAGTCTATTCAAACCGTTGACTAGCTTGGTCTTATAAATTGTACCTAATCTGACGTTTTATGGGGAAGAAAAAAAAAAACAAAACTCTATCTCAAAAAAGAAAAATGAGAAATTACTTGTAAGGATAAGGAAAATATGACCAAGAAATTTATTGTTTGATTGGGGTGCCTGTAAATCTCTAACCTCAGCTTTGTGCTGTCCTCTAATTAGCTATCATTTTATTTAAGTCTGGACCTTTCCCCCTAAATCCACAGTGGAGATTCCACGGTTTTTATACTCCCATGAAAATCAATCCTATATCTTTCCCCCTTCAACCACAGCAGATGGGCTTCCTGCCTGCTTTTGGGGACAGCACACGGTCGCGAACTCTGTTTTCCTCCACTGACATTGCTGTGTTTTCCTTATTCTTAATCCCTAGTCTCTCCAGAAAAATGTGTCCTCTTCCTGCCATGGCTAACCCCTGCTCCTGTGTTCTCACGCTCCCTCTTTTCTTGTTTTTTGTTTTTTTTTTTTTAATGTCTCATTTCTATTTCTTTCTACTCATTATGTACATGCTCAGGTCCACTTAATCATAAAAATAAAACTTTTCCTCCTATTCTGCTACCTCTTCGATCTATTATTTTTTCTCTTACTGACCATGCACTGCCTAGCTATTTGAAAGAGAAGTCTATCTCTTCCCCTTCTATCTTCACCTCTTCAAATATCCCTTTTCCTTTTAATGGGTGAAATATAGCTTCAGTATCTCTCTTCTACTGAAGATCTCCAAATGATTTCAAATTACCAAATTAAGGCATGGTATTCCTTAGACCTCATTTTCTTAGCCTTGCTTAGATACTAAACACAGGAGGAGAAGCCAGCTACGTGTCTACCCAAATCTATCTACCTCTCCCATAGTATAGACATTTAGCTGCTTATATTCTATTCTTGCCAATGGAATATGAGCAGAACATAAATCATTTTCAGATCGAGGACTTTCTCATGTCTCTCTCTCTCTTTCTCTCAGCCAACAACAGCAAGATCCTAGGGGGAACTGGTGCCACAAAATGGAAAGACCTTTGTTCCTGAATCACCCAGCAACCAGGACCACCCAACTTAGAATGCTGGGTGACAGGAAATAAACCCCTACTGTGTTGGGCCACTAAAATCTATTTGTGAATTTATTTATGACTGTGCATAGCCCATTCTAACTGAAGCAGATGCTGCAGACCAGTATCTCCTCTGTTCAACACTTTCCTCCCTAGGATTTTATGACATGTACCTTCCTGGTTCTTCCCCACTCTTTAATATCCCTTCTCAGTTCCCTCCTCTTATGCCTCTTTCAATTCCAGCTTCATAAGGGAACTTACTCTGGCCTCAGTATTTTTTTCTTTTCTGTCACTAGGCTTTCCTTCTCAGCATTCATTTTCATGTTAACCTTCCCATGGCTCCAATGACCAGCTCTGTGAGCATGACTGCAAAATCCATATTTTAGGCTCCCTTATCACATTTTCATAGCCCTACCCTATCAGTTAAAATATTTAGGTTGCTTGAACAAGCAAGAGAATAAAATAAAAATTTTAGAAAAATAGAAGGGGTTAAACAGTCAAACTTGGGAAATATCAAAATCAGGGCACTCAGGGTACCACAGTTTTGGGAATTTGGGGTCCTCTATATTTGCTGCTCAAGGGTGGATTATTGCATGTAGCTCTGTTTAGTTCAGCTGTCAATCTTTTGATTGACGGTCTGGTATGGGCTCCACACCTACAGCAGATGGGCACTTTGATGAGTACAAGTCTCGAGTGCTATCACTGACCTGAAACAGCTTCCAGCCACTCCCCAAGACACAGAATCTGATTGGCATGCTTGAACGAATGACTTCAAGCTACAGAAGACTCATGTGTTAAGTTTGAATAGAATTACAGTCCATGGAATGAAGTTCCTACTGTACTTCATCTCAGACAGTGTTACCTTGAAATTTGGCCTTGATTCTCTACCAGTGGCCTGGTACTGAGCTAAAATCTGACATAAGAACTGAATACAAAATAAAACTGAACCAGCTCCATGCTTAATGATTTGAATATAATATTGATAATTAACATAATTTACTACTTATTGAAAATGCCAGGCAACCTATTAAATAGTTTTCCTGTATCCCTTCTTTCACTTTTCACCATTATGAGAGGAAAGTATCATTAGTATGCTTACTTTATAGATGGGGAAACTGAAATCTAAAATGAGAAAATTAATTCGTCCTACTCTGGATAAATAATTAAATGATGTAAATGCTCAAGAATACTATAACAGAATTTTAGGAACCACAGATAGTCAACAAAATTGCTTTACTACAATGAAGAAAATGATCAAACTACATTAAAATATCATTATTCTTTCATTCGACAAATATGGGGAGTTTTCAGAAGGCTCATAGAATATGCGTGTTATGAAAAACTATGCATAGGTTGCAAAAATTTTTGGCACCAAATCCATTCATACTAACTTGTTAGAACATGTCTGAACAGAGTCTAGTTTGAGGCATTAAGAAGAATGAGACATCACTTTGAAAAGAGTCTCTGTCAGAGCAACATAAATTCTGCTAAAATTGAAGCAAGAACAAACATCAAATTTATGGTGAGGCTTGGCTGGAAGAATGGTGAAATCACGGATGCTTCATGAAAAGTTTATGGCGACTATGCCCCAAAGAAATCAGCAGTTAACAAACGGATAATTAGTTTCAAGAAGGGACCAGGCAATGTTGAACATGTGCCCCTCAGCAGCTGATTATCCACATCAATTTGTGAGAAAAAAAATTAATCTTGTTCATGCCCCTAATTAAAGAGGACTGACAATTAACAGCAGAAGCAATAGCCACCACCATAGACATCTCAACTAAGGCAGCTTACACAATCTTGACTGAAAAATTGCAGCAGAGCAAACTCTCTGCTTCATGAATGCCAGATCTGTTGCACCCAACAGCAGACCTTTCAATGGAAATTTTAAACAATTGGGATCAAGATTCTGAAGTATTTTTTTTTTTAATTATAATAGGAGATGAAACTTGGCTTTACCAGTAATATCCTGAAGACAAGTCACAATCAAAGCCATGGCTACCAAGAGGTGGAAGTGGTCCAGTCAAAGCAAAAGAAGACCGACAAGGAGCAGAGGTCAGGACAACAGTTTTGTGGGATGCTCAAGGCATTTTTCTTGCTGACTTTCTAGAGGGCTAGAGAACAATAACATCTGCTTATTATGAGAGTGTATGGAGAAAGTTAGCCAAAGCTTTAGCAGAAAAATGCCCAGAAAAGCTTCACCAAAGAGTCCTTCACCACAGCAGTGCTCCAGCTCATTTCTTTCATCAAACAAGGGCAATTTTGAGATGAGAAATGATTAGGCATCCACATTATAGTCCTGATTTGGCTGACTTCTTTTTGTTTCCTAATCTTAAAAAATCTTTACAGGACACCCATTCTTCTTTAGTTAATAATGTAAAAAAGACTGCATTGTCATGGTTAAATCCCCAGCACCGTCAGTTCTTTAGGGATAAACTAAGTAGCTGGTATCATCACTTACAAAAGTGGCTTGAACGTGATGGAGATTATGTTGAGAAATAAAGTTTACATTTTTAATTTTTATCTTTTAATTCCATTTTTCCATGAACTGTTAAAGTCCCCTCATATATGTTGTGTGTTTGCTCTATGTCAAATTCTGTGCTTGGAACTGGTAATATAGGTATGTAGGGTTTAGAAACGGTCCTAAAAAAACTCACAACCTTGTAGGGAAGATTGAGAACTGAACTCAGAGAGTGCCGATGACCCTGTCAGAGACGTGAGGAGTTATATGAACTGTCATAAAGATCTATCTAGAAGCAGAGAGAGAAAGAGAGATACAACTATCCCTATGTTATCGGAATTCCAAAAGGCCATGCTGAACTATTTCTCTTTTATAAACATTGTATGATAATAAAAGTAATAAATGTAGAATGTTTGTTAAATGCAGGTAAGTCTAAAGACAAAAACATGAATCAACTACAGTCTTATCACCCAGAGACAATTACTATAAATACTTGATACATTCCCATTTAATCTTTGTCTATGGTTATACATACGCAGGTTTTTAATAAAATTGAGACCATAGTGTATATACTACATTGTAATCTGCTTTTTCATTTAGTAATATATCATAAATATTTTCCAATGCCATTAAAATATTTAGAAAATCTTATTTTTAATGGCTATAGAGTATTTTACCATATAAAGTGCATCAATTAGGGTTGTTGATTGCAAGCCATAGAAACTGACTCTGGCTGTTTTAAGGAGAGAGGAATATATGTGAATGTTTATTCTAGGTGTCAACTTGGTTAGATTAAGAAATGCCGAGAAACCTGGTAAAGCTATCTTTTTAGGTGTGTCCATGAGGGTGTTTCCAGCAGAGATTAGCATCAGAGCCTGAGTGGACTGGGTGGGAAAAACCCACCCTCAATGTGAGTGGGAACCATCCAATCTGCTGGGAGTCCAGAGAAAACAAAAACAGAGAAAAAAGGTGAAGCTCTCTATCTGCTGGAGCTGGGATACACTCTTCTCTCTCATCCCTGGACATCAGAGCTCGAGACTCTTCAGCTTTGGGTTCCAGGACTTACACCAAAGATACCATCAGCTTCCCTGGTTTTGAGGCCTTTGGACTTGCACTGAGCCATGCTACCGGCATCCAGTTTGCAGACAGCCTATCATGGGATTTTTCTTCTCAATCACATGAGCTAAGTCCCCTAATAAATTCCCTCTCATATATTTATAACATATCCTATTGATTCTGTCTCCCTGGAGAACCCTGACTAATACAATATATCAAAGGCATATTGGGTATAGCATAATATAATTGAGATGACTGGACATCCAGGCTCAAAAAATGGCAAGGACAATGAAAAGGATAGAAAGAGTCTGGTAAGGGCATTGCTGCTTCAACCTCTTAATCGTCGATTTCACAGCTTCCAACAGAGCACCACAGCCACTACTGAACTGGAAATTGAATACTATTTCCAGCATTTTCTTTTACGTCTACCAGAAAGAATTTTCTACTTTCTAAGATTCTCTGTGTAACTCGTTCTCAATTTAAATTCCAGGACTAATGAATCTGATTGGCTGGTCCCAAGTTGAATACTGACATCCTATCAGAAAGGAAAGCTGGGTAAATGATTTTTATTGGTTGAATTGGGTACCCCTAAAATTCATAAAGTCCTAATCCCTAGTACCTCATAATTTTACTGTATTTGGCTATAGGGTCTTTAAGGAGGTAAATAAGTCAAAATGAGATCATGAATGTGGGTCCTAATTCACCATGACTGGTGTTCTTATGAGAAAAGAAAATTTGGGGATAGACAGATGCAGAGGGAAGACCTGTGCGTCATGTGAAGAGCCAGGAAGAGGACAACTTGTAGAAGTTCCTCTTTCAGTTTTTCCACACGAAACTTAAGATCACACCAACATCTGGCTTTAGCGAATATAAAAAAATAATTTACTAAAAAACTTATCTTTAAAAAGTGGTTCTCACTTCAGACAGCAAATTAGAATCACCATGGGGAGCTTTTAAAAATACCAGCATGAGGGCCCCACTTCCAAAGATACAAATTTAATTGTTCTGGGTTTGGTCTCAACCATCATTCTTTTTTGAATTTCTTAAGTGATTATTATATAAAGCCAAGGTTGAGAACTACTGTTTTAAAGCAATTTAATTTAAAGCACTCAGAGAACTGGCTGTTGAAACTGGGAAAAGTGGTAATATCTCTTCTAAGTAAGTGGAGAGATAGACCATGTTCATGAATTTTAAAAACATCTGTATGATAGTAATTCTCTCCAAACTGACTTATAGATTCAATGTAATCCTGGTCAAAAGCTGAACAGAATCGTTGATAAAAGTTGACAAGGTCATTTTAGGATTTTTATGAAAAAGAAAAAGACTCAAAATAGCTAAATTATTCATAAGTAGGGAGGGGAAAACCCTCCCCTCTCCCAGACACCTAGATTAATAAACTACAATAATTAAGGTGATACAATAAGAGGCAGAAAAAGACAATTGACAAATAGAATTTAGAACACAGAAAGAAATACATGAATAAGTAAATGATACATAATAGAGGTGTCATAACAGATTGCTAGGGATAAAACCCAGAAATTTTATTTGTATGGAAAAATTGGAAAAAGACGGAAAACATTCCTATTTCACACAATATGGGAAAATCAATTCCAAATTGATTTAAATCTTTTAAATCTAACATTTAAAAGATATAAATGTCAGAAAATTTTTAACAATTTTAGAAGAAAATATATATGACTTTCCACTAAGAAAAGATTTCTTAAATAAAACATTAAAAAGTACTAATCATAACAGCGAAGTTAATCAATTCAATTGCTTTTTAAAAAATCAACAAAATACTAAAAAAATTGACAAAAAATATGAGTCGACATTTCTACAAGAGGGAATACATATGGCCAAGAAAATGGAAAGATATTCAGTCTTACTAGTAATCTGAAAATTGTCTAGATCAAATTGTAAGTCATGTTTGATTAGAAAATATCAAGAAATTTGATGATTTGAAGTGTTGGATGTCTTATACTTGCTGGTGGAAATATAAATTTGTTTAACCACTTTGGATGGAAGTATGTTATATTTTTTCCCTTATCCTTTGACTACAATTTTATTCCTTTATACAAAACAAAGAAATTTTTCTACATGTGTTTCATGATTCGTAGGGAAAGAGCTTATAATAGCAGAATCCTAGAAATAACTCAAAAATTCCTATTAATGGAAAAATATAAAACGAAATCATGATATATTCACACAATGGAATATTGTGCAGCAGAGAACATCAAAGAATAGTTACTCACCACAACATACATAAATTAGTATGTAGACCAAAAAGCACATGTCCCTGAAGACTACATAAAGTTTGATATTCTTTAATAAAGGTCAAAAACAAAGGTAAACAATATGCTCTTAGGCACACAGGTCTATGTAATCAAACTGAATACAAAAAAAAAGGAATGACCAATACAACTCTTAGGATAGTAGTTACTACTTTATAGAGAGGTAGGGAGATAACCCACGAGTAGATTGAAGGTAAGGTATTGGTAATGTTTTAGTTCTTAACTAAAGAATTAAGCTCATTATTATAAAAATAAATTACACAAACAGGAGAGCTATGAAATAACAATTGCTTATGAAACAATTATGATTTTTATTTTAAATTTTATTGTGTCGATATACATTGTGGTTGATTATTGCTGCCCCTTACCAAAACCTCCTTCCCTCGTCCCTCTCCTCCCTCCCCCCCAACAATGTCCTTTCTGTTTGCTTGTCATATCAACTTCAAGTAATTGTAGTTGGTATATCTTCTTCCCCCCAACCCCCCCGTTTTTGTGTGTGTGTGTGTGTGTGTGTGTGTGTGTGAATTTATATATTAATTTTTAGCTCCCACCAATAAGTGAGAAACATGTGGTATTTCTCTTTCTGTGCCTGATGCGTTTCACTTAATATAATTCTCTTAAGGTCCATCCATGTTGTTGCAAATGGCAGTATTTCATTCGTTTTTATAGCTGAGTAGTATTCCATTGTGTAGATGTAACACATTTTCCGTATCCATTCATCCGATGATGGACATTTGGGCTGGTTCCAACTCTTGGCTATTGTAAAGAGTGCTGCAATGAACATTGGGGAACAGGTATACATTCGACTTGATGATTTCCATTCCTCTGGGTATATTCCTAACAGTGGGATAGCTGGGTCATATGGTAGATCTATCTGCAATTGTTTGAGGAACCTCCATACCATTTTCCATAGAGGCTGCACCATTTTGCAGTCCCACCAACAATGTATGAGAGTTCCTTTTTCTCTGCAACCTCGCCATCATTTATCATTCAGAGTCTTTTGGATTTTAGCCATGCTAACTGGGGTTAGATGGTATCTCAGTGTGGTTTTGATTTGCATTTCCCGGATGCTGAGTGATGTTGAGCATTTTTTCATATGTCTGTTGGCCATTTGTATATCTTCCTTAGAGAAATGCCTACTTAGCTCTTTTGCCCATTTTTTAATTGGGTTGCTTGTTTTTTTCTTGTAAAGTTGTCTGAGTTCCTTATATATTCTGGATATTAATCCTTTGTCAGATATATATTTTGTAAACATTTTCTTCCACTCTGTTGGTTGTCTTTTAACTCTGTTAATTGTTTCTTTTGCTGTGCAGAAGCTTTTTAGTTTGATATAATCCCATTTGTTTATTTCTCCTTTGGTTGCCCATGCTTTTGGGGTTGTATTCATGAAGTGTGTGCCCAGTCCTACTTCCGGAAGGGTTTCTTCTATGTTTTCTTTGAGAAGTTTTATTGTTTCAGGGTGTATATTTAAATCCTTAATCCATTTTGAGTTGATTTTAGTATATGGTGAGAGGTATGGATCTAGTTTCATTCTCCTGCGTATGAATATCCGGTTATCACAGCACCATTTGCTGAAGAGGCAGTCCCTTCCCCAGTGAATAGGCTTGGTGCCTTTGTCAAAGATCAGATGGCAGTAAGTGTGTGGGTTGATTTCTGGATTCTCTATTGTATTCCATTGATCAGTGTGTCTGTTTTTATGCCAGTACCATACTGTTTTAGTTATTATAGCTTTGTAGTATAGCTTAAAGTCAGGTAGTGTTATGCCTCCAGCTTTATTTTTTTTGCTCAGCATTGCTTTGGCTATGCGTGGTCTTTTATTGTTCCATATAAATGTCTGGAGAGTTTTTTCCATTTCTGAGAAAAATGTCTTTGGAATTTTGATGGGGATTGCATTGAATTTGTATATCACTTTGGGTAGTATGGACATTTTCACTATGTTGATTCTTCGAATTCAAGAGCATGGAATATCTTTCCATCTTCTTGTATCCTCTCTAATTTCTCTCAGCAGTGGTTTGTAGTTCTCATTATAGAGATTTTTCACCTCCTTGGTCAACTCAATTCCTAAGTATTTTATTTTTTTGGTGGCTATTGTAAATGGGCAGGCTTTCTTGATTTCTCCTTCTGCATGTTCACTATTGGAGAAAAGAAATGCTACTGATTTTTGTGTGTTGATTTTGTATCCTGCTACTGTGCTGAATTCATTTATGAAATCCAAGAGTTTTTTTGTAGAGGTTTTAGGCTGTTCGATATATAGGATCATGTCATCTGCAAACAGGGACAGTTTGATTTCATCTTTTCCAATCTGGATGCCCTTTATTTCCTTCTCTTCTTTGATTGCTCTGGCTAATACTTCCAACACTATGTTGAATAGGAGTGGTGAGAGAGGGCATCCTTGTCTAGTTTCTGTTCTTAAAGGAAAAGCTTTCAGCTTTTCCCCATTCAGGATGATATTGGCAGTGGGTTTGTCATATATGGCTTTAATTATGTTGAGATACTTTCCCTCTATTCCTAACTTATAGAGGGTCTTTGTCATGAATGAGTGATGAATTTTACAAATGCCTTTTCAGCATCTATAGAGATGATCATATGGTCCTTGTGTTTGACTTTATTAATATGGTGTATCACATTCATTGATTTGCGTAAGTTGAACCAACCTTGCATCCATGGGATGAATCCCACTTGATCGTGGTGAATAATTTTACGTATGTGTTGCTGTATTCTGTTTGCTAGTATTTTAGTGAGGATTTTTGCATCTATATTCATCAAGGATGTCAGCCTGTAGTTTTCTTTTTTGGTTATATCTTTACCTGGTTTTGGTATCAGGATGATGTTTGCTTCATAGAATGAGTTTGGGAGATTTGCATCTGTTTCAATCTTTTGGAATAGTTTGTAAAGAATCGGTGTCAATTCCTGTTTGAATGTTTGGTAAAATTCTGCTGTGAATCCATCTGGTCCTGGGCTTTTCTTTGTTGGGAGCCTTCTGATAACAGCTTCAATCTCCTTTATTGTTATTGGTCTGTTCAAATTTTCTACGTCTTCATGGTTCAGTTTTGGGAGCTTGTGTGCGTCCAGAAATTTATCCATTTCCTTCAGATTTTCAAATTTGTTGGCATACGGTTGTTTATAGTAGTCTCGAATGATTCCTCATATTTCAGATGAATCAGTTGTAATATCACCCTTTTCATTTCTAATTTTTGTTATTTGAGTCTTCTCTCTTCTTTTTTTTTTGTTAGCCATGCTAATGGTTTGTCAATTTTATTTATCTTTTCAAAAAACCAACTTTTTCATTCATTGATCTTGTGTATTGTTTTTTGGGTTTCAATTTCATTCAGTTCTGCTCTGATCTTAATGATTTCTTTTCGTCTGCTTACTTTAGGTTTGGATTGTTCTTGTTTTTTTAGTTCTTTAAGGTGAAGTGTTAGGTTGTTCACTTGCCATCTTTCCATTCTTCTGAGGTGAGCATTTAATGCAATAAATTTCCCCCTTAATACTGCTTTTGCAGTATCCCACAGGTTTTGGTATGATGTACCATTAGTTTCAATAAATTTTTTGATTTCCTGCTTGATTTCTTCTTGGACCCATATGTCATTAAGTAGAATGCTGTTTAATTTCCATGTGTTTGTATAGTTTCCAGAGTTTCGTTTGTTATTAATTTCTAGTTTTAATCCATTGTGGTCTGAGAAGATAAATGGGATAATTCCAATTTTTTTGAATTTATTGAGACTTGATTTGTGACCTAATATGTGATCTATCCTGGAGAATGATCTATGTGCTGATGAGAAGAATGAATATTCTGAGGTTGTTGGATGGAATGTTCTGTAGATATCTGCCAATTCCAATTGGTCTAGAGTATTGTTTAGATCTCGTGTTTCTCTACCGATTCTTTGCCTAGATGATCTGTCTAATATTGACAGTGGGGTGTTCAGGTCCCCTGCTATTATGGTATTAGTGTCTATTTCCTTCTTTAGGTCTAATAGAGTTTGTTTTATAAATCTGGCTGCTCCAACATTGGGTGCATACATATTTATGATTGTTATGTCTTCTTGATGCATCAGTCCTTTTATCATTAAACAGTTTCCTTCATTGTCTCTTTTTATGGTTTTTAGTTTAAAGTCTATTTTGTCAGATATAAGAATAGCTACTCCAGCTCATTTTTCTTTTCTGTTTGCATGGTAAATCTTTTCCATCCTTTCACTCTTAGTCTATGTGAATCTTTATGGGTCAGGTAGGTCTCTTGTAGGCAGTATATAGTTAAGTCCTCCTTTTTAATCCAGTCAGCCAGTCTGTGTCTTTTGATTGGGGAATTTAAGCCTTTTACATTAAGAGTTTTTATTGAAAGGTGTTGATTTGTTCTTAGCATTTTATTGGTTGTTTGGTTGTCTTAGGTGTCTTTTGTTCCTTGCTTTCTGATTTACTGTTTGGTTTCTGTGTTCGTTGGTTCCTTAGGTTGTAGATAGCATTTTTGTTTGTTTGTTTTCTCTTCATGAGTGCCATTTTTATTATACTAGCGGGTTTAGATTTTTCTTGGGTTTTTATGGCAGTGGTAGTTATTTTTCAGGAACTAATCCCAGTACTCCCTTGAGGATTTCTTGTTAGGGTGGTCACGTGGTAGTGAACTCCCGCAGTTTTTGTTTGTCTGAGAAATATACTATTTGCCCTTCATTTCAGAAGGATATCCTTGCAGGGTAGAGTATTCTTGGCTGGCAATCTTTGTCTTTTAGTATTTTGAATATATCATCCCATTCCTTTCTAGCTTTTAGGGTTTGTGATGAAAAGTCTGATGTTAACCTGATTGGGGCTCCCTTATAGGTGATTTGATGCTTCTCTCTTGCAGCTTTTAAGATTCTCTCTTTGTCTCTGAGTTTTGCCAATTTGACTATAACATGTCTTGGAGAAGGCCTTTTTGGGTTCAATACGTTTGGAGATCATTGAGCTTCCTGGATCTGAAGATCTGTGATTTTTCCTATACCTGGGAAGTTTTCTGCCACTATTTTGTTGAATATGTTTTCAATGCAATCTCCATTTTTTTCCCCTTCTGGAATACCCATGACTCGGATATTTGAGCGCTTAAGGTTGTCTGATATCTCTCTCAGATTTTCTTCAATGTCTTTGATTCTTTTTTCTTTCTTTTTGTCTGCTTGTGTTATTTCAAACAGCCCATCTTCAAGTTCAGAGGTTCTCTCTTCAACTTCGACAAGCCTGCTGGTTAAACTCTCCATTGTGTTTTTTATTTCGCTGAATAACTTCTTCAGTTCAGCAAGTTCTGCTACGTTTTTTTTCAGGACATTGATTTCCTTGTACATTTCCTCTTTCAGGTCCTGTATACTTTTCCTCATTTCATCATGATGTCTAGCTGAGTTTTCTTGTATCTCATTCAGTTTCCTTAGAATTATCACTAGAAATTCCTTGTCAGTCATTTCAAGGGCTTCTTGTTCTATAGGATCTAGAGTTTGAGATTTATTAACTTTTGGTGGTGTACTTTCTTGATTCTTTGTATTTCTGGTATCTTTTTTTTGATGTTTATTTATTGTGGCAGAGGGTTTCACAGTCCACCAGTTTGAGACTATTGACTAACTAAGATGTTGGTGTGGTTGCCAGTTTGGTATGGCTACCTCCATGACTGCTCAGATGGCCTCTAGTGCCTTGTGTGTGTGGTTGCCTCGGGTCTTGGGCCTCTCTAGGGAGCCACCTCTCTGGTCAGCTTGGACTCTGCTACCGCAGGGTGTGTGATCTCTGTTGAGCTTTCACTTCCCGTGCAGGACTTCTCCCTGTTCCGTGCGCTCTGGCCCGGGGTGCTGGTTTATGCAGTGGTGTCCCCACAGGGTGTGTTATCCACTTCAGGACAGGACGCTGCTTTGGGGGTGTCACACTCGGCATGGTGCCCCTTCTGGCGCCTGGCCGGGGCCTTCCAGAGCGAATGTCAGGGGCTAAGACGCGTGGGAGTACTGGGGCGGTGAAGGACGGGTCCGAGTGCAGGATGCGCATAAAAAACAGAGACCAGGAGGCAGCAACACACCACCTCCAGGGTTCTCCTCACACCACAGCAAGCAGACCCGGAAGAGCGCAACAGCCCAACCATGCTGCCTCCACTGGACGGGCGAAACAATTATGATTAATTCAATTCTGTGGACCTACCTAAATTAAGACAAAATACATATATTTATATAAAAATATATTTATATATATGAATTCAGTACATTTTCCAATGCTGTTCTTAGATCTTATCAACAATTGAGGTGATATTAAAACTATTGAGAGTTTTATTTGTATACTTCCTGGGATTAAGAGTGTAAGTCAATTTAGATGCATCTGTATTTGTTGAAAGGAGAATGTATTTCATTTGAGATGCTTTTGGTCGCAAGTAACAGAAGACAACCACAACATTCAACGTCTTGAGAACAGGACAGATATGAAGTTCTCGTAACTTGAAAATTCCAGAGGTAATTAAGCTCAGGCTCTGTTTATAAAGATTTTGCTTCCAAGTCTCTGTAATTCTTTCAGCAACACCTTTCTCCTTTTGCTTAACCAGACTCATATTCAGGTATGCTTTGCTTATGGGTTCAACACTTGCACCCACAGGCAATGCCATTCCAAAGAGTTTCCAAACCATAAACTAAAGAATTTCCAAACGTAAACTAAAGTCTCAGCTAGAAAACAACATACACAAAGTCTGGTGTATGTGGTCATGCTTATGCTAATCCCTGTGGCAAGTGGAGGGAAATTATACTGATATGCTTGAGTCGAGGTCGGATGAAAGGCAGTACAGTATTCCCGTACAATCCGGACCACTGGGGTCCTATAAGGAAAGAGAAAAGGGGAAATATATGCTAGGAAAGTTACCAAAATATTCATTGTGCTCAATTAGAAATTAATTAGAAATAAACCACTTTTTTAAACATCAAAATAAAAATATTAGTGGCAAATATTTTTCATATATGGGTATCACATTTTTTTTATTCCTTAGAAGTCTCTTGAGTCGTATCATGTAATCATGATTCCTGGCTCTCTCTTTTTTATTTAATATTCTGGGGAAGTGAATTTGAGCGTCAGAACCAGCATTTTTAAGCCAGCAAAGTAATAATTATGCAATTTACTTTCACTAGCCAAATGCAATGGGATTCAAAAAGTCTCTTTTACTTGAGATGCTTTAATAATACTAATTTTTTAAACCAGAAAATGAAGTACACAGTGTTTAAGGAGACAATTCATTAGCCTCACAGATGAGTTCATAATGAAAAGCTGCTCTGCAAATGAAAAAGGAAATGAAGAATCTAAAGTACTTAGATTTCTAGACTTCAGTGGAATTTCTCCCATCACAAATCACTTCCCATTACTTGCTCCTCACAATCTAATGTTTGCTATCTGCTTTAAACCTTTGGCAAATTATCACTTTATACTTAAACAACTGCATTCACAAACACTATCTCCATGCAACACAAAGGTCCCTCATCCGGTAATTAACACAGCAAAGAGCCTGTGGGTACCTGTATGTCTCAAGTAGTTGCTGTTCAAGGCTAATTTCTATTGCTTTGACATCATAAAATGGTGTTGTACCACTTCTGAAAGGGCCTATTTTACTAAAATATACAGGCATTGATCATAAGAATACAATCCATCAGATGTGAAAATCTCTGTGCAAACATTTTCAGTGTTATTATTCTGTATTATAACACCACACTTCATAGTCAGTACGATAAAGTGATAGTGCCCAAAGATGTACATGTCCTAATCCCTGGAACCTATGAACACGTTACTTTCCATAGCAAATGGAACTTCACAGCTGTGATTAAGTTAAGGACACTGCAATGAGGCATTATCCCAGATTATCTGGGTGGGCCCGATATAATCATGTGGGTCTTTAAAAGCAGAGAAACTTGCCTGATTGTGATCAGAAGGTGATTTCTACAGAAGAAGGATCAATGAGGTGCAACATTGCTGGCTTTGAAAATGGAGGAATTGGTCCATGAGCCAAAGAATGTGGGCATCTTCTGGAAGCTGGAAAAGGGAAGGAAAGGGATTTTCCTCTGGAATCTCCAGAGGAAATGCAGCCCTGCGAACACCTTGATTTCAGCCTAGTGAGACCCTTGTCAGATTTCCAAAGCCATAAGATAGTAAACTTGTGTTGTTTTAAGCCACTATATTTGTGGTGATTTGTTACTGCAGCAATAGAAAGCAAATACCATCAGCAAACACTGCAATATTTGAGGTATGTTCAAAATTTTAAAGTACATAAAAATTACCTCCCATTTGAATGAGATTTTATATACTTATTGTGACATTTGTTTTTATTTCTTCTTCAAATTCCAAGTTCTTCTGATAAAAAAGTAGATAGGATTTCACCTTTTATAGGATTTACCCTTTTAAAATACTTTTATTTTTTAATACCATGAGATGAATCACAATAAGTAACTTTGCAATATGGCTTGTAGTTTCTCCTGAGCTTGATTGTAGCACTTGATTCTGTTTTTCTATTGCAAATGTTGAAGTGTACCTCTGAGCAGGTAACAGA
This sequence comes from Cynocephalus volans, assembly GCF_027409185.1. NCBI lineage: Eukaryota > Metazoa > Chordata > Mammalia > Dermoptera > Cynocephalidae > Cynocephalus > Cynocephalus volans. Next base: position 284,643,410 of record NC_084460.1, read on the forward strand.
GACTTCTGAAAAGTTTCCACCAGTCAGCAGGCAAAGATGAACCACGGTTCTGACCTGTATCGTTTACTGATCTCTGTATCATGGAAAGAACAGCCCTAAAATCAGAACTAAGTTACTCTGCTGAATCTGCTCCCACCTGATGATGTAAAGCGACAGTACACACAGGGATTGTTATTGACATATGGCACCTCCTGAGCAGAAGCGTGGGAGGCTGGTTTTGACCACAAAGCCCATCATGTACCCCTGTTGTTGCTGTTGCCATGTGCTGAAGGACTGCACCCCGTCACCTTGGCTCCTGTTTTGTTTTCTGCATTTCCCACCCCACCCATAAGGCTTGCCCCGTAGTAACCTCTGTGCCAAGTCTATCCTAGTTACACCCTGTTTGCTATTTCCAAACTGCTTAGCTTTGCTTCCAGAAAATTCAGACAGAAGGATGCAGGTGTTTTGTTCACATCTGCATAATGTAAACCATGTATGTATATAGTTGTTTCCAGGAGCCCATCTACTGTGGGGTAATGTGCAATTCTAATGCATCCTAGACTGAAGGCAGCTTTTGTATGCTTAGATTCTGCAAGAGCTGCTCATTCTGTCTTACACATAATCACACTGTGATATGCATCCAAATATATGCATATTTGAATTTACACCCTACCATACAGCAACTGAAAGAAACACACAGAGACCACATACAAGTCCTGGGACTTGCTCTGGAGAGAGAGAAAATACATATTCATGCTACTCAATCACCTGAATCATGACAGAAGCAATATCCCTGCCTACATAGGATCCTATTCGTTAAAAACTGCAAATTATTTTCCATGGTAAAAAAATAACACTACTAGATTTTTTTTTCTGCTTATATAAATGGGACAGTACTCTTGTAAACAATTAGCACAATGTATAAAAGAAATCATCTTTTTAAAAAAATTGCGGAATCTCATCCATCTGAGATAACCATCAAGAACTGTATGCTGAGCATACACCTCTTTATACATAGTGCATGTAATTTTACATAAATGAGTAAATGAGATATCAAGATTTCTGTTGTTATGAATGCCTTAATTTTTAAAATTTCACTTTGTTGTTGTTTGGATTTTCTATTCCCTCTCTCCTCTCTTATTTTTACCTTTCCCCATTAAAATATAGTTATTAAAGCCATGCATATCCATAACCAGGCCAGTGAGGACTGGGCTGCTGCCGGAAGCCCCAGGACTCCTGAGCTGTGTGGTGGGTGGGTGGGGGGTTGTCCATGGGTCTCAGGGGCACCTATCCCCCCCCAGAACCCCCCACCTCCCCCCACTGCCCGCAATCAGACTAGTTTAAGGAGCCAGAGATGTACTACCCCCTCCCCCCACCCCCTTTCCACATCTCTGCAATTTCTTAGAATGTAAAAAATCAATTAATTAATTAATTTAAAAGGCCATGTGTATATGTTTCAGCATTTGGGGTTTTATTTTGTGCTGCTAAAAGTGGAGATTCAGAGGAGGTAGGACATTTGTGTTAAAAAAAAAAATACTCCAATGCATTTTCAAAATGCAACGTTTAGCCAGATGTCTAGAATTTATTGTAGGAGGAGAGTTTCCCTGACTATAGAAGGATAATTTGAGGAAAGAGTTAGTGGTTTTCAGCTAGAGAGCAAACAGAAGTTTTCCGAGATGAAGAAGACAGACCTGAAGCAGTGAGGGTGTGCCCAGCCTGCAGGATCGGCCGGGGAGGAAGAAGCCTGCCTGGAGAGAACTTCCTCTTGACACCGGAAGCCAACAGACTAGAGAGAAACCCACAGCTTGAATTTCACATTACCACTTATACTGAGTTCTGTTGTAATTCCCTTTTTTCACCTGCAATTTTCAGTAAAAATCTGTGACACTGCGAGTGGCCATGCAATGTTACGGGGAGAAGGACTAAGGGACGTACCAATAAGAAAATGTAGGGGAACAAGCAAAAGAAGAAGTGACAGGGCTGAATCTTGAATGGCCATCGAAGCAGGAAATCAGAGGAAGAAACAGCCCTCAGAGAATCCTCAGAAATTTGGGGAAAGGGAGAGCACTGGAGCACATGGAAGAGAAATGATACTTTGAGTGTTAAAGGAAAATGTAACCAAGAGAACTTCAGGACTTGGGAACACTGAGTAGGCAGACAATTTAGATCATAACTTCTTTAACGTAAATTTTTATAAGCAAAACTACCAAGTCGATAATTATATATTTTAATTAAATTCCCTTGAAATGTGCATGCGAATTTCTGTTTTCATCATATCCATCCAGAACAAAAGTGGGTCTCTTTTTCTCTTTGTCCATTTGGTAGGCAAGATGTTATATACCCAAGTAGAATAAATGTGCAGTTCTTTGACTCGTAATGAGGTTGAAAATCTTTTAAATTTTGATTTTTTTTTTTTTTGTATTTCTTCTTCTTTGAATTTAGATATCATAACCATAAATTCAATCATTTGGTAATAACCACCTAATCCAGTTATCTCCCTATAAAAATATCCTATATTTTTTAACTCATAATTTTATAAATGTAGTAAAAAGAACATTTTTTTAAAAGACAAAACCCATATTGTAGAGTAAGAAATAGGTTTATTTTACTACACAGCTAGCTTAAGCATAATTAAAACAAACAATAAATGATTTTTTTTTAAAAAAAGCAGTAAACTTTCAATTAGCTCCTCATGAATATACATGGGAAAATTGCAAACCCTGAAACAGATGAGACTAATAGAATTATCTGTGTCCTGGTCAAGTTGGAATTGCTTTCTAATGGTGTTAACATTCTGCCCATTTTGGATTCTACATTTGAGGTAGGTATGAGAGGGATTAACTCTGCCCCATTTACTAGGAAGAATGTCATCGCAGATAAGGTTTGGTCCAAAACACAGATCTTCCACTGCTTAAAAACATGAAGCCCATGTACCTTTCTGTAAAATAGTAACTATTCTCCTTAGATTCAGGATGTATTAGTCAGTGTGGGCTCTGTAACAAAGCACCACAAACTGCATGGCCTAAACACACTTATTTCTCACAGTTCTGGAGGCTGAAAGTCCAAGATGAAGGTGCCAGCAGGGCTGGTTTCCAGTGCGGCCTTCCTGGCTTCCTGATGGCCACCTTCTCACTCTGTGCTTGCATGGCCTTTCCGCCATGCATATTCCTAGTGTCTGTTCCTTTTTTTATAGGGACACTAATTCTATTGAATTAGGGCCTATCCCTTAGGACTTCATTTAACCTTAATTACCTTCCTAAAGGGCCTGTCTCTAAATACAGTCACATTGGGAGGTAAAGCTTCAACACATGAACTTTGAGGGGACGCAAGACAGTCACACACACGACACATAAGAGCTCAAGTTTTACCGTTTATGTCACATCCCATAGTATGTAGGCTAGTATGTAGTAGCATATTGTGCAAAGGGATACAAAGTGGGGTTCCATTATCCCAATTATAATATAGAAGTGACATTTCTGGTTTTTAGTGGGAAATGGATAATTGCAGACTGAGATATAAATCAATGGAATAAATAACATTCCAGATTGAGTCACTAAGTATTCGGATAAATAATCATGCATGTGATAAATAAAAGTCTGTGTAAAAGTTATTAAGCAAAATCAGAATTACCATTTAAAAAATCACTTTCATATCCCAAAGCCAAATATTTCAAATTTAAGACTACAAATTGACAATGGCTTAAAAGATTGGGCCTGTGTTAATATATTGGTGCATTAAGAAAACCAACCATCAGCAAACATTCCACCCAGGAGTTTTATCTTTACTTCTTCCGACATTTGTAAATGCCTCCCACTTCTTTTTATTAATGAGTTAGTGGCTTACCAGCTCCAAGGCAGCTTTGAAGTTATATATCTTCCTAGGACTATGCACTTCCTCCAGAGATATCTCCCTAAATCCTCTTAAAGAACATGGTGCTCAGACCTTTTGTTCTATATAATCACTCCCTGATGGGAAGAATGAACTCACGACCAAGCAACCTGGCTGGGTGCTTAAAGCCCTGCTCAGTGCAGCAAGATACCACCAGGTGCTGTAGGATTGTGGGAAGAGAGAGAAAGCCCCTCACCTCTGAGAAAGAGCAGCTCTCACCAGCAATTTCCTAACTTGGAAGCATCACCACAATGTATACCAGTAACTGAGAATATGGAAACAGGCAGTGGCGCCACGAAAGAACCTTGAGAGCTGACTGTGTGTGTGTTCATATACATGCATTTGTGGATGTATGTATGTAAATCTGACACACACACCCCAAAATTATATGTTTTCTTATATACATACTTTTATTCTTCCCATTTCAATACCATTTACCACCTCACAGGGGCTCTTACAGAAAAGCAAACACCAAGAAATTATTCTCCTTATTACCTCTAAGGTTTCTTTAAATGTTGAGTGCTCCTTTTATTTTTCTATTTAAAATATGAATTGATTTGGTATTTCAAAGGCAGATGAGTACCTTCCACAAAGGTCTTATATGTTATCTTTTTCTTTATTAACTTTTAAGATCTCTAGACAATTCCTGAGCCTTTGAGTTATGTTCTTCAAGATGACTTTGGCTATTGCCAAAAGAAAGACTGAATCATTAAATATTGGTCCAAGAAGGCTAATCCTTACAGATAGTTCCAAGGAGTTTTTCTAATCTCATACAATATTAGTGATATAGATTCCTATATAATTTGTTCTCTGAGGGTAAGGCAAAACTTTTTGTGCCCTTTTGAAATGCCATTAAAGAACAAAATATAATACCTTATATTCCTAATTGGGAATGACAAGGATTTGATTAAGTTTCTAACTCCAGATGATGTTTTCTATGATTAAAACTGTGTTATACCACAGAAAAGTGACCCATCTTACAGATATCCTGGGGCCATGATATGTAGAATGGAAGTGAGTTAGGGCTGGAGGCTTGTTGTCTGCCTGCAATTCTCATGCCTGGTGTTTGAAGTGCCTGAACTTGTCCTGTGAAGTGAGGAATTTTTCTTTAAAATAAATTCTGTTTGGGTTGAGCCTTCTTTTTAGCTTTTCAGCAATTGTTGTACCTAGCATAAGTTTTTTGCTTAACGTCATTTTAGGTCATCTCAGGCTTTGTATATGTTAAGGAAGACTCAAGTTTTAACATGAGAATATTTTAGATCATCACTAAGTGCACTACTGAGGTTTTCTGAAGTGACAGTACATCATCCCTGGGCACTGGTCAAACTTTTATTGGTCACTCCTGAAAACTGGTTTTCCTTCATTTATGATACATTAAGATCCATATGGGCCCTACTTTGCTTGACCATCATGTAGCCTAAAATGTGGTGTTAAAAAAGCAGATGATGCACAGGAAGAATATGGAGAAATATTAGGGCAGTGAAGCTACTCTGTTTGATACCAAAATAGTAGATACATATAATTGTTCATTGGTCAAAACCCATAAGATGTACCACACCAAGAGTGAACCCTAATGTAAACTATGAACTTTGGTGATAATGTTGTGTAAATGAAGGTTCATCCATTATAACAAATGTACCATTGTGACATAGGATATGAATAGTAGAAAGGCTGTGCATGTGTGGAGGCAGAGAGTATATTGAAACTCTAGCTTTCTATTTGGTTTTGCTGTGAGCCTAAAACTTCTCTAAAATATAGTTTTTTAAAAAAGCAGATGTAAAACAAATAAATGTTTGTTCTTTGTCCCCAGTTTCTGGCACAGAACTCCTAAAACTCTTGGAATTTCTTGAGTGATAGGAGTGCTTTTGTTATTCATAAAGTTCCCCTTTTGGGTCAATTCAACAAGAGAATATAACAATTGTAAATTTGTATGCACTCAACATTGAAGCACCTAAATATATAAAGCAAGTATTAATAGATTGGAATGGAGAGATAGACTGCAATAGAACAATAGTAGGGGACTTCAACACCTCTCTTTCATCAATGGACAGATTATCCAAACATAAAATCAATAAGGAAACATTAAACTTAAACTACTCTCTGAACCAAATGGACCTAACAGATGGACTACAAAGCATTCCATCTAACAGCAGCATAAAACACATTCTTTTCAAGCAAACATGGAACATTCTCCAGGATAGATCATATGTTAGGCCACAAGTCCTAAAAAAGCTAAGAAGATTGAAATTATATCAATTATCTATTCTGACCACAATGGTAGAAAACTGAAAATCAATAGCAAGAGGAACTTCAAGAAGTTCCCAAACACATGAAAATTAAACAACATGCAGCTGCACAACCAATGGGTAAATATAGAAATTAAATGAAAACTAAAAATATCTTAAGACACACACACAAAAATATAAACAAAATCAGTTCTAAAAGGAAACTATAGCTATAAACATCTACATCCAAAAGAAAGAAAAAAAAGAAAGATCTCAAACAAACAACTCAACATTTCACCTCAAGGAACTGAAAAAACAAACAAACAAACAAAAAAACCCAAGAACAAAGTAAGTCCAAAGTTAGTAGAAGAAAGGAAATAATAAAGATCAGAACATAAATAAATGAAATAGAGACTAGAAAAACAATAAAAAAGATCAATAAAACTAAGAGTTGGTTTTTAGAAAAGAAACCTTTAGCCAGACTAATAAAAAAAAGAGAGAAGACTCAAATAAATAAAATCAGAAATGAAAAGCAGAAGCAACTGATATAACAGAAATACAAATGAGCAAAACAGACTATTATGAACAATTATACACCAACAAATTAAATAACCTAGAAGAAATAGTTAAATTCCTAGACTCATACAACCTACCAAATCTGAATTATGAAGAAACAGAAAACAGACCAATAACAAGTAAGGAGACTGAATCAGTAATAAAATTTTTCCTATCAAAAAAAAAAAAAAAAAAAAAAGCCAAGGACCTAATAGCTTCACTGTTAAATTCTACGAAACATTAAAAGAGAACTAATACCAATTCTTCTCAATTCCAAAAAACTGAAATGCATTTTATAAGGCCAGAATTACCTTATACCAAAACTAGACAAAGACACTACCAAAAAAGAAAACTCAGGCTAATATTGCTATTGAACATAGACTCAAAAATCCTCAACAAAATACTAGCAAAGCAAATTCAACAGCACATTAAAAAGATTATTTATAATGATTGAGTTAAATTCATCCTCAGGATGCAAGAATGGTTCAACATGTGTAAACCTATAAATGTGATACACCACATTAACAGAGTGAAGGACAAAAACCATATGATCATTTCAATAGATGTAGAAAAAGCATTTGACAAAATTCAATATCTTTTCATGATAAAAATTCTCAACAAATTAGGTATAGAAGGATATACCTCAATGCAGTAAAGCTAATATATTACAAACCCACAGCTAACATCATACATAATGATGAAAAAGTGAAAACTTTTCTTCTAAAAACACAAACAAGACAAGGATGCCCACTCTCACCACTTCAATATCACATAGTACTGGCAGCCCTAGCCAGATTAGTTAGGTAAAAGAAATAAAAGGCATCAAATGTGGAAGGAAATAAGTTAAAATTTCTCTGTTTGCAGATGATATGATGTTATGTATAGAAAACCCTAAAGACTCTACCAAAGTTAGAATGATCAAATTCAGTAAAGTTGTAGGATACAAAATTGACATACAAAAATTAATAGTGTTTCTATACAATAACAGTGGACTATCTAAAAAAGAAATTAAGAAAACAATCCCACTTATGATAGCTTCAAAGAAATATAATACTTACGAGTAAATTTAACCAACAAGGAGAAAGAGCTCTACACTGAAAACTATCAAACATTGCTGAACCAAACTGAAGAAGATACATATAAATGGAAAGATATCCATGTTCCCGGATCAGAAGAATTAATGTTGTTAAAATATCCATACAACCCAAAGCAATCTAGAGATTCAACACAAACCCTATTAAAATATCATTTTTCACAAAAATGGAAAAAACAACTCTAACAGTCATATGGAACCACAAAAGACCCTGAATAGCCAAAGAAGTCTTGAGTGAAAAGAACAAAGCTGACAGCATCACACTATCTGACTTCAAAATATACTACAAAGTGATAGTAATCAAAACAGCATGTTACTAGCATAAAAACAGGCACATAGGGCAATGAAACAGAAAGAAAGCCCAGAAACAAATCTATGCATTCACAGCCAACTGATTTCTGACAAAATTGCTAAGAAGAGATAAGGGGGAAAGGATAGTTTCTTCAATAAATGGTGTTGAGAAAATTGGAGATTAAGAAGCAGAAGAATAAAATTAGACCCTTATCTCACACCATATACAAAAATCAATTCAAAATGGATTAAGACTTAAATGTAAGACCCCCAAACTATTAAATGACTAGAAAAAAACATAGTTTTCCTTTATGACATTGGTTTGGGCAACAATTTTTTTGGATATGAGACGAAAAGCACAGGCAACAAAAGCAAAAACAGATATATAGGATTACATAAAAGGAAAAAGCAAAAAAGACAAAACAAAACAAACAACAAACAAACGAAAAAAATAATAAACAGAGTGAGGAGACAACTTCACTCTGAGATGGGAGAATTGGAGAAAATATTTGCAAACCACACATCTACTAAGAGGTTAATATCCAAAATATCTAAGAAACTCAAACAACTCATCTATTAGTCCATTCCTGCTGCTTATAACAAAATACTTGGAACTATAAGAAATTTATAAGAAAGCAAAATTTATTGCTTTCAGTTTCTGAGGCTGGGAAACCCAAAGTCCATCTGGTGGTGGTGACAGTGACCCAGGGGTCTCACATTGCAAGATGGTGGAAGCAGAGAGAGCAAGAGAGAAAGAAAGACAGACTCTCCTCTTCTTTAAAAGCCCTCAGAACCATGCCTCTGATCACTATTTTTTATCCATTCACTAGGGCACGGTCCTACAATCCAATTGCCTCTTCAAGGCTCCGCCTTTCAATTACCATAATAGGATTTCCCACACTCTTAACAGTCACAGTGGGGGCTAAGTTTCTAACACATAAAACTTGGGGGACACAATTCAACCTTCAGGGAGTTTTGGGAGGACATAATTCAATCCACTACAACTCAATAGCAAGAAAACAAATAACTCGATTAAAAAAAATAGGCAAAGAACCTGAATAAATATTTCTGAAAAAGAAGACATATGAATGGCTAATAGGTACACGAAGAGATGCTTGACATCACTGACCATTAGGGAAATGCAAATTAAAACCACAATGAGATATTATGTCATACCTGTTAGAATGATTGTTATCAAAAACATGAAAGATGAGTGTTGGTAAAGATGTGGGAAAAAGGCACCACTTGCACACTGTTGGTAGCCATTATGGAAAACTGTGTGGAGTTTTCTCAAAAACTTAAAAATAGAATTGCCATATGACCCAGCAACCCCACTGCTGGGTAGATAGATAGAGAGAGAGAGAGAGAGAGAGAGAGAGAGAGAGAGAGAGAGAGAGAGAGAGAGAGAGAGAGAGAGAGAGAGATAGAAAGATAGATAGATAGAAAGATAGATAGATAGATGAAATCATTATGTTGAAGAGATGTCTGCACTGCCGTGTTTATTGCAGCATTATTCACAATAGCCAAGATATGAGATCAATGGATATATCCATTAATGAATGAATGGATAAAGAAAATGTGGTATATGTATGCAATGGAATACTGTTCAGGTAAAAAACAAAAAACAGACAGACAACGAATTCCTGTCATTTGCAACAATATGGATGAACCTGGAGGACATTATGCTCAGTGAAATAAGCCAGGCATAGAAAGACAAATACTGCATGATCTCACTCATATGTGGAATCTAAAAAAGTTAATCTCATAGAAGGAGAGAGTAAAATGGTGGTTATCAGAAGCCCTTGTGCCAAGGGGATGGAGGGAGGGTGGAGAGATGTTGGTCAAAGGATATGAAATTTCAGTTCGATAGAAGAAATAAGTCCAAGAGAACATAGTACAACAGCTAATAATATATTGTATTCTTGAAAAATGATGAGAGTAGATTTTAAATGTTCTTAACGCAAAAATAACTTTGTGATATAATGCATATTTTAATTAGCTAGATTTAGCCATTCTACAATGTACGTATATCTCAAAGCAATATGTTGTGCACAATAAACACATACAATTTTATGTAAATTAAAAATTTTTTTTAGGAAAGAGCCTTCTGTTGATCACAGCTGAGCTTATGTTTAATGGGATAGTGTAGAGCGGGGCCCATAGATAGCCTTAGGCTGGGGCTGCTCACCAGAAAGAGCGAATGGTTAGAAAGTTGGAAATTTCAGCCCCACTCACCAACTTCCAGGGAGGAAAGAGCGGCTGGAAGTTGAATTATGAAAACTCTCGAGCAATGTGAGGATTCAGAGAGCTTCTCAGTTGGTGAACACACTGAGGTCCTGGGAGGGTGGTCCTCCAAGAGAGGGCACAGAACCTCTGTGCCACCTTTCACCCCCCAAGACTTTGTCCTATGCATCTCTTCTGTTTGTTAGGTCCTGACTTGTATCCTTTATAGTTAACCAGTCAATGTAAGTAAAGTGTTTTTCTCAGTTTTGTGAGCCATTCTAGTAAATTATCAAGTGTCAGGAGGGGATTGTGGAAACCCCTAGTTTACAGCACGGAAGTACAGGTGCCTGAAGTGGGGGCAGTCGTGTGGGACTGAGCTCTTTAACCTGTGGGGTCTGATGCCCGTTCCAAGTATAGACTGTCAGAAATGAATTGAATTGTAAGACACGCAGCTGGTGACAGAGAATCTGAGAATCTCACAGCAGGTGAATACATTGAGAAGTGCTTAGACAAAGTAAATTTGACATACGCAGTAAATACAACATCAGATTTGGGACATCAAAGACATACTAAATTGAGATGAAGAACAAACTTTAAAACAAAGTGGTAGTATTTATCTGGGCTGCAATTAGATAAATATGCCGTCTTTATTGAGTCTGAACTAGCCCTTCTCACGTATTCACTTCCAAAGACTATATAGACAGGATGCTCAGTTGGCTTGATGGTAACTGCAAGAACACACAGGCCATACTGTGAACACAGTGTTTCTCCAGCAGCAGTTGTCTCATAGTCATTCTTTATAGATGCATAGTACTCGTCGTTTACAAGCACTTTTATATTCATTATTTCATTTGATCTCACATATTTACGACCAGCACTGCTCCTGCATTTTCAATGTCATCAATCAAATTCAGAATTCTGGGTGGAACTCAAAAAGAAATTCATTGCTCTTTCGGGTGTCACGTCGTTGTCTAGGTAGCACATATACGTAAATGAACAAGCTGGGTGGTCTCACTCATAACTCCGATTTTGTGCTGTGCCTTTGCAAAACTGAAATTGTAATTTAAGAGGCATAGCGCGTAGCTTCAGAACAGAGACACAGAATATATTTCAACCTCTATTTACTCCTACACTTCAGCCCAAAGTGGAATGCAAACATTCCCCAGGATTCTATTTATGACTCACAAATTATATTCAAAAGGGTCTTTTCAGATGATCAGTGATGAAAGTCATTATCATCAGTGATGGTTAAGATAAAGAAGAAAAATGTTTCTGATGAGTCCAAAAACTTCAAAAGGGAGGGAGTACTAGGAGGGTCATTCTGAGATTACTGGGGAATAAAATAGCATGCCTCTAGAACTAATTTAGTAAAAATAAAATCTAAATAAAGCAAAACTAAAAGATCTTCACATGAAGAGGAAGTTATGGCTAAATTTTCTTCCCTCGCACCAAGAGGAACCACTAATAGCCCCACTCTTGAGATGAGGAAAATATTGACAGAAGACATCACCGAGCTGTGCAATCTATTTCCTCAATCATACAAGATAAAGTGTTGTAAACTGAAGTGCAAATTTGGGTCCTAGAAAATTTTTATTCATCTTCAACTGAACAAATGGAAATTCAAAGAAATCCTAGAGGTCTCGGCCAGTCATTGGGTCCCCTTTGTTCCTTTGGGTTCCCAAGAACTTATGTATCTTACAACAAATCAGATAAAGTGAACAAGCAAGTGACGTTAATGTAAATTTATTCAAGTCATTCAAAGTATATATACTGGGAACAAAACCTTTAGTTATAACTGTAATTTTAAGTACCCAAGGAAGTGATCAAATCCACTAACATTCTTCTGTATTGAGACAAGATCTGCATCTCAAAAGCCACGGAAAAGCTGCAGAAGCTTAAAGAAAGGAATTCTAATATTAAGATTTAACCCTAGGTCTAATCCACTTCTGGCCTCACAGAGCTAAGCAGACTTCTCTTTTGAATGACAGGGAGGCAGATCCTGTACCTGAAATTATTTTGGGCTTAAATCAGCTCTGCCACTTTTAGCCTCAAATACCTGAATGATATGTTGAATTTTCCATTTAGGTAATAAAACGAGATAACACTAGTTTATAAAGTACCAACCCAATGAATGGTATTAATGCCAAGGAGGAAAAAAGAATGTGGGTTCACCCAGCTGAGGAACAGACCAACCATCTAAACTAAGCATGGCCGGAGGCAAGAGGTGACATGAAAGACAATGTGGGAGCTTACTCAGGTTTTTTTCAGTCTCTTTTGTGCGGTGTTAATGGATCGCATGCACAAAGGTTTAGAAAACACTGGGTTAAAAATAATAGCTCTCTTATGTGGCAGGCACTGTTCTAAGTGTTTTTTATACATTAACTCTTTTAATCCTTCAGATCACCAAGGGAAGTAGTTGCTGTTATCTTCCATTTAATAGACAAGCAGAAACAGACAGGTTAAGTAGGTTGCTCAAGTCACACAGGAGGCTTTTTCAGGACTTCGTATTTTAAATTTCTTAGAAAGATTAGAGTACAAACATTTCTCAATTTTTTTGACCATGGAAATTTTTTTGGCTTGTTTTTTTCCACTAATGGATCATTTCATCGGATCAATGTTTAAAGGAACATATCTAAGCAAAGTTTATGAAACAAACTTATAGGAAAGAACAAAACTATTTCCAATTCTACTTTGCTATATATTATCACCCACATTGAACACTTGGTTTATTTCATTCATTTTGAGACAGTCAAAGTCCCGAGATACTACCTCTTTTGTCTGGCCTTTGTGCTCAGGTGTTACACTATCACTTCTAACAGGTTTGGGACTATGAATTGTAAACAGACAGGGTACCATGGAACAGAAGCCAAGGCTGGCTTTTCAGCACACCTAGTCATGACAGCACCATGGAGATTGGGATCATTATTGAGCCATAACTTAGAGGAGAAAAAGAAATCTGACAAGTCGTTTTCATAACAAGATCAAAGAGATTATGACAGATTGTGAAAATACAGCCTTATTTTTCAAGTTGCTAATTTATCTTCCTGCTGTTTCCCAGAGAAGCTGCTTATGAAGGACCCTTTCAGAGCAGAAGTTTCTCAAGTGGTTGAGGATATCCTTCACAGCTGAATGGCTTAACCTCTGAGAGCAAATATGGCTTTTATTGATTTGTAAGTGAAAAGGCGCAAAGGGGAAACAACCCTTTTTATTTATTTGGAACCTAAGTTTTTAGCAACACAATCACAGGTCATTGTGGGTTTTTAAAAAGTAAGGTAGAATGTAATATAGGCAATCATACGTCACCTATACTCAGCACGGTAACCCAGTGAATAGTACTTAAATTTGAATGTTCTTTATACCCCCAAATATAAATATCCTTAAAAAGTCAGTGATGAAATGGTCAAATTGCTCATTGTGTTGATCAGATTTAAGCAGCTCTTTTTATGGCTTATATGCTGCTAACACACATTTTAATAAAGACAAATTTCACAATAGTGCACTATGATTAATATAGTCCTTTTTCTGTACCACAGTTTAATAGAGGTCAAATCTGAGAAAGTTTTTCAGAAAGTATTCCAAATGCATTAGATATCTCCAACTAAGAATTACGGAACCACAATAGTAATTAATATTCATAGATTCCTGTACTGTTTACAAAATACAGACGTGAGGAGATTGAGAATGCTAATGGTGGGTAGATGACAGGCTCCCTGTCTGATACTTCTCTCAAAGAAATATGAGGCAAGGTCATTAGCAGGTGAAGTGCCCATCTGTAATTGGTGACCAGAAATTTAAAGTAAAAATATTCAGCAATCTCGTATATATTTGTTTGTTTGTTTGTGGGCAGCATTTGACTCAGATACAAACCTATAGCACAGGAAAGTTTTTGGATTAGTGTAGGGACTTTTCTATGAACACTGACAGGAGAGAAAGAAGGGCAAGGGAGTTGCAGAAGTGCAGACAATAGAATCTGATCTGGGTAAAAAAAAAAAAAAAAAAAAAAATGAAAACAATATAGGATGACTGAGAGTAAAACAGTGGTAGATTTAATGGACAGGAGGTCTTATGACCATGGCAGACCGTGGCTTAGGTGTGTGGAGGATCACACCACTGACCTTTCACAAAAATCATCTCATCTGCTCCTCACAAGGCCAAAAGGGAATGATCACCAGTTCACAGTTGATGAAAATGAAGCTCAGAGAAGTTCAATGTCTTGTCCAACCCCCAAAAGAAATCACAGAGCAAGTAACAATAGAAACCAGGACTGGAACTCAGGTCTTTGAACTGCAAACCCTGAACTCTCAACCCAAGGATGAGGATAATTTTCTAAGAAGATATTTCATGACATCTTCACTATCCATTTAGTCCACTACCCTCAAAAGGAACGTTCTTTCTGGGGAGAATCACAAAAGGCAAAAGAAAGGCAAAGGGACATGTGGAATAAAATACTGAGTGGTGAGGAAAACAAGACTAAAATTATACCTTGTTATAAATATTTCCTACACAACATGGGAAAATAATGTTTGGAGACCACAAGCCTTAAACAATATTTTGAATTCATCATCAGAAGGAATCCAGTGTCCTATTTTATATCCTACCTACATATTAGCAGTAGGGAAGAACAGAGCTTGCATAGAGCTGCCTATTAAAACTCACGATCACAAGGATGACGGGCATGATCCTCGTCCCTCCCACATGTCATTGTGTCTCTCAGTTTAGAGGACTAAGTTTAAAACCATTTCTGTTCCTTAAGGTTACCAGGGATCTTTGAAAATTGCACGAGAGACATCTGATCAGAACACATGTGCTATTTTTAACCTTTCAAAAAGATGACCACCACACTACAGAAGAGTTTTCACTGAAGAAAAACAATGTCTTAGGGAAGCAAGAAAATTTTAGGGTAACAATTCCATTCTATTTCTTACTAGATTATGAATTTTGCCCAACTAGACAAACACTGGGAAGTAAGTATCACAACAGATAGAACACGTCAATAAACCAGGAAAGTTTTATGATCCATTCAGTGCTTTTGCTTTGCAGATTCAGAGATTTATTTATTTATGTCCTGCCTTACTTTTTAAAGGATAAGAAGTACACGGACCCTTACTGTAAAGTATGGAAAATGTAAATAAGGATGCAAAATTGGAACCAAGGAAAATGTACATGAGAGTACAAAATAAAGATAAATGAGAAAAAAAAGAGTCCAAATGTTTCACTCTCTTTGTCACTTCTCTCCCCCTGGGTGATGAAGATGCAAAAAGGATTACTCAAAGCCCATTTTTTTTGGGAGCAGTGAGAAGCCCCAAAGGGGTTAATTTTCCAGGAACCCTCAAGAGAGAGGCATTCCTCCTTGGAAAAATACCCTCTACTGGGGTTCTTTCTCAGTATTTATTCTCCAGGCCAGAAAATTACAGAAAAGGAACACAAGTGGAGTTATGGCTAAGTATAGTTTAACAATAGAAGCTGGTAACAACAAATAACAATGTTGACATTCCATAATGCAATTCACAAAAGGTTAAGTCAATCCACTAACAAACCTTGTTCTTAGCAAATACTATCTTTTTCTACAGCAATTTCCTCAGTATGTTTACATAACAATCAAGTAACTTTAGGTTAACCTGCACCAAGGACGTCTGTCCGAGAGAGCCCACAATTTTGCTGTGTTTTAACTCTTTATCTACATCAGAGACTTTAGCCTGGGGAGTTTCCTGTCCTTTGCAAGCTTAACATTTCCATATGTAATTTTAAAAAGTTAGGTTATACCTGATACTACAGGGCTTTGGAAGCTAGGCCCTGTGAAATACATTTATTTTATAAATATTACTCCACATCCAAACATTCCAGGCAAGAGGGTCTTGCTCACTGTGATAATTGATCTGCAAATATAGTTTGAACTTTTCGTAGTCAGTGTGGTGATGGGGAGGTCAACCAAGTCAGGTTTTTGGTTTAATAACTAATATTTATTATTTAAAACAGGGTTTTCACATCTCTGAACTCAGAGTTCTCCTCTCAGAGGTCGTTCTTGACTTCCTCATAATGCACGTGCAAACCTCAGGTCAGCCCACACCTGGTCCCTAGACTGACCTCACCAGAGAGCCAGTGCCACCCGCAGAAGCAAGCCCAGGACAGCTAAGTGTCCTTAATAAACAGCTGCCATGGGAGGTGTTCTGTCTGGTTGATCCATAACTATCTCTATTTTGTTTTTGTTGTTATCAATGTTGTTAGTTAGTTGGTTTTATACCACCTTTCATAATACCTGGATCTTCTGGTTTGGGGGTAATCCTCCTGACTTGTATATGGCCCAGTATTATCCACTGATGCCCCGTATTAAGCCCTACAAGTGTCCACTGCTACTTCCTCTGGTTCTCTGGTCTCTCATTCTTGAATAACGACCCAATATAGTCTTGTTGATGGTTCAAAGTCTTCTCTCCCAATCCATGACTGAAACTGAGTGAATTTCAAATATACCTTCACAATGAATTTGCAAATCAGTGACAAATTTCCGAATAAAGACTTTTAAAAGAGCTTTGGTGAATGAGCAAAGTCACCAATGGAAATAAGTAAAAGAAGATAAAAAGACCCAGGCAATGCCCACGTCTTTCTTTCCTCCTAAGTCAAAGACTGTACATTGTCAATATGTTATTAAACATATTGATCTCATCTGTGTCTTCTGGAACTTGGCCCCAAAGCTTGCAGGGCACGTAGAAGACATTTGCAATCAAATTCGGTGCAGTGCATGACACCGTATTACTAATGATCAAAACTTAAGAAGGGTGGGAATAATTTGGAAAGCCTACATAGGAAAGCAAGAAAGATGGCTATTAAACAGTTGAAAAGGAATCTACACTTAAGGAAAGGTTCACAGAACTAGCTATTTAGCCTGCAGAAGAGACAGTTAAGTGCAGCATAATAGTCAATCCACACCTATGTGATATCTGTTAGAAAAAAGATCATAATGTATATGTTCAAAAGAAGATTATAAACAATTATTCTTCACCTCCGCCAGTTACAGAACAAAGGAGAAAGAACCTAAGTAGCAAATTAAGAATTTTAGCACTATGCAAGCCAACCTTTCCTTTGAAAATCAACGTTTTAATAACTAGATTTGGGTTTTGTGGCAAAGAGACTACAGTTCATCTTCTGGAATTTTTTTTTTTTTTTCCTAAATAGAACAGCAGCCTCCTATCTCCCAAACATCTCCTTTTTAAAATGAAAATTATTATTGCTTATCAACTGCAATATTGTAGAAGTGGTGGACTACTAGGTACAAAACTCTGCTGTCTACCATAAGTGAATCATTGTTCAGTATATGCATGTACTGAAACAACATGCTGTACCCACAAATACATACAAGTAAAACTTAAAATTAAAAAATATATATATTCTTTCAGATTTTTATATTTTACATGTATGAATTTAATTTATTATCAGACACCTGGCTAGGAAGCAACAGACGCTTGGTGTATTTTATTTCATGCCTGAAAATAGTTGTTGAAAGTGCGCAGCTCCAGCACTTTTCTATAAGAACATCGTACAATGGTTATTTTCAGCAGCCTGTTTAAATCCCCTGGATTATCTATCTTGAAGTCATAAATGTGCTAGCACCCAGAAACTGAACCTCCTATGAACCTATGTTATTTTTTAAGGTTGTTATAGATGGATTTGGTTACTAATTTTTAATGGAGTGGGGACACGCTGATATAGAATATAAACAATGTCTCCTGTTGCATAAATCACCCTTCTTCTGTCCCATAGAGTAGCCCTTGGAACAGCTGGTATCTGAGGATGGCTGTTTACTTAAGACTTTGTCTTCAAGTAGATAAAAAATTGTCAAGTTGAAGAAGTATGTGTATGTGCATATATAGATATAGATGTAGATATATAGATATATAGATATATCTTATATATGGGGACATCTCAGACACAGGGCATAAAATCTCCATGATTTAGATTTCATTTCAGTATTTGAGGATATAAACAGGTCCATTTAGTTGGATTTAGCTTTGCTCAATTAAAGCTGAATGCATGTAACGCCATCAAGTATCAGTATTGATATTTGGTGGCATTCATGATGTTATTTACAGTCAGTGTACTGAACGTCTGTGCAACTGTGTGCCTTAGGTTCAAGCCTCTGGCTCCCTGTTTATTGAGGTGCACCTAACACAGTTTAGCTCTATAAAGATTCCTGAAAGAGGCTCTTCCTGCTAAAGCAACTCCACAGAGAGCCACACATGTGCAGCACAGGGTGCACCAGCCATCTGTCCAGAAAATGTATCCATATGCTTCCTGGTACATTTGTCAAATCACACTTCAGCACAACGCCTCATAATCATGTTGGAAAAAGAGCAAGTTCCACCTCTCCCCCCATCAAATACATTGACCTTAAATGGCTTCCTGTCTTACTGTTTTCTCATATATTATATTTAATTTTCTCCATAACCCTCAAAAGTAAGTGTTTTTACTCCCATTTTATAAGCAAGGAATTGAGGCTAAGGGAGATTGAGACTTGCCCCAGGTTGTATAACCAGTAAATGGCAGAACTTCTGAACTCCCAGCAGAGAGAACCATACACTATGCTGTAGTTACCTACTGTTGGGGTGGGCAGAAAATACACACACACACATATGCACATATATACACACCTAAGTACATGTGTATATATGTATACACACACATATACACATATACATACACACACGTATATACTAACAAACTGTAAAGTTAACAAATGTTCTTACTTCTTTGCTGGAATAGTTTAGAATATTAGAAAACACATTTAATAAAAATGTCAGGGTTTGATTACACCATGCTTTAAAGTCTTTAGAAGAAAGGTCCAATAAAGAAGATGGAAAGATATTCCATGCTCTTGGATTGGAAGAATCAACATAGTGAAAATGTCCATACTACCCAAAGTGATATACAAATTCAATGCAATCCCCATCAAAATTCCAAAGACATTTTTCTCAGAAATGGAAAAAACTATTCAGACATTTATATGGAACAATAAAAGACCACGAATAGCCAAAGCAATGCTGAGCAAAAAAAATAAAGCTGGAGGCATAACACTACCTGACTTTAAGCTATACTACAAAGCTATAATAACCAAAACAGTATGGTACTGGCATAAAAACAGACACACTGACCAATGGAATAGAATAGAGAATCCAGAAATCAACCCTCACACTTACTGCCATCTGATCTTTGACAAAGGCACCAAGCCTATTCACTGGGGAAGGGACTGCCTCTTCAGCAAGTGGTGCTGGGATAACTGGATATCGATATGCAGGAGAATGAAACAATAAACTGTAAATATTATTAGACTCAACTTTACAAACAGAAGGGAGCTTGCCCTGTAGCTTTCTTGGTACAAGAAAGAGAAGTTGTTTTTCTCTACCTCAAAGCTTCCCATGCCACTGTCAAATTCTAAATTTTGATTGAATTGGATTTTCTCATTTTATCCTCTGCTTTTACGGTGTTCAGGTGCCAGCCAGGGAAAGCTGAAATACTCCTTATGTGTCCCTTCTTTGGCTTAAGACACTAACGGCTCCTGCTCTAAAATACTAACATACTATCTGACAGTGATTTAACAGTTATTACCTATTAACTTCATAGCACAAGCTAAGTTAAAGTGTAACTAGCCAAACATATGTCAAGACTTCAAGAGACTGCAGATAAGTTTTTCCATGAGAGCTGGAAAGGTCTCGAGCCAGGGGCTCCAAGCTTTCTCAATACTTGCTCACATCAGGAGTCAAAATGCTTGCCAGACATCAAAACTGCATCAATAACAATGAGGAGTCAAGAAAGTTTCTCTAAATGTCATTTAAATGTGAATCCAGGGCATGAAGAGGAAAGCATTGAATCTAGATTTATTTTGCCAGTAATCTTACTAAATATCTCAGTTTTATTATGTACTTAAAAAAATTTAAACCTGAAATTCATGTAATTAATGGCATTCAGCTTCTTTACTTCTATAGTACTAATTAATCCAGTCTGCCAGCATGATTCCTGGAAGAAACTCATGAAAGAATGGTAGTTGGGACAGATGCTTATGCCTGTCATATCTACTGGATCACATGGACTAGATGAATATGTAAAATTCCCGGAAACCAAAATTCCCAGGTGCCCACAGTTTGGGTAGGATGTTGGAGACCAGAATCTAGAGTTGTACTACACAATGTGGCATTCACCTGCCACATGGTGCTATCTAATATAAATTAAAATTAATTGAAATTAAATTAAATTAAAAACCATTCTTATTCTCACTAGCCACCTTTCAAGTACTCACTAACTGCATGGGGTTAGTGGCTACCTTATTGGTAGATGTAGAACATTTCCTTCATCACAGAAAGTTCCATTGGACAGCACTGGATCTAGAGAACAAGACGTCATATTTCTCTAAGGTTGGTCTCTAAGACTGATATCTCAGGAGGCAAAGGACAGCCTGATTAGGGACAGAGAGGTTGAGTGCAGGATTAAGAATGCTGGCAGAGTGACTTTTCAAATTCACCAGGGATAGGTAATGAAACACGGTCCTCAAATATATACTTTTGCCCAATTTCACGGGGTGTTTAAGGAACCTGACCCTGTTCTAGACCAGGTCAAAGACAGATTGGACAGAAACTTGAACATCCCCAGCAACAAACTGATTTACCTATGTTGACAGAGAATCTAATTTCCCCCACATGGAAACATGCCTTGGATGTTTTAGCCTGTGTTTATGGGAAACAGCACTCTCTCTGATCTTACTTCCAGGAGGTTTCCAAGTCTTAGGAAATGTTTGATGCTTCTTTTCTTGAACCTCATGTCAATGCCTTACCTCAGGTTCTCATGATCTCTTTTGCAAGAGTCTTGTAACTGGTTTTCTTATCAGCATCTGTCTCTCTCTAAAGCACCTTTTAACCTACCCCTGAAGTTTCTTCCCAAGACATACTCCTGATCACTACTTTCTCCTTTGCAAGCAATTATTAATCCTAGTATCCTAAAGTTTCCAGGTTTCTGGGGTCACTTTTCTTTTGATGTCCAAATTAAAACACACACACACACACACACACACACATGTGTCCTTATTGTATATATCACTGCCTAAAGTTTTGCAACCTCCGAAATATTCCTGAGAATTCATAAGTATAAATACATATTCTGGTATTTACTTGCTACCTCTTGCCCTGATCAGTAACTCCAGTGTTCTCTTTTGATTTCCTTTTGGTATCTAGTGAGCATTTCTACAGGCCAGAGCTATTTCCTATACCACCTGATCTCAAGCAAGAATGAGGTCCTTTCTTTCATTCTGGAGACACTGCTAACCCAAAGCTACGTTCAAGGTTTAATATTTTACTCTCTTTTCTGACAATCTAAGGATCACCCAAAAAAGCAGCAATGCAAAAAAGAGCAAATTTATTCATATCAAATATGATTCTCCTAAAGTCTGAAAACCAAACCCGATCCACAAACCTTCCTACTGGCTATTTGTCCGTGCAGTACCTAATTGGAGGTCATGCCATCTGGGCCTGATGCCACTTCAATCCAAGTCCCCTCTCCCTCTTCCCTGCCCAAGTCCTAGGAGACCAAAGATCTGCCTCATTCCCCTCAAAGTAATAACTCAACTAGCTTGACTTCCCATTGCAGAAAATACTTTATTCCTTTATCTTGAAGAACTGTCTGTCCTCTGGGGCCTGGACTTTAGGCCTTGTTTTTATGTAAATAAAAATACCAATAAAGTATTCCTTAGATTTAAAAATACTCGTTTCCACAAAAAATGAATTGTGTTTCCATCCCTTGAACATGAAAATTCCTGCAGGAATCTTTCTATAAAATATTATCATATCCATCCCATGTAGAATAAGCACTAAACAATATAGTTGAAGAGGAATTAAATGAGAAGAGATATGAGAAAATTAGCTGCAGTTCTGCCATTTATCAGATAAGGCCCCACCAACTAAAAATAGTTTTTGCATTTTTAAATAGTTGGGGGAAATAATCAAAAGATGAACGATATTATACAATACCTAAAATTACATGAAAGAAAATTTCATTGTCTATAAATAGTTACTGCAACAGGGTCATGCCCATTTCTTTAGGTGCTGTCTATGGTTGCTTTTATGCCACAGCAGCAGAGTTGAGAAGCTGCTACAGAGATGAAATGACCTGCAAAGTCCCAAAATATTTATTATCTGGTCTTTTACTTAAAAAGTTTGCCAACCCTGTGCTGAAGGTTTCCTTCTTAGAAAGTGTTTCCTCGTGTCTCCTTTGCCTAGGACAACACATATATTTATCATGACCCAACTCAAATGCTACTTGTATGGGGTCTTCCCAAGAGTAAACTAGGAGCTCCTCCCATAGGTTTCATAGCACTTAGTGGCACAATATGGGTCCTCAATAAACAATCATCGAATGAATAAATTAGTATCTTATTTTCCTAAAATGTAGCCTATTTCAAGGGGCAGGGGCAGTTACTTTTATCGCAATGTCTAAAACAGTGTTTTTCCCATTGAATACATTTAATAAAATACAACTACTAATAATAACACCAGCAAAATTTTACTAAAAGCTTACACTGTGCCATGCATGATGCTGACTGCTTTACACAGAACATCTAATTCATTTACAGGACAACCCCATGAGTGAGATGTGAATAAATTGATTTTGCAAAGGAGCAATTAAATACCTTGTCCAAGTTATACAGCTAGTACATGGCAAGAGAGGAATTTCAATGCATTCACTTTAGGGATAAAGTGAGCCAAAATCATGAAAGTCTTTAAAACAGAAAGCACAAAAGTTCATACTTGATTCTGTAGATGAAGGTTCTCAAAGTCAGGTCCAGGAACCCCTTGTGTCACTGGCCTTTTAAGGGCGTTCACAAGGTCAGAATTATTTTCATAATAATATTATTATTATTTTGTTTTTACCTTTTCCACTCCTATTCCCTCATAACGGAGTTTTTCAGAGGCTACCTGACATATGACATCGAAACAGATAATACAGAGACATATATGAGAATCCAGCTATCTTCTATCAAGTCAGACATTAAAGTCTGCAAAAATATAAAACATCACCACTCTTCTTACTATTTTTTGTTTGTTTTGGAAAATATAGTTATTTTTTATTAAAAAAATATGCAATTTTGTTAGCCTGTAAAATTTCAATTTTTAAATAAACTCAGTACTTTTACGTTTCTCAGTTTTAATTTCTAACATGTCAAATATTTATTGACATAACCCACATAAACAAAAGCTCTTTGAGGTTCTCAATAATTTCTAAGAAAGTAAAATGGTCTCAAGACCAAACAGAAGTGAGAACAGCTAATATAGATAACAGAGAGCCCTTGAAATACTCAATTAAGGGCGTGGCATGGTGAAAGGTGCATTTAAGAATGTTTGTGCTGCCAGTGCTGTTCACAGAATAGGCAGCAGGAAGAGAAAAGAGAAGGGAACATGGGGGGAAAGTCTCAGTGCATCCCAGACACACATTCTAAGAAGCCTGAGAGGCTCCTTGGCTGTGTGGCTGAACCTGCTACTTATGTGTGTGCTTTGGGGCAAATGATTTAACCTCTTTCAGCCTTGCTGTCTTCTTCTGTAAAACCAGACTATAATAATTTATACTATAACATATGGTATATCCATTGCATTGAGAGTCCCACTTACTTGGAGATGGGGTGTACTGCCCATGGCTTGATCCAGTGTTGTGACTTGCTTTGGCCAATGAGGTGAGCAGGAATGACATAAGCAGAGGTTTGACAAATCATCTTTTTTGATCTTCCTTCATTGCTCTTCTTTACCACTATAAGAACACACACAGGCTAACCTGCTGAAGGGATGTGAGAGAAATGTGGACACAAGCCGAGGCTGTCGTACATGAGTCAACAGCTGGCTAACCTTCAAACATATAAAAAAGCCCAGCTAAGATCAGCAATGGCCATGGATGCACCAGTGAATCTAGACAGAACAAGAAGAACCACTCAGACATCCTGTAAGCTCATGAACAATAGTAAATGGTTAATTATTAAACCACTGAGTTTTTATCTGGCTTGTTACACAGCCATAGCTAACTAATGCAAAGGATAATTATAAGAAGTAAATAAAGTCTGCCACATAGTAACTATTTTATCCTTGGGACTTAGTAGACATATTTTATCCCATTGCTGGTCTTTATCTTGTCTCCTTACCACACAAACACTGCCTGGGCAGCTTCAGCACACTGATAACCTGTAGCCCAGCCTGAACACTTTCTCTCTTCCTAGTGCTCATTCTGTGGGAATTTTTTCTGTAAAACCATCACAGGCATCACTGATGTTTAGATCAGAGATTGTCTACTTTGTCTGCTGGAGTTTAGCTGGGTGAGATTTGTTCTGGAATCCCCAAGTGGAATCTTGCATCCACGTTCCCTCGGGAACAATATTAAATGTGGTGGTGAAGTCTATATTAGTGTCAGAATGTGCCTCAGTGGAATGTGGATTGACTGAGCCCTGGCAAACTGACAAAAGAACCAGAACCACCCACACACTTTTGATTGAGATCAGCCCACCAACTACTGCACCTCTGTAATACAAGACAGTCATTTGGGGGACTGCCTGTAGTAACTCCCTACATCTCTGAAACCAAAAGCCATAAAATCACACCTAACAGGAAGCATTCAACATCCATTACATAAAATGACTTCTAAGGAATATAGACTTGGTTCGAAACAATTTCCTGGAGGATATATGCTGTAGCGCTTATTTCCCGAGCTCTATCCCAAAACTAAATTTCCCCCCACCACTCCCAACATGACCCCATTCAGCCAGATTTCTTTTCAAGATCTGCCTTAGGAGAGCAGGCTGCTTTCCCAATATAAAGATGGACTCGTAATGAAGGACAGACGCATAACAGATTGTAATTGAAACGGGAAGGCTTAGTTTTACAGGCACTCAAATACTTGACTTAACAATGTTTCAAGATATATAATTCAGAATTGACCTAAATCCACACCTTGAAATCTTCTTCCTTCTGTGAATGAAGCCCTGCTGTTTTGTTTTGTTTTAACCAATGCAGTAGCGTGTTCTCATTTATTTCTACTCAGCGTTAAGATTTCAAATCAGTGCCTATCATATTTATGCCACATTATGTCCACAGGCGTGGAAAAAGTAAGCATAATTTATCACAGTGTTTGGTTGTTTCTTTTTCCTGTAGTGCCCTTTGTCATTTAAAAGAATACGTAACTGTTTATTCCAAAAATGTGTGACAAAGTCAATATATTGCATCTTAAAAATATTTAGGTCTTCAAAGACCCAGTTGGGCATGACATTTCTTAAGGTTTATAATCAGGCTTTCCTCTTCCTAAGGAAAAAAGAGAGACAGATAAATAAGCAAATGTTCAGGCAGACAAAGAGTTGTTAGTAAAGAGAAGCTCCTGAGGCAGTGGCGTATCCTGTTTGCATCTGTGTACATAAACTATGGCAAAATGCACAAATTCAGTATTTGATCATTAGATTTCAAAAACAAATTGTTTCTAAGGAGTGCATTTGCTTTAGCTTTGACAACACTTTTTGGAGAGAATAACCACATCCTTAATTATACCACATATACGGGAAATTTCTTTAATGGAGCTTGTGGTCATAAATTTAGTTTTTGTGTGTTCTTGTATGGTCTTTCATATGCATCCATGGCAAAGAAGTTCAGAGCTTTCTGAAAAGTTTGTCTTTAGGGTAAGTCCAAAATCTAGAAGAAAGTGAATCAGAAAGGACTAGAAAGACCTGAATATAGTTTCCAGTTCTTCCTTTACACCCTACCTGATAAATCTGTTCCTGACTTTTGTCATCTAAAAACAAGAATTGTTGGACTTGTCCTTACAGACTGGTAGAAGGTAAGCTGCCTTCCTCTCTGTATCCTTCTCACTCATTCCATTAAATTCCAGTGGTTAAGATACTTATCTTTTATACTTAAAGGTGCAACCATAAGCAGGAAGAAAAGGGTAGCAATTTTAGCATTTTTTAAAATAGCTGTTGGCACCATACCTAGAATTAATTGAAGCAATACATTTGACATGGCCATCAAAGGTGCCTACCACAAAGTAAAATTGCTTTTCTGTTTTGTTTTGTTTTTAATCCAAATAATTATGCCTCATTGAAATCCTGCCTCTTATTCCACCCCTAACTTCACTCTGAGACTATCACTTTCTAATTAATGTATTATTTGTAATTTTTATGAGTAGCTATTACTTTCACTCATTCTAATACCAGCAGAGAGAGGAGCAATGTGAGACAGGTATGTGCTGATGTCACAGACATTTAGGGGTAGAAGGGAAAGGTCTCAATGAGGCAACAGGCTGACATGTTTTGCATGGTCCATGCAACATTTGTCCACATTATATTTTTTAATTGAATCTGGATTTCAGGTTTCTCTTGAAAAATCTGCAGATCTGCAATCATGATTTGGCAATAATCTACTGGAATGGATTAATGGCTACCCCATTTGGATGAGGTATCTACCAACTGGTTCCTCAAAATTTCCACCACTCTCACACTGTTGGTTTCACTTAATCCCTTTAACTACTTCATCTCTGTAGGCATCTGAGTTTGGGACTCCGAGTCTAGAACATGAAGTGATACCTCATCAGCAGGCCGATGGAAGGGACCACTCATGTGGCCTTCAAAATGAGCTGTCCCATGGAAGGGCAGAGAGGTGCTAAAGACAAGCTTCACATTCAACACAATTTGCCTGGGGATAACCCATTTAGCTACAATGAAACAGAAAGTCCTGTGCAAAATAATTGCCTAAATAAAACTTTCTTTGTCTAAAAATATGTGCAAGTGAGATTTTTAAATTATAAATATAAAGATCCAAATAACAAGAGATTTGAGGGAAAATAACACTTTTGTAGTACTCAAATAAACATTATTGGCGAAAATGCAGAGATGTAATGATCTCCAGTTTAGAAGTTGTAACTTTTAAATGAAAACAGCTCTGGCAAGGAAGACAAAATAGATTACTTAAGAGAAATATGTCACAAAGAGAGAAAAATATAATTTTACTAGAATAGATGATTATGGGTTTAAGAAAAGAGAAATTTAGACCTGGGAACATGTACAATCGCTATTTAAACCGTTTATGAAACGATATTATACTTTTACCATCATTAATCAAAGCACCAAGTGATGGCTAAAACACCCAGCACAAAAACATCATATTCCACTTATGAAATGTTACACTGAAGTATTAAAGCACCTTTTAGGGAGCTGTTTAAGTATGAAAATTTAGAATGAGTTTGTTCATGAGGACACTTCAAATGATAGGAAACAATTTACTCTTGGGTTTGAAAAATGACCCAATTCCAGGATCACTTTAGATTCTCCCTGTGACCTGGGAAATCCAAGGGGATTTGGTGAGTCTGATCAATTGCGTTGCCCTTCTCCCTTCCCCCAACCCTGCCAAGACAGTCTTTCAAGTTTTGCTTTATAAGAACAAGTGATTTGTACAATGTGCTTTACCCTCTCACTGCCAATGCCAGGCCCCAAAGGCAGTGGTTTATAAACTATGTGACTCAAATCTGGGACAGAAATAGCTGGGAGAAAACTGTGAGAAACAGGTCTGAAGCTCAAGCTGCCTTGACTGTCTTCATTGTCTTACAGACTGTACCTTGACTGTCCAGTGGGGGTCTGGGTCCCAAAGAACCATGTGGAATGTAGGTCTTGAAGATAAGAGCTAAGCAATAGATCAGAACCAAACCGTCAAGGAAGGTCCTGCTTTATAAAACAAATGCTAACAGCTGACATTTACTTAATACTCACCATTTGTGTCCACTATTCTATACTCTATGCATATATTAATCCATTTAAGATTCAACACCAATAGGCTCTGTCATTAGGAAATGGGGGCACAGACTTGTTAGGTAGCATGTCCAAGGTCAGATATTACCACAGGGGACAAACGCAGGATTTGAACCTAAGCAACTAGATTTGTCTCTCCGGCATGGTATCACTGAACTGTACAGCATCACCAGACAGCTGGTTAAGTAGTGAGTTGCAGTGTTATCCTGTAGAACTTTCTGAGATGATGAAAATGGTCTACATCTACAATGGTCCAATACAGGAGTTACTGGCCCTTCAAATCTCACTACTGAGCACTTGAAATGTGGTAGTGTCATTATATAGATCAGATAGCATGAGAAACAGCATTTTTACATTTTCATTTAATTTTAATTAATTTAAGTTTACATTTGCATAGTTTCATGTGGCTAGTTGCTATCACATTGCTTGGATCACACAGGTTAAAGGCCAGGCACACCTCTCACTAAGAACTATAACAACACAAATAATGGGCCTCAAAAGGAAGGCAGATATTTCGAAAGTCAAAGCCATCTTTCTGATCAAACAAATCTGTTTAAAATCCTCTAATGGCTCTCGACTACTTTCAGGGAAAAACCATAATTTCATATGGCATTCGAGCCTCTTCACAAATTGTGTTCTCCTCAGCCTCGTGTCCCCATTTCTTCCCCGTCTGGCATGCCTGCCCCCTTACCACCATGCCGCAGCCCAGCTCCCTGCTATTCAGCCCCGGGACACACCAAACTGCCACCTGCACTTCCTGCACTGACGTACCTACTCGTCCCTTCACCCAGCTCTCCTCAGCCTGCCCAACTCAACCTTTAAGGCCTAACTTCAGAGTTGCCTCCTCAAGAAAACCTTCCTCCCAGCATCCTTGCTTATCTCTATCACACGTACATCACGGTGCTTGTTATTGGATTCTCCCCCTGTGAGCACATAGCCTCCTTGACGACACAGACTCTGTTTTTCATTTCTGAATCCTCAGCTCTGATCTGTCAGTCATTTGGCCAACTGTAGATGCTCCAGACTGACAAGCAGAACAGCCACCTTCAGAAGACTCTGGAAAACTAGAGTAGTTCTTGACTTGTATTATTCCTTCCTGGACCAATCCTAGGAGACTGAAGGTCATAGAAAAACATGCTGTTGGGAGGATCAGCAGCTTCTGACAGGCACAGTTTGATACTTATTTCCCTGAGACCTCATTTCATATTTAGATAGCACCTTACTGATATTATCTCCCTAATCTTTCCATTAGGCAAGTGAGAAGAGAAGAGCAAAAATGACTTGTTCAAGGTTATAAAAGGCAGAACAGTAACAGAAAATAACACTTTCCAACTAATCCTAGGCCTGACATGCATAGGATTTAGGATGTGCTACATTCACTTACAATAACTTTCTAGAAAGTAATTATGAGTTGGCTCTGTGCCTTGGCCCTGTACCTGGGGTGTTCACTGGGACAGTGCGCACCTGCCAGTTTTGTGGAGATCAGTACGTAATAGAACTTAACCACGTGGCAGT
This sequence comes from Cynocephalus volans, assembly GCF_027409185.1. Taxonomy (NCBI): domain Eukaryota; kingdom Metazoa; phylum Chordata; class Mammalia; order Dermoptera; family Cynocephalidae; genus Cynocephalus; species Cynocephalus volans. Next base: position 284,672,979 of record NC_084460.1, read on the forward strand.
AGGTGGATAAGGTGGATAAGGGGTGGGAGATGGGGTGAAGAAGAGTGAGACCCCAAATTCCACAGGGACGTAGGGAGGCAGAGGGAAGAGTCAACTCTAATGCCATGGGGCAGGGCAAGGGAGTGTCAGCAAAGACAGGGACAGAAATAATAAAAAAGTGATGATAGTAGAGTGAACAATAAAATAAATATTAAAAATACAATTAAAGCTAGTCCCTTAATACATATTTTGTAAGGATGTTTAATGTGTTATTTTAAAATTTTCACTCAAATTTGAAAGACATAATTGTGCCTATTTTCTGGATGTGAAAACTGAGGTTCAAACAAGTTCATTTCAGTTTCCATGGCTATTAGGTGGGGAGATCTGGTACTGAACCTCAGTTTGCTTATCCGTGCTGTCTTCTATGCACAAATTCAGGGACAGGCTATGCTGCTTCAGGTAATTCTCTACCTACCATCAACTGGTGCAACTAAGGCAAACATTCCTTTTCAATAAAAACCAGACCCTTTGGACCTGGCCCTATCTTCCCTCTTTGTAGAACTAGGCTAGCTCACCAAGAAATTTTAACAAATTAGGTTTGTGTATCTTAGAATGCAAGAATCTCGCAGCTGACTACAGTGTTGGCTCTGCAAAGTTGTTTTCTGCTCTCTCTGGGGTCTTTGTTGTCCAGAGTGGGTGTCTGAGATATGATGATGGAAACTTATTCTTTGACAGTTTACCTAATGATTTGTCTAGAAAATTCCTTACTGTGTGACAGAAATAAGTATCCTTAATTAAAAATGGCAACAAGAGACTTCAAAGAAAGGGTAAAACTGTTTTTTCATAACAAAACACTCTTGCCCAGTGACATATGTACCCACTGTTCCCCAGAAAAAGAAGTCTGTGTTTCCTGATGGAGACAGAGGCCCTGTGGGAATCAGTGCCCCTTGTAGTAACAATAGAGACACAACAATAAGACTGTAATTGCAGATTTTTCAGGTGTACAAAATTTATATTCACTTCCCGTCCCAAATTTTATTCATTGATTCCTTTTCAGGAACAAAGAAAGAAAATGAAGGAATAGTGTTAAATCCACACTTATTGTCTCATTTCATAGTCGTTTTTTTTTTTTTTTTTACCCTGAATAGATGAGAAAACTAAGGCTCAGAGAAGAGAATAAAATTCAAAGAGACAGTAAATGGAAGAGGGACATCGCATATCCAGGTCTTTCCTTGGTCTCAGAGAAGAAATCGGAAGAATGAAATGAAAGATCCTGGGAAAGCAGTCGCTTAAATAGAGCTCCATAATGTAGAGTTGATGCTTAAGTTCAATTCCAGTATTTTATCGGACATTCTCTGCCTTTATTTCTCCTCCCGTTAGCAAAATGGTGAAGAGAGCAAACCAGAACATTCAGGCCGGGCTCCATATTCCATGCTATCCTCTCTTCCCTGCGTGTTCACACTCAGAAAACCTCGCCTCCTTACTCCGTGTTCAGCTTCTTGCTACTGAAAACTACGGTCTAGTAAGCCAGCAACATTAGCACAGCTGGGAACTTGGCAGAAATACAGAATTTCAGGCCCCACCCTAGACCTACTGAATTCAGCAAGATTGCCCTATATGCATATTAAAATATGAAAAGCTCTCTTCTAGTCTTTCCTTAATCTCTCTTTAAAACAGATGCTCCCTTTTCAAGCTGGCGGCGGCTGCGGCAGCTGGCGCGGAGTAGCTGAGGTGGAAAAGGTGGCCACTGGGCCTCAGGCAGCCGGGAATCTTGTGGACCTTCCTCTCGCCATCTCTTAAGGGAGGACTGCTGCTGCTGACCGGTCGTGGGGGGTGACTGCCACTTTGCCCCTGGGCAGGAAAGGCTGCCTCATTTACAGACAACAGCTTTGAAGTGTGGAGCAGGAAAAGAACTGTTTCTTAGCTGCAAAAGCGAGTCTCGAAACAGGGAACGTGGCGCCAGGGCTGCTGTGGATGCAGCCAGGATCCCGGAGGCCGGGGCCGCGCTGAAGGCGGCCAGCTGCCCTATTCAGGATTCGAGGTTTCAGGCCGGCATTAAAGAAGATTCCTGGGAGCGCCCGAGCCGCGCCGCGACTGAACAGCCCGAGGCGGCAGCGGCCGAGAACTGGGAAAGGCGGCAAACCAGAGACAGAGAGCGAGCACCCGACCTGGCACAGCACTGTGAGTGATCCCTGGCACAGCTCTGTTCGGGGGGTGGATGCCCACGCGGCTCCCGTCTGCACCACCAGGCCACTCACCGCCCGGTGCTGCCTCCATTTTCCCAGGTGCGGGCAGCTCCGCCCTGCTCGGCCATCACTGAGCCCTCCCACTTGCTTGGCCTGGGGCCGGGGCCTCCGCTCCCACTCCCTCCTCGGTTCTCTGGCAGGGCTGGTGGAGGGGGTGTCCCGGGCCAGTGTTGGGACGGCAAGGAAGTACGGGCGGGCCGACTGTCACTCCACCATACTCTGGACTCCGGCCCCAGGTAAACTCCCTGTTACTGGGAGGCAGATACCATCTCTGCGGCCACCAGTTTGGAAAAAAGCCTAACGAATGTCTGGTTGGGAATAGTGTGGTAGGAGAGTTCCCAGGTCCGCTTGAACCTGCCGGAGACCAGGCTGCAGGTGGGCACTAGACTCGGTTTATACTGGGGGGATACAAAGGTGAACAAGACCCGAGAAAGATCTACATAGTGCTACAAAGGCACCCAGAGAGACCAGTCGTCTGTGCCCAGCAGAAACCTGGTAGACTTCCTGGGCGAGGCGGTGCCGAGCAGGGTCTTCATGGCCCAGCTGATAGACGAGGGGTGCAGAAGACACGCACAGAGTGGGGAGACGTTCGGCCAGGGAGGTGGAGACTCAACAGAAACCACACACCCTGTGGGGTCGCCACTGCACGATCTAACAGCCTGGGCCAGAGCACACGGAACAGGGAGAAGTCCTGCACGGGAAGTGAAAGCTCAACAGAGATCACACACCCTGTGGTACGTGATCCACCAGCCCAGCAGAGTCCAAGCTGACCAGAAAGGTGGCTCTCCGGAGAAGCCCAAGACCCGAGACAACCACACACACAAGGCACTAGAGGCCAACTGACCAGTCACGGAGGGAGCCATACGAAATTGGCAACCACAGCAACATCCTAGTTAGTCATTAGTCTCAAACCGGTGAACTGTGAAACCCCTGGCCACAATGAATAAACACCAAAAAAAAAGATACCAGAAATACAAAAAATCAAGAAAGTACACCACCAAAAGTTAATAAATCTCAAACTCTAGATCCTATAGAACAAGAAGCCCTTGAAATGACTGACAAGGAATTTCGAGTGATAATTCTAAGGAAACTGAATGAGATACAAGAAAACTCAGCTAGATATCATGATGAAATGAGGAAAAGTATACAGGATCTGAAAGAGGAAATGTACAAGGAAATCAATGTCCTGAAAAAAGATGTAGCAGAACTTGCTGAACTGAAGAAGTTATTCAACGAAATAAAAAACACAACGGAGAGTTTAACCAGCAGGCTTGTCAAAGTTGAAGAGAGAACCTCTGAACTTGAAGATGGGCTGTTTGAAATAACACAAGCAGACAAAAAGAAAGAAAAAAGAATCAAGGACATTGAAGAAAATCTGAGAGAGATATCAGACAACCATAAGCGATCAAATATTCGAGTCATGGGTATTCCAGAAGGGGAGGAAATTGGAGATTCCATTGAAAACATATTCAACAAAATAGTGGCAGAAAACTTCCCAGGTATAGGAAAAATCACAGATCTTCAGATCTCCAAATGTATTCAACCCAAAAAGACCTTCTCCAAGACATGTCATAGTCAAATTGGCAAAACTCAGAGATAAAGAGAGAATCTTAAAAGCTGCAAGAGAGAAGCGTCAAATCACCTATAAGGGAGCTCCAATCAGGTTAACATCAGACTTTTCATCACAAACCCTAAAGCTAGAAAGGAATGGGATGATATTTTCAAAATACTAAAAGACAAAGATTGCCAGCCAAGAATACTCTACCCTGCAAGGCTATCCTTCCGAAATGAGGGGCAAATAGTATATTTCTCAGACAAACAAAAACTGCGGGAGTTCACTACCACAAGACCACCCTTACAAGAAATCCTCAAGGGAGTACTGGGTTTGGTTCCTGAAAAATAACTACCACTGCCATAAAAACCTAAGAAAAATCTAAACCCGCTAGTACAATAAAAATGGCATTCATGAAGAGAAAACAAGCTAACAAAAACACTATCTACAACCTAAGGAACCAACAAACAAAGAAACCAAACAGTAAATCAGAAAGCAAGGAACAAAAGACACCTAAGACAACCAAACAACCAATAAAATGCTAGGAATAAATCAACGCCTTTCAATAACAACTCTTAATGTTAAAGGCTTAAATTCCCCAATTAAAAGACACAGACTGGCTGACTGGATCAAAAAGCAGGACCCAACTATATGCTGCCTACAAGAGACCCACCTCACCCATAAAGATTCACATAGACTAAGAGTGAAAGGATGGAAAAAGATTTACCAAGCAGACAGAAAAGAAAAACGAGCTGGAGTAGCTATTCTTATATCTGACAAAATAGACTTTAAACTAAAAACCATAAAAAGAGACAATGAGGGACACTACTTAATGATAAAAGGACTGATCCATCAAGAAGACATAACAATCATAAATATGTATGCACCCAATGTTGGAGCAGCCAGATTTATAAAACAAACTCTATTAGACCTAAAGAAGGAAATAGACACTAATACCATAATAGCAGGGGACCTGAACACCCCACTGTCAATATTAGACAGATCATCTAGGAAAAGAATCAGTAGAGAAACACAAGATCTAAACAAGACTCTAGACCAATTGGAATTGGCAGATATCTACAGAACATTCCACCCAACAACCTCAGAATATTCATTCTTCTCAGCAGCACATGGATCATTCTCCAGGATAGATCACATATTAGGTCACAAATCAAGTCTCAATAAATTCAAAAAAATTGCAATTATCCCATGTATCTTCTCAGACCACAATGGATTAAAACTAGAAATTAATAACAAACGAAACTCTGGAAACTATACAAACACAGGGAAATTAAACAGCATTCTACTTAATGACATATGGGTCCAAGAAGAAATCAAGCAGGAAATCAAAAAATTTATTGAAACTAATGAAAACAATGATACATCATACCAAAACCTGTGGGATACTGCAAAAGCAGTATTGAGGGGAAAATTTATTGCATTAAATGCTCACTTCAGAAGAATAGAAAGATGGCAAGTGAACAACCTAACACTTCACCTTAAAGAACTAGAAAAACAAGAACAATCCAAACCTAAAGTTAGCAGACGGAAAGAAATCATTAAGATCAGAGCAGAACTGAATGAAATTGAAAACCAAAAAACAATTCAAAAGATCAACGAATCAAAAAGTTGGTTTTTTGAAAAGATAAATAATATTGACAAACCATTAGCATGGCTAACAAAAAAAGGAAGAGAGAAGACTCAAATAACAAAAATTAGAAATGAAAAAGGCGATATTACAACTGATTCATCTGAAATACAAGGAATCATTCGAGACTACTATAAACAACTATACGCCAACAAATTTGAAAATCTGGAGGAAATGGATAAATTTCTGGACACACACAAGCTCCCAAAACTGAACCGTGAAGACGTAGAAAATTTGAACAGACCAATAACAATAAAGGAGATTAAAGCTGTTATCAGAAGGCTCCCAACAAAGAAAAGCCCAGGACCAGATGGATTCACAGCAGAATTTTACCAAACATTCAAACAGGAATTGACACCGATTCTTTACAAACTATTCCAAAAGATTGAAACGGACGCAAATCTCCCAAACTCATTCTATGAAGCAAATATCATCCTGATACCAAAACCAGGTAAAGATATAACCAAAAAAGAAAACTACAGGCCAATATCCTTGATGAATATAGATGCAAAAATCCTCACTAAATTACTAGCAAACAGAATACAGCAACACATACGTAAAATTATTCATCACGATCAAGTGGGATTCATACCAGGGACGCAAGGTTGGTTCAACATACGCAAATCAATAAATGTGATACACCATATTAATAAAGTCAAACACAAGGACCATATGATCATCTCTATAGATGCTGAAAAAGCATTTGATAAAGTTCAGCACTCATTCATGACAAAGACCCTCTATAAGTTAGGTATAGAGGGAAAGTATCTCAACATAATTAAAGCCATATATGCCAAACCCACAGCCAATATCATCCTGAATGGGGAAAAGCTGAAAGCTTTTCCTTTAAGAACAGGAACTAGACAAGGATGCCCACTCTCACCACTCCTATTCAACATAGTGTTGGAAGTACTAGCCAGAGCAATCAGAGAACAGAAGGAAATAAAGGGCATTCAGATTGGAAAAGATGAAGTCAAACTGTCCCTGTTTGCAGATGACATGATCCTATATATTGAACAGCCTAAAACCTCTACAAAAAAACTGCTGGAATTGATAAATGATTTCAGCACAGTAGCAGGATACAAAATCAACACACAAAAATCAGTAGCATTTCTTTTCTCCAATAGTGAACATGCAGAAAGAGAAATCAAGAAAGCCTGCCCATTTACAATAGCCACCAAAAAAATAAAATACTTAGGAATTGAGTTAACCAAGGAGGTGAAAAATCTCTATAATGAGAACTACAAACCACTGCTGAGAGAAGTTAGAGAGGATACAAGAAGATGGAAAGATATTCCATGCTCTTGGATTGGAAGAATCAACATAGTGAAAATGTCCATACTACCCAAAGTGATATACAAATTCAATGCAATCCCCATCAAAATTCCAAAGACATTTTTCTCAGAAATGGAAAAAACTATCCAGACATTTATATGGAACAATAAAAGACCACGCATAGCCAAAGCAATGCTGAGCAAAAAAAATAAAGCTGGAGGCATAACACTACCTGACTTTAAGCTATACTACAAAGCTATAATAACCAAAACAGTATGGTACTGGCATAAAAACAGACACACTGACCAATGGAATAGAATAGAGAATCCAGAAATCAACCCCACACTTACTGTCAGCTGATCTTTGACAAAGGCACCAAGCCTATTCAGTGGCGAAGGGACTGCCTCTTCAGCAAATGGTGCTGGGATAACTGGATATCCATATGCAGGAGAATGAAACTAGATCCATACCTCTCACCGTATACTAAAATCAACTCAAAATGGATTAAGGATTTAAATATACACCCTGAAACAATAAAACTTCTTAAAGAAAACATAGGAGAAACACTTCAGGAAATAGGACTGGACACAGACTTCATGAATACGACCCCAAAAGCACGGGCAACCAAAGGAAAAATAAACAAATGGGATTATATCAAACTAAAAAGCTTCTGCACAGCAAAAGAAACAATAAAAGAGTTAAAAGACAACCAACAGAGTGGGAGAAAATATTTGCAAAATATATATCTGACAAAGGATTAATATCCAGAATATATAAGGAACTCAAACAACTGTACAAGAAGAAAACAAGCAACCCAATTAAAAAATGGGCAAAAGAGCTAAGTAGGCATTTCTCTAAGGAAGATATACAAATGGCTAACAGACATATGAAAAAGTGCTCAACATCACTCAGCATCTGGGAAATGCAAATCAAAACCACATTGAGATACCATCTAACCCCAGTTAGGATGGCTAAAATCCAAAAGACTATGAACGATAAATGCTGGCGAGGCTGTGGAGAAAAAGGAACTCTCATACATTGTTGTTGGGACTGCAAAATGGTGCAGCCTCTATGGAAAATGGTATGGAGGTTCCTTAAACAATTGCAGATAGATCTACCATACGACCCAGCTATCCCACTTTTGGGAATATACCCAGAGGAATGGAAATCATCAAGTCGAAGGTATACCTGTTTCCCAATGTTTATCGCAGCACTCTTTACAATAGCCAAGAGTTGGAACCAGCCCAAACGCCCATCATCGGATGAGTGGATACGGAAAATGTGGTACATCTACACAATGGAATACTACTCAGCTATAAAAACGAATGAAATACTGCCATTTGCAACAACATGGATGGACCTTGAGAGAATTATATTAAGTGAAACAAGTCAGGCACAGAAAGAGAAATACCACATGTTCTCACTTATTGGTGGGAGCTAAAAATTAATATATAAATTCACACACACACACACACACACAAACCGGGGGGGGGGGGAAGAAGATATAACAACTACAATTATTTGAAGTTGATATGACAAGCAAACAGAAAGGACATTGTTGGGGGGGAGGAGGGGAGGGAGGAGGGAGGGAGGTTTTGGTGATGGAGAACAATAATCAGCCACAATGTATATCGACAAAATAAAATTTAAAAAGAAAAAAAGAATTAAAAAAAAATAAAAATAAAAAAATAAAAAAATAAAAAAGAAAAATAAAACAGATGCTCCATAGAGGAGATTAGTTCCATACTCCCCTTCTGCTCCTTGGCACTAGCAGTGAAAGTACTCTCTGCTGAGGCAGGAGTTGACTGACTATAGGATTCTCCTGTTATTTCCTGCCGAACTCAGTTAAAAATCTCATGACACTACGAGGCCCTTGAAAAATAATACTATTGGCATTTTAGCGGTCCAGTGGGGGAATATTTTGAATCTTATTTTTGTCACTAATGTATAGCCAGGCCAGCCACTGCCCGTTCTTCTTGGGCCAAATGGCGTTACTGTCTTCATCTTCCCCTTATGGCTCCTTATAAAGAATACCACACTGATGCGTGAACTCCAGGACAGGCTCAGCCACTGTACAGCTCAATGACCCTGGCTTGTGCCCTCCACCTGCTCTGACTACAATTTCCATCTTTATTAGATGGGGGTCTTAAAAGAGAATAGAATCTTTTTTTTTTTAAGATGACTGGTAAGGGGATCTTAACCCTTGACTTGGTGTTGTCAGCACCACGCTCTCCCAAGTGAGCTAACCGGTCATCCCTATATAAGGATCCGAACCTGCAGCCTTGGTGTTATCAGCACCACACTCTCCCAAGTGAGCCACAGGCCGGCCCTGAGAATAGAATCTTATGTGTCTCACACAGGACATTAGTTCATAGAGTTCACACGCACACACACACACACGCACACACACACACACACACACCCTCACTTCATGCAGGCTAAACTTTTGGGAATTACCTCTTTTGGAAATTCAAAATGCACTTACATATTAAAGAGCCCGAAGAGTCTTTCAGCAAAGAAACAAATTTAAGAATTTATGCAAGCTTTTCTTTTTTTCTTTTATTTTTCGAATTATCTTTTTCTTTTTATTGAGACATGATTATACATATTTGTGGGGTACAGAGTTGACTATCAATACTTGTGTACAACGGGTCATGATCAAATCAGGATAATTAGCATATTCTTCATTACCAAACGCAATCGTTTGTACTCATTAACCAAGTTCTCCTTAACCTCCCTTCCTCTCCCCATAGGCAAGCCTTTCTTAAACAGATTTGCCCCCAAACAAGCACCACCTTATGTCTTTCTTCCTGTTTACTTTTTGACTAACTGTGTCCACAGGTCACACTTTGAGAAACGCTGAGCTGGAGACCTCCAAGGACTCTTCTCCCTTTTACATCCAATCATTTTACCATTTCACCTTCTCATCCCAGGAGAATTCTGCTGATTTTTAGACTTACTATCTTACTGATTTTCAAAGTAGTTGCAATATTTGTAATCATTATTTAAACAAATTTTGCTTTAGAGCACAATAGATTGCATTCAAGATATCTTTGCTTCCTGTTTCCACTTTCCATAGACATGAACCTAGAGCAATTAATTGACTTGGTACAAATAACTTTTATTCTTTGTGACCCAAATCATCACTGAAGTGAACACACATTTGAAAACACTTCTGTCTACTTATTTCAGCTCCACATTAAAAGGAATTGTCTGCACCTGTTCAGCTGTGGATACAATTATTTTGAAGGGAACGCATACCAAAATTTATCTGTGTCTTCTTACAAATATCCTGTGTCAATGCACATTCTGTCTCTGTGGAATTATGTATTTTTTCAAAATACTCAAGAGAAGGTTCTCCCTGCTTTAGATTCTCTGTCTGTCCTCAAAGTTGTTTTATGAATTAACACAGTTGTCTCTGTGTTCGTGAGACCACACTCTTTTCTTCCTGAACTCTGCTCCTGGATCCTAATTATGCCTTTCATGACAATAACTAGGACATAGTGACAGAAGGTAACACTTTTAGCCATGTTGTGTATAGATCACTCAGTTTAGTCCTATCCTTTCAAGAAACGATTTGTTGGCGAGTTTTCTTCCTGTGCTTTTTTCTTTTCTGGCGGGGAGGAAGGCAGCCACAAAAAAACAAAACAAAACAAAACTTTTCAATAATTCTGTAGCAATCAGCAATGAATCAAAGTGTAGTTTTTCAGAACTGGAAAGCTGGGTAATGAAAGGTCTGTGTAACTTTATAGGCACCAATAACATCTGAATTAGGCAGAACTAAATAGTGATAAGATTAATCAAGTCAGTTATTTCAAAGTGTAAATAAGTTTCCCGAGTGGGTTGAAAGTCATATCCTCCTTCGTCGCAGGTGGATTGTAGAAGGGAATAAAGCAGGTGAGGAAGCATAGATGTCTGTGCATAACATGTAAGCAGGGGGGGATTTGTAGAAAGCCTGTCATGTGATTGCTCGTTGGGCTCTTGCTTAGCTCCATGTGTGGCCAGATCAACCTTTGATCAAAGGAGACTTTGTCACAAATCTCAGTAATTTCAATCATGGGGTTATTTCCCTTATTTTGAACACAAGAGTAAATAGAATTTGAAAAAGCCCTGTGAACCTTTTAGAAATAATACACAGGCTGTGTGAGATAGAGATGGACAACACTTCTTTAAATGAAATGCCAATTAAAAAGGTGTTATTACAAAAGGCCTTTTATTACAAAATATTGTTATGATCAATTTGATTTTATTCCAATAATTTTCATGTTGTTGTCACTTCCTGTTGATTTAATATGCTTGCCTGTCCTTAATAATAGTCTAGATTAGCTGACAATACACATTTATGAAAAACATCTGATTAATACTCATAAATATGTTTTGCTGAAGATTGATTTGATTAATCCATTCCTGCACAATTTCTTCCCTTAGAACCTGCAGGTCTATAATTTACAAGATGTATCAACTCACCTTACTAGTGTTCCCACTTGAGTCGAGTCCTACAGGAGAATAGCTCCAGGTGTTGGAATCATTAACTAAGGATATTAAACCCGTAAATAAGATCTTCCGGTATGTGTTTTACCAACAAAGAGTCTTTCGTATTGCCACCAATTAACGCTAAGAAAATTAAACATCATTTACAAACAAGATTAAAGACATTTTTCCTTCCACAAGCAATTAAGAAAATCAGAAGGAAAATGTTTTGATTCATGCTCATCATATATATGTAAATATATCACATAATGGCTCATATTTAGCAAATATGAAATAACAAAACACAAATGAAAAATATTTTGGCATCTGTCCGGCCCCTGAGCTGGCTAGCGCCAAGTGTGATTTGAAAGTGTTTTAGTCCTGCTGTTAAACATTCACTGATCTGAATAAATTAATTACAGATTATTTTTATCTGAAACACAGTGAACTTCTAAAATGCAGAGAAGGAGGGGCCTGTTCTAGTCACTCACATCCAACAGAAGATGAGAGGAAAACTAATCACAGAATAGTTGATCCATCTGAAGGTATAAATCATGGGGCTTTTGGACAAAATGGCACTGTGAACTCATGCTTTGAGGGAATCGCCCTCCCCTCACTACAAGCACAACAATATCTGATACAACTTTAAAAATTAAAATTAACAAAAGCAAGAGGAGACATCTTCTTGAACCAGAAACAAAACAATGAGACTGAGTCACATCATTGAAAAGGGGAACCAAGCCTTGACCCTGCTGGCATCGGTTTGGAATCTCTGGGTAACAAAGATCAAAAGCAGCCCATATGCTGCAAGGGACTAGCACCAGGACTGTTATGCTAAACTGGAAGCTTGGGAAGAGTTTCCCCAGAATCTCAATTTAGCTAAAATAATCTTCAGAGAAACCTGGCTCAGGAACTAATCTGTAGTATTCACAAAAACAGCATGGCATGGGCACCCTAGGCCATCAATATAAGATCCATACTGACCTGAGAATGGACAGGACCAGGTAGAGGCAACTCTAAAATTACCAGGCAGGAATAATTAAAGTAGAGGGCAAAAAACAACTTCCACTCAAGATGAGCATGCAAATGAAAATTACAGAGCAACTCAAAATTAACACTGAGAAAGACAGCAATGAGCAGATGGATTAGTATATCTGTCTCTTTTACAAGAAAGCTGCTAGTTCCCACCTAGGTAAGCCTAGCATACATGCTTCCCCTCTTAAGGGCTCTCTTATTAACTTAAGGGTGTGCATGTGAGTATGGGTTGTTTGTATATGAGAAAATAGGAAACTATGGGAGCAAATGAAAGTGCCTGCCACCTTGGAATTACAATGATAGGGACAAATTGGTAAAGGGCCACAAAAAAGTGTTTACACTGTGTAATGATAAAATTTTCAATAAAAGGAATTACAATAATATGAAAATTCACATTGCTTGCTCCAGAGTCACTGACCTATGACTCAATATGTGATTTCCCAGAATTCCAAGATAATTTGCCTTAGTATATAAGTACACAATAAATGCTCATTGAGTATTTTGAGAAAGGAAGTCCCATCATGTTGGCGTTTGTAATATAGGTCCTACTGAGAGGCAGGACAACACTGCATTAAGAGTTAAAGGTGTATGCTGCAGTCCAGACTGCACGGCTGACCAATTGGGTGACTTTGCAAACGTCAAGGAACCATCTTCAAATCTCATTTTCTCACCTGTAAAATTATTTGACCACATTATCTGACCTCAGAAATGAGAATATAACAAGAGACTGAATCAAAAGCACCTTGTCTCTGCCTGAAATCTCACAAAATGGAAAAAAAAAAAAAAAAAAAAGATAAGTCCAGACAGTATGTCATTGGTGTGCCAGAGATTTGGAGAAATTTCTGAAATTAAAGGCTGATAGACTTGTATTAATGAAGTAGAAGAAGAGAAACAACAAACTCAAACATACTCAAGAGAAAAGAGCTCTTCCAGAAATTCCTGGGAAACCCCAAGCTCGGGAAAATACATGCCTGAAGCAGGACAAATGCATAGGGCAATTATCAGAGGAAGTAATTAAATAACTGCATTTAAAACAGTCAGATAAAATGCATGAGGTGATTGATATATTAACTACCCTAGCTTGATTATTATACAACATATATATGTATTGAACATCAGATTGTACCATGTAAGTATGTATAATAATAATGTGTCAATTAAAAAATAAGATTGACAGATAATCTTTCCCCTCTTCTGCCTGAACAATGCACCATGATGTTTTCTCTCCATTTTTCTTTAAAAAAAAAAAAGTGGACAGTACAGCTAGAGAGGAACCCTAGAATGGGTGTTGGCACTAGACAGAGAAGCACAGCACAGCCTGAGGTTGTTGTTGACCTTGACAGCCACAGCTACAGCCACAGCCTCAGCCACAGCAGGGAAGAAAAATAGATAGCAGCTGACTACAGCATGTTCTGAGCACTGCTCCCTGAAATGGAGGTTCTGCTATAAGACCTCCACTAAGCAGACCCCGGGAAGGTGGCCTAGGTAAATCACTAGAAGAAAAAGGAAGCCCCCATCCCCAGAAGAGAACCTTGTCCTACTCTCTGCTCCTTTTCTTGTTTAACAACTTCAACCTCAATTGCTAAGGCAGATTATTGGAACTAAAACCTACATCCACTGACAGTGATTGAGATGAATCAAATAGAGATAAAAATATAACTCAAAATAACAAGAAATGAAAGGAAACCAACCACATGAGAGATAGACACAAACTCAATAAAGAGAAAAATCAATGTCCTATGGGAGGAAAAAAATAATGAAATAAATGGAGAAAGATCCAAGAAGTTATCACATCCATAAAATAAAAAGCAGTCTTAAGTGCATTTGTTTCATACTGTTGAATGCCAAATGACCAAATATTTAGGAGCTTAAAACAGCATATATTTATTCACTCACATTTTCTGTAAGTCAGGAATCCAAGCAGGGCTTAGCTAGACCCTCTGCTCAGAATCTCACAAGGTTGCATTCAAGGTGTCTACTGGAGTTAGCATCTTATCTGAAGCTCAGTATTCACACCTAAGCTCACAGAATTCCTGGCAGAATTTACTTCATTGCAGATGAACAACCCATGGCAGCTTACTTCTTCAAGAACAGCTGGAGAGTCTTTGACTTCTTGACCCTCTCTTAAAGGGCTCATCTGATTAGGTCAGGCCCACCCGAGAAAATCTCCTTTGATTAACTTGAAGTCAATTGATTAGGGACCTTAATTACATCTGCAAAATCCCTTCATCCTTGCTATAAAATGTAACATAATCACAGGGGTCATATCCCATCACCTTTGCTATTATATTCGGTTAGTTAGAAGCAAGTTATAGGTTTCTACCCAACTCAAGACAGAAGATTATACAAAGAGTGGGTCATTAGGGGGTTAGAGAATTTTGCCTATCACATTAAGGAATATAGAAAATTTACAATATTATCATCAAAATAAAGAGAAAAAACCTCAAAACCTGAATAGATTAAGCGAATACACATTTGAAAACTAAATTGAGATTCTCATTGACAATTTGATATGATATAAAAATAACAAAGTTACAAAAATAAATTCTACAATACGAATGAATATTGATCTATTTTATCAATTAACAACTGAGAGATGCACTCTTAGCTGGAGAAAGGATAATAAAGCGGCTCTGATTTGTGCCAAAGGCAGATTTTCATGATGAAATGGTGAAGAACAGAAACACGGGGCACATTCTCTAGAAAGAAAATTATAAAATTATTCAGATATGTTTATTCTTGAGGGACCCAGAATACGAAAGCTTCTTTCCTTTAAGAACTCTTGCTGGTGGTGGTCGAGGGTGAGATAAAAATTAAACTTTGACACATGGTGCTGGAAGCCATTTAGGAATAATTTCTGTAACCTGGCTAGTAATTTTCCATGCTCCGGACAAAAAACTTTCTGAAATTCTCAGTCCTGAAAACAAACTGTCCTTTTTCTAAGAACTATGCAACATGCTCACTACCATCTTTTTCCTTTCCTAATTTTAGAACAAAGCAAACTGTGATTAGGTTGTCTTTTTGCATTTATCATATGAAAACCCCCTGTTGAGGCCTTACCTGAAAAATGAAATAAAAGAAATTTTGTATTTTTAAAAAATTTTTTTGGTATGTGCATATAAAGGTAAACATTTCAAATTGCCACAATATAATTTAACTGCTTTAAAATCTGACAATATCTTAATAACAACACATCATTAAAGGACCTGTTTAAGGTTCCCACGTCCACTCAACTTTACATCCAAGTACTTACTTATTGTACTTGACTCCAAATTCTATCATGATGAAAAATATACAATGCTGTGGTTCTGACTTGGTAGCAACATAATGATATAATGTCAGGGAAGGGGATTTTCTGTTTTCACCTCAAGTCTGACACTCAGTACTCCAGAAGCCTTTTTTTTTTCACGACTGCCATTTCTGGTAGACTGGCACATAGCCTTAAAGCCAAATATTCTCTCATTTTTAATTATGTAGATTTATATTGGAGGAATCGACTTCTTGTTTCTAAAACTATATAGAATATATAAATATTACTTTGGAGATTAGCCTATTCCATTTCTAATAGGCCATATTTTTGGCACTACCAGATGTTAGCATATTCTTAATTCAAATCATCAGGTTCAATTACATCACCAGGAAGGGCTGTTGTGTTCTTCCTGTATTTGAGCTATTAATGAAATATGTTTTTAATTTTCAAAATTGCTTGGCTTTGGTATGGGACATTACTCTGGGGAGTTAGAAATACAGGAAAGCAAAGCAACATATTTGGACCACTGAGGTTTTTCTAAGACACACATGAAAATAAATTTTGCATATTTTTAGAGCCATTTCCCCTTTATACTTTATGTTGTCTATAATATAATGCTGACTTAAATTCACTCATTAGTATTGATGATGGCATTTTCATTACAGGACATACAACGGGTTAAGGAACCCACCACCACTTTAAATCCCTGAAAGAAAAAGAGAATGCGTGTACATTGTGTGCAGGCACACCATGCACGTGCACACTCTGAAAGCAAATTCTTTACTAAAGTCCAAAGCCTTCCAATTCATGACCTGAAAAGAAGAGAGTGCACCCTATGAGAAACACTCGCCCAACCTGTGTGCAATGTTTTGGCTGCAAAGTAGTGGACACATATGGAAATCATTTTCCTTACACAAAACATGGTTAAGTCACACCTAGGCAAAAATTTCCACAATCTTCAAGAAACAGAGTAGTTCACAGTAAAGGTACAGCCCTACTATTTTACTTCTTAAATGTCAGTGATCCAAAGGGAGTGAGAAACTTAATTTTTCAGTCTTAAAAGAGATGTATTATGGGAGATCATTATTTACTTAGATTTCAATGTACATAATGCTGCTGTTGTAATACCACTCTATTTCAATGTTTTTTTTAATGGAGGTAAAGTTGTATTTCACATGAGGGAAACTAGAAGACAATTTTACCTAAGTTATAGGTGAGGGGCAGTACATCAAAAAATTACATGAGATGTAATTTTGCAGAGATGGCAAATAGGTTTCATGCTGAATGTCAGTTTTAATCAATTGGTAGTGACTATATAACGCATGGGTTGAATACGAAGTGGTGTCCGGGCTTCATGAGAATAAGAACTATTATTGATTAATGATGTCTGCCATGGGCACTGGGCTGGAAAGTTGCAGTACTTCTCTTATGTATCTACCAAACCTAAGCATGGTTCAATTTTGCCGGCTCCTCTTAAGTACACTTGGTATTTTAAAAGTACACACTCAGAAATGTGATTTACAAAGAAACTGTTAAAGATATTATAATAAAGGAACATAAATTAATAAAAAAATAATTTGCATGAGATCAAAATGAGACAAGGACATAGGCTAAACCGTACACCTAAAGCATTGCAGATTTAGCCTTCAATCTTTTATTTACCAACTGAAAGGGAAACACTTACATACATAATTCAGTGTCCCTAAGATGAAAAAAAAAAAAAAGAACAGTTTTTCAGGTGGTTTACACACATTCTTAATATGAAGGATTTTACACTAAGGTCATAAAGATGAAAGAACGCCAAATAGTTGAGAACTCCTTAACAAAAATGCAGCAATGAACTTAATAGGCCTGTTTTGAATTATGACTCTCCATATAAAGTTGATAGAATGCCCCCAAAATAGAACTCAAGAACAGCAATTTTGTAGGAGACCAACTAAATGTGCTTTGTACTGATCTGCTTAAGAATATTTTTTAATATCCAAGTAAAGAAATCTTTGAATGCTGATTTTTCCCCTGTATGAATGGCTACGAGCTTCAGACTGTGTTCACTAGCAAGTATCTGGACTGCATTACTTTCTGTTGCCAGATATGAGTAAGTCCGCATGTGCTGACAGACAACCGAACTGAGAAAAGGGTTCATCTCACTCTGGCTATTGAAGCCCAGGGCTGCAGCTGAGAAGACAGTGACCTCCACATTCACCAGCAGGAGCTGAAACATTCAAACTCTACCTTCTCTGTGAAACACGGAAGTGTATAATGTATGAATTCAGCACAGTCCCGATTTTTAAAAATATTTTGTTCTATGTTTAATCCACTTCTAAATCTGATGGAACTTTTGTTAGGCAAACAATTCCACACAATAATTCGGCACTACAGAAATGAATGATTTAGCAGCCTACTTACACAAGGAATCAAGGAAATTAACAAAAGCATACGTGAATCTAGGTAGCTTCTCTCCCTAGCCCAGAGCTTTTGAATTTGGGTTTATGAATCCTAATAGGCCAGTTAGCTTGGCTGGTTAGAGCTTGGTGCTAATGATGCTAAGATCAGGGAGTTGGTCCTCCAGGAATTAGTGAGTTTTGAGTAGAAAAAAATAAAGTAAATCATTTCCATAGCCATGGTTAGGACCTTTATCCACAGTCATCCACCTCACAAAGGCTCACTCTTAATCTCAGCTGAGACCAAGTAGGAGCATACGGATAGCTCAGAGCTGCCTTTCACTACTAGCTGATTGACTGATAGTGAGTTACTGCTACAAAGAAGAAATTCTTATAATTTCTGCCTTTTAGTCAAATTAGATACACTATTTCCAAATATATACATTGATTTTTCTAAGTCAATTTCAACTCTATTCAACAAAGGTAATGAGATACAGATGTAAGAAGGCAGAGACTAACATTTATTGAGCATCTATTATGTCTGGTACTTTTGGATGCCTTATATGAATTAAGTTATTTAATCCTCACATTAACCCTTCTGAAGAATGTATGTATATATGCATGTACATACTTATAACTCTAAAACTAGGTTTTGTGTATTGCAGTCAGAGAGACTTGAGGTTTAGTTCCTAATTCCTTAATAACTACAGTGTTGGATTATTATTAGTCCGTTTCTGTTGCTTATAACAGCATACCTGAAACTGGGTAATTTATAAAGAAATAAAACTTATTTCTGACAGTTTCAAAGGCTGGGAAGTCCAAAGTCCAGGGAACACATCTGGTGAGGGCTTTCTTGTTCTTGGGGGTGACTCTCTGTAGAGACACAGGGTATCTCATGGTGAATGGCTTGAGCAAGAGAGATAACTAACCTCCTCACTTACTCTCCTTTGAAAGCCATCAGAACTATACCCAGGACCATCCATCAAACCATTAACTTATTATTCCATGAATGGGTCAATCCATTCATAGGGCATGGTCCTCACCATCTAATCACCTCTTAAAGGCCACAGTAATAGGATTTCCCACCCTCAACACTGTTACAAATGG
Source organism: Cynocephalus volans (assembly GCF_027409185.1). NCBI lineage: Eukaryota > Metazoa > Chordata > Mammalia > Dermoptera > Cynocephalidae > Cynocephalus > Cynocephalus volans. The sequence goes on from NC_084460.1 coordinate 284,691,922, forward strand.
GGACTAAGATTCTAATACATAAATCTTTGGGAGACACAATTTGAACCCTAGCAACAACCTTATATGGGTTATTCAGCTTCTCAAACCTCAAATTTTTGTTGTCAAATGAGGATATTAATTGTACCTATCTTTAGAAGTGATGTTACAATTAAATGGCATAATAAACATTGAATACTTAGCGCCGTACCTAAGACAATATAGTACTCAAGGAAAAGAGAGAGACAGAGAGACCCACCAAGTAATTTAGACTATTTTTTCCCATATTCTTAAACCTTGAGAGTAAGACGATAACACTTCAATAAAAATGGTCATGTCTAAAACAGAGGTCAGCAAATTTTTTTCTGTGAAGGGTAAGATAGCAAACATTTTTGTCTTTTTCTTTCCCAGCTACTCAACTCTGCCTCTGTAGAAAGAATGCAGCCATTGACATTGCATGGACAAACAGGCATGGCTGTGTCCCAACAAAACTTTATTTCCCAAAAAAAGGCAGCAGACCAGATTTGCCCCACAGGCCACAGTTTGCCATTACATACTAACTTATTAAATTTAACTTTTCAGAGTGAGACTTTAATATCCTGAATGACTCTAATTTTGCATTACTGTTAACAATTTTCTATTGCTGTCCTTCAAAGCTTCTTTGTTCAGCTAAGGTAAAGATCAGCTAAATTTGGCCATAATTACAACGTCGTTGGAAATGAGCAAGGAAGTAAGGAACAATAGATAAGTTTAAAAGCATTTACCAGGGAGAAAGAATCTCAACGTGCATCCCTTTTCCTATTTCCCAGATTATTAGGAATTAATAAATCAACATGATGGACTTGCTGGGTTTTGAAATCAGGTACCTCAAAGTGCAATCAGAGTTCATCTTATCCCTGCAATAATTCAATGCTTGTTTGGGGTTATGGAAACCTCTGGATTCTTTCCTGTCACCTGGATAATCTGAATTCCAAGCCCTACTATCTGTGTTCTACGGAAGAAAATTCTCAGCACTGTGAGCAAGATTATAAATGAATATAAAATAACGGCTTAGGGAATGAGACTTACAGAATATTAAATGAAAAAAATGCACAAAATCATTTTTATATTATCTTAACTTCAATTTATAACTGCTATCATCCTGATTATGTTTAAAATTTCTTTACACAAGGAGATTATTTTTTTAGTACTTTTTTTTGGCTTTAATACAAAGAGTTTCCACTAAAGAAGTAGTCACTCATTGAATAGTATGTTTTGAAGTCCAGTAAATCCCAACACCATTTAACTTAGCATGTGTAACCCAGGCTCACATCAATTAGAAAAATGGGGCGGGGGAGGCTTTACAAAAAGGGGGAAAGTTTGAGAAGAAAAAGAGGAGGAAAATGCCATGGACTTTGTCAATGTTTTTGTGAAACACATAAAAAATAAGGTAATTTTATTTGATTTCATCTGTTTCAGACCGGTCTGCCTCTTATACCATAAATGCTTTACCCCTCCCAGATTCCTGACTGCTTATTGATCCCTATTTTGTTGCTATCTTCTTTAGTAATTCTGGGGTATTTTGAAAGAGAACGTTGGCAGCTTCTTCACTTAAACTGCCTTGATAGAGCCACAGGATTCATAAAAGGAAAGGTTTTGCCATTTCTCTCTGTAAATCACATTGCTGACATCGCCCCAAAACTCAGGTGGAGATTTAATTGTTAGCTGTCTGCTAAGAATAGAAGCATGTTTGTATCACTGAAATGTCTGTTCCCTGATTAAAAATAAGTGAGAAAGAGACCAGCACCTGAGCACTGTTTCGTAACTTCTTGTGAAGAACGTCTGCTTTCTCTTCCCTGTCACATGTGTTTGAGAAATGCTAGCATGTTTCTTCTTACTTCTGACAACTTGAATTTCTTAGCATCCATGGAAAATACTAGCTTTAAATAGCACAATTCCAGTGGTGAAGAAAGAATGGATAAAATATTAAACATTCAAGACGGGAGTAATTTCTGGCAAATCCACTCCTTCATTGTTTCCGAATACACATGTCCTGTCTCCCCAAACCCAGAAGTTTATGAAGGATATTCCATTTAGCACACTCTGTAATAAAGCCTAAGAAGAGTCCCATTAAGTAGCTCCCAGTTCTAAAGTATCAGGACAATCCAATTGCTCCAAAAATCTGGTCAGTGTGACAAAAGAAATTTTACCACCACATATGCATTGTAAATATTTGCAGCGTTGCCAAAAGGCTTTGGCAAATTTTGCTCATAGATTATTTTGTTTAAAATGGATTTGTTTGGCATTATTCATATCCGACAAAGAAATATAAATCTTCAAAGAATTGGACAGCATTCTTCTTCACCTCCAGCTCGAAGGCAGAAAGATGACTTGTGTCAGTGGACATGTACAGGAAGGGGACCAATATGGTTAATATGTACATGCTAGCATTATTCCAAAATTTCAGCAAAGTGATAGCAGCTAAAATAGGCCTAAGACTTGAGAGAAATTTGACTGTATCCAATGGAAATTGGATCCCAGGACAATAAAAATCCTGACAATTAGTATTGACACCGTACTTCTTTGAAGTCATTACAGCTGGTTACTTTGGCTAACTTATTAATATAAGTAAGAGGGATTGTTGAAAACCAGTATAACTATACAATGTGCCTAGGCCAATGAAGTCATTTTTTTTTATTAGGAACATACCAAAACATGGCGGTTGACATTCAAATTTGTTTTCTTTTCAAAACCAACCTTATGTTTAATATCTTATCTAGTTTACCTAACCCTTGGGAACCTGGTAGGCTGAACACTAGCATTTCTACTTAATATATAAAGAAACTACTGCCCAAGAAGGTACATGCCACCTCTATTCAGAGAAGTGGATAGTAACAGGATTCATGCATCAACCATTAAATCTTCTAAATTTAATGTCTTTTTCATTAAAAAAATGGTACATCCTTTTTAGTAGTGTCTAGAAAGGAGTGAGTCCTAATATTTTACTGATGATTGCTGTCTTTCAAATAGTTTTTGACATTCTCCTAACATTATCACTGCACATGCAAAAACAATTTAAATAAGCACAAAGACCATTTCAAAGTTTAATCCGCAACATGGCAAAAGTGATTTCTTCATATTTTGTGTATTTCTTTGTCACTTTTAAACTCTACAGCCGCCATGGATTCTATGGAAACACACAAACAAGGGAAACCAAACAGGAAACCCTCTATTTTTTTTATTATCAGCAGGAAATTTAGCTCAGGAAGTACAATAAAACCTTGGCCACTTAGAATTCTTAGGGAATGGATCCTTCCAGAAAGCCACGCTTTGGAAATCCCTGAGGGCAAACTCCCTTAAGTCTTGAAACTAGCTTATTTAATTATCTTGAATTGAAACATTCTGAAAATGTAGTAGGCATTACCTGAATGTTAAAATGAGCTGGTTATTTCTTAATTAGTCAAAAGCATTTTAACGCAAATCATTTACTTTAATACTACTGAAATGCCCCTAGATTCAAACTGAGGAATGTAAGAACATTTTAACAGCTAATGAAATCAACCAAGTTAGTGAGAGAGAGAGAGAGAGAGAGAGAGAGTGTGTGTGTGTGTGTGTGTGTGTGTGTGTGTGTGCGCACGCGCGCCCAAGTGTGTGTGTTAATTGTGTTTGCTTTTGGAAAATTTTCTGTGAACTTCCTTGCAGTCAACTCTCTTTCATTCTTTAATAAACTCTCTTTCTCCTTTTAATTTGCAAAATTGAGTGTAGATAACCAAGCCTATTAAAACTGTATTAAAATAAGAGTAAATAGGCTGTAGGTGAAAACCTGAGTTCTTCTATAGATAGGTAGAAGATGGCTTTACCTTGTGGACTCTGTCATATCTCACCAAAACAAAACAAACAAAAATCAAGTAAATGTGCCTCATTTTATAATCTGGATCCAATTTGTGTTCTTACCTTTGTGGACACAGTCTAAGACAGAATGGTTTCAACAAATTTAAAAATAATGGTACGACAGACATGTATATGAATTTAATGATAATTTTGGGCCTTGAGAGTTTTGAAGAAAATATGCCCATATTTAAATTTTTCTTGCAGTCAAAACTATCCTAAATTGTTGTTTTGAAACTACCAAGTTAAATTTCAGCAATTAACATATTAATTCAAAAAATATCTACTAAATGGTAACCAGGTGCAGGCACTGCCTTGTATTCAATATACAAATAATTGAGCCAGATGGACATGCCTATTTCTCACCAAATTTTATTAATTTAGCAGTTATTTGTTTAGTTATTCATTCATGCTACTCTTTATTAAATGGCTTTTATATCTGAGGACTCTGCTAAGTCTTAAGGAATTAATGGTGAACCAAAACAGACCCAGCTCTTATGTAGCCAGTGAACTCTTAGGGAATTAGAAAATTAAATAATCAACAAATACATGAAAACACACTGTAGTTAGAACAATGTACGGGGAGTACAGAGCTCCAAGACAGAACATAGCTGGGGACACTGACCTTCACTTGGATGTCAGCAAGTCTTCTGCTAGGAAAGGAGGTTTGAAGCAGAAGTGAATGAGTAAACCAGAAAAAGCAAAGATTCTGGGGGTCAGGGGACACCTGAGACCACCTACAGAATGCTGTATGGCTGAAGCTAAAAGACTGAGCAAGAGAAAAAGCAACGAGACACTTGAGAGCTGGCCAGATGATCAGGGCCTTGTAAACCTTGTAGCTCCGCTTAGGGGGATATTGTTTTTAACCTACCAGAATGGGAACCTATTGAAATAATAACTTGTTTCCAAAGAGAAACATCAATGCATAATAAAATAGAATAATTTCATGTAAAAATATAAATGGATTTCACATTTTACGGGAGCTATAAATGAATAGAGAAACTTCTTTGAATGTCCTCCATAACCCCTTTAGTGTTATTACATCCCACATGAGTGTACTTTGATGTGAATTTCTATGTCTTTTTCAGTCAATACCATGCACTCTCAATTTCCGCTTCATGTTTATCTGTTTCGTTCTCCATCCAGGAGAGCAACAAAATATGATCTCCAGATGACAGCCAGTAGCCAAGTCAAGAGAGGACCTACCCACATAGAGTAAAAAGACACCGAGGGCACCCCACCTCAACTGGAAAAAAAGAGGCCAAAAGAGGCATCAAGATTAGAGAAGGAAATCAAGGTCTCTACAATGGAAGATTCCAGAAGAAAGTGTAACTGACCAATTTGCAGACGAATTAAACACTTGGGAAATATTATGGATAAGTATTTTATAGATGTGTCAGAGCAATTGAGGAAAAATTGCAGTAGGTACACAGAAAACTAAGTTAAATTTTTTAAAAAGAGGTAATTATTAGCTTCAGGAAAAATAAAGGATTGTATGAAAAAAGGAAACATAGTCACAGAATATTTCTCAGTTCAGCCAAGGCCATTCATGCAAATATATGCAATCAGATATAAGGAGAGACTGAAAGAGGGGTGTGTGTGCCGGTGTGTGGTATAGGATAATTAAATCTTCATATTTAGCTTCGTAAATAGCTTATGTACATTCAGTAGCTTATGTATAATACTGATAAAATCACTATAAGATTATTATTTAAGAAAATGGATTTAATTTTCAGAAAAACAACTAAAAAGGCTCCAAGTGATTAACTCAAAGGAATAGAATGATAAAGTTCAGAAAGAAGAAGACAGGAGCTACCGTTCTTGCTTACAAGTTTCCCAGGACATTTGATATTTTAGAATATATGAATATGTTACTTTCATAAACATAGTCAACTTGAAAACAGTTATATGCAAATTGCTCATATTATTTGAATTTGTCTGATCAGTGTGAACCAAAATTTGTCCTACTGTTCAGATAAAATTTAAAACAAGTTAATATAAGTTACTTTGAGAAGAATGTACTGGTCTTTTCCTTCTGCATTTTTTTTTTTTTTTCATTGTCTTTGTGTCTAGAGAAGCTCAGGAATTGCCAATACTGCTCTTGTGGACATTTTTCAAGGTATGAGCTTAAATGGAAAATATGTATCTTGAATTTCTGCCACTAGATAACAAGTATGAAAAAGAATAACATGGCGCTCCCTTGTTGTGAGACAGATACACAAAGGGAAAATGCATTCAGCTTCGTGATCCAACCTGAAATAGTCACAAAACTACCAACTCCTTCTGAGCTTAGGGAACATACTTTCAGCACCTGAATGACATGACCTCCCTCATACTTTAGAAATTATTAACATCTCTGGCTTCCAGATGTTCAAAACAAGAAAATTAAATGGAAAATATCAAGGAAATACTACTAATTATGCCTCATTAGTCTTAAAAGGTCCGTGAGAGCATGGGGTTATTTGAAAGGCTGCGTCATGTAAGATGCTTATTCTGATTCATGGGTACTCTGGAGGGAAGGTCAGTGGTCAACTCCTTGTGACTTGTGGCTCTACGACAGAACAGTCTGCTGAGAGAAGCAATTTGGGACAAAATGTACAATAAGCAGTGAGTTTAAATCCATTTTTTCCTAATCATTTAAAAAAATAAATTCTGTTAACTATGATAATTGGGAAATTGTGATAATAAAAATTCAAGAAATTTCAAACATAAATTATACTCAGTGCCCCCAGTGCCAATTTATATACCTAATTTCTTTTTGTTCTCTGCATAAGGATGTGCTTTTGCACTAGTCAAAAATATTTTATAAGAAGAATATCAATACCCATATGATCATCTTCTCAGAGCTGGAGAGTAAGGATGACAGGCAGCCCCTGGTAGAACCTCAGTGTGTTAGTCAGCAGTCTAGCTGCAAACAGCAATATCCACTGTGCCTTGTGTAAGCAGAAAACAAATTTATTGCAGGGTTGCTAAGTGCTCACAGAGTCTACTAGAAGCCAAAGAACCAGGTTTGGGTGCTGTGTGGAAAAATTTCTGCAGGACGCTGTGGCTACAAGAGCCAAGACGATATGACTGGCAAAACCTCATGAGGTTTGGGGGCTTCTTCAGAGAAAGTGCTGCTGCCACCTCTCTTAGGGTCCCTGCCAGGACATGCATGGACTATACATGGGACTGGACACCAAAATCTCTGCCACCTCCCTATGCCCTCTAAAAATCAAACAGCTTCCTTCAGAAGATGAGCCCAGCACACCTAGCAGCTCAATGTGGTCACTTCTGAATCAAAGTCTTATATGGATCATGGGATGTCTAGAGGTTCAGATCATTTCGTAGGCCTGGGCCTGGCTGCTGAAGGACTGAGATGTGAGACTCACCAGCCCATTGCAGAGGTGGGCTTCACAACATGAGCATGTCTCCAAACGTAAGAAGAGAGATAAAAAGGTCCTGGACAGCCAGAAAATATGACAAATGTCCACTATTCAAACATCACAGTAAATATAATCGGTCCGATTTGTACCTAGTGACAATGAATGCCTAAAGAGTGATGTCAAACACATTATAAAGCATATTTTGTGATTAAAGTTCAGGCCTACACTTAAGTGAGTCATGACAACACTAATGAGATGGCCCAGAGTAATAGCATTTCACGGGATACACTGTGGATTCTCCAATGAATGACTTTCCACAGAGTTATCATGGAATGAGGAGGATGATGATGATAACTAATGTTTGCTGAATGTTTTCTGTCTCTTGGGCACGGTACTGAGTGCTTTAAATAAATAAACATTCAGTCATTTCATGCAATACACTCATTAGGTTGGCATTATAATTTTCCCATTTTACTGATGAGTAAATCAGAGCTTAAAGAAGTCAAGGAATTTATCAAGAGATGGGTGGAGCTAGAGTTTGAAGGAAGGCACATCCGGAGAGCACTGGAATCGTGGAGTTAGAAAGCCTGGGATTTTAGTCCCAGCCCTATCACTAGCAAAGAATTGTGTCCTCTTAGTCTTGGTTTCTTTATCTATAAAGTGATAATTGGAATTCCTATCCCGTATCTTCTACATGGTTCTTTGAACGTCAGATATGCTAAAGCACTCCATAAACTCTGTGTTGTCATTGATATGTAAGGTGTTATTACAACTAGTAATTCAGGAATGTTCTTTCAGATCTTGGTTACTGTTATTTATTTGATATTGTGTTGTAAGCATTTGTTACATTTGATATCTAGCTTCCATATTCCCTCCTTCGGGTAACAATTTCTCCTTGAAGAAACCTCATCCTACCCACCCCCTGTCATATAGTATGGATGGAATTGTTCTCATTCCCAGCTCCAGGAACAAGTCTTGATTGGCTTGAGTCAAAATTCCTATCAGATTCCATTGACATTGATGATAGACTCAGAGAGGGACATGTCATGTGTTCAGAACCAGTGTGGTAATAGATGTTTTCTGGTTTTGGAAAATGAAGGTGTCCTCTCTCTTTTACAAAAGCTAGAAGAAGAGATCTTTCTCTTTCTTTAGGTAGCATAAAAGAAATTGCTGAGGTCTGGAACTTTTTGTTTCTATGAGAGGGGAGCAGGGGGCCACCTTGTAAGAGCCTGAGGAAAGGCCCAATTGAAGAGAGGGGGACACAGAAGGAAAAACTGGGACCCCAGTGACATCACCTGAGTCATGAATCCAGTGTAGTTTGAAACCAGACCTTCCAGTTGACATTTTGGTTACATGGACCAGTACATTTCTTTGTTGTTTAGCCTAGCTTAAATTAGATTCTATGTGGCTTACAACAGTATTGCACAGGCTTTTCAAAATAGTTTTTCTGTCCTGTCAAAAAACAGTAATTATTCTTCAACTCATTTTCAGTTTTTCCCATCTAAATGATTCCATTTAAATACATACCTAAACTACACAGTAGCAATAACATAAATAGTGCTCACGATTCTCCACAATCTTGGACAATTCCAGATATAAACAATGCATTTCCTATATTGACCTACTAGATTCAAATCAAAATGGTAGAGCTGGAAGGAATCTTCTAGCCCAAATCCCTCATTATACAGATGCAACAGCTAAGATCTGCAGTGAACTGACTTGCCTAAACCCAGCTAATTATTTGCAAAGGTAGGGCTAGAATCCAGGTATTCTGATCCTTTTTTTTTTTTTTTTTTTTTTTGCTTACTAATTCATAAAAAAGAAACTGCCAGAACCTCTTTCTGTTGTCTTCAGATTACAGTGTATGGCCTAATCTTTTGAACCCTTTCAGTATTAAGAAATGTCTATCCTTTGAAGATAGATTTAATTTTTGGAAACAATCAGAAGTCATTTAGAGCAAAGTGCAGTAAACAAGGTGGATAATGAAACCAAGTAATTCACATTTTGGACCAAAAAGGGTGTAACATTGAAGTAATGGGGCTAATTTTTTTTTCATGTAGTTCATAAACCAGCTTTGATGTCATCATATTAAAATGGAAATTCCTTTGATGATCATTTTGGAGTTATATTACTCACAATTTGGTTCTGTTATGTTCCCTTGATTTTAAAAAAGGCCCTGCTAGTATTTCTATGTAATCAAGATGACAGCAATGATATGGAATTTTTTCTTGCTTCAGTAGATGTAACAGAGAAAGAAAATAAATAATGTAATTTAATTTAACAATAATTTGTTGAATTCTTATTATATACCAAGCACTAATACAGACCTTGATAAAAAGAAAATAAATACATGGCACAGATCATTTACTCTTAACTCCCTATTTTAATACTGAGAAGTTAAGTAAACTTTGTAAAAATTCTTGATTCCCAGACCAGTGGTCTTGGTAAAGAACGAACATGTATTAACATTTCACCCCTGATATAATTAAATGCAAAAAAAAAAGCAGTCTCTAGCCAAGGAAGAGAGTAAATGGGCACCAAAAGTTAACAATGCACATTTATGAGCATGACCCAGAATGTGTAAAGTGATAGTTCTATTTAGTTTCAGGAAATTAAATAGAAAAGTTAATATAGAACTTGGAAGATAGGGGAAATGATATCTGGAAATCATGAAGATAATGGAAATCAGAAAATCTGTAAAGAAGAATACAGAACCTTGAAAAGTTGAGCAGAAGAAAGATCAGTATTAGTATTAGACCAGTAAGGCACTGAAGTAGAAAATTGTTCAATCAGGGTACAATTTCATTTTCTGGATAAGAATGTCCTCTGGAAGGTGAGAAAGAGTTTCCAAAAAGCTTGGGGGGAAATAACCCATGATTCCCAGCTCTTGTTTACGATTACAAATGCACTATGCAATTCAGATATTTATTTGGTCTAACAGGTAAGTTTCACACATTGCACAACTTCTCTAGACCCTGCCGGAGATCTGGTGCTTTAGGCAGATGAGAGTGGTTTCCTAAGGAGAAGTCCTCCTGTAGATTAAGGAATTGGCATTCTATCCTGGTAATGAACCTGTGGAGTTGATGCCCATGTTCAGTTGAAGAGCAGACCAGGGTGTCCAGACCTAGGGACAAAAATGAGCTTTTTAAAAATGTTTTTTAACAAAGCAGAGCATGTTAAATTTTCCCCAATCATTGTGCATGAAACTACCATAAACCAAAATGATCATCTTAGTGCACAATGACAGCATAGGTTCTTCCCTTGGCTTTGGGCATTTTACAAGAGAGGTAGAAATGCTGGGAAAAGGTTGGTAGACTAGTTCAAGGTTACAAAGTTACAGTTAAATAGAAAGAACAATTTCTGGTACCCTAGGGTGACAGTAGCTAATAATATTGTATTGTATATTTTAAGATAGCCAGAAAAGAAGACCTTGAATGTTATAACCACAAAGAAATGATAAATGCTTGGGTGATAGATACGTTAACTATTCTGATTAGGTTATTACATAATAAATGCATCTATTGAAACAACAAAGTTCACCCCATAAACATGTACGATGAAAATAATAAAATAAAATAAGATGATAAATAAATAAATAAACCAGAAAATGAAATGAGTACTTCAGTACAGAGGAGGGAGAGGATGGCCACTGAGTGTCTGGAACACAGTAATGTGCATGACTCGTTCTATTAACAAACACACGCTTGTGTACATCTGAAGGAGGGCAGATGTTTGAAGGTCAGATCGCTGTGTCTTCTCCCTCATTTTCCTTTCTTCCTTACTCCATGTGTATGTCAGAAAAGTCACAAATGTGCCATGACCCAAACAATCTCATGGACTTAAAATTAAATGAGCCAGACTCTTAATGCACACCCCACAGGAGAAAGGATGAGACTGAACATATGCAAGAGTGATGTCAGCAGTTACGCACAAGTGTGGACAGGCTGGGACAAAGAGGTAGCTAGCTATTTTAATATGACCCCTGGCCATATGCAGACTGTGATAAAGTCCCCTAAAGTGATGCTGATATGCTTCTTTACCTTAGGAGAGAATCCGAGAATATAGGGTTCTGACTTTGTACAGAAACAAGAAACTATGGTCATTAGGTAGTGTGGTACCTATTGTGTAGCATGACATTTAAAGTCAGACAAGTTGGTTTTTAAATATAAACTGGCCGCATATTGACTATGAATTTGGGGTAACTTAGGTACTGTGAGCCCCAGTTTCAATATTTGCCAAATAGTTGTAATAATGGACATCACATAGGATTTTGTGACTATTTAATGAGAATGCATGTAAAAGAGCTAAAATAGTGCTACTTAATAAATGTTAAGGAAACTATATCATCCTTAACCACCTTGATGATAAAAAAAAAAAAAAAGAATGTAGCATCAACAGGAACTTTGGAAGTTTCGATACCAGAGAATAGGGATAAATTTGAGTTCCCAGTGTAATAATATTCTTTTCCTACTTACACATTTAACTATCTATATCCAAATATTCCATAAGACATTTTTTTTTTTCTCATGGGTGTCAAGCTTAGAATAACAAAGCTGAAAACATCTCAATTACTTCCTTTACTCAACTATGGGAAAGGGGGTGTTGGAATGCTGGGTGGAGTGATATAAAGTCATCTTCCACTGACTAAAAGAAAATTATCCTTGTATAATAGCATCAACAACAAAATTAATAATACATTACAGGTACATGAGCCTCTTTTGTGTCAAAGTTCTACCTCTGATGCATATGTAGTACGAAAGTCTTCCCCCTACCATCAGCAATAGCTAGAAAAAGGATTGAAGCCAAATAATACCACCAGTTGAATTCACATAATAAAAAGTACTGATTTTACTACTTCCTTTATGCAAAGAAACCTCCCTCTCTAAGGAAAATGGTTATGGAACTTTTAAACATATGGGAGTAAATCCAACCTCAGTTGTCTTTTAAAATATAATCTGAGGAAATAAAATAATGTGACTTGTATTTACCTTTTGTATTAGTCAGGGTTCTCCAGAGAGACAGAATCAATAGGATATGTTATAATTATATGAGAGGGATTTATTAGGGGAATTAGCTCACGTGGCTATGAAGACCCACGATAGGTCGTCTATAAACTGGATGCCGGTAGCGTGGCTCAGTCCGAGTCCAAAGGCCTCAGAACCAGGGAAGCTGATGGTGTCCTTGGTGTAAGTTCTGGAACCCAAAAGCTGAAGAGTCTCAAGCTCTGATGTCCACGAACAGGAGAGAAGAGTGTGTCCCAGCTCCAGCGGATCAAGAGAGAGGGAGCTTCACCTCTGTCCTCTGTCTTCTGTTTTCTCTGGACCCCCAGTGGATTGGATGGTTCCCACCCACACTGAGGATGGGTCTTTCACACCCAGGCCACTCAGGCTCTCATACTAATCCCTGCTGGAGACACCCTCATGGACACACCTGAAAAGATTGCTTTACCATGTTTCCCAGCATTCCTTCATCTAACCAAGTTGACATCTAGAATTAACCTTCACAAGTCCACCCCTTGTCAACTTGGTGTCCATACTATCTCCTTAAATCATACTTAATTTTCAAGTGGTACAATAACATAGTAGTTTCGCCTAACATGATACATTACCCTGCGTACAACCAGAAATGCACTAATGCCTTTCCAAGAAGAAAAAGGTAAAGTCCTTAAGTGATATTTACCCTTCTCCCATAACTTAAAATTGCAAATACTATGAAGTAAGGCTAACAACATTTAAATGCTGGTATAAAGTCAGTAAGTCTCATGGTACATGATAGAGAGCAAGAGGAACAAAAACAAAGATAATTGCTTAATATCTGTACAGTATGTATACATAGAGACATATTCTTAACACAACAGGGAGAACAATTATAATCCTCATTTCTGTAACTGGTCATGTGGTTGAAGCTGGTATTTATAACTTCCTTCTTCTACTACCCATTCTGTATTCCCTTTGCCTTCAGTGAGCACCTCAGCGGGTCGTGGTTCTTTACCTGGTGGAGTGACCCAAACCTTCATCCCTGAAGAGTCTGGGCCATTTGTAATCTTGCCTGGATTTGGTTGTTGTAATTTTCCATTGACCTTAATCACAGGGCATGGTAGTACTAAGAGACTTCCTAAGGGATCCCCTGTATTCCAGACATAATCCTCTGTATCTCCATTGTGAAGTAGTCGTCCAACTTGCCCTTGGTAATCTGGGTAAGTCACCCCAGCCAACACAGTCACTCCTTTCTTAGCCTGTTGATTCGGAGGCATGAGGAGCCCAAAGTGGCCAGGTGGCAGCCTTCACTTCCAGTTCAATGGGATCATTTTTGTGTCTCCTGATGGAAGCATTCCTCCCTCTGGAACTAAGACCTCTAGACCAGCAGACCATAAAGTTCTGGGGACACGAAGCAAAAATTTTGCTAATGGGTCCCTAGGGGTAATGGTTAGTGGTGCCACTTCCATTTCCACCCCTTGATTCCTGTACCCATGAATCCTGGCTATGGGAGAAACAGTACCAAATATTGGGCTCTGATTTAGAGCATATACAGTCTGCTAGAGAATTTTGCCCCAGCCCTGCAGGGTATTGGCATCAAGCTGGTGCTGTAACTGTGACTTCAAAAGGCCATTCCACGGTTCTATCAGACCAGCTGCTTCAGGATGTTTCATGGTAAGACCAGTGAATTCCATGAGCATGAGCACCTTGCTGCATTTCTTTAGCTATGAAGTGAATTCCTTGGTCAGAAGCAATGCTGTGTGGAATACCATGATGGTGAATAAGGCATTCTGTGAGTCCATGGATGGTAGTTTTGGCAGAGGCATTTTGTGCTGGGAAGGCAAATCCATATCCAGAGTAAGTATCTATTCCAGTGAGGACAAAACGCTGCCCCTTCCATGATGGAAGTACTCCAATGTAATCAAGCTGCCACCAGGTGGCTGGCTGATCACCTCGGGGAATGGTGCCATATCGGAGACTCAGTGTTGGTCTCTGATGCTGGCAGGTTGGGCACTCAGCAGTCGCTGTAGCCAGATCAGCCTTGGTGAGCGGAAGTCCATGTTGCTGAGCCCATGCATAACCTCCATCCCTGCCACCATGGCCACTTTGCTCATGAGCCCACTGGGCGATGACAGGAGTGGCTGGAGAAAGAAGCCCTTTAAAAGTAATTTTCTTTGTTTTTCTGCCATCAAAGAAGATTTTCAATGCCAATCTCTTTCTTATACAAAGTGTCTAAGAAAAAAAAGAGTGATAGATAACTACTCATTTTATTTTATGAGGTTATGCCATGATGTTAAGTGGGAGAAGAGTATATTAATATAACTTTGGCATATGTATCAGTCAGGGTATGAGAAAAACAGAAACCACTCTAGGTGCTTCAAGCAGAGGGAATTCAATACAGATAATTAGTAATAAACGTTTTGGGTTTTTTAAAATTGTTTTTGAAAGGCCTAACAGGGGACCCAACTGAAAGATTAGCAATCATAGGAAGCCAATACCAGCCCTACAGCAAAAGATACAAAGACAAAATGTGATTTTACGGGAGCCCAGAACTAAGGGCCAGACAGCAGAGGCAGGAACTATGGTGAGTTTTCTGCTGGGATTTGGGAACCACAGGGAAAGGGATGACTGGCAGGAGATGGAACTAGAAAGGAGATGAAGCCCTCTCCAGACACTCAATCTGGGCAGGGCATGGGGGGAGGCATAGTCATAATACCCTCGCTTTTCCTTTTTCCTACCCTTCAGTCTACAACCAGTGCTTCCAATCGGCCAAACCTGTTCAGAAACCAAAGGTCAGAAGAATGGAAATGTTTTCTGCAACACACAGCAGAGCAGAAGAAAGATCACACAGCAAACAGGTAAGTAACTGAAGTTCACTTAGGTAAATGGACACAAAAATCCTCCAGAAATATGTGTAATGAATCTAGCAATGTAGTTTAAAACATCATAACTTGACTAAGGAGTGCTACAATTATTCAACATCATAAAACAAATCAATTTAATAAAAAAAGGTAAAAAACCATAAATACAGAAAAACAATTTGATAACACTTCTAACAAACCCAAAATAAAAAGGAATGGTTATAACCAGATAAAAAGCACCAACTAAATAGCTACAAGCATAATAAATCATTAATGATTTAATTTTCAAATAACCCACATTAAATTAGGAACACTATAAAAATGTCTTCTACCTCCCATTGATTCAGCATTACAATAGAAACTGTAATCATTTTTTTAAAAAATAAAGAATTATATAATTAGACAATGAAGAGAAAAAGTGTTATTAGTTACAGATATCTTGATTATTAGAAAAATCTAAAGATCCTACAGATAAGTAATAAAACCAGTAAGAAATTTCAACATGTTTGGGCCGACCCCATGGCTCACTCGGGAGAGTGCAGCACTGGGAGCCCCCAGGCCATGGGTTCGGATCCTATATAGGGATGGCCAGTGCGCTCACCGGCTGAGCATCATGCGGGCAACACCAAGCCAAGGGTTACGATCCCCTTACCGGTCACAAAAAAAAAAAAAGAAAAAGAAATTTCAACATGTTTGTAGAATACAAGATAAAGACCAAAATTCACATCATTCTTATAAGCTAACAATAACTAGTTGGAAAATATAATGGTGAAAGGAGATTCATAATTGCCATGAAGATTATAAGTATCTATAAATTAACAAAATTATACAAGTATTTTATGCAGAAAATTGTAAAAGTTGACATAAAATGAGACTAGTAAGTGCTTATATTTTCATGGAGGGAAAAACTTGGTAGGATGTCAATTCTCCACCAGACTCAATGCAGTTCCAGACAAAAATCCAATACAATTCTTCATAGGATTACAAATGTATTCTAAAATTTACATAAAGATATAAATGAACAAGAACATGCAAGATTATTTGGAAGAAAATGGGCAGAACTTGCCCTATAAGATACCAAAGTTTACCATGCTTTAGTAATTAAAACTACGTGGTATTGGTACAGTGATAGTCAAATAGATCAGTGGGACAGAATAGAAGATCCTCAAATAAGTACACACTATTATATAAAATAGGGAAGAAATTACTAAATCAGGAGAAAAGAATGGACTAGTCAATAAATGTTTTGGGGACAACTGGTTTTCCATATGGGAGAAAATATAATTATATCCCTGCTTCACACCATGCATGAAATTAACTCCAGATGGATTCAAAAACAAACAATGAAAAAGAAATTTTTTATTTAAAAAAACTACAGAATAATCCCCTAAATTTATACGACTTGACTTTAAAGAATTTCCTCAGCTCGCTTCATTTAGATCTCTGCTCAAATGGCACCTCCTTGGTCAAGTTTTTCATGAAGAATTCACTGATATCCCTGTAACCTCTCTTTCATCTGATTTTACCTTATTGTATTTTATTTGTTTAATTTAAGTGCTTCTATAGTGCTTACTATGTGCTAGGCCCTTTATGTACTATATATGTACAAGAATGTGTGTATTTTTTATAAATGTGTACATGTTCATTTGATTTTTCAAAATTATTGAAGATATTTAATATCTAAGACATTATCACCCCCATTTTCTAAGTGAGGAAACTGAGGCACAGAACAGAGGTTGAATAACTGCCCTCTGCTAATAAGTGGCAGCTCCAGTATAAGGCTGAACCCTTAATTCTGTTTTATTCTTCTTTATAGCAGTTAGCAATATCTGAGATTAAATTTGATAATGAATCAGGTTATATGTATCTTGCCTATCTTTTCTACTACTTTTTTAACCACTATATTCTCCAGTGCCTAGAAGATTTCCTGTAACATATGGGTGTTCAAAAACTATTTTTGAATAAATAATGTAAACAAGAGAGAGAGATTTCTTAAAGAAGTCATCAAAACTAGAAGTCATAAGATAAAATGTGATAAATTTGACTCCATCAAAATATAACACTTCTGGAGAAACCCTTCTACACTGCTGGGGGACTGTAAATTAGTGCAGCCATTGTGGAAAACAGTATGAAGATTCCTCAAACAACTACAAATAGAACTACCATACAGCCCAGCAATCCCGCTTGTAAGTATATACCCAAAGGAATGGAAATCATCACATAGAAAAGAAACCTGCACTCCCACGTTTATTGCAGCTCTGTTTACAATAGCCAAGAGTCGGAACCAACCTAAATGTCCCTCAACAGACGACTGGATAAAGAAAATGTGGAATATATACTCAATGGAATACTACTCTGCCATAAAAAAAGAATGAAATTCTGCCATTTGAAGCAACATGGATGAACTTAAAGAAAATTATGTTAAGTGAAATAAGCCAGGCACAGAAAGAGAAATACCACATGTCCTCACTCATAAGTGGGAGCTAAGAGAAATAAAGGAAGAAAGAAAAGAAAGGAAGAAACAATCAATCACAATAATACAGTGAACTTTAAAAAAAAAGAAAAGAACAGAACTAGTTATTAGAGGTGGGAAAGGGGAAGAGGAAGGGGGATTAGGAGAAATTAGTTAAGGGTCACAAAGACTAATTATGTTTTGTAAACATGAGCATACTAATTATCCTGATTTGATCACCACCCTTTGTATATGTGTATTGATATTCAAATCTGTACCCTAAAAATATATATAATCAATTGTATTTCAATAAAAAAAGAAAAAAAATTCTATTCTTCTATAAAAAATTTATTAAAAAATGTTAGTTAGTTAAATGTAATGGGTTTGTTGTTATTTTTAATGAATGAATACTATATATATGTAAATAAATAACACTTCTGTATTCAGAACGATACTACAAATAAAGCTAGAAGGCCAGCAAGAGAATGAGAGAAGATATTTGCAATGCAAATGATTAGAAATCAGGAAGTATAGGAAGCATTTCTACAAATCAATAAGAAGACATACACCTACCTAATAGAAAAATGGGAAAAAATTATAATAAACAATTCAGAGAGTAACACAGAGTCAATAAACATGAAAAGTTGCTCAATTTCACTAGTAATTAGAGAATTGCAAATAAAAACATTCCCCACATTAGAATACTAAAATAAAAATTTAATGAATGAGAATACCAAATATTGCTTAGAATGTGAAATAATAGGAAGTTGTAAAACTGCTGGTGGAAGTATAATTGTTACAAACATATTGAAGAATAAATTAGCAATGTGTAGTAAAGTTGAAGATGTGCATACCTAATTATAACCCAAAATTTCCCTTTCTTGGTATAAATCATTCAATACAAATGCATAAACACAGGTATAATTAAAATTCAGTGTACTTTTTTTACAGTTTAAAATTTTAAAATAACAACAACTATAAGTCTACTGGTAGATGAGTAATGTTTTTTGAAGCACTATTTACAACAGCCAAAGTTGGAACCAGCCTAAATGGCCATCATCAGAAGAGTGGATAAGGAAATGTGGTATATCTACACAATCGAATACCATTCTGCTATAAAAAAATGAAATACCACCATTTGCAGCAACATGAATGGACTTAGAGAAAATTATATTAAGTGAAATAAGCCAGGCCCACAAAAAGAAATACCACATGTTCTCACTTATTTGTGGGAGCTAATAAAAATAAATAAATAATAAATAAATATACAAGCAAATAAATGGGGAGGGGAGAAGATACAACAATCACAATTCCTTGAACTTGTTAAGATGAGTGAACAGATATGATATTGATGGGGGAGGGGGGAGAGGGGGGAAGAAGGAATTGGTAAAGGGACATGAAAATCAACTACATTGTATATTGATAAATTAAAATAAAAATTAAAAATAAATTATTTTTCTGATTTCATAAATAAATAAAAAGTATGGCTAATCAATAAGACCACTGTGCCGCAGTCAAAATGCATAACAAGTAAGCATATGTGTGAGTAAGCTCCTAACAAACTGATTCTCCCATAAATGGCAGCTATAAACTCTGGACAAAATACAACAACAACTACCTGAAGACTCTAGAGATTTATCTAATGTTAACCTTATTCTTTTGGGTTGAAAAACTATTGGTCTTCAATTGCTCAAAGGATAAGGAGGATTTTGACAGAAAAAATGAGTAGATAACAGCATTCCTATTACAGAGCTTTGCTGGTCAAAAAACTTCTCGCCTCAAAATAAAACTATTTAGGAAAAGCTGCTCTAATTATAAGGTTGTGCCAAGTACCTATGATGATGATGATGATGATGATGATGGCGACTGACATGTATGAAGCAATTATACTATGCTAGGCACATTGCTAAGAATTTAACATGAATTATCATATCTAGTCCTCACATCAGAAAAAAGTTACTTTCGTTAACTGTGTTTTGTGGATAAACTGAGGCTTAGGGACATTGAGTAAACAGCCATGGGTTCACAACTAACATGTTTTGGGGCTGAGATTCTCACCTTGGTTTTCTGACCCTGCTGTCAAATCTTTTAACCAATGCTCTGTGATGTCCTGGGTTGCAGTACTACCTGGGCTGTCTGACAAATTTTTTCCATTTTGACTTTCTTCAAAATGGCTTCTCCCAAAATCCACTTGTTAACCTAGAAGAAATATGTTAGAGAAAACTATCTCCAACTATGTTGAGTTTACTCAGGAATAGAAACAGGTTTGTAATCTGGATGCACACCATGGGACACGGTGAATGCATTCAGTGAGGGGAGGGTAAGAGAAAGCTTTAATTGGCAGAAAGGGAAAGGTCCACAAAAGCTGCTTGGAAACAGAGTTCATTGGTTTTGGAGGCTCAGAGTTCTAAGTTCAAAGCTCACTGGATTCGGAGGCTCAAAACCAGATTTATTGTCAGTTCATTGGTTGAGATGCCATTACTGGGCATTTTCCTCTCTTAGCATCTTATCTAAATTACTGCAGTTTTGAAGAATGTCTAATAACGAACTTTGTCACAGAAACACGTGCATACCTGCAAAGCAGGAGATGTGTGAAAGATGACATGCATGAAGGAATTTCTGATGGGTTTTTAGAAAGTGCTTGGAAACAGTTCTTGTCTCAGACAAGCAAGCATGAGCTTCCCTCACCTAAGCCTTTCCCAGTTCTATCTTGTCTGGGTCCAACAGAGAGCAATTTTGTCAACTTTCGCATACTTTAATTGTTAATTTATGCATCCAGCAACCATTTATTGGCCACCAACTTACTATGGTTTGGGGAATGTGCTTGACATCTGACATATAAAAATGATTATAAGGTAGTCTCTTCCTTCCCTCAAGCAGCCCACGGCCCAATGGGACAGTTAGAATATTGACAAAGAATTGTAAATACAGCTTGGTGAGGACCACGTAGGAACAAACAATGCTGGGTGCCCCACGGCTGGCACTGGGAGGTTTTTATGACTTGTAGGGGTGACACTGCACTATAGTTTACCTTCCTTCAGAAGTTCCAAGAAGTGCAGTCTTTTCCCTCCCTCTCTTCTTTGCTGTTCTTTGTCCCATTCTTTCATCAACTAGTGAATGTAATTACATAAAAATAACTATGAGAAACACAGTGGCTCAGAGCTCAAGCTCTGAGGTCAGACTCACTTTCTCTGCTCGTTAGCTGTGTGACCTAAACACGAGGGCCAGTTACTTAACCTATCAGAGCCTTGTGATTTCTCATTCATATTTCTTAGGATCGCAGTGAGTATTAAATGAGATGTCATCACACTAACCGTCATTCCCTGCTTTATTTTTCAGCATGGCCCTTACCACCCATTGATATATTGTTGATCAGTTTGTTTGGCTTTTACCCCTAGTATGAACACTCCTTGCCTTCAGGGATATTATCCACTTTCTTCATTGCTATAAGCCATGTACTAAGAGTAATGTTTGGCACTTAGCAGTTGAATAAGTGAATGAATGTCAGCAAAGCACTCAGCAGTGTCTGGCTCATAGTAAACATTCAATGCAGATGAGTTTATATAATTATGGAAGAATATTATGGAAAAATGGAATTGAAAGATAATACAAATCTTTCCACGAACTTTTTGAAGTGCCCTCGTATAGCCTGTTACTCTGACCACTGTCATATATGCAGACCATTGTTCACCAAAATGTCATTATGTGGCATGTGACTTTATTTAGTCCTTTGGGGTGTTCTATATTTGTTTTTAACATATAATCAAATGTGTTGAAAATGCAGTAGAAATCTAAAGACCCGAGGAATTAAATAACAGATCTAGATTTAGCACTTTGATTGATGAATAAATAAAACTGAATATACACCTCCATTAAAGTTTCAATATTTTCTTGACTTTTATAAGGATGGAGAAGGAAACGCTGCATAATCTGAGTAATATTAGGGAAAATGTGTCTCTGAAAAGTGCATAAATGTGAGGGAAAATCTTGAAGAACAGTTACCAAAATATTAAACAGTATTTTTGTTATTGAAATTTAGGGGACTATCATAGTTAATTTTTGCTGCTGTTACAGAATACCTGAGAGTGGGTAGTTTAGAATAAACAGAAATTTATTTGTTCACACTTCTGGAGGCTGGGAAATCCAAGATCAAGGGGCTGGCATCTGAAAAGGGCCTTCCTATTGCATCATCCATTGTGGACAGTAGAAGACAGAAGGGCGGGAGAGGGGCCAGACTCATTTTTCTATAACATCCGCTATGAAAATGGAGCCCTTATGGCCTAATCGCCTTTAAAGGTCCTACCTCTTAATACTGTTACAAAAGCAATTAAATTTCGAAATGAGATTTGGAGGAAACAAAGATTCAAACCATAACAGGGACTTACCTTCTTTTATAATAATATTAATTTGCTTCTTGTGTTTTCTAATTCTTTAAATTGTGTGAACATCTATTACTTAAAAAGAAAATATGATTAAAGTTCTACTAATAATAGTGGTTTAAAAATATTGTGTTAACTCCCTGAAGAGTTCTATTGTATTAATATACTGTGTATAAACAATAGTCCCCCATTTATTCACATATTAAAACACAAAAGCTGGCATCAAACAATACAAGGTAAATAAATTATTATTGTACATCTGAAACTATATACAAATGTGTGAAGCTTTTGTTAGTATGTGTGTGTGTGCATATATAGAAAGAGAGACACAGCCATCGTTTTGCCCCTATATTCTTTAAATGCTTAAATTAAAGAGCTGGTTAGAGAACCTTTGGTTCAAAGAGTTGTCAAGTCCTTACTATTTACACATTTCCAAAATGGGCATCGTTATATTCAAATTTTTTGTTTCATTTTGTTTGTATTATTTGATTTAGATCTTTCAAGGAGAATCAATTAGTGAAAAGATACATTTTCTTTTTCTTTTTTTTTTTTTTTTGCATGTTTGTTTCTTTCTTTTTTTCTTTTTAAATTTTATTTTGTCAATATACTTGGTGGCTGCTTATTGCTCCCCATCACCAAAACCTCCCTCCCTCCTCCCTCCCCCCCTCCCCCCCAACAATGTCCTTTCTGTTTGCTTGTTGTATCAACTTCAAGTAATTGTGGTTGTTATATCTTCTTCCCCACCCGCCGTTTTGTGTGTGTGTGTGTGTGTGTGTGTGTATGTGTGTGTGTGTGTGTGTGTGTGTGTGTGAATTTATATATTAATTTTTAGCTCCCACCAATCAGTGAGAACATGTGGTATTTCTCTTTCTGTGCCTGACTCGTTTCACTTAATATAATTCTCTCAGGGTCCATCCATGTTGTTGCAAATGGCAGTATTTCATTCGTTTTTATAGCTGAGTAGTATTCCATTGTGTAGATGTACCACATTTTCCATATCCACTCATCTGATGATGGACATTTGGGCTGGTTCCAACTCTTGGCTATTGTAAAGAGTGCTGCGATGAACATTGGGGAACAGGTATACATTCGACTTGATGATTTCCATTCCTCTGGGTATATTCCCAGCAGTGGGATAGCTGGGTCGTATGGTAGATCTATCTGCAATTGTTTGAGGAAACTCCATACCATTTTCCATAGAGGCTGCACCATTTTGCAGTCCCACCAACAATGTATAAGAGTTCCTTTTTTTCCGCAACCTCACCAGCATGTTTCGTTCAGAGTCTTTTGGATTTTAGCCATCCTAACGGGGGTTAGATGGTATCTCAGTGTGGTTTTGATTTGCATTTCCTGGATGCTGAGTGATGTTGAGCATTTTTTCATATGTCTGTTGGCCATTTGTATATCTTCCTTAGAGAAATGCCTACTTAGCTCTTTTGCCCATTTTTTAATTGGGTTGCTTGTTTTCTTCTTGTAAAGTTGTTTGAGTTCCTTATATATTCTGGATATTAATCCTTTGTCAGATGTATATTTTGCAAATATTTTCTCCCACTCTGTTGGTTGTCTTTTAACTCTGTTAATTGTTTCTTTTGCTGTGCAGAAGCTTTTTAGTTTGATATAATCCCATTTGTTTATTTCTCCTTTGGTTGCCCATGCTTTTGGGGTCGTATTCATGAAGTCTGTGCACAGTCCTATTTCCTGAAGTGTTTCTCCTATGTTTTCTTTAAGAAGTTTTATTGTTTCAGGGTGTATATTTAAATCCTTAATCCATTTTGAGTTGATCTTAATATCCGGTGAGAGGTATGGATCTAGTTACATTCTCCTGCATATGGATATCCAGTTATCCCAGCACCATTTGCTGAATAGGCAGTCCCTTCCCCAGTGAATAGGCTTGGTGCCTTTGTCAAAGATCAGATGGAAGTAAGTGTGTGGGTTGATTTCTGGATTCTCTATTCTATTCCATTGGTCAGTGTGTCTGTTTTTATGCCAGTACCATACTGTTTGGGTTATTAGAGCTTTGTAGTATAGCTTAAAGTCGGGTAGTGTTATGCCTCCAGCTTTATTTTTTTTTGCTCAGCATTTCTTTGGCTATGCGTGGTCTTTTATTGTTCCATATAAATGTCTGGATAGTTTTTTCCATTTCAGAGAAAAATGTTTTTGGAATTTTGATGGGGATTGCATTGAATTTGTATATCACTTTGGGTAGTATGGACATTTTCACTATGTTGATTCTTCCAATCCAAGAGCATGGGATATCTTTCCATCTTCTTGTATCCTCTCTAATTTCTCTCAGCAGTGGTTTGTAGTTCTCATGATAGAGATTTTTCACCTCCTTGGTTAACTCAATTCCTAAGTATTTTATTTTTTTGGTGGCTATTGTAAATGGGCAGGCTTTCTTGATTTCTCATTCTGCATGTTCACTGTTGGAGAAAAGAAATGCTACTGATTTTTGTGTGTTGATTTTGTATCCTGCTACTGTGCTGAAATCATTTATCAATTCCAGCAGTTTTTTTGTAGAGGTTTTAGGCTGTTCGATATATAGGATCATGTCATCTGCAAACAGGGACAGTTTGACTTCATCTTTTCCAATCTGGATGCCCTTTATTTCCTTCTCTTCTCTGATTGCTCTGGCTAGTACTTCCAACACTATGTTGAATAGGAGTGGTGAGAGTGGGCATCCTTGTCTAGTTCCTGTTCTTAAAGAAAAAGCTTTCAGCTTTTCCCCATTCAGGATGATATTGGCAGTGGGTTTGTCATATATGGCTTTAATTATGTTGAGATACTTTCCCTCTATACCTAATTTATAGAGGGTCTATGTCATGAATGAGTGCTGAACTTTATCAAATGCTTTTTCAGCATCTATAGAGATGATCATATGGTCCTTGAGTTTGAGTTTATTAATATGGTGTATCACATTTATTGATTTGCGTATGTTGAACCAACCTTGCATCCCTGGGATGAATCCCACTTGATCGTGGTGAATAATTTTACGTATGTGTTGCTGTATTCTGTTTGCTAGTATTTTAGTGAAGATTTTTGCATCTATATTCATCAAGGATATCGGCCTGTAGTTTTCTTTTTTGGTTATATATTTACCTCGTTTTGGTATCAGGATGATGTTTGCTTCATAGAATGAGTTTGGGAGATTTGCGTCCGTTTCAATCTTTTGGAATAGTTTGTAAAGAATCGGTGTCAATTCCTGTTTGAATGTTTGGTAAAATTCTCCTGTGAATCCATCTGGTCCTGGGCTTTTCTTTGTTGGGAGCCTTCTGATAACAGCTTCAATCTCCTTTATTGTTATTGGTCTGTTCAAATTTTCTGTGTCTTCATGGTTCAGTTTTGGGAGCTAGTGTGTGTCCAGAAATTTATCCATTTCCTCCGGATTTTCAAATTTGTTGGCGTATAGTTGTTTATAGTAGTCTCGAATGATTCCTTGTATTTCAGATGAATCAATTGTAATATCGCCTTTTTCATTTCTAATTTTTGTTATTTGAGTCTTCTCTCTTCTTTTTTTTTTGTTAGCCATGCTAATGGTTTGTCAATTTTATTTATCTTTTCAAAAAACCAACTTTTTGATTCGTTGATCTTTTGAATTTTTTTTTTGGTTTTCAATTTCATTCAGTTCTGCTCTGATCTTAATGATTTCTTTCCGTCTGCTAACTTTAGGTTTGGATTGTTCTTGTTTTTTAATTCTTTAAGGTGAAGTGTTAGGTTGTTCACTTGCCATCTTTCTATTCTTCTGAAGTGAGCATTTAATGCAATAAATTTTCCCCTCAATACTGCTTTTGCAGTATCCCACAGGTTTTGGTATGATGTATCATTGTTTTCATTAGTTTCAATAAATTTTTTGATTTCCTGCTTGATTTCTTCTTGGACCCATGTGTCATTAAGTAGAATGCTGTTTAATTTCCATGTGTTTGCATAGTTTCCAGAGTTTCGTTTGTTATTAATTTTAGTTTTAATCCATTGTGGTCTGAGGAAATACATGGGATAATTCCAATTGTTCTGAATTTATTGAGACTTGATTTGTGACCTAATATGTGATCTATCCTGGAGAATGATCCATGTGCTGATGAGAAGAATGAATATTCTGAGGTTGTTGGGTGGAATGTTCTATAGATATCTGCCAATTCCAATTGGTCTACAGTCTTGTTTAGATCTTGTGTTTCTCTACTGATTCTTGGCCTAGATGATCTGTCTAATATTGACAGTGGGGTGTTCAGGTCCCCTGCTATTATGGTATTAGTGTCTATTTCCTTCTTTAGGTCTAATAGAGTTTGTTTTATAAATCTGGCTGCTCCAACATTGGGTGCGTATATATTTATGATTGTTATGACTTCTTGATGGATCAGTCCTTTTATCATTAAGTAGTGTCCCTCATTGTCTCCTTTTATGGTTTTTAGTTTAAAGTCTGTTTTGTCAGATATAAGAATAGCTACTCCAGCTCGTTTTTCTTTTCTGTTTGCATGGTAAATCTTTTTCCATCCTTTCACTCTTAGTCTATGTGAATCTTTATGGGTGAGGTGGGTCTCTTGTAGGCAGCATATAGTTGGGTCCTGCTTTTTGATCCAGTCAGCCAGTCTGTGTCTTTTGATTGGGGAATTTAAGCCTTTTACATTAAGAGTTTTTATTGAAAGGTGTTGATTTGTTCTTAGCATTTTATTGGTTGTTTGGTTGTCTTAGGTGTCTTTTGTTCCTTGCTTTCTGATTTACTGTTTGTTTTCTGTGTTTGTTGGTTCCTTAGGTTGTAGATAGTGTTTTTGTTTGCTTGTTTTCTCTTCATGAATGCCATTTTTATTATACTAGCGGGTTGAGATTTTTCTTGGGTTTTTATGGCAGTGGTAGTTATTTTTCAGGAACCAAACCCAGTACTCACTTGAGGATTTCTTGTAAGGGTGGTCATGTGGTAGTGAACTACCGCAGTTTTTGTTTGTCTGAGAAATATACTATTTGCCCTTCATTTCAGAAGGATATCCTTGCAGGGTTGAGTATTCTTGGCTGGCAATCTTTGTCTTTTAGTATTTTGAAAATATCATCCCATTCCTTTCTAGCTTTTAGGGTTTGTGATGAAAAGTATGATGTTAACCTGATTGGGTTCCCTTATAGGTGATTTGACGCTTCTCTCTTGCAGCTTTTAAGATTTTCTCTTTGTCTCTGAGTTTTGCCAATTTGACTATAACATGTCTTGGAGAAGGCCTTTTTGGGTTGAATACGTTTGGAGATCGTTGAGCTTCCTGGATCTGAAGATCTGTGATTTTTCCTATACCTGGGAAGTTTTCTGCCACTATTTTGTTGAATATGTTTTCAATGCAATCTCCGTTTTCCTCCCCTTCTGGAATACCCATGACTCGGATATTTGAGCGCTTAAGGTTGTCTGCTATCTCTCTCAGATTTTCTTCAATGTCCTTGATTCTTTTTTCTTTCTTTTTGTCTGCTTGTGTTATTTCAAACAGCCCATTTCTCTTCAACTTCGACAAGCCTGCTGGTTAAACTCTCCATTGTGTTTTTTATTTCGCTGAATAACTTCTTCAGTTCAGCAAGTTCTGCTACATTTTTTTTCAGGACATTGATTTCCTTGTACATTTTCTCTTTCAGATGCTGTATACTTTTCCTCATTTCATCATGATATCTAGCTGAGTTTTCTTGTATCTCATTCAGTTTCCTTAGAATTATCACTCGAAATTCCTTGTCAGTCATTTCAATGGCTTCTTGTTCAATAGGATCTAGAGTTTGAGATTTATTAACTTTTGGTGGTGTACTTTCTTGATTTTTTGTATTTCTGGTATCTTTTTTTTGATGTTTATTCATTGTGGCAGGGGGTTTCACAGTCCACCGGTTTGAGACTATTGACTAACTAAGATGTTGGTGTGGTTGCCAATTTGGTATGGCTACCTCCGTGACTGCTCAGTTGGCCTCTAGTGCCTTGTATGTGTGGTTGCCTCGGGTCTTGGGCCTCTCCAGGGAGCCACCTTTCTGGTCAGCTTGGACTCTGCTGGGCTGGTGGATCACGTACCACAGGGTGTGTGATCTCTTTTGAGCTTTCACTTCCCATGCAGGACTTCTCCCTGTTCCATGTGCTCTGGCCCAGGCTGTTGGATCGTGCAGCGGCGACCCCACAGGGTATGTGGTTTCTGTTGAGTCTCCGCCTCCCTGGCCGCACGTCTCCCCACTCTGTGCGCACTGTGCTGGGCTGGGAAGTGTCTTCTGCAACCCTCGTCTATCAGCTGGGCCTTCAAGACCCTGCTCGGCACTGCCTCGCCCAGGAAGTCTACCAGGTTTCTGGTAGGCACAGACGACCGGTCGCTCTGGGTGCATTTGTAGCACTGTGTAGATCTTTCTCGGGACTTGTTCACCTTTGTATCCTCCCGGCATGGACCGAGTCTAGCGCCCGCCTGCAGACAGCTCTCCAGCAGGTTCAAGCGGACTGGGAACTCTCCTACCACACTATTCCCAACCAGAAATTGGTTAGGTGTTTATCCGAACTGGTGGCCGCAGACATGGTATCTGCATCCCAGTATCAGGAAGTTTACCGGGGGCCAGAGTCCAGGGTGTGGTGGAGTGACAGTCGGCCCTGCCCGTACTTCCTTGCCCTCCCAACACTGGCCAGGGGTGCCCCACGCCAGAGAACCGCGGAGGGAGTAGGAGGGGAGGCTGGCCCGCAGGCCCCAGGAAGCCCCGCACCGGGGCAAGCAAGTGGGAAGGCTCAGTGAGGAGCTGAGCCGAGCCAGGCCAGAGCTGCCATCACCTGGGAAAATGGAGGCAGCCCTGGGGCGGTGAGTGACCCGGTGATGCAGGCGGAAGCCAGGTGGGCGTCAGCCCCCAAGCAGGGCTGGACCAGGGGTCACTCACAGGGCTGTGCCAGGTCGGGCGCTCACGCTCTGCCTCTGGTTTGTCGACTTCCCCGTTCTCGGCCGCTGCCGCCTCCGGCTGTTCAGTCGGTCCCACGGCACGGCTTGGGCGCTCCCAGGAATCTTCTTTTATGCTGGCCTGAAACCTCGAATCCTGAATAGGGCAGCTGGCCACCTTCAGCGCAGCCCAGGCCTCCAGGATCCTGTCTGCATCCACAGCAGCCCTGGCACCGTGTTCCCTGTTTAGAGACTCACTTTTGCAGCTAAGAAACGGTTCTTTTCCTGCTCCATACTTCAAAGCTGTTGCCTGTAAATGAGGCTGCCTCTCCTGCTGAGGGCAAAGTGGTGGTCAGCCCCCACGACCGGCCACCAGCAGCAGTCCTCCCTTAAGAGATGGCAAGAGGAAGGTACACAATTTTCCCGGCTGCCTGAGGCCCAGTGGCCGCCTTTTCTACCTCAGCTACTCTGCGACAACCGTCGCAGCCACCGCCATCTTGAATAACCGCATGTTTGTTTCATGACATTTTCTATCTACCTATCTATCTGGACATTTTCTTCTTCTCTATTGCCAAATTATTTCTCTGTACTACGGTACTAATTTACAGTCCCATGAGTAGTGTATGAAAGCACCCATCTCATGATGCCTTGGATAATTAAACATGTTTTCAACCAGTTTTAATTTGATAATAGAATCAGGATCTTTTTTTCTGAAATGATTGAAGTTAAGGTTATGCCACAGTCAGGTCAAAGCCCAAGCCATTTAGTCCCCTAGATTTCTCCTGCTCAGAGTCAATCATCTTGTGTGCTCCTGTATGACTTTATCTAACTGAGATCAGGTAACTTTGGCCCTCAAGGGGAGCGTCAAGGTCACTGGAGTACATTACATACAAATGCAGGGAGGGGGCATTCCCATTCCAGGTCCTCAGTGGCTTAGATTACCTTAAAGTCTGCCTGTCACCCTGGGATATTCGGGGCAGTTTAGAAACAGGTGCCAGCATCCTTCCTACTTATTCCTCCCACCATCTTTCTGAGTCATTGCTCGTGTCACATATGGGATACTCCAGACCATGGGGTCAGGGTTATCTTTTCATCCTAGTGATGACTAAATCTATGGAGCTTTATTGTTTAATTCCTTTTCTCCCTGAGTAAGAAATCCTCCTCCCATGGCATGCCTTTCCTATTTCTATCCTTTTTTTACTACTAGAACATACAGATAAACTTTATGTAGATGCAGGAATGTGTCCCTGGACTTGGAAAATCTATTGATCAATAAGGAAAAAAGGTCTTTCCAGCAGAATGAGTATTGTATTCCCAACTTTAGTACCTAGTGTTGATATGCAACTGACACAGAATTAAAGATTTGTTAGATATTGTCTTCTGTCTTTCTCGCATTTCTAAAAAACTGTTCTATTAGTGGATTTTGATTGATATAGGTGGTGGTTGTTAACGGAGGTAGTATTTTCTCTTGTGAACAATTTAGACATGTAGAGAAACAATTTGGAGTTGTTATAATAATGGGGGGACACCAGTGACATTTATTGAGATGGTTATTCAGGTACTAGATAGGCAACAATGAACAAGACAGTTCCAAATAAGTAACAGCCTGTCTCTAATTAACCAGACCCATATCCTCACTCTCCTTGATACATAGACACACAGTGTTATTTCTGTGTTCTTAATTCACACTGAATATTGCAAGAATGAAATCTACTGGGTTGAAAGAAGATTGGACTTCATTTTATTCAGAATATTACTAAGCATTATTCACCATTTCAGAAAACCACAACACTCATGTTAACACCAGAGTAACCCACCTACAGCATTCTTGTAGATCCATGCATAGGTACAAACATCTGTCAGCTCTTATGGTTTCTATTGTGGTCATGCCCTAGCAGGTGCATATTGTGAAATATATATATCCACATATATATAATATTTGTTATAAAATCCTTATTTTTCATTTCTTTATTATACTGCACTTAGAGTATCATGCTGATTTTTTAAATTATGTATGTGGAGAGAAGCTTGTAAAATCTAATTGGGGGGATAATAACAGGGGCAATACAAATTATTTGATATAAGACAGCACCTTTGGGTGAGATAAGGGTGGTCTACAGGATGATCCTTAGCCACCCGACCAGCTTCCCAGCCCAGTAAGAAGACAAGTGTGCCCTGACCTCCAGCCTGGTTCTCCACCCAGTGAAACAATCCAACCTGTGTTCATCCTTTGGATAACAAACCAGTTATTTGCCAAGAATCACAAAACCATCACCAGAAAAAGGATGGCGATAGTGTTTTCTCTCTTTCCCTCTCTCTCTCTGTCTCTTTCTCTTTCTCCCTGTCTGGCTCTCTGGTAGGAAAACAGGGGAACAACTTGGTAAATGTGGCTCAGTCTGAGAAAAGGGAAAACAGGCCAGCGTTCTCTGCAGCACGGACCCAGCTTTTTGTTTTCCTCTCTGCCTAAGATGCCTCTGCTCTCTTCCACATTGGCTGCATCCCTACCTATTGCTGGTGATTTTGTTCAAGTCCCACTTTCACCACCAAGCCCTTCTTGGGAAGCAGGAGCCATGGATAATCAGGTCCCCCTGAACTCCTCAGTTGCTTTGAACTCATCTCTCCCTCTCCCTTCAGAGCTTTTCTCCCCAGCTCCATTCTAAGCTGTTTAAAGCAAGGACTGTTTAAAGCAAGCCTTACGTTCCATTACAGTTTTCTAAATGGCTACCAAGTAGTGGCATTTAAGAATTATTTGTGGATGAAGAAATTATAGTTCTAATATCTCCCTCAATCAACTCTTTTCTTATAAACAGATTCCTAATTCCTATTCCCAAATATACCTGGCAGTGTTTCTGATGTCTGTGACTCTTAGAGCACCAGCCCGCTTCAGAGAAGGCACCTGCCACTCTTGTGGCTGGGGGAGAAGGAAGGAAGTGGAACAACTGAGAGGTAAGCTGTGTGTCTCATGCTGAGACACAACATGAGCACACAGGTCCCTGGGGTCTAAAAAAGTTCCCATACACTCAAATGTCTATGGAGGGACAAGATGTTCCAATTTGTCTGGAACAGTCCTGTTTTTTGTCTGTGATCTCAACATCATTATTATTTTCAAAGACTTTCACTCTCAAAAGCTTCCGGGTGTGGACATGACATGGTGCTCCCTGAGGATGGCGTCCAGACAGGTGCCCTGGATGAGCAAGGCTGCAGGTAAGGGCTCTGATGCTCAGGAGAGAGCATGACAGGTCAGAAGAAATCCCTGCCTGTGGCTGCCACATGTGATTGTTGGGCCTGATGTTGCAAGATCTTTGAATGTTTCAAGAGAAGTCGAAAATTAAATTTTCAAATGTGGGTAATTAATCTGTTAAAATACTTTGTTTTAATTTTTACAAAACACTATGTGGATCAGATTTGGCCTAGAGGTGCTGGTTTAAAAGCTCTTCTTTAAAAGGGACAACCTAAATTCAGGTCCTTCTGTCCCTGAAGATATCTCTCTATGAACTTAGCCCATTTTATTAGGGAAAAAATAGAATTGGAAGTGCTGGTTTAAAAGCCCTTCTTTAAAAGAGACAGCCTAGATCCAGGTCCTTCTATCCCTGAAGATGTTCTCTCTATGAACTTAGCCCATTTTGTTAGGGAAAAAATAGAATTGGAGGTAGGGGGAGAGGTCTAATTTTGCTTTTATCACTTATTACCTGTGTGGATATGTGGCTGTGGCTTACGTACCACCTACTAAACTCTGAAATTCTACACTTTTCTAATCTTGTCGTTAACTTTTGTCTTTTGTTTTTTTCTAAATCATTTACCATCCATCTTGAGTATCCTAAAAGGGGGTTAGCTATTCATAGTTTCCACTTTTTAAAAATGAAATTT
Organism: Cynocephalus volans; assembly: GCF_027409185.1. Classification (NCBI taxonomy): domain Eukaryota; kingdom Metazoa; phylum Chordata; class Mammalia; order Dermoptera; family Cynocephalidae; genus Cynocephalus; species Cynocephalus volans. Next base: position 284,724,510 of record NC_084460.1, read on the forward strand.
GTTCCCCTATTTATTTCTTAATCCTAATAGATGTACTACTAAAACCAGCAAGTAGTACTAAAATGTTACCTCAAAGCAAAATATTTGACCTATGAATTTTTGATCCAAGCATTGAATATATCTTTTTAAATGTGCTGTTACTATTACTGAAAATTATGCATAGGCAAAAATTTAAAGAGAATATATCAAATTGTTTATTGAATTTGTGTAAGCTAATGGGATTATGGGTGTGTTTTTTTAATCCTCTGCTCTTCTGGTTTTTGAATTTTATCTAATATGATTACATTGCTTCAATAGTAAAAAATATAAAAGTGATCATCATAGGTTAATGAATAGAAAAGGTACCTGAAAGGTTATATAGCAAACCATAAAAGATGGTTACCTTGTTTGAGGAGAATGAGATTGGGGGTGGGTGGGGAGAGGAGATACGAATGTGTATGATAATATAGTTCTCTACATACTTTTTGTATTATTTGAAATTTTTGTACAGAACATTTATTCATGCATTATTTATGTACTTAAAATGAATTAATTAAATTTCGAAATGAATTATTTACCTTGTATTGAGAGGGACTGAGTCTTCCCTGACTGTAGATTGCTTTGTCAATTTCATGCCAAACGGAACCTTATGTACCTGCCCCAGTTTCTGCATTTTATTCAAGACAAGCAGGGAGAGTACATGGTTTGTCCAAGTAGCAAAGAATGTTGGAGACACCTTTGGGCTAAAACCCAGTGATTGCCTAAGCTGAGTCTGCAGCATTTCTATTTAGGTTTTAAAAATTTCTTTCTGAATTAACATGCGTTGGCATTTAAAAATCTTTCATTTTTTTCTGTCGTGAAGTCCATAAATCTTCAGATATGAGTTTAGGGAATGGGAGGGCGGGGCAGTTGATTTCCTAACATCTTTGTTGTTGAGAAAAGAACATACCTGATTAAACAGATGTTTATTTTCTCCCTTTTGGGGGAAGGAGTGGGGAAATATAGATACTAGTTGTATCAGTCTTTGAATATATATCATAATTTGCCTTCTTACGCAAATTCAACAGATACTCGTCTCTGTGTGAAGCAAAACACATAGGAAGTTTACCATTTACCGTTTGTCTCCTTTCAAGTCTAAAAGGACTAGCTGGAATAGCACCCCCAAAAGCAAACAGCATTTGTGTGTGTGTGTGTGTGTTTTTTTTTTTTTAAGCAATCTGTTTCTTGCACAAATCCCTCCTAAAAAAGTCATCTATTCTCTCTTGTTTTAAAAGTTACAAAGGCACCTTTCCTAATCTTCTTATTCTTTTCCATCAGTGTGGAGCCACGGATAAAATCTTACATATGTTATTTTTCTCCGCCTCACAAAACATGCACTGTCGCTTTAGTTTGGGGCACTTGGGCATTACCATGAACAAGTCACAACTAGGAAGATTTGAAGAGTTGCAAGAGATTTTCGCTTTTTTCCCTTTAAAAAATAATAATCAAGCTTGCATTTTGTTGACTTCCATCACAGACATAAGGAGTTTGTATGTTCACGTTTTGTGACACCTGTTGCTCTTTTGCCTGTAAATGTAGTTTGGGCTCTTGCCTGGGTGAAATGACTAATATTTAAAGAAAACAAACAAACAAACAAAACAACTGTACCTGCTTGTAGCAAGTTTACAATCTGTCTCCACTGATTTCCCTTGTAAAGATTCCCCATCGCTCCCCTTTAAGCAGTCAGCCTCCACTAACACAATCCCACCTGTGCCTCCCTGAGAGGACGAGGTGAAGGCCTTTCCCAATTTCCTGTGGCTACTTTTCTTCTTCCTCCCTTTGTTCCTTTCCTTTCTTCCTCGTTCCTCCTCCTGCAGCTGCTGCTTTGAAATCATCCCCACCCTTTCCTTCTTTTCTCATGTCCTTTCATGGGGCTGCTTCATTACCTGGCACTGGTGGATTCTCAACCTGCTCTGTTTCGACTTGTTTTGGGTCTGGGACAGGTGAGGGTGCCTCACCTCCTTATCCCCTTATTATTGTCTCCTGCCCCAGGGCAAATACTTTTCTTTGCAAAGGTTGCACCATCCCCTCTTCCCACAATTGCTACCTTTGTGTTCAGAATCTGAGCACCTGAGACATCAGAGCAGGCTGCATACCACACTAATTTTGCCTGTGTGGATTACATTATTATAATGATCCTGCAGGAGTGCCCTATGACCTCCACAGGGAAGTTCAAGGTTCATGGTCTTGTGGCATCAGAATAGCCCTCCTCATGAACAGGACACTAGAGGAATGTATATCCTTTCTTTCTGGAGCTCTACAATCTTTGATTCACATTTGAATCCTTCAGGGTAGACATCACAGCTATCCCTTAAGTGCACACTGAAAGCACTCTGATAATTAGAGTTTCTACTCTGTAATTTCAGTGAAGGTTAGAGTGGGTTCATACAAGAGCCAGTTGTTAAATTTTTAGGAATTTTATGATACAGTTGATATCATGTTGGCAGCTTAAAACTGGCCATGGTGGGAATATTTACACCGCTGAAATTGGCAAACACCACTAACCAGGGCTTTAATTTTTTTTTTTTTTTTTTAATTTTCCCCTGGACAGCCAGTTGCTAAACATTTGCCAGCATGCCTGCCAATGGCAGTGCTGTGATAAAAACTTGACTGAAAAACAAAAAATCATGTGAAATGTGACAATTCAGTTTTGTGAAAATTCTTCCAGTGTTATATCCCAAAATCTTGAAGGCCCTAACTTTTGAAAAGAGTTTTTCTCAGCTTCTCTTTTTTCCTAATATCTGGACAATTCTGCTTCTGACACTTGAGCAACAAGCAGCCCACCAAAAATAAAGTTACTAGGAACAGGTGTGGGATGTCTCCTCTTTTGATTTCACAGCGTATTTCCGGCTTTGCTTCTCTGTCCTGAGTTTCCATGACAGCCAGTGGTTGAGGTCAGCTGGGCTTCCATATGATATCAGGGAAACGGTTTCATTGTCCGTAACCTGCTTCTGACCCTGACTTTGCAGCTTCTGTCGTGTCACCTCTCCCTTCAGGACATCCAACATCTAGTTGACTCTTCTATTCCCTGGTCATTTTCCAGAGTTTCCACAGAAGCCTCTTCTTTATTGCAATGTCATCCTGAGTGAAGGTCATTTCGTGAGGTTGAGTGAGAAAGAATTCAAGATGACACCAAAAGATAATGTTCCCAAAGAACTTTAATCAGTGTCACAAGCAGGACTAGAACCCAGATCTCCAAACACCAGAACTTAGTACTCTCTCTAACACGGAGGCGTGCTGAATTTGATGCTGAAGTGCTTGTAACTTATTCTGCTTTAACTTTCTTGAACTTAAGCCCTGCGAAGATTACAAACTTACTCGACAAGTTCAAGCAGGAAAAAAGAAAAAAAAAAAATACAGTGAGAATTTACTGGTTTCTACCTGGGTAGTCAAGATTCAGGTTTTCATGTAACATCAGCAGGAATCTTTCTCTTCGTCCTGGAATCTGCTTTCTTCCCTCTGTATATGCCTTTCTTTTCAACCAGGCTCTCCTCATGGGATGGTAAGTGCAAGAGCAGCCAGTTTCCATCCTATAGGTTAAGTTCCATAAAAAGAAATAAAGGCTCTGGAAAGTTCTGCTTGGTCTGGCACAGGCCAAGTGCCTCACTCTGGCAAGTTGGGCTCAATTCCACTGGTGCCCCACGGAATATTGAGGTGCTGTTATCAAAGACTGGAAAAGAAACAATGGATAGGCAAACACAACAGATGTCTGATAGAGCCCCTAAGAGAGAAGTTACGCCTGCCATTTACCCTGCTGCACTTGTGGATAGAGATGGTGCCCTACACGGAGAGTCCTGCCATTCTTCCAGCTTCCTGGAGCCTGAGAAGCCAGACTGAAAATTTCACAGGTGAGTCTATGATCTTAGTGAAAACGTAAATATTGGCAGAGGGAAAACGGATAATCTCCCACTTTGTGGGTGGCAGGAAAATCAACAGCAAACAGTAGCTTTCTTAACACTTGACATTTTAGTTAAAAAATGTTTTCTTCCAAGTGTCCTTTTTTCTTTAAATATCTCCTTTATTGTTCACAATCATTTTGGTGGAAATGGACAAAATACCAGATAGTGGCTCAAGACTGACAGGATGATGAAATAGATGTCACCTGGGTCTCTCCTATCCCTAATTTTCATGATATTTAAGAGCACAGGCTGCTGACACAAAAATGCCACAAGTAGGTAAATAGTTTGGAGAATAGAAGTTCAACGTGTCCTTCAGCCTGCTAGGCTACCCCTCTGCTGAACCCGCCCCAAACCAGTATGTTTTCTATAATCTGATCTTTCATTTGTCTTCATTTTCCAGTAATGAGCTGCCCCTCTCCTGGGTAATTTGAGCGCTGGGTATGTACCACAGCCCACCCTGAAGCACCATGTTCTCAAATGACAAAACAATTTTTAAAAATTGTATTTTAAAGAAAGAATATTGTTGAATAACAGAATACTTTTAAATAATAGGATGCCGAAGTGTGGTGTACACATGTGGAAACATAATGTCTTACTCAGAGTGCACAGAGCAATCGTTTTTCTAAAGTGACTCTGAAACATACTGAATGGGAAATTCTGGGGGTGGAGCCCAGCACTTTGTGCTTTAACAAGCCCTCTAGGTGATGCGAGCTGAGGTTCCAGATGCATCGGGTTTTACCAATTAACTTCCCTAAGCCTCAGTGTCATCATGAGTAATATGTGCATAGCACCTGCTTGGCGGGGAATTAAATTTGACCAAAATTGTTACTGTTATTATCAATATTAATAATGAAATAAAAATGCATGTGAACTTTTTTAAGATAAACATATGGTTGTATAAAATGCAATGTCTTATGCTTTTTTCATAAAAGAGTAAGGCACAGGGAAGCAACAGTGAGTGACAGCAGAAAATAATCAAATTCTCAATGAAAGATGGCAATGAAGTAATCAGCCCAGTGCCTAACACCTCGGCAACTGCCTAATACATAGTACCTAGTACTACTACCCTTGCTAAATTCATTTTCTATGTTTACATTTTAACAGAGTTAGGTAAAGGAAAATCCTATATTTGAGGTCCAGAAACTCTTTTTCCAGAACAAGTTTGAGCTTGATTTAAGTGTTATTCTGCTCAGAGGAAGGGTAATGAACACAAATACCTTTTTCAAAATAGGCATAATCACAGTTCCATTCAATCCTAGAATTCATTGAATCTAGGAATTAGTTTCCAATTATCTGTTATCTCCCAATAGAATACTATAAAATAGATGAAAACCTTTTTGCCATGATTAACTTTCATTTCATCCCAAAATCTAATGAAGAAACTTCTTTCATTCTAAATTCTGCCTAAATTTATCTTGATTTTTATAAGTCCTGCATAAAAGGGATGTGAAAAAGAAGGTTCCAGAATGGGGGTGAGATCCACTTCGGTTCCACTTGGCTACCTAGAAATTCATCTTCCAGAGATGCAGCATCCTTCAGATGCCAACTATGCATGAAGGAATTCCATTCCTTTTTTTTTTTTTCCTTTTCCTCGGGGAAAAAATATAATTTTTACTTGCTTAGTGCTTTCTAGACTCCTGAAAAAGTGTAGTGAGAACCGAAGAGGATTCAGCTCAAGTGTCCTCTGCAATGAATTGGGATTTATTCTTTTCTATTCCTTTCATTTCAGACAACTGTGTTTACTTGAAGCACCAAATATCTACGTCACGGAAACAGTGAAACAGAGCACAGAGCAATGGTTTTCCACTCCACTGAGGTTCTGGTTCAGCAGGCCTGAGGACTTAGTAGTCTGCATTTTATCAAGTACCCTCACTCCCCTAATGATTTGAATTAAGATCTGCAAATCTCATTTTAGAAACACTGGTAAAGGGAAAAGACAATAGGGTTTTGAATCAGAAAAAGATGAATTCGATGAAGTTCAGCTCTGCCATTTGCTAGCTGGTAGACTTGGATAACGTAGTGTCTGAGACTCAGTTTCCAGGTCTATGAAATGGAATTAACAATAACACCTGCTTCACTTGTTGTTCTGAAAATTATATGAGATAATACATGCCGTGTGCCTATATAGTATAAGTTCAATAATTGTGCACACACACACACCCCACCATCTTTCTGTGACTTCCAAATTCATAATGAAAATAGGTATTCATAGCTTACCTCTGCTAACTCTTTCTATTTGCACTGCTGTCTGGCATTGCTGTTTAATGATTAACATGTGTGTTTATGTGTCTGTGGGCAAAAGCGGGTCTTTTCTATATAACCAGCCTACAAACTTTTGGAGAGCAGGGACTGTGTGCTGCTTTGTCAGAAATATCTGACAGTTTCCATCACAGCAGTCCACACATCAAAGGTGTTCAATAAATATATCCCTAGTTAATGAATTTGTTGCAAGAAATAATGCCAAATTGCTGAAAAATTAGTCAGAACTCCTGTCCTTTCAACTCTGACTAAATAAAAACAATTGGATCAAATAATCTTGCCCTTGTTGAACCATGATCTTGGGTGAATTTACAAATTTTACTGTGGTTTTCACGTTTGAGAATAGATTAATAATAACATTTTTCAATTGTCTTTCACAATTATGTTCGCCATCTGAAGGATCAGTTACCTGATAATTTGATTCAATCATAATAAAATTTGGGAGTGTCACTTTATAACATCCTTGGAGGGATGTAGGTACCCTCCCCCACAAAACAGAGAAATGTACCCTGACATATTCCAAAGAAACCAAGCAAAGAGATATATATTTTTTTAAATGCAATTGTGCTGCCTTTTTTGTGGGTTATAATAAAAAGTGAATAAATATCACAAATTATCTGTGGCAGCAACTTCATTCTGATTCTCAGCACTCTGGGCTGTGGATACATCCTACGATTGTTATGTTATATCCTTAGCAAAGAAATAGCCGAAAGCCCTTCAGCCATCTCTATTCAGACCTCTAAGATTGTTCTGCCTGCCTGGGTCAGAAGTTGAAATATATAAACAGTCTTTCTGTGCTTGAACTTGAAAGAAAAATCAGTCATCTGTACATGATCTGTGTTAGAGCAAAATGTAATTTTTTCCTCTGACAATGTGTTTATGGTTGTTAAGTTATCTTGATTGCCAAGAGAAATCTGTTTTGTGTGGCAGGCTTTTCTGACTTAAAATGTCAGATGCCAGCCCAGCTCCTGCCCCCCCATATCCAGCCATCCTTTCAACTAATTCACAGATTGACTAGACTCTGAGATAGGTTAAAAAAATAATTTCCTGAAAATTAAAAGTCTGGCACAATACTGCACTAAAAATCCATTTATCTTGTCTATTTTTATAAAGCTTCGCTGCAGCATCTGGCAAAATGCCCACTTCTAGTAACAAAGGTCCCCAAGGACATTTGGCAAAAGAGACTTTTTCCTGAAACCCTGACAATGATCCTGGGTTTCCTAACGCATGATTTGAAAAGCTTACAATTAGGATTTGTAATAGTATCTTGAGCATGATTTTTAAAAGTAAAGAGCAAGTGAAAATACTGTGGAGGTCAGGTGATAATACTACGGCCATGTCCTGGTCATCTCTATTAAGAGCTCCACCTCTTCATTGACGACATTAGTCAAAAGCAACTGAAAGCTCAGTTTCTCTGTTATTATGAAAGGTAATGGCTAAAGATTATCTAGATGGGGCAGTGCAATGATTCACTCTTGTTTAATCAACTGCAACCTGTGTTAAGCTCTATCCTCATCTCAATATAAACCAGACTAATCTTTCCACTTTCCTGCAGGAAACAGTGATGGCACTTGTTTATTCGATTCTCCCGATATTGAGTAAATCCTTCCCTTTTCTTCTCTCCTCCCACCACCAATTGTTTGGGGGGAAGGTTTCCAGAATTCCCAATCTAAGACTGATTGGGCTTTCCTGTTGATGTCAAGTTAAAGCATTCCATTGAGAAAGCAACCTCAGGACTGTTGACTTTTCTTGTGGCTCCAAGCTAACAGAGCGATTACATCAAATGTACCCCTCTTTCATACTATGAAAGAGAAACGGTCTGTGAATAATTGTTTGCTTGGAATGTCTTTTGAGAAACTGAACATTTGTGTTGAAGAGACTGCAGACATGCTTCACCCAATTTGATATAAGGCTTCCCCTCTTCTGACCACAGCTCCACTTACCAGATCCTTCTTTTAGCGTGGAGTATGCTAAGGCAAAAGCCCTTTGTCAGTCCAGTGACACTCAAATCGATAGTCATTTTGCTTCAGTGATTTACCCTCAGTGTATTCCCCATAAACCTAAATGAATTCATTAGTGAATTCCTTACACTGAAATTATTGATACAAAATTCCACTGTGACTATAGAATTAGTTATTTTTTTCTTTATTGCATTTGGAATATTGAAAGTTTTCCTTCTTTATTAAATTAAGCACTTCAGAAGAGTTTGAAACTCTTCTGAGGCATGACCAAAGACATAATTCCATCTGTTTTGTTTTCCTTATTCATGACATAGATGACTTTATTTTAAACAGTGCGTGCATTTCCCTTTAATTCTTTATGTCTGTCAGAGCACATCATCTGTGATGTGTGGATAGTTAGCCATAGCCCTATGCAAGAAGATTTAGGCAGAAAGTGAAAACAGCTTTGCCAAAAAAAAAAAAAAAAAGTCAGTTAGAAGTGGAAGTTGAATGCTTATAGGGTTGCTGTATGTCTGTTCTGTACAGAGCAAAATTTTAAGAACAAGCTGTTGGTACCTGAAACATGGTAGAAGTTGTTCCCCTCCAATTAGTGAATGTTGACCCCTTTCTCTGGACAGCTGTTGAATGTCCCAGTGCAGTCATCCAATGTCTCCAGTTAGTGTTTTGTGGCTGGGATGGAAGCCAGGGACAGAGCAGCCATGTAAGTGGAACCCTCCTTTGGGCATGTTCTTTAGTCTCCCCTCGTTAGAGCTGAGTTGTACCAGTGCAGAAGCTTCCATCTCTGAAGGCTTTGGTCTGCCCTGCTCACCATGCTTCTCAGACTGGGATACTCACACGACTCACACACTCCACCACAGAAGTTCTGGGATCCACTGGATTGGTAGGGTATTTTTTCCAGAACATCAGTTTTGCTTGATGGTAAAAAAAATTTAGAGTAAATTTGATACCAAAGCAAGCATAAAATACCATAGCGTGAAATGTAAAATCCCCTAATTTTCAATAAAGACGCTGCAAGGAAATCTAGTTGTAGGCACCCTGGCCTACACCCTCAGTGCACATACTGACTCTTCCTCACTGTGCTAGGATGGAAAGATTCATGAAGTTCTCCTGAGTGCTCTAAATTCCCTTTCAGAACAGCATCTGCTATTATATTTTCAGACTTTTAGCTCCTAAGTACCAACAGGAGTAAGACCAGCATCACCAAGATGCACAGAGCTGAATTGCATATTAGGTTATTTTGGTTATAACCTCCAGCACTTTCTAGACCTTTTTTTTTTTTTCATGGATTCTTTAAACCTCTGCCCCAATAAAAAGTGATCTTATGGAAACTGTTTCAAACCATTATGGGTTCAAGTTCATAGTATCTGCAGGTTATAATATTTACTCAGTACTCATGGAACACAAATTATGCATTCTGCAAATAGTTTGGAGTTAGTTTTATGATGTTGTGCCTTGTAAGATTCAGTAACCTCAAACATTTTGAAAAATGTGATTACAGAATTAGTGTTTTCCTGTTTTTTTTGGTTTTTTTTTTTTTTTTTTTGCTTTATTGCATTTGGGATATTGAAAGCTTTTGTTTCTTTATTAAGTTAGTACTCTAGGCAAGTTTGAACACTTTTGAGTCATGACCAAAGAACAATTCCATCTTTTTTTGTTCATGTGAGGTATATCTGCAGGATATAGTATTTATTTAGTACTCATTTTATAAAACACAAAACAATGGATCCTGAAAATAGTTTGGGGTCAGTTTTACAATGCTGTATCTAATAAGGTTCACTAAAGTCAAGCATTTTGAAAAAAACTTCAGGTTCCCATTTACTCATTACATCATGAAATATGTGCTTCAAGAGTGTTCCTGTCCATTCTCTTTCAACACAATTATGCTTTTTCCATTTCTGCTTCCAAACTGAGATGCTCATAGGATTCAAAACCTCAACTGCTTTTAGGGGCAAGGCAGGACACACAAAAGAATAAAGCTGCTGGCTAAGATATTAGGTGCTACACTAGTTATATTTTGGTCAACCATATTATCTCCCTCATTACATAAGTTTTCTACAGGCCAAATCAAACACACACAATAGCCAAACTGAGCCTGCTGGCCTCCAGCATGCAACCTCCACCTGGAATATATTTCTTTTTCTTAAGATGGCTTCCTCCTCTTCCTAATGCTTTGTTCAAAGTCCACAGTCTCCATGAATCCCCCACCCCCCAATTACTTGCACCAGTGCCTATTACAGTGTCCATGGCAGGCTCCTACCTATGGCTGTGTAAATAGTAACTGGCAGGAGTATCAGCTATACTTACCTAACAGGAGACACAACCGGTCAGGAATGAGCCGTGTAAAGCATTCTTCTGTATGATTCTGCTTACCTGGTCTACCCACCCTAACACCTGAATCATGATTGCAATTACCATGTGAAGTTCTTTCGATGCAAGTATCTTCTATAGCAATTCTTGGATGTGTTCTTCATTTCCAGTCATAAAAACAATAAAAGTCATCATTGAGAATGGGAGCCCACACTATGGGTGTGAACAGCAATCAGTTTGCTAATTAGTTAACAGGAAGCACAGTCACCAGTATCTATCAAACAAATTACAAATGAAAAACAGATATCTACTGCAGATATCTACTTCTCATTTCTCTTCTTCATAGAGTTGCTAGGGTCTTTATTGGGTATGATTAAAGGAAATGATTTTCTCTTGGTCCTACTTAAATTCTTTCCTTTTTGTGGCCCTTAGATTTGTGTCCTATACCATCTGCCTTGGAATTCCTGAATTAGAGATTTTTTAAAAAATTACAGATAATTTTTGGTCTTTCTGCCTAACAAGTATTTAAAATTCACACCTTAAGGGCAATGTCCAATGGTAGACATCCTCTCAGGGCAAGCAATAGCTTATAAAGACGGCAGATTTAGTATCATAGGCATAAAGCGTGGTGAGCAGAGGACTGATTTGACCTTGACTGGTCTAGAGCCCTTGTGCAGCCACAAATTGCCTGATCATACATGCCGGCCCTGCATCTTGAGTTTTATTTAAGTGTTTCACAGTTGCTTTTGAACTTCATATATATTTTTCTTCAGTGAGCTTTCTTTTCTTTTTTATTTATACTACTTAATTGAGTATGTCAAAACACCATACCTTGAGAAAACTCACAATCCAATGAGGAAAAGAGACTTGCTCACTAACAGTAGATGGAAGTAAGAGTTTGTTAGGACAAAAGATGACTGGGGCTAAACGTAAAGCACTCGATTTTAAGGCGTTGGAATGACCCAGGGCACCGTGCTATGTCTCACTAATTCCTGCCCAGCAGTGATTGATGATTGATGACAAGGGAGCTCACCTTGAGTGTCTGTGCCATCCCAGAATTAGAGTGGAAGCTCTGTCTGTAGTGGCAGGGACAAAGGCTCCTTCCTCTTTACTTGTCCTCTCCAGGCTTTAGCGGCACCCCAGCATAGAGTAGGTGTGAAGGATACGCTAGCCTGGCAATTCTTCCCGAGATTCTAAAATATTCATGGAATGTTTGTGTCTATCTTGCACTCTGTGTTTTCAGTTATCTTTCTGTAATGTCTTTTGTTCAAAAGAACATAAGTGCAAAAATCTAAAACGTTACTATACAGCCTTTTCCTTAAAATAGGAAAAAGAATGTTTCCCCTCCAAAGAGAAAGTCAATTTCATTATTTCACAATCAGAAACCTTGACAAATATATGGGAATTGTTAGGCATCTCATCTATTCAATTTTTCTTTTTATGTCCCCTTCCTTTCAGTTTGAATTTCCAACATATTCTTATGCCTTAGAATACCCTAAACAGTATCACATCTCATTAAGGAGATGGAAGCCTTTTGCCAACACAGCATTTTTGTCTGTTCCCAACATGAGTAAGTCATGTACACTACTGTTGCATCAAAGTCTTTCAAAGTAATAAATTAATTGAATTATTGCTTTGTGTTGAATGAGGAACAGCAGAAGCCTCACTGCCGTGGCTGTTCCTTTCAAGTGAACACTGAAATTTCCTGGGCATGGAAGAATCCTCTATAAACTAGACAAATGATCCATCTCTATGTGATACATCTATTTTTATTATACCTGCAGGTAGACATTGATGTACCTGTTCCTTTTACCTTAAAGCAGAGACATTAATGAAGAGGGTGAAGTTATAGCTCTCAAAATGGGGTGATTTCTTACTTGAATAACTATCAGAACCTATGCCAAGTTCAGGGAAGAGTAGAAGTAAATAAAGAGAGAAATGGCATAGACACATTCCAGAAAGCCCTTTTGAAAGCCCTGATTTCTCTGTTTTGTTCCCAGAAATCTTCTTCCCTAAATTCTGTGGCTTTTGGTTTAATGCACTAAAAGCATTGCTAAAAGTTATTTTCTTCCTTAAAAGAAAACTTAAAAGCTATCCTGAGTTTTGCATTTAGTTTATAGCTGAGCTCTGTATTGTAATTTCAGCAGGACTTTGACACTTAAAAAAAATATTGAAGAAAGCATCATAGCATGAAATAGTAAACACTTTGATAAGAAAACCAGTGTGGCTCTAACAAAAATATATCTAGTATGACCAGGCCGATATGCTTGTGGGAGTTCTGGTCAACCAGAGGAAGCCAGTGATATAATCAATCTTAAGTTTCAGCAGTGTCTTTGACTCTGCCCCACACAACACACACATCAATTAAGTAGAAAAACAAGATCTGAACAACTCAGTTATGAGGTGAGTGGAAAACCAGCTGGAAAGCCAGACCCAGACAGAGGTTATCAATGGATCAGTGTCAACCTAGGGACACACAACGAACGGTGCCACGGTTCCTCCAGGGTAAACTCTGAATCTGTGGTCATTTAACATTTCTATCAGTGACCTAAAGCATTCAACAGAGAGAAGGTTCTTATTTAGCTCTGAAGGGTAAAGGGGGAAGGCCAGATTCCTGGGAAGAGGACGATGACATCCAAAGCAATTGGTAAGTAAATTGCCAAAGAAATCAGCTGTGGCTAAAATAAGGTTTAATGGTGAGGATCAGTGTATTAAGAACAAATATTGCCTAATAAAGATGGGGAAAAATTAGGAATATGTAAAGTCTGGCAGTGAGAGTCATTTAGAATTTCTGCCACAGATTCCTATACTTTGGTTATGGTCAAAGCCCTTCTGTTTTCAACCTTCCCAAAATTTCCATTGCTTTTTATTATTTGAAATGTGTTAGTCTTAATTATCTGAAAACAAGAAATCTCATCTAACAGAAAGAGAATTAGCTTCACTCCAAATGTCTAACATGCATTTTGTATAATATTCATAGAACATTTATTTGTTGAGCTTAACTCCCACATGTGCACATACATGAATGCCCACAGCACCTTAACTTACTGTGCAAAGTCCTCTTCAATAACTTGTTCCTGAAAGAGATCATGCCTAAGTGTTCCTTCCCCTAACTACAGGAAGGGAATCAAGCAAGAAAGCAAACAAACAACAACAACAAAAAAAACTGACAATTAAAAAAAAAAGTATACCATAAAGACACAGAAAGTAGGGGCAAGTTAGCTCATGTGGGAGAGCATGCTACTGGAATCACCAATGTCATGGGTTTGGATCCTTAGATCCCCAATCCCTGTACCAGCCAGTTACCACAAAAAAACAAAATGTGGGAAGAAAAGTAAATAGTGCTGAGTCAAAAAAAAAAAAAAAAGAAAGGCACAAAGTAGAAACCACAAGATCGAATCTTTTCTCTGGTATCAACGTGCTTGGGAAATCTGAAGAAAATTTATCTTGGAGCCATAGAAATGAAGAGTTAAAATATAAACTAAAGGTTCTGAGGTTAATCAACACAGAACAAAGACTACAGAAAGATTTAACCTTATGATATGAGAAAATTGCTTACAAAGAAATATTATAATTATCTACTCTTTAACCTCACTATGAATGTGAGGGTGGGGAAAGGAATGGTCCTTAACTATAAAATAAAAGAATAATTTTAAATAAAGATAGGATCACTATCACCGATTTTTCTCTTTTACCCCAAGCTCCAATATGGCTTGTTGAAATTACAGCTGAGCCGATTGCTGAAGTTGCTGCCTACAAGGGTGTGAAAAACCTGTCCTTGGAAGTCCTCAAAAACAATATGAATTTTCATCCAAATATTTGGCTTTTGTGAGGTATTCTTCTAAAGAGACAGATTATTTAAAGCAAAGGTGTATTATTAGTTTCATGGACTTTGAATATGCCTTTCTCTTTTCCAGGAAATTTATCTAAATGCCATGCCTGTTGGATAAAATACTCCTAATACAAGGATCACAAATCACGGATCGTCATGTTTTCCTAATTTGCTGATGAACACATAGAAAGAGAAGAAAATGCTTTCTCTATCCCAAAATTACCCTTTATACCCAAGTCTTTTTTTTCTTTTCATTTAATGTTAAATTCCACATTTTTATTTGCATTACTTAATCATGTAAACACTAACTTCTTCAGGTTATTGCCAGGAAGGGCAAATTAATTTCTTTACATTTTCCTGTTCCATTATTCCTTCTTCCTGTGATGCCATACGTAAGTGAGTATTCCCTGGAATCACTGTTGTCGAAAGCAGTAAGATCTCAGATGAATATGAAAATCTGGTCTTCCCTAAAATGTGATACTGTGCCGTAAGTATCTGTCTCTTAGACCTCCAGTAATTCATAAAACATCAAATGATCTGCCTTAGATGTGAAATCTCAAGTGATTTCAGCATGTAAACTTGCTTTACTGCCATAAATTGAATGGTTTTAATGGGATTTTTACAAGTGTTAATAAATTGCAGTTTCAGACCTAGTGTGTTTCTTTCTCTCTTTCTCTCACTCTCTCTCTCAATTTAGGTTTTAACCTTCATCTTAAACATCTTTTCTCATGATGAGAATCACTTATACTTTCTTGATCTAAACATTCTTTGGCAGTGGAATAATTAGATATCATGTTTCTTTTATTCCTTTTTTTGATTATTAAGTAATCCCAGGTGGCAATAAAAACACAGAGCTGTGGATGACACAAATCTGAGAACAGTGAGATACATTTCAATGTTCCTGAATGTAAATGATTCTTCAAATGTGCTTCATAGAATTTTCATGAATATAGAAGTTACTCAATTATAATTGGCCAAGAAAAATATTGAATACACAATTAGGGAGAAGCAGCTAAAGCACAGTTTTTCCTTTATACACATTTATTTATACATCCTTGCTCACATTTACACTAGAAAGTTTTTGCACAAATAAATATCTGCATTTGTGCCTATCTGCTGCTGAAATAGAGAGACCTGTGAAGGGGCCAATTAATTATGAAGACATTTTGCTTATTCATGATGTCAAATCAAATCATTCAGGCATAAAGATTTTATTTATTTGAGTTTTGCAGGATGAATGTGCTAAATCATCAGGGCTGACCAGGAGAACCACTTAGGTTCTCAGGATAATATACAACCATCGTTTTTCACGATGTATGAAATAAAATCTAAAATCAGCTTAAGTCTGAATGCATTTTCTTTTCCAGAATTCTAATTTAGAGAGAATCCAAGACATATTGATTCTAACAGTTAGTGGGCCAGGGGTGACGAGACAAAGGGTCTGTAATTCACTTTCTTATCCTATCATCTGGGTTTCAAGTTCAAAAGAATTGAATTGAAATCCTTCCTTCCTCTTGTGGTCTGGAAAATTACTTTCTCCATTGTCAAGGACTCCCAGATGACAATACTGTACAACCTCTTTTCTTAGTAACAGAAACTCCAAAGGCTTCATGGAACAGAAGTAATAACTACACAAGTGCAGAGTGGAAGGAGGAGAGGCTAACAAGATCACAATTAGTGAATAATGTGACATATCTGCCCACAGAGCTTAATGCTCCTTGAGTTGCATTAATGTTGGTCTAATATCTAGATGAGGGAGGTGATGGACCTTATCCACATTGCTGATCTCCAACCACTCCTGAAAAATTATGCATCGTTCAGTCCACAGTGCTTAAAGAGAATCTGAGGGGAGCAATTAGCCACCATGTCATATAAGGTTCAGTCAAATAAATGATGACGTTAGGCCTGGAGAAGAGATACATTTACAGTGTTCAAATACCTGTAAGACTATTGAGGGAAGGAGAATAGGTTTGCTTTGTGCAACTCCCTAAGTGTTCAACTAAATATCATCACTAAATTAAGGTTCAAGGTTCTTTCCATTTCTAGGATTCTGAGACTATTTCTGAGATTTTATGGTTTTACCTGATCGGGTCCTTTGACTTCAAGCCAAATGATGATCAAGTCTCTCCAGGTTAGTCAGAGTCCTTTTTACTTTTAAAGGTCTCCATAGAACATCTATTTACATGTTGTATTGATTGTCTATCTGTTTAAAAGTCTGCTTTCTTTGCAGAGGTGGAGAAATGCTATGGGCTACTCTTCAAGGAAAATTAGAATACACTGACATTCAGTATTTATACTTTAGTTAAGAGGTACCACTAAAAAAGAAAAAAAAAAATGCTCTTAGATAGAGCTAAGGAGTTTTTAGAAAATGATAAAAAAATAGTAAAAATAATTTTTAAAAAACAAATTTTTATTAGCCTTAAGGAACTAGACTCTCAAAAGATAGAATTATGAAAAGAAAGGAAGTCAGGAAAGATAGAAAATCACCTTCTCCACTGTCAAGAGCTCCCACATGACAATACAGTACAATATCTTTTCTTAGTAACAGAAGATTCCAATTGGAGTTTATATTTGCTGCACAAATATAACTCTTTTGCACACGTATACTCATGTACACAATTGAAGGCATAGAAAACCCTGGTTGTCTAAACAAACGAGACTAAAAAACAAGTAGAAATCCTGAAAGATCTTGAGAAAAACCAATCTTTGAAATGTAATTATTAAAAAAGAAAACCTAATTTGTTGTAGTTTATTCAAACTCTGTAACAAAGTATCATAAACTGGGTAACTTACAAACAACAAAAATTTATTTCTCACAGTTCTGGAGGCTGGAAATCCAACATCAAGGCACCAGCATAACTGGTGTCTGGTGAGGGCCACTTCCTGGTTCATAGATGGCCATCTTTTCACTGCAACTTCATGATGAAAGGGGTGAGAGGTCTCTCTCTGGGCCTCATTTATAAGGGCACTAATCCCATTCATAACGGCATTGCCTACTCAAAGCCCCATATCCTTCTAATACCATCACATTGGGGATTAGGATTTAAATATATGTTTTTTTGTGTGTGATAGAACACAAACATTCATACTATAGCACTTGTAAAAGAAATGAAGAACATCTTATAATATAAATAAAATTAATATAAAGGAAAATTCTCTCTCTTATGTGAGAATATAAGCCTTTCATGAATGACATTTACACTTCTTAAGAACAATACTACAAAAATACGTAATTAAGTGGCTATAAAATTAACAAAGCAAGACACACCATGTCACACCTTGGACTGAGTGGCACATGGATTGGTGAACTGAGGCACCAAGTTATAATAAATATTTATGTTCAAAAACAGTGCTCACCTTGGATGGCTTTGAGATTATTTTAGGCAATCAGTTACCCATATACTCCTTAAGAATACCTGTACAATGATGGGATAAATAGTTTTCATATAAATATGATTATATACTTTTATATATGTAATATATATATAATATAAATATATGTACATTGCTATCTATATCTATATGTACTATTTATATGTGGATATTTATATGTACTATGAATATATGTTATATGCTTATGTGTATATACTATATATGAAGGTACTTCAAAAAGTTTACAGAAAGATTCATATTATCTTTTAATTATATTTTCCACAAACATTTTAAAGTACCTTTGTATATATAAATCTGATTATATCCAATACACATTTATCCTAAAAATGTACAGATATATTTTGATTATATAGCATAAATTCATTTAAAAGCATTACTACAAAGTAGCTTTTTACCATTCTATATTTTATAATTTCACAAGCAATAAAAATATATAAGTATCATTATGTTAGAGAGCATTTAAAATGATTTTTTAAGGAAAAGGCTCTTTGTACTCGAAAAAGTTGGAAACCACACTAACATGTCCATTCCTTCCAATAGATGACATTTCTAAGCACTTGAAGACACACTGAAAGCAAAGTTTTTGGTACATAGTAAGTTTTCAGTAAATATTAGGTATAATTATTTATTATTACTTTAAAATACTTTTTTTCCTCTTGTAGACACTTCCTGACTTCCCAGGCAATAGATAATAGAGTGGGGACCATGTTTGACCACTGTTTGATGAGACAGATTCGAGCCCTACCTTTCCCTTCATTGATTTGCCAATGACAAGTGTACTATATCTGAGGGGAAACTCTTAACACTTAATCTATTAAGACCAATTTTGGAATTCTCTTTGTTTCTTAGCTGAATGTGCTTGGAAACTTTCTATGTGATTAATTATGACGAAAAAAACTTAAATTCTTGGTTTATATCCTAATTTACCCCTGTCTTACACCAAATGAATATCTGTTTTCCCTGGACTTATAATTTGGGTTCATTTTGAGCTGAGGTCACCCACAAAAAAACTGGCAAGTGAGTGGTTTTTCCCCAGAGTGACTGCAAGTCCTCTTCTTATGT
This sequence comes from Cynocephalus volans, assembly GCF_027409185.1. Classification (NCBI taxonomy): domain Eukaryota; kingdom Metazoa; phylum Chordata; class Mammalia; order Dermoptera; family Cynocephalidae; genus Cynocephalus; species Cynocephalus volans. The sequence goes on from NC_084460.1 coordinate 284,743,241, forward strand.
AATATTTTATTTTGCTAAATTTTAATCCTTGAGATATGAATGCATATATGTACTTCTAAAAATAAAACATTTTTATTACTTAATTGGAGAATTTTCAGATCATATAGGAAAACAATGTTTCCTGACATTAATTTTTAACATCTTAAGTGCTCTCCTATAAGGAGAACTTAGATGAGAGAGCTGACTCACACTCTTTGGGTTGTATGCCATATTCACTACTTTTGTTAAAAATGTTTTCCTTCTATATCAAATTGCTGTGCGCCTAGCTGAAAAACATATCATGGATAATCAATACATTTTATTTTAAATATTTTAAATGCCTTTCTCCAAATGTTTGATTTCCATTAAAATTCCCCTACCTATATAGTATTACACATAGAGAATGATTTTGGAAAAATACATCCTTTTGAAACTAATAGGTGTAACTAAATCATATGGTTTGTTGAAAGGTCACAGAGTACAACTTATTTTATGTTGAAGGAACATATTTGACAAAGCAGATGATTTTGAAAAAAATAGATGTGTGGTCTCTTTTAAAATAAGTTCCTTTATAGCAAGCAGCCTGTACCACATGGTCATTACATAGATCTGGATAAATAGCATAAATTACATCCCCCCCAAAATTCCATATAGTAAACATTCCAGAATACAGGGGACAGTTTTGTGCCACAGTTAAAAGGAATATTTTAAAAGTCTTTATATTTCAATAGATAAGTTAAAAAAGTGGATCTCAAGCCTTTACTTTTAAATATAATCTGTTAATGTAGATGAAGTTGTCTGTTGTTTAACCAGAGATTTCGAAGGCATGAAACCAAATGCAGTCCTTACTTCCACCAATAACAAAAATGTAATAATGTACCACATATCCATATTCAATGTGCCACCTTGCCTTTGTAGAGATATATCACATCTAAAGGTTTATTTGCAAGTAAGATGTATTAAAACAACATTCACATTTAAAAGAGGGTCAAAAAATCGGAATCAAAAGACATGAACTTGAATCTAGGCTGCACCTCTTCACAAGTATATGTGTTAGCAGAAAGGGTTTCATCTTAGAATTAGATGTGTTTTTGAAACCTAACAACAAAATATTTCTGAGGACCTGTTTGTTAAAAGATTAAATGTGAAAAACAACACCCGTCTCATGGATAATGAAAAATAAATGAGATATATATACATGAAAATATGAGGATACTTCAAAAGTTCATGGAAAGATTTGTATTATCTTTTAATTCTATTTTTCCATGAACTTTTTGAAGTACCCTCATATCTAGCAAAAATTTTTAAAATGTCCACTACTTGATAATATCCTTTCCTTCCACCAACTGCTGGAATGATCATGGGAAAGTCCCTTAACTTCAATGTGTCTCAGCTTTCTTATCTGAAAAATAAAGCAGTTGGACTCTGTGATATCTAATATTATATGATTCCTATGGGAGATAAAATTCTCCAAAAGCAAAGTATATAAAAATGTACAAAATTTTTGTACACTTGGGTAAATGAGTATCTGTTATTTTTCTTAACAACTGAAGATTCTTCTAATCTCTGTTGATCTGGAATCTTATTTATCCCCACCCTTTTAAGATTAATTTACAATCAAGACCAGATGGCCCAAGGCCACCCAATTTTATATCCAGATCTGATTACCTAATTATCAAATCGTCACCAAAAATATCTTTTTTCAGCTTGCAAATGCTTGCAGAAGGCATCATTAGGCACATGAAATACAAAGAACATATAAAAACATTTAGGTATGAGTTTAGGGTATATTTGTAAGGAGTGAGCATTTATATTCACGTTTCAACAAATAATATGGGGTGTGGAATGGGGCTTATTCCATCTTTGTCACTTGATCTCTTTGGCCCTGTTCAAGTGACTTGACCTCTTGGAACCTTCATTTCCTCATCCTTAAGATAGGAATCTTGTATTAAATGATCTCCAGAGTCTCATTCATCTATAAATATTATATTGCTTATAAATGTGGATGTACAGATCATGAAATTATACTCAAATATAGAGAAACGTGCTCTGTAATTTTTAGTCAGAAGTATTTATAGACTATCCAGTTGTATGAAGTCCTAGAGTATAAAATGTCTACTTTTAATGAAATTGAATTTCGTAGTTACATCCAGACCATGGACGGTGGTGTGGAGATCACTAAGGTAAATTTTTAGTACGTGATGCCTGGTCTCTCCCTGCCAGACTAGGTAATAAGAAACATATTCCCTATTTTCTTTGTCCTATCTCTTTCCCCTCTTTCTCATTTGAAGAATAAACAGTAAAAGTTTAGTTTGTAATTAGGAGGGATATTTGCATTGGAAAACACTACTCTATCTTAAGAAGACAAGGAATGAATGTGAGCTAACATTGGTGAGATCCTACTATATGCCAGGCACAGTTTACACAGTATGGCATTTAATTATGACATATTATTATTATTACAAATCAATTATTATAAATTATTAGACACTACAACCCTATAAGGAAACTATTACTAATCTCTCATTATCACAGAAGAGAAAATGACTACTGAAAGTTCAAAACTTGTGGAAAGCTCGTTCTAGCACAGCTAGTAAGTTTCATAAGAAGAACATGAATCCCATCTTTCCAGTTCTTTCCACAACACCATTCTGTCTCAAAACCAAAGTTTTGGGAAACTTCATAAATTAAATTTGTGTGACAAGAATAAGAGTCATAGGCATCTTATTTAATCACTTGGTATTAAATGAAATGCCTGTTTTGTTCCAGACACTGTGCTAGGCACTGAAAAATAGAGTGAAAATAGGCAGACATTGTCCCTACCCACATGGTACCTACCGTATACTAATTAATTTGTCATCTCCAGTTGGTAGAATTATATGTAATTTTTAATGCTCTTTGTGCATTTTGCTGTTTCTAAATAATCTACGACGTAAACATAATACATTTCCTAATCAAGAAAAAAATATTTGAAAGTAATCTTATCTTTTACAGTTGTGCGTAGGATAGATATTGATCTCACTCTGCCTTTTCTGGGCTAGGCTACAGTTTGCAGAAGCTATGCACTTTTTTCAAGTAAATTTCTTTGGAGAACGTCGCATTATGATGTTACATAGAACTGTGTTTATTTCAGTATGATGAACAAAAATAACAAAAGGCATATGTAAACGTGATTTATATTAAAATACTTTAAAATGAATGTTTGAAAAGAGAAAAATCCCCATGTTTATGCTTTCTATATATTACAGTTAAATAAGCTCAATACCCAGTAACTCTCCACGAGCCACCCCCAGCCAGTTCTCTCTGTCCGTCCACCTAATTCTCAACATTTTTATGCTCTCACTTGATTGAAAGAAATTTATAAAGCTAATTACTTTCAAACGTATCTCCAACTTTTTCTCAAAGTACTTAATCATTCACTCAGTTCATCATTTATATCCTACTGCTTCTTCTGTTTCTGCTTTCTTTTCACTCTTAACAAAGTGTAAATAATTTTTGAAGTATTGAACTCATCTTTTAGATGGTGATCTTCACAAGGGCAGGGTCATTTTTAAATGACATATTTTTATTTTTTATCAAACAAATACAACTGCATGTTTTTAAAAGTCAAGTCGTACTACTACATGGATTATAATGAAAAACAGCGGTCTCCAGCTCAACTCTGGAGTATTCTTCAACAGAGACAACAAATTCAGCTCTTCTGGGTGTTTTCTTTCTCATATTACTTTCATATTTCTTAATGCATTTTTCTGCTATTCCTTGGTGTATGAATTTTATACATTGGCTCCTGTACTAAATATTACAGAAAACATTCAGCCAATTCAAGCCCCTATTTCCTCTCTTTGTCTTACTCATTGTTTACATCATATTTTTATCAAATCAAAATTGTGTTAATTTTTTAAAACTTTGTAAATATTGGTTACTGCTGATCAAAATAGTGTAGTATGATTATATTTCCTTTTTAGTAGCATGTTTTATTCTTTTGGAAACTAATGTGTGTCCTTTTTAAAAAAAAAAAATTACTTAATTTTTTATGTACTTATCACTAATTGTTCCCAAACTTTGTAACTGAATTTTAAAACTTCTCTTTCATTATTTTTCACATGGTCCAGCATTATACAAGTGTTCTTTTTCCCCCTGGAATTCTCTGATGCCCTTATCAAATCTGTAGTTATTGCTCAAACTTTGGTGCAAACTATCCCGGCATTGCACTTATATGCTCTTTTGTTTTTAGTCCTACTTGCTGTATCTCATTTTGTTCCTCTCTCTTAATTTACAAACTCGTATATTAGAGCATATCCAATATCTTTCATAAAAACAAAATAGTGTATGGTGAGAAAGTTCCTAAGGCATCAAATATCTAAAAATCCCTTTATTCTACCCACTCATTTTATTAATATTTTGGTTAAGTATAGAATTTTAGGTTGAGTATCACCTTAGAAGTTTAAGGTAATGTTCCACTTCTTCTGGCTTCTGTTGAGGACTGATGTTACATTTATCCTCAATCTTTTCCAGGTAACCATCCCTGCCCATGATCTTCTTTAATCATCAGTGTTCTAAAAGCACACAGTGATGTACTTTAATGTGGATCTGCTGTAGATTGTATGACCCCACCCCCAACCTCATTGAAGCTTAAATCCCCACTGTAATTGTTGAAGCTGGAAAATCCTAGTATGGCAATTGAAAGGTAGGGCCTTGAAGAGGTGATTAGATTGTAGGATCATGCAGTAGTGAATTCATTAACGGTGGTCAAGGCATGGTTCTGAGGGCTTTAATAGGAGGCTGCATGAGGAACTCTCCCTCTCTATCTCTCTGCTCTGCCATTTTCTGCCATGTGAGACCCCCTGGGTCACTGTTGCCACCACCGAGGCCGTCACCAAATGTACTTCTTGGACTTTGGATTTCCAGGCCTCTGAAACTGTAAGCAATAAATTTTGTTTTCTTTATAAGTTACCCAGTTCCAAGTATTTTGTTATAAGCAACAGAAATAGACTAATACAGGGTCTTTTTTTTTTTTTTTTACTATACTGGGCTCTGAATAGAACCTTTCAATCCACAGACTTGTACCTTTCACTTCAGGAGAATAAGTTTTCTTGTATTATTATTATTATTATTATTAATTCTCCCACCTCCTATTCTATTTATTCTGTCTTACATTACCTGTATTTGGATTTTTGACCTCCTAAATAAATATTTTAATCTAATTTTTTCTTTTTTTTTTCACTTAGAGTGTTATCTTCCACTTTCTTTGAGATTTAAGTTTGTGTTTCAAGTTTTCTACTGACTTTTTAAAATTGTCTGACATCGTTAATTTTTTAGAGTTCCTTCTTCTTTAAATGTTCCCTTATAATGGTATCTTTTACTTGTTTTATTGATGGAATATATTCTCTCATCTCTCTGAGAAGAGTAATTATAATTGGGATTGCCTGTCATTTGAAACTTTCCTTTGATTCCTGCACTGACTCATTTTTCTGTAGTCCTTTTGTCTATTTTGATCTCTGCCTTTTGGGTTGAAGTTTTTCTCAAAAGCTATTAGGGCTCTAAAACACCGAGTATAAACTCTGAGAACGGGTGGGGTTTCTAAGTATAAGGAGTTCTGATTGTTTCATTAAGAAATTCACAATTTTTAGTATATACTTATTTTTTCCCCTTCTAGGGCTATCACAGTTTCTTCAGGGACATATGCCTGGTTTCTTGAAACTGAATGGCAGAAAGACATTACAGGTCTCATCATTTAGTATGATTTTTAGAACATAACACTGTGAGAATCTCTATAAAGCAAGTGGATTCTATATTTAATGGTCAAGTAAGTGTAGTAGATGTAGCATCCTAGTCCTCCCTCTTGGAGAATCTCTGTGTGCACTAGTCTCCGCAAGGCTGCCTGTTTTCATTTAATTTAGTGTATTCAAAACTTATCTGACCAAAGTACCCTTTATCCTCTCTTTTTTTCCTTTTTCTTGCTGAAGAGGAGGAAAAAGGGATATATGGGGTTGTATATTTTGCATACAAGGAAATATGTATAATGGTATGTCACCTAATCTCATGACCATGGAATACCCTTTAAAAACTAATTATCTAGGTCAGAGCTGTTCGATAGAAATATCATGCTAGCCACAAATACGAGTCAGAGAGCTAATTTAAATTTTCTCACAAGCTACATTTTAAAATATAGCAAGAAGCAGGTACAATTAATTTTAATATTTATATTTCATTAAAACCAATATAACAAAAATGTCATTTCAACATGTAGCCAGCATGAAAATTGAGACATTAATTTCTTTTTGTACGAAGTTTTGAAATTCAATATGTATTTTACACTTACAACATTAATTAATTTGGATTAGCTTGGATTCCAAGTGCTTGGTAGCCACAAGTAGCTTATGGTTACCATATTGGACAGCAAGTATATAATCAAAGATCTTGATCTGGGGACTTAATATATCTACACGATGTTTTTGGTTTGGGGGTTTTTATGTTTTTTTTTTTTTTTATCGTTGTTGTTTCTTTGGGAGGGTTAATTTTGCTTTGTTTTATAGAGAAACAATTTTAAAACAGAAGACTACTCATGAACTATCCAGATTTCTAGATGTTCTTGAAAATCAGGAGGTTTTGGCAACATTGGGACTATTTGGCAACATTCTCCATTTGGCAGCCCATGATCAGCTATAGCTCAGTAGCAGCTGCTCCTGCACAGCTGGTCACACTCATTCACGGACCATGTCACACATTGATGTCACCTGCCCGGCCCTCAGAGTAATTTGAATTTGCAACTCAAATCTAAGCTAACCTCTTTTTCTTACAGATGAGAAAACTAAGGCCCAGAGAAGTGAAGTCGCTTGTTCTTCAAGCTATGTAAATGGTGACAGAGCTAAAACTAAAAGCTGAGTCTATGACAATGCTTTCTGGTGACACTGCACTATTTCCTTAGGCCCAAACTGAAATCTTTCCTACTTCAAATAGCCTATTTCTCCTTTTTTTCTCTCCATCGATGTATGGAACAATTGCTCGGAATCTTTCTCCTGAAAGCAGCTCAAGTACTCACAGATGCTCAGTTTCTGGGTAATCTTATCTCTTCTTACTCTAATTAAAGCAATCTTGACTTTAGAACAATGAGAGAAGTGTATTGTTTCTGAACTTTTTAAGGGTCTGTGGCTCTTTTCTAGTCTTGGTATGGCTTATTTATAATAAAACCTTTTTAAAAACTTAAGCGCTTACCACATTACAGAATTCTTTATTAGCCGTAGAACCAATGCCTAAGATAAAGAAATTATTTTACTTGCCATTCTCCTTAACTAACATTAGATTGGCATTAAAATATTAATAATTTTATATTCAAATCAACACCAAAGAGAACATATATAATTCAATTTATATGAATTACAAAAACGTGTGAAACTAACTGATGGCAATAGATTGCAGAAGAGAAATCTATTTGAGGGAGAAGTATATCAGTCTGGAAAGGGCATAAGGAATCTTCTGGACTGCTCGACATGTTATATATTTTGATGTGAATGGTGATTACACAGGTGTATAGATATGCAAATTTGAACTCTTGAGATCAATGCACTACGTTTTCTCATGAACGTTACGTCTCAATTTAAAAAAAAAAGAAGAAAGTTGTTTCTTTTATTGATTCTTAGGTTTATTTAACTTCCATGAAAGACTTGTTACAGAGCTTTACATATTAGAGTGGACTCAAGTAAGTAAAGTAATAAGCAATAGAGCGCAGATGGTCCGAGGATACCGAAAGAGACAAGAAGCATAAATACATATTCGGGATTGCTTGCATGCTAATCTCAGTTGCCTCGCAAAAGAAGTGATACACAATAATCAGAACTTATATATGCTAAAATATACAATCATCTCATCTGGGATATTTTCAAATCAGATTTTACAGCTGCCTGTGCCCCAGGACATCCAGACAGTGACTGATGCCAGTACGCTGATGTGTGACGAATATAGGCAAATTGCATTTTTTTCTGGTTTGTTTATTTTGCTTAAATTGTGTTAAGTACTTAAATAATTAGTTTAAATACACTCAAAGCCAAACAAAAGTAAAAATATAGCACAGGGAAAGAGAAAATGTGTTTGCCTTTATTCTTAAACCAATGGTACACTGCATGGAATTTAGCATGATTGACCATCGTAATTGCCTTTTCTGGAGTGAGTAAGAACCGTATTCTCATTCCTCTGCCACCACAAATACTAAGCAGTCACTGGAATGTCTCTTGTGGTGTATTTGTGGGTTTACATCGTGCCATTTCCACTAGAATTGTAATCATTAATTGCTTAAGAGTTCATTCAGTTTAAAATATTTTCCATCGAAAGCTTCTCACAAATAAATACTTGGAATAAAATGGGAAGTAGTAAGGGGTTTTCTAAAGTGTTGTTTTTAAAAATCAAGAGTTAACTGTTTCATACCCTAAATTATAAATTGTGCCTTTTTCAAATACAATTTGTATAGCGGATTATTTTTCACAGCGGATTATTTTTCATTTATGAACACAAAATGATTTCTTGATTCCCTATCCTTTCATTCATGTTGGTTTATAGTACTTCAAACATTTTTTAAAGAGACATTAAGACAGAAAGTGCTCACAGTCTTTGGCAGCTAATCCAGAAGCTTCCTTAAAACAAACCTGCAGGGGATAGATTCCAGTAGGAAATTGCTTTCAGGCCATAATTTTCTTTCTGATGATGTTTCAACAATGTGGAGTCAACCAATTTTTCAAATTATATGAGAAGCAAAAAGAGGTAACATTTCTAGATAAATTTACTCTTTACATCCAAGTTTTCAAATATTAAAATTTTATTTTCTTTACTCTTGCAGGAAGTAATAAATTATTACCCTCTGATATAGAGAAAGAAATAAATGAGAAAACTTAGCTCTTCATTCCCATGGCAATTGATCTCCTAGTATTCAGAAGCTGCTCATATAAATGGGATATTTGCTTTTTAAGCTTTATTTACAGATTTTGCCAGATGAGCATGTACCCTGTGAACTATAATTATGTATTTCCAGCTGTTACCAGAAATCTTGGTATGCACAGTTTTGGAGCCCTTAGCATGTCTAACAATCAGCTACTGGTAAGCCTAAAATAATATCAACTATTAATGACTGGAAAACCTACCGAGAAAAGGCTGCTGATTCATGAAAACCATAGAATTATAGGGGTAAATGTGCTCTTAATAAGCCCTTCACTTTTTTTCTCTACTTCAGGCTCGAGTCGACTATACTTAAATGAACTTAAATAGAGGAGACATTCTGTATTTTAAAGACCAATGATTACAGTAATTCAACAACTCCCTTTAGGAACCTACAGTGATGTTTCACCACCCTTCTCTTTAGACTATTTTTCCTTATTTGTAATCAAAAGCCCTCTGGTTGGAGTTGAAATTCAAGCCAGATCTATGATTTTTCCACTTTTCCAGAAATTGAAAGATTTTCTGGCCTTGCTTTTCATAGCCCAGAATGCCAACCCCTAAAACAGGGAAACCATGAGAGGGTTAGAAGGGGCAGTGCCAATTCCTCTGCATACCATCACCACCACCACCCTCTGCCCTCCCTGCACTACACATAAACAAGCCCAGTCTCTTTCTCTTTTTCTGGGCATGCCTACATGATTTTATTCCCAAAACATAATTGAATAAACTCTCCCTGATTCCTGGTTTACGGTAAAGAGACTAGTAAAAATTAAATTGAAATTTTCTGAGCAGTGAATAATGCAATCTCTTTGACCTTCTTTCTAAGTGACAATCAGCTGGTAAAGTGCTAGAGCCAGGGACCAAGCTAGGAGCCCAGTAATAAGGACAAGGGACAAAGAGCACCGGAGCAGATCTGAGCTCCCCAGGGTGGGCCTAGGAGCAGAAGCGGAGCACATCCAGGATGCATTTAGTCTTGCACCTAAGGCTGAAGCATTAGAGTTGTTTAAATGCCAACTCTTGCTTCAGGTCAGGGTTGGTGCTTAGAATAAATGATACAGTAAGTTAGTTCGTAGGGCTGCTGTGGCTATCTTATGGAAAGGGAGATGAGGGCCAAGTCTGGAAATGGGGCGAGACCTGAAAGAACTGTCTCTACTTACAAAGTAAAAAAGTTCAAGATCTGATGGGATTGTTGTATAAACTATGGCAACTCAGTGGGATATTACAGAGTCATAATCATGACTATGAATATACAGTGGCATGAAAACATATTTTAATATGAAGTGTTTTAATTTGCCGGGGCTACCATAACAAAATGCCACAGACTGGGTGGCTTAACAGCAGACACTTAGTGTCTCACAGTCTGGAGGTTGGAAGTCCAAGACCAAGGAGTTAGTAGGGTTAGTTCCTCCTTAGCTTGTAGATAGCCATATTCTCCTCCCTGTGTCTTCACATGGTCTTTTCTCTGTGCAAATGCATCCCTGGTGTCTCCTTGTGTGTCCAAATGTCCTCTTCTAATAAGGACACTAATCTGACTGGGCTTACTTTGATGGCTTTATTTTAACTTAACTACCTCTTTAAAGGCCCTATCTCCAAATACGTCACATTCTCAAGTACTAGGGACTCAAATATATGAAACTTGAGAGGGACAAAATCCAACACACAATGTAAATAAAAAGAAAGGATTGCACTAAAAACAGGTTCAAGAAACGTGGGCTCGAGCATCCACCACTCGATAAGGCTTTTTAAACTGCATATTAGCTCCTTTGAATCTTACAGGAACACCAGCCACCATCAAAAAGGAAGAAAATAGAGACTCAAAGAATGAAATAATTTGCCAAAGGAGTCACAATTATTAGATAAAGTATATGAGACTTAAAGCCAAGTATGTGTAGCTTGTAAATTTATATTCCTTCCGCCATGCTAGGTTGAATCCCATGTCGATGAGCTTGTGATAAGTTAGGATAGAGTTATATGATTTTAAAAAGTATATATCATTATAGTGTTATTTTACCATAAATAAAAGATAGACAAATAAATAGATATAGTTGAGAATTAAATACATGCCAAGACACTTTTCTAGTTGTGCTAGTGTCGTGGTGGATGAATAAAAGGATATGATATAGTCCTGGCCTAAAGGAGAGGAGAAATTTGCATGTGCACTGCATAACAGCTACAGGTAAGAAAAATAGATGTGATAACCATGAAAGAGTTAATAAATAAATTAATTTTAAAATGAATTTTCTTATTTCTATTATGCTTGCAATTGAGTTTTTGTAAAACCACCTAAAATTTCTCTATATTGGTAACTGTAGGCATTAATTAATTCATTCATTCAATTATACTTATTGAGAATCTATCACATTTCAGACATTAGTATATAGACATGAATAAAACAAAAATGGTTGTTTGTAGTTTCTAACCTAGAAAGTGTTTTCAAAAGTGATGTCCTAAAATAACATGTATAAAACTACCTGGAATACTCACTTAAAAACAGATATCTGGACCCTATTCCAGACCAATTGAATCATACTATCTGAAGCTAAGAACATCTATTTTTAAAAGCTCACCACCTAAAATTTGGTACCTAATGGTCTACAGGGAGATTTTATAAATGTGATGGACCCTATAGTAGTTTTTTACTGCCGTGTAACAAATTACCCCAAAACTTAGCAGCTTAAAACAAGTATTTCTCATCTCACAGTTCTGTGGGTCAGGCATCTGGGGCAGCTTACCTGGGTACATCTGCTGCAAGATCTCTCACAAGCTACTGGGTCTGAAGTCTTGTCCAAAGGCTTAACAGAAGGGCAGGCTTACAAGCTCACTCACATGGTTGTTGGAGGATTCAGTTCCTCATAAGCTGGAAGACTGAGGGCCTCAGTTCCTTGCTGGCTGTTGTCCAGAGGCCTCCTTCAGTTTCTTCCCATATAGGACTTTCCATAAGGCAGCTCACAACATGGCAACTGTGAACATGTTAGAGAGGGCAAGCAAGACAGAAGCCAGAGCCTCTGTGTAACCTGCTGCTAGGAGTGTCATCTCATTCCACTAGTTAGAAGCAAGCCACTTGGCCCGGCCCAAACTTGAGGGAAGGATAGCCAAGGACAAGAATACCAGGAGGTGTGGATTATTGAGAACTACCTTGGACAGTGCCCACCACAATTCCCTTACCCAGACTTGTGGGGTCCGCAAATAGAATCCAAGCTTAGACCTGCAGGAGGAGTAGCCAATGTGGGAGGAAAGAGAGAGACCAGGGACTATTCCAGAGGATGAGGAAAGCACTATAAAAGCTCAAAGGCTGGAGAGAGTTCTGTGCATCCAGGGAAACCTATTTGTCTTTTAGATGTCTCAGCTTTGTTAGAAAGCACATTGTTTGTCATTTCTGGGGAACTGATAATAAAAGTTCATCTCTGCGCTATCAACATCTAGAGGATATTTTTTGCCAAATAAATGAGATTCCAAATTTACCAAAATCATTCATGAAATTTAAACTTGCTCAGTATGGGTTTTTGTTACTAACAAAATACTAAAACTCAAACATGAAAATATATAAAAAATACATTCAGTAGAAATAAGCTGAGTTGTTTTCTTTTAGTCTGTCTTTGCTGTGGCAGAAGTCTTTCACAATGAGTCTTGCCTTTTCCACCCCATTTCAGTCTTAATTTTCCATGATGCAAACATGGTCCAGGTGTAGGCCACAAACTTTTAAAAAAGGAAAGGCAAGAAAAGAAAGAAAAACTGTTGAATATTTGGACTCTGATGCTGGCTGAAAAAAATTCCTCTCAAGAGAAGCCTAAAGCTAATCTGAATGTCAGTGTGGATTGAAGTAAATTCATTTGGATTTTTAAATCTGTGTTGTATAACCCAAATTCTTAGTGGGGAATTGTGGTATCTCAGAAAAGGCTCTGACCTCAGCATCTGGGAGAATTGGGTTTTGCTGGTCTTGATTCAGCCACTAACTTGATGAGTAAGCATGAGCAATTCACTTAACTTTGCAAGGCCTGCTCCCCAATCCCGTAAGTAAACAGTTTGAGTGAGACCAGCGTGTTTCTCAAAGTGTGATCCCTGAACCACAGTGTCATTATCACCTGGAAACTTGTTAGAAATGCAAATTTGGGGCTCTACCTGAGACCTACTGAATCAGAAACTCCTGGAATGGGGGGTGGGGGGGAAGACTAACTATTTTAACAAGCAATGCAGTTCATTCTGATGAGAATCACTGAGCAAGATAATTTCAGGTCTTTTCCAATATAAAATATATAGGAGTCTGACACTTCTAAAGGGTAACAAAAAATAATAGAAATGGTAAAGTTTTCCATTTAAAACTTAAGGTTGTGTTTTTGGCTACACAAGTGAAGTAGAACTATCACAGAGTATCCTATCACATGGAGAGCTATGCAGATTATTAAGTAAATTCCTATATTGTACAGACAAGTAAAATCAGGCTCAGGCTGAGTGAGCACTTTCACGCAAAGTCAAAAAGCAAATAACAGCAAAGCCAGAACTCATATCCATGAATCGTGATTCCTAGTTTAATATATTTTCTGTGCAGGATATTACTGCCTCTGTTCCAATATGTTTAGGTTTGGTTACCACATTTTGCCTACATATGTTTTTTAAACATAGAAACCAAGCATTATCTATCTTGAAGTATTTTGATTCAATTTTACCTCTAATATCAATGGTCTTTTTTTTTAAAGGACAAATCACCATAGAACACAAGTATATAAGCATCCTGAGCAATAGAAATATATATGAGTTCCAATGAGTTATTTTCTTTGAGGCTCCTAAGCACAGTAATTCTACTTTGGCTGGGTGCCTACGACTAAAGTTTCCTGAAGTTTTCATTCAAACTTGCATCTATAAAATTGATAGTGCCATTAAAATAAAGGAACACAGGCATTAACTGCTCGGTAATTACTGACTATTAGATCTTTCATGCTACTTGAAAAACATCACCCTCTTAAAAGATATAACAGCTAGTAATGGCTAATGGCCTAATTTGCTTCTAACTTTTATCAATGAGTAGTAATAATATTATTAGAAGTGTAATAAACAGAAATCTATTTTGCAAGGCTTGAGGAAGTCCCAGGCCAAAATAGGTTTTCTAACACCTTCCATAAATTGAAAAGGATATTACCTAGATGCTCCTGGCACCTTGTCCTCATTTGAGATCCCATAACCCCTGTCATAAGGCTCGAGCTGTTAACCTCCGTGCCCGGCCAAATTCCTGCTCTAGTAATTCAATTTTGTCTACCTAAATCTCCTTAGAATTTAAAGTAAGTAAATGATTCCTCACTTCCCCTTCTAAAATAATTTTATAATCTTATAGTTTATTTCATCAGCTCTGATTCTCTCTCTCTTATTACTCAACACCACCTTCCTTAATCTGAAGTTATAAAACAAACTTATACATAGAAATCCATACAGTCCAATGTAGTTCTGGCTATATGAAGCCTCAGAACATCATTTTTAGGAGAGAAATACTTGACAATAGAATAAGTTTATTTAAAAACTTTCATTTAAAATCCACTTTCTTTGATCCACCTTCAATTTCCTATATTTTGAAACACGTATGGGTCTTCTCATCTAACTCATCTTCTGTCTCTCTTCCTAGGCCACTGCTTGGAAATCTATTTACAAACCTGGAGACACTGTTGATCTTGGAGTTACCACGCCACCAAGTGAGGCTAGCCCCTGCATCATTGTCTTCAGGAAAGGACACAAGCAGCATGGGTTGGAAATCAGGTCATTTGGCTTTGATCTTGGCTTTTAGTTCTGCCAATAACTAGTGTAAGGCCTGGCCTAAAGCAGTTAAGTCCCCTGGGCTTTGGTACCTTCATCTATAATTCCTTTTAGCTGTGACATTTCATTAGGTTTATGCATTTGGCCCAGAAGCAATCTTGGAGTCCAGGGGGTTCTTCAGGAAGCTTCATAGACTTCGTTGGAGAGAGAAGGGCAAGAACAATGTCACTGCCAGATTCCCCAGGCCTCCGTCCCCCTCCTAAACACCACAACTTGCATTGTGTCTCAACCTCATCTTCATTATCTATAGAGAGAGATTCCAGATGAGATTTATTTGGAATAGGGGTGGGGTGGGCAGAGCAGGAGAGGAATGGCAATGCTAGCAATTCTTTCTGAAAAGCTTGTGCAATGGAATAGAATAAAACAGACTAGAGTAGAATAGTAGTATACTGCAGTGTAGCATAGAAATCATTCATGTCATGCCTTCCTTTTGGAGTCAAGGTCCTCTTTGTCTTACTAAACTACAGAAAGTTAAAAATTGTGTTGCTATAACAGAAACACCTGAGACTGAGTAATTTATAAAGGAAAGAGGTTTATTTGGCTTATGATTCTGGGACAGCTGCATCTGGCTTGGGCCTCAGGCTGCTTCTACTCGTGGTGGAAAGTGGCAGCAGCCGGCTGGTACAAGCAGATCACGTGGTGAAAGGAAGCAAGAGAGAGAGAAAGTGCCAGGGTCTTTTTAAGCAACGAGCTCTCGCGGGAACTAATAGAGCAAGAACTCACTCATTAATCCCCCCTCCCCCAGGGAGAGCATTAATCCATTCATGAGGGATCTACCCCCATGACTCAATCAGTTTCCAACACTGCCACATTGGAGATCAAATTTCCACATGAGTTTTGGAGGGGGCAGCACATCCAAACTCCATCAGCTTTTATGCCCATTTTTACCTACATTTCCCACAACACACATTTTTTAAAATTTTAGAGTAGACTAAAATAACATTAATTGTTGTAATATTTTATATTTATAATTGTTCCATCTAGCAATAATAACCTATTATTAAATATCTCACATTAAAATTATGTATCAAAACATCAACTCTGTAAGTACTTCTTATCTTAGAATTGTGGTTTATAAAGAGTTCCATTATTCTTAATATGTATCTTCATGATCTTTTATTTTCTGAATTTGCTCTAATCTATAGAAAATTCTACTGCCTCCCATGGGATAGAATTAATTTTTAACTGCTGAAAAGACACAAAGACAGCATTTGTATTTGCCACAGAATGTATTTTTTTGCTGATTCATTTTTATCAACAAGTTCATGTTTTTTTAGTATATTTATTTTTCAGTCTATTTTGATGATTATATAGGTTCGTGATTCCTACATAGGTTGATATCATATCATAAAGACCCGTCTAAACAATGCAACTAGACAACTTCTTGGTAGAACATTTGTGCCAATGAACAAGTACACTATAGAGCCCATGATAGATACTCAAGAAGTAAATAATATTCATTTAATGGATAATAAGTTTCCTAAAACATTATAAAATTAATCTTAAGTGGGATGCAGCCAAATCGGAGGCTTGACTGCTTCCTCTTAAAACAAAATAGTGTTATTGAGTTTAGATTATTCAACTAACGATATAAGTATATAGGAAATAAGATAAAGACTAAAAATATAAGTAACCTAAATGATGCTTTTCCTATTTCAACGATAGGTTTTCCTGTTTCAACTTGTATTTAATTTTTCTATTTCAATTTTGTTTTTATTTTCCTATTTCAATTTTATTTTCCTATTTTGATGTAATTATGACTAATAACTGAAAAATTGAACAGTGGTCCTCATAGTATCTTACATTGGTTGGTTAATCTCAATGCCACAAATTGTGTAAAACTGGAAAAACTATAATTAAAATTATTTAAACCTCTCTAACGACTTGTCAAAGGCACAAGGCTAGGCTTTAAACACAGCAGCAATTCCATGGCCCCAGTCTGCTGACTTTGCGAAGTTTAAGGAAGCATTCTAGATGCATGGCAGTATTAACCTACGAAGGCATCTAATTTCACTTTTTAGCTCAAACCTGAAATGAAGGTTTTGTGATTGCCTGTGAAATGAATTAAAAGTACAATTCTTTCTCACACGTGGAGACACAACTTATTTGTTAACTGGAGCAGAGTTCAGATTTCTGATCTCACCCTTTCCGCACGATATGCCTGTAACACTGCTGTAGGATGTCTAGGAAGAAAGGGCCACCAACAAGTCCTCCCATGCTGTACCTGTTCACCACTCCTCCCTTCAAGGGTTTCTCCTCCCCTTGGATCCAGGCTCACCTTGTGACTTGCTTCCACCAACAGAATGAGAAGGAAGTGACGCTGTGCTAGTCCCAGGTGTAGCCCTTACAAGGTCCATTAGCTTCTGCTTTTGCTCTCTGGGGATTCTGAGCCACTATGTAAAGGGGCACAGTTACCCTGCCAGAGAGGCCACCTAGACAGAGAGGTCCCAGCCTTCTAGCTGTCCCCACCAGAGCCCCAGGCATTCTAGCGAGGTTATCTTGAACATTGTAGGCCCAGATGTGCTCCCAGCTGAATGCAGCCAAGTGAGTGACCCCAGATGATGCCACATGGAGCAGAAGAGCTACCCACCTGAGTCCAGCCAACACAGATAATTAAGAAAAATAATAAAGAATAAATAAAGCTTTAAGTGTTGGCAAGGTCTGTTACGTTATGACAAAGAACTGAAAAAAAATCACCTTATTTCAACTTTGCAGCTTACATTTTGGTGGCTGTCTCTATATGATATTTAAAACCAATTTGTTGTATTAACCCAAATGCATTTTGTGGATGCTTCATTTATTTTCTATCTCATGACTAAATTTTTCAAGACACACCTGCACCCACGCATGCACACGGGTTGTAATGAGAGTCAGCTAGTATCTATGTGTACTCTTCAATCTTGTCTTTATTGTCTCATATGCTATCTTCAAGATGTCAGCTAAGTGTTGAAGTTAACTTACTTTTTGATTATCTTCAAATTGTTTATAGCACATGCCAGTGAATGCACAATTGCTCCAACAAATCTTTACTCCTAAGCAATTAGCAGTAACATGAGTTTACCAGAAAAACAAAACAATTAAAGGGTACTGGCATGTTTTTGTGTGTGTGCACACTTGGGTGTGAATGTGTGTGCATTGCAACCTTCCATCTACTATGATTAAACTTGTCCATGCTTGTTGTAATATTGTGATCTGAAAGGCTTAAAATAAAATGGAGCTGGCTCAATCCCCAGAATGTCTATATCTTCCCAGCTCTAGGAAGAATGACTTTTACACCCTCTGTACACATCTGTCCCCCATACTCCCGCAGTTAGCTTCCCCCCTCACCCTGCCATTAATCCCTTAGGTTTCTTCTTGCCAAAGATGTTCTGCTGTTTGATAGAACACTAATCTCTGAGAATCTCAAAGTATCGGCTTACCTGTGAACGCCCAGAAACTGTCTCCATTCCTAGCCTCAGCCCTTTTATGTTTTCTTCATCTTTGAACAAATGTGTTGCTTTCTGTCTGAGAATGAGGCTTACGTTCTGTTGTGGTTAGGAGGGATATTGACCTGCAGGCACACTGTTCTCTCTTAACTCAAAGAAGCAAGATCAACATTCAGAACTGCTTAGTGACAAATATCATTTGGTAGTAGAGCAGGTCACCCAGGGGAAGGAAACTCTGGTAAGCTCAGGGAAGAAGCTTTTGCTAAATTAACCTGAAGGCTTTTTCTGAACTAAAATAAGTCTTGGAGAGAGAAATAAAAGGCAGAAGTGGGCAGATAAAATGTAACAGGGAAAAGTTCTCTTTCAATATTAATCTCCCGTTGTGGTCCTACGCATTTGAGACAGGAGAGAAGAGGTGATACAAAGGGAAAGTGAAAATTGAGAGTCTTAGGACTCCTGTTCAGGTCAATTGATTACTAGGAAACAGGTTAAGCTGTGAAAATGAGAAACTCAGTCCCTGAACAGATGAAGGGTCTAAAGCTACAGTATTTCTTCAGTGGGAAACTGCAGTGGATTTAATAGAATCCCATGAAGTACAGCTGAGGAGTCTGCTCCTGTACATAGTGCAAGCTCCATTTTTAATTCTAACGAGTGGCAAATCTCTCTTTCTTCAACCTAAACGACGATGGGATGAAGCCTTGTCTTTGGCTGGAATGACATCTTTTATATATGCTGAACTTATGGATAACCTCATCAGTCTCACTGGTGATAGGAGCATTAAAGGTGACGTGAGAGTTTCCAGCTTCTCTCTCCTCCCAATCACTGCCATAACCACAGCCTCCTTCCCATATCTGTGCTGCCGAGCTCTGCTGACAGCCCTGGGGTTTTCTGCCATCTGAGACTGAGATTGGATTTGGAATGTTTACTAATGCATCTCAGGAAACGCCATGATATAACAACAAGATTCCACAGCATTTTGACATTTGCCAGCCTGTTGGCGATCACTACACCACATGTATCCTTGCAGGCTTTTAAGGCTGAAGGAAGGCAGAAAAAATAAAATTAAATTTATCTGAAAGTTCAGAGTCATTATATGCTAGTGGTATCTGTGTTTGTGTGGTGATTTTACAAAGAGATGGTGATTGCTTTTAGGTCCCAGGATGCCACCAATTTTGTAAGGTGGGGATGGTCTGTCTGTGATGTGACTGATGATGAAAACACCCTGTCTCCTAATGCTCCACATTGAATGAGAAAAGCTGGGAAGGAGTAAAGAGAGAGGTGCACTAATTGAGGGTAGAAATGTAGACATTTTTGAAATGGAAATTAGAACAAGTTTAAGATGCATTCAAGATCCTTTTGCTCTTTTTCCCTCTTAACCCCACGTGATTGTGGTAAGACCACACCCAGACGATAGCATTGCGTCTTGGGTACCTGAGTACCCAAGAACTTGGACTGAGTTCAAAGGAAATGATTAAAGGAATGGGGGAATTGGAAGTGATTGACTGATGAGAAAAGATTAAAGGAGTCAAATCAAGAAAACTGCCTGAGCAGTGGCTGGGGGGCAAATGGTAAAAGCTACAAATACCTAAAATGTGCAAGTACCAAGGAAGGAAAACATTCCTTGTTATAAATTAGCAGAAGAAAATTTCAGCTGAGAATTAGAAAAATCTTGTGAGAGAAAGTCTTCAATTAGCCAACTGATTCTTGAATAATGAAAGTGGAGGCTGGATCAGGAGGAACATTTTATAAGCAGGCAGAATATATTTGCAAAAGCACATGATAACGAGTGCTCCGGCAGTTAGAAGGCACCACGGTCTGGACAACTTATCAGAACAAAATTCCAATAATGGAGACTATTTAAGTTACAAATTACCTTAATTGCATTAATTTGTTCAATCTTCTAAAAGGTAACTGGTTACTGTAGGGGAAAGATAGGGAAAACCTTCAGAACTCATAGACTCAGGAAGCCAGGTTTAACGTCCAACAATTTACTACAAATTATAACATGGAAATGAAATGCATAGCATCTTAGTGAACTTAATGAGGTGAGCAACAACTGCAAAGACTTCTAATGAATAGTGAAAATAATTGAAAAAAGGCATTTCTTGTAAAGGCAGGCTTTAGTAATGAGAAACATGGCTGCTTTGAAGCTTTCAAACAATTCATTCTGATGACCAAAACGGATCACTTTTGCTTAAGGAAGTCATTTTTTTAGTTGTCCTCCTAAAATTCCTAATGTGACCTTGCAGACAAAAATGTGCTAGCTTTCCAAAGAAACTCTCCTCAGAATTTTAGAACAAAGTTTATGGAAATCTTAGGCACAATTTGCATAATTATCGGCCAAATAACTTGCAACATTAAAACCATCTCTTAATTTAAATGTTGGACCAAATTGCTCTTTAGGATGATTTTCCTCTTTATTTCTAGGAAAGATTGAGTTCATAAAGAGTTTTATAGAATCTAGTGAACTAAAATAATAAACTATTTTGGGCTAAAAGACCCAATGTTTACCTATACACCTATAACCTATTACTTATGTAATGAAGTCAGATTACAGACAAATTGGAACTCTTTCTGATATACTATTTCTGATTTCTGATTTGTTTTTTTTCTACTTGACTCCCATTTTTCTGATAAACTGGACAATTCTCCCTGTGATAAGCTTTGCCCTCCGACCCCATTTAACGGTGCACACCCCAATTTGCTCAACAGTAACATTTACAAGGGTGCTCAACCAGAGTTAATAATCGTGAGCCTGCTTTAATTTGAAATTGCAAAGTCCTTTGCTACAATAAACACCCTCAAGATTTCCTCCAGAAACATTTAATAATCTCTTTAATTGTGCTGGCAGACACAGGTATGGTTAATTTGGAGTCTGGCTATTCCCTCCTGTGGCCACCCCTTTGCCCCCAATAATCAGTAAACAAAACAAAAGTCTGGATATAAGTGTATTATTCTATTGCACCTGATGAATGTTATTTTTAATTCTCTAATTATTACCTTTGACATTTTCCTCCTCTCCTCCTTCTGATCTTTCCCTAAAGAAACTTAAAAACCCTGCAGAGCTGAACACACTTAGCTGAAGCATCTACCACAAAGCAGTGTCTATTTCCTTTCACACCAGCAATTTCAGCTTCCCACTTGCAGTGTGCAGCTCCATTTTAAATCAGTAGTGGTTCCACGCAGAGAACAAGATCTAAAAGTGAGGAGAAGCACAAAAACACATCCCCCAAATTGCTGTCACATAACTCGAAGTGGAAGGGAGCCCGAAGATCAGGAAAGAAGCCAGAAGTCTGAAAAGCTGAGTGGGATCAGATATATTGGAGAAAGTTTTCCAGGATCAAGTTCCTAAAATGACAATCATTCATCCGGTGGGGAGAAGAGAAGGCACACGTGTGCTGAAGGGGGTCTGTTGAAGGGTCGAGGGTTACGCAGAAACATTTCCTTGTACTTCTTTCCTGCTTCTCCAGGGAATATATTTTTGTACAGAAATCTCTTTTCATTACATAAAAATCCAGGAACTTATCAATACATTAATTGCCATCTGTGACTTGCCCAGCCTAGAAGTAGTAAGACTAAATGAAGGAATTTTTTTCTTTTCAATTTCCAAGTTATGTGCAGACTACCTTAACTTGTTTTTATTACCTTTAATTAGCTTAATAATCTTCACATTTCCTTGTTGAATAACTGCTAACTTAATGTGTTGCCATAATGCATTTTTAAATTACTGCTTTAAAAAATTCAGTGCTGATTTCCAGTTTCCGCTCACTGTATTAATTATCTATAAATATGTGTGAGATTTCCTTCAGCAGATTTTCACAATCTCCTTATTATCCCTATATAGACACTTTAAAGTGCTACAACAATTCAGTGTTCAACATCCCTGTAATTTACTCAGCCTTATAATTGATATTTATAAGCTTAGCAAACCTGGAAAGGAGGAAAAGCAATATTAGCCAGTTCCATTCACGTTCAGAGACCTTTAATTTAGATGTTAAGTGTTGGGATCTTGTTTTCCGAGACCAACAGGCCCGCCCTCTGTGTTCAGATATGCGTGCCTCTCGGGACACAGTTTCTCCATCAAACAGGAGATGATATCCCCAAGCTCATTCATTCTATAAGCTTGAGTTCAAAAGGAAAGTGAACAAACCCGTTTGTGAGCTGTGTGCTGGGGATGGACAGTTGTTGGACTGTCTTCAATATTAACAGTGTAGGATGAAAAATAAGATGTTTGAGTTCCAGCTCTTGCTATATACAGTGAGGAAGGTGTCACTTACAGTCACAGAACTTCTATTTTCTTATCCGTACAATAGAGGTTGGACTTGGCCACCGTAAAGCCCAGACCTGTCATGAAAAACTGAGGCAATACAAACACAGTGCTTTGAAAACAGTGAAATGCTGTAAAATGAAAATATATAATTATTAATGTTACTACTCTAGCAGGGTCTGGGGGGAGCACCTCAACCAGTGGTTCTCAAAGTATGCTCCCCAGATCACAACATCAGCATCGTCTGGGAACTTGTTAGTTTCTACAAAATCCAAAACTTTAGGGTAGACCCAGCACTCTGTTTTAACAAGTCCTCCAGGTAATTCCAATGCATACTGCAGTTGGAGAACTAGTGACCTAACCCATATCTGTGGTCCACTAAAGTATTCTTGGGTCCGATTCTCCATTAAGAGTCATAGAAAGGTCTGGAGCCCATGAAGAGAAAAGAGGAAATGAAAAGCTCTTCTCTCTCTTTCATCCTCCATAGGCAGCAGTGGTGGGTGTTGGTTGAAGGTTTGTGTCCTGCAGTCAGATTGCCTAGGGTCAAATCTTGACTTTACTAGCTGGGCTATTCTTGGCAGATTATCTACCCTCTGTGTTTCAGAGGCTCACCTGAGGATATTATGAAGTAAAAGAGCTAATTCATATGAAATTCAGTGCCTGGAACACAGCAAGTGCTCAAAAAATGTTAGCTATCATTTGGTCTCTAGGTTTGGCTTTCTGGCCAGCTCATAGACTGGTGTTTTTGAACCAACTAATTACCTGACTGTATAAACAAAATGAAACCAAAGAAAATATTATAATTGTGTTGGGGTATGTATGTACGATTCCTCCATGCAGACCCAGCAAATCCCAAAGACAGATTTACAGAATTGTTCCAAGTAGTCTCCCCAGTATACAAGTACCCCAGACCCTACCTTCCTTTCACTCCAATGCAGATGTATGACTCCCCACCATGCCTCTCTGTACACGTGAAACTGTGATGCATCCACCTTCAAGGAACAGGAGGCGGAGTTGAAGGAGAAAAGAAAACCTAGCTGATTCTTACGAACATATACAATCAATGTCAAAGAGACACAAAGAAAGGAATCTTTATGAATTCATCATTTAATGGAGGAAAGGTAGTCATTAGTTTCATAAAAAACCCACAACCCATATTCATTAATCCATTTGTGAGGTGCTCAGATTTTTCCAGGTGCAATGCTCGTCCCTGGCATTACATGCACGGCAATTGCCAGATGCAGACAGTGAAATAATACAGATAAATCCGTGTGCAAGGAAAAAAGCCTTGGGAAATCTGTGAGACACTACAATTAAGGCAAGATAGACGGCGAGTTCTCTGAAAAAGAAAAATAAAGGAATCAAGGGCTTTCAATGTGGCTTCATGAAGGATTATTCAAAGATCTAAAGGGCAAAAAGAGAAGCCCTGCAGGGGAAATGCAAAATACAGGTTGTGGTGAAAGAGTCTAGAGGGGTGGATAAGGGCAGAAAAAGAATGTCAGGGTGTATCCTCTAGGGCTGGAGGAGGCTCAGTGCAATAGCGTTTTGTCCTAGCAGGGAGAGGAAGACTTGGTAGGAGAATTGTCCCTTAGTTCATACAGCCAGCTCTCAACTCACTAACCAGCTCTGTTCCTTAAGTTCATTTGTAAGTCAGCATGTTAAACTCAGAAAACATTCTCCCATGGAAACATTATTCATGGTGGTTTGGCTTTCTGAACAACCACAATAGGGTATTTAAACTAAAATGAAATTGAATACAGAACCTAATCCTTAAAAATATGGTTTCAACTGTGTGTAAACAGCATTTTTAATATTGTGCCTTTGGGAAAACAGAGTTCAAGTTCAAAGGTGGGATGCATCAACTGAGTCCTGGGCCCAAGCCAGGAGCTTAGCCCATATCCCCTCTGCTTAGAACACTCTTGCCCCAGACGACCTCAGGGCTTTACACAAACAGCACATTCTCAGATCGTCATTCTGACCATCTTATCTAAAATGTCAAGATCCTCTCCCCAGGACACTTCCTAATTTTCTTCCCTACTTTTTCTTCATAGCATACCATCTGATACACTATATATTTACTTATTTATTCACTTACTAATTTGCATCCCCCAGGAGAACGTAAACTCAGTGAAGACAGGGATTCTTGTTTGTTTGCTAAGTAATATATCACCAGTGCCTAGAACAGTATTTGATACACAGTAGGCACCCAAAACATATTTGTTGAACGTAACTATGTGTTTATTTATCTATTTTATTAACTATAGGTTGGAGATCTGAGGCTGGGCCATGGGCCAGGGGCCAGGGACAACCTTCTGGGTCCATGGTAATGCACAAGAGAAACTGAGTCTCTAAATCAGTCTTTCTCCAAATTCTCTGCAGTAGAGAAGGAAAAGTGTATGTATTGGGGAAGCAGGGTTGGGAATGGGCAGGGTTTATGCATGAATGATTCCTGGCCTGGTAGGTAAAAAACAAAACAAACAAACAAAAAAAACCCTGCATTCTTCTCTTGTCTCTGGTACTTTTACTAGTATATGACCTTGGACAATACATTGACTCTCCAGAATTGTTATTTCTTACTGCTTAACAGAGAGATCATGCTCTTTATACACTGCAGAGCTGTTGGTGAAGATGGACTGGGTAATGCACGTGAAAGTGCTCTGCAAACAATAAAGTGCATTCTGAAATGAGGAACTGATCACGATGAAAAGGTGATGTATACAAATAAATAAGGAGATGAAATCCACAGTGACCCTCTGTGTTTTCCTGAATATAGCAATCTATAATGTTTAACTCAATAATCTGCACGTGAAAAGTAAGAAGACAGAGCAAATTGTGTGTACAATTGGCATTCTTTTTTATTTCAATTTTTGCTGTTATAGTAAAACCATAACATATTTATGGTTTGCATTTCTTTTTTCTTTCTTTTTTTATTTCATCATTACACAATGTAAACATTTTTTGTGGCCTTTACCAATTTCTTCCTAACCCCCTCCCCATGACTCTTTCTCACCTCTGGTGGCCTCAGTTCCATTCTCTTCTTTTGAAAGTTCAAGGAATTATTGTGATGTTGTATCTTTCCTTCCTGTTTTTTCAGTTCCCACTTATGAATGAGGACATGTGGCATTTCTCTTTCTATACCTGGCTTATTTCGCTTAACAGAATTTTCTCTAAATTCATCCGTGTTGCTGCAAATATCAGAATTTCGTTCCTTTTAATGGCAGAGTAGTATTCCATTATGTAAATACATCCACATGTTCCTTACAAGAGAAAAGAAGTAGTTTAAGAAAATCTTCAAAGAAATACGATGTGAGACCATTTTGAGTTGGAAAATGATATCTTAGTGCAAATAAAACTTTCTCAGAGAAGTCTTCCCAGAGGTAGCCACAACTCTCATTCCTCTATCCATCAAAAATCTAATCTCTCCTTAATAGCTTCTACCACTATGGGTAATGATATGGGTAAAACATATAATTTATTTGTTTACTACCTAGCTTTCCCCACCATCCCTATACTGCAAGTTGCATGACCACAGGACCATTTTTGTCTTGCTCACTAGTGAATGCTCAGAACCTAACACAGATCCTGCTTTGTAGCAAGCACTCAATAAATATTGGTTGTATGATCCAATTAATGAGCAGGTAAAAGGATGAATAAATGAACAATGAATGGGTGAAGAAATGAATGCACACAAACATACATACATCCAGGCTATAAGGTCAGGGTTTTCACAGGAGAACTGGATCCATCTGGCAATTCCTTCCACGTCTGAGCTAATAAAAAAAAATATGGTGGTGATTCATTCCGTCTTAGCAAAGAGGGCTTTCCTGGTAAAATAGCTAACTAGTGCCTAATGATGAGAAGGGCTGAAACGGCCATGAGCCCCCGATTTTGCTTCTATTTTTCATTCAAACTCCGTCATTGGCACAGGCACAAGCAAGTCCTGCTTGACTGGCTAAACCTGTCAGACAAAGCCCTATTTAATTACAGACAGAGAACTCTGGCACACCATTTGAAAGTCTGCCTCAGACAGGTTTGTCCAACAAGGTCAAAATACGTGTGTCTGCTGTTTTACTCTGGCTGACTGGTCGGCAGTGGGAGGGACAAGAGGCCCCATGGAGAACTGAAAATGTTAGAGTGAAGGCCGGTCACAGAGCTCTGTCCCTACATATCTCCAAAACATGTGACTGACTCAAAGAACCATGTGGGATGTGACTATCAGGAACTTATATAACAGAATGGCCAGGTACTGATGAAGATAAGACTCGAGGGAAAGACACTAAGCCTGACCTCCAATAGAGCAGATTCCACTTTTTTCACATTACGGCTTATTGGAAAGGGCACTGGTTTGGGAGTCAGGCATTTAAGTGATTTTGGACTCATGTACTTACCAAGTTATTTACCATTTTCTTTTTCCTCATTTATAAAATATGGATAGCAATACCTCCACCACAATGTTGTAAAAGTTAGAAGTATATGTATGTGGCAAGATTCAAAACTTATAGTTATTATTGTTATTTCCTAGATTACATGGTTGTCCAATAAGTCTTGGCCATGCAAATAGTTTGCACGAGGGTATCTTTCTCTACCTTAACCTGGCTGTCTGAGGTGGATAACCTGGGGAGCTCTAAAAAAGACTTGTGCCTGGGTCCTACCCCAAAAAATTCTTGTAAAAACTGGTCTGAATTGTAGTCTGAGATTTTAGATTTTTCAAACCTTCCCAGGTGATTCTAATGGGCAGCCAAGGTCAGGAACCCCTGCTCTGTCTGAAGACCTCTCCACATAAAAGCTGACATCAAACAACAAAACTCTCTCTCTCTACTCCCCAAAGCACTAACACCAGAAGTCATTTCTAACAGAAAGTCAGCCCTTTAGTTCTCCAATGAGTTTAAGTGGAAATACTCTTGGAAGAAGTTACTAACTTCAGCTGATAATGAAGATATAAAAGGGTTCTTTCTCAAGGGTAAGTTTGAAGAGGAGAAAATAGAATGCGGCATCAAGAGGAAAAAGTGGTACAGAGAAGGGAGTCTGGTGACAGCAAATGTGCATTGAACCTACTTCCCAGTTTCCCACCATCTCTCTTTTTCTCCAGGGCAACCTGCCAACTCTGAACTCAACTTGTACTCAACTTCCATAGTTACGTCCTCAACCAAAATCTCTTGATATTTTTCTCTTTGCCTATTTTTTAACTTCTTGACGATTGTCCTTTTTCTTATGGCAATTTTCTTTGGGTTTATTTTACCTGTTTTTTAATTGTAAGAGCATATAAATTTCTGTGAATGAGAATGGAGAATAAATAAATGAATAAAATATTTCACCATTTTGCTGAAGTCTTGCCCTGCAAGGCTTATTTTTTATTCATGAAAATAAGACGCTACTGATCACCAATAACTCAGATTAACTCTCAGATGTAGTGATAGTAGTAGTGTTGGTGGCAAAAATAATGATAATAATGATAATAAGCAAAAGTAATTATTTTTGAGCACTTACTCTGTGCCAAACACTATTCTGAGCAGTTTTCGTATATTAACTCAATCAGTTCCTATGAGAACATTATTACCCAGATCATTCCCATTCTACAGATGAGGAAATAAAGGTATTAAATAATTTCAAGTCCCAATAGTCAGAAAATTGAAGAGTTAGGAGTAGGGTTGCCAAAGAGAATATAGGACAATCAGTTAAGTTTGAATTTCAGATAAACACTGAATCACTTTTTAGTATGTCTCAAATATTACATTGGATAATTATTTTTTAGTATAATTATATCCCATGTAATATTTAGGGACATATTACATTAAAAAATGATTCATTATTTATCTGAAATTTAAATTTAACTGAGTGTCCCTTACTTTCATTTGCTAAATCTGGCAACCCTAGTTAGGAGTCAAAGCTACACAGTCTGATTCCAGAACACGTGCTCCTGCCATTTGATCTGCTGCCTCTGCCTTCAGGAATGATGACCAATTTATGGCTCTAGAGATTTGGGGACAGGAGTCAAGGAAGATGATTTGGCTGCTGTGTACCGGGGCCATGCTGTCTGCCAGCCTCTTTCTCTTCCCGGTGGGACCATATCACCTATCTGCAGGCTCAGCCTTGCTCTCAGTTGCTAACCTAAAACAATGACTTTGGCCCTGCTGGTACCAACATTTTAGGGTTCATTTCAGAATGTCACCCTGCAGTCAATTCAGTCACAACATGACAGCTGAGAAGTGGTCCCTCATTTCTCTCCCATCATCAGTCCACTGTGGGCCCCAGTATCTCCATAGCTGGACGATGACTGTGACTGCTGTTCTGAGTAGCCCCTGGGGTAAAACGATTAGTACATCTGTCCCCTCCAATGCTGGCATCCTGCCTTGTTTTTGTTATATGCTCTCAAGGACGGGAGCCCTGCCCCAAATCTTAACCCTGAAGAGTTGCTACCTGTTGGTAGACTGCACTGAGGCTGATTCGTTTCTCCTTTAAATTTGGGCATAACATTCACTCCAGATTGCTCACTGTTGAGTGCCCCTGACTTATTAGGACAACCTCATTCTTCATCTTGAATTTTTATATATCATTAATTGCTTCTAAACCCTCTGTCCCAAGTTACCAGATTTGGCTTGCTGACAGAATGTCCTCTGTGTAAGCTTGCCCTTGTGATTCCGCTGCCAGCTCCTAGTTTATGCCAGTGGATGGTCTGAGCTCCAGGTCTTAGTCCTCCCCACATGCCCTGTCCAGCTGCAAGCAGCCAGCTAGTCAGCCCTGGCTGGATCCCAAGATAGGACAACATGAATAGCCTCTTCCCCCTGGCACTTTTTTAGCACCATGCTTTATCCTCCTTTGGTAGCATTTGAATTCACTGTTCTGTAGACTTGTACCCCTGTCTGAAAGTTAAGAATGCTTGGGGGTTGACGGGGGTATTAGCTAGAGAAACACACAAAAACTTTGTTTATCTCCAAAGAAAAAGAACTAAATGGTACCCAGTAAACCCTGAAACAAATATTAGGAGAGGGAAAACTCTCCAAATTCAAGAACTACAGGAAATTTTGGTTTATTTTTTTCATAGCAAATCATGCCAGACAACCTAATTAGCATTTTGATGGTGTTATGACATGACTAGTTAATGGAGCAGTTGGTGGTAATATCCTGGATCTTTCTTTTAATGAATCATTTGATAGCATCTCATGAAATTTTTACTCACTCTTACCACTGTGTAGTTTTGCAATTTGCTCAATGCCTCTTAGTAAACATGCAAACAAGTCTCCCGCCCAAGGCAACTTACAATCAACAAGAAAAGTCAAGCAGAGAGGGGGTTTCCACGGGAAGGAAAATAAAACCTCTTACTCCAACGCAGCACAGCCTGCTCTAAATTACCAAGTGCACTGGCATTGTGGTCATCTTCAGTCACACTTGTTAAATGCTAATCCACACACAGTGATGTGCAAGCATCTAGCGCAAGGGACTAAAACAGACAGGGTCCATGCCATGCAGGAATTGACGATCCAGAGAGCTGTAGTTACAAACCCGAGGGAAGAGATTGCTTTCTTCTGTTCGCCTCTGTTGTCTGGTAGTTCACTGAATTAGTGCGGCTTTTGCCTGTGAAAGAGTCATTATGTTTGCTGGGCTTGTTTTCCTCCCTGTGCTGGGGAAGACAGAAATTGACCTTTTCAGCTTCTGAACATTTTTCCCCTAAAATACATTATATTTACCTTTTGGTTTTTCGTCAGATCTGAAGCCTTTCCATCTATAACTGCGTCTCCTTTTAAAGATCTTTTGTTTTGGATTCTTACTTAATTTTTAACACATGTTCAAGTGTGCTCTGCTCATCTTTCAAGAGTAGATTTCAAAAGAAACTTTATAGTAAAGATCCCCTTTCCAATGGTGCATTAAATCTTAATGCAATTTACTTGTGCTTTTGTGTATATGTGAGAGTAAAGCTACCTGTGAGCACCTCCATCCTTAATTACATATCATATACAAAATGAACATGCAAAATAACAATCAGGATTTATTGGGTACTCCCTAAATGTTATGTATGGTGCTGACATACTTCTCATTCAGTCTCACAGGGAAAAGAAAAGATTGCTGCCTACATTTTATAGATGAGAAAAGTGAAGGCACCGAGAGAAGTCACACGGTGATAAAGGTGGGGTCTGAGCCTCCTCTGACTTCAGACCTAGGCTCATAACCATCACACTCTGATTGAAATTCTATGCTTAAAGTTTCTATTTGTAAAACCCATCCAGGTGATTCTGACATTCAGCCAGTCCAAGAGGCAATGATGCATAGAATGCTGTCGCCCCATTCACCCAGTGAAGACAGACCCCGGCAGCTTCCAGAACAGGCTCTGCTTACCTCGCCTCTGTGGGGCCCTGAGGATGTGCTAGCCACAGCCGTCCCTCCAGTGCGCCACCGCCTTACACAGAGAGGACAGCCACTCACAGGCTCCTGGATCTGCCCCTGTCTCTGTCTCCTTGTGCTGGTACCACAGCCGTTTACTTGTATCCCTCTCGCTACCCAGCAGCAATATGTTTCCAAAGAATTCTCAAGCACGACACAATTTACTTTTCTGTGCTAGTGAAGATTTATGAGGGTACAAAGTATACACTGGCAGGCAATTACAGCCCACTTGAAAATGCCTTTGCAGAGGCTGAAATCTGATAGGGAAGCGGGGTGAGATTCGCAGAGGCAGTCGGCCTCACATTCTGCTTTTCCCATGTTCAGATCACCCCAGTTTGGGAACAGAATATTTTTTAACTCACAAGGTAGACTTTTGTGCTGATACGATACAATTAAACATTCTTCCAGCAGCATAGTCCTTACACACGCTGGACTGGATGGGACAGGTCCAATGTCACCCAGCCATCCTGCCCATAAGAGAAGGCTTCCAGCTGTAAGTAAAGGAGGTAGGAGTAAATAAGTCATCACACTGTTCCCTATATGACACCACAACCCTTGCCACAAGTTGATTAGACCGAGATCGTCGCCTGACCCAAAGCAGCCCCTTATAGGCTGCTAGTGATTTATGAAACAGCTGCACATGAGAATTTCCCCAACAGGGTGCTTCATGCCAGATAACTATTAATAAACCTCACCAATTCCTCTCTCTTTTAGAGAATTTGAATGTGAGGAGCAGTAAGAAACAAAGGGTAATGCAAATGAAGCCAGCAGACAGAAGTCAGAAAGAGCTGAGTCCATCATTTGGTAAAAGCAAGAGAAGAAAGAGCTGTCACCGAAATGGCTGATCCAGGAGCACAAGCCTCAGCTGCTTGTTGCTAAGGTCGGACCAGAGAGCCAGAGACGCAGTGTGATCATTCACAACCCTCCTGTGAGGGTGTGCCTCCTGCGCATGACACCTGTGCAGGCCCCCGGCCCTGAGCGAGGAAGAGCCCTGCACGTGGTTTAATGATTGGTGGCCACCATCTTGAAATTCTTCATAAGGTCTGTACAAGGAGTCTTGCAAGTGAATCTTGCACTGGGCCCAGCAAATCATGCATCCTGTCCTGCTTCCCATTGTCTTTCAAGGCCCAGCCTTTTGATAGCTGACATTGCTTTTATCTTTCCCACTGGAATGTCCAAGCTTTGTGGGCCCTAAAGCTTATATAAACATGAAAGTCCTCTTTTTTTTAAAAAAAAAAGGATACTAAATTATGAATACAAAAGTGAATTTGAAGTAAATATTTATGTATATTGAAGAAACATGACAAACAAGCACTGTAGACGTGGGAAATCCCACAAACATAACTGCCTGATGCTCCTCTATAATAAATCTCTCATGTGTTTGCTGAGTTCTCTTTGGGTGCCTTTTTATACTGGCAATGATTTTGTAAGAGCATTTTTTCAGTCTTTCTGCTAACATGGTTGATCAAAAATTTTTTAAAATTGATACACTAGAGAGTTTAATTCAGTGTCACACTTGGTATTGGTAAGATCATGCACACTTTTAGAATTGTAAGATTTGGGGGCCGAGCCCGTGGCGCACTCGGGAGAGTGCGGCGCTGGGAGCGCAGTGATGCTCCCGCCGCGGGTTCGGATCCTATATAGGAATGGCCGGTGTACTCACTGGCTGAGTGCTGGTCATGAAAAAGACAACAACAACAACAAAAAAAAAAGAATTGTAAGATTTGGGAAAACTTCTAGTATCATTTATATGTGAGTTCGGCACATTTCAGGATTCTTTGTGCTAGAACTTGCCTTAGACACCATCTGATATTTCATGAAAAGCCATTATCCAGTTTGTCTTTGATGTCTTATATTGCAGCACCAGGAAAGTTACCAAAGGTGACTAAGGGAGCATTTCTGGAATCCATTCAGGCCAGCAGTAACTGAACACCACCTGAAATGGACAGAGCTCCCATCCAGATGTCCCACTTATCCCAAACCAAATATACATCCTACCCAATTTCTCTTTAGTTGAATCTCAAAACTGCCTGCATTTACTCCAATTTCACTCAACAGGAGAAGTGTAATTTAGGAGAAGTTGGAGTGAAAAGGATGGTTTTCTCAATTGTGGTTAAAATATTTTACTTTTGCACACTTTACAAAGCCATTTGAGTAGATTGCTAGGGCCTCTTCATGCAAAGGAGGGGCCCTAAAGCTTAAACTTCTTGAGCTTAAGAATTTAGAGAACACATATACTAAGACAGTCTTTGCTCCTTCAATCTGAAGGAACCCAACACACCACCTGTCTGAGGCTGATCTTCTGACTTCTCAGAACAGTGTTCAAAAACACCTTGGGCTGACTTTATATGGTCTCTTGGCTACCAGGAGTGGTCCACAGAGTAGTCTCTGATGGGGAGGGGGTTATTAAAACCTCTTAGTCTGGACAACTCTTTCCAGTTACACTAGCAGAACCTTTTCTTACACCAGCTTTCCTCTGCTTATGTTCTTTGTTTCTTAGTCTAGTTTGTTTTTAACCCTGCTCTAAAGTAAGTTACTCTCTACACAGCACCTTAAAAAGTATTCCTCTAGATTGTGCAAAATTCTGGAATTTCTTTTTCTGTAGTTTTACTGAGCAAAGTGTCTTTCTCTTTTATTATTCCCTTTTAATTATCCACATGCCAATGTACTTTGCTTACCATGATATTGTTTTTACATTTAACAGCTTGAGATATTGTCATTTAACACAGATACACAAGATACCAGCAATACTCTCTACTCCAGAGCATGCAAGAGAAGAAATTGATAGATCTCCAAAACTCCCCGACACATTTTTATTCTTAGAACTTGGTTTAGATGTAGTTTTCCTCCAAGATTTTTAGTCTTGACTAGTAGAACATAACATGCCTGTTTCAATTTTATCTAGATCATGGTTTAGTGAACCAATACATTTGAAGGTTCTTAGGACAATGTCCTGCTCATAGTAAGAATTCAATAAATGCTTATAGCTTTTTTGTTTGTTTGTTTTGCTCCCCTGATTTAAAGGTGTGCAAAATATATGCAAGATTAACATTTTAAATATCTACTAAAGTTTATTTTCTTGAAGAAGAAAATGTGACCCAATTTTAAGCTATAAACCGAGTGGTAAAGTTCAAAAATACTTTTTGTCTCATTTTAATTTTTTTCTCTAAGTTGTTTCAAAGTATAATTCTTAATTCTAAAATGTGCAGGGTAGCTTTAAATTAAGATAATTGCTGGAATCAGTTGAAATATTTCACCATCTCTTTCAACTG
The DNA here is from genome assembly GCF_027409185.1 of Cynocephalus volans. Classification (NCBI taxonomy): domain Eukaryota; kingdom Metazoa; phylum Chordata; class Mammalia; order Dermoptera; family Cynocephalidae; genus Cynocephalus; species Cynocephalus volans. The sequence continues at coordinate 284,777,284 of NC_084460.1, forward strand.
TATTACAGCACACTGGTTTTAAAGCAGTTACTAGATCTAGAAAATAATGTATTAGCAGTCAAAAATATTACTCTAATATCTTCTAGGAATAACCAGAATGGTTGAATTAATAACATTCTATTATTTTATTATTGCATAAGAATTTATAGCTGTGCTGACACCACACCAGGACTAATTCTCTCCTTTATTGGACTTTATTAGACAATGTATGGCAGGGCCTTCTCCAGTGTCCCTGGGGAACCCCACAGTGACCCAGGCAAGGTCACTTTCTTAACCCTCACTCAGTAGCTCATCATTCTTTTGTCTCTCCAGGTTCACACAAAGTTCATGTATAAAAATACCTGCCTAAACCAGAGGTCAACCAATCAACACGGTGCCATTTGAACACTTAAACTTAAAATCCAACTTGTGTTTGATAAGAAATATATTATGAGCTTTCCATCAGCATCTAGCTTTGACAGGTGATCTATCTTTAGATTCATACTTTTGAACATTGATCACAGCTGTTTTGTCTGGCTGCAATGAGTCTGAATTTGCTGGCCTATGGGCTGAAGGTATGTGGGGAGAAGACTTGGATGTATTATAAATTAAAGAAAGGATTCCATTCAATTCTTCTTACTCAGCAAGAAAGTTGGAGGAAGAGGTTTTTGGGTCTCCCTAGGTTGAAAAGCTCATCCCAATTACCTTATATTGGAGGTAAAATTTAGATTTGATCTGCTATTGCCAACTGGATCTATACCATCTGCTTGTGGTCCAAGCAGTTGATAACAGAAGCTGGACATCCTAGTCATCCACTCACTTAAATGATATTTACTGAGAATCTAACAAACACTAAGCACAGTTCTAGATATAAAGGATCCAACATGCAACAAGGCATTATTGTCCTAGAGATTATATTCCAGTTCCCCTTACAGATCCACTGGTATAATTTATAAGGCATTGACCCTGCCTTAGCCAGGAAGAGAATGAGGAAAGTTTGGATGCTCTCATTTCCAGAGCCCTTAATCCTAACTTTAGAGGGAGTCTTTGTTTGTTTGTTTGTTTGTTTGTTTATAAGCCATTCAAAGCTCTCATGCCCCTAGAATTTAGCAATGGCCACTAAAAATGTTATAATATTTTAAGTATTTAATCAAGTTTTGTTCATGGAAAAAAAAAAAAAGAAATTGTGTAAGTGTCATTTGGCTATAATAAAATCTCAGATCTAAGAGAAGAGATGCAGGATTTATTGTGTTCAACTCTACCAACATAGATTCTTGCTTGCTACTCTTTCTTTGTATTCTTGGTTGATAGGAAAATATTCTTGTGTATTTTCAAGAGACCAGTCAAGTAAATATAGAATAACAGGTCAAAGCTAGAAGAGACCTTGTGAATCACCAATCCAAAACTTTCAATTTTCGTAGGAGGAAATGGCCCCTGCTCATGCTATTTTTGCTCCCAGGATGCTGAAGTTTGTCTGTGGCAGAAATCATATGTCTTTGTTCATCTCTGTTCGTTGGACTGCAGGAGGGGCTGACAAATGGTGGGCCCTTATACTGCCTGTGAAACTGGTGTGCTTTGCTCAAGTTTATACAGTGAGTTAACAGCAGAACCAGGACTAAGACAAAGTTCTCCTAACTCATGGTCTTGGGTTCTTTCTACAATACCATATGAAGGAGTATGTGGGTGAAAAAGGCTCATGAATTGAAATGGAAAGCCTTTGAGCAGTTTTTTTTAGGCCAAATTAATGAAAATTAATGGGCAATTTTGCCCCAGAGCCTGTGCCACCCACACAATCCTATGACTAGTCTTCAGCTACTTAAGATGAGCAACTGTGGTTCCAATGGAAGAAGAGGAAAAGAAATCAACACTTATTGAGCACCTACTGTGTGTCAGGAAGTTATTCCATACTCTCTTGTCTAAGGCCATGTTTCTGTGGAATTACACCTTCTGATTTGTTTTCCTTTTATCTTTCCTGGTGAAACTCTTTTTAAATAGGTATAAATAGAAAAAAAGAAATTAGACCAAAAGGGTTTGGGAGACCCAAGGTCTCCTAGTAGCCAATAGAAGTGATAATAGCCTGATAACCTGCTAGAGGAGTTGGGGAAAGATGGTGGAGCTGGAATAGATGGAGATGAAGAAACTGTCAAGGTGTCAGCACAGGCAGGTAGACCATAAGACACAGCCCCTCAAGCTTCACCTGCCTTACAAGCCTTAAACGAATAACAGGAAGCTTCAAAGTGATTGGTAATAGTGTTAGTTCAGATGGCATCTTCATTAGTCTCTTGGTTTTTCCTTCCTGTTTATAACTTCACGATTTCAAGACGGCTACACTAAACCACGTGTCTCAACTTGCCCAAGGCAGAAAGAAAGCAAGGAGGGTAAGTTCCAGCCACTTTTATGCCTTTTATCAGGATACAGAAATTCTATAACCCCCATTAGTTTCTTCTCTTATATCCCACTGGTCAGAGCAATGTCATATGATCACCCCTGCCTACATGGGAAGCAGGAAAGGTGGATACTCTAGAGTGGAAGATGGAGAGTGGGAAGGATGTTGGGGATAAGCTGTTGTATTAGCCAACAAGCTACTTCATCCATAGGCTCCCCGAAGTAAATTGAGGCTGGACATACTTAAGAAACTAAGTTTCTCAAGGGGAACATTTGTAGTTTTCTTTTTGCATCTCCAGGACAAAGCAGGAGTTTACTAAATGATCTATCAGACATGGAATGGATAGATAGAGCCAGGAACGGGGGAAAGCGAAATGCAGATGTTTGAGAGGGTCTGGGCTAGGCCTGGCAATGCTGAGGGGAGGTACATGGAGTTGATAGGAGAGTGAAAAACTCCTCCGTCAAAGTTCATCATGGCACAATTCTGTTATGTCACCAATTTTCTGTGCCATCAGAAACCACCCCTGGCCTACAGCAAAAGCAACAAAAAGGAAGACAGATGTTATCCTCTGAAAACACATGTTCTCTTCTTGGATCCTCTTGTCAGTGAAATTGGAATTGTTCTTATTAGGTGAACTGTAGAGCCAGTTAGCAGTTTCTGGAAAGCCTGAAGACACTGTTTGCATGTCATCGCTCCTCCTGTTCCCTCTCCCCAGCCCACGCGCACCAAGTCATTATGAGTATACACTTTTTTTTCTTCTTGGTTCTTTCTTTTCTGACTATATAGAAATATGCTTAATTGGGCCTTTGTCATTCGGAGAGAGTGAACAGATGGAGGAAGGAAAATTATTAACTAAAATTTCCCACCTCATTGATTGAGCCATCACAAAGATTAGAAAATTTAAGATTCCTTATCATGCATTAAAATAGGATTGATCCTGTAAGCCACCAAGCAGTTTAGGAATTTCTAAAACAAACAAAGCTATTTCCTTATCACTGTAATTAGCATTACCCACATCTCCAGTTTGGGAAACAAAGACATTACATCTTTTGCTTTCTTCCCCCAAATTAATTTGCTCAATCCCTACCCCTACCCCCTTATATGACTAGAATCTCTCTCTGAGTCCTCAGTCATATGAAGTTTTAAGTCAACTCATGGTGGGAAATTAATTTGATGTGTGCTTTGCATCTTGATGTTTTTATGATATTCTGTTTAGTTCAAAAATATGCCAATTATAACCTACTAAAATGATTTTACCATATGACCCATTGCACTTGTGGGAGCAGAGTACAATTTTAAGCTGTTACTGTCACATGGCATTGCTATTGGCAACAAACCCAATGCCTCCTCACCAATTGCTGCAATGACACCATCTATCACTTTCCAGAATGTGCATAGACCCTAGTGCACTCACCCTTGGACTCCCACAGTGAGAGCTCTGCTGTTCATGTTTTAGAGAAAATGGGGAAGGGTTGGTGGGCACTGCAGTAGGAGCCCAGCAGTTCCCTCACAACACTCTAGATTTGGGGGTTACATCTAAATTCATCTTCCAAACTTATTTTTCTCTCATTGTCTGGTCCCCCTCTGGGGACCCACAGGAACCTTTTCATGATGGCTGTAAATCCAGAATAATATTGAAGCTCGTGTGCATCTCCATGTTCCCTAGTATTTATGTTACAAAAAGAAGATTGTTCAAATTCATAAAATGACAGTCACCTCATTTATAGTCTCTTCTTAGACAGTAATAGAGGCAGTCACATTTTATATCTCAACCTCACTAGTTTAAAATAATGAGAATAATGATGTTGCACCAGACCAGGCCACCTGCTAGATGTACTACAAAGAACTAAATGGGGAAAAACAAGACTCATGCCTGGCTCTATTCAATTAAGCTGGGTCACACTGGTAAAGTAGATTTATCTTTCTACATGGTTGCTTCTCCACATCACAGGTAGAGATCACAATATCTTTCTGCCTAACTTCAAGTTTATTATGAGACTGATGAGAAATCAGATGTTGGAGAGCTGAAAACAGTTTTAAAAATTATCCTGATTCAAATATAATATGATTATCAATACAACCCTAAAGATCTCTAAGAAAACTCTTCCACTGAAAAATTGAAATGGGCACGGGAGATGCCATGTTTCTAAGAACATGCCTTGCTTAAAGACAGAAACCACCTTCCCAGCAGTGAGAACTCTAAGGATTTTATCATTATAACTTCTTTTCCATAATCAAAACTGTGTTCCCCACTCACCCTTGAAGCTACTTCAATAAAGGCTCTTCCTAGTGGGCACTCAGAGGAAGTCATTTATTTGATATATATATTTAATTTCATGTGCATTTTTGTGCCTCATCTGCAAATCCCACTTTCTATATTTATCTTGAGATCCTCTAAGGGCCTGCTGATGTAGACCCTTTCCTTCCAAGAAAAAAAGAACTTGTGAACCCAAAGGGAGTTTTGCAACAAGGATAAACAGTGAATAAAAATCAGGTCAAAGTTAAAGGTTAGCATCATCTTATTGCCTTTAAACCTGAACTTTATAGTCAAGTCAAAATACTGGACTGATTTTTTTTCTCAGGGATGACTTCATTTCTGGATTGGATATATAACATCTTTGCTTTGAAAGAATGAATGCTTTAGAAGAAATTTACTCTAAATCATTTTTCAAGATTTCCTGTTACTTCATCTAAAGCTGCTTTCCATTAATAATTCCTCAGTACAAAGCATCTAGACACACAGACACCATAATTAGGGGGATTTCAATTACCTGTGTGAGGAGGCAGGTAATCGACAATCTAATTAGTCTCATTTCAATTACCATTTTTCTCTTCATTAGAGCAGTTAAGTTGGAGAGTGGAGAAGGTTTGTGAAATATTTCAAGACCATGCATTTTCAAGCTAGATTTACTAAAGATTAAGGCTGGGCCTTTCCAAGGCTAAGGGAGCATAAGCAATAGAAAGCAGAGGCCAAGACAGCTGCTGTGTGCAAGCAGGTGAGCATATTGGAAGCTCATCATGCAAAAATGAGATTCAAAACCCTGGGGTAGAAGCTGGCAGGTGATTCGGATAGGACTCAGTTATTGTCCAAAGAAGAGGTTATTTGAAATATATATTATTTAGTGACTTAATAATCACTCTCATTTATTGTATGGACCGAACACTATACAAGCACCTGACATGTAGTGTTCTCTTATTTTTATACTCACATCAACTCTCTGAGGTTAAAAATACTATTATCCCGATTTTACAGATGAGGAAACTGAATGGCAGAAAGATTATACAATTATCGACATCCGAATATTCTGACCTTGGATCCCATGCTCTGAAACTCAGTGTTCATGTCCTGACTTGTGGAGGAGAACATGGCTTTGGATGTCAACAGACATGGGGGCAAATCCCAGCTTCTCCACCTACCAACCAACTGTCCCAGTCTGGGCAAGTATTTGAGCTCTCTGAATCTTAATTTCCTCATTTACAAAATAATAATCATACTCTCATCTTACTGTTGTGTGAATTAAGGAAGCTAATGTTTATAAGGTACTAATCAGGTTACCTGGAACATAAAAACCTCCCCCAAAATATTAAGTTCCCCCTCACTCTTCTGAATAAAATAACAGTTGCCTTTTTCTTGCTACTGAATATATGCATTATGTATATTATATTGCATATATATATGTGTGTGTATATAAATACTCATGCATACAGACAGGAAATAAAAAGTACCTAAAGGACAAACAAAAAACTTAAAGGCCATTGGTGATATGGAGCCTCTAAGAGGAAATTACAATTAATCACAGCCTGTACTATCTTCTCTCCGAGCCCTACTCCTCTGTTGAGTGTTTCTTGCTCCCAATCATCCAGCGCCCTGTGTGTCCCCTCTTCTACCTGCAAGTTGGTCAGCCTTCTCAGCTTCCTTTCCCCTTCCCATCCAGACTTTTCTAAATCTTCCAAGATTACTTAGCACTTACAGTTGACACTTACAAAGGAAATAGACTTTTACTCAATGTGTATGGCCATCAGGAACATATTAGTTTATTTCCAGGAAATATTAATGGCTTAATCCAAAGGTCACCAGAGCCCCTGTTCATAAATAATTTAAGATAGTTTTTAAAATAAAGAAATTAAGCCACCAAGATTCTGGGCCAGTTCTGGGCAATAGAGATATAATGTGAGCCATAAACACAGCCACATTAAAAAAATAGTAAGGAAAAAAGGTAAAATTACTTTAAAATATATCTTATTTACACAGTATAGTCAAAATATCATCATTTCAATGTGTAATCTATATAAGCATTAGTACTGAGATGTTTTACGTTCTTTGTTTTGGACTTAGTCTTCAAAATTCGGTGTGTATTTTACACATCAACATGTCTCAGTTTGGCCTAGTCCCATTTCAAGTGCTCCATAGCCAGCTGAATTTGGTGGCACCATATTGGATGGTGCAGGTCTAGACATCTTGAATTTTGTTTATTTCCCCGTCAGTGAGAGCCACCAGGAGTTTCCCTATCCAACCCAAGGTTAGAGTGAGTCCCCTTGACACAGGATGGAATTTTAGCTCGAATGCAGACCAGGCAGGCTGGAAAGCAAGGATGGACATCTGCACCAAGCTCTGTTGCCTTTTCAATGCTTTGACATGATTTATTTTACTTGACCCTCACAGCCAACCCACGTTTTATAATTCCCCTTTTACAATATAAGGTTCCACTGATTATTGATGGATTCAAATACCTTATTCTAGGGATATGATTTTGGACAAGTTACTTAATCTTTCTGAGACTCAATTTTCATACCTGCATAATAAAAGGTAATAATCCCTGGCATGGAAGGTGATTGCGAGGATTAGAGAGAATGTATACAAAGTTCTGCAGAATAAATGCTCCAAAAGGGTAGTAAATATTCAAGCTGTGCAGAACCCAAGTCACATATGTTTTGCCTACATCATGCTGTCTGCATGAGCAGGTAGTTCTGGAAGATTTCACAAAAAAGGCAGAAAAAGCCCAGCATCTGGTAGAACCATTTCTTATTCAAATGATGCTCTTTTGCACTGAAATCATTTTTTTCTAAAAGTCTTTAGTTCTCAACCTTTCTACATAATTCTTGATCCTATTTGTAGATTCTCTGACTTGGGTGGCTTAGACTGTGAAATATGAGTGCTATCACCTGAACGTTTGTCTCCTCCAAAGCTCATGTGGAAACCTGATCCCCATTTTAACAGTGTTAGGAGGGTGGAAGTCAGACTATGGTTTATGAAAGGTGTGGCCTTTGGGAGGTGATTAGATCATGAGGACCCTGCCATTATTAATGGATTAATTGGTTAGTGGATAAGTGGGTTATCACAGGAATTGCACTAGTGGCTTTAAAAGGAGATGAAGAATCACTTCAGCACATTCTTGCTCAGCCTTCACCATGTGATAGATACCCTGAGTCACCGTAGGACTCTGTAGAGTCCCCACCAAGAAGAAGGCCCCCACCAGGTGTGTGCCCTGGACCTTGGACTTCCCAACCCACAAAGCTGTAAGAAATAAATTTTATTTCTTTATAAATTACCTAGTTTTAGGTATTCTGTTGTAAGCAACAGAAAACTGATTAATACAATGGGTCTTTTGGTGGGACTCTCATTTTGATAGGAAACTTGATGGACTTAGATGGCTCAATTTTGTTCAATTTTCTTCCTTTGCTTGGACCACTGGATATCTGAACTTTGACCAAAAACCCAGAGCCCTGAATTTACTGACACTGCATTTGCCCATGAATCATAACTGCTTAAAATGCCTCCAGAAGTCAGAACTCTCAGGGGCACTGGTCAACTCAAAATAAAAAGTTACCAGAGTAACACTGAATGGGTGGCAAAAATATTTGTTGACTCGAAATACTGGCACCATTCATACTACCCCATGCAAGCACCTGGTTATTTTAACTACAACTGAATCTTTCTGATTGTAATAAAAATCCTGGACCTAGGCTTGACTCCCTTGGCTTTCACCAGAAATCAGAATTTCACCCTGGGTATTTATTTGGTGCACGTAGTTCACACAGTTCCATTCCTGGGTTTTTGACAGTCTTTTCGTTACTTCCACATGCAGAAAAAGAAGCCAAAGTAAAGTGGATTTTGAACTTTTTATTTGTAATTTGAAAATGCTATCCTGTTTATCAGAACAGACTCATCGTGGGTGGCATGAAATGTGAGTTTCAGGGGAAATGAATAGACTTGCAATATTGGAGGAACTATTGGAAGAGGCTGGAGAGCAGATAAAGTCAAGGTTCAATGTGGGCAAGATTAGGGTTAAGGGACCATAGCACCTGCAGGAAGTCTGCAATTTAGGTACTCAACTTGAAGGTTAAGTAATATTGACTCTTCAGCCTTTCAGATGGACTTCAATCAGTTTTTTTTTTTTTTTTTCTTATACTACTGTTACTTTTTAGATGCTCTAAACTTTTCTCAACAGGGTCTACTTGAAAGGGACATAACCATTCTTTGCCAGGTTGTTCTTTGAATGACAGCAGATATCAGAAGTTGCTCACCTGGCCTAGCACTCCTGAGAGACTGTTGTTCCTATCAATGTATTTTTGTGGTCATGTTGATTCTGGATAATAATCTCAGGGTTCAGGTAACTGGAGATCTCTGACCACCTTCTTGACCAAGAGGGAAGGATAAAGCTATCTGCTGCTTCCATGCAGAGGTGTGAAGTTGTCTAACATAAAGCTGTGACCTTGACTATGGAAGACTTCCCGAGCTTTCAAAGGATCAGCGTGGATCTTCAACTACTGACCATGGTTCCAGCTAAGACCATCTCCTGACGAACTAGTATAGTTCCTCTCTCAAGTACAGTCCCGAAGCTCCTACCTAGTGGGTGTGAGATTTCCAATGTGCTTTTTAGAATATGCTATATATTATTTTAAAAATGTGATCGAGCCAGAGACTTTCTTCCCTTTTGGAAACACTTCAAAAGAGAAGGAACAAAAAGAACAAATCCATCCTCACCAACAAAAAGACAATGTTCAGTTAACCTTTTTCCTTCAAATGCCACGGCTTCTTTGGTTCACCAACTGTCATAAATTTGTTCCCTTAAAGCACAAAAGCTTTCTTTGAGGTTCAGAGGTTGAGTTTTATCTGCCTTCAGGGATACAGGGTTGCTCTCCTCTGCATGGGAGGGCTCTGGACTAGTGTTGTTGGCTTCTTTTGAAATGTGCTTGGTTTTCTAATGAATGAGTTGTGAAATGAGTTCCAAGCCTCCCTAAGAGACAGAAAAGGCTGCCTTGTCTTCCCCAATGTCAACTGCATCTGTCTGTTGCGCATCAAAGCAAAACCAACACCTAAGCAAATCAATCCATCCCTAGAACTTCTGCAAAACATTAACTCCCCAAAGCAAGGAAAAGAACAGGATGGTGAAGTGACTCATGCTTTTCTGTTTCTCTTTAGGTAAAGAAAAACAGTGCTCAGTTTGCATCCTGTTAAAATTATTTTCAGGTGGAGAATTTTTTCTCTATTATTTATTATAAGTAGGCTATTTTGGCTAAGATCAACTTTTGGTTAAGAATTCAACATTTCAAAGGCACTCTGTGAATGGACTGTAATTAGAAATAAGTTAAAATATGCAATTTCCTAAGTAGAATTCTGTACCATCAGGTGTCTTATATTTGAAAATTGAAATGTTGGGATGCCTTGATATGGGCTACAATCTCTTATTCTGAGCTGTCATTAGTGGAGTAGATCCATTGAGTTCCACACATTAACTGTGCATAGCATTTCCCAATCAAACACATTTTGGGCACAGTCATAGCTTCCAGCCATGAAATAGATTAGATTGTTCTGTTTTGATAGCTGAAAAATAACAGGAACCAGACACACACAATTAACACAGTCATTTTGGTCATTTTATCAACCATGTGTCTCCCCAATTGTTTCACAATTGCCAATTATCACAGCCAAAAAGAAGACTAAAATTCCCATAGAATGGTTGCTTCCAACCTATCATGGAGAAAAACTTCAATTTTTCTGTACCTGCTTCTGTAAAATGTGAGGCATGCAGCTCCGTTTTCCATTTCTGGAAGAATACTGAGAGTGCCCTTTCATCAAGCATCCTAACAAAATGTTTCAGGGCTTGCCAGGGCTGTGTCCAGTTTCCCCGTTATTATGTAAAAAAAAAAAAAAAAAGTTCTGTTTCTAGGACAAAGATGATTAAAATATATTATGATTTTCCTTATTCTTAAGTAATAAATGTCTGTGTTGCTATTTTTCTGGTTTCCATGTTTTGAGTCTCTTGCTTCAAGTTTCTTTTGTAAACATGGGATTTGGCCAGCTCTTCTGCTATGTTATAGATGTTAGGGGAACCAGAACCATTTCTCATTTGTCTCCATTGCATGGAGAGCCTGACACAGCACCTGGAACCCAGAGAGCAGTCCCATTTATGTTGCATGATTGAATGGATTTTCAAACTGGACTGACTTTCAACAGAGAATTCCAACTAATTTCAAAAGTAAGAATAATGATGTTTGGCTAATTGAGTGACTGTAGGATTATCTGGGATGAATAACTCTCCCCAAATGAAATGATACCAAAACTCTTCATATCCAATCAGAAGACAGAGCAAGAGTTCAAGGGACTCCAAGCAACCATGGCTTATTACATTTTTATATGTGAAAAAGACTCAGGTACCCTTTCTCCATGCAGTGATTAGCTCTATAAACTAGGTTCTACTTTGGGAGGCCTTTTAATCAGGGATAATAATTATTCTTAGAAGACTGTTTAACTCTGTCTCATTCTAAACAATCTAAATATATACAGGTGACTATGGTGGTAATAAATCTCCATGATTATATTATGCACAATCAATTGTATAAACCAAAAAGCTATCAATCAAAAGAATACCAAGTAATGCCTCATAAACATATGGCTGCCTGTAGTGAAGAAATCACCAGTTCTATTTTCTTATAAACTTTGATCTACAATTCTACCCTATAGTATCTGCATCTAATATAAGCAGTTGTAAACATTTTGCGCTCTTGCCTATATAATAAACATAATGTTTTCCTATCAAGCTACAACCTTAACTTATTAAGTGTTCTGATGATTCCTGCACTTAGAGAACTGCTTGTTTTCCTTGGTATCACTCAGTCCCCAAATGTATCTAATTTAGCAACCCTTTTCTTATTTCTATTGTATTTTTAAAAATAGCACGTATGAATCATCATTCTAGAATCCTTTTATTTAATGCCTACTCTACACCAAGTGCTAAGGTCTGTGCTGGTAATGCAGAATCACATGGGAAAGACAAGGTTCCTACACTCGTGAGTTTTACATTCCAGCAGGAGAGACAGGCAACAAAATACAAGCAAGTCATTTTCAGGTGGTGCTCAGTGACATGACCACACACAGGGGGAAATCATGGCAGTAGGGACAAATGTCTACCTTAGGACAGACTTCTCTGAGGAAGTCACCTGCTGTCAAACAAACTTTGGGACAGGCTGCCTTACATCACTGTCCCCCGCCCCCAAATCAACTGTTCCAGATACATCATCAAAGACAAATGCATGAGGAGAAAATGTTCTTTATGAAGGAAATCCAGTTGGCAGAACTCTCAAAGCAATAATGCTAAGAACACTGTATTCTAAGTTCATTGAAAGTATTAGAAAGCATTAAAGTTGAGTTTCCTAAAATCTGAAAGCTCCCTTACCCGAAGGCCTTATGTGAAATGGATTTCCTCTTACACCTACCTAAATGCTTTAAAGCTCAGATGAGTTCCAACTTCCTTATTATTCCTTAATTTTCCATAGCATTTGTAGTCTGTGTTGCATCATTTAAGGCTCAGATAGTCTTACACTGTGACTGTTCTGCATGTTACCCTTGCTTCTAAAACTAGTTTACAAATGTTTCTATAGATGTCCCTGCTGCAGCTCCTAGCAGGATTAGCAAAAGTTTCTGTAAAGGATCAAATAGTAAATATTTAGGTTTGGTGGGCCACATATACTCTCTGCTGCACATTCTTCTTCTTCTTCTTTTTTTTTTTTTAATTTTTAAAGACGTAAAAACTATTCTTATCTCATGAGCCACATAAAAACAGTCTGTGGACTGGATTTGGGCCATGGGCCATACTTTGTCAACCACTGTCTAATGCACAAATTATGTAGTAAATATGTAACATGTATTTGTTTACTAAGGGAACATAAATTTTCTACAGTATTCTCTGTGACAGGAAGTTTTCTAAGAATGAGACATTTGGGCAAAGATTTAGGACTCACAATCATACAAAGTTTCTGACACAAACACACACACACGCGCACGCGCATTTACACCCCCACCTGCCTGATATAGAAAAGTTCAATCTGATGAAATAGCATAGTGGTTCTCAGCCCTGGCTGTGCATTAGAATCATCTGTGAAGCTTTTTAAAAACACCTACGCTCGGGCCCCACTACAAACTAATTGAATCAGAATGTCTGGATGGGAGCCCAAGTATCTGTATTTTTTAAATTTCTCTAGGTGATTCTATTTTGCAGTTTGGTAAAGAACCGATGTTTTAGAACTGTGGTTCTCAAACTTTAGCATGCATCAGCATCACCTGAGAGCTTGTGAAAACCAGATTGGTACCATGCATCCAGAGTTTCTGATTCAGTAGCTCTGGGGTGGAGTCCTACAGTTTCTTTTTCTAACAATTTCCCAGACGATGCTGATGCTGCTGGTCAGGGGATTGCACTTTGAGAACTACTGTCATAGAGAATAGAAAATTGATCCAGGTAAGAGCATCCCTCTAGCTGGGGTATTTTTGTCTGGTTTGTTTGGATGGTAGTTTCGTTTTGTTTCATTTTTTCTTTAATTTAGAAGTTTCTAGTCTTTAGCAAGAGAAAATAAAAAGAGTAAACTGAAGGCAGGGACCATGCAAAGGTATAGGGTGAATTCTTAGCAAATATTTAATTTGGGAAATGGCAAGGTCTGCTAGGAACAGGAGAGGAAAATGGTTTTGCTCTCAGTGGAGAAAAGAGAAATCCGTAGTAAATAGCAACGTCATTTTAAAGACTGCTTTGAACATATCTCTGGGAGCTGTGTAGAAACTGGTCCTCATTAGGACTTCCTGGGGCCACAGGCATTTTTCCTTTATAAGCCCCATCTGCCATAATGAAAATTGAAAATTGTATCATATTATTAGACTAATATAAAGACATACATTAATATTGTATATTAAAACATTTTGTTCAACCTAAAAATTCTGCTTTTTCTTCTGATTTTAAAATAAATTAAAACATTGTTATGGGCCCCTAAAAGTATTCTGGGCCCATGGCACTGTGCCTCCTATGCCTAATGGACAAGTCTGGTTAGAAACACAAAATCTTAGGCTACATCCCATAGTTATCCAATGAGAATCTACATTTTAGCAAAATCCCCAAGTGACTCAAATACACATTAGAGTTCGAGAAGTACTGTGTACAATGTTCACTATAGCTTAACAAACAAATGAAAAAATAATTCTGACTTTTCCACACTTTTTGAATCCTGAAAATATACTGCCATATCCTTTGCAGTGCAGAATCAACTGTGTGTTTCTAGAATCCCCATCAGCCCTGGGGCTGTGCTAAAATTACACAGAGCTCTGTAGCAGGATGGATAAGGGGGATGTGAAGCAAATTATATCAAGGTTCTTATCCTTTAAAATCACTGAGCAGCCACAGAGGTGCCATATTCTAGCAGCCACTCAGTATATTTGACTGCTTAGAATAGTTCACCTGAAACTAGTGGAATCCTGACATTATTTTCTGATAATACTGGTGATTGTGGAAGACTTGAGTATGAGTTGAGACACCCATCCTTCACTGACCATTGGGTGTACAGGGGTTATATAACAGACTTAAGCATTTTTTTCAATAGCATTCATGAACACAATGAAAAAAAACTGTACATTTGTGTTGAAATATAGCTTCGTATCTAAGAGAAAAAAAAAATGCTATTCCATAGCAGTTGTATGGAATTTATTACCAGTCTCTGAGACAGCTGTTCCAAAGTGTCTCTATCCCAGTGATTCTTAAACCCTTTCAGCAGTAAAATTACTTTAAAATTCTGAACATTAAAAAATAAACAAAAGTTAACTCAAAATGGATCAAAGACCCAAATATAAAACACAAAACTGTAAAATTTCTAGTAGATAGCATAGGAAAAATCTTGGTAAACTTGGATTTCATGATGACTCTTTATATACAACATCAGACGCGTGTGTTATGAAAAGAAATTGGTAAGTTGGACTTCATTGAAATTTAAAACTTCTGCTCTGAGAAAGACACTGTTAAAGGAATAAAAACACAAATCACAGATTGGGAGAAAATATTTGAAAAACACATTTGATAAAGAATTGGTGTGGGAAATATACAAAGAACTCTTAAAACTCAATAATAAAAAAAAAAACCATACAACCCAATTTAAAAATGACCAAAATATCTGAACACATGCCTCAACTAGAGAAGATATACATGTGGCAAATAAGCATATGGAAAAATGCTCAGCCTCATGTGTCATTAGGGAGTTGCAAATTAGAACAGTGAGCTCCCACTACATACTTATTAGAATGACTAAAATCCAAGACACAGGCAACATCAAATGCTAACAAGGATGTGGAGCAACACGAAGCCTTATTCATTGCTAGTGAAAATGAAAAACGTTGCCGCCACTTTGAAAGATAATTTGGTAATTTCCTACAAAGCTAAATATAGTCTTACCATGCTCTCCAGAAATGCCACTCCTAGGTATTTACCCAAATGAATTGAAAACGTGTGTCCACATAAAAACATGCACTTAAGTGTTCATAGAAGTATTATTCATAATTGCCAAAAACTGGAAGCAGCCAAGATGGCCTCCAATAGGTAAATGGATAAACTGTCGTAGATCTATACAGTGGAACGTTATTCAATTGATAAACAGAAATGAGCTATCGAGCCATGAGAAGACGTGGGGGAAATTCAAATGCTTGCAGCTAAGTGAAAGAAGCCAGCCGGAGAAGGCTACTGATTCTAACTATACGACATTATGGAAGAGGCAAAACTATGGAGACAGGAGAAAGATCAGTGGTTGCCAGGATTTTGGGGGAGCAAGGGAGGAATAAATAGGTGGAGCACAGGGAATTTTTAGAGCAGTGAGATATCCTATATGATACTGTTGTGATGGATGCACTTGCATCCACCATAGCAAATGACATTTTACATGTGTCAAAATCCATAAAACTATACATCACAAAAAGTGAACCCTAATATAAACTATGGGCTCATGAATAATGTGTCAATATTGGTTCATCAGTTATAACAAACGTGCCACACCAATGCAAGATGTCAGAAATAGGGGAAACTGTGCAGAGAAAGCGTACACAGGAACTTCTGTACTTTCTGCTCAACTCTCTATCAACCCAAAATAGCTCTAAAAAATAAAGTCTATGTATTATAACAAACAAGGAAAGCACTGCTTGAAATAACAGGAGAGTGGAAGGCTAAGAATCGTTTTCATTGATTCCTCCAAACAAGTTGCTGAACTCACCAAACATTTTATAGCAAAACAAAGCGAAAATAACCTTAGCTGAGTCCCAAACTTTATTCTTGACAGTCTCTAGACCTGGACCACATATGCAACTAAAGTGTAAGAAAACCCTGATGAACACAGCAAGAATAATCATAGCCACTACATACTAAGAAATGTACCAACCACTTTGCATTATTTTATTTAATCTTCAGAACAACTCATGACAGGGGCTATAATATAATCCTCTTATAAGGAAAAAACAAAACAAAGCTCAGAGAGATGATGTGATTTTCTCAAAGTTAGATACCTAATTATTGTGAGACCCAAGTTTGAAACTCTGATCTATTGCACACCAATACTTGTGCTCTTACCATTATGCAATTTTTTTTTCTCAAGTCTGTGGAATTCCCTTGAGTTATAACCCCTGGGTTTTGTGTGTGTGATATTTTAGGTTGATACAATGCACTTAAAACTATTTTTCCAGAGAAATATTTACTTATCTTCTCCAAAAATTAACATTCTCATCATGACTGGCTTGTTTGTTGGTAATACATTCAAATGCCAACTTGTCAACTTTTCAACCAGACACAATCTGCATCTTGTTATTTTAGATCATGAACAGCAGCAGGCCACAGCTATCATGGGAGCAAGATATGGTCAAGATTAAAGTCAGCATTCTCTGTCAGGGATCCAAAATGGGAGCATCCTTTCAAGGAAACAGGTGGATGTAAAGGAATCAGGCAGTAAGATCCAGAAGATAAGCGAAGAATCGGGAATCAAGAGATCCATCCCAGTATGAGATGAACAATCCAGAAATAAACAAGAGATGCAGCAAGATGAAGACCGAACTCAAACCAGCAGGGGGAAGCACTGAGCTACTCTGAGCTACTGACTCTGCCTCAACCCTAGAGCTCTTATATGTTTCCTGAGAAGAGCAGATTTACAGGTTGAAATATGTGGAAGTCACCTGGTTAGAGTGAGCACATGGACAGGCGGCCATTTCCTATGATATTCTTTTCTTTTCCTAATAATAACAGCAATCATATAAGGCATATTCAAAAAGTTCATGGAAGGATTCATATTATTGGTTAATTATATTTTTCTATTAACTATTTTAAGTACCCTCCTACTTTTTAAGATTTAACTATGTGCCATGCACTATATAATACATTATCTCAAATAATGGTTGAAGAAACCCAATGAAAAAAATAGCATCATCCCCCTTTTACAGATGAGGAATTATGGCTTCAAATGCTTTAAAAACTTGCTGATAGTAAGTATGAGGGTGCTTCAAAAAGTTCGTGGAAAAATTGAATTAAAAGATAATACGAATCCTTCCATGAATTTTTTGAAGCCCCCTTTGTATGAGCTAAGACTCAGATAAAAAGTTCTATTGATTCCAAAATCCAAAACCCACTGCCTTGCTACTAAATATTGGATGGTGATAAACTACTACTCTCTTACATTATTTAAAGATCTGTTTTATTCATTTTGACAATATTAATAGCCATAATTAAAATGGAATGGCCCTTCTGTGGGATGAAGCTTTAACCTGGTGGGGAGCACAGCAGAGTCACACCAGGCTGCTCAAACCTTTGTGTGATGCAATACAGAGACTCCTGCAGCAGCAAGAACCTCATCTTGTTCCTTTTTTCTGCCTCCAACAACAAGTCCATTGCCTGGAATTTTGTAAGGGTATTTAACAGATGCTTCATAAAGAAATGAGAAAGGCATATATGATTGGCATTGTAGTGACAAGAGTGGGCTCAAAGTCAAACATACTTGTGTTCAAATCCTAGTTCCACATATTCAGTGTATGACCTTGGTCAAGTCACACAACCCCACTGAGCCTCAATGTCCTTGTCAATAACATGGGCCATCACAATACTTACCTCTTATTGTTGTAATAATTAAAATGAGATTGTATATTTATAGCATTAAGAACAGTGCCTGCTATATAGAATGTAATAAACAGTAGCTTCTTCATTTTCTTTTGTCCATAAACTGTTGTCTGAAAGATTTTTAAAAAAAACCTTTTCCATAAATAGACTAGAAATTATGGTAGTTTTAATATTGAAACATATACTTCTATGGTTGATAGTCGCATATCTCTCTTATTTAGCGTATTAATTTTTGAATATAATAAATGTTTTTTTAAATATAGTAAATGTTGTTATTTAAATAGTAAAGGTAATCTTTGCAAATTAGAAATCCAGTCCCACAAGTCTGATATCTGTTCATCCTTTGAATTCCATCAATCCTCAGTTCTTTAGGTTGTGGCCCTTTTACAAAAGCCACAGCAGAACAGGGCTCTGATTTGTCAGTTACACTTCACAGATATGAGAGTACACAGATAAAATCTATTAGGCCAGCAGGGCACCCATTAATGTTCCAGTGGCAGTAATTAAATCCGGATGGAAAAATAACTATAGATATTTCCCCAAAATGGAACCAGGTGTTTTGGCAACTGGATGAAGGCACAAATCTGAAAAACTCCACATGCCATGGGCAAATGCTCTTCAGAAGCCAACCTTCTGTGAGCCTCAGACTGCACCCTGCCTCAGCCTGCTGGCAATGTTAAATAACAGCAAAAAAAAAAGTCTCTCCTTATGTGTAACTGCAGTCTGAGCACACAAAGAAACAATTGGAAGAACTGTAAATTTATTAAAAACCTGTCTAATAATGAGGCAAAATGACTAACACATTTATATCTCCATGTGTGAGGCCACAGTCAATTCACAGTGGCGCTCCAACTTAGTCACGCCTCGTATATCATCTTCCTGGGTAGCTTACACAGGATACAATTTCCTAATTAATAGGCAGTAAAAATATTAATTATTGCCATTTTCATTTAGTGTTCAATTAACAAATGCAAACATAAAATGCATTTTCACGGCTGGCCAAAGGTGACCTAAGAAATCCCTAAATAGCCAGCACCTTTTAATTTCTAACTTAGATTGCTGCTTTTTTTCCCGTCTTATTCTGCTTCTTTTAGACACCCACTCTGGCCTATTTCCACTTGCAGCACATCATTTAAATGTCTTGACAAAACATTTTCCAGTGAGGCAGAGCTCACTCTTGTCCTGGCATGTATATCGACCATGAAGCTGTCATGATATCCTGTCATGAAATGAGATGAGAAGAGTTATTTGATCCATGGAGGCTGAGATTAATAACAGTGGTGCTGGTTTCCATCAGCCGGGTCAGCAGCAATGGGTGAGAGGAGCCCGGGAGCAGCTGGACTTTAATTCAGTGCAGTCCGCCTTGAACTTCAAGAAGGGAGGGACACGACGCTAACCAGCCACTGCATCAACACAAGGCTGTGAAGCACAGCAGAGTGACACCAGCTACTGTCTCCTTATGCTGGTGAATTTCATTCTGTCAAGTCAATTACCCCCTGGTACCTATCTTATTAGTGTTAATTTATCTCCAGTTTTAAGGAGGTTAACGACACTGTTATTTTCTCTGCTACTGAGTTTTCCTGCACGTCTGCAGGATAATATTCCAAGTAACCTCATCAGAGGAAGGAATCACAGAGAGGACCTGCCTGGACAATAAATAACCTTTAAAAACTAATGTGTCCTTCAGAGAGAGGAAATCAAGCAATATAATGCTAATTGTAAAAACTATGGAGGAAACATTTTTCATCCATCAAAAGAGACAGTGTAATGATCACACACTCTGTAAAATGCAGTATCACACAAAATCCTACACAAGGGACTGAAGCTACAATTCCAAGCACATTTTATCAGTTCAAGTTGAAATTCACTAAGGTAAGAGTTACAGATATTTTCTAATTAGGCTTCATAATTCTTCTTGCTTTATTTTTTCGGTCAAGCATTGCATCATGGACCTAAGCCTCCCACGGCAGAGAAGCACAATTAGGAGACACATTTTCTTAACTCTCTCGGTACCAATAAGCCATATATTCCAAGTTAAAGAATCTCCTCATGCGGCGATCAGCTGTATGCCCCTCTTGCCTTCCCCCAACTCGTGGTTTGTATCGTGATTTGTCGATCTGGTAATAGCTAACTTTCTAAAATTCATGGGTATAAAAGTCCATGGTGGTCTA
Organism: Cynocephalus volans; assembly: GCF_027409185.1. NCBI lineage: Eukaryota > Metazoa > Chordata > Mammalia > Dermoptera > Cynocephalidae > Cynocephalus > Cynocephalus volans. The sequence goes on from NC_084460.1 coordinate 284,797,215, forward strand.
AGCATAATTCAGAATGTTACTTTAAAGTTATCACTTAATATAACTATAGAAACAGTTTGAGGTGCTCTGTGGCTCTGCAGTTTGATGATTCTCATATTGAAAAGACTGTTCTTGAAATTTTGGGGGAGATGATCAGTTCATTATTATATTTTAGTTAGCCTTTTTCTTCCTTTCAAAATCCTGACTCCTTTGCATTACATTAAATTCCACTCACAGAGAGAGAAAAAAGAAAATCTTCTATTCATGAACTTTTGCCAACCAACAAATTCCCAAATACTACTACAACAAATGGTTCCCAATGCAAACTGCAGTGAAATGTAAATAAACATTTTAAATTACCCCTTAGCATCTTAGTATTCCCTCACTTGAGAAACAGGTTTGAGCTAGGTGAAGCAAGTGCTGAAATACTTTCATGTAGCCCTGCGTCTTACTTCTATATAGAATATATGTAGAACTTCACCCACGGCAGGTCAAGCCATTGCTGAGATCAGGTTCAACTCTTTAAGATATTTGTACTATTAGAAAAACAAACTAACAAACAAAAAACAGATATCTGTTTTGCTTACATCACTTCACTTTCTTTTGCCTTGCATTGCTCATACTCCTCTTTTGGAAGTCCATTCCCACAAAAAAAAAACCCATAACTTGATCATGTCATGAGAGTTATAATATATAGAAGCAGTACATAGAAAAAAACAAAGATGAGCTGAGATGTTGATTTGGGGAAGTCAGCTGGGCTTACTCACTAGCTAAGTGATTTATTTGCTTTTTTGGGTCGCTCTTGAAGAATGCAGTTCAAATATTCATACCCTTTATAAAAACTATGAAGTATTTTGTTTCATAGATCTCTAGGACTACTCCTAAATAATCAAAATTATGAATCCAATAGCCACACACAGACACACATACATATATGTATTTTTTCCCCTGGCTTTTTAACAAGACAGCTCCTTGAGATATCTATTCCTTTATTATTCCCTCTGTATGGACAATATGGTTTCCACCCCATATGGAAATTAACAAAAGTTGTAACAGAAGAGAAAAAGGCTTGGGCACCAAACTTCATTCAATATCTCAGTACTTTAAACTCATGAACTCTAGTTACAACTGGAAAAGTTATCTGCACTTCTCCCTGTTGAACACATAAGGATACTAAAACTTATGAAAACTAGAGAATGGGAAATTGTAGGGATTGCTCCACTGTTAGTGCAAAAAGAAGTGACTTTAAAGTTTGTCCTCTTTGTAGGGCACCTCTCTGCCTCCCAATTTTGTACACCTTGCATCGATGTGCCCCACCCTGGTAAACAACCAACATCTCAGACTAAACATTAGTCCAGACATCAAGAATTTCATCTATTTTGACACTGGTCATTAACTCTGAGCATCCAAAGTTATCTGTTTGGATTGTGAATCACTGTGTTTTGAAAACTACCCAGATGTCCCTAGTAAAAAAATAGAGATATAAAGATTAACTTAATCATTCCCATTAGTACTATGGCCTCTATGATGTATTTTTCCTATTGTACTATCACGTAAGTATGTTGTTGGTTGCAAGCACAAACAACCACTTGAGCTAACTTAAGCTCTAGTGATTTGGAAGGGTAACTGCTAAACAAATTGAATGGGAAGGAAGGGTAAAGAATCAAAATTGGAAAACAGGAAGAAAGAATCTGGAAAGAACATTGTCAACACTGCCACTGCATAGCTCTGTCACCACTGAATGCAGGCTCTACAGTGCCACCACTTCTGCAGGGCTGCATCATCTCTGTGCAAGATCACTCCCAGGACACTCAAAGTCCTGGATAAGGGTGTTAGACCGGCAGACCCTAGGTCACCTATCCTTCCTTCCATCTGGCCTCTAGGGGATGGGGAAAAATTGCATAGGTTCTGCAGTAAAGTGGCAACCTGGCCCCCAATCAAGACTCATACAGTAGAGTCTCACCAAAACCAAGAAGGAAGTTCTTTTCTTGAACATCAAAAAAAAAAAAAAAAAAAAGTGTCCACTACAGGGATGTATTAGTCCATTTCTGTCACTTATAATAGGATACTGTAAATGGGGTTATTTATACAGAAATGGAATTTATTTCTTATGGTTTTAGAGACTGGGAAGTCCAAAGTCTAGGGAACATATCAGTGAGGGCCTTCTTCCTGGCGGGTGACTCTCTACAGCAACTCAGGGTGTCATGTGGCAAAAGATGGCATAAGCAAGAGAGAGCTAACCTTCTCACTCACTCTCCTTATAAAGCCATCAGAACCAAGCCCGTTGCTCCATGAATGGATCAATCCATTCACGAGGGTACAGTCCTCACAATCTAATCACCTCTTAAAGGCTCCACCTTTCAAATGTCATAATTGCATTTCTCACCCTCTTAACACTGTTACAATGGGGGTCAAGTTTCCAATACATGAACTTTTGGGGGACACATTTAACCCAGAGCAAAAGAGTTTTGAAAGACTCTTCCAAATGATTCTAATCCCCATAAATAAGATTCACAGATATTTGTTTTATTTGATTGCATGAGAACATAGGGATATGAATTGTGCTTTCTTTAATTTCTAAGTTTATGTTTGTTTGGTTTTTGTTTCTTTTAAATACATCAATACTTTCAGATATTTGTTTTTATTGGTATTACAACTCATGACCAGTGTGATATGGGAAAAAATATCTTAGAATTCAATTTATACTTTTTTTTCATTATTGCAACTTGAAAACATGGACAAATATTGCTTTCGGAAAAATTAGCACCCAGGAGGTAGCTGTGACTCTATGGTGATGAAGTCAAGAATCCCACTTTCCAGTCATTGTCCTACCACCTACTCTCTCTGGACTCTGTGCTACTGGCATCTGTGCTCCAAAACAAGGCCCCTCATTTGTAATTTGGGGCTAATAATACCCTGGAAGGATGTCTCTGAGGGTGAAATGTGATAGTGCCTGGCATATAGTAAGCATTCAATGATTATTAGATCTAAATGTATATCTTTTCACAGGATCACATCCAGTGGTTATAAAGAATTAATCATCACAACTTCTTCCCATAACTACTTTGTGCTCATAAGGGCAACTCTGTATCCTAAGTAACTCTAAACTGGCAGTTCTTGGTAGGGTTACATTTACTGGGTTCAAAAACTTAAACCACAACTATAGATCACATTCATCTCAAACACATTTTCCTCTTTATGTAATTGAGATGCTCTCTGAACGAACTCATTTCGCCTAGGGAGCTTCATCAATTGATAAGCCATCATGGTCAGAGTGCTTGCCTCGTTCAAACCATTTGAATAGACTAATGTCCAAGGTGGGCACAGAAAAGTGGAAAGTGTACTTCCTGCCCTCTTGGGAGCTTACAATTTAGTTGAGGGGCAAGGTACAAAGGCAGACATGCATGTACCTATACCAACAGTAAGTTAATTATGGGCTTGAGTACACTAACCAACAAGGGATTTAAGAGTTCAAGGATAGAACGATCACTGGAGTTTAGCATATGCAGGGAAGACAGAGGTGAGAGTTCATGGAAAATGTTTGCTCTTGAGAAGTAGATTAAAGAAAGAATATAATTTGAATAAGAAAGAAAGAAAAGTCTAACCAAGTAATCTAGAATAAGATGAAGCAGGATGGAATAGAAATGTTTTAGTGTGTGCTAGAGAAAACTTCTTTCAATATCTACAGCTTTCAGTGAACTGGAGAAATTCATGGATTTCCCATATCTCACCTCTAGAGTAAATTTCCTATCTTTTTCTTTACTAAGCCACCTGAAAATTGAAGTGTTATGTGATCCAAAAAAATTTCTGCAACCTCTCTTATCTTGAATTTACATACACATCATAATCATCAAACTATTATTTAATCATACTACACTTTATACAAGTTCTTCATACCAGCTTCATGAAGGAACGTCACAAATTGTACAGTTCTTTAACAATTATTTCACTGAAACTGGTTCTAGAGTCCCTGGAGATCTTCCATGCATAATTCCCTCTATGCTTTTCTAAATCTCTGTGCTTCCTCATTCATACAGAGCAGAAAAGAAGTATTCCGATGGGAAACTTATATTTACAATATGGAAGGTAGCTCCGGGATTTTAATTTAGACAACAAGAGCATTCTTAACAAAAAACATTTTGTGAGCCTCTGTTTGAAGTGTTATTTTTATGATGCCAGCTACAGTAATTGTGCTGTCCCTGAAGTATTAGAGGCAAGCAGCTAATTTTCAGTGATTCAGGCCATCACTGTTAGACTAGGTGTTTACTGTCCTGACCTCATCAGATGACTACTGATTATTTTTCTCAATAGAGTCATAAATGTTTTTTTTTTTTTTTTTTCTCTCTTGGTAGACTTTATTTTCCGCATTTGGAATGTCTACTTATCTTTGTTCTCATGGCACTTTAAGGGTACTTTATCCCACATCTTGGTTATAGTCACACTGAATAGGCATGAGATATCAGAGTATATTCACTTACTGAGTATTATTTTCAAATTTCTCAACATTTCAGTCTTTAGCTTCTGAATTCAAGTTCACATTATTTAAATATTTCTACCTTTAAAAATTGGTTCTGTGGATTAGTTTTGCCAAGACCACCCTGTGAGTTAATAAAACTATACAACCTCTATTCTAATGGATTTCATGATGAATTCAGGGCTTTTGCTACTGTAACATGGGAGCACTTAAAAGACAGCACAGACTTATTCTCATAGTCACAGAGCAAACATATACACTATAGTTGTCAGAGATGCTCTTAGATGAGAATAGAACTCTATCAAGGTATATACTGAGTTAATACTAGTGTCGGAGGCTCTGCAGTGCAGACAGAGGACATTGTTCAAACACTCTCGCTTAAGGAACTCTAAGGGGCCTGGAGTAAAAGACCGGTATTCACAATTCAGTTGCACCATGGCCACCAATATACATGGAACAAAGATGAGTGAAACAAAAGCAAGATAGGCATTAGAGAGTGAGGGGAAGACAGAGGACACAAGAAAATGGGTTGCTTCATTTTAAACACTTTTCTACAGGGTTCTCGGACCTGTTATGTTTATGCCGAAAGCTATAATCCAGCCATGGCAAAAATGGGTTGTCTGCTGCCAATGGGTGGAATAAGAAAAGACTTGCCTGCCTTATATTATTATTTATTCATTTTTCTCACTTCAATCAGCAAACATATACTGAAGGCTTACTCTGGTTTGATCAAGCTGCAAACAGGCCTTCCCAAATTACAAAATAAAAGACATAAGAAGACAAAGAGCAATTGAGTGTAGGGGAGATGCAGTAAAGTGCTTGCATGTCAACACCCAGCACCTTAAAATTTGGAACATCACACCCAGAGCAGCCCAGACGTATTACTTACCTACTGCCATGCAAAAAATTACCCCAAAACTTAGTAGTATAAAACAGCAAACATTTACTATCTCTGGTTCCTGTGGGTCAGAAATCAGTTTTAGTGAAGCTGGGTGCCTCTGGCTTAAGGTTTCTCAAGAGGTTGCAGCCAAACTGTCAGCTGGGGCTTCAGTCTGATCTGAAGTCTCAACGTGGGAAGGATCACTACCAAGCTTGCTCTAAGTTTCTTAACAATTCTCAGTTCTCTTGCTAGTTGTTGGACTGAGGGCCTCAGTTTCTTGTCAGCTGTTGGCCAGAAACCTACCTCAGTTCCTTGTCATATGGGCCTCTTCGTGGGATATAGCATGGATGCTGGCGTCCCTCAGAGCATGCAAGCAAGAAAGAATGTTTAAGATGAAAGCCACAGTCTTTTTGTAACCTAATCTTGGAAATGACATCCCACCACTTTTGCCGTACTCTATTTGTTAGAAATGTGTCACTAGGTGTAACCCACACTCAAGGCATGAGAATTACACAAGGGCGTGAGTACCAAAAGGTGATGGTCATTGGGGACCATCATAGAGGTTACCTCCCACACCCATTGCTTGGAGCCATTGAGACCATTTGCTTTACTCATATCTTGTCAACTATGAGGTACAAAGACTAGAAATAAAGTTTCTGAAATGGTTAATTCAGCTAGGGTGTCCATATGTCCTGATTTGCCCAGGACGGTCATGGTTTAAGACTGTGGTCCTGGCGTGATGATGAATAATGCCCCCATTTGCTTTCAAAAGCGCCCAAATTTAAATGCTACATCAGAGCTGTTAAATAAAACTTTCTGTGCTAATGGAAATGTTCTACGTCTGTGCTGTTCAATATGGTAGCTACTAGCCATGTGTAGCTATTGAACACCTGAAATATGGCTGGCATAATTGAGCAACTGAATTTTTAAATTTTATTTTATTTTAATTTTAATTAGCTAGTGAGTACTGTATGGGCCAGCATAATGTCATATGGTTACTCAAAGGATAGCCCTCTTCAGTGGGTTAGAAAACCTGATATTGGAAAGTGTCTGGTTTGACTCCCTTTGGTTCAACACGGTGATCTGGAGCACATCCCTTTATCTCTCTGAATGCTCATCTACAAAAGGAAGTCAAACTTTGGAGATTTCACTGCCCCTCCTATCTTCACTTTCTCCATTGCCATTTATTTTTAAATTACTCTGGTTAGAATGCTTTCCTCTGCCACTACCTCTCAACAAAACTGGTCTGGCTAAGGTCATGAGTGACATCTAATTTGACAGATCCCATAGATTTGTCTAAATTTCATCTTTCTAAATTTCTGATTATCCCTGATTCTTGAAACACTTTTCTCATGGTATCTATGCTGCACCAGTTTCTATTAGTTTTCTTCCTACCTCCCAGGCTGGTATCTCTCACTCTCCTCTATTAGCACTTCCTTTTCTACCTGTTCTCTAAATATAAACATCTTGATGGGTCATGTCAATTCTAACTCCACGATGTATCTCAAGTCAATCCAATCCTTTCAATCTCTGCTTCATCCAATATTGTCCAAGCCACCATTATGTTATACATCATCATAGGCTTATAATTGGTTTCACGGCCACTTCTCTTGCTTTACGCCATTGAGCAGACAGTGATCTTTATAAATCAAGTGGAATCACTTCATTCTACTTCTTAAAGATCTTCAAAATGGTCTACGAACATTACATGACCAAGATCCAGGCTCCCCTGGAGCTTTATCTCATGTCTTTCTCCCTGACCTACAGCCACAATGACTTCTTTTACTTCCTCAAATACACTAAGCACTTTTCTGCTCCAGAGTCTTTGCTTGTTCTGTTTCCTCTGCTTGCATTAGGTATCTCCGCCTTCTCTTTGTCAGGTGTCAAGACTCAACATGTAAGATTACCATCTTATAAGATCACCCCAATCTAATTTATGTGCCTGTACCTCTTTCAGAATATCCTGGTCTTTTATAACATTTATTATAATTTATGGGTTCATTGATTTGATTTATGAACTCCTCCTCCAGACTGTAAACTCTATTAGTCTAGAATTTTGTCTGTTTGTTCAGTGTTGTTCAAAATGTTGAGCACACTGCCTGGCACACACTAGATGCTCAATAAGTATTTGTCAGTTTAACTAGTTTCCTTCCATAATGTACTGCACCGTGTGGCATTTGGCTCAGAACCTGCTTGCAATTCTTCTAAGATAGTTTAATATTCTATACTATGTGATGATTCCTCTGTGTGTTCTAGTCAATTCCTTTCTAATCTATAATCTGTTTTTAACTTTTGGGCCGTTCTCATGTTTGAGAACTCTCAGGGTCGATGTTGGTTCTCTGGCCTGGGAGGATGAAAAGGACAAAGCAGAGGAGTTCAGCCTGCATTAGGGTCAGACTGTGCCTACGGTTTTGTCTTTTTAGAACATGCTCGCGGCTCCCAGAGAATCATGATCAGCTGATGGGAATAATGTGCAGTGCACCTGTTAAGACTGTGAAATTAGTTTCCAACTCAGCCTTCAAATTAGTCTGTCTTTTGTTATATCTCTGGCCATCCCATTTCAGGTTGACTTCTGTCCTTGCCTTTTTTTTTTTTTGGCTTCCTGTACAGTTTGATAGATCTTGATCCTTTACATTTCAGATTTGACCTAGTTTGAAATGAATAAAAGATAAACAGCCTGCTTTGACACAGCCCCAGAATCTCTCCACTCTCTGCCTCTCTCTCCACCCTTCCCTGACCCTACTCCCAACACTTACCTCATGCGTTGTCTTTGTAGGCAGCCTTGATTTGTTCTGCTATGGCCAAGCCCTGCTTTCCACTGCCCAATCTCAGCAGCTGACTTAAGCAATGCCTACACAATTCCCCCTCAATTATATAGTACTTCTGGTTTCATTGGTTCACAGGAAAAAACAGTAATACTGCTGTAAAACCTGAATAATAACCTATAAGTTAGGGGTATTGGTAAGGATGCGTTTATTTCCAGCAGTTGATGCTGCTCTCCAGAGAGTCTTTACCTCCCATATTTTTGACATTTTCTGATCACTCGTAGCTGTCCCCTATAGTTCATGTCACATAGGTTTCACTATCCAGAGTCTCTGAGATCCTCCTCCTTTTAATCTTTCTGTCTGCAAAGCCTGACTCGAAAGACTCTAGAATATAGTCCACTGCTTTATTGCTGTAATTTCTCATTGTTTTCATCATAATGAGCAAGATCTTGTTTATAGAATGTTTCTAAAACAAATCCCCCTCCCTTTTTTATATTATATTACTATAAAACCATGTTTCTACGAAAACATATCGATATGCGAATTCATTAAATATTCCATTAATACGAAAGTATCTAACCAGCATACATTTTCTGTTGTTATTCAGTGCAATTAATATGTTTCCCAACTCCCTGCACTGTTGAGGGCTCTGCTCTTTAGCTAATGCCAAAGAGGTATTGAGATGTCAGACTGATTGAGTCACAGTGTATCACCACATAACCTTGAACAACACACTAAGCTTCCTGACTCAGTTTCCTCATCTACGAGATAGACATAAATACAGCTGCCTCACAGGGTTGTGTAACAGGATGTGGGTACCAAGTGAGAGAGGTATAGAAAACTTATGCCAGCTTCTCTTGTGTCTAGGGATGGAGAACACTACCTGGAGCAGATCTTCTTTGTTCTAGGAAGAGTCTCCTAAATTTCTGACTTATAGTTATACAAATGTTGAGTGAATCAAGTCTCATTGTCTGGGACAAAAGTTGTAACAAAATCTTGCATGACTCAGTCAAGACTGCTTTTCTTTGAGAGACCTCTGACATGAAAAGCTGGTCATTGTGAAGAAGCAAAACAATTTGCATAAGGAATTCAAGATCTTTGGGCAAGGATAGTCCAAGACCCACAGTGCCTATTCACAGTGATATGATGTCGGAGTGACTTGTTGGCACGCACAAAGTTGGCACTCAAGACTCAGTGTCAGGAAAGACTGAGGATGTCAGGTTGGTATAGTGGTAGGCTTTGGGGCACAACAGCTGAGCAATGGAGAATGCACTGAGGACCAACAATCTGTATCCAAAGTGGGTCACCATACTATCCTGGGAAAGGACACAGAGAGGCAGCACTTCCCAGAAGCAGTAGGCAAGCTCTATCTCAGATGTACATGATCAATCTTCAAAAGAAACACTTTGAGGCTCCAAGAAGCAACAACAGGAAGAGACTGATCAGATTCTCACTCTTTTCTCTTCCCCCCTTTCTTTTCCTCTCTTTTCTCCCTCTTCCTTCTCTTCTTTCTCCTCCTCTGCCTCCTACTCTTTTTGGCAGTTTAAAAAGTACCAAATCCACAAAATTACAGCTAGACAAGAAAAATGAGTCCTATTGGTGTCCAGTGAGCCCAGGAATCTGTAATTAACAATGATTTACTGCATGTTATCAAATGACTAGAAGAGAGGAGATCAAACGTGCACATGACAAAGAAATGATTAAGTTTTGCAAGGATGGATATGCGAATTACCCTGAATAGATCATCACACATTGTATACATGTATTGAAATATAACTGTACCCCATAAACATGTACGATCAATATGATTCAATAAAAATTCAAAAAGGTATCAAATGCCTTTGGACTAAACAGTCCTAGCATTCATGGACTACTTTGAGGTAGTAGACCTTATAAAGAAAGTACTAGATTTCATGTGAATAGTACAACTGAATAGAGAAGCAAATAATTAAAAAACTTATAGATGTGAATATATTTATACCTTGAGCCAGTAAAGAAGATCTTAATATTTATAATAGTGAAAGAGTTGTATACATGAGAGTTTTGTAAACTACAAAATTGTATGCAAAATATAAAATATGAATTTTTTTAACAGATTTTTTGTGTGACCTTTTCCTGAGGCCCAGTGTACTCCCAAATTGTCTCGGATGTTTGAAGGGCTCCAAGGGATCAACCAAAATCTACAGTGAAAATGAATCTTCTGAGAAACACTTAGAATTCTCCTTAAATAAGATGGTACAAGGGAATGTTTGAGACAACAATTTGAGGCTAAGTAAGGAATACCATAAACTGAACAGCTCTGAGTTTGCATAGCAAAAGCTATATGAAAGCCTTTGTAACAATTTCCTAGTTCCCATGGAAAGAATAGAAAATAGAGGAAAATCTAGATGCCACTGGCCCCGGGGCCACCTGCTATGTGGCCAGGAAAGAGATTCCACTTTGGGATCTGGGGATTTCCATTCTCAGCCAAGTTTGTGCCTCCAGCTAGCTAATTAGCTTCTGCCCCCCAAATTATACCACAGAGACCACCAACCTTACCCAAGCTTGACTGGCCACACTGCAGACATGTACCTATTCCTCAGCATTCCTCACCCAGCCCAGAATAGCACCATTTCTCTCCCACACAAAAATGCAACTTGCATCTCCTTTTCATTTCATGTTTTCTTTGTTCTCTTTTCCTCACAACACAACATGGTAATTCAACAACTCTCCCATTTTCCACACCCATAGTCCTCGGTCATGCTGCTTCCAAATTTCAATTTCTAAAACCAATTTCCTTTACCCAGCAGAGTGTTCTGAAACTGCCACCATAGTCTTTTCACTATAGTCTATAGCCATACCAGACCACTCCATAAATATTTTTTGAATTAATTAATATTCTTAATAAACTCATTATATAATACATTGAATTGTTTTCAGCCATTTAAGAATGTTCAACCTTGCTGAGATATTAGGCATCTTTTTCAGAAATATTTACTGCTTTCATTTTTCTCTCTTCCTAGCTGTACCTAGAATTTCTATTGTTATCAATAATAATGATTGCTGTATCTTATTTATTTGTTGTTTAATGATAGGCTACCTGGTTACTTGTTCTACCAAAAAACTTAAGATGACTTACAAGAATACCTAAAATGTAGCAATATGACACATATTTAAAATAGGTGGAGAAAAATTCAGGCAAATAAAAGTACAGATAAAAAATGTGTTTTGGAATAAAGCTAATGAAAATCTTCACACCTTTAAGAAGCCATCCACCTGCTTTGGGATGATCACTAATTTAGCTCTCAAGTTCCTAGCTAACAGCCCCAAAAGGAAAGTTGAGTATTTTAACAATGCATAGTGTCTGTAAGGGAAATACGAAGGAGTTGCCCAGAAGAAACACAATTATTTGGGATTTTAAAACGAGACAGGAATGTCTCCCAGGGGGGCCATTGAAAAGAGTCCAGTGAAGTACATGCCCAAAGCAGGCTTACAGGCGGCACACAGAAGTTTTATAGGACGTTTGAACAGTGCTCCCCACCAAAAGCCCATGGTATCTTTCCCAAGGACAATGGAGTATAAACATTTTGACGGGCTGTGGTATGAATGATATGGTGCAGACACACAGATCTCTGGTGATCTGACTTAATCCAGAAGAAAATATAAAGATCTGGAAGAACATATGCAGTGCATAACTTCTGAGAAATTATCCCTTGAGATGGCTTTTCTCAGCTGAATTTTGATTTAAATGTGGGTCCCAATGACTACAACCACTTGTCAGCCACTATATGCATTATCTGGGATCCTTAGACTAACCCTGGAAATGAGTATTATTATTTATATTATATTGATGAGTGTGCTAGAGCTCAGAGAAGTTAAGTAACTGATCCAAGGCCACCATAGCTAGAGTAAGGTGATAGGTATTTGAAACCCAAGGCTTGGTTCCAAACTCATCTCATTCTTTTTTTTTTTTTTTAATTAAAACATAATTGATTATACATATTTGTGGGGTACAGAGTTGACTATCAGTGTTTGTGTACAATATGTAACCATCAGGATAGTTGACATATTCATCATTACAGAAGGTACTTATTCTTTGTGTCCATTAACCAATTATTTTTAATTATAAAAAGTCTCAAACATTCAAAAAGACATAGAGATGAACGAATAAGCGACCATACACCCACCATCCAGATTGATAGTTGTTAACATTTTCTCTTGTTTTCTAGTCAGTACACCAAGTTTCCTCCTCTTAGTACCTCTTTGGTATCTAAGAAATGGAAAGAGACTAGCAAAGACTGGAAGATTGCTTTTTTCTTTCCAACCACACCAGCAAAGAAATTTCCTGGCCGCTTTCTTTTCTATATCTCTAACTGCCTTTAACCAAAATGGCCGCATTATTTAAAACACATTATGCCATTTCTTTTTCTTGGCTTGCATGCAGGTGTAACTGGGGACTAAAGCCTTAATGCTGCCCTGGAGAAGAAAAGGCTCAGCTGTTGGCTCATCTGACAACTGCTGGCAAGGTTTGTGTCGGTTGCCCCACCTCCAGCCCCAACGAATCCCTTGTAACTCAAAACACAATGTGTGATTGGCAATTTTTTTTTTTTTTCCAGCTTGGCTGAACATGAATAAGACATGTTGAGAGAATAACTATTTTAAACGTGTCATTTTCTAGGCAAGTGAACCTTTTCATGTAAATTCACTTGAAGTGAAAATTTTAATTTAAGAAGTTAACGTGGATTTAAGATCTCATAATTATGGGTATGTGTTTATCTAAAATACACTTTTTATCTTCTTCCACATCCTATTCAGAGTACACTCTGGGCACCACAAGAAGTAAAGAAATTTTTCTAAACCAAAGATGGCCTACATTTTAAGGATAAGAATGAAAAAAGCTTTTGTTGGCCTAACCCTAAACTCACCCTTTAATTAATACTATGATGAAGGTCTAAAGATCTACGGAAGAGTAGAGGCAGACACTGATAAATATATATATATATATATATATATATATATATATGCTATGTATATTTATAAATATTTATATTTATATATTTATTCTCTTCAAATGATTGTCAAGAACAGTTTGTCACTGTATTTAAGTTAAAAAGAAGTGGCATAGCTTTACTCTCATAACTTTTATTTGGACTGGTGCAAGTATATCTGAGTCACCATAAATTTAAGAACTTGTGATATATACAATGAACATTTGAGTTAGCAGTCCCGAGTTCCAAATTCCCCACTATTGGCATCCACTAACTAACAGGAAATATCAAGAACCTCGAATAAAGTCAATTTACTAATCAATGTTTTATTCACCAATCTGTCTCAATAAATAAGTATTTGAAGTCCTTTGCTTCCTTCAGCTAAACTTTAAAAATTTGGACTCAGTTCAATTTTTTTAAAGATTTCTTTTTAAAGCTCTCCCACAGTTTGCTTGTATGATCTTAAATAATTTTCTTTTAGACACTTTTTCCTTCCCAGGCAGGCAGTAAATGCTTATACCTACGAATGATATACAGTGGCTGACAGACATGGCTTGCCTGGGTCTACTGAATCAGAGACATAAAACAATTATATGAAATCATTTGGACCAAAAATCTGCACTTTGTATGTGTGTCTATGATCATGTGTTTCCTGAAAATGTCAATTTAAAATTATAAATATTTGCATTTAGGTAGTCTTTAGCAATCTTATTGATTGATTTTCCTTCATTTTTTAGAATTGTATACTGAGGCCAGAAAGTTTAAGTGGTTTGTCCCAAATCACATGACATCCATGGCAGTCAGCACTTAAAAAAAGTCCCTTGATCGCATCACTTCACAAAACCTGCATTGGGTATCTGAATTTTCCAAGCAATATTTCTTTCTGTTCTGTTTTCTTCTTCCTCTTTTTTTTCTTTAAACTTTTTTTATTCAGCCCTCTATATGGAGACAAAACTTTGGCTCTGGTTTAACTCAAATCAGAATGATTTTTTTTTAGAGCTGTTCAAAAAGAGTAAATCTTCTGTTTGTTTTTGTAGTCAGGTCTGTTTCTCCAGCTCCCACAGAAGCAGCCATTGCCCTTCTCTCTTTCTCTGACCCAATAAAAAAAGAGTCAAACCAGGCCAAATATTTTTAATATCTTTCTCCCCCCAAAAGTATATTCTCTCTCACACACACACCCCAGCTCCCCACACTGGGGCAAGAAAAATGAATTGCTGGAAAGCAATACAATAAAAGAAATGGAGAGCCTCCTCACTAGTCCAGTAAATGTCTTGTATCATGACCAATTTCACACTCTGAACTCTGGTTGATCTTGGTCTAACATCCTCCTGTTATTTTTTCTTGGTGTCCCAGCTCCAACTGGACACTGGATATGGAGCATGAATCCATCCATTAAGGATACTGTGCCTGTAATCAAATACTAAGACAATATTATCTCAGAGTGTACAGAGGATATCATTTTCTTGTTCCTCTTAAGTATTCATAGCTAAATGATTTATGGGCACACAAATGGATATAATGTCCCATAATATATAACAGGACTAATATTTAATGTGTTTCTTTTTTACTTTGTTTGAATAAAATCCCCAAAAATACTTTTAGCAAATGATCATTAATTATGTGCATTGTCAAATGCTCTAGGGTTCTAATAAGCAGGCCTCAGAATTTACAGTCCTCAGCTCTCCGCTAGTGCCCATAAATTCAAAGTGGGTGACGGTACTCAATAAAATAGCCCCATCACCGGAACAGAAGCCTCAAATGGCTCACTTTTGGACACATCACAAATTTTTTTCTAATGCCTATACCATAAGTAAAAAATACCTTTTCTGGATATTATTCCAAGGAACCTCTCCGATTATCTGAGGCTGTTTTTTTAATAGGACTCTATGACCCTCAAGGGCTAAATTTGGCCTTAAGCCTGTGGATTTTATCAACTGCATCTTTTGGATAGATGGACTACCTGGGGCAGATATGAAAACCACAGTGGCTTCCTGGGGAATATTTATCACCAAATATATTTTCTAAAAAATAAAATTTAAAAAAAATGTTTAAATAGAATTGCAACTTCATAGTCAAGTTACTCAGTCTTCAATGTCTTTGCAAATACATTATGCACTTGGGATGTCAGAGGCACCTACAAATTACCAAGTTGTTTGAAGTGTGCTGCTTTCTGAAGTGGCTTTGGTCATTTATTTTCATAGAAATGTTATTTCTTCCACTTACAAGGTATATAATAGCAAGGTCTTTGGAGACAGCTGTCTGAATAGAAAATGATTATCCACATTTCTAAAGAAAGATAACTTGTTCTTTATATGAAGTCCTCCAAGGAGCATTTAGCATTTTAAGGATATGAAAAGACCAAACTTCAATTTTCAAAGTCTATAAAAGATGTTCATGCAAAAGAGAGAAATGCAGAGAAAATAAGTTGAAGGATGCACAGCTCTGACCTGAGGTAAAAGGTGGGGAGGGGAGATGCAGTGTATTCAGTCTTGAATTCTTTTTGTCTGAAACTCTCCAAATACTTTAAATGAAAACAGAGCAATGTAGAAGGTATTATTGTCTTGTTATTCGAATGCCAGACTTGGGATTGAAGAATTATTTGGACCTTCTGTTTAAGCTAGAATTAATGATTAAGTGCAGCAAAATGGATAGTAGGGTGAGTGACAAATCATATCAAGATTTTTTTTTTTTTTTCCATTTTGGAAAATCTGCTCTGTAGAGGTTTAAAGTATCCACTAAGAACAGGAAAATTTATACACTACTCTGCTTTTTATATGTTGGGAAACTGCACCACAGAATATAACAAGTGCACATTGCCACTAGAGATTTCATCTGTAATGTGTAATTGTAGTCAGTCTCCAACTCAAACTAACACAAAGAGCAACAATACAATGAAAGGGGGAAATACATGAAATACAGGGAAAAAAAAAATGGAAACACTACCTGTCAAAGAGATTTAAAGAAGATGAATAGGATAAACAATAAAAGAAAAGAATTCAAGACCCCAAATTCAAATGTAACGATTTTCAGTTGGGGAAATTACACACAGGAGGTGCAGAATACAGATTTCTCAATTCCCTGGTCAGTGCTCTCTCCACCATGCAAGGCTAAGCCTTTGTAGAGCTGCACCGTACTGCAAACCCCAAATGATCTTGGCCCTTCTGTCAAGACTGCCAAACTTTGGCTAGGGCCCACCCCTCCAGCTTCTGTTTTCTGAATAACAAGCCTTTCCTGGTTTTGTCCAGGTATTGTATCACATGCTGGAATCAGCTTCATCCTAAGCAAACAAACTCCTATCTCTGAAACAGTGGGAGCTCAGCTAACCCACAAAGTACAGTTTACGCAGATTTACGTCAAAGACAGAATGACCCTCCCCAATGTGATGAAGAAAGGCTACTCCTCCCACCCCAGAAGAGCAGCCTGCTGTGGTTTCCAGAACAGTCAGACCTGTTTCCATAGCAGGCAGGGCTGCGCCACCGTGGCTTTCCCTCCTCTTCAGCTCATCTGTTGTTATCTGCTACTCCCTTTCTTTTTTTGTTACTGGCAACCAAAATAAGGAGTTTCTAGGTTCCTTGAAATCCCATCTATTGTTCAGCCTTCTCTGTGCCTATTCAGGACAACTCTTGGATGTTTAAAGACACCTGCTTTTAGAGTCTTAGGTTGACTTCTGTTTCTGGTAATCTGTCTGCATCATTGTCTTAACATCTTGCTTGGTTTTAGAGGGATTGTGTTAAAGTTATTTGGTACAGTAAGCCTTAAGGCAATGTCACCACTGTTTTTTTTTTTGTTTTTTTTTTTTAAGTGTTCTGTTCCTGAGCTCTTTGATGGGAGAAGTTATTTATTTGGGTTTGAGGTTGTACTTCTGAAATGGGAAGAGGGGTTACTGGGGTCAGATGTCCCCATTAGGGAAGGGATTGTAACATTAAACAAGAGCACCAGAGCAGGATTTATTATTCTCCAAGTGATTCACCCTTCAGGAAGGAAATCTTTGCCTCTCCCAAGCGGAGAGAGATTGTTTCACAACGTTCACAATTAAAAATAAGGCAGAGAAGCAAGATTAAAACTAGATGTCTCTGAATTTAAATATCCAAAGTAGATTTTTCACTCGGCTGATACATTAATAATCAAGAGGTGTGTTGGAGAATGGACTGGGAAGAATATAAATAACTCCCAGAGGAAAGCCGAGAGTAACTAATTGTGAAGGCAAGAAAGGTGTTTTGAAATCAGGGTTTTATCTAGCTACCCGTGAAGCAGAGAACCCCTTTTGTAAATTTTTCAAATAGTGATATTTGCCTGCAAATCTAAATGTTCATTTGTTTAGAAGGATAAGGTTGGAATGATAATTCAGCCCCTATCATGTGCACCCTTAAAGTAGCATCCCAGTATTTCGGCAAATAGTCACATCTGGCAATTTCATTAGTCCAGAAGTTTTTCATTGGGAAATGGATCCAGATGTTTTAGGAGAATTTGTATTGGATCTGAAAGAATCTGGATCCTTTTGGCAAAGTGCTATTTTGCAGACTGATATCATACCCTTTAGCTTCATTTGCATGAAAGCGTCCAGATTTTGTTTCTATTTGATTTAGGCGCAATGGAAAAGCAAAATGCTTTTGTAACGTGTGTGTTCCATTCTGATGGGTCTGGAGACTGTTGCTCTGCTGGTTCCCATAGACCAGCCATAAAAAGAAAAGAAAAGTGACCATCCCTAGAGTTTAATGCAGAGTGTAAACATTTACTACTTTGTTAGATACTACGTGTTCACTAAAACTGGCTATTCCCAATGAACTAAGCTAAGCGAAACTTAGATGAGTCAGAAAGACCCAACACAGTGAGTTATGACATCTCCCTGCTCACCTTTGCAACAGATTCCATTCAGAACTCCAACCAATAAAATGTACAACACATTTAAAGCCCTTTAGAGAAGCAGATGGTATAATCATTGTCCAGTGTAGTTCTTACGAACTTTCAATGAGAAGGAAATTAGGTTTATTTGGAGTTATTGGGTATTAGCAACCCACCTTCTCCATACTGTGGTTTCTGCGATATCCAGGAAGCAAGGGAAGGGTTTACATTGCTCACCTGTCCTGACCTTCAATCTGGTCCTACAGTCCAGGATATAGGGCTATGACAGCTTCGACTGGGTTAATCTAATCCCACGGCTACCCTAATTTCCCTGCTGCTTTTGATGGATAAGGCTCCATGTTCAAATTATACTTTCCCATTTACAAGCTGTGTGACTTGGGCAAATCATGTATTCATTCATTTTCTTTATCTTGAAAATGGGGGTTATAATAATACAAACTAAACTGACTTTTTTTTTTAAGAAGCAAATAAGATTACTTATGCCAAGTGCTTACCATGGTAAGAACTCAAAAAATGTTAGCTATAATTGTGTATGTGTTCAAAACTACCATCACTAATCCTTTCTTTATCCCTCCCTTTACCCCCTAGTTCTGGCACCTTTCACTATGACCATTAGATCTTGACAGTAAAACAGAGATTCCCCAGAAAACCCATTTCAGGGCGAATGAGGTTGCCCTGGAGCTATGTCATGGGAAACTTGACCTAATCCTGTACCCAACTATTTGGGGTTAACTTCTTACATTCCATATTCTCTTACAGTTTTCAGAGCAACTCTATGACACATTTTTTAAAAATGATGATTTCCACTTTACCAGCGAGGCAGCCGAAGCTTGTGATGAGTCCATAGCTTACCCACAGCCATACGGAAGAGTAGGGTCTTCCCTGCCGATTCCCTGTCTTCAAGCCTGAAGTGTTATTCCTCACTTCACACTGCCTTGAAATCATATCTGCAAGTCCTGGTCCTCACACTAACTTGGAGCTCTGGCAAGCCTCGAAGAAGGAGGTCTCAGAGGGGCCTCTGAGGAAGAGACGGCTACCGCATGTTTCAGAGGAGGTTTGGTGTCTCTCAAGATGCTTTCCTCCCTTTACCAAAGAGTAAACTATGTGTTTTGTAACTTAACCTCACACATGCTGCAAGTTCCTCATTTCTTGGAATTTCCTCCTTTGGCAAATACAGCCTGATCGTAGTCATTCCTCATTTTGAGAATGCATAAGAATCACTTCATGAAATTTGATTCTGAGGATCAAGAACTGAAGCCCAAAGATTTGGATATTTAATTAACCACCCAGTAGATGTTGGTGTATGTGGTCCTATTCCCCCACTTGAACAGGGGTTTCTTTATCCCTAAGACACTGTAAATTCTCTATTGTTAGTTTGTCTTGATCGTAACTACACTCTAATTCCCTCCTACAGATTCTGCACCCACTGGAGATAATATTTTTTCATGTTAGATTTGCTGATCATGTAATATGTGTAGGCACCAAATATCTCTATTATATAGATCACTTTTCTGAGATATAGTAAGTCTGATGGTGTCGTAAAAGATTAGAGTAGTCTGGCAGGATTTAAGCAGCCACTGGTTATTTCTTAAGGTGATGTTAAACCAGATGCATTATCTATAAGGAACATTGGATGGGTCCTAAATTATTGCTATTAGTAATGGGGAGTTTTATTTTATTATTTCTAAGATATATGGCCATGATAATATAATACAGAAGATAGTAACAGACTTTGTCCTTTTACAGCATTATAGAATTAGAGGGAAATTAATTCAGTTCACATCCAAAATCTTCCGTGTTTCGAACATGTCTGGTTACAGCCTTGACTATTGTACCTATCTTTGCAAAGTTGATTCTCACAAGCTTTCCTTTGCGTTTCTCAAAGTGATCCATAGTCTTAGAAGTCTTCTAGACAACCTGAAGTCTAATCTAAAATACAAGTCCCTGCAAGTCTGGGTGAATACCTATTGTGGGTATGTATATTTGTGTTTGTGTGTGTTAATATATTGCAAGACATTAAAATAACATTAAAATGTAATCACAAAAATACCTGGAAGAGTTTTATGAGGCTACTTCCTATGTGAAATACAGATCTAATGTCTCCATAATATAGCACAAAATGAGATACCTATGTGTGATATACATGTATGTCTATACATATACATACACACACATACATGTATGCAACAGTATGCAGGTAAATGTTTAACTAACTCAAAGGGAAAGGCACTGGTTTATAGCATTTGCCAATTTCCATGGTGAAAATGCTCCCACCATGGCTGATTTAAAAATACTAAGGTGACTGAACATGCACGATTGGCTTTCCTGAGCTGTCAGGAGCTGACTCTAACATACCTCTCTCTATTTCTCTTGGTCAAAAAAGAGGATTTTTGACAAAGAAGAGGCTTTAACTAGCTGACCTCGAAAGTGTTTTAACATTTAACATTATGCTTTCTTTATTTACATTTATACACTATAATTAATTGGTATAGCTTGAGTAGGAATGTAGGTGGTCCCCAGTGCCTTTAATCCTACTGAAACTAAAAAGTTTATCAATGCAGAGATTTAAAGGCCACTACACAAATCTAGGGCTTTGAAATCCACTGCTTCTCCCAGGGTTTCTAATCCCGAGTGCTTGCAGAAATGGATTTTCAACTGGCCTATTTATCATTGCAATCACCTCTTCTCATCTGATCTGCATATTTTTGAGTGTGGGGTTCTTTTTTGTTTTGTTTTTGCCTTCAAAATAATTTCCTTTGTTTCAGTTGTTAAAATAGGAAGTTTTATTTCATGCCCCACTAAAAAGAAAAGGGGGACAAAAGTTAATTGTATCTGAACTGAAGTGTAACTACGGCTCTATTAAAGAGGTATAGTTATGCGCTATTGATCGCAACGCACAGGAAAAGCTTGTCATGTAAAGTCAAGAGGTTAATGTAATTACAAGAATGGGCAGCAGGATCAGCTGTAGCCCAGAAGTGGCAAATAACTAAAAGCTGCTTCAGAGACACATAATGTTGTCATAGCATAAATAATTCATCCTAGCATTTGAGAAGAAATTACTCCTCTGTTCCAGCATATTATTCAGCCATTAAAATCTTGCCTTCTAAAGACTTTTGATGTAGGCATATTTTCAGTTCTAAGTCATTCTGAGGCATGCCACCTTCATTAAGCCTTATATTGGGTAGTTTTCAAAGTATTAGACAGGATGTGGAGTGGATCCACAATTTGTTTAATAACCACAGTACCATTCAGATAAGAGACAAGAAGCTGGGAGGATTTATGTTGCATCTGGTAGCCAAGTAGGGATGAAGATTAAGCAACATGGGGTAGAATTCTTAATTCCTGAGCTGGGCCAAGTTCTATTCACTCCAGATCCTTGCTGACACGCAAGTCCTTGCTGATCCAATCCCAGAAACATTTCTCTAGTGCCACAGAAGCAGAAGTAGCATAAGAAATAATGATAATACCACTACCCTTCTTGTAAGTATTCTCATGTCAGCTGCTCACTAGCTCTGATAAAAATGCCCTGACAGTTTGCAATTGAATTTGCTTTTCTTTCCTTGTTGTTTTCATTGTTTTTCCTTCGATCTGTGCATTTAGTAACAAAGTTTTGCACATCTATGGCAAATTGATACCTGCAGGGCCCTCAGAATCAATAGCTACCTATTACTCTACAGTGGTCACAGCTATCCTTTAGACCTATTGTGCTCAGCGTGTGAAAGGCAATATAGAAACCAACTAATAGGAGAATAAATATAAACATGAAATTATAAAACCAAAAGCAACATTAGAGAGACAAATGTAGTTCTCTGTTTCACCCCAATTCTATTCTCTACACTTCTCTGCCCTGACCTGTGCCCCAGGATAGTGAGCCAGGATCTTTGACTGACTTCCCTCTGGGGATCAGCCAGTAGGAGACCCGAACAGCTAATCTGAGAGCATTTTTTCCCTGCTTCCTTTCTGCTGGGATTCAGATCTGGAGGTAGCTGTGGCCTCTAGAGTTTCTTTTGAAAGGCCTTTTTTCTATGTCTCTGGTCTTCTTCAAGCTTTAGCAGCATCTTTCCACCCCTTGTTCCTGTAGATCTATAAGATGTTAGCAAGTTTCTAAGGGCTTCAGCATCCTGGGTCGTCTCTCTGTCCATAGACCCTTTATTGAAATTCTTCAAAACTCTCAGCTCAGTGTGCCATCTATTTTCTCCAAGGATCCTGACTAATATGCACAGCTGGGCAAGGAGCAGAGGGACAACTTTTCCTTTGTACGTTCTCTAGAAGAAACCTGTTGTCATCAGTTTATAAGGCCCCACGATAGTTGTTAAAATAATGATGGAAAAACTTTAGAGAAGGTCATATCAAAACAAGACCCTGAAACACTTAGTGTGACAGTCAGAGAAGGGTAGTTTCCTTTTACATTCTGAGCCATACCACCAGCCAGTAGGTTGTCCTCCAACCCCTCCTCAAAGGCCCTGATATCAGACCAGCTTCCTCCCTGCCCACATTAGGACTGGGCTATTCCTTGGCTTAAATGCCAAGAAGCCCAGTCTCTCCACCAGGGAAAACATGCACATATCCCACCTCTGGTTGAGCCCACCTGTTAGTGGCAACTCATTGTCTATTTTAACTCATTGTATATGACTCATTATATACATCGACTATTGTCTATTTCAATCACTAAAGATATTTTTCTGCCTTTAAATTAAAACAATGTCCCTCTGGATTGTTCCTGGTTTAGGATTTGCAGCGAAATAACAGCAGCTTTAAGATAGGGAAGAAATAGAAGGTATTAATTCAGAGTGTCTGAGACATTCCCATGCACAGAGCTACACAGCAGGGGTGGCGCAGCCTGTGTCGGGAGCACGTGCTGCAGCACTGCTCTCCGCAGTACCAGCAAATATTTCTGTCTGGTGTCAGCACCTACCAGTCACCCTTGATTTCATTCTCTTCTTGCCTTCATGCTCAATCCATTAATCTATTCTATCATTTTCATTTCAAAAATATGCCCCAAATCTTTCTATTTCTAACATTATTAATATCTGGTACAACTTACAATTTTCTCTCACCTGGATTAAGATCAATGAAATAACCTCACTGCTTCCTTTTTTGCCTCCCTGTCATCCCTTTGTACACAGAGCAGCCGGTGTGATGTTTTTATAAGGCAGATCATGTTACCTCACTCCCAAGGCCCCTGGGAAAACTTGTGACTTCCTGTCCTTGTCCCCCTCCCTCATGATATACTAGCTCAGTGACCTTCTCTCTAAGCCTCAGACACAGCTTCTTCCCATCCCTGGTCTTCTTGTTCTTCTGCCTGGAACCATCTGTCCCCAATCTCTCCTTGGCTGCCTCCGTCTTACCATCCAAATCTCAACCCAAATTCCACCCTTCAGAGAGACTGCAAATATATATCCTTTATTTATGTATTCATTACTGACTGTCCGCTCATTTAGAATGTGAGCTCTGTGAGGTCAGGAATCTTGTCTGTACTTCTGTCTCCTTTCTCTCCAGTCCCTAGAATGGCCCCAGCACATAGTGGGGACTCACAAAGCGGACAGCCTTTGTGACATCTGATTCACCAGTCTACTGCAATACAGCACAGTGAGGCAAAATAGTTTGGCCTCATGTTCATTGTTTTCCACCAAATTACCGATTACCTATTTACCTTGGGTTTAAATTATTTTACCCCCCCCCGTCCTAGGAGACATCAGTTAAATCTTAATTTCCTCTATTCAATGCTGGAAAATGCTGGAATATTTGTGATATGAAACTGCTCTCATTTTTAATGCATGCCATATGAATGATGTTTTTTTAAAAAAACTTTGGTTCTGAGATACAATATTAACCTACTAGTCAAGTAGAGAACATAGGATTTAAAAATACAGAAGGGGGATAAAATGAAGGAGAGGTGAAGAGAGCAAGAAGAAGACCTGAAAACCAAGTCCCTTCCAGGATGAGCAAATCTTCTTCACTGCAGACCACCAGGGAGGAGCTGTGAGAGTGCTGCCCCCTCTTTCTGAAAACTTCTAAATCAGAAGGTTAATGCTCAAGATTAGGGATTATCTGATCTTGTTCTCTGCTCCTAACAAACTTTATCTTGCCAGCCAATGTGGATCATGCAAAGAGCATGACCTCTGAATTGGAAAGCCTGTGACACTGTTTACCAGGCCTTGAGAAAGTTATGTGACCTCACCAAGGCTCACTGTTCTCATAGATAAAAAAATAAGGAAGAAGCCAATGCTTACCTATCCCTGCGCAAGGTTGAGACAAGTCATATGACCCAGTGTCTCTGCTTTGTGACCTGTCAGTTGATACACAAATGCTCAGGATTGCAATCATCACTGCTGTGAGAAAGACAGAAAGATGACTCACAGAGACAAGAGGTAGAAACCTACACCAAGCATTGCAGGGATGTACAAAGACTATTCCCCCAGTGTTGAACATTTAAAGAGAAAATAGGGAAGAGGGCATACCTCTTTGGAAAGGTAGGAGCTGGGAGAGCTTGTTCTAGAAAGTTTGGGATGATGAGACCTGAACAAAAAACTGAAAAGAGGAATGTCATCATTTTGCATACAGAAAAAGGGAAGGACGACTTGGTGGAAGGAACCACTGCCCAGAGGTCAAGATGTGAGATGGAGAAGCAGAAGCAGGTGCAGGAAATGCCAGGCGGGTTTGTCCGACAAGAAGACAAAAGCCTGAGGTGTAACGAGAGAGGAGATGAATTAACCAGGAGAGGAGGTGAATGATGGTAGGGCTTGAAACCCCAAATGAGGGGATTGTATCCAGGTTGGAGGCAGGTCAGGGCATGATCAAAAGAATATCCGCAACCAGGACAAATCCTTGCACCACTCTTCTGCAGCATCAAAGAGCAGTGCCTGGATTAAGAGGGCACGGGAATCCCCATTGCACTCTGTCAAGTCAGGCCACATTGGAGAACTGGGTTTTGTCTCAAGTGCCACATTTTAAAAAGGACAATGACTTGAAAGCACCCAGAGGGGGGTGATCAGAATGGAGAGGAAAATGAAAAGCATGACATGCAAGGAAGTACTGAAGGGTCTGGGTATGCATAACTCAGAAAAATCAGGAAATGTGACGTATTTTTCTTTTCTGTTTGAGATGATCTCAGCTGACTTCGAGAGGTTAAAGAAAACCTTAGACTTAGGAGATGCAACATGATTGAGAAGTCTGAGAGGTAGATGGGAAAGCCCCTTACCTACAAGCAGCTGGATCAGACTTAATTAACGTTGCCCCCGACTTGTGAGCACATCACTTACTTTCCAAGTCCTTAGTTCATTCATTACCAAAAGGATGCAAAATGGAGCAGCAGAAATGGAAGGCGTGTGTCAGTTTGTCAGTAGTGAAAACTGGTAAAGTAATCAACGCCTCACGGTGTATTGGAGTCAAATTATCCAAGAGATCATACCACAGTCATAGATTAGAAAAACTCCCAGAAGGTGCAGCATAGACAGAGAATAAATAGATGAGAACACAGATAGGAAGAAATCTCTCTCGAACTGTGTTCAACAGAATCCTAGGGTTTCTGGGTGCTAAATCTATCATATCACAGAAAAAAGAGAGAGAGTTCTACAGTAAAATAAGTTTGGCAAATTGTAAGTTCAAACAAAATAGTGAAGTTTTCTTTATTGCAGGATTTCTCAGCATCTATAATACGTTCAGGGCTTTGTGACACCATAAGGACATGGCACAAAGCAATTTCTTTCTTTCTTTTTTTTTTTTAAAGCACAGAGGTGACCTTCTGCTCAGAATACCCACCATCTCCCCTGTAAGCATTTTAGGGGGAGTAGAGTTTGTCAAACATTACTTTAAAAAACCCTAGAGAGCTCTGTTCCTGGATCGAGTGTTCCCAGTAGGGACATTAAGAGTGCTCAGCTCTCCCTGTGGGAATAGAACAAGTATCCCGAAAGCAATCATCAAACACTAATTAAACACATACTATTTGTCAATTTCCATGGTGGATACAGAGACTGAAACCTACTTTCCCTGTTTCCAGAAGGTTTCAACATACTGAGAAAGTAAAACTTGTACACATAAAGAGATAAATAACCACAGAAGACTCTCATCTTTGCTAAGTGTCAAAAAGAGCTGACTGATGTGGACTGTGAGTATTTCAGGAGCAGGAAAGTTCGAATTAGCTTTGGCAGTCAGAAGAGTCTTAGGATCCTAGGAGGGGAGTTTGGTGCTGTTCCTGGAAAGGTGGGCAGGACCAGACCAGTGTATAGGAAGATTCAGGCGTTTTAGTAGAGAAAGAAGTGTGGTAAATGCCAGGAGTATTGGAGGGACAGGTAAGACTTCAGTTTGGAGCAGTTCATGGGCAGTGTAGGATAATGCTAGAAAACTAGGGTAAGGGTGGGGGTTGTTGATTATAAAGAGCCTCAAATACCAGATACAGGACATTTGAGACCTACATACAGGCAGTGGTAAGCTGCTAAAGTGTTAGAGCAAGAATGTGACATGATCAGAAAACTAATGTCACCGTCAGCTTCCCAGAAACAGACTGAAGGTGCCGACTACTGATGGGTCCTCATTTTGAAGAAGATAACTTTTCTTTCTGAGGCAAAGCATTTACGCAGTTCCAGAAGGAATCCAGGGAGAGGAGTGGAGGGGGAGTTTCTGTTTTCTCTTTTCCTCTGGCAAATAAACAATCTTCTGGTGAAGGGAAGGTTCGGTGAACTATTTTTAGTTTCCTGCCAGTGGGCCCCAGTGATAGAAGACACAGACGGGTTCTAATAAAAGATTCCAATATTCTGCTCGGCCAGCTCTGCACCCTGTCTGAGTAAACATTCTAAAAATAATACAATAAACTTGTACGGCCAGGAGAGACAAGCTGCGGATTGCAAAGTGATTTTAAGTGCTTCTTCATTCATTTTGGAGGTTTCTTTGAATTTCAGCCAAGAAAAATCCACCGTGATATCTAAGGGAAAGAGTGTCAAAAGAAGTTTGCAGAGATCTTTTTTCCTGAGTCTTTTCACACGAGCTGTATTGCAGCACTCAGAGCCTTCCTTTGCATACCAGGAGCTGCTCCTTAGTGCGGAGAGTGGGAGGCCAGGAGTGATGTGTCATGGGCCCTCCTCATTAATGTCACATATCCATGCGCTACTTGACTCCTGGAGGCATTTCAATGGGTGACTCTGAAGTTGAGGAATGAGGGTGGAAACGCAGCAGAGAAGAAAAGCTGAAGCGCAACTGGTCCAGCCTCATCCTTCCTCACCCTGCTCCATTGCAGTGGCCTCACCTCTATCTGTTCCCAAATGCCATGCTCCGAGGACCTCTATGTGCCACAGAGACTTTCTCAGGTGAGGAGGTGGGGAAAGAAGCTGTCTAGGGTGACAAAGCCTTACCTACTCCTAGGGCTAGATCACTCAGTTACTCATTCAACTATATTTGCAAGAGTCACCATAGAAATCTACTTTTTTCTTATGACTATTCTTAAGTATTATGCATTCCAGTGAAAATACCATACATCCACATTGAAAATGTTTCCTCCTTTTAAGTTGTATTTGAGTTTTAAAGGTCTGGACTCCCTTCATACTTTAGTTAACCCAAGACAGGAGATCATTCTACTGGCAAGTCTGGTTAGCAGTAAAAGAAACACCAAACAAAGAACTGGAATGGCTAGAAAAGTAAAATATCAGACATTCCAAAATGATTTTCCAGGATCCTCTGCTGACCTCTAAGAAAACCTCCAGTTTCCACTGAGCCCTAGTTACAAACCGCCGCTGTTGGCTTCTGATCGCTTCTTGTCACACATGTGGCCAGCCACCCGCCCACAGGGCTCAGCCGTTCTGGCAAGCTCCGCACTGGGAATGAGTGCAATCAGATGGGACCATGAGTAGAAATGAAGTTCAGCTAGAACAGACCATCAGACGAATGTTCCAGCGTCACACTCCCCTTTTTAAATGAAACTGCTTTTAGGTTTCTCTTTTTGAAAGAAAAGCCTAAAAATCAAGCACTTCCCTATTTCCAGGTTTTGCTTACTCTCAATAATGCAATCAATCCAGCCCTGCCCTGGATGACAGTGTGGGGTGACAGTGTGGGATGACATCCAATCCCATCACCAGCCCTGCCAAGCTCTATCCTGCCAGAGCCTGACCCTCCCCTGAAAGCTCATTTATGGAAAAATACAATCAAGTGGTCTCCAAGGGGTTGCCCCCTAGGGAACTTTTGTGTCATTGCCTTGAGGAGAAAGAAATTCGCCTTGAGCTGTGATAAACTGACATTCCCCAGACGGTGTCACATGCTGGATTGAATGCAGGGAAAAATTAATCCAGGCTGCTCAGCATCCACCCACTTATGGTTGTGTAGAGCCAGGAGGTAGGCAAGACGTTGTTGTATAGCTACAACGCATGGCATTCATCATCCTACAATGATCAATCAAGAGACAAGATATTCACTCCATCAGAAACACTCGGCAAACCTGGGAAGAAAATCAGCAGCTCATTATCACTTCAAAAACTGAGCAGGGGTTTGAGCAGGGAATACGGGAAGCAGAGATGAGAACACAAGGACACAGATCCTCCCTGGAAGGGCTTGACAGAGAGAATTAAACCAGCCCCATCGAAGACACAGAGCAGCCTCCATGGGCAAGGGAGTGGGGGAGTGTGTTTGCTCTCCTTGAAGTTTCAGAAGCATCTTCGAGGCTAGTCCACTGTGGAAGGACGCAGATGACAGACGATCGGGATCGGAGTGGCTGTGGGGAAACTGTGATGAGCCCCCTGTGCACGACTGTACAGGCACGGTGCCCACTGCGTGGGGAGCAGGGTGGGCCTGGGCCTCACAGTCCTCTCGACCATGGCCAAGCTGTGGGCTCGCTTGAAGGTGAGTTAGCCAGCCACGTGATCGGGGAACTGGCAAGAGTCAGTGCCATCTGGGAGAGCCAATGTGAGCAGAGAGAGCAAATCACTGAGGGAAAACAAGGAAGATGGCAGGGAGCGAGGCTAGCCAAGCAGCCACCACCCCTACTGGACAGCAATGGGCAGAGTGGCTGACTATGTGGTTCATTGTCCATATGGGGACACTGTCTATTAACAAAGATGCCTGTACAATTGGAGTAAACTGGGACTGCCCTGGCAAACCAGGACAGAGAGTTGCTCTACTAATGGACAATGTCATGAAAGAACATGGGAGTGACCTTGTGGTAGCCTTTCTTTCCTTGAGGGATATCTAGGCCTGCCTCTGCATTCGACTCCACAGTCCGGGAATTGAATAAAAGATCCTGCTCCAATTAGACAGCGTCTAGGTCAAGGTCAGCCCCACACAGATGAAGGCTCCTGTGCACATAAAGGCATGCCTACGTGGAGACAGAAGGGTGGTCACCGGGTCTGACAGACTTGGGTTATGGTCTTGACTCTGGCACTTAATCTCTTTGAGCCCCAATTTTCTTACATCTAAAATGAGATGTGGAGATTTCTGTGTGGGATCCTTGTGACGATACAACGAGAAGATGTGTGCTTGCAAATATCAATGGAGCTTGCCAAGCGGCAGGCATTTAATGCCCCACCTGATTTACCTGTAGTTACGTGTGTCATTTCCTTCAAGGCAGGGTGCCTGGCATAGAGAAAGCTTTCAAAATGTGCTACGTATCAGCTGGTACGATTTTGCCTCTCCATCTTCTTTTCTGACATACAACTTGCACTGCCAAACACTGTCATTGTTGCTGCACTAGAGGTCTCCTGGTCAAATGATTTCACAATTAGATTTATAAATACAAATGTTGGTCAGTTACGTGGAGGGCAACAAAGCAGAGTAGTTTGAGAATCACAGGGCGAATCGACTTTAGACCAGGGGTGCAGGGAAGGCCTCACAGAGGAGGCAGCACCTATATACCCGGGCTCTTCAAAAAGTCCGTGGAAAAATAGCATTAAAAGATGATAAGAGTCTTTCTATGAAGTTTTTGAAATACCCGTGCGCAATGTCCTGAGCTGCAAGGAGGATGCAGCCCTGTAAGAAGCAGGGCAAGGGCTCTCCAGGGAAAGGGGAACTACAGGTGCAAAACTACAGGGACCTGGCACCATGGGGGCACCGGGGGGAAGAAGAAAGAGAAAAAATGGGAGAAAAGAGTGGAAGGAGGACCACCCAAAGTGAGTCTCCAGCAGCGGGTAGTGGCCACACCAGGGGAGGGCTTGGTAATCACTGATTCAATACGTGTTTATTATGTGCCTACTCTGTGCTCATCTGGGCACCAAATGTTTGCATGTGATAAAGAATAATGAAGCACCATCGAGGAGTTTCAAGCTCCGAAGCATGAAGAGTGGTCTATTTACAGGTAAGAAGGTTCATCCTCACTGCTGAGTGGAAAGTCAGGGGGAAGGGAAGGAGGGAAAAGCTCCAAAGAGGAAACTGTTGCTGTAATTCGGGGGAAAGGGAGCATCGACTTGGAGCAGGGCGAGCTTGATGGATCTGGAGAGAAGTGGACGGGCTGAGAATGCATTTAGTGATGGTGCTAATGGGACTTGGGGATACTGGGTGTGGGGAGGAAGAAACGGAGGTCTCAAGAATAATCCTACTCTGAGATTTGGATTCCTGGATAAATAAAATCTGGCACAGAGCCAGGCTTGAAAATGAAAAGTGCTGTTTGGATATGTAAATTTTCCAATATTTATCAGATAATGAAATGGATAACCCACATAAGCAAATGTATATATGAATCGGAAGCCCAAAGAAAGGATGTGGCCTGAATGGACATAATTGGGAGTATTGGGAATATATACGTTATCTAAAGATGAGGACAGATGCAATCATATGGAAACCCCGTAGAAACAGAAGAGAACAAAATGAGTTAGAAATCGTCGTTTCCCCACCCCCTCACTGACCCTAAGAATTATTACGAAAGAATAATAATATAAATTTGATCTTTGGCAAAAATAGACATCTTATTATTAGCCACTTGATTTTTTATTACTTGCCTGTGTAAAGCTTTTCCTCATATTTCTGTTAGGATAGTCTCTTTATTTATTTATTTTTAAAAAATTTATGAGTGCTTTTTGTATTTTGAGGGTATTAAACCTTTTCTTGCTTATGCTGCAAATAATTCTTTTTTGTCACTTATCTTTTAAAATTCTTTATAAGGTTGGGTTTGTCTCCTTCCTTTTTTGAGTATTATTATTTGTAGAAAATTAGGCTTTTCAAACAGAAAGGACATTGTTGGGGGGGAGGGAGGAGAGGAAAGAGGGAGGGAGGTTTTGGTAAGGGGCAACAATAATCAACCACAATGTATATCGACAAAATAAAATTAAAGAAAAAAAAAAGAAAGAAAAATTAGGCTTTTTGTCCATGAATTTGCCTTTGATGCCATGTTCAGAAAGTCCTTGCCCACTACCAAGGTTTTAGAAAAAAAATAAAGCTACCAAAAATTTTATTACAGCATTATTTATAATAGTAATTTTAAAAAATGAAATAGCCTAAGGATAAATTAGTAATTCATTTGTTAAATATGTGTGACTTTACATAATAGAATACTTCTCAGCTATTAATAATGACATGTACCTCTATTTACTGACATTGAACCATCTGTATTATATACTTAGTAAAAAAATATAATATATATATAGGATGATTTCCTTTTTGGAAAACTGTTTTTGTATTAACAACTATATTTATTTATCTATTGTTATTTCTATAATAAAATAAAAAAATAAAATATAATAAAAGTTATATCTTATCTGCCAATTAACTTAAGCTTCTTTATCTCTTCATGTTATCTATTCAATAAATTGATTGATTAGTTAATTAATTAAATTTTATACACATTAATAAGTGATCATTTATGATTTTAAAAATTTATACTACCAATAATGATGGTTAACATTTATTTAACATATACTATGGGCCAGAATTTGTCACATGCATACATCAATTTAAAAGAGTAGAGAGCTGGCAACAAATACTTCATCCAAAACATAATGAAGTCATCACTGCCTTTCCCCTAACTGGCAAGTCAGAAATCTCAATGTTGACAGCCTTTTGTAAAACTGTTACAGCTCTGTTCCTGGAGGCCATCAGGCTGGGCGCTTTCTTCCCTTCTATGGCCAGGAGCAAACATTTGAAACAATCCAGTATTGATTTTGACAGCCTCCCCACACCTCTAAACACCCACAGCCAGCAAAGTACCTTTAGCCCCAGATCGCACTTTCACATAGACTTCTTTTATCCTCCCCCAACCCAGAGTCTTCATCAACAAATCCCCTCTCTACCAGCCATAAGATGTCTTATTTCTTTTGCACACACAGCTGGTCTTATCTGGGAATTATGAAAAAGGCAGTCTGATTCCACTAATTTATTTGGAGGTATTAAAGGCTGACAGTATTTTACCTTTTGGAGTTATTTGCATTGAAAATAAAATTAAAATATAAAAGAGGAGTGAACTCTGTAACACAAATGACTGTCATTGATGGAATGTTAACTGTATGGCCAACTGAAGTGAAGACATGTAAGCAGCTGTCTTTGGACAGATCTGCTCTGGCTAATGGTCTACCTGGAGGTGAGGGCAGGAAGGCAGATTGGGGGAGGGGGGCAAGGCAGGTGGGAAGATCCCTTCCCTTTTCGATGTTCTTGATTTTCACAGTTTCTTCATTTTCTCCACTTCAAAACCCACAGATCCTCTAAAATCTCTGCATTTTGTCTTGTCTTGTTTAGTTTTGTGTTGAGATCATTTTCCCCACATCAGTGACAGTGAGGTTCCAGCAGAAGCAGCAAGGGGAGTCGGCTCCTTGTATCTGAAAGTGCTTCCCCATGCAGAAGGTCAGGAAGATGGGCAGTACAAGGCAGCCCCAAACCATTTCACCCATTTGTACTCTAGGTCCAACCTCACATTTCCTGTCTCCAAAGAGTCTCACCAGATCCTGTGTTGGACAGGCCTTCAGAAAACTGAGAAACCACACTGTCCTGGTCCAGAGAAATAGACACACAGGGCTTACATTTTTCTTTTCCATTAACATTCAAGTATTTTAATGAATACCAGATTTTACTATTTGTTCCTAGGGGAGGATATTTGAGTTTTCTGTGGCTCATTTTATTTTTAATATTTAAAAATCTTTTCCCTCAATGAGGCATAACCATAATTGCATTTGTAAATAGGCTGTGTTTGGTTACTGGAACTGTTTTATAAATGTGGAGCCAAAAATTAACTTCACGTTTTTTTCGTAAGGTGCTTCCCCCACTCCCTTTTTTCAAAATTTATCAAGACCTGAGGGTTTTTAAGCCAACCTGGATCCTGTAATGTGTGAATACCAATGCACAATGACTTATAAAAAGCAGGACGTATATAAAGAAAAACTCGTGTGCAGTATAAAGGGTACTCAAATTGTTCTATCTAACCACAAAGAAGAGAGCGAATCATCCCCAAAGTATAAAGTGGTTGAAAGACAGAGAATTGAGAACTAAATTTGAAGCTGACATCTTGACAGCCTCATGACCTAGTTTCAGGCACAAAGCTATATAAGAGTGACAAATAGAGGAAAAAGGAGGAGAGGTAGACTGAAGGAACTGGAGGAAAGAAAGAAAAAGAGACAGGGTGATACGGTCGAGTTAGAAAAAAAGACATCAAAAAACAATTAGGAATGAAATACTATAACAGAATACAGCAGGTAGACTGACTGCTTTAAAGTTGTTCTTTGATCCAGAGTTTGTGGTCAGTAGATTTTCTTCAATCTGTTCCTTTCTTTGGACAAGAAAATGGTCTCAAATTTCCCTTTCTAATCTCAATGTATCTGGATTTAGGAGAAAATATCAGCAGCCCCATAAAACTGGGGGAAAGAGAAAGCATACTATGTCATTGACTGGGGTCAGTAGCCAATCTGTGTTTTAGCTTTAGCCCAACCCAGATCCCCACTGCTTTTAAAGAGTGGTTCATCAGAAGAGTGCTACCTGCAGTTTTGTTCACTGTTACAGGCAATCTTTCTGCATGTGGGTCAGCCTTTTACACAGTATCCCTATGGCGTCAACCAATTGCATAAATCTAAAGAATATTCTCTAAGTGGGTATTTTTAAAACATTTAGATGTTGATATATACCAGGTATTGGGTTTCAATTTAAGATACTCCTTTTGTGAATATTGCTAAAAGGAATGATCTGAGATGGTCAATCTGAGGTCAGGAGAGATCCCCTAGGGATGTAGCTTTACAACCACCTAAAGGGTTGGTTGAAAAGAATCCGGCCCATGCAATAGGATTCACTATATGCAGTTATCTAGCAAACATGCATAGAAAATTGCTAATAATATATAGATATTTGTGTATCTACCATGTGATCTTTCTGTTTAGTGCCACACTTCCTCATCAACAGGTTTCCAGGTCCAACCCTGGGTTGCTGGGGAATATAGCAGGCACTTATATTTTCTGAATGCCCAGATGATTTTATTATAGATGGTCTGTGACCACATTTTTGAAGTAACCTTCAACTTTGCTAATTTCAGAGTTCAAAAGTGAACTCCTAAAGTAGAGGTTTTTGTGCCTTCACTACCTAGATTCAACAACATCAATTTTACTTCACTCATGCGTGGATGGAGAGCTTGTGGGGCTCAAACATGGTGGTCAAAGGCCTTGGTAACAGCTCCTCCCCCAAAGAATCCATTGGTGTTTAAGTCTTAGATTTTATATGGCAGTGGAGTTGTTTGGGTCCCCCGTCCCCAAAAATCTAATTGCTTCTAATTTACACAAGTACAACGGAGTCCCCCTGAGAAAAAAAGACTACATTCTATTTCCACTACAGATTCAAATATGCACCCCTGATTTTTTAAAAGAACCCTGACTGAGGCCAGATGATGAGAAAGACAAGGGTGGACCTAGGAGTGATCTCACTACAAGGGTGGGAGTCTGTACATTATCCAGATACAACATCAAGGCCTAAGGATCATAGGCAGAGAGAACAGAAATGCTCCTGTTACAGTGTGCAGCTGGTCTTGGAACCCAGCCTGGCACAGCCACACTGGCAGCATTATAGGACAGAAGAGGACACAGCAGCAGCCACCCTTCTATACAGCAGTGTTGGGTCTCCCAGACATGGAGACAGTGTGTAATGACAGCAGCAACAAGATGACAGGTGGTAAGTCTTGTCTCAGCAGAGCAAGTTCACAGGACCATCTAGGTTTAAGCTACAGGGAACCGGCACTGGGTATTTCATTGTAGTGAGCAGTAATGCCCAGGTTTGTTGTATGGACTCTGTGAAAAACCAGACAAACCTCAGAAATGTTAGCGAAATGGGAGGCTTAAACAGACTATCTCCTGATATCAATCAAGTGAGGTTTTAAAGCCAATGAAAATTAAATATTAAAGTCAATGTATCCCATTCATACTCCCACATAGAGCAGGGTAAGTAGACTGATTCCAAGTGCATTGTTTTTTCCTGTCAGCTATTATACAGATCCACTCAACAAAGGAAATGCTGCAGACTTTACTCCTCTCAGTGACTACTTTCAATGTCCCAAATTTCTTTCATTAATAGTCTCCAGTTTATGCCTCAGAGATGGAAGGGTTGTTTTTTTGGTTGTTGTTGTTGTTTAAAGATATGCTGGGATTTAAGGTGAAAAAAATATAGGCATCTTCCAGGTTGTATTGCCTAGAACACTCTCTCCTACTCAAATGCACGTTCTTGTGGTTATGCTTTTCCTATCACTTTAGCAAGGCTGGGCATAGCAGGAAGATTTGATGGTTAACAGCTTTGTGAATATTACATGTGGTTTCATTGTGGAGACCCAACCCTAGCCTTTCTGCATTCAGGCTTTGATAAACAGGATCTCAATGGATTTTGTCCAACACTTAATTTCAAATTCCACTTAACATCCTCCCAAGGTGTCTTTAACGTGAATGAACTGAGATTTTATTTAAGTATAACTTGAGCTTTGAAAATGTTTAAGATAAAATCAGTCATAATACACAAGAAGCACTGGTTGAGATAAATGTTCTGGCAAGGGGTTGGCACGTGTTTTCAGTAAAGAAGCGGATAGTGAATATTTTTAGCTTTGTGGGCCTCACAGTCTCTGTCACAACTACGCAACTCTGCCATAGTACCATGAAAGCAGCCGTAAATAATAGATAAACAAATGGGCGTGGCTATGTTCCAATACAACTTTATTTACAAACAAGCAGCTGGCCCACAGGTGGTAGTTTATTTACTCCTGGTCTAAGCCCTTACATTCTGTCACAGATATCTTTGTTTTGCTTTACTGTGTTGTGTCTTTAAGAACGGTAGATGTCTTTGGAATTAAAGCTGACCCACAAGTAGAGATAAAGAGCTTCAGAAATACAGAGGTGCAGTCATTAGAACTGTGAAATGCCTCTCTCTGCAAAAGCATCCAATTGCTACACACAAAAAATAAATAAATTATTTTAGCAAACAAATATTTTTCCATGTTAAAAAAAAAATCGCAAAGGGAAAAATAAATACTGGGATAAAGCTTTGGTATTAGGCTTTTAAAATAAAGATCTGGTAAATGTGTAGCCTAATTTTAAAACCACACACATGCACACAGTAAAAACGATGACGCTGTACAGAAACAATAAAGGAATTAATTTATTATGTGGATTGATGAATATTTGAAATTCATAGCTACGTAAAGTTACATCTACCCATGTAAGCAACAAAGCTGTGTCTCTTGATTGCTGATTAAGCCCATAAATTTGCAGGAATGATGGCCATAAACAGCTACAGCCAAAGAGAGAAACAAAATAAAACAAAAACTGAAGGATCTTGCCCTCCTTTGCTGTGGTCTCCATCCATGACAACCACCCTCAAAGCCATAGAAGTTGGAAAGAAAACTCACTTATTAAAGAAGTCAGTGGTTTTTCATTAGCAAATGTCATTTCCAAAGATAATATGTTGATTTAAATTTTAAACGTTCCTCAGGAAATATTTTTTGTCGGCTGGCATTTTAGTAAAGCCTCTTTTTCAAGCAATAAATTTGCAACAGGGAACATGTGGCTTCTCTGTAGTTTCTATCATAATACAAACGTGAATTCCTCATATTATTCTCCATTTTGCATATCAGAAATCTAATTTTAATCATACTTAAAAAATAAAATGATAAATTCCTAGCAGTTTACCTGGTAGTTATTCAGTGGTTTTTGCAACTTGTTTGTGCAGCTAGAAAAAAATCTCTTTGGCACTGGTTTCTTTCTTTGTAAAAATGGTACTTAAGTTTCAAAGAAAGAATAATTTTTATCAGTTATTCCTTTCTGCCCATGTTTCATACTTCTTCAATTTTTCAAATTAACATATAGCAAAATTAATTTGTGGATGTACAGTTCTATAAATTTGAATGCATGTATAGATCCATGTGAATACTATAACCATCAGCATAGAGAACAGTTCCATCACTCCCAAAACCCCTTGTGCTGTCCTTTTATGGTCCCCTTCCTGCAGTTCTACTCCCTGGCAATCTCTGATCTGTTCTCTGTTGCTATAGCTTTGTCTGTTGAGACTTTCATTTAAATAGAATCACGCAGTATGTAATCTTTTGAATCTGCCTTCTTCCACTCAGCATAATGCCTTTAAGATCCAGCCACGTATCAATAGCTCCTTCCTTTTATAGCTGAGTAGTTTTCCATCATATTGATGCACTATGGTTTGTTATTTATTCACCCATAGAAAGACATTTGGGTTTTCTGTAGCTTTTGCCAATGATAAATAGAACTGTTGTCAACCTTCGTGTGCAGGTTTTTATGTGAACATAGCTTTTAATTTCACTTGGGTAAACACCTAAGAATGGGATGCTATGTCATATAGCAAGTGTATAATTAACTTTATAAGAAACTGCAAAATAATTTTTTTAGAGTAGCCCTACTGTTTACATTTCTAACAGCAACATGAGAGTCCAGTTGCTTCACATCCCCACCAGCATCTGGTATTGACAGTATTTTTTTAAGTCATTCTAATTGGAAACTAACTCTCTCTCTCTCTCTCTCTCTCTCTCTCTCTCTCTCCATTTTCTCTTTCTGGGTCTCTGTTTTATACCTTTACTAAAAACTGTATCTTCTAACTCCCTACTCTGTCTTAAGTGCTAAAGAACCTATGCCCTAAGGAAGATTACACTCATTCCTTCAACATCTTTCTGTTGCCCTTGTTCTTGGTGGTTCCAGGCTAATTGTAGATATGCTTCTTATTTCAGAAGGAACAAATTCATTTGGTTAGGTCACCCTGGGGGGTGTGTTGCTAACAGAGAGTGAATCACCTACTTTGGAGCAACACCCCTATTTGCCAGGGATTGGCCATGTTGATTCAGGTGTGTGTGTGGTGTCCTTTAAGGAGTAGAACAGGATTGTCCCATCAAGGTAATTCATCTGCAAATTATAGTACATATCCAGGCTTGCTGTCTAAAAGAGATTTACAACACACATAGTGTATCTCAATATATGTTGACAAGGTACACTATAACCTGGTTACACAAGTAGCTAAACTTGAAAGCCAGACTTACATTTGCATACCTAATTCTTGGGCTGAACCTCTGTGGGCCAATTAACAATGGTCATAAAAAAGAGGATATCACTGGGGATTTCAGTGCAAGGTTTCATTCCAAAAATTGCCAAGGCAGAGAGGATGTAGATGAAAAGAGAGTACTGAGGGACCAGCCAGGAAATGATGAAGTCTTGCTCAGGATTTAGTCCCTTGTCATTCATTCTCTTAAAGCAGGGCTTTAGGTAACTTACAAATGGACTTAGGAGTAATGGGGAAGAGATGAGCTGTGCACAAGTGTGTAGGTGGAAATGGGAAATTGATGTTAAGAGAATGTGCATGGGTGTTACAAAGAAAGTGTTTGCATTTTGCTCATTGGAGGTTCTCAAGATTGTAAGTAATATGAAATTAAAAATAGTTTTTAAGAGGGACAATTTGACAGCATAGATAGGATAACTTGAAGAGGGTAAAACAGAAAAGGGGAACTAGTTGGGAAGCTTTGGAAATAATCTTGCTGGTCTAAAATTGTAATGTAGACTCTATTTTGTCTCCCATATCCTTTCAATCCCAAACTCCTCTCCAGTCCCTCCTCTTACAGTCGCATCATTCCTACCTCACCTACCACCTTGATGCTTCAATCCTGGGTTAGTAATGGTTCCAAATTAAATTATTCTCTCCTGAGGAATGTTTGAAACAATTCTCTCATATAGACCTCGTGCTTACTGTTAGCATTGAGATAGGAAAGACAGTGATGTAGAAAGTTTAGCACTGTAATATTTTCAGTGTAAGCTTTGTCTTGGACATTGTTATTTCCCATGAAAGAGAGATTCAAGTTCAGTGTGACGTGAGTCAGTGAAGCCTCTCAGCCTCTTCTCATTGCGAGCAAGGTGGGCTGGTGGTTTCCACAACCCATTCCAGCAGGCCCCCAACCCCCTTGGGATGGATTTAGTACCTTTCTCAGTACTACTTTCTCATGATGGATTTGAAAAGAAGGAGCTGCTAGAATCTGGATGTTTCCATTCCCAGAATCAGAGCCCCCAAAAGTTTATAAACAAAGACCATGAAAATGACTAGGCTCAAAATTCCCGAATGTAGCACAGGGCCTTGCACGTGGTAGTTACTTAATGTGTACTTACTAAATTGAATTGGATCTCACCACCTTATTTGATATAATATTTTTTCTGTTTCACTTTCTTCCTTGCTATATAAACAAGTAAAAATGATAGAAAAAGGGCTTTTGAAAGAGCAAAACACTAACAAATTAGATGTAGAGATTTAAAACTCTTGGCTTGTAGAGAAACAATTTTCACAAAGCAATACGATGATGCACTGTGTGTTACGTGTATAAACACCCGTAGGTGGTAAGTTTGTTGATATATCATCAAACCTACCTTTATTTAGAGTTCAGAGGAAAATTTCCCAACAATCAAGTCTTCTGATTGGCTGCCAAGGTCAAATTTTCATCATCCTTATTTTCAACCACCTTATCTTCATTAGGCCCTGCTTTGTACACTTGGTCAACAACTTAATTTTAAAAAACACTATAAAAGTCACATAATGTTAATATGCCACTTTTTAAGTTACTTGGCAGTACCAACCCTCATCCTTTGAATGACTCCATCTATCAATATCTCAATCATTCTACATTTTCTGAATGAATTTACCTATCTAACTGATTAAAAACCAACAAACCAACATCAGTGTATTAGTAACTGCTAAGAAATGTGTTGACGTTGTTTTTTAAAAATATCAGAACGTAAAAACAATCATATTATTTTGGAGGCTTTCTTCCTCCACTCCTTTGGTTGGCAGGCTTTACTTTTCTTTTGTTAATTAAAATGGTGGAAGATGAGTGAGCAAGATATACAGTAAGGAACACATTATATACATCTGTAGTTCAGCTATCTAAAGCAGATATCACGTGCAGTGCCTCCATACAAGATGAACTAACCAGTACCAGATTGACCTGACCAATCTACCTTGATAATGATATCTAGTATTCCTG
This sequence comes from Cynocephalus volans, assembly GCF_027409185.1. Lineage (NCBI taxonomy): Eukaryota > Metazoa > Chordata > Mammalia > Dermoptera > Cynocephalidae > Cynocephalus > Cynocephalus volans. The sequence continues at coordinate 284,837,539 of NC_084460.1, forward strand.
CTTACTAGGGGTATGTTTTTAATTGGCCACATTTTTAAAAGCTTCTACAGAATCAATTCTATCATCTTCAGTGTGAGGGCTACAAGATTGAAACCAAACCAAACAAAACAAAAACCTCTTTTAGGAAAATCACAGCATTTCTCATTATATTTTTCCTTATCTGAATCTGAGTTTGAAATTTCAGGAGAGGTGCAAATAATTATACCAGCCCCATGCAGATTTCCCTTTTCTTCATCCCATTTGTCTCATGTAATCATATATCTGCATATAGTTCATCAAAAATATTATAAAATGCAACCCTGGGAGAAGTCAGGGTAACTGTACTTTTGCAAATATTTCTAGTCTTTGTGTCTCAGGCTATGTGTGTAGACATTTGCCATTTTCATTTGTGCAAGTTTTAGTGCTTCTGGATTACTGAATTCTAAAAGAAGAATTAAAGACGTGTGTTCTGAATCCGCTACTCATGTGATATACAACCTTAGGGAGAACAATTCTTGAATCACAGTTTCTATTTCTATAAACATTGAAGTGAGAGTACGATAATTCTACTAGGCAATCATCAATGTGCCTTCCATCAGAAGGATTCATTTCTTTTGTTGTCTCCAATCACTTGTAGTTATTTACATGTTAACAAGAAGTCAAGACAGTTTCACATCTCCTTTCTCTCACTTGTGCTCCAGCTCTTGGTATCTCTGCATAATTTCCAAGCGTAGATTGCCAACCATAGATGGCTCCCTAAACAAAATCCATACATAGCTCTTTGAGGTTGTTGAATTCATCTTTTTACTTCCTCTCTGCCTCTATGTCATAACCACGAAAATAGCCAGGTGGCCTGCACTAAATCACTTAGAGTAAATTAGTCACTGTTTATTTGTAAGCTTCAGTCCTCTCGGCTTAATGTCTGCTTGTCCTCAATGTTTTGCCATCTATCACTGCTCATCGTTACCTCTGATGAGGGTGGTTGGTCATCGGGGCAAAGTTTTAGAGAAACTTTAAGTCAATTTTCCTTATGTTGGGCACATTGAACAAATTTTTGTTGAATAATGATTGCATTTGGTTAGGGAGAAAGGAACTACACATAAGCTCATGTGCATGCCGTACATGGTTTCTTCTAAATTAGGTATAAATTTTATCTGCTTATGTTATTAACTACTGTTGTATTTACATAATAGTTGTAAAGAAAGATAATACAGTATTTACAGAGTTCTGTTACTATCAGCTGCAATGAGTGACTGCAAATAATTGGGCCTAAGTTTCACCTGCTCATCTCCAACTAGCTTTTATATACCTGGGAAGAAACTGTGAAATAGACTCTCAAAAGATTTCTCTACTGGGGAAACACATGCCCCCACCTCACCCTCTCCAAAGAGTTCCAGAGTGGACTGTGAGGCTGGTGGATGGCAGCATTGTGGATGTACACTGGAGGAGGAAGTGTCTTGTCCAGTGTCCCAAGAATGGTGATGATGTCCTCCAAGAGACACACAGAAGGATGGTCCTCAGAAAACAAGCCTGCTCGCCTGACATGTGGTTCAAGGTGGAAATCCAAAAGAATCTCCTTCTCCACTGCCAAGAAGCACAAGGCCAGAGTTCTCTCAAAAGGAGACAGGGGAAGAAAGAATAAATACTATATATATTTCTAACACTACAATTTTTTTTTTAATTGATGGCTAAATATCTGCCCTCAGGATTATAAAACCATTTTGCCAAATGTTGAAGGACTTACTATTTGCTCTATGTCTTGAATTATTAGAAAGCATTTTTACCTCTAAAAAATCAGGCCTGAACTAGCAGCCAGTAGTAATTCTGTACTTCCTTCCAGAGAGCCTGAGCCGCAGCTCAGGAATTCCAACACAAGTGGAAGTGGAAACTCAGCTTGTCTCAATATCAATAAACTTGTCCTTACAATGAAAGACAAGGCTTGTTTGCCAGACCTATAAGGAAAACATATCTGTTTTGTGTACTTTAGGAAACTGGTCCATGGACAATGTCACTATATGAAGGCAGAGGCCTTTCATGCCAGAAAGGCCTAATGAGAACGGAGGGTTGCCTGATATTACCAAAAGCTCTCAGATGCCAGCCATCAAAAGATTAGCTGTTTTTTATCCACCAGGGATTGTCCTTTCTTAACTGCTGAAACCTATTTAAGCTTTGCAAGTCATATTTCTGGGGAGTGATATCAAATCAAGACAGGCTGATTGACGCTGATTTGGGGTTTATACAAAACAGGAAGAGTGCATAATTTCCCATATGATGTTTTGCAGAAAAACATCTGACCCTGGATAAGTTCATTTATAAGTGATATCTTGAGGTTTATTTATTTATGTTCATCAGTTCCTTAAAGAGAGAAAGAGAGAGAGAGAGTGGAGAGAGAGGTTGATTGCATTTGCAGCACAGTTTTATAAATCCACTCTAAAATGGAGCAAAATGAGTTGTTTCAAAAAACAAAACAAAACAAAAAACCCAAAATATTTATGTCCCTATACTATCTTGGTAAGCTTAGTCGGCTGGTAGAAGAGGAAAATAATTTAATTAGGAAAAGGAACTAGGAAATTGCATTAATTTAGTGATTTAAGTATGAAAATTAAGGTGGAAAAAAACAAATGCACATCAGCCAGATGCACTTTTCTATTCATGAACCATACTATTTTCTCGTTCTCGCTTTTGGCATTTGGAGAGTTTAAAGGGATTTTGTAGGAAGGACTGAGCTTGTCTGAGTGAGAACCTGAGCCTTACAACCATGTTAAACTTATTCTTTTGACTTCTTGCTTTACAAATTCTCTACTTTAAAATTCAGCTCTTCTGTATTTCATCTCTCTCCTTAGATGCATGAAAAGCAGACACCAGATCCCTGAACTGAAGGCAGCGATCATTTTGTATGTCCCATCTTGTAAAAGAAAGTGTTCCAGTTGGCAAGCGCTGCAGAGTGGAATGGCCAGCGCTCAGGCCTTCGTGGGAGCAAGAAACTTTGATTTACATTTTGGCTCAGGCGTTTACTTTCCGGTTGAACTTGGGAAAATGTTTTCAACTGCAAAATGGAAATAATAATTCTCATCTCAGAAGGTCATTGGGGAGATGAAATGAAGCTCAAGTCGGTCGTTTGTCGTTTTTGTATGATACCTGGCACATGTGCCTTCTCTAGGCTTTGAATTCAGTGACAGTGATGAGGTGTGTATTGTTTTATGTTATTTTAGACAGGAGAAAGTCAGATATTCTATTCTAACCATCTTTTCCATACTAGTCTATAGATCTAGTGCTCCTCTTCTAACTAGTGTTTAGAAGCAAATAGAGTTGTTCCCTTAGTCGTGTAAAATAAATAAATAAATAAAATAACTGTCATCGGAGGTGTCTGGGAGAAACAACAAAAATATAATAAATATAGTATTGGCTGAAAGAGGAGAAATTGAAACAAGACTAAAGTTTTTCCTTTGTCTCAACTTCAAATAATCAAAAGTAGACACCAAAGGCAGATTTTTCATGAAGACCAAGATTCTAGAGTTTCTGAACACTCACTTCCTAGACCTCTCCTAAATCAATATTTACTTCCAGGCCTAATTTTATATTATTTTCCTCAAGGAGGGCCCTTAACATTGTATAACCTTCAAGTTGCATAGCACCAGGATTCATCCCTGCCAAAGTCATCTCCAATTAAGTTTTCTCATTTTATTTCTATGATTCTTCTATGCTGAAGTTTTGGGTTAAATTTTGAATGTGGAATTTGGAATCTGAGGTGCAAAATAAACAAAAGAAATGTGATGGTCTGATTAATTGGCAAAATCCTCCAACTCCAAAAACAGTAAGCCCTGGCATATGTTCACTCGGTGGTATAACAAAGTCACGTTTGGATAGATCTTGCTCAATTATAAAGCACGATTTTAAAATATTCTAACTGGCAAATAGCATATATACAAAAGAGCACACTCCGTAAGTGAGTAGCTGAGTGGATTGCAACCACCACTCATGTCTAAATGTAGACCATTACAAACTCCCCAGAAAGCCCTGTTGTGCCCTGTCATTTACCTTCAGTTTTTTATTTGAAAAACATGAAACCTTCAAAAACATTGAAATGACACAATAAACACCTGCAGTCCTGTTAGATTCATTAGTTGTTAACGTTTGACCCCATTTGCTCACTCCTGTGCCCTCACTCCATCTCATTTACCCATTTGAAAAGCATCATGACACTTTACTCCTAAAAAGGTCATGTATTTCCTAAGAACAGGACATTCTTCTCTATAACCATTATCTTATATAACTATTATCATAATCAATTAAATGTTGGTTCAGTGACATTGTCTAATATCAAGTCCATATTCAAATTTTGCATATTGTCTCCAAAATTTCCCTTATAGTTTTCTCCCCATCTAGGATGCAATCAATGTTTCTGTATTACTTCTGGTTATTATGTCTCTTTAGTTTCCTTTATGCAGAAACAGTCTCATCACCATTTCTGCCTCCAGAACATTGAAAACACAAACCAATTGTCTTACAGAATGTCCCAGAGCTGGGTTTTGAAACCAGGTCTTCTGACTGTTTTTGTTGCTTTCTGTGTTTGTCTTTACACCTAAGGGCAGCTACCTCGATTGGCACAAGGAAGACCCGCTACGTAATTTGTGGGACTGTGCAAATGAACATACAGGGCCTCTTCCTCAAAAGCAGGGGAAATTACAGTTTCAGACACCAAACCAAACAGCTTTTACCTTTAAAAATATTTAATCACTATGAAGCATAACGAAGTGACAGGAACACATGAATAACGACATGAGCAACAAGTTGCAAAAAGTATTGTGTTATAAGTTTATATAATACAATAAATACTAATAAACTCAATATTCTATTAATAATAAATATTAATATAATAATTTGATTGATCATTAGATTTTTCTGGTTCTTTTTTGCCTATTTACTCATTAAATCAATCAAATTTATACTTTTAGAAATTTCATTTTCAATCAATACAATTGAAAGCAATCACTCTTGGCAAATGAAAGGCTACAAATGGTTTTCGATAATTTTTAGTTTCGAGAAAGGTCTTTCTGCTGCAACTGTTACTAGAGCTATTTATAGATTGTGACAATATTGAAAATGCTTGATAAATTATTTTAAAATATAAATCTTTATATATTTAGAGCTGATGATTCTTGAAAAATAGTTTTCCTTAAAAGATTTAACTCTTCATAAAAATCAGTTTTGTGTTAAGTATGAATTTATTTTAAGTGTAACTTTATACAATAGCATTTAAAGATTTCCTCTGACATTTTTTTTGTAATTTGTGGAGGTCATACAAGAAATTGAAAGTGGCCTCACAGTTTGTATATAATTCGAACACTCATTTATGAGTTATATCATTGAATCTTCAATTACAAGAAAGCATTCATCTTAAAGTTGTTTTCTTGTTAATAGTTGGGTCATCCAAAACAGCATACTAAAGTAGTATTCTTTTCCATTTAAAGCGATGATCTTTAAATTTAACTTCTATTTGTATGCTGTGGAAATTTACTTTGCAATGGTGCAGTGGTTTTCAAACCCAGATATTCTAAACTCTTTGAGGAATCCTAATACTGTATCTTAGTTCAGGCAGGAGTAACAAAGTACCACATTTTCTTTATCTATTCATTCGTTAATGGACACTTAATTTGTTTCTATATCTTGTCTATTGTGAATAATAGTACATTGAACATGGGGCTACAGATATTCTTTGAGATACTGATTTCATTTCCTTTAGGTATATACCCCAAAGCAGGATCATATGGTGGTTCTATTTGTAGATTTTTGAGGAAACTCCATGCTGTTTTCCATAATGGCTGTGCTAATTGACATTCCTACCAACAGTGTTCAGGGTTCCCTTTTCTCTATATACTAAAAAGTTTCCACCCAGCAAAGAAAACAGTCAACAGAGTGAAGAGGCAGCCTAAGCAATGGGTGGAAATATTTGTGAAATGTACATCTGGCAAGGAATTATGTCTTAGTTCATTAGTGCTGCTATAACAAAATACCACAGGCTGGGTAATTTATAAACAATAGAAATTTATTTCTCACAATTCTGGAGGCTGGGAAAACTAAGATCAAGGCAGGAGCAAATTCAGTGTCTGATGAGGGATGCTCTCTGTTTCCAAGGTGCCTTGTTGCTCCATCCTCTGAAGGGGATGAAGAATGTGTCCTCTCGTGGTGGAAAGAACAAAAAGGCAAAAGGAACTAGCTAGTTCCCTAGAACCCTTCTATAAGGGCACTAATCATTTCATGAGGACAGAGTCTTCATAACCTAATCACTTCCTAAAGGCCTTGCCTTTTAATAACATTGCCTTGCAGTTTATGTTCCAGCATACACATTTTGGAGGGATACATATATTCAAACCACAGCAGTCTAATATTCAAAATATTTAAGGATCTCAAACAAATCAATAGCAAAAAAACAACCCAATTAAAAAATGGGCAAAGGACCTGAATAGACATTTCTCAAAAGAAGACACACAAATGGCCGAAAGGTATATGAGAAGGTGTTCAACATCCCTAATCATCATGGAAATACAGATCAAAACCACAATGAGACATTACCTCACACTTGTTAGAATGGCTATTGTATTAGTCTGTTTTGTGTTGCTGTAACAGAAATACCTGAGACTGGGTAATTTATAAAGAACAGAGGTTGATTTCGCTTATGATTCTGGGACAGCTGCATCTGGCATGGGACTCAGGCTGCTTCTACTCATGGCGGAAAGTGGCAGGCAGCCAGCGGGTACAAGCAGATCACATGGTGAGAGGAAGAGAGAGAGAGAGAAGGTGCCAGGGTCTTTTAAACAACCAGCTCTCACAGGAACTAACAGAGTGAGAACTCACTCATTACTCCCCCCACGTAGGGAAAGCACTAATCCATTTGTGAAGGATCTGCCCCCATGACTCAAACCGCCACATTGGAGATCAGATTTCCATGAGTTCTGGGAGAACAATACATCCAAACTGCATCAGCTATTACCAAAAAGACAAAAGAAATCTTCAGCTTTTTAGAAAATGTACTCAAAATATTTTAAACACCAATCAAAACATACTCGTTTTTGTAGATTGGATTTGGCCTGAGTGTTCTTGATTTATAACTCTCCCACAGAGAAATTACACTAAATTAGATGAAGGTAATACTCAAGAACCTGAGTGTTTAAAAGTTTAGTAGAAAACTGAGTCAAAGTTACAATTTTTAAAAAGCTATAACCAGTAAAAGTTGAACAGCATTATTCTTTTAGATAAATCTGATATGATTTTCTCCTGGATTCTAGGAAGAAACAAAAATTACAGTGAGTAAATGCATGGATACCTTCAGACTTGTTACTGAATTAAAATGAAAACACTTTACAAATTGGGTAAATGGATTTCCCACTGCGGATAGGAGCTATGAGGCAAAGTGGAGTTACACTGTCTTGGCCTGATTTTTGTCTGAAATGTGAAGTGCTTCTTTCACATTAAGCTATCTCTTTCCAGCACCTTCTTCTTTCTTTCCTTTCAACCCTCAAATTTCCCTTTAGCACAAAAATTGTACGATTAGCTGTACAAATCCAATATTCAACAGCTGTAATTAGGATTCGGAGAAAAAAATGAAGGCATATTTTTCATAAAGTGAAAAACTACAGCTGAATTCGTTTTACTTAGTAGCAATTAAAACACATTTGTGAATTTATAAATATTTTGTAGCATGGTTCTGCAAGTGTTTCTAATTTTAGCAATGACAGGTGTTTGTTGTTTAAAATAAATAGCAATCCTGGGGTCTTTTACTCAGGATTGAAAATATGTCACTGTGGAAGAACTAAATTGAATGCCAGCTAAATTTCCTTCAGAAACAAGTTCTAATATGCCCTGCTTAGTAAACTCTGACATGTAGCATGTTGTAGTGGATTGAATTGTCTCCCCAAAGGTTGCACTGTGTCCCCCAAGTTTTAGGTATTAGAAACTTAGCCCCTACTGTGGCTGGTACAAGGGTGAGAAATCCTGTTATGGTAATTGAGAGGTGGGACCTTGAAGAGGTGATTAGCTTATAGGACCATGCCTAGTGAATGGATTAAAAATGGTGGTCATGGGCATGGTTTGGAGGACTTTAAAAGGAGTGCACAAAAAGTCTGTCTCTCTGCTCCACCATTTTCACAGTGTAGATACTCTGACATCACTGAAGTCACCACCAAAGAAAGCTTTCACCAGATGTGTTGCCTGGATTTTGGACTTCCTAGCCTCTGAAACTGTAAGCAATAAATTTTGGTTTTTTTATAAAACTCCCAGTTTGGTGTATTTTGTTATAAGCAACAGAAATGTACTGATGCACATGTGAACAAGTGCTTACCACATACCAGGTGCTATTTAACCAGCTTGCATTTAATGTTCAGAAAAATTCTGAGACTTAGTTCTTAGTAGTGCTATGTTATGAATGAGGAAATGGAGCTGAGAAAGGGTAAATGACAAGATCACATTGCCGCGAAGTAGTAGAGGTGGAGTTCAAACACAAAGACTGACTCTTTCCCATCAGGATAGTCACTGGTGATGATCCTAGTCTTTGCCAATGTAGCTCAGCTGAATACCAGCAGGATCTGCCACAATAGAGCAATGCTAGTCTTACATGCAACTTGGGAAGAGGGAGAACTGTGGGTTTCAGGTGAATGGAGATCCAAATTATTTTCCTGTGTTCAATTTTAGGAGACCATTGAAAGATTAAATACTAAACTCTGAAGTTAGACTGTTCGTCTTCAAATCCCACGTCTGCCACATCGTAGTTTAAGAACTTGAGCAAGTTTCTTGGCTACTCAAAGTTTTAGTTTCCCCCTTGATAAAATGCGAAGATAATAGGACCTACCCCATAGGACTGCATTGAGGATAAAATTAGATACGAATTCACTGAGCACACTACCTGGTACGTTGTGAAAGCTCAATAAATCTTGTGTATTGTGTATCAATAAATGTTGTGTAATTTAAGGGACTATTTTGGAGCACCCCTCCCCCAAAATATCTTATTTACCCAAGAGCCATACCTAAAGCCACAGTAGGACACATTCAGCCTTAGAGGTCACTAAGTCCTACTTCTTTTTAAAAGTCAGTTCAAGCATCATTTTTCCCATGAACCTTTCCCAGTTATTCCACACGTTTGTCTAGCATTCTGCTTATGAGATTATACACAATATTAAAGTAAATCATATTATATTATGATGTTTACTTATTTGACTTTTGCCCTACTTAGACTGTGTGTTCTCCGAGGGCAGGAATTCTTTCTGTCTTGTCTATCTTTGGGTATGTCTCGGAGTGCTGGCTGCAGCACTAACTGCTGGCACAGGGTCCTACCTTTGCAAGGCAGCCCCTCTACCTGCCAACCTTTTCTGGGAATCCACACAATGCTCGGTTTGGCAGGCACCATGACCCTCATAAGGTCTGTGGGACACACCTGCCTCTCTCTCTGGGTACCACTCCCTCTGTTCACCATTGTGACCTCCTACCAGGTACCACTGGAACCTTCTTGGTATCCAAATTGAGCAGTACTCTTTGAGCAAGTGGGGGAGAATCTTCCTCTCCCTGTCTGCATTTCGCTTTGTTTTAGGGTTTCTCAAAGTAGGGGTGGAGTACAAATAGTAGAAAAATGGGAGTGGTCCACACTAGGTGAAGGCAATGACCAGCTGCATGTTTGCAGAGAATTTGAAAATAACAAAACCAACTAAAAATGGGTCTGCTTTTTACTATTACTACACTCCAGAAATTCTTAAAGTGATGGTGATAGACTACTCCTCCCTGAAAAAAATCTTTAGTTGATCTAGTAATAACAATAACAACCATGGCAATAACGTAGGCTTCAAATGATCAAGTTTTGTTACTTATCCTTTAATACACACCGCATTCTACATGAAAGTTAATTTAGAGAACTCTGTACAGTCAGCTTCCAAATATACAGGCTCAGTTACATAATTCCTTTGAAGAGTAAGAAATGGCTTGGAATCAGTCCAGCTCATTCTGAGTTCACTTTATGTCTCCAATCCCCTGAATACTACATAGTCCTGCTTGTAAACAGTAGTTTCAAAATAATGATGGCATGTTGTTGGCAAAGGTGAAGAGACAGAACTTGAGCTCCTCTAACTCTGTCATGCTACGTGATCTTTCTTTGGAGTTTTTTGTTTGAAATTTAAGAACAGCAAAGCATAGTGTAAGTTTCAAGTGTGTTCAACAAGTGTAAATTTTAATTCATACATTAAATATTTTACTGAATTTTAATATTATTAAATTGAAATTTATTCTTTTTAAATTAAAAAAATGAATCAAGAAAATAATGGTTATTATTACATGATTATTATTAAAAATAATTTTATAGAGTAGGAAAGGGGAATATTAAAATGAGATCTGCTCTGGGTGTCCAATACATTAGGTACACCGTGATATGTGTGCTCTCTGGGCCACAATTTCTTAAAAATTCAGAGTGATCTTTCAGATACTGACAACTTCAGTTGTGCTGGTTAATTTCATTTGTCCACTTGACTAGGCTAAGGGATGCCCAGATAGCTGGCAAAACATTATTTCTGGGTGTGTCTGTGAGAGTGTTTCTGGAAAGACTGGCATTTGAACCAGTAGACTGAGTAAAGAAAATCACCCTTCCCAAAAAGGAATGGACATCATTCAATCCACTGAGGGCTTAGAAAAAAAAGGCAGAGGAAGGGTGAATTCTCTCTCTCCTCTTGAGCTGGGACAACCATCTCCTCTGATTCTTCTGACTAATACACCAGTATCTAGATCAGAGATAATCAAATCTAAACTGGAGACAGAGGACATAAGCCTTGTTTCTAGGTCAAACTTGTCCTGCTCCCCACCTTCCTCCATTCCCAAGACTTTTTAAGCTCTAGTGCCAAAATACCTGAGGAGCCTGCCGAACCGGTTCTCCCACATGCCCATATATGGGGCATGCCCATATATATGGTCATTCCTGCATCATGGACTCAAGCTGGGACCCTTCCACCTTTGAAATGCCAGGTCACCTACTGAGCCCAAATAGAGCAGGTATACAATAAATGTTAAATAGATAAATGGAAAAATGAAATGTGTGAAATAAAACCACTCCAACATAATTGTGTTCCATCCGATCCATTTTTTTCCTGACTGGATGAGAAAGGGGAAAGGGGGAGGGTGGGCCTCAGGCAGGCAGCGGGAATGTTCAGTACGAGTGGGGCTAGGACGGGGGAAGCTGAGCCCACTTCTCAGCCTGACCAGGCTGGAGGCTGAGGGGGGTTTTGTTTCAGACGCTCTTCCTTCTGGAGCTGACCAACAACGAGAGTCCCTTTATTGTTGCTTTTCTGTTTCCATGGCACTTTAGGTTTCATGCTTTGCAACCATTAATTATTTATTCCTCAAGGCACCCTGGAGAGATCTTACAGACGAGGAAACACACGGAGCAAGATCGAGTGCCTCGCCAGGCCTACGGAGCACTTCTGCAAGTGAAGACGACTGGCCTCACACTTCCTGCTCCTGTGCTCGGTCTCCACGGCCTTTCATCAGCTGCTGTGCTGGGGGTGAAGAAGCACTGTCTCGCTTCCAAAAGCCATCGAAGAGTTGAATCCACTCACTTGTGCTTAATCGTAATTGAAGACCTGCAGGAAAATGACTTTAGCTTTTTCAAAAGTAATTTAAGGTGAGAAAAGGAAAGAAAAAAAAAGCATTGAAGTATAAAAGGGCAAGTCTTGACTCAGTTTTCTCTTCCTTGTGAAGTGGTGACCAGGAGCAAAGCAAAATTTTATTGAACCCTGAGGATATTTAGTACGTTGCTGTATCCACAGGGCAGACAGTTAGTACTCAGGAAACAAGAGCTTCAGCGAGACTTTCAGAGCTCTGTGGGGGCGGCCAATAGTGGGTGTCCCTGTGGTTTGGGCTGTGGCACCACCCACAGCCTTCAGAGCCCCTACTGCAGCCCTGATGCCATCCTCACGAGGACTCAGGGAGGCCCATGAAGCTCCATAAACCCTTGGTAAGATCGCCCCTCCTGCAGCCACAGCACCACCCACCTTACACCAACACACTGACCTCGAACAATCCCTGGAAAAGGCTATGAGCAGAATTCACCATAGACCTTCATCTAAAAGGCCATCATAGCTAATCTGAGTATGTTTTAATATCTCTGCTTACCTTAGCTACTTCCAGATGTTCAGGAATTCCAGGTTCCCATCATTACTTGGACTTTTATCCTTCCCTGGCCCTATTATCTCTTAATCTGACCCCATCTCCACCACTTCCCTGCCTCCCAAACCCTTTCACTCTCCCATCTGGAATTCAGTCTATTACCAGCCAAATTCTTAAACCTCAACATTCCTGCAGGTGAGTCTTGTTCCTTCTGGCCCTAAATGAAATCTGGCCATTGTCTAACAGCAATTACTTCCCCATCAGCCCTCACCATCAGTGATGATATTTTTCTGCTGCTCCACATACCCTAGGGCCTGGACATGAGGCAGAATCTTCCCTGCTCCTCTTGGACACTTTCACACAATTTCTTATCCCTCCTTTTCAAGCACATGGGCTCTCTGAGCCACGTCTGTCAGGCAGCACCATTCACGACCCCTCCTTGTTGTGCTCATCTACCAAGTGTCCAGTTGGGCTTCCATATTCATTGAAAATGTTAGGACCCGGCTCACTACCTTTCTTGCCAAAATTAATCCGTCCCTGTCATCACTCTTGGTAGCTTCGACATCTAACAAAATAATTCACCCAACACCCTGGCCTATCTCTCGAGACAATCTTTCCATTAGTTCACCTTAGTTATCGACTCTTATGATCTTAACAACCTAAATTCATAATTACCTACAACTATATTACCGCCATTATTATCTTGATTTCAAATATTGTACTCTCCGACTGTCAGCTCTATCTTTCCAGCTCACATATCCTAAGACCGCTTAACAATTCCAACAGTTCTTTGATCTTTGTTGGGATTTCCAATCTACTAACTTTAACATACCTATCAGAGCTCATAGTGCCCTCATATCCTTCTGTACTCAACTTAGATTCCATGGATTACACAGTTTTTGTGGATCAGAAACTGGAGAAAGGCTAGATATTTCTGGCTCATGGTCTTTCATGAGGTTGTGGTCAAGAGGTCATTTAGGACTACAGTCATCTGAAGTCTTGACTGGGACTGGAGGATCTTCTTGCAAGTTGGCTCAATCACATGGCTGCTGGCAGGATTCTTCATTTCTTCATGTGGATGAACCATGTGGATCTCTCCATGAGGTTGCTTGAGTGTCTTTATAAAACAGCAGTTGACTTTCCCCAGAGTGATTGATCCAAGAATAAGAATAAGCAGAAAATCACAATGCCTTTTGTGACCTAATCTCAGAAGCCACACACCACCACTTCCACCATATTCTATTTGTTGGAAAGCAAGTCACTAGATTCAGCATATATTCAAAGGGAGGAAAATTAGGTCCTACCTTTTGAAGGGAGTTGTGTCAAAGATCATGTATATTTTTACCACCACCACCCATTCTACAGATGAGGAAATTAATGTGCACTGGGATCAAATAACTTGCCTGGGGTCACATAGTCTAAAACATGAAAGGATTTTATTTCTTTCTAAAGTCCTGATCATTGGATGCTTCTCCAAGTGGTAAATAAATGCCTCCCTGCAATACATGGCTTCCAAATTTCCAAAATATCTGCATCAAGCTTAGAAGGGCAAAGAATGTGGAGAATCACACATGGGAGGTTTTTATGGGTCATTTTTACTAGTGACATAACATTATGTCTGCTCAAATCCCATTGGCTAGAACTCAGTCACATGGTCACAACTACTTGCAAGGAACATTGAAAAATGTAGTCTGTGTGCTTAAAAAGAGGAAATGGATTTGGTGAGAAGTTGGCAGTCTCTGCCGGACACAAATCCCATGCTTATGCTTGTAGCCACTGTGATGTAAAACTGTGCTTATGTGTGTGTGTGTGTGTGTGTGTGTGTGTGTGTGTGTGTGTGTGTGTGTGTGTTGGTATTGAAAGGTTGTCAGATGGAGGAACAGGTAGTATCATCGGCTTCGTGCACAAATAGAACTATTGTGGCTTTTTAGAATAAGATAGCAAACCACATTGTATATATCTCAGGATTATTTCCATTTTTTATTGTTTTTTGTTGACTGAAAGCAAACTAGATACATGTATCCATTCCATTATTAGTATTCCATTATTTAGTTTTATTCCATTATGGAGGAACAGGTAGTATCATCGGCTTCTTGCACAAATAGAACTATTGTGGCTTTTTAGAATAAGATAGCAAACCACATTGTATATATCTCAGGATTATTTCCATTTTTTATTGTTTTTTGTTGACTGAAAGCAAACTAGATACATGTATCCATTCCATTATTAGTATTCCATTATTTAGTTTTATTCTATTAAACTGAAGATAAGTTTTCTAGGTTATCCTATATATAACGTGAAGTTGCAGACCAAACATATTCTCTCATCATCACAACATGGATATAAGATTCATTTGGAGCTGCATTTTAGAATTGCCTAGAAAATAGATCCAATCTTCACTTCATTCATGGAACAACAATGTCCAAAGCCTATGTATACAGATTAATCTGCACCTGTTCTCCTGTTTGTTCAGGACTTGAACACCCCTCAAATTCTCCCCCAGGTATTGGTTAGATTCCCGAGGGTGGTAGCATGTGGTGTAATAGCATCTTGCGCCCAGCAACAAGTGTACTCCTGCTTCATTGATTCAGTATCTCACCAAGCACCTGGCCACTGCCTATCGACAAGAGGTCTCTGGAGAAATATTGTTCCATGCAGATCATTTCTCTATGGGTGACCGCCCTAAACTCTGGGAGTGCCAACGCTTCACTATGGTCTATGGCACTGTTTTGGACACTGAAACTCAAGAAATATTTCATGAACACATGTACTTTATCTTCTGGCTTTACCACTTGTTCTAGATTATAATATTATTTAGATTATAATATTATTTATTCCCTTCTTCCTGTCTCATGATGGGAGAATATGTCCTCACCCATCGATGTTGGTCTCAGCCGTGTGACTTGCTTTCACTTCATGGTGGGTGGCATGTGTTTCTCTACCTCTTGATCTTGTACTTAACCATTGATTTGCTTTTGCCAATAGGATATTAGTTTATGTGACATGCACGGGAGCTTGATATGTGCATGCATGTTTCAGCTTGGTGTATTGCTATCCTACTTTCACTATGAGAAGAACATGTCTCATGTAAAGAGGTTTGAAGGATAAGGACACGTGGTGTACTCCTGGACTTAACCTGCAGAGTTAGCCAGACCAGCTAACCCACAGGTATATGAGAGAGCTTATTGCTGTATACACTTACACTCCATTTTAGAGTGGTTTGTATGCAGTTTTTATGTGGCAATTGGTGACTAATATATTCTTCTCTGGTTTCAAAATCAGTCTCTCAGGGTGAGCTGGGGCGAGGGGGGGTAGACACCAGTCCATCCATTCCGATACTTTTCCATCTTTACTGTTCCCTTAAGACACTCCAGGAAAAACACATCAAATTGAAACAGGGGCCTGAATCCACTTTGCGACTCATCTAGGATATCTTCATCCATTTGACTAATAGTGACTGGCCCATGTTCCTCATGAGTCAGCTTCTCAGATATTTTTTAAATGGCATTTGAAAATAAAGCTTCAGAACAAGTTTTCACTACTACTTTAAAAATGTGTGCTTAACATTTTATTTTAGAGAGAAGTTTACTAAATATTTCTCTATTTAATTAGGCTCACATGAATCATAGGTGTTTCACATAAGTGAACTCACCCTGCAGGGTAAGTGGTATCTTGGCTGGCAAATATTTTTACAAAGAAGGCATTAGTTTCAGAAATAAACATTTAATTTGGATGAATTTTAATAGCCACAGTGCTTGATTCTGATGAAAATGTTTACTAAGAACATTTCTACGTTGGAACCATTTGTTTCTATTATTTTGACAGAAACAAAATTTGGTTGGTTGTTGTCTGGGATGGGAAATGGTTTTGTAAGCATTTCAGCTTGATGCCCAAGCAGGCAGTCACAATAACTCTTCTTCAAATAAACGGGAACCACCATTTTTCTATTCTGTACTTTAGTAAGAAAAGTTTAACCAGTGAAAAGATTTGCAAAACACTGCATTGTAAAAATCCTAAAGTAAATCGCAACTAAAGTTAGCACACTGTAAATATTTTATTGCAGAGGTTTGGGCAATCTTTTCTTTCTACAAATACTGTCTGCACAGGAAAGGAAATGAAAAGTCAAAAGAGAAAATTGTGTTGCCTCACTTATAATTTGGAGCAGCAAATATTATTGAATTCAGCAGAACTGTATTGCGAGCTTTATGAGTTATACATAAAGTGGAAAAGTGGAGTAGAATTTCATGCAAACATATTAAGCAACATGAAAGTGACTTCCATAATTAAATCATTTTTTTAATCATCAAAATCGAAAATAAGAGAAAACAACTTCTGAAGAAGTCCAGGTCAATCAGCTAAATAAACTAAAGTCGTTCAGTCAACTAGCATTGATTGGATTTTAGCAAGATGGAATTGACTTTGCTCCAACTCCACCCACTTCACAAACTAATTAAAGAAAAGCACATCAGTGACATCTTCAATCAGCCAAGGAAGATAAGTGGGCTTCAAAGCAATCACCTACAAAACTCTGTCAAGAATAGCAAGAGATCCTCAAAGAACTTCAGCAAGCTTTCTGAAAGTTACTCATGTCAATCCAAGGAACAAAAGCTCAGAGCCACATGCTTGTAACTTGGGGGGATCTTTTTGGACAATGTGACTGGCTTATAAAAAAGAAACTGGCACACCAGCAAAGCATACATTACATCCAAGATCTCACGTGACTTCAGTTCACCTCAATACCCATCAGGCAAGAGTAATAGCAATGTTTGGATCAGAAGGGCTTGAAGGGTCATTGGGCAAATCATTTAAAATGTCTAGAAATGTACAAGCTCCTATAGTCCTTAAATGGAATAGAGGATGATTTGATTACCTTTTGCAAGGAACACTGTCTGCAGACCATAAAAGACCTTGCATGGTGAGTGTCTCATTTTTTTTACTGTGTAAAGCGCCACAGAACATTTTGTTCATTTTTCACTTTGTTTCATTTTTCAATAGAAGAATGAATAAAAGAATCTCATTCAGTTTATTTAATGGCACTAGACATGCTTTGTTTCTATGTGTTTCCATTCCCAAAGTACCGGAAGTCTAATTTCTTAATGATATCTACCTATTCAAAGCTCTGTTCTGTTGACAATCTCAGGTAAAAGGTTCAGGAAAAATCTGAAAACAGAAATTTAACTATTGGATGGAAAAAAAGGAGAAGAAGGAAAAAAAAAAAAAAAAGAAGGAAGAAAGCGAAAAATGAGAAAAGACAAGAATGACCCAGGAGGAGACTTCCTATGTCTCATATGGTGTTTTCATGTCAACCTTATTGCTCTTCAGTGGTAGCCTGGTGGCCATTGCTTTCTCTCTCTCTCTCCCTCTCTCCCTCTCACCCTCTCCTGTCCTCAGTATCTATTTATGGTCCAAGTCTCTACTCAGGATTATAGCTGCTTTATGTGTATAAAAATAGTTTTAAACCTCTCAAAAAATAAACTCCTGTAAAATATCTTGACTCAGTGATTGTGGGGCTGCATGAGGGGATAGTCAGTTCAGCAGGAGTAGCGGGGGTCACTCACGATGCTTGACGACAGCAGCCATTTATCAACGAGCATGGAAGTACTTAAATACTGCAGCAACTGCTACAGCAGTACTAGTGTGTATCTGCTAAATATCAGTACTGCCTTTCTTTTCTGTGTCCGTGTATAAACATTCTTATATTCAGAAACTCATACCCAGGAACCGAGGAATTTAAAGTATACATAGGCTTTTAGAGCTGAAAGATATTAGGGATTACAAAGCCCAAGTCCTGGTTTTAGGATATGGAGTCGTGCATGACATACTCACTCACAAAGCTCTTTGTCGTGGATTTCGGGCCAGATCCAGTGTCTTCTGAACTGCACAATATTCTTTTCAACAGCATGAAACAGAGAGTGCCTATTACACTAAGTAGATTTTTTTTTATCACTTTAGTCTACAGCTGGGAGGAAATCAATTTCAGACCATCGACCAGAGAATTAAAATCTTACTTAAGATGTGAGACATTACTGATTCTCATCAAAACACAAATTTCCCCTACATCCCACTCCATCAAGACATTTGGACAGATAACAATAATGACAGGCAGCCTATACCAAAAGAACTGCTGAAACAGATGGAAAGCAGTGCTTTCCCAGGTCTGCTTTGTGGAGATGCCACAGGAAAATGACCAGCAGACCACACCCCTCCCCAGTTTTATATCCATGGCCTTAAGAGGCACAGTGGCATTGTAGGAGATGCAGCACCTTTGGTAGTGCACTGACATGGCACAAATCTCCGTGCAGCCATTTCACAAGCAGTTAAAACTTGGGCGAGTGCTTAATCTATTTAATTCTCATTTTCTATAGCTGTAAAATAAGAGTAATAATACTTGCAACCTGGTTGTTATGAAAAATAAGATTTAAAAAAACTGTGTGTAACCCATAAGTCACCAAACTTACCTGCCTGTGGCTCCAAAATAATGTTGTACTTTCTTTTCATGTCCAGACTATTCTGGTGCAAACTCTTTCTAGCCAACTCCTGGCAAAGGACCTCCTCAGAGTTTCGTGAGAGTTTCCCAGCATCCTGCCTCCTGCATAGTCCAGAACCAATCCGTCATTCTCTTCTCCTTGACTCTGCTGTGCTGAGGACAGCCCTCATGACAGCACTGCTCTTCCAGGTGGCTATTTTTCACGACAGGTCCCCATTGCCTCCTCCCTGGTCTTATTGTGAGCTTGCTACTCAACCCGATTTCCCAAATCACAACTGGGAAAGGATTAGGAAGAATGTGGTTTACTCCAAACTCAACTGAGGCTTAAGGATTCAGGGAGTAACTTACAACTGCTACCATCCTACGTGGACAAGTTGTACCTTAGATCTCCTTCCTAGGTCAGCACCCTGCATGTCTCCCAGCCTGCCTCCGTGCACAGTACTCACTAACTCTCACTGTTAGAAATACCCCAAACACTCCCATGCCTAGAGTTCAGGACCAACTTCTCACTTCCCCATGTGAAGCCCCATAGGAGAAAAATGTCCTTCTCTCCAGCAATCCAAGGAAGAGCTTATGTCCAACCCTGGAACTGGAACTTCCTTCTTCCAGGGTGATTGACACTGATTTACCTCCCATTCAGGACAAAATCACTACCCATTGTGTATGGTCTGGCCCAGTGGCTCAAACATGACGTTCATAAGTGTCAATGGGATATTTCCCAAAGGCTGCCTTATTCGATCTTAAGTCTCTAAGGCAAACCCAGTTTTTTCTTTCTTTTTTTTTTTAAGTTTTTTTTCTAGAATGAAATACAGAAACATGAAAAAGTATAGATTGCTTTTGTTGTGATCTGGTCTCACATTCTGATCTCCTTTGAGCAAAGGCTCAGTCACACTCACCCACACCCAAACACACACACACACACACACACATACACACTTGCACACACACGAACATGCACGTGAATAGAGGGTCTAATTTTAAAAATGGAGGGGATCCATAGACAAATCATAACTTGACCCTGAAAGTCAGAAACTTCTTACAAAACCATAAGTGATGGTATTTTAGCTTAAAATATCTTTTTGACCTATAATCTTTCATGTCATATGGTAATATTTATGACTATTGTTACTTATTATTATTAGGATTAGTAGAATGCAGCAGAAGCTTATAATATCCAAACGGAGTAAATGGAGATCAGATACTAAATCTTAAGTGATAGTGATATTTTTTTTTCAGAAAAAAAGCAAAATATGGCTAAGGTTGCAGGGCATAAAAATAAAGAGTTACCGTTTCTTAAGTATGTATTACCATACAGTTGGCCACTTACCAACTATTTTCTTCCACACAGCAACCTTAAATATTGGACATCATGTCCATTTTACGTATTAGGAAATGAAGCAGTTTGCCTAAGGTGGCCCAGCCGGTAAATGCTAGAACTAGAATTTGTGCACAATGTACTTGACATAAAAGCCAGTGATCTTTCTAGTATCCCTCCACACATTCTTCCACCTGCCCCAAACCTGGGCAGATAACACATGATGGAGAAGAAGATGGCGATGTTGAAGATGAGGTGAAAAATGAATAAGGAAGGCCACGAGGAGTTTTGATAGCTTTATGATGATTCACATATTTAATGTAAAAATATGTGCTAAGTGTAATGACAGAGTATTTTTTTCTTTTCTTAAATGCCAATGCAGTAAAAACAAATCACAAGGATTCATTCATTCATTCAAGTATTTTAGCCAGCATTGATTGAGCACCTACCATGTGGCAGCCATGGTCTTAGGCAAGAGGATATAGACCAGAAAATGATAAGATTCCTGCTTCTGTTGAACTTAGAGTCTAATGAGGGAACCATCAAGAAAATGAATAAATATTCTGCATTGTAAAAAGCACTCTAAACAAGGTAAACACAGGATGATATGAGTAGTCACCCAGCTCGGCCTAAAAGGATGATGAAAATCCCCATGAGACACTGACTCAGAATCCTGAAAGAAGAGTAGGCATTAACCAGGTGGACATGGTCCATGAAAAGAGGAAACAGCATAAGCAAGGGCACTGAGGTGTGAAAGGTCGTGTGCATTTGAAAAACTGTAAGTAGGTCTCTTTGAAGCTTGGATAAATGACGTTTGCTCGCTAAGGCTTAGTTTCTTCATCTGTGAGTTAGAAATTATAGAAGTAGCTTCTTTGTAGAGGCAAATGGTTTTTTTGCACTCAAGAGCCCTGGTACTGAGCACAATTCTTGGTCCTTGCTAAAGGCTCCGTGAATGTTAGCTCCTGTTATGCAGAACCTTGTAGATAGATACGCTTTTGGTTAATAGTAACAGAAAGTCTGGGTCAGACTGATTTAAATAATCATTCTGTACTTCTGACATGAAAAGTGAAGGAGTAAGACAAGCTTCAGGCACGCTGGTTCGGAGGTATATCCTGCAGAAAGCTGGTAAATGTTTAACAGCCAGCTCTGCAGGGGAAGGGAGGAGGAAGAAGACAGAGGAGGCGAAGAAGGAGAAAAAAAGAAGGGGCCCCGATTTTTAGCGTTTGCAGATTTCTATGGTATAAATATCCTCACAGTGGCCGATTTTAAGCTACTGAAATGATGTCAGTGGGCTCACAAGATTCCTGCCAATTGAACAGTCAGCTCTCACGAGGTGGTACAAGCCGGTTCCAGTACATCGCTGGGTTGAGCTCTGTTTCTTTGAGGTTCTCTTCACCTCTGTGTCACCTTCACCCTGAGGATGGTCTTCTCGTAATTCCCAAATGCCTGCCTGAGGAAATGCTGCCTTTTGTTTATAA
Source organism: Cynocephalus volans (assembly GCF_027409185.1). Classification (NCBI taxonomy): domain Eukaryota; kingdom Metazoa; phylum Chordata; class Mammalia; order Dermoptera; family Cynocephalidae; genus Cynocephalus; species Cynocephalus volans. The sequence continues at coordinate 284,858,933 of NC_084460.1, forward strand.
GGAGGTGAGGCAGGGTATGAGAAAGACTGCTTCCCATACCACAGAAAGGAAGACTAGAGTTTCATTCTGTTTGGCTCCCCTCTGAACCAGTCAAGGGTTTTCTCTGGTCCAGACCCATTAGGGTAACTTTATAGCTGGGGACAGATCAGTCTCACTCCAATGACACAGAGAGAGAACATGGGACCTCAATTAAAATCTGCTGAGTGCCTGTGGGAAGAAAACCAAGGGAGAGTGAATGTTAGGTGAGATACCAACAAAAGTCCAAGACACAAGTTAGAGAGTTTACACATTATGGTGAGGATGAAGTAAAGATATTGAGAATGCAAATTACTGGAAAGTTAGTATCCCACTATCAGGTGGCAATCCATACTTGAAAAGCAAGCACTATTTTTAGCCTCATGGCAGTTTGCATCAGAGAAAAATATTCATAATGTTAGCTCAGGTTTTAATGTCAGACATTTTATACACAACCTGGACCTAACTTACAAAGAGGCAATTTATAAGGATTTTCTCATTTTCCAAATGGGAATTTGTTTTGATTCTATAAATTCCTGGCCATTTTGAGGGGAGAAGAAAGATGAACTCAATTAAACTTAACTGAATAGTAAATGAGGTGGTGATTCTATTATGTTACCCACAGATAATGCACAAGCAAGAAGGGCCTACAGGGCGATTAGCTCCCTGAGGAGTTCTAATATTTCAATAAGTCGCAGAAACAAATTCTGAGCAATTTAAGGAATGAAAACTCTATTAATTGCAACTTTTTCTTGCCCATATAAAAAACTGTTGTACACGAGTATCATCCTGCCTTTTCTATCAAGTATTTCTTGAACTTCTTTGCAACTTTTCAGTCCCTCACGTTTGACTCTGGCTGATTTTAAATTATGCTAATTGGAAGAGGGAAAAATGCTTGTAATGGAATAAAATGGAATGCTATTTCTTACAGCATCTGGTGCAATCTGAGCCATTTAAAAGTGCAGTTTATGGAATAGAGTTCTGAATAAGCAATGCCAGTCTGATTACAAACAACATGGGTCTCATTAGAATACGTCAATCTGATTGCTAGGTAGTGATACACTGCCGATTACTAGGCCATAATTGCCTCTTACATTTTATGTGTATAATATATAGTTTCTCTGGGTGTATGTTAAAGCCACTTTCTCTCATGGCTATCTTTTCCAGCCCTGCACAAAGCAATGTCTATTTTCTACTAAGTTGATTTTAACTGGGTCCTTAGGTCCTAATTCTATTTTCTTCTAAGTATTCATCAAGTTTTCTACAGCAGTGCTGTAAACAAAGAATTATGTCCAGGGAGATTGCCAGAAATAAGATATGTCAGGGGTCTATTACCCACTCAACTGGGAGCACTAGATGGCTCAAGGCACTTCCTTTAAAGGGAAAGGGTAAAATAACTGAGGCCAAAGCCCACGCTATAGTTACAAGTCTTAATTAGGGTGTTGATTCAAGTGCGTTGTGCATTTTTTCGTTGTCAAATCCATTTGGTTCTTTACTATGACTAGAATAATTAAGACATCTTAGCCCAGGTCATGACTTTGGTGCACACCGTGCAGTTCAGGATTTAAAACCTCCTCTATGGGCTCTAAAATCAGGACTTCGACAGTTACACTTTTCAATAGCACAGTCTCCACACCTTGCATACTCTACACCTCACATGCTCTGTCCCCAGCCAGAACTGCAGCCACTAGCCCACCACTGCAAATGGGCAAATCTCCATTCAGCTGCAAACCTGGATAAGCAGTTGGGATATGCTTTGGGGTGTGGAGGTGGATGTGCAACACGGCATGCATCTGTTTGCCTCTCTTCCAATTTTCTCATCTGAACCCCCAAAGAATAGATTTCCAAAATGTGTATCAGAGGACTTTCATTCCATGGACGTGTTAAAAGGGTTTTATTTTCAAATATATTTGCAAAATGCTAGGTTAAACTGGCAAAATTTGTTGTTGTTTTTTTTTCCGCTACAGGACTTCTCAGAGCCTTTAATCACCAAGGTGCTTTATGAATCTCCAAAAAGAGCTAGTGGAATGCATCACTGTTATCGAATATTATCAAGCCATAAAATCCTCTTTATCCCAACCTACCATCCCCTAAATAATAGTCATCAACATCTTCTCAATCTAATGTTTTATCTAAATACTCACTCTGTTGTGCTACATTTGGACAGCATCCCTCACTCACATGACCTGACTGGCCCACGCAGATATGTGTGTTTGCAGCTCTTTCCGTAGAAATTGTCCATAGAATTGATTCTACTGAGTTGTCTTAATACCCTAACAAAGTCGGAAACACCTACTCCCATTTTAAAGAGTGAACTGAGTTTGAGGGATGTTAAGCCATTTGCCCAAGGTCACACAGCTAGAAAGTATCAGAGCAGAATTCACATGAAGTCTTTTATTACATCATGCTTGGCCTCTGCCTCAGTTAATTTTCCCCTTGTCTTGGGATCCATCTTTTGTTTCTACTTGGTTAATAACTAGCCTCTCTTTGTCACAGGCCATCATCAAAGTGAAGAATGGCATCTGAGAAGTGCTGTCTGTGGCTTTCATGCTTCCATATGAAGATGGCAATTAAAGAAAACCACTACCTTCTCCCCAATTCTATATTGGATGGCGGTATCTTAGTGATAATAGATTTATACTCCACTTTTAGCGAAAAGTAGAATGTGGAGATTAATTCTCACAAAACCCAGTGTGTTAAATCAACATTGTATTTAACTTATAGTTTGTTCCACTGGAGCTTACCAAAAACATTCAACATGACAACTCAACCAAAAATAAGCCATCTGGCAACAGGATAGGCAAGCAGTGTTTAGGAAAAAACAATGGTGTATACACCTGCTATCAATAGTTTATAGCTCTGTCATCAAATTAGAGCATATTCACCTGACAAATTGTTTAATCGGACAGAACGGAGCAACTTGAGCTCATCATACAGTTTTGTCAGGGTGTTGTAGAAGTTAGGAGCAAACCCTTGGACTCCGAGGGGTTGGTTGTGTTTAAATCCCAAATTCCAACTCTTATTAGTGGAATGGTCTTGGACTAGTTAACTAACCTCTTCGTACCTTAGTGTCCTCATCTATAAAATGAGGATAAGAGTACTTCAGTCATAGGCTATTGTGAGAATTATACCATGCGAACTTATACCATGTCTGGTATGTAGTGTTCAAAAATGTTAAAAGTAACGAAAGTCTGTAAGCCTGGGCTCTAACTCCATTTTTTTTTCTTTTTTTTTGCACCTGGCTGGTATGGGGATCCAAACCCTTGACATTATTGTTATCAGCACCACATTCTACAGAGTTAGCTCAGCAGCCAGTCCTCTAGCTCCAATTCCTATAAAGCCTTAGAACACAGCTTTAAGGTCTTGCCCATCTCATAGGTGTCAAGGGGCTAAGGTTGGGTGGTTTTGCACTTTATTTTTTGGAGGAAGAACAATCCTTCACATCTCTTGCCTGGGTTTAGGTTTTATTCTATGCTCCCCACCTCTTTCCTTCTCCTATGGAGACTAAGGCAATGTAAACCCTAGAAGGCAGACGCTTCTGTGAAGAAACAGATGATTGTGACTAGAAAAAGCATAGAGATCTGCTATGCAGAAAGGAAACTGCAATCTTCAAAGCATCTAGATAGACAAGGATGAGAATGCAAGTGGTATAGCAAGTCTGACATTGTTCATGAATCTGCCTTTCTGGGAAACGACCATTGGACACATCTGTGGGAGGAGATCGAACTCAATTTGTGGACACATTCTCTTCTGCGGGAAGCTTTCCCTGACTTCCCCTAGGTGCATGACTCCCCTTTGTACTTGTGGTAGAGACTGGCTAGCTGCTCAAGATTCAGTGTCTTTTTCTATGCAAACAAGACTACATGTCCCAGCCTCCTGGCAGTTACGTTTAGCCCATGTGACTGGGTCCTGACCACTGAGAGAAGGAACGTAGAAATAGAAACCCTTTCCAAGTCTGACCATAAAGCTTTCAACACAATTGTCCACATTCTTTTCCCCTGAAGTGGTGACCTTGATCACATATTGAACATGGCAGCCTCACTAGGGGGAAGGAACTTGGCTCCCTTAGTCACTGCTTGGAAAAGAGTTGGATCTTCATCAGGCTGTGATGTGAGCTAGAAACAAAGTTTCAGTCTATTAAACCACTGAGAATATGGGGTCATTTATTACAGAAGCTCGCATTCATTACCCCAAACAATACCAAATCCTATATTATACTACATGGAAATCAGTCTACACTGAAATGATTGTTCAGATTACGTGTGTCAATTTTGACACCACTCTACCAGCTCATTCTAGAGAATATAGGAAAAAATACTTTTTTGGCTGACTTTCTGCCTTACTAAACAAGTGGGGGAAAAATGCCAAGCCTAGTCCCTTCAAAATCACAAATATGCTGCCACCTGCCCTACATATTAATATAGGTGATCTTAGGTGCTTAAGTAAGAAATAAACACAAAAAAACAGACATGACCCATATTCTGAAATTTTAAGACCCATGTTTCAAAATGTTGCTTGTAACATTAAAAAGCATGCCCCTGCTCTCTGAAGCTGCTGCTTCAGGGGCTTTAGTTAATACACTGTAATAAATCTTGAGCCTAATTTTCAGTTGACAGGGACTTTGCCAGCTGATCATTTATTTCATGAAAAAGTATTATGAGAACATTCATCTTTAAAACTGTGATCCTTAAAATTTTTGTATTCCTCATCAATTTAGAATTTGATGACATTTATGAAACCTCCCCATCAAAATACATATAAAATAACATTTGCACAGTTTTAGTGACCATCTTGGATCCCTTCAAGCTCCAATACATCCTCAAGGATCCATGGATGTTGGGTTAAAAGCCCCTGGTAAGGATTAGTGTAGCTGGTCACTTGGATTAGTAGCACAGATGCAAGAGCTGGTATAGAACTGGGGATATGGAAGAAGAGTTTATACCATCAAAAATGCTACCGAGAATAGCTACTATTTGTTGAGTTTGGGGTAGATGCTAGACATTGTGCTCAATGTTTTAATATATTTAATTTTATGAAAGCTCTTGACATTGTAATTACCATTGTACAAACAAAGAAATGGGCAGAGGGAAGTTAAGAGACTTGCCCTAGACTGCATAATCAGTAAGTGGTGGAGCCTGAACTCCAAACTTTATAGTCTTAATTACAATAGGATATAGAATCTCATAGAATCTAAGTCAGATTTCCTAATGCATTGTTCTCAAAGGTGAGAACCATTTAAAAATTGATGCTTTTTATCCTCTAAATAAATATGCTCAAGAAGAATTTAAGATTGTGTTTTAATCAAATGATAACCAATAACTAATTAATTTAGAAACACCATCCATATGGCAAACATTATTGAAAAGAGACAACCAAATTCCAGGTTTGTATATGGTAACTACTTTATTATTTTCAAATGCAAACTCTTTGCATTTAGTTTGCTATTTTACAATTTTACAAACTAGGTATAAAAGACCATAAATAAATGACATAAGTTATGTGTACCTAAAGTTCATGAAGGGAAGAAAAATTACCTTGACAATTTAAAGCAAAATAGAAAATCTAGGTCTAACTAACTCAAGAGATTGCTCAAATTTTGGAACATGTATGAACCAAGCAATGTTCTGTTAATTTCTTTTTCGGTATGAACTAAATTATAATACGCCTTATACACTCTAATTTTAACAACAGTCCTTGCATATTCCAACATACTTGGAGTGATACAAAAAATAAATGCACTCTTCAGTGTGTATCAATGTTTGACTTTTTTTTGGAGAATGTTAAGTAAGTGAAGATATTGCTTCTAGAACTTTACTGGTCAGAATTTAAGTGTCTTCAGACAAATACTGAGGCTATACGTGTGTATGGATTAATACACATATCCTTCACAGATTAAATACAAGAGGTCTCAGAACACACACACCAGCAGTGTAGTGAGCACAACCTTCTTTAAAATAATAACTTTTTAAACACACCAGAACATTTTATTGGTAAGATTGCCAAAAATAACTTGGGGCCAGTGGACACATGGACACATGGTGAAGCTACTTGGTTTGGTGTAGGGGAACAGCTTCAAGCTGCTTGATAGATCTGAGCAGGATTTAGCATTCCATCTTTCTAGGCCAATGCTTTGTCATGGGCTAAACATAGACTCTGAAGCTGGCCTTCTACCCTTCCCTCTGGGAAAGATGATCTGCTCAGAGATTCAACCTCATTTCTTTATACATATTTTTCAGGCATTAATGCATAGGCACATCCCTTTAAAAATATATTAAGGTCCCCCAAAAGGGGTGAACTAACTTTGTCACTCTGGCATAGTTATGAGAATACAATGCCACACACCCTGTCAGAATGCAATAAATATTTATTGATGATTTTCTCTACGTATTCAACAATATATGGTTCAGAATCTTTTTTTCTCCATTTTTTTTCCCTGATTTGATGTCATAGCTTATATAAATGGCTGCAGTTTCTGCAACCATAGCTTGGAATAAGCAAGGCAGCCACTCAGATTATGGAAAATGGCAGTATGTTGGCTAGAGTTTGGTATACATATCATGTCAATACTGAAACTTCACACACCACAACTCATATTTTAGAAGGCTGATGCTCTTTTGAGGGCAATAGGAGTTAGCTGCAAATTAATTACTGTAGAATTTTCCATGTAATTTGGGAACCTGAAATTACTTGAGGCCATTTCATCCCAACTGTGTTAACCTCGAGAGTCACTGGCATGTATTTTTCTGTGATATTGGGAGACAAAGTATTAATCCAGGACACATCATCTCAAAGCTGACACACATATCTACGTTCATTTCCAAAAGCATATGGATTGCATATATTTGTTCGCATTCAACAAGTCCATTTATGCAGGAAAACAAAGGCTACTTTTATTCCATTTGGGGTTACCAAATTCCATCCCCTTCTCTCTCCATCAAGGAACTGGTGATTCAGATGAGTTCAATCAGAATTTGTGATTTTGATGATGCGTTGTCATCTGAATGGATTTATATCTAAAATTACTCCACCATTAAGGTGAAAATCCCTCTGTCCAAAGTTGTAGAATTACTCATTAAGGTTAGTGTGGTGGCTACAAAATACACGTATAGATACAGGACATTTAACATTTCTGGGTTGGCTTTCCAAGGGAATGGGTGCAGTCTCCAGGCCCCCTGTATCATGTGGCTCTTTATATTGGAACTGGTGGAAAACCAGAACTTTCCAAGTGTAGCATTCCACAACATTCACAGGCAGTTCTAAGCATGAGGTTATACACACACACACACACACACACACACACACACACATACACGTCTACACCCACACTCACACCTATATACACACATCAAAAGAGATAGTCAGCTCTTATTTAGTCTAGGAAAAAAATATATTTATATCACTGCAATGGCACACCCTGGGTAAAATGTTACTTCAGCAATGCATATCATTGGCAGCTCATGAGAACTGGCTTTTTTGTGTGGTGGCACCTGATCTGGTGTCCATAGTAAAACCTGTAGCCTTTGGTCACCTGCTGCCACACCAATACAGCAGTGACGTACAGGAATGAAGTATGGAAACACATATAAATAAAACCACAATGGGTTTGGGAACAAGGGCTCTGCAGAGCTGGTGCTGCGAGACAGCACATCCCTCAGTGCAACTGGAGAACAGATGCTGAATCTTAAATGTTTGCTGTTTCCTTCACAAGTAAAGGGGATTCAAAAATCATACACATCTTTTCAGGTGTGGGTGTTGTTTCATCTGTGTCTTTGCCCCAGAACTGGCATAATTGGAGCAGAAGAAACACGTTTAGAAAAAACTGAGGAGGGTGTGTTCTGTTCTCTTCCATGGGCTTTGTAGTCAACAGGAAGGGCTGTGAGGTCAAGATAGCAGAATCTATTCCCTGTAGAGAAAAGAACAAGACTTTAGACAAAACATCAACCAATACTGCCAGCCAATTGTCAACCAATATTTTGAAAAACAATATAGGTTTACAAAAGTTGGTATGGCTCAGTAAAAGTAGTTCAGGAGGAAGATTGTGAATTTTTACTCTTAAAATAACAATTTTAAGAACAACAAAGTTTATTAACAGCTTAATTACAACTCTGAGACAGATACTATTCTTATCCCTATTATGCAGATAAGGAAAACGAAGCACAGAGAGGCTGTGTAACCTGCCCAAGGTGACACATACTGGAATAGCGAGGCTGGGACTAGAATCCACAAAGTCTGAATCTATAACCATATTTTAACTGCTATATTGAACAGCCTCTCTTTGAAATAAAAATCCCAACTTGCTTTGGTTTACAATCTACCAAGTCAATAATAATGACTGAAAAAATACAAACTAAAAAATAAAAAGCTTTGGCTGTATTTCTTAAAAACAAAGTAACTTCTGATGAGCGGGAGTATCTAATTTAATAAAGGATCCATACACTCTGCATGCAAACAGGCAGGACACTTAGCATGCCAGTGACAGAGGACTCTGGGGCTCAAGCATCCTTCGGCGCACCAGAACTAATCAGCCATTGCCAAGAATTCTAGACCTCAGTCTAGAATCTAACAAGGCTGGCACACAGCAATGGAATCATCCTGACTCCTCATTGTCTTCTTATTTGTCAAATGATCAATTCAAGCCAAGAGAAGCAATTTCTCTTTTTCATTTATGGCCACCAAGATGGCTTCTTGGACTACATCTCCCACCAAATTGGCTGTGTTCAGCAGTTGGTGTCATCAACTGTACAGCAGGGATTAAGACCAAAATGCACCATTACAAATGATTTATTTGTTTGTTTTGCACATGTGTGTGTTTACTGTATAAAGAGAAAGAAATACAATTTAATTTTCTTTGAGCTAAGGAACCACATAAAACTTGCAGAAAACACTTTCGTCTACTTGGAGAGATAGAAATAGAGTTTTCTCATAAATTATTCAGATAGAAATTATTTTTTAATTTAAAATTATCAAGGTGGGTTTGGGAGTAACTACCAATATTTCCAAGAAGCTACTTGTCAGCATTAAGGCTGTTCATTTTGACAATAATGAAAAAATGAAAGAAAAGGATTGGATATATATTTCCAACTCTTTCCTCCCTGAAAATCAGTTAAGTCCACCAAATGTAGTCCTTGAAACTTGAATGTGCAGTGATTTCATCAGACTGGCGTGTATTTATGTGAAGGATGAGGAAAACATGAATATGACCTTAAAACTTGGGAGTATAATCAACACCTTGTGAATGCATGAACTTTTTGATAGTTTCTCTTTTGCTACTACAAATTCCATTCTTAGAGGAAAAAGAGAGGTCTCATAAACACATCCCTCTTCTTTTAGTCTGCCAACTTCCTTCTTCACTTAACACCTGGATATAAATATACACTACATAAATATATTTGTGATATTAAGGGAGCAATTTGGGGAGTTGGGGTGTGTTTGAAAATAATTGTATGTTTGCAGTGTGGGAATGCGAAGGCTTATATCTAGTTGATGCTAGAATAAGAGTTGAGAAAAATAAGCTTCTCCTCGCCTTTGAATTCAGGCAACTCCTTCATCACTGGGAATTTCTTGACCTGGGACTAGACAAAGCATGTGGTCTATGTGGGGTCATGAGTTAAAAAGAGTTCACTGTGACTAAATAAACAAAGCATTACTCCTTTGAGTCAGTGACAAGACATCTGTCCTTACCATCCAGTTCCTTTCATTGCAGTAGAGTTTTAATTGCATGTTTCCCTGTCTGTCCAATTGTAAAATAACGATTTCAAAAACTTCAAGGCTCAATAATGCATGTGTACCCTGCCAGGAACAATTTGATAGGTCATTTACCCTCCAACTCCCATAAATCCATTTAAAGTGAAGAAGCTTCATCTGCATGGTCCCCTATCACTGACCTTTTTACCCCACTCTTGCATGTTGTAGTAAAGAATTTGGGATCACAAGTGAAAGGTGGATGGATAACACTGGATCAATATTAGAGGAGAGGCTCACCTTGTTTCTGTGGAGTGCACAGTGTTTTACATAAGAGTGTTTCATATATACCTGCAACACCATGCATTAGGAACAGTGTTATTACTATGGTATCATTATCTCTCTAATTTACAGGTGAAGGAACTGAGTTACAAAGAAAAGTGGAGCGAATACCCCAGTATCAACATTTTGGTTGGGATTAGAATCTAGAGGTTTTCAGATGCCAGTCTGGCTCTATGCCCCAGGAAACAAGGCAACATTCCTACTCTTCTCACATTTTTCTTCTAAAACTTCATGGAGGCAGTGGAGATAGTTAACACTTTTATTGCTCCTGGATACTATCACAGACACTTGGAAAGTCCTTTTTTGGTCCTTCCATTGACCTTGACTCTAACACGTTTGTGTTAAAATTGTTAAGAATCAGAAAAAGACCTTTGAATGAGATAAGATTTCATATTCCACATTTCTTTCAATCCTCACCTGATTATTTCACTTACAGTGATACCTGCTGAGCAGTAACAAAATGACTCCAGAATAGTATATAACATAAACTTTTTACGATATTTTAAAATCGACCCACTCTCCCTTTTGAAATGTTCTCCTTTGGATATGTTCAATGTTTAGAAAAGTACCTTAAGTCATAAGTTGTTCATTTTAAGAAAGTAAAACTTTTAATTCTTCAGTGTATGTAAAGTAACACTCTGTTTTTACTTAGAAATATAATACCCATAATGCTGTCTTATTGAAATCCGACTGTGGAGATTGAAGACAAAATACTCCAAAGATTTACTGAAGCAAAAAATAATATATATGTTTTTAAAAGCAGCAAAAACCCAACCAACATTTGTCAACTTTTAACATGAATATCCAGAATGCCTAGACTTCAGCAAAAGTGGGGATAAAACAAAAATTGTTGGAGTAGTTTTAAAAACAAATTTCACATTTCTCCTGAACAGAAAAGCTTTCACAACTAATGTGGCAAACAGGTTTTTACCAAACTGTCAAGATTTGACAGCATCAAATTTATTATTCCTTGCTCTAGAAGAAATAGCTTTCAGGATAAAACCAAGGGAAAAAAAGGTCAAAATCCTCCTTGGTTAATCCTGTTTGGTACAGGGGTTACTGGAACAGGATAGAAATGAGACAAATGGATGAGAACGCCCAGTACTTCTCTACTGAAGAAACTCTCCAAAGGATGGGGCACGGGACCTGACAAGGTTAGAGTGTAAAGCTCTTGAGGAGACTACCTGGTACCCAGAAGACACTCAGTCTGTGTGGCATGGATGAATGGCACCAAAGGACAACAGGAATCCCTTGTGAGGGCAAGCACAGTCAGTGAGGTCCAGGACCCATTCTCCTGCACCTGATTTCACATAGTTCATCTTTCCCTTCTTCCTGGAAGAACAGCAGGGGAGCCATACTGTGTCTGGTCTTCTCTCTCATTGCCAAGAAAGGACTGAAATCCTGAAAAAACCCCAAACTACCAGATAGACATCAAAGAATATTTTCTGTTCAGTGTCTCAAGTGAGGCCAAGTTAAAAAAAAAAAAAAAAAAAAAAAAATTTTCCCTGGAGAAAGAGTCACTGCTGGTTCTTTTGACTTACCTTGTAGATAGATTTGGGGTTGCTTCTTTAAAGGAGGGAAGTGTGAACGTTCCCTCGTCAAGATTGTCACAGCCCACTAACCATAAGGTAGTTATGATAAGTTTGCAGAGTCTCAAAATAAGACTTTATATGCCACAGCCTCAGGCCCGAAGAAACAGACCTCATTTGTCCAGTTAGGGGTTGTGGGGCTTGCGTTTTTGCATTTTTTAAAAAAATTTATTTTCCTGTTCCTTCCAGCACCCCCATGACATAGTAATCCACCAGGTGGCCTGAGGGCTGAAGATGCAACACTGAGGAGCCACATGGTTTTCACCTACATTTATTTCCACCGTGTGAACCAAGCCTTAAAAGCTACAACGGAGTCCTTCAAAAACGTTCTTGAGCATGGCCTTCATTCCAGTGAAAGAGAGATGACTGTGATACGGGCCCCAAACAAAATACCACGGTTGTAATTCCAAATGGAGAGAGGATCAGTGATGTCTCAGAGAAGCTCCGTGTCTGGCAGCAAACACAGCATCAGTGTTCTATTTATATAGGTACATGTATTTTACAGACTGGTGATGGACCCAAGTACTTCTGAGAAACAATTTGTTCCAGGTCTAATTCAAATGACCGGCTGTCATTTCCGTAAGCCCCACAGTTTCAGCAATCTGTACACCAAGCAACGCTGCAGATATTTTTTTTTTTTTTTCTTTAATTTCAGAGGGCGAAGACGAAGTAAAAAAAGTGCAGTTCTTCAATTAAAGTGCATGGATGAGGTAAACTAATTTCAAGAGTTTTGAGTTTATTCAGTACTGGCTCAGACGGGAACCATCCTGCCATGAATCTGCTGCATTTGGGTCCGCATCGCCTGGACGCTGCTCAGAATCTTATTCTGGTGCGTGATGGCTGTGATGCCAATTCTTGCCAGGTCACTGTACATAGGGTGAAAAAGAGGGAGAGAAAAAGTCATGCGGGCAGAGAATCTCTTTCTCCCGGCTTCATGCAGACACACATTTGAATCAGCCACGATTAATGCAGCACAACAAGGCAGGTGTATTAAAAATGTTTAATTAAGCAATTGAATGCAACAATGTAGGTGTGCTTTATAGAGGCTGTGTAAAATTATACTCAATCAAAATGAGAGGCATTCCAGTTTTGTTTTTTTGTTTGTTTGTTTGTTTGTTTTTTAATGAGTAGGATGATTATGCAGCTCAAAGCGAGAAAGGAAAATACTATTAAATCTAGATTTACCCTTTGGTGTTACATCGCTGAGTACTTACTCCTGGTTCATGTGCACCACAGCCTCTAGTGTGGTATAACCAGCAGCTGTGAAGTTATCCTTATACCGGTCCATTTTGATGGCCTGGAGCCAATCACCCACTGATACCACAGCAGAGAATTCAGGGGAGCTTGGATCCAACAAGGCAGTGTTAGGTCTAGAAATGGAACAAGAAAGTGTAAACAAACAGGAGCCATCAGATGGAAAGACTCAGAAGCCAGATCACTCAAGGTAGGCAAGGGGAACTAAAAAGCCAAGAGAAGGTTTTAAATGGAATAACCATGTCAAATGTAACCATGTGGATTTTTGCCCTTAATTCCACAAAGCTGCCAAAGAATCTATCAATCACCCTATTTGTTGTTCATTTCATTTCCCACACTTGCTTTATGTGGACCTCTTAGTGCATTAATGCTCATCGGTCTTTTAACATCCTAGCCCGGGGTAAAGATTGGGGGAGACCTTGTGGCTGAAACCTCTTCAGTCTTTGCAGAAAGAGTCCAGCTCCTGCCAGCACTAAATATTACAGACTTTAGTTCGGCAACTATGGAAACCTTAGTGAAGTATGAGTAAGCAAAACGGAGAGCTTGCAACCTGCCAGACTTGATGGAAGCAGAGAAAACAGTGAGAGTTCAAGTCCAGCATACTTCCAGCCAGGTCTGCAGGCAGGCTCAGTGCATCCAAACAAACCCGGTACAGCAGGGAGTTAATCCCCTCTTTAATCAGCCCATGCCTGACCAGCACGTGTGCCAAGGTTGGCAGGAAGAATGGCCACTTTGATCGCTGTTTGGATTATGGAATGTGCTTCTCCTATTCCCTTGCTGCGACTCCTAAATAATGATTTCAACAAATCAAAGCACTTCTTATTAACTTGTTTATTAGTTTACTCATTTCTCAGCCCAGGTGTTTTAAATTAGGTCACTGTCAAGAGCAACTACAGGCAGGAATTCTGCCATTCCTCATGATATTAATATAGAATAAATCACCAATTTATGGAAAGTGTTCATTAAGAGAATTATAGCCATCTTCATCATCAAACTACTTAATAATCACGGGGGTGTTTTACACCACCTTTACTATAATTACCTGTACAGAAATATTGCTACTTGTTAAATACTATTCTTGAACTTCCAATTTTCCTAAAAATTACAGAATGGGTTTGATCTTAACATTTTGACCTAATTTTCATCCTGAGACTATGAGCACAAACATTTAAATCAGAATCATATAATTACTACTGAATTTTCAACCAAAAAAATTTTTCTTGTAAAAATAAAATTAAGTCAATATAATGACTTGATTAATTTCCTACATAGCAGAATTAATGCAATTTCATTTTTTAATATTTTACCTAAATCATTTTGATTTGCATTACTTCTTTGGGTATAAATATTTTAACAAAGATTTTTTTATCAATCAGTTTTGTATCCAAATAATATCTTGCCTTTGTGACCTTTCTTTTGTGTCTATTATTTCAATTAAGTTCAATTTTCTGAGTAAACTTCTGCAGATGTTTGCAGCAAGAACAATCAAAATTTAATTCTTCTTCCAATTCTGAGTCAATAACAAATTGACCATATAATAATTCTGTATTACCACATGAATTTTAAGTGTTGGATTATAGCAATAATATTTGTTATTAGACAAAGACCATAGTTTGTATTTACATCTAATTTTAAGTCAAGAGCATTAATAGGGCAAGATGTAGGTTCCAGGTGCCTGACAAGGTCAAAATGACCTTAGGATTAAAAATATTTTCACTCAATGTCAAATAGATCTAAGGGTCATTCTCAAGCTTGTTCTGGAGGGCTTTGTGCTCTGAGGAACATCATGACATTTGCCTAAGTTGTGCTGAATCGCATACCGTGTTATATTACATCCCATTATCAGCAAGCAGTAATAAGCATCAAAGCTATTTAAGTGCGATCAGTGAGAAAAATTTAGAACTGAGAAAAGTGTATCGAGTAAATCAATTTGTTCTGTACTTTGGTGCAAAGCAGACATGATGCAGTATTAGTGGCTGAACAGCTTATGCTAGCGGGCAGAAGCAGCGCTGAATGCCAAAGTACCGGCCCTAGGACCCTCAGACAAAAAACATACGGGGACTGGAGATGAAGATCTAAAAGGTGGAGGAGGTTTGCCTTGGAATCAAAAAAGCCTGTGGGACCTGGAAAGAAGGCCTCATGGTCTCGGAGAACAGAACAAAGAGTAGCCAGAAGGTGTTAGAAAGATTTTTTTTTTTTTTCTTCAGTTCACCAGGTGGCAGAGGTAAGATGTGAATTCAGCCCTTTTCAATGAAATTTCTAAAGAGCTTGACCATTCAGCTTTTTGTACAGTGGCCGATGATAGGGATTTGAAAGCCTAGAGGAGAATATACAGTATCTCTGCTGTCAGCTCCAAATACTTCTTTTCATGTATTGTAATAATAAGTGTATTCTTTCTCTTCTAGGATCTTCAGGCTAAGTTTTCAGGAGAAAGATTGAAGGAGAGCTTCAGAGGGTCTGTAAAGACTGGAAGGGCTTAGATATCAGGGGGAAAAAATGTTCTTCTATTTTTAACTTGGGGTTATGATGAAAGACAGCGCCTTTAAGAAGTTCAGATTTGGAGATGAGTAGGTCCTCACTTCTTGCAGGCCTGAGTCACCTGGCCTTATTATGCCTGTCTTCTTAGATACTTTAACTGATAGGGAAGGTCTCCACCCTTTCAGATGGGACAGGGATCTAGGCATCCAGAATCTTATGCCAATAAAGCCCAGTCTCCATGCAGAGAAGCTTCTATTGATTATAGGACTTTTTACAATATCTTTAAAGTCATCACAGACTGAAATGCTACTTCGTTTTGCTTTTCCGATGAAGTAACTACCTCTTTCACAGGTGGTCCAGTCATTTTGGTTTTGAAAACCCTTCTCAAACATTCCTCTGCATGCTTTGTAATTTGATCAGTTTCTGTCTTGGCCCTGTGTCCTATTCGGAAAGACTCAGAAAAGGGAAACCAGAAAAACTGAAACCTAATGAATCTCTTGCTACAATTAACACTTTATAAGTCAACTTAAAAAGTTGCAGTGCTTAAAGAACTGTCCACAAATTTCTATTTCTTACTATTCCAGTGTTGCTTTCTCTTCTCAATATATAGCATCTGCTGATCCCAATGTCTTCTAAGTGTCCAGTCCATTTCTTTTCTTAAATTTTCAGGTCTAACATTATAAAATAAAGACATTAATCGTTTTTTTTTTTTTTAGTTACTGTTTTTTTTGTTGTTTTTGTTTTAAATGTTTTTGTCTTACACTGTTTAAGGGCTGACAGGTATTAGGCTCTTCAAAAATGGTAAACAGCACTACCTTAAATACTCTACTAATTGAGAAAGAAGTCACCCAGCTTGCAGAGAGCTGTAAAGTGGCCTCTGGTGAAAAGGCAGGAACGCAGATGAGTCACCAGTTGCCTGCCACCTCCAATGTGTTCTTTTATACATCACTATTAAGTAAGTACAGCTGACCTGGAGCTCTCCGTCCCTGTCCTTTTCAAGCTGTTGGGGTTGCGAATGAGTTTGTCCAACATGTTGACAATCTGCCCAAATTTCGGTCTGTCACTTCTCTCCTTCTGCCAGCAGTCCAGCATCAACTGATGGAGTGCAATGGGGCAGTCCATGGGAGGGGGTAGCCGATAGCCTTCCTCAATGGCTTTAATCACCTGTGGAAGACAACAGAATGATACGTGAAGCTGCCAGACAAGCTGTTGTGGGAGGGTCGCCCTCCCGACTGGCATGTGTCTTGTACATTAAGTTGCCAGCAAGCTTGAGCATGGGAACAGCTCCAACTCCTTCACAGAAGCCAAAGCTGGACCTGAGTATCACTGGCAACAGGAGACGAAAGCCTGCTGTTGTTATGAGGTGTTCTCAGATGGCAAACAATGCTAACCTGGGACTCTAAAGTGAAGATGCACCAAAGTGGTTAGAACCCAATCAGATCAGCAACATGGTGTCCGAGCTTTGGCGATGGCCGTCAGAGATCACAGGGCCCTGCCCCTTGCCCCTCTTCATTCTGTAGTTCAACATCAGCACACCTGAACACTCAGAGCAAAAGAGACTCGGACCTGGTGTTTAAGACCTTCCTTAGGAAGCCATTAATAATTGTCTCCAAAATGGAATTCGCTTTGCATAGTTTTAAGCCTGTGTCCTTTTGTTCAGACAGCTAGTGGGTCAACATCACAGCCCAGCTTCCTTCCCTTTTGGAAGACTATATCCTCAGATACCAATTCTGTATCTCTTGCATGGTCTCAGTTGAGTGTCAATTGACCTTGTTAAAGGTATTAGTAGTTCTTTTTAAATGTTAGCACAAAATAACCAAAAAACCCTTCTTTTAGGGAATTTCCATTTTAAATAGGACCTTTATATCTAAGGAAGGAAGTTTTAATGGTACGTAATATTGTCTTACTGCCTAAGACTATCTTGAGTGGTCCTCTTGCCTAATAAGATATCAACAACATTCAACAGTCTCTCTGCTAATTCTAACTTTTCTAATCCATCTTCACAGGCATTACACTATTTTCTTATTGGCTTTTTTCTAACCACTCCCTCCTCCTTTGGGGTGTGAATCCCAGTAATGTAATATGCATGCCAAATTTAAAGAGAGGAATTAATTCATAGTTTCTGGGCAACTAAGAAGCTTTGTTTATGGGTGTCCTCTGAGATTTTGGAGGTGCTTTTATTTTAGGGTTTTAAAATTTTTTATTTGTTTTAAATCAGTCTTCCCCCACCCCCCATCAAAATGAGAGCTGCTAGAGAAAACAGCCAGTGCCTGCAGCCATCTCAGTGAAATATTGGATTCACCCTGCTGTGGGTCCACAGACTGCTCGGAAATTGTTCGTCCACAGAAAATAGTCAATTCAGTTGAGTCCAGTTTCTATGTGCCAGTATGACCGTTGTCTTTTTTAACCAGCACTCTGGTTCAATTTAACAGTCATCTTGTGATTTATTTATTTCTCCACCTATTTTGCCAACATCTTGTTCTATCAATGTTATATACTTCTAAGGTACACTTCCCTCTGCCCATCTTACTGGTCATTATTCTATTTCTCCTGGCAATTACACAAGGTCAGCTTGATTCTCTGGCTTTCTTCTATTTTTCCAGATTCATGGTGTTGACTCCTAGACTTGATGAAAACATTTTATGTTGAACTGATGAGAACATAAGCAACGCCGGGCTGACACCCGGTAACACACTTAGTTATAACCCCTCAGACTGATTAATCCTCTTTCGTAAGCTCCCTGTTTACTGCCAGCTTGGAAAATGGCTTATGAGTTAACAAAACCTATTTTCTCAGTTTTCTGCTGAAAATTTTAGGGGGCAGAAGGTTAACACAAACAAAAATCGTTTAGTTTGACAAATTTTCAACCGTTCCTTTCACTCTATTTACCATATGCCAAATAAAATCTACTCATGTAAGTAATTCTCCAGTTACATTTCCCATTGATTCCTGTTCTACACAGAATCCTACATGGAAACGAATGATAGATCAATATTAATTGTGGGCAAGAAATGGCTTCAGATGCTTTTTCATGAATAAAGGCACACAACCGAAAGTTTAAAACAGAAGAATTGTTTTAAGGTAATATAGAAACTGTCAAAATTACAGGTCTGAAAATATTTAGGGCATGAAAACTGACATCTTATGAACATTTGGTCATGACTCTCAACTAAAAAAAGGAAGTTTAAGTGTCAAATAATCAAATAAATACATGCACTACTTGCTCATTTAGGTTGTTTTTGTCCCTTTGAGTCTGTAACCTGAATCCAAATGTTGCTACAAGAAGCTACTTGAAGGTGTCTGTGCAGCATAATCACATCAAACAACAGATTTCACACCACTCCCCTCTGCAGTCTTTTTCCAGCCTATAATTACCTATCACTTAAGCTAGCTGCTATCTTTCTTCCCATTTGCTATGAATCTTCCTTTATAATTTACAGATAATACAATGTTCAACACTACCATTTCCCTTAATCTGGTTGGTCAGAATAGAAAATTCTTTTTGCTCCACTAGATATGGAGTGCATTAGTTTCTTTATTGCTCTGAACATACTTTTATTGATAGGGCAACCTGAATCCCATTTCTTAAGTATACCTGGTTTTCTAGTTGTCAAGCCTTTGTGACTTTCTCTTGTTTCAGGAGGACAAGGCAGATGGTCAGGTAACATTCCACAATGAAAATTTTTGAAAAGAGAACTTTCTAAAATATAATTTTAATTGATAAACTGGATACCATGCACTTGTAAACACTTTCTGATCATTGTCTACCTCACACATTAAAAAATTAGAAAAGTTAAAGAAGTATAGATGGCCATTTTACTTTGATTTGATTTCCAGTCCTTCTAGAACTAATATTTTTCCAGAATTAGCTAAAATGTGTTCGAAAAAGACCCCCGATCTAGGATTTTTTTGTTTTGTTTTTTTCTTTCTCACTGGAGATGTTTGTAATTAAATTCTACTACTCTGGAATCTTATTAGTGTCATTATTGAATGCTTTTCTGAAATTGCAGGCAGCATGTATACTCCCTTACGAAGTAGTCCAGATGGCACATTTGAAGGGACGTGCATAATTTACAAAGGGTCATTGAGCAAAGCTTTATTTTAGAGTCCTCAAGGGGCAAGCTCTAATTACAACTCTGCCAGCTTTAAAATATTCACTAGTTTTCTTTCAATAAACCTTTCATGTCAATTTTATCACATGTGAAATTTGTTTTCTTATAATCTTTGCATTTTCTTTAAATTGAAAGTTTAATTTTGCTTTGGTATGGTTTTGAAAGTTCACCAAGTAAAAATACTATCCCATATTCTTTATCTATCAGTCTATGCATCTATCTATTTATCTTCCATAGCATACAAAGTAGGCCATCTAATTTTGGTTCTTGAAATCAACAGTCGTTGCTAGTCATAATGTCAAACTAGATTACTAGATATATTCGTATTAAGAACCTAGAGTTTAATGTATCATTTCAAATCTGATGCTCACTCCATCATATAGTAATGCAGAACTTCCTGAATCTCAAAGGAAAGATGTGTATTTCAGAACACAGAGACTCACGTCTTGATTGGACATATCCCAGTAGGGTCTCTCTCCATACGACATCACTTCCCACATAACGATTCCATAGCTCCATACGTCACTTGCTGATGTGAATTTACGATAGGCAATTGCTTCTGGTGCAGTCCACCGTATAGGAATCTTGCCACCCTGTGAACATTGGAGCCATAAGTCATTCCCTTAGTACATCACTGATGTGCCATTTTAGTTTCTGAATGTGGTAACTGCTTGCTAAGCAGGACAACAGCATTCCTGAGATAGCTCTCAAAATAATCATAAGGAACTTGTTTATTTTAACTAAAGTCTTTCAGGTTGAGACAGTTCTCTTCATATGTTTTCTTTAGTCACAGGGAAGTGAACAAATAATCTAATTGTTTTTTAAAAGGCTCCCTATTATCTGCACTTTGCTTAAGGCAATATTGAAGCAGAGAGGAAATCTTAGGTTTTACAGAAATACTTAGGTTATTTATGGGATATCAAAGGATATGTAGCTGACCTTTGTTTTGACTCCTAGTTGGATTCTCTCACCCAGCAGCACAAAGGCAATGTTTGATATATTGTCAGAAATCGTGAATGAAGGAAGTTAAAAATGAACATTTCTATCCATTGCACTGTCCACCTACTCTTACGTAGCATGAGAAACATGTCCCATATAGCTAGAAAACAATATACTAAACAGGCCATTATAAGAAGCCAAATAATTCCAGACTCTAGAGCTATTATTTATTGACTTTAACAGAATAAGGGCAAGACTTTAGTTACTATTTAATTTTTTAAAAAACACTTGCACAAATGGTAAAGTAACTTAATATTAACCCAGGAAAAGTTTAAAATGCTTTGTCTTTAACTCAAATGTATTGTTTGTTTATGCTTATGTGCAAGGGATTTTTAATTGAGTTTCAAATTTCCTAGGGTTCCATCTGGGAAAACTAATTCAACTTGAATTCAGACTATTGGGCTGTTCAAGAAGTAGCATTTAAACCTTTTCTTTGCTTTATTTGGTAGGGCAATAAATTGAATGGGACAATAAATTGTACTGGAAATCACTTTGATACACTGCAGTTTACTTGAAAACCCAGCGTATGACACTCATACTTGCTACAGAAAGACACTTGTGCTGCTTTCTGTCTTCCCTAAATATTTGGCTGAGGTTTTATCTAGATAAATGTATCATTATAGAAGCCTCCTTAACTTTCCTCTCTCAGACTGCTGGGGAAAAATGAAAGATCTTCAGCATTCACAAAGGTGTATTCTTTTCTAAATGAATAGACAACTTGGAATTCAAAAGAGGATATGCGTAAGCACCAAACTAGAGCCAAAGAAATTGAATACCACCCAAAAAACCCAAGCAACCAAACAAACCAAAAAAAACCCCCCAACCCCCCCCCCCCCCAACTAATGCTTGGGATTGAAGATGCAAAACGGTGAATGATAAAAGAAGAAAATGCCCGGTGACTGTCTGCTTCGTGTTGATTTTAACAGTGTCAGCCTTAATGGCCAATAACTGTTTTATGATTCTGTGTTTATTCCATTAGTATTTTATATTCAGATTGTCAAACTAAGATAGCAAAGCCATTAACTGTATACTGAAAACCCTTAACTGTGCCCTAATCCCTGCTTATCTGCCAGTACTAAAATGAAGGCCATTAGATACTGGAAAACCTTGTATAGTGTAAATGCTTTATAAATCCTGTATATGTGTTCTCAGATTCAGTAGTCAACCAACTAGAAACATCGTTTTATCTTGTTTAGAATAGGGATCTTCTTAAAAGAATAAAAAAGAGCCAGATAGAACATCTAAAACAAAAAGGAAGGAAGGAAAGCTGAGTATAAAAAAATACACCAGGTGAAGCTACCTCCTGATTTTCTTAGGAATTGATTATCTGTTGTGTAAATTACCCTGTATACTTGCTGCTCATTTAGCTCATTATTTTAAAGACACCCTCTTATTGTTCATTAGTACTTTGCCCAAAAAAGTGTAGAGGGAAAAGAGAATTCATTTTGCTTCTAGGTTGTGGCTTTGTAAAACAGTCACATACATCTATGGTGTGATTCAAAATCCCCCTTTTCTTAGAAACATGGTTTTAAAATAGATGCAGAGATATGAAGAGGATGAAGGATGAGGAAACAACAACAACAACAAAAAAATCACAAAGGGCTTCAATATCAAGGTGAGAAGAGAGGACAGTCTCATCAGTGTGACAGCCCAGAGGTGACAAATCTTCCTTACCCTGGTGGTATAAGCTGCTTCTGGATCATCCTCAAGCACTCGGGACATGCCAAAATCAGACACTTTGCAGACCAAGTTGCTGTTTACCAGGATGTTTCTTGCAGCCAGATCACGATGCACATAGCTCATATCAGATAAATACTTCATCCCGGACCCAATGCCACGAAGCATGCCCACCAGCTGAATGACTGTAAATCTGCCATCATTCTTCTGCATAGGAAAGGAGTGTGGAACAGTCCTGTTAGCAGTAGGCCAAGTTAATTATCACCAAGCATTTATTACTTGGATCTTTTTTGATATCTGTATCCGGTATGCAATGAAACTCAACATTATTTCTGAGCCTTTCTGACCAAAGTCACGAATTCACTAGTGGAGTGTACCCTAGGAGCTGGGTTTGCTTCCTGTGATAAATGGAAATTATCCAACTGTAATGAATCTAGGCTCAAACAGCTCCACGATACAAGAATAAATCAAATTCAGAACCACCCTCATTGAACATGAATTATTTAATATCCTTAAAAATCACATAATTCTCATTTTCTCCTCTTCTTCCTTTGCCCATCAAAAAAAGTCCATGAATGCAACCAAACAGAATGGATACAAGGAATCTGTTAGAGTTTTCTAAATGCCAACATTCTTGGGTTTAATATATAAAGTAATGGAAGTAGTCACATACCCTGAGGAATGCATCCAAGGAGCCATTCTCCATGTACTCTGTTATGATCATTACTGGTTTACCTAGAGTTTTCAGAAAGAAAAACACAAATCCTAGATGAGTGCTGCAGTTAATGAGATAAAAATGGGCTGTGCACAATTTTACTGCCAAGACACCTGTCTTGTGTGATCTAATTTAATTAAAACAAGCCAAGCTTATGCGTCAGCTGTGGGGAGCTAGGAATGAAATATTAAAAGGACGACTAGGTTTAAATTCCATCTGGAAGGTTAACCCTTTGGATGGCTTGTTGACAAGGTCTTTAACTAAAGTGGCCTCTGGTATCCAGTGAGCACATGAATGGATAATTGCTCTCTCAAGCAAAAGGGGAAAAATGATAAATGGGCAGGCCTGTTTAAATGCAAAAAAAAAAAAAAAAAAAAAAAAAAAATCTTCAGGATAATTAATTTATTTTGTCCCCAGAAGAGCTACTTGTGTGATGCTAAAGCAGTCAATGGGCAGAGAAACTTTTTTCTTTAGAGAAACGCAAGTTTCAGGGAGCAGTAGCTGTGTTGGATAGAGGCAAACATTTTAGATTAGAAATCAGCAGCATGGAGATTTTATTTTCAAGTGAGGAGAGAGAGCTGGCAGAAAAAGTAGGCATCTTGGTGCAGACGAAAGGATCTATGAGACAACTGCCCATCTTCCCCCTTTGCTGGAGGAAGTGATCCCCATACATCTCTCCATCCTTCATCAATATAAATAGGAAGCTCTTAGTTCTGAGAATCATTTACCCTCTACATCTGTGACCACAGTCTTCTGACAGAACAAATGCATCTGAATGAGTTTTAATTAACCTTCCTCAATCAAAAGACACTTTGTCAACTAATGAGAAAGGGCAGACTCTCCTGGAGGTGCATTAACACCTACTTCCATTTCACTAGATACCTCTGGAGCAGCAGAGAACAGAGTGGAAGATCCCAAAGAGAGGGGATAGTGGAGAGAATTTATGGTCCTACTGTCCATTTAAAAAGTTACTCAAGTAACTGCTGGTAATGAATTCACACTCTTCCATTCCACCCCTTCACCCTCACACCTCCCTAGTCTGACTCTTGGCACCAACTTCAGAATTTTTCTACATTCCTTTTTCTGTTTATTAAAAGAATCCATTTGTCAGAGTCTTTACAGCTCTACCAGAGAACGAAAGATGAATGTCTGCGTAAGCAGAGGAGCTTATAACATGGGCCGGGCTCACAGATGGAGGGGGCTCCTGCAACAGGCAGGGGTGCAGTGGGGTGGGGGGTAGGGAAGGGACACTTTCTCCAAGGGAAATTTTAAATCATTTTAATTCAGTGACAACTGCATTATGCAAATGCATCCAGTCATTTATAACAGTTACAGCTGTAATAGCTACACGTTTTAGAGGCACGGTGGGACTCTAATACAAAGATCCCCTGTTTTTCCTCTCTTCTGCAGAGGTGCTATGAAAATCACTGTCTGCGGCAGGAAAAACACCCCAAGCCGAACAGAGCCTCCTTTCTAGAAAATAGACCTGTAGAAGTATTTAAATGGAATGTTATCTTTTAATTAAAGTAGTGAAGGGCTTTGGGCAGCCCTGAAGGCCACAGGCAACAGAAAAATATCCTGTCTGTAAAACTAATCTTAAAAAGCAAATAGAGCTATTCTATGCTAATTATAGCCTTCAACTTAGGCAGAAAATTATATATCCTTAGCACCAAGATTCTTTTTTCGAAGGATCCTGAAGATGGGGAAAGATAAACTTCTTAAGACATAGTAACACCAGTTAACACTTAAAGAGTTTTTTAAAAAAATTTTCCATTATGCTAATCACTCTAAATATTTTATTTCATTCCAAAATACCCTTTTAAGGCAAGCTCTATTTTTATCTCCATTTTACAGAAAAGAAAACTGAAACAGAAAAATTGAGCCCCTAGTCAAGGCACATGCTTTAACAGCAGCAGAGCTGGTATGCAAGTCTTTTGTCCCCAGGCCAATGGTTCTCAAAGTCTATCACCTATGGTGAGCCTTTTAGAAATGCAAGCTCCTGGGCCCCACCCCACCTGCTGAATCAAACCTCTGAGGATGGAAACTGTTTTTACAAGCTTTCCAGAAGGTTCTTCTGTACCTTAAATTCGAGGTCTTCTGAACTAGTGTATACTTTCTCCCACTTTTTAGTAACCTCTTCATTCCCTCTTCCTAAAGGTTTTGTGCCTTGTGTCCTCCTACCCCTCTGCCCTGCATCTCATGCCTCAGTTTTACTCTTTAACCTGCCCTGCCTCATTCCTTCACCAGCTTGGCAGCTGTATTCTCACCACTCTGCACACACTGACTCAGGATACTTTACACAGACACCTTGAATCAAATAAGGAAAGCCTTGACCTTCCTGGAGACACAGCCCCTGGCTTACAAGATTGTTGACTTATAACTGTAGCAGGTACTACGACTCCTGGAACAGAGCCACCCTAAACAGTAACCGCTTCAGTTACACTGACCGGGGGCACTTTATAAGTTGGTCTTAGCCAGCCTTACAGATGTATTCTGGGTTTGCTTCGCAAAATGCATCTGTTGAGCTGTGTAGTATTTTAACTGAAGCGTGGTTCACAGGCTCAGCAAATGCTAATGGACTAAAAAAGGAAGGTTCAACCAGGTGTTACTGTAAATGGGTGCCAAACTGCAACAGCCATAAATCAGGCAGAGCAGACAAGCAAATCCCCCAGAATAATAAAGATTACCAAGATTCACTTGCTGCCTCTGCAAGCGAAACACAAGGTGTGGCGAGTTTTGTTGTGCTTTATATAAAAAGTACTTAAAATTTATTTTGCTTACCATCTGTATCTACCCTGTGACAATCAGTTTGGCTGAGTAAAAATTTGAAAGATGGTATGGCATACCAAAAATCTGCAATATTAATTTCCCTAAAATCTCACACAAGCTGCCTTGGAGATAGGGTATCAGCCGAAACCATAGACCCATTCAGAGCTGCCCACAAGATTAATGACTTGTCCTGCACTGATTTCCTCCTATTAGCAATCAGTGGGTCTGCTCCATCTGTCATTTCCCTGGAAAGAAAATGTGTGTTTAATTTCTCAGTAACTTCTAACTTGGCTTTGTAAAGGGAGTGACCTGCGTACATTTGGTGACGACTCCTTCCAGGTGAATTATATTGGGGTGGTCAAACTGTCCCATGATGCTGGCCTCACTCAGGAAGTCTCTCCTCTGCTTGTCAGTATAGCCAGCCTTCAAGGTCTTGATGGCCACACAGATCTCTCTCTTGCCAGGCACTTTGAGACGCCCACTGCACACCTCACCAAATTCACCTTTGGGAGAGAAAAAGAATCTACAATGGACCAGAAACACATTCAAGAAGAGCAAAAGCTCACACATGTTGAGTGCTTATTAGATGCCACGCACTGTGTTAGCACTTTACAAAGATTATTTCATTTAATCCTCCCCAAAACTCTGAGCTAGTTGCTCAGAGCTCCATCTCATCAGAGAAAACTAAGGCTTAATGAAGAAATCTTCCCAAAGTGTTCTAATGTAAGAACTAGAGTGAACATTTTAAAAGCAATCAATGAAACTTCAGATCACACATGCATTAAGTTTTTTCCTAGAATAAAATAAAAATTTGCACCAGAGTTCTTTATAGCACACCATATTTTATACCCCAAATAAGGAAATTTCATGTACACAGATATTTACATATATACATATACATACAATATACTCATATACATATTCGTGTATACATTTATACAGTCCACATACATATATTTAACCCCCACTAAGAAAACAGACTTATTAGCAGACAGAATCTCATAAACTTACCAACTCCTATTACTTTTTCAATCTTAATGCAGGATGCGTCGATTTCTTTGGCAAATTCTCGAACTGCTTGGTTGGGATCTTCATATGTAAAGGGATCCACATAAGTTCTAACACCTAAGTAATAAATACAAATGCTCTGGGTCTAAAAGTACTTAACATAGGAAAGTCAGGTTAGGTGTATGGTCTTGAAAATATTTAAATTCTTGCTCTGTTTTCGTTAGTGGGTCAACAAAGCATTGTTAGCTATTTAAGAGGCTGCAGCTCTACTGACTTCCTGGAATGACTTCACACTTCGAGGATGAGATTTAAAAAAAAAAAAAAAAAAATCTCACGAAGAAAAAGAGAATCTCTATAAGGAAATTTGGGATGTGTTAGCTGAGTCCTGTTGTCCCAATCAGCTGCTCATAGCTCCCTTGTCTGCACTAAGTCCTACAACCACTGTCACCTACCCTTCCTTAGGGAAGATATTAGGAACCTTGTTTTCAACTGACCCTGATGTCACATTTTGCCCAATATCTGGACACATTCAATATGTGACTGACGATTAACCAACTTAAACCTAGATCATCATAGACAAGAGAGATAATATCAGCTAATTGATTTGAGAATGTAGACTCTATATTGGACCTCCACTTTTATTCTGTTTGGGGAAGAAGATGCTATAAGCAAAGATACTGAAGTTTGCCTGGAACCTTCAGCAGGAGATAACTGTTGTAGCCTCATTGTGAGTGGTTTGAACACCAGAAAGTACAGTTCAGCCATACCTCATACTCCCTTACAAACTGAATTCAGAATATGAGTTCTGAAATAGTCTGGTGATAGACATTCAGGCCAAACAGGCGGAAGTCATTACTGAGGGCTTTCCACTGGCATGTGCCCCTCTCCTGCTGGAGCACTCAGTGTGCAGGGCACCAGTTGGCCCAATCCCTTTGATTTTCCAAGCCTGTCGGTTTGGTACTCCTCTTATACCCACCATTGGAAATAATCTACTTAAATTGGCATTTTCTCACTACTTCTTTTTAGTACATCATTTTTATTTTTAAACATACATACCATGTGAAAATTAAAAAGAATGCTTTTAGAAAGAAAACAAGGTGAAGAAATGGAAAGCTGTCAGACACCCCATATTCCTCATCACTTTCTATGCTCTAGCCAAGGGAATCACCATCAAGATTAATCTTGTTACTCCCAGTCTCTCTCTTCACTCTACCTCCCTGCACTAATATGTTAGCAACTAGCCAATGTGGCCATCTAAATGTAAGTCAAAATTAAATTAAATCTAAAATTCACTTTCTTATTCACGCTAGCTACAGTTCAAGTGTTCAATAGCACATGTGGCCTTTGGCTAACGTCTTGGACAGTGCAGGTATAAAAAACACTGTCATCATCTCAGAAGATTCTCCCAGACAGCGTCTGAATCTATATCTTGCTCAAGGCAGTCTAGAGCCACTTCTTTGAATTTATTCTTTGACCCCATTTGAAACATCAAAATAACTAGAATCCATTACAAAATTATTGATAGTCATGAATTCTATATCACATACAGCCAGTCACTGGGGAGTAGCAATTACTATTCAATTTCTCATACTTTACACCTCCCCCACCCCCAGTTTTTAGCTGATATGAGAAAAATTATCTGTTAAATCTTGCCACCCAGCTACAAGAATGAGCCAGCTAGACCAATACTTTTTCAGGGTAGAACATAAAATAAGGAAAAAGAAGGATCTAAAGAAACTTCTCCACCCTGCTTGCCATCTTTAATCTCACTTTAAATAATCCTGAATCACCTATTTCAGTCTGATCCCCTTGAAGTACAGCATTTGAGGAAGGAATATATAACACATGTTAATAGCCACATGAATATCATCTAGACATCTGTAAACTAGAAAACATGAGACATCCTCTAAAAATAAAATTATTTTTAATCCAATTTTTTGTACCTTGATTCAAATGCTTCTCTTCGTCCGCTTCTTGTTTTGCTTTACTGTATTTACTCCGTCTATTAAAAAAGTTTTGAAAAAGGATAATTATTCTCCTTTAACACAAAAGCCATAAGAAAAAATTTTGCTGCCGTAATGTAAGTCAGGCAGATATGCTTTGCACATTTCACAGAGGAGAAAACCGAGGCTTAGGAGAGGTGAAATAAAAAGGTAAATAACTTGTCACTTGGGGCGTGGTTTCAAGCCCAAGAAGTCAGAGTCCAGAGTCTCTGCTCTTAACCCCAATTTTAAACTGAGGTGTCATTCAACAGATAAGGCAAATATTTTATAATATCATGATAATTTCATATCTTCAGAGAAAATGTATCATATTGAAGATAAGTTTATTGGCTTTTTTTCCCCATATATAAATTCTTAATTAAAATAGGTTTCCAGGGGTAATTCTTCATAAATTAAATGGCAGTAATGTTCAGTATATGATAGGTAATAGTAAATCCTATTGCTATAACCATGACAGCCACTTCCATAAAAACTCATTATCATATTACATGATGCTCTTAAAACAGTAGTTTTGAAGTTACTGGTTTCAGCTGTTGCATACAAATTTCTAATTATTAATAACAATTTTTATTTGCTTTGTACTGAATTACATTTCTTAAGATTTTGTAAAACGTTAGCAAGAGTAAACATGAGAAGTCTTCTTTTGCTTTGCCTAATTCTCTTTCAATACAATGTTACATGGTCCTATGTTCTGTTGGAGAGAGATCAGTGAGACCTGGCTTTGCTATAAAGTTTTGGTAATTAGAAATCTTTAGTACATAAAATCTTGTATCAGGGAGGGGTGTGTGTGTGTGTGTGTGTGTGTGTGTGTGTGCGTGTGCGTGTGCGTGTGCGTGTGTGTACTTATCACTTATATAAACTGGAAAGTCAATCAAGCCTTGGGAATCAAAAATCTTGAATATATATAAATCTTGAATCTGGATAATATATATCACTTAAAGGAATTGGAAGATTAACTCATTTGATATTACAGCTCTGTAAAGTTTGGGAAGTTGAGCCAATATTAGTGAATAAAATATGTACATTTATATTTCTGTAAAAATGTAAAA
Source organism: Cynocephalus volans (assembly GCF_027409185.1). Lineage (NCBI taxonomy): Eukaryota > Metazoa > Chordata > Mammalia > Dermoptera > Cynocephalidae > Cynocephalus > Cynocephalus volans. The sequence continues at coordinate 284,888,624 of NC_084460.1, forward strand.
CTGACATTGGAATTGATAATCATCTTGTGTTTTCTTAGAGCTCCAAAGACAAGGTAAGTCAAGACTTTTTCAGAAGAAGAAACTGAGGCTCTATATTGAGGAAAAAATCCCCTAGGGACACAGAATGTCTTGGCAGTGGGGTCCTGTCAGAATCTGATACCCTGAACCACTAATTTTGAACAGGTAGAAAGGCAGGATGATCACACAGAAGAGGAAACAGCAGAGACCCTGTAAGAGCCAGTCAGTGCCACCAGAGAGGCAACCCAGCCATTGTCACATGTTCCAAGCTTCCCTCCCACATTTGTTTCCTAATTGTCAGCAATGCAGAAACCAGCTCAGCAATCAGACCCTCAGAGCCTACAGATGTTCTCTGTGTGGATAACTCCCTTGCAATTAATAATACCTTGCACTTTTACACTGCGTTTAACTTTTCAAAGTGCTCTCATCACATATATCATCTCCTCCCCAAACTGTTTGCAAAGCAGAAATCAGCTTGGCAAAACAGAGCCCCAGTTACTACAGTTAACTGTGAAATTCATATTTCAGTTGCAAATAATAGCTTGCATATTCCTTTGCATTTAGCTTTTCAAAAGGCCTTCAAAGGGTCTATTATTTAATTTCATCTTCACAACAACCCTATGAAAGCAACCGGGTAGACAGATACATGTCCAGTTCAGTTCCATTGTACAGATGAGGACATGGAGCCAGAGGGGCAAGCCACCCACCTCTCCTCTTAGAGAGTACAGGATTTTGTGTGTACCCGGACCCAGCCCACGACTTCCCGGTGCCTCTCATATTGGAGATATAGTTACACAACGACATCTGATGAGGGTTAATTATAAGAAATATTACATTCTATACCAGTATATCCACTTAAATTGAACTCAACTGCTATTAAAATCCATTGCTTCATCAAAGAAACTAAACAGATTTAAATACCCTGAAACCAAACATCTCTCTATGAAAAACAGAGTCTTCTACCCGACCCTTCTATCCCCCTCCTTTCCCTTCTTCTCAAGGAAAATATAAGTATTAGGTCAGGGACTACTGAAACATTTCATGTCAGGAAAACACCTCTGCTGGGTCCCAAGGGTGTGATAGGGTCCTGCTGGCCTGAGGAATTGTTTCTTATCAGAGATCTTAAAAGCATTATCTAAAATTACAAGTATATCTTTTAAACCACTTTAGATTTCCGATACTGATTTGAATTTCTTTCTTTTAAAGAAGAAAAAAATGCATAGAGCAAGAGAGCTTTGGTATCAGTTTTTAGATTGTCAGTGAGTTAGTCCCAAACCTGGTACATGCCACAGAAACAAGTGGCCTAGAGCTGCCCAGGAGTGTGGTTATCTGTTTTACATCAAGCACATTCATTAAATACGTGCAAAGCCAGAGGAAATACACAATGGCAGAGGTCATTAGTTATAATGCTGACACGCCCATCCTTTCCCCAGACTTCTAAATATAGAAGGAGGAATTAAATTAGTGGCGAAGGTGTATTTTTAAAGACACTTCTTTACTTGGAGTGTTATTTCCAGGAAAGGACCCTATATGAGTTCAGGGAATGCTGAAAAAGAAACACAAGGATTGCTATTTAAGGGCTAATTGTAGCCCATTAGCTTCTTAATAATACTTTGATTTCAAAAATGCCCACATCTCACTCAACCTTTGTCACCTGATGACCCTTTGTCATTGGCTCAGTGGGTAGGAAATGTGGCCCCCATTATTGTCCCAAGAAAGAAAGCTCACTGAAACTGACTACTGGGCCAGCCAGCCTGGAGGAAACCACACAGTCCAAAGAAGGACTAACTCTAAACTGACATCTCAGGCCAATTACCTGAATGGCAGAAGGAAAGCTTTGTTGAAGATTTTCTAATTGTGGAGATGTGGACAAGCTGATTAAAAAGGGGAAGGAGTGGAGAGATTTATTAGTGAATACTCCAGAAGGAAACATGGAACCTTTCAACTGCAGGAGTTAATAGAAAAGGGCCGACTCTGCAGGTGAAACCTTGAAAGAGTGTGAGCTGAACCCTCCCCTCAGTCAAAGGGACACCATAATAAGGGTATTGACCCACATTGTTGAGGAACAGCATGGGCCCTCCCTGCCAGTGTGTCGTTCCTGGCACCTTGACTATTCAATAAAGCAAACATAGAGGAGGGGAGCGTGGCGGGGCCTGGCACAAGCCCTGCTTTTATTAAAATACTGACTTCCCTGATCAAGCGGGCAGATTTGATTGATGTGGTTCACTGTTCCAAAACTAATTAGCAAAAGGTAAGTAATTTATTCAGCTAAAGTGCATTTTAAAGAAGATAAAGCAACGTCATAACGAACATGGCTCCAGGAGGACCCTTTCCAGCTCTTAACGGCATCACTCGTGAAGATTCATGGAAGCCATCCTTCTTTTTTCCCCTCCTTAAGCTGTCATTGTTCTTGCACCAAATGATGTCTAAATGTTCTTCATGAGCAACATTTTGAAACGGTTGGAATTGAACCTTATGATTGCACGCAAGTTGTTTAGAAATGTTCCTAAGGTACCATCTGCCCCTAATTGTGTGAATTTACATGACTTCATCGGAGCCAATTTAGGCTAACATTTAAGTGCATTCACTCTTGTATGATCATATTCCAGGGAAGAAAAGTAGGAAACCAGAAAAGATAGATACAGGCTGAAGAGTAACTGTTTTAATATTACATGACCTGTTAGCTCCAAAGTGGAAAATCTTAACCTTCAATAAAAAAACAAAACTACCAAGCAAACTCTGGCTTTCTATTACACATTAGACTTGCTCTTTAATTCACAGATTACAAATTTTACCAACATCACTAGGAGACTTGAAATTTTGGTTTGATAGAATTGCCAATGATATCTTTTTATGTAGGTCTCTTTTTTCAGATAAGAAAATGTGGAATAACATTTATAAAGCAAATGTATTTCACAGGGCCTAGCTTCCAAGACCCTGTAATTTCAGGTATGGCCTAATTTTTTAAAATTACACATAGAAATGTTAAGCTTGCAAAAGACAGGAAACTTTCCTCAGGCTAAAGTCTCTGTTGTAGATAAAGAATTGTAACACAGCAAAATTGCTGGCTCAAAGGGCAGATGTCCTTGGTGCAGTTTAACCTACTGATTGATATGTTGAGAAAGTTGATTGATTGTTGTGTAAATATACTGAGGAAATTGCTGTAGGAAAAGAAAGCTTTTGCTAAGAACAAGCTTTTTTTGGTGGATCAACTTAACTCTTTACAAATTAATGAGTGTTCCCATAACAATTATCTTATTGTTCTTTTTGTAACCACCTATGTTCCTTTTCTGTAACTTTATGTCCTGGAAAATAAATACTGGGAGAAGACCCCAACCACTGTTACTTTTCCAAGGAGGAATGTCTCTCTCTTGAGGGTTCCTGGAAAATTAACTCTTTCGGGGCTTCTCAGTGCTCAGAAGAAATAGGCTTTGAGTAATCCTTTGCGTTTCCATCACCCTGGGGGAAAGGTAACAAGAAGACATTAAAGTAATCCATTTATGCCAGTGTTAGAAGTCAGGAGGGCTGGACTGCTGTCCTGACCAGGCAACTACCTGTGTGTGACCATGGCTTATTTGCTTGATTTCTTCAGGTTTCCAGTACCGTAGATATAGATATAGATATAAATTTTGAAATCGCCTCTTCATTATTTTTCTTTAAATCAATTCACTTTTTTTAAAAAAATTCAGGTAAAAGGGGTATTTTATAACCCTAACATAAATGGAAACCCCGTATCACTAGCAATCATTAGAAATCAGTACAAAAGCAGCATACACCTTTTTATCAGTTAATACTTCCCCCTCACCACCAAATTGTCCTTTAAAAAACAGGAACTCTTCTTGTATTCAGTCCTTTCTTAAAGTGTTTCTCATATTTGAACAATAAAATTTTGGGTGGGGGGGGGAACACACTAGCCTAAAACAATCTGAATTAATACTAGATTGTGATGCTTTTGAAAGTAACCAGATAAAAACAATGTAAAAGAGTGGAGGGGTGTCAGAGAAATTTAACCAGATTCAATCATTAGTCCTGGAGGTTATGACCTCATCATTGTTAACAGGCCTTTTAAAGATCCCTTTAAAAAGCCATAAAGAAATGGTTACACTATGGAGATCACAAATATATAAATATATAATTAGGAAAATGCTGCCTTGTTGCTAAGGGAATGTGCACATGTAGTTTGGGATAAAATTTCTAGAGACAGCATCACATAGGTACAAGAAGTTTTGCACCTTAAAATGACCTAGATAGCAAGTACAATTACGTGCCCTGGAAAGCCGATAGAATCCTGAAATCATAACTTGAGTGGCCAGAAAGACACAGTTCAAAGATGCTATTAAAATGTAAATTAATTTGCTTAACATAATGTGGGTGATAAGAGCATACAATATATCTAAATCAACGTATTTTGTATAGTATTCTTTTTAAATATATAAAAAGTTTGTAAATTTAGTAGTTTGATTTTTTCACTGAGATCCCTAAATGCTTGCTGTTGGGAAAATAGAATAGTTTGGTCAGGGCCCTTGCCTCCAGTCTGGTTGGGTGTGGTTCAGCACATCCTTTGTAAGCAAATTGTGTGTGTAGAGTTAGTGTGCATGCGCACCAATGTATCTTTTTAGTTTTGTTGCTATTCTTGTGTTCTTCAGAGAGAGCTTTGGTGAAGCAGGTGGGTGGGTGTCTTCTTTAGGCGTCTGCTCCACGCAGCCATGCTTTCTAACCTACAGCTTCCAAGGAACTGTTTGCCAGTTACCTAGCTCATAGACCTGCTTGTAAGGGGTCTGTGAGCTCCAGATCCAGCCCTAGCTTTACAATTGGCCCAGTCAGCAGGATTACTGGCAGGTAAAAGAGCCCAACAACTGGCGTGGTCGTGTAGCTAGACAATTGGCATCACAAACAGGATTAAGAGCTCTACAACTGGCGATGTCAACAGGATTCTGACATTTGACAGAGCCTGACACTTGCACATTTAAGTTGGCTCGTAGTAAACTCAGCTTTCTCAGTATAAATTGAATACAATGAAAAAAGTAAAACAGTTGCTATAAAAATATCTAGCAAGATACCAACTGGGAGTCTGAGGCTGTTTCTCTTTCTTAAATGACAAATGAGCACTTTCTTAAATGACAGATTTTCTCTTTAAGGTCAGCAGAAGGACTGACCCTTTTCAATGTAAGTCCCTGTTCATCAGCTTTTTAAAAAACTCTCGCAAGCCATCAGCAGTGTGGGATTTGGTTCAAGGGGACCCTCATAAGGGATCTATCTCTAGCATCCTTTCTGGAAGCAACATTCTGTGACTCTAAGAAGCAAGAAGCAGTCCCACCAGCAAAGGACATGACTCAGGTTTTACAGGCTGAGGTGTTTAACCTGTCCCTTTCTCATACTTCAGACAGGCTGAAGTCTGGAGAGATTATTTTGGGGGTACCATTTGCTACCTTTCATCTGTACTCTCACTAAAAGCCGGGGCTAGAATTTTGTCCACACTACCTGTCTCCTCTCTGTTCACCTATTCTTGTCCCACTTAAACATTTGTAGTCCAAGATAACAGAGCAGACAACCTGCGTAGGGAGAAGAATTGGCTGAGTGTGCATCAGGCCCGGCAAGCCTGTCAGCTACCTGGCTCCAGGCAGCCTTTCCCATGACAGTTTTATGGCTGACACTAAAGAAGAATCAATATGAGGGCAAGGGGTTGACATTTCATTTTCTAAAAAGTGATCCATTGAGGACCAATCACCAAGCAGTGTTTATCAGCCTTGGGAAGTGACATTTTTTTTTAATGGGGGAGAAGGGACAGGAATCATTGCTGGGTAACTAGACAGGCTCAATTCTCTAAGGTGGAGACTCATAATTGGAAATCCGATGCATCCTGCCATCAATCCTGCCTTATATAATAAAGCGATCAATAAAATCAGAAAGGAAATTAAGTCATCAAGCTTGAGGATGCTATTTTCTATAGCCACGGTTTTTAATAAACTTGTCTCCTTGAATTATATTTTCATGTGTTTTTTCTTCCTTTTTGTCAAAGACCATGTTTTAAGCAGAATATCCGGAAAAAAAACTTATAACGAAACAACTTATTTCTAATTACTCCAGTTTAACTGCTGTATTTAGAATTATTAAAAAAAGAAAAAAGGCAATCTAAAGGAAAGCTGAACTACAACTACAGATGTTTCCACCTGATATCGTAAGAGATGGTCAAGACAAAAAATAAGACCCACCTTCTGCAATGTGTTTTCACACGTGGTTCTGAGTGTCACATGGTGCTAGGTTTTAGTGAAATTTTTCTTTTGAGGTGAAAGTAATTCCTAATCTTTTTCTATTTTTGGACTTTTAAGCATCTTTATTTTCTGATAAGAAAGATTGTTTAAATATACCATAAGAATTTCAAACAGAGAGATGTAATTGAGCAAAACCCCATGTAATTTCTATGCACTGCTCCATCCTGCATCCTGCTCGCCCTCTCAGATGGGTATGTATTAATGCACACAGTTCCCCACGTGTTTATATGCATGGCATGCTTACTTACACAAGATCAAATGCCAGGGATGGAAAGAACACTGGTAATTCAAATTCTATTCAAACCAAGTTGAAGTTCCCAAAGGCAAAGATTACAGTGTAGCGTGCACTGGGCATGTCAGTGTGCATATGTATGTTTTTGTATGTGTGTGTCGCAGCAAAAGGGAGGAGTATTTATTGTGGATATAACTGCTTTGAGATGGAACTTGCCACTCTAACCAAATACATCTGGTTTTAGACTTTGCACCAAAAGGAATGAACACAATGACAAACAGAGATGCCTGCACAGAATGAGGAGTTGCTCCATACTGTGCTGTTTGTTATTAGAGTGAACATAACAGACCTCTGTATACCAGGACATTTTGGAGAATGAGGGCGGGGGCATGATATTAAGAAATACATGGGACAACTGGGACCATGCAGGTAAACTAGGCTGTAGGATCATCATAGTAATTCTCACGTGCATCAGAGTTAAGTAAAAGCACGGTAGCTTGCCCAAGCCAGTGGAAATAGCCAAAGGCACTGTTGTGACATTGGTGAGATCATCAGCAGGCAGAGAGGGACAACACAACAGACACTGGCCTGAAAGCCCAAAGTGGCTATGTGGGGTGGGAGGTGGGGAGCCAGGGGTAGTTGCACCTATCACTATGGCAGTGTGATGACCCTGGACAGGTACTACATCTTTCTTAGTGTCACTTTCTTCTTTTATATCATGAACAGCTTTCTATTTAAGAAAATCACTTTGATATCCCCAGGTTCTGCTTTTTTTCACCAAAGCCCCACCTTATGAAACAGCTGATGGTAAATGGGGATGAAGGTGACAGAAGGGGCAGATTGTCACATACAAAATGACATATAAGGGCCTAGTTGTGGGGTACATATTCATGATGAGTGGCTGCACCCCAGGACTCACCACTTTATTAACAATATTACGTCGCAACACCTTCTGTGTGCTGTATTATCTATTTTGCCTCTCGAAATTCTCCAGTCAATAACCCTTTGAGGCAGATATCATTCTCCCTATTTTATAAAGGAGAAAGACTCAAAGAAGGTAAGTAATACACCTGCAAATGGCAGAGCTCAAAATTTGGTGCCCAAGTTTCATGTGGCTTTTCTTACTTTTCTAAGTACATGCTTATGAGAGGGCTAAAGGTAACACCTTACAGCTTGGAGTATCTAGAAATCTCCCACTGGCTTGCTTTTCTACTGGGTTTCCTGGAATTAGTTGGGTCCTCTGGGGACCCTCAGCAGTGTGGACTGACATCCAGGTCTAGCTGAAGCTCCGTGGGGGCTGAAGATCAGAGCAGCAAGGTGGGAGCCTGGGATCCACACACCATGTGTATGATGCTGACTAAAGCCTTAGCTCTGAGTGAAGGAGAGAAAAACCCCCTCGCGTAAAGACTGGGGAGGGGGTGGTGCCATGAGGGGCTTCAGGGCTTACCTCCTGCTGATGACAAAAGCCGCGATGAGAATGACCACGAGCACCACACTGCCTGAGACGGACACCAGCAGGACTGTGGAGTTGGCCCCATCTCCAATGATCCGGGAAGGCACTGAGAATGACAATTCCACAAGGGTCACCTTTGGGAAGGTCCTAAGAAGAACTTCTGCCTGGGTCACAATTTGCAACTTTCTGAAGCCATTTGGAATGCTCACAGCCTCTTTGCCCTTCGTTAAATATTCATGCAACAGAGTTTTCTAAGACAGCCTTAATGAGACATTCTTTTTATAATTGTATGAAGAAACTCACAAGACTCAGTAAACATGATCATAAACATAATTCATGACTTTTTCTTCTTTTCCTTTCTACCCCCCACCCTAACTCTTATATAACGATCAAATGTATTTCCAAGCGAGGAATGCACTTGGAAATTTCAAGAAGGACAAAGTTTTGAACGTCCCTCTTTCCCCTATAGCTATCAAAAACCTGCCTATTAGTGACCAGTTCAAAAGCTACTTCTCCTCCTTGTAGCCTTCCTGGATAATCCCAAAGGATGTCAATCCACTTCAAATTCAATTCTGCTTTCTCTTGTGCCTTTTTAATTCTTCTTTTATCTAACAATTCGTCAATAAAATTACTTTCTACCTCCTGCCGCCCGGCCCATCTAGTTATCAAGTAGATCCACTTCTGGTTTGTGAATTAAGGAGGTGGAGATATCTTATGCAAACTGCTTGTTCATGGGAAGGCCCCTCTGTAAACATTTTTTATTCAATCACCAAGTTGGTCCAACTTATAGTGTTGAAAGATCTGTTATGTTTGTCCAAAGGGGCTTTAAAAAAAAGACTGATCTGACTTGATTTAAACAGATTTATAGAAATATGTATGGAAAAGAAAAAAAATCTTACCCTTTCATTCATTTTCTCCCTGAGAAAATTCCTTATCTAATGTAGGGTAGTTACACAACCCTCACCTAGTCAGTTTAGTAATCCCATTTTTCATGATTCATAGAAGGCTCAAAAATGAGAAAAAGAGGCAACATTTTTCATTCATATGAAAAGACAGAGCAGATACTACTTTGAAAAAATTCTCTTCTCTAAATAGCATGAGGTTTTCTAAGTTACAGATATTGGCTATCTTATTTCAAGCAACATTCATTGCAATAGAATGTTCGCCTAACCAAAAATTATGTACTGCTCCATAGATTGCACCTTAATGGGATTCACTCTGTATTATAAAAAGAGCCTCAGAATGATTTGCTTGTGGGTGGTCCTCGTTACCTGTGTTGGTTGTGACCTCCAAGGGCTCACTGAAGTCCCCATAGCCAGCTGCTGTCCTGGCTCGCACGTGGAAAACATAGGAAGTGAGAGGGTTCAGACCTTTGATATCCGTGTTCCTGGCAGCTGTTCGAACTATACGATAGCTTCGCTCATTCTGATCCTACGATACAGGAAGATGAGACTGGTGAAGGTGGCAAAATAAATCCTTACTCTAAGTGCAATATTGAATGAGCCATATCAGTCCACTCGGAAGGTGAAAATAAACGGAGGCTGGTAAGTCTCTACACCCCACATTCTCTTGAGTTTTACAAGTACTATTGTCAGTTCCTAGATGTTGAAAGAAATGAGGAGTTCAGGTATGACTGTTGTTGACCCTGACCGTATCCACATCTTTATTCATAATCTCTTTGAACATTAAATGATGATCAGTGGCTTTTTCAGCTCCATGCCCAGCAATTAAAAAAAAAAAAATAATTATGGGCCGAGCCCGTGGCGCACTTGGTAGAGTGCTGCGCTGGGAGCGCGACGACGCTCCCGACGCGGGTTCGGATCCTATATAGGACTGACCCGTGCACTCACTGGCTGAGTGCCGGTCACGAAAAAAAAAAACGACAAAAAAAAAAATAATAATTACTATCAGAAAGTCCCTTGTCTTTTTCTGTTTTCAGTCTAGAAAATATCAAGTGTTGTAATATGTTTTCAATAAAAAAAATCCTGTCCGTTTTCTGTTTTTAATAAGGAAGCCAATAAATGGTTATTTTTAAAAAGAAAGAGAAAATTGTTCATTTTCTAGACAACCTTGAATGCAAATAGCCGTCTTCAGAATTCTATCTTTTAAGAGAGACAAGTTACTTGTAAAAATAATGCCCTTCTATAACTTTAAGAGGCTGAAGAACGTAATTTTCCTTCCCTGATTTTCTATTAAAAGTCATCAAAACCCACATCTTCATTCTAAATAGCAGTGATCTACTTAAACAGATCATTATTTCAAATGTTATGTGTCACTCTCCCTGATAGAAGGTTTATGGATTAGAACTTCTTAGCTATCTTGATTTCCATTACTAGAAAGATAAAATATAGTTAATATTAAAATGCAATGGGTTTTTTTTCCTATTTTTCAAGATAACTAAATGAATAATAAATGTTATAATCAGATTTGATTGGGAAGCAAAATGCATTTGGTTTGGGGGTTCATTGTTATTCAAGAATCTACAATTGGCCAATAACTAAAGAAAGAAAGAAGGAAAGATGAAAGGGAGAGAGAAAAGGAAGGAGAGAGAGAAAGAAGGAAGGAAGGAAGGAATCTAGCTCCAGTAATACCTTTTCATAATACTTGACTTCATACTCCAAGATTACACCATTGGGCCGATCGGGTTCCAACCAAGCCAGTGCCACACTATATCTTGTGACTTCTTTAGCCTGGACCAAAGCAATGGATGATGGTGCTATTGGGGAAAACCAAAAACAAAAGACATTTTACTGTAGGAAAAAAAAAAAATGTTTTTAGTGGCATCAGTTAATAATTTCATTTTACTTAAGAGAAGTATGAAGGATTATCTTGTTTTCCTCCCTTACCATTTTGCTCCTTATCATTCTCTGCAATGTTTTGTTTTGTTTTGTTTTTTTGATATGTGTGTGGTTTGCCTTAAAAAGACAATCTCTGCAGTAAAAGTCTGCTGGGTCCACAGGCCTACAGCATCACTTCCAAAGCACCCAGAGCCATTCCTCATAAAAGGCTGTAGGTATACGATGCTGTCTGGTTTTTGACCTTTTGCAAGCCATGGCAGCCTCTGGAAGACCTCTTTTTAAGCTCAGTAAAGCTGCATTTCATCCTACCTCCAATATAAATGTCATCTTCCTGTTCTTTAATTTTATCTAAGCAAGAGAATCTGCAACTCTTCCATGGGTACTGTAGGGAATGCCAGAAGGTAAACAATTTATACACTTTCCAATATAAATAAAAGTACTGCTTAATTATGGTAAGAGTTTTCAGTTTGAACACAAGCATGCAAATAATGAAGAACACAAATAAAGCCATGATGGTCTCTCTGGACATATATGGCACTTTGCAACTATTTTACAAGAGCTGAAATAATGCTCTTGCCTTCAGAGTAGCAAATCTTCCTCTATCCACTGAGAAAGACACAAAAGCAGTCCTTTACTGGGCGTGTTACTGGGGATGGAGAAGAGGGACATACTTGAGATTTATAAAGCCAGGCTGCCTAAGGCTTGCTTCTCCACTGTGGTGGTTGCACCTCCAGCCAGCTGTTATCCAGCTCTGCCGTGACCGACAATGGCCGGGACATATGTGCCATCTCCAGGGAGAACAGGGAGCATTCATGAAATCCTTAATCTTATCTGACCAAGCTGGCCTGTAGAACCAGAGATCAGGGGGCTTCCTAAATTGTATGCATGTTCTTTTTTGTTCCCACATTGTGGAAATATGGAAAAACAAATGTCAAAAAGTGGCCACTAAGGAACCGTATATTAGTGTTGGGTCATCCTCTTGCCATTTCCCAATACACACATGACTCCTAACCCCTAACTCAGACGAGAAAAGAGAAAAAGTAAAATAAATTGTCACTGAAAATGAAATGGGAAAATCCTCAAACCCGCCTGACCAGATCTGTCGGGTACCTTGACAGAAAGGAAGCCAATCAGACACACCATCGTTACCAAACGGAGTCTTCTAGCTAAAGCCAGTCCAGCAGGGACCGTGGATTGGAGGTGGTTATTTGACAGCCTGGCATCTCTGTTAGGAATGCCTCAAGATGGACGGACACACACACACACACACACACACACACACACACACACACACACACACACACACACACACACACACACACACACTTTCTCTCTCTCTTTCTAAACTGGCTGAGACAGAACCATTGTCCTTAAACATGGAGGTAGCAAGGAGGCTAAGCAGACTGCCCGACTGTGAAAAGCATTTCACTCCAGGTAATAAACATATTGCCTAACAGAGTACTTCAGCAGGGACTCCATAAAATGGGGCTCTGATGTTCAGGACTGAGAAATGAAATAGAAAAGTAAGGCAGTTCAAAAGGATGCAGAAGGGAGGAAAATCATAAAATTATAAAATGAACTTTCTCCCAGAAATGGTCTGGGTCAGATCCTGATCACCAACAGCGAAGGAAGGAAACCTGTTCTCGGATGACACTAGTGACCTGAGTCACCTTCTCTGCGGTTGGGTTATTACTAAACTGCTGCATGCAGAAATCAATGTGATTTCTACTATTTTAGAAGTTTGAGCAGCAGTGTCCCTGTGACCACTCAAAGGGAATATGAGCACAATCAAGGTGCTCAGAACATCTCAAGCAGCTAGAGCTGAAGGGAAGAGGAGAGACTACTGAGCTCATGAAAGCAGGAGAAGTTGCAATAAGAGCAAGAAGGGGCCACTCCAACCACTTCGATCCCCTGCCATATTCAAGCCTGGCCCTGGTGAGCACATGAGCAAGAGCCGGCAAAAGCCACAGCTGTGCTCTTCGTATGAAGTTGCTTGGAGGCTGCAGGGGAGAGGAGGGCCTTGGTGGTCCCTGGGTTCCCGTGGACCCACATAGGAATGATGGGCCACAGACAACTGAAAAAGGAAGCCACTCAGAGGCTGGTGAGTCATCGCAACAGACTGGTGCACAGCCCATCCCACGGGAAGTGATTCGAGTTCGGAGGGTCAGGGAGACAGGCTCACTGTGGGAACACTGGGGCACAGTAAGGACAGCTGATCTGCCCTCCAATGATGAGAGGACCACTCAGTGGAGACTGGTCAGGAATATAGAACTGCAGGGGAAACAGTTTGCTGAAAAGATTCGGGCCCAGACCAGAGTTTCCACACAAGATCCAGGTGTACCAGATCTCACAAGACTTGGAAGTGTTTATACTAAGTCAACAATTAAAACCTGAGCTGCCCAAAATGCCTTCCCTAGAGAATCAGCAGCTAATCAGCAATTTAGTTCATCCACAGAGTTCAAGTGCTGGTCCCCACGGGAAGTTCCCCCAGTTTAGAAGTAAGCAAAGGACAACAAATTAGTTCCAGTGCAGAGTTTAATTGGTGGGAATAGCAAACAATCCAAAACAGAACTGAAAGAAAAAACAAAACCCCACAGATCAGAGACAAAGTTCTGATATTAACCTGTAAAGGTCTAACACCACCAAAGAAAATAAAACCTAGAAGGACCAGAAGCCCCTTGGGCTCCCAAGCCAGAGTGGGGGGGAGGGCTGAGGGCCTCAGCCATGTCCCCCAACATTCACATCCAGCCCAGCAATGACCACCTGGCCACTGCTGGAAGTGCTCCAGGCTCCCAATCCAGGGTGGTGGGGGGCCAAAGGCCTCAGCCACCCCCCCATGTCCTCATCAAGCCCAGGGAAGACCCACCAGGCCACTGCTGGAAGTGCCCTGGGCTCCTGGGTTGTGGGGAGTGCCGAGGGGCTCAAACACGGCCACCCAAAGTCCACATCCAGCCAAGTCACTACCAAGAATGAGGGGGTTGCCATGGGCCTCGACACGCCCCCGCTTCCTCTTCCTGCCACGTATCCTCCTCCCCTATTCTCCCCCTCCCCCAACTGCTCCACAATAACATCTTAGAATGTTAAAATAATAATAACAATAATTAATTAATTAATTAAAAAAATCTCAAGCAGGGAGTTAGCAATTCAATCATGTTAACTAATACAATATTTCTGATGCAGCCCTATTTGGAAAACTGATATGCATAAACGTGAGAATAAACCAACAGAGGTGTATCTTGACTTGGCTGTCAAAAATGGGAGAATGATGAGAGATGAAAGAGAAACACAAGTGAGAAGGAAGAAGGACTGAATGAAAAGAGAATATTAGGCTGGGGAGAGTTAGAAACCGCTGGTTTGGAATTTGTCGTCAGGACCTACTATAAAAATGCAACCAGGGAAAAAGTGGAATAAATAGCTCTAATTCACAAAAAGTATTATGCTGTGTGGCTGCAAAGACTGAATTCTTTATTGACCAGATGCTCTTCAGAAAAGCATGTTATCAGGGCACAGTGACAAAAGCAATCCATGTCCAAGTGAGGTTGGGAAATGTACCTAAATGTGCACCTGCATTGTAGTATAATATGGCTGTCACTCCTGCCCTTGAAGGGGAGCCTCTTACCTTCTCTGCCAAGAACACCAGTTTAAGGAAAGCTAGGCTTTGCCATACTGCCACTTTGGAAGGAAGGCCACTTGAATCTTCTTCACATCATAAGCAACATGAGGGTTCTTCCCTCACCTTTTCTACCTTGTTTCCAATGCAGTCTCTATCTGCGTATCTGGAAGCCATCACCCTGCCACTTGTGCCTGCCTGGGGCTCATTTCCCTAGACGAGGCATTTGGCAATGGCATTTCTCAATCCTTCCTACCCCAGTGGTTCCCAAGCATCAGTCCTCCCATGCTACCCACTTGCTGCCACATGCCTCTTCACCCACTGGTACTGATTCAAGCAATACTCTTCCTTCAATAGACACACTCTTTGCAACTTCCATGGTTATATTTGAAAAGAAACTTCCCAGTTACTGGCATAAATGCAACTCTTCTATCAATTGCAATTAATGGCAGATAACCATAAAAATAAATACAATATGTAGATAAAACAATGTTATCAATGTTTGCTGAACACTTTCTCCTCCAAGTTTGGTTAAAAAGAGAGATGAGCTAGTCATGAGAAGCATCGGGTATCTTGGGCACTGACTTGAGATTCTGACCTTGTGTACTCAGAATTACTAAAAGAGAATTGAAAAGGAATTAACTTTCACACAGTATGATTCCGTATTATGTAACATCCCATCTGTGTCCTCCCTAAAATCATCTCTGACGCCGCCACTGATATGTTTCCACATTTTGGTAAATGCTGCCCAAACCTACCCCATTCAGAAATGTTTAGATCTGGAATCCTAATACCCCTGAGCTCTGCCTTTTGCTGAAACAATTAGAGGAAGAGGTAACAGAGTAATAAAATAAGAGATTGAACACCCCCCCCCCAAATATATGGCTTAATAGGAGTTTTGACAAATCAATGCCTTGGTTAAAAGAGGACTTCTAGTCCTAGCAGGAATTTTGGTCAATGTGACAAGATCAATAAGTTAAAAAGGTTCTCAGCTGCCTCACAGTTCTCTGATTTACATTCCAAAGCCTTGCAGAGATAAGGATCTTCCTCAATATGGATTCATCCACGGGGCACATACCTCATGACCACCCACGGCACAAGGCAAAGCTGGGGGACAGGTAGGCAAGGCCACACAGAATCCAGTCCTCAGTACCAGGTTAAGTACCATTTTATATTTTAGCCTTTTCTCAACTGAAAAAAAAGATGGGGAATGTTTCATAATAGTCTCCCAGAGAAGACACTTTCTAATATCAACTCAGAGGACCCATTTTTCTAGAATTCAAAAGGAGACAGTTCTTCCTAACCCTCTCCTTATTCAGGCTCTCTCGGTGATGGGGAGGAGCAGGAAGAGGGTGCTTTCTCATCACACTGCATCTGGAGACACTAATCCACCTGCTGAGGAGTCGGGGTGGCGGGGGGAGCCAGGAGGAGCGGGGGGGGGGGGGGGGGGAGCCAGGAGGAGCGAGGGGGGGCCCAGGAGGAGCGGGGGGGGGAGCCAGGAGGAGCGGGGGGGGGGGGGGAGCCAGGAGGAGCGGGGGGGGGGGGGGCTCATGGCCCCTAACAGAAAGAGGTGCATCTTGATTGAAAAGCATTCCTACCTACCCACAGACTTCTTTTTTAAAGAAGATGCTTGTTTTATGGGAAGTTTTGTGTCCCTGGACAAAAGCAGGCATTCATTAATGGCTAGAATTCAAACATAACACAGCAAGGAGAGCTGGTGATGCCAGCTGACAGTAGTATGATTAGAGAAAATGATGGATATAAAAATCACAAAGGCAAGCAATACTAAAGGGTAGTTTTGAAAGACTTATGATGTAATTCAACGAAGTCCATAGTTTTCAAACTTTTGAAGCAGAATTTCCAGGGACCAATTCTGAGATGCCCGTATCTGAAACCATCTTTTCCTATTTACTCTCAAGGGGATTTCAGTAGTGTTTAAGCCAAAACGTGTTCCTCATTTCCTCTTCTTTTTCACTTACAAGTGATGCCGACACATCTGTTCAATCATTCAACAAATATTCTTTAAGTCTTCTCTCAAGGAATCCAAAATAGAGCTAAAGAGGCATTTGTGTTTCAAAAGTGAAACTAGTTGGCTGAAGAAAGGCAGTGTCTGGGACGAGAAGCCTGAATAAGGAGGAACGCCTTGTGGATTGCAAAAATAACCTTGGAAGGATTGGAAAAAGGCTCATGAGGTGTGGTTAAGACTTGCAGGCATACAGAGGAGGCAGAAAGGGGAAAGAATGGATAAGCAAAGTGCACCTCCCACAAATAGGACTGGAATTTTCAGGGCCTAACACACACCCTGGTTCTCTGGGGACATGTTCGTCTATGACATGGGAAATGAGGTAAAGATTAAAAAAATTTGATTGACACATTTCAAGTATTTTTCACTTTACTAATTTGGTGGCAAAACCAATGGATTTTTAAAGAATTTTGGAAAAATAAATGACTCTAACATTTACTAGTTGCCATCTTGGACAAGTTACTTAAACTCTGTCATCTTCGTTTTCCAATTTGTAAAATAGCTACCTTCCAGATACAAGCACATAAGCTACTAAAATGTATGCTCCATATCTTGTTCTTCTCTATATCCCCAGTATTCGAGATCATATCTAGCAAATAGTAGATGCTCAGTAAATTTGTTGAATGATTAAAAATGAACTAAGTGTTAGAATTACTCTGAAAAATCTTTGTAAACAGTAAAAAAAGTATAGAGTACCAGAAACAAGCAACCTTAAAACAACTTTCCATCTGCACCTGTTTCAGATGACCTTTTGTGGGTTTGGTTTTGCTATTTAGGTTAACTAAGATATGACAATTAGAGGTGAAGCAAATGACAATTCTAATTATAAATGGAGTCTCTGTTTCTAAAGTATATGTGATACTTCTGAACATTTTTCAAATACACAGGCTGTAAAATGTCATTCAAATGTAAGTTAACATTAAAAGGAGGCTTCGCTGCACCTGTTCCAAACAGCATTTTAAGGGACTGCTCTTTAGGTTGATGATGGTGTTGACAATTTGCTCAGTGTTTCTCCTCTGTATCTCTAAAGCATATGCAAATAGTTCTCCTGACTTCCTAACTACAAACATGCAGGGGTGTTGAGATTCCCAAGACATAATCCTAAATCCAGAGATGACCCCAAGCATTGCTTTGTTTCATAAGACTAGCGTTAACCTCCAAAGATGCACTGGTGTAACTAAAGTCAGTCACTGCCAGGAGAAGTTACTGAGTATTCTCTGAACATCCACCAAAATGACATATTGTGGAAGCCTGAGGGTGGGAGACTAGAGAGCCCTCTGCAGTTACAGTAGGAGCAGCAAGATTAAGCATTTGGAACAGACCCATTGAAAACAAGCAAAACTGAAGTAAAATACCATTTTTGAAGGATGGAGCAAAGACCAAAAGAGGAAAAAAAGGAAAAATTCACCAAAACTTGGCAGTTGAATGTCTGAACTTTCTAATAGAAAGCCAAGATAAGTTGCACCCCCAAATACTTTTGTGTTCAAAATTCCATATATCCCTGAGAAACTGGGAATGCTTTCTAAATAGAATCACTATTTGCTATGTACCTGTGGTTACATTTCATTTGAGAGCAGGACACAATGCATTCAGAAGGCACACATGGGTTTTATCTCTGTGTGTGTTTTTGATAAGCAGAAATAGCACAGATTAGGGGGCTCTATCACACTCTCTAGCAGTGGTGCATTTCCCAAGGAAGAATTACAAGAGATGCTTTGATGTCAAACGGAGGTGGCTCCCTCTAAGAAAATGGTAAATTTCACTTTCTTCGGTTCAAAGCTCAGCAGTCCTTGCTCCCCACCGATGCAAATGCTGTGATTTTCTTTTATTTGCTTCCTCAATGACTTGCCATTAAACACCTACAAGTCACTTTACTGCAGCGGTTTGGTACTTCTGACACCCAAATGGGATGGAGAAGAGAAAGGAGATATGGAGAAAGGAAAGGGGAAGAATTCACTTGGCTCCTTGGCTGTAAAACTGTTTTCTTGAGTCCAACCATAGTAAGCAATGAATTAAAAAACAGTTTTAGGGAACTTGGGGAGGAAAGAAGAGAACAGCTGAAACAGATTGACTGCATTTCATTATTGGCTCAAATTAGCAGGGCGGAGGAGGTGAGGCAGGAAATAAACGGATGCAATGAAAGGTCTCCAGCCTGTGGGCAAGGGAGAGTAAAAACAGCCCTTTATGAAAGTCCAGAAACCTGAACCGTGGATGTCAGTGCAACACAATGGCCAGTGTTTGGAGGGAAGATGACTTAACCACAGCAGGGCTACCCTTCCCTCCCCAGGATCTGGATTGCAACAGATGATGTTTACGCAAGGGGTCTTTCACTGATAGGAAAAATAAAACCGCAGTTTATACGTACCTCTGCGTAATGCAAATACCATATTTAAATTTAATTACTTGGAGCTTAAGATGGTTTTTGTTCCTTCTTTCTTTCTCAATTCAATACGATGGCTCTGATTTGCTCCTTATCAAAGGTTTGTGCATTTTAAAATGCTGTCAAGCATCAAAATTAAATGCTTCAGAGCACTAATGATATCCTTGTGATTAAGGTTTTTGCATCTCAGTGATGCTAAGAACTCTGGTGCTAATATTAATTGCCTTCTTCAAAATTCCACCAAAGGGAGAGAAGAATTTCTCCTCCAGAGATTAGCAATACCTATGGCACCAAACGTCACTGAACCATTTGTATACTTTTTTTTTTTTTTAACCATTATCATGACAGAATGTTATAGTTCTTAACAGTTTACAAAGTGCTTTCACATACACATGATCTCATTTGCAGCACATTCAATCAGCTGGGCTAACCCTCTTCTATTTTTTTTTTTTTAGGTAAAATCATTAAAAGACTCAATCCCCAACCACCCTCCCTGGATACAACACCGATATAAGAACTCAGTTCAGTGCTGCACAGATTTTAGTTGCTATGTCGTTAATCCACATTTATAGTCAAGAATTGTATTGTTTTTAAAGCAAACAAGCAAAAGGTTTAGAAATAGATACAGAATTTTTTTGCTATGTGACAAAAATCATAGAACCAAATTCTCAACCAAACCTTTAGAAGACTCTGAGTTAAATGAATTCATTTATATTTAAATATGGAAGTATTCATATTAATTAAGCTTATACTTAAGTTGTATGAAGAATGCATTTTTTGTTCCATAAAGTGCTTTTCAAGGTCAGTACAGAGCTGATTTTAAATGGATACTATAAAATAAAGCAGTGTGCAATAACACTTACTGAAGGACACAATTAACCCATGCTTCCAATGATTTTAAGAATCTGATTTTGGAGCACTAATAATGCCTTAACTAAATGATTCAAGAGCAAGATTTATAAAGTCTTTAACTCTAAGGTCCTAATTTTTGGTTAAATATGAGACCAAAATTTTAGAAGACATTTTCCCCCAGATAGATGGGATGGCACTTCATTTTTTTTCCCCCCAGAAAGATGGGTAGCAGATTATGTTCAACAAATTCTTTATAGCGAGCTATCAATACTATTTCAAATAATGGAACACAATGCTATTCTTAGCCTTCAGGTTAAGTGTTTGCATAGGGAAATTGAAGATGTTCAGATTGGTCTCTGGCTAACTGTCCAAAGATATGAGCTCCCTTCCCTTAAAAAGCTGTTTCTGGGATGGAGCTGCCAGCCAAGGGCTACACATTCCTAGACGCCTTTGCATCTAGGGTGGTTCATATGACTGAGTTTTGGACAATGGAATATGGGTTGAAGTGATTACTCTTCTTCTAGTCCTGACCCATAAATGTCCCCCCAGAGGTTGATGTCCAGCCTTATCTTGGAAGCCACACACCAATCCTCCCCTCATCACCACCAACTGCATGTGACTTCAGCAGAAAATAATTTTCTGTTGTCATAACCCACTGACTGACATTTACAGCAGGTACCCATTCAAGTGAAGTGGGGCCACTCTGCAAAGGAGAGGCATTTTCATAACAACTAACTCAAATGAAGTGAAGTGGCATCATGGCCGCAGAAGATTGATCTGTGGTTTGAAGCTGCCTGAATGGCCTTCAGGTTCCCTCCTGGGAACTCCAGCTCCTGGCCACGCACAGTGCACAGATATCCACTCAATTGTGAGAAACTGGAGCGGCCGCCCCGAGGTCAGCAAAGCCGGCAACAGAGGCAGTGCAGCCTCATGGGGACACAATCACAGCCACCAATCTTCCAACAGCGAATGAACTCAACAGAATCACAAAATACTGGGCTAAAAGATTCAGCTGAGCTTGTGTTAATGTTAAATGGGAAAGACAGTGGGGTTCTCAAAATGGCTTGGTTGAGTTTTCTTTTTAGAAAAGAGTTAGCTTAGTCTTCATGGTGCAATTAACAGCTCAAGCAGAGAAGACTTAGGCCGTGTGAATCACAGCTAAACAGAGAACAAGTAAGTGAGCAAAAATCGAGGCTACTGGCCTCCCCTGCAAGGCACTTGCACTTACTTAATGTCATTTAATCCTCACAGCTCTTCGAGGAGGTTATAATTATCACCCTTACATTTCAGATTTGGAAATTCAGACACAGAGGAATTAAATAATTTGACCAAAGCTATAAAATGAGATTTAAAATCCAAGTCGGCCTGACTCAGAAGTCATGTATGCGGTCCTCCCTCTATGCCACGTCTGTAATGACACACTCACTGAACTACCGATTATTAAATGATTATGATGTGCCAAGCACTGTTCTAAATTTCTTGCATGAATTAATTTATATAAACCTCACAAAAACTCTAGACAGGAGTTTTAATAGATGAGGAATTTTATAAATGAGGAAAATAAGGTACAGAGAATTTGACTTAACTTGCCCCAAGTTACCGCTTGTAAAGTGGTAAATTAAAGTCTGGTCCTAGAACCTATATTCTCAACCATTGATCTATAGAAAGAGCCTTGTCTTTTCTCCTTTCACTGGTAAGAAATTGGAAACCTGAAGGTTAAGTGACTTGTTATGCCACAGTGGCAGCCACAGAGTAGGTCTTCATGAGGTCTGCTATGTGTTAGGTAAAGGGCTATCTATGTACATTGTTGGTTGCAGGAAATCCTGAGTTTAGTCAGACACAATCGCTGTTCATAGGCAAACCTTGCTTTTGGTGATGAATTACCTCATATTAGAACTAACCCGAAAAGCTGAGACAAGAATAAGACCCCCAAAATTCAATTACGATGTAAAGCAATAGTATTTGGAGTTAGGGAAGTGGTAAAGGGGGCAAGATGAGTTTCTGGAAGGTTAACAACGTTCTATTATTTTGTTCCTTGACCTGAATAATGGTAGGTGTTTGTGATGATTTAATGACAATACATTTGAGTCTTGCCCACTTTTCTTTATGTGTATAATATTTCACAATAAAAAGGTTATAAAACAAATACAAGTGTTAACTAAGAGTATTAAGGATGAAGTGTTACAATTATTATTATTACACTTAATACCTGAGCCATACAGCCATACCTGCTCTTTGTAGTAAAGAAAATGCATTATTTAAATGCCTGTTTTACTTTTTAAAAAATAGCTAGTACCTTGAATTAGCATTACTACATGTATAGTCATAGGATTAGTTCTAGAGTTACAAGTGGGTGACAGTTCATCTCAAAACCAAGGCCTACGTCCACCAGGATTAACAGAAAGTCACTTAAGGAGAACTCAAGTATCTCTGCTGCAATTTGAGTGTGTCCTCTGTTTCATCTGAGAGTTGCTGCTATACTTTCTCCTTGCTTACTAAGAAATTCGTTGGCAGGTTCTGACAAGGATAGCCCGACACTTGCCAACAGAAACATGGCAGGATCCAGTGTGTGTATTTCCTGGGAAGTAAGAATGCCAGTTTCAGACAAACAGGAAAACAAGTCTTTTCATTGGAAGGCGATTTATAAGAATTTGCTTGAGCAAGACAATTGTTTTAAGATAAGAAAATGGAATAAAGCCAGGAACAGCAATTAAAAAAAAAAAAAAAACATATCTTTTCTCTGAATGCAAGATGAGTGTTCTTGTTGGGCCTAAATATGTTGAAAATGTATACAACATTTCAATTCTTAGTTGAAATTATTGGATGGAGAGCCCTGGCCAAAGTGAAACCCTCCATGGCTTACAATGCCCTCCAAAATTAATCTGGACTATGGAGAGTAGTGTAAGAAAAGCATTCTCTTCTACTGAGCAGAAATACAGCAAAGAGAAAGGGAAGGGATTAGCTGCTGTTAATCAAGGCTTCTGTTCCTTAAGCTGTCATCTCCACTGGAGAGCTTTGGGCATTCCAAATCTGGAAAATAAAAAGCTGTGCTGTGGGCTTCAGGTTCTCTTTGTTACTCAGACAGCTGCTAATTGTCCTGCTGTGTTAGGAACCACGAGACAATGCTGTAACATTTAGCTTTCTGACATCCAAAGCATCTAGATCAGTCCCCAATTAAACATGTATTAATCACAAAGACTCTAAAAGCCAAGATGATAGATGTACTCAGTAAATCTTTGCTTTTCCCTTTTACTTTTCTCACTCAGATTTCTACATTTACAGGCAGAAATACTTAAAAGCCTGTTCCAGAAACTGACCAATAAAAAGCCTTGTTCATTACTTTATATCGGATGCTTGAAGATTTCCTATCTCTGAAAAGCCTTTCAGAAAGGGGTAAGACATTGATCATTCTGCTAAAAGAGCCTGTCTGTTTCAACAAATAGATCCGCTGTGGCTGTTGTCATCTTGACTTTTTAAGAATGATAACTAATTCAGGAGGGTTGTGTCCTTTGCTATAAGGACATCTAAATCATCTGTGAAGTTAAAAAAAAAAAAATGCCAGTAGATGAACCTAGAAAACTTCAAGGTGCAAAATTTTAATAATACTAATAATCTCCTCCAAGTCTAGTCAAATCATCCTCAGGTCATGGTCCTGAGTGAGGGTGAATGAATGATATCTTATTCTGGATTCAAATATTTTAATAACAGAAAAGCATATTTATTGGATGAATCCCATACCCCTTAATTCCATGCTTTGAGATTTATTTTGATAAAAAGTTCTCCATGTTGCTTTTTCACATTGATTTCCATTTCACAAGGGCATGAAGATAGCC
Source organism: Cynocephalus volans (assembly GCF_027409185.1). Classification (NCBI taxonomy): domain Eukaryota; kingdom Metazoa; phylum Chordata; class Mammalia; order Dermoptera; family Cynocephalidae; genus Cynocephalus; species Cynocephalus volans. The sequence continues at coordinate 284,912,095 of NC_084460.1, forward strand.
TTATCAAATTCTCCATCAGAGAGTATCATCCATAGATTTTGTTATAAATAAGTGACCTGGTACTCAACCCCAAAACAAACAAACAAACAAACAAACAAACAAACAAAGTAATAATTTTTATAGGAGGCATCTGACCATTATAATATAAAATGAAGAGAAAAGTGCCAGTACATAAGGCTCATTAACTTCAGAAAACCAGCATTAGACATTCTGAGTTATTGGAAATCTTTTGAAATTAGATTCCTATTTTTTATTTCTCAAGCTAATGGAACCCATGAGACACAAGTACAATATTTGCAAAGTACCAGGTTAGTGCCAGCTCCAAAAGCTGAATTCCTTGGCTTTCAATGGAACCTGAATATATCATAAATAACTCCTTCCCCATAGCTGTCTCAACGATGATCCACTGTCTTCCAAGTTGAAAGACCAGGAAGTCAATTAGTGTCACTTATGATGTGAACACCTGTCAACTAAGACCTGGACTGAGACCAATTCCATTAAGATAGTCACTCTATGTTGGCCAGATGGTCGGGCCTTGGACCACTTATGATATAGTCCACATTCAAGGAGGTGACCTAAAGACAGAAAGGTCTAGAGTCCCATTAGTCATCTTTGAAGTCATCCAATTCTCCATCACATATACAGTTGGAACAGGGTACCTATTTTTTCTAATGATCATTTTAAAAGATCATATGAGCCGCTAAAAAAAAAAGTTATGGTAACCATAAATTGTGGATATAAACTTCTTAGCATTTTTACTAGCCATTGTCCTTTTTATCTCTGAAATGACTTTTTAGTAGCTTTCTGTTGCTGCATTTGAAACACATAGGCAGAATGGAGAAAAAACAGATGAAAAATATTTGAGAAAGTATAAATGAGAATATAACATTATAGGCTACAGATTACTACTGACAGGGTCAGAGAGGCAGAGGAAACATGTCAGTAAAACTTTGGTTGCAAATTGATGTGTTCTATGCTACTTGGAATTTTTCCAAATCCAAATGTTGCTTGGCTGAGAGAACAATGGCTCAGGGCTGATAGTGGTGCCCATGGATGATAAAGTCGAATGTTAGAAGTGGAGAGAAAGGGAAGAAGGGCCATGGGGGAGTGAAGTCCTGAGACTCCTCATCCTATTTCCAATTTGGTTCTACTGCATGGAAGTCTGGGAAAGTTCTGAACACAGGGAATTAAAATATTCAGGGGACAACATCCATGAATCCTAGAATGCTGAGAAACTGGGTTTTAGTATCATCTCAGGAAGTGTCTGTTTTACACGTAGCCAAATCTTTCCTGTCCAGTTTCTTGCTTGCTATGCAGACAAGCACAAAGAAATGACTGGTGAGTAGAGAGAAAAGAGATAGAGACCTTCGGGTTAAATTACAACCAGTACAATCTGAAAATGCTTCATGTACAAATGGTCACCACATGCTATGCTCTCAAAAAAATGTGGCCATGGAATGATATTCCTGTAGCCCTCATATTTGAAACTCTATCTTCTAGGCAGTTCTCTTAAAAGCTATGATATAGGTTAGGAACAGGAGAATAATTTATGAGAAGGGATTTTAAGCTTGGGAATTTGCAGCCATAGAATTATATATTTTTCTTTATTTGGGGGTATCAGCCAGAAACTAAATTGTATGTGCCAAATAGTTTAAACTCCTACAGGCACTGTAAGACCAAGGCGGAAACAACTAAGCTATTAAATTTTAAAATGTTATTAAGGCCAAAAGATGTCTTCAACTGGATCTGTGCTTGAGAACTCAAGATGACTTTTGTAGTCATAGAGAATAACAAAGAATGTATTAGGAAAGCTGTAACTGTTTTAGGACTTGATTTTTTTTTTTTTTAAACTAGGGGATTCACAGCATCTCACAGGGGCGCCTCTTTATCACAATTTGCTGAAGTGTGAAATTCACTGCAACTGGCTCCACCCAGGAGTCAATCCCTAAATCCTGGAAGGACCTCATTAGAACAGCATCTCCCCTAAAAATAGTCCCGCAGCATGGTCTCTAAGAAAGACCCCAGAGCAGGGCTCCAGCACACTATGAACAGTTTTATGGAAGTTATTTCGTGTGTGTTCTGAAAGAGGAAGAGGAGGAAGCAGTGGAGAGGGAGAGAAAAAGCCATCATCCAAAGAACGCATTCAGGGCTGGCCTGTTAGCTCAGTTGGCTACAGTGCAGTGCTGATAACACCAGGGTCCAGGGGTCAATCCCTGCACCGGCCAGCCACCAAACAAACAAACAAAATAAAGAACACGTTCAGCTAAGATGCACCCCTGAAGTGTTAACAGTGAGATTTAAAGAGCATCATTCTCCCAAATAATACACTTCTATATTATATGAAGATTCCTTAAATATATTACCAGCCTCTTCGAGCCGTACCTGAATTAGTTGACTTCTCTGCCCTGGAGTGTACAATGAGTGCTATAAACACCAGGTATGCTTTTCAAATTCTCTGTCCCCTGCTCATGGTTACAGTAGACACTCAACTTTCATGAGGTTACAGTAAGACACTCAACTTTCACTGCTGTGCTTGTTCTCCTTGCTTTCAGTTAAAACAAAGCAACACAACAAGAACCCTTATCACATGCTGTTATGATAACCCTACACCTATTTTGAACAGGGAAGAATGAGATAATGTTAGCTCCAAGAATTCCCAAGTCTCCAAAAGCATTCTCCTGGGAAGTTTCCTAAAATCATGCTCTCCTGGGGTTGCTATAGGATCAGGATTTGATTCAGTGGGTTTCAACACAAACAAGGGCTCCATCAGCAAGTCTTAGAATCACCTGCAATTTTCAGAAGAAAAAAAGTCCTTGACTGTCTTGGAGAGTGTAGTGAACACTCGACCAAGCTTTCTGCTGGCTGCATATTCAAAATCTCCGGCTTGTTTATATGTGTTTCCTGTTTATTAAAGAAACATGGATGAAGCTGTGCTCTTATCCACCTTCGCACTTATTATGCTCAAAATACACACTGATTATGCTAAAAAAAAAAATAGGGTTGATTCAAAAGGCAGATTCACAGCTTTTATATGTTATCTAGACAAATACAGACCTCCCGGGAGCCATTGTGAGCTCGCACCTTTTTAATGTGTTCTAATGGATGTATCTTTCCCAAGCTTGCTACACACAGTGAGCCTGTTGTTGGCAGGTCACCATTTAACACCTACTGAGAAGTTGAAGCTACATATTTGACTTGTTTGTATGCACATATCACTGACCAAAGTTTCCAAATAAAATTTTTTAAAAAATTTATCTAACTCACAGCCTTCATCAAAAAGGTTCTTTAAAAGCTAAGGCCAAACAGTCTAAGAATTTATGTGCACAGATTATCATTTGGAAAACATGGAGCAAAAAGAGGGGCCCATCCTTCCCATTCTTTTCTACCCTCCTGCTCCCCCAAGAGTGACAGCAAAATAAAGCAAATATTCTAAGTCACTGTAATTTCACCTGTTGCCTAATATTTTAGATAGATTATGTCTTAGAAAGTGGCCCTTGCACTTTGTCATAACAAAACAAAACACAGGTGATTCAGAGGAGAATACAATCTAGTTCACTTAGGTCAGCCTTACCAATTTATCAGAATAGAGAAAGACCGAATTTAACCCGAGTCATTTCTTCTGCTCTGTGCCTATGTTGGTGGCCATTCTGCTGACTGTCCAGCCAGATTCCCACAGCATTCTGGGTGCTGACCTTGCATGCGGGAGCAGAGCATTAGTGACATTTCCCAATGAAAGCTATGTTGTTCACTAGGCAAGTGACTACACTGATGTCTGGCACCATCTTTCTTTTATTGCAGTTTGGGAGGAAACTAGGGACCCTCTTTTATGCTTTCCTTCTGGCACAAGGAAAGGAGAAAGCACATGCGAGTGTTGGGAAAGGGGAAAGGTGGACAGTAGGGCAAGGGTCATAAAAGAGAGATTTTTAATATTGATGGATAGAGCTAACATTTGCTTATCATGACAGTGCCTTAAAAAAAATCCTCACCAGTCTTTACCTGAAGACAAGATACAAGATTCTTTTTTTTTTTTTTTTTTTTTTTTTAAAAGATGACCGGTAAGGGGATCTTAACCCTTGACTTGGTGTTGTGAGCACCACGCTCAGCCAGTGAGCGAACCGGCCATCCGTATATGGGATCCGAACCCGGGGCCTTGGTGTTATCAGCACCGCACTCTCCCGAGTGAGCCACGGGCCGGCCCCAAGATACAAGATTCTGATCTCTTACTATATCCTCACATCATGAAAATGGTATAGGAATGCTGTGACTCAGAGAAAGGCTCTGTACATTTGGGTGACATGAAGAGCGTTTCAATGAGTTCCTGTAGGCTGAAGATACCTCAATGCAGGATTAGTCCTGCAGCATGGCTTTTGGGTTTTCAGGGTGTTTAAAGGAAAAATAAAATAAAAATAAAAAAATAACCAACTATTTAAAGACATCAGCAGGGGGTTAATGAAAGCTTTGATAAAGTTTCTCTGGATCTTTTCATCGATGTTCAGCTGCAGACTGGTTTCTGGAGTCCCGTCTGGCTCCTCTGAGGAGACAGTAATTAATTTAGCCAGTTGGAGTGACAACTAGATAATTTTGAAGCCCATCAAAAACCCTGGCTAGCCCTGTGCTGCTCATCTCTCATCTCAGCCAGGCACTTATTTTTCAAATCTCTTGATGGCTTCGCCAAGGGTGTAAAAGCTGGCATCAGTGTTCGATGTAACAAGCACAACACTGAGAAATGAAAAAAGAAGCAGAATTAGACTGTCAAGTAAGTGCTGGGGAATGGATTTCCCTTCTCCCAAACGAACATGTATGTATATTTATGCAGGAGCAAAGGGAAAGAAGTGAGAAAAAATAGCGTTTCAGTCCTGGGCGCATAAATAAAACCTTCCTTTCCTTAGAGTGAAATATTCACATCTTAAAAAAAATAATGCTACCTAACTTTTACTTTTATGCAATATTACCATGAGGCTCTGTAAATATACTATTTGTCTCGGCTGCTCAGTCAACCTTGAAGTTGGATAATTTAGTAGGTTCTTTTGGAAAGCTTTTATATATATTTTTTCTCCTCACTAGGACTTTTGGTACCTTGAATACAGGAGGCTGCATCATCATGTATCTGCTGGTTTATTTTATTTTTAATTGTGATCATAATTAGTCAGTATGCCTGTTAATTACAGTGGTGGCAACAATATTCTCTGGAAATGAAATTCAATATAAAGTTAGAATCCAGAGACTGTTCCCACCTAAAAAAATTGTACTTCATGTTTTTAAATGTGAATTTCACAGGGATTACGAACCAAACCAGGAGACCATGGCTAGACCAGAGCTGTTAATGAGAAAACCAAAGCCTGGCTCCTCTGAAGCTCATTGTATGCTTGATGGGGCCTATAATCACCCAGGAACAGAAAGAATTCTCCTACCAGCTACCATTTTTGAGCACCAACAACAGAGGATGTGTAAACAACTTTCCAGCAAAATCTCTCAGTAGAACTGCTTTCCAATCTGTCTGAAGGATTTAAAAATGTGTCTTTAGAACAAGTTCTTCATTTTACAGATTCACTAGTTCCATTGTTTGTTTTTCCTTTAAATTTCTTAAGGGTAGAAAAAATAACACGCTTTATTTGAGATCAAAGGCAAAGAGGAAATTATCTCCATGACAAGACAATGTAAAAGAGCTGAGCATATGATCATTTAAAAAGAGAATTGCTTCCAGCATTTAGGACCCATACAACAGTGTTAAGAAAGCATAACTTAAAGAGAATCAGAACACCGCCTTCCCTTATCAGAGCCTTGCCTTATCAGAACAGCGGTTCTATAGGAAAAGTCCCATAGCACATTCCACATGATCCATTTAAACCTCAGTGTCAATGGGAAAAAAACTGTGGTACAAGAAAGCAAAGGTATGTTTGAAACACTAATTACTATAGTTAATTTTTCTACACAGTCAAGACTTCTGAAAAATAATGTCTTACCAAATATAAAAATTGTTTCAAAGGTGAGATTAGCCTAAGTGTTAATTCATCACCTCCTTTGCCAGAGAACAGTTTCCCACAAATGACACCGGCATTTCAACACCTTATCAACCTCCTTTCTGACTGGTCCCCTTTGCTGATTTAGCACTCCAGAGCACAGATCAGCAAACTTTTTCTGAGAGAGAGAGGAGTTAATGCGTTCTCTTTGCAGGCCCTTTACCCTTTGTTGTGGCTATTCAACTGTGCCATTGTTGGGGGAAAGCAGTCTCAGACAATATGAGGGTTCTTCAAAACGTTCATGAAAAAACAGAATTAAAAGATAATACAAATCCTTCCATGAACTTTTTGAAGTAGCCTTTATATAAACAAATGAGTGAGGCTTTCTTCCAATAAAACTACATTGACTGACATCAAAATTTTAATTTTATGTAATTTCCAAATGTCACAAAAAATTCTCCTTCTTTTGATTATTGCCAACCCTGTAGAAATATACAAGCCATTCTCAGTGGCTTGCACAATAGCTGGTGGACGATCACATTTGTCCCTTGGGTCAGAGTTTGCTGACCCCCGCTCTAGGGCACTAAAAGAAACAAATATTTGTGCCTTAAAAATATCAACAAACCTTTATTTTTGTTTGTTTGTTTGTTTTTATCTTTTCCTTCCTTCAAGCTTATAGGACAACCCTGGTACTGATCACATATCGTTTGCATTCAGTATTCCAATACAATTCTCAAAATCAGCAGGAATGTGCTTTCTTCTTGTCCCTTCGGTTTCAAGCCACACTTCAGACCCACACCGGAGCTACCCTCACACCTAACTATGTGAACCACACTCTATTATGACTTTGTCTTTCAGAGCCCTTCATATCACGTCCACCTAGCCTCCCCAATATCAAGTCTTTCTTCCTGTTTCTTTCTACTCTTAGGCATAATTATGTAATAATCCCCTTACTGATAATTGCATTTATTTTATATACTGAAGTTAAAGAAGTCTGCACGACCTCTTTCCAAAGCTCTGTTCCTAATTTTATATTTGTAATTTTGCAAGGTTTTTTTAAAAAATTTTTCCCCCTTAATCACAAAAATTATCCAAGCTTTAGACCTCACAAAACCTGGCTCCACCATGCCTATAACACATTACCTAACTCAATTGCTCTACGATTTTTCTCTTTCTCCCACCATTTCCTTGAAGCTTTCTTCTTACTGTCTAGAAGACAGGTAGCAATTATACCCAGTGGGGATGAGAATTCCCTGTGTTCTCCATTATCCCATTCAAATAACATAATCTGTCTAATTAAAAGATGGCAGAGAGAGAAAGAATGGGAACTTACCAGTTGAGTAATAAAAGACAGTGTGTCTCTTGTACTTAGTTATTTTCTTTTCTCTACTCATTATTTTGGTTTTATTAAATTTATCACCACTTGACAAAGAGAGTTAACTGATTTGTTTTTACTGTAAATAGGTGTTAATCAACAAACATATTGAATAGCTACTACTACATTCTGTACAGTTGCATTATGACAAGGTGTAATGCCTCTTTATAGTTGGTGTGGTTTTTTTCGTGCAGTTTTCTTAATTGTCCGATCCTAGAGAACAATGCCGGTCTCACAAGCAGCACCAGTTCATGTGATGCCAAAACAAATGGGAAAGGATTCATGAGAGGCCCTGAAAGGCCCTTTATCACTGCCTGTCCTCTGAGAACATTCATGGGAGCATTATGCTCTCAGCACAGGGAGCATTATGCTCTCAGCACAGGGCAATGGAACCCAGAAAATATGGAAACTCTCCTATATGCTGAACCACAAGCCAGCCCAAGCAAAGTCCAGTTGGTTATGAAACCCTTAGAAGATGAATATTTCTATGAAGTCACGTGATCTGTTATTCAAACCTCACTAGAACAGTTTCTCAATATTAGCACTATGGACATTTTGGACCAGATAATTCTTGTTGTGGGGGGTATCCTGTGCATTCTAGATGCAGTAGCACCAAAATAGCTCTAGACATGGCCAAGAATGAAAAATGTCTCTAGACATTGCCAAATATCAGGGTTAAGGGTGGGAGGCAGAAATTGCAAATTGAGAGCCACTGCCTTAGAGGTACAGCTAATCTTACTGTTTTGCCCTTCAAAATAGATTCTTTGGCAGGGTAGAGGATCGGAGAGGTGGAGGAGAGGCAGGATTCATAAGTATTCTAATAATCCTGCTGAAGCATTTTTTAGAATTTTTCCCTCTCTTGGAATTGCCTGTAAAGCCAATTTCCGAACATAATAGGGAAATAAGCCTCACTTCTCCATGCTCAGAGCTCACAGCTCATAGCTATATACATGGAATCAGAGAATTTTAGAGCTGGAAAAGATTTTAGAGATTAGCTAGGTTTAAATCATTATGTAATCCATCAGATATTTTAACTCTTCCACACTCAGAGTGTCACAGATATTTGTCACTAGGACATCATAGCTGTGCTAGAGAGAGAGAACCAGATGTATTTCACTGTAAAATATCTAGGACAGTGTCACATACAAAGTGAAAATTGAAAATGGATATCGCTGCCCCTGGTGCAATTAGGAGTAAGTAGAGAACATCAGTCATCAGGGTTGGGTTCATAATGATTTAAAACAAATACATCTAGAGTATTTTCCAGCCTCACAACTAGAAGGCCAAACACGGTTAGCTGGGAGAGGCATGGCAAAAGATGACTCAGTGATATTAAACTACTGTTGGCTGACATCACAGCATTTTTAGCAAAAATATTCACAATTCTGTTGCTCGACCAGAAAATCTTGTTTCATTTATACAGCATTTTTCTCTCCTAGTGACACATCCTGTATTCATTTGCCTGAGATGGTCCACTTAAGTAAAAGTAAACCAAAGGAAAACCATCTAGAAAACAAATCACCCAGAAGTTTGCACATCCATTTTTCACAAACATCAGGACTATGTGCTCCTGAACAAAAGACAGAGCAGTTGCTACAGGATGGAACATAGAGGAGGTGGAACCTAATTGTGCTCCTTTGGCCTGTGATGTAGGAAAGTCACTCTCGGGAGAGTTGCACGTGTATCCTCCTCTCAACTTTTATTATGATCCGACTGCAACTGGAGCAACACCCCTACCCTTACCCTCTCCCCACCTCTCCTTCACAGCTCCTGGCATGGGGATGAGGGTGGGGGTGACTTATCTCATGAGAGAATTTGGGAGAAGTCCTATGTCCTCAGCTCAACCCACTCTGCTCTCGCATATCTGCCTACATGCCTACCTGCAGAGCATCCCTTTGGCGGCCTTAGCAGGGCAGGCTTTGCCTTCACAGAGAGCCCACAGTCAGGTAGCTGGGCTGAGTGTCACTAAAGCAAGCCCTTTTAGCCACAAACATAAGGCTCACATCCTTCAGTCAGCTGATCAGCTGTAAAGCTGCTAGACATTCTGCTTTCCTTTGTTTTCTGCATCAACTGGTTTTAAACCCAGGAGGGGAGGAAAGGGGTGTTATTAACCCCTTAAGACCCCAACAGTAAGATTTGGGTTAGAATGGTTTAAATAACTTTGTGAGTCCACAGGCCCATTCACACCACATTCTACAATTAAATGATCAAAGCCCGGTTAAACATATTTCTGCGCCCAGATACTCACATAGTCTGGTCTCACAACTGGGAAGAATGCCAAGCTGAATACATGAATGCTATTAATTATCTAATAATTTTAAAGGAAAGCACCTTTGTCCTTTCAGGAGTAGGACTGTCCCTGGTTTCGAGTACCGGCTCTGACATTAGCAGGGATGAGTCACTTCGCCTTCATGGAGCTGTTCCTTAACTGCTAAGGTTTTCTCATCACTCGAAGGGAGTGAGAAAATCTAGGAGGTTTTGTGTGTTTGTTTTATTTTTATTTTTTTAACATGTTACTGATGAGAAAAAGAACTCTGTGAAAACAAAGTAAAGACGGAGAGACACCAAACTTTGTGGCCTCCAGGTGCCAAATGCTGACATTCATTGACTCTAGTATTCCTTTAGAGTGAGCACCATTGCCTATAGAGGTCCTTAAGGAATTTCATGTAATGAAATGACAGGAACAACTGCAATTAGAACATAATTGTGTGTCTGTAAATATGCTTAGGGGAGCTTTGATAGAGTTTATGGTTGCTACATTCACCCAGAATTTTGGCCTACATTATTAATTTACACTACTATGTAGAAAGGGCTTGTTAATCAAAACTAAACTATCCTGATGATTTTGAATTAGTGAACTTCAAATTATGGTAGGATAATGAGGCAGTGCTAAGCACACATACTATTCTCCACTAAGAGAAAGGCTTTCTGGCTGGCCGCATAGGAGGTCTCCTTATTGAAAGATTTATTTTTAATTTTGAACAGCTTGCCAGCGTTACCCTTTATGAAAATTAAAATAAGGAGCTGGAATTTTGTCCTATTCAGCAAACTTCCTGGCAGGTCTGCTCACCACGGCAGAAAAAACCTCATTGTGTCAATGGATTTATCTCTCCACTTTCCTCCTAGATCTAAAAGAATTACACCTACATTTTTAATAAAATTGACTCTTTCCTCCTCTCTAGTAATGTTTTTGCAAATTTTCTTCTTTTGGCGGATTTTTAGCATGTTTTCTCTGTGCTGTTTGGATTTTTTGGCCTCATAACAGTTGATATAACATCTTGGCTTGAATCCTTAAGTATACAGAGAGTCACAGAAATCTCCCTCCAAAATCTGTGGGAGTCAACACTTTTCTCAGCACGTCTCCCACAGGCTTTTCTCGGCCAAAGAGAATGACTTCACCTTGTATAGATGAGGCTTCAAAAGGTCCATTCCTAGTTTTAATTCAGTTAAGAACACCATGTAGTGTTTGATGATAGCCGAAAAGGTATAAGAACATAAGAATATTGACTGGGTCATAAACCTCCTTCTCCAGGGGGTACAGAGATTGTCTTTCACTGTTTTGGCGCCTTCTAACTCAGAGAGACCAGTGGCACCAAGACGCGTTCTCAGGATCCGTGTGTACCATTTATTGCCTTCTTCCAAAAGAGAACGAATAAAAAGCTGGCAATCAGAGTACTTGCAACGCTATCAAAAACTCCTACATCATACTAGCCTTTTTAGAAAAGTAAAACTAATGATCACTAACAGTGTTTACAACCTAAAACAACAGAATTAAAAGAAAAAAGTCTACCCAGATGACCTGTTCACACCATGTATTTTAAAAAGACTGTTCACATAAGATTCGCGGCTCTAGATCCCATTCAAAATCTTCCCCACGTTTTAACTTTTTCATTTATTCTAGAGAGTTCAGGGAAAAATGGAAAAGTAATGGCTTTGGATTGGGACACTGGAATACTTTTCACTACAGGATCAATTAGTACCGATATTTTACTTAACTATTGAGTGCATTTACTGAAACATTCATTTAAGAGAAAAGTACAGTAAGAGGTGATAGAATTATTGGCCATTTATAATCCTTTTCCAGTGAGGTTTGTTGTTCTTAAGAGCCTCACAAAAGGATAAGCCATAGTCTTTTTTTCCTGCTCCTCTTTAACTCTCCAGAAATAACAGGGAGCTGGCAATGGATAATTGGTGGTGGTGTGGAAACTTTTTCAGGGAAGAAATACAGATAAGCTCCAGAGCCTGGAAATCTAGATTTTGAAAATATTTGATATTCAAGATTTTATGACAGTTCTGTGATTAACTCAGCAGAAACATGTCAGGAACATAAAATGTTTTCTGGTCATCTGAATTAGAAAGAGATGGAAAAACTAGCCTCCCCCCACACCCCCGGTCCCTGTGTCAATGTTGGATTCAACTATGGAAGTGGCTACAAAATTAGTATATGTCTTAAGAGAGAATTTGTTAACTACACATACATTTACATGCTGATTCTAGTGTAGGTCCATGTAAATTATGCATAAAATTTTACATTAAAAAACAAGATCAAACCTATAGCTGCTAATGTTTTTGTTAGAAATATAGCAAATACTCAATACCACACTCTGCATTGGTAAAAATCAGTTTTATAATCCTACATAATCTGTAAATGCTCTGATGTCCAGCATGGACTTTTGTGATTGAAACAGCCAATATAATTTCCATACCCATTAAAACCCAGCATGGAGTGATTCCGGTCACTAGAGGGTCATCCCCTTTCAATTAGACACTGTCATTTTGTCTCCACCACCTAGTTAGTATAGGGCAATCTATGCAGTTGGTGTCCACAAATATATTTGCTGAATGGATACATGTCCTTCTAAGTATCTTTTATATTAAAACACAGCTCCCAGGTTTATAATTGGTTCTACTTGAATTGTAAACTTTAATATCATTCATGGTTATCACCATAAACCTTTTCTCTATATACATTCAAATCATACAATAAAGTGGATCTAATTCCTACCTGCTTGGTTGGTTGTCACAGTGACTGAAACTGATTGGTCTGGGCTAGGGTTATACTTGGACACTCCATTCACCGCCCAGATCTCAAACGTGTAATTGGTATGAGCAAGGAGGTCAGTGATGGAGACTTTGGTGGTCTTCAGGCCATTCTGCTGTGGGGTATAGTGGACCCCACTTCCGCAGGGTCGGCACTTGCTGGGGTCACCGGCTCCACATTTCTTGCACACCACATTGTAGGAAATGTCCTGGCGACCACCCGTGTTCTGAGGACTGCTCCATTCCAAGTTCACCGATGTCTCATTGACATTTGAAATCAAGTTGAGGGGAGCAGATGGTGGGCCTAGAGAAAGAAAAAATCACATCATCACACCAAGAACTAAAATATCCTTTTGGAATCTCTGACAGTTTGCATGATTCTCTGCAGCTCTAGAAAGTAAGGCAGGCCCATTTGGCAAAGAATGCCAAAAGCAAATCAAGCCACCCAAAAGATATTTTTAAAAGAACAACAGAGTAGAAGGCTGTACATGTGAATATCCTTCTCATTCCTGTGCAAACATAGCATCGACTGCCACCCTGAGCAACTCTACAGCAAATGGGCTCCAAACTCAGGCTTTCCTTCTAAAGTGGCAGGAAAATATCATAATTGATCTAGTCTCCATCTTATCATCTAAAAAATGGGTATACAAATGTGATTCGAGTTCCCAGGGCTGTTGTGGGACTCTGGTAAATTAATAGTTATACACCACTATTGAAGATAAATTATAATGCCTAAGTACAGCATGCCATCAATAGCAAATAAAATTAACAGAACGGTATAGATATGCCCCTGCAGTTCAACATGATGGTTGAGGGTTAAGCTGTTTATGGGTAATTAATGGGAACTGGTTTAACATGGTTGCAGAGATGTCAAAGATACAGCTGCGGAGAGATCTCAGAACTAGGCAGGGACTCTTCAAGGCTACCATACCAGACCTCTCCTCCTGCCCTTGAACTAGCCAAGGCTACACCAGGCCGTTTATAAGCATGCTCATTCCCACCGACATCAAAGAGTTTCTGAAATATGAGTGATGGCGGTGGTTGTTATGAAACAGAACAACTGATTGCTAACAACATAATGGTTGGTTTAAAAATGATAATAAAAAAATAAGAGTATAGACCATGATGATCCTCTTGCTTCTTGCTGTAGATTAGTCTTTTTATGCCAAGAAGTTGTCACACAAACTGCCTTCAAGGAGGAGAATCAGGATGGGAGAGGGAGAGGGGATTTTCATGGTCTGAGCCAGTTCCAAAGGTTTAAAGGACACCTGCCATGCTCAGTGGGACAGCTGGAAAGCTCTCTCTTTCTCCTTTTGCCTCCAAGAGATGAGCCAAAATAAATTTTAATGAAAATCCAAGGTTTTGTGATCACTGCATCTATACTATCTCCAATGAATTTGGAACAGTTTTGTGACATTTGTTCATGTTCCTCGAGAAAAGGAAGATAAACGGAGGCCTGCATGAACTTGGGAGAGCTTCACCTAGTCAGTCAGAATAGAATACACTCTTCCAAAGTAGCCGTTGAGAGCGAATTGGAAGAAGGAACCTACAAATAAGGAGTCTTATTCAATATTTAATACCTAGCTTGCGGTGATGAATGGCCAAAGGATTTTGGTTGTAATATTTAATAAGGGTAATTCACCCTCCTTTTCTCTTTATACAGCTTAATTGAAGACTTTATTTTAACAAGGTAAGCAGGCCCTCCCAAACTCCCCTTGGGCCTAATTACCAACAAACTCTTTTGGCATTAAGATCAACTCCACATCCTGTAAAACTTAAGGGAGAAAAAAAAAACTTAAACTTAAAAAAAAATTTTACAGAAGTGTTGTAAAATTTGTGTTAAAGGTAAGGTTACCTCACAGACATCCTCAGGAAAAAAATATAATTATTTTTCTTGTCTAGATTTTGGTATTGTATTTATGGTCCTTAGCACAGTGACTGGAATATAATAAAGATACATATAAATGGTTTTTAAATAAATGAATGAAATTATTTAAAATAATACACTCTAAGAGCCAGATAGAATATTAAAGATCATTTGGTCAAACACTCGCATTTTAAAGATGAGGAAATTGAGACCTGGAAAGTGGAGCTGCTGATACCAAGAGTTCATGCAATCTAATTAATGACAGAATTTGATTAAAATCCAAAAGTACTGTCTCCCATTCTGAAGTTATTTCTACTTCACCATGTTCCCCAAATAAAGGTATAATGACAAGAAAATAAGAAGGTTCAGCCAACATGTGGAAGTAACCCCAGTTACTCCCAGTTTGGAAGGTTCACCCCAGTTCAACTTCTATAAAGCTTGCACCACGGTGAAATCCTTTACTAGTCTGCTGCTGAAGCTCACCACGGCTCGGTTTATGAAATGGGTCGGCCACTGGTTCTTATTTTGCTGTGACTTCCAGGGTTAAATAAGAGTGACTCTGAAATCCATTAACCTCCTTGCCAAGGTGCCTGGTCCACTTTCACATGGGAAAATGTGACAATGAATCAAGTGCTGCAGAAGCAAGAAGTCAGTAATTAGTATGTAGGACGGGGCACGGCGGTTGTCTAAACAGAGAAGAAATGGAGCAGAAAACTAAATGGTCACAGGACTCAGAGATATAACACTGACATGTGGAAAAAAAATACAAAAATGCTGCACAATTTCCAAATGGAGGGCTGGCACAAAAACAAGTGCTAGGCTGGAGCAGCCTTCCTGCTTTGGGTAGTGACTCCTAAAGAAGGCCCTGGGGCAGAGGCTCAAAGGAAGACTGAAAAGGAGCCAAGTTCAAGTTCAATGTTACCTCCAATGCCTCTTCCATTGTGAATTGTGCTGCATATGGTTTATGTTTTGCTATCAGAGAGAGTGATACACCGTAGTAGCCTAGAAACTGGACTAGGACAGGGTCATATGATGGAGGGGAGACGAATGCAGAAATGTCCACCCAGCATGACTGTAATGTTGGCCTGCAAAGGCCTGGGAAAGGACGCACACTTCATAAATTAAAATCATAATGGTGGTTGTGTTTAGTTTGTGGGATTGTGGTTTGTTTTTTTTAAAAAAAAATTCTTTTTAATTCTTGCCACCTAAAATATGATAAATATATAACGAGTGTGTTTCCCATTTATAGGGAGGGACCGTCTCTTCCTCTGAAAAGAAAGTATTCTCTCTCAAGACAATGAGAAAAAAATATAGACTTGAATACAGACAAAAGACAGTCTAGGCCCACAGTTACAGTAAACAGCAGCACCTTAAAACATTTACCTGCACTGGGGGCTAAAAAGAAGAGACAACAGCCATCCTGAGTAACAGGAGCTCTCTTTCCATAAATTCAAGGCATCGAGAAGGAAAAAACAACTCTTGGATTATTTTCTCTTCTGTTTATGTAAGCATAATATCTGGATATTTAGGAACAATTAAATTTCTGACACAGTGGCTGCCTTTCTCATCAGAAATATGTCTACCGGCAAGTAAGTCTCCAATTACAAACATGAGGTTTATAACAAAGAGGGATATAAACAGAGTGTTACTTGTTCTAGTTCTCTAGTCTCCGTATCTTCATCCTACCTCCTGAGCACACACCAACATCAGGCAGCCTGAGGGTCACTGTGAATAGCAAGGTGTTCTGCTTTTCAAAGCTATGCATTAGCCTGAATACAGGTCTGGCAGCAAATCCTGCTTGTGGTATTGTTCCACATCTCAGTTCCTTATTTACATCTCCCACTTAGTAACACATAATGGTATCTTCCTAACCTGACACCCATTCCATGTCTGTTTCTATCACCAGTCTACCTGCTCCCCAGTGTCAACCATGGTTCCTAGTTCAGAGCAAGCTCAATAAATGTTTAATGAGTCAAGAACTGAGCGAATGAATGGCCAGAAAACTAACAAAAATCCTTCACAGTGTCTTATAGCTACCAACCTACAGTGTTATGAAGTGTGTGAATTAATGCAGTTTTCTCTGAGCTAATGCTTGACTAGTCAGCCTTTCCCATATAGATTCATTAGCATCAAGCCCTGTTAAAGAGTATCTCAATGTAACTAGTTTAATTCACGATCCTCTTTACTATCATTTAAAACTACTTTGAAAAAAGTAGGGAAGGCCATACGTCAAATATTAAAGGTTACTTCTGCTGAGAGGGATTGTGGAGTTGTACTTTTATTCAATAAGTATTTATTGAGTGTCTAGTGTTCATCATCCACTCTAAAGGAGAGAGGAAAAAAATATTCTGATTCATTTTGATACTTTGCTGAGAGTTTCTTAGATAGCTGAAGGAAGGGGTGGGGATTCTAGGGGAAAATGAAGAAACTAAAGGAAACTAAATATGGATTACATATGCATTGGATGTAAGGACAAGCAATCTGTCCTGTTCTTATAGCTGCATAACCAGCCACTACGGCTGGGAGTTAAAAATGCAGGCTCTATCAATTATAGTTCTGTTAATTTGGAATTAGCTATTACAACCATTCTTTCTCTACCTTGATTTCCAATGATGATTTATTCAGGTATGAAGTTAGGGAAAACTTTATCTCCAAAGAAAATTCATTTTAACATTTTCAAAGGTCTGCTGGCATTTTCCTTATTGGCCTTTAAAGAACTATAGTTTTTGTCTCTTAATTTTATCTTTATCACCAAAATTAAGACATTTTAAAACATAAATTAAGCAAATATTGAAGTGTATTTAAGTAAAAATAAATGTCCTCCCTTTATATTTTGGTTGTATTTGTAAAACCTTTGTGAAATTCACATATAAGCCCAGGATTTTCTCTCCACATTCCCCAGGACTGGGGCTAGTATGCTATATTATTTTAAAGTTCCCGTATTTACTATGCCCTTCACATTTTTAGCATAATTTAGTGGTGTAGATAATAGGTGTACTACCAGAACCAAAAGCCAAATGCGATAATCCTTAATTTAAAAATCTTTAGAGCAGAGACCATCATACTCACTCTGTGAAGGCCCAAAGATTAAATATTTCAGCCTCTATGCGCCAGATGGTCTCTGTAGCAACTACTCAGCTCTGCCACTGTCCCTCCAAAGCAGCTGTAGACAATACCTAAACAAATAGGCGTGGCTATGCTCCAAGAAAACTTTATTTGCAAAAATAGGCAGCATTAAAATTAGCCTTCAGGTCATAGTTTGCCAAGGACTGCTATAGAGAATTTAATAAGAGCAACGCACCTTCTTCTTAGGAAGATGCTCTCAAGCAACCCTCATAAGTCTCCATATCATTCTAGGAACTTCAAGCACACCCTGAGTTTGCCCAGGGAGCTCAATCCTGGAATCCCTG
Organism: Cynocephalus volans; assembly: GCF_027409185.1. Taxonomy (NCBI): domain Eukaryota; kingdom Metazoa; phylum Chordata; class Mammalia; order Dermoptera; family Cynocephalidae; genus Cynocephalus; species Cynocephalus volans. The sequence goes on from NC_084460.1 coordinate 284,929,747, forward strand.
ATTAACATATTTATATACCCCAGGGAACAACCCCACCTCCTAAAGTCCAAGTTCATTGACTACCCTCATTGACTAAGGAAGAAATAAAATACATGAAATACTATGGCCCATTTCTTGAATTTGTCATTACTCTGAAAGAAATGGGCACTGTGTTTCTTGTCATTGTGGATAGATTTAATAATGAACATCCATTTTCTTCACTGAAGTACTTTCTGTATTACACAGCAGGTAACGGTAAAAGGTGCTACAAGGGGTAATTATTATTTTCTAGTGGGATGTCACATTGTATCCAGTTGACAGGAGTTTGACAGTAAGAAGCCCCAACCCAAAGAAACTGTAGCCAAATTATAGCAGATGCAAAGGACTATCCTATCATATCACAAAATATCATATCACATAACATTATATCATAAAAGAAATCTTGATCTTCCTTAACCAGTCATAGCTCTCTTCTGGGAAAAGACAAACTTCTAGATATGGACATCACACTATCTAGAGAAATTTAGTGAACGTGACATTTAAGAAAAGCAACATTTCAAGCATAAAAGAAAATTCCAGTAATTACATCTTAATTCTTCCCTCCCCATAGATTAGACTAAAATTTACTTCCTGGGTAGTAAAAAACCCACTTGATGGTTTACTTCAGGATTTAAAGTAGACCCTTTAGGACTGCCCGATATTTACATATCCACACGAAATCTGTATGAGCCTTAATAAAGTCATCCAAAAGCCTTCAGCCAGCACTGAACCTAAAGTCACAAATGTTTCCAATGTGAACTAAGAGTTTGTTATGAACCATCCCATGGAAAGTCCAGGCCAGGATGACTCCACCTCACTCCTGCAAGTCAAGGAAAATGCACTTCTCCATTCTTACAGAACACAACTGGAGCTTTAGCAAAAGATGAAAACCCACCATAATTGCATTTAGAAGTGGGTTTGGCAGAAATAGGTTCTTTCAAAGGGTTTAAACACTTGAAGGTACTTAGAAGTTCACGGGAAAACAGAATTAAAAGATACCATGAATTTTTCCATGAATTTTTTGAAGTACCCTCATGTGTGACATATGGTGAAAATTCTATTTCTTATAAGCAACTGGAATTAAAGTGCTAACAGACCTCAAGATAAAGGGGAAAAAAAAGAAGTCAAGTTTAACATTCACATCATTAGCAAAACTTTATTTTTTTCTCTCTAGCCTCAGAATAAAAACTTGTTTATTTTTCTCATGTATAAACAAAACTTCATTTTACAAATAATGATGCTAGTAACCCACAGAAAGTTTTTTTAATGTTAACAAATTCTCTCAACACTTACTTTGTAATAGAAAGAATGTTACCCCTCCTCAAAAATAGAAAACCATGTAACATTAGGTAAATGAGGAGTTTTATCATACTATTGTTACCATAACTGGGTTTCTGAAATATCCAGACTCTAGGAAGAAGTTAAGAAATTAGGACTCTAAGAGGTGCTCCACAGGAATGATTATTTGAAGTTAAGTCTTCTTCAGTTCACTTCACTTTGATTTCTGTAACCTGGAGACTCAAAAGATGTGAATTTTAAACCATGGGGACCTCATGCTAAAATATCTTTCAGACTGACGTGAAACTTTTCATAGGCAATAGGCAGAAAAACTTGGGGGGAAATTATAAAATACCTACTATAGACTAGGTCCCACATTATTGTTTTAATGATAAATACATTCTTCAGGGACCCCCATTTGGAGAAAAAGGCTAACATACATTTAGTTACGGTTAGCAAAACTTTAAACACACGACTCAAATACTTTGGGCTTGGTAGCTCTGCCTGTAATTCCCATCCTAGCTCTTTGATTAGCTGCTTCCTTGTCCCTGAGTCTCACCTCCTCATTCCTAACTCCTCTCTATACACTGAAATCTACCAAATGAATAAATGAACAATGATCCTTCAGCCCAGTCCAGCTCACTTGTCAGAAGCACCACGGCCATAGCGCTTGTGTATGTCACAAGAGCTGAGCAAAGTAAGAAAAAAGAAAAGGTGCTAAAATGTTGGAAAAAAAATACAAGACTGCAACCAAAGCAAGGAGACAATTGACGTAAAAACCAAAGGAGCTGGACTTGTGGGATAGAGTGGTTTCCAGAACTATCTGTCTTTCAACTTAACTGCTTTGTCATCACCATTTTAAAATTCAATGTCTGAGCCATGAAATTAATTCTGAATGTGGAAAAGAACATGCCCCAAGAGCACGTGCAGAAACATAACTCCTAAGTGATCAATTTCTTCAAGCACTACCTTCAGCCCACTAAAATGCCAAGGCAACCAGTACAAGACATGTCTTCCAAGGAAGAAATACTTTGGGTCTTGAGTTCCATATCATAAGGCTTCATTAATCATGTACAACTTTTGGACTGTCAATAATACTTCAGTGTCTTAGCTGTGAAACCCTTCAACCCTTCAGATAAGCCTTTGTTGTTAATCTCTCTCCAGCCGAAAGACAGGTTATAAGGCAGAGTAAACTTTGGGGTATGTACGTTTTGTTTCTGAAATAAAGCCTCTGCTTGTGCCTGACAGTTGTGTACGCTGCCACCACTAATTGCTTTCTCTCAGCCCTTGCCCCAGGGGTCGGTTTACATAAAGACGGCTGTTCAGGGACATCTTTTCTGAGATATATGAACAGCAGATAACCTTTTATCATGGTAGTGTATGCGTTTTAACAATGGGTAGAGCCAAAGCAGAGCTGTCCATTATTTAAAAAAAAACAGAACCTTCTGGATGCATCAATCACTGTTGCTGTCATGAAAAATTCTTGGCTTCCTACAGAGGTTAACTTCTTGCTGAAATTTTGCCATCATGTACTTTTCCGGTATGTCTATTTTCCTATTCTCTTCCCCAGGAATTGTTTGTCTTTTCTTTACTAGGTAAAGTAGGGGTTTAGTTTCTTTATATTAAGCTGATTAGTTTATGGCTGAAGTACTTTATAAAGTAAATTCTCAATTATACATGAGGAAGCTATAGTATGAAAGACCAAGAAAACAATGTTTGAGCATTTCATTCTAGAATTAGCTAGCCTATGAGTTAACTTACACTTCTCACAAAGCACTGTTTCATACTTTATCTTACTTAATTCCCATAATAAAATGTGACAGAAAAATATTTATAACTCATAGCAATCAATCGAATAACCAAAAACTAAGATAAGAAAAGTTAAACAATTCACCCAAATTCATACAATCAATAAATGCAAACCTATGATCAGAAACCTTGGCTCCAAAGCTAAATGACTCCCCTCCCACTTCAAAGAGATAAAAATGATTCATAGAAAGTAATGAAGCACAAGTATTTTTTGGAACAGGGTAAAAAGTTACCAACTTTCTCAATTTACTCCAAAGTTAACTTTCTCCTGACCTCCCTACTCCCCATGATAAAGATGATTTGCTAGCACTACTTCTTGGATGATGCTCTGGTCTTAGCTGGGTTGTTCTCTCTGCCTGGTTTCTACCTTCCACGCAAGAGAGTAGTTAGGAGTTTCTGTTAGAGGTTCTTTCCCCAGGTGGAAGATCATAGGAGATGGGAAGAAGGGCAATTGTATATCTATACTGGAATCTTCCCCAGCTCTTCTTCTGCTGGGCATTAGGCAGTCTGCAGAGCAAGAGCCAACTATAAGAGGAAAATCAAAATGCTCATAGCAAAGAAGATGCCTAATTTGCACCCCAGGGGATCTCAAAAAAATGTATAATTGACCCTGTTTCCTAGAAGCATGCTGTGAATAACCACTGTATGACTTCTGTGGATAGTGTCAAAAATGCCATCTAGAAATGACTGGGCTCGGTTGACGACAAGTCACTCTTAATTATTTGTGGCGGTAGAAAAATTGTAATAACCCAGCTAAGTGGCACTGGCAGATAATTCAAGCCTTTCACTTGGGACATACATTAGTGTTCCTCAAACTTACGCATTTTCCAGTTGAATCCACATTGGACTGTTCATCTCTGTAAAATGAGATGCAGGTCAGAGAGGAAAGAGGAAGCTAAAACAGCACTGTGTGTAAAAAAAAAATTCAGTGAGATGATAACTGATCTTTATGAAATATCATGAAGCTTCCAGAATCTTGCAAACAACCCAATGGCAAGTGATCAGCCTGGAGTCCATCTGGTGCCTTCTAGTAAGCTCACAAGGTGATCTTCTCAACCGTATCCTTGTCTTCAGACAAGAATCATAAGCTTGTTCTCTAGAAGTACTAGTTAAAATGCTGAAAGGCAATGCCATAGGAAGAAACAGGAATGTCGTTTATTCACTAGCTAATGTCAAACCTTGAACTACTGAGAGCTAACTAAAGAAGCAGCCTACAAATGGAAGTTGAAGGATGCATCTGAACTGTCAAAATGTCTGGTTGCTTTGATCAGTTTGTACGGTCCAGGGACAGACACATTTGCTGGCTTATCAACTGACTAACAGGCAGCGGGACCATATGTTCTGAACTAAAAACCAACCACATAATCTGGCAGTGGGGAAGTTGGTGTCTCAATCTGAGTTTCTGTCCTATGACAAATGGAATGCAATATGAAACTACACTATTACATAGCAAATTTGATAAATGGCATGAAATAAGAAATTCCCCTGGATATTTTGGATTTAAGATTTTTTTCACAAAAATATGTTCACAAAATTGCATGGATGATAAAACAGTTAGGGATCAACCAGTGGATCTCCAGAAACACTTTTGTTAACAATCCTGGGAATATTTGGACTTTGTTCTCACTTTCCTACTAACTAGTCTTTCACTAGAGCTAGCTGCACTCACACTGACCTATTCCATGGAATGTTCTGCCCCCCATCATTATATTATTAGCTACTTGCAGCTCCAAAGCAAAAAGAAAGTTGCTTTTGGGTGGAAAAAAAAATGTAGTTTACTTGAAACTGAAGGCTGCCTTTTATCCTACGGTTTATACATCAAAGGCTCTCTCTAGATGTCCCTTCCCAAATCCCTTAGCCAGAATGTTGAGCATGTAAATCTTTGGGGTAGAGAATTGAACTGAACATCAGGAGCACCTTCAAGGGCTTGTTTGAAAATGGATGTGAGATTCCCAAAATGAAAGCACCTAAAAAAAAAAAAAAAAAAGGCCCTCTCTTCTCCTGACCTTGGAAACAAGTAAGGACGATGTTATTTTAATGTGCATTCACATTTTAACAACACAGTCGCACAGCACCAGTGGGATCGACACTGGGTTTCCACCGAAGATTGCTTATCATTTCATTATGAATCATTATGCTGATAACTGTCAGAAAGTATTAGACACGAGGGCTTTGAGTAATAGAACCGAAATGGTAATTTTAAAACAATAACTTTCTGGAGGAAATACAGCGGCACACCAAAATTCAATTAGAAAAGGCAAATGTGAAGACAAAGTAAGTGATGTTTGTTGTTTGGAACTTGACTATTCCAATTTCTCGATAACCTAAACCTGCAGAAAGCTTTTGCAAATCAGGACCTTTAGTCAAAGATCGTGGTAAATCTGCCCTATTAGCTCTAAGCTCTTCCAGTATAAATTGTCTTAAAAGCTGCAATTTTGGAATATTTTAGGCCATGTCTGAGTATCAATCAATCATTCTTTGTTTGTTGGCACAGCTGACTGAATTATTCAAGGCCGTTTACTTGGAGACAGATTTGTGAAGGCCCTTCAAGTTGGCAATCTAAAATAATAATCTCTCATTTACTGAGTGCTCCCAATCACTAGGCTCTAATAAGTTTTTTCAAACAAGTTAAATAAAGAGCACCTAAATGCACAAGGACAGATTCCCAATTGAAAAATACGGAAAACCACTCTGGTAACAACGCTCCGCAGTAAAGGTGGCAAAATAACCAATTAGCTATTTTTTTTAAATATACAGAGCTGATTTACTACCTTTATAAGGCATTTTTCTAGCACATTTTGAAGCACAATAAGGGGTTGGAAAGTTATTGTAAATATAATATTGGATCAGCCTCCCACTGGGGGAAAAGATCTTTCTCACTGCAATCACTGAACAAGAAACTAAATGATCGAGGCAATCAAAAGTCTTCCTGCACGGGCATGCACTTGACCACTCCCAGCACTGCCGATTGCCAGACTACATTCTGGACCAAAGGGAAAGGGAAACATAAGGGGAAAGAGATCTGGAGTGGGGCAGGGGCTAGTTATTTCCAGAGTTGGACATTAATTTCATTAATAAAAATCACATCAAAATTCCTGCTGAGAAATGATTCATGCAGTCGAAATTCCTTCATCTGTTGAAATGGCATCCTTGTTTGCAAAGAGGTAATGGTGTCTGTCCTGTTGGCAACGTTGCCAAAACCCCTGTCGCCTTTCTTGACCCACACAGGTGTCTGAGGTGGACATTTACATTTCTACTCTCTGGCAATAACCTGGTGAGGACTCGGGAATAGACAGCATTTAGTTACATGACCCCCAAACCAGGATGGATTCTCTTCATATTGGAGACAAATGAAGTATTCAATTCCCATTAAGGGAGAATGTTCAGAATTCTTGAAATATCTTTCTAGAGTCAGGACAGACCTGAAAGTTACAGGTGTGGAAGAGAGGCTCTCTTGTCTCCTGCCATCCATCATACAGGGAACATGAATCCTTGCTACCTAGAGATGGTTCCACAGCCCAGCAGCTTCAGCAACACCTGGGAACTTGTTAGAAATACAGAATCTCAGGCCCAATCTCCATCCTACTAGTCCCTAGGTGATTTTCTTGTGATTTCTATGCACACTAAGCCCTGTTCTAAACTCTCTACTCTAAACAGGAAGGGGTCATTTTCTTGAACATATTCAGATGATGCTTCCATTGAAACATCTCAGTAGGTCTCACAGGCACCCATTCCTGTTAACCTAACCACAGACTCCATCAAAGGTCCTCCCAAAGATGAAGTTTATTTACTACTAAATTCTCTTAAGTCCTCCAGCAGTGTAGATGGTGTGAACTTCCTAGGCATTTCCTTCTAAATTAGTCAGTGCTACTTGTATCCACCTGGTCTAATCGTTCTCCAAGTGAACAAAAACCTGATTTTACAAGCCAATGGAGCAGAGTCTCTCTTTGGCTAGAAGAATGAGTCTCAGATAGTGTGTTTTATTTCTTCATTAGTGTGCCGTCACAGTGAGCGATCACTAAATGCAGAGCTGCATAAGAATGCTGGGGTTAAAGACAGCATAATGAACAAAGAAGGTGCCTGATTACCATGGCTGTCAGCACAAGGGAATTGGGTTTGTCACCTGGCTTAACGAACTGGTAAGAACTGATTAGAGGCTGGAATCAGTTTGAAAGGATCCCTGATGTTTATGTTCCTTTCCATCCCCACATTTTGTTAAGAGAATCCGATAAGGCTGGGGGGCAGGGTGCGAGTGGGAGGGCTATTCTGTGGGTTATCGGAACCAGAGGTTCTTTGAAAAACTCCCGCTGTCTTCTCTAAAGTGCCTACTACAGCACTGTCCAGCAGAACTTTCTGTGATGATAGAAACACACTATGGCTGTGGTGTCCAGTACAGTCACCACTAGCCACATGTGGCTATTGAGCCCTCGAAATGTGGCAAGTGTAAATAAGAAACTGCACTGCAAATTAAATGTTAATAACTTTAAACTTAAATGGCCACATGTGCCTAGTGGCTACTGTATTGAACAATTCAGGTCCACTATATTCAACAGGAAGAAAGAAACCTAGAGAGTGTCATAGGTTAAGAGCTAGATTCTAATTCTTCTGCTTAACTTAACCACTACATCTACTAGCAAAGTAAGGTCACTTCCCTGATTATCTCTATCTCAAAGGAGGTTTTAAGAGACTTGTACAGTTAATGTTTAAGTTTAAAAAAAAAAAAAAAAAAAAACCCAAAAATTCAACTCGGTAGAGAAGAGGTCTCAACCTTGATTGTATGATGGAATTAACAGACCAACTTTTGAGAATACTGATGCCTGAATCTTATCCCCTAGAGGATCCTGGGGCACAGTGCAACCATCAGATAACTTAATTACACAGTCAAGGGAGAAAATCGCCAATAGAGAGGCCGTGAGATGCACAGGCCACCTGCTGGGGAGGTAGTTTGGGGAAGGAAGTGAACAGCTGGGGATAAGAGAAGAAGAGAACAGACATTTGTTAGATCCCCACCATGTGCCAGACTTTTACAAATATTTTCTTATCTATTGCTAAAATCAACCCCAGAGGTAGATAGTGAGAACTCATTTTACAGATGAGGAAACTGGGGCTTAGAGAGGTGAAACACCCTCTCAATGTCACAAACGTGGTGGGTGGTTGGAGACACGGCTGTGTGACTGGCAAGTGTGTGGTGCTGCCGTCAGCGTGTCATTTCCTCCTAACTGAAGCCCTGCATGTCAAGTCACAGGCATGCAATAACCGTTTCAGTAGTGAACAAGACCGTGAAGTAGTGATGTGTAGGAGGAGTTGCAAGAGCAGGAGGGAAAAAAAAAAAAAGGATCACCAATTAGACACTTTTCTCAGAAATGGAAAAAACTATCCAGTCATTTATATGGAACAATAAAAGACCACGCATAGCCAAAGCAATGCTGAGCAAAAAAAATAAAGCTGGAGACATAACACTACCTGACTTTAAGCTATACTACAAAGCTATAATAACCAAAACAGTATGGTACTGGCATAAAAACAGACACACTGACCAATGGAATAGAATAGAGAATCCAGAAATCACCCCAAATACTTACTTCCATCTGATCTTTGACAAAGGCACCAAGCCTATTCACTGGAGAAGGGACTGCCTCTTCAGCAAATGGTGCTGGGATAACTGGATATCCATATGCAGGAGAATGAAACTAGATCCATACCTCTCACTGTATACTAAAATCAACTCAAAATGGATTAAGGATTTAAATATACACCCTGAAACGGTATTGTTATGAATCTATATCAATGACACAAAAAAGCCACCAGTCTTTCTCTCTCTACCTTGTTGAAAACAATCTTTAGAAAATGCAAAAATTACTTGAATTTTTACACTTTTTGGTCCATCCATATGCTAAAATCGCTATTTTCTTTTCTTTTTTTTTTTTCATTTGCAGCTTCAGGAAAAAGCTAATGATTTTTTTCCCACAGAAACATAAAATTCCAAGGGCTCAACTACCTCATCCTTATTACACATAAGGCAAAGGTTCCAGTAACACAGGCATATGGCAATCTTTGGAGGTTTCCTAACAACTAAGTAGCAAGATTCAGTAATTAAGTGATTGGCCCCCCAGAATGCTAGACAACAGGTCAGAAACATGAAACTGAAAAATACCTGGGCGAAAGAGCCAGACCCTACTGCCACCAAGAATGTATTTCATGAGGTTCATAACACAGTCAAACTACAACTTAGAGAAGGCTTTATCTGCATGGAAAGAAAGGAGTTGGCTGCATGAAGCAAATAGAGGGCAATTATCAAAGTGCCAGACCCAAACATCTCCCCTCAAGTTTGCTCTTCTGCCCTGAATTCCCACAACTAGAGCTGTGGGTGGTGGGTGTGGACAGACGTGGAGAGTTTATGATGAAAGAAACCACACAAAATGGTGAATGGCACGAACACACTTAGGTTTGGAAAGAAAAAGGTCAGGACTTGAGCAGGTCAAACAAAAGTGGACACCCAGAGAAAGTACTTAGTCTATGGAAGGAAAAGAAAAAGAAGGCAAAGAAATCTTGCCTATTTATGGTTACACCTAAGGCTGGCCCCAGTACTCTCCTTAACTCTGGAAGTTTATGCTTGACCTGGGAGAGGAGGCAACAGAACCTCCCAATAAATAGAAACTATGTGAGTCTTCAGGTTGTTCAGCTCTGTCTCCAAGATGGGGTGTGGTCCTGGGCATGTTCTTTAACATCTCTGAGCTTGCAGTTACCTTGTTCATAAAATGAAGATAATATCTACCTTACAAATTCATTATAATATGAACCACGTGATAAGGTTTATTGAAGGTGCCTAGTATATTACTTGGGTATAATTATAAAATTGTCATTATTGTTATTATTATTGTCTCATATTACGGAAAAAACTCTGGAGTTTATGGCAATTTCAGTACAGATTTGGAATGTGACCTGAAATCACCCTCCCTACTCCTTTTAAAGTTGGAACTTGATTGTGCTAGACAATTGCCTCACAGCAGCCCCAAGTGCTCAAAAACCCTCCAAAAACTTGTATTTTCAGTGCTGTTGTCTCCGGGCCAGCACAGATGAAGTTTGTAGTAGTTAGGGAACATAATAATTACAGTCGTAATGACAGTGAAAGCTAAAATATACCAAGTAGCATTATTTTGTGCATTTCACATAGCATATTAACAATACGAGGCAGTTAAACATCAGCAGCCATAGAGAGGTACTATTATTAACTTCATTCCACAGATGAGGAAACTGAGACGTAAGACACTAAATGGCCACACAGCTACTAAATGGTAAACCTAAAACCTGTCGAAGGTCTGTGCACCAAGCCACTAGGTCATGTCCCCCTTAACACAGACTCACCCAATGGAAGTGCATGAGTGGAGTGTCTGGGATTGTTCTAGTCAAGGTCACAGCCACTGCAGGGTCTGTGAAGCCCAGAGTGTACATAAAAGGAATATGGCAGCACCTAGAAACATTGTCCATATAAAGTGTGAGAAGAGATTCCTCTACTCCCCTCCTTCATACCAAACTTGCCAGCCCCATCCATTCATTCACCAAGCATTTATTAAGTGCCTATCATTAAACAAGCCTTTATTAGGATCCAGGCCTAAGTGTTATATATACAAAACTATGAGGAAAGAAGGAAGAGGTGTAACGACAACGCCAGCAATGATCTCAGCACACACTGAGCTGCCCCTGAACAGACAGAAACCACATTCCCCAACCCTGCCCTCTACCTGTGTCTCCCACAGCTGTCAGGCTCCCCCGAGTTCTCGATGCAATGGTAAAGCCATTTACAAATTCCAGTCTCAGCTCTAATTACACTGTCAGAGAACCCCTGAATGCTCAATCTCCGCTGCACAAAGTAGTCTGTTGGCAGCTGTGCATTTTGAAGGCAACCCGAAACAGTGAAAAAGATCCTTTCTTTTCATAACCATCCCCCCTGCTATGATTGAGAAAGGAGGTACGTTTGATCTGATTTGCCCCCTGCATAGTTATCCGAGGAGAAGACCTGGAAATGTCCTGCTGATTGGTAATGAAAGCTGTTGGCATCGCAGACATGGGAGACAAGCATCAACTTACGGGTGCAGGGCATAGAGGCAGCATCATTGTCAGCTCTGAAAAAGCCTCGGTCACAGGTGCATGAGGTGGCTCCTTCCCAGACAGAGTAGCTGTGGGGTGGGCACTTGGCGCAGGTAGCATCCGTGGAGAGAGCCTTGTAATATCCAATTTTGCAAGCTACGGGAAGAGAGAAAAAACAAATATAAACCACTGTGAATACAGCAAAGCAAAATGCAAAGTCACCTCTCTGATTCAGAAGAAGGAAGACGTTTCTGCTAATCATTAATGATTATCTGGTTTGAGATACAGGTAAAGCATCCCAAAATATTAATTGATTATGGTCACTCTTTAAGGGCAATTAACATTCCTGGTCAGGTAACAAGGAGCCCTATGGAAGAAATTTTCTTAAAACTATTGGTATCAAGTAAAATCACAAGTGAAGTCTATGTTCCAGGTATCCTTCCTAAACATTGTATTGTTTAACCTTACAGAACCCCTTTTACATAGGCACTGTTATTATCTTTACCTTAGAAACGAGAAATTCCAGCTTTGAGCAGTTAATTACCAGCACAAGACTCTGCATCTGGTAAGTGTCAGTGAACAGCTTTGACCCTAAGTATTCTGTCTCCAAAGCCTGTATGCTTAGCCACATGCTATGGAATCTGAGAGCATGGTCTTTAACCAACCAGTTGGAAGTGTATCCAAGTACTAACCAAAAATTGATTGATGATTATTTCCTAATTACAACTAAAGAGAGAACCAAATCAAAAGGCCAACGAAAGGAACCAGCATACAAGATAACAGTTCGTAAGGCACGGGTCACAGTTTTAGGACAAAGTAATAAAAACTATCAACTATAGATTCCGGAATATAATATACTAAACTTTTTTTTTTTTAAGACCAGCAAATATTTTGTGCTCATTTTCATTTTCAAATTAATAAAGCCCTCCTTTTTCCCCTCTGTCCATTTTTTCAGCACCTTTCCTCACCAACGCACCCCCCACCCCCACAAGAGGCTGGTGCAGAGAACACGGGCCATATAGTTTTTTATGCACCTGACACGCTTTCCATGACTTCATCTTTATAAACATCATACTGACACTGAGGACTACTTTTACTAATGTGGAAAAACTCACTAATTTTGTGAAAACTCATAATAAAAAATAATTAATAGGACCTTGTTCCCACCTTTTTTTCCTCCCCCTTGCCCTTCATGATCACCTCCCAAATCTGTCTCAACCTGAAATAAAAATTGACTAACACCATCAGTATTAAACCTACAGAGACAAAGCCATTAAAAATAAACTATTCCATAATGCCAGAAGTAAAAAAAAAAAAAAAAAAAATTGCCAGTGAGCGTTATCCACAATCTTTCCAGCATGATTCACTGTCAATCTTCTCCATCAATTATGGCCCTAGGACGCGTCTACACTATCAAAACCACCAGCTAGGAGAAGAAACCATCAGGCACTTTCCATTGGCCTGCCCACTAAAAAAGACCAACCATGCTAGCAAATCAGCCAGTTTTGCTGAAATATGTAGATAAGAGAGATCCGCAAAGCTGCTTGGTCCTCTGTAGAGATGTGGCCATTACTCATCCACCAAGCATCTATATGGCTTCCCATTGAAGTCCGTTCCTGCCGCGTGCATTTCCTGCTGGCATTTTCTTAATCATGCTCTTGTAATGGCAAGCAGAAAGGGAGTTTAGCAGGAGCTCTGAAAGGCACACAGTTACTTCACTCTTATTAACTAAAGTTGTTTATGGAATTTCCTTTAACGAGCCAAAACTTTATGACGTGTGGAACACCGACAATAAAAGCGCTCAGAGATCAATCTCTCCCTTATTTGCTTTAGTCTTTCACTGGACTGGAGCATCTTAGAAAAACAAGTTGCTCCAATGACTGAGATTTATGTGTCTCCGGTTTTTACACATTGCATAATTAGATAAGGGTCAACTTGCGAGGTGCTTTTTGGTCATGCTTAAGGTGTCCAGGGTTTCGATTAAAATCAGAAATCTGGGCTTTGGCAGGAAGAAGCATTGGGGGTCAGGCCCGGCCTTTCCACATGAAAACACAATGAGTCCCCTCAACACACAGACCCAGTAGGTCCCGCCTGTCACTCAGTAATCGCAGTCGACAGAAGCAACTTGTGGCAACTTGTGTTAGGACTGCCAAGAAGGTACAGATTGTTTTATTTTTTTTTTTTTTTTCAGGAAAACTCTGCATGTTCCTGACTGATTCTCGTACACATCAATTTCATCAAGCATCAAAATCTAAACACTCACTGTGGGAGTGGAAGATCGACAACAGAAACTGGCCAATGACTGATCAGTGCAGTATGAAATCAGCACGTTCAAACTGAAGGATGTCTTGAATTTCTTAAAGTGCAAAAAGTCAGTGTGTATATTGTGTGAATGTAAGGAAAAAATGAATCGGCAGGTTTATGTTTTTTCTATTTTTCTTTGAAGCTGGCGTTAATGTTACCAAGAAAAAATATATGTGAATGTATTTGAGAAATACAGAATTTTATACCAATTTGGAAAATTGAAGGCCACTGTTCTTTAAATGCGCTATTTTTACTCTCTTTTCCTCTGGCTTTTACAAGCCCAAGCAGAAAATACAAAATTGTCATTGTGCTATTCTCGGCAGCCGCGTTAACACATTCTTTTGTCTTCAACTACATTAGACCATGTTATTAATATTTCAGGATTCTTAGAAAGGCTCTCTCAAAATATAGTAGTGGCTTTTCGCACACACAGCCATTTTGCTGCCTACATTCAAAATGACCTACTAAATTGATGGTTCAGTACATTTCTTTGCTCTGTGTGGTGCACAGCCCTCTGGCTTTGGTACATAAATGTGTAAGTACATTCAGCATTTATTCACCACTTGCTTGCATCTTAAAATTTTCCCTATCTCTTTCATTCTGAACAAAACCCCTACCAGCATCGACGCACATTATTTCTGATCATTCTCTTTTAGGTGAGAACTGTTACACTGTATTTTTGAATACTAATGACTTTGTAAGCAAGTTTGTAGAGTCCAAGGCCCACCCTCGAGAAACATCTTTCTCCTGCATGCTTTCCAGGGAAGCTTCACTAGATGGGGTACAATATGAATGGGCTCCTTACTTGTCCTCCTGAATATGCCATTGTGAGAAGATTAGTTCACATGTGCAATGCAAACTTTGCATTCAATTCCTTTAGCTTGGCCTTAATTTCATTGGCTCACCTACTACCACAACAAGCTTGCATGTTAAGAGTGTTCAGTAAAGTTTCTTTGCAGGATACTTAGACATAATTACCTTTCATTAAAAACAAAAACTTTTAAAGGTAATGTAGTGTCTTTTGAATTTTTTGGTGCATACATGTGTGTACATGATGGTGTAGTGCCCAATTTAATGAGCTGATTACACCTACTCTTTTAAAAATATTCTATATGGATGGTTATAGTCATTTTTCTCCTTTAGAAATACAGAAAGATTTACAGTACCTATAATTGTCTTCATATAGTTCATTTTTAAAACTACTTTAGTTTGTAAAAGTAGCTAATAATAGCATTGAGTATTTATTGTATTGACATGCATGATTTCAAGTAATTGTCACAATATTCCTATGAGCTTGAGGCACTCTCACTATTCCTACCTTGCAGATGGAGAAAGTGAGGGTTGTAAGTAACACGCCCGAGGTCACACAGTTGAGTGGTGAAGTCAAGCATCTAATTCCAACGCTTATGTTTTCCTAAAAGTTCTTGTGTACATAGGGTTAAGTCACACAGGGTTAGGGCTGACCTTCAGCAAAGACGTGACCAGGATATAACGGAGGGGTGGGGTAGTGGGGGTGGTCCCAACCTCCATTTGCCCCCCAGCTTATCTGTGAACCCACTTTCCAGTTTAGGACACTCCAGAGCTGCACAGTGAATAAAGTTAACTAGTCACCGCTTGTGGTTCTAAGCATTTGAAACGTGGCTGGTCAATGGAGATCAGCTAAGTGAAAAATACGAGGGGACTTGAAAAATTTTATGAAAATATAGAATTAAAAGATAATATGAATCTTTCCGTGAACTTTTCGAAGATCCCTCATACATACCATATTTCAAAGACTTAGTATCGCCAAGGGTAAAATATCTCAATAACAATTTTTATATTGACTACATATTGAAAGCAATAATGTTTTAAATATAGTTAAATAAATTATATTGCTATAATATAAAATATTTTTAATATTTTTAATATATTGCTATATTTAATTTCAAATTTTAAAATGTATATAGTTTTCAATTTGACTATTGAAAACCCCAAAATGACCTCATGGCTTGCATGATATTTCTGTTGGGCACTGCTGCTCTAGAGACTAGAGGATTAGGTGTCCGCATGTGCAGACACTCAAAGTGCTGGCGGATGTTTCACAATCACACAAGTATCTTTTTCCAACACCTGCCCTGAGCCTACCTAAGAGAATCTGATTCACTTCTTTAAGTACTCCTCTCAGCCAGCTAGCTAATTTGAAAAACCTAATTTGGGCTAAAGTACTAACAAATAGACATTAATGGGGGGTTAAAAATTACCTTGCCAGGTAACAAATTTGCATTTTAATAGACAGTCTCCTGAGGTCAAAACTGAAATTCCAACAGTGACTCCCTAGGGGGAATTTGAACCATTTATGCAAACCAGTCCCCAGGAATATTTGGCACAGGGAGGCCTGGAGTTCTCTCCAGCTTTATCAGGTGGATATGATATTAGGCAGATATTTCCAAACAGGTTCCCTGGGGAACTCTGCCTTTAATGGACTGGCTACATAGTACATCCAATATCAAAGATTCTTAATGACCATTATCGAATTAGTTCTCTGATTAATTGTTCACTTGTTAGACTGTTTATTATATGAATAAAGTAAGAATAAATGATGGGAATGGAAAACTATCTGCCAAGGAGGGTTGCTGCTTTGAAGTTTTTGTAAAAGTGTGCAAGCCCCAGCCATATTTGGGGAAGCTGTGAACATTAATGAATAGATCCCCCATAGTACAGATGGGAAAACTGAGGCAGAGAGGTTAAGGATTTGCAGAAGGCAGGGTGGTCTTCTAACCCAGGCAACGTGGCTTGAACTAATATGCTACAGACCTCTTATCTCACTTTGCAAACCTACAGGATGGAGATGGACAATTGTTACAGAACTATGAGTCTCTGTCATCAGGCCTATCTGATTCTATTCTACTCACAAATATCAGAATATGGCCAAACACTGACACATCCAAGCTGGCCAGATCACCTGCATTCCATGACTGGTTTTACCGCTATGTGTTGAGAATAACTGAAAATCGGATTGTTGATGGGAACTTAAAGATGATCTCATCTGACAGTCAGTAAACATTTCTGTAAAGAGCCAGGCAGTAAACAATTTAGGTTTTGCAGGCGAAGAGGAAGATATCATGGTACTTATGTAACAAGATAGAAAACAAAGTTCCACAAATTTTCTTAGTGTTAGAATTCAAAATATAAAAGTATAATTAAGTACATTTTTTGTAATACAAATTTACTAAATGAGAGTAGAATTTCTTATCGGAGAGATAATATTTCACTTAATTGGGGTTCAAAGAAAGTGTTCCCAGTTACCAGATCAATTGCAAACATCATCTACAAAAAACATTCTTAGCTCGCAGATCACACAAAAACTGGTGGCGGGCCGGATTTGAGCTGGGACCACACTTTATGGACCACTAATGTAGTCCAACATACTCATTTTCAAGACAAATGACTTGTCCACAGTTCCTCTCAGAAGCATGCCAGAATCAGTCTGAAATTCATGGGTTTTTGGTCTCTGTTACCCTGCAGGGCCTCCTTAAGTTTCAAATGACAACGTTTAATAAAGATCACTTTCTTACCATTGCTAGGAAAGAGTCAACTTTCCATCAGAGCTCTCTTACTAGAAAAACTGACTCGACTCAGTTCTTCTATAAGTAAAAGCACTTTTAAATTTATTTTCTTTTCTTGATTAAATGATGTAGCCTGATTTAGGGCATATTTCTACCCCACTTTTTTGGCAATTTCTTTTAAGCACTTCAAATTTCTGCAATTACACATTATAGTTAACTGTAAATTTACATTGTTTTAGGGTTTTTCTTTCCCAAGAATCCTGAGCTTGAACTGTTTTCATCTATGAAATGAAAGAATGACACTGATTTTTGGGGGGTTTCTGAGCCACTAAGAAACACCGAGCAACTACGATAGCAGGCAAAGTGCTGGCTTTACCGTCTGCTGTGGAGATTGGTTTACTCCCAGCACCAACTCAGAGATAAAGGCATAGACAAAAAGGTCTAATTGTAACCTAAACTCTAGTTTGGGATGTTAGTTGACTGAAGAAGAACCTTTAGACTAAAGGATTCAAATTCAGCAAGAATGCTAACCTCCTAATCAGTAGCTTCTAATTTTCCTTCCTGGACTCTAGCATCTTCCTTTTCCAACTCAATCATGCATCAGAATGACTTGGAGGACTTGTTAAAAGACCAATTGCTGGGCTTCAATACAACTTTATGATTTGCAGGGCTTGAGAATTTGCAGTTCTTACAAACTCGCAGGCTGGTGACAATGCTGCTGGTCCAGGGACCCTACTTTGAGAACTACTGCCCAACTGTAAACAAATCTGACTCTAAGTAAATTCATCTCAAATATGCCCAAACCACTTCATCCTTTTTCCAATGCTCAAATGCTACAGGGCCAAATTATCATCAGAAGAAGTAATTGGTTATGGAGTTGGATGAAGTCATGTCAGAAATGTGACATTTTTGAAATATAAAGAATAAATGACTTTCTTTTGAAGTTTAAATTATTTTTCAATCCCATATGAATATCCCCTGTAATGCTTACAATGTTATAATAGAAAGCCTGGAGCAGAATATCCTTATAAAAATGGATTGGTCCAAAAGAAAAAGGAAATGAAATAAAGCTCACACACAGAACTCTGTTAAGCTAAAGGTTACATTGTAAAATTTTAAGGAAACTTACTGAACTAGTGCAGTCAGCCCTCATATCTGTGGGTTCCTCATTCTCCGATTCAACCAAGCATGGATAGAAAATATTTGAGGGAAAAAAAAAAGCCCACAAACTTCCAAAAAGCAAAACTTGAATTTGCCAGATGCCAAGAACTATGTTGAATCCACACAAATGAAGTGATGAATAGGCTTA
Organism: Cynocephalus volans; assembly: GCF_027409185.1. Classification (NCBI taxonomy): domain Eukaryota; kingdom Metazoa; phylum Chordata; class Mammalia; order Dermoptera; family Cynocephalidae; genus Cynocephalus; species Cynocephalus volans. The sequence continues at coordinate 284,948,098 of NC_084460.1, forward strand.
GTATTAGATATCATGAATAATCTAGAGACCATTTAAAGTATAAGGAAGGATGTAGTATGTAGGTTACATGAAAATAACTATGCCATTTATATAAGGGACTTGAGCATCCATGGATTTTGTTATCCAAGGGAGGTTTTGGAACCAACCCCCCATGGATTCTGAGGGATGACTGTACTATCTCAAATAAGTTGTCCTCTGATATCAGTACTGTGAACTGATTACTGTTATCTTTTGACGCTGTCTCATAACTGTTAAATGGCACAATTAATTCTTGTTTACTTGGATTTAGAACACTCTTCTTCTGTTTTCTGGATAGTAAGTCCAGGATGATAAAACCCGATGGCTTTTAAAAATTACTAGTTAAACTTGATTATTTTGGGATTTTTGGTGCACTCTGGAAAAACTATTTTCCAAAAGACAGTTGCAAAACTAAAAATTCAAGTCTGTCCTATTCACACAAAGGTTTACTTTCTCTAGTAAACATTTGAGTAATCTGTTAAAGATGTACTGAGTTGATTTGAAGGCTGATGCTTTTCTTTATTATCACCAACGTATTATTTTGAAATGGTTTTAGGTAGAGACAGAAAGGTTCAGATAAAATTGAAATTTCATTTTGATTACTTAAGTCAAGTTTATAAAGGAATATACGAGACATCCATTTAGAAAGACTAAGATGTTTATGACAGGCATTTTATAATCAATAACTGCAGAAATGTAAGCAAATAATCACAAAAGGAATAAATAAACTACAACAAATCACTGGTTATTGTCAATCCAACAGTTATACTCACTGTCTAATTTCTTAGGCACTGCATAAAAATTTGCAGCAATGGCAGTGAAGGACATAATGGGAAAGGTCTGAACTTAGGTCTGGAATCACAGAGACCTGAATCTGGGTCTCAGCCCTGCCATTTGTTAGGTGCATGAACCTGAACAAACTATTTAACTATTCTGAACTTCAGTTTTTTAATGTGCCAGGCTGATGTAATGAATAAATGAGATAATACACATGGGGATAAAGCAGCATGTCGTGTGTATAGCTACTCACTAAAAGGGTAACTTGCTCTTTCTGTAATGTGGTGTAACTGGCTGCAAGAGATGACAATGAGGATAATCCACATTTTTAAAAATCTTAATTTTTTTGTTATTTGTTTAAATAAGACTAAATATAATTTCTAAAACACTATTGGATAATTTATGCATTATTCTTGTGTTTCTTCTGTTATTAACATGAAGTAGAAAACCCAAGATTGAATTCTGGCATATAGCGCCTGCAGCTTAGTGTCTATAGGCAACACAGGTATCAGCTAAAAACTCATTTTTATTTTAAAAAATCTGGACAAATTTTTAAAATTTAATAAATTTGTGGGTTGGGTTTTCAGGGTTTCTTCTTTCCAACAATAGTTTATGATCCAAGCCATCTCCTCCAGCAAGCCCTAGGTTTATCTTATTTTCTACTCTCCATCTCTTTCTATTGTTTTATCTTGAGATAGCTTTCAGAAAAACAGACAAGGGGGAAAAAATGACAAAAAGTATGCTGAAAATTGATTTGCTCTTTCAAGAACAGAATGCAATAAAATCCTATAAATAGGTGGGTAATTCTAAAATGTCAGATGAAGATGCTTTTCACATAAGATGCAGTAAATCCTCTAGAAGCAAACTCACATAAAGTCTGATAAATTTAAATTAACCCCATAAAAGTTACCAAACACAAACAAAAAGAATGCAGTGGAGAGAGAACTTATTTTCCCATCTTGCCTTTAAAGCAGACAATCTAATTATTTGAGGAGCTATTTCTCTTTGGTGAATTTGGAGGGAGTGAGTTTAAACCATAGAAGTCCCAAAGGAGACAAAATTCAACTAAACACTGAAAAAAAGCAAATTAATTAGCAGACTCAGCACATTTATGAGACCTAATTCCATTGTCAGAAATGGCTTAAACATATGTAGAAAGGTAATGGGAATGAAGATGGCTAACTCTGATCTTTGTAGCTCCAATCTTTGACTAGTAAATCTTTGGTTCTTTCTCATCAGGGCTCCATACAAAGGCTATTAGGGCTCCAAATTTGCATGGAAGTGACTGATAAGACAAGCAGAGAAATTCAGCATTTTCGAAAAAGACACTATGCATTCTGTTCTAAAGCCCAGAGGTTGCTACCAAATTTGACAAAAGTACTGTTAGAAACTTTGATTTCGTTTGATCATTGCAGTTTTCTCTAAGGTGGGAGCTAATATGAATTTGTAATAAATCACAACAGAGCAGTGTTAGAAACAAATGGGTAAATTATTTCAACTAGATAAAGAGATGATAATTTAAAAATAAAAGATAGCACAGCAACCTGTAATCAAAACAATTTTTTTTAAATACTTGTTTTTCACTAAAGAAAGATCCCTTATTTCTACTTTAATGCTTGTCCCAATTCTCCCACTTAGGACATTGAAAATTTGCTATCAGGAAAAAATAAATAATGAATTTTAATATTACCTTGAAAAATAATTTAGAGAAACAGTCTAATTCTCAGAGCTCTACAAATTCTGTGAATATTTTCCCCTTTTTCTCAAAAATTCCACATAAAAATAATTATGACTTTCTTTTGTAAACTTTAAAGAAATGTTACTTTGATGGTTTTTCAACTTATTGATCCTTCTGAAGATACAAATTCGAGTAGACTAAGCAGTACTCAATTGAATGAGTCTATAATACTGTTTATAGGTCATAAAAAAAAGATGTAAACTTATATGTTTGCCTAATATGTTGAAGTTTTTATTAGGAAAGGAAACCAACGGAAGCTCAAAATCACAAATGACCACAATGTAAAGAAAAACCAAGAAAAGCAAATATTTTAACATGAGCTAAATGCAGAAAATGTTTAATCACTTTTTAAAAATGAATCCCTGCCTCAAATTTAAGCATGAAATTGCTGAAAATATCTGGAAATACTTCTGAAAGATTTAAATAAGTGCTGCCATATAAACTATCAATCCTCACCACTGACAGCACATCAATCACAGCCAGTGCATGCAAATCAGGAGCCATTAACACCGACCTTGATTACTCACGACATTTCACAGAGCACCAGGCTTTTTGATGAGCTGCTATTGTCCTCCTCACCCTTTGATATTTAGGGTACATAAAGACTGGTGGTTCATTACATATCCACTGATTACAAATAACAGGTCAGAGCACTGCATAAAGGAAGCAGCTGCTCTTTTCTTCTCCCACTCCTCAACACTACCCCAAATGAATTTCATACATGTAGATTAGCATTATTATGTAAAAATTTCATCCATTACTAGGTATGTGCATTTACTCATTCATTGGGCCATTCATGTTTTAGCAAACATTTATTAAGCCTTTACATAATAATAGAAACAGTAATAATGAGAGTGACTATTTATTGAGCACATACTAAGAGCTATGAGGCTGAGAATATGAAGTCTTTAGGGAGGGAGCAGACCAGGGCTCAGTCTCACATCTTAAGGAGTGCTCTCCTGCAGAGGTGCCCACAGATTTTCATGGGGACCTCTCCTAGGCACCTAACCCAGACTCTCTACTTGCAGAAGGAATTGAGTAGAAAAACTATCTGCAAGAATAGGTGACCCCTGAGTATCATCCGAAGATAAAGAGTTTAGCCAGGAAGCATTTGAAATACATAATAGTTATCGATTTCAAACCAGGAGCAAATTGCTGTGGTGGGTGCTGCTGGTATTCCGCATACTGATTTAGGCAAGGATCTTCTTTTTCAGGGGATTACAGCCCAACTGGACACATCAGTGGTCCTGTTACTAACTTTACATATACCCTATACTTACTCAGTTTCTCTCTTTATTTAAAAGCAAAGGCTGTAAGGAAAACTGGGAAAGAATGAAATATGTTCTGAAGCCAGGGCCAGACCAAGCAAACAAGTGTTAAATAATTATTTGATGAACTCTGGCAGCATTGTGGTCATTGTCATCCAAACAACTTTACAGCCTGAGTTGTCACAAAGCATGATTTATGTGAATCATGATTTATGCGGCTGAAATGACTGCACAGATAACTGCTCAGTGTGCCTTTTCTTTTTTGTTATGTTGATGGAGCCTGAGGATCTCCGCCCCCCCCCCCCCCCGCAAAAAAACGTTTTTTAAAAGACTTAATTCCCCAATGTTACAGTTATTAGCAACGCATTAATCCTCTGCTGAGGTTTTTAATCATGAGTCCTCTCACTTTTTAAAAATTACTGTATAGAGAATTTTTGAAAAGGGAACTTTAAAATTCTTAGTATGCATGATAAAAAAAGTTATTTATATTTAACAGATATGACCCAGTTAAACATCTGTTTTTGGTATTGTATATAGCGGATTAATGATCTTATGTAACTGCCAACATTTAATATTATATGTGTTTGAATATTCCAACATTGCTTATGTCTGAAGAGAAGAAAATAAAAATTCTCAAGGAGCTCCCTGAAGAGACCTAGTCTAGACCAAGTGAAATTTATGGGAATCTGCACTGTCTGTGTTGCAGTACAGAGGCAATCCCAAGAAATGTAGCAAAGACCCACAGCCCAGACACTTGGGATAGCATTGATGATATTGCTATTATACCCAATAGTGCTAGTACCAATCCACCTTCTCCCACCAACTCAGTTATGTTTCTACAAGCTGGGAGATCTGAAAATTTATTTAAGCTACCCTAAACTCATCAGCTTGATGGATCACTGTCCCAAGAAATCCATTTACATCGTGCAGAAATATGCAGTGTGAAAAGAGAGAGCTCATCTGCAACCACCTTGACAAGGATGACCTGGCAACCTCTGAGGGCTTACCTGTGAGCTGTCTACAGGACCACAGGCACAGAAGGGAAGGGAGGGGAGTTGAACTCCAAGTACATTCATGGACCTGAACTCCAAAGCACTAGGACAATTTTCTTGCTTCCATTTGATCTCATCTTTAGAGCACAAAGGGCTAGTCTCCAGATCCTCCTTGCAGTATGGCAAGTTGGGCTGGTCCCACCTTCAGGGGCTCTGGGAGGTTCTGCGGAAAGTGCTCTGGCAGCCTCAGCACTCTGTCATCAGTTTGAATTCATGGGAAAGGGCAAGATGCCAAAAGTGCTTGCAGGTGAATTCTTTGTCCCTTTCAAGTGCATCTGACTACACTGATGACTTATAAGAGTGTTTTGTCTTTTGTCAGGAAGAATTATCAGTTAGGTCATTAAATCATTTCCAGATACAAATTGTAAATCCCAAACAGGAATACTGGGGAAACGTCAAGTAATACTTGTCTATCTCATCCCAAATATTAAACACGAGCAATCAAGATAAAAATTAATATTAATAACAAAAACAAGACCACGATGCTGACTTGTTTCTAAAGGGTTGGGTCATGAAGGAAGAAACTGTGGAACAACTGCCTTTTTAGAATATGGACAGAATAGAAGCCAGAACCCACCTATTTAAAGAAAGCAGGAGGAAAAATCAGGGTTCTTATCAGACACAGAATAACTGCACACCACTAACAACCTAAATTAATCTCAGATGTACAAAGTCTTTATTCCTCTCAAATGGATCTCAAGACCAACCTTCAAACATGGTTATAAACAGCATGGGAAGTTGAAAACGTTTTCTAGAATTCTATTTGCAAGATGTAACCTACATGGATTTAAGGAAAATGGTTTGACATCTCTCAGCTAATTACTCTTCCTTTTTTAACATCACAAAGCATTTGAAATCATTTTAAAAGTGCTTCCAACCAGCCATTAAAAGTTGATCACTTTTGTGTCCGGGAAAACTGAAATTGTAAGAAGATCTGTGTTTTATTTATTAGAATAGGAAATTATTTTTCCTAGCCCTGGGGCAGAAACATTCTGAAAGAGGCTCAGATTTGAACGGGGGGAGAAAAAGATGAAGTCATAAATCCACCTTCAGAAAAAAAAAAAAAACAGCATCAAAAATTTTGGCAGGCGGATGATCACCTCCATGAAGCTGTTTTCCTCAAGGCTATGTTAAGGTTACACTTGTCAAGTCAAAAACACAACCACCGAGAATTCATTCCATGCATATGTAGAAGGAAAGGGAGTGAATACGGAAATGCTAGGACTGAGAGCCAAGCTATGTGCGGAGAACACCTGGACTCCAGTCCTGGCATTTACCAATTTAAGGTCTCTAGGCCTCAGTTTCCTTTGAGGGCACCAGATTAAATAATTTAAAATATCTTTTTAAACCTCTAAAATTCCAAGTCTATACTATTTCAGTAATGGACTCGATTCTGAAATAACCTAAGATGTTTTAATAAACACCAAAGCCCTTTACAACTTGGTTCAAATGCTATTCAGCAGATTAGTCCAGTATGCGTATCTTTCCTTCTTGGACTGGTGTGGGCTCATCCACAAATTCAGCACCTGAGCTCAGCCACTTACCAGCCCTGGGACTATGAGCCCTGGGACTGAGTTTTCCCCAATAAATTCATCACTTCAAACTCTTTGTTGAACTTTCTCTTACCTGTGTCAGCTGAGATTTGCAAGTGCTCCTGCACTCTTTTTGCCACTTACTGAAAACCAGGTCAGAAAAAAGAATGAGGGAAAGAAGTGTCTTTTCTCTATGGTGTCAAGATTCATTCATTCCACACGTACTGCTTAGCCCCTACATCTGCCTGACATCGGGACAAGATGACAAGGTCTGTGCTTTCTTTCATGAAGCATACATTCTAGTGGTGGGGACAGAATGTAACAGGAGAATAAAACTGGGGAGGTGAAAGAGATTGGAGGTAGGGCTGGGAAAGTGTTTCTCAGGTGACTCCTGAATTGGAATCTGAGCTTAGAAATGGCCAGCAAATGTGAAGGTTACACGTGAAAAGCATTCAAGGAAAAAGAGAAAGTTGCAAAGGCCCTGTGGTGAGCATGTATTAGAGACAGCCGTTAAGAGGGCTGTGGCTGGGTGATGTTTCAACAGGAAGGTCAAGTCTGAGACCAGAGAGCCATCCTGGACCAAGCCATAGGCCCTTCACTCAGTGAGGAGTTAGGTTTTATTCTCAGTCTGGCAATATGATTTGCTAGAGATTTTCAAAAGATCCCTGTGGCTGCTGGTGGAACATGATCATAGGAAGGACTAGAAGCAGGGGGACCAGTTAGGAGGCTGTTGAGGTCCAAGGAGAGAGGTCACCTGGACCAGGGTAGAACAGGTGGAGCTGGGAGTCGGGTTCCAAGTCAGTGACATAAGGGATTAACTTTGCTCTTCCCCAGTGCCAAGATGTTCCTTTAAGTGGACTTAAGATTCCAAACAAGTGACATAAGGAGCAAATTTTGATGTTCCCCTTGGCTGTATCCTTCCAAATGAGTCATGTCTAGATCTACCTGAGGAGACTAGGCCATCACTTCGGCAGCTAATTACAGCTCAAGAACGCCTCCCGCATGTGCTACCACAGCAGCCTTTAGGAGGCTGGTGACCAGGCCCTGGGTCCTGACCACTCACAGGTGGGCCACGCCTTGATAGCTGCTGCATGACAGCACCCGCTGACTCTGAGGAGCCAGCTGAGGGGCCAGATTCCTGAGCGTGATTCAAACCGGAACTGAGAGCAGCTGACGAGAACTTGTCAACAGCGACAAGAGTCAATGAAGAGTTACTAGGCTTCAAGTTGACATTAGGTAGCTGCTGGTGTGGGCAGCACTGCGATGCTGTTCAAGTGACGTCTTTCCTTTCCTGTTGCTTCACAGTGCTGAGTTGGACCTCACTGGAAGGCAGCAGCTAGCTAGATGGTTTCTAGAAAAACTGATAAATTGAGTGGATTTATTCAGATCTGGTATTGTTCATGCCTTTTTTCCTCCTGATTGCTCCCGCCCTCATAAAGCCTAGTCCTTACGTTCCAGTGCCAAAGGGTCCTCATCTCCTGCTTGTGATAAATGAGAAAACTCCCCTGACACCTGTAGCCTTGGTGAGGAGTTCTCTCTCTTACAGACCCACTCTTTATCCCCTCCTTCTGCACACCTATAATTCAGTAATGACCTGTGTGTTTGGAGATCTATTGTCCATCTCCCTCTGTAGAACACATGCCTAGCTCAATAGCAGCAGCAAATATACCTATCCTGTTTACTATGACATCTCTAGCACTTAGTACAGTATCTCGTAATGGTACCTGCTCACTACATATATGTAGGCTGAATAAATACATGCATGCCTGAATGAATGAATGAATAATAACACATTTGCCTTTAAATGTTAATGACCATCCCTAGAAGTCTGGAAATATAAGGCAACTCAGACAACTCCTTGCTGTGAGTCGAGCTGTACAAAGATCATTTCAGGTTGACTTTCCTGTCCCTATATTTCTTGCCATTGTGACTTGGATTTCCCTTCAAACAGACTCGCAATAATACAGGCTTTGCTGGAAGTTGCCAAAAGGGAAACAGGACAGTCCTAACACTGGCGGGCAAGAAGGTTCTGCTGGTAATACTTAAAGGGTGGGAAGAGTGGGGGAGGCAGAAATTTAATACTCTCTTGCTTGGGAGCACACATCGCCCAGAGAGATAGGAAACCGGTGGTTCAGATCACCCAACAGAAAATGAATCCAGAAAGAAGAGTAGTGCTGAAAAGTAAAAATATTTAGATATGAATAATTTTTAGAGGAAAGATAGCAGTACAGGTTGGAGGGACGGGGTTGGTGGGGGAAGAAATAAGTCATATCAAAGGCAGCCTTGGGAGCTCAGGCAGATAGGTTGAGAGATAAGTCCCTGGCTGGGTTAGTCACACCCTCCCACATACAATTCACTTGGCAAAGGTTCCTTTACTAACAAAGCAAGCACATGTTTTAACCAAAAAACAGCACAGCATAACAGCTAGAGTGCCTATAAATATAGTTTTAAAGAAAAATTTTTTGTAAAGCATCCAAGGTGGTTAGAATAGAACAAAACATAATTTGTAGGAAATCTGAAAGTACTACTGTCCTATGGCCACAAAGGAAGCCCAAATTTCCTCACTGCACTTTAAATGATGCAGTTTCTGAAAAGGGGTGTTTAGGCCTTGAGACAGAGACAACAGAGCTGCCATTAATCCCAATGCACTGTGGAGTGGAAAACAGATGGTAACTCCAAAGTGAAATTCCAAGAAAAGGAGAGAGATAGAGGACAAGACAAGTGACAGTGAGAAAACCCATTTCCTCTTCTTCAGCCTCTTAAGGGTAATCCTAACAGAATTTCTTTCTTCTGCTGTAGCTATAAAGACACCCTACCTAGGAGACTTTGGTCCTGGATTGTATTATGGCTGCTGGGTCTGCCACTTAAAGTCAATTCTACAGCTAACTATCCCGTAGGAAGGGAGCCTCTCAGGATTTAGGAATAAAGAACTTAAAAAGACCTGTGCATAGCCGTAGAGCGACCAAATTGGCCTTTCAAATGCAAAACAAGGAAACATTGTAAACTCACAGCCCAAATAAACCAAAGTAGTGTCCCTCCCAACAAGACCTAGAGTCCCAGCCATGTCCTTTCTCTCTCTCTCTGGACCAAGATGCTTTTATCTCCTCTGTAGTTTCTCTCTTTCTCTGTCTCTCTCTTTTCCTCTTTTGCTTCATCTCCCATTTCCCTTACAGGCCATTATCTAAATTCAAGATTAATTTTTAAATACCCATTTTGTGTAATGAAGGAAACATGATGTTCATGCTGATTGTGTCATTCCTGTGTTTAAAACCTTTCAATGGTCCCCACTGTGTATACCGTAAAATTCAAAGAGGAGAGTTAGAGAAACTCAAAGTTCCCCCACATCCTCTTGCCCTGATTTATCCCTCACACACCCTACACTTCCATCAAATCAGACTGAGTACCATTTGTCCTCACTTGGATTGCTCTTCGCACATTCCCAGTTACCTGCCAATAATGAAATTGTAACCTCTCTTCAAAGCCTAAAATTAGCCACCACCTCTTCCATCAAACGTTACTGTATTCGGAAATCCGAATTCAAATTTATTTTTGTATACACAGCACTTCTGCCTTTACATTTACTTCAACATATATTTATTTCCTTCATTATCCAGCAAGCAACTGGTAGACCCAGAGTATAAAACTTATCCCTTCTAACACACACACACACACACACACACACACACACACACACACACAGTACCCACTATCTTATCATGAATATAATAGATGTGTCTTTAGGAATTGGGAGTTATAAACTTAATAGCCAAGTGTTTTGAGACTTTCGGTTTCAACTTCTCTGCCCCCAAATCTTGTTTTTGAAAATTCATGTAGTCTCTGATTTTTCCCCCTAAGAGTTTGTGACTGAACAAATGAAGGTTATCATTCTTGAAATTTGTGTCTCATAATACGACATCAGAACATTTTGATGAAACCCCCTCAACAGTTGCACGTTTAATGTGCAACATCTAAAATAGTACACATTGACCAAAGGCGACTACACATTCAATAATTCTTTAAAATATACTTGCATTTTATTAACCATAGTAACACCTGTATCCATTTAAAATTTCCTATGGGTCATGTTTTATTACATCCCACCCCCTTTGATATTTTTAAATATACATACATATATATTGTTTAAAATGACTATTTGAAGAGATTAAGGAATTCTAATTATTTCATGCACAGCAAGGTTTGGTCCATGTAGTGTTAACTCAGAGACATCTTGTAATAATTTCTTCCTTATTGTCAGCCCTCAGACTCTACTACATACTGTTGTGAGTGTCAATAAAGTAGCTATTGCTTGGCCTGACTTTTACAGCCAACTTCACTCCAAATCCGCCCCTCAGTAAGGAAAGAATGAAAGCTCTGTCCAAGACAAATGCAGCCTCACTTCTGTTTAGATGTTACAGGATATTAAAAAAAAAAAAGTGGAATTGAAACTGGCTTTAAGGTTTCTAGACCAAATGCCAGAGACAGTAGAGATACTATAACCAACATAGGGAATAGAGGAAGAGGAGTAGGTTTTGGAAGGAAGGCTATGAGGTCCACTAGAGGGACATGAGATGTTTGAGTTGAGATGTCCAGGAAGCAATTGGAAACAAAGGTTTGATGGTCAGCATGACCAGAAGTAGAAATTGGGGAAACATCCGCAAAAAGCAAGAGAGTCACAGGAGTGGATGAGCTGTAGATTCAAGATGAAGTTCAGGAAAGAACCTCGCAAATACATTTTTCAGAGGCGATTGTAGAAAAAGAAATTAAAAATGCACAGCAGACAATTACACAGAGTAAGAAGAGAACTAGCATTTACAGAGCACCTGCAGGGACTAGGACAGGCACTTTAAGTATGTGTCCTCATTTAATTCTCACCATTTTCTCTTTACATAGATGTTGCCAATTGTGCCCATTGTACAGATGAGAATTTCAAGGCCTTGTGCCACAAGTCAAATGCTATATTCACTGCTGATGGAGATCTGAATTTCAAACTGTCAAGGAAGGCGTCAAGGAGGATGAGGCCCAGGAAGACTTTTGGACAGTCAGTGTCAAAGATGCTTGTAATCTTTGACAGCAATACCAGGGGAGTGACATGGATAGAAGCTAAGGTGTCAGATTGGTCCAGTTGATAAAGTAAAATTAATCAAAAAGTTAAATTGCATAGGTAGTTAAAAATACCTATGCAATGACCAACCTAGAAATGATACAAGGTAATAGATTTCTCTCACAAGGCAGCTCATTATTACAGAAACTTAAACATTGGGTGAAACTGGGTCCTTTGAAACCAAACTGGCATACCCAGTAAAACCCCACTTTCACCCCAAACACGGCTGTAGCAGAGTTTTCCACGCTTCATTTGCTTATGTTCTATTTTCACAAGTTTTTACCTTTTGAGATTCATTATGTTCTTAATACTTTAATTCAAAAGCTAATACCCCTGGCCATAAATCAAAGGTGACAATAAAAATACAATCCTAATTTTTAATTTTTTTAAAAACAGTCTATTACCATGCATAATTTGAAAATTCCAGTACCACCAATTATGCATCCCTACCCCCCTCCCCTGCCACTGGCAATAGCTCAGGTAATAAGAACAGCAAGTTACTGGGGCTCTCCGTGTGCACTCTCATTAAGTCATTTGATCCTCCCAACAACCCTAAGATGTATGATCAATTGATTAACTAATTTATTTATTCAACAAATTTGTTTGGTACTTAAGTATGCGTCAGACACTGTTCTAGGTGCTAAGGATAAAGCAAAATTCCTTTTATTAAACTGATGGAGGGAGAAGGGAGTGGAAGTTCTGAAGGAGAGAAAAAAGAATAAGAAGATATATTCTAATTGAGAAAACTGAAAAACTGAGGCACCCAAATAATGCTTGACTTGCAGAGGGCAATTAAATGTTTATTAAGTGGTGGAGTGGTCAGATGTGGAAAGAAGGGCACCTGAGTGAAGATTTCTGACAACTTCTATATGCTGCCTCCTCTCTAGATGGTAACTCCACTTCTTTGCACCAGTACTCTAAAGTAGATCAGTATTAAACCCATCAGCTACTACCTGAGTACACTTTAACGTCAGGCTTCTAGATAAAAGAAAATCAGAAAAGCAAAACTTGCAAAAGCATACTCACCTACCTACAGTCAATAAAGCAAGTTGTAAATTAAATGTATCTTATAATGACCAGTGTTTGTTTTCAGGTCTTTTTGCTGAAATGAAAATGCGGGCAATGGTTAGTCCATGTTAAATTTTGTTATAAGTCATTACAAACCACCAAGTTAGACTTATGACCAGTCTTACATGAGGATGAATGTTACCCAGGAAGCACAGTTGCAATTTCCTAATGAAGCCTACGTCAAATGAGAAGGCAAACTAGCAAAAACAAGGAAGATATTGTACTTAGTAACCTTTCACAATTTACCAAATGCTCAACCATCTACATAAAGTTGAAATATATCCAATGGCTTTACTCAAGCCAGGAAGACACAACATATAAGAAACTTGTACTTGGACTTCTCAATACTTACAACATATCAAGCGTCAGTTCAGATTGCTAGATGCAGCCTGGACCAGTTGTCACACAACTGATGTTTATTAGCATCCAAAACCTTAATTTGACTTGACTGCATTTTATGGCTACTGCCCATGAATGAAAAGGTACATGCTTATATTTAAGGTGTTACCCAATTTAGAGATTGGAAACTAAGTTTTCTGAGTAAGATCACATTTTTTGAACTCTTAAGTTCTCAAAAAATATCCTACCTATATTGCCTCATTTACCTGGAATGAATACCAGGAGAGGGGAAAAAAAGGCAAATTTTATAAAGCTATAAATATGTAATTTTATAGCCTCTGAAAGAGCTTACTATTTTCAATGATCACCAAATTACATGCCCATGATAGAAATTTCCATTTCATAAAGAATGTGATAAAAATTGATGATGTAAACTAGACCAATCTGTCAAGTACTGCAGCATTCACAATGGCCTCAGGGCAAAGCAGTTGCAAGTAATCTGTCCCCGCAATGTATATGCAGAGAGGACATCCATTATGCTGCATGCAACTTCTCATTTAGGGGGATGAAAAGTGGCACTAGGCTCAATGTACAATGTATATATATAAGTTAAAAGGTTAATTTTCTGACTTGTGGTCTGGATATTAAAGCTGTGAAGGAAAGCAAGTCATCATATGCTCTGTAAGTTACCTTTCAGTTAAACAAGATAAGGGAGGTGAGAGCGGGATACATCCTTTATTTAGCTCCATTAGTTCCAGCAGTTGGGACTCTCACAGTCTTGCCTTTCCCATGTTTTATCAGTGGAGGAAGAATTGCCCAGTGGTCAGATGCAGACTGGGCAGTCAGACAGACTGGAATTGAATGATGGTGCTGTCACCTGAGAGAAGTGTGATGTGACATTTAACTCTCAGCTGTGGCTTCCTCGGTGAAATTAGATTGATATTATATGAGAAATAATGAGAAACTGCCCACAATGTACTTGGCATAGTTATCAATATATACCACTACTGCGTGCCCTGAGGTCCTGTCCAGGAAACACAAACTTGGAGTCTATATCCTATGTATAGAAGTGTTTCTTCCTGAAATTGAGATTTGCTGAAAAAAAAAAAAAAAACTGCCAAGAAAAGAGGGAAAAGTTTCCAACTAGTTAAATGGCCAAAGCAGGAGTTAAACTGAAGTTTATCACATTCCCAAAATAATTATAACTAAAATGTATTGAATAAGTATGGCTCAGCATTTTACAGACATAACCTTACTAAATACTTCAGACAACTTTGTGAATAAAAAAACACATTATCCCCATTTTAAACTAAGAAAACTGAGGCATGCAGAGTTAAGCAATTGCTTGAGTACACACGGCTCATAAGTGGCGGAGTCAGGATGTGAACCAACGCAATGTAATTCCAGAACCACAGGCATCATCATGCATGCTTCCAAAAACTCTGCCTTTCCCCTAAGTGCTCAGGGAATACTAGAGTGGAAAAATTCACACACGCGCACCTGTGCACACACAGGTTTAAAATGAGAGATATAAAAGTCCGAGTCTGCTAGTTTGTCTCTAGAACATAAGACAATAGGGCCGGCCCCGTGGTGCACTCGAGAGAGTGCCACCGCGGGTTCAGATCCTATATAGGAATGGCCGGTGCGCTCACTGGCTGAGTGCGGTGCGGGCGACACCACGCCAAGAGTTGCGATCCCTTACCGGTCACAAAAAGACAAAAAAAAAAAAAAAAAAAAAAACATAAGACAATAAACTAGAATGTGAAGGAAATTGGATGAATTCCATATGCCCCATCTTCTCTCGGTTCAGAGGATTCTTATTAATAAAGCCGTTCTACTCCTGAGGCCCTTCTCAGCACGGAGAGCGCCTCTGATTAATGGCCATGCACACATGCCCACCTGCCCAGTCTCTCACCAGAAGACGTTGAGAGGAAGGGAACAGAGAAGGAGAAATGTAAAACTACGACACTGGGAAGAGGTAGCTGAAATGAACAGACATAACTCCTCAAAGACGCCCGGGACATGTTGCCATCTCTAGACTGAGGACAACAATTCAGGCCCACAGGACGGAGGCTTCACAGTCTGAGGTGAAACCCACTGAGAGTCCCCTCTCCTTCCCACCTAGCCATTTACAGCTGGGTAGGGTGGCCCCCACCCCAGCAAGGGAGTCTACCTGGGTCTGCTTGACACACAGGCGCGTTCAGCATTGTAGACCCTGGGGGAAGGGAGCCTCCACGCCTTCTTAGGACCACCTTCTCAAATCCTTCATCAGGATTCAACACAAAGTTGTCATGCATCAGTCCTAAAAAAATCAATGGCTTACCTATTCATCTCATCATGGCCTTCAGAGGTAGATATGATTATTATTACCATTTTGCAGAAGAGGAAACTGAGCACAAAAGATGAAGTAACTTACCTGTCACATAGTTAAATAATTGGTGGGGCAGGGTTAAGACTGGGGCAGCCTGACTGCAGAGCTCACGATGTTGGCTACAAACCCCTCCTTTGAATATTTCCCCAATTTCTGAGGCTCATGAGCAGAGACAAAGAAATTCTTTCACATATTAAAGGTGTTTATACATCTTTCCCAGGCCCCACCCCTACCCAGGTACGCCCCATTTCCCCTCCCCTCCCTTCTCTGCACACACATCCCAACAGACAAACGTTATCTGTTGTTTAAAACACAGAGCTGTGCCTGTCCTGTTCTCTCCTGTGTAAACGCAGCAAGATTCCTGTAATCCATAGTAAAAGTCCGATAAGAGTCTCTTAGGTGAGAGAGCAAACATATTAGCTTTACAGGAAAATGTAGTCATTGAGTTAAAAATACACAGACTAAAGGAGAAAGAGTGACCAGCACAAAATAGCAAATAGCTGCCTCGCTAAGCTGCCTCCCTACTATAAAATCTCCTATACAAATAATCCTATTTCCAGGCTGGATAACCACCTTAACCAAAAGTATACATTAACCAGTAGATGCATTAACTCCCCCTGCCAAAAAAAATTCAAACAGCCAATTAAACTTTTTGTCTGCTCACCCACATACAACTCCAGCTACCATTTGCTTTCTTATCCTTTTTCTCTTTGAATCACCTTGGCCAAGTCTAAACACCTTTTTCATTATAATATGATTATCTGATTCTTGCAATGCTTGTTTGCAAAACGTTTTCCTAAACAGTACCTCATTTAAAGAACTGAATCATCAATACAACCCAGTAAAGGAGTAGTTCTCCTGCTTCCCAGATTAGGAAACTGAGTTTCAGGGAAATTACCCAACCAGCAGAAGGAAGAGCTGGATCTTTTGATTCTAAATCCAATGCCACTCCCATCCCACCATTTTCTGTCCTTCCAGTGACTACCTCCCCACCCACTCTTTTCTTCCTAGCCTTCTGGGTCCTATGCTCTCCTGTGCCATCACCAAATATGCTACATCCCAGATTTTAAATATTTTTCAAATGCTCACACAACTAAAGTCATGTTCTTAGCCTCTCTGTTCAATAAGCTCTCTGATGCAACCAGATAAAGAACCAAATTAGCATTTGTAGTCTCAAATCAATCCAAAGCCTGGGTCATAAAAAAATGTACACATATGCCAATAAATAAATAAAGAAAAATAAAATACTTTGAGAATAGACACAATATAGTAATAGTGGCTCTCCATGAGTAATAGGATTTTGAGTGATTTCCTTTACTCAAATGTTTTATTTGCTAAATTGTCTATAATAAACACATATTATACTGTTGGACATCAGGGGAAAAAAATGTTAAGCAATGAAAGTACTGAAAAACCCCAAGTCTCTTAGGAAGGAAAGGGACTGCACAGCAGGAGTCTGGTCCTGCCCCGTCCTGAGGAGGGCTGTGGAGAGGGACGGGTGGAGGTGGCGGCCACCATCACAAAGCACAGGAGGGAAACTCCACAGATGGCTTCCTCTCTCCACCAGGAACTGTGACTTCTGGGAAGCGGCCACCCCTCCCTAAGGGCTGCCAACCCTTTCCACACCTAAACATGCTGACTTGTACCAACAGAGAATGCCTATCCTCTAAAACATGTTTAAAAAATTTTTGGATCTGGGCAGAGAGGGAACTGATTATGCCACAGACAGAGCTAATTATTTGGATGCTTTGAGATCCCCCTGGTATCAAATCTGTGACTCCAAATCCTCAGAGAGGTCATCACACATTATCTTTTAGCCAAGACTTAAAAACAAGATTTAAGACAGTGCTGAAGGGCATAATCTCTTTTTTAACTCTCACCCTCAGTGACATTCCTGATGCAGCAAACACCAGCCTTCAAGGCTGTGAAGGTTTCTAGGCGCCACACCACGGAGCATTTAAACACTAACCAAACAACCGTTTTCCCCTACATAGGAGGAAACCCATGAGTATATTTTCCTCGACTTGAAGACAGAACACTGGTAACAGAAAAGGTGTTTTCATGTGTGTGCTGTTTTCATATGAGGAAGTCTGACCTACCACAAAACTGTTCATGAAAAGAGAGAAAAACAGATTCAGAAAGCAAAATTATTTCAAATGTTATGTTAACCGAATATCAAAATAATAAACACCAAAAGCAAACAGTCCAGTAGGGGCAGGTAATAAATTATAATACATGTGAGGATTGGACCTCATTAGGTTTGAAAACAGGAACGCTGTTGCACAAACTGGCTATTACAACAGGGTTCTCCCTCCCTGCTTTTTTTTTTTTTTTTTCCTCTTAAAAAAACTGGGACAAAGCCCAAATTTTTTACAACGTAATTTGTTTCCTTATTGTGCATGTCTCAGCAAGTTGCCATCAGCTGTTATTTGTTACTAAGGATCTGTGTAAACACTAAGGCGAGGAGACTGACTCATGCCTCAGACCAGGATGAGAAAGGATGGGATCACACTGTCACTTTCATCTGCAGTCATGTTCAGTATTATCCATTAGAGAGGAGATGGCACTTAACATTCTCTAACATGAAATATTTGAGCACAGCAGGAAGCAAATTCTAGAATGGAACAAACCAGCAGCAGGTAACCACGGTGGCTGAAGGACTTAGGGATGGGTGACTACCTGGGTTGGACATGAGGCTGGAGGTAACTTTGCCAAAGAGCACAATCCTGTTGGAGGGCGCAGGTAGGCACCCTTCTTGGGAGCAGAACAACCACCAGGAAAAGCTGCTAGGCTATGAATTCTTCAATCTGAGGGCTGTGTATGGTGTGGGAATAGGGACAGAGAGAACTGTGTTCTCTAGCTTCATGGGGCATATTGGTAGTCCTGTCCCAGCCAAGTAAGGGAAGAATTACAGCAGGACACAGTGGTCTTCAGGAAGTCAGTGCTTTTTGCAGTCCAAAAAAAAAAAAAAAAAAAAAAAGGGCAGCAAATCCTAGACTGACACTCAGCCCCGATTCAACTACTCCATTGTGTTGTGGGTAAAGGTGATTCTTCAAGCATCCCTGCTCCCTCCAAGTACAAAAGTCCTCCCAATACCACCTGCAAGTGGCTGGAGACACAGTAGACACCTCAAAAACCTGGGAATTGACTTATAATGACTGATGTAGAGTGACATGATCAATCAAATACACCCAGCTACAGTCAAGTTAAGGAACGAGTGAGTTAGAGCACAACCGCTTCAACTGCAGCAAACGTGTTCTAAGACTACTCAAGAAAGGAAGGACAAGAGTTACTACTAGAAAAGTCTGACCCATGCTTAGTATTACACTGCTGGGTTTATTAGTCTAATACAGATTAATGCATTAACCACTTCAGTGCCTCTGAAATACTGATCATTTCTTACATTCTTCAAAGCATTAGAACTGTTGCTGCTTGCAAAAGCCATGTGCATTTTTTGAGCTTAAAGAAGCAGCATGCCTGGAACTCAAAATCCTCTTCCAAGGAACTTATGCATTTTATAATTTTTACAAAATTCCTGGCAGTCCTTAGGTGGGATTTTCATGGTAATCACAAATGGAAGTAGAACAACAAAAGATATCCTAATTAAAGATTGAACCATGACAAAAAGAGAAAATATGCAAATCTACTTCCTATACAAATAAGCACACTTGCCTTTCCACTCAGGGCTGATTGTGGACAGTATCCTTTTCCTCACTGATGTATATAAAAAGCATTTTTGCTTTTTTAAAGAACAAAACCAATATAAAGAGGGTAACAGTGCATCCACCTATCTGTATCACATCTCTCTCTGGTCTAAATAATTTCTATGTTTCTAGATATAGATAAACACTTTATCTATATATGTATCTTATTTTCATTTTTTGCATTTCAGCTATTCAAACTCAAACAGAATTTTGTGTCTGTGCAAAGGCCCTGGCTTGATTTCTCTCTCAGAGAGGCAGAGAGTCTTCTAAGACAAATGTTTGCTGAGCCAAGGGATGAATAAATGAGGAGATACATTGCGCTGAATTTCCCAGTGAGAAGGTGTCAGGGGCAAGCACCTTAAGCTACATAACCAACCCCCTTTCCTTTACCAGGGGAGTAGCCAGTGCTCTTCCAGAAGGGGACCCACTGAGACGAACCAAACACATGAGGGTGTTTGCAAGGGGGGAATTTCAAACCCTGGTCAATTGTCACAGAGACATTTCAATGCATCCTGTTGAAAAATGAGAAAACACTGATCAGTTGAGATTTCACAGTCTAGTTCTGATTGCTGGACACTTGAACTTGCTAAGCAGGCACATGAATTAACCAAATTTCTAGTCATCAGTAGGGCAAACTATTCCCTTCTAGTTCCTGCTCAAGGAACCAACATCTTGGAGGCATTCTATGAGCTTTGAGACGGCCAGAGTCAAAGTCAAAGAAGCCACATCAAAATTGCCTGTTAAAGATCCACAGCTATGGTTGGGCCAGGGGCTGCTTTCCCACATCTGGGTGCCTTGTCTGGAACTGGGGCCTTGAGCTTGGACTCCTAAGGGGCACATGAAACTCCCAGATGCCTATTGGAAAGAGCTCTCTGACGAGGCCAACAAACACCACTTCCACACAGCTGGCCCTCTCAGTGGCCCACTGCAGAAAGCCCCTCTGGGCCAGGTTACTGCCAGCCTCTGGAACTACCTTATTCTTCCAGGCTCTGAGTAGCAAGCCAAACACCCAGACTGTGGCCCCTATAGGCAGGAGCCTGCTACTCTTGGACTGGCTTGCCTTGGCTCTCTGTGTTTAATTACTGGGTTTTCTGGGTAATTTTTTGAGAGTTGCAGAAGGGAGAAGATTAAAAGAGAAAGGCAAATAAAAAACAAAAACAAAAAAATTGCCTAGTACATTTCACTTGAGCCACACCAATGGCCTTGGCATATAATCTATGGGAAAGTTACATTTAACAATGCACACGCACTATAATAAATCCAGTGTTTATCCTACCATCAGGCAGCTTCACATCTCCAGACACTTGCATTTTGTTGTTGTTGTTCAAAATATGTTACAGCTCATTAAAAAAAAAAAAAAAAAATGTTACAACTCATCATTAGCATGGCCTGTCTCCTTTTGAGTTGGTTTCTCTATTTCTGTTTGTGGTCCTCTGCGAATATTTGAATGAGGAAGTGGACAGTGGGAGTAACCACTCCACCCGCCCCCTTGTGTATCAATAAAGGATGCAGCTGTGCACTTGACCGAGGTGGTTGATGACTCCGAGGGAGCAGGAAGCTGCTGTGTTCAAAGCAGAAGTTCAAAGGTGTGTCCCTATAAGAAAAATGTTGAAACCCTGGTCTACACCCACCTGTGACTCCTAAATTCTACACAGCTTGTAGACACACAGATTACAGCACACTGAATGAGTTCCAGTTTATATAAAGTTTCAAAAAACATATAATAATAATTATATAATAATGAAAATATATATATAATGAGGGGCTGTGCCTCTTCCAAGGAAATCAATCTGATGTCAAACGCATCCTGACTTTTAGTTTTGTGTCTACCCTGTCAAAAAAAAAAAAAAAATACCTGTGAGGGTAAGATGCAGATTGTAAAGACTGGAGAGATAATCCCTCCCTTGTGATAATTAGAACAACCTTCTACAGAGCTACTACACTCCCATCTTCCAGATAACACTGACAGGAAGATTCTTTGCCAACTTGGGGGTTTATTTTAAGAGGCAGCAAAACCACACCAGAAGTGTTCAGGGCAAAAGGCCCTTGTGAGACCACATTTTCCAAATCTCTGTGGCTCCCCATGTGTTTCACACCTAAGTAAATAAAATATATATAAAGAACAGCCTTAGTGAGGGCACTGTTCTCTACTGATAATTCTTATGTGGTCTGTCCAATCTGGGTAAGCAGAGATTCAATTGCAAAAATCAGTCCACCTACTTCCCTTGAACGCTACCAGCAAGGATCATTTTAACTGATGTCTTTATAAGAATACCTAAAAGGATTATTGGAGAATGACCCACAAGTAGAATAAACTGCATCCTGTTGACTGAAGAATGAATTTGTGCAAAAACATACCTGTAATCAATAAATTGCTGGTGTTCCAGTTGCCCACAAATGGTTCTGGAAAATTTCTCTGCCCTGCTTCTAGCTCTATTGCAGAACCTGATTTGATTTCCATTAGTTGGTCTTAGCAAATCCTCATCCAGCCCTGCTCTAAACAAGTTTTCCTTTTACCTGGAATGCTATGCCAAGGCCAGAAGATTCTGAGACTCTGTCTGCAAGTGTCGCAAGTTCTAACACGGGCTCCTAGGAAGGAATTCTTTATACCATCCTAAATCAGCTTTTTCACTGGTCTGGCTGCAGTAGTTGGGGGTGTGTGAATTTCCCTACCTTCTAGAAGAAAGAGAACAAACAACCTCCATGCTGCCAGCATCCCTGGAACCCAATGTTAATTTCTTAGCTCTGTCTAAAAGTGTCAATAGTCAATAACTTTTTCATTGATTTTTCTTTGTTCTACTGGAGCTGCCACATTTAGCTGATCATTTAATTTTATGCTTACTATCAGATTGAGCAGGCTTTCACTTCTGTGTAGTTGTACTTCCAATTACTTTTCCGCCCCAAGAAACAGTTTTCATAGAAAAAAGGCAAAAAAATAAAGAAACGAAAACCCTCACACCTTTCCAGTAGACAGAACTGCTCTTCATTTGAGCATCTATATGATTTAATTTTTATTGACCAGAAGAAATAGTATTCACAGCACCCAATCTAGACATACGTGGTGGTACTTGGCTAATTTCTACCTGACTGGGATTGCCCTCCTCAGATGTTTGGAGTGCAGTCCCTGCACTTTCTCCACTGCTATTGGATCCAGACTTTTCTAATTCTATCAGGTTAAAAAGAAACAAGTGGCACTATTAACTCCCTTGGACCTCGTACTTGGTGAGGGGACCCGCAAATCACTTTCAGTTCTACGTCATCCAGACTTAGTAGTGTAGGCTTTCAAATGCTCTTCCTCAGCCTATGTTAATCAGAACCGACCAGGAGTCTGTTAAAAATTCAGATCACAAATTCCAAACTAGAACTCTTGGGATGTGACCTCAACAATGTACATTTGTAACAAACACCTCAAATGATTCTAACGTACAAACTCACTGTTGAAGCCACTAAGTTTCATCATCAGACAGAAAAGCCCCCAAAGCACTCACCTTCTACTAACTTAACTCATGCCATTCTTACACCTACAAAAAACAACCACGTGTTGACTTCCCAGAACAGTTCCAAATTCCAACTCTAAATAAATACCATCATTGCTTGTCCACTGCCCTGAACCAGCCACCTATAAGGTAATAAAGCATCAATCATGCCAAATCAAGGATCCTGTTTTTTTTTTTTTTTTTGCTCTTCAAACAACTGATTTGTCATTTTCTCTTTAAATAAAGCCAATCACCCTTTAAATATAACCTTCAAGTCAACTTTACTCTGAGGCTTTCCTTATCTTTCTTTTGCATGCCTAAAGTGGTAGAACAAAGATTTTGGTAAACATTACAAATCTTCATATCAATGGCACATTTCCTTTGGTTGAATGAAATATCTACCATCCTAACTCTAGTACAGAAAGAATCGCCCACAATCAGTGGCTCTCAATGGCTAGAAGATAGCAGGACATCAAGGAATATCTGATGAGTGAACCGGGAGGAAGAGACCCAACTCCTATCCTGCTCTTCAAAGTCTTTCAAAAATCCAACCCAATGTACCTACTTACTCTTCAACCCCAGGGGGAGCAGCTAACTCCCTTTCTTGGAACTCAAGGGATATCATTCCTCTTTTACCATCTTTATTTATCTGCAGTTTATCAAGTTTCTCTTCTCCTTGGAAACCTTGTCAGCTAACACCAGTCAACACAGATAGTTCTTTCCACCTCTGGGAAAGAGCACTTATTATCACATCACACATTTTGACACTTAAGAGCTTAGAGTCACCCAGTAGCTGACCTATTCCAGATAACTATTTTTTTAGTTGAGGAAACTGATTTGAGAGAGTTAAGGAACTTGACCATGATCAAATAATTGGATACTTTTCAGGACAGAGATTAGAAACGCTAGTCTTTCCACTCTAATGTACTCCTCCCTTCAAGAAGGTTATAGGACTTTCACGAACTTGGGCTTTAGATGAGACACAATTTTTAATAAGTGTTCTAGTGCTTACTTACCTTTTCTGTGAATGCTGCCCTGCAGATTACTCGACTTCACATGTTCTGCAGTAGACCCCTGACAGTCTAGGGAAATATTTCCCCAAACCCACATTAATTCAAAAATTAGAATATCCCTCTATAGAACATAATTTGGCCAATTCTCTTATCTCTAAAAGGGGATTATTATATCCCCAATTTAGGATGATTGAAATTCCCTAATGTAAGAGAGAACATGCATCAAATTAGAACAACAGAGATGCACTGTAAGGGAGCAGAAAATTGTGGTTAAGGGCATAGGCTTGGTCAGCAGCCAGACTTCTCACGTTGAATCCAGACTCCCCACTTATTAACTGCATGAGTCTGAGCAAGCTGCTTCACTGGGCCTCAGTTTCCTCATCTATGAAAAGAGGATACTGACAATCACTATCTCAACAAGTTTTGGTGCTACAAAGAAACACTGAGAGGAAGGTGCTTAGCAAAAACCTAACTTCTCATCAGGTAAGTGCAATATCAACAGAAATGATTTAAAGTAATGCCAGAAAGGGGGCAGGCAGAGGGATGGGGGGCCGTGGGGAAGATAAACCACTATGCCATTCACTCATTCATTCATTTCAATAGCAACTATGTGTCAAAGCTCAGTTCTAGGCTCAAAAGAGAAGAAACAAGGACCATTTTCACAGAGATTATATTGAGGTTGACAGCTAAATCCAAGAATACCAGAGATCTGCCACATGCCTATTCCACTTATGTTACCAGTGCTCCAAATGATTCTTTTGAAATTGCACTCAAAGTTAAAAGTCACTATAAAAAGAGTTTGTTACTTGCGATCACTCGTTGTTCTTGACTAAAATCCAATATTACACAGTATGATTAATCTCATTTATCAATAACCTGGTCTATGAACAATTTGATATCCAAAATGAAATCTGCCTTAAAGGACAAAAGTGTCCAGGACCAAGCACATTTGAAAAGAAGGTGATATGGACTGAATTGTGTCCTCCAAGTTTTATATATTAGAAGCTTGATCCCTACTGCAACTGTCAAGAGGGTGGAAAATCCTATTATGGTAATTGAAAGGCGGGTCCTTGAAGAGGTGATTAGATTGTAAGGACCATGACATAGTAAATGGATTAATAATGGTGGTCATGGGTGTGGTTCTGAGGGTTTTAAAAGGAAAGCACGTGAGAGTTTCTCTCTCTGTCTCTGCTCTACCATTCTACCATGTGACACCCTGTGTTGCTGTAAACCCACCATCAAAAAAGACCCTCACCAGATGTGTTCACTGGATTTTGGACTTCCCAGCCTCTGAAACTGTAAGCACTAAATGTCGTTTTCTTGCAATTTACTCAGTACCAGGTATTTTGTTATAAGCAGCAGAAATGGACTAATACAGAAGGCCCTAGACATTCTGAAGAAGATAGTTCCAAAAAAGTTCAAAAAAAGGAGCTGCAGCATTATAATAATCCACAAACTGTCCCTTTCAAGGATTCATTTGCATGAAAAGTCTCTATTTGCTCTTTAAAAAATTCATTTATTTTTATTATATAAAAATATATTTTAGAGTTTCACAGACTCTTTTGTGTAACTACACTGCCCAGTAAAACTGACCCAGTGCTGCGTATGCGGCAAAGAATGAGTAATTTATTAAATTGAACTAAGAGCCCAAAACATACTGGGATGAAATACATGTGTGAATAGGTTATAAGTCTTCTGTTCTTAGACACAAATGAAAATCTCCTTAGGGATACAGCTCTACCTGTAATTTATTTCTACATTATTCTTGTGTGTAATATTATTTTTGGCATGTTAATGTATTGTCAAAGAATTCCAATCTAGTGACATGACAAAAGTTGTATTTCATGTTGAAATGTGAAAAAGTGTGAAAATCAATTGAATTATATATCAATGACATGCAATAAGGGTAACCAGTATATCCTGGGTAATGTCACTTCTCTGGAATGATTAGCAGCCTAGAGCTATTAGATTAATTACTAGAGCTTTATCCTTACTATTATAATCAATTGGATTTGCTGAAGGGAGATAAAAACTCAAAGCTCTTTTTTTTTCCCCCTAAAAAGAAAGAGTTATTTGCCAGAATCCACATAATTCAGATGATTAACTTCTTTTCTTGGCACTTGACTAAACCCGTAAGTTTATGCTGGCAAATAAAATAAATGCTGAAAGTTGAAGTCACTCTTTGATCTAGTAAATAAACCTGCAGAAAATTCAGCCTCAATTACTCTTTAAATTTATGACCTACCCAGTAACAAGATGGTGACAAATACTGGTTTCTTTACTGAAAATACATGATACATTCTGTGAGTATGCTTCAAAAATCAATGAGCCACTTACAAATAAACAAAACCATATTGACATTTTTACATTTTCCTTTTTACATTCATTTATTCGTTTCTTTCAATGATCACATGTGGAATGCCAGGACTGAATAGGATTCTGTGTACCGTGTTGTTTTAAGCACTATAATGAATACAAAGATAAATAAAATATAGACTTAGCCTGGGAAGAACAGAGATTCTGGTACAGAACTGCCATATACAGTTGCAAAGGTTGTTCACTGAACAAGGGTATACAACTGAAGGAGAAAGTGGGGTCTGAAATGCAGCGTAAATTCCTTCCATCAAGCTTAGGGCTCTGACACAGGACCACAACAATCCAGTAGCAGTAGTAGTGGTGGTGATATTAGTGATAGCTAATATTTATTGATTACTATGGCCCCACACATGGTTCAGGTGGGTTTCATGTATTTATTTATCTAATCCACACAACAATCAGTTGGAGTAAGTATTATTACTACTTGCATTTTGTATATGAGTGAACTAAGCACAGAAAAACCAATCGACTTGCTTTAAGTCAAACAATAAGTGGTAGAGTTTACTCACTCTCTAAACAGTAAGTAATGCCCTGTACCCTGAAGAGTTAGATTAAAATGGCATTAGAAAGTATAAGTGACTTAAGGAATGCAATGGAAACACCAGTGAGAATGAGAAGGAAGAATGTAGCGCTTGAGCAGGGCCTTGTACAATGTGCAAACTTTGATAGGCAGGAGGCATTTGGGGCAGGGTGAATTGTGTGACAAGAAAAGCACAGCAGCTGGATTCTTAGAGCAGTGAAGGAACATTGAAGAAAGAACTTAGAGACCTTCTCCTGCAGAGCTATATTTAAAACTCAGTGGTGGTTTCAGGGTAGGAGTGATCACATGATCAATGCCCAGGTTTAGGAAGATGTGTACTGGGATTATAATCCCCGTATATAATGAAAGCTGATGGGTTCAGAGGAGGCAAGCAGACAGAAGAGAGGAGATTTGTCATTACACCCAAAGACAACTTTATTTATTAGCTCTTGTGCATTTTTGCATGACAGTTTTCTTACATAGTTCAATACATTCTCTCTATTCAAAGCAAAATATCCAACTGCTGCTCTTGTGAGTATTCGTTTCTACACGCAACACAAGACAAATAAACATCCAACTAGTGATACATTGTAGCCAGTGCATCAAAGCATGTTTCTTGGTTGTTGCATCATCTGACAGAAGTAAAGGAGATCACCATGTAACTTAAATAATTTGGTCAATACAATTTAAATGATCAAACTTGCCAGTTTGGACTAACTTATTTTTTCCTCTTTGTGTATGGATAAGACCTTTACGAAATTTGAATTGACATTTAATGAGCACACATCAAAACCTTCTGTACCAACCCATGCTCTCAGCATAGGACCTGGAATATATCAAGAGAGTTTTTTTTTTATTGAATCTGTGAGTGGTAAAGTCAATTACTGTTGAATTACAATAATCTCAGAATTGTAAGGGACCAGAGAAGTTATTCCAGTCCTTCTCTCCAGCGAGATACTTGCTGAAGCTTCTCTTATTAAAGACTCCCTCTAGTTTCTGCTTAAATACTTTCCATGACATACAACTTATTGCTTATCATTAATGGGATGGCTGTCCAGGCATGTAGAAACCTCACTGACATAGGCAACAGAGGGAGATGGCAAGAGAATGGAATCCAAGGGGACTAGATCTAAAGAACCTGACATAGGGCCAAATCAGTGTCCAAAATGTTGTGGGGAACTAAGTCTTAATTCAGGACATCATCAAACTCCCAAGACTTCTAGCCAGAGGGCACAGAACAAAAGTAGCTAGAGGGGCTTATGAAGGTACTGTACTAGAAGTCAGATCAGCAAACCCCATTCAAGTTCCTGATGATTCAGGACAAGATTCTGGGGGACTGAGAAAGAGGGTGCAGAACCCTAGGGGAAGGGAACGGCAAGAGCTCATTCCCAGAGGATTTTAGGGTGACAGCCAAAGGTGCTGGTCCCAGTGGGGAACTGGAATGTTGAGCCGGAAAGAAAGACAGACGTAGCTGTAGTTTCTGGGCCAATAAAAGTGTGTGGGAAGCTGTAACTCCACAGGCGTGTAGATGCCAATATTCACCCCAAGCAAAACAGAAACACAGTCTACAACAGCGTAACCAACAGCACGATGAATCCCCCACCCAGCAAACAGGTTTTAAGTTACCAACAAACCATTTTCCTCGGTCTATACTGGCAGTAGAGAGGAAAAGCCAAGGGCCACCACCCAAACAGAGTAAAACTATTCTACGCTGAGGCATGTATAGCAAGAAGACAAGGAATATGTACCAAGATGTGACCAAATGTGACTTGAGGTTTGCTTTGCATGCGGCAGAGTTTCTTTCTCTGCATTTTCCAAATGTTCTACAATAAACAGTATTAGTTTCATAAATAAAATGTGTTAATTTATTCAATAGAAAAATTTTTTTAAAAACAATAGGGTTTTATATTTCTTACTGCTAAGAGAAGAGCTAATCAGAATTAATGTTTTAGTTTCAAGGATATACATCCATGGTTTCACCGTTCTCAGAAACTCTACCCTATTTCTAAATGACAAGGTCTTCTGGATCAGAGCGAGCATGGGCAGGAGACTTTCACCAAGAAGGGGGAGGCAAAAGGGATAGGGGAAGGTGGGAAAGAAAGTGAAGTACTTTTCCACATTCTGTCCATATAATTGGAAAAATAACTTGCAAGATGTTTTGTTTTAGAAAGGAGAAGGTGCAAAACTTAACTGGATAAATAATATTCCATGATGAATAAGTAGGACCTGGGAGATAAGTGCATGGAATGCTAGCTAGCACAGGCACTTGGACGAATCAGTTTCAAGGTGGTAAAGCTTCGGAGTGTAACAAGATGAACTGCAAGGTCACAGAAACAATCAATTATACAGCCTTCGATGGATTTAACTCACAAAGAAGGGAATCAGTTGACTCTATAAGGATTTGAACTCCTGGTTTCTGTATGTGTAGGTATTTCAAAGTCCGTACTTAGACCATGAAGTCATTTTCCTTTCCAGTTGGTGAAGCCCTGAGGCATTCTGTAAAACTGTAAGACAACAGTGCCTAAGCAATTATATGAAAACAATCAGCCTCATCAAGCTCACTTTAACAATGTCTTTTTGAAAGGTAGCTTTTCTCTGGGTTTCAAGAGCAATGATGCTCCTCAAATAGTGGGAGGGAACATTTACAGTAGATTTAGAGGCAATAATTTGCATCAGGCAACTAAAATATATAATCCTTTATATTAAAGGGTAGCTGCCAACAGCTACCACAGGTAACCAAAGAATCTTGCATTTGTTTAAAACAAGATTAAAAATTAATTGATTTTTTTAGAATGAAAAGAAAGGCTTTGATGGAAAAAACCTTGAGAAACTAAATCCTTAAAAGAGGTTTTCTCACATGCAAGTGCTAATGAGTAAAACTACCTCCTCTTTGGAGTTCATTTTGTTAATGAGTGTTGCCTGGAAATTAACATATAATGACCCTATATGTATGCTATTTCTCAGTATGTTTCCTTCAAGCTTAGGTAAGCATATATCTCAAAATTTATTTTTTTTTTCAGCATGTATTAAAGCCTTTAAAAATGTATTCTTTTCAATCCAACAATTATTTGAAAATAATTAAGGCTATGTTTTAAGGTTTTGCTGAGGATATTCAGGGCAATGTTGTTAAAAGCACCAAACTGAAAACAACTTAAGTGTCCAACAACAGAGAATAGCCAAAGAAATGGTGGTATATCCAAGCAACAGAAACCTCTGCAGCCATTGGAAATGATGTTATAAAGTTATATTTATTGATCTGGAAAGATTTTATGATCATTAACTCATTTTATAGTGTGTGTATGCACACACAAGCGTGCGTGTGTATATCAAAGGAAGTCTGGAAGCATAGAAACCAAAATGGTAAGCACGACTTTCATTATGTGGTGAGGTTCTAGATGATTTCACCCATTTTTTTACTTATCTATATTCCACATTTTTCTATAAACCATATGAATTTGTGATTTTTTTCTAAACCCAATAACCTTGTGATTCATAAGTTGCCTTGAATATGGCTTTAAACCATATTTAGACATCTCAGTAAGTAAGGTTTTTCATGCTATCCTTAGCAGCTACGCAAACAGTAAAACCAGAGCACAATTAATGAGAAATCTGGCTATGTTATAGTCTAGTGAAGTATTAATCAGCTGAAATAGAAGACTGATACAGATAGATATATAGATACGTAGATGAAATATTAAACTTTTTCGATCAAACACTTAATAAATGTATAAATAAATGTAACATGTATACGCGTTATATAGCTTACACAGCAAACTTAAAAGTAAATAATACCATCTCTATTTTACAGATGAGGAATACAAGGGTTTTGGGTGATTAAATGATTTGGTATAAAATCCACACACCTAGAAGAGCCCTGGTTATCTGGGCAGAAGATTTAGGACACCAAGTGTCTTAGTCTGTTTGGGCTGCTATAACAAAATACCCTAAACTGAGTAGCTTATAAATAGCAGAACTTTATTTTTCACAGAGGGTCCGCTCTTTTGCTCACACGGTGGAAGCTGCAAGGGAGCTCTCTAGAGTCCCTTTTATAAGAGCATTTATCTCATTCATGTGGGTTCTGCCTTCCAAAGCCCTACCTCCTAATACCATCACTTTAGGAGTTAGGATTTCAACCTATGAATTTGGGGGAAGGATGTAAACATTTAGACCGTAGCACCAAACCACACTGGCATCACAAGAAACCAACACAGGCACAGGTAAGTAAAATAAACACTAAAATAAACACCAAGAAATCTTGATACAAAGGCAAAATCTTATATAGATCTGCCACACGTTCATGACCTTTTATAAAACAGAGAGAAAGACATGAATGTTGGGGGAAATAAATGGCACCTCCATCCCAAAAATTCATTTTGAAGCCCTAACCCCAATGTGACTATATTTGGAGATGAGGCGTGTAAAAAGGTAATAAAAGTTAAATGAAGTGATAAGGGTAGGATCTTAATCTGATAGGACTGGTGCTTTTATAAGTAAAGGAAGAGACAGCAGACATCTCTCTCTCACCTCTAGTGCAAAGAGAAATGATCACGTGAGGAAACAGTGAGAAGGTGGCTGTCTACAAGCCAAGGAAGAGGCCTCACTAGAAACCAACTTTGATGGCACTTTGATCACGGAATTCCAGCCTCCAGAACTTTGAGAAAATAAATTTCTGTTGTTTAAGCTTCCCAGTCTGTGCTATTTTGTTATGACAGCCCAAACTGACTAACAAACCTTCCAAAGGGTATCAGTCAAAAGCCTCTCAAAACTTGTTTTTCTACAAAATCAAATACAGAATTGAAAAGCAAATAAAAATATGATCACGCTCCTTTTCTGGACTGGTACCCTCATCCATTTATACATTCTACTTTTAGCAAGTATAAACTAAACCAGTCCTCTATCCTGCCATGCCGAACCATCATGGCTTAAAAATTACTCCTCCTCGAGAGTTTCCTGAAACTAAGAATGGAAAACCATGCACTGATGAGCCCAGCCCAAAACTTAGAAGTTACTCAAAAATATTCCCTTCTATGCATCTTCTAAACCCTATTGGCTACTGTCCATTGATGGGTTCCCCTCAAGAAACATACACACGTGCACACACACACACTCACCCCTCACAATCTGCCCCCTTCTGTCAATTTAAAAGCATTTGCTCATTCACAAGATTCTACACATGAAGGCCGTGTCATGCATTTTTGCCACCCCATTGCCTGAGCACAGTAGATGCTTAAGAAATGTTTATTGTTGAAATCAACTGCTGTTCAGTACTCTGTTTAATTTTCCAGAAAACTTCTTTCACACCTCATTCCCAGTAAGACAGCGTTTTCCTCCTCCAGGTCTCACATGAGCTTACTTCAA
This sequence comes from Cynocephalus volans, assembly GCF_027409185.1. Classification (NCBI taxonomy): domain Eukaryota; kingdom Metazoa; phylum Chordata; class Mammalia; order Dermoptera; family Cynocephalidae; genus Cynocephalus; species Cynocephalus volans. The sequence goes on from NC_084460.1 coordinate 284,979,809, forward strand.
GTATCACCTATTACAGACATTTAACAGGTCTGCCTACCCCCTTAGAATGTGAACTCCTGCAAAGGGAACAGTGTTTGGAAAGGCAGGAAGACCTCAGAACACATGGAGGTGCACACAAAGAGTCACAGTCTATCCAGGCATTCAAGTCTCTGGGCAAGGGAACAGAACACTGAATCCCCAATGATGTAATCAGAGAACAAGTCTGATCTCAAATCAGAAGCCTCCAGTTGAGGAGCAGTTTTGGGTTTATGGGGCTTAGTTCCCCAAGGTTTCCTTCAACAATACACAGATGAAGACTTTACCTTGGCTGCCCACATCTCTTCTGGGCTTATGCTACCTTTAGCACTACCAAGAAGGCAAGACTCAAAAAATCCAACATCAGGCACCAGTCTTTATTCATTTATTACATAGTTTATTAATCTGAACCTCCGTTTCCTCATCTGAAATGAGAAGCATGAACTAAGTAAAGGATACAGAGGGTCCTTCCAGCTTTAACATTGTCCAGCGCTACGAAGAGAGACATTCACTTCACTAGGGTACGGTATGGTAGAGGCTTCCTCTCTGCCTCTGTCAGCGACAGAACTCAAACTATTCCATCTTGCCATCAGGCTGAGAAAGAGGATAAATAACCATTCGAGATGTTCCCATTGTTTATAGGACTACAAATAAACTTTTTTGAAAGAGAACTACTCAGCTTGGGCAAACACATTATGTTCCATATGTGAAACAAAGAGTTGTGTACAGAAAAATAATTGGCAGGTTAATATAATGCCAGCTGACCTCCTTTATTAACTGGGGCTGTGTTGCAAGAAACAGAAAATCTGACCCTAAATGGCTAAGATGGGGAGAGGAGGAAGAAGACATTTTTGTGGCTGACACCATTTAACAACTCAGGATATAACTGGCTCTAGGAGCTGAAAAGCGAGCTGTTTCCAATGAAGCCACAAGGTAGCCACACAACAGGGAAGGGCAGAAGGGGGTGTGGACACTGGAGGAAGCCTCATATACCTCCATCTGCAATTGTTCATTCCATCTTTTTTTTCCCTTTCTCCTTATTACGTCAATGAATTGTCTTCCAAACGGTTTCTTTGCCATTTTTTTCTGTGCACATTTGTGAATAAATACTCTAGCTGAACCAGCTTAAAATCAAGTACCTAACATTTAGATTATTAAAAATTCACCCACCTTTTTAAATTGATTTTCTTTCTAAATATCTCTAGCTTTATTGTACAAGTATTTAAGAAATCAAAAACCTCTCATTTGGTTAGGTTGTCCTCCTGTTAAGATGAAATGACGTTTTGTCTTTCGTAAAGTTGGGTCTGTGCTAGTGACTCCTAATTACTTAGTCAAGTTTAAGGAAAAAGGATCATTCCTTTCTGCTGTGATACAGAGTCAAAATAAGAATAATTCACTTAGTAATATATTCTGTGACAAGGTCTCTGGCCTTGCAAAGTCGCATTTTGTTTTTCGCAAGGCCATTCAAAATAATACAAACACTGGCCAATGAGTATTTGACAAATTTTGGAGTAAGTAAATCCAAGACAGTGCTAACTTAAGTCTACAAGATGAGTAAATACTCTCCTTACCTTGTAAGAATGCAAGGCTTATTCAATATTTTTAGTTAACTTGGGGAGAAGTTTCTTTCCAACAGTTCTTACCCTGAGAAAGTAAGATATAGAGTTGGCAAAAGTGGAGGCTGGAGCCAGCCTATCTAGGTTCAGATCATTTTGAGTAGTCCTCCATGGCTTTAGGCACCTTTCTGTGCCTCAGTCTTCCTATCTGTAAAATGGGGGTACTAACAGTAGCTGCCTTATAAGGCTGTTTTTTAGGACTAAACAAATTAAAATCAGCAGAGGACCTGGTCAGTGGCCATCATTACAGATGCATTTGTAAAATGTTAATAATTTCTTCCAAAAGACATTCCCCACCTCCTTTACTTCATGTTTATTAGGAAAACATATGATATTGATTTTGGGATACTATGGTATAAACTCAGATTTAAGAAAAATAAAAAGAGAGAGAGGTTGCTGGCTCGGACTGTTGGGAGAACTTTTCCATCTTTTCTACGCTTTAAGACACTAGACCTAGATTACTTTCCCTGGGAAATAAAAATGCCTTATAACATGCACACCCACCGTGCTCAGGACAGACCTGCAATGCTCAGTAGAGTGCTACTCAATGAACCATTCTGTCCAAAATGACAATGGTGCCCCTTTTGAAGAACACAGGACTTCCAGTCTCTTACTGCAAGGCTACTGATAGGTGCCCCAGGGTCACCCAGCCAGTTGAACACATCCAAAAATATGAACTCACTGCTCATGCTTTCACCTAGTTCAAAATGTTAGACAGTTCTTCCTTACATTTAGGCAGTACTTGGCCTCTGGTCCTCATTGTTCCTGCTGTGACATAGAATCGTTTGTTTGGTTAAGTGAAAAATGAAGCTTGCCAATCCTTAAAACCAATATAAAATATTTACAAATTATTATGTTAAAGTTGCTGCTCTAAGGAACACCAGATGTTTCTACAAACAGTCAATTTCATGCTCTCTCTCTCTCTCTCTCTCTTTCTCTTGAAATAAAAAGAGCAAAGCAGCACAGCTCAGAGAGGCTGCACCCCATCTACTCTGCAGTGAAAAGTAGCTTTCCCTAATGGGATATTAAATATGTTCTCAACTAGATTCTCATTAACAGCCAGGCTTCTAATTAATAAGTAGCTCAACCATGCCCATGAACTAACTCTGAGTTTAACAATCCCATTTCCTTTAACGTACACGTTTAAGATCTGCACAAGTAATGAGAAATTTCAATATGTAATTATGGATGAGAGCTATGTGGCATCTTTTCGCCATAAAAGCAACAGAGGCTGAGAATGGCCAAATCAAAGTCAAAGAACATGTTGACTACGCTGGGCTTGAAAATCCATTTATATGATTCAAAAAGCAACTGAACAAGGTCCCACCCAGAGCTAGTTTCATTGTTGTGGCTTTTGTGCTTTTTACTGAAGTCTGGCAAATATACAGAAATGTGCCTAAATGCTAAGCACAAAGTCCAGAGCTGGTATTCATGGTGGAATCTTTCAAACTTGCAGAGAAAAGACAGTTCTCGTACACACTGACTTTCTACAATGTTAATGTAAAAACTGGAAAACTGTCTTTGTTAACTTTATGAATTCTCTATAGCACCAAAACCTGCTGAGGAAAGGAGAAAGAGACAGAGATAGACATGGAAAGAGAAAGAGAGAGAGAGAATATGTAGGCTAATATCATGTGAATATTTATTAAAAATTCAAAATGAAATAACAATAAAAAATTCTACATTTATTGATCACTTAATGGACACCACTTCCTAGGTGAGACTTGCCTACATTGTCTTATTTAATACTAATTACACCCATGGGGTAGGTATCAGTATTCCCATATTATAGAGGAGAAAATCAAAGTACTGAGGTTAGGAAACTAGCTTATTATTGCACAGTTAGTGAGTGGCAGAAAGAGATAAAAATTCAATTCTTATTCTAAAGCTCTGACTCCTAATCACTACTTTCAATTAACAAATAGAATTCAAGAGACTTTTTGAAAATTCACTGCCACCTAATAAGGTCCCCCCCACCCCCCAAATACAGACAGAACTTATGGCTTATTATCAGAAAAAACTACTAATACATTAGAGCTAATAAATACAACAAATCAGAAAAGCCACATTATCAAAAGAAATGCATGAAGTAATTTTTTAAAAATCCAACATTCATTCTGAGAACTATTTAAAAATTGGAATACTAAGAAAATAGATTTGATATGATAGTTAAATCATGCCCACTAAAATTGAACATAAAATAAGGATGCTCACAATCTACACTATTATTTATTACTAGTCTGAAAATTCTGACCAATGTTGTAGGATATAAATCAGAAATAAGAGGCTTAATTTTGGAAAAAAGGAAAAAAATTATTCATAATTATTTGCACTTGAAACTATTTTCATTCTAAAAAACCCTAAAGAATTAACTGGAAACATATTAATAGTCATAGGACAGTTCAATAAGGAGATTGGATGTAAGATAAACATACAAAAATCAATAGCTTTCTATTGTAGATTAGTGATAACCACCTAGAAGATATAATGGAAAATATTGGAAAAACTCAATGAGTTTGAGTTTTTTAATCATTATCTGTGGTAGAAGTCAATAATACTTTTTGGGGAGTAGTTCTTTTAAGTATATCTTCTTTTTTAAAGTTGCTATAATAGCTGTGATTTTTATACGGTAAGATATTACTTTTCTTCAGTAAAAGATTTTATGTTTCTCTAACGGAAAGAAAAAAAAGATCTAACAATGTTTTTTAAAAGTTTTAGTACAACTGCTGAAAATCTCGGTGCAGGATTCTTGCCATATCCAGTAACCTAACAACTACTGAAATAATTATAGCTACAACATTCTGTGAAAGAGGATCCTGGAATCCTTTATGAAGGCTAGAATAAATTAGATACTTCAATTGATTCTAGCTAAACACAGTAGCCTCTTTTTGCCCTATACAGGTTAAATTCACAAAAGTAAGACCATTTAAGACCACGCAGTCGTCTATTCCAAACTTTTAAAAATGCTTTTCATTCGTGCAAAGATAATCTTCTTTTTCATTTCTGTCAACAAGAGTTTCTTTTCTTACTAAAACGCCACAGTCTTTGACTGTTGCCCTGAATCGGTGCTAATTTTAAACTCTAGGACACAGAGAGGCAATTCCAAAAGAAAGTGCTTGGAAAGGAAACCTGAATGTTCAAATATTACTTTCAGCTGCACCTCTCGCTGGCACCTCATTAAAGAACACAGAGTAATGAAATCTCAATTTCTCCCATTAGTTAATTAGCACCTTTACATCTTAAGAACTGGAAGCATCATACTGTTAATTACCTACAAGTCTGCTCTCAAAAATCAGTGGTTGCTTATATCTTTTTTTCTTATGCACAAGTTTACACAACCCTTAAAAAAAAAAAACATAAAATATTCTCCTCTAAGCGAATGCTAAATGTGAGAAAATGGAGAATTCTAACAACTAAAGGTGAGTTCAGGAGACTAGTGCCTTTATTGATCTCTTATTTCTCCCAACACTTTTCTTCTAATCCTCTCCATAATTACATGAACTGCTAGAGCTTTCCTGCAGCTGTCAATCCCTCTTGCATCCATTTTCAAATGGCCAGCGGAGAAGCGATCTGGGCACTAGATCAAGCTGTCAATGCTCCCCACTTGGCTATCGACAGTCCTCTTGAAGCCTCCTGGCACATCTGTCAAGGACCTCCTAGGGTTCTTCAAAACTCTTCTCCCTCGCAAGACAGTGAGGAGGGTGGAGGAGCCAGAAAAGTATTGATCCATTCTTTTAACATGCTAATTTGCCTGGGGTTGCTTCAGTCATTGCCAAGCTGGACACTTCAAAAGGAAACTGTTTCTCAAAGTGGAGATGTCTTTTTCAAACACTTAAAACTGAAAACAAATGAATGTAAGCATCAAGTTCACAGTGCAATGTGAAAGAGCTTGGCCAAAGAGAAACGGGATAGCTAACATATACAACAGCGGCTTAAAATTAATTGATGGTAAGAAATTTGAAACTTTGAAACATATTTTAAACTTCTAAAGCCTGTGTGTGCATCATAACCAATTAGGATGTAACCTACTGAGTTGCATTCATCTTTGGGAGAAAAATTACGGCTGACATAATTAAACTGATATAAAACATTAATAACATTGATATTGATGAATGCTCGGGCATCTCCATAAATGATGAAAATGGAAAATAAAACCGGTTGTTCATTTAATTGCACTTCTAACTTGCAACACATCATGAAGTCTACAAAAAAAAGGAGGGGTTGGACAATTGCCACATTATTAAAGTATCTTTGTTTACTGCCTTTGTTACCAGTGTATTATTTCATCAACAAAACATACAGTACAGATAAGATTACAAGACATAATTAAGTGTCTAAAGATTGCAAAGTATTACCATATTCAGTTTGTAAAATTAATTCATCAAAAGCAATGATTTGCTTGTAGTTTTCAGGTCAGGTATTGCTGGGGATATACTGTTAGCTATAAATGGATATTAGAGGAAGAAGTCACATGAAAGAGACAGCCTGCTTACGATGAAGAATCCACTGTGGGAAGCAATAGCTGGGAAACTTGAAGTCTTAAATCAGGAAAGTTCTTAAGGACAAAAGCCCAAGAGAAAAAGCATTCCTAACTGAGCTGTGTCTTAACTGATCATGAGGTTGGCCCATATTTACCTGCCATGGTATTATGGGAGGAAATCAGTATTCTGTTAACCTCTGACCTCTCGGATCGGAAGCAGACAAAGGCCCAATCTGGAGCCCTGGGAGAACATAGCCAAATGTCAAACAGCAGGGAAGCGATTGTTACGGAAACATTTGGCTTGGGCACAGCCAGCTTCATTGGGGCAAACTGCTATTCACAGAAACAAGCCATGAAGAGATAACACCATAAAATATGAACAGAACAGAACCTTTTTCGCCTTGCTTCTAAATTGTTAGCTTTATGGGACTTCATGCCGAACAGTATGAAAAAAATCCAATTTGCTTTGAAGCGCATTAGTCTGTCTAACATCCTAATTATTGTTTACATTGCCATTTGCCTTCTATTAAGAATTGAATAATTACCCAGCACTTCATAGTTTAAAAATACAAGCAAACAGGATTATCTGGGTAATTAAAAAACTGTACCACAGCTTTGTACTGATGCGGAAAATATCTGTACACGTAAGGGAAATGATAATTATCAATCAGCTTGCTTCAAATGGCATTTTAAGGATTTTAAGCAATTTGAGATCTGTAACTTATTAAAAAGAGGTTAGTAAGATCACCTTTGAGAAGTGTGGGTCTGTTGAAATCCATCCTCAGAAACAAGAGCCAGATAAGCAGCTGAATTTTCTCAACCACTAATGACACCAGAGAGCACACCCGAGTACAGAGCATTCTGCTGCTCTTTAATCCTAATAATCCATCCCAAATGGACTTTGAACAGCATCATCAAACTTTGTCAGACCATGTGGAGCTAAACCAAAGCTCTTCCACATTTAGATGTTGTTTTAACTGACCTTGCCTCCACTTCATTACACTGCATTTGGATGTATGGATGTGCCCGTTTTCTGCCCTGTGAAATTAGTTTGAACTCAAGACTAATCTAACTTCAAAAACATTTCATGCAAAGTCCTCTTCTTCGCATTTATAGAATGCATATGATCATGGCCTTTCTGAAGATAGTGCTGTTTTCAAGCAGAGGGTGAAGTTTGTGGGGTAAAATGTGCAGGACGCTTGTGTTTCCATTCTTGAAGGAATAAAGCAAAGGTTAAGTAAATTTGGAGACACTGGGGGCGGAGGAGGAGGCAGGAATACAAAAGACAGTATTCAACCAAAAGTGAATACACATACTGTACATAAAAAGGAACAGAATTAGAGTCAATACACGTTTTAAAGAATTTTATCTGGGGACATAAATAAAAATAAGAGATTTTAATTGTGATTCTAGATATGAAGGCTGATGTATTCATTCACAGATGTAGAAACACAAATGAAAATAACAACAGTGATTTGTATATTACACACTTTCAATATCTATTTGTTGAAGGAGTGAATGGATTCTAGCCCATTCATTAGTGACCTAAAGCCTATTTTCAGAATTTCCTGAGATATGACAATTCTTTTTCAAAGAATTTTATCTTTTTACTTTACCATTTTTTTAAGCCCTTTTGTTGGGACACTTCTACACATTCCTAGCATAACCTGAATAATGCCATCTCCTCCCACCTCAGAAAGAACAGCAAAATTCCAGCTGAAGCTGTCACCAAACAGACAAGCCAAGGGGTTCACCAAGGCCGGGCTCCTTTTCCAAAGGTCAAAATGAAATGAGCAGCAGGGGCTTGGGTTGTTTTACATGGGGCAAGGAGCCCAAGAGTGACAACCAGCCACACGGGGGTGGGGCGTTGGGGGGGGCGGTTTGCATAAAAAGAGCCCTGTGCAAATAGTGGACTCCCTGCCTCCCCCCCCCAATTTTTGGAAACATTCAAATCAAAACCTTATTAATTTGCATGGTGTCTAAATCACTGGGTTCTGCATAAACAGAAGGAGATTTTGGCTGGCGTTTCCAAAGGAAGCCCTCGTTGCCTTTGTGAGAGGGGGAAATGGGTGTGCTGTTTTGCATTCGGGTGCATACAGAATATGCAAATGAAGAATCTGCTGCCTAGAAAAGCGATGCTGGGCAGACAGCTGACGACCCTCATTCACCAGAAAACGCTCAGTGTCTCCAAAGGGAGTTGTAAGGGGCACCAACATGTTTGCTTCCCAGGAAGGCGAAATAGACTCTGAATATTCATAAAATGTCCATTTAGTCACGGGACTATTAATTACCCTCCAGATCATGAAACCAAGTGACCTCACCTGCTCTCCTCCCCAAAACGGCTCAGAGGTACCAGCTGTAATGGGATACAAAGAGAAAAAAATTTATGCCCTAAGTGAAAAAGATACTGTCTCTCAGGGTCCAGGGGACAGCTGAGGCCTTCTTTAATCGTTCCTCCTCACAAGCACAATAAAACTAAAGAGAGCACTGAGGCATGTTATTGGACACAGATAACCAGTTTTTTAAAAGCCAAGAGCTATAAATTGCTGCCTAATTTTATAGAAACATTTAAAGGGTTGAATAAATAAAATGCCATTCTTCCAAGCTTCCTAAATCTCCCAGATTATAAAAAAGTTTTCAGAGCCATCTTATTTCATTTTAATTTTTAAAGGGTCTAAATGACCTGCAGAAAGACAGAAGCACATTCTGTGTTACCTGCCAAAAAAACTGAAAGGACCAGTGCAGCGGTTCCCAAACTTTTTGGTCTCAGAACCCCATCACACTCTTAAAAATTTCTGAGGATGCCAATGTGCTTTTGTTCGCGTGAGTTACAGCCATCAATATTTACTATTAGAAATTGAAACTGAGAAATTTTAAAAGTATTTTTAATTTATTGAAAAAAAAAATAAACCCATTACATATTAACACATATAACATATTTTAATGAAAAAATACATTTTCCATAACAAAAGAAAATGAGTGGCACTGTTGCACTTTCTAAATTTTTTTGTATATCTCTTTAATGTATGGTTTAATCTTAACTGAGAACAACTGGATTCTCTCCTATTAGCTTCTGTATTCAACTTGCAGTGGTATCACACATGAGGTAGCCTATGGAAAACTCCACTGTCTACTCATGAGACAGTGAGAGGCAAAAGGCAAATAATGTTAGTATTATTAAGAAAATTTTTATCTTGCAGACCACATGAGGAATCTTGGAGAACACAGCTGGACCACATTTTGAGAACTACTGCTCTAGTCCAGTGACTTGGGGAACAGAGGATTTCTTTGATGTAGACAAGTCCAGCCATTTCACACCATCCCCTCAACTCTTCCCTGGATAGATCACCACTGCCCCCTCAAAAAAACAAAAAGCAAACAAAAACTTTCACTCTGAAACCTAAATGCCTTTGTGGTTGGACAGACTCTGATCAAGTAATGCATATTGTCACCATAATTCCACCTGACAACAATAAAAATAAGAGTCATAATTTCCACTTAGAAAGTAGTTAATGATTCTAGGCACTATGTTAAGCCCTTTATGCATACATGCATACATGTGTGTATCATTCATAATAGCATACTGTTACTACCAATTTGCAAATATGAACTGGAGGTTAGTTAGAGAAGTTTTAAGTTGGCGTCCACAATTGCACTTCTGGTTAAGTGGCTCAACTAGAAACTAAACCCAAGTCTCAAACTCCAAAGGCAGTTCTTAGCCATTTTGTACTAACTCCATGGTAACTTCATGAGTTGCAGAGATTTTGAATGTTCAGGCATACAGATGATTCATAAACATGATAAAAATAGTTAAGACCCAACTGAAGTAGGAATCATAAATCTTATTAATACATTAGTCATATGCAAAGAATTTGATATACTGACCTCATGAAATATAACTCCACCAAATAAATGTTTAATATGAAACAGGCCACAATTCCTTATGCATTTTTTCATTCATTCAATGAATATTTAACGAAATCTCGTATGTTTCACAATCATCACTGGTGTTACTAGTTTGGTTATACCTGATTACCTCCTCCACTTACATTCTCTTGGTAGGGAAGTTTTACTAAATTCACTTGTCAAAGATAAACCCGGAAAAATAACAAAGCATGGTTAATCATCCAAATTTTGAACAAAAACATGCATGTATGATTTACAAATTTAAATGTTTGTTTAAGAATATTAGCAGGAAATACTGAAACAACCTAAATATCTACTAATAAGGGAAAGGTTAAACAAAGTACGATATACTCATACTACACAATGTTGAACATAAACTAAGAAGAATGAAGAAAATTTATATTCTCTGATAGGAATAATGTCCATGATAGTTAAGCATAATACAAATAAGATGACAATTAAGAGTATCATTCCATCTGTTTTTGGTTTTTTTTGTCTAATTCATGCACACAGGTATATTTGGGTTACCTGCCCAATTGTGAAAAATGGTAACATAAAAAGTTGGAGTGTTTGAAAACAGGGTGTGTATGTATGTATATATACATAGAGAGGACGAAAGATTTACACTTTTTACTTTATGCGATCCCACATTAGAAATTTTCTGTCAAGCATGCAGTTCTTTGGTATTAAATTCATCAATTAACCCCCCCAAAAATTAAGTAGTAAAGTTCAATGATGTGAAAGTTGAACTTATATCACAACCACCTCTGCTTTGCACAGCAGTAACTGAAAAACCATTTAATCAGTCTTTTTCTAAAAGCTCAAGTCTTACCAGAATAATTATGTCTTAATTCATTTTTGAAAGGTACAAGGAAGCTTAGTTAGACTAAAATAAGTCATCAAATCTTGAATACCATATTCGAAAATCCCTGAGATAATTCTTATGCAATGCTTTTGGTGAACCCAAAATAGAGACCATTGCACGATTCATACTCACAAAAGGAGCCTTGTCACACAAAGAAGGAAAAATAAATAAGTATAACAGAAAAAGGACAATAATTAAACCCTGCTCTTCTCATAGATAAAGAATTACGTTTTTCAATGATCACAGCCATGCTTCAAAGCCAGAGATAAAAGCAGCCATGTGATTCACGCAATTGATTCTTAATGACATGATTCAAAGGTAGAAGAAAAATTTCAAAAGTGGAAAGGATGTGAAACAGTATCTCTCTGAACTATATTTTAAATGTTTCCCTTCCATTACTTATTTCTCCAAAGGTCCTTCTATAGAACATTTGAAAAACAAAGTAATTATTTTTTTTTGACCCAGCTTTCTTCCTTTTTCAGAGCACAATTTAAAATATTTCCATTTTACACCCATCAAAGCATTTCTACCTTGTCCTTTCTTAAAAGAGCTTTTAATAAGAGACCTTTCACTGATATAAATACATTATATATGTGATGATCTATAAAACAGGTCTTAGATATCTATGACCCCAGTTTATAGCAAAATTGTATATTTCGGCAACCCTCGATTCCTGCCTCAATTTTGTCACAGGTGTGGTTATTTGGCCTTAAGATTAACTCCATAATAATATTATTTTTATATACACTCTCTGAAAACATCACTTATTAATATTTCCCAGAGAGTAAATGTGGAACCCAACTTGCATTTTTCAGGTTTTTAATTAAGCAAAAAACAAATTACTGAAGAATTTTTTCCTCTCTTTTTTCTGAGGTCATGAAAACAATCCTGTAAGACATCTGGAACACTTCCTCCTGGGGGGGTGTCAGGGGAGATGTCCAGGTAGATTTTGTTTCCTTTTTCTGACAGTCTAGTGGGGCCTGGTAACTAGACTAACTAGAGCAGTTACATTACTCTCAGCACCCAATCAAGAGGCAAGTTCAGACGGAATTCTCCTCGAGAGGACAGCCGAGTGTCCAACACTCTTTGTTATCCTACTGAGTGCAAGCCACCTCTTTTCAGAAAACAGCATTCAAGAGCAGAATGAACTTGCAGCTGCTTTGGAGGGCAAGCCCACCGCCACCCCATGCTCTTGACACACTTGACAGCTCTTCGTCCTTCCTCACCGTGAGCATGTCCTGCTCCCAGTAAGAACTGCAAGAGGAAGTGTAGTTCTGTCCCCAGGGTCCCTTGATGACTCCGGTGGATGACCAGGGTTACATTCAAACAATAGCACACCCCAGGTCCGCCCCCCCCCCCTGGCCATTTTTGGCCAAGGATCCTTTGTCAAACATTTAAGATCTTAATCAATCTTCACTCTGACCTCCCAGACCCCAAGGAAGATGGATGAGGAAGTAGGTGACCTTTCACCTGTCCTTCTGTTTGTCCTGCCACAGTAGACCCATTGAAAAGGCAGCTGGGGAGGAACCTGCTGCCAGCGTTCTGAAGACTCAGCCAGTTTTCCTTTATAGTCCTTCCTAAGCTCTCTTTACACCCTCTTTCTTGTCTCACCCCCAGTCACTTTTCTCTCATTCAAAGGAAAGTTCTCTTTCTTACAGAAGAAGGGAGAAAAAAAATGACACTCTCTAAATATCATTTTCAATATAAAATGTAAAAAATGCATATTATTCTCAGTTAGGGCAAAGGATGGGGATGCTTCCTTCTTTAACCTTGACATCATGGCCAGGAGATGGAATTCTTTTTTACTATTTCAACTCAACACCCTTAAATATTAACAGCTCTGAACTTGGGAAAAATACAGTGATCAAAGAAATACTAGCATTAACACTTATTTAGTGTTTTACGATGTGCAAGGCGGCTCTTACCAATCTTAAATCACCAAGTCCTCAGAGCAAGTCTATGTTAAACCTAAGGATATCATCATCCCATTTTGCAGATGAACAAAACAAGGCTCAGAGGGCTTAAGAAACATGTTCAAGGTCATACAGCTAAGTGACCAAATTGAGACACACATTTCCTTGTTGCCATATTCTTTCTGCTATACCTGGATGTTTCTCTGACAGCAATAATGATGTTAAGGATAGAGTCAACCACATTTATTTCTTGAATCATCTTTAAAAAGTCTCCCTTAAGTTTAGAATTTAAGAATTTTTTGCCATTCAAGTTTTTTCTTCTTCCCTAAAGTAATCAGATTCACACATGTTAGTAATAAAAACAAAGTGCAAGGGTGTGTTTAAGAATCATCTTCTTGAAAGAGTTCATCATTTTATCAGCAGGAAAAAAAAAAAACCTGTGTGCATATATAGAAACACTGAAGGTTCTCAAAAATGGCTCAATCAACCTTCCCTTTCCATTAATTATCTGGCCTATGTTAGAAACAGTTTGCTCAAAAATGGACTGGACCTGAAACACTGAGCCCCTACTCTTCCATGAAACACATGATTAACTGAATTCCCAAAATTATTTCCATAAAGCAAACCACTAAAATGTTCGATTGCCTTTACATTCACTCCACCCTCCATCTTTTTCTCTTTTCCTTCTAATTTGGGTTGTAAAAATGTCAAGGAGTTTCTCAATGTAGCAATGTATGAGTTACTGGGCTCTGTGACAATTGAAAATCAATGACATTACATACACAGAGATGTGCTAATGGTAGAAGAGTGAATATTTTAGCAGGAAATGGAAGCCAGTGTTGTTGTTTTTTTAATACATGTAAGAATCTTGATGTGAAGATGTGCAAGTCTTGTCTTACAAAAATCGAAAAGGCAGAATAATTTACTCTAAAATGTGATGGGTCATCACTGCCCTGCTTGTTGCACTGTTCCAGTTATGACCATTGTGATTTAGTTGCCAATGACAATGCACTCACATATTTCTAATATTAATACCAGAATATACTTCAGGGTTTCAATTTGGTACAGCTTATCTAGTCATTGCTTCATTGCTAAGTCAAGAGCAAACAAAAAAGCAAGAAATTAATCTTTAGGAAAAACTTTAAATTCCAACTTGTAAATTTTCAAGTTTACAAGTTTCCTTTTTTTACTCTAAGCCAACAGAAAAGATAGCCAGTCTGTATTCTGTTTTATTGACAATAAAATTAAAGGACACTTATTATTAGCTACTTCTAGAAATAATTATAGCAAACTAGGACTGGCACTTTAGAAAAGTAAAAACTATGAAAGGAGAAACACATAACTTCATGACATCAAATTACCAGAATGCAATTTTCTTTAGGTTATAACTGTTGATTTCCAGTCAATCAAGTGGATTGCCCCGTAGTTAATCCCACCCTGTCATTAAGATGGTTGAAATGCCAGACAAATTGTTTGGCAGTCAGTTATTTCAGGCTCTTTAATCACCAAATCAGATGAACCATGTGGCAATGCAGTCTGCAGCTCAACAATCACTCTGAGAAAAGATTAATCTGATCGGTCCATAGGTGGGAACAGACTTATACTGTAAGTAACTGTTTAGTCATAACCACAACAGGTCTGGCAGCAGCAGACTGTTGATAACCAAAAAAATAAATATTAAGGAAGAAAAAAACTTGGGATAACTGATTTTTTAAGCCTTAATCCACACATGACATAAGCAATCTGTGTAAATATGGATCACTCTTATCCTTTACTCAGATACAGAGCTGCTATAAAGTCAAAAACTTTACAGACTCAGTATTCTTACGGAAAGGAAAAATAAGGCAAAGTAATTGCTTACACTGAACTTTAGGTGAGGAAAAAAAATCACCATAGTAATATGATAAATAGTAATTAACATAATAAAATAATAAAACAAAATAACAATAATAAATAACAAAATAAAATAATAAAAATACATAGATTTCTTCAAAAACTCAGTAACCAACATGGATCACAATTTACTATTGCCTCTGACCATAAATCAAATAAGAAGACTTTTACTAGCTCTATTATCACCTCCTAAGAGAAATAAATAAGTCTTTTGTCAAGATTGCTTTCACTTGGAGACCTTATCAATGGGTACTCAGTGGAACAGAATGGACTTGAAACATTCCACTTTGCAGGGCCACATCTCCAGTGGTCCACCAGGCAGGAAAGAAATAGACCTCTTCACACAGCTCGATTTTAATCAGCAGGAGGAAATTGGAAGAGTGCAATCCTAATTTCGCATTTAAATCATTCATGTACACATACATAGGAGGAGAGCTATTTACCAGCTTTGTCATTTTACAAGTCTATAGACAGGAAAACTACAGCTCAAAAATGTGTCTGCCCTCTTTCAGTAAGGATCAATCAAGCCCATTTCTTAGGCTTGTTCATTTACATTTCAGAGGGCACATCAAGTTGGTTCAGATCTAAGTGCCTGTTAGCAAATGTGTTTGGCTTTCTGCTGATTATAGCAGCATCATTTATTTTGTCAGTATTAGAAATGTCTTAGCCTTGCCACCTGGAGCTATAGCACTTACTCATTAGGCCCCTCTGTCCCACCACATCCCACAGGGGCTGCTAATTACTGGCCTTACTCCGTTTAGTCTCATCTCTGATTTAATTACGTGCACTAAGCCCTAATGAAAAAAGTACAATATGGCTCCTCTTACCTTGGCATTCTCCACTCCGCTCCTCATGCCCAGCATTGCATAGGCAGTTGCCAATGGGTACCAGCCATTCGCCATCTGCCCCACAGTACATTTTTGGCACATCCTTCTCTTCTGAGTTGTTGACACAGGAGCCTCGAACTTCCACCAGAGAAGATGTATCAGCCCCTGTGATGGTGTCTGGAAATTGGGCCAGATTGCGAACTGTGAGTGGACACTTCTTATAGAACACACGAACCGATACCAAGGCAATGCAGGCTCCCACATCTTGGAAAGCCAGGTAAAAGCCCTTTTTGCTCAATGGCCCTACATCCCGGATCTCGGTGTTCAGCTTCATGATTCTGTCACCAATGTCCACTTGGGTGAAGCTCTCATCAGCGGCGATGGTGTCAATCTTGGCAAATTGGCTCTCCCTGATGAAACGCTCTTTGTCGTTGTCTGATTCATAGTAGTACAGGTTAAATGTCTCCTTGCAAGTCCCCATGACACCCGGAAGACTGTTGCAGTCCCTCAAAGTGAACTTAATCTCAATATATACCCTCTGAGCCCCTTCTCGGGTGATCCAATCAGTTCGTAGCCAGTTATTCTGGCTGGGTTCCATCACGTTGCACACTTGGTAGGTTCGGATTGGTGTATTTTTTTCATCCATAATACTCACTTCTTCCCACTGCAAAGATCCAAAGGAAATGTATCAATTACGAAGTTTCACCATACAGTGATTTGTCAATCCTATTTTACTCTCATGGGACGCTGATTATTTTTCTTTCAATAATGAAGAAAACTACTGAGCACCAGTCCTCACTAATAAAGCATCTTATGGGAGATAAGACAATATTTTATGGAGGAAGTGTTTCAGTTTTTTCAGCTGTTCCAATCTTTTGCCTAAAATCCAGAGGTAAGTGTGGATTTATTGCTTGTGAGTTCTCAGCAGTTCCTTGTGGTGGTCTAACAACCTGGAATTCACCTATTACAACAGCTACAATTTCAAGTGGCAACAGTTCAAATTTACTCATAAATGAAAAAATAGTACGTGTATTGTTTCAACTACTGAGGAGAGACCTGCATATTAAGGGCAGGAAGAGTGGAGCTTGCCAAAGGAAGACAATTACCAGTTAATTAGTGGTGCTCCTGTCAGAACTTTGCTCTCTAATACCTAAAAAGATGTCAATTGGTTTTTTTGGCACCATCACTACTCTTTAAAGAGGAAAAGAAAACCTCACCATTCTGGTTTTGGTAATCCTAGGAAGACAGAGGGTAAATTTTATGGTTGGGTTTCTCAAATATGCTGTTATTTTTTAAAGTAGGAAACTTTTCATGAGCATGTATTCAATTAAAAAGTTTGTATATATTCTTATTTTTAAAACATACACACATAACTAAACAAGAATGCATATATAGTCTGCTCCTATTTGGTGAACATTGAAAATAAAACAGTAAGTGAGATTTATGATTGAAAGTCCAAGGAAATTAAAGGAAGGTGGTAGAGGGAAGTTTACAGCAATTAATGCCTACAGCGGAAAAGAAGAAAGACTTCAAATAAACAACCTAATGTGACATTTCAGGGATGGAAGTGTTTTCTTTGCATTCTGCTTCCTGAGATTCTAATGATGGGACAATCTGAATTCGGCAGAATTCACTGTGACTTAAGCAGTAGTGTCACTCTTGCCAAAGCTTTTAAAAATAATCCTAAAAGCAGCAAGATAGTTTTGGGGCTCCTACTAGGCTGACAGGCAGCCACCAATTCTTTATTAACTAACATCTATGGTAATGCATTAATATAGATCTGGCATAAATCAGTTAAAGTATCTAACACATGAATATAATTAGAAGAAAAAAAAGATAGTTAAAAAAAATTGTATTCTATAATAGCTCCACTTAAAGGTCCATTCAATTCAATGGAGTACATAGAATCATAATGTATCTTTTAACGAATTTCCCATCTGTGCATTGAAAAACTATTAATGGATGGAAATATTACTATGTGAAGGACGTAATGCATAAAATTCTGTGTCCCTTTCATCTGCTCCCATCATGAAAGTTGAAACTGGGAGGGTAAGTGCCTTGTGGTGATTAAAATTTCTTTTTATCCAGTAAGCAATAAATCACCAGTAATTTACTTATTTTCGGAAATACATGTAAATCCAAAAATAGATCCCCACCTTCAAAAAAAAAGTCTACTCAGCATGCCTCTCATTTTAGAACAAAGGAAATATGGGAAAACACATTTATCAATGTAAATGAAAGCACATACAGGTATCTCCACAGAGTACAGACAGGATAATTCAGGGCTAATGTGAACTTTCCAGCCTGAACTTACGAGTGGTCTTCAAAAAGTTTATGAAAAGACTTGTATTATCTTTTAATTCTATGTTTTTCACAAACTTTTTGAAGTATCCTCATAATTATCTAACAACATTGATCGATTCATCAGAACAATAACAAATCCTCCCTTAATTTAGTATTTTACAATTAGTGTCAGCAATTCAATACACTCGTTTAAATGAACCCTGTCAAGAAATTAGTTTTTGCTACAATGTTGCCATCAGGAGCCATCACTTTCTATTATTTTCATGTTCTTAGGGACAGTGAGTTGTCTCTGATTCTCTTTCATATTTTACTTGGTGGTATTGTCAAATCAGGTTTATTTTTCTTTTTTAAAAATAACAACAATTACAACAAATAAACATCATTATCAGACATAACTACTATGGCAAGTTTCCAGCCACAAAAGACGTGGAGTGTTTTAACTAAGAGTAGAGATTTCAGAATAATCCAAAGACTCAATGTGCTTTTATCCTCTCTCAGCTAAAAAAAACTTTCTAAAGACAATCAATTCATCCCTAGTTGATGGATATCCAATTCATTCCTTCATTGTAAGCTTGAAAAAGTCCTCTTCAATTATATAATCTATTAATTAAATTTTATAACTTGACAAACTGTGTATTTTGGAATGACTAATTCTATTATACACAAATAAAATTTTATTTCTAACCATTTACAATAAGACTTAAAATGTTACATGCCTAAAGTTGGGAAAGTAGAATAGTTTTGTCAGGCTCCCTCACCTTGGGGCAGGTTGGGGGTTGTGAGGCACATTCTTGGGTAAGCAAATTGTGTGTGTGTGGGTGGAGTTAGTGCACATGCGGGATGCCACAGTTTGGCTGGTGACTGCCTTGGGTGGACGCCGCTAAGCACAGCCATGCTTTCCAACCTATGGCTTCCAAGGACCTGTTTGCCAGTTACCTAGCTCATAGACCTGTGTGTGAGGGGTCTGGGGACGCAGCCTGGCCTGTGAAGGGTTTGTGACTCAGTCTGTGAACAGGCTTGAGGGGTCTGTGAGCCCCAGACCCAGCCCTAGCTTGATACCCAATATTTAAGAAAAAGAAAAAAAATACCTACATTCAACCCATAAAAAGTTCTGGGTTGTATACAATCAGCTATGCATACATAGTATTTTCTAATTGATTTCAAGACAACCAAAAGAAGTTTTGTGTTTAGAAAAAGTGACCACGTGCTCTTTCAGCAATTCTGGAGTGAAAACAAAAAAAGAGGTCTGCAACATATTAAATTGCAATTAAAAAAAACTTTCCAGAAACTAGGTAGCCCATAGACTGTACTCTGAAATTTGTCACTCCTTGTTTTTATATAGGTCGCATGTATATTTAGTGAAAGAAGACAACTAATATGATATTTCCTCTTCAAACTTAAGAGCAGCCAGTAAGAAAAATAAGGTACATTAAGTTTGTTAATACAAGTACTGATACCTTCCATCTTCAATTTTACTAGCAGTTCAAATACATGTTAACCTTTGGAGGAATACCCCTGGTGTAGCCTGGGAAAGTCTCTAGGAAAGCCTCGCCTGAGTCAGTGACCTTTCCAGGGTGTAGGATTAACAGTGAGTCTGACTCTCACCAAGATAAAGCTGTACTTTTCTTCACATTCAAAGGAAGAGGGCAATTGCCTGCAATCAGCGGTGAATACACCCTGTCTACACTGCCAGAGGCCTGCCAATCAGTCTCCCCCTTCTAAAAAAAAAAAAAAAAAAAAATGGTTTTAGAGCAGACTAGAATTTTTCAGCAGAGACCAAACCAAAGGCAGTCAAGTTCAGGTAGAAAAACAGGAAGGCAGGGCAACCTTCATTGTATTTCAGATGGATTACAAGATCTGCTTTGGAACAAGACAGCCTAAAATTCTCCATTTTCATGACTATTTTCTTGCCTAGTCTTATTTTTGAAACATGTCTTCTATAACAGTTTTTGTGCATCTTTTTTTTTTTTTTTAATCTTTTATTGTTTATTCAATAGATGAGTATGAAGTGGCATGCTGGGTGCTGGTATTACAATTTTTGCCTGGTAAAAACTCCTAATCTTTCATCCCCATTGTTTTTAATCAATTGGCTCAGTCATAAACTATCAAGCATGTGATGGTAGGATGATTTGCTTAATTTTTTAAGGATTTGAGAGTTATTTCAATTTGGCAGGAGACAGAGTTACGTGTTGTACTGATTTCTTTCCAAACTGATTCATTCTGACCTGTTTTTAAGCAGGGTTGGGAAAATGTGGCCATTGACCTAGTAATATACTCTGAATCTTCCGATAGAGGCAGTGATGGCAAGTGCTATGAATTTGAGAAGAAATGAACAAGGGTGCATTCTCTCACATTTTATAACCCAGCTTCCCAAATCCCAAAAGTTTGAAGATTCCAAATACTTTAATTTTCACATTTAACAGCAACAATGAATGAGCTTGGGGTTTTTCTGCATATAGTGTGCCCTTGGCACAAGTTCACATGGCTTTCTCTCAGTGTGCAAAAGAGAACTGCAGCTTGTCTAAGGTTGTGATAGCAACGTGAGTAGCATATCCGCTGCTTATGCAGGTACAATTAGAATTGTCCTCTCTCTGGTATCTTATTCATTCTCTTCATCTGGAAACAGAACAATTGTTCTAAAATTAACCCCATCAGGACTTCATGGCCATCACAGTAAAAGGCATAAATTCTAATTTGGTCCTTGGATCATATTTCCTGTCGGTATTTTAGTTTTAAATAGGCATCTAAATCTTTGCCTCCACCAATCTCCTAATTTTGAAACCCCTTTCTGCCCTTTTGGTTTCTAGCTCTACCATGACAAGAGCTATGCAAAGGGAGTATAGGATTTCTCCAACAAAGCGTAATTCACTTCATAGGCTACAGTGGGAAATCTGACCCCCTCACCACAATCAACAAGAATCAAGCCATTAGGACTCTCAGAAAGTTGCTAATCACTCCTTTTTTACCCTTTGGATCAGAGAGCAACTCAGAACTTACCCCTCCTTCCAAAGGGCTTGCTATCCACCCAAGTTCTCCCTGAACAGATCTGGAATCCAATAAAGTAACTGCAAAAAATCAAAGAAAAATAGATTAATTTCCAATTGCAAAAAGCCAATAATCTAAAAACCATTTGCCTGAGCATTTCCATATGTGCCGAGAGTGCGTATATCCAACTCTGATCAAAACCTAAACTTGGTCTCACTTATGTAAATAATCATTACTCATTTGATCTTCTCTCCTCTTTAAATCTGCAGATTCTTATTTATTTAACTTGCTTAGCATTTAAAATTCCATCCCAGGATTCAGTTGATTCATTTTCTAAAAAGGATGAATAGAGACTCTCAAGTACAATTAAAGAAATAAATATATCTATGTAGGGCAGTTACACTCCAGAGCAAAATTTACATTCATCTTTGTCTGGTATCTACTAGAGTTATTTGTTTTTGCAAGTTTCAGATGACCACATAACTCATCATCATAGTGACAGAGCCACAAGTGAATTCTATCAGAGAGTATCCAAAGGTCATGAAAAGGCTTTCTCCCCTAGCATTTTTTTTTTTTTCCTCCACTCTCAAATAAATAGGCCCTGGATGTGGTATCCTCCCCTTTTTTAAATATCAAAATTTTAGAAAGAGGGAAGGTCAAACGTGTGGAATCAGAATGCAAATGCACTAAAGTACTGTCTTTCTCCCAGGAGTTTTTGAGGACAATCCGAGACTGGTCCTCAGTCCCGGAGGAAACGGCTGGTCTGAATTTTAGGTGTGGGGTGCAGCCTAATGGATCTAGTGTGCTCGTGCTACACCTGAGAGTGTGCGTCGAAGCTTAGGGGGCAGGGCGAGGGAGCCTCCAGAGCCGCCGTGCCCTGCTCAGGCTGGAGCAGTGCTGGCTACCGACGACATTGAAAGGGTCGCAATGAATTCGAAACCTCTCCACACTGCCTTTCCCCCGGGGATCTGCAGGGCCAGAGGTCGAAAGGCCCATCTCAAAGGAACTACCGGGTTATTAATTTTACCTTCAGGCTGGGGGCGGGGTGGGGATGGGAGCCCTCCCTCCTCACCCACGTGCACCCCAACTCTCAATCTCATCCCCAGGGCCCTGGATTCTGCCCACCTCTCCTGTCATTTCACCCCAAAGTCGATGGCGCTAAAACCCTGCACAGCCTTCATTCCTGGGCTCTGTTAATTATTTTACAATGTAGAGCCTTCCCCGGGTCGCTCCCGCCCGGAGTTGCACCTCCCGCTTCTCTTCCCGGTCCCCAGAGAAAAGCCCGCTACATCCATTTGGATTTAAGTAAGGTGGATTAGGGACACAAAGGGAACAATAAGACCCAATTTACAAAAAAAGGGAGGGAGTGGAAAGGGAGGGTAAAAGGGAGAAAAGGAAACGTGAGGGGAATAAAAAGCAACAAAATGAATTAATTTTTTAGGGGAGGAGGGGGACGGGAGGAGGTTAGCAGCCCCCCCACCCCCACCCCAACATTAGCCTGAGGCTCCACCGGCGCCTTTTTGTCTAGGACGCCCAAGTTTCCTTCCAAAAGAAAGAGCAAGAAAGAGGAAAAAGAAAAACAACCACGACAAACAGCCTTGACGTCTGGGACGAGAGAGGCCTCAAGGAACGTCCTAACAAGTGTGAGAAGTAGCCAGGAGAACGCGGGATCCGCGGTTCCGTTCAGGCACCGAGGGGCGGCGGCCGGAACGGCACCAGAAGCCGCGTGGGAAGGAAGCGGGGACGGGGGAGCGAGCGCCCGGTTCCACCCAAGCAGTGTCCGTGTGCAGGTGGATGAGTCTCTCAGAGCCTCCGTCTGGAGAGCTCTGGGTACCGACTGCCCAGCCAAGGCTAAGTTGGTTTTTGGCTCCCTCCTTCGGAACGGGGAAAATGATAGCTTGCACAGGGATGGATGGACGGACGGACGCCTGGGGAAACGGAGAGACGGGTGGGTAGATGGTTGGATAGATGGATGGATAGACAGACAGCGGATAGACAGTAGACAGACAGATAGATGGATGTATGGATGCGAGGAGCGGGAAGAATCAGCGGGATGGGGGCAAGGCTTGCCGCACGCAGGTCGGGGCACGAGCATATGCCGGAGCACAGGCGCGCGCACTCAGCACTCGCGCACGGACAGGCCATCGGCCGCGTCCGCTTCCACGCCGGCACCCGCGCACCCACAGACACGCACGCACACATGCACACATGCACATGCACACATGCACACGCACACACACAGCTCGCCTCTCTCTGGGCTCATCAGAAACTAAATGATCACAGCCTCCCACCTCCCGACACAGACACACAGGCACATACGATTCTCCCAGCACGTCCGAACAGACGCACATTAAATTGAGCACCCTGACGGGTCCCCTCGGTGCTGCACGTTCCCTCCAAACTAGCCCCGTGGTCAATTCTAGGGCGAAAAGCGGAAACTCGACTACGTTCAACTTGCCGGAGGGCTCCCCAGGTCTACGGGGATGATCTAAGGAGCTCGGGGCCCCCTAGGCCCTCGATCGCACCCCTGGGGTGCGGGGTGCGGGGCCCGGCGAGGAGAAAGGTGTCTGACGCCGGGTGCTAGAAATCAGGTCAATGGCTCCCGGCAAGCGGCGCCACAACCGCTGCGCTGCGGAGGCCGGGCCGCCGGGTGCGGGAAGCGCAGGACTCGGGAAACTTTGCAGAAACCAGCGCTCGGAAGGCTTCCCCAAGAAGCCGGAGCACCAAGCCCTCAAGGCGCTCCGGGACTGCGTTTTCGCCTCTGCCGGGCCTGGTGGTGGGGAGGATTCGGGCCACGGAATTTTTTTAAAAAGGAAGAAAAATCCTGCCGTTGGCTTCGGTGCATCCCCTTGGGGGGCCTCGAGCGGGCCTCGCTGGCGGATGCTGATAAACTTTGGCCCTTCGTTACAAACTTGGGCAGCTCGGCCGCTTGCACAGGTCACCGCCTCGGGGCAGGCTAGCCGGCCGCTCCCCGCCTCCCCCTCGCGGCTCCTCTCTCCCGGGCCCCCTTCTCCGGAGTCGGGACGCATCGCTCACGCCCGGCTCCCCCCACACCAGCCAGTCCCGCGCTCTCGAGGGCCATTCAACCACGGATCGTCCCCTCTATGTCCTCAATCGCAGAAAAGCCGCCCCGCTCTTACCTTCATTCGCGGGGTACACCCTGGAACCGGTGACAGCGTCGCAAATCCCGAAGAGAAATGAAAAGAGGACGCAGTAGAAAATCCCAGCCATGGTTCGCCGGTGCCAACGCCGCTCCTGCCGCCTCTATCCCAGTGGAATAAATGCTTAAGTTAGGAGTGCAGCAGGCTGAAGACATTGCCAAGGGGTGGGCCCGGCCCGTGACGTGCGCCCGCCAGTCCGGGGGCCCGCGGCCAATGGTGGCGCAGACGGGGCTTCCCGGCCCCGCCCCTACCGCGCTGAGCCCGCCCCGCGTCCCGCCCCCTCCCGGCTCTGCCGGGCGCACGGTCTCGGGGGGCTCGAGGGGGCGAGCTGGGCCGAGTCCCCTCCCGCCGGAGACAGCCAGGGGGATCCCCCGAAGTCACCTCAGGGGTCGAGCCCCTGGACTGTGGAGGGAGCTTCCAAAGAGTGAATTGACTGAGGGGGGGAGCCCGAGGAAAGGTCGGCAACCTTTTCTCCCTCCACGCGCTGCTTGAGGTGAAGGCAAGAGCTCTTCTATTGAAATGCAAGAACTATAAAGTTGACCTGACCCTTTGCTATGGCTCCTTCCTGAGGGTCGTCGTGTTTGCGTCCCGCGCGGCCCGGCTGGGGCTACACTCTCCCTCCTGCGCACCGCCACGGCCACCCTCGGCTGCTTTGCCCTCTTTTGTGTCTTTATGGTGCTTTTCGATCTGAAATGCTCTTTGGGGTAGATCTGTGGCTTGATGACTCGTTTCTTTCCTGGATCCCGAGCTGCCTAGTGAGCGGGGACCTAGTTGGTCCCCAACGTCCAGCCCGCCGAAGGGCTCAGACACTGTCTGCAGAGACTGAACGAATGACTTTCTAGCTGCAGGGAAGTCCCCGCTGGCCCCGACCCCGCGCGCACGTCGTGTGTCTTGTCCCGAGCCGGGGAAGATGTCCCAGGTGGCCTCGGCTGCAGTGAACCAGCTGTGTGTTTCCCGGGGAGGGGGGAATCCCTGGAACCCGGCCTGGTAATTCCAAAGCACGCGGGGCGGGAGGGGCTGGGGGGGGGGGGCGCAGGGCTTTAGTGTGGGTGCGGGGCTGCAGCTGCACAGACAGCGCAGATGGGGACTCGGAAGCTGTCTGGAGCGGCTGCAGCAGCTCTGCGCTCCCACCGCTCCCCTACGCTGCTGGGGACAGCCCCCCTACCCCGGGAGACGACGGTGAACGGCAGGACCCGCAAAAACCCGCGCGACTGCCCCTGCCCCGGAGCTGCAGGTGTCATCGTGGACCTTCCGGGGGCAATGGCACCCATGTGTCGTGGTCTGTCACCCAATGTCCGGGTCGCGGGGGCAGCCACCTGAGAGCTGCCCGGCGACGGCAGCTCAGCCAGCGGCCCGGGGATCGGACCCCAACGCGCCTCGGTGCATTTCCCCGGGCGTTTGAAGGGGCGCTGATTCCTAGCAACGAGGCCTTCCTTCTTCCTCCCGGGCCACCCCTCCGCTGGCTCCCTCCTGGGCAGGGCCGGGTTTTCTCCGCAAGCCTGGGTCCCAGCGGGAGGGCGACCGCGGGGAGGTGGACGCGCCTCTGCAGCCCCGGCGGTGGCTCATCGTGAACCAACCGCGCCACCTCCCGGACAGACGCGGGAGTGAGCGTCCCCGGAGCAAGGGCGAGCGGACAAAGCCCGCGACCGACAACCCGGCCGGGAGGTGCGCGGTGCCCGGCGTCGGGCTGTCTTTTCATCCACCGCCCACGTCTCTCGCGCGCAGGCCGCTCCTGCAGGGCGCTGGCTGGCAGCGGCCGAGAGGTCCCGGGAGTCCTGTCGCGCCTCTCGCCAGCTGCATTACGAAACGTGGAAACGGAAAGCGTTCCAAGGAGAAACTCCGAACAGTCAACCTCATAGGGTTTGCTCTCCGGAAAAACTGAATCGTAGATAAAGCCGGAGAGGTGTAGGGCCGTGTGAAGGAGAGAACGGATCGCGAGTCACTGGCCACGGTTTCATGTCACTGGCCTCCGCAGCAGATCGTGCTCCTCCAAAGGCTCAAGAGCTGCACTGGTTTCTCGTGCAAACTCAAACCCGGGCTCATAACACGGGCAACTTTTCCTTTGCATACGCTGAGCGCGTTTGGCAGGGCGCTGGGCAGTAGCTGTGCGAATCGGTGGCTTATAAGGGACAGCCTGTGCGGCTTCGGGCATTTTGGCTTCTTCGTGAAAGACGTGCTGAAATGTCACCATCCGAGGAAGTGGCTTTAAGTCATTGCAGCTATTGATTTTACACAAGTAAAAAGAGGGAAAAATATGCACATGGGGTATATATGTGTGTATATATATAAATTATTTAAAATAACTGCACTAAGTCCCTGGAAGGAATGCATTTCTAGGTTCTTTCATGGGTCTTTTCGAGTTTTACAGGAAAAAAAGATGAATATTGGTCCCGTCATTTGGCACACCGATTCAAAAGAGAAAAGAGCAATCTGAATTCTTTTTAAAACATTTTTAAACAATGGATGCTGGTTGCCTCTCCGCGGGAGCTTGAGTTTTGCAGGTATCTGTGGTTAAAATGAGAAGCTGACTGCCTGTATTGTTAAAAACAGTAAAATTCCTAAAACATGTATTATTTTTCCCCCCCAGGATATGCACACTGAATATTAAACAAAGTCTTTCCAGCTACAGCTGCCTGAAAGCAAGAAATCATTTGCCAGAGAACATTGACTGAATTCCCTTTTTTACTTCCTATTTTTCATTTTAGGCCCCAAAGCAGCCCAATAATCAAGAGAACCAAGAAGCAGGAAATGCCAACTTGGAAAAACTAAACTATAACTTCCCCTTTAAAGCATTTCTGGGCTTCAGATCAGAAATGAGCTACTGAAAATTTTTCTGTCCATTGTGACTCGGAAGAGGAAGAATGTTTTGACCCAAAAGACATGACTTTGTCTAAAAATAGGGCAAAATTGAAAAAATGTTGGTGGCCCTGGTCCACCATAAATGCAGACACTCACGCACACGCGTGCGCACACGCACACGCACACGCACACACACACACACACCTTATCAGAAAACACCCTGGAGTTTTCAAATGTTTGAGAGTGTTTACCAAAAATCAGTGTAGTTATAAGGATACAATAGAATACCATACTTTTTAAAAGTACCTAAAATCACTTACTTTAAAATAAGATAGCTTTACTCTTGAGTAAAACAAGCCCCTCACTGCTGCAAAAATTCGGGGATAATTTGATTTCACTAAGAGATATGTAAAAATATATCTGCTTACAAACTGAGAGACGCCTGATTTGGGCAATCACTCAGTCAGGAGAGACCCTCCCAAGGAACAACGAGACCACGGCTTCGGATGCAATTAGCAAGAGGTTTTATTGAATACACGGGTACCCGGGCGGCTCAGTCTTTCGGTGGACTGGCGCGCCGAGCAGAGTTTTTGAGCTTGTTTTATAGCAAAAAGCGCGGGTACAGAAGCGAGAAGCAAGGTAATTGGTCGGTTTAAACAAAGCCAGGGAAAAAGCGCGGGTCATGTGGGAGTTCTTGAAACAGCTGAAGGGCGCCCTGGAAACTGCTCTGGGAGGCCTAGTGCAAGCTGATAACAGAAGCTGAAAGAAGCGAGTTAATCACTTAGGGACAGCAAAAACTTTTACAGGGCGGTTTCTTCCTTAGGTTGTCTAGATACATCCAGATACAGCTCTTGGTGTTATCAGTCAGAGACAGCATAGGTGGGAAACAGCAAAGGCAGGCAGAACTTAAAATTTTTCTAAGTACAGCACAATTTTTAACCTTCAATTTTCACCACAGGTGTTGGGGGGGCTTTTAAACAAGAACACTTTTCAAACAGTAAAAATGGCATAAGCTAAATCAGTCTACCTCGCACACCCCTTTATGAATTTCTTGGCCTTGCGGAATGGCGTTACTGCGGCTAGCTTGGAAAACACTTCTTTCATTCCCCCATTTCTCTTGTGGGAAGCTCTAATCTTAGAGCGAATTTAGAGGTTGTCTTCGTTGTCTAGGGTCTGATACTTTTGTCTAAGGACCAGAATTTTTACTGCACTTACCCTGTCATTGATGAACTGGACTAACCTGTTGATGATGCAGGGCCCGAGGGTGAACAACAGAAGGAGGAGCAATAGGGGCCCGGCGAGGGTTGATAGGAGGGTAGTGAACCAAGGGGAGCTATTGAACCACCCTTCATACCAGTTTTGGTTTTTCTGGCGCTCCATCTGTCTTTTATCTAGTCTCTCTTTGAGTTTTCTCATGGAGTCTCGCACCACACCTGAGTGGTCTACATAAAAACAGCACTCTTCTTTTAGGGCCGCGCAGAGGCCTCCTTCTTTTAGAAACAGTAGGTCAAGGCCTCTTCTATTTTGGAGTACTACCTCCGATAGGGAAGTCAGCGAGTCCTCCAGCTTGCTGATTGAGTCCTGGAGGACCCGGAGGTCAGTATCCATGGCGGTCTGGAGGCTGGTTAGGCCTTGTTGGAGGTCTATGGGCCCTTTAACTAGGGCGGATGCGCCAGTACCTATACCTGCTGCGACCCCCAACCCCAGAAGAACAGCTAGGGTAAGTGAGACAGGCTCTCTTTTAACCCTGGGGTGAGGATCGTCATAGGCCTGCAACAAAGTTTCTTCAGAATGGTAATAGATGCGAGGGACCAGCTGGATCAGGATACAGAAATCTTTAGACTGATTAAAAACTGAGGTGGAGAGGCAGGGGGTGAGGCCGGTGCTGCAGGCCCACCAACTATGGTTGGTGGGGAGCAGGTACTGATGGTTCGTGGAGGAGTTGATGGGTAGGGTCTGATTGCAAAGATGCTGATGGGTAGAGGGCACCTTTCCTATGCACGACCCGTGTCCTGAGACCTCAGTGAGGGTAAGCTTTCCTTGGCTCCCCCAGCGGCACTGGGTATAATTGGAGGTATAAGTGAAGGCCCCTCCTGAGGAGGCAACTCCTTCATAATAAGGGGGACCCAAGGCCAAACAGAGCCAGCAAGACTTCGTGGCGTCTGGGTCGGTAGCATTTAAGGCTAGGAAGGCCCCCCCTCACAAGGCCAAAGAGTCTGTCGCCCGTGGTTGGAGACAGAGTGTTCAGGACAACACTTTCCTCCAGTACCGTGGGGACTTGGCTAGGAGCCGCCGAGGGTTGAGAGATGGGCGGCGCTTCCCTCGTTGGGGAAGGGGGGTTTTTGTTAGGGGGTCCTTGTTTCGCAAGGACGGAGTTGGGGCCCACTGTCTCAGCTGGCTTGCTGGTGATCTCTAACCGAATGGTCAACTGTACGCCTGGATATCCAGACACATAGAATCCCAATCCCCAGGTTTTTCCTATTATCCACTCTTTGGATTGCCGTCCTTGTTCTGTGAAATTTATTTTAAGGGGGTTACACCAGCCGGTTTTTTCACAGGTTGCCAGTAGGGCACCCCATGATCGCTCTGTGTTATTCCATTTTACAGTTATGAGGTCCCAGGAGGACGTAGGTTGCCAATAAACAGTCCCCGTGGTTTCACAACCCCATTCTTTACAATACAGGGATTCTAGCCCTCCACACCTTCTAGCTTCTGAAAGGGACCGGCCATCCCGGGGACACACGTAGAAGGTGGATCTTGCCATTCTGGTCCTAGCCTTAGGGTAGCTGCATCCTATGGCTCCCCAGGTGATCTGTCTATAAGCGTTCTCATAGTTTGAGTCAGGGGGTCTGACTCTCTTAGAGGTTGATACATCGGTTTCTGGGATATCCCAGGACTCAAGACCGGCCGCCAGGGCACATACATCAGGTGTAAGAATGGGCCACCAAGTCCAAGGGGGCTGGACTTTCTCTGTCTTCCAGACAACGTTCCCAGTTTGGGACAGTACCTGCCAGGTGAGGGTCACAGGCTGGTGAGGGTTTTCACTCCAACTCGTTCTGCCGCCGCCGAAAACGCAGCTTAAGAGGATGATCAGTCTTTTCCAGCTCCCAAGACTCATCTGGTGCCGAGGGTGGTGCGGGCTTGAGGTGAGAAGCATGGACCCAGGCAGCAATACCGTCGACTTTTACTGCGGTCGGGGTGGTCAGCAACACCAGGTACGGGCCTTTCCACCGAGGCTCAAGGCTGCTGGGTCGGTGGCGTCTGACAAGCACTCGGTCTCCGACCTGGAACGGGTGGGGGATTGTCACGGTGCCGGGCTTGTACACCTCCTTGATCTGGTCCCAGATCTGGGTCCTCACAACTTCTAAAGCCTTTAAATGAGTAAATAAGACAGGGATAAAATTATCATCGGGACCCAATGTCCCTCCAGACTCGAGTATGGGGGGCGGTCCCCCATAGAGAATTTCATAAGGAGTTAGACCAAACCGGCCAGGGGTATTCCTGGCTCTGAGCAGCGCTAAGGGAAGGAGGGCCACCCAGTCTTTTCCACCGGTCTCTAAGGCTAATTTGGTTAAGGTCTCTTTGATTGTCCTGTTCATTCTTTCTACCTGACCTGAGCTCTGGGGTCTATACGCACAGTGTAACTTCCAATTTATCCCCAGTTGAGTGGCCAGTCCCTGACTTATCTGAGCAACAAAGGCTGGGCCATTGTCTGACCCGAGTACCTTAGGGATCCCGAAGCGGGGTAGAATTTCCTCTAATATCTTTTTGCAGACGGTCAGGGCCGTTTCAGTTTTGGTAGGAAAAGCTTCTACCCATCCGGAAAAAGTGTCTATGAATACCAGCAGATACCTGTTTCCATACCGGCCAGGCTTTACCTCTGTGAAGTCTACCTCCCAGTACACGCCGGGTCGATCTCCTCGTTGTCTCTTTCCGATCTCTCGGTAGGTTGGGACCGCATTAGTCATGACACAAGCCTGACACCGACTGGTGACCTCGCGAACTACAGACTGGAGGTTCGGGATGAGGAGGCTGGTGCGGTTTACTAATTGGAGAAGCTTTTCTGGTCCTAAGTGTGTCAACTGATGCAACCGCTGAATAAATTCTTTCCCCCGGTCAGGGGTGAGCTCTCTTGGCTCGGCCTTAACCTGGGCGGGTTCGATTAGCTCTTGAGGTTTTGTAGTTTCTGCCAGCACTCTGGTCGACAGGGCGGCTTGTTTTGCAGCCTCGTCGGCCCTCCGGTTCCCGGTGGCCACAGGGTCATTTCCCCTCTGGTGGCCGGGGCAGTGGATAATGGCGACCCGCTTAGGGAGGTGAATGGCCTCTAGCAGGGCCAAAATTTCTTCCTTGTTTTTAATGTCTTTTCCCGCAGAAGTGAGCAACCCCCTCTGTTTATATATTGCCCCATGAATGTGAGCAGTGGCAAAAGCATACCTGCTGTCGGTGTAGATGTTGATGTTTTTTCCTTCGGCCAGGCGTAATGCCTGCGTCAAAGCCACTAGTTCGGCCTTCTGGGCTGACGTACCTTCTGGCAGGCTGCTTGTCCACACCGTCCGCTTGCCATCTACGATGGCGGCCCCTGCTCTCCGTTTACCCTCCGCGATGAAACTGCTACCGTCCGTATACCAGGCTGGCACCCCGGGCAATGGCTGGTCCTTCAGGTCTCGTCGAGTTCCAGTTTCTTCGGCGAGGATTTCTGAGCACCTGTGTACTGGGGTGGCTTCCGACTCGACTGGTAGGAGGGTAGCTGGGTTCAGGACGGCAGGGGGTGCAAACGATATCCTTTCATTTAGCAGCAGGCTCTGGTAATGAGTCATCCTGGCATTGGTCATCCACCGGTCGGGGGGCTGCCGCACAATGCTTTCGAGGCTATGGGAAGCAATCACAGTCACATTCTGTCCCAAGGTTAACTTATCAGCGTCCTTGAGAAGGAGTGCCACGGCTGCAACCGCTTTCAGGCAGGTTGGCCACCCGCTAGCCACCGGATCCAATTTTTTTGATAGGTAAGCTACTGGCCGCCGCCAGGGTCCTAAAGTCTGAGTAAGCACTCCCCGGGCCACACCGGCCCTCTCATCTACGTATAGAGTAAATGGTTTGGTGAGGTCTGGGAGGGCCAAAGCGGGGGCTGACAGCAAGGCTTTTTTTATGTGGTCAAAAGCTTTCTGATGTTCCTCAGTCCAGGTAAAAGGGATGCTTTCCTTTGTTAAGGGATACAGGGGTGCAGCTATGGAAGCAAACCCAGGGATCCAGAGCCTGCAGAATCCTGCAGTGCCCAGAAATTCACGGACCTGTCTGGGGGTCGTGGGAGCGGGGATCTTCATAACAGTAGCCTTTCGGGCCGGGGTCAGCCATCTTTTTCCCCCCCTGAGTAGGTACCCCAGATAGGTGACCTCTCTTTGGCAGAGCTGGGCCTTTTTAGCCGATACCCGGTACCCTAATTTACTCAATTCCTGTAGGAGCTTTTGTGTCCCTTCTTTGCAGTCTCTATATGTGGGGGCTGCCACCAAGAGGTCGTCTACATATTGGAGTAGCACTACCTGAGGGTTGAGGGCCCTAAAGGGGGCCAAATCTCGGTGGAGGGCCTCGTCGAAGAGAGTGGGAGAGTTCTTGAACCCTTGGGGCAGCCGTGTCCAGGTCAACTGACCTGCGTTACCTTTTTCTGGGTCTTTCCATTCGAACGCGAATAGCGGCTGGCTGCTGGGGTGTAGCTTGAGGCAGAAAAAGGCATCCTTGAGATCTAAGACTGAATACCAAGTGTGGCGGGGCGGAAGGGAACTCAGAAGGCTGTAAGGGTTTGGGACGGTGGGATGAATATCCTGTACCCTTTTATTAATTTCTCTCAGGTCTTGGACTGGCCGATAGTCATTGGTCCCTGGCTTTTTTACAGGTAGTAGAGGGGTATTCCAGGGCGATTGACAGGGCACCAAGACCCCTAGGTCTAAGAACCTCTGGATGTGGGGTCTGATACCTTCCCGGGCTTCCTTGCTCATTGGATATTGTCGAACAGCCACCGGTGAGGCACCTGATCTTAGTTCCACTACCACTGGTGGGACTTGATTGGCCAGTCCCATGCCTGCTCTCTCTGCCCATACAGTGGGAAAAAGTTGGAGCCAGGATGGGTCGATAGAGGAGGGACCCGGCTTTTCATGTAGCCGGTATTCTTCTTCTAGGTTCAGGGTCAGGCACAGTGTAGGGCGGCCTTCCCATGTTACTTGTGGGCCCTCAGCAGAAAACTGGATCTGGGCCTTTAGTTTGGTTAAGAGGTCCCTACCCAACAAAGGGGCGGGGCACTCGGGTATGACCAGAAAGGAGTGGGTCACTTGTTTATGTCCAGCCTTTAAAAGTCTCTTTGTGGTCCAGGGGTAGACTTTGCTCCCTGTTGCTCCTTGTACGACTGTCCGTCTGGACCCTACCCTTCCCAGGGGTTGGGTCAAAACTGAATGTTCAGCCCCGGTATCGACCAGGAACTCAATGGGAGTCCCCTCCACAGTCAGCGTTATCCTGGGTTCGGGGAGGGGGTCCGAACCTTGACTCCCCTAGTCATCTAGGGACAGAACTTTGGCTTCTCTGACGTTTTTCTTTCGGGGACATTCTCTTGCCCAGTGACCCTTTTCTTTACAGTATGCGCACTGGTCTTTGTCCAGAGGAGATCTTTTATCCCTAGGTGTCTTTCTTGCCTGGTTGCTCAAATTCCCTGTCTGCCTATCTCTAGAACCTTTTTCACTTATCACTGCGGCCAAAATCCTAGTCAAGTTTTTTTCTTGGCGCTTATCGCGCCGCCTTTCTCTCTCTTCTGCCTCTTTTTTTTCTCTTTCTTGTCTTTCTTCTTCTGTCTCCCTTTTGTGGTACACTTTTTCTGCCTCCCTCACTAAATCTTGCAAGGAATAATCTTGGAGCCCCTCTAGCCTCTGTAACTTTTTTTTAATATCTGGGGCTGACTGTCCGATGAAGGCCATGGCCACTGCAGCCTGCTGCCCCTCAGAAGAGGGCTCAAACGGAGTGTATCTCCTATAGGCCTCCATTAGGCGTTCTAAGAAAACCGAAGGGGGTTCTGCCGGTCCTTGTAAGACCTCTCTTACCTTAGCCAAATTGGTGGGGCGCCGAGCTGCCCCTTTGAGACCTGCCACTAGAGTCCGGCGGTAGACCAGGAGACGCTCCCTACCTGCGGCTGTGTTGTAGTCCCACTGAGGTCGATTGAGGGGGAAGGCCTCATTAATGAGGTTGTCGAGTTGAGTAGGGGCCCCGTTGTCCCCCAGGACATTCTTGCGGGCCTCAAGGAGAATCCTTTCTCGTTCCTCCGTGGTGAAGAGAATCTGTAGGAGCTGTTGGCAATCGTCCCAGGTGGGCTGATGAGAAAACATAAGAGACTCAAGGAGCCCCGTGAGTCCTGCTGGATTTTCAGAAAAAGAAGGATGATTAGATTTCCAATTATAAAGATCTGCTGAAGAGAAAGGCCAATATTGCAGAGGGACTAGGCCATTGGGCTCGGCTGGGGGTCCTATGGCTCGGAGGGGTAAAATCACAGTGGAGTCAGGACCCGAGTCGTCTGCTGGACTGCGGGCACGGCGACTCCTGGTCCCCGCGGCTGGTCCCTCAGGATCGGAAATATCGGGCGCCTGGCCCGGCGCCGGTCCTACCGCCTGAGGGGCCAGAGGAGGTGGCAGGGCTGCCGGATAGGGCGGGGGCTCAGAGAGAAGGAGCAAGTCGTCTGTTGCCGGGTAGATGGGGGGTCGGGGAGGAGCGGATGGCCTCTCTGGACTGGAGACGACAGCGACCTTGACGGAGGGCGGCATCCATGGTGGGGGACTCTGGGCGAGGTCTTGCCACACCACGATATATGGAACTTGGTCCGGGTGTCCCCCAATTTCCTGAAAGACAATCCTTTTAACTGCGGAAATAACAGAAACATTAAAAGTTCCTTCCGGCGGCCACCCGACACCGAACGTGGGCCACTCGGAGGAACAAAAGGTCCGCCATTTTCCCTTTCTGATTTCCACGGACAGATTGTGAGCCCTTGCTCTCACGTCCCTCCAGTGATCTAGAGTGAGGGAGAGAGGGGTAGAGTTATTTTGTCCCATTTCGAAGAGAGGGACCACGACACAGAGGCCTATCAGGAACAAAACAAAAAGAAACCAGAAACGGCGGCGAGATCGAGTAACGTAGAGACAAAGGAAGGAGTCAGATGGCAGAGCGCGCCTCTCTAGACGCGGCAGTGGGATCAGAACATAATGATCCTCTCCTGAGGGGTCCACCAGGCGTCCCTGGTCCTCCCCTGATCCTGGGACGTCTCCCAGGATTACCGGGCGGTGAGCCCCCGAACACGTCTGTTCGCTACTCACACGTCGCTCCCAGAGCGATCAGCCCGGAACAAACTGAAACCAAAATGCGCGCACTCAGAGGGACAGTCAGAGTTACAGAGTCAGACACAGAAACGAGACACGGAGTGATCGCTGGCCAGCTTACCTCCCGTTGGTGGGTCGGTGGTCCCTGGGTGGGGGTCTGATCCCGGACGAGCCCCCAAATGAGAGACGCCTGATTTGGGCAATCACTCAGTCAGGAGAGACCCTCCCAAGGAACAACGAGACCACGGCTTCGGATGCAATTAGCAAGAGGTTTTATTGAATACACGGGTACCCGGGCGGCTCAGTCTTTCGGTGGACTGGCGCGCCGAGCAGAGTTTTTGAGCTTGTTTTATAGCAAAAAGCGCGGGTACAGAAGCGAGAAGCAAGGTAATTGGTCGGTTTAAACAAAGCCAGGGAAAAAGCGCGGGTCATGTGGGAGTTCTTGAAACAGCTGAAGGGCGCCCTGGAAACTGCTCTGGGAGGCCTAGTGCAAGCTGATAACAGAAGCTGAAAGAAGCGAGTTAATCACTTAGGGACAGCAAAAACTTTTACAGGGCGGTTTCTTCCTTAGGTTGTCTAGATACATCCAGATACAGCTCTTGGTGTTATCAGTCAGAGACAGCATAGGTGGGAAACAGCAAAGGCAGGCAGAACTTAAAATTTTTCTAAGTACAGCACAATTTTTAACCTTCAATTTTCACCACAGGTGTTGGGGGGGCTTTTAAACAAGAACACTTTTCAAACAGTAAAAATGGCATAAGCTAAATCAGTCTACCTCGCACACCCCTTTATGAATTTCTTGGCCTTGCGGAATGGCGTTACTGCGGCTAGCTTGGAAAACACTTCTTTCAAAACAATGAAAATAGTAACTGAATAATTTGAAAACACTGATATACCTTTTCTTTTTGTACAGTGCCTAACACAAAGACTTGAACTACAAAATACATTGTAAATGCTAATTTGAATTATGGTTGAATTGCAAAGGCACTTCTAATCTGTGAAAGACATTTTAAAATAGTACCAAGCATCCCACGGTTTCTGCTTCTAAGTGGAGGCCAATTTCACCAAAGTAATGAAAAAAGGACCTCTGACCTGTGAAAAAATAAGCAATGGTAAAGAGGATGTGTGGAAGACTAGAGAGAGAGTGAGAATGAGAAGATAAATCCATTGTGCCTTTTTCTAGACACTGGCAGATTTTCTTGCTAGTTCAGCCAGAATTCTCTGTACGTCAGTTTTATCAATAAAACAGAGGATGACCACAGTGCTGCAGTGACTCCCTACCATTTCAAGGACAGGGTTTTCAATTAAGACATCCCTGGTTTGATATTCCAGTTGGCCTTTTACTAGCTGGGTGTCTTTGAGTAAGTTACTTAACCTCTCTGAGATATGGTTTTCTCATATGTAAATTGTAGATAGTTACAATATATGATTCTTCTAAATATTAAATGAATTTTGTAGAGTTCACAGTATAGTATCTGGCACATAAGAGATAGCTGTTTTACTCTCAAATAATATTTCATTAATGACTATTAACACTATTAAATGGGAAATCATTTAATCAGCTTGAATCTTCCCTTCCACAAGAAAACCAAGCACTGTGATTTACCTTTTGTGCTCCATGAAAAGAGAATCCTTTATTTTACCAACTCCGAGTAGAGGTGGGAAATAAATTCTGAATTCTTCCCTTCTTTCATTCATGATTTATGACAGCTTACATCCAACTCTTATATTCCTAGATGATTCAACTGGACTTGAACCTAGGGATTATGCCTGTCTTCAAATATAATAGTTTCAAAAATAATTGAGTGAAACAGGATGTGAGGAATCAAAAGTCCCACAACCAGGTGATAATAGTGTTAATGAATAACCAAAGCTTCACCTAATGAAATCTCTACCTTTGTCAGAAAATGCTAGGACCACCAGCTACCATTTTAAATAGAGTACTCTGAAACGACATAGAATGGACTTCCTGAAGCCTCCAGGAAACCCAGTGGTAGATTTCATCCTTTGATGTCAAGGCTTTGATGCTGTTCTTATGCAGATAAGAAGAAGGATTCTTCTTAGCTGGTTACACCTAAGTGGGAAAGATAGCCACAGAGCTCAGGTCTTATGGCAGAGGAGGGTGAGAGAGCGAGACAAAGCAAGAAGCTTTACAAGTCACTGAGGTGGAAAAGGGGAGACGGGAAGGGTGCAGTCCTCCAGGGGGCAAGACTTTTCTAAAATTTTGTTTGGTGCTGTCCTTAAATTTTATTCAGTTCTAGCAAACATTTCTCAAGAGCGTAGTAGGTATAAAAATCTTTAAGACATCAGAGGTTTCTCCTCAGCCCTGACCATGCATGACAGCCACCACATGGGGCTGTGAGAGCCAATTAGAAACCATCAGGAATCTTCTCCTGGGGCCCAATTGGGAGGTAGAGAGAGAAATGGAACATGCTAGCTGCTCAGTTCAGTCCTGCCACATCTCGAGATTGGATCCTTCAAACTAACATTTGTGCAGAGTCAATGAGTCTTTCTGGAGAAGTCAGAGGAAATAATTTGCATCTGTTCTGGGCTGCACTGGAAACATGAGTTAAACATCAGAACTATTTTATTTTTTAGGCATGAAAGCCATGCCCTCAAAAAAGTGTTAAATGCTTTTTACTTAGAATTTTTCAATACAAAATCTGTGAAATGGGGTTCACTCATTCTAACTCAGAATGCCAACATAAGGCTGTAAATCACAGCTCTTAAATATCTTAGCTGTTAAATACTTTAATATTTAATAGTTATGTTGATTTATGTATTAAAAGAGCTTTTGGAATTGTTATTTTATGATGAAAAACTAATGATAATATGTGAACATGTATATGTGAATAACATAAAACTGGCACAGATTTTTAAACTACTTTTTAGAAAGAAATAATTATCTAGTCAGAGCATCAATTTTTGGAAGTTGTTTAACAGACTCCCCTCCTTTTTTCTGAAAAGCAATGTGCAATTGCAGTGAAATGTTGTGAGAAAATAATATGACCATGAACATAATGTATGATTTACTACAAAATGAGAGTGGAAGTTTGGAAATCTAACTTTTTCTTCCCCTCTCATAAAGCATTTACAGAGCACCTATGTAACACACATTTATTCTGTAATTTCAAAAGATCTCGGAATACTCTAAAGATGTCTAAAGTGACAGATTATTTCTCTATGTACAATATAAATTCTTTAAATACTTGTTTGGATCATTTTTTATTTGTACTTATAGAAAGAATGTTATTTTTGAAATTATATTTATATTTTATTTTGTTAACCATAAGAAAAGCCTTTTCCCTGCAAAAGATTATGCCTTCTGACTATTTACTTAAAAGCACTAAGGAGGAAACAACCAAAACTCTAAGAAACACAATACAGGCTTTTTCCTGAACTGTATACTTCTTAGGAGCTACTGTGCATTAATGAAACTTCATTGAAATCATTTGAACATAAATAAACTTCCTATTAATAAACCAAGGGGCACTTCAAAACGTTCATGGAAAAATGAAATTAAAAGATAAAATGAATCTTTCCATGAACTTTTTGAAGGCCCCCTGTAACAAGAAATACAAAAGCAAAATTCATAAACATGATTTGGTTAGAACTGGCATCATCTGGGGACTTTCCAGACATGCAATATTTAAAAACAATAAAGACTTCATATAAAATAAGTGTTAACTCAGGAGTCTATGGACAAACACATGTCACACAGCTTCAATAAGAAGCTATCTAACACTTAGAGATATGTGGAATCACTTTCTCTTAGACTTTGACTATATCTGCACAAATAAACTGGCTTAATTCAGGCAAACAATGAGTTATTTGAAGTAGGGAGGTAAAAAGAAATTCAGTTAGTAACGGATCATTTGACTCAAACTGACATTTAAAGTATATCATCAATTCAACCATTTGTTTTTCTTTCTATTCAACTCTGCATGTGTATGCACCCTAGGTTCTCCTTTTGCTGAGCAATAAAGAAGGAATTAAAAATTAGTCATTAAAATACAGAGAATGTATCCCCATGCCATTTATTATTTAAATTTGTGGCTCTGTATAAAAGTAGCCTTTTAAGAAGAACACCCTCAACAATTTGTAGCTGGATTGGAGGCTGCGTTGTCTCAGTTAGAGATAAATCTTTCTCCTATATAGAATATCTGTACATTATAAATATTACAGGATTTATCTCCTGAGATTTAATGCCTCACTTTGACATTCAGGATTAACATGTGGGATAGTGTATATATGTAACCACTCTTTAAATATCTATCACCTTTAGCTCTTGCAGCTCTGAATTAAAACAAATTTGAACCAAAACATGTACAGGTGATTATGAGCAGGATTCCAACATACATTAACTTTAAGAGTAAGGTCCCATTGCTGCAACTTCAACCTGACTATTTATATTACATTAGACACCTATCAGAGGTAATTGAACATCGGCAGGAAATTAATCAAGTCTGTTCCATTAAATGGTCAGTTTACTGCAGCTCAGTAACGCTGGGCCCCATTTCCTCTGTGTGTCTCATTATGTTCTCATCTGAAACCTTTACAGTTTTCACTCGGATTGTTGCAATTTAAAATACTTTGATAAATGCCTAGTTGTGCCCACACTGCTTAGCAGGCCACCCTGGTTAAGTTACTCAGTGAACTAAATTTTCAATGCAGAAATCATTGCAAAGGTAACAAGGAAATTCAGGATGTTTTGGGTCTTTCCACTCATAGCTTTCTTTAGCAACACACCTCTTGCACCACTTCACAATATGTATTCATGTGTTGTAGGTAGCCATCTATTTATAAACTTGGGTATTGGTTTTAAAACCCTAACTTAGATTAAAAATACGATTAACCAGCTTTAAATCTCCTGTATGTAAGTACCTCATATGGTTAACAATCACTGTGGGTTAGCTTTAAGTCTGGAAAGGTCTTTGAGTTAGAACCTTCCTCTTGTTGGATTCTAATTTAATCTGCTCAGCTCTTTGTTTTTTGTGTGTCCACCTACACACAGCTGTCCATCTCCCTGCAACCTTTCTGCTGTCAGTCAAGTGACAGCCTTGGATGCAAGCTTTGTGTGCTGAGGTCTCCTGAGGCCCAGCTCTACATTTAGATGGAGAAGGGGTGGGGGGAAGAGACACACAGGATTCATGGAAAGCTGGGTGTGGGTGGGCGGCTAGTGGTGGGAGGGTTTTGGTGTCCAGCTCCCTCAGAAACTGCTTTCTCAAGCACATGCAAAAATGCAAACATGTATACCAAACCCCCACATCAGCAGCCCAGTACCAATGCAATGTAAAATCACCCTGGGAAGTCAAGCATTCCAGGAGTTGTTGAGGCAAAGAATAAAGCACCCTTGCTGTACTTTAACGGGGGTTGGTGCCCAAGAATAACCCTAGTTTCTCTCTTAGTGTGAGTGATTGGATATATCTAGCTTTCCCTTTCTTGGATTGACTGATCCTTAACTGACCTGTAAGTACTGATATATCTTCCTAAAATTTCTTGGGAACATGTGTTTTGGATAATTGGAGAGTAGTAGCTGGAGGAATGCTCTCCTCATGACTGTGTATGGATTTCATCCTGTATAATTTAAACTCTTAATATTGGAAGGAAGTCACATCCTGCAATATGAAGCCACACTCTTGAGACATTTCTATTTGTACAGCAGATTACTTCCCTGAAAAGTCAGATAGGTCACTAGCACAAATTAGATTTTGATCTCTATAAAAAGAGCCTAAATTGAGATGTAGGCCTTGTTTTAATTACTTTGTTTTTATTTGGTGCCATCTGCATTCTGATTATAGAGTCTTCTAAATTGGACTTCATATTCCTGATCAGCTAAAGTTACAGAATCTTTAAACAAAATGTTCCATGTTTCTGCTAAGATCACCAGGAACCCTGACATTCTATAAAAATAAACAGATTAATTTTCACCTTGCTGCTGAAAATGAAATATATTTGCATCTGTTTCAGTTAAGGTACATGTCACCTAAAATATTTAATACATTATTAGATAACAATGTATTAAAATTTACTTTTCATATTAGCTATACCCAGGTTTTACTTTTTTGTATTTCTGTTTTTGTTTTTTTAGAGATTAGGAGGTATAAAAGTAAAAATTGCACATATAAATTTGAATATTATATTTGAATATAAATTATTATAGTTGAATATAAATTTGAATATTATAGTTTACTTCCTGTATTAGTTGTCTGGTTTGCTGTCTGCCTAGGAGTACTGTTTCTTGCAACAATTGTGTTTCTCATGTAGCCAGGCAAAAGGCAAGGAGCAAATGTTCAGAGCAAGAGTGTAACTAATAAACCTGAGCAAATAACTTTATAACCCTGGAGCTTATTTGAGATGTTAACACAGATGCTTGGCAAATCCATGGGGAATGTTTGGCAAATGTTTGATTCACCAGTGCCTTAAACTTGTTAAGTATAAAGCTAATAATTACCAAGAAAATAATTTTGTGATTCTTTTTTTTCTGACCACAGCTAATCTTCAAAAACAGTACTTCTTTTTTGATACTTAGTATTAAAATAGGAAGTTTTAATACTAAGAAATGTAAAGAAATGTCTAAGAAATGTAAGGAATCTGGAAATTCTTTCTCTGCACACACATGAGGAAGAGTTGCAAAGATAATAAAGCCTTTAACTTTTAAGATTAAAGTTATGCTATTGATTATTCTCAGTTTACTTAGATTGTTTTTCAGAGATAATTTATCTATTTATAATTCTGTCATATGTTTTGCTCTTCATGTTCTGAAAAAATGCACATGCATAATTCAAATCTAATATCACTTAGAGTTCAACTTTTTTGACAGTTGATTAATTTTCAGGATGATGAAATTGGTGAGAACAAATGAAATAGTACTGGGAACTAATATTTTAAAGCTCTGAAAACCCCCCAATAAATTGCACTTGGTTATGGATAGAAATAGTCTTTTAGTAAATTATCTTCTTAATGCCAAGAGTAATATTGGTCTTCAGAACTCAATTTTGGTTGGTTTGGTGCATTTCAATACAAAGTACACCAGATCATCTATACAAATGTCACACACGTGTACACACACAGGCATGAACTCACACATACTCAGAAATACTAATTATTTACAAAGAATATGCCTTCCAAGTAATATTTCTTGCCTCTAACTCGAAATAGAAGCAATTTCTTTGGAGGAGGAGGATGGCTGTTCATTGTTAAAGAAAAAATAAATTCCTTAAATATCAACACCTGTATAAAACTGCCTCTTGAAACCTCAAAGAAATTTATTGATTTTCTTTTAAGTGCCTATGATTGAATTTTTCTTTAATTCTTTCTTCAGCATGGGAAACATACATTTTTCCATGTATGCTCAGTGTATTTAATTTGAGAAATAATAACCATAAAAATGAATTTTAGAATGTGCATTGAGTGGAAGGGTATTTCCCTGTATTTGTGTTCATAAATGATCAGGTTGTAACTAATCCATGATATAAAATTGAACTGCTGATAGTTTAAGTTTTCTCAAAACTTTGGAAGGTTTACTTATTTTCTGTGATCACATAAGATTTACACTGACTTTCCTTATGGCGTCCATTTGTTATAGCCATTTGGGGAATAAATGTAAACTTTTACACAATTGCTTACTGCCACAGCAAAATGAATAGCCTTGTGTTACACCATGTTGGACAAATGTGCCCACTTCCATAAAGAGAGTATCTCATTACATTTCCTATCATCTCTCTGGTCAACTTTGATTTCAGGGACTTGAAGTTTGTCCCCCAAAGCCACAGAAATTCGCTTCTTCTTATAGCACATTATTTGCCCCCAACAAAGAAAAGAAAGAAAACCCCAAACACAAATAGCTGAGACAATTGTCAGCAACTGTGCCTAAATGTTTGGTGGTTTAGAAAATTCTAATTGGTAATTCGAATGAGGTTTATAAAAACCAGGGCTTTTAAATTTTTACCCTTGGTCTCACTTTTTTCAGAAATCAAAGATAATTTAGAAGTGGTTCACTTTTAAAAAAAATATTGTCAGAATTAAGAATTACATACAAATCGATTTCTTTCTTCATGAATATGGCCTAGTAGACTCATATACAGATTTAACATTTGTAGTTTTGACCATTTGAGAGTAACCTCGATTGTCTATGACACGTGGTTTGTAACTTTATTGAGACCCAAATTTGATTTACATGCTTTAAGCCTAAAGCAGGGAAGGAAAGGCATCACTTAAAGGACCTTTGCTGACCAGTCAGGTTCAACCTCATTTCAGCTTTCATGTTCTCTGCTTCTTACACACAGTAATTCTCTTTACATTTATCACCTTCTAGGAGGGAAATGTATGCCTAAGTGAGGGCTTCAGTTTCTTCAAATAAAATGGGGCTAATAATAGTGCCTACCTTGGGTTGCTATAGAAGTGAAATGAGATACTCTATATACAGCCATAAACAGAATGACCAGCACAAAATAGTTCTTTGCTGTTAATATTATTGGAACTTAAGTTGTTGTTCAATGGGTGAGGTTATAGATAATTGTGGTAAACCATTTTATTTACACGGACCGTATATTTCTATTATTTAATGTAATTAAAAAATGTTTTTAAAGAGCCTCACA
This sequence comes from Cynocephalus volans, assembly GCF_027409185.1. NCBI lineage: Eukaryota > Metazoa > Chordata > Mammalia > Dermoptera > Cynocephalidae > Cynocephalus > Cynocephalus volans. Next base: position 285,023,515 of record NC_084460.1, read on the forward strand.
AGTACTTTTTTATGAAGAGTACTGCTTCCATTTGCCATTAGTCTTTTTCTCTTTTTTAATTGCAAATTGACAATTTATAATTGCAGAGATTTATGGGACACAAACTGATATGTCGATTTATGAATACAATGTGGAATAATTCAATTAAGCTAATTAGCATATCTATCACCTCAAACCATCTTTTGGTGGGAACATTTGAAAATTATTCTCTTAGCAATTTTGAAATGTACAATACACTATTTATTATTAGCTATATTCACAATGCTGTGCAACAGATCTCAAAATAAACCTTATTTCTCCTGTCAAATTAAGATTTTGAACCCTTCGTTTAACCTCTCCCCATTTTCCTCACCCCCCAGCCTCGGTGACTACCATTGTACTCTCTGCTTCTGTGAGTTCAACTGTTTTAAATTCTACATATAAGTGAGAACACGTAGTGTTCGTCTTTCTGTGCCTGGCTTATTTTACTTAGAATAATGTTCTCTAATTCCATCCATGTTTTCACAAATGACAGAATTTCCTTCTTTTTTAAGGGTGAGTAGTATTCTATTGTGCATATATGACACATTTTCTTTATCCATTCATCTATTGATAGACACTTAGTTTTATTCCATAACTTGGCTGCTGAGAATAGTGTTACAATGAACATGGGAGTATAGACATCTCTTTGACAAACTGGTTTCAAATCTTTTGGGTTAATACCCAGAAGTGATCTTGCTGGGTCATACTGTAACTCTCTTTTTAATTCTTTGGAGGAAACTCCATACAGTTTCCCGTAATAACTGTACGAATTTACATTCCCACCAACAGTGTACAAGAGTTCTCTTTTCTCCACATTATTATTAGTCTCCGACTCAGAGGTGCAAGCACTATTAGTCCATAAGGAATAATTTTCTTCCCATGTACCATCTCCTGCAGAGATTAATCAGTTTTTATATTTAGATATTTATATGTTGGGCTTTATCTGTTGCAGAATGTGCATGTGTGTGTGTATGCACACGTGTGGGTGCACACACACACAAGCTGCTTCTTTGCGTGGGTGTCACAGTGTGAGCTACAACTGTTTTTGTACACCTGAAATGTACATTGAAATACAGATATCAGTCAAAACTGCTCTCTCCCAAACATGGATGTTACAATCTTAGCTAATGGAAAATTTATTCTCTTTATAATAAAGCAGAACATGGAAATCAAACAATTTTAGCTCAGGTACTACAAAAACAAGTTAAACAATGAAAGAACATTATATTAAGGCACTTCAAAAAGTTTGTGGCAAAATGAAATTGAAAGATAACACAAATCTTTCCATGAGCTTTTTGAGTTCTGGACACAAGCCCTGCATTCTGGACAAGTAGTTCTATCTTTTTAAACCTTAGCTTCCAATCTAGATCATCTTGATGGCTCCTTTCAATTCTAAAATAATATAAAAAATTGTTCTAGTAGTTTCCACACTTTTCCTTGGGGAAGAATAAAGGTTCATATTCAATCACTTCAAAGTAATTATCTATTATGCATAAACAAAGTAAAATTCAAATGGGTCATATGCAACTTGACATTTTTATGTGTAAATCCCTCATTTTCTGCAAAAATTCTGTAAGGAGAATAGTTGAATATTATTTTGCATTTTATATAAGAAAGGTCTGTTTTCCAAAATTACTTGTTTAAAAACTAAAATCTATTAAAGGAATATATAAAATGCCCTGTATATTTAACTTTTGTTACAACGTTAACCTTTATTGTATTTATGAATGCAAGCTTAAAAATTCATAACTCCCAGATAAAGGGTCTTCATAAATAAAACAACCCACTTAAATCTGCATGTTTCAGATAGCAAGGCAACAAGCAAACCAACAGATGGATGCATTTCTAATTAGTCAATTCATTGCTTTCTTTCGGTTAGAAAATTCTCTTGCAAGTTGTAACAAAGTCTTTCACTGGGTGGAAAAATAAGTACAATCTCAGAATCAAACGTTTGCTAAAAAGATTATGTATTTCAATACTCTGATAACTTATTCAGATTTTGTATAGTGATAAATTAAACTAAATTATTGGTGGAAAAACAAATCAAGCAAAATAATTTGAGGTTATTGTAAATTTGAGACATGAATAAAATTACCATCAGTATCTTGTTTCTCTTATGTTTACCTATTTTAACTAAGTTGAGTAAGCCCATACGATCTAATTCAATTCAAGGCTGTTTTTGCAATATTGTGAGGAAAGAATCTACAATATTACGCTTAAATTTTTAATTTGCATTATACTGACAAATAAGTTTGGAAAAAGATGCTCTTTGTTTACGAAAAATTGCCATAAAAATGAGACGATAATATTAATCAAAAGAAGCCAGATGCAAAACTGTCAAAGGTTTTCAGAGATTATATTGGGTGGTTCCCAATTTTAAACAACTGTCTTTTTCTAAAAAGAAAAAAAAAAATGTCTATCAGATTATCTTTTCATATGCACAGAGTAAAGGGAATGGAGAAATGAAGTAATTACTTTGATAATTTAGGCACTTAAAACTTTCCTCTGAAATATCCAAATGATTGATATGATAATTTTGACTGAATTAGTCAAATTATGCTTTCACAGTTTGCCTTCTCATTTAATGAGCAGATAAAATCTAAGTGTGGATGTAAATGCAGAACAGTAAACTCATAGCTTACAGTAGCTTTCATATTCATCCAGTTATATATAATCACTTACCTTTTGGCAACATAGGTGGTAACAGTTTATCATCCTCTTATTTAAAAGCACCTATTTAGAACTTTTCCTTTGGGACCCTGCAGCACTGCTATATACAAAAGACTTCAATGTATGTGTGACTTTAGACCATTATAATCACACAACTATTGCCAACCACTGTGGCATATACATACATGAAATACAGGTAACAATATAAGCATTGAGCAAAGAATTAAATGGATAATGATTTTTGCAATATTTTATTAGTCCATTTAACAAAATGTGTTAGTGTTAAGATATTACATACTTCTGCAGAAGCTGCAGAAAAAAATCAGTCCTAAATTAAAATTCAATGAATTGTTTCTACAGCAAATCTGATGGCAATTTTTATAAAATTTTCATTTTATATGGCTACATTTTCATAAGTGTGAAGCAGAGTAAAGGAAAAAGGAAGCTATAGAAAGCCTCCTAATGATCTGGTAGTAAACCTAAGTGTAAAAACCAACCTGGGATCTAGTTTCATTACCTTGATGAAAATTATGTATATACAACAAAAGGGTGTACCTTTTGTCTGCAAAGAATGAACGAAGAACAGATTTGTTGACCATGGCTGGGAAAAGATGTTGTAATATTAATTTAAAAAGAGAGAAGGCAGAAGACCTATATAACTTTATTTTCTTTCTTTTTCACTGAGATGAAGAAGTAGACTTTTAAACTGGAAAGTTAAAGGAAGGAAAAAAAGATTGAAAATTTAAGCAGTCAGCAATCAGACCCTGTGTTAGATGCCAGGCTATCGTGGTGACCAAGCCAGACACAATATCTCCAAGGCGGGAGAAAAAAAAGAAAAAAATAGAAAGCAACTTTAAATAATTATAAATCTTCAAGTAAAGTCCAACTCTCTCTCAAGAAAATAAAATAACCTTCAGGTTCTATTGTGAAATCATGGTTGATAGTCTCTAAGACACACTGAGAACGAAAAGGAATTTGAAAAAATTAGCAAGTGACAAATGGCATCACGTTATGTAAAAAGTGAAAAGCCTGGACTACAGAAACTATAAGCCACTAAAATTAATGATGATCTCTGGCAAAATGTCCTAACCATCCTAACAGATTGTTAAACAGACAGCTTGGGAACATATAGAAAAGGAAGGAGTGATTAGTAGATGTCAAAATTGTTTCACCAAATTCAAGTCATACCTTGGTATGCAGAAAATTTCTGGCACATCATAAGCACACAACGAAGAGTTGTTGTTTGTTATTCTTTTCTGGCAGAATAATTACATTAGATAACAACAGATAACACCATGGTGTATCTTAATTTTAGAAAGACAGTTGACAAAGTCTCTTATATCTTAATGGACAAGATGGCTCTGTCTGGCTCAACACATTTATCAGTGATTAAGATGACATCAAAAGCAAGTTTATCATACCTTTGACTGGTACACAACTGATAAGAATAGCTAACTCAGTGAGTAAGAAAAAGACTTAAAAAACTTTCTTGGTACACTGCAACAGTGGAATAAAGCCCCAAAGTGACATTTTACTGACATAAACATAAAGTACTAGGTTTAGATTTTTAAAATATCAATTATATAAGTCCACAATAAAGAAGTTATGACTTTATGTTAGTTTATGTGGAAAAAGATCTGATAAGTTGAGTGGATGAAAAGCTCAACATATGTCAACAATAGGGTAGAGGAGATGACAAAACAAATACAGTTTTAAGCTAAATAAACCAAGCCCTAGTGTTCAGATGAAGAGGTAGAATAGTCTTACTGTCTTCTGCCCAGTGTGCAGCACTGCATCGGGAGCTGGGTGTCCACTTCTGGAGTCCACATTTTTACAGGGACATTGACAAATGACAAAAATCTGGAGGAGGACAATGAGCACGGTTGAGCCTCGAGGCCATGTCTCATGAGAAATTGTTGAGGGGAGTGGGTAATGTTTAACAAAGAGAAGCTTAGCTTGGCAGACCATGACAGCAGTCCTCAAGTTAATGGAGAGATGTCATGTGGAAGAGTTGTACCCTTATTCTATTTTGTTCCGAAGGCAGAACTGATATCACCGGGGAGCTTCGTAAGGAAGCAGATTTCCTGACAATGTAAGGAAAAATTTTCTTAGAATTTGAGGTTTTTTAAATATCCACTGTTGTGTTAAGTAGTGGCCCCCACGCAGGACCTGGTTAACCATCTATCAGCACCGCAATACAAGGGAATTCCTGGGCTGATAGAAAAATCAAATTTCTTAACTTCTAAGAATATTTATAAAACAATAGCTAAAACAAGCAGATTGCTAGGCAATCCAGAAAGAATTAGATGTGGAAATTCTCCATAGGATGACAGCTATTGAAAATGTCTATAGTGATTAAGAAGGCAGTACTAGAGATTTGGAAGAGGAATCTGTTATTTAGGACAGTGCTGCCGATGAGAATATAATGTGGAATATATACATAAGCCACATATGTAATTTTAAATGTTTTGGCCATATTTAAAAGTAAAAAAGAACTAGGTAAAATTAATTTTAATAATATATTTTATTTAACCTCATATATCTGAAACATTACCATTTCAACATAGACCTAAAATTAATAAAATTATTAATGAGATATTTTACATTCTTTTTCATGTCAAGACTTTCAAGCCCTTTTTGTATATTTCACTTATAGCACATATCAATGCAGACTAATCCTATTTTGAGTGCTCAATAACCACATGTGGTAAGTGGCTACCATCTTGGACAGCACAGACTAGAAGCTAAAGTCCCCAATCATGGCTAGTTAAAATGAAAGGGGTTATTAGTAAAATCAGGCTGAACTGTACAGATTACCAAGAAATTTCAGAGACACAGCCAAAATAAAAAGGATAACACTGCAGAATATTTCCTTTCTGGCAGTCACAAGAATGATAAGGGCCAGGAATACAGGTGGAGTTTGACCAATCCAAGCAGAGAATCCAGCTGAGGCTGAACTGCACCTGCCCCACTCCTGGTTGCTCTGGCAACCAGACTCCCTCCCCATGCTAATGACATTATAATGAGAACATCCACATGCAAATGAGTTAAGCAGTAATTACAGGCAGATCCTCACTTGTTCTACTAGCTCCACTTAAGAGGGTGGTGGTTTGGAGAGGAGTTGAGGAGAGTTTGATACTGCAGAGGAGATCACACACACACACACAAAAAAGAATTTGAGTTACAAAATAAAATGGTTATCTAGAGCCTATACAACAGGCAGGAAAGTCATGTAGTTACATGTTCCCATTGTCCCATCTGTTTGGCTTTCCTGCTCTTACCATCAGCCAGGGGGAGAGAGACCACCTAGGGGAAAAAACAGGGAGACAATAGCAACTCTATAAGAAAGGTGCAGGTTTCAGGGGAAAATGTCTCCCTCCCTCACCCCCCATTTAAAATAAATTACTTATGAATGGTTCTGTTTCTCATCCCATCCATGGGAAACTATAGTAAAAAGCACTGAAACTCTGGAAAAAGATAAAAAAAAACCAAAAAGAAAGCCTGTCCTTTATTCTTGGTTCTGATTTGCTCTTAATTGCTTTTTGCAGTTTTCCCTAAGTAGATCAGAGCCCTATTGTAATTAACAGTGAACAGGTTGAATACCGAACTTCAGAAATTTGATAAACCTGGCAACATGGAGAACTTTGCTGATGTGGGAATGGTGAGTATGCTGAAGTTTTGCACCTTCTTGGGATTTTTAGGTTTACAAAATCTTGTTAGGTCTCTCAGAGAAAACACACACATCCACACAATTCTTACATAAAGAAAAATAGGGTTGATCATACGTTCAGAAAATATTCAGATCAAACTATTTGACATGCATTAGAAGATGCATCTCTTTGGCTACCATACTAATGGGCACAATAACATTATTAACACTAAACATTTGTATGTGATCTTCAAATGTGAGTTTATAAAATAAATAATACTCTTCTCTTTTGAAATAATAGCCTAATTACCTGGTGCTTACTATATACCAAGAACCATTCTAAGTTGCTTAACCACCCTCTGTGGTAAGCATTATTGTTTATCCATTTTACAGATGGGTAAATAAAGTGATTTGCTTAAGTTAGTAAGTGGCAGAGCCAAGAACTGAATTCAGTTAGTATGATTCCAGAATCCTCAGATGTGTATTCTAAGATATCAAGGATAGAGCCTTCAAAAAGATAAACCTGTCTTTGTTAATGGCTAACTAATCAATTATTTTGCTATCTAGTAGAACTGCTCACATAGTGGAATTATTTAATATGGCTATCTCATTTAGAAAAAAAATGGAATAATGAGTAGGCAAGTTTGGCTAGAATGGAAGTTTCATGCAGCACAGAAGAGGAAGGTGTTGGTAAGGGCCCAACTGTCAAGGAATCCTAAAATAAAGGTGTCATTAAAGTTTTTGATGTGAGAAAAACATTATATAATTCTGAAAATTTAATTTAGCAAGAGGGAATAGAGACTTGAACTCTTGAGATCAGTTAAACTATATTTTTTTACCCAAATTTATGCATGTAATAATGGTAGTAGTAGAAATTAAGAAAATAATCAATGAACAAAAATTTCCAAGGTAGAAACCCAAGTGAAACTCTGGGATTGAATGGAGTGGCAGAAATGAGAAAAATAGACAAGAAAGATACCAACTCGGGATTAAATCTAGAACTTCATGCCAAAGTGACTAGGTAACAGACATAGGGAACTTTCAGTGGCAATTGATCAGTTTCAGGCTGGACACTATTGACATTTTGGGCCACCTAATCCTTTGTTGTAGGGGCTGCCCTGTGCATTGCAGAATGCTCACTTAGCAGCACCCCTGGCCTCTACCCACTAGATGCCAGTAGCACCACTTCCCAGTGTGACAACGTCTCTAGACATTGCCAAATGTCCTCTGGGGTGGGGGTGGGAAGTGGAGGGACAGCAGCAAAATCGACCTTGATTGAGAGACTCTGGTGTAGTGAAATAGAGTGTGAATTTAGTAGACTTTGAAGTCATAGCAGGTGAAAATATCTGAGAGGTTTGGGAGCCAACAAAGAAGCCAGGGTTTTAGAGAATGTTCAAGGGCCCTGGTTTGATGCTTCAAGCAAGAAGGCAGAACTTCTGAAGTGAACATCGTTCTATAAACACCTCTTCCTAGAAGCTCCCAAGAGTAAGACATAGAACAGAAAACAAAGATGCAAATCTACTTCTTGGTGAAACTGGGAACCAACTCCAAAAAACTTTGTAAGGGAAAGCACTTTTAACTATATGCCGTTAGTAGTTTTTGATGTTTGACTTGTATAAATGTACATTAACTTTTGCAAAAATAAAAAATAATAATAAATTAAGCAATTTTGTTTAAAGAAAAGCAAGGGCTAGAAAATAAAATATTGTGCTTTTTTGGTCTTCTCTAAAAGAGCGAATTCTAAAATGACATTGTGCATAATTTTCAAAACACAGTATCTGTGGGTATGAGGCTGTATAATGTTGGTGTTTTGCTAATTGCCTGAGTCATTTGTTCTGATGCTGAAGCCAGAGGACTATAACACAGTCATAAGTAAGCGTAGCCAAAGAGGGATATCTTAGACAATATATAAGAAAAGTTTACTTTAAGTCTATGGAATCACTAACTTTTTTTAGTTTGTCCAAAGTATAATCTCAAGTTCCCTAGAGAAGAGATTTTTCAAAAACTAAAATCTTTCATTATAGAATTTACTTTTTTGTTTTTATCAACATTTCCATCTGTCTATGCATTTAAAGCTGACTAGAATCAGAGGGGCTTACTACATACAAAATGTTCAGATAGTTGTTAATATTATGTTATTCTAAAATTACGCACAGTCACTGAAACTTTAAAAATAGTACATATGCTCCTTTCTGTGATCAAGAGAATCCCCACATTCATAGTTGTAGTTGCTTACCATCAGCCAATTTAATGTAGACATAAATAATCCAATCTTTCTGGCAAACAAACTTTATATAAAATTCAGAAAATCCGAGTGTTGAATACAACGTGCTGAACTTGGTTTGATTTAATTGATTTTATGAGCCTTTATTTCCCGAGTCATGACATGATACCCCGAGGATTTCAGAAACATTAATCATAAAGCTCTGCTATGTTTTATCTATAACCTTCTTTCACATTCCCTTTTCAGTTGCTCTGTGGAAAAGTACTTATTGAAAATGATTCATTGAAGGAGGTTTATGTGTACAATACATTCTGAGATACACTCTGTAAAGCCTTTAATTTGAATGAAATATTTTATATTATAATTGACCTTATAAGATCATAATTTTACATATGCAAAGCCTTCTTGGAGTCCTTCTTTTATCTTACTGCAAAAGAACACGTACATTCCATATATAGTCAAACATTCACACATATTTTTTGAGTGCCAGGCACTGTGTTAAGTGCTAGGAATACTGTAAGGATGAGGTGGCATGTGCATATATGTAATATGTTCCCCCGTGTGTCCTCAGTATTTACATACGTAATGTATAATTTACATTGCGGTGTATATTTTTTATGCCATGTATATTTTTTATGCCATATATATTTTTACTCATCAAAGTTAGAATGTCAGTCTCCAAGTGCCTGATTAAAAAGGAACAGATATTTAAAACACAGATTAATTTATTTTAACATAATTTCTTGTCTGCATTTAATCTAGTTATGTAAATTACAGTTTAATTCTAACAGGAAAACGTTGTGTATAGAAGCTAACATTGAATAAATCCTTACTGTCCTTAGTTTCATATTTTTTGTTTGAATTACAGTTTAAGAACTGAGTTAGGTATACTATCTTAACTGTGTCTTAAATAACATCAAATTTTCTCTTAATAGTCACTAATAAGCATATACTTGACTTTGGTTTTTTTATCATCCCCAATCCACGTTTTGATCTGCAACATATAAATTGGAGCTAAATGTGAACTTTCCATCAAGTAGAGTAAGAACTTCTTATTTTCACCAGGTCATCTCTACCATTTGTATAATGATAAATATAAAATATTTTATTGCATTAATGCTCCAAATAAAAGTTGTTTCAATATATAATACAATATTAAAATTGTAGTAATATATAGAGTTCAAATAGGGGAATATATTCAGGAATGGATACAATTACTTGTCCATAATATAAATCAACTCTTTTTATGTGTGTAGTTAAAATTCATAAAATGCTGGAAGAAACAGGAATAATCACTAAGATCTAGGAAGAAGTAATTAATATAAACAAATACAAAGGATATTGCAATGGAAATGAAAACAGTACACTATGCCTATATAACATGGATTTTTCCCAGATAAACTTTTTAAAAATTTTTTATTTTATTTATTTATTTATTTTTTGTCTTTTTCATGACCGGCACTCAGCCAGTGAGTGCACCAGCCGTTCCTATATAGGATCCGAACCCGTGGCGGGAGCATCGCCGCGCTCCCAGCGCCGCACTCTCCCAAGTGCGCCACGGGCTCGGCCCTTTCCCAGGTAAACTTGAAGTGCTAACTTCAGGATATGGTTGATATTTTTGTAAGGTTGTTTCCAAACACACAATTCACTCAGTCAGCAAGAGTTCCAACTATTTTACACTCAATCAAGTTATTGCTCTGGAGAGTTGTTCTTTATTTGTAGATTTTATGGATTCCTGTGGTTAGTAATCAATATACCTAGATGCACCTGCAAGTAGGATATTTATATGGTAGTTATAAACAAGTCTCGAACATGAAATGTCGGCACAATTTGTAGGATATTAATCTGGAAAATCATTCTGAACAAGCATAGGAATTTCAGGCTACTAATATTCTCAATTTCAGTGATAAAATCTGATCTTTTAATATGGTCCAAGCCAAAAATTTTCAACCTTGGTTTTCTCACTCTGTAAGTTGTCTTCAGTTTTCTTATATGACTTATAGAAATATTAAACACAGGCAAAAAAAAAACATAGAAATCTGTTAATATAAACTGATCATTCATCAAGCAACTAGTGTTTGTTTAATATTGTATTAGGCGCTGAGGTCCAAAGGGGAAACACTCTCCATGGACCCTACACTTGGAGAGTGTGAAATTTCATTGGGAAGATGAAATAAAAACAAATGGTATACAGAGGTTAAAGCAACAGAATATAATTCAGATTTAATTATAACTCATTCTAATGTTAAACGTGTATGTGTGTGTATGTGTACTCATGCCACGTGGCACTTTGAAATCAAATGAACAACATTTGGATATAAGTGACAGGTTGATATGACACAGTGATATAAAAACATAGCTTATATTTTTTTTCTTGCTCATCTTAACCCAATCTGTGCTCTATTTCTTGAGATAATTACTTCAAAGTACGGCCTGTAGGGACAACCGAAAGGAAGCGGATGGAACCTTGTCCTATTCTCTGTATCTCTGAGCAGCTGTTCACATGAGAGCTTCGGCACAGCCATGTGCCCTCTCCTGGCCTGCATTGTTCTGACCCTCCTGGAACAGTAAGGTTGCACTAACCTAATTTAGGAGATCTAGCAACATCTGGCGACGTTGGCATCCTTGTTCAGCTCTGATTGTCACTCTGTCACTGCATGAATGTGGCCTGAGTGCCTGTTGGGGTGTGTGATAAGAAAGCCTGCAGTAGCAAATGTTGGGGGTGGGGATAGGCAGAGGCGTTCTTGGGCCTCCCCAGGCAGTGCGGCAGAGTGGCCGACAAAGGGGAGGTGGCGGACGCACAGAAGTGCTGATGCAGAAGGCCTGACACGCCGCAGGCGGTACGTGACATCTCGTGGCTTCTGGCTGTTGTTGCATGTGAGGAATGTCACAGTCATGATGGATGACTTTCAGATCTTTCCCATTATATCATATCTGTAAGAAATTCCCTCTTCCTCAAATGTCTTTTTGTTTCCCCACCCCTGAGCTGCAGATGGCATCTGCCCACGCATTCCCATTGTGTGAAGCCTCCAGAGTACTTCGCCATTCTTCTGGGATCTTGCTCATGCTTGAATTGCTCGCATTCAATTAAGTCTAGAAATTATGGCTTTGGGCAGTTTAACCTCTTTTAACACAGAGTAATCGTAGTTATTTTGGCCATTTAGGAGTTTCCTGAGTTGCCACTGATATATTTCATTAAGACCTGAGAGCATAGAACAGTAGATAAAATAAAGGCAATTGTTTTCATCTACCTGCTTCAGAACTAAATTATTCTTTATAAAGAAAAAGCATTCTCTTTGTGAATAAAGCTATTTGGATATACACAGGAATTCCTAACAAAATGCGAAGTGATCTCTCAATTGCAAAATTGTAGGATGACAATAGTATAATTCATATTAGGTACAGAGGTTCAACATACATGAATTGATAGCAAGCCAAAGTTGTAGCTGCTGCTTTTCTTATCCCTTTAGCTCAGTCACATAGGTTTTACATGTGTGATTTATAAAGCAAGTGTTTCTTACTTAAAAAGCACTGCAATGATGAATAATGTGGAAAGGAGCAGATTGGTTATACACAGACTTCCCTGCTCCTTTCTTAGGATGGTTTCAAGCGTTGTGCTAAAAAAGAACAGATGCTAGAGTTACAGAGAAGTCTGTGAATGAGCACAGGGATTTTCTTTTGGATCATAGAGAAAAGCAGCATACTGTCTGGGTATTCCCAGGTTCAACATGTGTGTTCCATCGTATGTACAACATGTGGGTGGTTTAGAGTACTCAAATGAAACACTCCAAGGCAATGTTTAAACATCTATGGACTGAAGCAACACTAGTTATAGGGAATGAAAGCCACAAAACTCCCTGGAAGTCTCAAATTAGTTTTAAATAATCAATCTCAGACTCCAGGTTGCAGGTAAATTGGGCTTAGAAGGCAGGATCAAGGCACATATCATGATGGTTATCAATGGGATGTTTGAATTCCCAGGAAGGACTTCTTGTGTGCACAGATAAAGAATTAAAAGACTCTTGGAAAAGTCACTATCAGGAGGAATACTCAGTTAACAGGAGAGATAAGGAAGCAATCAAAATAGGGGAGTTAATAAAAGAGAGACAGGTATTTAGACAAGCTCCTGAGTCAGAAGACAAAGGAGTCAAGGATGTAATAAACACAGGACTCTGTGAGCCATTGGCAGAGAAGGGCTAATGGTTTTGGAAAGCTGATTTAGTGAACAGAAACTTATCTACACTGAGTATGACAATGGAAAACAATAACATATAGCACCCATTAAGAGCTTACTATGTGACAGACACTTTTGTAAGTGCTCTGCATGTTTCAAACAGCCTTTTGGTGAATAGATAACCAAAAAATAGTTTAAAATGATATCTGTTTAAGTCTCTCCCAAGACATTGTTTCACAAACTACTGAACCATAGAATCCTTTACAAATTTTTAAAAATACAGATTCCTAGAACCCTCCCACAGAGATCTTTGTTGGGCTACAGAGACTTTTCTTTTCTTTTAATGAGCAATCAAGATAATTCTCATGCTCAAGACTTTTTTGAAAACACTGACTTTAGGAAAAATGAAAAGCTTCCTAGATTTTTTGCTTTATAGATCATATTTCCACACTCTGAAGTAAGCAGAGAGAAAGATTATATGTATGTAGGCAGTGGACATTTGCTACGTATCTTTGAAAGATTGAATGAAAACTTTGGATTATAGAATATTGCTAAAGAAATGCAGCCTAAAAGTAGTGCCTAATCCATTTTAGTTAGAATTCTTAGAAATAACTTTCAATTAGTACATTGCATGTTACTTCATGGCCTACTGCACAGTGGATTTTATCAAGTGTGTAGATCAAGGCTGGTCTCTGTGGCCATAGCAGTGTATAGTACATTTCTTTCATTAAACTATGAAACATCTAAAGGAGAATATTACATTCTAATGGGATGCCAATTAAACTACATAGAACAACTCAACAGTTTCCTTCCCTATCAACTCCAAATCATGTAGAATTCTGACTTGAACTAACAGGATGCGATGAGCCAAAAGGACTAGAAAAAATGACTTTTTTAAAAAAAATTCCTACTATAACAAGTCTTTTATTCAAAAAAGGCATCTGAGCTTTCTGAGAGAATTGCCAGCCCACCTTTGTTTTACAGCAGAAAATGAGGTACAAAGGTGATTGAACATTACTTCTTTTTTGTAAAGACCATAAATCATGAAAATCAAATGCTTTCCAGAGTAAAAATGTTATCTGTAGTATGCCTGGCTTTCAGAAAGTCCCCACACAAATGAAAATGGAGGAATACTGTGTTCAGAGCTGCCAAGCCATTTCTGGGCACCAGACCCAGACACGATGGGCATGCAAAAGTGAAGCAGTGATCTGGAGAGTTGCTTCAGCCCAGCAACAGGTTTGGGCTTAAGCCCAGTCACTACATTAGGAGTTCAAAATCAAGCTGAATATTTAGAAAACTTTGAATTTTTCAATAGATGAGTTAGAGTCATCATAAACATCATTATTATAAATGGATTATGAATACATAGTTGTTACCTAAGCAAAGTTGTGATTTGATTATCCTTAAAGAAAATATAAACTTTATCTCTTGGTAAAGAGGCTTTCATGAAATCAAAGGATAAGCAGAGGGAAAATTGAAGGGACTCTACAATATAGGGTTTCTCAGCTTCTGCCCTATTGACATTTCGGGTCAGGTAATTCTTTTGGGATAGGTGGATCTGACCTGTGCATTGTAGGATGCTGAGCAGCAGCTCTGGTCTCCACCTACTAGATGCCAGCTGCACTTCCCACCCAGGTGTGACAATCAAAAATGTCTCCAGATATTGTTGCATGTCCCCCGGTGAGGGAGGGAAGATCACCTCTGCTTGAGAAACACTACTCCAGTGTAAACATCACTCAGAGGAATGCAATTTCATGTTACCAGACCCATTTTACTGGCTGGTTGAGAAAATTGTCCCCAAAGTGATTGTGATTAATGTTAGTAGTACAACACTGTTCTTATTAGCTATGAGACAGTGTCCATTTTTTTTTTCCCCCTTATCCTGACCTTTCTAAAGTCTCTGAAAATGGAATCAATTGAAGCCTCCAAAGCAGACTGCTCATACCAATGTTAATATGAATAAATGGACGGGAGGAAAGAGCATTTCCTTTAGAAACTCCAGAAGCTGAAGAAAGTGGACTCACTTGTTCAATAGTCCAAGCTTATTCTCCTGACAAACAGTAAACGGTTATTGCTAGTGGGAGGTAACGTCCCTTCTCTGGACAAATTTGTTTTTCTCACTATACTTAGAATAAGGAGGCACAAGCCCCAGTGTCTCTCAGGGTTTATTTATAACATCCTGGGTTTATTTATAATATTTTTCATTTCCCTCCCACATGATATTGTCTCTTGCATATTCCACTAGATAGAGCATTAGTTTGCTTCTGCGTTCACACTACAATGGAAACTGCTGTGGTAAGGAATCCCATGTCCTTGAATAGCGCTTTGTTTCACTCAGGTGAAGGCTGCATTTTGCTTTCAGGTGAAGAGAGCCCAGGAAATTAGTTTATTAAACACGTAAAGACCTTTGGTCAAAATAAATGTCAAATAATACTCAGGATCTAGAAAGATGAAAATACCACTTTCCATAATAATGCTACAATATAAGTAATAGTTTCAAAATGAATGCAGGTACCTTTGTTGGAGACATTAGACTTGTAGAAATAGATTGCCCCCAAATCTGAATAATTTCTCTAAAAAAGTATTTGGAATTATAATATCTGTATCCTCAGGGTAAAAAGTATGTATATGTTAATGTACTTTTTAAGGTTAAATATTATTAGAAAATACATTGTTTATATTTCCCAAATACTTTTTGCTTTAAAGAATCAAGTTCAGAAAATTTACTTTCAGTGCTAACATCTGATTAAACTTTACCGTGAATCATAAATTTGTCTTCCCCTGGAAAGCTAAATAGAATCATGGATTACTGATTTGCTATTGCTCCTCTTTCTGCAGGTCTGAGCTTGTATTTCTGATCACCATCTGCTTCATGTGTTTTCTCTCTCTGTATCATGCTTCCTCTCCCCCATCCTGCATCCTGTTACTGTAGAGTAGTAGAAGAGAGTCAGGTTCATTGACTTGAATAAGATGAAAGGTCCATAAGGTCAAAGACAGAGGTACATTTTTAAAAGACTGAGTTACTTAAAATTAAGTACATGCAGTAAGGCACTTTGAAAGAGCAGTGACTAAGAATCTCAAGAACTTTTTCCCCAAGAACTCAGCAGTGGTTATTTAGTGTAGAGCACTACTTAATATTCCCTTCAATCAGTGTCCCATCTCTAATGATTGCTTCTCTGAGTGGCATCCACCCCGGGCTCCAGTGATAAATATTTAATAAAGGGAACTCCCCTTACCTTATTTTCTTTTTCCCATATGCATTACATTAATTACTTCATTTTTAACAAGCAAAGCTGCTCTCTCAAATGCCATCTCAATATCTCACCCTCTTGAAAACTCTCTGTATCAGGTTGATTTACAGAGAAACATTTTGACGGATTAAAGTTTTGGGGTTGATTCTGGCAGAAAAAAAAAAAAAAACATAAAAGACTCTTAGCCCACAAAATGAAAATGTTCTGATGTGCTACCCTGCATTAGACTTGGTGAGCATCACCCCATATTTGGTCATTTCAGTAGAACAGCGTAGAAATTCTGCTTACTGCAAAGGGGAAAATGAAGACATTTTACTTGCTTTCTAGAGGGCTTGATTTCCCAGAGACTTTTTTTCTCCTTTTTCTTTTTTGGGTATAATTCTCTGTGCACTGAAGGCATTCTGTTCTGGTGAGCTCTGTACTTCTTATTCATGGCAATTACATTCACATCTTTGATCTTGGATGAGATCTCTTGTGCATATTTTGTTCTATTTATGTCTTTGATCTGGTTTCTTGTGATTTTTAAAGTTGTGTTTTTTATTCGAAAGACGTTCAGCCTACAATATTTAAAAAGGAAAAAAAAAGTGACATTTAGTTTATCCGTATGACATTGTCATTTTAGGCATATGGATAAATTAGACTGTCTTTATACCTCTCAGCTCCTTCTTCCAATATACTGATAATTTGTGTTTTTTATCTGTCGTAACAGTGGAAGCTCAGCCATCAGATGGATTGCAACATGGTCGATCAAATTCGACTCAGCAGTTTTGCTATCTTGTTATTCCGTTTGTCTTAAAAGAATCAAATTGATTGGGATGATGATAAAGCTATAGGATGGTAAGGGAGTAAATTCATAGAGCTCCTGCTTTTGGATGGTGTACGCAGTCCTGTTTATTTGTTATTACCATTATCATTTTATTGAACATGAATTTTTGCTTTTTGTTTACGTAACATATCATTTATACTCAGGTTTCAAGAATTCACCCAGGTAGCTTAAAGGTGATATGTATTACTAAGGGGAGATTAAATAATGAGATAACAGCTAGCGGTCGCTGTAGTGATGGCAAAGTGCTATGAACAAGGGGGCCGCGTGGGACCTAGGAATGTACATGACAAAAATCGGTCACCATGGCAACATTTGAGCAGTGGGAGACAGGGAGCTGAATTGAGCAACACACACTGCAGTGGCCTGATTGAAAAGAACTGCCTATAATTTAGCTTGACTGACTTTTTATGTAATATGTTTTCTCTACTATGCAAATGACTATAGAAATGCGAGAACCCAAAACAGTCTATAAATCCAGACTGCAATAGAAAACATGCACCTTTCTTTGGGGGGTAAAATTAGGGGTTTCAATTTGTAGCAAGCCAGAGGGTTCTTTACTCCTAATGATCTTAGGCTGTGAGCATTATCACAGGTAATTTCCTGTAAAGCCATGGCTATAAACAAGATTTTCATATTTTAGAGGCCTATTTATGCAAACACTAAATATCATTTTATTAAAGCAAGTAAAACCGGAATCAGAAGACATTAGAAAGGTGGCCCAACTATAAGGAATTATTAACTTGAACAGCTGCATGGTGAGTCTCATCACAGAAAATATAATTCAATGAAGTTTTCCTTTTATTTCCAGCAAGTTGTTTGCTCCTTGAGTTATCTAGATAATTGTCCTTGTTTTCTATTTCAGTGGTTCGTATTACACAGAGTTCCAGAGACAGAAGGGAGCTCAAACACCTATATGAGTACAATCCAGTAGACAAAGGCTAATGGTATTTTTTGTTTTATCTTTGCATTGTAGGATAGGGACCCTCTAAAGGGCATTTACATCATGTGAATAGATAAGGACAACTAGAATATAATTTATTCAAAGTGTTGTAAGAACAATGATACCTCAGTTACTAAATCTTCTAAACATGCAATCTCTTCCTAAGATTCAGTAGTGTTGAGCATACAAGCACTTTATATCATGTAAAGTAGGATCCCAATGAATCATGTAGCTTAAGGGCAATATCCCTGCTAAGCTGTGCATATGATAATAATAGTAACAAAATTAACAATAATTATAGAAATGATTAAAGCTTAAATTTACTGAGCACTATGTGTGTTCCAGGTACTCTGTGGCCTCGTTTAATCTTCACAAAATCACTGCAAGATAGGAGCTGTTATTCTGCCCATTTGGCAGGTAGAGGCTTAGAGAGGTAAAGTAATACGCCCAAGGTTACACACAGAGTGAATTGTAGAGCTCTGATGAGAGCCTAGAGCCATCTGGCTCCAAAACCTTGTTTTCTAAGCATGGTTTCTTCCTGCTAAGTGTTCAGATTACTTCTTAACAAGACCTTTTTTCTCTATTCTTATCACCAACATTTTCTTCTGCCCAGATCATTTCTTATCAATCAATTGCAGCCCTTCCTTGATGAGTCCCAGCTTCCAGCCATGCACCAGATACTACAAACTGACTTTCTTTGTTTTGTAATCTACAACTCACTAACTTGCTTCTTATAAATTTGCTAACTGTAAAGTTTCCCTCCTTTATGATAGTGCGTCACTTAGCCTTTCTTTCTGTTTTATTTGGCTAAACTAGATTAAGAAGAAGAATTTGTCTTTGTTTAAATCTTCAGTGTCCTCATTCAAGTACTGTGTGTGTTGATATCATGAAAGGACCAGGCAGCAAAAGGGAAAAACTGAACAGCATTTACTAGAAACCGGAATTCGCTTAGGCTGGAAGAGCTGCCTAGTACAGTAAGTCAGGAGTTTCTCTACTCTTTTGTGTCTGGCTTCTGTCACTCACCATTACATTTGTGATTTTTCATCTGTGCTATTTGTTTTGTGTAGCAATAGATTTTTTCAGTATTGCTTCTGTATAGTCACTGTTTGAACATTCCACAGTCTATTCATGTATTCCATTTTGGATAGACATTTGGGTGTTTCCAGTTTGGGACTAGTATGAATGATGCTGTTATGAACATTCTAGTATATGACTTTTGGGAATTATATGCATACATTTCTTTAGGTGTCACAATTGGTAGGACATAGGATTTGCATGTGATCAACTCTTGGCAGTCAACACTGCCAAAGAGTTTTTGAATATGTTTGTACCATTAACCTTCCCACCAGCAAGCAGCTTAGGAAAATTCCAGTTGCTTCACATCTTCACCAACACTTGATGTTGTCAATGGTTTTCCTTTTAGCCATTCTGGAAGTTTTGTGGTTGTATCTTATTGTGGTCATCTGATAACTAATGAGATTGAACACCTTTTCATACATTTGTTGTCTATAGGGACATCTTTTGTGAAGAGCTTTCTCAAGAATCTTGCTCATTTTTTCTATTTGATCATCTGTTTTGCCCTTGTTGACTTGTAGAAAATTGTTGATTTCAGTGATAAACCAATTTACTGATAAATCATATATACAGAAAACTTTTCACTCTTTTTCTCTTTTTCCTCCTTTCCAGATCTTTATCTATTTTCTTCTTTCACAGTATGAGTTTTAGTTAAGATACAGTCTAGTCTGCTGTAATAAGAAACCCAAAATACAATGGCTTAAGTAAGGTAGAATTTATATCTTTCTCATGTAACAGGATATCGAGCAGCTCAGCTGTGTTGGAACTGAAGCTCATCCCCATCAGTATCTGAAATGCCGAAGTCAACAGTCTTGTCCTGGAGGTAGGCTTGTCATCATTTCTGCGCTCAGACCCAGGGGTGTGAGGAACGGATATGGCTTGAAAGGTTTACACTTCAATCACACCCTATTAGCTAGATCCTAGGCTTATGGACCAACCTCCCTAACAGGAAGGGAGGCTGGAAACACACTCTATTTGGTGCCCATTGTGCCTAACTATTACCGTGGAAGGAGGGGAGAAAGATATTGTTGATAGACTGTAGTCTTTGCCATTGCTCCAACTGCCAGATTCCTAAGCCCTGAACTTAGAGATTAGAAAGATTTCTCAGATGATCACCTCCAGTGTATTTATTTCATTTTATAAGACTGAGATCTGAAAAGTATTCGATACTACCTGCAGGTAGCGGTCCCCAACAGGGATAGCATTTCATAAGTTTTTCTCTAATGGATTAAGAGCTTGCATAAAATTTTCACATGGAAACCAAGTTAGACAATATTTAGATTGCCAATTAGGGTCATTACAATTTATAAACAGTGACAGTGTTTAGGGGTGTTGTATCAATTTTGTTAGAGCTGATGTAATAAATACCACAGACTAGGTTGCTTAAACAACAGAAATTTACATTCTCATAATGCTGGAGGCATGAAGCTCTAGATCAGGGTGTCAGCAGGGCTGGTCTTTCTGGGGCCTCTCTCCTTGGCTTGTAAATGGTTGTCTTCTCCCTGTGTCTTCTCACGGTCTTCCCTCTGCGTGGGTCTGTATCCTAATCCTCTCTTATAATAACCAGACGTATTGGGTTAAAGCCCATGCCAGTCACCTCATTTTAGCTTAATTACTTCTTTAAAGACCCTATCTCTAAATATAGTCACATTATGAGGGACTGGGGGTTAGGACTTCAACATATGAATTTGGGGTGGGGATAGGACACAATTCAGCCCATAACAGGTGTGACAGGTGGACTGGTTAACTGTAGTGGTGTAAGTGTCTACATGAATGAGCCTTAACCAAAGAAAATGGAAGTTTTGTGAGAAATTTCAAGATAGCAGTTTTCAACTGGGTTATTTATTCTTGACAACTTTGAGAGTTTCCAAGGATTGTGAAGTTTCTCCCTTCCCTTGTGAACTTGAGGTGTGAGTGACTGTTTATGGGGATTACTCTCCCTTCCTCCATTCCTACTTATTTAGAGAGGCTCTTTTCTTGTAAGGTTCTGAAGATTCCAATCCTTGCGCATAATGTTTTTATGGGGAACTGTGTTGCCAGTGCCAACATCAATACCAGGATCACACATAGTCTTAGCGACAGGCGTGGAAGTGAGAGCTGAGGATCTTCTCCAGCCATTCAGCCTGCTCTGTGTTGGGTGTAGGCTTGAACCTACTGGTGGGGTTTCCTATGGCCAAAGAAGATCCAGGGCTTGGGATAAGGGCTCCTTATGCTTTGTGTTTATAGAAGCCAGACTAGGAACTCTGGAATGAGAAGTATAACATGAGGCACTGGGACCAGCACAGGGGAAACAGCAAGGGATGCAGAAACTGGGACAAGGAGGAGCTGCAGCGGTGGAGAGAGAGGGCTGGGATGGGGAGGGTGGTCCGTGGCCATGAAGGTGGGGACAGGACAGGCTGTGTCCCTTCCTTGCCTCCATCATTCTGCCTCTCCTCTCCTGCCAAGTTGAGAAGAAAGGTATTAGGGACAATGAAGGAGATATAAGGACTGGGAAAGAAAGAGAAGAAAAGAGGACTGCAGGGTCTGCAGGTGCCAGAGGACAAGGAGCTAATATAGAAGTGGAGAAAACTATGTTTCTGTAGCAATGCAGCTGGGGCTGGTATCCCAGGCGTAAATAAAAGGGCATTTCAGTCTCCCCTTACCCACCAGGAATATGTTCCAAGACCCCCCATGGATGCCTGAAACAGTGATAGTAGCAAACTCTCTATATGCTATGTTTTTCCCTATACATACACATCTATGACAAAGTTTAATTTATTAATTAGGCACAGTAAGTGGTTGACCCAGTAACTAATAATAAAATAGAATGATTATAACAATATGTCAGCATCATTACTCTTACGCTTTGGGCCATTATAAAGTAAAATAAGGGTTACTTGCACTCAAGCACTGTGATCCCCTGATAGTCGATCTGATAACCTAGGCTGTTCCTAAGCAACTAAGAGGTGGGTGGCATCTACCTCATGGACACTGGACACAAGGATGTCCTGGGTGAGACGGAGCAGGATGGCACAAGATTTCATCACGCTACTCAGAACAGCACACAGTTTAACACTTCTGAGTTATTTCTGAAATGTTTCATTTAATATGTTTAGACCATCTTTGACTGCAGCTAATTGAAATCATGGAAAATGAAACCACAGACAAGGGGTTAACTACTGTTAACTCACAGACTTTTAATCGTTCATACTTTTGTGTTTTGTTTATTTCACCAGGAACCAGAGTAATGTGGTCATTTTTTTTTCCAACTGAAAAATAGATACATGGAGAGCACAAATAAGAGATGAATTAGTTTAATTATATTTAAACTTATTTAGAAATTACGAGCTTATTACAAGGTGCTTCTGAAAATTCTACAACTTATATTTAATTCTGGAAAAGCATACTTTTTAAATTAAGTAACGTTAATTTGGTATAAAAATAAAAAATTACAGAAATAAATGAACAGATTTTTCTGTGAATATTTGGTGCATACTGGATGTTACAAGACCATGAAGTCTACACGTGTGCATTCTTCACATTGCCTCTCTGTGTGCTTACTGTACATGTTGTCAAAGCAGCTCTTCCTGTGCACATCGGCCACATTCCCAGTAGAGCTGTTACCTACATTTGGTGATGACATAGTTGTAGATAAATAACTAAGCCCTCGCCTTATTTCTCTTTGCATCCTCATTTCTATTGTCTATCAATATCTCTGCACTGAACACTTCCTGGGAGAAAAACATCATGCCAGCTACTGTGAGATTTTGCCTGGTCTCAAGAAATGCTCTTTTGCCCTCAGCAATTTAGTGATTAAGTGGGGTTACAGTCATCCCAATTTCCAACCCATATGTCAGGCGAGAGAACTGTCATACAGCTATATAATGATGATCACTCTGTAGAGGTTCTCTCCCCTGTAAACACAGAGCACTGTGGTCTATCCAGACTCTACATATATTAGATATGCTGTCTGCAAGATCTGCGCCATCTGAGACCTGGTGGGGATGGGCCACAAGGACCACCCAGGGGATAGCACCTGTGGTTTTTCAGGCAGCTTGGCAGCAATGCCACATGGCCATAAGAAGCTCATTGTAACAAGGGTCTTAATTCATATGGAGTTCGGGATGGGAGAAGACTTTGTCTTTAAGCTGAGAAGACTTCAGAGGGAAGGTGAGATGAAGCCCATGGAACAAGAGACACAGCAGAGGCAGGGGAAGAAGCGCACTTTTATAAATTAGCCATCGTCTGTGCATATTTACAGTGTGGCGCCAAGCGGGGAGGAAGGAGTGGATAATAAGTCCATTTCTTGTTCACATGCTTTGTAATTAATTCATGCTGGAAATACTTGTGGAGTCCTTCATGTGTTCCAGGCACTGACCTGTATCCTGGGAAGACAACAATGAAGAAAACAAGCAAATCCTCTGCTTGCATGGAGTTTATATACTAATAAAGAGACAAACGATGCAAGAAAAATAAACAGGTGTGGTATCTATTATCTTAGAAGGTGAAAAGTGCTATGTGCAAAAAAAAATTAAGTAGGTTTTTAAAAATGGAGGGCTATGGGGAAGAATGACATTGTAAGTTAACATTGGAGCAGAGAATTGAGAGAAATGGGTACAGTAAGCCCTGGGTATACCTGGACAGAAGAATCAGGCAGTGCAAATGCCCTGAGGTGGCAGCAAGGAGAACAAGGGGTGAGAAGGACAGTGAGCCTGAGGCAGAGAGAGTAGAGGGGAGAAGCAGAGGAGGGGAGGCCAGAAAGGCAATGGGAACCAGACCATACTGAGACCTTTTGACCTTAGTGAGGGCTTTGGTTTTTACTCTGAGTCAAGAAGGCAGCCATGGGGGGCATGTTGAGAAGAGGAATGTGCTCGTGCCTTCAAGCATTCGATGAGCCTGTGTTACAGACCTGATGTGCCGAATACTGGGGATACAGCAGTGAATGGGAAAGCAAGGGATTCACAGTTTATTGGAGAATTTGGTCTCTGGTACCACCTAATGAAGTGACAGGTCAGCCTGGGAGCAGGTGTAGCAGAGAGAGTATACGGTTGGCAAAAAAGGTCTTAGGTGTGGGCAGTAATTTGGTCAAATGCTTTCAGCAGCATTAGGAAGATGATCTAAGACTTATTCTCAGTGATCCAGCCCAACCTCTACAGCCTATCCTCTGGAAAAATCATTCCCCAGGGTGGGTTTCCCAGTCTCAGTGCCCGAAATGTTGACAAGTGCATTTAACATGCCTATCTCTGTAATAACATCAAATGCTTTGGGAGAGAAGGGAGTATGATCTTCATGGTATCAGTCACCACACTGAGTGAAAGGAGTCTGAATCCTCTCCTTTGAACACATTTTGAAGGGGAAAAAGAGAAGAGCCTGAAACGACTAAATGCTTGAGGTGGGAATGAGGGGAGGGAAAAAGGGGGGCAGAGACTGACAGTCATAGGCGTTGGTGACACCAAAGGTAACTAACTCCGAGGGACAGTATGTTAGGACATGGATGATGCGAACAAGTGGAGGTCATTGAGTTAGATGTAAAGGACATAAAACAGACAGTGACAGAAAGCTATGAAAGTAGGTGGCAGAGAAGTGAGACAATTGAGGCAAAATCATAGAAGATAAAGTATTACCAGCTGGTAATAAACTGAATAAAAATGTGGAGACAGAATGTCCTGTTTGTCACAGTGTTTTCCAAATATCTGAGTAAATGAACGTACCAGCACATTTATTTCTCCAGGGATACTCCAGAGTCTCCATTTTCACTTAGGTTCTGATTCTCTCTGAGATTTCCTTTTGGAAATGAATCTGTATCATAAGTCAGTATTATATTCCTGAACATTTGGCAATCGTCCACCCCCCCCAAAAAAAAAAACAAGCAAGGGAGAGTTCGTATTATTTCTGCATTTCTTTTTTATTAAGGGAGAAAATATCTAAGTATTTTGTGCTTTCTACCAGGGATAGGCAAACATTTTTCTGTGAAGAGCCTGATAATTAATATTTTAGATTTTGCAGGCCACCCATTCTCTGTTGCAGCTACTCAAGCCCACTGCTGTAGTGTAGAAGCAGCCATAGAGAGTACGTAAATAAATGCGTGGACTGTGTTCCAATAATACTTTACTTACAAAAACAGTCAGTGGGCCACATTTGGCCCTTGAGCCACAGTTGGCCGATTCCAGCAGTATATTACCATGTTTAAAATCTGCCTTTGTTGAAGATTATTTTACTTGCAACTGTTTGCTGTTGAGTTGATGTAATTAAGTTTTATTCCTATTCTGTATCATGTTTTATACCAAAATCTAATAATTTTAACAGCAGAATTTTTTAAAGGTTAAGACTTTTCACATTTTTTATTTTCTTTGTTCTTTTTTCAAATTTCAGTCTTTTTTGAACTTTTAGGCTGGATATGGTAGTATTAAAGCTCTTAATTGTTCACTTCTTTTCCCTGAAGGAAATAAAATTTATAATTTCTTGTGTCATTTTTATGCTACAGCAGCTATGTCATCAGTATTTTTCCATTGCAAATGTAATAAAAAAAGTGAAAATTAATTTTCTATCATTTGAATCAAAGTGTCCCAATGCCTCAATATGCAGCTAAAGTAAAACTATAAAGTTAATGGAATATTATAATCTGCAAGATGCTCTTTTGTTGAAGAAGGAAAATTGGCTCATCCTCCATGGTTTGAAAGGTTTATGGCAACAGGACCAACTAAATCAGCAATTAACCATAAAAACACTAGATAAAAATGGATCCGTCCTATACACTCTTACTGAGAAAATAGAAACTCCTATCAGAATACTCAAAGGTTCTTCCTGTTTCATTTTTAATATGTAGGTAAACAAATGTCCTTGCTCCTAAATCTTGCATTGGAAAAAAAAAAATAGCAGTATTAAAAAGAGCAACATTTACTCTTTGCCTGCATGGGAGTGATTAAAATGTTGACAGCACACCAGAGTCCCTGAGCTTCATGACAGCTGCCATTGCTAGAGAGCCCAGCCATAGAGCCAGGGCGGGCTTTATTGGTAAACTGCTCTGCTGAGCCACAGACATCCTGCATTCATTTCACAGTCGCATCTGTCGCTCTGTTCTAAAGCTTCATTACACAAACTTTGACAAAGGCAAAGATTTCATACCATATACCTTTGCTCCTCCAACAGAGGACTTGGTTTTCTAGAACCATACCAGAAGCTTTCGTTCCTGGAAATCAACACAGCATTTTGCCCCTGATTTTGTTAGTAGCAAAAACATTTTCATTTCTTGTACAATCTATCTTTAGGAAATGGAAGTCACATCGAATGAGATTTTTCTTTTTGGCAGAAGAGAGAATGAACGCTTCTAACAAGTCTTGCCAAATAAGACTGGCAGCAGGCATCTTTTAGGTGTTTTCAAGCTTGTCCCAATTTGTGGAGACAGCCGAGTACCGCGTCATTCCCTAATGACAACAGCTTCAAAGCTGGCTGTACCAACGCTACCAAGATATCCATTTAAAAAGAGAAGCATGTTAAATCCAGATTTGAAATTCAATAAGGAATTCAGAGAAAAGTCTAGCTTTCAGGCTATCTCCTGGCTAAGTGAATAAATGAATAGACAAACTATTGCATCAAAACAAAACAAAAAAAATCTAGAAAGCAACTAAAGGAAGACTTGCTTACTAATGTCTGAAAATAGCCCTGTCTGGAAAGGTATGCTTTTAGACTAAGAAAGCAGAAAAAACTAATTAGACAAGAAGAAACCGTGAACAAACATGTTAGTAGAATCAATAACTGGAACTGATCAGCTATTTCTTTAATTGTGCCAGCTGGGCATCCGTGATGTGCTTAGCAGAGCATAATTACCAGTTTCTATCCCATAGCAAAGATCTTTTCTTTTTTCTTCCTTTTACATAAATAACTGGGCCATTTAATAATAATAATAATATTTTTAAAAAACTGAAAAATTAGTGGAAAATGAGACATCTCACATAAGATGATATTTTATGAATAATTAGAAGGCCAAGTAAGTATGCCAATTGTGCTAATAAGAATGTGAGCTATCAAGGAAATGTAACTAATTTCTTAATTTAAAGGCCATTATGTGCTCCGGGTCCAAAGCTCCATTATTAAAAGTAGGGACAATTTGCTTTGCTATTTTAGCATGGATTCCAAAGTTGGTTCTTATTTGTAGAGCTATGATTGATTTGAGCCCAAAGCATCACGCCTATTGCAATTTGAAGGACCGTGCAATACAGTTGTCTGGTACCATCAGGAGGAATTAAGACAGACTATAAGTGGTGTAAGCAAAAGAAATAGAGAAGAGAAAGGTTTCACTAGTTAATTCAAAGGGAAAAAAAAGTCCTCGTTCAATTGATTTGTACACTTTTTCCCCCAAGTGACAGCAAAACAAAGGTTTGTAAGCATGTAACAGACTGGAAAGACCAGTGTTTAAAAGTGCAAGTGTAGCTGTGTGTAACCAAAGAAAGCTTATCGTTTCTGACATATTGCTGTGGGAAACTGGCCTCTTTAGAGCAGTTGTCACCCGGAAAAGTGACATGTTAAAGGCAATATGGATGTAGGGAGTGAAGGGCAAGCCAGAAAATACTGGAAGACTCTGATAAAAGTAAGGATTTACTGATGCTTATTCAAAACTCACCTAAGATAGGTTTTTCTGGAACAAAAATGTTTCTTCGATTTGTTTTGAACAGAATGAAAGAACCCATAATGATAAATTCTTCGATACATTTGCTCCCACGTGAAAAGAGCTTACTGTGGGGAAAAGAAAGTAAAATAAATTTTCAAGTGACAAAGGGTCCTGGGTCCATTTTTATTTTTTATTTTTCTGAGTTCTATTGTGCCACGTTAAATTAGAAAGAGGACCGCGTTACTCAGAAGGCAGAAATCACTACAGCTTCTGGAAAGACTGCAGCTATATTACAGTGGTGGATGCCCGGGTTCTACCAGCCCTGGAGAACGGTTCCTGTTTCTTCCATGGCTTTCTGGAAGGAGAATCCCTGCACCATCTCTTCATGACCAGCAATTAAGTTCAACTCTGTCGAGTTTGGTTCAGTTCAGTGCAATTCAGCAAATCTTTATTGTGCAATTGCTGATCACCAGCCTGTTATAAGGCACTTGTCCTTAGAGAGACCCATCACCTTCCAATCTCAGAGAGAATTGCGTGTTTCTTTTTTTTTTTTTTTTTTCAGGTTTCCTGTCTTTCAATGTAAAGGCAGAGTGAAACCAAGCTACTCCTACATGGCAGCAGGGAAGAAGTAAGTTGCTGGTTCTAGTAGCTACTATCTTGTGGCTGCTAGCTAGTGTGGCTTGAATGGGGATGTGGTGGAGAGCCCCCATCCGTTACCTTCTCATCAGTGACATTAGATAGGTTATATGACCTCTCTGGAGGCTCATGAGTCTCAGCTATAAAATGTGGAATACAATATTTATTTGTTTCATAACACTGCTTTTTTTTTGGGGGGGGGGGAATTTAAAAATTACAAAATAGTATTAAAAATAATATAACCCTTAGGTTCCCAATATCCAGAATTCACAGAAGCTTACATTTCATAATTCTAGCTTCTAGTAATTTTTGCTTATATTTCTTAAAAATAATGAGTCATGTGTGTGTGAACCCCAGCTAGAAAACGGGAGAACACGTATTCTAAGCATATTAGGCTCTTTCAGGTTGAATGTAAGAGACATCTCAGGTTACCAGAAGCTGAGAGTTTATCCTAAGACACAGGAAGTTTAGCCGCCATGCAGCCCCTTAGGGTTCCTAACCTTAGTTCTCTCTATGGAGAAATGTATTTTGTAATCAAATCGTGCAGATGTTGCATAGTTAATTTCATTAGTCTATGTAGTGAGGAATAGAAAGAAAGAGGAGGTTCAGAGAAGAATACAAAACGCGTGCTGTACACCACAGGATTTTAGAAAAGAAAAGCCTGCATCCAGTCTTGTTTGGGGGAGGAGTAATTGAGGTTCAGATTTCACCTTCTCAGTGATGCCACATTATTTACTACTTTAACTACCTGTGCCCCCTCTCCCGATTTCCTTCCTTTCCCCATAACTTGTTACTTGTACCATGCTATTTAATTTACTGTTTATTCTGCATATTGTTTTTTGTCTGTGTCTCGCTGTAAAATATAAGCTCCCATTGGCTATTACATATTTCCTAAATTAGCCAGAGTGTATGTATGGACAAAGGACACACTGATTATCCTATTAACAAAGTCCCTTCAGAAAAAAAGTACCGACGAATATCACCAGAGCGTGGCACAAACACTAGGTAGAAAACTGTTTTCCCCTTCTACCTTATATACATTCAAAAGGTAAAATTTGATTTATTGGCAAAATGACTAATCGTAAACCTTTTTTTCCCATTTTTTTAAATTGTGAAATACACATAAAATTTACCATTGTAATCTCTGTTAAGTGTACAGTTCACTGGTATTAAATACATTCGTATGAGTATGCAATCGTTATCACCATCCAACTCCAGAACTCTTTATGTCTTGCAAAACTAAAACTCTATACCCATTAAACAATAACATCCCATTCCTCCCTCCCACCAGCCCCTGGCAACCACCATTCTATTTTCTGTCTCTATGATTTTTATGATTCTAAGTATCTCCGTTATGAGGTACTTACGTTAGTGGAATCATAAACTACTTGTCTTTTTGTGACTGGCTTATTTCAGTTAGCAAAATATCCTCAAGGTTCATTCCTATTGTAACATGAATCAGAATTTCCTTCTTTTTTAAGGCTGAATAATATTCCATTTATCTATATACCACATTTTGTTTGTCATTCATCTTTCAATGGACACCTGGGTTGCTTCCACTTTTTGGCTATTGTGAGTAATGCTGCTGTGAACATAGGTGTGCAAATATCTCTTCAAGTCCCTGTTTTCAGTTCTTTGGGGGATATACACAGAAGTGAAATTGCTGGATTATATGGTAGTTCTATGTTTAATTTTTGAGGAATTGCCATACAGTTTTTTTGTAGTGCCTGCACCGCCCTACATTCCTACCAATAGTGCACAAGGGTTCCAATTTCTTCACATCCTTGTCAACACTTGTTATTTTCTGCTTTTAATGGGTTTTTCTTTTTGGTGTGTGTTTGTGTGTTTTTTTTTATAGTAGCCATCTTAATGGGTGTGAGGTGGTGAGTCATTGTAGTCTTGATTGACATTTCCCTAACGATTAGTGACGTTGAGCATCTTTTCACGCGCTTATCAGCCATGTGTGTATCTTTATTGGAGAAATATCTATTCAAGTCCTTTGCCTATCTTTTAATGAGGTTGTTCATTTTGTTGTTGTTATTGAATTTTAGGAGTTCTCTCTGTATTCTGAATACTAATCTGATATTAGATATATCATTTGCAAATATTTTCTCCCATTCTGTGGATTGTCCTTTTTATTTATTTTTTGTCTGTCTTTATTGTCTGTTGATACTGTCTTTTGATGTACCAAATATTTTAATTTCCATGAAGTACAATTTGTGGATTTATTCTTCTGTTGCGTGAGCCTTTGGTGTCATATTCAAGAAATCACTTGCCAAATCTGATGTTGTGAAGCTTTTTCCCTGTATTTTTTTCTAAGTTTTTTATAGTTTTCGATTTTATGTTTAGGTCTGTGATCCACTTTGAGTTAATTTTTGTATATCATGGTAAGTAAGAGTCTGACTTCATTCTTTTGCAGGTAATATACAATTTTCCCAGAACCATTTGTTGAAAAGACTGTCCGTTCCCCATTGAATGGTCTTGACTCCCTTGTTGAAAATCATTTGACTGTATATGAGGGTTGGCCTGGGCTCTCTATTCTATTCTATTGGTCTATATATCAGACTTTATGCCAGTACCACACCGTTTTGACTACTGTGGCTTTGTAGTACATTTTGAAATCAAGAAGGGTGAGTCCTCCAGCTTAGTTCTTTTTCAAAGTTGTTTTGTTTTTTGGGAGGAGTCCTTGAGATTCTGTATGGGTTTTAGAATGAATTTTTTTATTTCTGCACAAAACATCATTGGGATTTTGACAGGGATTACAATGAGTTCATTGAAGGCTTTAGATGGCATTGAAATCTTAATTATATTAAGTCTTACAGTCCATGCACATGGGTTGTCTTTCCATTTATTTGTGTCATCTTTAATTTCCTTCAGCAATGATTTGCAGTTTTTATGGCAAAAATTTTTCACCTCCTTGGTTAAATTAATTCATATGTATTTTATTTTTTTTGATGCTATTGTAAATGGAATTTTTCTTCTTTATTTTCTTTTCAGATTGTTCGTTATTGGTGTTTAGAAATGCAGTTGATTTTTGCATGTTGACTTTATATCTTGCTACTTTGTTGAATTCTCATATTAGTTCTAACAAATTTATTTTTTAGTATCTTTATGGCTTTCAACATATAAGAATGTATTATCTGCAAACATAGATAATTTTATTTCTTCATTTCCGACGGGGATGCCTTTTATAACTCTCTCTTGCCTAATTGTTCTGGCTAGAACTTCTAGTACTATATTGAATAGAAGTGGTAAAAGAAGTCATCCTTGCCATTTTCCTGATCTTAGAGAAAAAATTTTTAGTCTTTCATCACTGAGTATGATGTTGACTGTGGGTGTTTCATATATGGCTTTTATTATGTTAAGGTAATTTTATGCATTCCCAGTCTGTTGAGTGCTTTTGTCATGTCAAATGCTTTTCCTACATCAATTGAAATGATCATGTGGGTTTTTGTTTTTCTCCCTTCATGCTGCTAATATGGTGTATTGCACTGATCAATATTTATATGTTGAACCATTTTTGCATTCCCAGAATATCTACCACTTGGTCATGGTGTATAATCCTTTCAATGTGTTGTTGAATTTAGTGTGCTAGTATTTGGATTTTTGCATCAATGCTCATAAGTAATATTGGTCTGCAGGTTTTTTGTTCTCTTTCTTCTTCTTCTTCTTCCTTTATTTATTTATTTTTTTGGTAGTGTCTTTGTCTAGATTTGGTCTCAGGATAATGCTGCTGGGCTCTTAGAGTGAGTTATGAAGTGTTCCCTCCTCCTTGTTTTTTTAAAAAAGAGAAGAATTGGTGTTCATTCTTTTTTAAAGTCATCAGGTCCAGGGATTTTTTTGTTGGGAGATTTTTAATTAATGATGACTCAATCTCCTTACTAATAATAGTTATTCAGATTTTGTTTCTTCATGATTTAATCTTGACAGCTTTCATGTTTTCAGGTATTTGTTCATTTTATCTAGGTTATCTAATTTTCTGGTGTACAAGTATTCATAGTACTCTCATATAATCCTTTATATTTTTGAAAAATATATAGTTAATGTCTTCTGTTTTTAGTAATTTGTCTTTTCTAATTTTTTTTAGTCCATTTAGCTAAAGTTTTTTCAATTTCGTTGATCTTTGAAAGAATCATCTTTTGGTTTTGTTAACTTTCTCAGTATTTTTCTATTCTCTATTTTGTTTACCTCTTACGTAATCTTTATTATTTCCTTCCTTCTGCTAACCTCAGATTTAGTTTTGTTTTTTATTTTCTAGTTTCTTAAGTTGTAAAATTAGGTTTTGATTTGAGATTTTTTTTTTTTAATGTAAGCATTTATAGCCATAAAATTTCCCCTTAGCACTGCTTTCACTGTATCCCATAAGTTTTGGTATGCAGAGTGTGTGTGTGTGTGTGTGTGTGTGTGTGTGTGTGTGTGTGTTTAATCCATTCCTAAGCATTTTTTAATTTTCCTGTGATTTCTTTCTTGATCCATTGGTTATTTAAGAGTATATTGTTTCATTTCTACAAATTTGTGATTTTTTTAAAAGTTTTATTTCCTTTATCGATTTATAATTTCATCCCATTGTGGTCATATAAGACACTTTGTATGATATCTATCAAGTCTACAGAGGCTTAAGATGTGGCCTATCATACGGTTTATCCTGAGAAATGTCTCATATGCACTTGAGAAGAATGTACATGCTATTGTTATTGTGTAGAGTTTTCTATATATGTCTGTTAGGTCTAGTTTGTCTATTGCATTGTTCAAGTTATCTATTTCCTTACTTATATCAACAATCCATTATTGAAAGTAGGATACTGAAGCCTTCAACTATTACTTTAGAGCTATTTATCCCCTTGATTTTTTCAAATTTTGTTTCATAAATTTTTACGAACTGTTATATTTGCAAATGTTCATAATTATCATATATTCTTGCTATATTGAGTTCTTTTATTAATATTTAATGTTCTTCTTTGTCTCTCATAGCATTTTCTATTTAAAGTCTATTTTGTCTGTTATTGGTATACACAACCCTGCTTCCTTTTGGTTACTATTTGCATGGAATATTTTTCCATCCTTTCACTTTTTAAAAAAATTTTATGAGTACATTTTTTTATATATATATTATATTTATTATATTATATTATAGTGGTAAATATTTATTATAATAATTAAAATTTTTAAGTGTACATATTTATGTATACTATGTATATATATCTAAGGTGTACGGCATGATGTTTTAATATACATATAGATAGTTCAGTGGTTACTATAGTCAAGCAAATTAATATGCCTATCATCTCACATAGTTACCCATTTTGTGTGTGTGCACTAAGAGCATGTAAAATCTACTCTTATAGCAAAAATCTCAAGTGCAATAAAATGTTAGAAAGTACAAGTATAGTCCTCATGTTATATATTAGATCTCTAGACTTGTTCATCCTATATATCTGCTACTACATCTCTCCATTTTCTCCTCCACCACCTCTTCCCTGCCCCTGGTAACTACTATTTTATTTTCTAATTCCATATATTTGATTTTGTTTTTTTAAGACTACATATAAGTGAGATCATGTAGTATTTTTCTTTCTGGGTCTGTATGTCACTTAGCAAAATGTCCTCCATATTCATCCAGGTTGTGACAAATGGCAGGATCTTCTTCTTTTTTAAAGCTGAATAATATTCCATTATACATATGTGTGTGTGTGTGTGTGTGTGTGTGTGTGTGTGTGTGTGTGTGTGTATATATGCACCACAGTTCCTTTATCCATTTGTCTCTCAACAGACACTTTGGTTGTTTCTGTATCTTGTTTATTGTGAATAATGCTGCAATGAACATGATGTACAGACATCTTTATGAGGTGGTGATTTCATTTCCTTTGGGTATGATATACCCAGAAGAGGAATTTTGGGGTCATATGGTAGTTCTATTTTTAGTTTCTTTACATCCTTTCACTTTCATTCTATTTGTGTCTTTAGATCTAAAGTGAGTCTCTTATAGGTAATGTAGAGTTGGATCACGTTTTTTGTTTTCTATATGCCTGAAGGTTTTTGGCCCTCATTTCCTGCATTACTATCTCCTTTTGTGTTTAGCTGATTTTTGACAGTGAAACATTTTAAATTTCTTCTCGTTTTCTTTTGTGTCTATTCTATACCTCTTTTCTTTGTGGTCACCATGGGTTACCATAGCATCATAAAGTTATAACACTCTAATTTGAATTTATACCACTTGACCTTAATAACATAAAAAAACTCTGCTCTTTTACATGTCTATTCCCACCTCTTTTAGTTCTTGATGTCACAAAATTACGTCTTCATATACTACGTATCCAGCAATATGAATTAATAATTTTTAATGCATTAGTCTCTTAAACGGAAAACAAAATGTAGAGTTATAAACCTAAGTTACAATAGTACAGACTTTTATAACTTAAGATTCTCACTTTGTCTTTGGCTGAAATTGGCCAAAATTAATTACAATTTACCATCCAAACCTTTCACAATATAACTGTTCTCTGCGTAGGGAAATGTATTCCTGATGCTTTCTACTCCACCATCTTCCTAGAATCCTTTCAATTTTAATATTTTTAAAAGGTAGTCATTAGTTACAGAGAAGCTGAAGTTCTCTTTAACCACCATGCACAATTTCTTTTCTCTCCCTGCAATAGTGTATGTCCTTCCAATCTATCCCTTATATTTTTCTGTACAGATAAATGGAATCATGAGTAGTAAGTACTATTACTTTGTGTGTTTAAAATACATGCACACACACAAAAAACTTTAGTTATAAATAATACATATTCTGTAACTTATTTTTTCACAGAACTATTTATGTCTTCTTATATTACTGTTTACATATATATTATTTGTTGCATATATGTTATATACATAATTTATTCCTTTTAGTGTTTAATTTTATGAATGCATTACATTTATTTATACTATGTATTAACCTAAATTTGAACATTAATGTGGTTTTTAATTTTTAGCTCTTGAAAACAATTCTTCTATGAAAATTACTCTACCCATCATACCTGCGTAAGAGTTTTTGTGAGATGTATACCTAGAAATAGAATTGCTGGGTTGTAGGGTAGGTGCATTTTCAATCTGACAAGATTTTGCTAAATTTCTTCTCAGTGTGGCTGTACTAATTTATATTTCTAGAGCAGCTTGTAAATATTTTTATTTCCCCACATTTCTACCATAACTTAAAATGTTGGGCTTCCTCATTTTTACTAACCCTACAAATGAAATATGTATTTTATTGCTTATTCAATTTAAGTGTTCTTTCTTAATTGTATTTGGCTGGCTAAGTCAGTGGGATTCTCTCCCAGGACCTTGAACTCTGAGTGGAGTTTAACAAGGGCAAGAAAAAAAAAGTCCATCCAAGAACAGCACCTTAATGAGACCATGGTATTGTGGATAAGAACAGGGGCTCTGGGACAACACTGGTCCATAGAACCTTCTGCCTGATGGAAATGATCTATATCTGCACTTTCCAATATGGTAAAACACGAGCCGCATGTGGCTATTGAACACTTGAAATGTGACCAGTGCAACTAAGAAACTGAAGTTTTTATTTTATTTGATAATAGTTAATTTAAATTTAAACTTAAATAGCACATGTAGCTTATGAGCCACATTGGAAAGCACAGTTCTAGGCCAGCCATTCACTTCCCAGCTTTACTACTTGACATTTGACCTTGGGAAACTTACTTAATCTCTTCATTCCTCTGCTCCATTTTCTGTAAAATATTTTTTTTATGTTCCACATAGAAAAATTATATTATTTTTACTGTCACAGAAAAATTATAAAATAGTGGGTTTTGATGATTTAATGGATTAAGAAGAAATAAACTGTTTAAATCGGTTCCTGACATATAGTAAGTGCTATATGAGTGTTGTTCTTGTTTTACTAATGGGAGCAAATATTTTTATGTTTATTTGCCACTTGGATTTCTTCTTCTGTGATTCCTTGCATATAACCTTTGCCCATTTCACTATCTGGTCAATTGTCTTTATCTTATTGATTCACTTCAAATGAAATTAATTTTAAGGAATTATCTGCTAAAGACTTTAATGTATATTTGAGATGTTTACAGAGAAAAATGAAAAATGGCATCCACCAAAAGTGCAGAGTAAAGATATTTATGATTAAAATTTTCTAGTATAACTCTCATAAAAATTCAAAAGGGAGAGAATGTAGAAAAATAAGAAATGAAAAATTTTCCAAATTAAAAAAATAAAAACAGAAATGAAAACCTCAGAATAAAAGTGTACTTTGAATATCAAGCAGGACAAATTAAGATAAAGCTACACCAAGAAACACGGTAGTGAAACTGAAGAAAAAGGAAAAAAAAAATTGACCATCTCTTATTGATTTCTGCTTTCTATACATTTCACTGGGTTAATTTTTTTTCTTGATAAAATATATATTTTAATAATTATTCTTGTAAGGATCTGTAGGTGGTAGGCTCTCTTAGCCCTAGTATATTGAAAATTCTCTCTTTTATTCTCTCTTGAATGAAAATCTAGCAGAATATGAAATTCTAAGTTGGTAATTTTTTGCCCTTGGCACTATGCAGATATTAGTTCATTTTCTTCTGGCTGATATTACAGCTCATGAGAAGTCCTTTGTCAATATAATTGCCATTCATTTAAAGTAAAGTGCACAAGAGTTATAACTAATTTAAAATGTTATTTTTAAAGTCTCATTCATGATAGCAATAAAAAACTATAAGGTAAAATACAATATTATACCTAAAAGTAAAATACAAAGATATGTAAGACCTTTGTGGAGAAAACCACAAAACATTTACAGAAAGACATGTATAATTTCGTAGATAGCTCATGTTCATGGATATGTATAATCATACATGTCCTTGGATATGTATAAGGAAGATGTGAATTCTTTGTAAATTCTATTCAATTTCAATAAATATTCCAACATTATTTTTAATAGAAGGTGGCAAGCTCATCTTATAATTATGATGGAATCTCTAAGGGTAAAAATAAAAAGACAATTTTGAATAAGAATAACAAGGGAATGAGGATTTGTCCTATATGATAAAACATATGTGTTATATGTAACAAAGCATATAAATAAGAGAGTGTGATATTGGTAAAGGGATAGACTGAGGAATTCATGGAACAGAATAGGAAGCCTGTGTTAATTTTATTGTCTGCCTTCTTTAGCATTTGCTTTCTTCTTAGGTTTGAAAGTTTGTTTTGCAGGTTCATTTTGAGGAAAATGTCTGCTTCTGTTTTATTTTTGTTTTTCTCTTTCTTTGTTTCTAGTAGTTTTATAATTTTGAGTTTCCTCCACCAAGGCCTTTTGCTTCCAATTTAGAGTCAGGTCTTAAAGTGCAATTTTGGGGTGCCTGTTCTGCAGTGATATCAAGGATATCACAAATCCAGAGCAGCAAGTTGCTTGATTCTTGGTCATAAGAGTGTCAAGTCATAGCTTCATTTAAAGCCCTAATTCTTAGTTGGGCGGCCTTTTTTCTAGTCTCTCTTTCCACACAAGTCTCATCCAGCTCCTGTCATAAGGCATTGAGTTCCAACCCTCCATGTTGTCATTTTAATCCCCGTTGTCCTTCAGAAATTAGACTCTCAGTCACCCCTGATGGCTTCCAGCCACAGAGAATAGCAGACCAGAATGTTCAGCTCTATTCTTTGTTCCCCAGCCCCCTTTCTGCTTTT
Organism: Cynocephalus volans; assembly: GCF_027409185.1. Classification (NCBI taxonomy): domain Eukaryota; kingdom Metazoa; phylum Chordata; class Mammalia; order Dermoptera; family Cynocephalidae; genus Cynocephalus; species Cynocephalus volans. The sequence goes on from NC_084460.1 coordinate 285,061,254, forward strand.
CATCAGTCTTTGCAAAGTGTTTGGAGCAGGGGGATGGGCAGGTGTTTCAAATTATAAACTCATGGCCCCATCTTGAGTAGAAGTTCCTTAGATTACCATGAATTCTTTTCAGAATTTTCTCCCAACGAAATGAGAGAGCATGCATTCATGTCTGTGATATAAAAAAAAAAATCTAATCTGCATAGGAATAAAATGAATGTCTAACTGACAATCGAAGTGGGATTCTAACTAAATTCAACAAATTCTGCTTTTGGCATCTTTGCATATGAAAGTATTCAGTGAAAATAAATGGTACACGCTCATGAAGCCATTGAAAATAGAGTGTGTGCCCACTCCCAGCCCCTGCTTTCCCCCTGCCTAAGTGACAACACCAAAGACTAGTAGCCATCCTGATCTACAGAAGTGGTTTCCAGATTGTGTTCTGTAAGGTCTATAGAGGCCAAATCAAGAGGTTCTGCCCTTTTTTTTTTTTCCCCTTTATGTTTTGGGGCTCCCTGTAATATTTTATTTTAGAGAAAGTTTCACTGCTATGCATGTATTTGAAAATGTATTTGATATGGTCTATCATGGAATCAATCCATAAATTGATAACTGTAATAGAAATTTGATATTCTCCAGGACTATATCCTGAGACCTTCTCAATTCCCCAAAGCAGCATTTGCAAATAACCACTACAAAATTAGTTGTCTTAGTTTTCTCATCTGCAAAATGGTCATCCTAATAATTATGGCAAGAGTTGTTGTGAGTGTCATATAAGATCGTATGTTGAATAAAGAGATCAGCAAAGCTGCATTGAGACGAGAGCTGGCTGATGAGCAAATCTCTCTCTCTGGTTAACTGGATTTCTCTCATATTCCAGCCTCCTTGTAACACATCAGATTCTAGTTCATGCTAAGGAGAAAAAAAAAATGATTATAAACTGTGGGATGTGGTTTATCAATAGATCATCAGAACCACAAATATCCACTTGAAAATGGCAAGGGCCCCTGAAGTTAGGTGTCCCATAGCCCTCAAATACTTGGGCCTTAGATCGGTTCACCTTTCTAGGAAATGTCTGTAATGCTGTACCAGCAAACTGTCCCAGCCAAAATACAGTTCAAAAAGACACTTGCATTGTAGTAAATAAAATATCCAGAGAGTCTAACTCCAAGAATAGTAAGGATCAATGTAGAAGTCAGTACCTGAGTATTTATTGAGCACAATATTGGGTTTCTATTCTCCCCGCAAAATTTAGAATGTAAGTAGACTTGTAGCATGCATCTAAATTGTTATACATTGTTGGTGGGACTGCAAAATGGTGCAGCCTCTATGGAAAATGGTATGGAGGTTCCTCAAACAATTGCAGATAGATCTACCATACGACCCAGCTATCCCACTGTTGGGAATATACCCAGAGGAATGGAAATCATCAAGTCAAAGGTATACCTGTTCCCCAATGTTCATCGCAGCACTCTTTACAATAGCCAAGAGTTGGAACCAGCCCAAATGTCCATCATCAGATGAGTGGATACGGAAAATGTGGTACATCTACACAATGGAATACTACTCAGCTATAAAAACGAATGAAATACTGCCATTTGCAACAACATGGATGGACCTTGAGAGAATTATATTAAGTGAAACAAGTCAGGCACAGAAAGAGAAATACCACATGTTTTCTCACTTATTGGTGGGAGCTAAAAATTAATATATAATTCACACACACACACACACACACACACAAAAAAAAAAAAAACGGGGGGGGGGGAAGAAGATATAACAACCACAATTACTTGAAGTTGATACGACAAGCAAACAGAAAGGACATTGTTGGGGGGGAGGGGGGGAGGGAGGAGGGAGGGAGGTTTTGGTGATTGGCCGCAATAATCAGCCACAATGTATATCGACATAATAAAATAAAATAAAATAAATTGTAATTCAACAATGTAAGAATCCTCAGTAGAAGTCAGGAGGAACAGATAAAGGTTATAGAAGTTTTGTGGGAGGAGAGTTCACGGTGGTGGCTCAGGGTGAGCCAAGGGTGCTTCATGGGGGCCACGAGACTTGAAGTCTTTCTCTTGGTTGGCAAGAGACGCTAGTGGGAATGGTACAAAGGAAGAATAGCTTAGTGGTTGTTTAAGAGCTTGGGCTAATCCAGGCTTCCAGAATACAAATCCCACCTGACTTTCCTTATTTCTGTGATCTTGGGCAAAGTACTTAACCTCGCTGTGTCTCAGTTTTCTCATCTGTAAAATGGACCGTAATAATAGCATTTGCCTACATAGGGCTGTTGTGAAGATTAAATATTTTGTTTTTTCTCAAGTGCTTAGAAGAGTGCCCGGCATCTAGTAAGCACTGTGCTAGTGTTTGTTAAATAAAATAAGTAAGGATCTGAGAGTGCCTGACTTGACCCAAACGACCCTGCTTTTTCAGAAATCTATGCAAAGCTCTCAATGCTTTGATAGGAAAAGGGAGCTTTTTTGAGTCTCCAAAACAGATGGGCTTAATTTCTTCCTCTGCTAAGATTGTTGGACTATTTCTAGACACATATGAAAACAGTGAACTACAGAATGGTCTTGAAACTTATGTTGCTTGCTCAGTGGTTTATGAAAGTTAAGTTCTTGTAGATGGAACAGAAAGCAAATTTAGATTAAATGTAATCTTCTAAAAAGGCTGTTTCCTTTTCATGTATCTAGTCCTGTGTGGTGTGAGTTAAGTACATTGGTCTTTGAGAATAATTGCTCCTTCTGATGAGAAGAACTAGCTCTTTCAGAGTCCCAGAGTATTGTTGAATATGTTACCTTTTCCAATTAGGAGCTCTAAAAGATGTATTTTTTTTTTTTTGGTTCTATGATTTAGAATGTTCTGCTCTCTTGTACCAAACGTAATTTGGCATAAGTGGAATTAGATGAGTTACCTTGTCTGCCTAAATTGTTATCACCCAAGGGCTGATTTGAAATAGCACCTAAAGAGAAAAAGAATATAAATCTGCCATGTATGTTTGAGTAACATGGCTCAGAGGTAAAGCAACTTAAAGTTGCGTAATTGTCAGGTAAGACAACAAAAATGTTCTAAGGGTTTTTTCCTAGCACCAAATTACAGTCTGTCCAAACAGAGAAAATTAAATTAGACTGCTTATAAATTAAACCTCTTCCACAAGCAAGATTGTTCTGCCCTAAAGGAAGTGTTGCTCTCAGGCAATAAGCAGCTTCAACAATATAACAGCTGGATCTGTCACAGAGCTTATAAAGCCATTCAAAAAGGTCATCCTCTTCTCCCTCCCTGGCTCCTACCTCCCTCAGAGAGAATAAAATTGGCACTACCATGTTGTTTTGAATTATGGTTGGTGGCAGACCTATCTCAGTATCAGTTGTTTGGCATGTTCATCATTTTAGAGCAGTGCTTACAAATTTGGTCTTCCATAATTTGTAGGAGGCCACATTCATGGTGTGGTATTAGGGGCACTGTGGAAAGATTGTGAAGCTCTAAAATGCCTTCCCTATTGCTCTTCCATCAGGTTTGAAATGGTCTCACTGGAGAGTTGATCTTGTAGGTTAGATTTGAAAAACGGTTGGCAAATTTCCTGTAAAGAGTCAGGTAGTAAATATTTCAGGTTTTGTGGACCATAGGGTTCCTGTCACAACTACTCAACTCTGCCAGTGTAGCATGTGAAAGCAGTCACAGACAAAATGTAAATGAGTGGCCATGGCTGTGTTCCAATAAAACTTTATTCACTTTACTTATTTATTGCTGCTGGAGGAGGGGAGGGGCTAGTTAAACAGATGGTAAAACAAAACAAAAGCAAAAAATGCTTACTTGAATAAGAAAGAAAATCAGAAATATCAGATTTCTTTTTTTTAAACCCAGAAGCTAAAAAGACAGGGGAAATTTGTGTACATACTTATAAGTCCCAAAATTTTTCTAATCAGTGAAGATGTGTTTCACCAGTGGGAGAAAGGGCACACATACTCAATATGTAGAAATTCAGATGTTGGACCCCTCCCCGTCCTTGGACCTAGAGGGAGGTGCCAGGCACCCACAGCCTGCCCCACTGAGGCGAGCTGAGGAGACCTGCCAGAGGCTCATTCTACAGCCACAGATTCTGGAACAGGACACAAGGTGGTGTAATATAGCCACTACCGTGCCTACTGTCAAGCAAAGACAATTCACCAACACAGTAACAGCCAGGGCCACTCTGCAGGTAAACTACTGCTCACTCAACTACACTGATATAAGAAGAGTCACCAGTAAAGCCTGCAAATAGAGGAAGAAATCCTTATCCTCATAGCCAAACTCAATGTAATAGAATAAGCAAACCCTCTACCAAATGACCAAATATCAATGAAAAAATACTAGAACTACAAATAAACAAGAAGATATGACACCAATGAAGGATTACAGTAATGCTCAAATTTCAGACTCCATGGAACAGGGAATCCTTGAAATGTCTGAAAAAGAATTCTGAGCAATGATCTTAAGAAAACTCAAAGAAATAAAAGAAAACTCAATTGCAGAACACAATGAAACAAGAAAAAAATCCAGAATATGAAGGAGGAAATTTACAGAGATTAATACCTTAAAAAAGAGTGTAGCAGAACTCCTAGAAATGAAAGATTCACTCAGTGAAATAAAAAAGCACAACAGAGATCTTGAGCATCAGGGTAGAGCAAGCAGAAGAAAGAATTTCAGGTCTTGAAGATGGTCTTTTCAAAATAACCCAGGCAGACAAAAAAAAAAAAAAAAAAGGAAAAAAGAATTTAAAATAATGAAGAAAATCTAAGAGAGATAGCAGACAACCTCAAACACTCTAACATCTGAATTGTGGGTATTCCAGAAGGGGAGGAGAAAGGAAAATGTATTGAAAACATTTCAAGGAAATAGTAACAGAAAATTTCCCAGGTGTAGGGAGAGATACAGACCTTCAGATCCAGGAAGCTCAAAGGTCCCCAAACAGATTCAATCCAAAAAGATCCTCCCCCAAACACATTATAGTTAAATTTGCAAAGCTCAAAGACAAGGAGAGAATTCTAAAAGCAGCAAGGGAAAAGTGGCAAGTCACCTATAGGGGAGCCCCCATCAGACTAATAGCAGACTTCTCAACTGAAACCCTACAGGCCAGAAGAAAGTGAAAATGATATATTCAAAATACTAATAGAAAAAAATTACCAGCCAAGAATTCTTTAGCCAGCAAGGCTCTCCTTCAGAGATGAGGGAGAAATAGTGTATTTCCCAGACAAACAAAAGTTGTGGGAGTTCACCACCATACGACCAATCCTGCAAGAAATTCTCAAGGGAGTCATTCATCTGGAATCTGAATAATGATGACCACTACCACAAATACACAAGAAAGAGCAAAATCCATCATTGAAACAAAAATGCCAGTGAGAAAGAGAAAGAAGCTAAATCATGCCACCTTAAATCTCCAACTCACATTGAAGAAGAGAAATAAAAGGGGAAGTAATGATCAAAAGATATTTAAATCATCTAAACAAAAAGCAGTTAAATGACAGGAATTAAACAACACTTGTCAATAACCACCCTAAAAGTGAATGTATTAAACTCCCCATTCAAAAGACACAGACTGACTGATTGGATTAAAAAGCTAGACCCAAGTACATGCTGTCTTCAAGAGACCCACCTCACCAGTAGAGACACACACAGACTAAAAGTGAAGGGATGGAAAAAGATACACCATGCAAATGGAAATAAAAAACGAGCAAGAGTAGCTATTCTTATATCAGGCAAAATAGACTTCCAAAAAACAGTTGCATTTATATACTCAAATAATGAACAGAAAGAGAAATAAAGAAAGAGAGCACATTTACAATTATCACAAAGCAATAAGATACCTAGGGATCGATTTAACTGAGGAGGTGAGAGATCTCTACAATGAGAACTACAAACCACTATTGAAAGAACTAAAGAAGACACAAAAAGATGGAAAGATATTCCATGCTCTTGGATTGGAAGAATTAACATTGTGAAAATGTCTATACTACCCAAAGCGATTCACAGATTCAATGCAATCCCCATCAAAATACCAATGACATTCTTCACAGAAATAGAAAAAACAACCTTAACTTTCATATGGAACAGCAAAAGATCCTGAATAGCCAAAGCAATCCTAAGCAAAAAATAAATAAATAAATAAAGCCGGAGGTATAACACTACCTGACTTCAAATTATACTGCAAAGCTATTGTAAACAAAACAGCATGGTACTGGCATAAAAATAGACACTCAGACCAATGGAGCAGAATTGAGAACACAGAAATCACCCCTCAGGCTTACAGCCATCTGATATTGGACAAAGACAACAAAAATCTACATTGGAGAGAAGACTGCCTCTTCAACAAGTGGTGCTGACAAAATTGGATATCCATATGCAGAAGAATGAAACTAGATATGCATCTCTCACCATATTCTAAAATCAACTCAAAATGGATTGAAGACTTAAGTATAAGACCTGAAACTGTAAAATTACTAAGGGAAAAAATAGGTGAAACACTTCAGGAACTAGGTCTGGGCACAGAATTTATGAACATGAGTCTGAAAGCACAAGCAGCAAAATAAAAAATAAACAAATGGAACTGTATCAAAGTAAAAAGCTTCTGCACAGCAAAGGAAACAATCAACAGAGTGAAATGACAACCTACAGAGTGGGAGAAAATATTTGCTAACTATGCATCTGTCAAGGGATTAATATCCATAATATACAAGGAACTCAAGCAATTTCACAGTAAAAAAACAAATAACCCAATTAAAAAATGGACAAAGGAGCTGAATAGATATTTTTCAAAGGAAGACATAAAAATGGCAAACAGGTACATGAAAAAATGTTCAATATCACTAGCCATGATGGAAATGCAAATTGAAACTACATTGAGTTACCACCTCACTTCAGTTACACTAGCTATAATCAAAAAGATGATGATATAGTCCCATTTGTTTATTTTTTCTTTTGTTGCCTGTGCTTTCCAGTTCATGTTCAGGAACCACATTGGTACATCACCTCACCCCAGTTAGACTGGCTATAATCAAAGAGACAGAGAATAACAAATGTTGGTGAGGGTGTGGAGAGAAAGGAACACTCCTGCACTGTTGTTAGGACTGTAAATTAGTACAACCACTACGGAAAATGGTATGGAGATTTCTCAAACTATAGATAGATCTTCCATATGATCCAGCAATCCCACTTCTGGGTAAATACCCAGAGGAATGGAAATCATCAGGTTGAAGGGATACCTGCATTCTCATATTCATCGCAGCTCTGTTTACAATAGCCAAGATATGGAACCAACCAAAATGTCCATCAATGGATGATTGGATAAGGAAACTGTGGTATATATACACCATGCAATACTACTCTGCCATAAAAAAGAATGAAATTCTCCTATTTGCAACAACATGGATGAGCCTGGAGAAACTTATGCTGAGTGAAACAAGCAAAGCACAGAGGGATAAATACTGCTTGTACTCACTCATCAGTGGGAACTAAGAGAAAAAGAAGGAAGGAAAGAAAGACCACAGTGGTGCATTTTACTTGCAGAGGGAGAGAACATACCTTGGGATACAAAGTGGAGTGGGGGAAGAGAGGAGGGGGGTGGAAGTTGGGGATAATTGGGTGGGTACATGGGGTAGGTACAAACGCAATTTGTGGTAATAAGCATCTGCCAGTATGAATCTCGCTTTCACATCATGGGCACAAGGGGTGACAATCGGCTCTGTCAGACGTATATCACCAAAGAGCTCTCAGTAAAGTCCTAAGAAATCAGCCAAATGAAAATTAAATGAGTTCAAGAACTCAAGACAGTATAAGAAACAATGATGAATAATGACTTGCAAAATGTAGAGTAAAATTTCAAATGAATAATGATAAATTATAATATGTGTTAAAAATAAATTTTTGTAAAAGAACAAATATACTTTAAGAGAAAACTGAATAATACCCTGGATTAAAAGCAACTACAACCAAACGAGTTTGATACTGGCAGAGGATTAGCAAAATATATTGTTGACATTAAATATCATTGAAATTTTACAGTACAGAAATAAACCCAAGTTCATATGCAGACCTACATGATAAAGGTAGCACTGAAAGCCAATGGAAAAATGATGGATTATTCAATATAGAACTGGAACAACTCACTAGCTATCTGAGAGAAACTAATGGACTCTTATCTCATAATATATACAAAAATAACTTTCGGAAGGATTGAATATCCATGTACATTTAAAACATCACAGGGATATATAGGCAAATATTTGTAAACTTTGAGGTAGAAGGGGCCTTCATAAGCCAGACAAAAATTCATTATTTTTTCATTAAAAAGTTGATGGTTTGAACCCATAAAAATATCAAGGTAATGTATAAACAAAGCACAGGTAAGAGATGGAGTGAGAGAACATATTCAAAAGAGTGCCTCGGATGACTTCAGAATGCTCACATACACACAAAAATGAGTATAAAAAAATTTTATGCAGGTCCTATCAGATCTGCCTCTGTCTATAACACCATTTAATCTCTACATGCAATTTAAACTCTGATTTGGGGAAATAACTCCACACAGAAACAAACAAATAGAAAAAGAAACATATGCAAAAACAAACAATAGCCTATATTTCAACTGTAAAGTGGTTTTTTTGGTTGGTTTTTGGTTTTCGGTTTTTCCTTAGCTGAACATAAACAGGGTTCTTATAGGGTCTTACAGCATCTATGAAAGAAATAATCTAATCTCCTAGAACTGGATATATAAAGACAACTCCCGCCCCCACACACTCATGTACACATACACACACTCTACCATCTATTAATTTGGAATATAGAAAAAAATTACAAGTTGTCTAAAAAGACTGTGAAGATTAAAATAAAATAAATCCGAGGAATGAGATCAGATGCCTCTGTATGGAAACAAAACACAAAACAAAATTTAGAAACTGTTAAATGTATATTGTCAATATAATTCCTTGGGACAGTGAGTTTTAAAAGGGCAAAGAAGTGAAATCAGAGAAGGCTGGGTTTCTATAAAAATACGATTATTGAATTTTAAAGTGAAGTGGAGGAATAGCAGATTGGCTGGGGCAGAAAACCAATTCAGATGTTAGAAGATCAAATCAAGAAATTCTTTTATTCTGAGACAAGCAGGCACTCAGAAAGTATAGCACCTGCATATCTTTTCTAATTAAATTATATGAAGAACTACTACAGCTGACCAATCAATCAAAATAATGCACTAAAGAGTGGGAAGGTAACACCATCAGTAAATTATAATTTTTTAAAATACAGTGATTGGAAAATGGTTATAGAACTTAGTGAAAATTTTTGAAATTTTTGGGCAAGAAGGGATAGAATGTTGTAACCCATAATAAACTAAACAGTTTATTTCCGTAAAATCTGGTAGAGTGGATACAAGTCAGGGGATAGAGGAATTAATTTTTTTCTGAATTTATTAGCCTCTGCGAAGGGCATTACAAAAAGCTATTTCTCATTTATTAGAGAAGAATAGTTTTTTTGTTTGTTTGTTTACTTTAAAGGTAACTACCAGAAAAATTGAATGTTTCACTTCCAAATCAGAGAAAATATTACTTCCAAATAAAACTTAAGTGATATATCACATAATATTAAAAGAAAAAAAATCCAGGAAGCATAGAAAGAAAAAAAAAAAAAAAAAAAAACAGGCAGGTAGAAAATTGACAGTACATATTTTTTTATTAAAACTCATGTAAATAGGTCAAGCTCTCCTTTTAAAAAACAAAAATTTCAGATTGGCTTAAGATATACACTTAAAGAAAATGACTTACAAGAGTTAAAATAAAAGAGATGGGCAAAAACATGTTAGGATAAAAAGAAACACAAAAGAATTTGTCTGCAAGGATTCTCTTTATCATTTAAAAACTATAGCCACAAATTGTAAACAACCCGGTATCCAGCTATGGGTGACTGGCTAAATAACTTATGGCACATTCACATGGCGGAATGCTGAGAGTTGGTCTCAAATATTCAGTATTAAGTGAATAAAGTAAATTACAAAACAATATTATACCAAATGGCCTATAGAGCACCAATCTGAGTGACGTTTGAAAATATACATTCTCCTTTGATCCTGTACTTCGAGGATCTTGAAGTGACCTGAATTAGATCTTTGCTTCATAAATTGCCTGGTAGGAGTGAAACCGGTCATGCAAACTTTTACAGCAGATTGAAAGCCTCCATGCAAGAGCACAAGGTGAAATATACATAGGCTGGGTATAAAAGAGGGCAACAGCCTTGGAGGTGGCTTACCATAAACTCTACCCAAAAGTGATGTACAAGTGTTTCATATAGAGAATAGCATACAAATCCAAATCAGATCGCTCTGCAGAGAAGCAATAATGCCAAAAATATTTGATGAAACTAGGATTAGATGCACAAAGAGAAGCCTTCAATCTTCTTCTCCATTTGGTCTAGTGAAATCCCTGTCTTGAATGCATTTGGATCTGAAATGACTATACAGCTGATGGAACAGCTCTCCTTGCTATTCCATGTTCCTATACACCCCTGAAATAAATCCTCATTGTCAATAGTAATCTGTGATTTTTTTTTGTTTGATTCCTTACAGAGTTTGAAATATATGTATGGATAAGTCTGAGTAATGGAATTGCTCATGATTTTTATTTCATTCTTGTTACATAACTGTATTGTTTGATTTTTCTATAATGAATAGGTACTATTTATGCAATAGAAAAACAATATAAGGTACTTTGAAATTTAATTTAATTTAGAGGCAAATTAATTTTATGGATGAACAACAATGCTTTCTAATCAATTGTATAATATGCATGTATAAGCTTTAAAATTATTTATATGCTTTGACCCAGTCATTGTACTTCTGGGAATCTACCCTAAAAAAATTATCTTTGATATAGAAAAAGCTTTATGTACAAAGTTATTTACGAAAGCATTATTTATCATCATTCAGAATTGGAAGCAATATTCACTAAATAAAATTTGGAAATGCCACTTAATGGGATGTTCTGGAGTAAAAGATAGTACGTACCAAGGCTTTGCAATAACATGGAAAACTGCTTATGAAAGAGTGAAAAATCACAACTAGGGGTAAGTACTATATTTATAATAAAAAATTATATAAACTGCATATCTTAAAAGTAAAAATACAAGAAAGTAGAGGCAATAAGCATCCAAGGGTTTTTTCCCACTCGATGAGATTTAACTACCGATGTTCTCTTCCCCGCTGGTGAGATCACATAAACCTTGAATTACAGAATAACACACCCAGCCCAGTGTCTCTACACAGACATAGAGCCTCCTGACAAAACGCCAACTCCCACGATGCCCGGGCCAGCCACTTTTGACTGGTGCCTGCTATAGTTGTAGATGCCCAGTGCTCCCTGGAAATGGATAAGAGGGAAGGATGGAAAGAAAGTAAAACCCCCTAGTGACAGGTAGCACACTGCCACCACTTAGTTTTGCCCAGGGGGGAGAGAGAGCAGAGTGTAACAAGCCTGGGCCGGGGAAGTGGTGGAGGGCAAAGCTCTGGCACCTGCCTTGCCTTGAGTCTGTCCCTATACATTATCTTGCTCTGAGGCTCAAGAATGCCACAAAAGAGGAGGTGTGGCCCATCTGGGGTGAAGAAAGGAGTGGCAGCTTACACAACGAGTTTTCTCTGGTATGTGTTCCGCAGATATCCTTGAACTCCCATATCCAGCTCATTCATAAATATTTATTAAGCACCAATTCATTCAGTCACTTATTCAGCAATATTTATTGAGTATCTACTATGCTGCATGCATCGTGCTGGGCTGATTGTCCCTGTTCTCAGCATGATGGGATGTCAGACTTAAATCAAAATCTCATACAATATTTGAACAATGACAGGATCTTTGATAATTTTAAGACACATTAATTTTTGAGAGTGTGAGAGTATGAAAATATTTTGTGGATTTTTATTTTTGAGAAATAGCCCTCATCTTTTAGAGATACAGACCAGAGTATTTTAGGATAAAATATGATTTTGGAAGGGGAGGAATGGAACGGTATAAAGACACAAAAGATGAGAGAGATGCATATGTCGTTAATTGTTAAAGCAGGAAGAAGCAAATGGAGGTTCATTATATTCTCTCTACTTTGTGAATTTATGAAAATTTCTGTAATAAAATGGTTTCTTTTATAAACACAAAGAAAACCACATGCTGTTAAATAAAAATAATTGCCCAGAAACATGAAACGTTATGAACTGTGTTGAGTGTTTAGAAGGAACACACTCATAGGAACACAGAGTTAAGAAAGTGGATAGTGGGAAATGACCTAGATCAAGGCAACGAGAAGGTTTAACTAGTGGTTCCCACACTGACATGAGAAGGAGGAACTATTAATCCAGTGAAATAATGAAGGGGTAAAGCATTGTGAGCACTGGGACCTGCCCTAGACCCTTAGGTGGAGAAATGCATGGAATGTTCTAGAACTGAAGAATGGCTTGAACATGAACAATGGCTCAAAATGAGTGAAACTTGCGAGTGAAACTACCTGTAGAGGTAGGACAGGACCACACCATGCAAGGAGGCTTTAGGTTATCCTAAAGATATGATTACTTTTCCTAAGACAATAAGAATCCATTAAAATTTGGTGACATGATCACATTTACATTTTGTTCTGGTTACCATGGTTGCAATGGGGGGGTGGGGTGGGGGGGTGGGCAAGTAGGCACAGGAAGGCCTGGTAAGAGGCCACTGTAATATTGCAGGTAGGAGATGATGATGGCCTTGTGGTTGGAGTGGAGATAGAGGTGGACGGCTTCGAAGGATGTTTAGAGTGTAACAGCCACATGACTTTTTTGTTTGTTTGTTTGTTTGTTTGTTTGAGAATTTAAAATAAATTTTATTTATTTATTTATTTATTTTTAATTTTATTTTGTCGATATACATTGTAGCTGATTATTGCTCCCCATCACCAAGACCTCCCTCCCTTCTCCCTCCCCCCTCCCCCCCAACAATGTCCTTTCTGTTTGCTTGTCGTATCAACTTCAAATAATTGTGGTTGTTATATCTTCTTCCCCCCCCCCCCGGCTTTTGTGTGTGTGTGTGTGTGAATTTATATATTAATTTTTAGCTCCCACCACATGACTTAGTGATGAGTTAGAGATGAGGGACTAGGGAGAGGGAGTTTTGAGAATAACTGGCCTAGCCTTTTATGCTACAAAAATGAATAACAAAAGATCCCATTTTGAGAGAGTTTAAAGTAACAGTGAGGAGATGAGCATGGAAAGTGCTAAGACAGAAGTAAGCCCAGAGCTCCAATGGGAACATAGAAGATGTGAGCAAACTTACACAAACCTGGGGGTCAGAGACTGCTTCTTGAGAAATTCAGAGTTCAATTGAATCTGTAATATGTAAATTACAATTAGCAGAAAAGGGGGGTGGTGGAAATGGTGCCCCAGCAAACGAATAGAAGATACACAAGGGCAAGAGGTGCAGGGTGGGGAGCAGAGTGAGGCAGGTGAGGTGGTTGGGGCACAGATTTTAAGGGGGTGCTCACCCTCAGGGATGCTTATACAAGGGGCTGAAAAAGTTTATGGAAAGATTTGTATTATCTTTACATTTTATTTAACCACAATCATATTGAAGTGCACTCCTATGATCCCGAGAGTCAGACTTTTTAAAATTTGGCACCCTACATTAAAACAGCATGGATATAGTCTAGAATAGAATGCAATTTTTTTAAAAACCCGAAACAAGACTTCAAAGACATGCCTGACCCATTGCAGTCATTTGGGACCACATGCAGATCCTTTGAATTACAGAATAAACTTTACTTCTCTAAGAGGCACTTTGGTAAAAACTTTGAGAAACACTGCTAGTTACCTCCATACCTGCTGTTTTCTACCTCCTTGTTCAGAGCATTTTGGGAGGCCAAGAACTCGGCAGTTGTCATTTTATTATTTCCAGCAGTAGTCAGCACAAGGCACAGCACAGAAGATGCATTCAGATGATGTCGGTTGAATGGCTTTGTGCCTTGTGGATATAATCTTCTACCTGTATCCCTTATAAGAGTCCGACAAACTTCATTTGAATCTAGACTTTGTCCCTCATTGTTTTGTGACTTTGACCAAGCTACTTACCTTCTCTGAGATCAGTTCCCTTTTCTGTAAAATCAAGGATATAATACCTATTTCATGGGGTTACTGTAAGATTTAAAGGAAATACCGTGTAAAGTACCCAGAACAATTTGTGATACAAAGTAGGTACTCAAGAAATGAGATTTGTTACCATAGTGATGATGATAACTGGGACATTTACGATGTTAGATTAACCTGAACAACTGGAAGAAATCATGAAAGAGCTGTAAAACAAATTAACATGATGAATGGGAGAAAATATTTTCAAAAACAAATATTTTTTGCTCGACATCAAATATCAGTTTCACTCCATCTAGTAAAGATGGTCAAACTGTCTGTTCTAAGTCTACTAAGTGATCATAACATAGGCAAACAAAATCATCAACATTCTCTTTCCTAAATCGAAGTACTACATAGAAATTCCAAGTCTTACTCATATTTTCTAAGTTAATTAGGAATCAGATACAATCAATGATGTTATGTAGAAAACACTAAGAGATAAAACAAATGTATCTAGAGGGAAAAGGCTTTAGACAGAGCTGTGAGAAATGGAAACCTTTAGAGTCATTTTTCTCTGCCCATTTTGGTGAAAACATTTTAAGATGATGCTTTTTCCAAGACTTTTCATTATGAAAGAGTAATAATATGAAAAATTCTTCCCTCAGACCTAGAGCAGCTAGTGAAAATATATAGTCTTCTGTTTTCAGTTCAGCAAAGAGGTCTGTATGCCACGTCCCAGAAAGGGATAGTTCTTTGCCACCCTCTGCACCTGTTCAGCCTGATAAGGTCACATCCTCTGCAGCTGGTCAGGGAGTGCCTTGCTCTCCATGGTACCAATCCCGGTTTAAGCTTTCAGCAGAAACCTTCATTTCCAAAGTGGCTCATGTCTATGAATCCACTGCCACCTCAGTGCTAGCTGAATGATGACTTCAAACTTATCTTCACACCCCATAATTCCTAATAATTTAGAGCCATGTTGCTAATAGCAAGACTATACGATTGCCTATCTGTCTAGGCAGGGTCTGCTCCTGGAGGCGACTGTTCCCTGAGAAGAAATCCACAACTCCCTGCAGTGAGAGAGCACAGAATGTTTCTAATGAAACAAATTCATGGGTCTTCATGAAAGTCTAACACGGCCTATTTGGAAGAAATACTACTAGTATTGGAAAACATTACTTTTTTCCCGCACCTGAATTCTGAATCAGGAAGAGGTTTATTACATGCCTTAGGTGTGGAGAAACAATGGGCTCCGTAATACTGTATCACCAAGTCTCGCAGACTCCCCTGCTCAGGCTCAGGCTCCTCGGGCTCTCTGAAACCTGAACTGTAAAGCTTGTGGTGTGCAGTAACAGAGCAGAAGCCTCTGGATTGATCAAGCCCAAAAAGAAAGGGATGGGGAAAGGGCTTGTCTTTGTACTCCCAGGTTCTCATCCAGGTCTCACCATTCTGAGGAATCACCTGCTCCCCTGCATGGGGCTGCAGAAACAGGACATGGCTGTTTAGTGGAGGGAGCTGCCTCCAGTGGAAAGAAAGCCCGAGGAGTGAGGGACACTTTTTTTCCCTTTAACGGCTCCACGCAAGGGTTTCTCCACCTCAGCACTACTGGCAACTTGAACTAGATAGTTCTCTGTTGTTGGGGCTGTCCTGTGCATTGTAGAACATTTAGTAGCAGCCCTGGCCTCTAACCACTAGACATGAATAGCACATGTCCCCAAGTTGTGACATCCCAAAATGTCTCCAGACATTGCCAAATGACCCATTGTGGGTAAGGGTAAAATTGCTATAGATTGAGAACCACTAGCCTAGACCCCGGTTCTATTTGCTGTAAATTAGTTCATTGTGAATGTTTCTGTGGAGCACTTACTATGTGCCAGGCTGGGGAAAAGGGTCAGGAAGATCTAGTTTTGGGCTTCAATAGCTTATGTCAGTAGACTCAGAGACGTGTCTAAGGAGACATTTGATGATGCACATGCATGCCTAATTGTTTCCCAGCAATGGCCCTGAATCAAGAAAACCCTGTTTGACCACGTGGACATAGATCTGTGGTTCCTTCCATGACAAACTGCCTCTTAGGGAAATAGACATTTCTCTACAGGTCCTTCAATTTCTGTTTTGAGAACGACTACTGCACCCAGGCTTGACATTCAGAACGTATGCTTGCAACCCATGAAATTTGTTTTCTCTCTGAGTAATAGGGCTCTTCCACCCTGTGTCTCTATGGCATCTGTGAGATCAAAGCCATTTATTTCACAACAAATATTAAGGCCTGAACAGCTTAATCATGACAGAAGGCAGAATCTCTGAGGAAAATGCAGAGTTTAAACAAAAATAGCCCACTAATGCTTTTACCCAGTGCCTGTGGATTTTGTACACCAAATATATTGACCCATTCACTGATATGATTGTTGTACTGAAGATATTATGTCAAGTAATTATTTTAAAAGAAATAATGTTCCATTTCCAGTATTTAAATTTCACGGCAAATGGTGGTGGCCTACATGTAACAAACTCCCAGGGATACGTTTTCTATGGAAACTTTTCCACAAAGATGTCATGTATCTGGGGCACAAATGATGGTGAATCGGGAGCTGACTTTTAAAAAAAAATGATTTCAGCACAGTAGGAAGAAAAATAATGTCTTTTTATAATAGTAGCTCTCACATTTTCCAGGGCACAGGCCATTTTCATGAAAGATTCCCCTTGAGCCTTACTACTTTTCAGTACATAGAAACATCACCAAGAAAAATGGGAATATGGCTCGTTTTCAACAGAATGCTGAATTAGGGAGGGAGAGGATTAGAAACTCAGCAGGAGTCAGAATTCCTGAGTTCTTGACCCAGATCTAATTTGTCCGTGAGATGAACTTTTACGTCATTTCCTTTTTATTATATTAAGGCTTAGAAACACAATTCTCTCTATGAGTCTCAGTTTCCTTATTTTATTTTATTTATTTTTTAATTTTGGATTTTTGTAATAAGTGTTTTCTTTATTACATAGGCCAGTATCTCCAGTACAATGTTGAACAAAAGTGGTGACAACGGAAATCATTTTCAGAGGAAACATTTTCAAATTTAATCGTTGATGTTTTCTGTAGAATTTTATGCAGATATCCTCAATCAAAGAAGGAAAATCCACTGTTTTTCTAGTTGGTAACAGGTCTTTAACATAAATGTGTGCTGGATTTCTTCAAATTCTATTTCAGTCATTTGTATGTCTTCCTTTCAAAAATGTCTATTGAGCTCCTTTGCCCTTTTTAGTTTAATTAAGTATTTTTTTACCACGTTGAAAAACAATTTACTATTTCTAAACAATATAGAAAAAATAAACTCCTATATTTGCTAAACAACTTAATTACCTATTTAAAAAGTCAAACAATTCATTAAAAAAATCATATTCCACAGTAAAATCTCCAGGCCCAGACTTTCAAAATAGTTCAAACTTTTAAGGAAGAAAAACACCAAAATTTCTAGACTGTTAAAAGAGGAGAAAAACAGGGAACGTTTTTCTATTTCTTTTTTGAGGCTGACATTACATTGGTACCAGAATTTGACTAGGAAATTAGATAATATACATATGTATATATATAAACCCTCTCTTTCATGAACAGAGACACGAAATTCTAAGAAAAATATTATACGAATTAAGTCACATGTAAAAACATAATACAGTAATACCAAGTGAAATAAACTGAATAGTGCAAGTAGCAAGAGTGGTTAACTTTTTTCTTTTTTCTTTTTTTTGCATAGTACTTTTTTTCATTGGTTTTGAATATTCATAGATACAAAGCTGATTGTCACCACTCATGCCCAAGATGTGATGGCCAGATCTATACTAGCAGCATGCCCATTACCACAAATTGCAGCTATACCCCATGTCCCCCACCAAATTATCCCCAACCTCCCTCCCCATCCCCCTTCCCTCACTCCACTTCATATCCCTAGGTCTGCTCTCTTCCTCTGCAGGTCCAACACACCACTGTGATCTTTCTTTCCTTCCTTCTTTCTCTCTTAGCTCCCACTTATGAGTGAGCACATGTGGTATTTATCCCTCTGTGCTTTGTTTATTTCATTCAATGTAAGTTTCTCCAAGCTCATCCATGATGTTGCAAATGGGAGAATTTCATTCTTTTTTTATTGTACAGTAGTATTCCATGGTGTATATATACCACAGTTTCCTTATCCAGTCATTCATCAATGGACATTTAGGTTGGTTCCATATCTTGGCTATTGTAAACAGAGCTGTAGTGAACATGGGAGTGCAGGTATCCCTTCGACATGATGATTTCCATTCCTCTGGGTATATACCCAGAAGTGGTATTGCTGGATCGTATGGAAGATCTATCTGTAGTTGCTTGAGAAACCTCCATACAGTTTTCCATAGTAGTTGTACTAATTTACAGTCCCACCAACAGTGTAGGAGTGTTTCCTTCTCGCCACACCCTCACCAGCATTTGTTATTCTCTGTCTCTTTGATTATAGCCAGTCTTACTGCAGTGAAGTGATATAGCAATGTGGTTTTAATTTGCATTTCCCTTATGACTAGTGATCTTGAGAATTTTTTATGTTCTTGTTGGCCATTTGTATGTTTTCCTTTGAAAAATGTCTATTCAGCTCCTTTGCTCATTTTTTAATTGGGTTATTTGGGTTTTTTTTACTGTGTAATTGCTTGAGTTCTTGAACATGAGCCTGAAAGCACAGGCAACAAAAGAAAAAATAAACAAATGGGACTATATCAAACTGAAAAGCTTCTGCACAGCAAAGGAAACAATCAACAGAGTGAAATGACAACCTACAGAGTGGGAGAAGAATTTTGCTATGTATCTGATAAGGGATTAATATCCATAATATATGAGTTCCTTCATTTTAAAATATAGGATTTGGGCAATACAAACTCTAAGCTCTCTTGGAGTTCTCAAATGCTATGTATGAGTCTAAGGAGATCAGTTACAAATATTATTACTAATGTTGAACAACTTTATTCATTCAACACCATTTATTAGTAGCCTACTATGCTCAATTCCCGGCACTGGGGCTACAACTAAAGGGGTGATAAGAATTGAATTCTGTCTCCCACATTTTATGTATTAGAAGCTTGATCCTAACTGTGACTATTGGGAGGTTGGGCAATCCCATTATAGTAACTGAAAAGTGGGGCCTTGCAGAGGTGATTGGATCATGAGGACTATGCCTGGTGAATGGGTTGATCCCAGTAAATGGTGGTCATAGGTGTGGTTCTGATGGCTTTAAAAGGAACCAACTGAGAGGGTTAGCTCTCTCCCTGCTCTGCTATTCTGCCATGTGAGACCCCTGCACCACTGTCATCACCAATAAGGCCGTCACCAGATGTGTTCCCCAGACTTTGGACTTCCCAGCCCCCGAAACTGTAAGCAATAAATTTCATTTTCTTATAAATTACCCAGTTCCAGGTATTTTTGTTGTAAGCAACAGAAATGGACTAATACAAGGTGATTGCTAATTCAGGCAAAATAAAACAAGTGTAGATACTTTCTTGTGACAAATATCAAGGCTTAAAAGACTATTTTGAAGAATCTCATGGTGTCCATATTATTTTTTATTAATCTCCACATTTAAAGGAATGTTTAGAAACTTATCCATAACCCTTAGGCAACTTGAAAAATGGAAATAGGTCTCCTCCTGAGACCTTCGCACATCTTCACTTTTCTCCTACCAACAATCACTTTCTGGGTCTAGGGAATACTGATAATCACTCCACCAAACATCTAGAAACACACACACACACATGCTCAACATACATGTAAAGCCATGGGCCTGGGCTCCCCCAAACAGCTAGGTAAATCCATGGAGAAACACTAAAGAGAGGGCATCACTTTTCTGAATTCAAAAGACTAAATTACACTGAATATAACAGGGTAAACCTTTGAATTACCAAACTCTAATAGCCAGAGACAGAGAAAGCATAACAGACAGAGAAAGCATGGTGCACTTAGTAGGAAAGGATAGTAAAAATTATTCCTAGTCAATGACAGTAAATGATAGTAAATCTTTCTTAGAAATCTTGGTTAATATTTAGGCTGATTGGATAATCCTGGAATTTAAAATATTATTCAGTACTGAGTATAACATTTGCAAGTAATGAATGAAGTTGATATTTCCTCTTTAAAGACAGGAGATTGGTGGCTGATATTGGAGGAAAAAGTTATTACTGCTATTGTTTCACTTACAATAGCAATGAATCTCCTTTGAATGTTGAGGTCCCAACTTGCATTTATTACTGTTTTTTAACAGGTCCAGGAAATAGTAGTACTAGGTGTGGGTGCTTCTTTTCAGTGGAATTAGGGAGCACAAGAGGGGCAAAAATAGAGTTTATTGACTTTCCATTAATGTTTAAGAAGGGATTCTGAGAGATACCACAATAAGGGACTAACCCATTTACTCTGCAAAGACTAAAGGTTTTGTTTAATTTTGAACCCCTAATTTTATTGTTGAGTCAGTTTCCCCTATAATTATAATCTGTTGAAATTTCAAACAGATAGGAGGTAGTAAACTTGTTTTAAATTTTGTCGGTAGTGTAGATGTTATTCAGGTAGTATAAATTCCACTAAGAGGGCGAAATGTGGAGGACAGAAAACAGACAAGTCACCGGGAGTGAAAAAGTAATGGGGACAGAGCCATAGGCCAGGGTGGCACTCCTGGAACACACCTGCTGCTGTTTCCCCATCCTGTGCCCACGTGATCTCAGGCACAGTTTCAGAATCTTTTAAAACCTCGGAAGCCATGGCCACTCAATTATTTTGGACACTAGAGATGAAACCTATTTCCCAATTTTTTGGACAAGATGTGTAAGATTAAAAAAACCCCAAGAAATTGCAGGCAGCTGAATCAAAAATATTTCTGAATATTCACCAGGCAGGCAGCATAGAGGGCCTGATCTGAAAGATGCCTTAGACATAAATTTTACAAATGAGGAAGCTAAATTTCAGAAGGCTGTTTCTTGTCAAATGCCAATATAATTGATGACAACCATAAATAGTATGTTTCAATGGCATCACCACGTACACCGTCCCACCCATCAATCAGAGGCATGCATCTGCATTTTAAAACATGCCTATAATTGCTTATTATTCAAGTTTACTGTTAGAAAAGCACTCTTGGTTCTATATACTGTGAGTAATGATTCTCTACTATATATTGTTAAATGATTTGCATGATCTGGACCCCAAGGTCCTAGCATGACATTTCCCTCTTTTCCCATTACTGGCTATTCACAGAATCCAAAGACATGACAGAGGCCCCAACTGTGACGCCCTGGATCACTGCCAGACCCCAGGCATTGAAGCCATAGTTGCTGCAATTCTCTTTGGCTAAGTTAGACACATGCTAAAATGGATACAAGGATCACAAGGATCCCAAAGCAATTGCCTTGTAGGACATTTAAACAAAAGCAACTGAATACAAGGTGGACAAGGGAAAGCTTTCAAGAACCTTGGAATTGAATTTGGAGTCACTAATACAGCTGGGAAATGATAGCACTGAATGTCTCAAGGTCACTTGCAACAGAGAAGGGGGCCTTATTTCAAAGAAATTGCCCTGTCTGCCAAGATAAAAAGGAGACATACACCCAGCAAAGAGAAAGAGCAGCTGCAGCAGAGCACCACCAAGGGAGAGGCTGCAAAACAAATCATCAGTGGGAAAGGGAATTAGGAAAAGCAAGAATTTCTTCCATCATTCGACAAGAAGAGCTCTCTCCTCTAATTCACAGGATAAAAAGCAGGCTGGCTCCAAATGGCCATTTAGGCACAGTAGGGCCATTTGAAAGAATGGGAAAAGCGAGCACTAACATGATTTCTTCCACTGTGCTAAGATCAATGGCTACATTACATTTACTGCAGCTGGATCATAAAGGTCGAAGCCTGTTTGGAACCATTAGGGTTCCCACAGTCAGAGGGTACCCCCAGAAACACCATCTTCTACTGCCTATGGATCAGACATCCAGCAGATTCTAGGAGACAATGTTAATACACAAAAATTTCCCTTGTTTCTGGAGGGGATGTGGAAATATTGCAGAGCAAAGATTTTGTCCTATGCTTTCTTCTAGAACGTTTACAGTTTTAGATTTCACATTGTCTATGATCCTTTTTGAGTTAATTACTTGTTTATTGTGCAAGATATGAATTAAGATTTAAATTTGCATATGGATATCCAATTGTTCCAGCACCATTTGCTGAAAAAAACTATCCTTTCTCCACTAAATTGCTTTTGCAAATTTGAAAAGAATCAGTTAACTCATATGTGTATTTGAGTCTATTTCTGGACTTTCCATTCTGTTCTATAGATATGTCTATTTTTTTTTTTTGCCATTACCACACTGGCTTGACTAAGGTATTTTAACAGGAAGTCTTGAAATCAGGTGGTGTAAATCTTCCAACTTTATTCTTTTTCAAAATTATTTTGGCTATTTCAGTTCCTCTGCCTTACCATATACATTTTAAAATCAGCTTGTCAATTTCCATAAGAAAACAAACACACTGGATTTTTTATTGTATTTATATTGAATTCATACATCTATATTAGTATCATTTGAGGTAAATTGCCTCATGAATTTATACTGATGCTTCTGGTTCTAATTCAGGACTATGGGTTTTTTTACTTAACCTCTTCTCTGTAATATCTGTGTCTTATATCTTCCAACCCAATAGCTCTGGCTCTTTAGGACACTGAAGATGATAGAATTAGAATATTCCATAATTACTCATCTACTTTATCTCATATTACTCACATAGTCTCTGAATAATAATACTCATACTGTCACCAATAATATAATTACTGTTAACAATTTTTTTTTTTGCAGATGCCTTTTTCTTCCCCTCCCATTTTAAAAATTGTATTATATCTACATTTTCTGAGTATATAGCCATTCCGTAATAAATACTCTTTCTTATTTAAGATTTATTTCCTGAAAGGCACACTTTAAATCCATTTATTTAACTTAGTTTTACTCTGTCTCATTCAAAAATGACTTTAAGTTGCTTTAAAAAGAGGAAAAT
Organism: Cynocephalus volans; assembly: GCF_027409185.1. Lineage (NCBI taxonomy): Eukaryota > Metazoa > Chordata > Mammalia > Dermoptera > Cynocephalidae > Cynocephalus > Cynocephalus volans. The sequence continues at coordinate 285,084,368 of NC_084460.1, forward strand.
ACAGTTGAGAAAAAAGGAAGAGGTGAATACACTAGCCACAGTTTAACTAGGTGTTGTGTGTAAGCACATTATTTGGCTCTATGAATCCTAACAGCAAAGTTGAAGACAGAAATGTGGCAGGTTACATATTGTTTTTTAAAGAAAATTTTTACTTAAAAAAAAAAAAAAACTAAATGCAGAAAACATTTTTTTCATGTTGCATTAATTAGAGAAAAAATTTGAGATGCATAATAACATTCTTAACAAGGGTTTCACAGAAATGGAAAGTGAAATTCATACAGAAAAAAAGTTCAATTCATAGTATGAAAGTGCAAATCAGTGAAACTGAGAGATCTTTTAGGGCAAGATCTTGACTTACACTCTCTTAAAAACCTTGCTAGGTATATAATGAAGCTGTTTCTCACTCTCTAATTATATTTTATTATATTATAATTTATATATTTTTATTTTTAACATTTATATATAAGTATATTTATAAATATATTACATACATAACGCTTTTCTATATATATATATAATATTTTTCTTTTCTAATTAGAAAAAATTTGCCTGCTATCAACTTAATAATCAGAAACTAAGCCAAAAAATGACACTTAGAAATTATAATTAGCCAGACCTAAGAAATTGCCGAAAGTGTTCTGCCACCATGTTTATGCCATGTTAAAGCAAACTTGGCATCAACGTCAGGGGCAAGGTGGAGGAAAAAGACATTAGTTGCAGATATAATCACATGGGAATAAAGAGTCAAAGAATGAGAAAGTCTAAAGTGGACCTGTGACTAGTGGGATGGACAGGTGGAGAACAGTATGAATGACTCTGAGAGAGTGGATGAGGAAAGAAAGACCATTGTACCATTGCCGGCTCATTGTAAAAGTCCAGCAAGATCTAAAGGGAATGAGTGTCTCTTGCAGAAGTCTGAGTTTGTTAAGAGGAGGATGGCTTAAAAGATAATAAAAATGTGTATTACTTGGAAAGGTAATCTGAATAGGAATAGGATACAGGTAGATCAAAGATTGAAGTTTTCTGCATTCTTCCATGGAGTTAAAATTCCATTTTATAAAAATTCTATTGTCCAAATATTGTCCATATTGAACCATACTTCATGACCTTACTTAATGAAATGCATTTCATTTGCTTGAAGGTGATAACTTGCCCATTTTCAGCTAAGTGGATTCTTATTACCACTTGAGAGCTGGTGGCTCTCAGAAAATGTTGAGCTTACACAGACAAGATGGTCCCATATTTTTTGGTCCCAATTTCCCTACTTACCTCTTGTTACTCTCTATTTTATCTTAGGACTCTGAGGACATTCTGAACTCTTAATTCCTTGAGGGCCACAACTGACCAGAAACACTCTTGAATACTTAGGGAATTGAGTAGGAACTCTTGATAGGTCTTTGGTCAATCACTTAAGAAAATCCATTTCATTTAAGTCATTCCTGGAAATTGTTTCTATTACTTAATCACATGTATACCCTTTTGCTTTTCATGATGTAAGAACACACAGGTTAATGTGAAAGAAGCATACCCAGTTACTAAAGAAATCAAGTTTTTTCACCAATAAGTATATGAGTTAGGTTTAATATTAATACTGATTCTTTATTCTCTTTCGTTATGAAACCTGTCATAAATTATTCGAAGTCATAAATTATTGAAATTTTATGTGATTGGTAATCATTAAAAAAAAAATCCTCACCAACGAGAAATAAGGATTTCACTTGAAAAGCATGGAAAATACATTCTCTTAGTAAAGCAAGATAGAAAGCTTAGTACACTGGGAAGAACACTGGACTTGGAGCCATAGACATAGGCTCAACCCTTAGGTCTGTACCTTACAAGTTATATAATATTATATAAATCATTGAATATCTTTAGGCCTTGATTTCACCAGTTTTAAAATAGAAATATTAAAAAAGCTTCTGCACAGCAAAAGAAAGTTAACAGAGTGAAAGACAACCTACAGAGTGGGAGAAAATATTTGCAAACTATGCATCCAACAAAGGATTAATGTCCAGAATATACAAGGAACTCAAACAACTTAACAGTAAAAAAAACAAATAACCTGATTAAAAAATGGCAAAGGAGTTGAATAGACATTTCTCAAAGGAAGATATATGAATGACCAACAGATACATGAAAAAATGCTCCACATCAAAATCAAAACCACATTTAGATATCATCTCACCTCAGTTAGACATGCTATTATAAAAAAGACAGAGAATAACAAATGCTGGCGAGGATACGGAGAAAGAGGAGCCCTCCAATACTGTTGGTGGGACTGTCAATTATTGCAGCCATTATGGAAAATAGTATGGAGGTTCCTCAAACAACTACAGATAGAAATGACACATGATCCAGCAATCCCGCCACTCAGTATATACCCAAAGAATGGAAGTCATCATGTCAAAGGAATACCTGTGTCCCCATGTTTATCGCAGCTCCATTGCCAATAGCCAAGAGGTGGAACCAACCTAAATGTCCATCAGCAGATGACTGGATAAGGAAAATGTGGTATATATATAAAATGGAATACAACTCTGCCATAAAAAAAGAATGAAATTCTGCCATTCACAGCAACATGGATGAACTTAGAGAAAATCATGTGAAATAAGTCAGGCACAGAAAAAGAAATACTGCATGTTCTCATTAGTAAGTTTGAGCTCAAAAATAAACAAGCAAATTTTTTTAAAAAATCACAATACTATGTTGAACTTTCAAAAGGAGAGAACAGAACTGAGGTTATCAGAAGTGGGAAAGGGGGCGAGGGTAAGGAAGGAATTGGTAAAGGGCCACGAAAAACAATTACCTTGTATAATGTTGAATATGCTACTCATCCTGACTTGAGCATCACGTATTGCACACAGGTATTGATATTCAACTCTGTGCCCCACAGATATGTACAATCAACTATATTACAATAAAAAAAAATTTAAAGTCTTAAATAAATTATTAGTTTCTCTGTGATAATTTTGGGCACAGTTAAGAACCACTTTTGCTCTCTAGGTTTCTGTTGGCATTAGTGTTTTCACTAACATAAATCTAGGTGTTGTCAAAAAACCAGAAACTACGCTAGGTATTTTAAAGTAAGAGCATCAATACAAGACATTGGCAATCTACAATGGAAAAAATAAATAAATAAAACAGATAATAATAATAATTACCTCATGGGATTGTAATCATGATCAAATGAAATAATACATGAAAACGTTCTTGCTGAACACTAGAGTGTTCTGTAACTGTGATCTCTCAGTGCGTGTGGCTATTTATAAAACTCTAGTTCTGCTTCATTCGCCTAGAAATTCCCTTCACACTACTTTGGTGTGGGGCCTGCCTTCAGGCTGCCAGGTCTCCACCAACAGCTATAATCCGTCATTAAGAGCTGTCATTCCTCTCACCTGGTGAGAATGACTGGCTCTGTATGACTCCTCCAATCCCTCCAGGGAGGGGAAGCCAGGAACCTGCGTGGAGAGTAAGTGACATTGGCCTCATAGTCAGCCTATCATGTCCCCCATCCCAGGATGACAGCTTCCAACTCAGAAGAGCAGCAGCAAGCCAACTCAACCTTTCATCTTCAGGGCAGGACATTGGCTGCTTTAAGATTATGGATGCTACTTACGTGGTTGAGAGCAGAAACGATCGTATTCACTAATATATTTTCATCAGCTTTTGAAGGAGACTTGTTCATCTACACCCCTCCCCCTGTGACACCCACTGGTTATGAACCAAACATGCCATTAAAGAATAAGCTTTTCTTTTTGCTGACTAACAAAATCAGATGCTAATCAATAGGAGTTCAGTTGGCAGAGATGTCTTGCTCATCAGTGAAATTGCATCTGGATCTTGTTGTCTTGATGGTAGGAAATCCTTCTGATGGGAAGCTAAACAGAAAAATAAATACATCCCCTGTCACTTCTCATAAGAAAATATAAACAACCACAACACTCAATCAATCAATCAAGAAACAATCCAAAGAAGCTTCAGTTCTAGGGTGTTGCGAACCAATTTTATCACTCTATTGCTCCCCCTTTCCAATCTAAGAGCAAATAAGATATAATTTTTAGATTGGCTTATTCAAAATGTAAATGGTCTTTCAAGGTGATTACTTTCAAAAACAGTTGGGGCTCAAGTAGGTCTGTCCTACTGTTTTTGTGACCACCTTAACAAGTCTGACCCTTTCAGTCATAATCAAGGAGGTGACTAACCTAGCTTTGTAGCTATTGTTAACACTTTCAAGGAAACACACAAAACATTAGCATTTGCTAACACTAAGCCCCCACAGGTGGTCTTACTTAGGTAAAACCCCCTCATCCATCAGTAAATGTCATCAGCTAAGCTTCTTTATTAACCAAGCTCTTAGCACATCGAAAGGAAGCTGCTCACTGTCCCTTCTCTTTACCAAATATTGTGAAGACAATAGAATGAGTGGGAAAATAAACACCAAAAACATAAGCATAATATATAATTTGGGATGGCCATTAGCCAGAATATAGTAGCTCTATCAGAAATATCTCTCATCTCTCTGAAAAGAGTATTGTGAATTGCTCAAGCCTTTACAATAGAATATTGAATGCCATGGGCCTCTCTGCCTCCTTCCTTCCTTCTTTCCTTCTTTCTTTCCTTCTTCTGAGCTGTAGGGCCTTCAGATGCTTTCACATATATCAGTTTACCTTATCTTCACAGAAATCTTGAGAAATAGACAAGACCACTGCAATGATATCTGGGTATTACAAATAAGATTAGTGACATTTTCAAGGTCAACCAACAAAGAGATGAAACATCTGAGATTCAAATCCAAGTTTCTTAACACCTGATCCAGGGCTTTTTCAATATTTCTAGCCACTCAATTCCTATTTAAGTTTTAAATGTCTGGTAGTCAATCCCAACCCGATGGACACATTCACTAAAATCAGTTATAAGAATTAAAGTTTAAGCAAGCCAAAAAGCGTATTAAAAACTTTTCAAAATTCCGAGAGAACTACCAAAAATATCAATAAGAATAAGCATTTTCTAGCTTAATCCTTCACATAAATAGATGCTACTGCTGACAGTGTTTCTTCCAGAGCTGGACTTCCCACTGTCAGCAAGATGCATGCTGAGATATTTACAGTGATGATGTTTTACATCACACCATCTTTATCCTCCCTGGCTTTCTCAGCATTCTCCGAGCAGGGTATGATAAAAGGCTAGTGTCGTGTAGCAATGACCTCAAAAGCCCCAGACTTAGCACTGTCGATATGGCATGTCCTCCCCAGCTTCCAGTTCTTTGAATCCCTGCCCCAATAACCAAGTGGATTGTTATGCATTTGTTTGAGTGAAGTGGTGGCTCCCAACACTAAACTAACTCATTGCTTATAGACAAAGGTGTGGGACTAACATTAAAACTGAGTTTCCCATTGTCCTCACTGTGTGCACACTTGGTGTCATCTGCTTGCCTGGAGGAGAACAGTTGAGTGCGGCTCAACTGAATGCTGCAGTAACTTAGGTTCATTCTGACACCACCAAGTTAGGTGTATGGAGGTGGGGTGGAGTCTCCAAACTTCCAAGAACCTGAACTACAAACATATAGAAAGCATTTCTTAGAAAGGAGAAATAGTAAAAAGTAAAGGAAAACAAAAAGGACTATCGGAATGGGCAGAGATACTAGTTTAGCACAGGGTTAGAAAATCAAAGGAAAGCAAGTCCTATAACGTCTGACATTTCCTCTCGGACCCTTCTCTTTCCATTCTTCTCTGTGCTTGTTTTGTTCAGTTTCCCTGCAGAAACACTCACCTCTTTAATCCCCCAAAAGCCTTTCCTCAGCAACAACTATAACAAAATTCATCTTCGATGATGAGCCAGAGGCTGCCTTTCTGATCTCCAGTCTGATGCTGAACAAATTTATCTTTTAGCTTTGTATTGAATGCAACCTTCTCCAAATCTTGATGGCTCCTTCTGTGCCTCCAAAGCCTTGAGTTTATGCCTTTCTTAGAGCATTTATTTGCTTTGGACATGTTTTACTGGGACTTGCTTACTTATCTGTCTGTCCCCTCAGTTTATAATGTCCCCTAGGCAGGGGACTGAGTTCTTTTAGAAAATTCTATTCAGTACATCAGGACAGTGGTGTGAACATAATATATTTCTGAAACAACTAATGGTGGTTCTTAACAGGATGATTTTGCCCCCTGCCCTGGGGCGGGTGGAATGGGTATTTGGCCATGTCCGAAAACATTTTTGGTTGTCACATCTGGGGGTGGGGTGGGGGTGCTACTAGGTAGAGACTAGGGATACTGCTAAATGTCCTACAATGTACAGGATAGCATCCCACTATGAAGAAGTATCCAACACAAAATATTAATAATGTAGAGATTGAAAAACTTTGCTAAGAAAACAAACTACCATCCCCAAATAAATCCATATGTATCTCTCCATATGGGCTGTTTTTCTTTTCAGATAGACCTGACCAACATTTCTGTCAGGAACAGTGTCTTAATGTAAACAGTAATGTTTCCAGCACAGAATGTCTTTTTTCCCCAACATCAGCTCATTTAATCTTTATAACCCTTTATGAAGCATATTAGGTAGATTTTATCACTCTCATTTTATGGCTAAGCAAATTGAGACTGAGAAAAGTGAATGTAACAGCCTGAACAGAAGTGACTCCATTTTGTTAAGTATTTGAATTTAAAAGCTTGTTCTCTCCTGTAACCCAAACCATGTACCCTGCAGCTAATACTCAGAACACAATGACTCTTGCTCTCACATTGAACACAAATAATTAGAGAAAAATTATTAATCCAGATGGCCATTCTTTACCAGCTTACTAACCTATCTTATTTGAGAATAACAGGAACTGAATCCATTCATGGAGAATGAAGTATGATGCTGTAGCAATCACACCTGGGATGTTCTTCGATGATTATCTGAAATACTCAAGCATTCCACATGTCCCCGCTTGATCACCATGAGTCAACTTTCCACCATAGACCCCTATAAAATTGGGAGAGGGGGAGATGGTCATTGAAACATAAGTCCCAGACATTTCCCCAGGCTGCCGGCTTCCTGATTAAAGGCTCCCTTTCCTTACACCAACAATTGTCTCTCAATGATTGGCTATTGAGCAGCGAGCAAATGGATCTTTGGGGTCTCAGTAACATTAAGTGATCTGTGAAGATTTTATACCTGTGAAGGTAACAGCAGAAACTTGAATCTGGGGCTTCTGGCTCCATGGTCAAGAAAAAATAAAGTAAAGGCATGAAGGCATAAACATCTAGAGTGTGTTGAGAGACCAGTCAGTAGTGAAGTGCAGCTAAATCCCAGGATGCAGTACGGTGAAAGATACAGCTAACTTGGTTTGGGTTCAGGTGGTTGGGGCCCCTGAATGCCATTTTAGGCAATTTGAACTTAATAAAAGTGGAGAGCTAGGGCTAGATAGCAGAGCAGATGATTAGCATTTTTATTTAGAAGGATGGACCTGGTGGTGGATGGGCAGTTGGGAGAAGGGATGATTGTTGAGGAGATGACTGCCGTTCTTCAGGTCCCACTTCTAACCTCTAGGGGACGATGACAAGGGGAATACATCAACTCTCAGGGCAGCCAAACTTTTTAGAAGCTGCCACAGTCTGCTCCTGATAATGTCAAAGTCTTTGGGAGGGTAAATAACTACTGAACAGAGGTCGTTGTGTACATTTTGTGTTCTGTGCTACCACACACTGAACTAAAGCTACAAATCCTGCATTTCAGACAAATAACCTAGACATATATAATCTAAAGACCTGTATGTTAGACCTACATATTTGTGATGCATGGTAAATAAACAATTAACTAATTTCCAGGACTCAAAAGCAACATTGCAAGACTGCTTTCCATTGAAACAGCTTGAGCCTTAATGGCCTTTATTAACAAAGTGACCCACTGCTATCTTATAGGGTATGAAGATTTAGAAAACATACAGAGGAAGGATGTGGCGAGGTTTCTTCTCAAGAATCTGAGCCTGATTTGAGTTTTGAGATGAAAAATATTCTAAGAAGCTAGAATTTTAAGAGGTGTACACATGTTCTCAAAAGAGTAATATACAAAGACAGCCCAGAAGCCTCCCACCTGCTATACCTGGAGCCAAGCGTATTCTTCTTAACCTCCCACAGACGAAACAGAATCCAGCATCACCTGTGATCTATTTCTCATGTAACTAGTGGTGACAGCTTGTTTTGCACTTTCTTTTTTACCTTCTTTTTAAACATCAGACTAATCCATCATGAGCAGTGACTGTTTTCATTGTATAGGCCTTTGAATTTCAGAGTGCCTGATTTGTTTATTGAAATGAAAAAGAGTTTCCAAAAGAAAGTGGAAAATATACGAAGAGGTTTAGTCTCTCATTTGCTGCCAAATGCTAATTTTGCCTCTAGGATCATCCTTTTGAGAACTATCAAGAAACAAATATTCTGTAAAAGCCTCATTACAGGGAGGCTTTTTTTTGAGATGGCCAAGAGAGTTGTCTTCAGGCTGCAGTCACTCTGACTGACCTTCCAGCTCTTTGGCCATCTTCATGGAACAGCAGATTTAGTAATTTTATGAGGATTTTTTTCCCGGCCCTCTTAATAATCAAAGAATTGTTTACTCCATGCATTGTTGCTTTGGTTCAGTGGTATCTAGGATAGAACTGGAGACAACTTTAGACAAAAAGAGATGATTTTCATCATGAGTATGTGTCACCATTTTGAGTTACAGAACATCTCAATCCTATTATCACTGCCCTTTAATGTTAGTCTGGAGGGCAGAAATTTCCATAAGCAAGACATGCTTTTTTAGACATGTCAGAAGAATGCACCAGAACACTGGACAGCAGAATTTCTATCCATAAGTACTTCTTTCCAGAAGAGCTTTCTTTCTGTTACAACTCAGAGCTTCAGAAGGTCTTCAGGATATATACTGGGAATACTGAGAATAATCAATTGCATTAGTCCAAATTATGGATCTGTGGATTATATATCGACAAAAAGAATTTATTGAGTTCCTATTATATGCTGTTTCCTGGGGTGGCTATACTTGAAGAGTGATATGCCATTATATTGCCTTGAGAAGGTTAAGGTCTGCTTGAAAGGCAATCCTTATTTATCCAAAGAAACAACAGAGAGAGTAACAATAGTTTCTGATCAAGGGATAGGGATCATTTTGTATAGAGCATAAGAGTGCTCTTAGAATTCATAGAGGAATGAGGTAAGTGGTAGTTGGCATGCTCATAGAATACTTCCTCGGGGAGGTAGCACCTGAACTGGATTTTAAATCTTAGTGTTTAAATATACCAAGATGAAGGAGAAAAATTTCAAATCTATAAAGCAACATAAATAAATGTTGGCATGACCCAGTAAGACTAGAGGACAAAAAAATTAGTGGTGTAGATAGGAGGTCTTTCTGACAAAAACTAAGTTGGGGGAGAGTAAAAAAATAAGACTGAAAAAGTATATGGGAGCAGAGTGAAGGACGTTGAAAAGAACAGAAGAATTTGGACTTGATGCCACATGCCATAGAGTTATTGTAGACACTTGGAAGGGAGCCTCAGGGTGAAAGCAACATTGCAATGCAAGATCAATTCAGCTGAGCATAGGTTGGGAAATAAGTTAGAAGCATCTAGGTGTGTAGTAATGAGGACTTGTGTTCATGTTTGCTGAAGAGGAAGGAGAAAAGCAGGGACAAATCTGAGAGCCCTTTCAAAGCCTTGATGACTGACTGAGGAGTGAAAGAGAGGGTGTCACTGACGGTGACGCCAAGACCAGAGGTGGGACTGTTCTAACTCACAGAAAAGTCTTCCAAAGGTTTCAGAAGGAGCACCTGTAGCTTTTCCTAGGAGAAAAGATTTTCTTTAGACTTTCTCTAAAGAGAATTTGGAATGAAATAAATAAATAAATAAATAAAAACCAGCTATCATTTTCTCAAAGCTGCTGAAGATTAAATGGTATTTCTGAGAATAAGTCTTTTCAAATTTGAAAAGGTATTGATTTGATGAAGTGCTTGATTTAGTTCATTTTTATTCTATTAGAGCAATGTCAGTGTATATATATTTTTGAGAAATCAATCAATAGAGAGGAAAAACATAGAGCTTCTTCTTTGTTGCTTTGTGTTCTCCTAATACAGGCTTCTGTCCCTCCACCTTGGTCTGTGCTAATACGGCCATCTTCCACCCAGTTCTACTACCTCCTGCACCCTTGTCATTCCTGACCACTGATGAGAAACTTGCCACAGTGTCTTCTTCCTTTACAATTACCACTTTCCTACCAAGAACACTTCCTCTCTATGCTCGATTCCTCCTGGACCATCTCATTAACTAGAAAGTAAGTTAACATACAGTCAGAACCTTGCTGTGCTTTATCTCAGTTCTTTCCCCTCTAAACCAAAGAAGCCATCAATCTGTAGTTGTGAGAACAGAATGCTTGGAATCCATGCTACTCTGGTCTCTCATGCAATATAAAGCTGTGGGGAAAACACTGGAAATAAATGTAGCTTTACGTATGTCACAGGACGTATTTAGACACTTACACGCTTCTATTATTTAGTCATTTTTAATGAGATGCTGAAATTACATGTCTATCACAGAGGGCCTTTTAAGAATTTCTTGACCACAGTGAGTTTTAATTTTTGTTTTCCAAATCAAATTAATGACTTTCCTGAATAGGAGAAGAAGATGAGCGGGAGTAAATAGTATAGAGAAAGAACACCAGGATTTTGCAGAGATTCATCTTAAAAGCAGCTGTAATGAATACTTAAGCCAATTCTAAATCGCATTGACAGCACTCTCCCTGGCTTCTCTTGCCTTAGCAGTTGTCTATTTTCTGATTAAGTCAAAGAAAAAACCTGTCCTTCAATGTGTGGACAAAATCCAGCCTGTAGACACTATTTGCTTCTTCTCTGTGTAAACATCATTATCCTTTTGCTCAAATAAACCTGAGTTTCAACTGCTGAATGCCAAGGTGGCAGCCACAACAGAGAAATTCAGATTATGGCCTTTGAGGCCAGTTCGTAAGAGCACTAAGATTTGAATTCTACCTCTGCCATGTACCAGGTTCGTGACCTTAATAAAGTCACTTAATATTGTGAACCTTGATTCTTCTGTAAAATTGGAATAATAATTACTAATTGGCTGTTGTGAGAAATAAGTAAGAGTGTAATGAAAGGGCTTAGCAAGCACCTGATAAAATATTTAGCATCCAATAAATATTTAGCACTGAATAAAATATTATTATTTGCCAATGGGTCCTATGACCTCTCTGTGAGCCTGAGGGACATCTTTATAATGGTGAAATGCAATTATCTTCAGTTTGTTCTGTATAAAAGAGAACTTGTATATTTTCCTGCAAAGCTCTTCTTCTCATTTTCCTTAACTTGATTAAAAATATCATCTTCCCAACAATTCAGGCTGGCAACTACTGGATTTTTTTATTTTTATTTTTTTCCAATCTTTTAAGCCCCTTCATCCCCCAACCTAGCTAATCTATTTACTGTCACTGCATTTTTCCTTGAAAACAATGGTTTTCCAACTTTTTGTGGTTTATAGACTCTTTGAGGATATTGTGAAATCATGAAATATTCTCCATAGATAATGCACTCAAGTGTACAAAATTTTATAGGCCACTTTCAGGATGAAAAGGTCATCCAAATCCCATATAAGCATCTCCTGGGTGTCCAGGGAGGCCTGGTTAAGAACCCTAACTCTAAAACATTTCTGCAAACTAGGTAATCCTTTCATTACTCTGGCCTCTACTCTAGTTCCAAACCTTCTTCATCTCTGGGCTGGGTCCAACTTTGCCTACTAGATTCTAGCATACTCTTCTTCCTACCTAGACTTCACTTCTCCCAGAATCATTTTTCCCTAAAGTGACATTTTCTTCCTCAAATTCTTTTGAATTATTTTTGCTGATACAGTCATCTTCAAATGTCACCTTGCGCAGTGAGCTTGAGGTATTCTGAATATAGACCTGGGGTAGGTTCTAGAGCGCTGTATACTTTTAAAAACTCACTAGGTAATTCTGACACTAGGAGGCCCAGATCACACACTGAGAAACATTATCCTGAGATGGCCTCTTCTGGTTAATTTCCTCACTCATCCTTTGGTTCAACCTAGCCTCTGTATTTTCACAAACTGGGTATGTTTGGAACTGTTCCTTTGCTTTTATTTGCTTCTAATTTAGGAAACTTTCTTCACTTTCTCAACTTTGTTGAAAAACTACTTATTCTTTGTTGCTCAGTACAACCACTAACACTTCCGTGGGTCTTTCTTCATCAATTCCCCTAATAAGAATGCATTGCACCCTCTTCCAGCACCCCCAGTGCCCTTGGTAAGCACTGCCATTCCAGCACATAGACTTCTCCTGAATTGCTGCTGGTTGTGTCCATGTCACTCACTTTCACTAGATTGTGTAGTTCTTGAAGGCAGACCAGATCCTACTTACTCCTTCCACTGCCCAAGTGCTCAACACAGAGCCTCATATGTCTAGATATTCTTAAAATGTTTGCTTATTAATCTGATTTACTCTTTTTCACACATGTGCCACATTTCTTGAAATATTGCATCAGTATTCACAGAACTGCACAAGTCACAGTCACGCTAGAGAGAGCCTCATGCCTTATGATGCTGCGTTGTGCTGCTGTGCTCAAGTCAGCTTGCACTGGCTTGGGAGAACTGCTTTTCACATATCTTCACAATTCTGGGTTCAGTGATGTCTTTTTGGTGAGCTTGATATCAGTCACAACAAATGCTACAATTCAGGGTTCTTGTGGACTTTTTTTGATAATGATTTACCAGTACACCACTGCCAGTAACTGAAATAGTCACGTAATTCCCATGTGCCTTCATAGAATCCAATCTAATGGGAAAAAAACTCACTAAACTCACTTAGCAATCATGACAGCCACCATTTGGAAGTAAAAAGCTACTTGTTAGACTAAAGCTGTGGAACTTTGCTGCCCAGAGTGACATGGAGTAGAAAACAGCAAGGCACTGAGATTTGGGATTTTCCTGGATCTTCCATCTGGAAACTATGAGACATTAAGCAAATGCATGAATCTCCTGTGGCCTTAGTATCATCATTGCCTAGAGAGTGGAAAAATTAATGCCTTCCCTTAGCTATCTCACAAACCTCATTGAAGAATAAACGAGCAAAGCCATGTGTGCAGACGCATTTTTAAAATTGTAAACTGCTATCAAAATGTGTTCTTTCTACCTCTGAGCTCCTAGGTCCAGGTTTATAGGGAAGATTCCAGTCAATAAGAGAGTGGCAGTTCTTCATTTATCTTCCCTAATCAGTCTAAATCCCTGAACAGTTAGTGTGTATTTTAAGCACTGCATTTACCATCCCTTTCATTCCTCACAAGACAAATCTGCAACATCAGCCGGATTATGGATTTTACCTGTCCTCCCAGAGATTTTTCTTTATTTGCATAGTTCCCATTTCCTTAAAATAGTAAACACTAGAACAATCTGATCTTTATCACAAACTTTACTGAAATACAGACATACTGTTTAACTACCCTCCCTACTCCCCATAATATAAAAATAAATGGCATTGGTTAGTGATTGACTTCAAAGTGAGTAATCGAGCTTTAATGAGTTTATAAGAGGGATTAAAATCAAGGCAATAAATTAAAACCAAATTAAAGAGTAAACAAGAAAGGATGTTTTACAACTTGGTTCCATTACAGTCTATGCTAACCAGATTAAAAAGTCATTGCCATGTCAAGAAAAATTATAGTGACCTCTGCAAAATGAAAAAAACACTGAGCTTTGCTTTCTATGCAAGGGTGTAAAATAGACAGAAAAGAAAATGGATAAATGCAAGGAGGTGGGGAGAGGGCAGAATATTTGTTCCCGGTGGTCATTAGGCTTTTAATATCAGAAATCCCTTCATAGAAATAGACATTATCATTAACACATGCTAATGAGCTGCCTGATTTCAACTGAGCTCTTTAATGTCCCCTATTATCTTTGTATAGCATATCAGGACTATGTTTATGGTTTATCCATTTTAAATGTCCTTAAAGTAATGACATTTAAAAGACAGAATATTCTCAATATTTCAGGGGTCCTTTTTTAAGTGGGCATTTTTTTTTTTTAAATAGAAAGGGTCACATATGATCTAAAATAAGAAGCATTTGTGATTGGAGAACCAAAAGCCACCATAAAATAGGGAGATTATGTGAATAAATTGCATGTAGCTCTCATCCCCATAAGCCCGGATGATATGTCATGGGGCACTTAAGGAATTGAATGCAGTCCTCTCAGAACCACAGCTCGTTATCTCTGAGAATTCATGGACGGCTGGTGAGAAGCCTACAGAGTGGTAAAGGGCAGATGTGGTAGCAATTTTTAAAATAACTATCTCTAGAATCTCCACAGCCTGAGGACCTGTTTTAAAAAAAAACAACCCAAAGATACAAGCATCAAGATTTATGACAGTATCTGCTGATAAATCTGATAAGCAAAGTAATTGTGACTTAATGTGTATGCAGGGGACTGTGCTGGTTGCAATGTCAATGTCAATTAATTAGAATTAACCAAATGTCCCACAGACACATCCGTGCATTAACTGAGGCTCCAAGTTAGACTGGAAGCAGTTGTATTGGATGCCTGGGAGAATCAAGGTGCCTATCACACAGAATTTGCTATGAAATAATAAGAATGTTTTCCTGGGGTGCTGAGACCAGCTCTCTAATAGCTGGGGAATCTTGACCTCTAATAAAGTCTTAGGTTTCACAGACAAAGAGAACAGATTCATTTCTACTTTCATTACATGCTAAATGAGTACTAATACTGTTTTTTATTGTGCATTTACTTTAAGAATCTATAATCCTAGCTAGATTGGGGTCAGGAAAATAAATAAGCAGACATTCAGATAATTACACAAGAAGATAAATTAATCACCTACTTAAAAATTATTCACTAACTTAATACTATTTTTATTTAATGTGCTTTTTATAAACCCTTTGAGTTGATCTGGGATGGAGATGACATGTTGACTAAACTTAGAAAGTCAATTGTTATTCCAAGCCATATGATATAGATTGAGCAAAAAAGGGCTTCTCCTTTATTTTTTAGATTTCCTGTTTTTTAAAAAATGTAAATGCATTTACTATGTTTCTGTTCCTTTAGGGTGTAAACTCTTTCATAGCAATGCTTTAAAAAATCCATGACCACAAAAGAAGAAGCATGATTCAAATTGATTTAAAAACTTGGAAAGAGTTTTATGTCAAATTGAAGAATTGTTTATTTTAATTTCCATAATGCTCTTGTTTCTAGTTTGAGTTATTTTAAACAAGTTTGCTTAGGCAAGTCAGCTGAGTTGCTTAGCTATTGCAGGCTAAAAAATAGACTTCTTAATTTTGCAAATATTATAAAACTAAACATTTACTGGAAAAAGATCAGAGATTTAATTTAAAATGGAATGGGATATGACCATTACAAATGGTACTTAGACATACTAAGAGATGCCTAAATTCACTAAAGATAAAATTAAAGTAAAAATGCACCGGATATTATTTTTTTGTATATCACAATGACAAAAATCCAAAAACTTAATAGTACACTTACTTGGAAGGCTGTGGGGACACAGAAACACAGAGATATTTGGAAATATCTAGAAAAAATAGAAAGTGGACATGCCTTGCAGAGTTGGTACTATAGATACACTCATATATAAGTAATAGATATTTTCAAGGTAATTCATTGCATCATGGTTGTGATAATCAAAGAACTAAAACAACATTAATGTCCACCAAGGGAGTACTGATAAAATAAATTATGGTACATCCATATAATGGACTACTACAAAGCTGTGGAAGAGTCAAAAGAGGTAAAGAATGCAATTGATCTTCAAAGATAGATTTGTAAGAGCAAAAAAAGGAAGGTGCAGAACAGTTTGTATAGTAAGCTATCTTTTTTGCACAAAAGAACAACAACAAAAAAACCCCCTACATATTCATATTTGCTTGTATATACCCAGGAACTCTGAAAGGATACACAATATTAATAGCAATAATTACTAGGATAGGCAGAAGACCCAGGGTAGGTGAACACACCTGACCATTCTAATGAAGCATATTTTAAACAGCCACAAATCATTTTGTCATTTTTCCTATGATAATTGGAAGAGACAAACTGAGGAGTTTTAAATGAATATTAATTTCTTAATTCTGAAGCTATTGGAGTTTGGAACTTTGCTAAATTCAAACTTAAAAGAGTTTTTGTTTGTTTAATTTGTTTGTTTTTAATCTGGCTCATTTATTACAGGTCCTAAAGGGGCTCTAAAGAACAAAGTCCCAGCCCTTTAATAGTCTTTCATGAAGTCAGTTGGATGTTTTTTACTGACCAACATGCAATAGTATTATATACGGTAGACATGTCTTTTTTGTTCAGGTATGTTCAGGAGGCCACATTGAATCCCTACTTTAGCAAGTGTAGAGTGACTGCATGGATTTGGGACTTCTACTGAGTCACATTTCCACTAAATGTCTCCTGTGTCCTACACAGATTGTTACACTATGAAATAATCACCTTTTCAACTTATAAATATTGATCTATCTCATTATGATCACTTAGTTTAAATTAGTTCCTACTCTACACCTTCTTACAACACCATCTACTTTTCTCTGCTAACACTTGAACTTCTACAGTTATTTCTGTGATGATTTGTTTAATGCAAATCCCTGGTACCCAAATATAAATCCTTTGAGGACAGGAAATATGTCTATTTTGATCTCTGCTGTACTCTTTAGGCCTAGCACAATGTAGACTGTTCAATATGTATTGAATTAATGAAAGACTGTTCTAAATAAACCCAACTCTAATTTTTATTTTTATTTCAAATAAAGCTATTCTTTTTATCATTAGCTGCTACGTAATGTAGAGAAGACAATAAAATGCAGTATAGGCTTTTGTTTTAGGCAGACTTGAGTTAGTCTTACTAGCACTGACGCTTTCTCTAGTTGAGTGCTCTTAGATAATGTCATAGTTCAAGCTGTTATAACAAAATATCATAGACTGGCTGGCTTATAAACAATAGAAATTTACTTCTGATAGTTCTGGAGGCTAGAAGTCCAAGATCAAGGTGCCAGCAGATTCGGTGTCTGCTAAGGGCCTATTTCCTGATTCACAGACAGCACCTTTTCATTGCATTCTCACGTGGTGAAGGGGACTAGCGAGCTCTTTGGAGTCTCTTTTATAAGGGCATTAATCACATTCACGAGGGCTCCACCCTAATGATCTAACCCCATCCCAGAGGCCCCATCTCCTAATACTATTACCTTGGGGATTAGGATTTCAACATGTGAACGGGTGCACAAACATTCAAACCACAGCAGACAATTTATTTGAATTTCCTAATCTTCAGTTATTTTATCTATAAAATAGAAAAAAAATAATAGTGTCTAACTCATAGGATTACTTGGATGATTGAGTGAAATCAAGAATACAAAGGGTTTAACACAATGTCCAGCCCAGGGCTACAATGGCCAGCTGTTTTTATTGTCATTGTTCCTGAGCTGCAAAGTTTGGCAGGTAGCTACGCCCACTTATTAGCTAAATTATTATTCCCAAGCATCATCACTAAGCTCATGTGATTTAAATTTATGACATAGCAAAATGACAAATTATTTGGGTTTAAGTTTATGACACAGCAAAATGACAAATTATTTGGGCTTTTGACCTCTCTCCCAAATGATCAAAACTGCGCGTATTGAATCTATACATACACAGGGTTAACTGTAGCTCATTTAGCTTCCTAGGGTTATCTAGCAATTGATTGATGATTATATATTTTAAGCCGTGTGAGTCCAAATGAATGTTTTGGACATCTGGGGTGAAAGTTTTCTATGGGGGAATGTGTGTGGGAGAAGATCATTTCTCTACAAGGAATATTTCCTTTAGTAAAGTTTAACTGTAGTATTTCAGAAATAAATATGTGATATAATTCTCCATTAGAGTAAATAAAAAGGAACTGTTATTTTACTACTAGTATTTGCATTAACCCTTTCCAGGAAATCATAAAAAACTGTGTCAATAGAAGAGATAAAACCCAGCCCTGTGTTTTTGTGAGTCTATGAATTTTCTTTTGTAATATAACCATGTACTTTAGCATTGCTAAATCTGGAATATTTCGTCATCTTTAAAAAGGTAAATGATAAATTTTGAGGAATGTGTAGTGTGAAGGAATCACCTCTGAATAGCAGAGAAAAAATGTAAAACAACTGTTTCTGCCATTTTGCCCTTCGTTCTGCATCAAGCTTGAGCTAAAACCATTTTTATATCCAGCTTTATAAACTTTTCATTTGAAATTGTTGGCAAAAGTAAAGTTCTAAGTTAAAGAACATAGTCTGTTTAAGAGAGGAGTACCTATGCTGCAGGACCAGGGCATAAAATCTGCAGGAAACCCACAAACAATGACAAGGGGTTGCCTTCTGCCAGGAATAATGTGTTTTGGTGGAACTAGCCCAAGCTTGGGACGCCTATACAGAGGTTAAGTCATGGCTCTGCAATAACTAGCCTTGTTAATGTTCCTTAACCTTGCTGGGCCTCAGTGTTCTCATTTGTGAAGTGAAAGTATTGGACTAGAGGGTTTCTAAAGTCCCAAATAGTGCTAAATTCTCTATCCTTTCAAATTAATCATTAAAGGCCACTAGGCAGGTACATTTCTGATGGGGAGAGGTAGACCTGAGCAATTAATCTGGGAGTGAGCAGTTACTCCTTTTAGTAAGCTACCAAATCGTTGGCTATTTTCTTCTTTTGAGTTTTCATGGGATGGAAGAAGGTAGGAAAAGAGAGTTGCAGAGACGTCAGGCTAATGTGGTGAAAGGCTGTCTCTCTTTATCACTGAGAGCCACTTGGGGTACCTGGAAGGCCTAGACACAATTTTGAGCCAGAGGGCTGGGAGGGGCCCAGGCCCAACTATATTTCATAGCAATGCAGAGGTTGTGTAAGGGTTTGGGTCTTTGTCTCCATCTGCCCTTGCTGGAGGGCTCAAAATGCTTTTCTACAGCAGCTGAACCAGCTCTCAGCATCCCTAAGGCCAATTCCCATGTTTAAAATTTTTAAATATACATGTATATTTTCAGACCTATGAGTTAGGGAAAACTTTGCTTTTTCTAGAGACCAGATATATTTTTCCGTTATGTGCAATGCAAAATTATATAACTGACCATTCTTCCTCCTGGGCATTATCCAGCAGGAAGACAGGAGCCAGTGCTGTCTTCCCAACTCCAACAGTGTAGGACCCTAGGCCTTGCACATCTGCATTCTGATTCTACCCGCTACCATCCTCCCTCCCCCCAGACCCACCCCTCTTCTGTGGCTCTGTCCTGATGCTAGATTTCACTTTGAGGGAGATGTAATGAGGAAGAAAGACAGTTCAAGAGGAAAGCAGAGTCCTAGGTGCAGAGGATATGGGGAGCCTAGACATGCAGAACTAGCCTAAAGTTTTGACTTCTGTGTGCTTTGAATTGGCCAGGTCAAAGCAATTTCAGGTAGATCTCATATGGCCTGGAGGCCTCCCAGAAGGGACATGGGTTATTGTATGATGCCTAATTGTACCTAGCTTTTCTTATTTCTTTGAATTGTGCTTTTCTGTGGTTTCAAATCATGCTCTTCAAGGGTTTTGCTCTATTGTTTTAATAAAGAGTTCTTGTCTGAAGGTGGGAAATCATGCTTGGTGAGGATTTTGCATAGATTGGATTATCTAAAGTAATTCTCTGTTATAGCATCAAGTATCATGACCAAAGCTGACTTCCCATAAGCAGGAAGCTTACACTAATTAAAAACTAAGTGCCTAGGAAAAAAAAAAAAAAAAAAAGGTAACTTTATTAGTGTCACAAATCCAAATCAATAAGGTGACAGTATTTAAACTAGAAAACACCATATTTTCAGTCTATACAGACTCTGACCCAAATAAGCTTGAATAGAGAGATACTCAATAGAATAAGTACCTAAGTCATAGTGAAGAAACGGGCTTCAGTAATGCATGTTGGCCAAACCCATATGGATTTAACACGGCCCTTAACTCTGTGTTCAGAGAATGGAATTAGAATTCCTTCTGAATTCTTTGAAATTACCTCCTTTTTATTACTCCTGATCTTCTTTCATTTTCTAATTTTTTATAGTCTAATATCATGAGACTGCCTGGCTTGGATCTGAATCTCCCACTTGAAGGCTTTTACACTTGTTTAATTAATTGACCTAGTGAGTGCTACTCAAAAAAACTGAACGACTCTCTCTTTCCTATTAGATAATTGCACAGCGCCACAATGACACTGCGGAGTTCATCATTCGGAAGATTATATATTGAGGGTGGAAACTCACAATGAACGATATATACACTTAGAATCTACTTGTCTTTATATCACTTGATCACTTGAAAACACAAAGAAGTGCAAAAAAAAAAAAAAAAAGGAAAGGTCTTTTCGTGCCCATTGCAGCCATACCCTGACCTGTTGGTTAGTTTCTCCCATTAAGGAGCCATTTATGATGGTGAGTCCAGGAACCCACCAGAGTTTTATGTCAGAGGGAGCCTCATAAGACTGTCACACTTGAATTCAGCATTACTGAAGGGCATATTAACATCAGCAAATCTTGGCCCCAGTGACTTCACGGCATCTCAATAAAAGAGTGTAAAAGACTTTCAGAAAGCAAATAAAAACTGATCAGAGACCATTAAAGGGAAATTCCACTGCCACTACTTTTTTATTGTGTCTTAAGCTTTTTTCTGGCATGTTAATCATTACCTACCTGAATGCATTTCAAATATTAGACAATTCTATTCACACCAAAGAGTATATTTTTACATAAAACTTAAATTGAAATCATCTTATGTTTAACAGAAACAGACATGTATTTAAAATAAGAAGTGGTGGGAGCAGAAAACCTATAAAAATGGATTTTATTTTTATAGGAAATAGAAGTAGTAGAAAGTCATTTTTAAAGAAAGTACCTAATTGATGGGATTCTGGGTGATTTTATTCACTTCTTTACACTTATCTGAATTGTCCAATTTTCCTCCAATAAATATTTTACTTTCATAATAAGAAAAAGTGTCTAATAGTGGGCAAATCATGGTAAGTTTACTTAACGAGTGTGGAGTTGAAGCAGTGGGGGTTTTACTGTATGACTCAGACCTCTATTCTCATCTGGTTAGGGGGACGCCTAATAAAAAACATTTCTAAATATTCAGAGACTGGTCAGCTATGGAACCTTTCTGAGCCTCAGTTTCCTCATATGTAAAATGGGAGAAATGAGAGGACCTAATAGGTTTGTGCAGATTAAATGATGTTCGATGAAAATTATTTAGCACAAGGCCTACATTCACTGTAGCTCAGTTATGATTGGCAATTCCACCAAAGAGACTAAGCTAAAGTCTTAGCCTCTTTGACTTTAGCAAAAAGGGAAGGAGGAAGAATAAAATTTCTTGCTTTGGGCTTAGAAAACGTTCTGTCTTTAGGGTAAGTTTATAGATCGCTGATATCATTGCTACTTTCTTAGGCCACAAAATCCTTTGCTTAGAGTTGCACAGATCTGTTTTGCAGAAAAACACACACATACACACAAATACACACACAACACACACTTCAGTGCAGAAGTTCAGTGATTTCATGGGAAGTTCAAGTCTGGAAGACGACCCTTGGGGATGAAAGACAAGTGGCTAACCAACAACCACCAAGAGAGCTGGCCAAGGAGTGGTGAATGGCAGCTGCCTCTGTGCTGGGTGGTGGGTGTGAGGTCACCACAGGTCAATAGGGTGGGCAATGAGGAAGAAAGGTGTATGTGAAGTGGACAAGAGTGAGGACAAACTGGGGCCATCACCGGGGAGCTGTACCTGCATCTGGCCCAGACCTCAGAGAAGCTAAAGAAGGAGATCCAGGAAGGCAGAGCTGCTGTGGGCCCTGCTGCTGGCCTCAGCCAACAACTGAGCCAACAGATGAGCCACACATGCAAGGTCTTCAACAGCACCCTACACCTACATTGATCTTCAGAGAGTGACGTCTGCTGCTTTACTTCTGCCATCCCAATGTGAGGCACGCTTCTCCTGTGGCCCGCCCTAGCCTAGAACCATACCGGGAAGGGAGTTCTTAGATACATGGTTCCAGTTTAACTAAACCGACACAGTACAAAACCACCCCAGGTGGCCTTCTATTTAGGGTCAGGTCCTTGCAGGCACAGTGCTAATTTTGATCCGAGCTCAGCTGATTTCTAAAGACTTTGGTTTTGAATTTAATTGGCAAGGTAGAAGGGCTGCTTTTCTTATTTTCAAAAGAATAATCTCAAACTCACTGAAATCTAACTGAAATCTATCATATCTATCAGAAGTCTCCTAAAACCTCAAAATGTATGGAGGACCTACTGCAGGACAGTCACTTCCACTCATCCCCCTACATCAGTTCCTGACAAGTCCCGGTGATGCAGATGCTGATGCAGGAGCCACATCTTGAACACCACCACTCCTAATAATGGTTAATCGCCATATCAGACTCACGTAGGGAATTCTAGAATTCAGAGAATTGTGTCCATGCCTCATCACTCAATCAGTATCTTCCTTTGGAGAGAAGGGAGGGTGTGTATTTTCTTTTTGAAAAAATAAAACAAGTGATTGTAATGTGCACATCCATTTAAAAACTACAGTTTTAGAATTTTCATGTAACTTATTTCCAGCATGTAACAGCTGTTATCAGACAAAAAAAAGGTGTGTGTGTGGGGGGGGGAGGCTTCTGTGATCACATGTGGTATAAAACAGAATTCAATAATGTTAATTTGGCTTCTATGCAGAACATATCTATAGCTAAAATTTATATAGAACTATGAAGGTGCTACTGTTATTGTTGTTTCCATTTTGCAGATGAGGACACTGAGATATGAAAGGTTAATAACATCCCACAGGTCACACAGCTATTCAGTGAAAGAGCCAGGATAAAATCCAGGCACTTGAGCTCCAGAGTCTGAGCTCTCAACCCCCATGCTGTGGTTTACCCAAGCTCTTAGCAGCATGACGTGCTCCGGGCATCTCCAAGAATGACGTGCAGCTTTCCCAAACTTGTTTGATTTATGAACCATTTCTTCTACCCCTTTTTGTTCTGGAGGAGCTTTCATAATTAGTATTCCTGAAGCACATTCTGGAAAACACTGCTTCAGAAACTCTAAAATCCATTCTTGGATTGAGCTAGATGATCTAAAGGTTGGTCATTTGAGCAAAAACACATCAGTTTTGTCTGAAATTTGTTTACCTAATAATTGTGTTCTGGTGAACTGTCATTAGCTTATGTTGTGAGCTACAGTGAAAATATAAACCCCTGGAAATCATGGTTGTGCTTGTTATACGTATCCTGGTTTTTATGGCTCTAGACTTAGTATCAGGAATAAATGTGACTTTCCAATTTTTAGCAACTAGTTTTTACTCAAGGACACTATTAATCATATAACCGATCATGTTTTACTCCTGGATTTTTCTACTGGAAAATAAGACTCTACCCTTACAAGCATGTTATTATTTTTAGTAATTAATACCCCAAAAAAGACCTTTTAAATCAGCGACCAAAATGTTCTAGTAAATGATTGTGGTGACTGAGAGGGGGGTTAGGGTGGGAGTAGAAGGATTGATAGAAATTTTGTCTCCGAAAGTGCAGTGGATTGAATTATGTGTCCCCCAAGTATTATGTATTAGAAGCCGTGACTGTTGAGAGGGAGGGAAATCCTATTATGGTGATTGGAAGGTGGAGCCTTAAAGAGGTGATTGGATTGTAGGACCGTGCAGCAGTGAATGGATTAAAAATGGTGGTCAGGGGTTTGGTTCTGAGGGCTTTAAAAGAAGAGAGAGAAGAATCTCTCTCTCTCTTTCTCTCTCTGCTTCCACCATCTTGCAATGTGAGACCCCTGGGTCACTGTCACTACCACCAGGTGGACTTTGGAATTCCCAGCCTCAGAAACTGTAAGCAATAAATTTTATTTTCTTTATAAATCATCCAGTTTGGGGTATTTTGTTATAAGCAACAGAACAGACTAATACAGAAAGCAAAATTAAAATTATACAAAAGTTTATTTTCTCTTTTAACATATTTAGAAACTGTGCACTAATTTACAAAACAAAAAACAAATCGTGTTGATTATTTATTTGGTTTTTCTGAAAAAATGATGTGATAGCTTAGTAAGACATCTTTCTCATTTGACTTTCATAGTAAAATACAGAAGGTCATTTTCGCAGAAATATTCAAGAGCTTCATTGATTTTCCCAAGGGTCTTTCTTGATCCTTTGATATTCAAATCCTTTGCCTTTGAAGCACACACCAGTGATGTCTTCCTCACCCATGCTTCTTTATTTAGTTGTTAACCACCCCAGCTCTGTCAGATCTTCATTTGCCACTGGCTTGTGATTTAAGAGTTATCCAGTCTGACTTTCATCTGCTTCACGAAGCCCTGCATCTTTTTTAGGATTCACAATTTCACTGTGCAATGCGCAATGTTTGCATCATACAATTGCAATAATCAGGAGAGACTGATAGAGAACTCAACTGGTGAGAATAGATGCTAGAGTTAAACAAAATGAGTATTTTCAAAGTTGACATTTATTAGTGAACATCTTTGTGGTGACTTGACTTCCTTATGCAACCCTTGCAACCTCTCAGACTCTACAAATTCAGACTGTAACGACTTCTTTTATGTATAATTTTATCGTATGCATGCTTATGAATTGACTCCATCCATGTTTTCAATTATGACCCTACTCATGTATTCCTTTTATCTTTTTCAATTGATTCCAATTTATGTTATTTTGTTCTATTTTTTGCATTTTTGTAAGCAAAAGCATAACATTCTTTGGAAGGAATGAAAGTGGAATAAGAGGACTAGGTAAGTAAATATTACACATTTTATATAATCTTTTCCTTCTCGCTGTTGTTTAGCACCATAATATCTGAGGCTTTTGACTGACACCCTTCACACTGCTTTGCCTTTGAACCATGACATATTGATTGGGCACCATTCAGGTTTTATGCCTACTGTTCAGCCTCATGACACTTGATTTAAGAGCACATCGGAACTTCCATCCTTCTGTTTCTGTTTTCCAAATATTTACATGGATCTTTATATTATTTAAATGCAAGATAGGTCCAGCTGTCAGCAATTGGGACATCCATATCTACAGGAAATGGAAATGTAAAATGATGTGCTCTAGCTCTTTGTCCAAAAGGCAACTGAGGAACATTTTAAAAAATACATGTAATCCTCCCAGCTAATTACAATTTTTCTCATTTCAATTTTAATTATTATTTTTTTAAACCACACTTTTTTTATCCCTCCTGGCAGTTTCACTGTCATTAAAAGTACTGCTCTATTGTGTACGTCCTCTATTCATATTCATGAGGTCAGGACCATTCAACCACTATAATTGAGCAGTCTGATTGGCTGAATGTCCCTCAGTGGTTTAGATGATACTGATTAACAAAAGGCACCAAAGTCTCTGCCATGGTAGGAAGGATAATTATGTAGGATCCTAAATGGGGACTCCAATCATTTGACAATGCCCATTGGACTTGCATAGTATTATTACACTACCTATCATCTCATTATCATTAAGTAATATTTCGTTATTCTTTTTTATGGGGATTATCCTCAATAAATACATCTGATACCTAGCAACTCAGCACACCTGCTTTTCCGTGTTTTCTAGAAAGGATTTTTGTGTAGAATGAAAGTCAGACATCAGCGTATTTAAAATGACAATCACCAAAATTGGTAGAATATTTTCAAAAATATCCTGGTACATGATGATAGTGTTGAATTGGATATAGATCATTTTACTCCAGGCTGGGTGTAGTAGGACTGACTTTTGTCTCATGATTCATTTCCATGAGCTCCAAGGGAGGTTCCTATTTCTACTTCCAGTACTTTGGAGCCCTGTACTTTCTGGCACAGCATTTAACCTTTCTGGATTTCCGATTCCTTATCCGTGAAACAAAGGGGCCTGGGGAAAATGGTTCAGAAGTGGTTTTCCAGACTTAGAATTCTGTGATTTCATATAAATGAATGGCTATTTTACTTTCTGAATGGGATTTTTTTCATGATTCTACAGTGTGCATGGTCATTTATATAGCAGTCTTTATTTTTATTTATTTATTTTTTCAAATTTTTGTTGAATCATAATGGATTATACATATTTTGGGAGTTCAACACTGACGTATGTTGATCAATTCAATATTACTTGCATATATATTGTTACAAATCATTTTTATTCTTTATGCCCCTTGTCCAGTCTCCCTCCCCCCTCCCACCTCTTATAATCCTAGATTTCTTCTCTCCTTCTGAAAGAGTAACGGTTACTCTATTGACTTGTTGCTTAGATGATCTGTCTAATGCTGAGAGGTGTGTTCAGGTCCCCTGGTATTATTGTAGAGCAAATGCTTCTTCTGTCACTCTGGAATGCGCTTCGTGGAGAGAGACATCCTCTTCTTTTCTTTGGTCTCTGCTGGTGACTCTCCTTGTGTCAATGCATTAGAGTAGCTGGTAGACCATCTGCACAGTAGTTGTGGCATCTAGCCACTTTTGTGGCAGCCGTGGTCATAGTGGTGGCTGTCATGGGCCACCCACATGGAGGTTATGTTTTTGGCATTCTCCTTACTTAGTTGATGGTGGCTCCTGACTGCATGCCTCAGGAACCTGGGTGGGCCCCATGGTGTTGGCAGTGTGCCCGGTTGTGGGAAGGGGCCTGGTCCCCAATCCATGCCTCAGGACCCTGGGCAGGCCCCAATGGGTACTCTATTTTTTCTTTCAGTTCTGAGTTAGATTATTTGCTGTTCCCCCTACTTAACTCTGCACTGGAACTAATTTGTGGTCCTTTGCTTACTTCTAAAGTGAGGGAACTTCCTGTTGGGACCAGCACTTGAGCTCTGTGGTTGAGCTAAATTGCTGCTTTGCTGCTGATTCCCTGGGGAAGCTTTTTTGTGCAGCTCAGGCTTTAATGGTTGACTTTATAGGTACTTCCAGGTTTAGTAAGATCTGCTGCACCTGAGTTGTGTAGAAACACTAGTCTGGGCCTGAGTCTTTTCATGAAACTAAACCCCATGCAATTCTATATTCCTGACCAGTCTTCTTTGAGTGGTCCTATGCTGATTGAGGGGCAGATCAGCTGTCCTCGCTGTGCTTCAGTGTCCTCCCAGTGGGCCTATATCCCCCACTGCCCATGTTCCCAACACTTCCCATGGGACAGGCTGTATTCTGGTCCCTTGCAATAACTCACTGGCCTCTGAGTGGCTCCTTTTTTTCATTTCTTATGGCTCCTCAGTCCTATGTGGGCACATGGGAACCCATTAGTGGTCTTGCTGTCCTGGGGGCCACTAAGGCCCTCTTCTCCCCTGTTGCCTCCAAGCAACTTCATCAAAAGGGCACAGTTGCAGCTTTTGCTGGCTCCTGCTCCATGTGCTCAGCAGCTCCAGCCTAGAAATGGCTGGGATTTGAAACAGTCAGAACGGCTTTTTCTTTCTCTCATCGTGGCTTCTCCCACCTTCATGTGCTCTGTAGGTCTCTCCTCCTCTTCCCCTGAGCTCTAGCAGCCCCAGCTTGGCTGTCATTGCTTTTTAATAGTTGTAAATTAGTTGATTTGTGGGAGAGAGTGATGCTGGGGACTGTCTATTCTGCTGTCTTGACTGGAAGTGTATATAGTAGTCTTTAAAGTAGAGTCTGTAGAGATGTATAAAACCACTTCCCAGAGTGTGGGAAGAACTCATTAGAATTTTCTTTGTTTATATTTACTTATGTTATATATATTTATATTACGTATATTATATACAAATCTATTTATGTTTTATATTCATTAATATTTCTGAGCACTAAATATGTGCCAGGCACTATTCTAAGTACTTTAAAATGATTAATATTATTTAATTCTCACAGCAACTCTATGAAGTAGATACTTTTACCATATTTGTTTTACCGAGACAGTTTTAAGAAAACTGAGACACAGAGATTATGGAAATTGCCCAAGATCATGAAATGTTGGAAATGATTTGGCAGAGACTTGAGCCCAGGCATGAGTTCAACCTATTAACCACTCACTACACTATATTAGTACAGTTATAGAATCCAAAATAGATAAACACAAAGTAAATAAATAATTATAAAATAGGAAGTATAGCAGACATACTCTAAGGTGACCCCTTCCCTATTGATTCCTGCCTCCTAATATTCATAGGATATTATCAGGATATTATTCATAGGATATTATATAAACCTCTCCCCTTGAGTATGAGTAGGACCTGTGACTTCCTTTTAATGAATAGAATATGGCAAAGATGGTGGGTTGTCACTCCCATGATTATATTTGCTAATAGATTCTCTCCTTTGGTGCCTTTGAAGAAGCAAACTACCATGTATTGAATTGTCTATGGAGAGCACCACATGGCAGTAAACTGCATTGGCCCAAAGAGCCAAGGGTGGCTTCCAACCAATAGCCAGCGAAAACCTGATGCTCTCATCACTTCAAACACAAAGAACTGAAAGCTGCTGATAATCATATGGGTGAGGAAGTAGATTCTTCCCGAGCCAAGCCTCACGTGAGACCTCAGCCCCAGTCAACACTTCAATTACTGCCTTGCAGAGAAACTAGCTAACTGCACCCAGACTCTTGACCCATGGAAATTGTGAGATAATAAATATGTTGTCTTAAACCTTTAAGTTTGTGGTAATTTGTTACACAGCAATTAAAAAAAAAATTAATAAATAAACTAATACAGGAAGTACCTGCTCATTTTTTTAGCCTAAAAAGATGAATCATTAAAAAATACACCACTTTAGTTCCTTGCTCTAACTGATTCCAAATGGGAATAGAGATTTCGGTTTGGGTCTACTATGTCTTCACCGTTGACAGCCAAACTTTCTCACTCAATAAAAAAAAAAAAAAAAGATCTTTTAAAAAAGGAATCAATTCATGTACTTAGAAAAAAATATGTAACATTTAAATGTGGAATTTGTCTTTTTTCTCAACATATTGAAAAATTAATCTTTGATTTTTATCAAGCATATAATAAAAATAAAACATCACTGATTTCAATGTAATGATGCAAAACACCTACAGAAAATTTCTTACTGGAGTTTATTCCAGTAATGTTCAATATTAGGTGATACATTGAGACAGTATATTAACATTTAAAGATGAAAATAATGTGATCACCACAATGTGTATGGGAGAAAAATCATTGACCACAAAACCATGGAAAACAGGTAGAAATACTTTCGTGTAAGAAACTTCCATAAGACATCCTATAATGATATACAGAAATCCTTTACTACAGGAGAGAATCAGGTATAATAAGTTCCTACACAGAGAGCAAAAGGTGAATTTCTGTTCCTCCAGCTTCGGGTAGCTTCCCAGAGATGCCCCCAAATTCTCCTACAGCATCAGAGATTTGGTGTGGTCTTACCGACCCCTAAAAAGCTCATATGAGCAGGTTCCCTTTACCTTCACAAACTGCTGGTTACTAGAGAAAACTCCCCGAGAGTTCCATGAAAAATCTCATTCTCTGCTGGCCTTTTACAAGATGAGAGGAGCCTAGAGGAGGCATTACTGTTTGATTCAGACTGTACTGGAGAAAGAGCATGCCTTCACTTGTTAAAGCAGTGTTTATTGAGCATCAACTATGTGCTCACACATATTTTAGAATGTAAACTTTTCAGAGCACTGTACTTGAAACTGCACCTGTTACATGAGTTAATCCTCCAAATACCCTGGTACTTGGGTATTATTTGTTCCATCTGTCTCAGGTGGATTCGTTTGTTTGTTTATTATTTATTTATTTATTCATTCATTCATTTATTTATTTATTTTTGCAGCTGGAAGGTATGGGGATCTGGACCCTAGACTTTGATGTTATAACACCCGTGCTCTAACCCACTGAGCTAATCAATCAGCTCTTGCCAGGTGGATTTAGACTCTCCTCTGTTTTCTCATTATTGGTCATAAAAATAATGTTGTATGTGGTGGTACCTAAATATATATGGAAGGAATGGAGTCAGAAAGAAATGATGGAGTAATGGTTCTCGGGGATTTTGGATGGCTTGTGTTCATGATTGTTTTTAACATGTGGAACTTCAAATGGACCCTAGGGATAGAAGACATGGTGCTGTGAGGTACTCTGGGAGCACAGTTTTTAATCAGAAGAAAATTCACTCACCAAATTGAAGCCCTTTGCTTCCCTTTACCAGTGTGTGGGCATCAAGAAATTTTGACAACCAGCCTCATATAGGCGAAAGCCCCCAAACTCTGTTTTTCTTTGAGCTTGTCAGAGAAGGGAGACACATGGCGGAGGTGGAGCCAGGGCTGAGCAAATTCTTAAGAGAGAACTTTAGAAGGAATTAGAGTTTCAATGCTCTCAAGGAGGAAGAGATGCCCCACTCTGGGTGCAGATTCTGGAGGTCACTGAGCTCTGCCCACTCAAATGGGTTAGGCCAAAAGCAAGAGGCAGAATTGGGAGTGACATTTGAGAGAAGCCGTTCAGGAGCTTTGCCTGGTGGGCGCCTTACTCATGTACGTAGTGCAGGGTAAGTACGCGGGGCAACTGGATCAGAGGAGATCCTGGATTCAGGTTTCTAAGAGGCTGTACCGAGGGTCTGAAAATGGCAGGGGGGATGATTATGGACCGATAGGCTGAGGGATCCATGGAACTGGTAGAGGACTGGCTTATGCTACAGTCACTGGTCCCAGGCAGGTCTGAACTCCGAATCTAAGGCCTGTGGGTTTGGGGCTGACGGATTCTTGATGGATGGCCCAAAGGCCCAAGCTGATGGAGATCCTGGGAGCCTCCGCATGTACTGCAGATGGAAGGCATAGCAACGGGCCCGGGGTCTTCTGGGGACATATGGCGCTGGGGAAGGACCGCTAACAGCGCAGGCGCTGTGGAGAGCAATGCTGGGCATGGATTCTGATCCGCGGGGGGGGGGGGGGGCTGGCCATGTGCCGCTGTCCTCTGCGCATGCGTATGTGTTGCAGGCGAGTGGTTCAAAGGCAGGGATTGCTGCTCAGGCTTCATCTTCCCCGGAGTCTCCCGATTCCTCATTTTCTCCATACTTTACACATTTTTGAAACATGTTGTCCTGTAAGGGAAAGTGGCAAAAATGTCCTGTTAGTTATTATATAGTTTGTAAACTTTATAAAGCTCTGTGTCACTTGGATTTTAGAAAAAACGGTAGCAATTAGAATTTTTCTTCTCCTTCTCTTGTCCCTCCAACCAAAACCAAAACAAAACAGTTACCGTGGTAAATGTTCTCCAAAACAGGTACAATTGACTTTCAAGCATATTTTATTTACTTTCTTCTGTTCTCATAATACTAATAATCCTTTTAATGATGGCCACCTTTGAATAAGGTAACTGCCCCAGACCAGTAGTTTTATGTAAATATTAACTGGTTGAATTATTGATTGCAGAGAGGAGAAATGACTTAACTTCCAACTCAGTGCAAGAGGAGGCTGGAGATTGAGAAGATGGAAGTTTCTGCCTTCCCTCTACTCTCGACTCCATTCTAACTGATCTGTCTCTGTTCAGCCAGCAACTCCTGAGAGCAGCAGTCTGATGATCTTGGAGAATATGAATAAAAGAGCCATAGTGGGCTTTTCTGCTCTGATTTGAAGACCAGCCAAGGAGAGCATGAGACACTTGAGAGCACCTGGCCTGTGTGGAGCTCCAGATCTCTCAGTGAAGGTTGCCTTTGCCCATAGGAGTGTGCTGAGCAATCCTTGCCCACAAGGGCTTAGAAGTAAACAGGTAGGAAGAGTCTTCTCTACTTGTGAGGCTTGGAGAACCCACGATGCAAAGAAGCCAAGAGATCACATTGGGGATTTCAAATACGTGTCTGCTGCTTTACCAATAGCATGCATGGATCACGTCACTTAAAATCCCCTTGCAGCTGGAGTGCTGACATTTTAGGGACACAATGTAGAGGAAAGAAAAAAAAAAAAACAATATATATCTAAGCATGGCTCAGGAACCAAGGAGGGGAAAATAAATAGAATAGTCGCCCAAGGAAATTAGCTGTTTATAGAGAAAAGTGACAACTTGCACAATTAGGATAGTTGAATGGATTTAAAATCAACACATAAAAAAAGATGTTCTGGGATGAAAAACATTCATTTGAACTATGAAACATAAGTGAGTTGAAAAAGAGGATGATCACAATTGACCTAAAAGATCAAGTGGAAGAAATCTTTCAAACTCTAGAACTAAAATATAAAGAGATCAAAATTGTGCAAGAAAAGATAAGAGAGAGACTTTGGGGATGAACAGATGAGACCTCATGTGTATATAATAATTACCACTGAAGGATAGAAATAGGACACACATGAGGGACAGAGCAAACATAAAGTAGTGATAAAAGAAAATTTTCTCCAGCTAAAGAACTGAGTCTGTAATTGTAAACGGTTTACCACACAGGATTCATAAGATACTTTGATAGGCAGATTCTTATAAAATTACTTAATCTCAAGGATTAAGAGGTAATCTCTCACCCTTCTTTTGGAGAAAGGACAAGCTACTTACAAAGATAAAAGCTTGGACTGGCATCAGACTTGGTGAAAGCCCCAATAGAGTTCATAAGATAGTGCAATAGCATCTCAGTACTACTTACCCAAATTGCCACACCCACATGAATGATAGCCAGCCAATACATGAGTACTGAGTGTCAACAATATCAATATCACATATGGAATAGACAGTTAGCAGAATGTCTGCAGAGAGAGCTGTTGAGGGCTTTCTACCCAGTGGGCTGAGCTGGTCACTGAGAAAAAGATCCAGGAATTGATTTATTAAAAGAGTGTATTTAGAGAAAGAATTATTTAATAAATCACGCTAATACAACTTATTATTCATATAGAGAAAGTAAAACTGGATGCCAACCAAATGCTCTAAACAATAAATTTCATATATTTATATGACAGGAAAAAAAGACACAGGAATACACATCATGCTGTTATCATTTGTAACTTTAAGGAGGCAGGATTAGGGGAGGTGAGGTAGAGGAGAGTGCCTTTGTATGTCTTTGTATAGCATGGAGTAAATCATGAAAATAAGTATATTTCAAATTTTAGTTTAAAATACATTTAATAAAAATTTAAAATGAAAAATTGAACAAGGTTTATTTTTATTTTCTGCCTATAAATGATTGATGAAAAAACATACATCGTTCTATTTTCATTTTGTGTGGATAGTTTTCATTTACTTCATTAGAATTTTTAAATTTCAAGACCAATGCTCGATCATTGTACCAAGTCAATCTATGTAAAGATTTTTTTCTTTCAGTTTGCTTACTGCCCACTTTCCCTATTTCAATATTATTACAAATTCTTTGGTGTGTATTTTCCCAGCTTTCTCTATATTTATACAATCATAGAACATAGTGGGAGAGAAGGAATTTAGAAAGTAAGATCTAGGCACTCAGTGTGTTTTTTCCTATAATACAGGCAGAATTATTTCATTTTTACTATACTACACCAAGACTATTATCAAAAATAAACCTTTTAACTAAAGTTCAGGTTTCTTTGTAGTTCCTTTTGACCTTAGACTATTACTCATTAAGGTATACAATTAGATCATTGTATGCAAAAATTATTTAAATTAATTATTTTATCTGTGGGTTTATGTTATCAATTTGACATACAGATACGTTCGTTTGTTTCTGTATATATTACATGTTCGAGTTGGGTTTTTTTTTTTTTTGTCTTTTTCTGTTTACTATGATTTTGAACATGTAAAACATTTGCATATTTTAAAGGTCAATAGTGTATAAAAACATATACTAGAGTTGTCTCACTCCAATCCCTATACCTTTCCTTTCTGTGACTATCCACTCCCTTAGTTAAAACCATTTGTAATTAGAATCTGAATAATCCTTCCTGTGTTTCTTGTTGCAAAAATAAGTGCCTTCATGCACATACACACATTTATTTATACATTTTTATTTCCTCTTCTTTCTTACATAAAACATAGCACAATATGGATTTTCTTTTGTACCTTGTTTTTTCATTTAACAATCTATTCTGGGATTCTTTCCATGTTAGTTCATAGTAGTTTCCCTGGTTTTCTTTCTAGGGTTCACAGTACCATGTGGATGCACAATTGATAATAAACATTCTTTTATATGTGTGTGTGTGTGTGTGTGTGTGTGTGTGTGTGTGTGAACTAATAATAAATAAAGAGAAATGTTAAATTACTAGGAAGGAAGAAAATTTAGTACCAGGATGGTTAGCAAGTATAGATACACTGCAGTTGAATTGGAAATGGACATGCCAGCGGGCAGCATTGTGGCCTAAGAGCATGCATTTTTATGTCTACAGTTCTTGGGGATGTTTGAGGCAGAAAATTACAACATAAATACGCCACATAAGCCAAGATCCTCAAAAAACTGTACCTTTCATGAAAAGATAGATCAGAAAAAGGTTTTCCACTGCCTTAAGCAGACAACAAATAACTTTGTTTATGTTTGCCTAGATATTATAGAGCCTCCTGGTCTAGGAAACAAACTAAGAATTTAACATAAAAATTGATTCTAGGACAGTAATAACCAGGTAGAATAAATACAAAACACTTTTTAAGATATAATCCCACTACCATGTCATAAAGAATATTTCTGAGAAATGCAAAAGGACTCTGCTATGATAGAAATAATTACAAAACCAACTCAATAAATAGCAGGACTAGAATCTCATGAACTCAACATAATAGAATAAAAAGCATGAAAGAGTATCAACTAAGTATATTCAAAATTATTAAAGACATAAAAGAATAATCAAAAGTCTAAAAATGATGGATTACTATAAACAAAGGACCAGTAAAACAAAAACCAAATGATACCTCTAGAAATTAAAACAAAAAAATTGTTTGAAATTATAAACTCAGTAAATAGGTTAAACATATGGTTAGATACAACTAATGGAAGGACTAGTAAACTGAAAAATGGATATGACAATTATACATAATTAAGTAAGAGAGATTAAGGAATCAAAATTATATGAAAGACTTTATAGGGCAGAATTTAAAAAGGCCAGTATCCATTAGTAGAGTTTTTGATAAAAGAAAGTAGAGAAAAAGGTAATTTGTAAAGATAAGAATGAAATATTTCCAGAATTAACCAAAGAACGTAATTCTCAGATTAAGAAAGCAAAACAATTTGCTTGAAAGACAAATAAATAGTAACCCACACCTAGATTTACAGTAAAACTCCACAATACCAAAGCTAAGAGTTAGTCTTTGAAACAATCACAAAGAAGATAGATTCCTTTCAAATGAACAAATTCAAATAAAAATCGCTTTAAAGAAAAAGCATTATTTTAAAAAGCATTATCAAAAATATAGAAGAGCAATACATAATGCTAAAAAGAAAATTGTGTAGGAAAATTCTTAACTTATATGTACCTAACAACACAGGCTCAGAAATAGTAAAGCAAAAGCTGAGAGAATTTATAAGGAGAAATCGATAGATTCACACTCTCAGTGGAAGATTTTAACATACTTCTTTTAGTAATTGATCGAGCTAAACCAAATATTGGTATTATTGAATAATATAATTAATAAGTCAATAAACATTTATAAATGTTGCATTTAACAGAAAATACATTTTTTTTTTTTTTTTTTTTTTGTCTTTTTCGTGACCGGCACTCAGCCAGTGAGCGCACCGGACATTCCTATATAGGATCCGAACCCGCGGCGGGAGCGTCGCCGCGCTCCCAGCGCTGCACTCTCCCGAGTGCGCCATGGGCTCAGCCCAGAAAATACATATTTTTAAAGCATACTTGGAACATATTTAAAGATTGAACACACATTGTACCACAAAGGAAATTTCAAAAATATTGAAGAATTGGTAACTTATAGTCTGTGTTCTCTCTAAAATGAAGTAAAAATAAATAACTGGGACAGAGACCAACCCTTGAATAGGAGTTAACAAGAGGGAAAAAAAAAAAGAAGCAGGGTGGGGATGGAATGAAGGAGACACTATTCTAGGAGAGAATAGCTTTAGTGGATCTCCTTAAAAATGGGAGTGGCTTGGTGCATTTGACAGTGTGGCTAGAATTCCTTAGGGAAGGAAAACAGAGTGGAAGGAAGCTGAAAAGATAAGTAGGAGCTAAACCAAGCAACTGTTTGTGAATCATGCTTTCTTATGGACCAAAATTTTGGTTTTTAATCTGAAAACAATGGGAAGTCATTGAAAGGTTTAAGAAAAGAGGCAGACATAATTAGATTTGGGTAAGGAAATCTTGCTCCTCAGTGCTGCCCAGAGATTGGACTGAATCAAACAGGAATGGAAGTCAGAGATCAGTTGGGAGCAAATGTGTAGTTCAGGAAAGAGATGATGGAGCTTTGGACAGGATGAGAGCAGGAGGGAGGGTGCAGATGAAAATGAGTGGACTAATCTGAGAGGTGATTAGGAAGTAAAATTTACAGGATTCAGCAGTGATGGCTTAGCTGTGGGGGGAGGTAGGTAGGTAAGGAGAGCCAGAAGAGTCTAATTTGCTGAAATGAATAGATGATAGTACCAATAAAATAAGAACCTGGCATCATGGTTCACAAACAGGTTGAATTCTTTCTTGCCTCTGGATCCTTTGTTTGGAATGTTGAAGTTCCTGCTTTACTTTTAAACACAGCACTTATATCCTGCAAGGCCCAGAGGTTGTGTAATGTCTTCTATTCTTGGTAATTTATATTCCCACAGCAATATCTGCCCTTAACAATTTTACTTCATTATTGCAGAAATAGACCCAGGCAGGCCTGAAGGATGACCAGCAATGGGAACCTGGGAAATTGAGTTTTGATTCACCTCGAGCACACAGAAATATACCAAACATACCAGGATTGTTTTCAGTTACTTGAGTCTAGCAAGAAGGCAGACATATACCCAGAGTATCCAGAAACACTGGCTAGGCACTGGTGATTATTTAAAAAATCCCTGTTAAGATGGCAAAGAGCTTCTCAAAGGACATACAAATTCCTTTCCCCAAGATGTAGTAACAGTAGCTTCTGGGCACCTTCAATTGAAAGTTGCCCTATATCCTGCTCCATGTAGCAGTCATCTGTGCATACTCAATTAATCTGTTTACCCTTATTCAAGTAGCTCATATCTTTTTTGTGTCTTTTGACATTTTAGGGCTTTAACTGGTGTACAAAAGAAAAAAAAAAGGATCTAAGGGATTTACTCATGTGAAATCAAAACCTTGGAATTGCTTGCATCTTAAAACCATTTGGATCTCTTTTTATTTACCCCACTAATTATTGACTCTTTTTGCCCTTACATATCAATTCATTTTAATTGTCTATCATTTTAAAAATTATAGCTACTTCTACGTTGCTGTCTTTTTGTGATAACAGGAGTGATTCATATAGCAGATAATATTGTTCCCAGGCTCAAATCTCTTCCAGTGGTTTCCCATCACATTTGGAATGATAATGATGGGCTATAAGATCCCATATTATCTGACCTTGGCTACTAATAGATCTGCAACATAACCAGCACCACTTTAGACAAGCCCAAGTACAAAATGGCACCGCCCACCTCCTCCCCTCCTGTCCCCTCCTTCCCTTTATGAGAAGCCTCCTGACTTAAACAGAAACCCCTTTTGTTTCTGCAAGGATGCAGTTCTCCACCCCGATACACATTAGCACAATGCCCCTCCTTGATGGTATCAGCCAGCCCTTGGCACACTATATAAGCTCTACCACCCCCACGCCTGGTGCTGTCCCCCATTTTCAGGGCAGCCCCTGGCTGCCTGCCACTTTGAGCACAGCCTGGCAGACTTTCTTTCTTTAATAAAGCTTGAATGGTACACAGCATCTTTGCTCACTTTTTTTCAGCTACTTCTATTCCACCTCCCCTTCTCCTCTTAACTTACTGTAATCCAGCCACAATGCCTACCTCCATGAAATGCAGCAAACTCATACACACCTCAGGGCCTTTAAAATTTTTGTCCTCTTTACTTGAAGACTCTTCCTTTAGATATTGATATGGTTTACTCTTCATAGTAAATATTATGAATGCTCACTAATATCTGGTTCTCTTTTACTTCTGGGCACACAGAAGGTTACTTTGATGATAGGCCAATGCCATGTGAACAGAAGGGACATGTCACTTCTAAGTGAAGAGTTTAGTAGCTGTTTGGCTCTCCAGCCCTCTGTTCCCTATTTTCATGATAGGGAAGACCACATGTTCTAGTTGGCACTGCTGCAAAATGGCAGAGCCACGGTAGGCAGGAATTACTCCATGATGGCTGCAGAGCCCTCACCAACTCAAGCTGGACATCAGTGTAGTTGAGAAACAAATCATCCTTTGTTTTTTTTAAGCCCCTGAGGCTTTGCAGTTGTTGGTTACTCTAGTGTAATGAAGACTCTCCTGACCTATACACCCCATTTAAGTCTTTGCATAAATGTCACCTCATCAAAGAGGTCTTCTCTGACTACCCCATCCAAAATAGCTGCCCTCTTCCTGTCAGTCTCTGTGTCCCAACTTCACTTAAAGTTTTTTTCCACTGGATCTATTTTCCTCATACAACTTAGAATGGAAACTCTGTGAAGTTAGGAACTTTGATTTACTCATTAATACACTAATTAGCATTGAGAAGAGTCCCCAGGACATAGTAAATGATCAAGAGCTATTAGTTGAATAAATATACATTGTAAAAAATCAAAATATTATAAATAGATAAGTATAATTTAGAAGGTAAAGTCCCACATAATTATTTCTCACAGATATAATTACTATGGTTTACTTATTTTTTCTAAATTGTGTTTAATTCACATATGATTACTAACTCATGTGTAAATACATTTTTTTCTAAAATGGAATATGCTCTACTAAATAAATTATTTTGCAACATGTTTTCCCATGTAACAATTACTCATGGATGGTTTCAGTGTCAGTGTTTAAAGAATTCTCACTCTTTAACCACTGAGGAGTATTTGCCTTCTTAATAATGATGAGTTTTTCAAGGTTTCTGATACTTATTATTTATTAACTCCAACTAATATTTGTTGCATGCCTGACATTTTAGGGTCTGGAGATTTTCCAGTAAGCAAAAAGATAAGGTTCTTACACTTACAGAGTTTATGTTCAAGTTCTATGAGCCAGTTAATAAACACAAATAAACTGAAATATTTCATTTGGTGATATGTGCAACAAAGAAAATAAAAATAAGCCTGGTAATGGGATGGAGAATGATTGAGGATGAAGGTGGTCAGACTGGGCTTCTCCTGGAGGGACATCTGAGGTCAGCCCAAAGATGAACAGGAACTACCTCTACTTATATCTAGGGGAAGAAAGTTTTAGGCAGAAGGTACTAATATGCAAGCATGTCATGTCTGAGACACAGAAAGTACAGCTAAAATGTGGTCTTTGAGGAGAAGTGTAGTACAAAATGTGGTAAACAAAGAAGACTGATGATGTGGAATACTTAATAGGTGTTCACATAATGTAAGTGATCAATTCTTTGTAATACAGCAATGAGTACAATTTCAAAGATAAAATTCCAATAAATAGAACATAAAATGTTTGCCATTTTTAGTCTCTACTTATAACATTCCATAAGACATATTGAATCCAAAGGCATAGACCCTAGAATGTTTTAGTCTTTTATAAGGCACCATTAGGATGGCCATAAAATGGTTAGCTCTTAAAAATCTTTTCTACAGCCTGACAGTATGTGTGAGATAAATTTAAATGCTAATAAAATGTTTCATAAGCCCACTGTTTTTAAGGCTGTTTGAGTTTAAGGAACTTCTTAAATACCATCTCATAAAAAAAGAAGACTCTAACTTTAAGATTAACATAGAGAAAATATGTCACAGAAGATCTGGTATATGACTTAAATTCAATCATTATTTTCTTCTGAGAAGGAAACAGGATAGATTCTGTACTGGCCTCAAGTAGGTTTTTGAAAGATCTATTTCTTTCCAAATGAAAATATATCAGTGGAAATAAAATTCTTTATAGCCTGCAATTCAGAAGTGAACTTTTATGAAATATTTTGGCATTGTGGATATGTGTCCAATGGAATCCCATATAACTGAAAGATCTAGGTTTCTTAGTTCTTGGTGACCCATTAGAATAAATTGTAGGGCAGTGGAAACCATATTTCATGATACACACTGTTCATTCAACGTGAGACAGGTGAAGGGAAATTAGAGCATCATGTTCTTATAGGCACGCTTTGTGTTTTGTTAATTATTTTTAAATGTGCTCTTTAATTCCCGGAGGTGACAACCTTCTGAAATGACACTAAGAAACAACTAGGGTAGAAGTTACAGAACTTTTAAACCCAGGACATTAAAGGAGAGTAGCAGCTACAGGGCAGTAAAATACGCTTACATTAAATTTATAAGAATCTGTCTTTAATCTGTGAGAAGTTTCATGTGGATTTGCCCTGTTTAATTAACTTCCTTTAGTACATTTTATGTGTTTCACACGGGGAGATATATGTGAGTTAAATCACAGCAGCATGACAGTATTTTTGTCAATGCTGGAAAAGCAAATTACTCCTTTCAATTACCCAATTCTTTTCTTGCTGGACCAAAACACTTAACCGAGTTAAAACTTACAGGAAATGTAAATGTCATTCCTCTTTCCCCAAAGGATATTTTGACCAAGAACCTCTATTTCCCCTTTTGGCTTGGTTTGGTTTTGCTACGATCACTGAAGTAATGAAGGTAAAATTCATTGTCCCTTGCCATTTAATGGAAGTAATAATTGCCAGCCAGCATGGGCTGCGATGCTAAAACCAAGAAAAGGCCTTTTCAATCATGGCTCCTGCATTTCAATCCAAGCCCCTGCTGTAGAACGCTAGAGAACAAGGTGTAAATCAGTTTAAGAACATAGTTCTGCATTCGAGCCATTGTGGTTTACAGCTCCCAAATGACCTCCATCTATCTTCCTTAGCTGTAGAGGTGTATAATTGAACTAAAGAGAGTCTTGAGTAATGAGGTTCAGAGTGGCAGCTCCATCGCTGTGGCTTAATAGTGTAACTGCCGCATGCTTTTTTATCCCTTAAAATGTAACAAAATAGTCTAGTAGGCCTAATTCTTCAGGGTGACACTTGCTGAGAGTCTATATTTTAAAATAGAAATAGGTTTTTATAAGCAAAAGACTATAAATCTTTCTCTACAAGAGAGTTCCCAAAATACAATTATAAGAGCCATTCTCTGCTGGAGCAGAAACTAATATGAATACATGCAATAACCTGTACTTCTTTTTGTGAAGAATTATTTTTAAACCTTTATTTTTCTTATGCAATGAGCAGAGCAGCTGCTTTTTCAGACTCCAAGGGGGTTAGGGAGCGACAATATTCTCACACTGTCTTACTGTCTTCTGTCTTCTGTAGCCAGAAGATACATTATCATTATTGACAGTTTTTTGGTTTTCCTTTTTTTTTCTTTTTGGTTTGGTTTGATCAGTGAAATTTGTAAAAATATTGCTTTTACAAAATTTCTTTTTTCAAGGAGCAATTCATCTGCAAATGAATCTTTTTTCTTTAAGTATATATAGTTTATATGCATTTACCAGGCCTTGGCCATATGCAAATTGCTGTGTGAGGACATTAGCAAGCATAAAAACTGAACAAAGACATAACCACCTCCTTATGGAACTCTCTGGGATTATAGTGTTGGCTGACCATTAAGAATGAGCCTATTAACAATAGTCATTTAATATGAGTAATTAGACCTACATGGAGGGTTTTAGAGGCTCTGAAATCTCCAACCTCCCACAAGACTAGACCCTAAAA
The DNA here is from genome assembly GCF_027409185.1 of Cynocephalus volans. Lineage (NCBI taxonomy): Eukaryota > Metazoa > Chordata > Mammalia > Dermoptera > Cynocephalidae > Cynocephalus > Cynocephalus volans. Next base: position 285,126,100 of record NC_084460.1, read on the forward strand.
ATTAAAAACAAATAACCTGCCTTCTGACCATGCCTGAAATTCCATCATTTGGCATTCAATCCTATCATACAAAATATTGTGGATTAAAATGCAAATCCCACTAGAAGGAGCAAATTACTAATAGTAAAAGGAACAACTAACACTTACTGATAGCTCACAACATTCAAGAGAGTTCTGAGCACTTTATATTATTTAACTTATTTAGTAATCAAAACAACCTATTAATTGTCTCCGTTTTACAAATGCAATAACTGAAGTGAGGACAGGGAAGTTAATTTGCCTAAGGTTACAGTTAATATATGGCTGAGCCAAGGTTATCTGACTTCAAAGCCTTTGGTCTTAACCACTCTATCAATGCGATAAGTTTATTAGATCCATTAGTGGGAACACATAAGGAGAGCTAGGAAGGCTCAGAGAAGTGAAGTTGCACTATCAGGAGCCTCCTTTTGGAACTCTTGACTCAGCCTGGAGCCTGCCATTGGGTTGGTCTGTTGCTGCAGAACTGGAAATGTCACCAAGTTCTCCTGAAAAACAATACCACATCATTTATGTCATTAGTATGTCATAGAACATCGGGGAGTTCAAACCTATTTTCCTAATAACCTATCTTATTTGCCATTTTCACTTTGTTGACACTTGCAATAATGACACAAAAGCAAATGGTGGGTGGAACGGCTGACAACTCAGCATGAACTAAGGTAATGGCACCAAATATTGCATTCTTCTCTGCCACACATGTGCAGCAGAAATATCCCATTTTCACCTAGGAATGTCCCTGGTGAAGCAGTAAAAATTATTAATTTTATTAAATCTCAACCCTATGTACATGTGTTTTTTAACATTCTCTGTAATAAAATTCAGCACTTCTGCTGAATACCAAAGTATAATGGTTGCCTCAAAAAAAGCACTCATGAGATTATGTGAGTTGCAAGTTGAAAAAGCCATGTCCTTCATGGAATGCCATTCTTTACAGACAAACTCGGGTATTTGATAGATATGCTACCTAAAATGAACATACCACTTCAAGGAAAACAACTGACAAGATTTGGTGCCAATGATAAAATTTGAGCTTCCAAGCAAAAAAAATGGAATATTGGAAACCTTGTATTGGCCATTATGATATTCAAAACTTCCTAAAACTTGAAGACTTTCCTAATGAGATTAGTGGTGCTATTAATAAATGTGATTTTTTAATGTTGTATTATGAAACATCAACAATTAGAAAACCTAACTCAGGTATAACTCAGAGAACCAATTATTTTCCAAGTGACCAATGTCCAATGTTACAATATCATACATGGGTAAAAGATCCATTGAAAGTGCTAGATAGACCAATAGATTTTAATGTAACAGAATATGATTATTTAATTGATATGATTTCAGATTCCACAATGCAAGTAACCTTTAAGAAACTACCTCCTGTTGAGTTTGACTAATGTACCCAAAAAATCCATGATTATCCGAAAAAGCTACTAAAATGCTTCTCCCTTTCCAACTGCATAGAGCATTGGGGCTAAATTTTCTTCATACACGTCAACCAAAACAACGTATTATAACATATCACAGAAGCAGAACTAAGGATCTAGCTGTCTTCTATTGAGTCAAGCACTAAAGAGTTTTGTTTTAAGTGTACAATAATGTTGCTTTTTTTCAGTTTTGGGGGCAGGTATAGATTCTATATCTAATAGTTATAAATGCTTATGTTAACATGGAATGGATTTATTACTGTTATTTTTTAAAAGATTAATAAGCAAATTAAAGATTTTTCTGAACACAGTAAATATCAGTAGATAAAACCTACATAAAAGCTTTTTTGAAGTTTTCAATATTTTTTAAGAGGAAGCAAGCAAGACAGCAACACCTAGGGTCCTAGGCATGAACCAAGGGCAGCCGTCCCCTCTGCCAAAAAGTAGGCAAGAGAGCATGCCAAAAACACCACTTTCACATGGGTGGCCCACCACAACCATCACCACAGCCATGGCTGCCACAAAAGTGTCTCAATGTCACAGCAGTAACCACAGCCACCATACAGGTAGCCTACCAGACGCTTGACTGCATTGACACAAGGAGAGTCACTAACAGAGACCGGAAAAAGAAGAGAGCATCTCTCCTCAAAGCCCACTCCAGAGTGGTAGAAGAAGCAACTGTTCTATCAGATGACCAGACTTCAACATAGAGATACTAGAAATGTGAAAACCCAAGAAAATACGACACCATCAAAAGAATACAGAAATTCTCAAATACCAGACCCTATGTAGCAGGAAACCCTTGGAATTACTAAAAAGGTATTCCGAGTAACACTCTTAAGGAATCTCACTGAGATATGAGAAGACTCAGTTAGACAACATAATGAAATTAGAGAAAAAGAACCCAGGACATAAAGGAGGAAATTTACAAAGAGATTAATAACTTAAAAAAGAATGTAGCAGAACTCATGGAACTGAAAGACTCACTCAATGAAATAAAAAACACGACCAAGAGCTTAAGCAGCAGGCTATAACAAGTAGAAGAAATAATTTCTGATCTTGAGGATAGTCTTTTCAAAATAACAGAGGCAGACAAAAAAGAAAAAAAAGTTTAAGTACATATTCCTTGGTCAATAGTACTTGCTGAAAAAGCTTGGCTTCCAGAGACTGAACTCTAAGACTCTAGCATGTTGGCAAATGCTCTCATCGTGTGTGTGTGTGTGTGTGTGTGTGTGTGTGTGTGTGTGTGTGTGTGTGTGTGTGTGTGTGTGTGTGTGTGTGTGTGTGTGTTTTATGTGACGTATTTAAGATTTCAGTTAGTGGCAGAGCAGTCATTAAATTGCAATTTCTTGGTCCCCAATCCCTACTGCACTCTCAGAGGATTTATGTTTAGGTAAATCCTCTGTGTAATGCCTGAGGAATATACAAGGCAGTTCTCTCTCTCTCTCTCTCTCTCTCTCTCTCTCTCTCTCTCTCTCTCTCAGTTCACCAGCCCAATTCCCACTATCACACACAATAGAATCCTGTGGACTTTTCTTCTCTTTGAAATAAAACATCTCTTTTCTAAATTGAATGTCCTGATATTTTCTGAGTATAATTTGACTTCTCCCTAAACCTTCCCATCATGTTTCTGTTCCTGGAAGAAATATGATTTCTCTAAAGAAATTGTGTCCTAGGATTCTGAAGACAAATAAATGCATGTGGAGTGGGTTTTGGGATTTTTAACAGGTTTGTCTGTATCTGTTCCCATTTGGTTGACTGGTTGGTTGTTCATGCATTCATTAAACAAATATATATTGAGCAGCCTCTATGTGCCAAACATGTTCTAGATGTGGGTAATTTGGATGCAGACTGAAAATAATATTTAAATCAGTAGAATAAAAAATATTTTGTTGAAAAATTTTCCACTGTTCCAGGGATGGTTCCACAGTCATTAGTTATAACCACCTTGTTCTTAGCCTTCAACCAAAGAAAAACCCATATGGTTACATCAACTACACTTCAAAAGTCTTTCCCCAGATACCAATCCCTGCAAACACCAGACAAAATGGACAATAAAGAAGAAGTAGTGACCTTGCTCCAGGACGCAGATTTGCCTGAAGCTATTTATTGCAGCATTCTTCTCTGAGTGAGATATGTCAAAAATGACTACTAGCTTATATGTCTAAAATAGAGAAATGTTTAGGGAAACTATGGTGCATCACCTTGATCAACTTTTATAAAATAAGACTATTAAAAATAATAATTATAAATTCTAGCAACAATATGAAAAATATTTAAAACATAATGCGAATGTGGCAATATTTAAGATGTATTAATCCTGGGTGGTAAGCATTGTGTTATTTCCTGTACTGCTAAATGTTTAATGTGGTTTAAAAGAAAAAAAAAAGAAAAAAGAGTACTAATGCACTGAAAGGCCAATTCAGTCTTCTCAAGTTCTACAGTCTAGAGAATTCATCCTACAATCCCCATTCCCACTGTAACTGCCTTAAATCAGGTCTTCCTATTTCTTGCCTAGATTTCTGCAGCTGTCCTTTCATTCATGCATGTGTTCAACAAAAATTGGTTAAGCCCTGGAGACAAAGAAATGAAAGACTTGGACCTGTCCTCAAATTGCTTAGTCTAGATTCTAGACATTGCATCTTAATTAGTCTCCCAGCCTCTAGCCTCTACACTGCCTCTAGGAGTGATCTTTCTAAAACATGACTGTGATTATGCTTGAAATCCTTCAAAGGTTACTCACTGCCTATGATGACATCCAAACTCTTTAGTGTAATGTGTAACACCCTTCTCATGGGACCTCTATTTGCTGTTTTAGTTTCATCTGTCACAACTGTTCTCCATCCCAACTGTAGAGCTAGAGCTAGGGTCTGGAGCTCAAAGACCCCCTCGAGCCCATTCCCAAGCCCTTCACACGCAGGTCTATGAGGTAGGTAAATGGCAAAAAGGTCCTTGGAGCCTTGGTTGAAGCAGGAATAGTCTGTATTCAGCACACACACACATCTAGGAGCTAGGCAGTACAGAGGAGAAACTCAGAAACTCAACTGCCACGAGCAAAGTCCAAAGAAAAACCGAGCAGCTGCCAGCAGAGTAAACATGCTCTGATTTTAGACTTGAGCTCTCTGCCGGCCAGCACTGCTTCACAAACTGAAGAACACACACTAGCAACAAACTAAAAAGATACATGGGTGCACATGTGCACTAACTCCCCCCACACACAACTTGTTTACAAGGAAATGTGCTGCACCACCCCCAACCAGACCTGAGCCAAGGGAGCCTGACTAAATTATCCTATTTTCCCCACATCAACCTAAGTACTGCCTCAGCTAAACCTTGTGCCATTCAATAAGTACTCAGCACTACGATCTTCTCACTCATGGTGTTTCACTGTTGTTTTTCCACCCAGAAGGTTTTACATCCTTTACTCACCTGGCCAACTATAGGTCAGTCCCAGGACTCACCCCAGGCTGGGTCCTCTGGGAACACTTACTTCCTTCCCAACTGGGTCAGGTGCCTCTCCTAGCCAGTACTTACCAATGTCATTGTGCTTATTTCTCTGTACTGCCCCCATCTACTAGTTAATAATCTTCTTTGGGACAAGGACAGTGCTTTTCATTTCAGTCTAGTGACTGTACACAAGGATTTTGGAATGAAACAGCTTAGGTTTGTATCCCAACCATACCATTCAGTTACTCAAGTGTAATAGAACTTACCTCATTGAGTTACTGTGTGTGATTAAAGGAGATAATGCAGGCATAGCAATTGGCACGTGGTGATCACACAACACATTTAAGTTATTACTATGTATTTCTGTTGCTTATTCATCTCTTTATCCCCAGTGTTTGAAAAGTGTTCAATGAATATTTGATGAATAAAAATATGAATGAAAGAAATAGCATCCAAATTTACAAACGATTGCTCTTAAGCTGGACATTTCAGCTGGTGTCTGTGCTCTGAAAAACACCTGGAAGGGATGTCCCAGAGTGAACGAGCTACTGAACAGGGAAAGGCCGTAGAAGTAGATAGAGGATGATCAAGGGAAATGGGTATTAGATGAAAATTCACAAGTTGGGGTGGAGAGGAAAAGAAGAAAAGGAAGAGGATAATTGGAAGGTAAATTAGATTCTTGCAACTTGCTAATTATAGTGTTTTCATTTCCTATTTGCAGTAGAAATCTGTGGAACTCTCTCTCCAGCTCACCCTTCACTTCTTCCAGGAAATGTCTTTCCCTGCCCCTAAGTTGATTGGTTTGAGGTGGACGTTTGACCCAAGCTGGATCAATGAGTCCAAATCTGTAGCATAAAAAAACCACAAACTGTGCGGATCACTGTATTCATCCAGATTAGGGAAGTATAAGGCTGCCATGCTGGGCAGAAAGGAAGGAGAATGAAGTGGCTATGATGCTCGAGGAACTATTTCTCATTGTTTCTGAGGCTCAGATGTCCCCAAGAACTCTCTGTTATTTGGACAGCCCATGAAAGAAATAATCCAGTATCCTCCCATCAACTTCTTTTTGTTTACACTAGCTTAATATGAATTTCTGTTACATGCAATCAGAAGAGTCATGACTAAACTCTATCTATTTGGCTCCATTTCTCACTGTATGCCCCTATGCACCTTCTGTTCTACCCACTCTAAACTACTTAATATACCCTAAAAAAAAGTATTTGTGCATTTTCACATGTCCTTGCCTTTTTGTAGGCTGCCAATTCAGTGCAGAATTATTTTTCTTCCTACCAGAATTGTTTCATTTCTCAAGGCTCAGGTCCAATGCCACCCACTCAAGTAAATCTTCCTTGGTTTGCACACCGATTACACATTTCATAGCATATCCGTGATGTGTTGTATATTTCTCAATTGTTTTTCTCATTCAATTCTTTATTTTGGTTATTTTACCACCTGTCTCTCTCACTAGATTTTACTTCCCTGAGGGAGGCCTACATGCTGTTCATCTTTAATGCTTTAAGTCTTAGTATTTCAGTCACGGCACAAAGTTGGGCTCAATGAAGGTTTGTGAAAGAAATGATTCAGGTGAGAGGGTATCTTAAAAGGAGACTGCTTTACGAAAGAATTCATCGTCAGTGTCTCTCTAAAGCCGCAGGGTGAATGTCTTTCTTTCTTGTGATATTTGTTCTTATAATCGACAATGTCTCTAGTCTTCATATTAATGTGCTATATTTCTGATTTGTCTTTACTCTTATCCAGTTATGGGCACATTTTCATTATTATAAAAACATTTCATCTCAGATCCAAATGCTCCATTTACTAAAGAACACTTCGTCTGGATATTGTGATTTTCTCCAATCTCTTGTTTCTCTTGTTATTATAAGACCTTCCATTAACAATTCAAGTTTTTTTTAAAGATATAATTAATCCTGGACATTATATTTACTTCAGCATAAGTATATGTAAAGTCAATAAATAGATTTTTTTTTGTATTTGCTTAAATTCTATTCTTTCTTATTTTGTATTTTATGCCACAAAAGCTGAGGGTGGGGGATGAAGTGGAAAGGCTAGACTAGCACAGTATCCATATCTTAGCTCAATACAGCAGTTTGCAATCAGTAAAGATATAATCATTTCATTATAATAAAACTTCACTGAAGTTCAATCATAAATCTGGGTCAAGGGAACCAATAGTATAATTTGGAAATACTTGGGATTTTGAGAGTGAATGACACTTAGGTATCAGTCAGAACTGAGTTCAAATCTCAGTTACCTCACTATTAGCTTCATGGCCTCATACAACTGATAAATCAACTCATAAATCTTCATACATAAATTTAGTCCTGAAGCCAGGTCTTAAAGACTATCTTAGGCTGTATCTGGATACAAAGGCAAAATCAGTCTCTATTAGTCAAATAAGCAGAAAGTTTCCATTGAAGGCTTACTCTACACTATGAAAGTTGTAGTATATCCATAAACACAAAACAAAACAAACAACAGCAACAATAACATTTAAAAAAAAAAGAAGAAAGAAAGAAAAAGCAGCTTTAGCTTTAAAAAATTCCAGGTCCCCTTGGTTGCATTCACTTTTCTGCGTTAAGACCTAATCTCTTACCTCTCACATACTCCATGGTATATAGGACTGCTATTAATCTCTTTTAAAAAGTTTCCAAGAACAAAGCACAAGTATAAAAACAGTGTCAATTATACAAAAGTACTTCAAGCAGTTCATGGAAAAATGGAGTTAAAAGATAATACAAACCCTCATATATGTTTAATAGGATATAATGTTGGCACTAAAGGTTAGTGGGAAAAGTTACATTTTTAAATGATAAATTATTATTATTAAGATAAGTAATCAGCTAATTGAAAAAAGTAATAAAGTTTAATCTTTGCCTTCTGTCATATTGCAAAATAAATTCTAATTGTAGAACAAATTAAATGTAAAAAATTAAGCCATAAAAGCACTATTAAAATAAAAGTGAGTATTTTTGTACTTTGAGGGAGAGGAAAGTCTTCATAAATATTATTTCCAAAGATGGAAATCATAAAGAAACATTGTAATATATTGACTAGATAAAAAGGTAAATTTAAACATCAAAAAGTCTCATACTAGCATAAAAACAGACACATAGACCCATGGAACAGAATAGAGAGCCCAGAAATAAATTCATGCACACCAGCCAACTGATTTTTGACAAAGGTGCCAAGAATACACACAAAAGACAATCTCTTCAGTAAATGGTTCTGGGAAAACTGGATACCCACATGCAAAAGAATGAGACTAGACCCCTACTTCTCATCAGATACAAAAATCAACTCAAAATGGATTAAAGATTTAAATGTAAAGCTGAAACTATGAAACTACTAGAAGAAAACATAGGGAAAATGATTCATGACATGAGGCTGGGCAAGGACTTTTTAAATAAGACTTCAAAAGCACAAGCAATAAAAGCAAAAATAGACAAGTGAGATTACATAAAACTAAAAAGCTTTTGCACGTCAAAGGAAACTGTTTCACAAAGTGAAGAGGCAACCCACAGAATGGGAGAAAATATTTGCAAACTATACATCTGACAAGGGGTTAATATCAAGAATATATAAGGAACATTGCAGCAAAAAAATCAAATAACTCAATTAAGAAATGTGCAAAGGATCTTAATAGACACTTCTGAAAAGAAGACATACAAATGACCAACAGGCATGTAAAATAATGCTTAACATCACTAATTATCAGGGAAATGCAAATCAAAATAATAATGCAATAACATCTCACTCCACTTAGTATGGCTATTATCCAAAAGACAAAAAAAGACAAGTGTTGGCAAGGATGTGGAGAAAAGGGAACATTTGCACACTGTTGGTGAGAGTACAAACTAGTGCAGCCAATATGCTTATTTTTGCAAATTATTCATTTATTCATTATTCATTTATGTTATTTGCCCATTTTTCTGTCCAGGTGTTCATCCTTTATTATTAACTTGTAGTTAGCATTCTTAATATTAAAAAGACTATTCAAATATATTATATATCTGCAATTAAAGATAAAACATATATATTATATATGCAATTAAAAATAAAATACATATCTAATTATGTCACCATATACACATTTTAAATTTCTTTTATTTACTCATTTTTATTTACTCATTAATAGGGCTTTTTAAAATTTTTATTTTAATTTTCACATTGTAATTGTACATACTTATGGGGTACAATCTGATGTTTTGATACATACATAGGTTGTGTAATAATCATTTCAGGGTAGTTAATGTATCAGTCACCTAATGCATTTATCAATTTTTTGTAGCAAAAACATTCAAAAGCCTCTCCTCCAGCTATTATGTAAAATACAAAACTTAACTGTTAACCATAGTCACCCTACTGTGCAATAGAACATCAGAACTTACTCCTCCTATTTAACTGTAATTTTGTACCTGTTGGCCAGCCTCTCCTATTTTCCCTCCCTTCTTCCCTCTCCAGTATCTGGTAACCACTGTTCTATTCTCTGCTTCTATAAAATAACCTTTTTTTTTTTCTTAGATTCCACATGTGAGTGAGGTTGTGTGATATTTGTCTTTCTGTGCCTGGCTCACTTGACTTAACACAGTGTGCTCCAAGTCCATCCATGTTGCTGCAAATGACAGGATTTCATTCTTTTTATGATTGAATCCCATTTATCCCATTGTGTATATGTACCACTTTTTTTTTTTAATGCATTCATTTGTTGTTGGACACAGGTTGATTCCATACCTTGGCTATTGTGAATTGTGCTGCAATAAACGTGGGAGGTCAGGTATATCTCTGACATACTGACTTCATTTCCTTTGGGTATATACCTTAGACCTTCTTCATTTTTTAAAATTCTTTTTTTTCCTTTTTTTTTTTTGTCTGCCTTGGTTATTTCATAAAGACCATTTGAGAGTTCAGAAATTCTTTCTTCTGCTTGAATCTGCTACTTAAGCTCTCAGTTGTGTTTTTTATTTCATTGAATGTGTCTTTCAGTTCCAGGAGTACTGCTACATTCTTTTTTAAGGTATTAATCTTTTTGTAAATTTCCTTCTTCATATCCTGGATATTTTTTCTCATTTTATTGTGTTGTCTTGTGGAGTCCTCTCTTATCTCACTGAGTTTCCTTAAGATAGTTACTTGGAATTCCTTTTCAGCCATTTCAAGGGTTTCCTGTTCTGTATGGTCTAGTACTTTAGATTTACTGAATTCCTTTGGCAGTGTCATATTTTCTGACTTGTTCATATTTCTAGTATCCTACTGGACATCTGGCAGATCAGTTGCTTCTGCTATTCCTCTGGAATGGACTTTGAGAGGAAAGGCTTCTTCCTCTTTTTCCAGGTTCCTCCAGTGACTCTCCTTGTGTCAATGAAGTCAAATATGGGATGGGCCAACTGCACAGTGGTTGTGGATGTTTTTAAGGCAGTGAGATGTCCTCTCAACAGAAGTAGCTGTGGTGGTGGATATTGTGGACCACCTCTGCAAAAGCTGTGCAAGATCTTATAGTGGTGGCATGGGGTCTTGCCTGGCATGCAGACTGCTCCAGCGGTTGCACGGTGGGCTGGCCGGGTCTCCTACGTGCCTGGCTGGAGCCTCCCCTGTTGGCGGCATGATGCAGGGTCTTGCCTGGCCTGCAGGCTGCTCGGGGGGCTGGGTGTTGGGCTGGTCAGGTCTCCTGCCTGCCTGGCTGGGGCCTCCCCTGATGGCGGTGGCACAGGGTCTTTGCAGGCCTGCAAGCTGTTCGGAGCAAAACCTTTGAAATTTTTAAAAAATCACTAGAAATAGAGGAACACAGGTCAAAAATGAATAATGCAAAATATTTTACAGTAATTAATTTAAAAGATAATTACATATCACTTTGCCAGAAAGTTAGAAAACAACAGCAAAATCAAATGGGGAAAATATAAGAATCCTCACACACTGATGTTATAAGTTTTCTAGAGGTGTAATTAGGCACTAAACACCTTAAAAATGTGCACACTTTTGACCTAGAAATTCTATTGGTTAATGCTAAGGGAATAATTGAACAAAAATATGACAATTCAGTAGGTTTCTTTTTTAAAAAAATAGCAGAAAATTAGGAACAGTTTAAACGACCAATCATAAGTGATTAGAGATGTTATTCAGCACTTCTGTATAATGGAATACTAATCAACCATTTTAAAAAGTACCACAGAAGAATACTTATTAACATAAACATATATTGAAGATACAAAAATGTTTAGTAAAAAAAGAAACTATGAAATGTGGAATTAAAAAATAAAATGCATAAATAGAATGATGTTAGGATGTTGGCCAACAGTTCTCTGAGTGATGAAATAATGGGTGAGTTATGATTAAAACAAAATCTTTGTCTTTTTTTTTTCTTGTTTTCCTTATTTTCTACATTAAGCATTAATTCAGACACCTCTGTGACCCACCTTAAATCCTTTTACTCAAGCCTGTGCTGTGGCACCCAGCTTCCTGCAGGTGGAACCCGACCACACGTCTCTTCCTCTGCACAGTGATATAGAGCACTTATATCCCCCGAGGCAGCCTTCAACCAATGGGAATAAATACTGTAACCCTCCCTCCATCAGCTGGATGGTGACCAGATGCACTTTTAGGGCCCCTCAGCAACTGTACCCTAGCTGTCCACAGAGGTGACTGGATTATTGTCATGCGCAGAACACCAGCACAGTAACAGCCTTTTGTATTGGCCTTTCTCCTCTTGTTCTACTCTTCCTAGTTCCTCCCTCCTCTTCCCAAATAAACTTTCTGCATGTAAATAAACCTTATCTCAGGCTTTGCTTTTTAGAGCACCCAGGCTAAGACACTCATATGTTAATTTTATCACAATAAAATGAAATAATGTTAAAACCATTTGATGTAATTTTAATACAAATTATCAAAGGCTCAGAGTTCTAAAGCACATGGGTAACAATGTCATCATCAGAGTTTTTTTTTTTTTTTTTTTTTTTTTTTGGTAGGACTTCTGGAGCTCGGAAATCACAGAACTCTACTGCTCATTAAGGTAAGCTCTGCACTACACCATGTGTTGCCTTTAACCATTTTCAAACTATTCCTTAGATTTTGTAGGAACTGGATCTGCACTGCCTCTGGAAGTGGTGAAGGGATTGTTGAGTGAATAACACCTGTTACCACCTCCATCGGAGCAGTGCCACTGCGTGGAGGATAGCAAAGAACCTAACATTTCCCACCACCAGGAGCCGAAATCCTAGGATGTCAACCCACTGCATGGTTTACAGGTGTTGAGTTACCAAGAAAGACATGATTCACACAGCACTGGATAGAACAATGTTTTACTCACGTAGAGAAGAGTCAGAGCAAGATCAGATTCAAGAGTGAACGTCGTTCCTTCATGGCCAGCAGGTCTCACCCGGCAGCAGGAAGATGGTCTGCTCACACCCTTTCCCCTTCCCCTCCCCTCAGAGAATAGGTACAGCAGTGGGGTTGGCCAAGTGCCATAAGATGCGCATGCTTAAGCAGAACAAAGAAGTACACATCGAGTCTGGAGTATTTAAAGATATTCCCAAAGAGAGATGCCCAGCACAGGTTGTAAGGGCTCATTATCTCTCTGTATGGAAATGTTCTAGGCCCAAGAAACATTCTTATTTCCACCAAGCTAGGGTTGAAAGACTGCACATGTGGCTGCCTCTCCCAACAGGGATTCTGTAGCTTAAGACATGACATTAACTGGAAGCAATCCTACAGCCCCAGGAGACTAAAACTGGACTCCAGGCTGTACATTCTGTCCAGGTGAACTTTTTGTACACATCTGCAGAGTTATCTTTTTTACAGGAGCACCTCTCTTTATGGGATTAGAAAACTCTATTCTTTTTCTAATTACTTCCCACTTCCTGGAAATTCTTGGTAACCTAATTGAGTGGTGCTCAAAAGACCAGCAAAACTCTATCATTAAAATTGATTGATGGCAGTCATTTTTCACATCCCAGGAAAAATTAAATTTATAAACATCATCTTTTCCATTTTAAGTATTTCTTCCACAGCTTTGACCTAAACCTTTGGCAGCTGGTCTCACTGGTCTCTGCTAGAATATGGTCCAGAAGGATATCGGATTTAGAACAGTCACATACTTATTTTGTAATATAGACTCGATTAGCTTATGGTGTTCTTTAAAAATATCATTCCTTTGGGTGGCCATGCTACCTGACACTGTTCAGTGGAGCATATTTTAGTTGTTGTACATTACTAGCTCCCTGAATATCTGTGTGTGTGTTTTACAAGAATTGCCCCAATGCTAAATGGGAATCAAAATGGTGGAAAACTAGAATCTGGCCAGGATTTTCTAGCAAGTCTTCTGACTTGGAATCCTATTGTGTTTCCTCTAACTGCCTCTAGCAGGAGCCCTAGAGGAAGCACTAGACAGAAACTGGCATTCTACTCCTTTGAATGCAGCCTTTTGAACCTTCCACAATTGAGCTTCTGATTCTAGCTGCAATGGGCTTATTCATAACCAGGTAATCATCAGAAGTGATAATGTCTTAATACAGTGCAAATTGAAAGGTGAATTCTGCAGTAAAAACTTGCCCTCATAGATGAGCTGATTCTTTTGGGTGAGAAGCTGGGTGTCTTCAGATCATGCAAAAACAATACACTATAGGGCCCAAGACATCCAGAAGAATATGCAAGGCAAGAATTGCCCAACTGAATGGGCTGCATGGAGCATTTATTCTACAAAGAGCAAGATCTCCATGGGTATCCAGGAGATTGTCCAAAAAAGCCAGGGGGCAAGTGAACTATGTTAGCAAATACTTTAAGCCCTTCAGTGACATGAGCTCTTGAAGTGTCCTGCAAACTTTTCATTACAGCCAGAGCCTCTTCTTCAAGTCAAATCCCAGAGGAAGGTACAACCAGATCTGCTTTATCTAAATCGAGAGTGTGGAGGCCTAAGGCTCCTCTAATCTTTCTTCCAATTTCCTCCCCCGCTCAACTTCTCCAGGAGCTAGGGTGGGTGTATTTAGGCAGATTTCTGAGTGGAGGCTCTAGCCAAATAAATGTGATAAATTTCTAGACTATATACCAGTTCTTCATGTCAGAGCAGCCTCTGGCATGAGGATTACACTACGATTTACTGATCTTGGCTCATCTATCTTCCTGGATTGCCTTTGACTGCCTGTCAACCCTGGAAATTATTTACCTCCCCAGAGTTTAGACTAATCCCTGGTTTTCTTCCTTTTATTGCCACACTGCTTATTCACCTGTCAGATGGCAACTATATTTCTTTTAGCTCTAGAAAGTCTACTTGCTTTGAATCTACTGGGTAGATTACAGGGTCTGAGTATCTTAACTTTTGGGAATTCCACTGGCTGTTTTTAACCACTGGAGAAATCTGATTATAGCTTTTCAATTTGATCTGGTCCTATCACTGTATAAACATAAGAGGAGGGAATGTGAGTCCACAGCATGGTTTTCCCACCATCATTCTCCAAGGATGAATCCAGGTTGTCCCTATAAAATCCAGGACCCAGGGGTGTACAGGGATAATCTCCCCCACTTTTTCGTGATGTTGGGGAATGGAAGGTGAACCCCAGTCATCAATCTTGACTCCTCTCAACTTCTTGCACCCCATACCCAAGCCATCACCAGGCATTGTCCATTCCACCTACTAAATCTCTCCAATCCACCACTTTGCTCTGTTCCCAATGTCAATGCAGGGAAGTCACACCTTACTTAAAGATCAGAATCTAAACAGTTGAGGCTAGATGAAAGTCATGCAAGAGTTATGATTACCATTGAGAATGCTTCAGAAAGGTGCCCCAGTGGAGACAGACATACTGCTTCTCAGTAAATTCAACATAGCTTTATCTCCAGTGTTGGAATAAATTGCTGTTTCTTCAGCTAAGCACTAGATGAAGACTAGATATGTATTTAGGAGCAATAGTGCATAAAACCATATACATATTTAAACTTCATCATGACATTCAGCACGAAGAGATATCTACACCATGAGATGCACAGAAATTGAAAGAACAATAGTTTAATATCTTTTGTTTGGGGCTTTCTCTGGAGCATACACCCCATTTATCTAATGGTGGAGTGTAACTGTTGGCATTATTTCAAGAGCTATTTCTCTATGTCTGTTTTTTTTTTTTCTCTCTCTCCAATTCCCTCCCCTCTCTTTGTGGCGTAGAGCATATAACTAAATTCTAGGAAATACATGATGGGATTCCACTGTGTTCATTTTAAGGTACCAACATCTCTTGTTTGCATTGCAGTGAAAATCCCCCTGCCCCCAGTATTAATCTTCTCCAACCTGTTCCCCATATACAGCTGGAATGATAGCTCTAAAACAGATTTGTTTATGACTCTCGCTTACCTCCCTGTGTAGAATCTTTCAACTGCTTCCTGATGTCCTCAGGATGAGTCCAAAGTCCTTGCCATGACACAGAAGCCCTTCACAATCTTCCCCCTGTTCTTTGCATGTGTTTTCTCTTACCACCCTTATACTTATCCACTGCCACTTCCAGTGAAATTGAACTACTTGCACTTCCTAAAGGTCAAGACTTTCCCGTGTCTCAAGGTCTTTGCACATGTCCTCTGTCTCCATTTTTGTGTGACTAATTTCTCCTCATCCTTCACATCTCAATTTAACATTTTTTTCCTCTGGGACCTTCCTTGCACATCTGTAGTACTGCCAGTTCTCCTGTTGGCTAAGCCTTTACATTGCCAACCCATGGCTGACATTCAAGGTCCCCAGTGAAATCTTGAGCAATCCCTCTATACTCTTAACACTCTAAAGAAAGTGAGAGACTTAGAACCAATTTTGTTCCATGGGGCATGCTGTTTTGTTTTCCTATAATGCCAGCTCATTTACAACTCAACTATTATTATTGTTATAACATCAATAATAAGAACAAATACTTATGATTGCAGTCTATATGTCAAGCATTCTTCTAAGATATGTATATTTATATATGATTAATATATTCATATTTATTTATTTATACATGTATATGTATTTATGCTTTTAATCTTCACAGAATTGCTATTATGCTTTTATATTACAGAACCTAAGTCACAGAGAGACTAATCAACGTGCCAGGTGGAGACAGAAAACACACATAATGCTTTTAGTAAATCCAGCACAGCCAATCTTTAATGTTGGAACAAACTGGAAGAATCAGGATCCAAGTCTGATGCAAGAGCTCGTCTATCCAGTGTGTACTCTGCTGCTCTCATTTGATTGGACTAACTTCTCATACAGAATTCAGTTTGCCGCTCTTTCCAGTTGGCAGTTACCTGCTTCACGTGGCAGGGCTCAATGGAAGTTCATGCTGCCTTGAACAGAGAAAGTATCATTTATATAATAAAAACCTAACCTCGGAAGACTTATTAAATGCACATGAGTAAAGTGTTCCACATTCCGTCCCCCACTATTGCTGTTTACCAGAACCAGGGCCCTCTTACACCCACAGTGACTCCTTTAAAAAATGGTTGCATTCCACCCACAGAACCATGCTGAACATCTCCCTGGACTGCCCTGATCCCGGCATTATGCTATTTGTATTCATTAAAATTGATTAGGGTTTTCTTCATATTTATCACCAGTTTGACTTTCATAGCTGAGGCTTACTCTGCTATCAGCAGGATTCCTGGTCTCCTTTGGAAGTTTTCAAAGTGAAAATCTAAGAACACAAATGAATTCTGGCAGCCAGAAGTCCCTAATTTAGTGTGTGAGTTGCAGCGAGAAGAGAGGAGCTGTATATTAGGATGAAACAATTAGATAACCCCGTGTTAAACCTACACTGTGCTCATCACATTCTTTTCTTGGATTCATGAGCAATGTTAATGTACTTGACATGATTCAATTATATCTTAAATTTCTGATTGCTAAAGCTAATCGAATAATAAAAGTATCATATACCAGTCATATTTACAAAAGTTGTGTAGAGCCATTGACCCTGGAAAGGGCGTCTTACCTCTAATTGTGCGTTATAGACAATATGGCCCCTACAAATCATGAAACAAAAATCATTAAAATGCTAAAATAAGATTATGAGTTCAGTGAAAGGTAGGAGCTCTACATTAAGTTTTATTAATATCGAGACAGGACGAACAGCACAAGCGCTCACAAACTATAGCATCTTTTTCTAGTCTCTATGTGGCTCCAACCCCAGGTCTTTTACTGTCATCACCAAATGCCCGTAATCGTTTGCACACTTGAGCAATCTTATTAGAGAGAAAGGTGCCATGGATTCCTTTGGGGATTTTCCTGTTGAAGTAAGTAGAAGACTTTAGCCTATGAATAATATGATATGTATATTCACAGTCTTTTTAATTTCACACTCCTGCAACCTGTCCGCATTGGTTGGAAACAATGGAGGTCGTCTGGAGTTTGAATGTGTCTCCCATTTGCAAGGACACATAACTGCTACTTACAAGAATGTTGCTGGCTATTTCTTTTCAGCACTCTGCCACCAAACAGGCCTCAAGGTTAAGTGAAATCTGGCAGCAAACTGTCACCTTCTGAAATCTGTCTAATGCTATGCTTGGGTCTGTGTATAAAGAAAAACACAGGCACTTTATTGCTTTTCTCAGTGTCGTCTGCCTTTGGCTTATACTTCTTCATCTTCCTGTGACCTTAGATTTGAAGAGAATACATTTCTGGGCTGTCCAGTCAGCTCACTTGGTTACAGCATGGTGCTGATAACATCACGGTCAAGGGTTCGGATCCCCAGGACAGCCAGACGCCAAAGAAAAAAACAAAATAAAATAAAATGTAGTTATAAAGAGAATAAAGTTCTATAATTTGGAACAATAAATACTTTCCATCTTTCTGGTTTGGCTGAAATTCTACCTCTCTATCCCCTTAGCACCTGACTATTATAAACTCTCATTGACCAGGTACTGTCTATACTGTATTAGACCCTTATTCACTTTTATGTGTTTGTATGTTATCTTTCCTACTAGACCATGAACTCTTTGAAGGCAAAGACTGCCTTACACTCTTATGTATCCCCACAATCCCTAATCTCAGCACCTTACACATCCGGGACACTTGGTAATTACCCTTTGATGAGTTATTTTATCAAAAGGAGACACTGGCTGATGACAAATCTGAGCTCCAAATTAGAACCACTGTGTCTTCGATCAGTGCTTCTTACACCTGAATGCACACATCACTCATCTGAGGATCCTGTTGAAATGTAGCTTCTGATTCCTAGAACTGTGGTGGTGCTTGGGACTCAGCATGGTTAACTCCAAGGTGATGACAGTGCTGATGGTTCAGGGATCTAACTTTGAGCATCAAGACCTTAGATTAAAAAAAAAACATTAGACATGAGTAAATCATTTAGAAATCATTTCTTTGTTTTTCATGCTTTTGCAGAGCCACACCTAGATCATGCTTTTGGCTGCTGTGAATCTAACCACTTTAGAGACTTTCAGAAATATTCAATAGGCAATTAAAGGTCTTCTATACAATAATAATAGCTAGTGTGTCAGGGTAATTCACTGAGGTGCTAATTTGCATGTACTCCCTCTTAGTTCTCATTCATTTGTTCTAAGCAGGCAGTCAAGCCCATTCAAATTATTTGCATCAGAGACTCCAAGAAGTAAGGGGAGACAGAGCAAGAGCTGCTGGAAGACAAGCCTTCTTCCTGTCTCTTTTGAAATCTGAGTGATTGAAAAGATCATATTAGGCATTCTTTGGGAAGGGGAGGAAAAAAGAAAGAGAAAAAAAAAAAAAAAAAAAAAAAAAACTATCCCCAGGACTGGGAATAAGAGGGAAATTAGTGATCTCATAAATTTGAGAACCAGACATCAGACATTCTGGGCACCCGGTACTGGACTCCCATCCTGTCATTGTGCCTGAGCTATGAACAGCATGGAAGCCACAGATTTCTGTGGCTATTTGAGCTCACAAAATGGGCATCTCAGTAATAAACAGGGTGGAAGCTTTTCTGATGCTTTGGCACTGCCTAACTATGCCCCTTCTACCACCACCACACAAACACCCAATTAAGTAACTAAAAATTTTATTTATTTACTTATTTTTAAATTTTAATTTATTTTTTTCATTGCAGATGTTTATGGGGTACAGGTTGTTCTTTCAGTACATGCATATAGTGTACAATAATTTAATCAGAATAGTTAGCACGTCTATCAGCTAAACATTTAACATTTCTTTGTGATTATAACATTCAAGATCCTCTTTTCTGGCTGTCTTAAAATATACAATACAACATTATTAGCTATTGTCATCCTAGAACACCAGAACTTATTTTTGCTACCTAACAGTAATTTTGTAACTCTGTACCAGTCTACCAACCTTTCTTAGCCCTCAAAAATTTTAAAAAGAAAAAATGGGAAAGAGAAATTATAATAATGTTTGGGAATAAATGTCCACCTAGCAGGTGAGGTTTGGAACTGACTTTAATTTAATTTTAAAGAAATAAATAAAGGAGATATTTTCTGTTTAACCAAGTGTGTGAAGTATGATTCATAATTGACAAAACATCCATTGAGAGATGATTTAAAGATAAAATCAAATCATGGCATCCCCACCCCACACCTACGCACACACCTTCCCCAGCTCTAAACCTTGCAGTGGCTTCCTCCTGCTTAGAATAAAGTCCAAATTCCTTTCCATGAACTACAATGCTCTCTGCTCTCCATTTGCACCATCCAAGATGGTAGCTACTGGCCACGAGTAGCAACTGAGCCCTTGAAATGTGGCTGGTCGGAATTGAGATGTAATGTAAGTAGAAAGTGCATGCCAGGTTGCAAAGATTTAGTGCAAAACAAATACATGTCTAGATAATATTTTTTATAGGGATTATGTGTTGAAATGATGTTTGGGATATATTGGATGAAATTAATTTCACTCATTTCTTTTCATTTTTTTAAAAAATGTAGCTACAAGAAAATTTAACATTATGTGCAAAGCTTACATTTTACTTTTATTGGACAGGACCGTTTCTGGGGAGAAACTTCCCTAACTAGACTTCATCTCTTGCCTCTCTCTTGTTGTTCAGTGTCCCAGCCTCACAGCACTCTGGGGTCCTCCAGGCAACAAACTTCGTGCCACCTAGACCAGGCATGGTGTACCCGGGATTGGCAATGTCCAGAAGCTCTTCCTCTGAACAGCTGTCTGGCTTTCTCCCTCATTTTATTCAGCTAAGACTCTGCTCAGATGTCAGCTCTTCAGAAAGGCATTTCCTTACCACCCTGTCTAAGCCCACTTGCATCATTTTCTCCCTCCACCTGCCTTACTTTTTTCGTGCGGCATCAGACTACCTGTTTGTTCATTTCCTGTCTCAGGGGCCTTGTCTGTTTCCTTCACTAACACATCCACAATTACTAGGAAAGTACCTGGCATATAGTAGGCATATGATGAATATTTATTGAGTGATTGAGTAATTCAAAGTGAGTGGTTGGTATAGACAAGTCACTAGTCATTTTTCTGAGAAAAATGTACACTTTTTTTGTATTTAATTCTCACAGTCCATCCATAAGTAAACACTATTATAATCTTAATTTTACATGTGAGAAAATCAAGGCTTAGAAAAGTTAATAGTAATAGCTTTGTATGTCCCAAACAGATTACATAGACTTGTTTACTTTATTCTAGAGGTGGGCACTATTGTCCATTTTTACAGGAGAGGAAACGTGGGCACAGGTGGTTAAATACCTTGCCTAAGGTTATATAGCCAGCAACTGGCAGAGCTAGAAGTTCAACCCTAAAGAGAAGGATTCAAGCTCTCCTGCCTCTGGTCCAAGTTCACACAGTACTGAGAGCAAAGTGGGTTCAGATCAGATCTGACTGTAGCACCCTGCTCTTATCACCACCCCCTGCCCCCAATGCCACTAGCATGACATGTATTCTCAATCAGAGGTGATCACCTCCTGTCACTTCTAGTGATACTTACCTTCCTCCTGAGCTCTATTTCTGCTATCCGAATTCATGATCTAAAAAACTGAAAATCCCACTAGGCTCCTAAAAATATGCTTGGTTTCCTGTACTTTCTCTTTCTCTTCATCAGAATACCACTAATTTGCCCACTTCTCCAGAAGTAAAGCCTCACAGGAATTTCTGTCTTGTTTCTCTCACTTGTTGCTCCTATCTGGACAATTCTCCCCTCCCAGGATTTTGCTTTTCTTTTTTTCTTTCAATTCCTGTTGCTACTGACCCAGTTCAGGATGTTATCAATGTAGATCTGAACTAGGGCAATGATGTATTCATTTGTCTGCTTGTTATCACTCTCTCCTCTTTAAACTCATTCTGATAAATGATGGAAATTTATTTTCAATAAAACACTTCAATTCATGACTGTCTTGCTTAAAAGTTTTCAGTGTGATCCCAATCGCCTAAAGGATAAAGTCCTTTGAAGTTCATTCAATGTCATTTGGTGTCTTTCCTAGTTATGGCTAATCTGTTTTTCAAGACATATCTCCCACCACCATCATATCTGACCTTCACTGCAATCAAAATGCTTTACTTGCTATCAGAAAAACATCCTTTGTGTGATCTTACCTATGCACTATTACTTGCGGCATCCTGGGCTCCATGTCCCTTTTACATCCCTTAACACATCCTAACTCATTACAAACTCTTCTGTAAAGCCTTCCCTGGGAATCCAAGTCTGAAATGTTATCATTCCCCTAAGCTCCTATATCAAGTCGTGTTTATGTAATTTACTCATAAAACATTTCCTTGGATTAAACTGAGATTCCTTGCAATATAGCTTTAATTTCTGTTCCATTGCCAAGTATCCAATATCAGAATTTCAGAATCAAAGACCATATTTGTAGTTTGAGGAATTAACTAAAAAGTTGGTAGGTTTCCCGTGGACTATTCTTCCTGTTTACCCTGCTGCCCTTTACGCCACTGAAAGGATGGAAGGCTAAATCTTATATTTATTTACTTGCAGAAACAGTAGAGAATTTGGAAATGAACCTATTCCACTGCCCAATTTCACAAGAGAAAAAAGTGAAGCTCCAACTTAAAGAAAGCCAATGGCAAATCCAGAATTAGTATGGTTTTCTGAATTCCAGGGTATACTATATTCTACCTTATTGCCTCTAATCTGAAGAAAAGAAATACTACACCTAATTTACGTTTGATAGATCACCTAAGTTTGACTCATATAAATATTCTGTTTTGAACTTTTGATTATAACCCTACAGCATGAATCATCCATAGTCAGTTAGCAGTTTACAGTTTCCCTTGAATTACAATATTGTCTAACGTGATGCTCACAACTACTCTGAGATGCTGGTGTCAGCAAGTCTAAAAGCAGAAGTGAGATGGGCTGGGAGAACTTGGATGCCTCACATGTGGCTATCAAGGAACTCCGTGTCCCCATAAATTTATCTCTTTACAATCCCTTGATCAGTGAATACATCAGGTGCTTATTTTCCAGGGATATAAGGTATCTGCTAGCAAGGGTTGGAGAAAAAATAGCCTTGCCATGTGACAATGTATGCATGTGAAATGTCAAATCATGGTTCTTAGTACAGCAGAGGAGGGAGACAACTGCTGGGATTCACTGTAAGCTTTTGATAGAGGGCAGATTTGAGCCAGACCTTAAAGCCCCAGCAGGTTTTACATAACAATCATGCCCAAATCACACATGTAATTTTCTCATATACAACCCACACTTTATAAAGCACTTTCATATTCAGTAGCCCATTTAATGCTTTTGATATCCTGACCCTTTAAACAAGCAGTTCTCTTGGGGTTAAGAGAACCAGTGTAATCTCTAAGTATTACCCATTCTAGAGAAAATTCTTCTGAATGTGAGTTCCCTCTATTAAGGCGAAAATTAAATTCTCAAGAAGTAGGGCACGTGTGGGGGGAGGGAAGGAAGCGATTGCATTATGCAATGTCGTCCAGAGTCCCTCGTCTCTACTTTGTCATTCTAATGAGGCAGTCATCTTCCACAGGCAGAAGCTTTAAGCAATGGGATGAAATCTAATTGTGCTAATTGTATATTAAACTGGTGTTAGATTACCAAAGTGGTGAGCCAACAATCTGAAACAGGTTTCTTTATTATTATTTTTTTTTTTTCTCAACATGAAACTTCTCTTGTCCTTGGATAGAAATATCAGAACAAGGTGACGTTCCATGGGTCAATTCCATGACTTCGGTGTTTGAAAAAGACTTCAAAAAGTTCATTGCAGATGTAAGTAATCTTTCTAAAACTGGAGGAGCCTCAGACTCATCTGGAAATAGTTACGTCCTATTTCTCACATTGAATAAAATGCTAGTTACAGGTTTTAAAACTCCACAGTTGCAATGTAGTGTTAACGGAAATAAGGATCAAGCCATATCGTTATATCTTAATTTTCCATGCTGAGCTGTCCACAGAAATTCCATATTATCCTTGACCTTTATACTTCAATCTGATCCACAGACTCTATGTATTCTCCTCCCCCACACTTCTGGGGCTGCCTCTGTTGACTTAGCTGTTAAACGGATAGTATTAGGGCTGGTTTCTATGGTTGCAAAGTGAAAGATGGGTTTCCTATTATATTTTCTAGCACAATGTGGGCAAGAAGGACAGCCAGGCCTGTTATGGAGAGTTCACATGTCAAGTCTACATAGAGAGCCAGGAATTGAGGGTCAGGTGGAAAACAGAACAAAAGCTGGACCTGGATGGATATGGGAATGGATGAGGGCTCTGGTATGCCTTTGGCCTGAGCCATCTTGGACATCCTAGAGCAGAACAGCAAGCACAGGATCCAGCATGGAGAACAAGGTCAGATACTTGCATCAGTGATGTTCGCCTTGGTTAAGCTCAAAAGTAATGCCTTAGGTGCCAAATGAGCACTTCTCTGTGGATTGATCCTTGGGAAATTGTTATGAAAAAGTTGGTTCTTGGACATGGAAGGAATGAGCGAGAAAGAAAGAACAGAAATATAAATGGTACTCTCTCACCCACTGAGGACAGGTCACAATGGCCAATTTGTGCATTGAGAAGAGCACTCTTACTACCCACTCACTACGGAGTGGTTTCACTCCAACCACGAACCCACTACACAGTTGCAGATTAAGAGAGGTGGCCCATCTCATTCAGAGTAACAGCAATCTGGCCAATCTTCAATCACTTCATGTCAGGATTTCCCAACTGGTTAGAGGTATTTCTAGACCTGAGCCAAGAATTTGGTTCCAATGGGAACTTTAAGGATCATATTACTTAGGATATAGGAGCAGTAATTTACTCAATAAGACATCAGTGCCTTGTAAGAGTTAATGAAGCTTCCAAAGTGTCTTGTCTAATTATACTGGAGTAATAAGGTTACCCATCCTTTCTAATAAATGGTATGTTCAAGTTATGATGCAATGAGGACATCAAATCCCTCCTGCCATCACCTTGATAATAATTATGCTTTTTTTTATTAGCACTGCTTTAAGTTAAATGAAAGAAGATGAAATTCTTGAGCAATATTATTGGACATTTTTAGGATTACTGTAAAGTAAACAACACATCTATACCATTGCAACAGTGTTAAAATTTTTATTATAAGAAGAAAAAGCAAATCATTTGGAAACATCTGACATAAATTCAGAGAATTCTTTTATCATTCCATTTCTTATGATACAAATGTATGAAACATACCCTTTAAAGGCAAACTATTAACTTAAGTTATAATTTAGTATTCTAGGACTCCAGGGAGTTGTCTTTCAGGCAAGAAAAATCACAAGGTTTTTCATTTTCTTTCTTGGTACACGAGCAAAATGTACTCAACACCCACTGCGTGCAAAGATTTGTACTCAGAAGAACACTTCCCCTGCCTGGAAGTGAACAAATAACCACAAATGAGAAAAACATGAAATCAGTGGTAAGTAGTACACAGGGCATAACTAAGCCATTGTACTTTCAGGGGACATGGCTTGGGAAGGTAGCGATGGAATGTCTATATGCCTTATTGCTGCCATATATTTAGCACCTAAAACTGATGCACATGCACTCTAGTGTTGGCCACAGAAATGTCAGGGATAAAAAAGAACATAAGCTGTTCTTAACTATGAACAGCTGACCTTAAATACGATCTGTTTCCCAGAGCAGCTGTGCCCTCCACCGTAGCCTCCTGTGTCTGTACTTGACGTTTTTACTCTGGAGGGAGCCATCCATTTATTCTGTCCTCAATGTGTCCAATGATTCTGGCCCTGCTGACTCCTACCACAATGTGGGTGGCTATGGCCATACTCTGACTATATAAGAAGGGAACTGTTATTTAGTGAGGACCATCTGGGTGGACAGTAGTACAGAGACAATAGTACACTGGTTAAAATCAAAAGGTTTAGAGTCAGACTAGTTTAGTGAAAGTCCCCGTTCCTCCATTTCCAACTTATGGGACTTTGGGCAAGTTGCTTAATTCCTCTGTATCTTAGTGCTCTCATCTGTTCACTGGGAACACTAACAGCATCTATCTTGTGGGGTCATTATGAGAGTTGGATGAGAAGCTGCATCCATTAGGTTTAGTCTAGAATGTATTGAATGATCATTAAAGGATAGTTATTATTCATTTTCTCTTTGGGAAAAATGTACTTGGAAGCTCCAGTCATCACCTTAGAAATGCACAGCTCACTTTCAGTTGAGAAGAAAAAAACCTGTTAAATGTATATGAGAGACTGAATATGCAAATGAACAATGTAGAGATTACATATAAAAGTAGAACTCTGATCTACAACCTGCAGCAACTCAGCTAAGGAAGCCAACCTATCTACGGTAACCAATCCAAAAAGTCAAACTATTATCTGCATCAACCAATCCAGAAAGCCAAACCATAGTCTCTGAAACAATCAGCCCAAAACCCCAGGACTTGATTAATAACTGATGGCTTCCCTAATTTTTACGCCAGCTTCCAAATTTGGACCAACTGGAAAAAGCCAAATATGCACCCCTCACCAATCACATAGGATGTTTCTACTTAGCCCACCTACACCTTCCCCAGGCCTACAGCCTCCATCCAGGCATACCTGAAGCCTTCCCTTGTCTCCACTATAAAGCTTTCCCACTCCTCTGCTTGCCTGTGAATCTCTATCAAATTCAAATGATGGTGGTTGACTCCCTTGTTGTAGCAATCTCTCAGTGATAGCCTTTGCTTACTCTCATTTGGGTGGCCTTCATTTATTTCCACACACCTTTCAAATCACAAAGCTAGAACGTCTGGCCCGATAGCTCAATTGGTTAGAGCATGGTGCTGCTAACACAGGTCCAGGGTTTGATATCTGTATCAGCCAACTACCACCAAAAAAAAAAAAGACTTTTGGGATATTTTTAAAAAATAGCTAGACTATTACAATAATGGTAATAATGGGGATACGGACTGGATTTTCTCCGGCTTCACCATTAGAGCCCCAGCACCTAGCACAGTGTCTAACTTAAAGACATGAATGAATGAATAAAGTTCCTTTCTTTCAAACCTATCAGATTACCTCTAGCACACTAGTGAAGGAAATGAAAGTGGTAACAAGAGAGTGACTTTTTTCGAGAGAAAAGGTCATGCAGCAGGTAAAACAGCCTGGGTAAGGTTCAGCTTTTCCACTATCTGACTCTGCAATCTTGCTCAAATTGCTAAGTTCTGGGAGCCATGTCGGCCCTTTATCCACAATATTAAGGTGGCAGTAATGCCTGCTCACAAGGTTTCTCTGAGGACTTAATGAGATCCTGTGGGTGAAAAGAACTTGTACGAGGGTATAGAGAGTGAAGGAGACTTGCTTTTCTTTGTATGTCCTATTGCCCTGTTTACATTCTTTATTACTATATATAACTTGTTCAAATATAGAGCATGAAAAAGCAAGAAAAACCGTTCTTAACTTTACAATGCTATATGTACATTGAAAAATACTTTTTAAAAGAAATAAGAAATAACCTTCCATTTTGTTCATATTTTGTTTGAATATTCCATATCGAGGATATTTTATTGACTCAATAATAAGCCACATTAAAATTACTGAAATGGACTTTTGATACATAAAGGACAGAATTGTCTAATTTGGATTTGAACATTTCTTTCTTTCTTCAGCAAATATATATTTTGAATCTTTATTTGCAAGTCATTATACTAGGGATAAGGAGGTTAATAAAGGTATGCAAGAGACTGATCTCTGTCCTCAGGGATTAAGCCACATAGGGCAATTAAAAAAAAAAAAACCCTCTCATATAAACAACTAAAATTCAAAGCTGGATAAACAGGGAAACACAAATTAAAGCCACATTGTGATATGACCTCACCCAGTTTGTCTATAATCAAAAAGACAGAGAATTACAAATGCTGACAAGGATGTGGAGAGAAGGGAATGCTCCTACACTGTTGGTGGGACAGTAAATTAGTACAGCCATTATGGAAAACAGTATGGTGGTTTCTCAAACAACTACAGATAGAACTACCATACCACCCAGCAATCCCACTTCTGGGTATATAAAGGAATGGAAATCATCATGTCAAAAGGATACCTGCCCTCCCATGTTCATCACAGCTCTGTTTCCAATAGCCAAGATATGGAACCAAACTAAATGTCCATCAATGGGATAAGGAAAATGTGGTATATATATACACCATGGGATACTACTCTGCCATCAAAAAGAATGAAATTCTCACCTTTTCAACAACATGGATGAGCCTGGAGAAACTTATGTTGAGTGAAATAAGCAAAGCACAGAGGATAAATACCATATGTACTCTCTCATAAGTAGGAGCTAACAGAGAAAGAAGGAAGGAAAGAAAGACCACAGTGGTGTGTTGGACTTGCAGAGGGAGAGAGCATACCTAGGGATACAAAGTGGAGTGGGGGAAGGGGACTGGGGAGGGAGGTTGGGGATAACTGGGGAGGATAATTGAGTGGAGGATACGGGGTATAATCACAATTGGTGGTTATGGGCATGCTGCCAGTATGGATCTGGCCATCACATTTTTGGCAGAAGTGGTGACAATTTGCTTTGTACCCCATGAATATTCATAACAAATTAAAAAAATAAAAATAAATAAATAAATAAATAAAATTACAAAACAAACAACAAAAAAACAAAGTTGGATAGGAAGGAAAATGGTAACTGACGTGCCTCTGGATGCAAAGGGAAGGAAGGATGCTTCTTGCTGAGGTGAGTAAGGAAAACAGCCTGGAGCAGGGACATTTGGGTTTGTGCAGGAGGCTGGTTGGAGATTATAATATACAGAAATAAGGGAAAAACATCCTAGGCAAAGCACAAAAGTAAGAGGTCAGAAAGGAATGTCCAACACACTCCTTTGTCATATACCCTCATAGCACCGTCAACTTCTCTTTCATGGTACTTATTAGAACCATAATTAATTAATTGAGCAATTTATTTTAAAAATGTCCCCCTGAAGACCATAAGCTTTAATAATCACAGAGACCATGTTTTCCTGTTTACTACTCTATTCTTAGTCTTACACCGTTTTTGAAACGTAATTCATGCTCACTACATGTTTGTCAAATGAAAATGGTGAGTATTTTTGAATGGCTAAAATACAGTGTCAATAGACACAACCCCCCTTACAACCAAATTTTGGTTTTGGGGGACAAAAAAAGGCAACTTCATTCATAATAAATGAAAATAAAACTAGACACAGGTAGGGGTTTTAAAATATAATCGTCACAAATTGGGGCATGCTAAATACCACTTTCACTTTTTATCAATGAACCCAGCTTTCTTTTGGAGCTCTCCTATTTCTGCTTGTGAGTGAAAAAATATTAACCTTGCTTATTCAGGATAATTAGGTTCATTTCTGATTTGACATCCAGTGTCCTTTGGTCTAATTCATTCTCTTCTGGGTAAATGCTCAGTTTTGACAATTGCTTTTTCTGCTTCCTACCCTCTTCCCAACTGGCATCACAGCTTCAGAAAGAGGCCCAGAGCTAGGAGGGTTCTCTGATCCTTGGGTTGTCATTCAGTTCTCTCTGGCTCCTACCGACTGACCTCCAGTGGAGGTGTACTTCATCCATCCTGGCCTTTGGACAACAGCCTTTGTTATCAATGCCTTAGTGTCAGTGTCAGGTGTGGCACATGATTTCTTCTGGGTGTGGTCTTAACCCAAAGGGGCTTGATGGTGCTCCTGGTGTTGTGAGGCTTAGTTATATCCTCCATCCAACCCCTACCTTTAGAGTGCCCACTGGCCATCTCTGCAAGAGCATCCCACAATGACATCTCTCCACCACCCCGCCATGCAAATGGAAGGCAATATAGCCCAGCCCCTTGTATGCAGGCAGGGTCATATGAATAGTTCTAACAAATGGACTGTGAGCAGAAGTGCATTAAATTCCTTTTGGACTCACGTAATGGAAAAAGGCTGCCCAGTCCTCCAGAATGTCTCTCCTCTGCCATGATGAGCGTGGAGACTTGAGTTATGGCAGCAGCATCATGATGGAAGCAGAATGGAGCATTTATCTATGACACAGAGGCAAACTGATGGACAGAGTTAGCCAGACATCTGTATATCAGACTTGGTGAGAATGGAGAATAAAAATATTTGGGATTTATATAGTACTGCAACATGACAGCCTTTCTCTACTTCTATAGTATATTAACTCTTACATTGTCTGTATTCTAATGCTTTAACAGCTGGGGCCTTGCTGACCCTGGAGAGACCACCTCTCTCAGGGTTATTCAATTCCTAGAGATATAAACACTTCCCTACAAGTGCACGTTTCAAATACAAACCAGTATTTGAATCCAGAACCCACATCCCAACCACCTCTTTAATCAGGCTCTCATACTCTGGACCACAATGCACCTGCCCTGACCACTCCAGGGAACAGGGATGACTAGGGACAGCCCCTATGCCTCAGAGCCTGCTGAAATCATTCACAGTTGCCAGTCCTAAGCCTGTTTGTCCTGCCTTGCCATTTGTTCCCACAGAAACTACAATAAAGGATCTTGCTCACTGCCCCCCCCCTCCGCCTTCTGACTAAGCCCATCCTCCATGTGGCCCTTTGTGGTGTGGCTTGCCCCCTCCTCCTAAAACTGTGAGCAAAACACTATCTTCTCAACAGCAATCATCTCCTAATCTGTTGGCCTTACTCTGCCTGAAATTTTCCATAATACACTTTATCTTAAAACACACATTGACTATTTTCACCAACGCGATGGTGAATGACTTGACTGCAGACATGTCACACTCATCGTAGAAGACAGCCTGTAGTTCAGTATTTGGCACATTTTAGGTTTTCAACAAGTATATATTAAATTAATGGGAATAACACAAATCAATATATTTTCTTTAAAACAGGAGTATAGCAATGATAGAACCTTGGGGAATATCCACAGTTGAGGGTGCTTAGGAGAAAGGAGTGGCCAAAGAGTTATGAAAACAAATCATAGTGTAAAGCCACAGATACCAGAAAAAGAAGAATTCCAACAAGGAACGGTAATAAATATGCAGAGATTTAAAAGAGGATGAGAAAGAATAACAGAAACAACAGCGACCATGAGTATCGTGAGTCCTCCAGAGGCTACTCACTTGAAAATTAAATTTTAAGATCAATGCATAATAGATAATATCACAGATATGCAAATTATAAGTTTAAGGGGAATACAGACTACCCACAGACAAAAATACAAATAAATGTGCTGTGACAATTCATGAAAACTGCTCTCCAGGAAAATGTACATAGCGATACGACAAAGTATAACAAAGGATTAAATTTAGATTGATGTCAGGAAGTTTCCTGAAGAAGTGACATTAAAGCCAAGAGCTGCAGAACTAACTATAACCTGACTGAAAATATTAACATATCTAAAAATTGAAGATGGGTTTGCACAGAAATGAAGTCAAGGGTGAGAAGTCTTATCCTCCAGACTTTAAGCGTCAGCAAAGCCATTGCTAACGTGGAGGTAGATGCAAGTTTCCATTGGCAAGATTCTCATTCATGAACAGCCAGCTGCCTTAGCCTCAACCATTAAAACTTCACTTCAGCCATTAGACTTGTAATTCATCTACCATCCTCTGCACTGAATCCTTGTCAAACTCCTGATTATAATTTGGCTTCCCATGTGTGCCTACCTACGTAGAAAGTGTGCATTGATCATGTAAACGTTTGAGTTATTTCTGATTTCTAATGGTGGTTTCCCATGACTAATTAATAAAGTAACTACTGATTATGATCTGGCATTGCATAAAAATAACAATGGGAAGAGGCTAATGCAAATAAGTATTTTGTTTCCTGTATCTTTTAGGTGAGTCACCACAGGTTAACAAACTGATATTCTGGTTCCTCCGTGAGACTCAGGACTATCGAAATTAGCTTCATTCAAACATCATCTTCAGTCCTTATTCTTTTTTATTTTATTTATTTATTTTATTTTTAAAATTTTATTTTATTTTACTTTTCAAAATACATTGTACTTGATTTTCATGCCCCTTTATCCGTTCCTCCTCACCGACTCCCCCAATCATATCTGTTCACTTGGCTTAAATAGTTCAAGGAATTTTTGTAGTTATTCTGTCTTCTTCCCCCCACCCTTCTGTTTATTTATTTATTAATTTTTAGCTCCCACAAATAAGTGAGAGCATGTGGTATTTCTCTTTCTGTGCCTGACTTGTTTCACTTAATATAATTTTCTCTAAGTCCATCCATGTTGTTAATAGTAGTATTTCTTTCTTTTTTATAGCAGAGTAGTATTCCATTGTGTAGACGTACCACAGTTTCCTTATCCACTCATCAGATGATGGACATTTGGGCTGGTTCCAGTTCTTGACTATTGTATATAGAGCTGTAATAAACATTGGAGTATAGGTATCCCTTCAGCATGATGATTTCCATTCTTCTGGGTATATTCCCAGCAGTGGGATCACTGGGTCATATGGTAGATCTGTCTGTAATGTTTGAGGAACCTCCATATCATTTTCCACAAAGGCAGCACCATTTTGCAGCCCCACTAACAGTGGATGAGAGTTCCCTTTTCTCTGCAACCTCTCCAACACTTATTGTTCTCAGTCTTTTCGACTTTAGCCATCCTAACTGAGGTGAGATGGTATCTCAGTGTGGTTTTGATTTGCATTTCCTGGATGCTGAGTGATATTGAGCACTTTTTCATGTGTCTGTTGGCCATTCATATATCTTCCTTTGAGAAATGTCTGTGCAGCTCCTTTGCCCATTTTTAATTGGGTTATTTGTTTTTTTTGTTGTAAAGTTGTTTGAGTTCCTTGTATATTCTGGATATCAATCCTTTGTCAGATGTATATTTAGCAAATATTTTCTCCTACTCTGTTGGTTGTTTATTTACTGTGTTAGTTATTTCTTCTGCTGTGCAGAAGCTTTTTGGTTTGATATAATCCCATTTCTTTATTTTACCTTTAGTTGCCTGTGCTTTTTGGGTCCTATTCATGAATTCTGTACCCACTCCTATTTCCTGGAGTGTTTCCCCTATGTTTTCTTTAAGGAGTTTTATTGTTTCAGGGTGTATATTTAATTCTTTAATCCATTTTGAGTTGATTTTGGTACATTGTGAAAGATACGGGTCTAGTTTCATTCTCCTACATATGATTATCCAGTTCTCCCAGCACCATTTGTTGAAAAGGCAGTCTCTTCCCCAGTGTGTAGATTTGCTGCCTTTGTCAATGATCAGATGGGTGTAGGCATATAGGTTAATTTCTGGGTTTTCTATTCTGTTCCATTGATCCGTGTGTCTATTTTTTAATGCCAGTACCATGCTGTTTTGGTTATTATAGCTATGTAATATAATTTAAAGTCAGGTAGTGTTATGCCACCAGCTTTATTTTTTTTTGCTCAGGATTGCTTTGGCTACATGTAGTCTTTTCTTGTTCCATATAAATGTCTGGATAGCTTTTTCCATCTCAGAGAAAAATGTCATTGGAATTTTGATGGGGATTGCATTGAATCTGTAGATCGCTTTGGGTAATATCGACATTTTCACAATGTTAATTCTTCCAATCCAAGAGCATGGGATATCTTTCCATCTTCTTGTGTCCTCTTTTATTTCTCTCAACAGTGGTTTGTACTTCTCTTTGTAGAGATTTTTCACATCCTTGGTCAGCCTTATTCCTAAATATTTTATTTTTTTGGTGGCTACTGTAAATGGGCTAGCTTTCTTGATTTGTCTTTCTGCATGTTCACTGGTGGAGTATATTAATGGTACTGATTTTTGTGTGTTGATTTTGTATCCTGCAACTTCGCTGAAACCATTTATCAAATCTAGGAGGTTTTTAATAGAAGCTTTAGGCTGTTCAATATATAGGATCATATCATCTGCAAAAAGGGACAGCTTGACTTCATCCTTTCTAATCTGGATGCCCTTTATTTCCTTCTCTTCTCTGATTGCTCTGGCTAGTACTTCCAACACTATGTTGAATAGGAGTGGTGAGAGTGGTCATCCTTGTCTAGTTCCTGTTTTTAAGGGTAGGATTATATTGGCAGTGGGCTTATTGTATATGGTTTTAATTATGTTGAGATACTTTCTGTCTATGCCTAACTTGTAGAGAGTCTTTATCATGAAAGGATGTTGAATTTTGTCACGTACTTTTTCAGTGTCAATAGAGATGATCATGTGGTTTTTGTCTTTGCTTTTATTAATGTGGTATATCATATTTACTGATTTGTGTATGTTGAACCAACCTTGCATCCCTGGGATGAATCTCACTTGATCATGCTGTATAATTTTCTGTATGTGTTGCTATATTCTGTTAGCTTGCATTTTATTGAGGATTTTTGCATCTATATTCATCAAGGATATTGGCCTGTAGTTTTCTATTTTTCATGCATCTTTGTCTGGTTTTGGTATCAGGGTGATATCTGCCTCATAGAATGAGTTTGGGAGAATGGTCTCTGTTGCAATCTTTTGGGACAGTTTGTAGAGAATTGGCATCAGTTCTTCTTTGAAGATTTGGTAGAACTCTGAAGTGAACTTGTCCAGTCCTGGGTTTTTCTTTGTTGGGAGCCTTTTGATAACAGCTTCAATCTCTTTTATTGTAAGTAGTCTGTTCAGATTTTCTATATCTTCTTGGCTCAGTTTAGGTAATTTGTATGCATCCAAAAATTTATCCATTCCTCCAGATTTTCAAATTTGTTGGCATATAGATATTTATAGTAGTCTCTAATGATTCCTTGTATTGCTGAGGTGTCAGTTGTAATATCACGTTTTTCATTTCAATTTTTTTGTTATTTGGGTCTTCTCTCTTTTCTTAGTTAGCCTTGCTAAAGGTTTTTCAATTTTACTAATCTTTTTGAAGAACCAGCTTTTTGTTTCATTGATCTTTTGTATTGTTTTTCATGTTTCTTCATTTAGTTCTGCTCTGATCTTAATTATTTCTTTCCATCTAATGACTGTAGGTTTGGATTGTTCTTGTTTTTCTAGATCTTTAAGGTGAAGTGTTAGGTTATTTATTTGGCATCTTTCCATTCTTCTGAAGTAAGAATTTAATGTAATAAATTTCCCCCTTAAAACTGCTTTTGCAGTATCCCACAGGTTTTGGTATGATGTGGCTTTATTTTCATTAGTTTCAAGAAATTTTTTGATTTCCTGTTTAATTTCTTCTTGGACCCACATGTCATTAAGTAGAATGTTGTTTAATTTCCATGAGTTTGTATAGTTTTCAGAGTTTTGTTTATTGTTGATTTCTAATTTTAATACATTGTGATCAGAAAAAATACATGGAATAATTCCAATTTTTTGAATTTGTTAAGACTTGCTTTGTGACCTAACATGTGGTCTATCCTGGAGAATGTTCCATGTGCTGATGAGAAGAATGAATATCCTGAGATTGTTGGGTGGAATGTTCTGTAGATATCTGCCAAATCCAACTGTTCTAAAGCATTGTTTAGATCTTTTGTTTCTCTGTTGATTTTTTGCCTATATGATCTGTCCAATGATGAGAGTAGGGTGTTCAGCTCCTGCACTATTATGGTGTTAGTGTCTATTTCTTTTTTTAGATCTAATAGTGTTTGCTTTGTAAATCTGCCTGCTCCAACATTAGGTGCGTATATATTTATGATTGTTATGTCTTCTTGATGGATAGATCCTTTTATCATTATATACTGGCCATCTTTATCTCTTTTAATGGTTTTTGCTTTAAAGTCTATTTTATCTGATATAAGAATACTCCAGCTTGATTTTCATTTCTACTTGCATGATATATCTTTTTCCATCCTTTCGCTCTTAGTCTATGTGTGTCTTTACAGGTCAAGTGAGTCTCTTGGAGACAGCATATTGTTGGGTCCATCTTTTTAATCCAGTCAGTCAATCTGTGTCTTTTGAATGGGGAATTCAGTCCCTTTACATTCAGAGTTATTATTGAAAGGTGTTGATTTACTCCTAGTATTGTACTGATTTTTGTTTAGATGTCTTAAGTATCTTTTGTTCCTTTCTTTCAAATTTTCTGTTTGTCTTCTGTATTTGTTGGTTTCTTGGGATGATAGATAAACTATTTTTTCTCTCTTTTGTTAGCATTTTTGTTTTGCTGGTAGGTATTGTTCTTTCTTATGTATTCATGGTAGTGATGGTTATTTTTGTGGTCTCAAACCCAGTACTTCCTTGAGAATTTCTTGTAGGGCTGGTCGTGTAGTAGTGAACTCCCACAGGTTTTCTTTGAGAAATATACTATTTGTCCTT
This sequence comes from Cynocephalus volans, assembly GCF_027409185.1. NCBI lineage: Eukaryota > Metazoa > Chordata > Mammalia > Dermoptera > Cynocephalidae > Cynocephalus > Cynocephalus volans. The sequence goes on from NC_084460.1 coordinate 285,161,582, forward strand.
CATTTCAGAAGGATAGCCTTGCTGGGTAAAGTATTCTTGGCTGGCAATTTTTGTCCTTTAGTGTTTTGAATATATCTCATTCTTTTCTGGCTTTTAGAATTTCTGATGAAAAGTCTGATGTTATTCTGATTGGGGCTCCCTTATAGGTGACTTGCCGCTTCTCTCTTGCAGCTTTTATGATTCTCTCTTTGTCTTTGATTTTTGTCAGTATGATTATCACATGTCTTGGAGAGGACATTTTTGGGTTGAATGTGTTTGGTGATCTTTGGGCTTCCTGAATCTGGGGATCTGTGACTTTCCCTATACCTGGGAAGTTTTCTGCTATTATCTCATCGAGTACGTTTTCAATGCCATTTAATTTGTTGGTGATGTACTTTCTTGATTTTTCATATCTCTGGTTTCTTTCCTTTGGTGTTTTGTCATTGTGGCTGTGGGTATCACAGTTCACTTGTTTCACCCTGAGGTCTGGTTTGGATCCTGAAGGTTCTGCTGCTTCAGGACAGCAGAAACTAGACTGGACCAGAAATCCCACCCCACCTGCCTTCACTGGCTGGTCAGATGGCATGGGAGTCCAGAGCCTCTCAAGTCACTCATGGATACAGATGGCCTGGCTGAAATTCCCACCCCATCAGCCTTCGCCAGCTTGTGTGGCTCAGGGCTTAGGAACCCATGCCTCTCAGATCACTCAGAGAGACAGGACAGCCTGTGCCAGAAGTCCCACCCAATCCCTGTTTGTCTTCTCTGGCCGGCAGGCCTAAAAGTTCTAATGTCTCTCTCCGAAATGGGGAGCAACCTGAACTGGGTTCCCTCAGTGGGTGGCTCCTGTCCATTCCAGCACAGATTTTGGGACCTCTGTTGCTGCTCCTCAAAAGGGGCAAATTGGTTTCTCTGTGGGAGAGAGCGACACCAGGAATCAACTACTCTGCCATCTTGACCCCTCCCCTTGAGTCCTTATTCTTGAGAGATCCCTCCAGACTCATAACAGTCAAATAGCCTTCAAGGCAGGAAGCTGAGCCCTGGAACACAGTGACCTACTTGAGAAATCCTGCCTCTCATGAGGTGGCCACCTATTATTTCCACATTTCTCTCAATCACAGATTTCTGCAACTACCGGTGAAACAATGGAAGTGCTAACCAGATTACATATGCTTATATAGTTAGTTTTAGAAATTAAGTGATCACTTAGCACATACCGGGATGTTTTCAAAGCTATTAGATAAGATATAACCTAAGTTCATTCTAGCCTCTGAATGAATGGACAAACAAATAAATGAATGATTGAATGATGTCTTTGACTAAGAATTATTCCTCCTTTTCTGATAACTGAGCTGACTAGATGCTGACTTCCTCATTCCTTAGGATAAATTCTTCATATTAATAAACTTGAGCAGGAACCACTTTACCATATGTCTTCCAGAAATGCTCTGACACATCAGAATCCCAACAGGGAACAGAACTTGGATCCAAACCAGCCTGCACACTACACAGCAAGTCCCACAGATAAGGTTAAATAGAGAAGGTGAAGACCTAAGCTGGTTGGGAATAATATTACGTGTAGAGGAAGAGACAGGGCTGGATAAGAGAGACAAAGGAAGTAGAATATCGAGAGGTTAGCTAAAGGCGTATATTTATAGTAAGAAGAAGAAAAATGTTGAATGGTCAAAGTATAGTATCTGGAAAATGATCAGGAGTTGAGATGAGAAACCGCAACGTTATTGCTACAATGTTGGAGTGGTGGATGGTTCATGTGCTGAATCCTGGCAGCTTGTACCAACTACTGAATTTTACTTTCCTAGAGTAAAACTCCTAGATCTCGGCTGCGTTATATCACCTCCACCCCCGATTCAGTAAATGGTAGCTTTTATTACTGAAAGTGCTCTGTCTTATAATGCATGGATGGTAAAACAGTATACATAATGCAAATAAATGGTTATAATTAATCTCATATGGCACATGAAGAGGAAAAAGATGGCAACACAAATCATCGCCCCAGAGCCTTGATGTTTCGCTGCCCTTGGAATAAGTGACACAGATTTTGTTATAGGTGAAACTGCATTATAATGAAATCCTTCCGGTGGATCTGTAACTAAGTCCTCTTGGATAAGGTTCATTCAGACAGCATGACACTGAATTCCATGTGATAAGTAGTCATCTGTGAATATAGTGTATTTTAATGGTGTCCATCAATTTTTAAAAGCCCATTCAAGTGGGTAAATATATAGCTATGCATTTAACTCTATTTCTTTTTGTGGTATATGCCAAAACTTGACATATTAAAACTTTAAACAGCACTGGTGTTCTTCCAGTTTTAAAAGTATAGTTTATGTATTTGAAATAAGCAATTGACTGCAGGTTAATGCTGAAATGTGTTGTTATTTAGGCTGTAGTAATAATAATCATCATCATAATAGCTTACATTTGTTGAGTGCTTACAATATCCAAGGCATCTTTTTAAGTGCTCTATGTGCATTATCTTTCCTTCATCCTTATAAAAACATGAGGTAGGCACTTTTTAATTTCATTTTAAGATAAGAAACTACATTTTACTCTTCCAAGAATGTACAATAATTGCATGCTGGAATAGGAATTTGAGTCCAAGCCTATCAGACTCTAAACTAAAATTCTTTTTTAAAATTGTGGTAAAATATACATAAGATTTGCCACATTAACCATTTGTAAACATACAATTCCATGGAATTATTACATTCACAATTCTGTTAATTTAATTCACCTCCATTTCCAAGACTTCTTCACCATCTTAAACATAAACTCTGTACTCATTAAATAATAACCTCCCATTATTCTTTTCTCCCAGTTTCTGGTAACCTGTAATATACTTCTGCTTCTAAATTTTTTCTTTTTAATTTACTTTTTCTTAATTGACCCACATTAATTGTAGATATTTATGGAGTAAAATTTGATATTTGGGTGCATCTATACAATGTGCAATGATCACATCAGGGTCATTAGCATATCCATCACTTCAAACATTTGTCACCTCTTTGTGTGGGGAACATTCAAATTTCTCTCCACTAGCTACCTCAAGTTATATATTAATTTGGTTTTGACAAAAAACCCTAAGTGCTATAGAATGCTAGATCTTATTCTTCCTGTTTAGCTACAATTTTGTATACATTGACCACCCTTTCTCTACCCCTCTTCCCTCCACCCCTTGCTAGTCTCTAGTAACCACTATTATACTCTCTGCTTCCATAAGCAACATTTTTAGCTTCCGCATATGAGTGAAAACATGTGGTACTTCTCTTTCTGTATCTGGCTTATTTCATTTGACGTAATTTTCTGCAAGCCCATCCATGTTGCCGCAAATGACAGAATCTCATTCATTTTTATGACTGAGTACTATTCCATTGTGTGTGTGTGTATATATATATATATATACCACATTTTCTTATCCAATCATCCATTCATGGACACTTAGTTTGGTTCCAAATCTTGCCTATTGTGAATAGAGCCAACATAAACATGGGGGTGAAGATACTTCTTTGACATGTTAATTTTTTTCCCCCTTTGAATATATACCCAGTAATAGGATTGCTAGATTGAATGGTAGTTCTATTTGTAGTTTTTTAAGAGAAATCCATACTGTTTTCCATCATGGCTGTACTAATTTATATTCCCATCGGCAATGCATGAGTTCCCCTTTCTCTACATTCTCACTAGAATTTTTTTTGTTTTTTTGTTTGTTTGATAATAGCTATTCTAACTGGGGTGACATGATATCTCAATGTGGTTTTGATTTGCATTATTTTGATGATTAGTGATGTTGAACATTTTTTCATATACCTGTTGGCCATTTGTATGTCTCTTTTTGAGAAATGTCTATTCAGCTCCTTTGCCCAATTTTAATTTTTTTTTACTATTGAGTTTTTTTAAGTTCTTTGTATATTCTGAATATTAATCCCTTGTTAGATGCATAGTTGGCAAACATCTTCTTCCATCCTGCAGGTTGTTTTTTTAACTCTTTTGATTTTTTTTTTCTTTTTTGCTGTGCAGAGCTTTTTGCTGTGATATAATCCCAATTGTTTTTTTTTTTTTTGCTTTTGTTGCCTTTACTTTAGAAGTCTTATTTATAAAATCTTTGTCCAGTCCTACATTTGGACATGTTTCCCCTGCGTTTTCTTTTAGGAGTTTTATAGTTTCAGGTCTTTCATTTAAGTCTTTTATTCATTTTGAGTTTATTTTCATATAAGGTGAGAGCTATGAGTCTAGTTTCACTCTTCTGTATATGGATTTCCAACTTTCCCAGCACCAATTATATTTTTATTTATTTATTTATTTATTTATTTATTTATTTTTGTGACCAATAAGGGATTCATAACCCTTGGCTTGGTGTCACCCGCATCGCACTCAGCCAGTGAGCACACCAGCCATCCCTATATAGGATCCCAACCCGCGGCCTCGGCACCCCCAGCGCCACACTCTCCCGAGTGAGCCACAGGGTTGGCCCCCCAGCACCATTTATTGAAGAGACTGTCCTTTCCCCAATGCATGTTGGCTAACTCCTTTATCAAATATCAGTTGGCTGTAGGTATGTGTATTTATCTCTGTATCTCTATTCTGTCTCACTGCCTTATGTGTTTGTTTTGTACCATACAGTTTTGATTACTATAGCACTGTGGTATATTTTGAAATCAGGGAATGGGATGCCTCCTACTTTGTTCTTTTTACTCAGAATTGCTTTGGCTATTCATGGTCTTTTGTTGTTCCATATACATTTTCGAATTGTTTTTTCTATTTCTGTGAAGTACATCATCTGTAATTTGATGGAGATTGCATTGAATCTCTAGACACTTTGGGCAGTATGGTCATTTTGACAATATTGATTCTGCCAATCCAAGAACATGAGATGTCTTTCAACTGTCTTGTGAATTTTTTATTTCTTTAATCAGTATTTTATAGTTTTTCTTGTAGAGATGTTTCACCTTCTTAGTTAAATTTACTCCTAGGTAATTTATTAATTTTTTGTTGTTGCTATTGTAAATGGAACTGCTTTCTTCATTTATTTTTCTGCTAGTTTGTTGTTGGTATATAGAAATGCTACTGATTTTTGTAAGCTGACTTCATATCCTGCAGCTTTACTGAATTTGTTTACCAGTTCTAGGAGTTTTTTGGTGGAGTCTTTCGATTTCTCTCTATATAAAATCATGTTGTCTACAAAAAGGAACAATTTGATTTACTCCTTTCCAATTGGGATGCACTTTATTTCTTTCTCCTGTTTAATTGCACTAAAACCTTCAGTACTATGTTGAATAACAGTGGAGAGAGTGGGTATCCTTGCCATGTTCCAATTCTTAGGTAAAAGCTAAAAATACAATGCTAGCTGTGGGTCTGTCATACATAGCCTTTATAGTATTAAGATACTTTCCTTCTATACCTAATTTGTTGAGAGTTTTTATCATGAAGCAATGTTCAATTTTATCAAATGCTCTTTCTGCATCTATTGAGATGATCATATGTTTTTTCTCTTTCATTCTCTTGCTGATATGTGATGTATCATGTTTATTGGTTTGCATATATTGAACCATCCTTGGATCCCTGGAATAAATCCCACTTGATCATGGTGGATAATCTTTTTGGTGTGCCATTGGATTCAGTTTGCTATGTTTCTATTGAGGACTTCTGCATCAATTTTCATCAGGGATATTGGCCTGTAATTTTTTGTTTTAGTTGTATCTTTGCCTGGTTTTGGTGTCAGGGTAGTGCTGGTCCCGTAGAATGAGTTTGGAAGAATTCTTTCCATTTCAATTTTTAAAATAGTTTGAGGAGTATTGCTTATTAGTTCTCTAAAAATTTGGTAGAATATAGTAAAGTTGGCAGTAAAGCCATCTTGTCCTGGGCTTTTCTTTGTTGGGAGAATTTTTATTACTGATTCAATCTTATTACTTGTTACTGGTCTATTTAGGTTTTCTAGTTCTTCTTGCTTTAATCTTGGTGGTTGTATGTGTCCAGGAATTTATCCATATCCTCTGAGTTTTCAAATTTATTGGCATGTAGTTATTCATAGTAGTCTCTAATGATCCTTTTGGTGGTTTTAGTTGTAATGTCTCCTTTTGTATTTCTAATTTTATTTATTTGGGTCTTTTATCTTTTTTTCTTGGTTAGTTTAGCTAATGGTTTTTGAATTTTGTTTAAGTTTTCAAAAAACCAACTTTTCATTTGATCAATATTTTATATTGTATTTTTAGTCTCAACTTCATTTATTTCTGCTCTGATTTTTAATATTTCTTTATTTCTACTCATTTGGGGTTTGGTTTGTTCTTGCTTTTCTATTTCTTGAGGTACATTGTTAGGTTGTTTATTTAGAATCTTTCTTTTTTGTTGTTTTGTTTGTTTGTTTGATGTAGGGGTTCATTGCTATAAGCTTTTAATACTTCCATGGCTGTATTCCATAGGTTTGGGTATGTAATGTCTCTGTCTTCATTTGTTTCAAGAAATGTTTTGATTTCATTCTTAATCTCTTCTTTGACCCATTGGTCATTCAGGAGCAAGTTGTTTACTTCCCATGTATTTGTAGTTTCAAAAGTTTCTCTTCTTATAGATTTCTAGTTTTATTCCATGTGGTCAGAAAAAATACTTGATATGATTTAATTTTTTTTTTAACTTATTCAGAGTTGTTTTGTGATCTAACATATGGTCAATCCTGAAGAATGTTCCATGTGCTGAAGAAAAGAATGTGTGTTCTGCAGTTGTTTGGTGAAGTGTTCTATAAATATCTGTTAGGTTCATCTGGCCTATGGTGTCATTTAAATCTGATGTTTCTTTGTTGATTTTCTGTCTAGATGATCTGTCCAATGCTCAAGGTGGGGTATTAAAGTCCCCAATTATTATTGCATTGGTGTCTATCTATCCCCTTATATCTGATAATATTTTCTTTATATATCTAGGTGCTCTAGTGTTGGGTGAATATATATTTATAATTGTTATATCCTCTTGCTGTATTGATCCCTCTATCATTATATAATATCCTTCTTTGTCTCTTTGCACAGGTTTTGATTTAAAGTCTGTTTTATCTGATATAAGTATAGCTACTCCTGATCAGTTTTGTTTCCCATTTGTGTGGAATATCTTTTTCCAATGCTTTATTTTCAGTCTATGTGTTTAAGGTGTGTTTCTTATGGATGGGTGATTTTTAATCCATACAGCCAGTCTGTGTCTTTTAATTGGGGCATTTAATTCATTTATATTTGAGGTTATTATTGATATGTGAGGTCTTACTCCTTTCATTTTTTTGGGGGGGTTGTTTTCTGATTGTTTTGTATATCCCTTGTTTCTTTCTTCTTCTCATTGTTTATCTTTGTGGTTTGATGGTTTTCTCTATTGATAAGGTCTCACTTCTTTCTCTTTCTAATTTGCGTATCTGATCTACCAGTAAGTCTTATAATTTGTGGTGTTTTCATAATGGTTGTTATTGTTCTTTCTCTTCTATATGTAGGACTCTTCTAAGCATTTCTGGTGGTGATAGAGTCCCTTATTTTGCTTCTCTGAGGAACAATTTATTTCTCCTTCATTTCTGACAGATAGCTTTGCTGGGTATAATATTCTTGGCTGGCAGTATTTTTCTTTCACTACTTTGAATATATCATCCCATTCTCTCCTGTTCTGTAGGGTTTCTGCTGAGAAGTCTATTGTTAGTCTAATGGGGACTCCTTTATATTTGACTTGACATTTTTCTCCTGCTGTTTTTAGAATTCTCTCTTTGTCTTTAACTTTTAACAGTTTGACTGTAATGTTCCCTGGATTAGACATTTTGGAGTTAAATCTATTTGGGGACTTTTGAGCTTCCTAGACAGATGTTCATAACTCAGGAATGGGAATTTTTTAGCTATTATTTTATTAAATAGATTTTCTATATCTTTTTTGAAGGGGGGTGGTCCACTGGAGGTGGGTCTGCCTGTCTGATCTCTGGCTGGGTAGAGCAGAGTCAGCTGGCCTGGGCTTGTCTTCCCAGATGTGTAGGACTGGAGTTACAGTTTCTCCCAAGCCTAAGCCCCAAGCCACTAGGATCAGGGTGTTGTAGCCTCTTGTGTGAGTGCTTTGGAATGATGGTGGAATCTTCAGGCTGGGAAGGCACAGTGGCTACTGGCCTGAGGGCAGGGTGTGCTCTCACAGTGACTCTGGTTTCAACATGGTGCATACATCATCAGCTTGAGTCATGGGGTTTGGGGGTGTGGAGTGCACAATGTTTGCTCCTGTTGTGGAGCAAAGCAATGTATGTATTCTCAGCAGCTCCCCATACTTGGCTCCAGGCTTTCAAGAGCTGTGGAATACATCTACAGTAGGAACTGAAGGCCTCAGTGGTGAGGATGGGGGCTGGTATGGGCCCTCTTTCTACTTTTTTTACTGCAAAGGAAAGTCCCTCGTGCACTCATCCTGGTGGTAGAGATGTGGCAGCTGAGGCAGCGTGTCTCTCGCTCCTCCCTACACTTTCTACACTGCTATCCTGGGCTTTCTGCTGCACAGGGATCTCACCAGTCTTCTGGTGCATTCCTGTGCTCTCCCAGACACTCCTGTCAACATTTAGTTGTCTATTAGTTGCTCTGGTCCTTTCCATCGAAAGGACACACCAGGCACCTCTATTCAGCTATCTTGCCTGCCCCTCCCTAAACCCAAGTTCTTGATTGCTACTCAATACTGCCACTTTTTTTAAACAACAAAATCAGAATGAACATCTCCAATCTTATTTGTTAGCATTATGTTCCAGTACTGAGGAAAGAAAACAGCAATTTAAAATTTGTTAGGCTTAGTCAACAAGTATTTCTTGAACATCTGGAATGTGTTATGCAAAGATAAAAAGAAGAAGAGAGAGAGATTCTCTTTCTAGAGACATTTATAATCTTAACTTGGAAGAAAAAAAGAACCCACATAAAATAATAGTAAGCAGAAAAAAAAATAAATGGAATTAATGAGAGAAGAAAAAATATGTGGTATAGAGTCTAAATGCTTAAAGTGATGGAATCATCGGGGGATGAAGTGACCAGTAGATTTAGAGTGAAACAGTTGATCTGAGTCGGGAGGGAAAGATATTATTTTTATTATATATTCTTTGTCTTACTACAGATGCACTATGCATTTGTGTATATACATGAATCACATTTTTAAAAATATGAAGTAAACATATATACCTAAGGCATATAAAACATATATGTTTAACCTGACAAATACTTACAAAGCAAACACACTATAACTCCCTCCCAGGTCAAGAAATTAAACATAACTAGTTTCCAGAATCTCCCCATGTGTTCTTCCTATCCAAATCCCCGTTAAGCACATTTGATGAACTTTTATGAATAAAGGTTAAATTATTAATTAGGGTTCAACAATTGTATTCCTGGCAGCTTAGTGTTATTCTGAATTAGAAATGGCTTTGAGGCACAGACAAAGTAAAAATTTAATGATATCTTAAGAAACAGAAAGCCTCCCTGGTAATCCTGCTGGTCTTCACTTAACCAGTCCCCCCTGTATCTCTCAATGAATAACTTTTCAAAGAAGAGTTTCTCGAGTACCTTTCCAGATGTTGCTGATTGAGACATCTTCTGCTACCATGAAAAACAGGCAAAAATTAAGTGAATGGCAGGTATGTGGCACAAAGGTACCCATACCCATTTTGACAGACTCTGCCATTCAGCAGCAGGCCCCCAAGGCTGAAAAATATGGATGAACACAATTGAACAAAGGTGAAACCCACTCCTACTTGATTCAGCTCTAATCCTGCCCTGGCTGGAGCTCATTAGGTTTAAAGAGTAGAACAGTCATATTTTTCTGAAACATATAGTAACAAGAAAAGCCTAATTAGAGAGCAAAGGGTAGATGTTTAGCAGCTCTAATAAATATGATGTGCTGAATGCATTATCTATTTGGCAGAAAACAAATTATGGAGTAATCTGCAGTATTCAGATAGTCTAATTTATGACAGCTCATTTAAGGTAACTCTTTAACCCAGCATTTTGAGATCATAAAACACATTTTAACAAATGCAAGCACGGATTTCTGGAATGTAGAGAAACCGTTAAGAGATGGGGATTTTCTGGAATGCACTGAGATCATTTAAATGTGTTTTAAAGATAAATTAGTTCATAAATATTATTCTAGCATTGATATTACCAAATGATGAGGAAACCATCCTTTCATGTATATTTTTTCTAAAATGAATGGAAAATTTCCCACTGGACAATTGTGTTACGGAACTTAATTGACCTTTGATCACTGTTGCTTATAACCTGTTAGTTGTTTTCTGTTGTTCTTAGAGACCCAGCCTCCAGGGCTCTCACTCCTCACCTCCCCCCAACTCTCCCCCAGCAGTGAGGCTTCAGCCATGGTGGCCTCCTTTCTGACCAGGCTACTTCTGGCCTCAGGGTCTTAGCATCGGCTCTCTGCTTTTGCCTGAAAACTTTTCCTGCAGATCCTTGTGTGGCTGGATTCTTCTCACAGTTTAGTTCCAGCATCTCTTCTGCATGTCTTCTCCAACCACTTTCTATTGAAGGTTGTTCAAAAACTCTCCTGTTACTCTGATTTTCTTTACAGCACTTACAACTATCTGAAATTAACTCAGTTGTTTATTTGTTGCTTGTCTCTCCTATTAGAATGTACATTCCATTGATCAATGACCTCATCTTGCTTCAGCATCTTTGATCTTCACTGCCAAGAAGAGAACCCAACAGATGGCAGGTGCCCACCATATAAATGTAAATATAAATAATATAAATATAAATATAAATATAAATATTGAATAAAATGGAAAAAAACTCAGGTAAATCTCAGAACATCTACCAGTCTGAAAAATAATTCAATGTCACAAGATGCACTTTAGAAATTACATGCTCTTAATTTACATAGTAAAAATTATTTAATAATGTGAGTACTATAAGTAATATGTTCTTTGTGCGTATAATTGTAATTTCCCTGCAACTAATTAAAAAAATGTATTGCAATTACAAACTGTGTTTTTCTTGTCAGTGGGAAAACTAAAAACTAATGTCCAGAAAGGAACATACACTTCTTCAAGTTAGGGCACATCAGAGATAGAATCAAAGTTAGAATTCAACAATTTGTTTTCTAAACCTTAGATTGATTTTCCCACACTTTTCTTCTGGCTGGAAATACACAAAATAGATAATAAAGAAATAGTCACACAATATTTCAATGACTTTGTATAAGAATAATTGGTAAATTTGCCTTGAATTACTAGTTTTTTTAAGTACATGTTTGTTTTTCTCTTTCTTACAAGCAAAGGGAACATTCTCTCGCCCTTTTTATAACATATGCAAATTAAAAAATGAATCTTATTTTAACATTTTTTTCAGCTTACATTATCAAAACAACATTCAATGACAAAGATAGTCAACTAGTCACATTAATGTTTAGTTACTATGCAGTTCATTATTTACACAATTGCTATAAATTGACACATTACACTAATAGTGCTTGATATGCAAACCACATTTGTTTAAGTTATATAAAATATATTTCCCATAAAATATATTATGTCATCCTAGTGATTTTCAGGAAAGCCAGGTGAAGAGCTGTTTCTCAAATGACTAAAACCAACTTAGGTGCTTATTCTAAATATTAGGTACTTTCTTTCCTCAGATTACCGACAATATTGCCATGGGGAAGATGTCCAGTGGCTGACACTCTACTGATAGTCATAGGAAGGCTCTGGAATATTCATCCCAAATGGTCTGTACATGGTCATGCCAATAGACCAAAATAAGAATTCGTAATTTTATTGCCTTCACAAGGGTCACATAAAAATTACTGCATATTTAATATTTGTAGTCCCTTTGCAAGTCCAGTAATACACATCAGATTCACTTTGTAAGTCTGTCCCCTTTGCCTCCCTTATTGGACCTGATGGTGGCAAATGCTTCTCCACTGAAGATACTTCTCCTCCCGTATGCTTCTAATTCTAGTCAAGGTCCACAAACCATCTTGCCTTAAGGGGAACATGTTTTGGGAGAAAATCCAGGTTTTGCTCATTTTAGTATACCTCATGGTCTGATGCTGTGGCTACATACAACTGATTTGACCATTTTAATTCTGTAGAGCTTCTAACAAGTTAGCATAAGCATTTGGCAACTGAGAAATTTGTCATAATTATTAATAGTAATAATTTAAACACAAATCAACTGGCACTTGTAGACATAGCTAATGGCTTTGTCTATATCAGTGATTCTTAGATCCCATCACATTTTCAAACAGCACATCTAATATTCTAGAGATTTCATGAAGATAGTCTTGCTTAAAAAAAATTATTGTAAACAACAGAAATAATAACCTGAGGCAAAATTATAAGGACAGTAAAAAGATTAGTGGTAACCAGAGACTAGGAGAGAGGGAGGGATGAACAGACAGAGCAGAGAGGATTTTTAGGGCAGTGAAACTACTCTGTATGATATTGTAATGGTAGACTTCATTATGCATTTGTCCAAAACCACAGAACATATAACACTGAGTGAACCCCAATGTAGACTACGGACTTTGGGTGATAATGATGTATCAATGTAGGTTTATTAATTGCAACAAGTGTACTACTGTGGTAGGAGATGATGATAATGGAGGAGGCTATGCATGTTTGGGGTATAAGGTACATGGGAAATCTCAATATTGCTGTGAACCTAAAACTGCTCTAAAAAATAAAATTCTATTAAAAAAATCTTATCACTTAAGGAAGATTATTGTTAACATTTAGATGTATACCCATGAATTTAAACAGTTATGTAAACAGTTTTACAAAATGAGAAATACATAATCAATTATTCTTCCACAGCTTTATTGTCAATGAATGCATAGCACTCTCATATGCACACACCACAGCTCATTTAAATATTCTCTTATATTTGGACATGTAGGTTGTTTCCAGGTTGTCTGCTTGTTTGTTTTTTTGTTTTGCTTTTATAAACAAAGCTGCAAAAATATTCTGCCAGCTTTTTATTTCAGCACATTCACAATTAGTTACCTTGCATTATTTTAAGTATGATATAACACACATAATCAAATAATTTCTTCAACCTAGAAGTAAAATTGGATGTTTTTATCAAATTACAACCATAATCTTTTTAGAGAGCAGTACATTTAGTTAATAATGATAACAGTAAGAGTAGCAATTATTATTATTATTTTATTATTATTATTATTTATTATACACTTAGGTGTCAAGCACTATGCAAAACACTTTACAAACAAAACCTAAATTAATATTTATAACATTTCATGAAGGAGGTATTATTATCCCATCGATGACTTATGAAAAAAAAAATCAGCAAAAATGGTCTGAATACTTCACAGTCATTAAGTAAGCTCTTTTAGTATCAAAATCTTGTTTTTTCTATTCAGTTGTTGGTATTGTCTATATTGCACAAATGTGCTTATACAAACTTTTAATTATGGAATATTTCAAATATATACTGGCTTCAACTTTCACCTTTCCCCATGTCCATACCCTTTGCCACATAACTTTGTTATACTTTCCCCCTCTTTGCTAGGGGACTTGTTGAGGCTGATGAAATGAAGCTAGTTTCATGTTTCACTTTCCCTCTTGCACCTCTGTAATGGCAATACAAACATGACTGGCTGGCCTGTTAAAGAATGAGAGATTTGTGATGCAATGCTGAGTCACCTCTGTTCTCTATCCACAGCCATCCTAGGTTAGCTGACAATGGCAAACACTAAATGTGAGAAATAGCCCAGTCAAGATCAGCAGCACCACCTAAATGATTCACTGTTGACCACAGAATTATGAGCAATATATATTTACTGTGATATGCCACTGAAGTATTGTGATTGTTTGTTATGAAGCATTATTCTAATAGCTGACTGATACACATACAAGAAAGAGATAATTTTATAATTGTATTAGTCCTTTTTCTCTCATTTATCACAGAATATCTAAAACTGGGTAATTTGTAAGAAAATGGAATTTATTTCTTACAGTTTGGGAGGCTGGGGAGTCCAAGGTCTAAGGAACACACCTGGTGAGGGCTTTCTTCTTGGTGATGATTCTGTACAGAGTACCGTGGTGATGCTGGGTACCACATGGTGAAAATGACATGAACAAGAGAGTTAATGTGCTCACTTTCTTATGAAGCTATCATAATCACTTCAGGATAACCATTAAACCATTAGCCCATTACTCCATGAATGGATGAGTTCATTCATGAGGGCACAGTCCTCATGATCCAATCACCTGTTAAAGGCCCCACCTTTCAAATACCATAATAGGATTTCCTGCTCTCTTAACACTGCTCAATTTCCAACACATAAACTTTTGGGGGACATTCCACCCATAGCAATAACACACCCTCATGCATCTATCACTCAGCTTTAACATCAATCAACACATGGCCCATCTTGTTTCATATATACTCACCGCTTGTATCTGGATTATTCTGAATCAGATCTCACCACTGGATTTTGCTGATCACATCTCTGGTGTCATTTACCTTGTTCTTCTGCCCTTTTATTTCCCATAAAATTCTAGTTTGATTTAAGGGTTCAGTTAGCTGGGTTTGGGTTTCATTTTTAGACAGCAGTACTTCAGAGATAGTGAAGAATTCAGTTTGCATCACCTGGGGAATGTGTCCTGTCTAGTTTGTTTCTCTCTCTCTCTCTCTCTCTCTCTCTCCTCTCATGTTAATATGAAATAGGAGTTCAGGCCAATCTGGAGCATCCATTAAAGATTCCCTACAAGTGTCTCATCTAACAGTTTTAGCAGCTTTTAATGGTCTTTGCGGAGATCTATTATTTCATTCAAGGCTGCCAAATAGTGATACTTTATTTCTATTATTCCTCATGCATTTATTACCTGGAATTTTTCTATAAAGAACTTTTGCTCTATGACTTTTTGGATACCCTGATGTACAAATTGCTCAGAATTAATTCTTCTCCATGACTGATCACTTTTCAGAAAAGTAAATTGGTTCCTGAAAATCCTCCAAATATGACTAATGAGCTTGAACATTTTTGAGAATCATAATGAACTCAATTATGTTAGCATATTTTGTGTATTTAAACCCATTAAAGTAATTATACAAGAATTTTTTAAAAGAAAAAACTTATAAACATTATGTTTTACTTAATTTATCACCATTTCTAATATATTTTTATTTCAACTAAGTCTATCTTTAATATCATTATGAGGTTTGTTTATTTTATTAACCTAATTTTTTTTTAGCTATACTTTTATTCTACCTACAAGGAAAATCATTCTACCATTAGTCAGTCTTCTGCATATTCATTGGGAGTAGAAATGTCTTCTCTTGGGAATATTTTTAAATGTTTTCTATTCAAGGAATTTGCTAAGTTAATTGACAATATTTATTGAGTGCTCTATAATTCATACATCCATACCATGGCATATCACAGAAGAAAATAAATTCTCTTATTTAGGAAACTATTTGGGCATTATGATTTTAAAGAAAATGCTAAAAGAGGATCAGAAATGATTGTGTATGTGTGTTTGTCATTTCAGTTACCAGACCTGCTTGATTTGCAAAAGAGCTTTAGACACCTATGAGATATATGAGCCCAAGGGTCAAAGAACTCTGAAATTTCCTGAACGTGGTCCTTGCCAATGTGATAAAATTTAGTTCATTACTACTGGGATATTTCTGGCAAAACGGAGGGCATAAGGCATTTTCTGTACAACCTTTTTATCAGGAAAAATTTATGGTAAATAGAGACTGGCTCTTCAAAATGCAATTTACTTCCTTCCCACCCCACTAATACTTTCTGTCTCTA
Organism: Cynocephalus volans; assembly: GCF_027409185.1. Classification (NCBI taxonomy): domain Eukaryota; kingdom Metazoa; phylum Chordata; class Mammalia; order Dermoptera; family Cynocephalidae; genus Cynocephalus; species Cynocephalus volans. The sequence continues at coordinate 285,177,338 of NC_084460.1, forward strand.
TACCAGGATACTCTCCTAATGTGTCTAGCTTCATTTTAAATTCTTCATATTTCTTATTTCACAGGAACATTTAGCTAACAAGATTAATTTATAACAAATCATCCACCAATGTGCAATTCTATCCAGGTAAATGATTGTAATCTGAAGATCATTTTGTTTTCTATATGACAAAGTGCAAGTTATTTAATTCTATACTAAACATGTAGAGATTGAAATGATTAAATTTTGCTTTATAGAACAATGAGGGGACATTTACTCATGCAATACATACCTATCATAGAAATATTGGAAAATACTGAAGAGCACACAGAATAAAATAAAAATTACATGCATGAGGGTACTTAGAAAAGTTTGTGGAAAAAAACGGAATTAAAAGACAATATGAATTTTCTGTGAATTTTTTGAAAACCCCTCATAATCACACCATTCTTAGATTACTCTCATCATGTTGGGGTTTTATTTCAAGTATTTTCCTAATATAATATCAGTTTTTGATGATCCACCTTAATTAATTTCTGAAACTAGGTGAGAAAAAGACAGATTTTGAAGTTTTGATAGTGCTTTGTAGTTCTTTCTTGTATAAAAGCAAAAACAAATAAATAGGACTACATCACTCTACGGCAAGGAGATAATGAACAAAATGAAAAGGCAACATACAGATTGAGAAAAAAAATTGCAAACCGTATTTTTGATATAAGGTTAATAGCCAAGATTTATAAAGAACTCATACAACTCCGCAACAAGAAAGCATACAACCCAATTAAATATGGGCAAAGGAAGGACCTGAATCGACATTTCCCCAAAGGAGACATAAAAAAGGCCTACTGATATATAAGATGCTCATCACTAATCATCAGGAAAATGCAAATTAGAGCCACTTTAAGATATTAGCTCACACCCATTAGTAAAGCTATTATCAAAAAGACAGGAGATATCAAGTGTTGGCAAGAATGTGGAGAAAAGGGAACCCTTATATACTTTTCATGGAAACGTAGATAGATGCAGCCATTATGGAAAATCGTATAAAGGTTCCTAAAGAAGTTTAAAATGGAACTTCCATATGACCCAGCAATCTCTTTTCAGAGTATATACCCCACAAAAAGTGAAATCACCACCTCTTAAAGATAGCTACATTCCCATGTTTATTGTAGCACTATTCACAAAAGCCAAAATATGGAAACAGCCTAACTGCTGGTTGATGGAAGAGTGGATAAATACTTTAAAAGAATATATATACATATTTTTAAAGAATATATATATATTAAAGAATATATACACATATATATTTAATATACATATATTCTTTTAAAAGATACATATATTTAAAAAGAAAAATATATATGTATGTACCATATTGTATTCAGGAGTTTTTAAATACATATATATTTAAAAATATATATGTTTTTATATATTCTTATTTAAAATTTATTTTAAAAAATAAAATACAAGGGTACTGCAAAAAGTTGATGAAAAAAATAGAATTAAAAGATAATACAAATCTTTCCATGAACTTTTTGAGAACCCCTTGTATTGTTTAGCCTTTAAAAAGATGGGGACCCTGCTATTTGCCACAACGTGGATGAACCTGGAGGATGTTATGCTAAGTTAAATAAGCCAAACACAGAAAGAAAAATATTTGCTTAACTCATTTATGTGTGAAATCTGAAAAAAAAAAAAAAAAAAAAAAAAAGCAAGTCAAATATACAGAGATAGAGAATAAAACAGCAGTTACCAGGGTAGAGATAACCACAGGGCAGGTGTGGAAGGGAGGAGGAAATGGCAAGATGCAGGCCAAAGGATACAATGTAGCAGAAATGTAGGATAAACAAGTCTGAAAATCTGATATTGAACATGACAGTGTATTGTATTCAGAATTTTTGCTAAATGAATAGATTATATTAGCTCTTGCCACAGCAGAGAAAATGGGTAACTATGTGAGATGACGGATATGTTAATTTGCTTCACTTCAGTAACCATTTTACTATATGGGTGCATCTCATAACATTGTGTTGAGTACCTTAAATATACACAATAAAAGGTATTTTAAAAAATAATAACAACTGCAAGCTTGTCTTCTGGAAATACCTAAAATGTGTTCTGTATTGATACAGAGGGAAAATCTGGGAATATAGGTGGAAATTGTATGAAGTGAAGTTTTGGTTCAAGTTCAATAAACTTGGTTGTCTAAAATTTTCAGATCACGAATAACAGTGATATGCAGCCAACTTGTACTTGTTCATGGAAGAGGATTGTTAAATTCTAAGGAATCTAGCAAGCACACTGACATCAGTTTGATAGCTTGAAATTGACCATGGTGGGAGAATTTACACCATGGAAATTGTCAAGTGCTACAAACCAAACTCCCCATCCCAACCTGCAGCATAATAAAAACACGGAGTATAGAAAGATAATGTACAGAACTGAATCAGACCAGGTATCTAGGGGAGTGGTCCAGACTGTGGCAAACTGGAGAGCCCTGTGTAAGGGAATCTCCTCAGCTCTAGCCACATTTCCATGTGGGAAAGAGGACCCAGTGTTTTTCAAACTCACAGCTTTATGGGGGAAATCCAAAAATTTGAATTTTTTAATGTGAAATTCTCTCAATTTTAAAACACCTTTAGAGAAAAGAAAGATGGTCTTAGGCTGAATAGAGGCTGTGGGCCACCAATTTTCAATCCTTGCTAAAAAAAAAAAAAAAGTGAGTTCCTTTGACTATGTCAAGTAGGGGATGAGTGTTATCTTGTTGGGCATGGTGGAGGGAGGCTTCTTGCTTTGAACAGGGGATTCACTGAATGATGTATAATGCCTTTCCTACTCAAAACTCTCGTGACTTTATGATTCTATACTTCCTTTCTCTGAAATGCCTTTTTATTATTTGGGGCATCAATCATGTACAGCCCTGCAATATCTCACTGTAGTTGTGGTGAACTCTGCTTTATCTCCAGCATCAAGGGATACTGAGGACTGTATTTTGGGAAGTTTGGAGGCTTCTGAGTTCATAGACTTGTAGAATGTCAGGGAGGGTAGACACTTGATAAATCAACCAGACTAAGGATTTTTAATACAGAAAGCATGACTAAGCCAGGATGGTGGTTGTGAACCCACTGAAAAAGATCCATATATTTCATCTATTATTTAAGTGCCCATAATCAAAAAATGGGTGAGCATCACTAATACATTAGGCATTTCCAGTCTTTTAACAAAGATTTATCAAGTACTGGCTATATACCAGATTCTATGGTAAACAACCATGAGCAAGCAAAGGAGACACCTTTGTCTCTTTTCAAGTGCTTAGAGTCATAGAAGAGATGAAACACAATCAAACAAGCAATTACAATAAAGCATGGTTATCCTGTAACAAAACAAGAACAGAGGGTTGGTAAACTTATAAACTCGGTACCTGTCCTAGACTGGAGGGGTGGGCTGAGGCATTTTCAGAATGGAATATTGGAAGATGTGACATTTAAGTTAGTATCTGGAGGGTAAGTAGTAATTAGCCAGTTGAATGAGTGATTATCCCCCAAAATAGGTAGGAACCATGGAGTATATTCAGCACTTTTATTTAACACAGGAAGAAATTAAGACCTGAAGACCCAGAAAATATTTTTTTCTTATTTTTTTCACAGTTAATTGCTTTATTCTGATGCCTTTTCTCAAAGCTCTTTGTTTTTTTTTTTTAATTTAATTTAATTTTATTTCTCCAAATACATTGTGCTTGATTTTCATGCCACTTTCCCATTAAGTGACTGGAATAGAGCAAATACTGAAGAAATGTTCGATACGTGAATATGAGTGAATAAACAATAATGAAAACAAAGACCCCTCGTTGTGCAGCACTGACAAGGCTTGCTGTCCTCTCATCCGGGGTTTAGCCACCCATGTTGGAAGCTGGGAATGTAGAATCCCTACATCATGGAGCGGAATCCATTAATCGACCCAATGAGGCCACTTTTGCCATAGGTTGTAGCTTTGGCTGACTTGTCCTTGGACTTTTCCTGTTGGACTTGTTCCTGCTTCTACACGCAGGCCTGCTCTTCATCCACCATACACACGAGCGAGGTGTACAGAACTTAGTGGCCCTCACTGTCAGGGCCCCAAATATCCTGCCCTTTCTCTGTATGGCTAGTTCCTGGAAACATTATGTGTATAACCCCAAATTCTAAAGGATTTATTGGGTAAGCATTCTTGCTCACACCTCATGGCATATTTCAGATCAAACCTTTACAGCCTTGCTTTGTAAAAATGCATTAACTGAAATATTCACTCTTTAGGTCTTGCTTCTTCCTCATGACACTCACTACATGATTGTTTTACCCCAAAACTCTGAGGTACCTACTTTTAAGGAAATGAATATTAATAATTGTAATTGTATGTTTAATAAATCTTTTTCGGTCATCTATGAGATATTTGAGAACCAAGATCCGAAGATTCTAAAAAAATGACTCTAGACGCCTACCTGCAAGGCTTGCTAAATGTTGGCCAAAACCTTGATTAGGATGTTTATATAACTTATCCCAACTGGGACAATTCTGAGAGTGGAAGGGGCACTATTAATAATCACACTGGGTCAAGAGGTATAAGCCAGAATATACTGTTAGTTTACCCTTAACTCAACATTCACTACTAGCCAAAATGAAATATAAAGATAGGAGAAGAGTATTGTTAGCTCTCTCAAGCTAAATGAGGAGGAATCTAAGAGTGATCAGGATATTTTTTTCTTACCACCTGAGTGACTGTTGAGATAAGGAAATTCACAGGCTGTAGTTGAATGACATCCGCCCCCCACCAAAACATATGTCCATTTCCTAACTCCCAGAACTGGTGAATGTGACCTTATTTGGATAAAGGGTCTTTGCAAATACAATTAAAGATCTTGAGATGAGATCACCCTGGATCACTCATGTGGGCCCAAAACCTAACGACAAATTTCCTTATGAGAAGAGGAGAAGACACAAACACAGAGGAGAAGTCCATGTGGAGATAAAGGCAGAGATTGGAGTGATGCAGCCATAAGCCAAGAAATGCCTGGGGCCACCGGAAGCTGAAAGAGGAAAGAACGGATTCTCCCCTAGAGTCTTTGGAGGGAGTAGGGTCCTGCCGATGCTTGACTTTATATTTCTGCTTCCAGAAATGTAAAAGAACAAGTTTTAAACTGCCTAGTTTGTGGTAATTTGTTATGCAGCCCTAGAAAAGGAATATACAGGCCTATCCTAAAATGGAGCACAAGAGAATTCTTGGAAGGTGATTGTTTCTTGAGATTTGAAATTACACAGCCTTGTGCCTGCCCCCTGCAATGTCAAGGTGAGCAGAAAAGGCTATAGGTAGAGCCAGTTGCACTTCATAGAGAACAGGACAAGAATACATATTTTCTTTGAATGAAGTAAACACCTCTGAGGGAAACCAGTTTAGACCTCTAATGAAAGGGCTATTCCAAAGAAGGCTGATTTCAGAGATAAAGCCACCTCTGGCATGTACTGCTAGGGCAGAGCTGAGGAAATGCATTAGTTAACTGCTGCTGTGTAAAAAATTATCCCCAAACTTAGCAGCATGAAACAACACATATTTAACATCTCACACAGTTTTTAAGGGTCAGGAATCTCAGAGAACCTCACCCGAATGATTCTGGCTCAGAGTCTCTTGTGAGGTTGTATTCATGCTGTCAGCTGGGTCTATAGTCATCTGAAGGCTTGACTGAGGCTGTGCAATCTGTATTCAATCTTATTCACGTGGCTGTTAGAAGGTGGCTTCAGTTCCTGACCATGTGGGTCTCTTCATAGCATTGCTTACAATTGTTTACAGCATAGTAGCTTGCTTCTCCTGGAGCAAATAAGGAGAGAGAGAATCATTTCTCCTATATTCAATACCAATCCTGGTACAATGTTGGACTACACAGGTGTGAATACCAGGAGGTGGGAATTGTTGGGGACCATCTGGTGGGCTGCCACAGGTAGAGTTGTAAGAGTGCAGAAAGAGTACATAGTAGCCTTCAGGGATTACTGTAGTCAGTGTAGTGTAATCTGAGATTGTGGTGGTCATGGGTGGCTTTCCAAAGAAATATGAAGGCATCACAAAAGAGAAAGAGCCATTGGACACTTGATATGACAAAGGGCATTCGACAGCCAAGAGAGAATTACAAATGGCACCTGCTAAGTAAAAGAAAATTTCCCTCTTCTCTCTTATTTTCTTTTTCCACCATTCCCTTTCCCTAAAGGTAGCAAGAGAGAAAGTAGTCAGACGTAGTTAGAGAGAAACAAGATCTCCCCCACCACAAACAGGAAAAAGACTGATAACGCCATTTGCTTCACTGCTAGTCAGCAGTCATGAGAGGAGGTAGAAACTGGTGAGAAAGTAAAACCTCTGAATTTGATGAGAAATAGAAGTTTTTGTTTATTTTGCTCACTTTATATTATGAGTAATTTTATCTGTATGCAAGAGGAGAGAGAATGGAATGATGAACCCAGCTTCCGCAACAGTCAGCATTTTGCTCCCCCTTTTTTCACGGGTGTGTTCCCTTTCCCCCCGGTGTCTTCATCTTCTCGCATCTCTTAGACTTTCCTGATCAACAAAGCCCAGAGGTCTTCTGCTCCTCTGAACTTCAGGTAAGTTTCAATAAAGCCCGGAGCCCAAACTCCAGGACCTCAAGATGGGATGTTTCTCTCTGCTTTTATCCAGAGAGCCCCAGTTAATGCCATTATTGACAAACCAGGTTCTAAGGAAGAGAAAGGAAGTGAGGAAAGAAAGGGAGAGGTCAGAACACAGGAAGGCTGATTCAAATGCAGCCTCCCTGGACTAAGGAGAGAGGGTTATAGGCAACTTGTGCTCAGGGCTGTTCAATGTGCAGAAGCTTCTCAAAGGCCAGGGAGAGATTTTACATTTGACATGCCACCATAGATCAGAATAGGCAGTACAGTGAAAAGGACCTAGAACTAAAAGTCAAAAATGAGTGATTGTCCCAGATCTACTTGTAATTTGAAATGTAACCTAGGTCAAATCACATCATATCTCTGGTCGCAAGGATCTTCTTTTGCAAAAATCAGTGGGAGGAATTAACAGTCTGATTCCAAAATTCATCTAGAACAATATCTTTCAGCCTTTTTATCATCATCATCGTAATTATTATTAATATCATCACCCTAAGGAGTCCTTTTAATATTTTTAAAAATTATCCCCCATCAAATATTAATACCACAGATATGCAACATATCTGTTTATGTACTGTATGTATATCTGTTGGTGCTTATGCATAAAAAAGAAAGACATTTTCACCTCCTAAGAACTAATTTTGACATCACCCCCAATATTGAGAATACATGATCTAGAATTATAAAGGTAGAAAATACTTTGGAAAGAATACAGAACATGAAGAATTATAAAAGATCACTTTCCCAAACTAACATGCTAAAAATTAAATTAAATCAAATTTTAAAATGTGCTTGATTTGGTGCAGTGGTGCAGAAAAGCACCTTGAAATAGATTCACATATTTATGGAATATTTAGGAATTTATTATAATCATCTTGGCATTTCAAAATAAGTGAGCAAAAGAGGAACTATTCAAAAACTGATTGGGGGAAATAGATGTCCATGTGGAAAAAATAACTGGATTCCTGCACCATCTGCATAAATAAATCATAGACGGATCAAAGAGTAAACTCTATAAAGATTCCATAAAAGGTTTAGAAAAATACAGAAAATAAGTATTATATGCTTTCACTATTCTTTCATTGGAGCTTTTTTTCCCCATAGTCACTTAAAAATTTATGTTATAGTTTCTTTTAAATTGTTCTAGTATTTTTAGTTTTTGAAGCCTTTTTCTCCAGTGTGTTGAATGTGCAGACATTTTCTTTCTCTCTCCTGGTAGTTTCTTTTTCTTGTAGTTTGTATTTTTTTATTGTGAGCTCATCTTTGGCAGGATCATACCCTGGCTTATGAAAGCAAACCTACAAAGTGTTTTTTCACCTGTTTCATCTGGACCTCCAGGGGTTTTGTACTCATCATCTATGTTAATTAATTCTTGTTTCGGGATCCTATACCACATGGGTAGCGTAAATTCATATCCAATAAACCTGCATAGAAGAGGGGTTTCAATTTCTCCCAGTAGACCTTTTCCTCTCCACTGAAAGTCTGCAGAAGACAGTGACGTTCCATTCCTTTCATACTGGAAGGTCTTCTAGGATTCTAGCTTTATAATAAGCTCTCAGTTTCAGCCACCTGCCTCTCACAGAGGTCCTGAGGGCACCGAAGAACTCACACATGTCACCTAAGTGAGCCAGCATTTGGACACCTGCTACGTAGCAGGCTTTAACCACCAACTTGTGCTGGCTACTAAGACAGGCTGCTAGATACCCTCCCAGGCATGTGAAGTGACATGTGTCCCTCTGACTCCCCACCATCACTGCCACAGCCCCCCTCAGTCTCAGCCAGCAAAGAAACAGGACTGTCTGCAGGACGGGCTACAACGGGGAGTGGAGAGGAGGGGAAAAGGTAGAGCTTTAAGGTGGACTATAGTGGGTTTGCTGGTGCATAAATTACATGTCCTTAAGGGGCTTAAAAAGGGGATCAGATGGAGTCATATGGTCTGAATGTTTATATCCCTCCAAAATACTTATGTTGAAATCCTAACCTCCAAGGTATTAGGAGGTAGGATCTTTGAGAGGCGATTAGGTAATCAGAGTAGAACCTTCTTGATTGGAATTAGTCCTCTTACAACAGAGGCCCCAGAGAACTAGTAATCTCTTCCACCATGTGAGAACACAGCAAGGCACCATCTATGAGCCAGAAAGCCCATCTGCCATGGTCTTGGCTTCCCAGGTCCAGAACTGTAAGAAATAAATTTCCGTTGTTTATAAGCTACCCAGTTTATGGTATTTTGTTTAGCAGCCTGAATGGACTAAGACATGGGGTACGGTTGGAGAAAAATAAAACATTGTCATATTATAGCAGTCCAGAATATTCATTAAACTGATAACACAGCTATTTAAAAGATTGTGAAACTATTAAGTCAAATAAAGTAAAGGTCCATTTTCACTGGTTAGTGAAAAAGCAAGTCATACAGCAACACAATACAATCACTTTTATAGGAAAATGCAATTTTTAAAAACTATATGTTTTCTATGGCTGGATGCATAGTTCACTTAGGAGAGTATGTTGCTGACAACACCAGCATCAAGAGTTTGGCTCTCTGTACCAGCCAGCTGCCGAAGAACAAACAAGCTATGTGTTTCTACATACCTTTCCATCTATATGTCTTTCCACCTATTTATTTGTCTATGTAAAGTGTAGCATGTCACTCACTAGCTCTGTGACCTTGGGCAAATTGCTTAGCCTCTCTGTGCTTCAGGTCTTCCCCTCACCCCCATCGGTAAAAGAGGGACAATAATGGTAAAATCTTTATGAAATCTCTGAAGAACATATGAAATGATCTAGATCAATGTTTTAGAATAGTGCCTGGTAAGAAATATAACTTTTGATATTATTATTCCCTCTAATGCATAGGGTAGCTAGACTATGTATGCATAAAACGTATTCATGAGTTACTTGTTTAATTTTGAAACGTGAAAATAAAGTGGTTGCTCTAAAAGATAACCAGGTGTCCTTTCAGTGATAACCTTCCGTGAATCTTCTCTCAGTGGCTTCTTTGCCTCTTATCATCCACCCTTGCTTTGTAAGCCTGTACCATGAGTTATCTTTCTATGTGAGTTTTATCTTTCCAAGTAAAGTATCAGCTATTTCAACGCCAGCACCATCTCACACCTCTATTTGTGACCCCACCATGATAAATGCAACGTGGAAAATACAGCCAATGTTTACCTCATCAACTACCTCTTACAGCCCGAGATGCAGAATATACCAGGTCTTTTTAAGCTCAGCTTAGGCATTAAGTCCTCCAGGCTCCTTGAACAGGCTTGCTCCCCTGATTCATCATTAGTCTCCATCACAAACAAACTAGCTTTTAAGTCTCACAACAGCAATAATAGTAACAGTTAACATTTAGATATTTCCTACCTGTATCAACAATGTTCTCATTAACTGTTCTCAAACTTTTTTGTTTTGGTGCCCTTTACATTCTTACTTGAGGACACCAAAGAGCTTTGGTTTATGTGCGTTATTTCTATCAATATTTATGATGTTCAAAGTTAAAACTGAAAAACTTTCAAAATATTCATTAATTCACTTAAAAATAATGATTTAAATAAATCAGATAAAAAATTTCATAAAATAATGATAAACATGCTCACATAAATTTTTTAATGAAAATAATGTATTTTTCAAGACAAAAAAATTGTGAGAAGAACGATTTTGTTTTACATTTTTGTAAATTTTTTTAGGGTCTGGTTTAATAGAAGATATCTGGATTCTCCCTTCTTCTTCTGCAGTCATTTTGTTGAGATATCACATGTCAGGTGACCTCTGGAAAACTCCAGTGTACGCTCAGGAAAGAATGAGAAGGAAAGGGCATATAACATCTTAGTACGAAAAGGAACAAAGAGTGAAAATAGTAAATAATTTCTTCACATTACTAAGAAAATAGTTTTGATCTTGCAGAACCCCTAAAAGGATCTCAGGGACCTCAGAGGTCCCCAGACCACACTTTGAGATCATACTTTGAGAACAGCTATTTTAATTTATCCTCAAAAAGGTGCTGTGAAGTAAATAATATTATTTCCCTTTCACAGATGAGGAAATTAATGACCAGAGTGGTCAGGAAAACTGCCTAATATTACACAGTTAGTAAGTGGAAGAGCCAAGAACTAAACTAAAATTCAGACCCTTAACCATTACTGATTTTACAGCAGCCTGCACTTACCTTCATGTCCTGTCATATCGACTCCACAGAGGCCCATGACTGCCCTTGTCTATCTCATCTACTTGATTATTATCTAGCTATCTATCAATCAATCAATTTGTTTATCTCCCTACCTATCTGCCTACCATCTATCTGCTGGAGATGATCTTAGATCGACCATCTATCATTTGGAGTGATCATTTGTAATTCATCTTTGTATTTCTATTCCTGAAAGTGTCTGGTAATGTAATTTTAGTAAATGGATGAGTAAATGTGTGGGATTTTTGTTTACACCGATACAAGTAACATTAGTACTGAAAAAAAAATAACTTCTTCAATGGCTGCTTCGACCACTAGTACAGCCCCAACTAACTATGTGATCCACAGCTCCTTGCTTAGAGCCAGGAGTAGATGTAGGTAGGGCATTCTTTGGAATAGATTGTAGAGTAAGTGGTGTCAGAACTGCAATCAGAGAAAGCAGAGATACAAGGCTATTTCAGCACTCTGCCCATGATTTAGAAGTGTATCAGTAAATTCGAAGTCCACGTTCTCAGCAAAACACCGCATACTCTTCCAGTGTGAAGCTCACGTCAAATGGCTCCAAATTATACATTGTCATATGCTTGGAAGGTTTGTTCCCAGCCTTTCAGTTCAATCACATAAATATCCATGGGTCTTTGTACACTCAGTTGTGAACATCAATTATTTAATAGACCAGGAACATGAGAAGTAGGAAAGAAAATATATCCAACATATTCATGTATCCAACAATATTTCATTATGGTCAACCTCATTCAGATGCTGGTGTTAGGCAACAGGCACTTGGTTTATAACTTTCTAGTGAGTTGATCGTCGAAAGTGGTACTTTATCCACCACCAATATGGGGATTTGATGTGACCCACAGGGCAAAACAGGGGACACTATGGGCTGGGGTTTTAATCAAGAGAACCATGGTATAACTAGGCCATTGTAACCTGACACTCAAATTTAAATTCTAAAAAAGAAACTTGTAACTAATTGTGAGTGTATAAAATGGAAAGACAGGATGAGGAAGAAGTGGAGAAAAGGGAACATTTCTGTGCTTACCTTAAATCAAACCTTACTAAATAAGTTACCTTTCCTGATTATGCTCAAAGAATGCCCTGATTTCATCCAGTCAGGTTCTTATCCTCACTGCCAGGACCCTGAGCCATTTCTTTTTTCTCCCTTTGATTTTGACCTGCAGGTACTCTAGAGTCCATTGTAGTTTAGTTGTTCTTAAAGTTGTCCTTTTGACAAGGAAGGAGCCAAAAGGCAATAAACCTTGGGTAGAGAAAGGAGTGTCAGTCAACTTCAGAGGATCTAACATGTCCAAAAGGTGTTGTATGTTACTCATGACTTAATCTTTTTAACCTATATAATCTTGGACAATACCAGGACAGAACAGAAGCCATCAAGGAAAACTGTCACTCTTTTTCCAAGAGAAAATGCCTTTCTGTCAGAGCACGTTGCCTCTTGTGGCACCTAGAGCCAGATGACTCTGTTACATTTGGATCAGCTGTATCTCCTGATCTATAAAACACAAGAGGATTGCCATAGTCAAGTATGGATAAGCAGAAAATCCTCTAACTAGAGAAAAAATAGCGGCACCTCCAGATGACCACTTGGGAAAAATGCAATTCATAAAGAAAAAGCTGGAGAGTAACCTGATGACGAGTATGGTGAATTGAATGAATTAATTAAAAATAAATGCCTCAAAAAGCATTATCTGATAAGAAAGTACTATTAGATGCTAAACATTAATAAGGAAAAAAATTAGGTAAATGACTTCTAACTATTTTATGATGGTAACTCACTCCAATTTAGATAATCCCAGGAGAAATGATAATGAGTAGATGTTTTTCAAGGAAATGTCCATTTAATAAAAATGTAAATTATTTGTTTTACCTTCTTCTAAGATAAGGGACATACAGTAATATTTTCCAGAACAGTTTTGCTCTGAGCAATGTTTTTTGGAACAGAGATTGTGTATGATGAATAATATGACCTTTTATACTCTATTATCTGCCTCATTTGAAGTTCAACAGATGTATTACCACAACTAAATATTTCCAGCTAAAATACCACTTCTGGGAAAAAATTATCATATTCATTGTGAAACCTTCCCACTCTCTAATCTCTATTGTCTGGAAAGGTCTGAGCATCCTGTGTTTCTAATGTGACCCAGAGTTTTGAGCCATTGGACCCACTTCCGAAGGTATGCAGGACTTCAGGAGACTGCTCGTGGCCTTCTGCTTGAGTGATGTACCCAGACGCAATCCACACATACATCGCATCCTGACTTCTGATTATTTATCTACGCTTTCATTTTTAACCTCACCTCTCACTTTGGACTTAATGCTTCTCAGGGCTTTTCTAATCATAATCTCAGTGCTGTGTCCCCTCAGCGAGTCCGTGAAGATGCTTAAGTATATGAAAAAAAAAAAAAAAAGACTGGCTGATTTTAGTGAAAAAATTATTAAAAGTATATTGACTAGCTCACAGCATCTTTGGGAAATTTGAAGCCATTGAGGCTATGTAGTGAAGTCTAATGTCTAAAATCATTGTGCAAAACAACTCTACTGCTCCCACCAGGCGGTAGCTACCACTGCTTGCACTAGCAGCATCACTGGCACTGGACACAGGATGCTTCTGCTAGAGGTCTATGTGGTTGAGTCTACACATAATTTTTATCATTGCCACCAAAGCTATTTCACATCACCAATTAGGAAGCATCAGGGTGGCAGGACAAAGAGGCTTCTGAAAATCATAAAGATGGGTCTTCCTCACCACTCAATTATTGAATTTCACCAAGGTTAGTATGGCTATTCCCACTACTAAGTGCCCAATGTACCAAAAGAAGAAGCTGACATTGTCCCGGTATGGCATTATTTCTCAAAGAGAGACAGTTGACCTCTATTAGTGGTTCAATTTATATTGGACTCTTTCCATTATTAAAAGGGGCAACTAACACAAATTCCAGGTGTCATATCTTACCTGCCCACTGAACTTCTAGTATGTAACCATTTGGGGGCTTTGAGAATGTCTTATCCATCACCATGATATTCCACATAAGTACCAGGGGATACATTTTATCCTGCAAGGAGCATGAAAATTGTATAACGCCTACAAAATTCACTGGTCTTACAATTTGCCCCAGTACTTACAAGTGGCTGATTTGATAGAACAGGGAAATGGCTATTGTTTAAGGCTCAGATAAGGCCCATACCAGGAGTCAATGCCCTGTGAGGTTGGGCTGCTATCTCATAGGATCTAATTATGCTCTAAATCAACAGCTGGTGTATAGAACAAGTCTTCACACAGCCAGAAAATACAGGTCAAAGAACAAGCAGGTGTTGGTAGAAGTGGCCTTTCTCAGTGTTACTCCTACTGATGCACTTGAAGAGATTTTTTTCCCATCCCAGGCCCTTGGGTTTGGTGGGCTTAGAGACCTTAGTGCTTAAGGACAGAATGGATTCATCAAAAACACATTTATTGCACTGATGAATTGAAAGCTGAGATTCTCCCCTGGCCATTTTTCATTCCTCATTCTGCAAACCAATGGACAAAGAAGGGTGTCATTATCCTGGGCTAAGGTAACTGATCCCATTCATGAGGAAGAAAGTAAGTTTCTGAGATACAAAGTGGGGAAAGGAGGACTATGTCTGAAACTCAGAGGATTCTCTAGAGCAACTGCAAATACTCCCTCACCCAATAGTCCTGGTGAATGAAAACCTACAATCAACCAATAAACACAAGACCACAAAGAATTCAAATATTATAAGAATGAAGGTTTTGATTGCCCCAAAGGGTAAAGAACTTGTCCACCCATGTGCTGGCAGAGGGTAAGGAGGCCGTAGAATGGATGGTGAAAGAAGACTGGTATGATTACCAACCCCAGTGACCAGCTATAGAAGGAGAACTCTGGAGCTGGGTTTTGCTGCCTTGTATGAAGAACATCAGTGGTGGCTGACATCCTAAGTTCAGGTGAGACTGGCTGATTTGACATCAACCTGTGATGTTATGGTAGCTTACTGGATCTTGTGCATTCCCTGTATTGAGAATATGTCCATTTTACCAAAATGAAGGGCAAGAGTACGTATTGAGGAGTAAACCGTTTACTTCATTAGGATCTACTCTTCACCCTTTCCACTCCGCTCTGTGCCCTGGGGGAGGCTGACCTGCCTGGACTATATGAGTGAACTCCTGTCCTCAGGCTTCAGGTTGACTTCGGCCAACAGGTAGCCCTGGCAGAACAGTGGGAACTAAGGCCAGGGTATATGCTCTCCCATCTCCTTCCCTGCAGGGTTGCCTCAGGTCGGTTATGTCTCCTCACTAAAAGCCCTAGCTCCTGTCAGGCAACCATCACCTCATAGCTTTCTCCTTCCAGTTCTGGCACCTGCTCCTTTGGTTCCAGAAATGGTGACTACTTCCCACTCTTTTGCTAGCTCCAGAATATTTCACTCTCCCTTGGGAATTTCCCTAAACTCTGCAAGATTTCTTTTATTAAACTCTATGGTATTATACTACGTGTGTGTGCCATTTGCTTTTTTCCAGAATATTGACAGATATAAGAGATAAAACTTACATCATCTTTAGTATGAGCTAGGATCTTTATAAATGTTAAATGCTTTATAAATGTTAACCTTTATAATAACTCTGCAAGATACTATCATCACCCCCATTACACAGATGAGAAAACTGAGGCACAGAAAGTTAAGAAACTAGTGTTCAGTCTTTCTCCCATTTTTTTCTTGTCAGTTTCTCTTTTTATCCTATTTCCCTTCCTTTCTTCTACCAGTTAATCACAGTTCTGCTGCTAAGTGATGTAAGAGGCTTCAGCTTCTATAACATAATCAAGATAGCAAACCAACCAGTCCTTTCATTAGGATTTTATTTGGAGAGATCTTTTTACCATTATATAGCTTTTCTGCTGGGATGACAGTAATCAATTATAGTGTTGGAATCCTGTTTCTTCTTCATAGAATTTGCCTTTAAAGGTGACAAACCTCTGCATTTTGTTACCCCAATCCCCACAGTGGCAGCAAAACCGTGGAAGCCCTGGTTAAGAGAGGTTTATGGATTATCTGAATGACTGCATCTGGTTTTCTAGAATGACTTTTTTCTCTAGATTAGTTTTAAAGTCACAACATACAATTCATACATACATACAATCAATTCATACATACAAATACAATAATGAATCAGTTCATACATATATACAGTCAATGAACCAAGGAAACAAGGACGAGAAAGAAGATGTGGATAATTGTAAATCAACTATATCAGTCAGGAATTTTAGTTGCAAGGGGCAGAAACCCAATGCAAAATAGCTTAAGCAAAAGTTGAAGTTGCTGACTTATATAACTGGCAAGAGAATGGATGAACAAGCATGTCTGCACTCAGAGACTCAGTTGATGTCACCAGGTTGTCCTCTGCCCTGTGGCTCTGCTGCTTGCGGTGCTGGCCTCAGGCTCTCCTAGTGAGGACTGGCTTTGTATGTGTAACACAGATACTGGGGGGAGAGTAGCTGCAGTGAGCTTTAGCCTTACATCATACCGGAGAGAAAAGGAAAGCTTTAATTTTCCCAGCTTTGATCTCAGAAATCTTAGGGAAGAACTGATTGGTTTGGCTTAGGTCACATGCTCATCCCTGGGCTTACTACTATGTTCAGGGGGAAGTTAATTTTGATTGGCCAAACATGGATCACACTCCTCCCTATCTGTAATAAAGGAGTGGGATAGAAAAATTGGAAGCCTCTCTAAAACGACCTATGGGAGGGTAGGGGTGGTGATCTAAAAGATGCAGAACACAGTTCCAGAAGACAGGGAGCAGTAGATACAGATGCAATGAAAAACGAGATGTCTACTGAGCAGTGTGCTGGTAAATGTTTAACTACCACCTCCTCCCCACAAAACACGCCCTCACTCGCAGCATTTGCCAATTTCTGTAGAGGGGACACTCGTACTATGGCCAATTTCAAGCAACCCATGTGATATCACTAAGTGCAGAATTGGGAAGATACATACAGAACACATCATTTGATAGTTTTCACCCATCCAGATTCAAAAGAAATAAATAACGTCAAGGGCATAAGTAATAGTGACATGCAGTAAAGTAATTGGAGATAATGCATTTGAGTATTTATTACTTTTGTTTTTAATATAATTTATTTAATTGCAAGTTTATAGCATTTACTTTTTAATAATGGCTATGTTGAACAACTGGCTCACAAATAAACGCCCTGAAAATTTAGTAAGTGGCCATACAAGCTTTTTCTAGCATACTGCATAGATTAAAACAAAACTAGTCTAAATATGATGTAACATTAATCAAAATGACCACACGGAGGCAGCCACAGTGGGAGGAAAGAATCAACACGTCTTTTCTAAATGGGTTCAGGTGACTGAACTGTCAGGTACATGACAGCTCCTGTGTCCTGCTCATGCCCACTCTGGAAGGGTCTGGATCTGCAACCTTATCTCGGCCTACCTTTGGCCACATGGTACTGAGAATGCAGGAGCCTATCACAGAGTCACGCGGTGGAAGAAGGAGAGGGCCTGGCTACAAAACACAAATCTGCTTCTACTGCCTCTTTCCTCCTTCAAAACTCAGCTCCAAATTTGCTCAGTTACATGGTCTATTACATTCTATTTCAGTGAACACACAGAAAAGACACTCCACTCTGAGATAACCCTAAATTTCCTTCCTTCCTCTATTCTTTCCTCCCTCCCTCCTTCCTTCTAGACACTGATAGCCACCTATGTGTCTAGCTGTGTCAGAGATGGAGTCTGACTGCACTGTATAAATATAAAATGCCACCCTAACAGACCCAATGAATACATATACATATATTTGTCATACAATACATCTGAAAATGATGCTATTATTAACAGTAATATGGGTCCTATAATTCTCACCATCTGTAGGATATGTATTTCTTACTGCACAGATGGTTTATCTTGAATTATCCATGAATTTCCTTTGAAGCAAGAAGAGTTGCTTTCCTATTTGGGGTGGTATGTGCTGAATTTTTAAATTCTTTCCCCAGAAATTATTACATATTGGCAAAGACATCTGGTCACTTACCTGGCAAATATAGGACTCCCCATGAAGTCCACCCCGATACAAGACCACATATGCCAGATTTGCTGAAATAGGTCCTGCAAAGCCATGAAACAGCTGCTGAGTTGCTCTAATCCTCCCACTTCCTTGTGTCCTAACTTCCTCAACTTCTTCTTAGTTATACAAAAGTCAGTTTCTTCTCTGGCCTCACAACAGCCTAAATGAATGTATGCATGCTCTCTTGTTTGCTTGCTTGCTTTATTTGTTTATACATAAGCATAGTGATTTTTTTTTTTTTTTTTTTTTTTTTTTGCTTCTTTTACATGATGTTCTCAAATAGTTTCCTGGCCTCAAGTTTATTCCAATTTCAATAGTCATTTTCCTGCCATTCATTCTTAGTCCTGATTTCTAAATAGACCAATAGAAAAGCAGTTAATTCTCAGTTCTGGATTAACCTGTTGACCCAACATGCACTAATAAAGTTGTTACCCTAACAGATAATCAATCACAGGCCAGTTTTGATTATCCGTGTGTTTGTTTTACTGTAGGATTCTTAGAAGATAAAGGAATTACAAGGCTGTCTCAAAATTTGCCCCCAAAGAGAAGCATTTTTAGGTTGAGTACACCTAAACCAATTGTTATCCTGAACTAGTTGAGAATTCCCAACTTTTGTAGATGCCCAAGTCAGTTTAGGATGCTATAATAAAATACCACAAACTGGGTGGCTTATAAACAACAGAAATTTATTTTTCAGAATTCTGGAGGCTGAGAAGTCCAAGATCAAGGCCCTGTCAGATTCAGTGTCTGGTGAGGGTCAGCTTTCTGGCTCACAGATGGTGCCTTCTTTCTGCATCTTCACATGGCGAATGGGGCAAGGGGTCTCCTGATTCTCTTATATAAGGGTACTATTCCAATTTATAAGGGCTCTGCTCTCATAACCTAACCACTTCCCAAAGGCCCCATCTCCTTATACCATCACCTTGGGTGTTAGGATTTCAACATATAAATTTGGAGAGGGACACAATCATTCAGACTATAGCACTAAGAAAATTCGAACAGCAAAATACCCAAACTCCTCAAGATTCAGATCCCAAACCCTAGATGCCCCAGGTCTCCATGATAAGAGAGAGGTCTGGGTCCTGAGCACTGCACCAGGGCAAAAAGCCATGCTTTTTAAAGTGAATATAAATTATTTTTTTATATTAATATATATGCTTTTATTTTATAATAAAATTTTTTATTTTATTTTATAATAATATGCTTTTATTTCATGCTTACCTTCACAGAAGGTAGGAAATAGAGAGAAACAAGTTTAATTGGGTAAAACCAAAAGGTACGTTCGTTATCAAGGAATAAATCCCCTGAATATCAAGCTGAATCTCTAAGGTCCATCATACAATCAATATATCTCTACTTTTTCTGCCTTTTATATTTTCAGTTTACAGTAGCTATAAATATACCGGTGCGTGAAATTTCCTGGAGTATAATAACCAGCTGGCATTTCTGACCAGAAGCTGAACTGTGCAACCTCGTCCTTCTCCACTGTCATCAACTCAGATAACATTGTGAGCCTCAGTTATTAGTCCCCAAATGACATTTAATTATAGTTCTAATTGGAGGTCTCATGGCTATGCTTCTCAATTGAGGTATGCTCAGTGAAGTCTTTGTAAAATGATTCTGGGTAAGACATAATCCACTAAGCAATTGAAGAATAACCTATTCGAGCTATCTCTATGGGTAACAGAAATTGCTTAGCTTATATTTCTTTTTCTTAACCCTTTCCCTTCAAAATTAGTAAACAACTGAACTATGTTCAACACTATAGAACCCAAATTGTAAAAAAAATAAAATAAAATCACCTGCTAAAAGGTGTTTTCTACAGAAATAGTCAAGTGTGCACCCAGCATATTCATAAGAAAATATTGCTGTTTTTCTAAATCCCGTTTCAGATTCTATCAAGAAGCAAGAGAAAAGAGTCTGACAAATGGTTATTAAGAATGTCAGGAGAATTTGGGGATGTTATTTATTATTGCTCATCATATTATAGCTTACTTTAAGGTCATGGTAACCATTCTTTATTCCTTTTTTTTTCTTCTAATGGAATTGTTCCTATGCAATTGTTTTGTAAAATCCACATTCCCTGCTCTTTTAAATGAAAGTTTGTAATACAAAAATTGACCACTAGGGTTTTGTTTTCCATTTCACATTTC
Organism: Cynocephalus volans; assembly: GCF_027409185.1. NCBI lineage: Eukaryota > Metazoa > Chordata > Mammalia > Dermoptera > Cynocephalidae > Cynocephalus > Cynocephalus volans. The sequence continues at coordinate 285,197,417 of NC_084460.1, forward strand.
AACTTTAGGAACACCCAGTTCTTCATAGATGATGATATATTTTCTAATAGATTTTTCTCTATAAGCTCCACGGAAGAAAAGAAAAGAAAAAGGACTTTGTCTTTTTTTACCAATGAATTCCTACCATCTCACATGGGTTAGTAACCACTCAAATACTTGCTCAATGACATTTGACTACATACACAAAGATTTGATATTTTGTAACTAAGTTGACCTGTCATATATTTATTTATGATTTCATAGCCATCAGGATAATTGGAGCCATTTTTAAAATCATTTTTTATTTATACATTACTTTTTTTCATTAAGTATGGATTTTAAGATTAAAAAGTCTAATGGAGGCTATAAAATGATTCTACTTAAAATATTGTAAAAGAAAAAAAAATTGTTTCCTTGATGGAGAGTTGTCCCTTAAAAGAACGTTTAATGTGCCTTCACATTAAATAAGAAAATTTTGTACCTGTAGGTTATCTTTTACCGTTACTCTTTATAAAACATTCACAAAATTACTTTCAACACTTATTCTGAAGATGGGCAAGTCTCAGTTTCCTCAATCTGTAAAATGGGGTAATAGTCATACCTATTCCACAGCATCATTGCAAGGACAGAGTGAAATCAGGCATCCAGTGCTTTCTGCCTGTGCCCAGCACATTGTAAGGGTTCCCCACAAAGCAGCTATGATTTTTTGTGTTTCTCTCCTACTCCCTGCCCTGAAGCCCTAACTTCCCTGACACAGGAGTGATCAACGACTGTGGCAAATAATGCTGTCCCAGGGGCGAATGAAAGGGCTTCCCTTGTATCCCTGGTTGGAGATAGGAATAGCAGATGGTCTGCTGTAAAACAGAAAGTGAATGATCTCAAATCAAGAGAGAAAGGTTTCATTTTACCTGCAGCAATACCTAGACAATTTCATGTACGTTGAAAGCGTGCAGTTTCTATGAAATCTGCAAGTAGCTATTTTTTTTAACTGATATAAAAGAATCTGGAGGCCTAATTAGCCCAGGGATTCAGGACTATTGCAATGACACAGTTTGCTCTTGTTGACTCGACCCCTTCACCTGCTGTCTTTCATTCATGATTTGGGCAGCATCCACCCATAGAGACTGCAGTATCTAACTTCCCACACTGACAGTTTTGTTGACAGTTTACAAAGCCAAGCAGCCCAGAGGAGCAAAACGGAAAAGAATATTTGAAATCTGCTCCTGTGATCAGTAGAGACTTCACAAGAGGAAGGGCATTGTGTCTTTTTCCAATCCCATGTAAACATTCAGGCAGGTACATACAAGAAGGATGGTAATTGCTTCATGCCCTTGTCAGATCCCTGTTGTCTCTGCTTCTGATCACCTTGGTCTTTTAGCTTAAGGAAAATGAGGCTTTATACTTTCCCTGTAACTAAGGAAAGTGAATCAGTGTTCTTGAAAGACCAAGTAAAAAATGTGATTAAATTTTAACCAAGAGGTTTCATGGAATAAACCAAAAAAAAAAAAAAAAAAAAGTAACTTATGATAGAAATGTCATTAGGTTCTAAGAGGACTACTGCTATGTGTTCTGCAGGAATGTTCATCATGTTGCCCAAATTATAACCTATTTTTTGTCAAATCACCAATTAGACAAATAGTTGATCTCCTCTTATTATTAATTTGAATTAAATAATCAACCATTTGTCATACAGTTATTTCTCTTTTCTAAGTGAATGCCATCTTAGAGACCTGGTTACACATCAGAGGTCAGAAAATGGTACTGGTCCTATTCTCAGTTTTCATTTTTCTTGGTTAGAGGAGGCAGTAGAGGGTAGTGCAAAGCTTGGGAGTTGAGCTCACACACTGGGTTTAAGGTCCATGTCCACTTAAAAATAGGTGCTTTCAGGTATGTTACTTAAACTAACTAGGTCTCTGAGTTCTCCATTTGTGAAATGAAAATGATCACTGACCTTACTACCAACACCCAAGATTGTTGTGAAGGTAAAAGTAGCATATAAAACTGGATTCGATAGTAGAAAGCCATTGGCTATTGCTGTTGTTGTGAAAAGCGAAATTATTTTCCGTAAGTAAAATGCAACTATTCAAATAAGTATTTACTGAGCAACTTTTAATAATAGACAGTCTTTGAACTCAGAGAAATATGAGTATGAATCTCGGTTTTGTCATTTACTAGCTGAATGATGCTAGGATGGTAATCTAGGATCTCTGAGCCTCAGCTTTCCCATCTGTGAAGTGGAGCAATAATAGTGACCCCATAAGGCTTGGGGATTCAATGGCACCACATGTATCAAGCATCTGGCCTAAAGTCAGTTCCCTTTGCCTGTTACTTAAATGACACTGGTATGGGCATGTGTGTGTTGCTTTGCCCCCCACGGATTTGTCACCCCTCTTCCCCTGGGTGACGGAGATGCAAAGGATTACTCAAAGCCCATCTCTTCCAAATAGTGAGAAGCCTCGAAGTGGTTAATCTCCTGCCAGAACCCTCAAGCGAAAGGGATTCCTTCCTTGGGAAATTAACACCGAATTGGGTTCTCTTCCTGCATTTATTTTCCAGACCAGGAAGTTACAGGAAGATAACAAAGGAGGGGTTATAGTTTAACCATATAGGCTGGTAACTTTCAGTGAAACAAGCCAGATGACATTCCAGTAAGGAAATTAAGTGGTCTTATCAACACAAATTTGATCTTAGCAAATATTCCTTCTTATAGCAATTTCTCAGTATCTTTACATAACAATCAGTAACTAGTCTGTCTTTGAGCCAGCAACCTGCTGCGCCACAATTCTTATCTTGCAACAGAGACTTATAGCCTGAGGGAAATTTCCTGTTCTTGCAAGGTCAATATTTGAAACTGCAAGGTTTTGGAAAACCAGGCCCTGTGAAGTACATATGCTTTATAGTATATTCCACAGGCACGTAAGACAATGTTAACAATACAAAGATTAGTTATTTGATAAACGTGAAAAAAGCAATAACGGTTTTCCCCATCTGGCCCCTGAAATGCTATACTTCTGTTTGCACCTGCCCCTCCCTCCTACACTAAATGCTAACTTCTCATCCTGGGCAATCACAACTGAGCCAAAATCTAAGCTATCTGGCCATAAAGTGGACCAGCAGGAGCTAGTTAGGGCATTTTTTTAAAGTTTGAAATGATTCACAAGCACTAAGGTAATCTTTGACCTGGCTGAGAAGCTGAACTCTATTAGAAATTACAGGACATAAATAGACACTTAAGCATCATAAGGATAGGTATGTTTATTCTAGTAGATGTTACTGACTCTTTGTTATAAGATGCCATGGGAACAAACTCTGTCTCTTAGTATTTGGACATCATCCCCTATTTATATATTTTCAGGCTTTAGAAACAGAAAGGATTTTTATCTTGCTTTGCTCTCTAATATCTTGATCCAGACACTGCATCAGTGCTGGTCCCCAAATTCAATTTCTGAGTTCATTCACATTTAGTCCTAATAAATTTAGCTAATTAGATTACTTGTAATGTTTTTAAATGACAGGCTAAAGCAATTTGCTTAATTCTAAATTTGATTATTTTTCTTTTTATTTAGAAGCAAATTGTGGAAAACTTATCATGTTAGTGCTTTTGGGGGTTAACCATTAATGTAATTAAATCAATTGACTTTTAGATACTTATCCTATTGGTATGCAACAAATGCGGCCTTGTTGGCACAGAAAAGCTTGGCTTATCTAAGTGGACTGTCATTAGGGACTGTGTTCTCCAAACTTCTTGCCAATCTTGAATGATCTCAGTAAGTCTTGCTGGTGTTTATGAAGCATTCTGAACACTCTCTTTCTCTCTCTCTCTTTTTTTTTTAAATTCCCTAACTATCCTCTGCTAATCCACCCTATACTTGTAAAGTTTAGATTTTGGCACAGTTGTGATTGCCAAAGAAAAGAAATTAGCAATCAGTTCTGGGAGAGGGGACTGGAGGAAAAAATGAAATTTCTATCAGAATTCCAGTGACTTGGAAAGATTCCAAGGGTAGCCAGTAGAAACTCCCAGCCCTTTGGGTTGTCTCAAATGGGATGGGAAGACAGATGCTGCAGCCCCTCAGTGCTGACAGCACTGTGTACCTCCTTTGGATACTGCAGGAGTGACTGGAAATTTGACATGCAGCATATTCCAAGGTACAAGAAACTTCTGGCCAGTTAGGTCCATTGGTTAGAGTGCAGTGTTATAACACCAAGGTCAAAGGTTTGGAGATCAGCCACCAAAAAATAAAAATAAAAACAAGATACAAGAAACTGTGGAATATACTATAAAGCATATGTACTTCACAGGGCCTAGTTTTCCAAAGCCTTGCAGTTTTAAATACTGACATTGAGGAGGACTGGAAATTTTCCCCAGGCTATTGAATCTCTGTTGCAAGATATGAATTGTGGCACAGCAAGGTTACTGGCTCAAAGACAGATTAGTTACTGATTAATATCTAAGTTTCTGGAAAACTGTTAGAGGGAGAAGGAATGTTTGCTAAGATCAAGTTTATGTTGATAACATCACTTAATTGTCTACTGGAATGTCATCTGGCTTGTTTCACTGAAAGTTACCAGCCTATATTGGTAAACTATAACCCCACCTATGTTCTCTTGCTGTAACTTCCTGGTCTGGAAAATAAATGCAGGAAGAGAACCCCAATTTGGGGTTAATTTCCTGAGGAAGGGTTGCCTCTCGCTGGAGGGTCCCAGGGAAGTTAACCACTTTGGGGCTTCTCACTGCTCAGAGAAATGGGCTTTGAGTAATCCTTTGCATCTACATCACCCAAGGGAAGTGGGGTGACAAATCGGTGGGGGGCAAAGCAATGCAAAGCAACAAGAAACTACTAGGATAAGGAAGAAAAGAGAGCTCATCCTGGCAAGAGTCTGATTGTTCTTCAGTCTTAAAACATTTAAAGAGTAATGACACAGGGGCTAAAAATGCTCAAATAGCTCTTTTAAGGGTGTGCATGTATGTGGTTCATTCTAAGTCAAAAATGGCATCCAGAAAGGCCACTTTTCCGGTGCCCTTTCTATAATTATTAGGATTTGAGGGTGTGATGACAGTCAAGATAAGGATGACTGGGAATTAAAATTTGGATGTACATTTTCTTTTTCCTGTACTTTGATCTATAGAAGCTATTTTGTTTACTGTTCTCAAATCTTTTTTCTATGCTTTTAGTGGCACAGTAAAATGTCACTCAGGATCCAATTTCTCTTTGAAAAAGGAACTATGGACAAGCATTGGTATCTAGGGTAGGAAAACAGCAATGACACCACCAGTAGCCGTAGAAAAGTTGTGATGGTGGCCAACAGGGAGTGCTCACTGCGTGCCAAACACCTGACTGAACAAGACACTGAGCTGGTGATGGAGCTGCCTTTGCAGCCTCTCATAGTGTGGGCTCCTCCACGCTGGTTCTGTCACTCAAGGTTGGGAGGGAAGGAGAGGGGACAGCAAGTGTAGTGGATTGAATGATGCCCCCCCAAAACTCATTGAAGCTTGAATTGTATCCCCAAGTTTCATGTATTAGAAGCTTAATCCCTACTGTGACTGTTAAGAGAGTGGGAAATCCTATTACGGTAACTGAAATGTGGAGCCTTGAAGAGGTGATTGGATTGTAGGACCATGTGCTAGTGAATGGATTAAAAATGGTGGTCAGGGGTGTGGTTCTCAAGTCTTTAAAAGTAGAGAGAAGAGAGTCTGTCTTTTGCTCTCTCTGCTCTCTCCGCTTCCACCATCTTGCAATGTGAGACCCCTGGGTCACTGTCGCCACCACCAGATGGACTTTGGACATCCCAACCTCAAAAACTGTAAGCAATAAATGTCGTTTTTCTTTGTAAAAAGTTTCAGGTATTTTGTTATAAGCAACAGAAAATGGACTAATACAGCAAGAAACCACCAGAACCAAATGGTGACAACAGAGTCACAGGCTGAATCCTGGGGTTATGGTTGAATCTGCATCCAAGGGAAGACTGGGAAAAACAGACACCAAGAGCCTGTTCCAACCGCTTATAGACATGGTCACATTTCATCCTTATAACAACCTTGCAGATCAAGCCCCACCCACGATCCAGAAATCCAAAACTTCCTGAAACACAAAAGGATTTATTGGGCCTGTGACAAATTTACTTGACAGCAAAACCTGAACTGAATTGATGTGAAGCCCGGTTATGGTCTTTATTTATCCCAGTCAGCACAAGTATCCAAATGTTTCACTACAGACAGATTGTAATGATAGGGTATTTGCATTCAGTGAGATTTTACATAAAGTACATTATATAAACTGCCTGAGATATCTAGAATCTTAGAATTTATAAATCTGAAATATTTTTGATTCAAAGATTTCAGAGAAGTGATTGTAGATCCAATTTATAGACAAGTTTGAGGCTTTGAGAAGTTTAGAAACCTGCCAAAGTCAAACAGCTTTTTGGTATACAGTCATTTCCCCAACATACTTTATGAATACCAAGTGATTATTGTGGGATTTGGGGGCAATTGATGTAGGCTACAGAAAGGTGTGGACAAGATCGGGGAATTATTTTTGTTTCCCAAAACTTAAACACTGCTCTGACTATAACCAAAGACTATAAATGAACCAAAACAAACACAAGCAACTCCAGTGGGATGGTCTGTCATAGCAAGGGGGGATTACAGAGCCTACTTGAACACTTTCAATGACAGTCCATTTTGTATCTGGACAGTTTCAATCATTAAAGGAGATCCAGTTCCCTGTAACTTGCATCCTTTCTTCTCGGTCTTCACATCTGGAAGACAGGAAGAAGGAAGAAGGAAATTGGGTCTCTTTAGAATTTTTCATTTCAAAGAATAGATAAACTACTCAAAATAACTTACAAGGAGAGCGGGGGACATACAAGGGTCAAGGATAAGAGACCATTTCTGCTAATCTAGTTCTGGACTTTCCAAATCTGGAATGTCATTAGGTATTTTTTCCCCATCACTTCTCTGGGTTTTCACAGTCTCTTATCTCTTCTTCTCCCTGAACATCTGCTTCTTTTTTATTTTTACAGTCTGGATTCATCTGACAGGCTCCAGTAACACTGACTTGCCATTGGGCCAACTCTAATCGTGTAGCCAGCTCCACCGTCCCCAGCCATCTGACTACAATTTTTGTTAATGAGAAAGGAAATCAGACACGTGGTCCCTAGGACAATTAGTCGGAGCCAAGAGAGCAGGATCACCCACTACAGACATGGGCTCCAAGGTGGCATCATTCGGCTGCCATGTATCTCTTGGTCCGTGTGCCCCGTGGGGGTGAGGGGGCATTTATGAAGTTGGGGCTAGGCTGTATCCCTAAAATTACATTTTTACTCTTTGTGTCAGGAATTCTTCTAGAAACTTTAACTTCTTTATCCCATTTATTTTTTTTCTGGAACAACACAGAATAAATTGGCTCCCTCTTTTTGCCTAACAGGTCTTCAGCTAACATATCCCTCCTAGATGCCCTTAGCTCTAGGAATGTCAAATATATTTCATACATAGCTTCTATTAGTTACTCTCCAATTTTTCAGTGCTGCAGAAGAATTAATATCAACTTTAAAAACCTAGTTTTAACCCTAAATGGAGCATCTGCAGTTATGGCAAAATGTATCTATGTTTTCTTTTTGGGGGAAGTGTGGGGGTTGCTGGCCAGCATGGGCATCTGAACCATTGATGTTGGTGTTATAACACTTCTCTGTAACAAGCTGAGCTAACTGGCCAGCCCTCTGACTATGTTTTCTGATCATGAAAGTTTCAGATTCCATAAATGGTTTCTGAATATTGACTCCATTTGTAGATATTTACAGACGTTCCTTACAATTTTTTACATCTATCTTTGTTTTTTAAAATAATGTTTCAAATTCATTATGGACCAGAAGTCTAAAAGAAACCTTTTATGATCAGAAAAAGTCTTCAAAGTCTATTTTACCCTTTCTTACTTAGACCGTATCTGTATTATCACAAAAAGACCTCAAAAGAAAGATTCATGACAGTGTTGAGCAATTTGCTTTAACTTGTTCTATGGAGCAGTTAGATGCCTGCTATTTTTGAGGCTTTGTAACTTCTGGGCCATGCAGGGAAGCTTATATGCAATAGGAAAAAAAAAAAATGATTGTTTTGGTATCATCTTACTCTGGCTCAGTCTATCAGTGAATGAATTCTTAAGAACAGGAAAAGAAAAAATTAAATCGCTTAAATGGCCTTGAAAACCTGTCTCAAAGAGCTTGCAGTTTGTTACCAGGCATTCTGCTGGCCCTGTTGGTAAAAGCTTTTCTCTCATTTACTTGTTTATTCCCCTAAAGCTTAGTTTGTCATTTAAATCAAAATGATTTAGATGAAGAACTTGATCAGAGAGAATAAATTTACAGGTTTTCTCCTGCACAGAATATCTTATTTTTTAAGGTGATAAACTTAAAAATATGTTCAGTTCAATACTTGTGCTTCTCATTTCTCTTTCTAAATGATAGTGTGATGCTATGTCATCTGCTGGTAAATCACTGCAGCATTTCATTCCAGAGGTGACAGGATTTTTAATGGTCCAGAAAATGATACCACATATATCAGTCTAAACACATCTCACCTGCACTCAGGTACAAGGCAGCATAGACTCTTACCAAATTTTTTTTTTTTTTTTAGTTTGGAAGGAACCCTGTTGTTTTGGGTTTCTTTACATGTTACATGAGACTCCTGTTCGCTTGCCTCAAGATGCAAAGAGAGAAGAAAGGCCAAAATTGCAATAAGTGTATTTATTTATGATTGTATGAGATTTGGTAGATTACCAATACTATGAGTTAAGAGTTAATACCTGGCAATAATGGCTATAGTATTGCACTAATGTTGATTGAAGAAAAACATGGAGCATAAAAATCAGCTCAAAGTACCTCTCATAAATTTAACATATTCAATAGGAAGGACTTAATTTCCAAACAGTCTAAGGGTTAACATAAGTACCTGTCAGGTTACCAGCACCCCAGAAGCTGGTAAAGTCTGATTCATCTACATTTGTGTATTGAACAATCAAGGCATCCATGTGTAAAGCAATGTGTATGTTTGCATGATAAATATCAAAGATCAACCAAGTGTTAGTGCCCTGTATGTGGAGAAAACTCTAAGAAAAAGAACGTAATAGGAGATGTCCGTGTTCTGTGTGAGACATGTTCTGTGTGGAGACATGACCAAGAAGATATTATTTTAAAAAGTTAAAGAAAAGAGAAGTCCAGAGAAGATTCTACTTTGAAACAAAGTTTTAATAATTTTAGTGTCTCTTGCCTCAGCTATTCCACATCCACAATTTAATCATTATAAAAAAGTTCTCTCATGGATGTTCACTTTAAATAGAAAAACGAAGAGGAAACAACAGACATATTCAACAATAAGGGATAAAAATTGTTTTGGTTCATCCATATAATGAGACAATATATAGTCACAAATATACTAGCGATGATGTAAAAATTATTGAATGATATGATTTATTAAGTGATGAAAGTAGTTGTGTAGAGTGTAATATATCATATAATAGCCATATAATAGCATTTGGGTAGAAACAAAAGAAGTACTCTATAATATTCATGCATGCATATATGCACAGGTACAATTGTGAAGGGATATTTACTAAAATATTAACAGTGGCAATCTTTGGATGGTAAGATTATAAATGATCTCCCCTTCTTTTCAATTCTCTGTAGTTACATTTTCTAAAAGGAGAAAGATTACCTGTGTAAATAAAAAATTAAAGAATTTAAAATCAAGAACAAAGCAATAAATACTCATGCATTATGTTCAGCCAAAGGCAAGAAAGACACAAACCAAAATGTTGACAGTGGCTATCCTTAGGTAATGGACCATGAATGAATTTATTTTCTCCTTTTACTTATTTATGCCATCACAATTTTTTATAGCAAATGTATATCAGTGTTGTAATACAGGTATTAATAGTCTACATTCCTCTGCTTTACTTAAGCTAAGTTTAGCAGTGTATGATAATTATAAAAATAATGAGGACTTACTATAGATCTTGGAAGGACTGTGCTCAGAGGCTGTCAAAGACCACACAAAGAAACCTTTGACCACTTGCCTCAGCAACAAGCCTTCCTTGATGTCTCAAATTATAGAAGATAGTTTCCTTCTCAGGTAACTTTAACTTCTTAGTAACTGTTCACATACCATGACTCGTTTGGCATTATGTTGGGAGAAGGACTGATGCGGAGTTTATGGGGTGAAAACTAAAAAGAAAAGCAGTTATAGCTCTTGAGCTCTTGAGGAAGTAAATTTGTTGAGGCAAGATTTGATTAGATTTGGGTTGTAAGTGTGGTTTATGGAAATTAGTTATATTAGGTGAGCATAATTAGTTAGCATTTCAAAGGAACAAACAAGAGCATATAAATATAACACAGACAAAGGCTGGGGAAGGAGGGAGATCATAAAAGCCATGTTACCTTGAGGAAATTCAATGTACTAGTAAATCAGTTGTAAGAGGGTCACTTGACTTTAGCAGACTTAATGCATCACCAAAAAGAATAGGAGATGGGACATGCGTAGGTTCAGAATTTAGACAATAAGCAAAAATTCATGTTAATGTAAATATAATCTTTTCCTCTATAAAGCAAACCTTTTCCGAGCAACTGCTTCCATAGCTTTCAGTTTAGAGATTTGAGGTAATGTTCCAGCCAACACCAACTTCCCAGACTCACATCCCTAAAACTTCCATTTTTACTTAAAGAACTAAAAAAAAAAAAAAAAAGAAAAATTCTAAAACAATATTAGATAAATTCCAGAACTGAATTCTGGGAATTGATTAGTTCACACAATAATATTTAATTGAGCGACTACTATGTGTTCACATGGTTCTAGGCTCCAGTGGAATAAGGCACCTCCCCTCACGGAGCTTACATGCTCTGGTGAAATGTAAATAAAAACAAATACATGTTTGTGCTCTCTGCTGGCTGTGTTAAAGTGCAGTGGAACAAATGGAGCAGGATGAGGGGACTGAGGCCATGGTGGGAGTTGAGCTTATGATCATCTGGAAAGGGGACTTTAAACAGAAAACTGAAAGAAATGAGGGAAGAGGTGATTAGTTATCTTAAAAAGATGACTCCAAGCAGAGAAACAGTAAGAAAGGGTTGGAGTGTGCTTGGTGGGTTCCAGGAATGTTCAGAAGGCCAGGGTGGCAGAAGTTGGGTGACTTGGGGGAAATAGCAAGAGCTGATGTGGGGAACAGGGAGTATCAAATTTGTCTCTCACATGAATGGGTTGGGAAGCCATCAGAGAATGTTAAACAGAAGAATGACTTAATCTGAGGATGTGGGTTTTAAGAGGCTGTTATGCTGTGGGTAGATAGTAGAGATAAAAGGGTAGGGACAAGCAAGGAGGTAGGGAAACCAATTAAGAGCTCATGTGAAATTCTGGGCAAGAGATGTTGGCAGCTTAGACCATGGCAGTAAATGAAATGGTTAGAGATTGGATGCATTTGTCAGGACTTCCTGATGGATGCGGGGCATGAGGGACAGAGTCTGGGATGGCTAAGGGTTATGGCCTCAGCAACTGAAAGATTGGATCTGACATAAATTAAAATGGGCTGGTGAGAGACAACTTTTGCATGACTTCTTAAACTGAAACTAAAGACTTTGAAGGTATTTCCAGCCTGTGGTGAGACACCGTGGGCTGCACTCTCAGACCCTCTGATGTGTACCCTGCCCAAGGTGCTGCTCTGGTTCTCCTTTAGCTATACCACTGCATCTGGGGTGAGGAGTCCATGGGGCCAAGGAGAGGCATCTACTCAGCCCACCCTCCTTCTAGAACATGGTCTGGGTGACCAGAGCTTCAGAATTCCCTAATGGCCCTAGGCCCACTTTCAGACTCCACCTTCATGGGCAGGCCACACTCCAGCATGCGCCCCCCGAGTCACTGGAGAGCTGTTTGCAGGGTGTTTGGACAGAGCTTGTACATGTAGGCTGTGGTGTCCACACAAGTGTCCACGAGGCCCCTCAAGGAGTAGTTGGAACTTGGGATAAGAAAAGGGGGAGCAGGTTAAGTGTCAAAAGTTGGGGCAGGGGCTTTGAACTTGGAGGAGTCAGAATTCCAACCTATATCCAGCCTTCCAGGTCATTATAGAGGTATATTTGCCAAGGTAGGAGACAGAACTAATTTTCTTAACAGTTTGTTAGCTTGACTCACAATATAAATTTTGATATTTACTGCATATGCATGCCACTAGGTAGGTGGGAAAACTTACAAATAGGATTAACAGAGTGTCCTTGTCTTTAAGAGTGCTCCTGGGTCAAACTCTTTCCCACCTGACATGGTTAAGTTGCTTCCTTGGGAAACTCCCAGAGCACAGGAGTCCTGCCTTGCAATGATGGTCTGCCTGCTTTTCTGCCTCTCTCACCAGCCTGTGAGCTCCCAGAGAGTAGGAAGAATGATTTAGCCCTCTTTGGCTCCATGGAATTTAACAGAATGGCAAGCTAGTGGGTATACCTGCAAAAATGTGTATGGGGGGGGGGGAAGGAAGGGAAGGCGGGGTAGGAAAGGACAGAAAGAGATGATTAATCTGGTTATCAAAGACCTGGTATCAGAGATTAGACAGTTGGGGTTACCCCTACCTGGAGGTACTTTGTAACATCGGCTCTGAGAGAAGCATGGTAAGGGCTCAGGCAGTTCAGCAGTGACCACGGGCCTTTACTGCTTCCTACTGGGGTAATTCAGTGGCTGGGTAATAACGCTGACCTTGGATAAGTCAGGTAACCCACCTGCGTCCAGTCCTCCATCTGTAAAATGGGGCTAATAATACCTCACAGGGGTGTCAGGAGGATACATGAGATAATATATGCAAAAACTCTTTTACTTTTTCAGAAGAAAGACACTATATAAACCTAAGGTGTTATTATCATTCATTTTAACTTTGGAATAGCATCATCCTGTCATTTTTGATCCCATAATTACAATACATCAGGTAAGCACAGATTTTAAAATCAAGGGAGCACTGTACAATGCGCAGAGACGTGAAAACTTTGTCACATGAGAACAGCTCTGACAACTTCAAAAGTGCCTTAGGGCTGCATTTATTTCCATACTAATGCAAGCCACATACATCATGAGAGAGAAACACAAGCATTAGTGCTTGCTAGCTTGTGCCTCTTCTTTGACAAATTCACAGAGAAATGATCTGTGTGGGCCATTCAGACAAGGGAAGGAACCATGATTTTTGTTTGAAGTCATTGTCTACCACTGCCCCACTGTGAGATAGTCAGAGGTCTCTGATCTTAAAGCAAAATTTGAAATTTAGGGATAAGCATTTCTTAGTCTCCTTTTTAAAACTATATATCCACACAGCTCAGTCTCCAAGAGTATTTTGAATGTGGCAATTTTTAAAAGTCATAAGTGCTAAGTATTGCAATTTCAAGATCTTTTTCTAATAAAATATTTAAGACATCTTTGGTCATAAGTAATATTTTGTTTGCCTTTGTCCCTATAAGGACCCACACATTCTCTTTAAGTGTAGTCAAAGAAAGAGTACTAGTGTAACATTCAGGAGACCTTAGTTTTATGCTGTACACAGTGGCCTTAGCCCAGTTGTTGGGCCTGTTTCCTGAGCTGTAAAATGCAAGGGTGAGACAGAGTTCCTGCAGTCCTTTGGCTCAGCCAACAAAGGAAGACAGCACTCCACTTAACATCAGTGGGTTGACAGTGTAGGGATTAGAAGAAAATGTCCTTCCAGTCCTTCTGTGCACCACTCTTACCCAACTGTGCTTTTTGAGTGCCCAAGGTTATTTTTAGAATCACCATCAATTTAAGAAATGACACCAGAGAAGGCTTGAGCTGCATCTCTCCCTGGTGGAAACCCTGGAGTGTTATGCAGCTTTAATTAACAGTGAGATGTTGTTTTGGATGAAGACCAAGGTACAGCCCTTCGGGAACCTTTTGGCATTCATTACAGAGATTGCACGGTGATTCCATCCTGATGCTCCTTAGGCAAGACAGAGACACTGAGCTGAAGTGTGCAGCAATGTGGGAGCTCTGCTCAGAAATCAGTGTTTTCACAGGACTCCTGGCTGTGAGAGCCAGGGTACATGCCCCGTCTGGTGAACTGAGCCCAAGATGCTGCAATGGGCCCCTTTCATCTGTCCCTCTCTGCACTCTCAATCCCGTGAGTCAGAGGCCACCTGCTCTGAAGTACAACTGCAGGGTAGATGACGTGCACAAGACATCTTGCTGTCACAGCTTCAGGGGCTCAGGGCACAAATGTTGCCTTTGGCCTGATTAATGAAAAAAAAAAAAAATTATCCCACAGTGGACCTGCTGGAGGTATGTGTGGAGCAGAAACCATGAGGATTTTACCCCCTAACTTTCCTGTTGGTACAAAATTCAGCAATATTTAATTGGTTTCTTATTTTCTAAAAAGGGGGGGATAATGGGTCTGTTGATACTAATTTGGATTTTTTTATTGATGACTCCAGAGGTAGCTCTTAATTAGAAAATTATATTAGTAATAGAAATGACTATTTCTACCCCATATGGGCAAATCAGGGTAAAAATAGTCTGATGGTATAATTTAGGTACTCTCCACTGATCCAGATGCAAGATCCATTAAACTTATTATGTGCCAGACACCGTGGAAGGAACGTTTACAGACATTATTTCATTAAATTCTCACCACCTTATGCTGTAGCTTCATTTACAGGTAAGAAAGCTGAGGTGAGGAGTTAGTGAACGGCATGGCTGGGTTTGAAAATCAGGTCTTCAGAATCCATGTTCAAGACACTTTTTCCACTACACCCATATGTCCAGGAAAAAAAAATCACAGTTCATTGGGGGATGACTCACTTTCAGGAAACAATTTTCTGAGAAACTGGAGGACAGACAGGCAGGAGTAGGAACGAGGGAGAGAGGCTTAAATCCTAAGTGTAACCCAAATATATCTCAGCAAGCTGGAGGCAAGTTTGTGTCCACCGATGGATTTCCCAGAACACACATCTAACCTCACAAGTCTTGGTGAATAAAGTAAATTTTTTTTTTCTTTTACAAATGACTTACTTTGTTTCTTTATTATAAATAAACCTACATAAGCACCTCTCATTTAAGAATTAGAACATCACCAATAACTGTGAAGCCCTCCATGTTTTCTTCCTGATTTTATCTTCTTGCCTCTTCTTTAGTGTTAGTCATTATTATAATTATTGAAATAATTATTCTCTTTTTTCTTCATAGTTTGAACTATGTATATATCCCTAATCATGTCGAATTAAAAACAATTTTTTTAATGTTTTACTTTTTTTATGGTAAGATCATGTAAAATCTACTCTCTTAGCAAGTTTCAAGTAGCCAGACACAGAAAGAATACTGTATAATCTCACTTATATGGGGATTTTTAAAAAAAAATTCAAATACCTAGAAACAGAGTAGAATGGTGGTTACCGAGGACAGGAAGGGGAAGGAAGAGGGAGAAATGGGGAAATGTAGGCCCGGGGTAAAAAGCTGCAGTTATACAGATGGATGAGTCTAGAAATCCAATATACAGCATGAGGACTATAATTAATAACATTGCATTGTATACTGAAAATCTTTACATTTGGTTTTGTTGAAAGAGTTGTGCAGAAGTTTAACCATAAATAGCCCATTACACAGTGAAACATCCTAAAATTCCTAATAACACATTCTCTGCCAAAAAACTCTTTAGTGTTTTCCCCACTCTGTCCCTCACACATTCTCTCCTGTGTGTTTCTGCACCTCTGTTTCTCTATGTGTGTATTTCCCTCTGTGTGTCTCTCCCCTTCTTTTCCTGATACCACCATGCATTTGTCCTTTCTTCTTTCCTACACAACTATTCCACTCATGTACTCTGCTCCCAACTCATGACCCTCTGCTTCTTGCAGAGCCCCCGGAAGTCTTGGCTGCTATTAATCTCATAGGGGACAGGCCCTGGAATTTTAGTGAATAAAATTCTACACCTCATTTTGCAGGTTAATAAGCTCCACTAGCATGTTCAGATTCTATGAAACATTAACGATGTGACACAGAAGTTGTAAATTGAGGATATCTTATGCTTAGAGCATGAGGATCCTTTGCCAAATGAACAACCAGAAATCAAAATAAAGCTTTGTTAAATGCACATTTTAAAAAAATCATTGTTAAATATTTGATTTCTAAGTATCTGACAAAGGAAGTAAATTCCGGGGACACATTCATTGCTACTTAAAAGAAGATATATTTAAAATTGAATATGTGTGTAAGCTTCCTACTTGGAAATAGAGTGTTTGGGTTATACAGAATGAAACAGAAAATGATTTTGAAAGTCAAGAAATAAGTTGTAAGTTTAACACTGAGTGATGGCAGCTTTTAATTCTACACTATTTGATAGTCAGTAGGTGATATGAATAGCAGTCAGCTTCCAGTTCAGAACTTAGTTGGATCAAGTATCTTTCTGCTCACCCAGCTCTAAAGCAAGGCCCCCATTGAAGCTCTCAGAACAATAGAAAGGTTTGAATACAAAACCAAAGCTCTTGTGACAGAGGTACCAATTTCATGTGCTCTTTGAAAATAACTGTAGATTTAATTTTAAACCCTTGTGTTCTGCATTAACCTGTTGTGTTAAAAATGGCAACCCTGAGCAAAAAAAAAAAAAAAAAACACAGAAAGTTTATTTCTTTTCTTGTGGGTTTTTTTTTTTTCCTTTATTCTTTTTTGTCTTTGATAAGACTTAACTGTTGTAATATCACCAATTTAGGAGGGATACCTTGCTGGTTCAGGTAGGACAAGACAGAGCCTGAAGTTTCTGGCAAATTCAAAACTGTGCAGTTTTCCAGCCTCAAGCATCACGCTGCCCAAACAAGCCCTCCACAGCCAGGTGTCCTACCTCCTTACAAATTCCCTGAAGTCATTCCCCAAATGACTTTTATGGCCAAGGTTTGCCAGAATCTTAGTCAGAAGGTGCAGGTTCTCTGCCATTTACATGGATTCTCTGTCAGATTAAAGTTCTTCTCACTTTTAAATTTTAG
Source organism: Cynocephalus volans (assembly GCF_027409185.1). Lineage (NCBI taxonomy): Eukaryota > Metazoa > Chordata > Mammalia > Dermoptera > Cynocephalidae > Cynocephalus > Cynocephalus volans. The sequence goes on from NC_084460.1 coordinate 285,214,376, forward strand.
GGGGATAGTTTGAAGTCTTTTAAGACTATACAGACTCTTTGCCTGAGAAGATCCAGAATTGTCAGATATCATTTTTTAATGCAGACTTTGGAAAATTATTGAATTTCAGATATAGAAAAAGTTTCAAAAAAGGAATAAAATAAATCACAGGAGGCCAAGCAATTGTTAAACCATCAACCTAATGAAGGCAGTCACCATGGACCAGGTCTTGACTCTGGATTTTTGCGTCAGGGAATACTAATATAACATTGTAAAATCCTAATGTGTGAGGGTCCTAGTTCATAGGCTAATTCTGCAATTATTTAGAATTCCCTTTTCATTTGATGCTTTTCCCATCTTTCTGCAGCTAGCGGTAGCCATGCAATGCAGTGCTAGGCAATGGAACTTAAGCAGAACTCTGATGGGCAGAGGAAGGTCTTTCTTAATAAAAGAAACCCATATAACTTGCATCTGACTTTTGGTCTGCCTTGAGCACAGATTCTGTGCCTGGAGATGCAGCAACCATCTAGACACCATGAGAGAAATTCTAAGACAGTGGAAGATCTGGCATCACTGAGCCATGGAACCAACGCCAGAAGCTGCGTCCTTCCAAGGACTTCATTAGTTAGTAATGAAGTCATTAAATAAATTAATAATTCCTGCCTATTTGAACCACTGTATGATGGGTTTTCTGTTCCTTAAATCAAAAACCTTCCTAACTGTTACAGTTCCCTGGCTAATGCTTCGCAAACTGCCTTACAACCAGCACGGTGGAGTGAAAACATAGAGACCAGACTTCAATAACCATCTCAGCAGCAGTCACTCTAATACCTGCTACTCCAATCCCGGGCTGCTTCTTGAATTTTAGAACCATGAACCCCGCTGCCTAAAGGGATTCCCAACAGGACACCACAGCACCCCAGACTCTTCTTGTACCAAACCAAAACCCTTTTTTTATCCCTAAGTCTGCTCCTCTGAGTTCCTAATTTTAATTAATATACACGTAGTCCTACAACTATTGAAGTCAGGATACAGGCACTGTCCAGTGGTATTCTGCTGAGCTTGAACAGAGTTTCAAAGTCTTAATAAGAGATCCATTAACTTCCTCTGTACCAGAGTTCTTGTTATTGTCATTGTTTTAAATCTGGGGACTAGTCATATAATGAACTGAGAAAAAAATACACTTTGACTCATGGATCTCTCACATCCCTGACCCTCCCCCTGCTCCACTATCTTCAGACTCAAGGACAAAAGGGAAGGGGAGGGAGACAGGAAGCATCCAGTCCCTGCATCCTGGCTCATCCTGGCTCTTCTGGCTCCTCAGCCTTGGTGATGGAAGGGCCCCTGGTGAGGGCAGGGCAGGGGCCAGGACTCTTCAAAAGACAAGAAAATTGTAGAAAAAACTCTTCTCAGGATGGAGCTATGCAAGGACCAAAGTACTAAGTATGTTTCTTTTGTCTTGTTTTTCAAATTACGCAGCCTGATCTTACCCACAGGGGCCATTAATATGAGTCTCTCCCTCCGTGTTCTCAGCAATAGCTAGACTCAACTCCAACCAGCTAGAAAAAAAAAGGGGGTGGGGGTCTGTTAGCTCAGTCAGTTAGAGCACGGTGTTATAACACCAAGGTCAAGGGTTTGGATGCCCCTACGGGCCAGCCACACACACACACACACAAAGATAGAAGGAAGCAAATAAGGGAAATGCTTTGGTTCACATAACTTGCTCATCATAAAGATAGGATTGGAGCTGGCTCCAAGAGTTGACCAGAACCTGGGATGGAGAAACATTCAAACACACAATGCCTGTGTGTTGATTCCTTTAGGGCAGTAGGCTGTTCCACACCCCCGCCCAGGGGCCACCAGCCTCTCAGATCAAGCCCAGAGAGAAGAAGTGGACTCTCACTTAGTGCAAAAAAAAAAAAAAAAAACAGGAAAATAGTAGGAGTTTTCTGAGGTCCTTGAGGTCAGCCTTTGCACACATAAAAGACTGTTTGCAGCTACTTCGTTTCTAAGATATTCAATATACTGAAGTAATAAAGGTTTCTTTTTAAGCTTTTAAGTTCAAACTACAAATCTTATTATTCTACCTATAAATCTAATAAATTTTTAAGGGGTACTTTACAATTTTGGCAATTAAGTTCCCTTAAACGGTCTAAACCACATTTATAAATGTAATAGATATGATTTTCTTTTTAAGTACTTCAAATACTTGACTAACAAGCAAAACTTTCCCAAGTACCTAAGCAGTTCTTATAAATCTAATAAATTAAATTTTTAAATATTGTGACCCTTAAGTTCTCTTAAATCTTTCAATACTGTTTACAAACTTAGCCAACTTCTCTTAGAAATTTCAACTGTAAAGCTTTAGTCTGAAATCAACCACTTAATTAGACATTTAAACCAGACCCACATGGCTAATTACAGGGTCAACTGTGCCAGAATCTCTTAAACATTAAAAATGCTTTACAAACATTATAAACACTTTAATTACCAGACATATAAGGATTGTTTTAAATTCAACACAAAAATGTTAAAAGTATGGGTTTTGTTTAGTTCATCCCCTCTGTGGTTAATTCTAAAAACTTTCAAGGTTGAAAAACACATACCTGATAAGGAAACAGCTATAATTCTCAGAAAGCTGGCACTAGCTTCTCACTGGCTGGCCCTTTTCATTAACCGGGGATTCAGGCACAGACACGAGCTCAGGAGCTAAAGACCTTCAACTTGATAGTTCTTGCTTTCCTGACAGACAAAATAAGCCCTTTTCAAACAATCAGCAATCAAGGATGCCGAGACCATGTGCTACAAACAGGGTGCATTCAGCTAACCTGAGTCTCCTGACTTGAGGTTAAATTCTTACCTCCTTTGTTTGTAACTTCTTTTACCTATTTTCACCTGATTTGAGTCCATGATTCAATAATCTCCCATCTTCATCACTTGATTGCATTCAGCTCATCTATTTTTATTTCTTTTTTAAAATTGAAACATAATTGTACATATCCATGGGGTACAGTGTTGAATATCAATACCTGTGTGCAATACGTGATGCTCAAATCAGGATAATTATTCTATTTATCATCACACAATGTATTCATTTTTCTGTGGCCATTTACCCATTTACTTGATGTTCAACTCTTATGCTGTTACCCATGGGCTACTGATGCAAAGTCCATTTTAACAACAGGAAGAAGGAGAAATCTGGAGACTGGTTACATGCCCCCCCACCCCCACTGTTGTAAGCAGCTACTGGCAATAGTTCCCCCGACCCACATCGCACACCTCTTTCCAATCCATCGTCCACTCTGCTGCCAGTGTGACCTTTTTCAGATGTAAAACTGGCCTGCATGCTACTCCTTAAAATCCTCTGATGGACCTTCATCATCTACACTGGTGGGATCATGACGAAGGTCTTTGCATGGCTCACAAGACCTCGCATGAAGTGGGCACTGGGCCCCTTTTCATCCTCATCTCCTGCCATATCTTATCTTTGGATACCTCCGGCTGATATAATCAGTGATGTACAGAGCTCTAATGGGACCAGGTAACAAGAAACCAAGAAATGAAAAAGGACAGAGTAGAAAGAAAGAAGGGATGAGGAATCCAGGAAAAGAAGCTTCCAAGGGTCGAAAACCTCTCTTCATTCATAGGGAGGTGGTCAACTTTGCGTGAGGTATTTATTAATATTATTTGCTGTCTGTGATCTTATCTTAATTAACTTATTCAGTTTGGTTAAAGTATCTACCCAGTTGCTACTGGATGAGGTCCAGATCTTAATATTCGATCACATCCAACTACAATGGCCCACATAGAGTAACTGCCCTCTAATGAGTCTGTCTAAAGCATATTTAGCAATCCCAACCTCTCACTTAAACAAAAGGATTTATATTATTTTTAACTGGATGAACTATTTAAACTGGAATGCTATCAAATCAACAAATATCAGCTTCCCTCCTGTGGTGCCCTTGGCTAATCATTGGAGTGTTTCCGAATGCCCATCTTGTAGTGTCATTGCTACACTGTCACTAACGGTTCCATGTCTCTCTGCCAGGGTCAAGCTAAGACAGAATGTCAGAGTGGGAATAGATCTGTGTTTCCTGACTCTAGGAACTCCTGTCTGTTTCTTTATTTGAGTCACTTTTTTAGTTTCTGTAGAACCGAAAAGCTGTCACTCCAACGGATCACTCTTTCAGTGGTCAGTCCAGGCTCGTGACACAATTGTTAGCAAGTAAAGCGAGAGCAGTAAAGTCTCTTTTGGCTGGACTTCTGGCAGCGGGGACTCTCTGGGGTGCATTTCTGCACTTGCCAATCAGTTGGCACCATGAGCAGATATGTGAGGCAGGAATTAGGATCCTAGAAAATAGAGAGCTTGGGGAACAATGCCTTCCTATTTTAAACATGTGCTAGCACATGTCTCTATTTTCTCTTTAGTTTGAGAAACAAGGCCATTTCCCTGGTTACAAATACAGGATGGATATGCCTCCATGGACTGTCAGGATGATGAACACCAAGTTGCATGCCTTTGTGTGTGTATGAGTTTGTGTTGTGTTTGAAGGGGGCTATACAGATTTCTATAATTAATACATGCTTTAAATTGGTAACGGTGCTATTATATTTATAATAATTCTCCCTTCTTCATCTTGGACATATTCCTTCATTGCTTATTAATTGTTTGTCCATTTCTGACACAGCATTATTTGTGAAACTTACTGAATGATATTGGGCAAATATCATATCCTCCTTAGTCTCTCAGCTTCCTCATTTGTAAAATACAGGGCTTGAGACAAATCATACTCATGCTCTCATAGCTTTACAGTTCTAGGACTTGAGAGGACAGTAAATACTTGATGTGTTATAAATATTTTCCATTTGCAACACATTCAACATCAAGGGACTAATTTGTTCAGGAAGGAAGGATGTATCATATTGTTTATTGGTTGCTGATCTGTTTCTCTGGCTGGGATCTAACAGCAAATTAATTTGTGGTAAAGGTTGCCGGTCAAGAATAAGGGTAATAAGGTAACTCTTCTGCTACAGGTATAGCTAAAGGCATGGAGAAGGAATCTCACACACTTTCTCCAGTCTGTGCATGCTTGTTCACCTGAGCAAGCAACATGTTTGTTGGACAGTGCACTAATGGACCTCTTCCCAAGCTTCCCCTGGAATGGGCAAGTGTCCTTGTGCAATTCAGTCCTCTCCTTTAATTCTTTGATTAACTCAGATTCAAAGTTGGCCCTCTGATCATTAGGGACCTTTAACAAAACCTATAATGGTATATAAAAGAGTTCCATAATGTGCTCGCTTCTTCCTTGGTCATTGTGATTTGATTACTTGGTCTTATTAGGGAAGTGTTTCTGATTCTTACTGAGTCTGCTTCCAGGGACAGAAACTAAGTGCACGACCTTCTCCTGGAGCACGAGCCTCTGCCTTCGTTTGTTTGGCTTCCTTCTCTGCTCTGGACTTCTGCTTTACACACTTCTCACAACTCTGACACCTCTGCTCAATACGTCTTGTCATTCTTGGCTAAGAAAATTGGTTTTATGCCAAGTCAACCATTCTCTCAAATCCTGGGTGTCCCATCTCATCACGTCTTCCTTTTATCATTGAATAAATCACAGTACTGTTCAACCAGTTGTGTGTGTGTTTCTTTTGTTCTGTCCTACAAGTACAAACCTCTTCCAACATAAGACTGGGCTATTTTCTCAACTATAATTTTGTTTCTTTCCACTTTTCTACAGCTAAGGTAGGTTCTAAGAGAGTGATTTTTTTTTTTTTTTTGAAATTGTGGCTCTTTGTTTTCTTTGAATGTAATCACTAAGAGAATAATTCTTATTCTCTATAAGTGCATGAATTTGCTTAAGAAACTCATCTCCACTGGGAAATTCTGTTTCTTGTCAGGAGTCCTTCAATCTGCATTACAGATCCAGGTGTTCAGCATTTTGCTGGGCTTGCCCTATAACCCTGTAAGCCAGGAACCTGTATTGTTTAGTCCCTTTTGCCACATTGCTCATTTTATTTTTAAAATTAAAATTATGTGTGTGTGTATGTATATAAGGTTAAATGTGATACCGTATATAATATTTTTCTTGTTATGGGTTAATTTAGTGCAGATTTTTTGTTCTTTTCCTTTTTTGCTCACCCAACTTTTGTATATCTCATTTTAATCACATAATATATACTTTTCTATATTTCTCCATGTTTATGTAATCAGACAAATGTAAATATACATATATAAACATTCTGAAACAGAGGTTGTGTTAGCCTGAGTTCCAGCAGCAAACAGATGGCAACTTCCAATTAAGATGATTCAAACAGAACCTAATAATGGGATTATTTACAGAAGTGCAGAGACGGTATCAAAAACTAGGAGGACTAGAGCTACACCCAAGCGCTGTTAACATCTTTAAGGCTAAAGGAAGGAGGCGAGGATGTGGTTATCAGAACCTGAAGGAAAGTCACATAGAAAAGGCCATCCTGAGGAAAGCTGAGATGATCAGAGTCCCGGCCAGCCCCGACCCCCTCTCCTGCCTCTCACCCACCATCTGCCAGGGCTGTGCGTGGCAAGCCTGACCGGAAGTCAGAGGCTTAAGAGCACCCAAGGGTGTGGTCCACGCAGGGCGGTATCACGGAGCACAGAGCAGGGTAGAGAGCGGGGGAAGCATCTGCAGGGGAGGGATGAAGACATCAGCTTAGGATTTCTATTGTTGTCATTTTTATTTATTTTCTAAAATGGGATTGTATTATTCAGACTTTGCTATATCTGCTTTTCTCCACTATACTTAGTAGGTACCCTCCCTAATTAACTGGCAAAGGTTTTATCTATTCTTTTTAACAGCTGTATTAGAGTCCATGGTGTGGGAAGTTCCAAAATTTATTTGTTTTTTATTTTTTACTGTTGAATATGCTGATATATGTGTATGTGTATAAGTATGCATGTTTGTATGTATATAGGTGCATGTGCATGTATGTGTGTATACTGGTGCTTTTAAGTATATACTTTTTATTTTAATGAGGTTTGCCAAATTGCTCTCCACAAGGCTGTAACTTCACACATAACTGTATGAGAGTACCCTTCTCCCCTCCTCCACTCCAGAAGTAGGTGTTACAGTCTTTTCAATTCTTGATAGTCTGAAGGTAAAATGGTGCCTTGTTGTTACTCCAGTTTGCATGTTCATAACAGATACTAAAGTGGAGTATATTTTTCCTAGTTCGGTTGGCTGCTTGGGGAGCCATCTGGATTTTCTAACCCACTGACTGTTTGCTGGTAGCGCTTTATAGGACTGTGATTCTGATCCTTGCGTCCTGCCAACCATGGCTATCTACACATCTGTCCACTTCTGCGGTGAACGTGTTGTCCTAGTGTGATGCTCTGTATCTGTCTGTGCATTTGTGCTCTCTGCTTGTCAGTGGTGGCCTTCTCCCTGGTGCCCATGAGCAAAGTTAAGGAGTTTATCCTCCGTAGCACCAGGACTATCCGCGTGGAGTCCAACCTAAAACGATTTCCCCTTCCGATGAGCACCTGAAAGCAGTAACTGTATAGCATTACTTACTTATACTCTCTTCTGAGTGTCTTGTAGGCTGTGGTGTGACTGTAATGTCATGTAAGCATCGTTCATTTGAAATGTGTACTATAGAAAAGAAAGGAGCTAATGTATGTGCCTACCTATTATGTGCCCACTATTGTACCAGGTCACCTCACTTACCCAAAAGCTTGAGAAGGTCAAGGCATAACAAACACTAATGTGCATATGAAATCAGTTGAGGAGCTTAAAAAATGCTTAAAAAGTTCAGAAGGCCAGAGTGAGGGGCCTGCAACTCTGCATTTCTAAGCAGCCCCGGGGTGCAGGTGCTGCCCATCCAGTGACCCCCACTCAGAATAGCGAGAAGGTACAAGACAGAGGCATGTAGATTAAGCAGCATATAAACAGACTAAGGTGCCATATAGCTAGTAAGTAGAAAGCAACTGTTAATCACAGTCTGCCTGAATTCAAACCTTCTAGAATCATACTGTCCTGTTTGCTTGTTTCGTGTCCCCAGAATCGGAAAACTTGTATTGATGGCATGAGTCTTTTCTCCAACAAATTCCAAGCTCCTTGCAAAGTACCTGGCACACAAATGTTTGCCAAATGACAAGTGGCAGAGTTGCACAGTTAAGCAAAAACGTGTGGGACCTGGCAGAGACCTGTAATCTTCACACATAACTGTGTACATCAGAGGCAGCAGGAAAGGAGCTTCTCGCACCTGGGCCCAGAGCAGGGAATCCCTGAGCTGCAGCTCTCTCAATGCAGAGCACCATTTTGCTATGGGTACTTCTCCTAACTACCCCCCAGCTCAATAAAGTACTGAGGAACTAAACCCATGAGATAATTTATGGTTATCATCCTGAAGCAGTGGAAAAGCTTGTCCTCCTTGGGGCAAAAGAAGGCAAGACAGTTCGGAACTGTTGTCTGGAAGAGCATCGATTAGGCACCTCGTTGAGCCTCTGAGCACCTCTGAGTACAGAGATGAATAAAGTAGTCAGGACCTTGGCTTCGTGTAGCTCACAGAGAAGCCCCTAAAGCAAAAGGCAAGAATAAAAAAATAATAACCATTTATGGCATGTGCCAAGTCCTTGCCTTGTCTTTGATCTTCACCATAGCTTTATTGCATAGACACCATTCTCACGTTGAAGGTGAGAAAGTGAGGCTCAGAGATGCTAAGTAACTTGTACAGGTCACACAGCAAGTAAATGTCAGAATTAGGATTTGCATCAAAGCCCGTGCGACTCCTTTTTGTTTCCATCCAACAAGAATTAATTCAGTGCCCACCCGGGCTTGGTGATGTGCTGGGTGTCCCAGTCATGTGTCTTCTGCTCTACTTGGCCACCTCTTCTCTTTTCTCCCTTACTTTTGAATAAAATTAAATGTCGTATGGTGGTTCTATCTACATATTCAAATGGGGGGGGATGGGGAGAGACCAACTGGACACCTTATGTTCTCAACCACTTTTTTCCTGGGGAAAAAATACACATCATCAGGTCAGTTTATGTGAACCAACTTAGGAGGATAAAATCAGAGCTGCCAACCCCTTCACCGAGGGTTAGATGTTATACCTTGTGTGTGCATTTGAAAACTTCCTGGGAGCTTTTGAGAAACATTATTTGGTGATAATATGACACTTACTGAATAAGTGAGGAAACTTCTTTGTTTTCTGACATGAGTAAAAGAGCTAAAAGTATGAATTTTCTCGGCACTGTGTGGGAGCATGCACTAGTTCTCCTCTCGGCTTGTGCCACGTTATCAATTAGCTGCCCTGGCCCCAGATCTCTGTCAGTGTAGGATGCAAGGAGTGGTCAACTATTAACTTCCAATGACAGGAAGCTGAAATCACAATGCAAACCCCGCGTGGTGTGAAATGTGCAAGCTGAATTCCATGAGAACAACCCTTTGTCTGGCTGAGCACTGCCAGGGGAACTGGGAGGAAAGGGTGCCTGAAGCCTCCCTCAGCCTTCTGGAACCTTTGTAACCTTCTTCTGCTCTGGGAATATCAGCCCAACCACGGAGGGAGCAGGCTCTGCTCTCTCACCTCTTTCCTTATCTTCCCCAGCAAGGCTGGGTAACCATGGTGACCAGGAAAGCCTGTGGGAAGAACAATGTCAGCCAGGTGTATTGTTCCGTCACTATGTTCCACTCAGTGGCCAAAAGCTTTAAAATCAAACAGTGCAGTTGGAGGCGTCAAGTCAACACCAGCTGCACCGACTGTGTCTGCTGAAGGCAGCGGACAGGAGGAGGAGAGGCTTGTGACTCAGGAAGAGGCTGCAGATCTGCCCAGGAATCACCCAGCTGAGAAACAATCTGATTTTAAAGTCATTGATAAATTCTTTCCGCTTAGTCTTATTTAAGGAAACACTGTTAATTAGCTGAGACTATCTCATGTAATTATCTTAAAATCGGATGGGTGTTAAACACCGATAAAGGCAATCCTGAAAGTCAACAGTGGATTTTGTTAGTTTCAAGTACATTGTTTAAGCTAAACATAGGTGAGCACAGTAACATCAAATGTTTTTACCATTGACACTATTGTCCACGCTCTGGATTAAAATCGGGAGTTAAACTCCACATGTACCAGAATTTTCTGTGTGTTCTAATTGCTTGACAGTTGCTTCTCTTCTGTTTCTAGATTCACGTTTTAAAATGTGGAACGTATTTTATTAACTCTACCCACTGATCAATTAATTAGTAAAACACTGAGCACCTATAATGCTCAAGTTATGAACATACACAAAAAACATAAAATACAATCGTGTCTCTCTTTAAGGAGATTATAATCTACTTGGCGTGGGGCTGGGGAGTGTGCAGATCTTCATCAGAGATACTTAGAAAAACTATGCAATTGACTCTAACTTTGGCTTTATCTGGGTAACAATTTTAACCCTTGACTCCTATCAAAACTAGAAAATATGCTCATCAACTGCAAATAACTATAGAAACGAAAACTCCCTATATCTCTGGGAATGTTGAGTTTTTAAATAGGACTTGATATTTCATTGGGAAATGATGGCAGAATTAAGCTGTGAAAAGATCTCACAGGTTGTATTAATAGGCTAAACCTAACAAAGTTAACTTTAATCAGATTAAATAGGAGGATCTGCCCAGATGACTGATGAAATTCCAAGCTCTGTAAGACCAGAGGTGGAATGTGTCTAGCTACTTCATCTAGGTACAGAATCTCCAGTGCCCCACACAGTGTTTTTTACATAATTGACACTAGTAAATTCATTTGTTGCACAAATGAATCTGCCCGAGTTACAGAGCTAGTGACTGAGAAGTGCGAAGGAGATTTTGCTGTGGTTAATTCTGGAGCCACAGCAAAAGAGCATTTAACATGGCCAGAGATGCCTGACAAAAGACACACAAAGAGGGAGACTCGGTTAAAAAAGTAGCTTTTAGTTCACGCTATGGTGTTTTTTCATTCATGGGTTATGACCTATTTTTGATTGAAACCTATTATTAGAAAATGAAATTAATTTGTTGGTTCAGGACTGATATTTTCTAAAATGGAAGGGAAGGGGAAAGGAGCAGAGGGAAGAGAAAGAGAGGAGAGGGAAAGAGAAGGGAGGGGAGCGTACATAAGTACACCCAAGGTAGAAAGTTTTCTCTCAACTTTTGTTTCTCATAATGTGAGTCTCTCTACGTTTACATAAAATATGTGTAATGTGTTGCAATGTTAGAGTTAACCAGAAGATTATGAACAGTACTTCTCTAGAAGGAAACTTGGTGATTGGTCAGGAAAGAGGGGACCGTTTAGACAAAGGCCAGGAGAATGTCTGAGGGAGAGAGGGGGGAGATGACATGAGAAGAGCAGGCAGGAGACAGCTGCAAAGGGAATTCTGCTCAGCTAAGAAATTTGTACTTTATGCTGAAGGACGTTTTGAAAGAACGAGTAGGGAAAAGCTGACCAGGAGGGACCAGGCAAGTGGGAAAGTCATTAGGAAAGAAACATCCAGAAGTCAAAGGAGGGATGACTTTCAAAGAGAAGTTGAGGTTGCGGTCAACAGTGTCAAATGTCCCTCTGTGGTCAAATGCAATAATAATAAATACAAAGGTCATATCTGGCAGTTAGGAGGTCAGTGATCTTGGGTCCTTGTTTTTGTTCAGCCTTTTGGGCATCAAGAAACTACAATAAGAAATACACTACACATGGCAACCTAGTATGCATATAAATCAAACACATACATCAAAATTTTTGCAAAATAATATATTGTTATCATATACAATGCGCTCTGTCATTTTTTTCTACTCTATTCTATTATTTATATTTTAACTTGAGATCCACTAAACTGATTTTACACTTAAGTATTGGCTGGTGACCAACAATTTTAAAACTCCTGTATTCAATTGCAATGCAACTATATTGAGATGAATAAAATGGCAACCAGTGCAGGGTCTCCTGCAGCCAAGGATAGAGAAGTTTTTTCTGTTGTTTGTTTCTATTTTTATACATCCCATGTGCTAGATTTGCCTTTGTAAAGCCAAGATGGTAACACTTGTATGTGTTTGTAAATGTGCTGAAGTAAGAGTTCCATTCAGTCTAGTCTCTGCTTCAGTCTCCCAGACTTTTTCTAGAAATGTATTTTAAAAACCATTCATAATGGTAGTTGTAAAATTGCTTTATGAAACTACCTGTCTTTAAAAGCACAGAAGCACTATACAGTCACAAATATTCTGTGGGATTGTGGAGGTGGAAGGATGGGGGAAGCAAAGGAGAGCAGGAAGGGTCTAAATTGGAAGACTTCACTTTAAATAACTAAAAATGAAAACAATCCCTAATTTTCAAAGGTGACCATGAAGGATTTTTCTCTTTTTTAGAAAGAAACAGAGTTCAGAGACTATTCCCAAGCTAGCTTACCTAGAGTGAGAATCAGAACATGCTTAATAAATTTTTGTGATGCATACGCATGTTCTCTATCTTAAGTGTTGAAATGTTTAAAATAAGAACTACATTTTTAAATAATTTGTTCTCTATTAAAAACTCTGCAAACAAAGAAAATTAGATCTTTTCTTAAGCATACCCAGGTTATATTAAAAACCTTCTAAATGCTCCATGTGGAGAAAAATATTTTAAGCAAATATCTGTGTTTTAAGTTTACTTAAGATAAAATTTTGGCAAAGTTTTCTTGGGGGGATCGACATTTTCTTAGTTTTTAATCCTTGCAAGAGATATTTGTCATCATCTGACTGTAGAGCTTGGTGGGTATAAACTTAATGCTAATAGCTTTGTACTGCCTTCATTAACACTTCATTAATTATGAAATATATTCTCTTTGTCATAAAGCACCCTGAAAGCTCTAGAGTTTTAAATCTGACTCGTATAGATCTACAGCGTTGCTTAGTTAATCATGGTGTTCCTATAAGTCAAATAGACAGGATGCCTACTAAATTCTTACTTGATCTGTATAAGCAGAAAACTTCTAGGTCAAGTGAACAAAAGTCTAAATTGAATCATAAAAGCAGAGAATCATGGTCCCTCAATTGATTCCCTGACTTGAGCCAGTTTATAGACCTGGGACCCCTTGAATGAAGGGTTGGCCAGGTCCCCTTGAGGAAAGACCCTGGTACACTACCAAAAATTTGTACTATTAATCTTTCTCCCATCCTTCCCTAAGGGGATCTGCAGCCTTTTACCAGAGTAACTGTGCATTGGGGAAAGGGAAATAATCAGACCTTTGGGGGACTACTGGACACTGGATCTGAACTGACATTGATTCCAGGATACCCAAAGTGTCACAGTGGCCCTCCAGTTAAAATAGAGGCTCATGAACAAAGTGGCCATGGTGGCAGGGATATAGGTTATGCATGGACTCAGCAACATGGACTTATACTCACCAAGGCCGACCTGGCTATGGCAACTGCTGAGTGCCCTGTCTGCCAGCAGCAGAGACCAACACTGAGCCCCCATATGGCACCATTCCCTGGGGTGATCAGCCAGCTACCTGGTGGCAAGTTGATTACATTAGACCACTTCCATCATGAAAGGGGCAACATTTTCTCCTTACTGGAATGCACACTTATTCTAGAAGTGGATTTGCCTTCCTGGCACAAAAAGTTTCTGCCAAAACTACTATCTGTGGACTCATGAAATGTCTTATTCTCCATCATGGCATTCCACACAGCAGTGCTTCTGACCAACGAACTCACTTCACAGCCAAGGAAGTGCAGCAATGAACTCATGCTCATGGAATTCACTGGTCTTACTACGTTCCTCCTCATCCTGAAGCATCTGGTCAGAGAGAATGGTTGAATGGCCTTTCAAAGTCACAGTTATAGCACCAGCTAGGTGACAATACCTTGTAGGGCTGGGGCAGTATATACTCTAAATCAGTGCCCAATATATGGTACTGTTTCTCCCATAGCCCGGATTCACAGGTTCAAGAATCAAGGGTGGAAATGGAAGTGGCCCACTCACCATTACCCCTAGAGACCCACTGGCACAATTTTTGCTTCCTGTACCCACGACTTTATGTCAGTGGAAAATTACAAAAACCAAATCCAGGCAAGATTACAAATGGCCCAGACTCTTCAGCAATGAAAGTTTAGGTCACTGCATCTGGTAAAGAACTATGACCAGATGAGATGCTTGCTGAAGGCAAAGGGAATACAGAATGGGTAGTAGTTATAAACACCAGCTTTGACCATGTGACCAGTTACAGAAATGAGGATTGTAATTGTCCTCCCTATTGTGTTAAGAATATGTCTGTGAGTGTGTGTGTGTGTGTGTGTGTGTGTGTGTGTGTGTGCGCGCGCGTGTGTGTGCATCTCTCTCTCTCTCTCTGTCTCTTTGTCTCTCTCTCTCTCTGTCTCTGTCTCTCTCTCTCTATATATATATATGCTGTACACATATTAAGAAATTATTTTTGTTTTTGTTTCTCTTATTCTTTATCATGTACCATGAGACTTACTGACTCTATGTCAGTATTTAAATATTGTTAAATTTAAATCACAGTATTTGTACTTCAGTCATGGGATATCAGAAGAGTAAACATCATCTAAGGGCTTTACTTCCTCTTCTGGGAAAGGGATTAACACTTTTTTGGTGGTTGTACGCAAGACAGTTGCATCATGTTGGGTGGAACTATTACCTTATTGTCCCATTTGATGATTAAGTATGGTTTAAGGAGATAATAAGTATGCACACCAAGTTCAAAAGGGGTGGACTTGTGAAGGTCAATTCTAGGTGCCAACTTGATTAAGGAAGACCGAGAAACTTGGTAAAACTATCTTTTTAGATGTGTCCATGAGGGTGTTTCCGGAAGAGATTAGCATGAGAGCCTGAGTAGACTGGGTGGGAATGATCTGCCCTAAATATGGGCAGGAACCATCCAATCTGCTGCAGGGCCTGGAGAGAACAAAAATAAAAAACAGAGAAAAAGGGCAAATCTCTCTCTCTATCCACTGGAGCTGGGAGATGCTTTTCTCTACAATTTTTGGACATCAGAACTCAAGTTTCTTCAGCTTTCAGGTTCCAGGACTTAACACCAGCAGCACCATAAGCTTCTCTGGTTCTGAGGCCTTCAGACTTGGACTGAGACATGCTACTAGCAACAAGTTTGCAGATGACCTGTCATGGGATTCCTCTTCACAACTGCATGAGCCAATTCCCCTAATAAATCCCCTGTCATATATTTACAAACATATTCTATTGGTTCTTTCTCTCTGGGGGACTCTGACTAATACAGGGTCTAACATATCTTAGTTTTTAATGCTTGTAAAAGATATTTGTCATCATCTGACTGTAGAGCTTGTTGGATATAAACTTCATACTAATAGCTTTGTACTATTTTCATTAACACTTCATTAATTATGAAATATATTTGCTTTTTCATAAAGCATCCTGAAAGTTCTAGAATTTTTAGAAAAGTAAGTTTTCAGTTTTGCCTGCAAGAAAGCTGTTTTCTAATGTTTCTCACAATTCAGTGATGTCCTAAAATCATATTGTAAAATAAATGAAATAAAATGTAAAAGATTAAACACTTAATTCCTGCATAAACTTCTCACGGATAGGATGGGGCAGGCTTGGCCTCCATAGATAACAGTACTCTCTTAACTGACTTCTATTAAACAGAAGGATGAACTGATGGTTTTCATTGCTGCTCAAAAGCATGCTAACCAAACATGCCTGGCTGGGAGGCTATTCTCCAGCAGAGCCATGCACTTCTATTACCTGTGTTGGTTGTGCTTACTCAGTGACAGTTGAGTTTGCTCCTAAACCTAGTAAAGCCAGTTGAATTGGTATTACTTTTAGAAGGGTATTCCTTTTCCTCACTCCTTGGTTTTACAATGAGAGACTCTCCAAACATTTCTCCTGTCCTTCATTCATTCTGCCCCTGGGAAGACAGAGTAATTTATGAATGCTAAAGTTGGGAAAAATAATTAGGATGGTTGTCTCAGCTTTGTTTTTCTCTCTTGGATGAACATGCCATGTTCTGCTCCCCTGGGAACTCTGTCCCTTTGTGGAAAGGCCAGCGCAAGTCCAGTGTTTCTTAGGCTTGGGTGGTTAGTTAAGTCTTGGCCTAATTCCTCATTGCACTATCAACTTGGCTAAAAAAGTCCTTCAACTTGTCTTCTGTCATTATAAAAGTGATATTCTGGCTTCAATATTTGCTGTTTGTTTTATTCTCAACTCGTTCAGTACCTGGGTAGGAAAGAGGAATACTATTATTCAGTCCCATTTTGTAGGGCCCAACAATATTAATTGCATTATTTAATTCAACATTACTTGAATTGATGAAATATGATTAGAGTTGTTGATTCAACTAAGTTGAATACTTGACAAAGGCAAATCATTTAATAAATGTTATTAAATGTGAGCATGAGAAATGTAAACATTCATCAAAAAATTACAGAAATCTAAAATTCTGCATTCATATTATTTCTCCAGTGTCTTAAAATTCTCCCTTTATTTGAAGTCAACTGGAACTGGAACTCTAATATGATGCTTATAATAGTATGCTTTTTAGAAGATGAACATAAAATTCCAATTAGCTTACCCAAACGGACCTTAGTCCTTCATTAAAAAATGGCAACATTTGTATATGTGTATATTTTAAGTCAAACAAAATGTTTAAAGCATTGATGTGTCATTTTTAAATAATTTCCCTCTTTAATTGAGCTTTAAAAAAATTCTTTTGCACGATATAACTTCTACTGTAGTACTTATTTAAGAGCTTTTTGAACTTTTTGGGCCAGGGACTCTGAGAATCCAGTGAAAGCTGTAGATCCCCTCTTCCTTTAAAGTGCACATACACACAAGCCAAAGCTCACAGGACCCATGACACCCATCTGTAGAAACACTGGTCAGAACTCACGCCATCCTCATGGCCTTCAGAATAGTTACAATCTTTCCCCTGCACAAGTTGCTTAGCAACTGAGGAAGGGAAAGGAACAGAATGCTATGCTTGGGTATGATAAGGGGAGTGGCTCCAGCAACCCCAAGAATAAGCAACAGGTAGCTGTGAAGTGCCTGGGAACCTTCCACTTTTGTAGTCTTACTCTCTTTGGCATAATTCCACTTTTGTCGCTAAGTCCCTTATAAGCTCCACCTCTTCCCCCTAACCCTAGGGGTTGCAGAGAAAGCAACTATAGAGCACTTGGATACATAGTCCACTAAACCATTCTCTGTAAATAACCACCCATCAATAAAAACAGTAATAATAATAATAAACTCCTTAAAAAACATATAGAGTTGCCTGCTTCATTCTTTGGTCTCAGGATACCTTCTCAGTTTGGTGGGCATTATACTGTTAGTCATACATAGACATCACCTTTGGTTGAGTTCATGAAAAACTTCCCATCTCTAGGGGTTACTTGATGGCTAGACTAATATGTGCCAATATGGCAGGATAGTCATCAGATAAAATAAACGTAATCTAGGCAGTAGAAGTAAAAATTCTGATCTCATCTCAGTATATATCTAGAGGATTGTTTGAAGTTCAAGTACCATATTTTAAGAAGCATATTCAAAAACTAGAACCTATTTAGAAGAAATATCTAGGATAATGCAAGATGTGGAAACTATGCCACATGGCCAATGGCTGGGAAGGTTTAATCTGAAGAAAAATTCCTTAGGGATGAAGGATAACCATCTTTGATGATGAGGACTGGCATGAAGGTGTGGACTGGGTTGCTGCAGTAGGTGGAATGTGAGAAAATAGAAAGAAGCTATTCCCAGGCAGGTGTGGGCTTTGGGAGAGAATCCCTACAGCTGGAGAGAGAAGTGATTAGTTACTAATCAGCAAGCGCTTACAAAGAGCCTACTAGCATCTCAAAGTTTCAGATTGCCTGTCTCTTCAATGAGATATGAATGTACTTTAAATTAATCTCTGAAGTTCTGGACAACTGAATGAACTATGTTATGAAGATTGCTTTTTCACTTGCTTAGATAAGTAGATATTATTCTCCATTTTTAAAAAAGTTATGTGAGTATTTCAGTCAGGAACTTCTATAGTATTACATCAGTTTTCTTGGTATTGTGTTTTTGATTAGCCTATTCAAAAGGATTTCTTGATTTTTGCCTCTTTTCTGGGCAATTTTTAAGCACAGATATAAAATAGGCTAAATTTTCCTTTGGCAACTCATCTATTTTTTGACCTAAATACTAACCTCATTTTATTCCCATTCTATCCCAATCCTCACAGAAATATTCTTGTAGGAAAAAGGGAGATTCATTTTTTAAAATATTTTATTTTTCTAGGTAAAATTGGATAATACAAACAGTGCTTCCCCACTACCCTCCTGCTGCTTTTCTGTCATCACCACTGAAAACGGTGTCTCAATCACTAAGAAAATAAACTTGGTCTAGTAAGAATTCTGCTATTCAGGGAAGGTCACAACTCCTTCCCATCAATACATCCTGTCACCAAGACCTGCCCTCTCCAGCTGGGCAATGACATACTATCTTCATGCCCATCCTCCTGTCCACCTTCTTCCCCCTGGAGAGATTGGGCTAGTTGTAAATATCACTCCTGACAGACACCTAACCCTCTTTTCCTTCCCCAAAATGAAATGCAACTCTTTGGATTGGTGGGTGGTAAGGATCTTGCAAAGATTAGTCCACATTTGGGGGCTGGGTAAAATTAATTTAGCAAAAGTCTATAAGCAGTGGAGATTCACTCTCTTTGCCCTGGACCAGTAGTAAATGATGATCTTGGATATTTATTTCTGCTCTTCAGGCTAAAACTTTTCTTTGAGTGGACTTTTTCTTGAGGTCCACAATTGAAGAATAGGATGTTAGCAAGCCTTGTGGCTGCACATATAAAGCAGTATTTTCCAATGTGTTATCAATAATAGAGCAAAATTTTTTATCTCCATCTCTTGATCTCTATAATTTACTTATGAATTACTTTTGGCCTTGAGAAGAGGAAAGGATATTTTTCTTTCTCTTTTGAAACTCCAACAAGGATATCCTCTCTCCACGTATGCATACATACTCACTCATTCTTCTTTGCCCAATCCCCTAAAACAATGCTTTACTCAGACCTGTCACATTGCTTCCACTGAAATTGGACTCTTAAGTACAGCACTAAACAAAGAGACTTAAGTCTTGGACTGAACTCTTTCATTAATTGGTTGTCTGGCTTTGCACAAGGCACTAGCGTTGGATTGAGTGTCCCCCCAAAACTTGACCCCCTACTGTGACAGTATTAAGAGGGTGGGAGATCCTATTGTGGTAATAATTCAAAGGTGGGACTTTGAAGAGGTGATTAGATTGTAGGACCATGCCATAGTGAATGGATTAAAATTGGTGGTTTGGAGGCATTAAAAAGAGAGTGAATGAGGAGGTTAGTCTCTTTCTCTGCTCTGCCATTTCTGCCCTGTGAGACCCCTGGGTCACTGTTGCTACCATCAAGACCCTCACCAGATGTGTTCCCTGCACTCCAGACTTTTTAGCCTATGAAACTATAAGCAATAAATTTTGTTTTCCTTATAAGTTGTCCAGTTCTGTGTATTTTGTCACAAGCAACAGAAACAAACTGATACAGCACTTCTCCTCGGTGGGCTGCAGTTTTTTCATCCGTAGAAAGAAGGGCTGGATCTTGTGATCTTGAGAGTCCCTTTCACCTCTGATATTCCCTGAATTATTTCTTCGGGGTCAGGGTCTCAGTGTTTCCAAGATGGCAGCTCCAAGAATATCCTGACAAATTAATCTCAATTGATAAAATTATTTAAAAGGAAAAGAGAAGGCTTCAGGTAACATGTACACTTAGCTGGAATCATGGGGACACAATGTCTCATTCTATTTTTCAGCTCACAGTTGACTTGAAAGGTGCAGATTTGGGGCAACAGATGAGAATGTTTCTCTGACAGTTCCAAACGGAAATACTTTGAGAAAGACTAGATGTCATTGAGCTTCCAATATCCTACAGCACAGGTAACCTCTTGGGTTTTCAGGTCCAGGTGTACTATCTTCTTTGAACAGATTAATTAATTATTTTAATTATCTACTTTGTAAATATACACTTTAGAGGGGCATTCCCAGGTGGCAGGCATACTTCTAAGCACTAGATTGATTCAGTAAACAACATAGAATAGAGTCTATTCTCCAGAGGAATTCATATTCTATAAAAAATAGAATAGTGTTCCAAGTAGGAGAAAGAACAGAACAGAGACTCTCAGAGACATGCTCAGCTGTGATTTAATGAACCAGGAGAGTGTGATGTTTAATTTTACATGTCAATCTGGCTGGGCTACATGGTGCCCAGATATTTGGTCAAACATTATTCTGAGTGTTTCTGGGAGGGTGTTTTTGGATGAGATTATCATTTAAGTAGGTGGATTTTGAGTAAAGCAGATTGTCTGCCATAAGGTGGGTGGGCCTCATCCTTGAATAGAACAGAAGATCAGCCTCCACCAAGCAAGGGAGAACTCTCCAGCAGATTGCCTTTGGGTTTCATTTGCAACAGAAGCTCTTCCTCTTTCTACAGTAGATGGCCTTTGGACTCAAACTGCAACGTAAGCTATTTCTTGGGTCTTGAGCCTGCTGGCCCACCCTGAAGATCTTAGACTTGCCAGCCCCCATAATTACATAAGCCAATGTCTCATAATAAATAAATTATCTTCTATTGGTTCTGTTTCCTTGAAGAACTCAAACTCATAAAGAGAAGACAATAAAAATGAGGTGGAGAGATAGGCAGGAACTGGATGTGGATTTTTGGACATGGTTGGGAGTTTATACTTTGACTGTAACAGGTAGGTGCTGAAGTGTTTTTAGCAGGGGAATGTTAACATCTGGCTCACATTGGCTCAATCAGGCTGCTGTGTGGAGGACGGATTGAGGGAGGCAAACGTGAAAGCAGGAAGACCAGAGAGGTGATACTGCAAATGTCCAGGCAAGAACTGATGACATGTCAAACTATGGTTTAAGCACATTCATTGGTCAGAAGTCATCAGAGCCAGGAAACATTGAGAAGTGAATGCTAATGGAAGTTATCTTGGTTTTTATACTTCTTTTATTTTCAAATTTGAAAAACTAAGATTATTTTCTTCTGCCACAAGAATACATAAACAGAACTGATAAGTAGGCCATGACTGTGGCCCAGAAGTATCCGTTGTGTGTGGATTAAAGAAAACAAAAGTATGGTTTGTGATTATTAATACTAAAATAGATCTAAGGATAATCAAAACGTTTATGATCATTTCAAGTGTCTTTGATGACACCTGTGCCTCAGTTTCCTCACCTGTACAATGAAGATAATAATAGGACTTACCACACAAGGTTTTCATAAGGATTAATACGCATACAGGGCTTAAAACAGTGCCAGGCACACAGTGAGCATCATACAAGTCTTAGTTGCTGCTATAATTGCTGCTATTATTGTCATTATCTTCATTATTATAATTGGCAGAAATCCAGAGCCAGCCAGACATAGGCTGAAGCAAAACCCAAATACTGTACCAAAGTGAGCAAGAGTCATGTTCTGGATTAATTGTGAACTCAGATTAAACAGACAGAGGCTTATGGGAACAGTGCAGACATACACATACTGAGTCCTATCATCCCAGAAATAAACAGCTCAACAGTCAGAGCTTCTCACACACACAAAAACAAACAGGCAAGTAAGTTCTCAAGGGATCCAGAAAATCTCTTAGTCTTTAGACACCCATTCTGATTTAAAAAAAAAAAAAATTACTTAGAGTAGTGACAGTCAAATGAAGTACCCTGAAATGTACAATGCACGTATTAGCCTCTTTACATGTATTATCTCATTTAATCTAATCTAATTCAAATAATGACCCAACAGGATATATTATCCCTATATTAGAGATGAGGAAACAAGGCTCAGAGAAGTTAAATAACTTGCCCAAGATCTCACACTAGTAAGTGAAAGAATCACACTTTTGTCTATTTCAAAACCCATGCTCAGTGTATTGAACTGGAAAAGAATGAGAATGACATTCAGAAAGAATCATAAACCCCATTACCAGAAAGGAAAAGGCCTTCTCTGATTGTGTTCTGCACGTGCTTGAGGACTGAGAACATGAAGTACTGCCCTGACTCTGCGCCTCACTAGCGGGAGCTGCCGCCACAAAGAAAAACAAACCATCAAATCACACTTCCACCCCTCACACACACACACTCAGATGCGTGCTCTTAGCCCTTCTGGCAGGGGAGGGTGGAGATGCCAGGCTGGGGAGTAGGGCAGCAGCTGGAAGGGAGGGGTGCGGGGGGCCTGGTCCTCCATCAGTCACCCTGCCCAGTGCTCCCCTCTCCGCAGGGGATGCTTCCCTCACAAAGAGCTCTTACTTGACATAACAGAGATGGGGCAGAAATCTGGCCCTGAGGACTTAAGGAGACTTTTCCCCTTCGTGTCTAAGGATAGTCTGGTGGAATCTGGAGCTCGAGGGCAACATCAATCTCTTTCATTCCCTGCTGAATGTCTACAAAAGAACTGGAAGAAGGTGATTTTAAAAAGACACAAAAATCTTTGATTTGTTCCATGACTTCCTTGGGCAAGCAGCTAGAAACATGCCACTTGGACACGGTGAGCCTGCATCTTCACGAGCGCATCCACCAGGCACTTGCACTGGGGTGTGGGGTGGGGTTGAGGGCACCAGTTCCGGCTTCACTCCGCTCACATTCTCCAGGAAAGGATATTCATCCCTGTTTCTCATCACTCTTAGGCCCCTGCTACTCACAGTGTGACCGCAGACCAGCATCTTGGGCACCACTTAGGAGCTTGTGAGAAATGCAGAATATTGGGCTCCAACCCAAACTTTACAAGAAACAATCTTCATTTTGATAAGATCCCCCAGATGATTCATATATGTACATATTGAGGTTTGAGAAGCACTGCCTTAGACCATTAAGGACTAAACTGGGGTGTTTTAGAAGAGGCATAACTTCCAGCAACAGGGTGGAAAGAAGATATGAAATTCTTTGACAACTGTAGCCTGGAAAGGGCAGAAAGAAACATCAATACCTACACACTCATCCAACAATGCGGTGGGCTAAAATGATTGGTCAGCCAATGATAAGTAATTTGACCCACTAGCCATCAATGAAAAGAGGTGTGAGTGAAGAGAGTAACAGATCTACACACGCTGCTCCCCTAGAGATGATGTGAACCACTGGCACCATGGCTGCAATGCACCTGGTGGAACTGAAAATCATCACCTTTCTCATCCCTGGAAATCAACAGGATGGTTTCATAGGGTTACATCCACACCTTTGACCTGCCATTCTTGCACAGTTTCTGGAACATTCATCCTTATTACATAATAAAACAGGGCCTACAAAAAAGGAAACAGGAAAGATTTCTGTAGTTTTCCCAGATTGCTGTGTGTTTTATGATGGGGTGGGAAGAGAGGGAAAGGGATTTTTAGGCATGGACAATTCAGGGAATGGTGAAGGGGAGGCCAGTGTCTCTAACCATGGATGTGGGTGGAATGACATTAACACATGAGAGCACTCTGTAATAACAACACAGCCTCATTGGCTTCTACATCTTTCGCTTCTTCTCAAATATTTCAGTTCTAAAAAGGGGAAGGGAAGGCTTTTGCCTGAGATGCTTTCACATCCTATCCTTCAGTAGCAGCTTTTGAACAGAGTCTGATGATAACTCTGTGTCCTCAGCACCTGGCACAAAGGTTAACCTATTAGCAGCTGAAAGTAAATAATTCACTTAATCTTCACAGTCTTTTAAGAAGTAGAATCCCCAATCTACTGAGGAGGAAACAGAGGCTTCTCAAGTTAAGTCACTCGCTCAAAGCAACACAGCTGGAACACGGGACAGCGGAGCCGGGACTGAAACCCCACCCATCTCACTGGAGACCCAGTAGCTTTCCCCTGTTGTGAGTACACACAAAACTTGCATCGCAATGAAGCAAACGAAGGAAGGATCCAATGAATAAAAGAATAACATCTTTGCCCCAAGGTCTAGAAGTCGCACCAAACATTTTAGCAAGGCAGTCAAAGAAAACAATCTATACCAGTTTGATATCTCAATTGCTTGCTTGAATCACCTGCAAGGAGACAAAAGTGCCAGAGGGGATCGCCATGAAAGACATTGATGGAGACTGACAAGAGCAGTGGTGCTTTCCTAACTCCTGCTGCATCAAAGTGCCTCGGAAAGAACACAGGGCCCTATCTCCTGCTCAGGGCCACCAGGGCAAGTGGCCGGCTGCCAAGCCGCTATAAATCTGTATTTTTAATTTAACCTTCTCTCTGGCCTCACCATTAGGATTGTTGCAGGAACAAGGAAATCAAGAGAAGCCCCTCTGAGATCATCCCCAGACAAAATTCAGAGGATAAAATAGAAAAGGCCAAAGCAGTAGTGGGAACAGAAGTCTTATTTCAGCATTCCGTGAGAGTCTTCATAAATAATTTAGAGTTTGGCCACCAAAAAAAAAAAAAAAAAAAAAAGGCAGCAGCTATATAATTGAGAGTAAGAAACAGGTTCAAGTGAAAATAAATGTAGCATGCAAAATTATCAGTGTTACTCTACAAGGAAAATGTTTAAACACCGCCAGCATCCTTGGAACGTAAACAGAGGACTCCTGGTGTCACTGAAGGTATTCACAATACATGGCTCCTGCGACTCCAACGTGCCAATCCAACAGTTTGCGTCTGCCTCAACTTCAATTTGGCAGACAGCTCTGCTGTGAATCTGAGTACTGGGAGGGAGGAAACCTGTTTCTTAGGTGCACTGCCCAGAGTATATTCTTTGCTTAACACAAAATGTAAATACATCATTGTGTAGACTGGGAATCACATGAAAGATGCCAATTGGAAGGAAATATCCAAGTCCCAGATTAACTAAAGGCTAAAATATTCTACTTTACTGCCCATGATGTGTATGTCACAAAGGGCACAGGACTTGAGGACCTTAAAGATGCAGAACCACTTCAGGACTTAAGAAGGAGAGAACTAGCAACTCGCTGTAGCTGTCCTTTTGTCAAGATTAGATTATAGAATCTGCTTTGTCTGAAGACCAGATGATGTCCGTCAAGGGATAAAATGCCATCAGTGTCCTAAGCAGCAAAGTCAGTAGCCACTTGACATAATTTATCTTACAAAGGTCAAAAATCATATTTGAACAGTTTTTTTTTTTACAAAGTACTGATTGTTTTTACGTATTGATTTGGGAGTTTAGCTGTGAGATACATAAATGGCTGCCAGCTAGCTGAAATGATGTTGACAGATTTTATGGGACACTTATTCACAGTTTCACTATTAAAAGACACTCAGAATACTCTCTAGAACTCTCCAGAACTTAGAGGTCCTTATTCTGTAAGGCAGGTAATGATGATTCTCTCATTGAAAAGAAACTGAATAATTTCCACCAGATCATCTGAATGTGACAGGTGCAGTGAACACCGGGAGGCAATAAACCGAGAGGGTTTTGGTTTTAATCAATGCACTATCCACAATGTTGTACTGAATCTCAAGTCCTCAGGAAATCTTGTTCCCATCTATAGGGTAAAGACCTAGTTTGGAACAGGAATGAGAAAACTGTAGCCCAACCTGAACCTGTCTTCTAACTTGATTCAGGGTTCTCAAATTAAGTGGAGATAGGTTTTCCTTTGCCTAGAATATGGTTAAGATAGAATAGTAGTAAGCAAGCCGCACCAAACAATACCATTTGTAAAATCCTCTTTTTTTAAAAAATAAACATTTTATCTTTGAAAAACTGTGTATTTACAGAAAAACAGTACAAAGTTGGATGAGAAGTACAAACTGGATAAGAAGTCCCTCATCCAGTGTACCTTACATTATCATGGTGTGTTTGTCAAAAGAAGCAACACTATTATCTAGACTCCAGATTTACTTGGACTGTCCACTAATGTCCTTTCTTTGTTCCAGGCTCCCATCCAGGATGTTCCATTGCATTTATTGGTCATGTCTCTTTAATCTCCTCTGGTCTGTGACAGTTTTCAGTCTGTCCATATCTAGTCTTTAGAAGCTAGTCTCTAAATCCAACTCAAAGTGGCAGAGGCAGGGGGTGGAACATGACTAAGCTGCACCTCTTAGAGTGAAGAGTTTCCAAGTATATTATTTAGTTTTTCACAGTCAACAAGTATTTACTGAAAGCTCACTTCGTGTGGGGTACTATGGTATGTTCTCTTGGGAACATAGAGATGTGTGAGTCATGTTCCTGGCTTTGGAGCCCTGTACTCAAGAGGAAGAGCCCAAGGCACTTCCCTGGAGATCTAAGGGTACAGGACTGGTCTGGAAGCAGAGAGGACGAGCTAAGCCAGGAGCACACCATGAGCAAGAGTTAGCATGTCGATGCTCAGGATAATGTGGGAGGTTGAGGGCAAGGGACAGAGGTTTACGGACAGCACTGGACAGTGCATCTAGGAGGTCGGGGCAATCGATGGAGTAGGCTTGCATGTCAGAATGAAACATTCAGATATGTTCTGTAGCCAGTGGTGACATACTAAAGGTTGTTAAGCACAGAAGTAACAAAGTGAAATTCATTTTCTTAGTCAATGAGTCACGTAGTAGTATATTAATCTAGTCAAATAGAATATAAACTTCTTGAGAGGATGGTTTGGATTTTAATTTTTCACAAAAATCCCCAAATATGTATTGAATTCTATCCAGCCAAGGGCTGGCTTGCTGACATAATGAATTCTGAAATTCAGCAATGACAGCAGTAATACCTACTGACATTTACTGAGCACTTGTTGTGTACCCCAGGGGCAAAGCATCTGTGGGGCAAATGGACCTGCCCTGTCAGAGCCCCGCCCCAAACCCACCCCACCCCACGCCGTGCCTTCTTGCTCGTCCTCTGGGTACCAGGATCTGGGAACTCTATGACCAAGTGGCTCTAAGCCGGCTTCCAGGTCCAGCATGGACCTCTTCCCTAGGTTCCTCCTCCTGAAACTGAGGGGCGCCCAAGGGAGTTTGCTTGGGTGGTGATGGGAGTGGGTGGGAGAAGGGCCACAAGCAGTGGGCTGGGGCTGGCAGCTCCATTTGTACTCTTGCCTTGAACTCACACATATATTAGGATCAGGTTGTGTGCTGTGTGCTTAAATTATCTCATTTAATTGTTAAAACACTCCTTTGAAGTGTCCGCATTATACTTAGGAGCAATAGGGCACAGTGTGGTTAGGTAGGTTGTCTAAGAAGATACAGCATGTACAGAATGAAAGACAGGACAAGAGTCCAGATTTACTAAACTCTGAACTGGGGGCTTTAACCTCCACACTGCGGTCTACTATGTACTTCAGTGCTGCGGTGTTGCATGACCCCATTTACCTTGGTGTCAGGTGTCTAGAGTCGGGGTACATCCTAGAGTTGGGGACTGCACAGCCAGCATGGCTGCACCAGGTAACTATGGCTATTAAAAGAAACAATCGCTCATTTACAACATCCACCTTGCTCACTGTGTTTAGTCTCATTTGTCACCTGTTACTCTGACCCTTTTCTCCTTTTGGGTTTGTCCTCAGCCAGCAGCGTGGGCTCCTGAATTTACAGCATCTGTGTTCACAGCTCTCCAGTGCACATGCATGTACTTGAGAATCCATGTGTCATTCAATCATGAGGTTTAAAATGGGTAAGCTTGTTCTTGAGGAAGTGGCAGGTATGCCTCTCCAGGTGGGAGGGCATGACATTTCTGCCACATGCCACCTCAGCCCCCACTCCCCACCTCCTCCACAAAGGAGTATTTTAATAGAAGGTTAATGGAGGGCACGCAGAACAAAAAGAAAACCCTGTCATCGTTATTCTGTGTTTTACTGTAATAGAGGTCAGCTCTCCCAGATTCTTCCTAGTATCCATCTTTAAAATGAATTGTTTAGCCTATGAAAACAAAACTAGCTTATTTATGGTGACAGAGAAGCTATAAATGTGCTCCTGATCTGTGCATTGACTAATTGGATTAATTAAGCCAGCATGCATTTCAGAACAGGCAAGCAGGTGGCAAATAACATTTGAGATGATTTATATGATAAATTCCATCAAGCTTACGGTTGATAAATAATATCACATTCATTCCATTAAGATATCAAAGTGAAACAAGAAAACAGAGCATTCTTGGCTCTGTGTTCTTACCAAAAGAGCAACTGTTGAGGTTAATACACTGGGCATCATTCATGCTACTCGAAACAGTGAGAGAAAACCACCCAAGCCGAATGTCGGACTCAAGTTAGTCTCAGCAGTCCCTTTTGTTATACAGAGATAATGCTTCGGCACTGTACTGGAATTGACTTTCAGGAATAGAAATAGAATTTGAATCTTAAGTCATTGCAAATTGCACCAGATTTTGCTAGAAGCTCCCATACCATGATCCTTTACTAGTCAATCTGTTTTCAGTGGATACTCCTGCTAAATGAGGGTGAAATTGGCTGAATACGAGGTGCCTTTTTCTGTGGTCTACACATTTCAACATGCCTAAGAATCATCAGGAACGTTTGCATAAATGCCAATTCCTGGGCCCTGCTCCGAGTAGGTCTGGATGGAGCCCAGTAATCTACTTTGTTTTGGTTTTTTTGTTTGTTTGTTTATGTTCTCATTTTTATCAACACCTAGGATATCAGTATTATCCCATACCAATATGCTCACACACTGAGAACTGAATCCTCTGATTTGATGTTTGGTCTTTTGGGATTCTCAAGTGTGTTGAAAATATTAGACCCACTTCTCTTAGAGTAGTCGGTGTTTCTCAAAGTGTGGTCAAAGAAACACCTGTATTGGAATTTCAAGTGGCTTCACTTGAAACCCACCAAATCCTAATTTACAAGGTTAATACAGGAGAATCTGCACTTTAACTAACTACCCACATGATTCTTACGCTCACTAAATTTAAGGACCACTCTCTTGAAGCAAGGACTATTTGATGTAGGTATAACAGAAAAATGGAAGAGTCTTCTCTGCATGCTCCCTGTGGTCATAGTCTTGCTTAGAAGACAAAGATGTATGTTCGCCCTGCTTGGGTCATTAACCTCTTAAGGAATGAACTTAGGCTTGGATGGAAGATAGCACAAGAATGGTTGCCCTCTAGGCCAGCTTTTGGCTTTCTAATTCTTCCTGGGTTCTTGCTGAGGTCTAATCCCACCTTGCCTCCACGATGCTGGGAAGGACGTGGTTAAACGGTAGTCCCCTGAGCTACTGCTGCTGGGGTATAACCTTGTGACATGCAGGCATCGTTGTAATGACTAATGGCAGAAATTGATATGTGAGACAGACCCCAATCAAAACCTGCCATTCTCCCCAGCCCAGGAAGAGATGATAACCCTTCCTGTTACAGCAAAACAGCAGGCAAAGCGGCAGAAGAGACGTCTTCAGAATAGAGTGTCAGAGCCCGCAGCAGCCAGGTAACTGAGGAAAGAGGCAGCCCGCATTATACAGAGGATATTGGCCAAAGCAAAGCCTCCGCCAGAGTCATTTGATAATGTCTGTATTAAAGCTTTGCACTGTCATATTAACAGAGATAGAGAATACTCTGAAAATCGTAATGAGAATTCTAACTGCAATATGTTATCATTTCATCCCAGGCTGCATCAGACAAGGATGAGCTGTATGGGAAAGGAAAACTTTGAGCCTCGGGAGAAGAGGACTTTGAACGAGACCAGAACAGACGCCTTCCCTTAATCACACTGGCCAAATTATCACTCGTTCCATAGCATGAAGGAACAAGAAATCAATTCCAGGGCCTCTTTTATATCCTTCATAATTCTGGCCATAATTTATTTTGCTTATTATTGTACATAGTTTTCTCCTTCCATAATGTAGATTCAGGTCATTTGCAATAAATCCTATGGTTATCTTCATCAGGTTCCCTAAGAGGAAACCTTCCAAGTATCTACGCATACAGGGACCTTCTATGGGTAAATCCTCCAAGATGGATATAGAAAAGATTCTAGTTCCCAGAATGGACAAAACCCTCTAACCAATGTTCCTCTGGAGCATCTTTCTGAATGGGTGAGCTACACCTTAGCATCATGAAAGGAATGATGTCATTCAACCCTGTAAAATACACCCAGCACATTTAAAATGCCTGACCTCATAAAGCACTGTCGTTAAGATGTTCTTTATTGAGCTATCATTTCAAGATTATACACAGTTAAGCAGTTTCCCTTTATAAACAAGTTTCCCTTGGTTTTTGAGTAGTCTGCCCATCTGTAGCTTTGTCATAACAGTGGCTTGTTTGACCTTGGCCCTGTCTGACAGCAGAGAGGCAAATTGAGGCAGTGACCAGCCCAGTCAGGTATTTTTGTCAAGGGCACCTGCTTCTGTCCTATCCTCTCAACTGCTAATCTCAAACAGGCTTCTATCTCCTTATGACCATATGTATGTCTTAGGTTTTATTTTATGCTTTACCAGTTTCTAAAAAGACTCTTCAGTGTCTTATAATAAAAGACATGCAAAAGTAGGTTTACTAAAAATAAATATAGAACATACTATACCTATAGAAAGTGCGTTACTAATCCAAAGCCATTTATTGTTACTATGATTGAGCATTAAATTTAGCTATAAACTTCCTCAAAGCTAGGGCAAACGTGAAGATAAGATGCATTACATAATTCTTATTATTTAGAAAAATACATCTACCAATTCTTCAAGGCATAAAACTATAAATTCACTCATTTAAAGTGTATATTTTGATAAATGCGTGTAATCAGGAATGTAGCCATTACTACAGTCCATACAACATTCCATCATTCCAAAAAGTCTCCTTGTGCCCTTTTACCATTAATCTCCTAGGCTTATCCACAGCCCTGGAAACTGCTATGCTTTCAGTCACTATATTTTTGCGTTTTCTATAATTGCATATAAAAAGAATCACACAACATACAGTCTTTTATGTCTGGTTTCTTTCACTTAATATAATGCTTTTGAAATTCAACTATGCTGTTTCATATATCAATAGTTTTTTTTCTCTTTTTATTACTGAGTAGTATTTTATTATAGAAGTGAATCATGATTTATCTATTTATTAGTTGACTATTCTTCAATTTTTGGCTATTATTAACAAAACCACTATTAATTTTCATGTGCAAGTATTCGGGGTAAATATCTAGGAGTTGCTCCACATTCTTGCTATTCTTGGTGTTGTTGAGCTTTTTGGTTTTGCCTATTCTAGTGCGTGGGCAGTGATCTCTCTTTATGGTTTCAATTTGCTTATTTGCCATTCATCTACCTCGGTAATGTCTGCTCAAATTTTTACACATTTTTTTAATCAACTTCTTTGCCTCCTTATTTACAGTAGTATATTTCCCCTCAATTTTCAATAGAATCTCCTGTAGCAATAGAACTCTAACTGGTTCGAAAGTCCATTTTCAAGCTTAAACATAATTCAGGATGAGATGTCAGAAAGGGAGGAATGAGATGTCAGAAAGGGAGTAACAGGTAAATAAATTCTAACTAAAACAGGAACAAATGATACAACAAACCATAAATGTTCCTAAGTGTCTCCAGGCAAAGCAAGATTGGGCTGAAAAGAAACCACATCTGAGTTCAGTGGTCAGGACTGACAACAGTGTCCTAACTTAGGATCCATGGATCCCCAGATTAATAAAACTGATTCAAAGGTCAGACTAAGATCCCCTCAGCGACCTGAGAACACGTGGTCACTTACAGAGCACTCAGACACACACAGGAGTTGGAATCGGTGTGTCTGTCCCAGTTTGCCCGGGTACCAATTCCAGGGTCCTCTGGTGGCCACATCTTATTTCTGCATGGTTCTTCCACAATAGGTGGAGAAATCAACCTCTGGCCAGTAGACGACTTCTAAGAGGGACAACTGGACTGTGCCAGCCAATGCAGAGTTGATATCTGGTATAGAAGGGTGAGTTCCATGGAGGCTGTTTTCACTGTCTTACTTGATACATTTCTTATATCTTCATAACTGAGAGGAAGACTCAGGACTCTGGAATGTCAAAACTGGATATCTGAGGGCATTTCTGAGCCTGCACCCATAGGGACATCTCAAAGATGGGCCGAGAACAATGAAGGTAAAATTAATCTATACGTGTTTTAACATGATGGTCAGAAGTGGAGTAGGTCCATGAAATAATTTTAAAATAGTGTTTCTGTTTCTCTTGAGGGCTAGACTTGAATTCAGCTTCAAGAACAAATTGTTCCTCTGTTTCAGAAAAGCCATCTTAATGAACCCTTTTGATTATTTCAGGCTAAAGCTTGAAAAGGAGTCATCTGTCCCTCTCAAAATGGAGTAAGGAGGCCAAGGACAAGATGGCCCCATAGTGGTCTCGTGGAAAGTCTTGGCCTGTGGCTTCTAGTCACACAGTAACCAGTTCAACTTTTATGTATTTATTTTCCCATAGTATTCCCTTGTATTTTCTCTTAATTTTTGATTATCTTTATTTGGATAAAAAGAAACAATTCTAGAACTAAGGAAATCCAAATAAATATGGACTTCAGTTAATAATAATGATCAACATTGGTTCATGAATTGTACAAACATACCATAATATCACAGTAATTTTTCTGTATTCTAAAACTGTTCTAAAAATAGAGTTTATTTTATTTTAAAAAAATAAAAAAAGAAACTGCCTTCTGAAGATTGGACTTGTCTGGAACACCTAGGTTACACAAACTTCACTGGTTTCTCAATTTTTCTTAGCTCTGGTTATGTTTACCTTCACATGTTTGGGGACAAATAGAAGCAGTGGGATGAAGAATTACTGTAGCATGTTGCCCTGCAGGAATGCAGCGTGCTGGGAAAAATGTGGAGGCACAGCATGGTGCATGTCAGAAGGCTGCACATAATTTATGATGATATCCTTGTTTATTTTTCAAAGAATTGACTTGCCTATAAAGGAGCCAAAAATTATGTACTTTGTCCTATTAGCTTATTAATTCCCTGAAGGTATAAGCTATGCCTTTTCATGTCTTTTGGGTAGCATATAGTACCTTATACTTAGTAGGTCCTCAATAAATAGCTGTGATTTAAATGAATGTTATAAATAGAGGCATTGATGACCATAAGGTAGTCTATACATCCAAGGTAAGAAAATATATAATGGTCAATTTAGAGTCTTATCAGCTAAATATAACAAATGTTTGTTGCTACATCCTCTTAAAATCAACTATTAAAGTTTCTAAGGCAATTAAATCTACCTAATGAATTCATCGTATTGAAAGAGCTTCTCCACCCAGAAAAAAAAATAAAAGGTTTTCAGTTCAACAAGCAAAAGCTATATTTTGAAAGATTAATTTCCATCTTTTTGACATCCTTGTCACTCAAAGCTAGAAAACTTGATTTAGGGGTTTCAAACTCTGTCACTTAAAACAAATTTTAAGCTGTGGATATCTATGTAAAATTTCAGTGGTAATGTTTTCCTGGCCAAGTTGCTGTGGCCTTCAAAATAGAATTTGCAGCAGCGACTCTGGCAGGTTCTAAATGTAGCAGATTGAATATTGATGTAATGTCAAAAGAGTTCCATAATTAAAGGTGTTTCTTTATGGCATTTCCTTCCATCCATTCATTAGCTCAACAAATATTTATCTAGCATGACCTATTTGCCAGGCACTGCCTTAGAAAGTCTTTTCTGTTTCCTGAATCAGATGTTACCTAAATGAATGAATAAGCAAATGAATGAATGAATGAATGAGAAACTAAGGAGATACCTCCCATAGCCATACCATTCTTTGGCTCTAGGGTAGTGAATGTGAAGGGAAAAACTGAAAAGCACAAAAAACTCCCAACTTAGGAAGGTTTCTTTAGTATCCCAGAGAAGTGAAGCCTAATTTAATGCTAATTGTGTTGGCATTAAATGTTCTCTGATGGCCTGTTCTGTGAGTATTTATCTTGTCCCTCTCCACCCCTTCCAGGTTTCAGCCCAGAAAGGGACCTGGGCTATCCTCCACCGAGTTCTAGCCTTCCTCCCCTTCTCTCTTTGATTCTCTCCTCCAAGCCGAAAGGGCTTTTCCTTTTCCATCTGTCAGGACTGCTCTTGTCACATCCATCTTTTTTGGAGATATGAGACTGACTTTCATGGACTGGTCTGTGTTTTCTAATGTTGTCACTATTGGTCTGTTAGTTAAACTTTATCTTTTGAAGAATTCATAACATACAAAAACTAAACAAAATAGTATACTAAACCCACATGTGTCTATCACTTATCCCCAAACCCATCAACCAAGGGCCAATCCCTCCCCATCCACACCTTCAACCACTTCCCCACTGCATTACTCAGTTTCTGTTGCTTATAACAAAATAATTGAAATGGGTAATTTGTATGAAAATGAAATTTATTGCTTATAGTTTCAGAGGCTGGGAAGTCCAAAGTTCAGGGAACACGTCTGGTGAGGGTCTTGGTGGTGGCGACAGTGACCCAGGGGTCTCACATGACAGAATACAGCAGAGCAGAG
This sequence comes from Cynocephalus volans, assembly GCF_027409185.1. Lineage (NCBI taxonomy): Eukaryota > Metazoa > Chordata > Mammalia > Dermoptera > Cynocephalidae > Cynocephalus > Cynocephalus volans. The sequence continues at coordinate 285,248,666 of NC_084460.1, forward strand.
AGAGAGAAACCAACTTCTCATGTGCTCTTCTTTTAAAGCCCTCAGAATCACACCTATAGCCAACATTTTTAACCCATTCACTATGGCATGGGTCCTACAACTTAGTCACCTCTTCAAGACCCCACCTTTCAATTACTGTAATAGGATTTCTCACCCTGGATAGTTAAAATGGGGATTAAGTTTCTAACACATGGACTTTGGGGACACAATTTAATCAATCCACAGCATCCACTCATATTATTTTGAAGCAAACCCCCAGCGTCATACATTTTCAGTTATGCCCTGGACTTAATGACAGAAAAATTAGATAGAAAAACCTCAAATTACTCAAAGAGGAAGGAGAGTGGAATATAGTTTTAAAAAATATTATTCACTTACAGTATAATAACCTGAAGAAGTAAAAGGATTAACAGAATCACCCAACTTTGAGAGGGAAATGAGTGCAGACAGCCCTAGGAATGGCAAGATCTGGGACCAGAAAGCAGCCAAACTTTTTGTCTTGCTCTTATTTTCTTCCTACCTCTTATATCTGCATTTCTCCTTATTGGCTTATTTGATCTTCAAGCATATTGACTTCCCCATACAGAGGGGACCAGGACTGCAGGAGCCATCTATGATCTTACCTCCTATTAATTCCATGATTCTGGAGGAAAGAGACACTCCTCCCTGCCAACTTCAGGCTGAAAAATCCTGGGGAATATTTTGATTGGCCTATCTTGAGTCATGTGCCCTTTCCTAGACCAATCACTGAGGTTAGGGGGCAGGAATACTTTGATTGATGCAGATTTGGCCACGATCCTCCTCCCCTTGTCCATTGTGATTAACTGGTGGGGTACAGAAAACAGGAGGGGAACATAAAGACCACAATCACAATGGGAAGGAAAGGGATCTAACATTCATTAAGCTTCCGGCATGTGATCAGAAATGCCATAATTTATATAAACAAGAAAGTCCTAAAAGGTAAGTACGATTATTTGCATTTTTGAATAAAGAAGGGGAAATTCAGAAAAGTTAGGCAGTTTGTCCAACCTTCAGCTTTTGTGCTCTCCCCTGTTTCCATCTCTGTTCATGCTATTCCTGAGTTATATGTTTTAAAGTACACAATGGGCATACACTAAGTAAAGAGGACGTTTCAAGAGACACACTACAAGGAATTTTGATTATTGTGAACCTTACTTAGGCACATAAGGTAATTGAAGCTATATGGCCTTGAGCAGTTTCCTTAACTTCTCTGTGCCTCAGTTTCCTGGTGTGTAAAATCATGGTAACAACATTTGCCTTGCCAGGCTGCCTGCAAGGAAGGATTGAGAAAAGGAATGTATTTAGCCTCACACAGTGCCCAGCTTATTGGATGAAATAAGCAAATGGCTGTAATTATTATTATTGCTACAGCCCTCTGCTCCAGGTGAATACAAAGAGATGATTATCAAAAGAAAAAGGAAATCCAGGGTCACTGACTGTGAAAAATCACTGTGATTGTGAAATGAAAACACTTCGCCTTTATTATTTCTTACAAGGAAAGATCCAAAAAATACAAAGATGTTTGTTATTTCCCATATCAACTGAGCACACTTTCCCCCCAATCCAGGAATTCACTGAAAGCTGAACAGAGGGTAATGAGATTACTAAAAAGGGAAAAATTGAAAAGCTCAAAAAACTCGCTGACCTAGAAAGTGAAATGTTTGAGTGTCAAATTAGGGTAGATATCATTCCCATTTCTGGTTTTTGTTTGAAAGAGAAGCCAATAAAATTGCCTTAAAGAGGAAAATTGCCCCAGTGAATGGTTCTAGCCGTCTAAATCTAACATTTAACAATGTGATAACACAGCCTTTCTATTTGCTGAAAACTAGGCAAATGCTACTGCCATTACAGCTGGAAAAGATTGGCAGTGAAAGGAGAAAGACAATTCTGGATAAATACTAGTCTGGGAATATATTCAGTACTCTAGATAAAATTGTTTCTGCCTCAATTTGCAGCTTGCCAAACATATTTCTTGTTATGAAGGATATATCTTACTCTAGAAGGGGTTTGTGTAAGAATGGCTCAGAGAGATTTAAGCCAATGGAAGACAAAGATTTCATACAGCCTCACTGTGAGGTTTCTGGAACCAGAAAGCATCAGGCTATAGAAAGATCTAGACTGTCTGAAGAGGTATGTGAGGCTCCTTTCCCCACTGCAAATCACTGTGCTGCCCCATGCAGGTAAGTTTGTATCATCTCTGGTCTAAGCTAGATTAAGTTCTGAAAATTTACTAGCAACCTATGCCACAAAAAAAAAAAAAAAAAAAAAAAAAAGAAGAAGAAGAAAAAGAAAGAAAAGAAAATTTGATAGGAGTGGTCAGGTAAAACAGAATGCCCCTGTGTTCTTTCCTGAGGTAATGGCAAGAGCAAAGGATTTGCAGTGAGAAGCCCTGCTGTGTAAACAACAGAGCACCTTTTTAGCAAAGAGACATCCTCTGTTTTCAGAATTTTGAAACTGCCCTGGAGACATCATCAGAAAAAATCCATAAGCACGTGGAAGCAAAGATTAGATTTCATTCAAAAGTCTTATTCCCTGGCCTGTTACTCTGCCTAGAACCAAGAAATACTTGGTGAGGGTAGACTGAATGGGCACGTGAATGAAAGGCATACATATAATAAAAGAGTCAAATTCTAAATAGCCTGCAGAACTAATCAGGAGCAGACATTTTCAGCACTTGTCAGTATGGCCAGCCGGAATCTGAACTGTATCTCTATTTCCCATACCAGAAAGACAGGCTAAAAGGTGTGAATTGGAGAGAGCACAATAGCAAAAGGTAGGAATTCTTCTTTCACGTTCAATGTCTTGAATTTGTATTGAGCTTTGAGAAGAACTAGTATCCATTTACTTATGTATTCAAAAACTGTGCTTTGCTTACCGACGCCGTCATTACTGTGAAATACCTAGTGATGCTTGGAATGGGATAATTGGGGGACAAAATTCTATGCAAAATCTGCAATTCCAAAGGGAACAGTTTCCTTTACGACTCGGGGGGAATGGGCAGCTAGCTCTGGATGCCATGCTGGCTGTGAGTGCGTCTCCTACTCATATAATGAGGAAACTCCCGTACAATGTACTAAGCTCCAGCATGGGAGGGAGAGCTTGGGGATTGGCCTTGCAGCCTCTGCTTTTTTTGACCTAATCCCTTGCCTCTCTGGATATTCTCAGTTCTTTCTCTCCTGTTTTTCCTTTGATACCAACCGGGCTCCCAGCCTCTAACCTGAGCCTAGCAGGGATTTGGCAGTGCCCACGCTGGGTGGCCAGAAGATTTCTCTTGCCTCTCCAGTTTACCCTGGTCTTGGCAGTAACCTACTCTGGGCTGCCTGAGCAAGCTGCTCTGTGCTACTACCTCTTGGCTAACCCATAATAGGTCTGGAAACTGTGATGCCTACATTTTTAATTCATGTTGGCCCTTGAACCACTGAATGGTCAAGTGCTAAATATAAGTAAATGATACCATGATATCAGGTTTAGCTACAAATTGGTAAGGCCAACACGCACTTTTACATTTTCTTTTATTTAATAATGCCATTACTAACAATTACTTTAACATTATTTATTATGGAAAATGTCAAAAGTATATAAAAGTAGAATGGGATAATGAACTAGCCTGCGCCCATCAGAAAGCTTCACAATTACTTTTTAAGTTTGTGACTGTAAAAATTGTTGCTTAACCAGCAAATCACTTCAATACCGCACAATTACACTTTTGACTAAAGCCACATTTGCAACTTGGCAGCGCTGGCAGCCCTGCCTTTCAAGACCATATCCTGCCTGGCCTCTTAATGATGGACCATTCCTCCTAGCCGACTTAGTCTAAACTGCTTAAGCAAATCTACTCAAGATATTATGTGTTTGCTCCCTTTCTTAAAAATAGAAGGTGATTTAAAAGATCATAAAAATGTTCATTCATCAGGGCAGTCCATGCAGTCCCCCTTTTTCTGTCTGATAGCAATTTGGCAGGAGAGCATGTTTATTGCTTCTGATCTCAACCACAAAAAGGCCAGGGAGGAAACACAAACCATGCCAGCCTCCCTTAATAATTAATTACACGGCCCATCCATGAGTTTATCTAAAGAGTTTTTGAAGCTGTTTCCATGTCTAGCCTGCACCAGTTCTAAACAAGCCTGGGAGAGGGCATAGAGAGAGCAGGGGCATGTGGTGATGGGGAAGAAAAAAACAGCCCCGTGCATGCATTTCCTCCCACTAGACACAACATTGGTTCAACAGAATCCAAAGCCATGCAGTAGAATTAACCAGTTAAACCAGTAAAACTTTTTCTTTATGACTAAAAATGCTTATCATCTAAACCAATTAATTCTCACACAGTCAAACGTGAGTGCATTTATAAACAGTGAAATTTACTGTAAGGTATTTTATAACCCATAGTGCAACCTAGACTTGTGGAGATAAGGTGTATGTATACAAGAGCTCTTCCTGTCTTTATCTCCAATAACCTGGGTCTGGACATTTATCTTTATTAAGGTGAAGATGAATATTATGTGTGTATACATATGTGTATATACATACATGTGTGTGTGTGTGTGTGTGTATAGTTGTATATCTATATAGTCGTTGTTGCCTCTTAAGGTTAAATATAACTGAAGGTGATGAATTTGCATCTCCAAACAGGCTTGTTAGTTTTACGAACAAACTAATCCTTTAACACTGCCACAGGTGACCAGCATCCCCTTTGCATCTTCCTTTTCCTAATGCATTGTGCACTCATCTGTAGTAGGATGGGTTGGGGGAAGGAGACTGTCAGGAGATAAAACTGGGTGACTATGGGCATAGTTCAGTAAAATCTGCATCCAAGAAAAAAAATTCAAAGAGCATACCATAGTGACAATGGGTTCTTAGAAACGTCATACATGAAGGACAAACCCTTGTGTATTCTGTACAATCACATTTTGAACTAACTTGAATTGTGTTAGAAAAAGTATAATATAAAAATACTAATACAGTCTCACTTGAAGGACAAATTTGATGTAATATAAACTCTTCCAAATTAAAAATCCCTTCATTATAACCTGTGTTTATGCTATTGCCACTTAACAGTACTGTTTTTGTCTATACACCAACATAACTGTCATCCAACAACAGATTTAGTCTTGAATCATGTGAATTTCAATGAGATGTGAAAGCATCCCTTGAACCAAATGCAAAGTTTTGTATTGCTAACAGATGCTTTTCCTTGAAAAGTGCTTGGTTTTCTTAGCTGACTCGATGAATTTCTCTCCTGGAAGCTGCAGGCATTTCCATGGTGGCCAGAGGGGCATTGACTGTCCATCCGTCCAGGTGCTAACAGGGGCATAATTGGTGATGCAGAAGACAAAACTGAGTGACAAGGAAGGTCGGCTTTGCAGCTTAATCACAGAGGGAGCTGTGACTCTGCAGCTGCCAAATATGTTCTAGGACAGAGACTCTATGCCCTAAGGAAAAGAATCCCAGGGCTGTGTTCCTTCACCCACCGTGGGATAATTGCTGTGACCTATATAATCATGTAATGGCAGTATACTGTAGGGCACTACCTCTCTCCTATTAAGGGAGGGGAAGTGCTTTGCATGTGCTGTTCCCTTTGACTGGAATGCTCACACTTCCAAGGCAAACTCCTCCTCATCCTGCAGATTTCAGCTCTTCCCCAGGGAAGCCACTCCCAGTCTGGGCCACGTTTCTTCAATCTAGGCATGCACAGAACCTGGGTTATAAACAATTTATGTTGTCTATAAATTACTTGTAAAAACTTCAGCATATACAGTGGGTATGTTTGTCTTGATCTCCATCTTGGGAGTGTTTAATTCATAGTTGAAGAACCTTAATTAATCTAAAATACACACTCAAGGTATTAGTGAACATTAAAAAAATAATCAAAAGTCTATACTTGTTTTGATTGAGGCACCTACACAAAGGCTTCAACTATCTCTATCTCTAATCACCCAGAGGGTTGGATAATCAGCAAATAGTACTTTTAAATGATTTTTTATTAGTTTAATGAGTACCATTTAAAAAAAATGAACTGGCTAGAAATCTCGTACACCACCTCTTGCCTTCATAGAAACAGGGTAAAGAATTGAGCGAGGCTGGCATCATAAGCTCTTGAGAAGGCTGCATCAGGCTTAGAAGTCCATCCGGTTCCAGGTCCAGATGCTTTCTGAGGATGCTGAACCTGAATCCTGCTGCTGGGATATTGTCACGTTAATTCCAAGTGAACCTTTTCTGTCACGTGCTTTGTCTGGCCATCTCGAAGCCTTGCTGTTCAAAGTGAGGTGTGGGGACAGCAGTGTCAGCAATACCTGAGAGCCGGCCAGCAATGCCACATCTTAGGTCCCATCCAGACACCCTGCATCTGGACATGACCTTCAGTGATTTCTGCCCACACTGACCTTTGAGACACACTGCCCACATTTAACCACTGAAGAGTGGGACTTCATCAAGCTTACAGACCAGGTTGTACGAATGCATTTTTTTTTTCCCCTTTTTGGATACCAGTCCAATGATAATTGTTTGTGTGACAGAATTCTGTCTGAGGTTTACTGTCCCTGTAACTGACACCTGCTGGTGAGGAGGTGAGTGGGGACAACTGCAGACCTGTCCAACCTTAATTATTGGAGCCCACCTTTATCTACCATAAATAACCTATCATCTCGAACTGTCGAATTGGCTTAGGTCAGTTTGAAACGCTTTTGGTTTTGGTCTGTCTCAGTTTGTAATTTGACATTCACTGTGTGATAATGTGTGTCTCCTTTATTACTGTAGGCTCCAAGAGGGCAGAAACAAGTTTTATTTTGTTTCTTTTGCCTCTCTGGTCAAGCATCTAGCATGGTTGCTAGTAGACACAATAAATATTTATTAAACAAACATAGTTGAAGGAAAAGAAAGTTTATGATTTTCTGAGCAGGCAGGAAAAATACATTTAAGTGTTTGTGGGCTTTAGAACTTTGAGCTGACTCTTGGTTGCTAAGATAATAAATGACTTCTATTGTGATTTGCACCCCAAAATCCAAACAAACATTTTTCAAGCTCATTTCTTTTGCACTTCTAGGGCTACTATTGTGAAGCCCGAGGTATGGAGAATTAATTATAAAAGCTTTTCTTTTCTTTTTTTCCTTTCTTTCTTTATAGTATTTATTTATATATTTATTTACTTTTGGTTGGAGCTTGCTAATCAGGTATGTACATGTTTAATAATCACGGAATGCATAACTACAGTCTTAAAAGGAACATTGACAAATTACTTCATGACATCAATACGTTGTTCTGGGCTCAAGGTGGCAGACAGCCATTTTACCAGAGGGAAGAAAACCAGCCAGTGGTGACACACATATGCCTTCTCCCAACCCCAGTCTTGTGAAATAGAAAATCTTATCAGAAACATGTAATCAATTTAAGCTTGTTTTATGCAAATTGTACCCTATTAAGGAAGCTTGTGAACAAAATCTCTGAAAACAAGATTCTGCAGGCTTTTTTGGCATCGCTGTGATAGTACTGAATGCCAGCAGACTTGCATATTTAAAATATTTAATGACAGGGAGAAAATATAAAATTAATTATCTTGGTGAGAAAAAAAAACTGTCAGACAAATAATTTATTAAAAACTATTTTTGAAAATTGTTACATAAAACATTTTTAAATAAGAGAAATTGATCTATTTAATAATAGGTATTGGAGCTATACCAAAGTGTTTCCAAATTAAGATTTATGTTAAATTCCAATCCAAACAGTAGATGAAATAAATTGTGCCTATAACACAGTTGATTGCTCATGGCAATCCTGGGTCATGAGAATGGATTGCCAGCCCATATTTGCAGGTTGTAATATCTTTTATAAATGTTATTTAAGGGAAATAAAGTACCATTAATGCTCCAGCTATGCCCACAAAGAATATTTTTCAGAAGAGTGAGCTCTGGTTCATATGGTTTATTCCAAGATAGTTCCTGCAGAGAACTACCTTTATCATTATTCTATTTTTAGGATTGAAGATTTCTTCCTGTTTCCAAAACCACATGCATAAGAAAAGAAATATGGAGGAAGCAAATTCATACACCATAATAATACGTGGATGAAGAGATTGGAATGGTTAAGTAACATTGTATATTAAAACACAACATTTTTCTTAGACTTTCAGCCTCACTAGGGAACTTACTATTTGAAAAGGACAAAACTATAAGATTTTATGGCTGAGAGATATTTACACACATAGATCCCTGAAATGGAAAAGCACATACTTTATCGCTCTGCTCCCATAACTCAAAACTGTTGAATAGATTTAGTATTTTTAAAGTGAATTAAAACCAGACATAGACAATTTAAGGCCCAAAGCTGGTGGTTTCAATAAGCAATGAGGAGAAGAAAACAGTGATGATGAAAAAGCTTTTGCACGGTGCTAGGTGCATGCTCTCACTCTGAAGGAGAGATCTGCAGCCTGGGAGTGTGATGTAGGCTAAGAATGGAGAGAGCAAGCAAAGCCCAAAGATGGAGAGCAGAAAGGGAGGTTTCCCCTCACCAGGGCCCAGATTTTTCTTCTCTTAAAGTGGAGGTGGTTCACAGCACCAATCACTTCACGGGACCCAGGGTGGAAGTGATTGCCTTTATCCCAATTCCCTAAACTTGCTATTTCTGAGCTTGCAAGTGTAATGACCAAAGAGAGTACACTCTAGCCTGCTCACCCAGTGTTAGTTGTCCACGTAGGAGAATGGACGATTGAGTTATTCTAATGCGATGTCCATTTACATAGCACGTCAAAGCTACAGACTAAAGAACTAGAAAGAAAGCTGCTCTCAGTCTATTTGCCCCTTGCCACACTTGTGTGCATTTCCATTCTTTACTGCCCAGGAGAGCAGCCCTGCTCTTTCAGGATATTGCAAGTGTTTAAGTGTTTCAGAACCTGCACATGGAAGCTCCACTCTGCAACATAAATTCCTTCCATGGCAGCAGAGTATCCTTAGAGAAAGAAGACTTAGGTTCTAATCTTATCCATTTGGCGTATACAGTTCATTTGATAAATATCTGTATAATGCCTTTTATGTGTAAGACATTGAGATAAATGCAGAGCTTACTAAAATGATAACAGAGATGACGGGAGATCAAAAGAGAAAAAAACACCTGTGAATTATTACAGCACATTGAGATGTCTGCAGGTATACACTCGATCACAGCTGATATTAAGAAGAAAGTGGTCATTTCTAATTGAGTCGAGAGGAAAGTCTTCACTGAGGAATCTCCAGCTGAGCAAGGATATTAGCGACAGTCTCTGGGCCACACACTGTGACGTGAAGCCTACATCTTGCCTGCAGAGCATTTGTTCTTCAAGCCTCCTACCTTCACGCTCTTCCAGATCTCTCTTCCTCCGCTGTCTTCCAGTCCTGATCATTTATCCTCTTTCTTTTTCTCTCATGCTTCTTCCTCTTCAAATCTTTGGGCCAATATTAATTATTCATACCATATCTAAGACTATATCTGTATGTCTCTGTTTTCTTATGTGTTGACCTATGTTGTCACATCTACACATCTATAATTTTACAGAAAAACAAAATGCAATCAGACTGTGTAGGTGTGGGTTTGTGTTTGTTTTTGTTTTCATCTATTTTAGACTACTTTTATTTGGGGCGGGGGCAGGGTCTATATAAGGATCCGAACCCTTGACCTTGGTGTTATGGACACCAAGCACTAACCAAGTGAGCTAACTGGCCAGCCCTGCTTTTACCCATTTTAAAACAGTTTTGTTTCCCCCATTTTTTGCTTGGCTTTCCCACTCCCTCACAATTGCCCCAACTCGACAGCTAATTCCTGTTGTCAACTGTCAGTGCAGTCCTACATTTTTTATATGATTGTATAATCACACACACGTGGATATACATATACCTATCTATATGGTTTTTTCCTCATTGCTTTTTATAAATATAGCATGATATTATAGTAGAGTTCCAACTCATTCTTTTTCTGGTTGTGTAATATTCTGTAGTGTGGGCACACAGTGAATTTGTCAATCAATACCAAAAAACCTAGAATTTTACCTCCAGGTTTTTGCCTCAATGAATGTTGATGTTCATACAAGTATATTCTTAGATGTTTTTATTTCTCTGTTATGCAATCCAGGAATGGGATTGTAAGGTACACACACACACACACACACACACAGACACACACACACACACTCACACATTCTGTTTTAATAAATATTGCCAGGAAGGTTGCTTTCAAAAAATGTTTTAATTCACACGACGAATGTGTGAGAAAATATTCTTTCTGTATCTCTGTCAATAATAGACATTTGTACTTCTTTTTATATCTTTAGGAATTGCTTTCTTCTTTTTCTGAATCTATTTAAACTTCTAAATATGTAAAACATTTACATCATTCCAGTGTCAAAGCTATATAAGCAACTATCTTTAAAAACACCTTATTTCTGCCACTCTTCTATCTTGTTTCTTTCTTCCCCTATAGGTAATAATTTTTACTAATTTTTAGTTTATTCTTTAGTATCTCTTTTTTAAATATACTTAATTACATTTGAATTTATACATTTAACCCCTTTTCTTATGCAAAAGTACCATACCATATATATATTTTTTGTACTTGGCTCTTTTCACTTAGAAACATATCCTGTTTCTCAATCCAGGTGAGTGGATAAAGACCTTTCTCATTTTTTTTAATAGCCACACAAGGTTATATTGTGTGAATACACCATATGTTAGTCAGCCAATCTTCAGCTGATAGACATCAGGGTTGATTTCAAACTTTTGCTATTCCAAAAAATGTCACAGGGAATAATCTTGAGCATAAGTCATTTCATATTTTTCCAGTGTATTTTTAGGGCAGATTCCTAGAAGTGAGATTGCTGTGAAAGGGTAAATGCATATCTATTTTTTCTAGATACTACCAAGTACCCCACCACTGGGGTTGTACAACACTACATTCTTGCCAGAACAATGAGTGACTGTTTCCCAGCAGCCTTACCAAAAGTCTCCACTTCCAAATTTTCAGATTTTCATTAAACTGACAGATGAGAAATAATAATTTCATTTAATTTGTATTTCTTTTATTATGAGTGAGATTGAGGATCTTCTCATATGTTTAAATACCATTAACAATTTTTTTCTGTGAACTACTTGTTTACACATTTTCCTCATTTTTCTAATGGGTTATTGGGTTTCCCCCCCTCAATGTTAGTGGCTGTTTGTATTTTAGAGATAATAATTTTTTGTGATCTAAATTTCCAGTATTTTTAAATTATTTTTGGATTTTGCATAAGGTGATTTTTTTTTCATGGAAAGTTTGTGTGGGTGTCCACCGTTGAACCTAATTAGTTGCTTATGGATTTTGAGTCACGGTTAGTAAGGTGTTCCTACTTCCACTTTGTAAAGGATTCATCCACAGTTGCTCTCAGGATGTGATTCATACATATAGATCTCCAATCAATTTGGAGTTTACACCGGTATATGTAGTGAGGTACAGATGTAATTGTATCTTTTTCCAAATGTCTCAACACCATTAATTAAAAAGTTCACTGTTTTCTACAGCTATGAAATGCCATTTTTATCATATATCAAACTTTTGTGTGCACTGGGTTCAATATTATACTATATTCCTTTTGTCTATTGACACACCAATAGCATAGTCACCTGAAGGGTTAATAACATCTTTCTATCTGGCTATCTGACAGGGCTAGTCACATTCCCCACCACTTTCTTTTGCAGGAGTTTTCTTCTTATCTTTGCTTTATTTTTCCATGTGAAATTTAAAATCAACTTGGGTAGCTCATTTAAATTTTTTCTTAGCATTTCTATTCAGATTGCATTGTTTAGGAGATAACTCAGGAAAAATTAATATCTCCATGATGTTGAGTCTTTTTTTCTGAGAATATTGTAGGTTTTTACAATTGTTCAAATCTAATTGGGGTCTTTCAGAGATATTTTAAAGTTTTTCTCGTTTAGCTTGTGCACATTTCTTGTTAAGTTTATAACTAAGTGTTCCATTTTGTTTGTTGAAATTTTAATTGGGTCTCTTTCATTATTTCATCTAAATTTTATATACACAATGCTATGTTAATTTCTATATATTCATTTTATATCTTCCCTTTTTAAATACATTATTTTGTTCGTAATTGTTATTCCATTATTCTCTTGAGAATTCCAGATATATAATTTCAAAAGATTATACCTTTCTTTTTTTCTAGTTCTCATGCATCAAAATTTCCTTCTCCCCTAATTTTATTGGCTCATACTTCTAAAACTGTGTTAAATTGTATTTGCTACATTGGGCATCCTTATTTTGTTCCTCACTTTAGCAAGAATGCCACTAATGTATTACCATTAAGTAAGAGGCAGGTTTGGAGATTATATATATGTGTGTGTGTAATTATAGTTTAGAACTATCTATGATTCTTGTTCTACTGAGTGATTCTATCAGAAATAGTCTTTCCCAGACTAACAAAAACTGTGGGAATTCACAAGACCAGCCCTACAAGAAATCATCTGGAATCCAAAGAGTGATAAACACCGTCATGAATATTTGAGAAAGAATAAAACCCATTGGGTGTTGAATATTGTGAAATGTCTTTTAGGCATCTATGGAAATGGGCCTCATTTTTTTTTCTTAGATGTATTAATATATGTCATGGTATCCATATCATAGGTATCAGTCCCAAGAACACTCGCTAAGAGATATCCTGAATACTAATTTCCCTCGCAGAGATTACATCCCAGGGAACTCAAGCTGGAAATCTACACTTAGCAATTGAGATTTGTTCTAGGATTGTTTTTTTCTTCAGTACTGATCCCAATGCACTTTGCAAGTCATTCTGATTAAAAAAATATTTTTTTCCCTTTGGCAAATTTTCTGGTGATAAACAAAACAATAAGTAATGGAGTTTTTCTTGCCTGTAGGCAGTGGAGTGTGATTCCCACGCTCTGGAATCGGTTCTCTGGTGGTCAGACATTTCAGCTATACTTCCAACATTTTTCTGCAAACTATTATTTTCTTAGTTATCAAGTGGAGATAAGATTACTGCTTACCTAATAGGATTTAGGGGCTGATTAAATGAGATAGAACACCTAAAGCACAGAGTACAGAGCAAAATATCTGCTACCATGCCATAGACATCCAATAGAGTCTTTCAACAAAAGGATTTTTCTAGTAGCTTATATTACTTCCTCTCCAAGCATAATATTTGTCCTAAATTTTGTAGCTTGTCAACTATATTATGACTGGAACAGGGTTTTGTTTTGCTCTTTTTCCTTACAAAAAGAGCAACTCTAAATGGCCTTTACTCTTTGTTCAGAAATAAAATGTATCTACTGAACACTAGAAAGCATTGTTTTATTGTTGTTCTAAAAAACATTGATAATTCTTTTAGTGTGATAATTATACTTTAGAATGATTTGAAAATTGGTAGCTCCATGCTACTATTTGACAAAGTTTCATGTGAAAGCACTGAAATCTTAGGGGAAAACAAAAGCTTGGTCCAACAAAATAAGATTTTCAGACATCCATTGTTCTTATTTGCACTTTTTTTTTCAGCTTGTGAAAATTCATCACGTATAGAAATTCATTTATCTCGGCACATGCAGATTCACATTGTGTATTTACATCCAAGCCATATTCAGTATTTATATTTACATTGTTATTTGAAGTTGTGGCATTTGCTTTGCTGTTTTCATCACTACTTTCATGCTTCGGATATCAACTTTTGAGCCACTGATCCATTTCTGTGAATCAAGAATATAACACCTTAGAAAAGTAACAATGAAATGTGGAACTCTAATAAATGTAAACAAAAATATACAGGTGCAGTGAGAATGAGTTCATCAAGATAAACTACATCCCATTTGTTCACTGGAGGAACTGCCAGGGAGGAAAGGGCCAAGGCAGTTTTTGTAGAATAAGTGGTCTTTCAGAATGTTATCACTAATCATATGTTTCAAGTTCAGCAGTGTCTGTGATTAAACCATTTCTCTGCATTTCTTCTGAAACCATCAAACTGCCTACAGATCACGTGACAGGCTGCTAGACCCACGGAGAACAACAGACCACACTCTGAGATGCACTTATTCTGCCTGAAGGTGCTTTCCTGTAACTCTCCAGGCAAAGGCACAGGTATCCATCTTGCCCAAAACCAGGTATTCTAGCTCTGGATCAAACTTGCTCTTTCGAGCTATAGTTGATACTCAAAAGTTCAGCTGAATTTGGTTACTTCCCTTAGAAATGTTCATTTCTACACAAGACAGGTAATGGGACATCAACCACTGTTCACATCAGTTAGCTGGGCTTGTTAAGTGGGTCAAGGACTTTTCCTTATATTCTTGGGCTGTTCACAAATAGATGCCATGAGAATTAGCATAAAATTTAGCTATAGTTGACGGGATCCTTCTGAAATTAGGGTTGCCTGGGCTAATGCCTTGTACGCACCAGGGATTCTAAATTCTAACCCCTATTCTGCAAATCACTTATGGTAATTTTAACAAATGATTCAGTTTCTTTTAACTCTGTCCTCTTCTTCTTTAGGAGTACAAGAACAGATGTAGCTTTCCAGTGAAAAAGCAGATGTCAAAAAGTGAAAATAAAACAGATACAGGAGTCACTTTCTAGAACACCAAGATTCCAAGAATGCTTAAACAGATAGGTATATTATTAATTTTAATTTTAAAAATATTAGCCCAGGCTGGACTTCTGATCAAGACAGTTGAATAGACAGTCCCCAGCATCACCCTCTTCTACAATCAACCAATTTACAACTATTAAAAAGCAACAACTGCCAAGCTGGGGCTGCTAGAGCTCAGGGGAAGAGGAGTAGAGACCTATGGAGTGCATGAAAGTGGGAGAAGCCGCGATGCGAAAAAGAAAGGCCCGCTCTGACCGTTTCAAGCCCCGACCACTTCAAGGCTGGTGCTGATGAGCAAGAGCTGGCAAAAACCACAGCTGTGCCCTTTATATAAGGTTGCTTGAGGGCTGCAAGGGAGAAGAGAGCCATGCTGGCCCCCAGGCCAGCAAGACCACTAACAGGGTTCCTGTGGACATAGGAGTGAGGGGCCACAGACAACTGAAAAAAGGAGCCAGTCAGAGACTGGTGAAGTCATAGAAAGGGAATGGTACAAGTCCTGTCCCATGGAAAGTGTTTGGAGTGTGGGGGTGGGGGGGAGACGGGCCCAGTACGGGATCATTGAGGCACAGCATGGACAGCTGATCTGCCCTCCAATCAGCACAGGACCACTCAGTGGAGACTGGTCAGGAATATATACCTGCAGGGGTGCAGTTTGCTGAAGAGACTCAGGCTCATACCAGAGTTTCCACACAACCCAGGTGTACTGGGCCTCACAAGACCCAGAAGTGCTTACAAGGTCAACAATTAAAACCTGAGTTGCATAAAAAGCCGAGAGAATCAGCAGCAAAGCAGCAATTTAGCTCAACCACAGGGCTCAAGTGCTGGTCCCCAAAGGAAGTTCCCCCATTTTAGAAGTAAGCAAAGGACAACGAATTAGTTCCAGTGCAAAGTTTAAGTGGTGCGAATAAAAATAAACCAATGAAGAACTGAAAGAAAAAACAAAAAACCCAAAGATCAGAGACAAGCTTCTGATATTAATCAGTAAAGGTCTAACACCACCAAAGAACACCTATAAAACCTGGAAAGACCAGAAGCTCTCCAGGCGCCCAAGCCAGGGGACGGGGAGGGCCAAGGGCCTCAGCCACACACCCCTGAGGTCCACATCCGGCTCAGCAACAACCACCCAGCTGCCACAGGCAGCACTCCTGAGCTGGGGTGGTGGGTGCCGAAGGCCTCAGCCATGCCACCGCAATGTCCGCATCCAGCCCAGCCACAACCAAGCCACCACCAGAGGCCTCCTGAGCTCCCCTGCTAGAATGAAGGGGGGTGCCACAGGCTTCAACCACGCACCCCCTTCCCCCTCCTCTCACCCACCCCCTCCCCCCAACTGCTCTACAACATCTTAGAATACAAAATAATAATAATAATAATAATAATTAAATAATTTGTTTTAAAAAGTATTAGCTCAAAATCATGGCTATTGAAATGAAGGTCAATGCCTAAAGTGACAATATGGTTTCTGTCATCCCTTTACCCCTTCAGTTCCTTCACATTCTTATTCCTCCTGGGAAGGGGGGACTTTTAGCATCTAAGTTTTGTCACGTGAGGAGATAGGGCTAATGAGAGAGAGTTTGTCAGACCTATGGATGGTAGGAGCAATGATATTGGTTCCCCTGAGTTAAAATTGGGGTATAAACAGAAAAATGCTTTCTCTGGATCTAACCACGTGGGATCGTGGAAGGTCGTATCAAGGGTACCGGTGGTAGGGGAAGAGGGTGGGGCTGGGAGACAGAAAATGAAAGTAGGAGAGTGACCAAGACAGAGGGGACTTCAAGGTTCCCCTGCATGAAAGCCAACTCTGCTGGGAATAAAGGGAGACCAAACTGGGATGGGGAGGGACAATTTTGTATATCCCTTGTACTCCATGTTCACAATCAGACAGCAATGTTGCGTTCTCTCTGGAAAGGGCACGCTATGTGGTTCTCAGTGATGGAGGGGCAGAGTTACATTTATTAAGATGCACGGTGTCTTTAAGAAGGTACCATTTGGGGCAGCTGATCTCCCTGTTTCATTGCCTCTTTGTCACCCACCCTGATTCTGCACTCTAGCTGTAGTGCTCCTCTTCTGTCCCTCAGCACCTGTCCTGTTCCCAATACGGGTGTAAAGGAAGCTGTGCTCGATTGGGCACAACTCTTCAGTTCTCAGGGCTCACAGGCCAGAGCCCATGTTTATCAAGGAGAGTTTCATCTAGGCCCTGAAGGTGTCTTTTTTTTTTTTAATTGGAAGTTTCTGTATCAATGCTGGAAACATTTAAAAAAAAATCTGTACCTAGAATAGAAATAAAATCTACTACCAGAGTAAGCACTTAAAGTATGTCATACAACTAAATGATGTTCAAACATTTTTAATTTGGAGACAGAAAAAAATATTTCTTTAGTAGAAGTTTAAAAAGAAGAATTCACTTTAGTTAAGTACAATTATTCTCCAAGCCTCAATTTTTAAATTTGGAAGAGGAACAACTAACTCTCTCTCTGTCACATAAGCCAGAAAATATTTAAGATGAGGAATAGAAAAAATAAAAGAGAAAACGACTTGTATCTCTATTTGTGTGGGTGTTTTTAAAAACAGTCACCACTTTGGAATGAAGGTGTCGTTATATCTGTGCAGGATGACAAATTTCATTTTAGCCTCCTTATCTAGTCATATATACACAGAGTGTTAACAAGCCATTGCTACTCTAACTTGATAGAGACAGCCAGGAAAAATTCAAAATAGTCATAAAAATCAAGGCACTGTGTTGTTGCAATATTTATTTCCCTGCCAGGGGTCCTCCTGCTCGGAAAGAGATCTCTTACATGTGTTGTCTATGCCTCTAGCTGAACCTGATACAAACAGAACACGTTCCAAACTGTCAGGTTATGCTTTCCAGGGAAGACTGCAAATCACACCAGCTCAGTGGCAGGGGGACCCCACCCCCCACCTCATCCATACGTTCCTCTTGTTCCGTTGTGTGCATAAGAAGTTATTAAATGCCAAATAGTTTTAGAAATGATCAGGGCAGAATAAAGAGCTGTGGGACCAGAGGACAAAAGCCTTAACATGGGAATTTAAAAATATTAGCTGAGGGCACAGCATGTTCTTGCTGAGGCTAACTGCTGTGTGTGTGTGTGTGTGTGTGTGCGTGTGTGTGTGTGCGTGTGCGTGTGTGTGTGTGTGTGTGTGTGTGTGTGTGTGTGTGTGTGAGAGAGAGAGAGAGAGAGAGAGAGAGTGAACAAGAAAAGACGTGTTAGTGGCGACTGGAAAGCAAAGGGAAAACTGTTTGCAGAAACAGAAATAAGATCTGATCTAATTTGAAAGGGTGCAAGAACAACCAGAAGGAGTCAATTAACTGGTCACTAGTCTTGGCAAGAGTCAGCTAGAAAAGGCTTAAATATAGGAAAATGTTCCGGGCTGACAAAAAAAACATCCAAAGAAAGAGAGAAATTTAGAAAAATGTTTATGAGGAAACTAGGGGAGCATAGTCCTGTGGAAAGTCGGAATACTACTTAAAGGATAATACAGGCTGAACCAAGAGAAAATGCTAGAGAACCCAGATAGAAAGGGATTTGTTTTGTTTCTCACCAGGAGAATGAAAAGAGATCCAAGAGATTTGAGAGAGAACAAGAGCTAGAAGACAGATATGAGGTTCTAGAAGCACCTCATGATGCTGGGTTGGGCACACAGCTGGGGAAAAGCCAGGAAGCGAAACATTGGAAATTAGGCAAGTTGAATTAATGAATGCCACTCATACTTAAATATACTTACCAACGCAGGGGAGCCCTAACTTTATCTGGTCCTGAAAATATATGGTTCTTCCCACTAAGCCCTCTTTAACTATGTGTGTTATTCTGAAAACCCACTTGGCTGTAGAGGCCAGATGAAAGTAAAAGAGAAGAGATGAAGTCAATTTCTATTCCAAGTTCTCCTAATTCTGAAAAATGATCTGGTTGTTGGAGGAATTCTCAAGGGGTGGCCACAAAACATACCTAGCAGCAGAAAGCCAGCAGCCTGCTTTGTGGGGTGTTCTGGGCCTGTTTCACCACCACCCCACTTTTGTGGCTTCATGAGCAGATTTTTTTTCCCATTACAGCATCTTTGGAAGACTCCAGCAACTTCAAGCTCAGGCCAAAGTCTAATGGATGTGGGATATTAGAAGTAGAGCAAGAAAAAGAAGCAGTGTATCATCATCTAAATCACAGATGCAGACCGTCTCCTGCAACTCATTGGTAAGTCAATAAAGCCACGTTGCTGTTTACTATTCCTGGGACTATAGGACTGTCATGTGATACCCATGGCCCCGTTACCATGGTATATCATTCATTTAAATACTACAAGTTTTTCCCTTTTTTTTTTTTTTGGTCCATCTGGGTTATTTTGAAAAGATTATCTTCAGGATCAGATTGTTCTTGCCTGCTTCGTCTAGCTTGCTGCTTTCTAGCCAGCTTGTTATGGCCTGTTCTAGCCTGCTGCTTGTTTCATTGAGTGAATCTTTCAGTTCCATGAGTTCTGCTACATTCGTTTTTAAGGTATTAAACTCTTGTAAATTTCCTCCTTCATATCCTGGATTTTTTTTATCTCCTTTCAGTATGTTGTCCAATTGAGTCTTCTCATATCTCAGTGAGTTTCCTTAAGTTTCTTGCTCAGAATTCCTTTTCAGTCATTTCAAGGGTTTCCTACTTTATAGGGTCTGGTATTTGAGAATTACTATATTCTTTTGGTGGTGTCATATTTTCTTGGGTTTTCATATTTCTAGTATGTCTATGTTGATATCTAGTCATCTGGTAGAGCAGGTGCTTCTTCTATTACTCTGGAGTGGGCTTTGAGGAGAGGGGTGTCTTCTTTTTCTGATCACCGCAGGTGACTCTCCTCATGTCAATGCAGTCAAGTGTCTGGCAGGCCACCTGCACAGCAGCTGCGGCCACTGCTATGGCATTGAGATACTTTTGTGGCAGCTGTGGCAGTGGCAGTGACAGGCCACCTGCGTGGAAGTAGTGCTTTCAGATGCTCCTTGCCTGCTTCCAGGCAGAGGGGGTGGCTGCCCTTGACTCCTGCCTAGGACCCCAGGCATGGTCTGTTTCTTGCCTGTATCTGGGCAGAGGAAACTGCCCTCATCTCCCGCCTAGGACCCCCTGGGCTTGGCCATCTTTCAAGTCACAGCCTGCATTATTATGGCCCCAAATATTTCATCTTCTGTCCCTACAGTTTAGTCAAGTCCATAAAGATGAAAATCATTTGACCAGTCATTCTCACTGTCCAATTACATAACCCAACTTATCTTCTTTAAATTGCACTGATTAACTCAAATCCTCTCTCCCGCCTCTGCCCATTCCACCCTGTTGGGAAAATATAAGGAAAATGGTCAGGGCCCCTCGGATGTTCAGAGTCTTGCCGAGCATCTGAGGTGGGTATGCGCCTGAACACGGGTGTTCCTTGTTATTGTCTAATGTGATTGCACATGTGCATCCGGTTTGTTTGTTTGTTTTCTGGATTATGGACTTGAATAAAAGGACTAATGGCGCAGATGTGAGAAGCTTCTAGAGGACGCTCCTGGAAGCCATATTAAGTCAACTGATCCTAGCTCTGAATAAAGACTATTATTTCTTCCCCCATGGCTCCAAGGACCTTTTCCCATTACCTAGCTTGTAGACCTGCATGTGAAGGTTTGTGACCTAGCTGGGACAATGGGCTCGAGGGGTCTGTGAGACCTAGCCCTATCTCTACACAACCCCACTCAGTGTTTGCACAATTAGTCAGCTAGATAGATAGAGTATTTGAGGGCTAGCTCAAAAGCTTATTTTTAGCAACTGTTTTCCTTTGCCACAAACCTGTTTGTTCAATTTAAAAAAAAAAAAATCTGTACTTAATTTAGCTGATTAATGCTTGATGAATCTCCCACAACACTGATTTGGTCCCCATCTTTTCAAAGGAGATATACCTAATATCCCTTCCCATACAAATCTTTTATGTAGGTGTGTGGAGGAACTGAATGTCTACTGCAATTCTATTTTCATTTGGAGTTTCTTAATATTCTTTTTCTATCCATGTATATCTATGGAGTGATGAATCCATAGATCATCTTTAAGTCACCTGTCAGAAAAAAATTAAGTCACCAGTGCTTTATAGCTCCCTCAGAGTCTAGAGACTTCCAGGACAGAGCTTGTTTCTCAGTTCACCAACTTTCTCCCTCCAGAGCTCTTCCCTGCAAAATCTTGCACTTGAGGACTTTTATTTTAAAAGGAAAGCTACCAGCCCTGCAAGCACTCGAGCATCAGTTTTGCTAGCAGTGTGTGAGCACGTTTAAAGAAAGTGTTATAAAGTGGGAGACATATACCCTTTTATGTGTTGAATATAATGAGGTATACTAATTAGTCTAACTCACTAAGGCAAATCACCACATAGTTTTAAAAGGTCTACTGTTCAATGCACCATAATTAAATTAAAGTTAAAACACTGTAATTATTTAGAACCAAGCTGCCATTTTCTAACTAACTTTGTGAACTTATAGGTTCAAGCGAATGCAGAGATAAAATTGCATAACACAAGTTGGCTATATATTTTCTTGTCGATCTTGTACTGGGAGTTAAATTACTCAGAAGTTCAGATGCTAATAAGAAATACAAGGACTATCTTCTATATTATAGTAGCTTTAGGG
Organism: Cynocephalus volans; assembly: GCF_027409185.1. NCBI lineage: Eukaryota > Metazoa > Chordata > Mammalia > Dermoptera > Cynocephalidae > Cynocephalus > Cynocephalus volans. The sequence continues at coordinate 285,269,914 of NC_084460.1, forward strand.
GCTGGCCAGTTAGCTCAGTTGGTTAGAGCACAGCCTTATAACACCAAGGTCAAGGGTTTGGCCATACTGGCCAGTCTCAAAGTCTCAGGAAAAAAAAAAAAAAAAAAAAAAAAACCTGAAAAAGAAATAGCAGCTTTACATTGGCTGAATTTAAAGGTGAATGGGTAAGTTACACATAACGTCACTTAAGCAGTCTTCTCACCTCTGCTGAAGGCCTTTTATGTGACAGAAACTGTGCTTTATATACTTTATCTCCTGTAAACCACAAGACTGCCCTGTCAGACAGGTATTGTTAGGTTTACTTTAGAGATGATATAGTCTCAACTTGGGAATCTCAAAGACAATTCAAACTCTGACATGAACAAACAGGCCTCATTATGATCTCGCCCCATCACTAACCCTATTTCCTCCCCAATCTAATCTTTCCCATTGTTTTCTACCCTGTGAATGGCGCCCCTCAGCTGCAAAAGCCAGAAACCTGGGAGTTATCTTTGACATTTTTTTTTTGTCCTTTAGCCCCATGTTCAATCGCTATTCAGCCTTATAAATTTTTATATCCTATACATCTGTCAAGTCTTTTCCTTATTTCTGTCACCCACATAATAAAACAAGACCAAACAGCCATAATACCTTATATGGACTGTGGCAATAGTCTACAAAGTTTACAACTCATTTTCCAGCATTCATCTCTTTTCACTTGATGTTCTTAAGTCAAATTTCATTATGCTACTTGGCTGCTTAAAACACCTCTATAGCTTTCCATAGCTCTTCTGAAAAAAAAAGAAAATTTAACAGAGCCAAAAACCCAACATGATTTTGTGCCATCCGCCTCTTCAGGCTCAAATTGCATCCTCTTATCCTCCTTCCTACAATGACCTCCACAATGCCCTCCAGTCACAATGACCTCCCTCTGCTTCTTAATCAAATGCTCCATGATCTGACCTGCCTCAGGCCCTTTGCACATGCTGTTCTCAATGACCATTCTTGCTTCATTCCTTCTGTCTAGTTAAAGCCTACAAATAACATCTTGTCTTTATGATAGGTCCTCAGGGAAACTGTCCTTGATCTCACCCTAGCAAAGGGCCCTGTTCTATGTTCTCATAGGAGCCTAACTCCTTCCTTTACAACATTTAGTATGAATATGTATTATACGTGTTGTTATTTATTACTTGTTACATTTACTTGCAAATTCCTTAAGCATAGGAACCTTGTCTTTCTACATTTCATTATACCCCCAGTGCTTGTCAAAATGACTTGTTTAGCAAACATTTTGGCCACATGTTTAATTCTTACTCTGACTTTAATTTAATAACCTTTCTAAATACTGAATACAGAAGAGAATAAATTTCTTTGAAGAAATAGGGAAAACAGGTGAAAGCATATACATGAAGTAGAAGTGGAATCGTATTTGATATATTTTGATGGTCTGGAAAAAAAAGTGTCATTGACATGTCATGGTACCTGGTATTTCTGCAATTAGAAATTTTTCTTAGAGTCATATTTTCTAGAAACTCAAATCCGGTGGGAAATTTGTCACCTTATTAGAAGAACCAATAGTCCACGTGAATCCAACAGGTAGGCAGCAGAAAGCAGATTTTCAAGATAACTGGTAAAAGAAAGGTAATTTGGATCAAGGAAAAATAGCTTGAAATTCATTGGAAGTATCAAAGCTTGAGAGACTACTTGGATAAGACAAAGACATGTTGTAAAACATGCCCAGAAAGGTAGTAATAAATCTCCCACATGAGGATGTTCATAGTCACAGTTGTGTAATGTATAGAATTCAATCATCTGTGGTCCCAGCTGTACTCCAGGTGCCATTCAAAGACGTATGAGTTCAGCATCTAAAACAATTAAACAGCATTTAACCTACTCCAATGTTTTAAACCATCAAAGAAAAAGCACACTTATAATTTAAGACAAAACTGAAAAATCCTCCTCCCATCTCCCTCACTCTCCATTTCACTCACATACCACGATGCTCCAGTGCCCCCCACTCCACAACTCCAAGCTTCCCCACTTTTTTATAAACCCACTCGTAGAGGCTTTCTTTTCTCTTTCCCCTCTCTGCAGCTCATTTTTTTATTATGTAGATAAACTATCTGAGATCTCTGACTGTCACTTACCCATTCCCAGATCCTCCCAACACCAGGAGTTAACCCAGGAAGTGGAAATCTTACTACTTTCCCAGAGTAAGGAAGTAGGGAGGAGACTGAGAGTATTTACAATTTAATACCTTTAAAAATTACTATTGTTTTCCCCTTGTTCTTGAAAATATGCAATTTTATACTATGACAAAGAAAAGTAAACCCTGATTCATATTGCATAATTTATAAGGTGAATATCATGCACTGTCATGTTTTAGAAAGCTATGATTTTTCCCTCTCTTTAGGGCATTGTAAGATTAGGGGTGGGGCAGGTGGTGCAGACCTCATGGTACCCTTTAACCATCTACTGTTTGGATAAAATGTGTCTGAGTAGGGCATTTTATTGAAGAACTCTGGGACTCAGAAAGCAACAGAAAGTATTAGGCACCAAGATAAGAAGACAGAGAAGATAAAATAAAGAAGCACGATGGATAGAAAGAATAACAACAAAGACAACCTGTCCAAGTTGTCATTTTGCTTCAGCCAGGCCCTGCATGGAGGTACCAGAGAGGAGGCTCTGTGTGCCATCAATAATTAATACTGTTCAGGAAAAATGCCTGGAGATAATCCAAACTTGAGGGTGCAAAACGTTTATTGTATGTAAATGAGCCAAAGACCACATATCTTCAGAAATGAGAGCTGGTCCCTTGATGAAATCTCCCCTAATGGTCTGCTTGTTGCAAACGCAGTTAGCACTAAGCTCTGAAGTGAAACACTCCAAGTAATGTAGATTTCAAAGTGTGGCATGCTTTCTGCAGTGGAACACATTTAAGGATTTTCTCATTTGATACCTAATGAGATTTTTCAAACTAATTCCAGGCTTGGTATAACTTTTTGAAAGAAGACAGGAACAAATTAAGAAAACAAACCAGGGCCATGACCTGATGCTGGAGAGAACTGAATAAGATATCTTTGGTCCCAGAAATCTGGTCCTAAATAAGATGGTAACCAAAGTATGCTTCATCAAATTAATCAAGAAAGAGTTTTTAATAAGAAATATTAGATCGTCACAGAGTTTCAAAACTCCGCAAGCATTGCAGATAGAGCTGGCCAGTACAAAGACCAGTCAACTGCAAACCACCACTGGTCACATTTTAATTTAAATTTCCAGTGAAATTTCTACTAAAATATATACAAGGTGGTTTCCATTAGAGCTATGAACTTTCACTACCCAGAAAAGCCTATGAAATATATCCTAGCAGTTCTCTGGTTTAATTACCAACTGTTTACCATCTACATCACCATAATGATTTTTGACATAATGCTTTTCTAGTACATTATCTTTGAAATAAAGAGCATATGTAATTCTATTCCCCTCTAAATCCTCATATTAAAAGATAAAATGATTCTATGTGTTTTAACTTTCTGGTTTATTTTTCAAATTATTTTCAAAGAGAAAAATGAAGGAAAGGAAGTGTGCTAACAGCCTGAGTTTAAATGTAATAGCCACTGAGAGGCCATTGCCGCACATCTATATAACTTAGGAAAACTCCATGTGGACGCTTCCATAATCAATTGTTCTTCGATAGAATGCATGTGCCAAAAGATAAACTGTTTGGGTTCAAAGGGCAGTGGATTCATTAAAAGAAGTTCCTAATAAAAGTGATTCAATCTTTTGTATTTAGCTTTTAATACAAAAAATTAATTAACATTTGCATTATGAGATCTGACCTCCCCAGGGAAATATAATCAATTCTCCCAATGCAGGATGGATTCTGCAGAGGACATAATATCTAATTGTGGTGCTAATCAATCATGTCAGCGGTTCAGGGGAACTGTAAATGATGCACAAAACTATTAAACTTTAGGCTCTTTTAAAGCCAGTTGTCAACACCATAGTATATAAATATACTTACAGTGGGAACTGTTTAATTATAATATTGATTAAATTATTGCAGTTCCTGGCATAATACATGATGATGGTATACTATCTGGAAGGACAACTGAAAACACATCTACAGTTTTGCAAGTATTATTTCTCAAGGAAATTGTCTTAATTATAGCACATGATGCATGTCTCTACTACAAAGCCTGCATTACTGAAAAAACATAAAGGGTTTTTAGTTGAAGATTGTAATTCCAGAAGAAAGTCTAGATGATTTTAGGTCATTTCTAAGCCATTATTTTATTATTGTTATTTTGAAGCATTCCTTTTTTAATGTGTTCCTGATTTTTTTTATTATGGTATAATTTATACCACATAAAATTCACTATTTTAACCATTTTAAAGTATACAATCCAATGGCTTTCAATACATTCACACTTTTGTACAACCACCTCCATGATCTAACTCCTGACTATTTTCATTATACCAAAAAGAAACTCTGTACCCATTAAGTAGTCACGCCCCATAATGGAATTATACAATATGTGGCTTTTTGGGTCTGGTTTCTTGCATCATAAGTAATCAAGATTCATCCATATTGTATCAGTACTTTTCTCCCTTTTTATGACTGAATAATATTCCATTGTATAAAAATATAACTTACTTGTTTATTCCTTCTTCGGTTGATAGTCATTTGGGTTGTTTCCACTTTTTAGCTATTATAAACAATGTTGCTATAAATATGAATACTCAGTACAAGATTTTGCTTAATCACCTGCTTTCAATTCTCTTTGGCATATACCTAAGAGTAGGATTGCTGTTTAGCATTGGAGCAACCACCAAACTGTCTTCCACAATGACTGCACCATTTTACATTGTTACCGGCAATATACTAAGGTTTCAGTTTCTTTACATCCTTGCCAAAATTTGCTATTTTTCTTTTGAAAACTTATTTTTGTTATAGCCTTATTATAGCCTTTCTAATGAGTATAAAGTGGCATCTCAATACGGTTTTAATTTGTATTTCCTTAATGACTACTGATATTAAGCATCATTTCATGTGATTATTGGCTATTTGTATATCTTCTCTGGAGAAATATCTATTCAAGTTCCTTGCCCATTTTTTAATTGAGTTTTTTTGGCCTTTTTGTTGTTCGGTTGTACAAGTTCATTGTAGGTTCTGGATACTAGACCCTTGTATACACCTGTGCTTTTTTTCTAAGAGTTTTATAGTTCTTACATTTAGATCTTTGATCCATTTTGAGAAAAATTTTGTATATGGAGTGAGGTAAGGGTCTTGCTTCATTCTTTTGCATGTGGTTGTCCAGTTTTCCCAGCACCATTTGTTGAAGAGACCATTCTTTTCCCACTGAATGGTTTTGGCACCCCTGTCAAAAATAATTTGGCTATAGATGTACAGGTTTATTTCTGGACTCTGAATTTCATTTCATTGATCTGTACGTCTACCCTTATATCAGTACCACATTGTTTCAATTACTGTAGCTTTGTTATAAGTTTTGAAGAGTGGAAGTGTATGTTCTTCAACTTTTTTTTTTCAAGTTTGTTTTGGCTATTCAGGGTTACTTGCAATATCATATAAATTTTAGGATTGACCATTTCTTCAGAAAAGGCAGTTAGGGTTCTAGTAGACTTTACATTGAATTTGTAGGTAATTTGGGGTAATACTGCCATCTTAAAAAAATCTCATAATCTGTGGACACAAGATGTCTTTTCATTTATTTAAGTCTTTACTTTTTTTCAATTTTTAAAAAATTTTGTATACAAGTTTTATAATTCCTTAGTTAAATTTAATCCTAAATATTTTATTCATTTTGATTCTAGGGAAAATAAAATGGTATTCTTAGTTTCATTTTAAGATTGTTTATTGCTAGTGCATAGAAATACTATGTACTGTTGTATGTTGGTCTTGTAGTATCCTGCAAATTTGCTGAAATTATTTATTAGTTCTGATAGGTTTTTTTGTGTATCCTTAGGACTTTCTATATGTAAGATTAAGTCATTTGACTATAGAGATAATTTTACTTTTTTCTTTCCAACTTCTATGCCTTTTATTTGTTTATTTGTTTGTTTGTTTGTTTGTTCTTGCTTAATTGCCCTGGCTAGAACTTCCAATACAATGTTGAATAGAAGTGGTGAGGGTGAATATCCTCATCTTGCTCCTGATCTTAGGGGCAAAGATTTCAGTCTCTCACCATTAACCACATAATGTCATAGCACAATGTGTTTGTAGTGATGCTGGTATAAATAAGTCTACAGCACTACTAGTAGTATAAAAGTATAGCATGGACAATTATGTATGGAACATAATACTTGATAATGATCATAAACAATAATGCTACTGGTTTTTATTGTTATTTTAGAGTGTACTCCTTCTACTTATTAAAAACAAGAAGGTAACTGTAAAACAGTCTGAGAAAGGTCCTTCAGGAGGTATTCCAGGAGAAGACATTGTTATCACAGGAGATGATAGCTCTGTGCTTGTTATTGCCCCTAAAAATTTTCCAGTAGGACAGAATGTGGAGGGGGAAGACAGTGATATTGATGATCCTGACCCTGTGTAGGCCTAGACTAATGAGTGTGTTTGTACCTTAGTTTTTAATGTTAAGAAAAAAAACATTGAGCAAAAAAGTAAAATAAATAATTTTGAAAATAGGAAAAATCTTATAAAATAAGCACATAAAGAAAGAAAATACTTTTGTACAGCTGTACAATGTGTTTGTGTTTTAAGCTAAGTGTTATTATAAAAGAGTCAAAAATTTTAAAAATTAAAAGTTTATAAAGTAAAAAGGTTACAGTAAGGTAAATTTAATTTGTTATTGAAAAAAAGCAATTTTTAAAATAAATTTAGTGTTGCCTAAGTGTGCAGTGTTATAAAGTCTACAGTAGGGCACAGTAGTGTCCTATGCCTTCACACTCACTCACTACGCACTCACTGACTCACCCAGAGCAACTTCCAGTCCTGCAAGCTTCATTCCTGGTAATTACCCTATACAGGTGTACTATTTTTATCTTTTATATCATGTTTTTACTGTACATTTTTTATGTTTAGTTATTCAAATAATTACTATTGTGTTGTGATTGCCTACAGTATTTAGCACAGTAGCATGCTGTAAAGGTTTGTAGCCTAGGAGCAATAGGCTATACCATATAGCTTAGATGGGTGGTAGGCTATATCATCTAGGTTTGTGTAAGTACTCTGTGAAGTTTGCACAACAATAAAATCACCTAATGACGCATTTCTCAGAATGTATTCAGTGATGCATGACTGTATTTTTTTTAGTTATTTTCTTAGTGGTTGCTCTGGGAATTGCAGTTAATGTCTTAATTTATAAAGATCTAGTTTGAATTAATACCAACTTAATTTCAATAATATACAAAACCTTTGCTACTATACAGCTCCATTCCCCATGCTTTATGTTGTTATTGTCTTAAATTACATCTTTATATCTATGTTCCCATAAACATAGATTTATAATTTTGTTTTTATATAATTGTCTTTTAAATCATATGTGAAAAAAGGGAAGTTACTAATCATAAATACATGAATACTATGTTTATATTCACTTATGTAATTCCTTCCACTGATGTCCTTTATTTCTTCATGCAGATCTGAGTCACTGTCTAGTGTCCTATCATTTCAGCCTGAAGGATTTCCTTTAGCTTTTATTATAGGGCAGGTCTACTCCCAGCAAACTTTATTTTTATTCATCTTGGAAGATCTTAATTTCTTCTTTATTTTCAAGGGATAGTTTTACTGGATATAGAATTTTTGCTTGGTATTTGTTTTTTTGTTTGTTTGTTTGTTTTTCCTTAGACACTTTGAATACATTATCCCACTGCCATGGTTCCATGGCATCCATGGTTTATGATGAGAAATCATCTGTTAATCTTAATAAAGATCAACTGTACACAGTAAGTCACTTCTCTCTTGCTGCTTTCAGTATTCTCTCTGTCATTTTACAGTTTGATTAAAGTGTCTCAGTGTGGATCTCTGAATTTATCCTATTTACAGTTCATTAGGCTTCTTAGATGTGTAGATTCAAGTATTTCATTAAATTTTAGAAGTTTTTAGCCAATATTCTTCAAATGTTATTTCTCGGCCTTTCTTTTTCTCTTCTCCTATAGGACGGCCATTATGCCTATGTTGGTATGCTAGATCATGTCCCACAGATCTCCTAGACTGTGTTCATTTTTCGTTATTCTTTTTTATTTTTTCTCTTAAGATTGAGTAATCTCAATTGGCCTATGTTCAAGGTTGCTGATTCTTCTGCCTGCTCAAATTTTCTGTTGAACCCTTCTAGTAAATTTTTCATTGTACTTTTCAACTCCAGAATTTCTATTTGATCCCTTTCTGTAATTTCTATCTCTTTATTGATATATATGTATATCTTTCACTGTATATATACAATACGTAGTGTATATATTTATATATATATATATATATATATATATATAGCATGAGATAACATTTTCAAATTTTTATTTAATTATCGTGAATGGTTTCCTTTAGCTCTTTAAAATACTTGATTTAAAATCTTTGTCTATTAAGTACAATGCTTACACTTCCTCAGGGACAGTTTCTCTAAATTTCTATTTTTCTAGTGTACGGGCTATACTTCATTGTTTCTTTGAATGCCTCATAAATTTTATTTGGAAAGTGGTCATTTTGGATATGATAACATAGCAACTCTTGAAGTCACGTTCTTACCCCCTCCCCAGGTTTGTTCTTGCTGTTTATTGTAGCTGCTACTGTTTATTCTCTGAACTAACTTTGTCAAGTCTGTATTCTGTATTGTGTGTGGTCACTGATGTCTCTATTTGGTTAGCTTAGTGGTGAGCTAGTGATTTGACAGATTTCCTTAAACACCTAGAAGCCCCCCCTTCCCCCTTTCCCAAAGCTCCCAGTCTGTCAATAAAATCTGTGTGTGTGAAAGTTTACAAAACATATGTCTTCCTAGATTTTCCTCCCATGCTTTTCAGTGTATCTATTATTTTCTGCAATGGTTATCCCTTGCCCCACATGGCAATGGCTAATACAGTTGCGTTTAAATGTTTCTGACAAATGCCCCCACATGTAGCCATCGCCCCACCTGGAGAGATTTCTGAGCTAGGTGAAATAAAGCTAGCCCTTTGAAGAAATGCTTCAGGGAGCCACCAGAGAGGTCAAAACCCAAAACTCCAATTCTTTGAGAACAGGTCTAGTTCTGCTTCAGCCAGCGCCAGGAACGCACACCAGGAACATCAACTGCTTTAATTCCTGGGCTGGGGAGTGGCATAAAGCCAGTAGGAGTTAAAACACCACAAAGCTCTCCTTCTGAGATTCGGCCACCTTTTTTCTTGATTTAAGGTTTTTCTGGTTGCTATAAATCTTTAGCTAGTTTCCAAAATTCTGGTAAAGTTGATTCTGAAATTTTTTTTGGCCAGTTTATTTACTTTTTGTGGAGGGTCAGGGCCTTGCAGTTCCCTACACCATCATTTTTACTGATGTTACCTAGAGTATTTCTTTTCTATCACAAAAATATCAGAGGTAGATGTGAGAATTCGCAAAGCAACTATTTTTTGAAACATTGTAGCTCATAAGACAGAGTGACATCAAAGTTTGGTATTTTGTCATATTTCTCGGAGTTGACATTTTACATGGCTGTAAATTATTTGTAGGTTAGTAAAGTTTGCAGGTTTACTGCATGAGAAAAGTGATCAACTGATTTGCTCCAAGTTGAAATTTTCTAGCTCCGCAGACTCCATATTTATTGTTCAAACCACCAAATTTTAAAAAGAAAGCAGGAAGCTGTGGTCTAATTTAGTGCACATAGTCTATTTCCATTTTATATTGTGTCATATTTGATTTGGTTTGGTTAACCAGATACTCTAGTAGTAAACCACTTACATGGAGCTATAAATATGGAGGACAATTTTCTCAAGATAAAGAAAGGAAAAAGAAGATGTAAGATTACAAGCACATGAAGTTTTTTGCCAAATTGGAGCTGATAAGATTTAGTCATTCAAGAAAAGTCCAACACCCTTTGATGACTCTTATCTCACTTGCCCTTCTATCTTTCATTTTGCCTGATTATCATGTGTATGCAGCCAAATATCTACTCAATATATAATTATCAAACAAATACTTTTTTCTAGAATATTTCTTAATTTTTGGTTATACATATTTATCGGATACAGAGTTCACTATTAGTATTTGTGTACAGTATGCGATGATCAAATCAATATTATTAGCATGTCCATCATTACAAATCATAATTATTCTTTGAATCCCTTACCCAGTTACTTACTAACCTCCCTTCTCTCCCCGTTTCTCATCTCTAGTAACTGTAGGTTTATTCTCTCCTGAAAGCTCAACATTTTATTGTGGTCTTTCTTTTTTTCTTTCATTTATTCCAGTTATGAGTGAGAACATGGGATATTTCTCTTTCTATGCCTGGATTATTTCATTCAACTCAATTTTCTCCAAGTTCATCCATGTTGCTACAAGTAACAGAATTTCATCCTTTTTTATGGCTGAGTAGTATTCTATGATGTATATATACCACATTTTCCTTATCTAATCATTCATCGATGGACATTTAGGCTGGTTCCATATCTTGGTTATTGTGAACAGAGCTGCAATGAACATGGGAGTGCAGGTATCCCTTTGACATGATGATTTCCATTCCTTTGGGTATGCACCCAGATGTGGGAATGCTGGATTGTCTGGTAGTTCTACCTGCAGTTGATTGAGAAAACTTCATACTGTTTTCTATAATGCTGCACTAACTTACAGTCCAACCAACAGTGTAGAAGAGTCCCTTTTTCTCCACATCCTTGACAGCATTAGTTATTCTCTGTCTTTTTGATAATAGCCAGTCTAACTGGAGTGAGATGATATCTCAATGTGGTTTGGATTTGCATTTCCCTGAAGCTCAGTGATGTTGTGCATTTTTTCATGTGTCTGTTGGCCATTCATATATCTTCTTTTGAGAAATGCCTGTTCAGCTGCTTTGCTCATTTTTTAATTGGATTATTTGATTTTTTACTGTATAGTTGCTTGGGTTCTTTGTATATTCTGGATATTAATCTCTTGTCAGATGTATAGTTTGCAAATATTTTCTCTCATTCTATAGGTTGTCTTTTCACTCTGTTGATTATTTCCTTTACTGTGCAGAAGCCTTTAAGTTTGATATAATCCCATTTGCTTATGTTTTCTTTGATTGCTTGTGCTTTTGGGGTCTTATTCATAAAGTCTACCTAATCCTACATTTTGAAGTGTTTCCCTTATGTTTTCTTCTAGGAATTTTATAATTTCATGTCATATATTTAAATCTTTAATCCACTTTGAGTTGATTTTAGTATTTGGCAAGATGTATGGGTCTAATTTCATTATTCTACATATGGATATACAGTTTTCCCAGCACCATTTACTGCAGAGACTATGTTTTTTCCCCAATGTATGTTCTTGATGCCTTCATCAAAGATCAGTAGGTTATAAGTGCCTGGATTGATTTCTGGGTTCTTTATTCTTTTCCCTTAGTCCATGAATCTGTTGTTATGCTAGTACCATGCTGTTTTGGTTACTATAGCTTTGTAGTACAGTTTGAAGTCAAGTAGTGTAATGCCTCAGGTTTTATTTTTTTTTGCTCAGGATTGCTTTGGCTAGTCAGAGTCTTTTGTTGTTCCAGATGAATTTTAAGATTGTCTTTTCTATTTCTGTGAAGAATGTCATTGGCATTTTGAGGAGATTGCATTGAATCTGTAGATCACTTTGGGCAGTATAGACATTTTCACAATGCTACTTCTTCCAATCCATAAACATGGAATGTGTCTCCATCATTTGGTTTCCTCTTAAATTTCTTTCAGTAGAGTTTTGTAGTTCTCAATGTCGAGATCTTTCACCTCTTAAACAGCATTTGACAAAATTCAACATCCCTTCATGATAATTACCCTCACGAATTATGCATAGAAGGAAAGTATCTCAACACAATAAAAGCTGTATATATGACAAACTCACAGCCAACATCATTCTGAATGGGGAACAACTGAAAGCTTTTTCTTTAAGAACAGGAACAAGATAAGGATGCCCACTCTCACCACTCCTATTCAACAATGCAATGGGAGTATAAACCAGAGCAATCAGGCAAGAGAAAGAAATAAAGGACATCCAAATTGGAAAATACAAAGTCAAATTATGACTGTTCACAGATGAAATGTGCTTGTATATAGGAAAACCCATAACCTCTACCAAAAAAAAAAAAAAAAACTCCTATAGCTCATAAACAAATTCAGTAAAGTTGCTGTATACAAAATCAATACACTAAAATCAGTAGCTTTCTTATATACCAACAGTGAGCAAGCAGAAAAAGAAATCAACAAAGCAAGCCCATTTACAATAGCTACCAAAAGAATAAAAGACCTAGGAATAAAATAATATTATTATTGCAAATGATGGGAATACCAAATTCAGTCTGTATGGTTCTTTATTCTTCTTCTAGACATGGAAGAAAGAACAACATCAAGATTATCTTCTACATGTTCTTTAATATTATCATAAACCCTGCAAATTAAAGACTATAATAACCACTTGAAATTATGTACCAATGATGAAAAGTAAAAAACGTAACTTAAATCTCCATTAATTCTTCTTTTTAAAAAGAATATTACTATCATATTTTTTGTATCTAAAGTTATTTGTAGAAGAAGAACCATTTAAAGTAATTATTAAGGCTATCACTGTGAGGTAGATTAAATATTACATCCCTTTAATGCAATAGCATTTAATGTTTTTCACTCATTTATTCCACAAAAACGGATCAATGCCTCTGTGCACCGGGCATTGCAGTGGAAGCTGATAATGCATTGAAAACATAACTATTGTGGTCCCTGTCCTCACAGACATTATAGATGAGTGAGGAATTAAGCTATGGAAACAGGCAATTGCATTACATTAGGGGGAAATGTGCTACAATCGGGAGGTAGTGGATGAACCAAGTTGGAGCAGAGGCAAGGATCAGAGATGGCTTCCTAGAAGAGATGTCTTAACTGAGATCTGGATGCTAACTAGAGGCTAATCATGTGAATGGACTGGAATGACTGAAAGAAGATACAGCATGTGTGAAGCCTTAAACGTAAGAAGGTACGTGACCCATTGATGAAGTTGCTGAATAGTTCAGTATGACAAGAGCATAGAGCAAGGGTAGATCTGAGAACACACATTTCAAAGGAACTTTTAGGCTGTTAGAGAACTTGGACTTTACTTTGAGGCTTATAAGGAGATGGTTGCTGTGTTTTAAATGGAGAGCAATGTAATCTGATTTCTATCTTAGAAAGATCTTTGTGGTTGCTGCAGGAAAAACAAATATATGGCAGAGGATGGGGAAAAGGCCATAGACAGAAAAATTATTAAGGGAGTGATGAAGCAGTATAGGCAAGAGATGGAGGTGGAATAAATTAGGATTGTTCAATTACACTGCATTAAAGAGTGCTCCCGCTCCCCAAATGTATGTCCACCCAGAACCTCAAAATGTGACATTATTTGAAAATAGGTCTACCTGAAATAATTAAATAAATTAAAATGAGGTTATACTGGATTAGGGTGGGCCCTAAAACCAACGGCCGGTGTCCCTATGAAAAGGCCATGTGAAGACACACAGACACACACTGGGAAGAAGGCCTTGCGAGCACAGAGGCAGATGGAGTTATGCTGCCACAAGCCAAGGAGTGCTCGGGGTCACCAGAAACTGGAAGAGGCAAGGAGGGATTCCCCCCGAGAGTTTTCAGAGGGAGTGTGGCCCTGCTGATACCTTGATTTTGGACTTCTGGCCTCCAGACTATGAGAGAATACATTTCCGTTGTTTTAAGCCGCCCAGTGTGTGGTTATTGTTATGGCTTCCCTAGAAAACCAATACAGAGGTGAAAGAAGAAAAATGCTTTAAGAGGTATGTAAGAAATGTTTTCTGTATTTGTGATCATTTGGCTATGGTTGCATGAAGAGGGTGTATTAGAAGTAACTCCCAGTTTTCTCACTTGAGCAACTGGGCAGCTCGTGGTGTCATTCACTAATTAGGGACCATGGGGAATGGGAAATATTTGAAGAGGAGAAACTATCAAATTCATTTGTATTCAGGATGTGTTTATGGGCTGGTAAGACATGTGAAGCTGTCCAATAGGTGGCTGGATAAGTGGGTGTGGATGCGTGGGGCACAGAGACCTGGACTAGACATAAAAATTTGGGAGCATCTGCATATTAATGGTAATTGAATCTAACGGGTTGATGAGATTGTCCGGGTCTCAGGAGCAGAGTAAGACCAGGAGGGGGCTAGAGGAGATCTTGAGCACTAACATTTAATAGTCAGTTAAGAATAGGAACAAATTTGGTCCATTGGATTTAGCCACATGGTGTTTGTTAACAGCCTGAGTAATTTTGGTGGTGACAAAAGCCAGACTGCAGTAGGTTGAGGCATGATTGGGAGGTAAAGAGTTAAACGTGTCTATGGAGAAGAAAAATGAGTATGGTAGCTGGAGTCAGGCACTGTTTTACATTGTGGATAACTCAGGATGTGTAGGGGTTCATAAATAGGAACAGGAACAATTCCGTTGTTGTACCAAGGATGGGACATGGGTTCTAGCACAAATAAGTTAGTGGCATCAAGTTGAAGAGTTTCCCTCATTTGATGGCATCTGTTTTCTTTACAAAATGTAAAGTATTATTTGTGAACATGAGACAGAAGTTGATAGGTTTGAAGGTTTATGCCAGATAGTGTTCTCTGTACATGACATTTAATAATCACAACAAATCACGAGGCAATTGCTTTTACAATTCCATTATACTGATAAGGAAACAAAGTCACAGAAAAAAGTGTTGACTAACTTGCCCCAGGTCTCGCTTCTGGTAAGTAGTGAACTGGGTTTCAAATCTGCAGTCAGTTTGATCCCAGAGTTCATGGCCTTAATCTCTATTCGCCCTCTTAGGTTGAGTTCGTGATCATTAATTTATGGACACAAATCTTTGTAGCTGTGTGGATTTTCTTCCCCAATGTTCTCCAGTTCAGGGATGGGCACTGATAATATGGAGTTACAGATTTGGGGTTTTGACAGGCAAGTGCATTTAGAAAACTAGGAAGGTAAGAGTGTAAGATGAATGACAAGAGAATGATTAAAGTGATGGACCCCTGACACTGACTTGGGTAGGGAGGGAAGGACAAAAAGTGGGTGGCTGAGTAGTGGTGACAGAGGACCTGAAGTTCTAGAGGTCTCAAGGAGATCAAGAACATGAGCTGTGGGATCAGCAAAGTGAGAGTTTTTAGGATAAGAGATGGTGGTCAGAGAGTAGGGTCTCTGAGGACAGGTCTCACATGTAGAACACATGTGAGAGCCTGGGAGTTCACAGGATGCAGATTTTGACCCTGACTGTGAAAGGGTAAAGAAAATTGAAGGTGGTGACCAACTGGACAGGAGGATTCCATAAATTGGAGAGTCCAGACTGTTTAATTAGATGTCCACATGGATGTTGGAGAAATTAGAAAAGATGGTGGACTTTGGGAAAGTGAAGGTCTAGTCAATCCTTGAGCTCATTCACTCTCTCTCTCTGGTTATCTCCCTCCTTTCCAGTGTCCCACAGACTTGCCCTTTGTCCTTGAGACTTATTTAGAAGTGCTCACACAGAACTGCCAGTCACAATAGTCTTGCAGTAGAGCTTCTGTGATCCCAGAGAGTCTCACTTTTGAGCCCTCCAAATTAGGGAGAAGAAGAGAGATGCACAGATTGTTTATTCATAGCATATCCTCACTTCCAAATATTTTATTACTGAGCTTGTCACTTCGTAGGGTTCTGAATTAAGGAGAAGAGATATATTAAGGAGAGCTCTAAATTTTTTACTCACAATTTTATTACAATTTATTTGTTTGTTTTCTCTCTGCTCACATTCAGATTTCTCCATAGCAAGAAGTTTAGTGAGGAAAGCACACTTTGAAGACCTTCCTGTGCCCTTGAGTCCAGAATGATTAATTTACTTAAATGGCTATACACCATAGCCATGGCCCTGTCAATAACTTCTAGTGGTTTGTCTTTTCCATAATAGTAAGGAACCAGCTCAGTGCCTTTCCTGGCACAGAGAGAAAGGGACTTGTGCTATCAAACCTCAGTTCTCATGGAACTATGGCCAGCTGCTTTGGAAATCTCTGATGTGTGGGAAAAACAAGAGTTCAGCCAGACTAAATGAAAGGGATTGGCAAATGTTTTCTGAAGGGCTGGCACTACAAATGCTTTGCCCTCTGCCATCATTCTCTCCTTTTGGAGTCTTATCCAAGAATCCACACAGACCATGTGTGAGCTAGTAAGCCCTAAGGGGACTGGCAAGCTCCCACAGCCACATGCAAAACTGATGGGAACCAGCTGACAAGCAGGATGCCCATGTGCTCAGGAGATGAGAAACAGAAGGTAAGAGCAAAGGAGGCAAGCATCACTTGTCACTCTGAGCCAAGATGATGCATCAGTGGGACCCAGGATAATGTGCAAGGAAATGATCCAAGTCTCTGCAACCCATGTTCAGTTCCAGCATCCTCACATGACCTCCTCACCCATTCCAGATTATCATTCCTGCACAGCCTGATTAGGAAGTGAGCTTCTAACAGCTCAGTACTCCTCATCCCACCGTCCCCTGGATACATGGGAAATTTCCTAGGAAGAAATTAATGGCTATTTCATCAGTGGCCATCTTTGGGTGGTAGACTTATGGGAAAGTTGTAGTCTTCCTTCTACTTTTTAAATTTCCCATTTTTTCTGTAATAAACATGCATGTTATCAAAGAAATAAAAGCTTATTTAAACTTTATTCCTCTTAGTTTAAAACGAGGTCATTTTATCTCTTTATCTGTAAGGTACGGCTGGCTTGAAAACCTTTCTAGCAACTCCTGACCCAGGATTTCTGGCCAAAGGGAGCAGAGTTTCTGCAACGGCATCTCATTTTATTGATTCATGGTCCCCACAGAGGAGCCTCTCAATGAGTGCTGGAATATCCCCAGCACAGCAGAGAAAACCCCCACCATCAGCACTAACACCTTTTAGAAAAACCTTATAGTATTATTTTAAATACTTAGACATCTTTTCTTTTAAAAAAGAAAAAAAAAATCTTACATGTAAACCCAACTGCTATTGTCTGAATGTTTCTGTCTCCCCAAAATTTATATGTTGAAATCCTAACCCCCAAAGTGAGAATATTAGGAGGTGACGCTTTGGGGAGGTGAATAGATGACGAGGGGCGAGCCCTCGTGGCTGGGATTTGTGCCCTTATAAAAGAGGCCCATAAGAGCTTGTTTGCCCCTTTCCACCATGTGAGGTCACATTGAGAAGGTGCCATCTATGAGTCAGGAAATGGGTCCCCAACCAACACCAAATCTTCCGGCACTTTGATCTTGGACTTCCCAGCCTCCAGAGCTGGAAGAAATAAATTTCTGTTGTTTATAAGCTACCCAGTTTTTGGTATTTAGTTACAGTGGCCCAAATGTCCTAAGACACAATCAAATCCTCCTCCCCACCCAAACTCTACCCAAATCATCTTCACTCAGTGGCTAGCAACACCCAGCCCCATTTGTGAAACTCAAACATTTGGGAGCCAGCTTTTGCCTTTGTCACGCTATGTTGTTCATTTATATAAGACTTGACCCATGTATCTACAGTTCTGTAAAAGAAACATTTTCAACTTCATATTAGGTCGATTTGAAAAAGAGTAGAGGAGGAAAAAAAGGCTAGAAATAAAGTTTGGATAGTCAAATACTTAACGTTTAAAAAAAAAGCGCTCATACAAAATGTATTCAAACTTCTTAAATTTAAAGTTCTCTGAATGCAATTAACCTTCAGTTTTGATTTACATAGTATACAACCTGACCCCACTCTACCCACCCCCTGGAATAGGGCTGTGAGGAAGAGCCCTATTACACACATGGGTGTGTAAACTGTTAGACATGGAAACCTTGAATAAGATTTGGTAGAATGAAACCTCTGCAGACTAGAAGGGCACCTTTTTTCTGGTCAAGTAGAACTTTATAATCATCCTCCTTATCTCTGCCACAAAGAAATTGTTTCACTCTAAACTAGGACAAATTTACATAAATTAAAACCTTGCTTTGTTAAGTTTCAAGTTTCAGAGGGAAGGAAAGGGATGTCTACTAATAATCTGCAATTTTTAGGCATCTACTGTGAGCTAGGCACTGTGGCATGGTTTAGGCACATATCTCACTTCACTTTTGCCAGATCTTCTGAGTTGGGAACACTGAAGTGCACAGGCCAAATGACTTGCCCGACATCATACAGGTTAAGAGACAGGCTCAAATTCAAGGGCTATCTGAGCCCAAAGCCACCGACCCCTCTCTCCTTTACCATTCTTAAGGGTATTTTTTTCCATTGGTTACTATAACTAATGGAAATTCTGAGTCATTTGCATTTAGCCTTATGAAAAAAAAGAACGTGGACAACACAAGAAAAATAAGACCAATGAATATAACAAACTCAGTGAAGTTGATTTGCCTAGTCTGACAACTACATACATTTAATGTAGAGTTCTCTTTTCAAATGCCATGAGTAATCTATTTTAATATTATAACGTTTTAAAACATTCTAAGCGATTTCTCTTGAGGCTATAATACCTTTTGAAAGAGCTTTTTGGTATTGCCTAAAACATGTGGACTTTCTTCCTAAGAGTTACAAGGACTTTTATATAAACCAAATTCATTCATATGTTTCTGACTTACTCCTCTTGCTTCCCATTTTGACTCATTTATAAGAATCTAGTCAGGTTTTCAAAATGCCTTTTTACAGTTTTTCATCTTTTGAGATTTAAATTTTAAATTTATGTCTTCACTACTCCAGACCTTCTCGTTTCCTAATTTATTTTTCACTTACTTCAAGCCATCAACATATTCCTGCCATCAGGTTTGATTTATATTGCCTAGGCACATAATCCAATCATGAATCTTCCTTGGGAATGCCAACACGGCACAAGAGAGGGCTCACTTTAATGACCTTTCTAGAGTACAAAACAAAAGGCAAGAAATGGCGGCGGGGGGGGGGGGACTTTAAAAATACTGCCTAGTAAACTCTTATATGGTAATATAAGAAACTTGGCTCTTCTCTGAATCCAGAATTGAAAGCAACAGTGCTTCAGTCTATCAGCCGTTGCTATGCTTACCTTTTCACACACAGGAACAGGAATTGACCAGTTGAAGTTCTAAGTAGGATCCCAAATGATGACAATTTTTTTCCACCTCCGCCCCAGGTCTCATGAGCATCTCCATTAAACTCAGGTACATCCCCTTCTTCCTAACCAGGTAAACATATTGATCTTTTATGCTGTGTCCCACAGCTTAAATGAGCATGGATGCCCCTGAGCCAAAAGGTGTGTGTTGGTTCTTTGTGTTGCCAGTTACAGGAAGAAACCAACACATGATTAAATAAAGAGCGTATTTACTGGCAGAATATTATGGTATCTTCCAGTTGCAATGAAGCCTTAGCTAGGACAGAAAACAATGAAGCTTCAGGGACATCAGCTACAAGATTTCATAGACTTTCTAATTACTGTTCTAAACTTAAGATGACTAAGATTCAAAGATTCATATATTTGTTGTCTCCTTGTTCCTTAAATTCTCAGGATGAAATATCTGATTAGTGCAGCTTGAGCTAAAAATGACTACCCTGGGTTCCATCATCTTGCTAGTGGCCCCTATGTATACATATAGCCACCAAGAGTCAAACCTTGGGTCCTGGGAGTCATGACCTGAAAAGAAAAAGTTGCTGTGCACCAGGAGGCTTCCCTAAAAGATGTCTAATAGATGCAGGCTCTATGTCATTGCACAGGTCTTCTGAGTTCTCCAACAAGGTGGGCAGTCCAGAAGACATCCTAAGTTTAATTTGCAAAGACTAAGTTAACAAGTACAAACAGGCTATTTAAATATGGACCACATATATATTATCAACCAATAGAAAGCCCTGTTTTTACTTAGTTTAGTTCAGCAAACTTTAATAGATCATTTACAATGCACAAAAACTCTATGTTATGTAATATAGGTGTATTAAAAAGGGGGAAAAAATGATCCCTGTCCTCAAAAGAAACTTTTTCTGAATTTGACCAGGAAGCCTTAATTAATGGCCATTCATTTAGTAAATATTTACTGAACTCCAACTGTATACCAGGCACTGTTCCAACTCTGGGGGATTCAGCAGTGAACACAAGTGACAAAAATCTCTGCTCTCGTGGAGCATTCATTGTAGAGAAGCAAGGTAAGTAGTGGTTAAGAGAATGTGTGCAAATCCTGACTCTGCCACTTACTAGGTGAGGAGCACATTTCTGAGTCTCTCTGTTGTTTAGTTTTCTCATTTTAAAACTGAGAATGATAATAGTACTGGTCTCACAGTGTTGTCATTGAAGTGTATCTATCACATAGCAAGAACTGCTATCATCATCATCATCATCATCATCATCACCACCAGACTCTTTGGTTAGATCTTCCTGCCCCCGTTACCCTGACATCCATGCCTACAGTCATCCCTCTCTCAGTCTAATTTTGCCAAGAAATTCTCTGTAACCAGATTGATGAAGCTGTGCATGGGAGATTCACTGATTGTGTAAGGAACTGTGGGGTTCACCAGAAGCAGATGCTGAAATAAAGTTTGGGGTACAAGATGTTTATTAGAAGGAGGAAGCAAGATTGGACACAGAAAGAAGTTGAACTGCAACTCAGCCTGGCAAATTCTCAACCAACCTGTAGGGCACTCTGGAACTAGCATTGCCCATTAGAATGTCCCTTGCTGGGCCAAAATGGGTTGGTCTTTATCCTTCCACTGCTATCATTTGCTGGGGATCTGGGGGACTGGCTGGGCTGTCTCTGTCTACCACAGACTGAGTCAAATCTAAATAAGAAAAATGCATGATCTTAACACAGAAAACTTGCGGTTGAGCTAGTGAAAGGAAGCTGCATGAATAATCCTAACAGAGAATGTGTTCAGGCAAAGAGGCACTAAGTATGAGAGTTCATTTAATGGATTGTTTCTAGCTGAGATAAGAACACAGAATAATAACGTTTAACTCTTAAGGCTTAAAAAATAAATTAAAAGAGGCATTGGATAAGATATTAATAAGCTCTTGCATAATCTGTATGTTAGTAGTTCTCATTTAATTGAATTTCATTTCTTTAATTAAATTGGCATGAGAATATCTGACAGTCTACATCAATCCAACTCAAAGTATAGTCCACAGAGTATGACAATCTGTAAAATGTTTGTTTCCAGCCCTTAAATAGATAAATACAGAGAGAAAGAGTAAGCATTTGGGAGGGCTTTTAGCAATTTGACATAGTAATTTTCTGTCTATTAACTCTAATAGTAAAACATAGGGGCTTGTATTTTTTACATCTGCTTTTTTTCTACTTCATTTCTCTGGTAATACATTTTTATTTTATTTTATTTTATTATTATTGCAAAAGTGGTTTATGCAATTATATTTGTCCATTTCTGTTGCTTATAACAAAATACCTGGAACTGGGTGATTTGTAAGAAAACAAAATTTATTTCTTACAGTATCAGACACTGGGAAGTCCAAAGTCCAGGGTATATATCTAGTGAGGGCCTTGGTGGTGGTGACAGTTACTCAGGGGTCTCACATGGCAGAAAATGGCAGAGCACAGAGAAACTAACCTCTCCAGTGCTCTTGTTTTAAAGCTCTCAGAACCACGCCCCCGACTACCATTTTTAATCCATTCACTATGGCATGGTCCTACAATCTAATCACCTCTTCAAGCTCCTACCTTTCAATTACCATAATAGGATTTTCCATCTTCAACAGTTACAGTAGGAATTTAAGCTTCAATAAGGCTGGGGGGCATCAAATCTGTAGCAGTAATGAATTATAATTTTTTCTTTAAAAAATTCATATTTCTTTATCATAGATAGTTGAAGAAGCACAGGTCAACATTGAACATGACTTATTTATTAAAAATCTTTTCCTATTTTTGAAAAAAAATATCTCCTTAAATCTAAATCTCTGCCATGCTTGTGGTAAATTTGGAAATAAAAGTGCAGCTCAAATTCTGTATAATTCATATACAGAATTATTCTACATGAGTCTAATTTTGTACTCACTTTCATTTAGTTATAGGAGATGTTGACATGCATATGGCATCAAAAAATAAAATAAAACTTAAGAATGTAAAAAAACATTGTTGAAATAATTTTCTGATAAAATGAGTTATCCTAAAAATCAGTTATCAAGTATAAACACAAATATCATGATTTAGAAAAATTTTTAACAGAATCCTCAAGCTATAAAGAAAAGCAGTGAAAGATTAACAGACCAAAATGCACTGAGCTGAGAAGTTTCTCCTTCCACAGAGCTTGCCTGAAGGTATTTTACAATAGACCTCTCTACCACTAAGACCCATGGCCCTTGCTCTTATGGAAACTTCCAACCATCATAAATTATTATTTACATTAATGTGGGCTAAAGAAAGAAAGGAACTCAATCATCACAGAGGTATTGTATTAAAATCCAACACAGTGACAACATCAAATGAGAGGGTAGGAATACATGAATAGAAAAAGGTCCTGAAATTTTTTTAAAAGAAGATTTAGTGTCTGTAATATAACAATTAAAATTCATGATTTATAATTTCTAAAACAAGGCATTTTAAAATAATGATTATTAAAGCAAGATTATGTTCAAGGAACTAAAAATGGACTTGAACATTTTAAAGAAACCCTAATATACTTGAATCAGATTTTACCAAATCAGTACATTCTTTGTGCTGCAAAAGATTCCGACCTGTTTAGAAGGAATCATCACAGTTGTATGCTTCCTGTGTTTTGTTTTGTTTTTAAGCAAGTGATGGCTTCAAAATGAGGGATTTATTATTATCGTGTTAACAGTGGATACAGCCACTCGGGGAATTTAAGGATTTGGGCTCTTGCTGTCTTCCTACCCTACCGCCTCAGTGGATGGCTCGCATCCTCGGGGTCTCAAAATCACTGTCACATCCCCAGGTATTTTGTCTGAATTCCAGTTTTGAAGAAGGGGGCTGAGAAGGAGTTGGTTTATTTCAGTTGAATCAGTTTCCTTTTTATCAGAAAAACGCTCTCTTTCCTGGAAGCTTCACCGAGTAGACTTGTGTTCATATGTAACAGGCCAGAACTAACCTATGACCATCCCTGCGAGGGACCCTGGAAACCTGAGGCTTGTTTTTTTCTTTTTTAAAGCTGGTCACATTGTTGTGCCAAACAAAATTGTGGCACTAAGAAGGAGAAGATACACTGATTGGACGACTAGCAGTGTCTGCACATGCAGCTATTACTCTCTCTATTTTTATATGAGGAGAATGAGATGTCAGGAAGTTAAATAACTCGTCAGTGTCACACAGCTAATAGACAGATGTCAGAGAATGAAGTCAGACCTCTCCGGGGTCTCAAAACTGGTGTGTTTTTTCTTGAGAATACAGCCTCTGTGGGCGGGGAACAGAGGCAATGGGAAACATTTAAACATAGCTGTCTTGTAAAAGAACTACAGATTTTAGACAGAGAATGCCTATAGATGGATCTCATAAAAGGGAGAGGAAAGCAGAGGTCTAAAGTGCTTGTTTATTCCATACATGTGTATGTGTTCAACGACATAAGCTGTAAATTGGCAAATAAGTATCTTTCGTCTTAGCCTCCATTAGAATAAACTTTGTTTGGGCTACAATGAGAATACACTCTCTCAAAGTCTCCTGGTCCCTCTAACATTTTCATTAAGACAGCTTTCTCTAATTGCTTTATGTCAGTCTCTCTCCCTCCTCTCTTTTTTCCTCACCTCCCTCTGCAGATGCAAGTCGCCCTGGCTTCCTCACCCCATCTCACATACACCTTTTTCAATACATCCTCTGTTCTGGGAATTTTTCAGACTAATTTCTCCTCACAGAGTCCAAGAGAAAATGGAGAGAAGATGCAAAAAAATGACCCTCCGTCCTCACTGCAGGAAAGCTTTGTGTTGCTAGGAAACCAAGGGTAGGTGCTAACCATCCCTCACTAAATGAGGGCAGCTCCCAGCAGAATCGTTCTTTCTGGGGAAGAACCTAGACCATACTTTCACTTCCTACCTCCAGCTGGCTCTGTCCACATGCCTACTTTTATTCTCCAATAACAAGCAGCAGAAATGATTAAAAATAATTTTAGGTATGTGAACATGTACCTATAAGAAAGGTCAGAAGAGTCGTGTAACATAATACAGAGCTACAAGGTTGACAGATTTCTTATTCTCTAAATGTTTAGACCATTGCTGAGAGAGAGGGAGACAAAGGATAGAGGGGAGTGGGGGGGGGAGAGAATTCCATTCTGCATGGGAGCAAACCAGAAAAATATTTAAATTAGCTTTGTGATAAATATATAACTCCTGCTGGAAGTTTTTACATTTCAACAAAGATAGACAGACAGACAGATAGATAGCAGTCGTTAAATATGATGGTGGCGTCTGGCTATAACATTACTTCATCATTTATAAGCCATGTCTGCTGAATTTATTTTCTTATAGTGTTTTTGTTACAGACATATGTTATAGATTGTTTATTCATGTCTGGCTTGAAGGTAACTAAACTGAGAGGTGTAGGGTTGTGTCATTTGAGGGTGAGGGTAGGGAAAATTGAGAATTATAAGATAGTTTGCAAAGGGGCAATTTATTCATTCCTTGAATGAACATTTGCATGCCAGTTATGTACCAGGCTCTTTCTAGATGTTAGAACAAAAAGGTGTGACGTCAAGGAGCCTACATTCTGGTGGAAGAGATAATTAAACAAGATGAGTAAACAACATATGCTGGACAATACCAGTGCTAATGAATGGGGCATAATACCATCATGGTAGGGTGATATGAAAGGTCAGGGCAGGTACTGCAAGGTGAATTTTGAATTGCAATCTGAGGGAAGTGAGAGCATGCACCAGGCATGCAGATGTTTGGGGAAGGAAACTTCCAGGCAGAGCGAAGAGCAGGTGAGAGGCTCTAGAGCAGGAATGCACCTGACATGGACAAAAAATGGCAAGGAAACCAGTGAGGTGACACAGAAGTAGTGGGAATGAAGAAGAGAACGGTGGAAATGGAGGCAGGGAGTGCCGAGTAGGGAGGACGCAGGAAGGGGGAAGGTCCTGGGAGGCCTTATAGTTCATAGCGAGGACTCTGGCTTTTGCTCCAAGAGAAGTGGTGTGACCAGGAGAGTTAGTACTCACGGTAACGTGCGTGCTTCTACACAGTCCAGTCTCCTTTGCTGCTGGGTTCATGCCCTGTACCCAGCTAAGAGCACTGGATCATGAGCAGAAGTGATGTGTATCACTCTGGCCCAAGGCAGTAACGAGACACTGTCTCCTCCATATCTCTCTACCCTACTGCCATCAAATTCAAGTTTCCTAAATGGAAATAGGTAAGAACCATTTGGCCTACTTCAGACTTCACCTGAGTGAAAAGTAAAGCCTTGAACCACTGAGATGGTTAGGATACTTCTGCTTCTGCAGCAAAGCCTGACCTGCCTGGCTAATATAGATGTAGAGCTATTGGAAGAGTTTCAAGCAACGGAGGGACATTATCTGCCTTGTATTTTAACAAGATGCATGAACATGTGTGAACAGCTGCCACAGATAGTCTATCAGGCAGGGGGGTTTGCAAATGGGGAAGGAGAGATGCCAAGTAAAAGTCTATTGTGCTGCTTCAGGTGGAAAATGGTGGTGGTTGGGCAAGGATTGTGGCAGTCACAGTAGTGAGAAGTGCCCAATTCTAGACATGCTGCTGAGAGAATAAAAGTAAGAGTAAGGTGTGTGGGAGAGACAAGAGGCTTGGAGGTTTTTGACCTGAGAAACTAACCTGGAAGGATGGAGGTGCCATTGACTGAGATGAGGAAATCTGGGAGAGGGAGATGATCAGAAACCCAGTTTGAAGTTAGAGATGACTTAAAGTAGGGACATTGAGTAGGCAGGTGGATATATGCATCTGGACTTCAGGAGAGAGGACTGAGCTTGTAGTGTGTACTTGGAAGCCATCAGAATATATAATATTTTGGTTGTAAACTAGATAACATTCCCAAAGAAATGAGTATGTATAGAAGAAAAAAAAAACCTGTAAGTGTAGTACTTAGTGAAAAAGAACACAAATTCTAGAAATAATTTCCAGGTCAATTTATGCTGATAGCATAAAAATGCAGACAAAGGCTGTGCAGAAGAATACTTTGGCAGATTTCTATTCAATATTCTGAAACTGAGAATCAGGATTTATGGTGACACTGGTCTCGGAGCAATGGGTTTTTACCTGTGAATTCGGACTGATCTGAGAAGAAGTTATACCTACATGTTTATATGGAACTACAGAGGCTACATGCAGAGAAGTATGAAAATGGTTTCTGAACATTTATTAAAATGACTCCATCTCTTATAATCAGGCACGTTGACAGGAGAAAAAGCACAGTCAGCCACATTGCCCGTGTGCTCGTTCCAGCCATGTGGCTAGAAGGACCGTCAGGCTTCTTTCTAGGGCTGCCTCTGGAGGGATCAGGTGATATCTTCACTCTGACTTGGTTGATTTGCACATGTACCTACCAATCTTTTTCTTCTGGGGAAGGAACCGAGTGGCCATTAGATTAAATAACATCAATATGTGTACGTGTGTTTGAAATTGAATGTTTTCAGGATAAGCTAAGTGCAGTAACAACCTTATTACCTTACCGGCTAAACACAGTGAAGGGTTTATTTCTTAATCCTATTAAAATTGAATTAAATTTTTGGTAAGTGGCCTTTCAGGTAGTGGCTCCAATACCCAACTTTACCATTTTCCAGGGCCTCAGAGTTTTCCACTAGATCTTCTGCATCCAGGAAGGAAATGCAAAGAGAGTGAGAGTGGAACATTCATAGGCTTTTTTAAGGTAATCGACCTGGAAGTGACATTCATTGCTTCTGTCCGTATCCCATTGGCCTACACTCAGTCCATGGTCTCACCTGACTTCGAGGACAGCTGGGAGAGCCCATCCAGCTGTGTACAGGAAGAGGAGGAATGGATTAGATGAGCATTTAACCATTCTCTGCCACTGTGTAAAACTCTGCCTTATTATCTTCAGTCTTACCAAGATCTTGGTTAGGTTTATTACCTAAACTTATAAATTCAACCCAGGTTTGTGACGAAACAGACCCGGACAGAAGGCTAATTGAGTTCAAGGTTATTCATGTCCACTTCCACCAGCCAGAAAACTGAGATAATTTCTCTTTAGAGTCTGATCTTGTAACTGGCTCAGAACTTTTATCGACTAATCATTATTACATAATTAAACACAGTTATTGAACATCTCCGACTAGACACAGTTCTGAGCATTGAATATCTAAGGATGAAAAATAAATAGTCCCTTTTTCACTACTGAGGAGGAAAAAGAAACATATAGAACAGTATTGCAGGTATCAGAGGAAGGTGGGATATTAATTCTAATTGGCATAGCAGAGTTTGGGGCAGAGTTCTGGAGAAACGGCCAAAAAGAGATGATGGTGCTTAAAGTGAAAGATGACGAGAGAATTTTGGGGGTAGAGAAGAAAAGGAAGAGAATTACAGAAGAAGGAAATCACACAAAGCATGAGAGTTTAGCTCAGAGGCAGCTGAAGAGGCAGGTTATTTTGAGATTGTGAGTGCCGTAGGTGCTGGACTGAGAGATCTGGACTTGATCTTATCCAGCAAGAGGAGCCATAAAGAGATGAGCAAGAGTAACATGATGCAATTCTCACCTTAGAAAGATCACTCGGGCAAAGAGAAACTATAGCCTGCAGCCAGGAGGAACAGAAAACGGGAGAAGTCAGGAAGCTATTGGAATCACGAACAGAAGCATGGGGAAAAGAAGGACTTAATACACATTCTACTTTGAAACATAAAATCAATAGGCTTTGGGACCTCTGAACGGAGAGAGGAAAAGGGAGCGTGAAATCTACCACACGCACCTTTGTGTCCCTAATTCTTGGCATGGTGCCTAGAACACAGCAAGTGTTGCTTTGTTGTTTCTGCCCAAGGGAAGTGGTTTCAGAAGATTGAGAAGGTTTGTACATATACAACAAATTCCTTTCTCAAAAGCTCTCTAATCCTGGAAATCTGTTTAATAAGGATGAAAAACCTTCTACGATGACATACTTCATGTAAAGGCTGTGGGGAAATGAGCATCTTGTACATGGCCACTGGGAAAGTAAAGGAGACAAGCCCAATTGAGGGTGATTTGGCAATATCTATTAAAATTACAAATGCAAATACCCTTGGACCAAGGGATTCCCATTCTGGGAAATTTCCCTACATATATATTTACACGAGTTCAAAATGACTTATAAAAGTGTTCTTCATTGCATCCTTGTTTTTAACAGCAAAAGACTGAAATAATTCAAATGTCCCTAATAGCAAATTGAGTGGATAATTTATGTGTACCATAAGATGGAATTCTACGTGCATGAAAAAATAAAAAGAATTGAGTATACTTTCTGTGTTGATAAAGATCTTCAAGACATACAAAGCAAAGAAAGTAGCATGTGGATGGTGTGTATATCATGCTGCCTTTTGAGTAAAGGGATCAGAATGTATACTTTTTCTTTCTTTTATGTGCATAAAAATTCTTGAATGATACAAAACAAACAAAAAAGGCTTTAAACCATATGGATGTATTACCTATTCAAAAAATGGAATTAAAAATACTATCTCTCTCCACAGTTGTTTATACTATAAAGCACTTCCCCATCCCCATTTTTGTTTCCTGTCCCCTAGTCCCAGGTAACACACTGACTTAAGTTTGCATCAAGCCATACATAACATCAGATGCTTTCAAAAAAGCAGTCTTCGAGAGGAGGTAGTGAAGGTAGAAGGAGCAGAGAGGACAACTCTTGAGAATTCTGGATGCCCAAGGAGGCAAGAGAGGGGGTGTCACACTTGAAAGAGAAGTGTGTGGGAGGAGGGGCACCGGCTGCATGATAGCACCACATATTTAGAAACCACGTAGAATGTGTTGGGCTATTTATCACAAAGATGCTACTTCTTTAGGGCCTTTTCACTAGCCACATAGCCATTAGTTAATCAAAATTATAGGCAGAGTTTTCTGGAATTAAAATATTAATAAACCTGAGGTTTGTGGTTTCTTGAAATTTTCCTCTAGGTGTTTCATAAAAATTGAATCAGTCTTAAAAGGGAAGGTAAATTTGCCTGGATGCTCTGGCAATTTACCAACCAAAAGGACTGCATTTGAAGAATTTTGATAGAAATCTCTATGTGAAGATTGGCATTTGGCCAATATTTGTGGTCCCAAAACAGTTAACTATTGTTACCCAACCAGCACTATTTCTACAGGAAACCGTGACCCTCCAGAGCAATAGATTTTTCACATTACCCATTTTACACCACTTACATCCTCTAAGATTTCTCCGTAATCCCAGAAGATATTCTAAAGCGATTTCTCATGGCCAGAGATAGGTTCCATATCAGCAACTCAAAAAGTGCTTATTCTTCCTTAAAGCTAAGTCATCACTTTGTTTACCAACAAAACTTTGTAAGTAACTTTGTATATTTTGGCATATAATCAGAAAGGAAGTTGGAAAATGGTAAGGAAATGGAAGGTCTCTTCATTTGTGTCCTTACTATACTCAGGAGCTCTTTGAAAAGCTACATGGTGGACATCCATTGATAATCTTGGGTCAAAATCAATTTCACAGCACACTGAGCTCCTGGTTTCAATTACACAACCTGACTTTTCCAGCACCACCAGCATTTATTCTGAAATTACAAAGGAAGTTTTTGCCATTTGCCCTCCAGCATAAATTCTTCCTTTTACACTGTCAATAGGACCTCCTGTTATAACCCTTTCCTTCTGCCACACACCTCTCTGACATTTCTCATGAGTTTCTGGAGGATACACTTGTCACCTCACAGAAGGGAAGAACCTGATGTTCTCTGTCCTCAACACACGCCCTCAGACCATGGGGAAGGAGACACACAGTGAATGTCATTTCCACAGATGGCCTGGAAAAACCCACAGGCCTCAACTAATGACTGTACTCCCAAAGGTATGGCAGATTTTGAAGCCTCCAGTTTTTCATCTGCTGCTTCTGCATAGAAGCCTCCTACCACCCGTCTGTCCACACTCAGCCTCTACTACTAATCGGGAGGAACTGCTAACCTTCAGAGCAGAATTTCATTTTCTTGACATTCCTATTTGCTTTACAAAGAGAAATTAGACTCTGGTCTTGACAAAGGGCAAAGATGAGAGAAGGAACTGAGCTTCCAGGTTGTTGGATTTTCTCTTCCCTGTGTCCCAGAGACCTGCACCCACTCAAGCCAGCATCTCTAGGCAATATTCCCAAGCAGGTTAAGTGTGCTTTCTTTTGGTTACTAACCATTGCATTAGAAACCTCTTCTTTAATCTCTTCAGTAGGATCGAATCTCTCATTCCTCCATGCTCCTCATCATAGCATTTTTTTTATTCTGCCTTATAAAAATTACTAGTCTGGTCCACTGCGTGGTAATTTCCTCAAAGAAAGAGAGCTAGCCTTATTCATCTGTATCCATCATAGTCCTTCACACAGCCACAACTGGCAAGCACTGGGTTCTCAGAAAATAGCCACGCATATTTTCAGATATATGCATCAGATATCATTCCTCTGATATCAGTACCTGGAGCTACCAAAAATCTTAGAGATGATTAAGCCTTACAAAATTTCTCCAGCTGTGATTCAGATATTTCTAGTTATGTTCTAAATATGAGTATATACCTCCCTTGTAAATACTGTGGCTTTAAATATGATTACATTTTTGTTTGTCATGTTTATTTATGATATACATGTTAGTACTAGGAATTATTTGACATGTTTTCAAAAATGAAAATCTCTGGGTTGGCAGACCAACCTTATCTTTTAGTCTATTTGGTGGAGTAAGGAAACTTAAAATTTCTTGCCTTACATTGAGGCAGTTGCTCTGTGGTTCTTAGTCCTATTAAACAGCGCTCTGCGCTTGCTCTGTAAACTTCCTGACTGATGCTCACAGCCTGCTGACCACTCTTTGCCAAGATCCTCTGTTCCTCTGTTCCCATTATATGCTTTCCAAGACGCAGTTGCATTTGTTCCCAAGCCCACTGGTGCCAGATGTATAATTTATCGCAATTAAACACCTTAAATACGTATTGCATATATAAATCTATGAAATATGAGCTTGAAAGAGTTGTTTCAATGAAAAATATATGAATGCTATAGGAAGACGCAATCAAGACATGCTACTAAAAAGGGCCGATAAATTTAGTGTGGGCGAGGCAACTTAAAAGACTGGGGAAACATAAAACATAAAGGAATCCCCTTTCAGATTGCCTCCCAAATATCTTGTAGTTTTCTATACTTAAAAAAAACTGGAAACTGTAGCTATTGCATTTTGTGTATTATTATTTACTGGTTTAGAAGACTTGATTTCAACAAATAGCCCTGAGCTATACAGATGGAAGATCTTCCTCTGAGCATAAAGTGCATATGGTGCATGTTCCTGAGGTTCAGTGGGATGTGATTTTTCTCTGGCCACTCCACCCAAAGAACATTCAGTGAAGGGGGAAACTTGCCTGCAGATTTAGAAGTCACAGTGACAAAACAAAGTAAGAATTAGCAAAGATTTTAAGCACACACTCATTTAAACCTTTTGAAATTTTTCTT
Source organism: Cynocephalus volans (assembly GCF_027409185.1). NCBI lineage: Eukaryota > Metazoa > Chordata > Mammalia > Dermoptera > Cynocephalidae > Cynocephalus > Cynocephalus volans. The sequence continues at coordinate 285,301,578 of NC_084460.1, forward strand.
AAAATGTGTACCATATGTACTGTTAAACATGTATCATCTATTTGAAACTTGATGCAATGCAGGAAAGAGTTTATAGAACCCAATGAGCTTCTGAATTGGTCACAAGGACAGACATCTGACTGACTGTTCTAATATTTTCCCAAATCAGGTAGGGAGTACTCTACGCTACTGTGTCAAGATCACAATTCTTGAAATCACTGTTATCTCTAAAAAATGCTGTTAATCTTTCATGATAAAAGGTATATATGAAAACATAAGATTTGTTATGTTTTCTATTAATAACTATTAAAGATCTTCCAGAAACATCCATATCATGCTGAGTACAGCTAGAAATTACTTAATTACAGTTGCAATAATTGCTACAAAGGAAAAGTACAGGGTGCAAGGAGCCCATAACAGGAGGGTTTGCACTGGTCAAGGTGTTCTCCTAGAGGGGCAGTGGTAAACTGTGGCTTGAACGATACGTAGGAGCCAGCCAGGCCCATGTGGGAAGGAGGAGGGGGCTGGAGAGGGGCAGCTCAGGTGAAAGGAATAGCATGTGCTAGGGTCCTGAGGCAGAAAGGGACCGGCTCTTTAAACCAAATAGTCTGTATGAGTCCAGACTGCCGGGAGCAGAAGGTAAACATTTTGGGGGAGGGGAGGGGTGTGAAGACAATGGGGTAGAAGAGAAGGAAAATGAGCAATTATAAGAGCCTGATGGAGGGGCAATAACAGAGGATGAGAAAGCAGGATCTGCTCCTTAGTTTATATAACATGTAGCCAAGCTCTCTTCCAACTATTTGAGAATCCAGGTGGTCAAACAGTGAAAAGAAACCAAGGTCAGATGAACTCCTTCCTGTCTTCTGTCATAAAAATAATTCAATTCAGCCCTGTTTCCCGGACTCCCAAAATAATTGTGTTATGTGCTAAGTATGGCCACTCGCAGTGAGACTATTCCTGTAGTTTCCAATTGTAATTCAGCTCTCCCACCTTAACACCCACACAGATAAAACCATTCTTCTCAGCAACTTCAAGGACCATGTCAGTGCTCCACAGCTCCCGCTCCACTAAAACACCACCCACTTCACTGCCCCCGACTCGGCTCTCCATCCCTACCACTTCCTGGCCCTCCTACCAATCCACCAAAAAAAATTTACCCAGGCCTCCAGCCAGGAAAAGTTGTTAAGCTCTGTCCTCTGCAACTTCACAGCACATTTGCTTTAATATCAAAAGAGGATTCATCTTGGCCAATGAGAAACAAATGAATATGCAGTGATTCGCCACTTGCTATAAAGCCTTGCCAAGAGTTCCCGCTGCTATGTTCTCTTCTGTTTTTATAATCAATTAAAAAGGTTCAGTTCGTTAGGGGCATTTTTTTCCCCCTCTTGAAAATGGAAAGAAGCAGCAAGCAGCTCCCAGAACAGACACAAAGCTCTTCTGAGAACTATCTAGCAGACAGAGCTTCTTACAGTAACACTTTATTTTAGTAGTTCTTTAATGCAGAATTAGCAATGGAACTCCCACTGAAGCCCTCACAGCAGCCTCATTCACCCTAAATAAAAATGACCATCTTGTCAGGGGTAGGTCAGAACTCAGATATCAACCTCAGAGGCTCCCCCAGAGGAGGGAGAGGGGAAGGAGGACCCCTCCCCATGCTTCTTGGATAAATCCCCTCTTCATCCCTGAGCCCTCTAATCCAACTCTGCATTTCCTTATTTAAATGAGTATCACTTATACATTTAGGGAATTATTCCTCAGTGGAAACTCCATAGGTATCAGCTTTCTGAGAATTGGACCGTTCTTCCCAGAAACCAGAGGGAGCCTAGTTGGTTAAATGCTCGCTTGTGGGTGAGCCAGGGCGACATGGAAGGCAGCTCGTGACTAACCAGCATGACATTGTTCACATAAGTACTCAACATCCACTCATCACTAGCAGCAGATTGAAGGTAATGTTTTAAGAGGTTTTCAAGCTGCTGGGAAATTGTGGGTTTGAGAAATGTTCTTTAAACCTTTTAAAATTCAAATTCCATTTCAGCAAAGATGTTGAAATGGGAAGCAGAGGACAGGACAAAGGACTGACAGTTCACCCATTCACTGCAGCTTCTCCCCACTTCTTCTATCACCAGGGCCTTCAGAGGGACAGTCAGGGTGGGTTGCTAAAGCCATCCAGGGGTGGGTGTGGGAAAAAGTCACAAGGACAGGGAGAGCAGACATTAGGAGCAGCCTGGCTGAGAGTCTGCTGTCACATGGCTGGGGGTGGGACTAGGCTGCTGGGTAGTGCAATCCAGAAACAAATGTGGGTGGGTAATGGTCGCACTGTTTATTATGCAAGAGAAGTGTAGGGAGCAACAGCAGTGCGGTAATCACGGAGAACAAAGTCCAGGCGCTCTGCTGGCTAGCTTCCTGGGGATAACTGTTCATACTTGGCCACACCAGACAGGAATGGCTGGCATCCAGACAGTGATGACACTAGGAAATAATAAAGTAGCAAGTGTGACCATGCTAGACTTTGAGAAGGTCACAAAGTAAAAAGAAATGTCCATCTAGCCCAAATAAACAGAGAGGAGGTGAAAAGTCAAGATGCTAAAGGAAAAGGCAGTGGTCACCCTACAGGGACGTGGCAGTGCATCATCTTGGTGAAGATCATGGACCCTGGAATCACACAGAGCAGGGTTCACTGCCTTCCTCCATCTTCTGCTATTCTGTGGGACCTTCAATGAATTACTTCTCTAATAAATGGAGCCAGTGGTAGCACCCAGCTCATAAGATTGCCTATACTAAATAAGATGATCCAGGAAAAAGGATTAACCTACTGCCTGTCATACAGAGTAAGCACTTAAATAAATTGTGTCAATTATTATTTTGACACAAGAGCAGCCTGATACCACTCCCTGTCAAATGCATAGGTCAGCAACCCTCCCCCCCAAACTCAGAGGTTTCCATAGGCTCCTCCTCTCACATGTTTGGGATGGTCTGATTATACCTCTTAGCATTCCCACGCACCTGCAATGATTACAGAGATTCCTTATCCCCGTCTTCATTGACTTTTCCATTTAATTTATCATCCTCCAAATCCTTCTCAGGCTAGCTGTCACTTGATATTAGACGTTGATTGGAGAGAAAGTGGCTGCTCCAGATAAACTGGTATTAGCCTGGGATAAGCAATAAAGCCATTTATAATGACTGATGGATCACCTGGGTTTGAGTCTAGCTAAATGCACGGAGTCCCAAGATAAGATGAAAACACACCAGATCCAGTCCTATCCGGTCTCCGATGAAGCAAAATAAAGGAGGTCTGGAATTGATGGAGAAATATGGTGCCTCTTGTTAAAAGAGAAGGAAGAAATGGGGAGACAGTCTCCGTCACTCACTGACAGGGCAGTTCTGTTCGAGAAAGAGCATCACTGTGGAGCCTGGGAGAAATAGCAATGTACCAAGCAAGTCGGCTTTCTGCCACATCCAAAATTACTAAAGTAAAAGTCGTACTCTTTAATACCAGCCTAAGAGAATGGAGTTAGATAGGACAAGGAAGTCCTAGTGGTGTACAGCAGCACTGGGCATCGATAAATAACAATAATTTATCGTATGCTCTTGAATGGCTAAAAGGAGCTCAAATGTTCTCATCACAAAAAAAAAAAAAAAATACATTTTGCCATGACGAATTAGGTAACTACCCCGATATGATCATTACACACTCTATACATATATTGAAATATAACTCTATACTTCATAAATATGTACAATCAATAAGTTTCAATTAAAAAATTGTCTTACTTTTTTAAAAAGTGCTTTGGTTTTTTTTTAAAATAAAAAATAAGAAGTCGAACTGTTAAAAGGAGAGAGAAAAACTGTGGTTACCACAGGCAGGAAAAGGGGAAGGGGAGGAGAGAACTGAGAGGCTGGTTAATGAATACAAAATTATAACTAGATAGAACGAATAAGTTCTATTGGTGTACGGTTGACCCGGAAATTTAGAATGAACAGTGATTTACTGCGTGTTATCAAATGACTAGAAGAGAAGTTATCAAATGTTCACATCACAAAGAAAGGATTAAGTTTTGCAAAGATGAATATGCTAATCACTCTGATTAGATCATCACACATTGTGCACGTGTTGAAATATAACTCTGTACCCCATAAATATGTACAATCAATATGTTTCAATAAAAAATTAATTTAAAAGAGTGTCAGTTACAAAAATGAAGTATTTAGTAACTGTGTAATTATTTAACATATTTCTCCAAATAATTCAAGTTGTTTATAAACAGAATAAGAAACACCAAAGAGAACATTTTATTTACATCAACCCAAGTGTTTTACTGCTAACTTTTAACTCACTACTCTGATCTGGCCTAGCAGCGTCTAGAAGAAATCAATACTAGGTGTCATCATGAGCCCTATAGAATCCTTTATCAAGGTCATAATCAATTTATGTTCTGATTTCCCATTCCACAGTTGGAGTATTTAAATCTCCTTTCATTAGCTATCTTAGGAATGGTCACCACCATTTTTATTTTATTTTATTTTTTGGGGGGGGACACAAACTGCATTTTCTAAAGAGCAAGGTAGAAAGGAAGGCAGAGAGGGAAGGAATGAGACTAAATGCCAGTTTTCAATTTAGAACCCCAACCAGTCCAGATCTGTGGAACAACGACCAGCACTCATCCAGTGGATACCTCAATTCTCCTCTGTGATGAAGTGAGGACAGGATGGGGTAAGAGGCCTGAGCTATGACTGTAGGAAAGTTTCTCCATATCAAATTATGAGTGAAGGAGCCTCATCACACTCCTCTCTGTAAACTAAGCCCTGGATGACCTGAAGCCATTTACCTCTCCAACCTATCTTCCCACCCCTCCTTCCAAGCCTCCCCACACTGTGCCAGAATAGAATTTGTGCAGTTATTCCTCCACCCCAGTCTCCTCCCCAGTTCACAAGTGCCTTTCCCTCTGCTTAGAAAAATCTTATTCTTTCTCTTTACCTGGGTAACTCTGCTAGTCCTTCCAATCTCAGCTTAGACATTTCTTCCTCCGAGATCCTTCCCTGACCTACCAATTAAGTGGTGATGTGTGTCCTTTATTTGTGATTCTCTGGCAAAATAGACATCTGCCAGTGTAACATCTATTACAAATCTACCAGTTAAGACTCTATGGTTGAAATCAACTTCAGGGACCATAAGAAATACACAGATGTGCTGTTATCTTACACAATCCAAGGGCAAGATTGAGATCAAAACTTAGGAAAGGACTAGAACTAAGAATTGAAAGTTGATAGGATTCTCTCCCCTTCCTATTTTTTGATCTTCCCCATGTCTATTCCTTCCTATCTGTCTCTGCAGGCCAGCTTTCTCTGCTCCCGAGCCACGTGGAAGAATATGGCAGGACACAGCTCCAACCACATGTGGAAAACTAAATGTCCCTGAATGACACTCCCAAATCCCTGCCATAATCTTACTGGTTCTGTTTAAGTTAGGCATCTAATGGAGGGCTCATTTTAAGAAAAAGCAATGGCTATGGGATGAGCTGTTATCCCAAAAGATGTACGGTACCATACTATATGTAATTGCCTGCCGGTTTGTCTGCATGCTTCACCATTGGTAAGCTGTCCAAAAATAGGTCAATCTACCATGTTTATCTTATTCACCATTGTGTCCTCATAAAATTGTGCCAGACACATAAAAATGCTCAATTTGTGATGTAAAAGAAAGTCCCATGTAACTCACTACACACACACACACACACACACGCACGCACGCACGCACGCACGCACGCACGCACACACACACACACACACACACACACTAGCCCTACCATTACCAACTAATTTGGTTGGTAATCTCCTATATCCCTCGTATATTTCAAACTCTGTAAAATCTTCCCTTAGCCTCTGCAAACACTCCCAAGACTTTGCACTTTATAAGTCTCTCCACCTGGACTAACAATAAGAAATATAAATTGTATCTTACTATGTTGCAGGCATAGCGATAGGAATGTTACATACTTATGTCTAATCTTCATAGCACTCAATATTTCCTCAGCTCAGTATCTGAATAACTTGTTCAAGGTCACAACTAATAAATAACCCTAGTTCATCTGAATGTAAAGCCTGATATCTTTCTGCTTTCTAATCTTTCCACTCATGCAACCCACTAGGCTGCAAACTCCTCAAATCCAGAAATCATGGCTAAATTCATTTATATCTCCTCAGAGTCTGGCACATTTTCCATTGTATATGAGCATATTAAGGATGCTCAATTAATATTTGTTCATGAATGAATGAATGAAGGAATAGGTGTACTCAGGGGAAAAGGATGCATTCACCATGAGTAAAATTCTTCTCTATCCCAACAACTTTGTTAAGTCTTTGTATGCCAACAAAATAATTAATTCTGATGAAAATAATTATGATAGTGGTATTATAAAGCTGATATGACTAGAGAGCTAGCTTCTATCATGTAAAATCGCTCTCTAAGAAAAATCATAAAAGCTGGAAAACAAAGTGAAATAAAACAGTAGCTATTTAAGGTTTTGAAAAACAACCAAGGTAGCTAGGAATTAAGCAGCAGATACAGAAAAGAAAAAAGAATCTCAGAGACAGGAGGCCAACACAGTGTACAGCTACTATCCTGTTAGCATTTGACAAATCCTAAGATTTTGGAAGAGGCCCACACACTAAGCCAGATGCAGCTAGTAAGAGGATAAAATGCTAACAGAGCTTTTCAGTTGTCCCACGGAAGACGGAGACAAAAATTGTCATTCAGGCCTGGCCAAAACTAAGGGGCTTTGGGTTAATACTCTGGGTTTTCAGTTGAGATTCCTGAATAGCAACATCCTAGCACTTATTTTCAGGGAAAACTGAAAATAAGCTAACTTCCTGAAGGAAATAAAATCAGTCAATTAACTAATCAATTAAATTATTCAAGTCTCTAAAAATTTTTATACACAATGTCCAGCATTAAATTAAAAATTACCAACTAGGCAAGGAGGAAAGGTTGAATGACCAAGGAGGAAATCAGACAATAAAGATGGGCACCAAAAATTCAAATTTTGGAGTTATGAAAACGGAACTTTAAAATAACTATGAATAGTACTATAGAAAAACATGAACATATCATATGTATAATTTATATATACATAAATATATAACAAATGTTATTTGTAACATAAATATGTATTTATACATAAATTCATAATATATATGAGCAGAATATATATGCCCAAGAAAGCAGAGAAATAGATGACAAGATCGATATTTTTATTACAGAGGTAAAATTCATTTGAAAAAATGTTAATTCTAGAACTAAAATATACAGCAACTGAAACGAAGATGGATATGTTAATTATTGCACAATATATACATATGTCAAACTAGGACATTGTATACCATAAATATATATAATTTTTTAATTTGTCAATTAAACTTAATAGAGATGAACATTATCTTATTAATTATATTTTTATGTGAAATTAAGAACTCAGTAAATGGGTTGTTATTAATAGCAGATTAGATACAATAGAGGAAATAATTAGTAAACTGAAAGATAGTTTAGTACAAAATATCTAGATTGAAATAGATAGCATAGAGTGAAATATTTAATGAATAACATAAAAAAAATTTAAGATATGTATAGACTATGGAGAAGATGTCTAGCATGTGTGTAATTGGAGTCTCAAGAGAAGAGGAAAGAGAAAACAGATGTGTGCAATGTTTAGAGATGCTGACCAAGAATGTTTTAAAACTAACGAAAGTCATCAAGCTACAGATTCAAGAATCTCTACAACCCTCAAGCAGTTTAAATAAAAGAAAATCATACCTAGGCATATTGTAGTAAAACTGCTGATGCCAAAGACAGAGAGAATATCTCAAAAGCCCCAAGCTAATAGAATTAAAAAGAAAACAGACAAATCCACAATTACAGTTGAAGATTTTTAACATACCTTCTTCAGTAACTAAAAGTTACTCTCAGAATAAGTAAAAAAAAAAAAAGAACAAACAAAAATCTAATGGCATATGTTTGGCCAGTTCAATTAACAATTTCATTTAGTGGAAAATTATAGAACACTGCAAAGAACAACAGAGTACATGTTTTCAAAAGCACGTAGATTATTTACTCGAATTGCCTATATTAAAGGGCTTAAAGTGTATTAAAGTGAATCTTAACACATTTCAACTGACTGAATATGTATATGGCAGGTTTTCTGCTTAATAAATCTGACACACAAAAATTAAAAATCTAAATAGCCTATACTGGTTAAGTAAATTTATTTAGTAGTTTAAAAACTACCCATTAAAAAAACTGCAGCCCTAGATGGCTTTACTGATGAAATCTTCCAAATATTTAAAGAACAAACAATACCAATACTAAATTCTTTAATAGAATAGAAAAATATATTTAAAAACAAACAAACAAAAAACTTTACGATTTTTTCTATAAGGTAAGAATAACCTTGCTACAAAAGCCTGACAAAGACAGGAAAATTATAGGAAAATCTGTCTTTGTGAATTTGAACACAGTAATTAAAAAAAAATGTTAGCCAATTGTATTCAGCAAAAAATAATAATAAAAGTAATACATCATCATTACTAAGTGAGATTTATTCTGAGGAGAGGAGGGAAGATAAGTTAATATTTGAAAATAAACAATAGTAATTCACCATATTAGCAAGGTAAAGAAGATGCTGAAAGCATTTGATAAAATTTAATACACATTTATGATTTTAAAAATCTTTTGGTAAACTAGGAATAAAAATTTTTTAAAATCAACAACAAATATATGCCAAAAAAAAAAAAAAAAATCCTAGCTATGAGTAAAACATTAAAAGTTCCCCTTGCCATTCCAAAGATCACGAATGAAACAAGGATTCTGCCATTACCACTTTTATTCAGCATTGTAGTGAATGTATTCACCAATGCAAGAAAATACAAAAAAAGTAAACATTTGAAAGAAAATACTAAAACTCACATTGTCTGCAGATAACATACATAGGTACATAGCAAATCATAATCTATGTAATTAATAAGTGAATTTAGCAAAGTTGTTGTATGAAATGTCGATATACAAAATTAAGTCCATTTCTCTGTACCAGAAGCAAACAAGTAGAAAATGAAAACTTAAAAATGAAACTTTATAACACTATGACGAATAATCAGCTATACTGAAATAAACCAAACAAAACCTGTGAAAGCTTGCTGCATAAAAATCACAAAACATTACTGAGGTTAATTAAAGAGTATCCAAACTAATGAAGGAATATACCATGCTCATGGATTAAAGAACTCAGTAATAATGTGGTAAGATACTGAATTCTCCTCATTTGATCTATGGATTCAGTAAATCCCGATCAGATTTCCAACACTATGTTGTCTACCTCAATAATATGATTATATATGTATATTTATATAATGTGTATGAAAACACTTGAATAGCCAAGACAAGCTTGAGGTAAACGGACAAAACTGAAAGAACTAATCTCTAGATAGCTAGAATTACCATAAAGTAATTAAAAGAGAACGGTACTGAGCAAAGATATGCAAATAGCTCAGTGGAGCAAAATAGAAAGTAAAAAAATAGACCACATGATTTGTGATAAAGTTGACAGGAAATTTTGAGGCTGAGTCAAACAGATATCCATATATTTAAAAAATGAATCACGATACCTAGTATACATTATACACAAAAATCTACTTCAGGTGGATTGTAGACCTAAAGAGTAGAAAGTAAAACAATGAAATCTTCTAGAAGAAAATATTGAAAACTGTCTTTATGACCTTCAGAGAATCAAGATTTCTTAAACAACCAAAAGAACTCTAAAAAAGGAAAAAAGATTGATAAATTATGTTATATTAAAATTAAGCACTTTCATGAATCAAAATTGTTATTAAGAAATTATAAAAGCATGGTACAGAGTGGGAAGAGATATTCAGGATTCATAACCAGAATACATATTTAAAAACTCCTACAAATCAAAAGAGAAAGTGTAGACAGGTAAATAGAAAAATAGTCACATATGAACAGACACTTCGCATAAAAGAATAGATATATGTCCAATAAACATATTAAAATATGTTCAACATCATTAGACATCAGAAAAATTAAATGGCTAAAAATTTTGAAACTGACATTACCAAGTGTGGGAAATTGTAGGAAGCAATTGGAACTTTCATACCCTATTGGTGGCAATGTAGACTGATACAGTCATTTAGTTAAACTCCGATGGGATCTACTAAAGCACAACCCACACGTAACCTGTGACCAGCAATTTCACACTGATTCAACTGATATGCATACAAATGTGAACCAAAATACATGTGCAAGAACGTTTATAACAGCACTTCCACCATGCCCCAAGACTGGCAATAATCAAAATGTTCATCAACAGAATGGATAACAAATTGCAAACAATCGTGGAACAGGTGTCCGTTCATATCTTCTGGTAAGCAAATGATAGAAAGAGTTAGGAGTGCAAGATATTTATTGAGAGTAATGCCTGTAAAACAAATGGGGCACGAGTGGGCAGGGTAGGTCTTCCAAGTGCAATGCTGTTCTGACGTTTGTGAAAGAGGTGGGGGGGTGCGTGAAAGAGGGTTGGGTAGGGAGGAGCCTCAGGCCACTGTGTGGCGGGGCTCAGACAGTCCAGTGGGATGCCCCAGTGCAAATATTGTTTGTTGAGAAATTGCACATTGAGCAGAAATACTGAGGCCTGAGTACCCCCTCCCACTGTGCTCAGTTGCTGGCTGGATGCTGCCCATAGAGACCATGTTCTGGACTTGAACACTCCAGAGGGTCGCCAAGACACAGTAGCTAGACTGTCAGCTAACTGCACGCCTGGAAGCTGATCCTCGCACCTCCATGGCTGCCACACAATGCAACACTGTAAAACCAACACAAATAAACAAACTGCTACAAAATACAACACAATTAAAACATCTTATAACTATACTAGTGAGCAAAAGAGACAGGCCTGAAGTAGCGCTTACCGCATGATTCCACATATACAAATCTCAAAAACATCAAAAATAACTTATGATGGTGAATGTCAGAATAATAATTGCCTTTGACTGGAGCCTAATGACTGGGAAGGGGCATTAGGTAGACTGCTGTGACCTTGGCATAATGGTCTGGGTGGTGGTTACATAATGGTCACTCGGTAACAATTTATTGAGCTCTATTACCAGGATTTGTGCTCTTTTTGTATATGTGTATATATGTCCCACTTCAGTAAAAAACAAGTTACTTAAAAAAAATAGGAATGGCCAGACAGAGGTATTAACAGGAATAGATGCCATATAAATCCAGGGAACGAAAGCCCAAGGGAATAATGGGTTTGTGGACGGCAGCAAAATATGAAGAGAATAAAAAACATTTATTTTCATAAAGAAGATTCAAATCATTTTATCCAAATATTTCTATGATTATTAAATCTCTATTATTAGTGAGTAACAGGTGATATGCTGCTGCTTTATTTATTTTTATAAACAACTGTTTGATGGGTTAATAGCCATTGTATTTTTATTCTGAAAACCTCATACAAACTAATATTAGCTTAACACAGCACTTCTCAAATTTTTCCAGGCTGACACAAGTGAAAGCTTCAAAAAACTATTATGATGCTCCCTTGAATTGAACCTGCATTCTGCTTTGCATAATAATTGATGTCTGTATGACTTGAAGTATCATCTTTATAAAGTCTTTCTCCACACAAGACACACTGTTTCCTTTTTCTCTTGACTAAGCCACACCAATTAATATTTTCAAAATGATAAGAGCATGGAGAGAGAATGGGGAAAATGTATAGACCATCAGACTGCAGTTACAGGAAATATTTTGGAACTAATGGGCGTTATCTAGGTTCGTGTAACCTAGGAAATATTTATTCAATCAACAAAAAAAATATTAGAACCTGCTATATGCTGGGCCTGCTTTTGGTGCTTTTCATTCCTCCATAATTATGCATAGACTAGATATAAATAAACACGAATGGAACCAGAGTGTAGTAATGGAAAAAATGTAGGACTGGGACCCAGCCGAACTGAGCGGTCATACCCCTGCTACTACTAATCAGATCGCTGTGATGTTGAGCAGTGATTCAATATTCTGGCCCACAGGTTCCTGAGGAGGCTGAACCATACAAACTCTAAGATGTGTTTTGGCAGTTTCACATCCTGGATTTGGATTCCACTTAATCTTGTGACTGAGCAAACTACCTCATCTTTTATGTCACAATTTTCTTGTTTAATCGGATGGTTATGCAGATAACTCTTGGTAGTTTCCCACTTCTTCCTTTTCCAGCAGACAGCCAATTTTGTTCCTTGATCTACCCCTTTTCTGAAGGAGTTGAGATTGTTACCCCATCCTGGCCCTAGGTGTGGTGCCTAATTAGCTTATACCATGGCAATCACAGCATCATTCCCCTCTCCAGGGGATGCTTTAGACAGGGATACCTGATAGAATGCTGGTCAAGGAGACTGGGGACATCTGCTGGGAGGCACGTAATGAACAGTGGTCTCTTCTCCTCTGGGCTTTGTCATATCTGAATGGGATGACCGGACCCACTGTAGTCATCTCGGGACCCTGAGGAAAGCCAGAGTGAGGTGGGGGCAAAGCTGGCACAGTCAAGGAAGGACCTAGTGCCTGCTAATATTCCTGAGACCAAGATGGACTGGGCCCCGAGCCTGCCCTACCTCTGGACTTCTTATTGTATGAGATAACACAGTTACTTATTATTGAAGCCAGTTCCATCCATTTTTTTTTCTTGCTTTCCTCTAAAAACATCCAAATTCATACAATGGATATAATAGTATTTACCATACAGAAGAGTTGTAAGGTTGAAAGATAATGTGTCTGGTGCCATGACCTTATAAGTAACTTATTATATTTATATTAACAGATGAGTACATTTATTATATATAATTTTATGTGTAATACTTATATATATATACTATGTATTTTAATCTTTAAATTCACAGCAATTATATATACAGAATAAGTAACTATAGTTTATAAATATATATGTATGCATATATATGCACACTAAAATGTGTGGATTTAAAGATTAAAACAATAGTCAGAGAAGCTAGACTTCCTTTTAAAATGAGCAACTTTCAAAGCTGTATTTAGGGAGCTACATTTTGTCTGAAACTGCCTACCCCCTAAAAGTAATCATATAGTAACTACTAAGAAAACTTAACGACTATTCACTCAACAAGTATTTTATCATCTGTTGTGTTCTGAACACTGAGAAAAGAAAAAAGAAATGCAAGAAATAGTCCCTTTATTCTAGGAACTTAAAATGCACATGCAGTAATAAGGAAATATTAGTTGAAACAGTTCAGTAAAAAAGAAAGGTCAAAATTCCTGAAAGAGTATTTCAGACATTATACACTCTACTAGTTCAGAAAAAGGAGAGATTGTGGTAGATTGTGGATTAGTTATACCAACTGTCAGGGAACAGATCACCAGAGGGACCACAACTCTCAAATACAGCTTCAGATCCCTCAGGCCTGGGACATATTGACCTTCCTCCTACTGTCTCTGTTGAATACAGAGTTTAGGTCAAGGGTGACACTCCAATTGGTAGGGTGGTGGAAATACATGGCCAAAAGGACTTATGTCTGGGTAGGAAAACCTTCAAAGCCAAAAGTAGATGTAACTGGTCAGTTTAAGAGGTAGGACTTTTCCCCACTAAGCCATTACCTGGTTTGCTATGAAAGCAATGGGCAAAATCAGGCAAACAGTTAAAAATAAAAACAAGAGGTTCTCCGATCAGCCATCAGATAAGTGAGCCACAGGGTTACAGTAAATCTACAGAGCATCTAAACAGAGACGTGTGGCTTCTTTCCAACATGCTTATCTGCTTATTTTATGTGAAGCCAAAGGCTTTCAGGCAGTGACTACGGGTTGAATTATGAAAATGATCAGACCAAAAGATTGCTCTTTGTGATAGGAAATGTTTCAGTGTCACAAAGATTATAAAAGATACTGGTCAAGCCCTCAGAGAAATGCCTATCATCACTGAAGTTTTACTTTTCCTTCAGAAGAAACACATGGATATTTCTTATCTTTGCCTTTCTGTGGTAATGTGGAACTTAATTGGTTTATATTTATTTGAAATAAATGACATTACGGTAAATAATGAAAACATATAAATGAATATCTGGTCTACCAAACTCTTTCACTTTAGTCCCCAAATCATAAAGGACAGAATACTCCATTGACTGGTGGGCACCAAGGTACCTCCAAGTTAAGAAAATGATGTGTTTTGATGAATACTGATACACACAATTTGTACAATATTACAGAGAGGTAAAGTTAATATAGTTGTAGAAATACAAACACATTTGATTTTATTTAAACCAAAGCCCTCCAATCTATAGCTATTTTAATCACCATGCATTCAACAAATAGCTGTTGAGTGTTATTCTTAGGGACACTGTTTTCCAGTGTTGTACACGAGTCTTGAGGAGGTGAGATAATTTTAGGCGATATACTGATAATTTTTTTTTTTATTTTATTGGTTATATATTATTTGTGTGTGTGTGTGTGTAGAGAGACAGGGAGTAAAAGACATATATAAATATACAAACACATACGTATACACAAACACATACACCTAGCACAACAAATTTATCACATAAACTTTTAACAAATGTATTAAAGTTTAGTAAGTGAGTTGATTTGAAGAAAAATATTACACAAATGTGGTAGCAAGAATTCTAGGTGGTCCCCAAGATTCCCACCCCCTGGTGTGTATGCCCTGTGTAATCTCTTCCCTTGAGCATGGGAGGGAACTCCCGTGATTAAATTATGTCATATAAGACAATGTTGTAGAAGATTAGGGGGACTCACTATCAGTTAACAATCAGCAAGAAAGCAAGGACCTCAGTCCTACAACTGCAAAAATAACCGAATTCTTCCCATAACCTGAATGAGCTTGGAAGACACCACCAACTTGCAGAAGAGAAATGGACACCTTGTGACACCTGGATTTTAAGTTGTGAGACCCTGAGCAGAGAATCCAACTAACTTGAGCCCTCTATATTGCTGGTCATTGGCTACACAGCAATTGAAAACTAATAGAGTATGTAACAGAACAAATGGCATAGAGCAATGGCAAAAATCATGAAGGTGGTAACTCAAATGACTGAATTTTGAAAAACACTGCCTTACCCCAGAAGACAGAAATAACCTAAACTCAGGCAAACAGAACCCTTGCGTTGGGTCCTGCACATTAGAGGGCATCAAATATCACAAATACACACACACACACACACACACACACACACACACACACACACACACACAAAGCACACACGTGGGCTCCTCTGTCACTCAGTGTCCAACACTCAGTGCTAGCACAGCACAGTCTGTAAGTCTAAACATCACTCTCGGAGAGTTTCAAGATGGCGGCGGCTGCGGCGGCTGCGGCGGCTGGCGCGGAGTAGCTGAGGTGGAAAAGGTGGCCACTGGGCCTCAGGCAGCGGGGAAACTTGTGGACCTTCCTCTGGCCATCTCTTAAGGGAGGACTGCTGCTGCTGGCCAGTCGTGGGGGCTCAACGCCACTTTGCCCCCGGCAGGAGAGGCTGCCTCATTTACAGGCAACAGCTTTGAAGTGTGGAGCAGGAAAAGAACTGATTCTTAGCTGCAAAAGCGAGTCTTGAAACAGGGAACACGGCACCAGGGCTGCTGTGGATGCAGCCAGGATCCCGGAGGCTGGGGCCGCACTGAAGGCAGCCAGCTGCCCTATTCAGGATTCGAGGTTTCAGGCCGGCATTAAAGAAGATTCCTGGGAGCGCCCGAACGGCGCCGCGACTGAACAGCCCGAGGCGGCAGCTCCGAGAACACGGAAGGCAACAAACCAGAGACAGAGCGAGCGCCCAACCTGGCACAGCACTGTGAGTGATCCCTGGCACAGCTCTGTTCGGGGGGTGGATGCCCACGCGGCTCCCGCCTGCACCACCAGGCCACTCACTGCCCCGGTGCTGCCTCCATTTTCCCAGGTGCGGGCAGCTCCGCCCTGCTCGGCCATCACTGAGCCCATTTGCTTGGCCTGGCGTGGGGCTTTCCGGACCCTGCGGGCCGGCCTCCTCTCCCACTCCCTCCGCGGTTCTCTGGCGGGGCTAGGGGTGTGGGGCGTCCCAACCAGTGTTGGGAGGGCTAGGAAGTACGGGCGGGCCGACTGTCACTCCACCACACCCTGGACTCCGGCCCCGGTAAACTTCCTGTTACTGGGAGGCAGATACCATCTCTGCGACCACCAGTTTGGAAAAAAGCCTAACGAATTTCTGGTTGGGAATAGTGTGGTAGGAGAGTTCCCAGGTCCGCTTGAACCTGCTGGAGAGCAGGCTGCAGGCGGGCACTAGACTCGGTTTATACCGGGGGGATACAAAGGTGAACAAGACCCGAGAAAGATCTACACAGTGCTACAAAGGCACCCAGAGAGACTAGTCATCTGTGCCTACCAGAAACCTGGTAGACTTCCCGGGCGAGGCGGTGATGAGCAGGGTCTTGAAGGCCCAGCTGATAGACGAGGGGTGCAGAAGACACACCCCAGCCCAGCACAGTGTGCACAGAGGGGGGAGACGTGCGGCCAGGGAGGCGGAGACTCGACAGAAACCACACACCCGGTGGGGTCGCCACTGCACGATCTAACAGCCTGGGCCAGAGCACACGGAACGGGGAGAAGTCCTGTACAGAAAGTGAAAGCTCAACAGAGATCACACACCCTGTGGTACGTGATCCACCAGCCCAGCAGAGTACAAGCTGACCAGAAAGGTGGATCCCCGGAGAAGCCCAAGACCCGAGGCAACCACACACACAAGACACTAGAGGCCAACTGAGCAGTCACGGCGGGAGCCATACCAAATTGGCAACCACAGCAACATCCTAGTTAGTCATTAGTCTCAAACCGGTGGACTGTGAAACCCCCTGCCACAATGAATAAACACCAAAAAAAAGACACCAGAAAGACAAAAAATCGAGAAAGTACACCACCAAAAGTTAATAAATCTCATACTCTAGATCCTATAGAACAAGAAGCCCTTGAAATAACTGACAAGGAATTTCGAGTGATAATTCTAAGGAAACTGAATGAGATACAAGAAAACTCAGCTAGACATCATGATGAAATGAGGAAAAGTATACAGGATCTGAAAGAGGAAATATACAAGGAAATCAATGTCCTGAAAAAAAATGTAGCAGAACTTGCTGAACTGAAGAAGTTATTCAGCGAAATAAAAAACACAACGGAGAGTTTAACCAGCAGGCTTGTCGAAGTTGAAGAGAGAACCTCTGAACTTGAAGATGGGCTGTTTGAAATAACACAAGCAGACAAAAAGAAAGAAAAAAGAATCAAGGACATGGAAGAAAATCTGAGAGAGATATCAGACAACCTCAAGCGCTCAAATATCCGAGTCATGGGTATTCCAGAAGGGGAGGAAAATGGAGATTCCATTGAAAACATATTCAACAAAATAGTGGCAGAAAACTTCCCAGGTATAGGAAAAATCACAGATCTTCAGATCCAGGAAGCTCAACGATCTCCAAACATATTCAACCCAAAAAGGCCTTCTCCAAGACATGTCATAGTCAAATTGGCAAAACTCAGAGACAAAGAGAGAATCTTAAAAGCTGCAAGAGAGAAGCGTCAAATCACCTATAAGGGAGCCCCAATCAGGTTAACATCAGACTTTTCATCACAAACCCTAAAAGCTAGAAAGGAATGGGATGATATTTTCAAAATACTAAAAGACAAAGATTGCCAGCCAAGAATACTCTACCCTGCAAGGCTATCCTTCCGAAATGAGGGGCAAATAGTATATTTCTCAGACAAACAAAAACTGTGGGAGTTCACTACCACACGACCACCCTTACAAGAAATCCTCAAAGGAGTACTGGGTTTGGTTCCTGAAAAATAACTACCACTGCCATAAAAACCTAAGAAAAATCTAAACCCGCTAGTACAATAAAAATGGCATTCATGAAGAGAAAACAAGCTAACAAAAACACTATCTACAGCCTAAGGAACCAACAAACACAGAAACCAAACAGTAAATCAGAAAGCAAGGAACAAAAGACACCTAAGACAACCAAACAACCAATAAAATGCTAGGAATAAATCAACACCTTTCAATAACAACTCTTAATGTTAAAGGCTTAAATTCCCCAATTAAAAGACACAGACTGGCTGACTGGATCAAAAAGCAGGACCCAACTATATGCTGCCTACAAGAGACCCACCTCACCCATAAAGATTCACACAGACTAAGAGTGAAAGGATGGAAAAAGATTTACCATGCAAACAGAAAAGAAAAACGAGCTGGAGTGGCTATTCTTATATCTGACAAAATAGACTTTAAACTAAAAACCATAAAAAGAGACAATGAGGGACACTACTTAATGATAAAAGGATTGATCCATCAAGAAGACATAACAATCATAAATATGTACGCACCCAATGTTGGAGCAGACAGATTTATAAAACAAACTCTATTAGACCTAAAGAAGGAAATAGACACTAATACCATAATAGCAGGGGACCTGAACACTCCACTGTCAATATTAGACAGATCATCTAGGCAAAGAATCAGTAGAGAAACACAAGATCTAAACAAGACTCTAGACCAATTGGAATTGGCAGATATCTACAGAACATTCCACCCAACAACCTCAGAATATTCATTCTTCTCATCAGCACATGGATCATTCTCCAGGATAGATCACATATTAGGTCACAAATCAAGTCTCAATAAATTCAAAAAAATTGGAATTATCCCATGTATCTTCTCAGACCACAATGGATTAAAACTAGAAAATAATAACAAACAAAACTCTGGAAACTATACAAACACATGGAAATTAAACAGCATTCTACTTAATGACATATGGGTCCAATAAGAAATCAAGCAGGAAATCAAAAAGTTTATTGAAACTAATGAAAACAATGATACATCATACCAAAACCTGTGGGATACTGCAAAAGCAGTATTGAGGAGAAAATTTATTGCATTAAACGCTCACTTCAGAAGAATGGAAAGATGGCAAGTGAACAACCTAACACTTCACCTTAAAGAACTAGAAAAACAAGAACAATCCAATCCTAAAGTTAGCAGACGGAAAGAAATCATTAAGATCAGAGCAGAACTGAATGAAATTGAAAACCAAAAACAATTCAAAAGATCAACGAATCAAAAAGTTGGTTTTTTGAAAAGATAAATAAAATTGACAAACCATTAGCATGGCTAACAAAAAAAAGAAGAGAGAAGACTCAAATAACAAAAATTAGAAATGAAAAAGGCGATATTACAACTGATTCATCTGAAATACAAGGAATCATTCGAGACTACTATAAACAACTATACGCCAACAAATTTGAAAATCTGGAGGAAATGGATAAATTTCTGGACACACACAAGCTCCCAAAACTGAACCGTGAAGACGTAGAAAACTTGAACAGACCAATAACAATAAAGGAGATTGAAGCTGTTATCAGAAGGCTCCCAACAAAGAAAAGCCCAGGACCAGATGGATTCACAGCAGAATTTTACCAAACATTCAAAGAGGAATTGACACCGATTCTTTACAAACTATTCCAAAAGATTGAAACGGACACAAATCTCCCAAACTCATTCTATGAAGCAAACATCATCCTGATACCAAAACCAGGTAAAGATATAACCAAAAAAGAAAACTACAGGCCGATATCCTTGATGAATATAGATGCAAAAATCCTCACTAAAATACTAGCAAACAGAATACAGCAACACATACGAAAAATTATTCATCACGATCAAGTGGGATTCATCCCAGGGATGCAAGGTTGGTTCAACATACGCAAATCAATAAATGTGATACACCATATTAATAAACGCAAACACAAGGACCATATGATCATCTCTATAGATGCTGAAAAAGCATTTGATAAAGTTCAGCACTCATTCATGACAAAGACCCTCTATAAGTTAGGTATAGAGGGAAAGTATCTCAACATAATTAAAGCCATATATGACAAACCCACTGCCAATATCATCCTGAATGGGGAAAAGCTGAAAGCTTTTCCTTTAAGAACAGGCACTAGACAAGGATGCCCACTCTCACCACTCCTATTCAACATAGTGTTGGAAGTACTAGCCAGAGCAATCAGAGAAGAGAAGGAAATAAAGGGCATCCAGATTGGAAAAGATGAAGTCAAACTGTCCCTGTTTGCAGATGACATGATCCTATATATCGAACAGCCTAAAACCTCTACAAAAAAACTCTTGGAATTGATAAATGATTTCAGCACAGTAGCAGGATACAAAATCAACACACAAAAATCAGTAGCATTTCTTTTCTCCAATAGTGAACATGCAGAAGGAGAAATCAAGAAAGCCTGCCCATTTACAATAGCCACCAAAAAAATAAAATACTTAGGAATTGAGTTAACCAAGGAGGTGAAAAATCTCTATAATGAGAACTACAAACCACTGCTGAGAGAAATTAGAGAGGATACAAGAAGATGGAAAGATATTCCATGCTCTTGGATTGGAAGAATCAACATAGTGAAAATGTCCATACTACCCAAAGTGATATACAAATTCAATGCAATCCCCATCAAAATTCCAAAGACATTTTTCTCAGAAATGGAAAAAACTATTCAGACATTTATATGGAACAATAAAAGACCACGCATAGCCAAAGCAATGCTCAGCAAAAAAAATAAAGCTGGAGGCATAACACTACCTGACTTTAAGCTATACTACAAAGCTATAATAACCAAAACAGTATGGTACTGGCATAAAAACAGACACACTGACCAATGGAATAGAATAGAGAATCCAGAAATCAACCCACACACTTACTGCCATCTGATCTTTGACAAAGGCACCAAGCCTATTCACTGGGGAAGGGACTGCCTCTTCAGCAAGTGGTGCTGGGATAACTGGATATCGATATGCAGGAGAATGAAACTAGATCCATACCTCTCACCGTATACTAAAATCAACTCAAAATGGATTAAGGATTTAAATATACACCCTGAGACAATAAAACTTCTTAAAGAAAACATAGGAGAAACACTTCAGGAAATAGGACTGGGCACAGACTTCATGAATACGACCCCAAAAGCACGGGCAACCAAAGGAAAAATAAACAAATGGGATTATATCAAACTAAAAAGCTTCTGCACAGCAAAAGAAACAATTCACAGAGTTAAAAGACAACCAACAGAGTGGGAGAAAATATTTGCAAAATATACATCTGACAAAGGATTAATATCCAGAATATATAAGGAACTCAAACAACTTTACAAGAAGAAAACAAGCAACCCAATTAAAAAATGGGCAAAAGAGCTAAGTAGGCATTTCTCTAAGGAAGATATCCAAATGGCCAACAGACATATGAAAAAATGCTCAACATCACTCAGCATCCGGGAAATGCAAATCAAAACCACATTGAGATACCATCTAACCCCAGTTAGGATGGCTAAAATCCAAAAGACTCTGAACGATAAATGCTGGCGAGGCTGCGGAGAAAAAGGAACTCTCATACATTGTTGGTGGGACTGCAAAATGGTGCAGCCTCTATGGAAAATGGTATGGAGGTTCCTTAAACAGTTGCAAATAGATCTACCATACGACCCAGCTATCCCACTGTTGGGAATATACCCAGAGGAATGGAAATCATCAAGTCGAAGGTATACCTGTTCCCCAATGTTCATCGCAGCACTCTTTACAATAGCCAGGAGTTGGAACCAGCCCAAATGCCCATCATCAGATGAGTGGATACGGAAAATGTGGTACATCTACACAATGGAATACTACTCAGCTATAAAAACGAATGAAATACTGCCATTTGCAACAACATGGATGGACCTTGAGAGAATTATATTAAGTGAAACAAGTCAGGCACAGAAAGAGAAATACCACATGTTCTCACTTATTGGAGGGAGCTAAAAATTAATATATAAATTCACACACACACATACACACACACACACACACACAAACCGGGGGGGGGGAAGAAGATATAACAACCACAATTATTTGAAGTTGATACAACAAGCAAACAGAAAGGACATTGTTGGGGGGAGGGGGGGAGGGAGAAGGGAGGGAGGTTTTGGTGATGGGGAGCAATAATCAGCTACAATGTATATCGACAAAATAAAATTTTTAAAAAAAAAATGAAAAAAAATAAATAAATAAACATCACTCTCATGGCTAACACCATTCAGGCACCAAGAAAGTGCTTCTGCCCATTTCTCACCCAATGTCCTTGTCTTAGTCCATTAGGGCTGCTATAAAAAAAGTCATAAACTGGGTGACTTAGAAATAACAAAAATTTATTTCTCACAGTTTTGGAGGCTGGAAAGTCTGAGATTGAGATACCAACACATTCTGTGTCTGGTAAGGGCCTGATTCCTCTTAGACAGCAGTGTTCTCACTATAACCTCACATGATAGATGGGTTGAATGAACTCTCTAGGGTCTCTTTCATTGGGACACTAATCCCATAATGAGTGCTCTACCCTCATGAACTAATCACCTCCTAAAGGCCCCACCCCCTAATACCATCACCTTGAGGTTTAGGGTTTCAACATATGAGTTTTGTGGGGACACATTCAGACCATAGCAGACTTTGAAACCAAACATGAGGTCGGTAAGGCTTTGTGTGTTGTGCTGCTGCTGACATCACAGACAATGCACTGGAATGCAAGGAGGATTTGAGTGTGGGGGTAAGGGTGGAGCTTAGGTAAAAGGCAAATCCAACAACTTGTGAAGTCTTCCTCTCAATATAAACACAATAGTTTCTTGCATAACAAAGTACAGTTTCCGAGTAGGGTCAATCATCTCTTTTCTTTCTTCTCTCCAGGTTCCAATTCGTGGTTCTGGGGAGCACTAGTGAATTCACAAGATAAGTGCAAAAGTTACACATAGCAGCTAAGGAAAATTTTGCAATATTAAACAGTTTATTTTACTCTTCAGTGTGTGTACATACATACACCAATTCTTTACATTAGCAACTAAACTGGACATTAGATGCTAAAATTGCAAATACTTGTAATTTTGCAAAATATTAAATAAGTAAAAAAAACTATAAGATAATTTATTATACTCATATGTGGGGTACATAGTTGACTTTCAATAGTTGTGTACCATGTGTGACAGTCAGATCAGGATAGTTAGTTTATTCATCATTACAATACGTAATCATTCTTTGTGTCCATTGACCAATTCCTCGTTAACTCTCCTTCTCTCCTTCCCCTCTTTTCCACCTCTAGTAACCACCATTCTTTTCTCTCCTTCTAAAAGTTCAACATATTATTATGATTGTTGTTTCATCCTTTCTCTCTCTCTGTCCCTCTTTATTGTTTATTTACTTATTTATGGATTCAGCTCCCACTTATGAGTGGGGAAATAGAGCATTTCTCTTTCTGCACCTAAGTTGTTTCACTTAGCATAATTTTCTTCAGGCTCATCCACGTTGCTGCAAGTGGTAGAGTTTCATTCCTTTCTACGGCTAAGTAGTGTTCCATTGTGTATATGTAGCACATTTGCCTTATCTAGTCACCCATCAACAGACATTTAGGTTGGCTATTGTAAATAGAGCTGTTATAAACATGGGAGTGCAGGTATCCCTTCAACATGATAATCTCCATTCCTTTGGGTATATACTCAGAAGTGGGATTCCTGGATCATATGGTAGTTCTACCTGTAATTTGAAGAAACTCCACACTGTAAAGTTGTTGGAGCTCTTTGTATATTCTGGATATTAATCCCTTGTTGGATGCATAGTTTGCAAATATTTTCTCCCATTCTGTAGGTTGTCTTTTCATTTTGTTCATTATTTCTTTTGCTGTACAGAAGCTTTTTAGTTTGATATAATCTCTTTTGCTTATTTTTTCTTTTGTTGTCTGTGCTTTCAGGGTCTTATTCATAAAGTCTTTGCCCAGTCCTACATCCTGGAGTGTTTCCCTTATGTTCTTTTCTAGGAGTTTTAAAGTTTCAGGTCTTATATTTAAGTTTTTAATCCATTTTGAGTTGATTTTGGAATATGGTGAGAAGTATAGGTTGAGTTTCTTTCTTCTACATATGGATATCCAGTTTTTCCAGCACGATTTACTGAAGAGTCTCTCCTTTCCCTATTGTATTTTCTTGGTGCTCTTGTTGACAATCAGTTGGCTATAAAAACATGGGTTGATTTCTGGGTTCTCTATTCTATTCCATCAGTCTTCACATCTGTTTCTATGCCAGTACCATGCTGTTTGGTTACTATAGTTTTGTAATATAGTTTGAAGTCAGGAAGTGTAATGCCTCTGGATTTTTTTTTTTCTTTTGCTCATGATTGCTTTGGCTATATGGGGTCTGTGGTTCTTCCATATGAATGTTAGGATTGTTTTTTCTATTTCTGTGAAGAATGCCACTGGTATTTTGATGGGGATCACACTGAATCTGGAGGTGGCTCTGGACAGTATGGACATTTTCACTATGTTGATTCTTCCAATCCATGAACAAGGAATGTCTTTCCATCTTTTTGCCTCCTCTTTAATTTCTTTCAGCAGTGATTTGTAGTTCTCATTGCAGAGATCTTTCACCTCCTTGGTTAGATTTATTCCCAGGTATTTAATTTTTTTGTTGACTATTGTAAATGAGCTTGTTTTCTTGATTTCTTTTTGTTCTAGTTTGTTGTTAGAGTATAAGAATGCTATTGATTTTTGTATATTGATTTTGTATCCTGTTTTAATTAAATATTTAAAATGTAAAAAAATAATGTTTAACACAATACGTATGCAATAAACACAAAACAGGGGAAAATTCTGGAGGATAAGCAATGTGGTTCCTTCAAAAAACAAATTGCAAAGAAAAGACAGAGACAGAGAGATAGAGAGAAGGAGAGAGAGGAAAACCTAAAGATTAACAGAGACTTAAAAGACATTTCAGCAAATTGAAATATGTGACCGTGTGATCGTTAATTTTATGTGTCAACTTGAGTGCCACAGGGTGCTCAGTTGAAACTGTTTCTGAGTGTGCCTGTGAGGGTGTTTCTGAATTATTAGATCAGCATTTGAATTGGTGGACTCAGGAAAATAGATTGCTTTCCCCATTGTGGGTAGCCATCGTCTAATAAATTAAGGGCATAAATTGACCAAAAGGCAGGGGATGGAGGAATTAGCCTCTTTCTTCCTGCCTCACTACTTGAGCTGGGACATCTCATCTCATCTTTTCCTGTCTTTGGACCGGGATTTACATCATTGTCTCCATTGCTTCTCAGGCCTTCGAACTTGGACTGAATTACATCATCAGATTTCCTGTGTCTCCACTTGCAGACAGTGAGCCAATCCTCAAAATAAACTTTTCTCTCTCTTCTCTCTCTCTCTCTCTCTCTCTCTCTTTTTCTCTCTCTGTGTGTGTGTGTGTGTGTGTGTATACGCACACACACGTACACCCACACATGTACCCATACTCATCCTATTGGTTCTGGTTCTCTGAAGAATGCTGACTAACACAGACTGCTATGGTTTGAATGTTTGTCCCCTCCAAAGCTTATGTTGGAACTTAATCCCCAGTATGGTATTTGAAAGGTGAGGCCTAAGAGGTGATTGGATCACAGGACAGAGTCCTCATAAATGGATTAATCATTCATAGATTAATGGATTAGTGGTTCAATGGGTTAACTGGAAGGGTCTTTATAAAGAGAAGAAGAAAGTGTGTGGAAATGTTCAGCCCTCACTATGTGATATCCTGCATCACCATAGACTCGAAGAGAGTTCCCACCAAGAAGAAGGCCCTCACCAAATGTACCCCTGGGACCTTGGACTTCCCAGCCTCCAAACTGTACAAAATAAACCTCTTTTCTTTATACATTACCCAGTTTCAGGTATTCTGTTATAAGCAACAGAAAACTGACTAATGCACAGACCTTTATTTGTCTCTTAATTCAAACCAACTACTAAAAAAAGTGTCATTTGAAACCACTAGAATATCATACATTTGCTGGATATTTGTTAAGATTAAGAAATTATTATCATGTTTTTGATATGATGACGACAGTGTGATTATGTCAAAAACATGTTCTTTTAGAGACATGTACTGACATATTTACATATCAAATTATATGATGGATGGGGTTTACTTCAAAATAATAAGGGTGGAGCATAGATAGAAGGATGAGATGAAAATAAGATCGGCCATAATCTGATCAATTAATTTAATTTTATTTAGAATTGTGATACTTATTACCAATTTTCTCTTTTGATCTTAGTAGAAAATTTTGAAAATTTAAGGAGATAATTAACTTTTTGAAATGTAAATGTAATAATTTTAATTGCAAAAAACTTGACATTTAAAGAATTAAATATACATTGTGAAACTATAAAACTCCTAAAAGAAAACATAGGGGAAACACTTCTAGAAGTAGGACTGAGCATAGACTTTATGAATATAACCCCAAAAGCACAGGCAGCAAAAGTAAAAATAAACAAATGGAATTATATCAAATTAAAAAGCTTCTGCACAGCAAAAGAAACAATTAACAGAGCAAAAGGACAACCAACAGCGTGGGAGAAAATATGTGCAAAATATGCATCCAGCAAAGGATTAATAGCCAGAACATACAAAGAACTCAAACAACTTAAGAGTAAAAAGACTAGGAACCCTATTAAAAAATGAGCAAATGAGCTAAATAGGCATTTCTCAAAGGAAGATACATGAAAGGCCAACAGACACAAAAAATTGCTCATCATCTCTCAGCATCTAGGAAATACAAATGAAAACAACTTTGAGATATCATTTCACCCCAGATAGACTGGCTATTATCAATAACACAATAGCAAATGCTGGTGAGGATATGAAGAAAGGGGAACTCTGCTACACTGTTAGTAGGACTGTAAAACGGTGCAACTATTATGGAAAATGGTATGGAGGTTCCTCAACTGCAGCTAGAACTGCCATGTGATCCAGCAATCCCACTGCTGGGTATATACCCAAAGGAGTGGAAATCATCATGTCGATAGGACACATGCACTCCCATGTTTATCACAGCTCTGTGTACAATAGCCAAGAGTTAGAACCAAGCTAAATGTCCATCATCAGGTAAGTGGATGAGGAAAATGTAGTACATCTACACAATGGAATACAACTCAACCATAAAAAAGAATGAAATACTGCCATTTGCAGCAACATGGATGAACTTAGAAAAATTATGTTAAGTGAAATAAGACAGGTACAGAAAGAGAAATGCCACATGTCCTCACTTATATGTGGGAACTAATAAAAAATAGATGAGAGAATGAAGGAAGAAAGAAAGGTGGAAAAGGGATGCAGCAATCACAATAATATGCTGGACTTTTTGGGAGAGGGGAACAGAGCTGGGTTTGCCAGGGATGAAAATAAGGGGGAAGGAGCTAGTGGGGGCTGTGAGGATCGATTGCATTGAGTAATGGTAGATGTGCTGATTGTCCTGATTTGAGTATCACACATTACACACTGGTATTGATGTTCGATGCTGCATCCCACAGATATGCACAATATAAAAATTTTTTTTAAAAAAACCTACATTTACTTGAATTTACATTTTTGATGAAAATCTCTTGAATTGTCATTGGCTTTGAATAAAATTTTCTTTTTAATTCTTTAGATTCATGAAAATGAGTACGAATTGAGAAAATGGCAGAAATGGAAAACATAAAAGGGGAGCTCAGGAAAGAATAAAATACTGAAGATAAAAAACAGAAAAAGAAATTTTGCAAAGAGGTTGTTTACTTAATTTTGGAATCTGGAAATAATGAAAGAGAGTAGGTTTGTGTTCAACATAACCCACGTAAAATTCGGGGTATTGTACATTTGGTATAATTTCTCATTAAAACAATAAAAATGAGCAAAACTATTATTGTCATCAAGCCCTCACTTTGAACTGGTCAAATAAAATCCCTGCATTTTCACATCTTTTACTGCATCCAGACTGATTTACTGATAAAGATGATAAGAAAGTACGAGGCCCTCAGCTGGACTCTTGCCCTGGTGCTGTGCTGGGCACTGCTGGGGAGGAAGGCCACCGGGGAATGGGCAGTGCAACTGTCCCTCGGGGTAGACAGTCCCTTGTAGAAAACAATTACAGAAAAATAAGTTCACAACATTACATTTTACATGACAGAAGCTCAGAGAATAAGTAGAATTGTGTAGCTCTAATAATTTAAAAACTGGAGAAGACTCATGGGAGGAGTAGGACTTGATTTGAGCTTTGGTGGAAGAAAGAATCTCATTAGATGGAATGGGGAAAGGTCATTCCAGGCACAAGAATACACGAATGTATAGATGTAAGAAAGAGGAGTCCAAATAGCCTACAGGACTCTGATTAATGGAGACAGGCCCCAATCAATTTTACACCTTTAGTCAAAATTTAAGTTGGATTAGTTTAGCCCTGCTAAGTGCCTTGTTCAGGAACTGAAATATTATAGCTCCAACATGGCCAGCAGAGGAAATGAAATGGAAGCCTATAAACCTCACAGTGTGTACCAGGAATGCAAATTCAGAGAACTAAGTATAGTTTTATTTCAGGGCTGTACTGTAAAGGTGACTTACAGACCCAAGGGCCAGGGATCTGTGTTGCATGTGTGCGGGCCTCCAGTGATCGTTAACTTTTGAAGAAAAAAAAAAAATGTTACATGGCCCTGCAAGTAAAAATGATTAAGGTATTCCTTGTAGCTATTTCTGTGTGTCATAAAAACAGCAGGATTTTTTAGAACAGGCTGATATTTTTTATCCCAGTCCTCCCTAAAGGGAATTAAAGAGCTGAGACCTGTAGGAATTTATTGGTCTGATGGGAAGAAAACACAGCACCAAAAGGAGCCCACACATTCCCAGTGACTCATTTGAGTTTCTATCTAAATGCAAAGCCTGATCTTACTTTTTGAAACAGCTCTCTGGTAGACTGTTTAAGAGTTAAGGGATTACAAGAATAAGTCATTGATCTCTCATTTTCAAGGCTAACAAAGAATTTCATAATACTAAAACCAGACATTGCCTCTAACGCACAGATTTTAACCAGAGGAGAGGAAGGAAGGTGTTTTTGTTTGCTCTGTGATAATTCAAAAGCTGCATGATATTCTTGGTGAGAAAAGAATGAGAAAATATCAAACCTTATGAGCTCACTTCCTCATGTTCTCCCTGAAAAGGGCAAATTAGAAATTACCTTGGACAGAGTGTACAAAATGGAATGACCCAAAGCTTTTTAAAGGGTGGCCTAGCTTTTAAAATCTAGAAGCATGATTTACTGCATACTTCAAAAAAACATTGTTTCAGTCAGAACAATTCCAGGTGAAAGATGAGGTACTTAATAAATGAAATATTTCCCTTGCTGTATCAATGAAACCAAGCTAAATAAATATGTTACAGCCCCTTTGACAAAGGTTTTTGATTAAAGGAATTATAGGTAGTGTTAACCTACTGCTAATGAAGATGAGGTACCTTGACAACAAGAAGCAACTGAGTTTGAAAACAAATATACCAACCTCGTACATCTTAGTGAGTATTGTCTCCCCCAAAGGTGTTACCTTGGGAAGCTGTAAGCTTAAATAAAGCTGCAGCAATTTCTTAGAAGAGTTTCCAGTTCTTCTGTTCAAGCCTTCAGGGACAGCAGGCTATTGTTTTGACTATCTTCAAAAATAAGAAAGCTTCAGCACATGAAAATAGATTTTTATTTTTAGGAAATAATCAAAGTCCATTGAAAGCAAGTCTGGAGACCGAGGTAAGTAAGTAAGCTGAGTAATACTGTTTTTATTTGAAAATAAGTTGTGTATTGAATGTAACAGGGTGACTCTGAAGTGCCTTTGAAACTGGATCTAAAGACAATTTTCAAACAATTAGAAAAGTGATTTGTTGAAATAAGTGTAAGGACTCCCAACCACCTTGAAGGGAAAAAAGATCAATCTCAGCATATTATAGATAGATTTCATACCTAAATACTCTAATATTCATACAATCATTCTGAAATAGTAATATATGTCAAAATATAAAATGTGCATATCCTTTGACCCAGCAATTCCACTTCAAAGGCATTGTCCTAAAGACAACTGGAGGAAGTAAACAAAGATACAAATATAAAACTGTTCATTACAGAATTGGTGAATTAAAGACATACTAATTGTCACCAATTAGGAATGAGTTAAGTAAAACACACTACAACTACAGTAGAAAATATGCAGTTGTTTAAAAGGATAATAAAGCAGAGAGGCCACACAAATTTTGTCATGTGTCAACTGGAATCAAATCCTGTGTTGAGAAGGATTCTGAGGTTGAGTTTAGTCTCAAAGAAAGCAAGCTGTCATCTGTTAGTGACAGCTGCAACAGTGGCAGGATAAAGAAATGGTGGCACAATGACCAGGTTCTTGCCATTTCTGATGTAGCTATCAGTCAGGGTCAAGACAGGTAGTTCAGGAGAAGAATTTAATAGTGGGAACTAGATACAGACACGTTGGAAAAGCTGAAAGAGGAGACAGAGAAAGTGGAACAACCCAAAGATTTACAACTACCCAAAGCCACTACTACCCATAGGGCTGAAGATAACTGGAGAGATGCTGTTCATGCGGTCACCTAAAGAGCTCTGTTACAAAGCCATTAGGCGTGAATCAGAATCACAAAAGAGAGACGAAACCCCTGCCAAAGAGCAGGGCTGGCGTGAAATCTGTGCAGCCACACAGAGCCTCTGCATTCAGAAGGGCTCTAAGGCACGCTTAGCTTAATGCTCTGCTTCGCCATCTTGGAATTTTTAATGGTTTTTGAGCAAGAAGCTGTGTAGCCTGTCCTGCTGGACGAGAGAAACGAGAAATATCCAGGCTGTCATCTTCCTATCCTTCATTCTCCACCGCCTCCCACTGGCCTAAATTAAGTGCATGCTCTTGGGAAAAGTGAAGTATAGTTTGCAAGGACTGGCTCTAAAAAACAGGGCAAAGCAGGGGAGTGGTGAGTAGGAAATCCGAGAGCTAACAGGAAAAGAGCCAGCACATCGAAGGTAGACGGACATGTGTGAGCATGGACAGATATTCACATATTTATCCAGTACTTAAAAAGTTAAAATGAAACAGTACAATTCTATTTATCTAAATGTGCATATATTTACATTCATTTCTGATAGTCAGGTGGTATATACCAAGGTGTTAAAATGTGTAAGGAGGGGTATAAACCAAAGTGTTTAGAATAGTGGTAGGCAAGTAAGATTATAATCATTTTCTATACGTTTTGTTTAACTGTGTATTTTCTGACATTTCATATATATGTGAATTTATATATACCTATATATGAATTTAGATATGCCTATATATGTTTTTAGATATACTATATATTATAATAAATTAAATAATTGGATAATATAACTGAAGAAGATGCTATTCATATTTAATAACTTTTAAATATACAAAGAAGACCTGTTTGTAGAATGAGCAGTTACTATATCTCGTCTTTTTATCACTGGGGAGGCTAGAACAGAAATTTAGCTAGTAGATTTAAAAAGTAGGTGATTTACATATAGCTAGTTATTTTTAAAAAGAAAAGCTACAAATGCTTTCCTGCTGAATACATAACCTTTTTAAAAGTTAATTTAGGCTTAAAGCTACTTAATGTCCTCAAATAAGGCAGGGACATAGAGGGTGAAAACTGAGGGAACAGACCTTGGATCGGGTGACTGGGAGCCCTTTAGGGATGGTCTGAAAGACACTTGCAGTAAATTGGTGAAGTCCAAAGGTTGATTCCAAGTTGCGGTGAGGAAATGTAAACAGCAAATGGAGGTAACTCCTTCCAAAATAGGGCAGGCAAAGGAAGCAATGGAAAGGTGTTTTCACAGGGTATATGGAGGCTGCAAGGAGATGGGCTTGGTTGCACCTGGCGGACTTTGCCTACTCCCAGACTCAGACTCCCTCCTGGGGTGGTCCTGGGAGTTGGACTACTTCTGTCATAGAGCAGCAGTTCTTGAGACTTTTATTTTCTTTTGAAAGCCCTGCTACGAATGGCAGTTGTTGAGAAAGACCAGCACCTGTTGGGCGAATGTGATGTGTGCTCCAATCTCAGCCAGACTTTTGCCTCCTGCATCCTTTCCCTCAGTGCCTATGTTAGGCTACAGTTCAGCCTGTTGTTTGAATTCAGGATACTTGCAAATATCCTGATTTCTCCATTGGCAGGTACATACCCAGTGGGAAAACAGAGTATGACTTCCATTTTAAAAAGTGTTTAATTAGTACCACAAAAAGTAGGTGATTTACATATAGGTAGTTAATTTTAAAAAGAAAAGCTACAAATGCTTTCCTGCTGACTAAATAACTATTTTAAAAATTAATTTAGGCTTAAAGCTACTTAGTTAAAGAATTATTTATCAAGATGCTGAGTTTGAAGTCAGCCACTCTCAGCTTTTAAAGTGTCTGAATCTGTGCAGATATCTGACTATGCCATGGTTTTCTAATGCTTCAAAAACTCGTTTCCTCTTTCTGTCATTTCTTCAAAAAATGCCTTGAGAAATGTCACCATATAGGAAGCAAATGATACTTGATGCTAAATATTGCTAAAGCAATCATGAGTGGCTTATGCTGAATTTCTTTCTCTCTTAGCAAAGAAGCTGAGAACCTAGGAAGGAAAATTCTTCACAGTTCTCTGTGTATTAATTCATCAAATGGAAACTTTTGTAATTCAGCAAGGAAATTCTTTGGAATTGGGATCAGACAGCATACTGCTACCTCAGTTAATTTTACCTTTTTGATTCCAAAATACAATTCTAATCTACGTTTACTCATTCATCTCACGGAGAATCATTAACTTTCCTCCTTGTTAATGCACATGTAGGTCCCACCGGGTGTGGCCCAGCTTTTTCTTGATCACAGACACATCACATGTAAATCTGCCTTCCTTTCAGAAGAGCTCTGTTTACCTGCTCTTATCACTGACCCACAGTCTGCTCTGCTGCCAACACAGGAGACTGTGCAACAAAGGGCCAGAAACGTGACACTTTTTTAAAAAGGTATCAGTAAAATTTTACATTATTACCCTGATTGAGGGGTGGAAAGCAAGATTCCTGAAAATGTGGCAGATTATCTTCTTTTGTCAGAGGTTAAATGGATCATTAATTTGCATCTTTGCTCTTCTACAGCCATTTTACACCTGTCTGATAGAATAAATTAGAAGGCATGAAAAATGATCAGTTCCCATATCTTGGTTGTGCTGAATAAAATCTTTGAAAATGTTCATTTTTAAGATGATATCAAAATAACAAACATCAGATTCTTGTTTCCATCATTATGCACTTCAACTTTAGTTTAATCCACGAAGCGATGAGTGCTTCCTCAAGTTGCCAGCTAAACAAAGGCTCTCAGGTTGCTCACCAGACAGTAATGTAAGGCAGAGGAAAGGGCTGGAGAAGACTCAAGAAAAAGCAGCTAGAAGGGGAAGGAAGACACAATTATTGACAGGGTGTCCAGAGAAGCCTCTGTACAGGAGCATCTTTTGAGTCTTGAGCTAGTCTTTAAGTCCAATGGGTCTGATGTCAACAGATAGACATGGCAAGGAGAGGGAAACACTGACCATAGGGTAAGTAAAGGGAGGGAATGGGAGATACAAGGGAAAAATTAGGCTGAGGCCAAGTGATAATTGAATATAACTCTTTAGGCAGAAGAGTACAGAACATTCTTAAATGTGGAGACCTGGTATGATGACAACTGAGTTTGAGAAAGAAAATTTCAAGAGCACTATGGGGAACAGATTTCAGAGAGAGATACCAGTAGTCAGAACACCAGTGAGGAGAAGTCCAGTGCTCCGGGTGAGAGAGGGGAGGACCTGGACAAGGCAGCAGGCATAGGGATGAAGAGGCAGGAATAGACCCGAGACAGAGAGGAAGTAGGTTCTTCAGAGCATGGTGATCAGTTACGGTAGCACAGGAGAAGGGAGAAAATGAAGGTAACACTAGGACGTTGACGACGATTTTGTTATGATGTCATTAACAGAACTACAGAAGACAAGATGATGGAGTTTGGATGTGTTGTCCCCTCCAAAACTCATGTGGAAATTTGATCCCCAATGTGGCAGTGTTGGAAACTGATTGAGTCCTGGGGGCGGATACCTCATGAATGGATTCATGCTCTCCCTAGTGAGTGAGTTCTCGCTCTATTAGTTCCCGTGAGAGTTTGTGCTTAAAAAGGCCCTGGCACCTCCTCTCTCTCTTGCTTCCTCTCGCCATGTGATCTGCTTGTACCCACCAGCTCCCTGCCACTTTCCACCATGAGTAGAAGAAGCCTGAGGCCCATGCCAGATGCAGCTGTCCCAGAATCGTAAACCAAATAAACCTCTTTTCCTTATAAATTACCCAGTCTCAGGTATTTTTGTTATAGCAACACAAAACGGACTAAAACACAAGAGTAGGAAGGGTTTTGAAGAGGTGATAACATGCAAAGTTAAAAAAAAAATGAAGTCAGAGCATCAATGGACATGCAAGTGGAAGTTATCGATGGAGTTATAAATAGGTAATTGGAGCTCTGGTGAGAGGACGGGATAGTTACGTAGATTTTGGAATGGTTGGCATAAGCATATTAGTTGAAATACAGAAATGAAATAAATCTCTAAAATTTTTTTATGCTTAACCATATGGAACACCTATGTTTAGGGAATAGGAAACAGATGAAGAGCAGGAGAAGGATCCACCAGAAAGAAAGAAAAACCAGGAACATGCAGTAACCCAGAAGCCAAAGGAAGACCTTTTCATGCCAGTATGTAAGGGCTTAAGGTATAAGTGGGAGGTGAGAAAACAGAGGCAATCCATAACAAAAGCCATGTTTCAGAAGGTTAGCAGTAAAAGAAGAGAAGGTCAGTAGCTGAAAAAAATATCAGGTTTGAGGGAAAGTATTTTTGGAGTAGGCTTTTTGGGAAAGGGGAAGAATTTCCTAAAGAAGATGTCACTGAAGGTGCAAGAGACAGATGGGCTGTGGACTGCAGCAAGGACCTAGGATATACTCTGGAATGTCCTGCACAGGGCAGGGTCAGATCCTGCTATGGGGGTCATTAATCCCAGTGGTCCCACTTTAGCAAACGACTGTCCTGAGCCCAGCTTAGGCCTTTCCAAAGAAGTCTTTGGAGGCCAGAAAACAAAAACTTCAGCAAGGCTAAATTCCTACAACAAAGAAGCAAAAGAGAGCAGGCACTTCACAAAGCTTAAAACATAATGCTGGAGGACTGAACAAGGAGATTTTAGGTCCTGATATACCACAAAGATAGAAAGAGATGAAATGAAAGCCACACATGAAGGGTCTTGCTTGGGAGAAAGGGACAATAAAGACAGCCTCTGAGAAGAAGCCATCAGCTAGAGTGTGTTGGGGAGTGGAGCCAGTCGGGGTTACAAAGGCTGGCACTAGCCCTCAGGGGGAGTGTGGTGGGAAATCAGATGAATAGAATAGCAGGGTTTCTGAGCCATACTGAGGGCACAACTAAAGTCAGAGAGCATTGATTTGTAGTGTGTCCACTTATATATAAAAGTTATACCATGTGCATGAGTATTGGCTGTCTAGCCAAGAACTAATGCACAGATACAATATTTTGCCTCCAGTAATGGTACTTAAATTTTTTTAGTAAACTCCGACAGTCAAACCCAATTTTAACTTGACCTCCCTCCTGATGCTGGTGCATTTAGTGATGCTGCCTCCTTGCCTTTTACTCACTCAGCATTTCTTGTTGGTTTTTAAAAACCAAAAAGAATTGATTTGCTTTCCTCAGCAGTTCTGAAATCACCCCACTTATAAATTTGTGTTTAGGAGAGAAGAAAAGGGGAAGGTACCATCTTGAATGTGCTCATATTTTGGCAAGAAAAATAATCTTCTAGAGATATATTCTTGGGCACCTTGGGTAGAAGGTGACTAGTACTGTCTTTGCAAATGGTCCACATTGAACCAGTGGGCATCTGTTGGCTCTAAGCACTGGAAACCTCCTTCATTTGTACTGGTTCCGTGACAGCAGTTGAACACCTGCCTACCTCCGAGCCCTCTGCCCTCCTGTTGGATTTGGCTGGCACTGTACCGAAGAGTGGCAAGCACACAAAGGCAGACAAGCAGATGGGGATTTCAAAGCATTCTTCACTGGGGAAAAAAGAAAAAGGTTACAGAAAAACAGATTCTGATGTACCTAAGACAAATGAGTTGGGGGTGGGGACAGTTATTTGAAAGAGGGAGGATATTTTCACAAATGCTCTCCGTTTTCATACCTCTCTTTGTAGAATGCTTAACAAGCATTTACCAGTGAACCTTTACTGCAGACCCAACATGACAAGCATTCCTTTGTACTGACGGCCCATTAGGAAAGGAGCATTGGTTCCCAGGACTAAGATATTTGTCTCCAGGCCACTGATATTAAATACTGAGGTCCGGGCTAAAGAGGTTATAGAAGTAAATGGTAAGGCTAATGCCTTTGATTCCAGTCCTTGGAAAGAATCTGGTTTTTAGTTCTGCATTTTCAGTCTTCATAATGCCAGCAACCACAATTTGTATTGCTGCGCTCTAGCTCCAACCTCACTGCACTTTTCCTATTCATCAGATCCTCCTGGCATTTAGTGGGAGGAGATATTATTCTGGTTTTCATGTGAAGCCATGAAACCACACAAGCATTAAATCACAGAGCCTGAGGAGAAAACCCAGATATCATACTTAATTGGGGCAAGAATTCAAAACAGACAAAGCAACACCCCTTCTCCTCTCTTTTCTTTATTCTATTCCCAGGCACTGTACTTTATTACCTCTGCTCTGTGGGCCCCAATTTCTGAACAATAGTTATCACCATTATGGCAAGAAGCAGTTCCCAGTAGCATGTAATATTCAAGCCTTAGAGGTCATGTCTCATTTAATCCCCACACACTTTGTGAACATGTGAATGTATGTGATAGTCTACCAGTGCAGCTCAGTTGTATTACAAGTGCACCTTCATCCATCCACACAAAAGCTAGAACTGTGTCATCATTAATATCCTGCCCTTCACCCTAGTGAGTTGGTGTTTTACAACAAGAAAATGCATTTGGCATATTGAGGAATGTCTTAGTAAGTGACAAGCAAGAGGCGTGCATGTATCAATCTTCTAACCCCATTCTGTCTTTTGGACACATCTTAACTCATTCTCTCATGGTGCCAACCAATATTGCAAGTGGAGCTGCCAATCCCAGACCTTCTATGCTGCCCATAAAATAGGAGGAACAAGAGTCATTTTAGACTGACCAGTGAGTAATCAAATGTCATTTTGAATGAAAGCCTTTTAATTAAATAAAAATAACATCAAAAAATGACCCAAACATTGAAAGTAGTAAATTTTTAGGATCTGTAGAGGTATATTGTATTAGTCCATTTTGTGTTGCTATAACAGAACTACCTGAGACTGGGCAATTTATAAAGAACAGAGGTTTATTTCGCTTACAATTCTGGGGCAGCTGCATCTGGTACGGGCTTCAGGCTGCTTCTACTCATGGTGGAAAGCGGCAGGTACAAGCAGGTCACATGGCGAGAGGAAGCAAGAGAGGAAGAGAGGAGGTGCCAGGGTCTTTTTAAACAACCAGCTCTCACAGGAACCAATAGAGCAAGAACTCACATTAATCCTCCCTC
The DNA here is from genome assembly GCF_027409185.1 of Cynocephalus volans. Classification (NCBI taxonomy): domain Eukaryota; kingdom Metazoa; phylum Chordata; class Mammalia; order Dermoptera; family Cynocephalidae; genus Cynocephalus; species Cynocephalus volans. Next base: position 285,339,127 of record NC_084460.1, read on the forward strand.
CCCTAGGGAGAGCATTAATCCATTCATGAGGGATCCACCCCCATGACTCAATCAGTTTCCAACACTGCCACACTGGGGATCAAATTTCCACATGAGTTTTGGAGAGGACAACACATCCGAACTCCATCATATATTCAACCTATTATAGTCCCGGTTCTTGAGTCCCCTTTCAGCTGCACGCTTCCGTCAGATTCTGGACTAATGCTGACTGACCACAATAGTCAATGGCTTAAAAGGCTGCAGGCCCAAAACTGACACTTTGTCACTTCTGACATTAATGTATTCCAGAAGTTAAAAAAAAAAGATACTTGCTTAATTGACAGATGGTTGTTACTTTTGCATTGGTAACTCTATAAATGGGAATAAATATCATTGGAAAGGGAGGGAGCAAATAGGTCAATTGTTAAAATCAGAGCTCAACTTGCTTGCAGTTGGGTAGAAGACAAAAATGAATGCCCATTCTAGAGAAAGACCCCTCTTGAAGGTCTAATACAGATACCTTATCTGTACTAGGTATACCTTATTCATACTATTTATATATAGGTAGGTACTATTATTCACTAACCTAGCATTAGTAGGTCAGCAAAATGTGAAATTTTTGTCTCACTCCAGAGCCCTTATTTTTAACCAGAATTTTATACTGCCTGCCTCTTCGCATTCTCTCTCCTCTATCAAGGACTGTTTATTGATTTAAAACAAAACAAAAACAAAGAAACAAAACAGCTAATTATGCTTTGAGAAGTTTCGATCATTGAGGACAATCAAACGTTTCCCCCAATTGTGGCTGAAACTACATAACGTGGTGTTATGTAAACATCACTGGTCCTGAAGCCAGGAGACCTAGGTTGGCCCGAGCTCTACCATATAATAGTTTTGTAGGGCACATGCTTTTTTCCTCTAAGCACAGGTTTCCACATCTGTAACCAAAGGTAATAAAGCCCATGTCAGGTCCTTTTAAAGATCCCATGAAATAAGTACTCAGTTAACCATATGTGAGGGTACTTCAAAAGTTTGTGCAAAAATAGAACTAAATGATGACACGATTCTTTCCATTAACTTTTAAAAGTATCCTTGTATTTCTTTACAAGTATCAGGTGTTCTTTATTATCTTAATAATCTCTCCAATATTAACATTGTTCTTACCTAGTAGTTCTTTCTCAAATGGGCATTTTAGTATAATGAACAAGTGTCATCCCAACCTCCCAAAATAATGTTGGAAGCATTCAGTACATGGTGATTTGTATTACCCGCCTATGAGATTATGGAGGTATCATGGTATAATACAAAGCAAACCAAATCAAGAAACAGAAGGCAGCAATTCTCTACCTCTCATAACACAGCTTCAATTTTCTCATCTAAAAGAAAAAATAATACTCCGTTTTTTGAGAATCAATTAAGATCATTTTAAATGCAAATGTTTCATAAACTTGGCATGCTATGTAAATGCAAAGTATTGCTATCACTCCTTTTATCCTTTTATGATACTGAAATCTATGCTTTCTGGTACAAAATGCATTAATAATGTATTTATGATCATTCTCATTAGCATCCGATTGAAAGAAGTGACATATTTTCCATTAATGAGCCCATTTATTTTTTCTTTTCCTTCATAGTGACAAGTGAAAGTTGTTGGATAAGTGATCTATGAGTCTTTGGTCCTGCCAAAATGGTTCATAGGATGAAGATATTTGAAAACCATAGGATTAGAAAGTCAATTTTTCACTCTTGACTGAAAAAGAAATAAAGCCTTTCTTTCATAAAGAATATAGACAAAAGGCATCATGAAGTATTCCATTACATGTTTACCTAGGCATCATATCATAGACTATCAGAGCTAGAATACATCCAAACATGTTTGATAAAAAACAAAAACAGCAAAAAAAAAAAAAAAGAAAAAAAAATCACAAAACCCCAAAGCCCAGTAAAATCATGAGCAATGAAATCCCCTGTGCAAGGTCATGTTGACAGCTGCTTCATAGCAGAGTGGGGACTAGAACTCTCTGTCTCCTGACTCTCTAGAACGTTTCTCATTGCAGCTGAACCACTGCACAAGCCAATTTAGGTGCTTATGATAGCATTTTCTTTCTTGAAAAAGTAGAAACCATGTGATACAAAAAAAAACCTCTTTGCTGGTAAAGAAAGTCACTTATTGTAGCTATGAAGCAGGCTATTTTTTTTTTTAATTTTTAAAAATTTTTAGCTGTAGATCCATACAGAATATAAGCAAATCTCATTTCAGCCAATTATTTTTTTTAAATCAACCATTTCTCATCAAAAGCAAATGCTGGGAGGGGGGTGGAAACCAAACTTATTTATACAATAGACACTTATTCAAGGAAATGGATTGCAGGGAAATTAGCATGTCCTGAATGATGTTATTCCTGAAATGTCAATCCGTCATTACAGTGTTCGCTTCTCTCGTGGTATTCTCAAAATGGATTATTGTCCCTGAATTTTTAATAACAATTCAGTGGCTCAAAATATTGACAGTGATGTACGACGACAGCTTTAAAAAATGCTCTGGCTTTTTATATTACATAAACAGAATACAATTGTCTCTCTCTAGCCAGTGTCAGAATCATTCTCAATGAAGATAATGTTGAATCCATTTGCCAGGAGAAGGTCAAAAACATATATAGAAAATAAATCACGACAAACATGAAAATAGCTAAAGGTTAAGGATCCAAAGGACAAACACATATTTGAAAGCACAAATCACCCCACGTTGAGTAATAATTTAAACAACCCCATCTCTGGATTCCTAAATAGCTGCCTTAGATAGCTACATATATTTCCAAAAATATTGAAATTTTGAATGGACCAACAAATGAAAAGTGTAACTGGGAAGGATGTCAGAAAATTTTAGTTCCATTATAGCTTTCACTGTTTTGCATGGTACCTCAAGACTAGCTATTAAGTACTTCTTTGCACTAAAGAAAACCAATCAGTAAATGAGTTGATTCCAGAAATAGCATTTCAGTGACATTCTAAGAATTGTTAGATAACCTGGTCATAACCTTGTGGGTAGCACACAGCACAAAAACTAGCCAATAAGCAGTGGATTCAGACCATGAGTCCTGGAGGCCATGCGGGTGTCTCAAAGCTCAATGGGCTGTTTCATTGCCTGGTCCTCTCAGCATCCATTCAAAGAGTCTCAGCAGCCTGGAATCACTGACTCCTGAGAAGCCAGCACTTAAGTAAGTAAGCTCTGTTTGCATGTTCTCAGACAAAAGGAGACCTCAGGAATCCTGTTCAGATGGGAGTATTATATGAACACAGAGGACATATGCCTCAACTAAGAAAGAGCTAAACACAAGTTGTTTTATTTTCTCATTGCATTCTGTACCTCCTTTTTGACAGAATTAAAATTTATAAAACCCACATCTACTGAGGGAAAGCTCTACAAAAATAAAAAGTTAAAACAAAGAATAGGTACAAAGAACTTTATGCTCTCTAGTCCTTGACCTATAACTTTATTATAGTCCTAATCACACACAACCTGGAATGACAATTAATGTTAGATCCAACTTTCACCATTTCTATGGATCTGCACACCACAGCCAGAAATCCTTGTTGCTTTGCACATGAGATGTACAAGATGTGTTCAATATGCATTTGCTAATCAGTTGATTGCAAGTTTTGTGAAGGTGGGAATTGTGTCTTGTTCTCTGTTTTAACCCATTGCCAACACAGTGCCGGGCACATAGTAGGTGCTCCATAAGTATTTCTTGTATGAGTAGAAAAATGAGTGACATTGATCTCCAAGCCACCTTCCTTCCATCCACTCAATCAGTGGGCTTACTAAATTTAACATATTTTCATGAGGCCAATCTTCACAATCCTCTCCATCACACATCCAACTTCTTCACCACAAGTGAGGAAACATTCTCACTCCTGAAGTAGGCTTAAATTTTTTACCTCTCTTAATTTTAAAATCTGAATGCAAGCTAATACTTGATTATTTTAAACAAATAAAAGACAGGAGTTTCATATAAGAGGGAAAGTTCTCCCTTCATCCACACCCCCACCCTACTCTTTGGAGCTACCTTTATAGTCCCAAAGTGAACAAAATAAGATTCCATTTGGGCATAGTTCGACAATAACTTGCTCATCATGAAAGACTCAGTCACTTGTTTTTAAAGAAGACGGGAGCTGTAAGATTCTCCTTCACTTAAAGTCCCACCCAGAAAACAGATAGTAAGTGCTCAATTAGACAGTCACCTGCTCACCACTGTCGATTCTCTGAGTTTTTTACAAGAGTTTTAAACGAAGATAAAGCACAATTAACAACCTGATGGTATACGTTAATTACCAAAAGTGCTACAGTCTCTTGGAGGACCCACTTGAGTCTAAAATGACACAAGGATTGCTGAAGGATCTCTCTCTCCTGGAATTCCGAGCATCTCTGCCGCTGTGCTGGCTCACCGAGTTCCACAGCAGTGGAATACCTGCCAACGGGGCTCCCTCTCCGGTCCGCCAGCACTGTCTTCTCAGCAGCCTCTTCCACCTGAGGCAGCAGATAAGGATTACTTCCTAGCCCAGAGCCCAAGTCTTTCCAATGCCTCTTGGGTACAATAAATACCTGTAGGGAAGAGAAAGAGCAGCAACTCCTCTCTCTGGTATCACTGGTGACTTTTGCTTTTATTCTTGGATTTCTCAACTGTCATGGTCATGTCTAGACAAAGTCATCTCAGCAGATAGCAACGTCTCGACATCCTCTCTGAGCTAGATTCAGTTTTTCATTCTGAGCTCTTTAATTCTGCAAGTGGTTCTGAGAGTTGCCTTCCAAGGGCCTCCTGATCTCTCTAAAGCAGCATCTTGCTCCACCCTTGTGCTTATGGCTGTTGGGCTAAGCATGCAGATTAAGAACAGGTGCTGAGAAACATCAGCTCCTCCAAATCACCTTTGGTTATTTTGCACTTTGATAATGAATTTGAAATTCAACACTCACTTTCTTTTGAAGTTTTGTGGGGGGGGGGTGGGAGGAAGGCAGGTTTGGGTGTGTATGTAACATTCACTTTTAGTGAAAAAGGGCTATGACCTCTCTATGTTTGCATAATGCTGATCACACTGACTATTAACTGGGTGCCCATAATCAATCAAATTCTAAAATACATGAATTCTCTTCTAGTCAGCAATACTTCTTAAGGTTTCAGGCTATGACAGACACAGTGTCTGGAGATGATAAACTGTATGTGAGTCTGTCTCTGCAATATCACCCTTTCAGGGTCTGCTACTAATACCTGCCAAGTTAGATGGGGTACGGTTGGATACGGATACAAGTTCTACATTATCCTAATAGATTAAAAAAATATAATCCCATTTAGATCATTTCCTGGGCCTCCATCCAAACCATGAGATAGCTTTGCTAATCATTCAAATGTACAGGGAGAGGGTGGGTTCTTTTTTTCATAACTATATTGCATTTCTAAAGGGCACTGTATTCATTTCTTTACGAGTGTAATCTAATCAAAAAAGAATTGATTCATACGATGATTGTCCTATAAACAAACTTACTGTTGTTTTAGACTGGAATAGAAACCTTTCCATTTCAGGTTTTCAGTTTATAGATGTACTCCGATGAACGACTATTTTCAGGAAATATCTTTAAATATTTTTAATTGCTTCTTTACTGTTTCAGCAAATTTTGGTCACCTTGCAGTTAGGGTCAGACCCATAAAAACAAGGACAGCTAAGAGTAATAAAGGTTTGGAATAACTAGAAATGCAACTTAAAGTCAAATGAACAGTTTATACATGCACTGGGTCAATAAAAGATAAAATAATTATCCATTAACATGACATTAATTTATCATGTGTGCCCATTAAATAATAATAACATTATGGGGGTGATTCACTAGGATGCCCTTTGGGTTACTGTATTATTTTCATCTCTTATTTATATGCCAACCAGTCCTGGGGTCAATGACAAATGAATTTATTGGTTATGTTAACGATGTGATGTAGAAATTATTATAATCCAACTCATAATCAGAAAAACCAGGCCTTTAGGCAAAATAATTCTTAATAAATAAGTTTTGGTTGCTGTTTAAATTTCTAGCTGTTTTTTTCATTTTGTGTGAAGATTATTTACATGCAGTGAATATCAATCTCTGCCTGCCAGTTTTCCTAATCTGTGCCAACACCTGGGCTAACCATCAAATTATGTTGTTTGAATGTGTTTGTGAATTCATTATTTCAAATAAATAATTATTTTAAGATGTACTGAAAAGCTATTTTAAATCACTGTTTCAAGAGGGGGAAAAAAGCTTTCTCCTGCTTAAATGTGTTTTTAAAAAGTGAATTCTGAAATAGTTTGAAATTCCTTGGCTGGAGGAAAATTTTAGACAGAAAAAGATACTAGGCATATTTTATGAAGATATACTAGATATCAGGGACTGTGTTATCTGAATTGTTTTATTTAATCTTCAAAACAACTCATAAACTAAATAATATTATCCCTATTTTATGGATGACAAAGAAAATGAGTCTTTGAACATTAATAAAAACATGTCCAAAGTCATGCAGCTAATATGTGGTAGGGCACAGAGGGCCATCAGAAACCAAAACAATGTGAGAGGCTGTGCATGAAGCTAGAGAGACTCTGAGATGGTATGTTGGTTAAGATACTCACCAAGAAAGTGGAGAGTTACGGCTCCTTTCCCCATATAGATAAGTGAGATTGTAAAGCTGGATTTTATTCGTATTTTTTATTTCTACCTCTTGGCCATTAAACTAGACTATAAACTAGTTTAACTAATTAAATTAGCCTATAAACTAGTTGAAAGAATGGACTTATACTTCTTTGTCTTCTCGAAAGTATCCACCATAGGCAGTCAATAAATGTTTATTTACTAATAAATAAATTAATATATACAAATATATTAATCAGACACTTCTGCCAAACTTCTTCTGATTTTCTTGAATTTGAAAAGGAGACTGCCAGAGAAAACTAAGACAATAAAACTCTGTATGTAAGTCAATAATATCAGCTACTTCTGGGAATTTCTTTTCTGTAGTGCTCCAAAATAAGGGCAGTCTCAAGGGAAAGCAAATTTCCAGATGAAAAGAATGCTAAGATGTTCTCCAAAGACCATACTTCTCAAATGACATTCAATCCAACACTTGAATAGCTATAATAAAAAGGAAGATGATAGCAAATGGAGGGGATGTAGAGAAATTGGAACCTTCATACGTGGCTGATGGGAATGTAAAATGGTGCAGCTGCTTGTACATGAATGTTCACAGCAGCATTACTCTTAACAGCCAAAAAGTGCAAACAAAGCAAATGTCTATCAACTGATGAACAGATAAACAAATGTGGTATGTCCATACAAAGGAATATTATTCAGCCATGAAAAGGAATGAAGTACTGTACTAATACATGCTACAATGTGAGTGAACCTTAAAAACTTTATGCTAAGTAAAAGAAACTAGACACAACAGGCCACTTATTGTATGATTTAATGCATATTAAATATCTAGAATAAGCAAATTCATAGAGACAGAAAGTAATTAATGATTGCCAGAAGACGGAGTGAGAAAAGAATTAGGAGTCACAGAGTTTCTTTTTTTTTTTTTTTTTTGGCCAGGCTGAAATATTTATTTGAAAAATTGAAAACACAGATGCAATGTATGGAGTCACAGAGTTTCTTTCAGAAGTGATAAAAATGTTCTGGAATTAGAACATTGTGATGGTTACACAACTTTGTGAATATAGTAAAAACTACTGAATTGTACACTAAATAGATAGTGTCTTAGTCCATTTTTTTATTGAAGCATATTGATTATACGCATTTTGGGGGTACAGCGTTGACTATCGTTATTTGTGTACAATATGTGATGATTAAATCAGTATTATTAGCATATTTATTATTACAGATTGTAATTATTCTTTGTTTTCCTTAGTCCATTTTGTATTGCTATAACAGAATACCTGAAACTGGGTAATTTATAAATAAAAACGTTTATTAGGTTCATGATTCTGGTGGCTAGAAAGTCCAAGATTGGGCAGCTGCCTCTGGTGAGGGCCTCGGGCTGCTTCCACTCGTGGTGACAAACAGAAGGAGAGCAGGTGTGTGCAGAGAGATCACAAGGTGAGAGAAGAATAAGAGAGAGAAACTGAGGAAGCCAGACTCTTAACAACCCACTCTCAGGGCATGGGGGTCAAATTTCAACATGAATTTTACACGGACAAACCACATCCAAACCATAGCAGGTAGACAGACAGATACAGACAGATAGATAAAATTCCACCTGAAACACTTATTAAGAGCCTGCCCTGTACTAAGTCTTGTGTTACCTGCTGTAGGTACAGACACAAAGAAAACAGCTATGGCTTCTGCCCTATAGAGCATCCGGTCCTAAAGGGAAGGTGTGTCTACTGAGGGAGAATAGCGACTGTAATGGCAGCAAAGAGCAAAGTGTTTGCATTAGTTGAGACAGTTGTAAGAGTTTCCTTTAGAAACAGACCAAAGACCTGTATCAGACATTGGGTTATCTCTACTGTTTTCTGTGTATCTTCAAGAGAGAAAACCCAGTGAAAGGTATATTGATGAGTGGGTTGCAGCTACGGGAAACTGAGACTCCAGTGCCTCAGGACCTGCTCAGGTATCATGCATTTCGGGTCGCAGAATTATCTCACTGAGGAACACCCACTCCCATCCTCATCAGCGTCAGTGCCCACATGAAGACTGGGCAGCTCCTGTTATGCAGGGAAGAGCCTCAGCAGAGAAAAGGAGACACACAGCCAGTTAAGGCAGAAGGCGGTCAGTCTGCACAGGACTGCCCACCACAGCTACAAGTGAGCACAGAAATGAAACGGGTCAAGGGGACACGAGACAAGCATTAACAATGACAGTTACAGAAGACATCCATCAAAAACTCTGTGGATAATGTCTTCCACCATTAGTTCAGCCAATAGAAAACCGGGCTGTTGGTGCTGGGAACTTCCACCCACGTTTTGGCAGCATAGTAAAATGGGTCGGAGCCTGTACCCAGGGGAGATTAAGTTTATCCAAACACTTACCTCACAAACTCCAAATCTATGTGAAGTGAAGCCAGTCAGCACTGTCACATTAATGTTCCACAGTAGACTCCAATCTTCAGGTAGTAGAAAATTTCCCTTTCTATCCACGCTACCATCCTTGACATAGTGAGCCCCCCAGCCCCTCTTTTGAGATTGCCGTGCACATGGCTGGCATGTCTTTCAAAGAGTCACTTTACTGATCAGAAGCAAGTCATAGGCATATTTACTTAAAGGCCTAATGAATAAAAGAAATAACTGCATTTGACCTTTGAAAATGGAGAGCCTGAACAGGGAATGCCTGTGGGACCCTGTATCTGGCTGGGAGTGAAGAAAGGAGGAGCAGGGGTCAGTTAGAAGGGGTGGGCTGATAAAAGGGGGGAGGTGAAACCACGATGTCAAGATAGATCTTTGTGGATATACATGTTTATGAAAACATGAAATTTATTTACTTTAATTTTAAGAAGTTTGTGACATTTTGATGCTACATAGAAATAGAACATATGAGACACTTAAAGTTTCAATTGCTTGTTTCCTACCTGTCGTTTGCCTATGGAAATGCAGGAAATATTCAATATAGAATAGTTAGTATTGACATGATAGGGCCAAGCTACAGGCCAGAGAGGAAGGCACAAAGAGCAGTGAGCAGTAACCAGTGCAATCCCTGAGTCCCTCACCACAGACTTAATGTTGTGAGCTGTCAAGTCAATGGGATTCAACCAGCGTCTATTGAGCACTTACTGTTTACCCAGCATTGCTTAGGACAGTCCTGAGGGAGTTCAAATCAAATTGTAGTTCCAGGTCTTAACAAGCTCATTATCTAGTTGAACACCCAGAACGAGTGTGAGCAAAACAGAATGGAAGGTATCCTCGCTTTTGTTCGTCATAACCCAAGCCTGCTTCTCAGCTTTGCAGTTTTGGAAGCTGATCTGAGCTGCATCAAGATGGATTAATCACTGAGAAGAAGACCCGAGATGAACTATGCCGTTTTTGTCTGTAATTTTCATTTTCTGGGCTTTATTGCTGACTAACCACTCTTCCAAAAGCCATGCTCTTTCCTTGGGTATTAACTGCATTCTATTGAGTTCAAGTGTGGACAAGGTTTGGTTAAGCACTTGGGATTTGGGGTCAGACAGCCCGGGTTCCCTTCATCTCTGTGTGAGCTTGAGTATTACTTAACTGCTCTGAGACACTATAGCTGCATTTAAAAGGCAGTAATAAAAAGACAGGCTTCTTAATAGAGCTGTGGAATGATAAAATGACTTAATGCTTGAAAAGTACTAAGTAAGTAGAATAACTATGTGGTCAATGTTGTTGCTGTTGTTCCCGTCCAGAGCTGCTGGCTTTGGAGCAGCAAACATAGTCCTGTTTCCAAAATCTCCAAGTTCTTGAGGACACCTCACATTAGTCTTCAAATATCAACAGCAGACTGCAGTCGTCAGCCAAGGTGGCTGCAAGAAAATGCCACAGCTTAGATGGCTTAAACAATGAACATTTGTTTTGTCACTGTTCTGAAGCTAGAAAGTCCAAGAGCAAGTTTCCCACAGAGTTCACTTTCTGGTGAGGCTCCATTCAACCTTCTCACGGGTCTCCACATGGCTTTTCTTCTGTGTGTTCATGGGGCATGGGGTAGAAGCAGCCACTGCTCTCTCACGTCTCTACGTATAAGGACGCTAATTCAATGAGATCGGGGTTCCACCCTTATGACCTCTTTTAACCTTAATTACTTCTTTAGAATTTAGAATTTCCATCTTTAAATACAGCCACAGTGTGGGTTAGAGCATCAACATATGAATTTTGGGGAAACACAGTCAGTCCATAACACAGACTCTCAATGAATCTTACTTCCCTCGCCCCTTCAGACTATGAGTTTATTTCTTGGAAATGCAGAGATTACCAGAAGGGAAACAGGAGGCATTGACTGATCTACCGATTGGCTTTACCGAGCAAGCTAAAGTAAACATTCTCTAAACTGGTGGCCTCTTAACAAGCAGGAGCCCAGAAAAGAATTGACTCCCTATAGTAGCTGCATGAATATTGCTCATGGGTTGACCAGTCAGAAGATGCCTGGACTTTCTGAAGATGAAAACTCAGTGTTCAGCAATTGAGAGAAAATATTACATTATACAATTTTATAAGAAAATATTACTTTTTAAATGTCTGTCAGTGTTATCTAGGGTTATTAATTTATTTTTTAAGAAACCACAAATGGCCTTGCTTCTTCAGTAACATTGTTAACAATGAGCACATCATCATCATCACTTTGAATTTGGAAAGCTCTGCCTTCAGAAGACCCACAAGCATTTTAGAAACTTTATCTCCCTTATTTTTACAATTTTTCTGTCAGTCATCAGAGGACAGAAGAACGTGATCATGTAAGTCTGAAGCAGAATGTAGTCGGTCACCTCACTGGGGTAGGTCTTTCATTGTGTGTGTCTCTGGAACAAAAGGACATGTTTTTGGAAATGAGAAAATGGTCAAACTGAAAATTTAAAAAGCAACTAATGAACAAATTAGTGAATAAAAACAAAAAGATACATGATGTGCACACTATGAATGTGGTATTCATACGATGTTATATGAGGAGTTGTAAAACTACAGGACTGGGACCATTTCCTGAGTCCATTTTCCTCTGTACCTCATAGACAAATTGCTTTAAATGAAGAGCTGACCTTTTGTATCCAAGGTTAAAATGAAATGCCTATGGCACTGCTGAGAATCTGTCAGCAATTCTTGAAAAAATACATCAGTCATATTTCACTTCACTTTTGTTCTTGAGACCTAAGATTGAGGGATACCTCAGAGAGTATTTCTATTTAATACTTGCTCTGAAATTAGGAGTTGAAAAGGAGAAAATGATGGAAAAGTGACAGTTTTAATAAATATCAGCAGAGTTAAAAATGCTGCTTTTCAGGGAGGATTTCTTTCTTTCTTTCTTTTTTTTTTCTCCTTAACAAATCCAGTGGTTGTGGAAGGATTTTCTGCAAGGTTCCCCCAAAAGTTCATGTGTTGGAAACTTGATCCCCATTGTAACAGTGTTAAGAGGATGGGAAATCTGATTATGGTATTGGAAAGATGAGGTCTTTGAGAAGCAATTGGATCATGAGAACTATGCTCTCTTGAATGGATTCATCTATTCATGGAGTAATGGGTTGATGATAATGAGTTATCATAGGTGTGGACTGATGGCTTTTTATGAAGAGCAAATAAGAAGGTTAGCTCTCGCGTTCATGCCAGTTCTTGCCATGTGATACCCTGCAACACACGGGATCCCACAGAGTGTTCCCACCCAGAAAAAGAGCTTCACCAGATGTGTCCCCTGGACCCTGGACTTCCCAGTCTCCAAAACCGTAAGAAATAAATTTTGTTTCTTTATAAATTACCTGGTTTCAGGTATTATATTATAAGCCACAGAAAACATACTAATGCAATCCGTCACCAAAATTCAGTGACTACTAATGAGGTAAAAATAAATGAATACTTGGGCCGAGCCCCGTGGCGCACTTGGGAGAGTGCGGCGCTGGGAGCGCTGTGACGCTCCCGCCGCGGGTTCGGATCCTATATGGGAATGGCCGGTGCACTCACTGGCTGAGTGCCGGTCACGAAAAAGACAAAAACAAAACAAATAAAAAAAAAAAAAAAAAACTTCCATTGGGCTGGCCAGTTAACTCAGTTGGTTAGAGTGTGGTGCTAGTAATACCAAGGTTCAGGGTTAGATCCCTGTACCAGCCAACCTCCCCCCACAAAAAGAAAAAAATAATAATAATAAAAAATAAATAAATAAAATAAATGAATACTTGAATTTGAAGCATGCTTGTGGCATTATATAATTTTAGGCAGTTGTTCATGTGTTTTAAAAATAAAAACACTTCTTTAGGTAAAAGAAAACTAAATCATCTAAGTCACCATCTCCTATGACCGCTCAGCCTGTGGTGCTGTTTTTGAAACAAAAGCCCTATGGTAAAATGAAACAACAGACTGAAATGAGAAAACAAGACATCTGCTTTCTGAACCTTGAGTCCATCATGTGATAGTTGTGTGACATTAGGTGGATTGACCCTTATTGGGCCGGCCTCAGTTTCCCCAGCCATCAAATAGTACACAGGGAGGGGGACATAAAATGAGAGTGACTATTGAAGACCCATTTTAAGTGTAACATACTAGAGCAACCTGCAGTAAGCTTCTAGGCCCTTTTGGATATTAACTCCATGACAAATTTTATTTTTTCGTCTCACTCGTGAAATCAGATGGCCTCTATGTTTTTCTCTCATCTGTGGACATAGGTTTGCCATTAAAAAGCTGTATCCTCCTATTTCAGAAAGCCACAGCAGACTGAGCCTGTAAATTACATAGTCCACTGTCATCCTCATCTAAGAAAACCAAGCAGTTCTGCCAAGGGCTTTTCATTGACTGGATCAAAGATTGGAGCCTGAGCCAGGAGCAGCCCAGCAGAAAGCAGCCTCATCACTTGGTGGCCGTGAGGGCCAATTCAACTCCTCCTTGCTTGAGGAGGCTAGAGGTAGAAGGCAGAGACCGTCAGAAACACCTTGAGAGGTCGAGAGAGAGCAGGCCATTGGGTAGCACTGTGCAGACCTCCCCAAGCCATAACACCAAGCATGAGTTGTGTCAGCACAGACAAAGAGATGCTGTTTTGAAATTCACCTGCTTAGTGAGCGCCTTTTATAATTTGCATGAACACTCCCTCTGTGCTAGCTATGACCTAGGAGACATAACAGAATGGTAGAGTATTAGAACAGAGAAGTTGGGATTTTTCCAATAATTCCCATTACCTAAGATTTCTCTTACTTTTATCTTTATATCCTTGGGGATATATAACAAAGTATGGCAGAGGTATACAAGCCAAAGATGATTCATATGTTCAACAAATGCATATTAAACTCCTGCTCTGGTTATAGCAGTAAATAAAACAAAGATTCCCCATTCTCCCAGACCTTACTTACTACCTGGGGTGATAGTCAATAAATAACTAGGTAAAATATGTTCTTTTAAAGCTGGAAAGGGGAATATATGGGGACAAGGAGCAGAGAATTTTTTTTAGACTATTGGTTTTACTTATAAATACTGTGAGTGGAAATTTGAATGTGAAAATTAAAGGGTGTATCATATAGTATTAAACAAATATCTAGTGACAGTTCAGGATTTTTTAAAAATGAGCCCTCAAACACTTGGCACTGCAACACTCTAGAACAGTTCCAGATCCCTGAAAAAACATGTTTACCTTCTTCTGTAATTAATGGTAGTTGGATGGGAATTTTTGAAAAATAGTGACACGATTACCTTGGTACATCTTTGTTCCATTCAACCAAATGAACCTGAGACCAAATGTACACCCAATTCGGTGCCTCATTGCCCACAAACCACCTATTTTGCCTGATATTGCTAACAAGACTGCATTTTTTTTCAATGAGTGCTCCTGAATTATTCCTTCTAAGATACAAAAATTCAATCAAGTTGTCATTGTGGGTCATCCTGCCACTTGTAATCTGTATAAGATGATTTTCAACTACCATCTTACATCCTGTGGGAAATCTAAAGGTCTTGCTGGAAATATTTAGAATTTCTTCGGATTTCTACTACTCATTAGTTACCTCTGGCTCCAATTTCCAGCTTCCACCCAACATTCTCTTTCTGCATTTGTTGTCTCGTGACTGTGTCTTTACCCTTTTTTTTTTTTTTTTTTTTTTTGATGCTTTCTCTTTACCACACTCCCAACCTCTCAATACAAACACACACTGTGTCCCATTCATAGAGACAGGTTTGGAGATAAACATTTACTGGAGAAGATGACATAATGCTACAGAAATTTTCAGCAGATACCTTAAAATTAGACATCATTCTTCTCCATTCTAAACTAGTCCTTTAATAATTATTATCAACTTGAGATCCAAATTCTCATAAATTAACCCAGCACCCCCTACTTTCTCTTCCTACCTCATTATATTGTCTCTCCATTGCCCACTCTCTTCACCAGTTCTGTTCATTTCTTTGAAGAAAAGTTTGGCTGTCAGTCAATTTTCTTCTCTCAATATATTCCTATATGCCTCACCTTCCACTTCTAAGCAGTTTATCAAGTTATTTCCCCAAGCAAATATAATTCCTTCCTTCTGGGGTAAAAAGTTACCAGTCAGTGAAATAGTTTCTTCTAACTTCCTTATATAAAGAAACTCTGGACATTCTAAATTGTTTAAAATAAAATTGTGACCACCCCAGTGTTTTCCCTCATTTCCCACTCAAGTGGAACACCATCAAGGGTCTCACCAGCACCACCACTATTACAGCATTTTAATAACAGACAGTCATATATTCTCATATCATATTCCATCAGTTAATGAAAGAAAATGGAATGGCAATGCATTTTAAAATTTGATTTGCCCTAACTTAAACCGAGGGAAACTTCAAAGCTGGGCCTTGGTGTGCAAAGATGAGTCCTCATTGGACACCTGGCTCAACAATTGTCCCAATTTTTTTACCAGTCCTTAGGCTCAGGAAGCTCAGCAGCACAGTGTGAAACTGAAAATAAATTAATCACTGTGTCTGCTCTGCATAATACGTAAGCATGTGGCATCATTTGTGGGCAGAGCCATGGTATGGAACAGCTAGAAAAATGTCATTTTCCTATATATTTAGACTTCACTATTTCTGAGAGTTAAGTCATCCTCAATGTGTGTATGAGTGTGTGTGTGTGTGTGTGTGTGTGTGAGTGTGTGTGTGCGTGCGTGCACACCAGTGGTATCCACTTGGACACCAGAAGAAGGGAGTGGAAGGCTGAGGGTTGGCTTATTCCTGGTGGAAGAATCAAATGGCATTTGGTACTTCTAATGTCAACTAGAGAGCAAAGAACATTTCATTACAGTAATGTTAAATAAAAGGAAAGAAATATTCTTTCTCTAATGCTTATCTTTAAGCTTATTCAATTCAGGTCAAGGAAATGTGAGCTCCATGGGAGATGCAATTTTAGAGTTGAACTCTGCAACTCACTGTGGTGGGAAACTCTTAAAGAGACAAACTTAAATGTCCACACCCACCTGGACTGTGGAGCAAGACTCAGAACCTCAAAGACCACGAATCCTGTTCTACTGAAGCCTCCAAGACATTATTTGAGACTTATTAGCTCTAACTCAAGGAAAGAGGCTGATGAGGGAGGAAATCCTGGGGTGAGACAAATGCCTGGTTAGGAGAAGGCATTTTCAAAAGATGGATGAAGTTGAAGGAGTCTCTCCATGCAAAACAAATCTGAGCACAGAGGGAGAAAGGGAAGCTAGGAACTGTGGAGGAACCACAGCAGACTTCAGTTTGGTAGGGGCTCAGTTTCCCTCACATAGTCTCCCCACCTGCATTTTCATTCCTTTTGATTATCACCATCCCAGTGTTTGAGAGAGCTGTATAACCATCTGTGCATAATGTAGAGAGGGGGACAAAGAAGAAGGGGGTAAAAGGAAGAGGGTTCTACCCTATATGTCTTCTCTGGTGGGCCCAAGAAGGATGCAGTCCACCAGCAAGAGACACTGCCCAGACTGCTGGGCCATGAAAGGCAGTGGACAGAACTGGGCAGTGTCCCCTGCAGAGCTAGAAGCAATGAGACAGAGCATGAGACGTGGATGAGCAGCTGTCAGGAAGTGGCTCAAGAGAGACAGGAGTCCTTATGCCACAACATAGACTGTCTTAGCTGGTTTGAGTTCCTATAACAGAATACCTGAGTCTGGGTAATTTATTAAGAAAAGAGGTTTATTTGGCTCATGGTTCTGGAGGCAGGGAAGTCCAAGAAACATGGCGTTAGAATCTGCTTGGCTTCAGGAGAGGGCTTTTGTGCTGCATCATTGCATGACAGAAGGTCAAAGGGGAAGTGCACATGTGAAGGGGCCAAACTCAAAGCAGCTTCTCGCTTTCAACATCCCACTCTCTCAAAAACTAACCCATCCCCGCAAGAACTAATCCAGGCTCACAAAAGCGAGAACTCACCCACTACCATAAGAACAGCACCAAACTGCCCACAAAGGGCAGAACCCCCATTACCCAAAAATCTCCCACTAGGCACCGCCACTTAAAGGTTCCACCTCCCAGCACTGCCACATTGAGGATCAAGCCTCAACATGAGTTTTAATGAGAACAAACCACATACAAACCATAGTATATACCAACGGAGATAATCACTGAAGGGGGTGGGAGGCTGAGGGTTGGCTTATTCCTGGTGGAAGAATCAAATGGCATTTGGTACTTCAGATTCGTCAGCAATGTCAAGTAGAGAACAAAGAACATTTCATTACAGTAATGTTAAATAAAAGAAAAGAAATATTCTTCTCTAATGCTTATCTATAGGCTCATTCAATTCAAGGCAAGGAACTGTGAGCTCAATGGGAGATGCAATTTTAGAGTTGAACTCTTGAAGACATTTTGAAAGTTAGCTAGATACGACTTTTAATAATATTAATTTCTCACAGTAGTTGGGTGTTTTCCAAGTTAAAAAAGGACTAACATTTACAAAAATGTATTGCTGGAAAAAGGTACGGGTCTGGTAAGTGAAAATGATTACTCACTGGGGAGGTGCTTGGGGGAGACTTCCTCTGCCTCATGTCTCCCGCTGTTCTTCCCTCGAGTCCACACATGAGTGGGCATCCAACACTATAATCCATATCAGATACTCCTCCTTTTGGCTCTTTAGAAAGAACCTGGTTAACAGTTTGGTTTCAGACAGTGAATTCATGCCTTCAGTAATCAAGCCTTACTTCTGACTTCTCCAAAAGGAAATAACCATAATGCTTTTGTCGAAAGTGACGTCCCTCAACTGTAATTATTTTCTAATATGAGAGAACACATGAGGAGGAAACATTTTGTAGAATATGTACAGTAGAGCAGTAATTCATCAAGTACTCCAGGAGTAGAGCCTCCCCAAGACTTTGCTAGGATATTGTGGTGGTTCATTGTATGTGTCAACTCACATTGTACACAGGTATTAATATTCAACTCTGTACCCCACAAATATGTTTCAATTTTAAAAACTACTATGTGTCAACTTAGCTAGGTATGGTCCCCAGATGTTTGGTTCAATATTATTTGAGATGTTTTTGTGCAGGTACTTTTTAGATGAGATTAACATTCCATCAGTGGACTGTGAGTAAGGCAGATTACCCTCTACCATGTGTGCGAGCCTCATCGAACTAGTTGAAGGCCTTCATGGAAAAAAGACTGACCTCCCCTGAAGAAGAGGGAACTCTGCCAGCAGAAAGTCTTTGTGCCCCCTCTACAACATCCTGTCTTCCCTGGGTATCCAGCCTACTAGCCTACCTGACACACTTTGAACTTGATAGCCTCCTTTAATTTCTTAAAATCAATTTCTCCTTATCTCTTTCTTTCTATATATAGATATAGATATAAAGATATATACACACATATCTCATCTCTCTATGCATAGATATAGATAAAAATATAAAGATACATATGAGGGTGCTTCCAAAAGTTCATGGAAAGAGTCACATTATCTTTCAATTCTATTTGTCCATGAACTTTTGGAAGTACCCTACATCCTCTTGGTTCTGTTTCTCAGGAGAACCCCGACCAACGCAGATATGAAGAATATCCTGCACCATGCTTATTCTACTGATAAAACTCCATTCTCATTTTTTATTTAGTGGAGAAAAGATCATTTTATAAATCAAAAGGATGTGCCAGTTTATAACCACAACAGTTTTTCCAAGTGCCTATTTACCTTTTCTTGAAAAGGTACTCTTGAAAGAAAATAGAACTCTCCACACCTTCCATGAGCCACACAGTCAGTAGAGAATCCCTTGATCAAGACCAAATGTCATATTGGTGTTCAAGAAATTTCACATAATTAGATGGGAATTCAATAAAAGTAACCCACTTGCTGCAGGATGTGGGAGGGGATCTAACAGGGAATAAAATGAAGAGACAAAGCTGGTGACAGACAATGACCAGTCTGCATGGTGTAGGGGTGGACACCAAAGGCCAAGTGGATTCCACAGCATTTGTAACATCATGATGGCATGAAAACCTTTAAGTGGCTCACCCCAGCAGTTACTTTACTGCCAGTCAATCACAGAAACCCTGAAAGCATCACATTCGAACCATAAGAACAAAAGAGAAACTTCTTACCTTCAGAACTCTTTACCCACGTGAAAATCCCTGATGGCTTAGCTTAAAAGCCAGAAGTATTTGAAAGGAATACCATCTATCAATCACTGATCTTTCTACCAACTTTTTCAGACTGAAGAATTTTACTGATAAATAAGAAATGCAGAAGAAACACTAGATTTGCTTTTAGTCAGGTTCCTTGAAAGGATATTGCAATTTATAGTACAAACTAAATAGGAGTAATTTTTCTCAAAAGCATTGACTACTAAATTTGGGGGCTAATATATTCCTATAGATGTCATTTAAACTATTCATCAAAATGTACAAAATAACTGAGTAGAATTTAACAAATACATATTTCAAGAATTAAAATGTCTTAATATGCAGCCACAACCATGAATGTTTATTTATAAATTATGTACTTGCAATATTTACTAACATGTCATAGGTATTCTAAAACAATTATAAAATTAAAGTATTTCAAAGGCTAGAGCAAAAAATGAATTTTAAGAGATCTAGTATTCTCCTTTTTTATTCCAATAGATGGTTTTATGTAGACCCTACTCGGGGGACTACTACCATAAAGAACCACTCTTCAATTTCTGGCTGTCTGAATTCCTATCTATTATTAATCTACTGGAAATATAAAAATGATAATCGTGTTTTAGCTTGCTAAGTACAAATCAATCCAATGCGGCCAAAGCTATCATTACAAAAACTCGTCATAGAAATCCCTTTATAACAGTGATATAAAAATCTCTGACTTTTCTCTCTTATAGGTTTCTAGGTGACGTGGTTTTCTAAAGCCCTCAAGAAGTCACTTCAGTACTTCCTTGGAATATAGCTTTTCCTTCAGTACACTTATCTCTGCTGCTTTTTTTTTTTCATAGCACATAGTGTTCTACTTTTGTGGATTTATTTTGTTTCCATTCTGTCTCCTGCAATACAAATTTAAATTTCTAAGAGCAAGAACGGTGTCTCCTGTGCCTCTCATTCCTATGCACACAGTGCGTGATTTTTAGAGTAAAGGTTACTGGATTCTTAGTGAAGGGGAGTAATTCATGCTCTCACTCTGGTCAGGGAAAGCAAAATAATTTTAATGGTGTCAAACAAATCATGGTGGCCTTTATTTGTAATGCATTCTCTTAAAAAGGAAGCTTGCTGCAAATATATGCCATTGACCAACAGAGCGATAGAATAAAAAAGGGTCCATGACACAATGTTCTACATAGTCTACCGGCCACATACCTGGGTCCTCCGTGGGGTAGGAAAATGGCTGCTAACTTCAAATGCAAGCAGCCCAGGAGCGTGGGAGGAAGAGCAGAGTGTACCCTCAATACTTGTCGACTCTAACACGGGGATGCACTTGGCCATCATTTTCCAAATGGAAGGTCAGAACCTCTAAACCTTCCCACACAAGCGATGCGAAGGTCTGAAGATGTTACTGGCCACAGATTCCACAGATTCACATTCAAGATATCCAGAGCAAAAAAATCAGGACTAAACAGAGTACTATGGTATCATGGTTAGTCATTGCTCCAATAAAGTAATGAGCTATTTACTGTAAAAGATGCAGAATGTGGGGGAAAGTATTATACTGCAAAGGACCAGAAAATGTATTTAGTTTCAACAAAAACACAGTACCTCAGAGCTGGAAGGAAACTTCTCTGTCCAACCCCTTCATTTATTTCAAACACTTTTATTTTATAGATGAGGAAGCTGAGAGGCGAAACAACTTTTCTGAAAAACACAAATAGCTTGTGGAAGAGTCAGGATTCGATTCAGGGCAGAAAGACACAAGAGACAACACCAAGAATAATTTATTTTACATTTGGCCCTTGTATTTTTGAGGCATATCCGTGTTAAGTAGTTGGGGAGGCACGATGGCAGGACGAGAGGAATGTGTTGATTTTCCAAGTCATTTCAAGACCTAGATGCATATTTAAATTTTATTGTTTGATTGCAAAATATTACATCTGTGGTTACAAGTTACACCACTACAGAATTGCATTTAAAAAACTAACCTCAGGAGTAGTCGCTGTAACCTCAGGAGTAGTCGCAGCTATGCATGCATTATTTCAAATATTTTTCTATGCTGGCCTGATACGCACATACACACAAACACACTCGTGTGTGAGCGCGTTTGTATAACACATTTATGTACACATAAAAATAAAAATATATATTTTTGTTTCAAAATGGGTACATAGTAAGCATATTGCTCAGAAATTTGCTTTATTCCACTAATAATAAATCATAGCTGTCTTCCTCTAGCAGTGTACATAGATCTGCTTTGTTCTTTTTAATGACAAAATCATACTCCATTGTACTGTTATTTATTGTACTGTGGAGAAGAAAGTAGGCCAGGTCCAATTAGTTACTCTTAGAGAAAATGCTGCCTTAAACATATAAAACCCAATTATGATGGTATTTTTTCAGGTCAAATACCTAAAAGTGGGATTGCTGGATCTTACAGTTGAGTCATTTTAACAGGAATTATAAAACAGAGGTGTTCCCCCACCGCCCCTACTGGGGAGATTTTTCTTGAATGTGCTACCACACATTCAAGTAAAAATCTTAAGAAAATACTTGGGCTGGATGCTGGATTGCATCCCTGATATAGTATTCTCTTGTCTTCTGAGGCCACTTTTAAGATCACTTGATTATACGGCTGTTTTTTTCATTTATCTTGAAAACCAATAAAATGAATGAAAAATGAGTATGTGTCAATGAATATTCATGGCCCACAGTACAAGTGTTTGGAGATGACTTTCATTTTCAAACTCTGACCTACTCATGTCCTTTGAAATTAAAATATTACATTGTGATATAAAACACTTTTACATCACAGGCTGTAAGGATCAAAGATATTATATTTGGTGACATCAACTGGCCCTATTCTTCTTCACCTCCTTCTCCTCTCTTGATATTTCCTAGGCATCCTAAACATTAAATTTTAAAATCTTTCATATGTGCCATGTGTAACATATACCCCTGAGAGTAGCAGTTATAAATCTAATCCCACTTCTATTCAAATATTCTGCAGTAAAACTTTATCTTATCCAATTAGTACTTTATAGAATTTAAAGTTGGAAAAGACTTCAGAGGAAAGAAAGGGAGAAAACTAACATTGATCAGATGTGTAGTTTTCCTGCAGGTGTAGGCATTCTTCTGTTCTTCACAAACAACCTCCTAAATCCAGATTATTCGGGAAGCTTAAGCAACTGCTAACTGATTGATCGGGAATGCAAGCCTAGATCTTCTGACTCTAAAACCTATGCTCATTCTGTTCCCAGAACTGCCTTTGTAATTGTCAACCCAGTCCCGCTCCTTTGTGCAGATGGGAGAACAGCCCACAGCATATAAGTGATTTTCTGAAGACCACTTAGACCGCAATAGCACTGACCTAGGACTCAACTTTGGGTTCAGTGTGTTTGCTGGGTTTAGAAAGATGTTGCAAATGACATTAAATTTGACGAACTCCCAGTGTTAAAATGGGTTTCTATCTTCTCATGCTACTTTGGAGTGACTATGTTCCTATTCACCTCAAGGGTCTGGGTTTCTAATGAGCATGTAACCAGCATTTATTCTGTGTAGCTCCTTTCTCTCTGAAAGCTCTCCTTCGCTCCACTGGATGAGCACAAACCAGAATTGCATTTTGCATATCTCTTTCCATTTTTACTGCAAGATCGAAACTCTGGCAATAGCTAACATCAGTCTTCAATCACATATAGCAAAAGAGAAAGAAAAAACCAAACAGCCATGGTCTGACTGGCACTGCCCAGATACTCCAAGGAACTGGAATCATAATTTTACAGTTGAGATAGAAATAATTCCAATGATAAGGAGAGTGCAGTGGCCTCTTGGACAGCCATTGTTGTCCCCACTGTCATTTAAAATATTCTCAAACTCTTCAGCAGTAAAGGCTATAGCCGCTATCTTCCAGAACTTTCTGAAGAGGATTTCTGACTAAAACTTCATGCTTTACAGACTTTTTATAAATAACTACTGAGTAAACGATAACCTCACCAAAGCTCCCCTCAGTTTGATCTTATCTTCAGTGAGCCACTAGATTTGAGTTGCAGCAGTTTCTACATTAGATATACATACTGAATAGCTTCTTCCTTTATGCAGAATTTATGGACTAGAAGAGAGTTCGATTTTATTTAAACTATTCATCAAAATGCACAAAATTAAGTGGGTTTAAGTAGAATTTACTATACACACTTAGAGGAACTAAATAACCTCCTCTCTCCTTCCAGTTAAAGGCACCAACTTGAAAATTATGTACTACGTTTCCCAGTAAATTGGAAATGATAATTGAAGTAGTAATCTTTTGTCTACATATTCAAAGAGGCCAAAGAAAAATGAACCAATGTTTAGTTTTCTTTTGAAATTTGTCTTCTACATATATTTTGTAGAACTCTTCCATATGGCAAAATCTGTTCTGAATCTTCCACTTCAACAAAAAATAGCTATTTATCTAACTTTTTAAAAAGCAAAGCGATAATCTATGTGGGCTTAGGTCAGGCAAGCTACGTATCCGGTAACTCTTTTTATTAGAGTTTTTGGAAGAATTATTCAAAGAACTCTGGCTTTATGGACTCTCTTCTCATTGTCTTTCTTCCTACATGGAATGAGCACAAAAATATTCATGGAAGATTGACTAGGGCCAATTTTCTATGCGTAAAAACAACAGCCACATCAATATTTCAGGGTCTGAAAAAACATGGCCACTCTTTTTCCTTGAAAAGATTGTTAGAAATCATTGCATTTTAATGAATTCAAAATAATACAGGAGATTTGGGGGCTGTTTGGCTTCTGAAAGTGCAGAGATAAATCAGATTTTCCATAACTTATATTTGAGTAAACGAGATCTGATATGGCCTCTCTGTAGACCCACAATAGCAAGAGGCAGAAGAGACCTAGTGATCTTTTCTTCATGGTCCTGGTGGACTCCTGGTTTCCAGGCAGTTTCAGCTGTCACAGTTGCTTAGAGTTTACTGAGCTGTTTTTAGTCACTCATTCAAATATTCATAAGAAGCGAGGGCTGCAGTTTGCTGTCTGGTAACAACTTCATTTTCAGCCCACACTCAGCTTGTCCTTGAGGACTCATTCTTTCGACACAGATTGGGCTTTGCACGGTCATGTGGCCTTTCAAGGATAATGGAGTTTCATTGGGAGTAGGCAAAAGAAACGTGTTCTATCTTTTATCTTTGCTTGGCTGCATGATGAAAATAATTACAGAAGACAGTTATGGATTATCAAAGAGACAAGTGAAATAATCAAACCTCTATCCTGTACTGCTTTGTGCTACTCACGAAGGCAGATCCTTTAATTATTTACCTTGTGAGACCATGTACACCTCAGGAAATCCTAAAACTGCAACATATTAGTGCAAATATTTACTCAACAATATTGTTCTTGAATGCAATAATGAAAATATGTGTAATCTCTTGATATGTTCTTGAAAGAAACCAATGAACTGTCCCATTTCTTAGCACAGGAGAACCATAACCTTTCATTATAATCTCTCTCTTATTCTATTAAAAGTCTGGTTAAATAAATCCTCAGGTAGACAAATTTTACTACTTAGTTGGAGGCTAATATCTAACACGTGAATTAATTGCATCATTACTACAAATAAGCAATAGTATAATATACAAAGTGCAATTCTTTAGGCTATGACCTCAGCTGTACACTGTAATTTTATCATCTAGGTTGCTGCAAAAAGAACAAAGACTTGTCAGGATACACTTTTAAGATAACCTTGTGCTTTGGCATTAATACTCTGAATTACCTTGGTCTAATGTGCACCATAGTTAGAGAAAGGGATTAATTTTTACCAATTCATTATTTACATTAAATAATGCTTATTTTACAAGAAGAAATCTATGCCTTCTTTTTTTCATCATATTTGCAAGTTCTTTTTTTTAAGACTACCTTACATTTGCAGTTCTTCTCAATATGAATACATGCTCTGATGCCCCTGAGAATACTTGTATATTCTAAAAAAGATGGAGCAGATAAATTCTGTATTACTTCATTTACACCGGGGGTGGGGGGGAATAATCCTGTCTGAGGCAAAGCAAAGGGAATTTCAATCTCACAGCCACTGCTAGATAAAAACCAGGAAAAGACCATTAATCTCATTTGTTTTCATTACAGCAATACTCGTTATCACAACTTTAGTGAAGGAAGTTGCAACATTTATATCCACAATTATATATCAGCAAAATTAGTTCTAAAACATGAGCTCCCAGTACTATAAACTTTACTTTATTGCCAAGGCCTTGATGTGTTGGGATGGAGAAGCGTACATGTTGTGAATGCTTGATAGAATAAACAATTCCTTGAATAATAATGCTAGGCAGAAATTGTGATATAATATTAATTCCTAAATGAAGTAACAACATTTTCACATATCTGATATAATCTTTTATCTTTTAAAGGTAGATTTTTTCTGACATGTTTTATGAAAAAACTTTTTCATACTTTGAAAGTATGAAAAAATATAAATATTCACCCATTCCTGTTAACTTTTACCAGTTCCATGAATGAAGGTTCTCTCCATAGTAGGGATCTCGAGCACCAGCGGGTTGTAAAGGAAATGCGTGTTAGCAGCACCCTGTTCATTGAAAAGAGGCAACGAAAATTAAGGCTCCATTAAATCAGAACATCTAGCTCTAGGGATGGGACAGAGTCTGATGTCTGTGACCCACAGTCCATGTAATAAAACACTGGTCTTTCATGGAACTTAGTTTAGAGATTTCAACCAATATTTCTAACGTGTCCTCCTTACTAAAAGCTTAATTTTAGCTTTTATTTCATGTAGTAGGAGAAAATGAATATTTAAGATTTAGCAGGGTTTTGCTTTTTTAAAAATATATGTAAATGGCCACACCAATCATACTATTAGTGGCAACCCTTCCTCCCCCACCGGGAAGGAGATATCCCAAGGGAGATATTCCAAGGGAGAAAGTTCATCAGTTTAAGGGGAGTGAAGTAATTTCCAAAGGGGAGATCTCATCGCCAGGTTGCTCAATGACTGTGAGATGACGATGTACTTAATAAGTACAATTATTTATTGAGTGCTTTGTCTGTGCTAAGCATACTACAAATGTCATCTTATTTAATGTTAACCCAGCAAAGTAAGCTTATCTCCATTTTATACATGAGAAGACTGAGATTCAGAGATGAAAATATTATGTGAAAAGTCCACACTCCTAGCAAGTGGCAGAGTGAAAATTCAAACGCAGCTTACCTAAGTCCAATCCATATGCAATACTGCTTAAATACTAGAAGTGATTGAGGGCCGACCTTGTGGCTCACTCTGGAGAGTGTGGCGCTGGGAGCGCAGCTGCGCTGGGAGCACCGAGGCCGCAGGTTCGGATCCTATATAGGCATGGCCGGTGCGCTCACTGGCTGAGCGCAGTGCGGGCGACACCAAGTCAAGGGTTGCGATCCCCTTACCGGTCACACACACACACACACACACACACACAGAAGTGATTGAATAGTTACTATTATCCTGTCTCCTGAGACTTGTGAAGACAAATATTTCAGCAAAGTGACACACATCAAAGAGAACTTCTACGGAAGTGCGACCCAAGTGTAAGTGGATATTAAGAGAAAACCCAAGGAGACAAGCTGGGTGTGACCTTAGCTGCTGCAGACAATGGGAATCTCTAAGAGTGGGGGAAGGAACGTGGAAGAAAAGACTTGTAAACAAAAAACAATGAAAAGAGATAGTCTTATAAAAATCCTTGTCACTTAGTAACAAGAGGTAGTTTACATTCATTTTAATGGAGGCATCTGTAGACCATGTACATGTTAGAAGAACCTATATAATAACAGGTAATGCTAGGAGTGCTAACACAATAGAAATACAGTTGATTTACCTTGACAAGTTCAAGACCTTTGCTTTGCACACAGGACTAAAAACTCTCAGCTACTGGTACATGACCAATGACAGAAGAAAATGATCAGCTCATCAGACATGACCACATAGAGTCACTACAGTGGAGGAAAAGATGCTGCCATGTCAGATTCTGGCAGAAGTGGACAGGTGTGAAATCCAGTGACTGTCACTGGTTTCTTTGTTTTTTAGCTTTACTTTAGTTTTAATGGACACATAACAATTGTACATATTTATGGAGTACAGTGTGACGTTTTGATACATTTATACATGTGTAATGATCCATCAGGTTAATTAACGTATTTATCACCTCAATCATTTATCATTTCTTTGTGGTAAGAACATTCAAAACTTTCTCATAACTATTTTGAAATATAAAATACATTACTGTTAACTATATTCACCCTACTGTGCAACACAACACCAGAGTTCATGTCTATCTAGCTGTAACTTTGTACCCATTGACCAGCTTCTTCCCATCCCCCTGGCCTCCCACCCTCTCTAGCCTAGGCAATCACTATTCTATTCTCTACTTCTATGAGATAACTACTTTAGATTCCACATGAATGAGATCATGTGGTATTTTCCCTTCTGTATCTGGTTTATTTCACTTAACATAATGTTCTCCATGTTCATGCATTTGTGGCAAATGAGAGGACTGTATTTTCTTATAGATGAATAGTAGTTCACTATGCATGTATACCCCATTTTTTATCCATTCATTCATTAATGGACACTTAGGTTGATTCTGTATCTTGACAATTCTAAGTAGCGTTGCAATAAACATGGGAGTTTCAGATACCTCTTTGACATACTGATTTCATATCCTTTGGATATGTATCCGGTAGTGAAATTGCTGGGTCATATGGTAGTTCTATTTTTAATTTTTTGAGGAATCTCCATATTGTCTTATAATGGCTGTACTAATTTACATTCCCACCAACAGTTCATAAGAGTTCCCCTTTCTCCACATACTCACCAGCACTTGTAATTTTTTGATAAGAGCCATTCTAACTGAGGTGAAATGATATCTCATTGTGGTTTTCCCCATGATTAGTGATGAGTCATGTTGAGCATTTTTGCATACCTGTTGGCCATTTGCATGTCTTCTTTCAAGAAATATTTATTCCAGTCTTTTACCCTTTTTAAAATCAGATTATGCTTTGTGCTATTGTCTGAGTTCCTTGTATATTCTGCTGTTATGGCCAGACGTCCAATAAAGAAAAAGAGCCTCACGAGTAACCGAAAGTTAAAAGGGAAGTTTATTTCTGGCAGCCAGGGCTACCCAGGCCAATGGTGGAGCGCAGCCCCGAGCTGAGGATTTCTGTGGCTTTTATCTCAGCTCAGGTGGGGCTTTTTGCACTGGATACAGTTAGCCAATGCAAGCAAGCCAGCAGTACAGAAGCTAAGTTGTGGCTAGCCATGTGACCTTTCCCCATCCCTGGACTTTCTACAGGAATTTGTAATCTTTTTACATAAGTCTTTCTACACAAATCAGCTATTCTTTCTACATAAGTTAGCAAATTTCTGAGAAGTGGAAACTTATGTTGTAACGTAGCTCTGAAAATGGCGTTGGTCATGCCACCTTGTTTGTTCATATAATCCCTTTAGCAAGCAGTTTACAGAAGCAAAAGAGCATGGTCTCTATCACTGCATCTTAACCCCTTGTCAGATGCATAGTTTGCAAATATTTTCTCCCATTCTATAGATTGTCTGTTTGCTCTGTTCATTGTTTCCTTTGCTGCACAGAAGATTTTCAGTTCAATATAATCCCATTTGTCTTATTTTGCTATTGTTGCCTGTGCTATTGAGGTCTTATCCAAGAAATCCTTGCCCAGACCAATGTCATGAAGCATTTCTCCTATGTTTTCTTCTAGTAGTTTCATAGTTTGGGGTCCTGTATTTGTCTTTAATTCATTTGGGGTTGATTTTTGTATAGGGTGAGAGAGAGCAGTTTAGTTTCATCCTTCTGCATGTGGATATCCAGTTCTCTTAGCACCATTCTTGGTGTCTTTGTCAAAAAGCAGGTGGCTGTAAATGCATGGATTTATTTCTAGGTTCTTTGCTCTGTTTCCTTGGTCTATGTGTCTGCTTTTCTGCTAGTACCATGCTATTTTAGTTATTATGACTTTGTAGTATATTTCGAAGTCAGATAGTGTGATGCCTCCAACTTTGTTCCTTTTGTTCAAGATTGCTTTGGCTATTCAGTGTCTTTTTGATTCCATACAAATTTGACAATTGTTTATTACTGGGTGCTTGTGCCACCTCTTACTTCAGGAACAAGCCTGAAATTTGACCACAAAATGTTTCAATACTGCATAATTTCACTAAGATCGGTATTCAACAAAAAAGTAAGATGTGTGAAAATATGATCAATGAACTTTAGAATAAGGCTGTGTTTAATAATACATAGTGGTAAGATGAGTGATTATTTCAGCAATTTCTTTTTGTAGAATAATCAATCTAACGTGATGTCTGGCATCTAATAAATGTCCATCACTTTTCATCAATTCTGAACATTTCTTTTGTATTTTTGAATCTATAAAATCAGACTACATCTCACAATTGCTGTCAGCCAGCTGGAATCGCAAGGTAGTTATCATCACCTGTGCATGTTTCAACTCAGTTGTTATTCCTAGTGACCCAACTGAACAATCACAACCTCTCAATTTTCAGTCAACACAACATTTCAGGTCCATTGGAGGAAAAAAATATGAGTCCTGATTATTATTTGAAAATATTCTGTTGACACCTTCTGGTACAATCAAGTAAGCACAGGCATCAAAACTTGCAAATAAGGATCAGCTGCTTCAGAAAAAAAATTCCAGAGACAATATTAGAGAACTTTTTACAGAAATTTTATATCACCAACACTCTGGATGGCACAGTGAATGGCAGTGTGTGGAAAATTGTGAACACCAGCAATTTTGAGCCAACAGTGATTCTGGAGAGTTGGAGTCTAGATGTGAACAAATTTTAGAAATACCTTAGCCACCTTTACCTTATTTTCCTTTTGATGTGTACACAAGACAAAAGCATAATTTCTAAAACTACATTCACAATTAAGCCTCAAAAAAATCTTTCAAAATGTTTAAAATAAAAATCATAACTGATAAGCATTGTGGTGTGTGTGTGTGTGTGTGTGTGTGTGTGTGTGTGTGCGTGTGTATATGTCTGTGTCGTATAAGATAATGGTACATTTTTCAATTGACAGTGTTTCAGATTTTATAAAATTTGTGAATTCTCCACATATTTAAGAAATGCTTTTAAATCTTACTTTCATTTCTTTGTGTGTGGCTGTATTTTCTCCAAGTATAGTTTCAGAAATGCTGATGTCCTAAAAGGAGTTTAATTTCATCCTTCTGCATGTGGATATCCAGTTTTCTTAGCACCATTCTTGGTGCCTTTGTCAAAAAGCAGGTGGCTTTTGCCATATGTTTAGAAAAAAAAAAGTATGTCATTTAGCTTGAATAGGGCTACTAAAACATGTGGCTTCATCATACTCGTTATGTAACATTCATAGAACAGCTATCATGTACTCAAAGGTGCTAGATAGAATGTCAGGTATATCCTGGCTTTCTAAACAGCTTACTTTCCAAGGCTATGTCCAAGAGATGGGCATATCCACTTCCTGTTACAGATTTGCCTCATCACGTGACTCATAATAATGCAAAGAATTGGTATAGATATATAGTATATGTAAGTATTCAGTGTTTCTGCTCCAACGCTGTAAGCTAATTCGAGTTAGGAAATTAGGAGCAGTGGTTTTCAATTTCAGAATTAGACCCAAGACAGAAAATTTGGGAGTGGGGAAAGTGAAATCTACAAGGACGAAGGAAAATTATGTCTCAATTTACATGTAATGGGGACAAAAATTAATACATCAATATTACTAACTTTGACCCATGCTCCTTCCACCTCGTATACTAAAAATATTTATCCTTGTCCAGTCAGCTTCATCTCTCCATTCCCCACCCCACCTAGGAGTTTCTTCTTACCAACCTAGTTCTGTGCTTTCATGATGTCTACGTTGCAAGGTACGTAAGCTTGCGTTACAAAGGAAAAGCGACAGCAACTGCCCCTCTGTTCTTTAAGTTGCTACCCAAAATTCATCGAACTTATCAAGTAGAAACCTTTTTTAAAAAGGTAAGCGGGGAAAAAAAGGTAAGTAAAAACTAAGTCAAGCAGTCCTGTTTTGGCAGGAGGTTGGGTGGGGCGTGGGCTTAGGGCAATACGTGGAAGGGTGGTCATCTACCTTTATTGTAAGCTGCGCGTTTTCCCTCTTCTAAATAGATAGTTCCCTTACTGTAAATATGGAAAAATGGGGAAAATAACTACAAATATGATTTTCTAAACCATAAACATAATTTAAGATGGGGAGGAGGGAAGAAAGCCTAGATTTTACTACAGAATTGTATTTATCTGTTATTTAGAAAAGAAACACGGACAGCAATGTCTGCAGGGTGTGTAGGATACATTATGTGCAAAGGCATCAAAAAAAGTCTTCTAGTTTCAAATTGTTACAGATCTGCCTGTTTGGCTGCGAGCCAAATGGGCATTGATATTTGATGCTCATTCATTGTTGACTTCAAGAATGAGATATATGTTGGGCAATCCCAGGTTGCATATCAAAAGTGGAATAATTACCCAATGAAAAGCTACCATTCCAATTTCAATTTAAAAAGCAGACAAAACTAAGAAGAAAAAGATTCACAATGCACATGCTAAAAATATAAAAGCAAATGGTTTGTAGATTAATTTTTAACTTTCACCAGAACCCTTGAGAGTCCTAGAAAATGACTTGGATTTGGGCCCAACTACTAGGTTACATAATGTTGCTGAAATTCAGCTTCTTCCCTAGAGGCATTAATTGTGATAATAGGATACACAAAGCAAAACTGGAGACTCAGCTTTTTACCCTTTTTAAGAGGATTAAAAAGAATTCAGGTTTTTTAAAGAAGCTTTTATGTGTATGTATGCATGTGCATGTATATATGTATTATGTATACTCATATATATGCACACACATATGTATGTATATGTATATTTTTATATGTATTTATATGTCTATCCTCTTTGGATCCCAACAACTAAAATAAAATAAATCAATTTGTTGCATACTAACAAATTTAAGACTTGTACACTTTACACACTCTGATTTTAGCAGTTCTTTAAATCCAACCATAATTTCAGATTACTCTTAATTTTATAGAGATGCAGTTGCTATTTTCCTTTGGCAATGATCTCTGGTGCTAAAGTGCAAAGAATCAACACATTGTTTTGTAACACCCACTTTCAAAATTATATTTCAGTTACAGTAATAGAAAAGCTCCTTTATATTCTGGCATCTACTTCCGTTTTCAAAAGCAAATACATAAAGGACATGTTTCAAGAATGAAAAGATGATATAAGCTAAAATAAATAAGTCCTTTCTAGGACATAAGTAATAATTGCACTGTAAGAAATACACGCCTTGGTGACAGTACTCTGGCAAAGACATCCATTTATCAGCCTCAGCAAGTAATTCCATGTTCTGTGAATGGCAGAATGAGACCAGCCTCGACTGATTTATGAAGTGATTTCTTTTTCATTCTACTGAATGATTGAGACAAAGGACCTGCAGAAATGGTGGTTCGTCTCTTCTGTTCAAGTGCCAATGCTTTTTATTACTTTTGTTTTGTTTCCGGTGCAGGCATTGTTGCCTCATTCACCATCTGCTAATGTTAAATAAGAAATGTTTAACTCTGGGCCACTCACATGAACTGGCCCAAGAAAGTAATTGAATAATTACTACCCTTCTTACATGGTGCTTTGAGTGTCAGGTAGGGGAAAGTTTCTGGCCTGGGAGCCAGCAAGGAACATATCATATTCATCTTCTTCTACTCTTTTAAGTCTAGCTTGTTCTCTGGGACGTAGGAGGCACTAAAAAGAAACTGTTGAATCAAGTTGAAACAGTCTCTAAACTTCATGGAGAGGAGCTAAAGAAGCATAGTGTGAGAGAGACAGAAAAGAGCCAGAATCTCTTCAGCCTGACTGTCACTTACAGGCTGCATAGTCTATGGCAAACTTCGTAACTTCTTTGACACTCAGTCGCTCATCTATCAAATGGTAATAACCAATCTCTACTTCACAGGGCTGAAGTGGGGATTAAATAGTACAGTGTCTGTAAATTGCCAGTTACCAAAACAAGGAGGATGGGTGAGCCTATCTCTAAACAGATTTAGGCAGGCGCCATCTGTACGGGAGAGTATGGTCTAGAAAAATGACACTGTCTTCCCTGTCCCCCAACTCTTACATAGGAGAATGGATTCCAAGCGTTGCTTTAAAAGGCTGGTGAGAAACACACGCATGCAAACATGTGCATGCACAACAATCTCGAAAGGCAGCCTGGAGCCAGAAGGAAATGAACGTGGATAGAGACAAGACTGATATGTTCACGTTTCCTGGCAATAAACACAGGCCTTGGGCTGGCATCCATACTTTTACTGATTTTTTGGTTGTTTTTGTTTCCCCTCACTCTGCACACCCACATCAACAGGGAGAACCACTTCATCATCTCCTCACCAGCTGCTGCCCAACTCACTGCTTAGCCAATAGTCATTACAGCCACGTGAGGATTCCCTAAACGGCCAAGGCTCAGGACATCGATCCGAGTTCTGTACTTCTCAGAGTGCGGTACCAGTACCTCTGGGTGTATCAGTACATCAGGGGCATAAATAGCCCCAGACAAAAACATGGAGTATCTACACTATTTGAGGATTTGGTCTACAGAGTAATACTTTTATACCAAAACAAATACAGACGTATTATGGAGTAGAATGTAATCTTCTTATGAATTTTTAAGACAAAATAGTGGATGTTAAAGAAAATCCAAGCAAGCTGGGAGAGGGCAAGACCCTAGGCTAGATCCTGAATGCCTCCGTTTCCCAACTCATGAGTATACTTCTTCTCCCTTGGACATTCAGAGTAATTTTTAAGCAAAGACTGAAAAGCAGGGCCTAATGGATTTCCTTAGATATGGCTCTAAATGTTTCGTAAGAAAGTGGGTGTTCTAGGAAAAAGTTGTGTCCCTGAAGGTAGAATTCCACTGAACTAAATACACATGAATATCTAATTCTACATAACATTTGCCATCTAGTCCTATTTCCAGCTGCTGACTGCTAACACATAAATAGTGTTAATTTTAAAGCCACTAAAAAACATATCAGGTAAAAAAATGTCACACATAGCCACAAATATGTTATTAAAAATTGCTGAATGAAAATCTCTTTTGGCCCAATTGTATGCATTTGGTACAATGTTGTATATTCTTAATAATATAATCTAGACAGCATTCATGCAGCAAAGATTATTAAAAACTAATATATGCAAATTATTTTGGTTCATAAAAGAGGAATAAAATGTGGGGTTTTCTTTCAAGACAGCCACAGTCTAAATAAGAGCTAATAGAAATATAAAATAAGCCATGTATATAATTTTAAATGTTCTGGTAGCCATATTAATAAAAGGAAAAAGAAATAGGTGACAGTAATTTTAATAATTTAGTATTAATTTCAATAATATATTTCTCTGACCCAATATGTCCAAAAGGTAATCACTTCAAAATGTAATTAACATAAAAAGTATTAGTGAGATATTTCACATTCTTTTATCATACTAGGACTTCAACATTTTGTGTTTTACATTTACAATTCATCTCAGTTTGGACATGTCATGTGGCAAGTGCTCAAGAGCCACTAGTGACTAGTGGCTACACTATTGGGCAGCACAGACCTGAATCATTAATAAATATTTATTAAGCACATAATTACGAAATTGTAGTTGCCATACTAGTCCCTGCAGATACTGTGGTAAATGAGATATTAGCCCTGTCCTCACAGAGCACACTTTCTAGTAAAGATGATTGAGAATAAGTAAAAGATAATTACAAATGGCAAGTGTTCCTATGAAGGAAAAAAGCAAAGGACTGGAGTAAAGACTATGGGGTTGGGACAGAAGTGAGAGCAGGTTAAGGGACGGGGTAACAGGGTGTTTTAGATGGGGTAGTTAGGGAAAGGTATCTCTGAAAAGATGGCATTTTATGCAAAGACCTTGTATTACATTCCTCTTGTTGCTGTAAGAAATAACTGCAAACATTACGGCTTAAAATAACACAAATTTATTACCTTACAGTTCTGGAGGCCAGGGTCTAAAATGGGTCTTACGGGGCTTAGATCAAGATGTGTCCCTTTGAGATGCTGTAAGAGAAAATTTATTCTTTGCCTTTTTCAGCTTCTAGACGCTGCCTGCATTCATCGGCTCATGGCCCACTTTGTCTTCAAAGCCAATAATCACATCACCCCTAGTTCTGTCTTCATATCTCCTCTTCTGGCTGACTCTCCTGCCTCCGTCTTTCACATACAAGGACTGTTGTGATGACATTGGGCCCACCCGGATAATCCAGAAGTATTTCCACATCTCAGGATTCTTAACTTCATCACATCTGCAGATCCCTTTTGCCACGTTAGGTCACATAATTCACAGGTTCCTAGGGATTAGGACGTAGACATCTTTGGGAGGCTACCATGTGCCTATCACAGACCTGACAGATAAGAAGGAATGGGAGAATCTGGAGTCCAGAGTAGGAAAGACCTTGGCAAGGTCAGAGAAATGAAGAAAGATCAGTGTTGCGGGAGTGAAGAATACGGGGGAAAGGATGGCATGAGGCAAGACTGGGAGCAGGGCTGGGCCAGCTCACTCAGGGTCAGGAGTTTGCATTCATTCCATCACAGTTGGGAGCCACTAGAGTCTTTTAAGCACTAGAGTCTAAGAATCTAGGTCAGGTTGTAATCGAAGCCATCTGGCTGCTGGAGAAGAATGGATCAAAGTGGAAAACAAATGGATGTAGGAAGACCAGTGAGGGCCAGTCTGATTAAGACGATGGCAGTAGATATGGACACAAGTAGCCCAATGGATCACAGTGCTGGTCATAGGAGTTAGATATTTATCAAAGCTTATTGAACTGTACACTTAAAATTATGCATCTTATTGCATGTAAGTTTTAATTGTTATAAAATTAAGAAGTTAGTTTTTCCACTTTTACAAAAAGAAGAAATGACTTCTGGCTTTGTGAGTTTAAGACCAACCTGTCTTTAGAGGTTTATTTCCCATGGCAGACTGTAGAAAACACTGTGATGGTGTTCGTCTTATTCCATCCACCTGTTTGTCCTGCCCTTCCCTGGGAACACAACATTGTACCCAATTGTCATACAACTTGATCTCCAGATAAAAACTCCATTGAAACCACCTTAATTTATTCATTTATTCATTCATTCCCTCATACATTTATTCTACAAACAGCTATTCATGTCTCCAATGTGGACTGTACTGTGCAGGCACTGGAGACCCAATGGTCAGCAAAAGCAGACAAAATCCCTACGCTTAATCCAGTGTACAAGCTAGTAGGAAAAATAGCCTTGATGAAATAATTGCTCATATACAAGTAAAATTACGTCAGCTATAGGTACTATGAAGATCATGCTAAAAGGAAATGCTATGAGAATATATGGCAAAGTACTAGGGGATCATGGAAAGTTCCCCTGAGGAAGTAATGTTTGCTTTAAGATCTGAAGTATAAATAGGATCTAACAAGATGAAAGCAAAGAAAGAAAACCTTACAGGCAAAGAGAGTTGTGCAAATGTCCTGGGCAGGTTAGGAAACAAAACCTTTCTCTGTGAACTGAAGGAAGGCTACTATGGCTGGAACACGGAAAGCTATGTGCAGAAATAATCTTCTCATTCCTCAGATCATTATTTTGACCAAAATTAAATATGACCTTGCTTGTATACTAAAATCCATACTAGTAATATTAACCACCACTAATTGAGCACTTACTATATACTAGTCACTGTTTTAAATATTTTATTTGTATTAACTGATTGAACCCTCACAACAATTCTATTAAGGAGATACTGCTATTATTCCCCATTTTACAGAGAAGAAAACTGAGACAGAGATAAGTCACTTTCCCAAGTGGTAGAGCCAAAATTTGAAACAGGTATCCTGAGATTCATGCTCCTACTTCTTCATACTCATACTTCATGTATTGAATGAAAACAGCCTGTCTCCACCTGGCTCCACATTAGGTAATTTTTTGGAATCTCTAGCATGGCTTTTCCTGGGGAGAGGCTGGTTGACCAGGAACTGTCCCTAACAATCGCCAGTGGATTCAGCTGTTCTTAATTAGTATCTAGTCAGAGGTGAGAATGCTTTGTCACCACCTCTTGGAAGGAGGTAGGAAAGAAACATGGATTGGGGTAAGGTTTCAGTCACCCTGAAAAGGTACAGTGAGTGATGACTGCCAACCCATAGCCAAAGGCAAATCCCCAGCATATGACCCAGTTTCTATCTTTGAGAGAGATTGCTAGCACATTCATTAAGTCGCTGGGACAAGAATGATGTAGTAGAAAAATCACCACATTTCAGGCAGGCAAGAGACCCTGGTCCTCGTTGCACTCTGCCATTGACCTTGGTCAGATGCTTAACATCCCCAGGCTTCGGTTTGTCTGTAAAATAAGAGGGCTGGAGCAAGGGGCCCCCTGCAGGCTTTGGCAGCCTCTGGAGTTCCTTGGACACCAGGAAGGCAAATGCAGCTTATCTCCTATATTTCTAAAAAAGTAAAGTCATAGGCAAGAGATATCCCTGAATGAGAAATCACCCAGGCCCTTTACTCTACTGGTACACTTGACACATGCATTACATAAGTAAATAAATTCAAACAAACAAAATAGAAATTTTACAACCTTCTGCAAAGCATGAGGATTTTTATTAAGATATTCTTAAATTGCACCTAAACAAAATTATAAAAGAAATACAAATGTCTACCCTCCCCAATGTTCGAGATCCCCCCAAATTTGCATTTGCTAAAATCCATATACTTTCTTCTTTCCCCCACCTAATTAATTGTACAAATAAGGGGCACACTAAACATTTGTTTCAAGTATGCAAATTTTAAAAATAACGAATTATATTATCTGTTTCTTTTGTGTTCCATTGTAATAAAATCTATTGTTTCATCAGTCTCATTAGAGTAGGTTTTGACCTATATTGGAAAAACCACTCAAATGTTTGAGCTCATCTGTGAATTGAGGGGACTCAGGAGGACAATTGCCACTATTTCTTCCCCCATTGAATATTAGATGATTCTCCATGGAAATAATTATAATAGGTCAGCAGCACTGTCATTCTACACAAAGAGCAGGACCTCATCAGCAGGCTAAAAGCCTAGAAATAGGATGTGCCCAAATATCTCAGTGAATACAGAAAATCTCCCTGTGGTTAATGACATGTTTTCCTCATTATGATAAAAATTCTAAGAAACAATTTAAAGATCTCATGGTCTGTTTCCTTGTCAAAGAACAGGATCTAGAAAAATGCTATGAATGAGCATCTTGATGAAGCTTTTCTGTTGTTCACCAGAAAAAAAAAAAAATTGCTAAAAGCAGAGAGCCATTGCAGAAGTTATCTTTCAATCAGTTTTCAACAAGTTATATTGTAGGCATGTGTGATGAAAGCACCAGGACTTTGATTATGTTTAGATGAGGATTATGTTTTCAATTTGGGGCCATAGCCAGCCCTCATTTAAAAATATATTCATCCAAAAATTAAGGCCTTTCAAAAATTCTTACTGGGTACTGGATTCCAAGATTGGATTCTATATATTTCTTAGACTTTACAGTTGCCAAGGTGTCAGACCATGTTGCCAAAGGTTTTCTTCATTTTTATCTGCTATTTCCTCAATGAAGGTGAAGAATAATTGAATCAATAAATTAAGTGAATAAACAAACTGAACATTTGATTCATATATTTCCAGCAGAGTGCAACAAGCAACCTCTTGGACCAGACAATCCTATTGATTTTTTTCTTAGTCTTCTTTATTCCATGTCATTAAATAAACCAAATAGCAAACCAAGCAGTTATAACCTCCTGCTCTGGATGGAAAAAAAAAAAAAAAAGCATGCTGCATACGAAAGAATGTGTTTAGAAAGAAATTAAAAGCAGATTAATACATTTGTCAATGTAGCAAAATATTTACAGGTGATAACATTTTCATAATCACTTGGAAGGGAGATGTGGGTTTCTTTCTAGTTTTTTCGGTTCTTCCCTTTTTAGTGTCCATAGAAATCAATGTGCTAATGGTTGCCCTGAGTGTGGCATTAAGACTCACACCCAGTCATGTGATTCTAGAAAAAAATGTCTCAAAAAAGGGACCTATATTTTCATCCCTTAGCTCTCCTGCAGCTTAGTTAATCACCTGCAGCTGAGTGAATCCACTAGTGATTCATTTGGTTACAGTTCTGCCGTTTCACCATCAACCCAAGCATTGACTTAGTTGTAGAAATTTACATCTGTTCACTTCTCCTAAAGACCCAGAATCCACACCACAAATTCTGTCCCTCCAACAGGGGTTAACCTCATCCTTTTCACTGTGTGTTTTTATACATTGTGTGTCTGCATTTTTACACTAAGTGGCTAATCAATATAATTTTGTTAGAGGCTAATTAAAATAAAAAGCCCTATCAATTAAGAATGCATCATATTCCATATTGAGAAATACTATCTTCAAAGCACTAATCTCTTTAGACTATAATAAATAAAACATCAAAGAAGATGCTTGTGCATAAATTTTTGACCACATCTCTAATTTTTCTTCCCTATCGAACTTTCGAAAATAATTCTGTCAAATTGAGAGGTAATAAAAATGTTCTCATTTAATTTGAGTTCTCCTTCTTATTAGAGGTTAAACGTTTTGCATATGCTTATTGTCATATGTATTTCTTTCTTCTCCTGTGAAGTATCTGTTTATGTCCTTTGCTTATTTTTTTGAAGTCTTAAGTTTTTAATATCACATTGAATTGTATGTGTAATTTATAAATAAAAATATGATTTGGGAAAAGGCAGTTTACAAATATGTCACCATTATAATTTACTTACTTCTGCAAAGCTTCCTCTTGAATTTATTCTCTTTAAAATAGCTCTAGAAGTTTCTGTTAAAATGTCATTTAGAAAACCAGACAGGGGTTCTAAACTCCTAAAGGTAGTGTTAGGCTGCCACCTAGTATTTCAATGTGGAATTGTCCAAAACATCCATTGAAAGTTTTCCCATATTCATAACATATAGCATACAGTAAACATAAAAATGTCACCTTATGTCCTGAATCTAGAAAGGCTAAAGACTAATGTTAATGAATGCAAAAACTAAGTTTCTCATCCACTCAGGGACAAGGTATGATACATACATATATATATATATATATATATATATATCCTCCACATTTAACACTTGTCACTGCTTAGTTGAAGTAAGAAAAAGACCACTCTCAAAGTCAAGAAAACCTGTGGCCTCATTTCAGGCTCACTGCTAACAGATGCAATGATCCTTCACAACTCACTGAACCTCCTCAGGATGCAGATTTTTCATAACATACAAGGAAAGACAGAGCAAAGCTCTCCTCTCCCTCGCTCTCCTCAAGGCTGTATGTTCATGGCACTTCTCAGAGAGGATTGTGTGCTTCTGGGACCACAGTGATGTGTAAGGTCAGATACGGAATTGCTCTCAGCCATGTCCTCTTCCTGGTCATCTTCCCCTTCTACTCACCTTCCCCGTCTCCTCCACGGAGATAGAAGGTGCTTCTCAGGTGGAAATGCCTAACCGCACGACTGTGGTCTAACAGGGAGCTTTGGTGGGCAGGGGGATGTAGTGGGAATTACAAACCTGCCTTCCGAATTGGTCTGTCTACAGTGAAAGTGACAATAGTCAAAGTCCTATTATCAAACAGCATCCAGTGCCCATATGGGCATGTACCACTCCTGACAACTTCTTGATCTTCCTAAATTTCGCACCAGCCCCTTCCTACCTAGTTCATGTGCTCCTCTTAGTCCTTTCGTAAGCTGTGAAGATTTCTCAAAGCATAGTCTTTCGTATGCTGCTCTTCTATCTTCACACTCCACCCTCAAATAAATTACTTATTTACACATCTTAAATGCTTAGGGTTTCATTCAAAACTCTTTCACTCCTAGGCAGAATTCTCACTTGAGTGCAAGTCATGTGTGTTCAGCTGCCTGCTGGAATTTTTGATGTCCCATCCTATAGAGTTAGGCGACTAAACCAATTGTATTGCTAGGCCCAGGACTAGGGGCTAGGACTCACAGAGCCTTCAAACCCATTGTACAGA
Organism: Cynocephalus volans; assembly: GCF_027409185.1. NCBI lineage: Eukaryota > Metazoa > Chordata > Mammalia > Dermoptera > Cynocephalidae > Cynocephalus > Cynocephalus volans. The sequence continues at coordinate 285,380,393 of NC_084460.1, forward strand.
CTGGGTCACAGACTCCTCACATGCCAGGCTGGGTCACCACACCCCTCACACACAGGTCCATGAGCTAGGTAGTTGGGAAAGATCCCAGGAGCCATTGGCAGATGACATGAGCTCAGTCCTCAGCTTCCTCAGCAGCAGCAGCTTACAGCAATAGTCTCCAGCAGCAGCAGCAGCGACAGCAGCGGCCTCCTGGAAAGTCCCAGGGGCTTTGGCACTGGCAGCAACAGCCTCCAGCAGCAGTAGTGACCTCCCCGTGGCCCCCCAGGGACATCCTGCGGGCGCGGGCCTCGTGGATCAGAGCCACTCGTCCTTTATACTTAAGTCTGATATCCTAGGACACCTGGGTATGAGTCAGACAACCCAGGACACCTGGGTGCACATGCACAATTATATTAGCCAAGAAGCAAGGAACACCCAGGCACACAAGCATATTTACATCAAATGCTCAGCAAGACGCCAAACCCCCGAGGGACCCTGACCATTTTCCTATATTTTTTCTACACATCTCTAAAACCATCTCTCTTCTTCACAAAGTACAAGAGTATTTCAAAAATTTGTGGAAAAAGAGAATTAAAAAATAATATGAATCTTTTCAAAACTTTTTGAGGTACCCTCGTATACACAAACACTCACAAAATTTGGCCAGTCTTTTGTCTGGCTGTTTCTCCTGCTCCCTCTTTCCTTTCTGTCAACAAGAGGCTCATTGTGGCAAACTTGGATCATTGTAATCCTGTTTCTTTAGTCTTTTGTTTTTTAATCCCCGATCTTCTCCAGGCAGAAGGCTACTTTTCCGACCATGCCGTAATAGCATTTTCTGTGTGCCTGACACGAGAATGGTTGGTAAGCCCTGCTCAACTTCATCCTGCCAAATTAAATGCCTTCAACACTGGCCTCGTTGCTAATGTCCTAACTCCTAATTTTGGCACTTTAGGCCCTGCAATAAGGTCCAAATCTTCTTCTTAACCTTATTTTTCATTCTGCCTTCCCACCCTGTCCTACCACGATTCCTGTGCTCCAGTCAACTTTATTTCCCCTGGGATCTTCAGGTCATGCCACCTAAAGCCTCGCTCCTCAAAGTGTGGTCTGTGAACCAGGAGTGCTGGCATCACCTGAGGTCTTTTAGAAAATGCAGATTTTCAGGCCCCACTCCAAACTTTTGAATCAGAATCAGAATTTAAATCTTAACAAGGTTCCTGGGTAAGTCGTACACTCATGATCATTTGAGAAATACTGGATACACCCCCATTTCAACTTCCCTGTCTTTATCGCTTCACCTGTTTATTTCCTTTATTGCACATTCATCATCTAAAATTATCCTATTTATTTCTTTTTATTGTCTAATTCATCACATTGGAATGTAAGCTTCATGAGAGCCAAGATCTTGTCATATTTACTAGTATATTTCTCAAGTAGGCACTCAATAAATAATTATCGAATAAGGACATTCTGAGCTCATTCCCTTGTTCTCACTTTTATTTATGCCATCTCCCCAATTTGTCTTGCCTTCTCTCTTCTTCCACTCCTTTTCACATCTTATCCATCCATCAAATGTTAATTTTTCCCAAAAAAAATTCCAATCAAACTGCTTCTCTGACCTCCTAGACCCTGCAGGATCAATTCAGACACCCAATCACACACCCCAAATGTTTTTTGTGCACATGTCTTGTCTCTCCAGTCAGAATGTAAACTTCACAAGAGAAGAGGCCGTGTTTTGTACTTTTTTGGTATTTCCTAGAGTTTGCAGCAGGTTAGTAAATGCATTTATTCTATGCAAAAGGGAAGACCCTCCAAAAGAGTCACTGAGAAAGACTAAAAAGGAAAAAACCTAGAAAATGGTTTGGGCAAATCTCCTTACAAGAACACTCTCAAGTGAATGGATTTCAGGTAGGTCCTCTAATAAACTGGCATATGCTTTCCTATTATAATTGGGTAAAGCGCATGTTATTTAATTCTTATTAGTTAAACATCTCAATTCAAGTTGTGCTTTACGTTTTAATATTATTATATATTCTCATCAAGATTATTTTAAAATAATCTTTTATTGTAGAACAAAATGTGCATCTACAGCTATATCTGGAGATTCCATATTACATTCTTGCTATAATAAGATTAAAATGGGATGCACTTAGGACACATCAGCTCCTAACTTTCACTTTGACTTGTTGATAAGATCTTCCTAATTCTGAATTTGAATATATCGCTAATCTTACCACTGGTGGGGTAAGAACTCTTTATTTCAGGGATTCTGACTTTATTGTCAAGTCAGTGAAGTTTGGAGATCCCAGACCTTCCCATTCTTACACTGACTGCTGTACACATCCCAAATATACCAAGAGGGCTGATTATTCAATCCGTCAGTCTTGATAAAGTGCCTGGAAATGCCCTGAAGAATTACACAGAGTAATAGTCTATACCACAGACCACTACAAGCTGGAAAAAGTTTCAAGCCTCAGATTAAACACTCTCCCATGCCAATTATCCAGCCTTATTATGGTTTTTCATCTTATCTGTCTCCAAGGTGGCATTTAGCATAAAATATTCACACACATTCATGATACTAAATAGAAAATATCTTTATATTAAAAAAAGAAAAAGGAAATTGTCCTGAGTATTCAATAAAAATGTTGCTAAAAATGAGGTTCAGATTAAGTCAGCCTCCTCCGCCTGTCCCCAGGCTACAGAGGCACAAAAAGAAGCAAACATTGAGGAAATAAATCAGCCACGTGGTTGCTTTGTTTCCAATGCATTTGAATGATATCAAAGCCAAATGTAGATCATCCTTTACTAATCACTTACCTGGAAAGGAGAGAGTGAAAACATTAGTTTTTTCATCTGGACCCAGAACTTAAATAAAATTTAGCAAGGAAGATTAAGTCAATCATCCAATGACTGGAAAAATTTTCCTTCTAAGCCTCTGAACCGAAACTCAGATTTTATAAAGTTCTCATAAATCACTTATCTAATTACAACACACATTATAATTATAAACTGGCCAGACTGGTTCATGTTTCTTCAAGTCTGGGTTGAGAGTGGGTGATTTCCTATTTGGTTATCATCCACTTAACTGAGTTGTATTTCCTATTAAAATCTCAGGAATGTGTTAACACTTTTTTTTCCCTGAGCAATATGTAGTGACTGCTTTCCCACACTAGGCTTAGGACAATATTCTCTAGGTCTTCCTAAGTGGCTAAGAGAAGAACCTGGAGCCATGGCCACCGCCTGCATTCAGTTGTCACCCGACCCTCCCTTACTGTGTTGTCAAGACAGGCTCTCTGGTGATTCACCATAACAACCAAGGTGCTCACCTTTCCACCAGGACACTGGCCATGACCCAGTGTATCTGTCCTAGGTTGGCTCACCTGTCTTGATATTATACGAGTCTTCAAAAAGTTCACGGAAAGATTTGTATTCCTTAAATTTCATTTTTCCGTGAACTTTGTACCTTCATACATATCCAATGTCTATTTTTCCCTTGGCAATGCCAGTTTTTAAATTTAAGCTAGTGGAGAAACAGGGACAGAGATAAAAAGTGTTAACCTTTCATTTGCATGTAAACAGCAGCCTACTATTATGAAGAATGATTATTACAGAACATTGTGGTCCAACCAAAGAGGGTGAAAAGTAAAATGGCTGTTTCTAAAAACGCAGGAAACTACAGTCTGATTTACTCCTACAACACAATGCCCATTCCTTAAATGTTTTTTTGATGAGTAGGCTAAACTACTACTCTCATAGGTAGTGGACCTAAAAAGGACTAACATAACTTGCAAAGAGTAGCTGAGTTTGCAATTTAATCTACAATCCTATAAGAATTTGGATAATCTAGTTCCTTGTACGTTCTTTTCCAAAGGGTATAATCAAAATTAATATAATTGCTATTTACCAAAAATTATTTAAGAACTATTAATTTTAATTGATAATGAGCTACAAAAGATTTCTTAACTCCTCAGAGCATTTCGGGGGGGGGGGAGCAAAATTTTAACTAATAATCAAAAAAGAAATGAACTTCAAAGCCAGAAGATATAAGCAATGGATTATAAATAACAGCCAAAGGGTAACAGGTAATTTGCCCCACCTTCAGATTCAGGGTTCAGGGAGTAAAGCAAGAGCCACATTGAAGTGTTTTACCAGTGCCCCCCAAGAGAGTATAAATGCTAACTTTACAAAAGTATCCATTTGACCTATACTTGAAGACCCACCCACTTTTGAGACTAAATTTCTCCTGTGGATCTGATCAGCATGAAGAATGGGGAAAATCCTCTCTGTTTTCTGCCTTAGACTTGGAGCCACCTCCTAAGAGTGTTCTCTGGAGAGGAAGGAAACAGGAAGAGTTTCAAAAGACTAGACATCTGAGATAAGCAGCAGTATCTCTTCTGAAATTCTTGCTAAAACAATTCTGTTTTCAAGGACAGACATGGTTAAAAAACATGGGATAAGCAAATTAAGTAATCTTGCCCAAGATCATTTCACATATATGCATATTTTATCCTTTTCAGAAGTTAAAGACTTTATACACCATATGAAAAGGACTCAGGGTCCCTGATGAATCCAACAAGAGACAGAAATTGTTTGCCTCAAAACAGAAACATTATAACTGATGTTTTAAATTGATTTGATTTGCTAAATTCACGAAGGCTAACAAGTGAGTTCAGCTCTACCAGCTGAAATGGATCAGGGGGCCCAGCTTTGATGGATCTAAGACTTAATATATCAGCCTATTGCCAAAAGTAGACAACACCCCCCACCTGTATCCAGCCACATTTTCTAAAGTGCAAGGGGACACTCATTACTCCCCATTGTCCATTCCCCCACCACACATTCATAATGCCCCACAGCATGACATGAAATATAGGGAATAAAGATGGAAAGTGAAATGAAAAAGTCACTTTCCCACAGCTTTAGAACACAATTGGCATGTGCAATTCAGGGACAAGCTGATGATGAGAAGCTCTCAGCAGCAATGGTGGAGAGACAGAGGTGGAGAGAGATGCTCAAGGAGTGTCACTGGGTCAATGCTAGCATATGACTGACACAAATGGGCTGGCAGAGGCACCACCAAAGCAAAGTACCGAGAACAGTGACAAGGACCTAGATTCAGAAGGGCAAGACCAACAATCAGCAGAAAAAAGGCAAAGATGGAAGCGGAAGTGTAACTTACCTGTGGGACAGCATGCCATCCTTTCCCCAGCCACATCTTGGGTCTGCAAGAGAATACAAGGAAAGGGAAAAGTCATATCATGGAGCATATGGCCATCTCTTCCTCTTCCATGTCTTTGTCCCCTGTATGGAATGGTCAATAGTCACTGCTTCCACATCGTCCCTCTCATACGTAATTCTCTCCAATCAGGCTGTCCTGGTTCACTGAAACTGCTCTTGTCCATACCAGCCATGGGTTAAACCCAACAGTCATTGTTTTAAATATGTCAAAGTCTCCCCAATTTAATTATTCACTCCCCAACTCTTCCCTGAACATCAGAGTCATATATCAAAATGTCTACCTAACATCACTTGCAAGTTGAATGGGCATCTCAAAGTTAATACATCTAAAACCAATCTCTTTATTCCACCACAACCCACATCTTTAAAACTGCTCCTCCTGAAGTCTTCTCTATCTTAAGGTCTAGCAAAGCACATGCACAGCCAAAAACTTGGAGTGATGCTTCTCTTTATGTCCACCCCTCACATTGGCAAACCTATCACCTCTACCTCTGTCTTGACCCTGCCCACTTCTCAACACCTCCATTACTACCACCCTAACCCAAGCCACCATATTGCAATAGCTTTCTAACTGGTCTCCTTGTGTCCACTTTTACCCTACTACAGATTGTTCCCCCTACAGCAGTCTGAACAATCCTTTTAAATAATAATTCAAATCATGTCACTCCCCTGCTCAAAACCCAAACCACTGAGAATACAATCAAAAATCATTATTCCTGCCTACAAGCACTACACGATCTGACCCTCAGCCACTTTTCCAATCTAATCTGTTGATTTTTCACTGGGCTCCACCTACACTGGCCTTCTTGCTAATTCTTACCAAAAAAAAAAAAAAAAAAAAAGGCCAAGCACAGTCCTAATTCAGGACTCTGTACTTACTGACCCCCTGCCTGAGATACTCTTCTCTCAACTCTTCAGGGCTCTAGCTAATCACCTCTTCAGAAAGGCTTTCTGTCATCCTGTATGAAACAGCTCACCTCCCCACCCTCCTCTGACCCTGCTTTGTTTTCTACCTAGTACTTTCACCATTTGACACATCAAGTATCTATTTGCTTATTGTCATACTTCTCCAGCTAGAATATAAACTTACTAGTCTTCACTGAGGTATGAAGACAATTGCAGTCAGAGAAGCCCTAGTGGAGATCAGCTAGCAACTGACTAAAGGAGTCAAGCTCTGAGACTCCAAGGCCAAGCGCCAATTGGCCTTGGGAGCCTCCAACAACCAGATGTTCCTTTTAGGCTCCAAAGGTGGCATTTCACACTCAAATGCCTAAAGACCATTAGGGTAAAGCAAGAAAGGGAAGGAAGCCCAGAGGAATAAACTGGAGGGAGCAGACCCTTCCAGGGGGGCAGGCAGTCCTTAGTTCCAGCTAGTTTCCATGCAGGAACGTTGGTGTAGAAGGAGATTGGCAGCGTAGTTGACAAAACTCCCCAGGTTTTGACTCTTTTGACTCCGGCTTCTATGGAGTGAGTTTGGTTCCTTTGCCTCTGTGTCAGAAGAAGCTCTGCCTTACCCCCAGCCTATGTGGGACAATCATAACAAGTCTGCCTGTGGCTTCTGCCTGTAGCTCACCCATTTGCTACCTTGGCTTTAAAGCAACAGCTGTCAGCCATTGCGTCAGAGACACTGCTATGTCACAACCAGTCTTGAAGTGTATCACAAATAATTTGTTATTCCATAAACATTAAAGGACTGACATTTGCATATTATTTTCTTTTTAATTAATTATATTGTTTTTGATCATGATAATGCTTTTATTGTTACCTTATTTTTAAAGCATTCTTTTTTTTTACTTATTTATTTATTTTTACTGTAACATAGTTGATTGTACATATCCGTGGGGTACAGAGTTCAATTTCAAACCTGTGTGCAATACGTGATGCTGAAATCAGGAAAATTGGTATATTCAACATTATACTATGCAATTGTTTTTCATGGCCCTTTCCAATTCCTCTCTTCTTTCTTACCTCTGGTAACTTCAGTTCTGTTGTCTACTTTTGAAAGTTCAACATGTTATTGTGATTGTTGTATCTTTCTTTCTTCTTTTTAAGTTTATTTGTTTATTTTTTAGCTATCACTTATGAGTGAGGACATGTGGTATCTCTCTTTCTGTGCCTAGTTTATTCACTTAACATAATTTTCTCTGTGTTCCTCCATATTGCTGCAAATGGCAGAATTTCATTCTTTTTCAAGGCTGAATAGTCTTTCATTGTATATATACGCCACATTTTCCTTATCCAATCATCCAACAATGGACATTTAGGTTGGTTCCAATTCTTGGCTACTGTAAATAGAGCTGCAATAAATATGTGGGTGCAGGTATCCCTTCGACATGATCATTTCCATTATACACCAGTGGAATTGCTGGGTCGTATGGCAGTTCTAACTGTAGTTGTGTAAGGAACCTCCATGCCATTTTCCATAATGCCTGTACCAATTTATAGTCCCACCAACAGTGTAGGAGTGTTCCCCATTCTCTGCATCCTCGTCAGCATTTGTTATTCTCTGATAACAGCCAGCCTAACTGGGGCAAGATGCTATCTCAATGTGGTTTTAATTTGCATTTTCCCTGATGATGAGTGATGTTGAACATTTCTTCACGAGTCTCTTGGCCATTCATATATCTTCCTTTGGGAAATGCCTATTCAGCTCCTTTGCCCATTTTTTAATCAGGTTACTTGTTTTTTTTTACTGTTAAGTTATTTGAGTTCCTTATATATTCTGGATATTAATCCTTTCTTAGATGTAAGGTTTGAAAATATTTTCTCCCACTCTGTAGGTTGTCTTTTTGCTCTGTTAATTATTTCTTTTGCTGTGCAGAAGATTTTTAGTTTGATATGTCACTTGTTTATTTTTCCTTTCGCTGTTTGTGCTTTGGGGGTCATATTCATAACGTCTTTGCCTGGGCCTCCTTCCCAAAGTGTTTCCCTGATGTTTTCTTTTAGGAGTTTTATATATTATTATGTACTTACATTCTGACATATTTCTTTGAATTGGAGAGAAAAATGATGGAGTCAACATGTAGAAAATTAGAAATACCCTATCTGTGAGGTGTGTGCTACACGCTAACATCATTTTTTTTATGTCTACCATGATAGAATTTGAAAGGTTGAGAATGGTTGTTTTAAAACTACCCAGGTAAAAGCATGTAATGTTTTCCATTAAATTGGGACTAGAAATTTTAATTATATTTAAATTTATTCCTATTAAATAGAAAGGAATATCTTGGCAGGAAGTCAAGCCAGAACACTTAGTCTGAACTATCAGGACCCTGAAAAAAACATCCCTTAATACTTTTTCAACTTTACCTCCCACTCTAGATCTTTTATTTCCTCCACAAACTCCCAGATTGTACCTTTTACAATTTCACATCCAAGCCCTTTCCAATAATATGTCATATTCCTGGCATCCCTTTTCCCTCTTTTCTCTTATTTAAATCCAGCCTGCCTTCAAGGCTAAAGTAATTTCAATTCAAATGTAAACTCTTCCTTCACCACCATAGCCCACAGTGATCTGTACTTCCTCGGAAATTCTATGATCACGTCAATATCAAGTGTTTATTATGCAGCACTATGTTGGCAGCCCTCTCTTCATGAAGCAGATAGGACAGAATGAACTACATGCGGGAGAGCATCTGAGCAGTGCAAGGGATCAACTGTTTCACTCTTTGGCTGGCCCCAGAGCTCACTTCCAACTTGAAGGAACAGTTCCCATACACTAATCGTTTCTCTTCTCAAGCACAGCCCGTGCACAGGGTGGACCAGAAACATCAATGGATTAACACCCTTGGAAGCAACTCTCAATCAATGAAGGATGAGAGTTCATGGATCAATACCCTGACTTTCTCACCCTTGGTAGGAAAATCCTGAGGTGTGCTCCACGTAGTCCCTCAGAAGATTCTTAACACAATTGAGCCCCAGTTGCCCAGAATCAAGCCCTGTTTGTTTACCTCCTTTTCCTACTGCTATGATCTAAATGTGTCCCCCACAAATTCATATGCTGAGACTTAATCACCTACATGATAGTATTAAGAAGTGGGGCTTTTAGGAGGTGATTAAGTCCTGAGGGCAGAGCCCTCATGTATGAGATGGGTGACCTTATAAAAGAAGGTCCTTCTTGCCCTTCCCCCCTTATGCCGTGTGAGGACACAGCATTCATCTTCTCCAGGACACACAGCAACAAGGCATCACCTTGGAAGCAGAAAGAGAGTCTTCACCAGACACCACATATGCTGACGCCTTGATCTCGGACTTTCCAGCCCCCAGAACTACGAGAAATAAATTTCTATTATTTATAAATTACCCAGTTTATGGTATTTTGGAAGGCAGCTATGCTCACCACTATACCAACGCTATGGTATTTTGTTATTGTAGCAGAAACAGACTAATACACCTTCCTCCCCTGGTTTCCTGGGACCATCTCAGAAATAAACTACCAGTATCTAAATCCTTATCTTGGGACCTGCTCTTTGAAGAACCGAAGCTAAGACATTCCCTGGCTAGAGTTTTACTTCTTCGAAAACAGGTCCCTGTCTTACTGCCCTGTACAGAGCCTTGCATGGACTCTTGTATAACAGAGATAGTCAATAACTTTTTGAAATCCATCAATCAGTAATAGGACTCATTTGATTTGAAAAATTGAATTTCAAATTGAAAAATTTCGATACTTTTGTTCTTGTCTTTCCTCCCCTGCCCATAAAACATATCTACTGCCCATAAAACAGATCAAGAACCAGACAAATTTCTGATCCATTTTCCTCCCAGTCTCAAGGTTAAGAAAGAAGGTTGCAGTCAAGGAAGCCCGTTATTGAACATAGTCTCTGACATGGATCTGGTGTTAGTCATTCACCTTGCAGTGAATATTTAAGTCAATGTACTGTAATGCCTCAGGGTCTCACGTTTACTATTTTTTTTTTAACAGAGACAATGAGCTTTAGTCCTTTTGAAAGAATTACACACATTAAGGAGCAGGTTTTGAAGACATTTTTGAAAAACACTAATGAATTATTTAATGTGCAATTTGGCTGCCAGCAACAGAAAACCCAAAATAAACATGATAATATGTTTTCCTTTCTTTCAAAAAAGTTGGCAGTTGTGGTCTGGGGATAGTAAGGCACTCTACATGTAGCATCAGGGACTCAGGTTCCTTCTTTCTTGTTGCTTATTGCTCCCAGTCCATAGGTCCATTCGCTAGATTACCTCCATCTAAGACAGTTGCTCCAGCGCCAGCCATCACACCCACATTTTAGCTGGCAAGATAGAGAAAATGAAAGGAGGAACGAATTTTGCCTCCCTTTAAAGACACTTTCCGGAAGTTGAAAAGCCTGCTTCAACTACAACACATTGGTCAGAACTTAGTCCCATGGCAATTCTTAGTTGTTGAGGAAGTTTTATTCCAAGCAGGCCCAAAGCCAAGTTAAAATTAGAGGTCATGTCACAAATATTTTTTATAGAAAAGGAGAATGGTCACTGGGAGACATCTAATTGCCTCGGCCACAACTGTCCCTAGAATAGCAGCAAAAGCTGTCCATGTCAGAATCTGATGCTAGGAAATAGAATATGTACACAATAAGGAGTAGATATGGATTATCACACAAATGCCTTTATTGATCCACTAAAAAGCAGAGTGAGCATGGGGGAAGTGATAAAGATGGGATTTCAAAATATATGAGACTTAAGTTCAATTTATGCTCATAATGAAATATGTGCATGCTTCTTTTGATGGTAACAGTTACCAAAGAAGGATACCAAAACTAGAACTTATCAGAACTGAATCTAGTATGACTTATGGGGAGGATAGTATGAGTGTAGCACTCAGAAGAATTATCTAGAACATTCCTAAAAGAAAAGAGCTTCAGAATTCCAAATCATAAACTGGGTTATACTGGCTGGAAGATGATATTCTGAAGGATTTGAAGATCAGTAGCCATTCAAATCAGCTCAAAAGCCAGTCAGAGTCACCAGAATTTTAGTATTTACAAAGGGAGAGCACTACAGTTGGAATTTGTCTCTTCTGTTATTCTACTTCCAAATGCCGTATTGAAATCAGCAGGCATTACAAAGACTCTAATCCTCCTTGTGCCATGGAACACCGGCCCCTTAGCACACCACAGTGACCAGGGCTACCACTCTGTACGAAGCTGCTGGAAGAATTGTTCTTTGAAAAAGGCCACACAAGAAAGACAAGAACACAGGCTTGAAATGGAGAAACTTAAGGGTCTTTGAAAAATCAGACAGGAATTACATTAGTGTTCATCTTGTTGGTCCTGGAGCCTCAGTACTAAGAAGTTCTGTGAGCATTGCAACCGGACAGGAGAGCCAGGCTAGAGCATGCAGGTTCCCTCTGGCCTATGAAGTGATGATGAACACACCCCAGATTCCCACGGACCATCAGTTTTACAAAATGAAGAGATACTTAAGTGTCACCTTTTTGGCTGTCCTAGGGAATTTCATAAGAGGAAACAAGATAATGGGCATGAAATAATTCTTCTTAAATGGTTATTAGTTGTTTCAAGAGAAATGCAAAAGTGCTAAATTTACCCCCCCCCCAAAAAAAAATCATCCTTAGTAGATCACTAATGACCAAGTTTTATCCCTCTTCCCTCGTTGCAGTTTTGCTTGGTCAGCATGTTACATACCAACCAGTTTGAGCTGCATCAGACTTTATGGGTTTTCCTCTCCTTTTAATTAACTTTAAAATCTTATTAGCCTAATTATTAGCAATATGTTTCAAGGCACCAAGACTGCAGCTGTGAATGTGTCTTTATTAAAAAGGCACTGACATGAGCTAAGAAACTTTCAGCATTGTTATAAACTCTATCAAGGCTAGAAAGATAATTCAGTTTGCAAATTGGTCCCAATTCAAACTTGGCGAGGGAATACAAATTAGGTTTGAATTAATTTGCTCCTCCCTCCCATTCTTCCCCCAAAATATGTAATTCCTATTATCAATTAGCCTCAGTAGACTTTACACTGGCACTCGGCAAGGTGTACCAACTCATAAAAGAAGAACCGAAAGTCTGATATTCTTTTAACTTAAGAATTGATGTGTATAGAAGGAAGAGAAATATGCTTTTAGATATATCATTCTTCCTATGGGACACATAAATAACCCTAACTTTGACCCAGTTTGAAGGGTTAGTATACTGTCAACTGTTCTCTGCTTTCCAAACTCGGGCAATTCTAAGAGAAATAAGAATGAATTTGCCATATACTCAGCCCCATAGAACATTCTAAATATAGAATCAGCTTGCCTTGTCCACAGCTGTTTCATTCTAATAGCTTTACCAAGGGCTTATACAGTGGGTTCCTTTATTGAAAGTGGAACTATATCTTCAGGTGCAACATATTTTTAAAGACTTTTTAGGGCAAAAAATAAAAGAAAATGCTAAACTGAAGAGCTCTAGGGGTCTATCCATTCTAATTCAGGTTCACAGACTGTCTGATCCAAAAAATAAAACCACAGGACCACAGCTTTGTCTGCTATCCTTTGACATTTCTTATACACTGTACTCCAGTGGTTCTCAAACATTAGAATGCTTTGAATCACTTGGAAGCTTTTGGATAATACAGATGCCCTGGTCTTACCTCCGAAGAGTCTGACTCAGTACATCTCAGGTGGAACACAGCACTGGAAATTTTGGTGATTCTGAGCAAAGAGTCTTTAGATCACTCTTTAAGAAACACAATTCTATTTTTTTCTGTGACTCGGACTCAGTAAGTGAAAAAATAGACATACGCAAATAACTTTTCTTAATTCTTTGCTTCCACTGGAAGTAAGCAACTTGGTAATTATCAAAAATTCACAATAAATATGAGTAGCACAACGTCAGATAAACCTTCTATGGTCAGTAATTTAATTTAAAAATTTTGCTACTTGTGGATAAGTCCACTGGAAGGTCTAAGAAGCACATTTCATAGCTATAAAGCAACAGGACAAAATCTCTCTGAGTCATTGGGGTAATACTTCCGGTAGTGCCTACTAGCAAGAAATATGTGTATATATGAAATAATAAGTTGTTAACCTTTAATACTAATAAAGAAAAATAAAATGCCTTTATTTAGCATGCATTTGTATATTTCAGGATTCCAATAGTGTCTCTTATAAGTGATCCTGAACGTTTGCTACAGAGTTTCTCAACCTCGGCACTATTGACATTTGGGGCAGGATAATTTTTTGTTGTTGGGGGCCATCTGTACACTGTAGGATATTTAGAAGCATTCCAGCCTCTACTTTCCAGATGCTGGTATTAGTCCCCTACCTTCCTAGCTGTGACAATCAAAATTTGTCCACATTGACAAATGTCCCCTGATGGGGGAAATCAACCCCAGTCGAGAATTGCTGTTTGACTGGTATTTCGTCATAATCCTATGATACTTATTACGTGCTTATATGCACATTATTTTAACAAATTTGTCTAATGCTATAACTGCAAATATATCTAAATAGGACATCAGTACTCTTTAAAAAAATTAAAAGCACATTATATATGTCACCTTGCTTAATCATCCTTATTAAGTGATTTTTTTGTTTTTGTTGCTGTTGTTTACAGATTAAAACACTCAGGCTTAGCAAGATTAAAAGACTTGCACAAGTGAATAAGCGGTAGAGTGGAGTTTCGTGCCCAGTGGCTTTACTCCAGAGCCCCAGTATTTGGTTGCTGCTCTCAATTGCTTCCTGTGACAGTAGATAAACGATGATGATGTCTGTGACCCCTAGGAGTTTTCACTCCAAAACAGGCAATTCTAACACAGGCTCACAAAGAAAACGAGCACTAAGCACAGAGACAGCTGCTCAGCCAATCAAAAGGAGACAAAATTCTGTCCATAAATGACTGACAATCAACCTCATTAATTCCAACTTTGTCTACTTGGAATTGCATATACTTAATTGGAAGCTTACTCAACACAGGCTCACATCTCCTGTCCTGGTACTAGGGGAAGAAAGGGACGCACACCGAGGCAAGACGGCACTGAGCTACAGCCTGTTGGAGAAGAAAGCAGGACCAACTTGTTACTTACCAGTTCACCACAGGCATCTTCCATTTCCAGAATTGGACCAAACAGGGTAAACTTGATGGGGGTCACTACAAGCCAGGTCTAAGAACTGAGGGTAGCAGAGGGCTGTGGTGGGTGGCCCTATCAGAGGAAAGACATGGCTGAGCTTGACCACCCAAACCCAGGGAAACTTCTGGAAGGTGAGTCCCTCTTCAGTGAAGCCTCTTGGACCTGCATCCGTCCACAATGAGCCTATGGACCATGAGTTGCATCAATGGAGAACACCATTTCTCTCCATCCTCTCCTTCCCAGCACTAGAGACGCAAAAGAAGAGAGCTGAGAAAAGGGAAGTGAGGGACCACTCACCACCTCTGTCTCCTTGGCTGGCTGCTGTAACCACAAGTCTAACCTGTGTTGGGAAAACAGAAGGAAGGGCTGTAAATTGAGTAGATGTTAAGTTTTAACATCTGAGAATAGACTGTTTAAAATTATACTAATTTGAACTTAGAAGTACCTTCGATCCAGTGTGAAAGGTGGGTTAAACAAAGCCTACTAGAGGCAATTATTGGGGGGAGGGGACATTTCATGCTTTACCTTACAATTTGAGACTCTTCAAACTAATTATGTACATACATGAATGTACACACACACACGTATAGATTAGGTCATCGTTACAGTGACCACCTACAAGGTAACTTGTGAAAGAACTTTTGTGTAGTTTTAATACTAATTAATTCTATCACTTTTTTTTACAGTATTCTTGGAAAGAGAGATAATACAAGGAAATCAAGTTCCTTCATTGAAACCTTGTGTGCAATATAGCCCTCTTTAGATGCAGGATAGATATTTCTCAAAACCTAACAAGAAAGTAGACATTTTTCCTTTTTTTATTCATAGGATGATCAAAAGGCACTGGGATATTTGTCCAGAAGTCTGGCCTGCTCTCTGAAGCTGGATTTGTTTTGTTTTTGAACAGCCAGGCCCTGATTGCTGGTGCTTCCTATATTAGTTCATTTCTGTTGCTTATAACAAAATATACAGAACTGGGTATTTTACAAAGAAAACAAAATGCTTGCTTACAGTTTCTGAGGTTGGGAAATCTAAAGAACACATCTGGTGGTGATGACAGTGACCCCTCACATTGCAAGATGGCAGAAGAGAGTGAGAGACCAAGCTCCTCATGCACTCTCTTTTCAAAGCCCTCAGAACCATGCCCTGACCACCATTATTAGTCCGTTCACTATGGCATGGTTGCTCGTACAATCTAATTACCTCTAAGGCCCCACCTTTCAATCACCATAGTAAGATTTCCCACCATCCCAACAGTCACAGTGGGGATTTAAGCTTCAATGAAGTTTGGGGGACATCCAATCTATAGCACTTCCCATGGCTACCTGAAACCCTACACTGGGGCTTGTGGTTCTAGATTGTTCCCTGTTGATAACAGTCACCCTGCTTTGGGACTCTTTTTGGTCTATCCTTTACCCTTTACCCAAGGTCATCCTAGCACAAAGGCCTATTTGAATCACCTGCTAGAAATCCTCAGGGATTTTCTATTGTCTAAAAGACCTTTTGCAATGTGGGGCTAAACTCATCTTCCAATGCAGGCTCTGCTGCATTTCTCGCCTCACCCAGCACTCACTCCTGGCCCCAATGTCCAGGTGGCACCCACATGGGACCCTAGCTTGTCCCTAAACACAATATTTTCTGTGCCTGTGTGCCTTGGCCCATGCTCTCTTGACCCATTCTCTGTTTAGCAAAACCCACCCTCCTGAACTCTGTAGTGTGTCACCTCCTCTGAGGAACTCCCTTTTCTCCCCACACTGAGTCAGTCACTTCCCTCTGTCATCTTCCATTATTTTGGACACACTTTGACATACAGGGGAGGCGGTGTGGTATGGTGGGTTGAGGTTGAGGGTGGTCTCTGGCTTAAACCACCTGCTACGTGCTCAGTAATGAATGTGTAATCACAAATTGAGATAAGGACCATGGCAGAAAGGAACACAGCACCAAGAAACCAAACTTAGATAGAGCTGAAATCTGACACAAGACTAGGAGATGACCAAGCAGCCTGGAGGTGGGGGTGAGGAGCAGGATGCCAGGAGTGAGGAGCAGTACATGCAACAGCTGCATGACAGAAGCTGCATTTTCTGAGAACAGAAAGAGCCCGTGCAGCTGGGGTGGGTGAGCAAGGCGGGGGCAGTGCGAGACGGGCTGTAAAGGTAGGTTAGGCCCAACCTCGCAGAGCCTGAGGGGCCCCCAAAAGACTCTGTCTTAATCTTCAGAACAATCAAGAGGCACTGAAGAGTTGTATCATTGGAGAATGACCTGATTCTATTTGCATTTTTAAAAAATTGTAGTTTCAGTGTGGAAAATAGATTGGAATGAGGCCAGAGAGGATGTGGGGGGACTATTAAGAAGCTATTACACACAGAAAAAGAAAACATGGAAGCTGGAATAGAAAAGTAGCAGAAAAATGGGGAGAATTATGATGGTTCAAATTGAAATTCTTCCCAGAACTTCTAAGAACCAAACAGATTACACACTCACATTGAATACTCAGGTGGCATTAAAAACAAAACAAAAAACAGTCTCGTGTTAAAGTTATGATTTCTCTATGGAACGTATCATAAAATAAAGTAGTTAAAATGGAATTGGTTAGATTTCACTATTCAAAAGAAAGCAAAGGATGAAAATGTATATGTATAGTATAATAGAAATAGTAAAGCTCTCTCTTTTAAGCTGTCTAGTTAAGAAAGCATTTGTTACCTTAGAAAGCTCCAAGGAGACTCTGAAACACAGAAATACGAATAAAGATCACAAAATTTTAATAGCAGACTATTGTCTTATTTTATAACAGCTTTTTGAGATGTACTTCACATACGAAACGATTTGCCCATTTAAGTGTACAATTCAGTGGTTTTTAGTTATTCACAGCGTAGTGCAGCCATCACCGCAACCTTATAATGCAATATTTTCATCATTCCAAAAAGAAACCCTATACGCATTAGTAGTTACTGCTTATATTTTCCAAACTACCCCAGGCCTAGGTAACTACTACTCTACTTTATGTTTCTATGAATCTGCCCATAATGGACATTTTAAATAAGTGGAACCGTACAATATTTGACCTTTTGTTACCAGCTTCTTTCACTTCAGGTAATATTTTCAAGGTTCACCCATGTTGTAACATGTATCAGAACTTCACTCCATTTTATTATCAAATAATATTTCATTGTATTCAAAAGTGTATACCCCATTTATTTATCCATTCATCAGTTGATGGATACTTGAATATTTCCATTTTTTTACTATTATGAATAATGCTGCTATGAATATTTGTGTACAAGTTGTGTGGATATGTTTTCAGTTGTCTTGGTTATATACCTAGGAGTGGAATTGCTGGTTCATATGGTAACTCTGTTTAATCATGTGAGGAGCTGCCAGACTGTTTCCCAAAGCAGCTGCTCTATCTTACGTTTCCATCAGCAATATATGAGAGTTCCAATCTTCTTACATTCTCGTCAACAACTGTTATTATCTGTCTTTTTTATTCTAACCATCCAAGTGGGTGTGAAGTGGTGTCCGGCTAGGCTAAGGCCTGGAATCCTCACAGCACCAATTGTCAAGCTCTTAATCCTGTTCGTGATGCCAATTGTAAAGCTACTCGGCCATGCTAGTTGTCGGGTTTTTTTTACCTGCCAGTAATCCTGCACCAACTGGGCCACTTGTTGAGCTAGGGCTGGGTCTGGAGCTCCCAGACCCCTCAAGCCCATTCACAGACTGGGTCACAAACCCTTCATATGCCAGGCTGGGTCACCAGACCCCTTCATTCAGATCTATAAGCTAGGTAACTGGCCAAAAGGTCCTTGGAAGCAATAGGTTTGGAAAAGCATGGCCACACAGGGCGGACGCCTGAGAAAAACGCCTGCCCACCTGTCCCACTAAAACTCCTCTCTTCTCTCTCTCTCTCTCTCTCTCACACACACACAAGAATAGCAACAAAACTAAAAAGATACATTGGTGCACATGTGCACTAACTCCACACACATAAACACAATTTGCTTACAATGGATGTGCTGAACCACACCCAACTGGACCTGAGGTGAGGGCCCTGACCAAACTATTCTATTTTCCCCACAAGTGGTATCTCACTTTGGTTTTTGATTTGCATTTCCCTGGTGGCTAATAATGTTGACCATCTTTTCATGAACTAACAAGCCATTTGTGCATCTTCTTTGGAGAAATATCTATTCAGATCCTTTGCCCATTTTAAAATTTGATTATTTGTCTTTTTTATTGTTGAGTTGTAAGTGTTCATTACATATTCTAAATACAAGTCCCTTATCAGATATATGATTTACCAAAACTTTATCCCATTTTGTGGGATCTTTTCTCACTTTCTTGATAGTGTACTTTGAAGTACAAAATATTGTTTTAAATTTTTGATCATATCTGACATCTGTTTTTCGTTCGTTGTCATGAATTATAGTTTCTTAGAAAAGAATAACCTTTATGAAATTATGGGATCATACAGCTGAGTTGTGTCTAACATTCTTTTATGTTTTTTTCCCTTCCAAGAGGAAGAGAATCCAAGCACCATTTTCCTCAGGTTTTTGTAGTCATTTTCTCTAACATTTGTGTTACTTCCTCAGAGTTAAAAGACTATAACTAATGTCAGCCAACCCTATCTTTAGCAAAAGCAATTAAGTAGCATTATTCAGGCTTATCAGTTCTATGCCATTTTATTAGCTAAAGCAATTAGAAGAACTTATCATTTTTAAAAATCACATAATTATTGACTATCACAGACCCTGTTACTGAGAAAGGTGATGGCTTGTAACACTGCTATGAGGTAAAATGAAAATAAAGGGTAAAAAGAAAGCCTGAAAGATAAAGGTTAAAGGAGGAAAGAAACATAAATTACAATTAGAGTGAAACATTGTGGAATCTTAATGCATTTTTTAAGACCCGTTAAGTCAAATTAAAAAAAATGAAAGAGACTCAATATTTGCATTGGTAGAATTTTGATTTAAAATTTTAAATTATTTCTTTTAACTAAACCTCCCACCTATTCTATACCTAAAAGCTCTTAAGAGGAAAAGTAAATGTTTTCAAGATTTTATTTATAAAATAATAAATAGCAAAGGATGCAGGTAAGAATCTAGAAGAGTATGCAACAGATCTTTACTTAGATCATTCAAAAATCTACGTATTCCTTAAGGATTGAATTCTTAAGTTGCTCGTCTTTGGGCTTCCAGTGCCTAGCAGGTGTCTGTACTTAGAAGGTGCTCAATAACCAAAAACCATTTAATTGAATTCAGTTATTGAATTTACCTTTGTATATAAAGTCTCCTGAATAAGCACATAAGTAGCATGGGCTTCCAAAAGTGCTTT
This sequence comes from Cynocephalus volans, assembly GCF_027409185.1. Classification (NCBI taxonomy): domain Eukaryota; kingdom Metazoa; phylum Chordata; class Mammalia; order Dermoptera; family Cynocephalidae; genus Cynocephalus; species Cynocephalus volans. Next base: position 285,400,004 of record NC_084460.1, read on the forward strand.
ATGAATATTTGTTCTCAGATTTACATTCAATAGCAAAGGTTACTCTTTACATGTGCTTTTTTTCTCCTCAACTGTTCACTGACTCATTCAGAGGACTCTTTTTAATATCAATTTATTTTTACTAAGAAATAAACTAAGGCAATTCATCAGCATTACTCGCCTATCTGGTATGATATGAATGATGCTAATGGAATTATGTTCTGGAACCAGCCTTTCAGCTCCAAACCTGCCATCTCTCCTCAGTCTACTCTCAGTGATCCTGATCCCTCATCATTTGTCTTCCAGCATTAGACAGGGATCATAAACACACAAGGAGACAGGAAGGTCACACGTCCATCCCACATAACCTCCTCTCTTTCTTCCCTCCATTCCATTCTCTGTACCTGCTCAAATTCAGATCAGTTAATCCCCCATCCTCACATACATTGCTGCCCAGTGATCAAGGCCGGAACTCTAGACAGGCTTGCTCTGCCTTTTATCCAGCTGTGCCCCTCTGTCCAGGTGGGGAATCCACGGAGTGAAGGGATTGCGCCCGCCCAGAGCCTGGAACCACCCCTTGCAGACCATGCTCCAGGCTCCCAGGAACATGGAGTTTGCTGCTCAAGCACTGCCCCAAGTCCACTTCCAGGACCTGTGCAGGGCTTCCTCCCCGGGGCCAACCTCCTGCTGGCAAAGCTTCAAGCCTGAGGAATATCCAAGGGGCAACTGTTTATCAGAGGGATATAGACAGAGCTCGAACAGATAGGCTAAAACATCCAAACGTGTGCTCATGTAGGCTCCTCGAGGTATGAGATGGATCAGAGGGTGGCAGGAGAAGGGTGTGGACTACAGGCGAGGATGGCAGGTGAGGGCCAACTCTGTCCATGCCACCACATTCTAGCATGTAAGTTTGGAACTCCTGAGGAGTCCTAGAATCCAAAAGTCAGTTTTTCTAGATCATTACAAAAACTTATCTGTCAAGGTAGGAGGACAGTTAGCTTGATTTATAAATATTTAAACATGCTGTATGTGGGTATCCATATGTACCTGCACACCAGGACCCTGATAATGTGAGAAATAAACATGTTAGGTCTTGGTGACCAAGTTTAATTGATTAATTAAAAACAGTTATTACATTCTTTGTGCTAGGCACTGTTTTAGGCCCTGGCAGTAGCAGCAAACTGGACAGATAAGGTCCTGCTTTCAACAGGAGATGATAAGTAGGTGTATTAGTCATGGTTCTCCACAGAATCAGAATCAATAGAATATGTTATAAATATACAAGAGGGGATTTATTAGGGGAATTAGCTCACACGAATGTGAAGTCCCACAATAGGCCATCTGCAAACTGGATGCTGGTAGCGTGGCTCGGACCAAGTCTAAAGTTGACAGTATCCTTGGTGTAAGTCCTGGAACCCAAAGCTGAAGAGTCTCGAGCTCTGATGTCCATGGACAGGAGAGAAGAGTGTATCCCAGCTCTGGTAGATAGAGATAGTGATTTACCCTTTTTCTCTGCTTTTTGTTCTCTCCAAATTGCCCCCAGCAGATTGGATGGTTCCCACCCACACTGAGGGCAGGTCTTTCCCACCCAGTCCACTCATCTCTGCTGGAAACACCTTCATGGACACACCTAAAAAGACAGCTTTACCAGATTTCTAGGTATTCCTTAATCTAATCAAATTGACACTTAGAATTAACCTTCACAGTATGTAACACCTGGGTAAACCAATGCATTCATTCATTCATTCATTCAACAAACATCAATTGCCAAATGCTGCTCCAGGCATTTGGGACTGTTAACAAAACAGACATGGATTCCTAGCCTCATGAAGTTAACACTATAAGGTAATTTCAGTAAGTAATAAAGGTAAGGAAAAGAATTTAAAAGGAATCAATCATTAGAGAGTAACAGGTAAGGGACATTTGCCCCATAGATGAGGTTGATGGGAAGACATCTCTGATGGGATCTACAGGATAAAAGATGCCAGGCGTATAAAAAGCCAAGAAAAGAGCCTTCTTAGAGGAGGAAGAGCAGGTGCAAATGCCAGGAGAAGTGAACTTGGAGTGTTCGAGGAACAGAAGAAAACATGTGGCTGGAGCAGTATAAAGCAGCCGGGGAGTGTTGCTGTATAGGCAGAGAGGGAGGCAACTGAGGGTTTACTTACTGTGCACCACAGTTGAGTCCTGAATTCCCGTGTTTTATGAAAGTCTCAGGAAGGGGACAAAGAAAGATAACAGCAGGAAAGCAGTAGCAGTAAAAGGAGCCACTGATATGTCAAGGGCTCTGTCTTAGCCCAGCTCATTCAGGCAGGCTGTGCCTTGGGATCCTCCAATAGACAGACTCCAAAGGGAGGTATCTTGGAAAAGTGCCTTCTCAGGCTTAGGGGTCCACAGCAGCCCTCCAAGGGTCTATTGCTACCAGGGGATGAGCTACAGCACTCAATTCACTTCTGCATCCAGCAAGCCACTGGAGGAGCCTGGAGCCATGGGTCTCTCACTACGGACTGCCGTACTTCCTGTTGAAAAGCTTCAGTCTCTGAAGAAACTAACCTACGGGCTTGCTGTGGGCCAGGCACAGACTGGACGCTTACATTTCCTCGCTATAGTGAATTCTCATAGATCAATGATGGAGGTATTATTATCTCCATTTAAAAGGAGAAGCCCGGGTTCAAAAGAGAAAGTAATGGCCCCAAGTGACATGTTGATAAGTGGTGGATCTCTTTTCATGACCTGATGCTGCCTACTTCAGCAGACGGAACATGGCCATTGGCCTGACCTTCGCACAAAGAAAGAATTGAGTGCTCAGGTCTGCAGTGAGGTCCACCTAGAATCCCAGCTTGGCCCCTGTGCCACTGTATGACCTAGAACAAATTCACTCCTCGATTTCCTTCTCCGTAAAGTGGGGATAATTGAAGTACTTACTTTAAAGGGTTGTTGGGAGATAGTGTGTGTCAAGTGCCTGGAATGTAACAAGAACTCAACATATAAACTAGCAGGTTGAAATTTTATTACTTTGCTTTGCCTTGCTCTTCTGTTCCACACCTACCATGGAGTCCTTGTCATTCATCCATCCTGGGTGCTCTTTCCACCCATTTAAAGATGTGCCAGAGCTTGTCAAATAGGAGGCTACAAGTGAAACATGAGCCATTAACCCTTAAAAAGCAAACCGTCCATCTAGGGAGTCAACACTCATATTCACAGAATTACTGAGTGCTGGGCAGTGAGTCATCAAGGCAGCTGAGAAATGATTATCTTTTGGGGAGGGTGCCTCTTCTTTATTTGAGGTGTCCCTGGTTTTTGCTGAGGAGGCTGAGCCCCAGTGGGATGCCACAATCCACAGACTGACAAATTCTATGCAGATATCTTTCTCTTTACTTTTTTCTAATTTAGCCTCTCATGAAGATAACACCCTCTCAAGCGTCAGTGATCCTCCTCAGTGATTTCACAGGGAAAGCCCATTCTAAGAATTACTGGAGCAGAACCCCAAACTACTATGTACTTATGCTGAATTGACTCTCCAGCCCTCTCTGTGGCTTCCAGAAGGGGTGTACATGTTTCTTCTTTGTACCAGATGTTCACACTTATTTGAAATGTTGAACCCATACTTTGAACAGGTGGTAGAGAGTGCTGAAAGCAATTGAAGAGGAGGCAGGATGATTAGCTCCATGCCCATCTTGGCTCTCGTGCCCACCCATTTAAAGGCTTTGTGGCCAGCTCACCCACAGCCCTGGATGACACGCCCCTGGGCTTCCATTTCCCACCTGTGGCAGCTGCTGTCTGCATAGTTCACTACACCATTGCATTACAAATGAGATCATATCATTCATGAAGTACTTGGACTTCTCAGGTGGGAAAGTCAATGGGTAAATTTAAAGTATTTGGTATTGCTACTACTCTTTATTCTTAATGGCTAAAAGAAAAGATGGGTGGTCTAACTCGGTGTTTCTCAAACAATTTTGCTTGCAACCTACAATGAAAAAATAAAATGTGTACCTTAACCTATCAACTAACCCTGAAACTTAAGTTTCAAGTAATAGTATTTATCCTTCCTATGTGCCATATAATCTGATAGTTTCTATTCTATTCTATTTCATCTTTAAAAAAAAAATTCTGGTTGCAATCTACTCTGTTGATTCTATGACCCCCTAATGAGTCATAACTTATAGTTTGTAAAATACTATTGAAAAGTCTAAAACATATATTTAAATCCTTTAGTTTAAGACAAATTAGGTTCAGGTCGTACACATTCCACTTTCCGCACAAACATGTGCACATATATACTTAAAAATTATCCATATATCCATATTTTCAGAGTAAATAATATTAATCCAAGATCATTGGTCACTTCCCTGATCTCCATCATGAAATTCGAGACAGAACAGAGTTGCTCAGAAATGCTCATCAGATGTGCAATTTGCATTTATCCTCAAAATGTCACTTTATTTTAGGAATACAAAAACCACAAAACATGAGCCTTCAGAAAAGTATGCATATTTACATATACTTCTAGTTAAGAGAGCTTGAACAAGCATATTTTTCTCTTGAGATTTTGGAGGGCTCATTTCTTAACAAAAAATGCAAACAAGCATATTCTCATTTTTAAAGCATTGAAAATTAGCTTTGTCATGAAGGAGGAGAAGGAAAAAAGAGGGAGAGAAAGAAGAAAAAAGGACGAGGCAAATGGGAGAGTAAAGGATTCAGATTTAAGACACAGATTGTTGCTCATAAATCTCTTTCAATATATTAGAGTAATTAATACTAATTAAATATCCTAAGTTTATAATATAATACCAGTCAAATTATAACTCACTAAAGAGAATCCTGCTTTTAACTTATGAGTAGAATTCATGACATGTTTACACACTGCTCCTTGCTTTATAAATTCTTTTTCTTTATTAACAAGAGAGGGTTTTAGAATGAAATAAGCTTAGTAGTTTTGTTTTGTTTTTTAATTAATAAACTGTATGTTTTAGAGAGGTTTTATGTTCACAGCAAAACCGAGAAGTAGAGAGAGTTCCCACAGACCATATCCCTGTGCCTCCACACACAACCTCTCCCACTATCAACATCCCACACCAGAGAGCACATTTGTCACAACCGATGACCCTACATTGACTCATCATTATCACCCAAGGTCCATAGTGTACATTAGGGTTCTTGGTGTTGGACATTCTATGGGTTTGAACAGATGTATTGTATATGCACCACAGCAGTATCACACAGGATAGTTTCAGTGCCCTAAAAATCCTCTGTGCTCTGCCTATTCATCTCTCCCTCCCACCTCACCCCTGGCAACCACCGATCTTTTTACCATCTCCATAGTTTTGTATTTTCCAGAATGTCATCTAGTTGGAAACACACACTATGTAGCCTTTTCAGATTTGCTTCTTTCACTTAGTAGTATGCATTTAAGTCTCTTCCATGGCTTTTCATGGCTTGCTAGGTTGCTTCTTTTTAGCACTGAATCATATTTCATTCTCTGGATGCACCAGTTTATCCTTCACCTACAGAAAAACATCTTGTTTGCTTCCATGTTTTGGCAATTATGAATAAAGCTGCTCTAAACAGCTATGTGCTGGTTTCGTGTAGACACACATTTTCAATTCATTCGGTTGAATACCATGGATCGAGATTGCTGGACATTGTAGTAAAATTATGTTTAGCTTTGTAAGAAACTTGCAAACTCCCTTCCAAAGTGCTGAACCATTTTGTATTCCCATCAGCAATGAATGAGAGTTTATGTTGCTCTACATCCTTGTCAGCATCTGGTGTTATCAGTGTTTTTGTTTTTGGCCATTCTAATAGGTGTGCAGTGGTATTTCATTGTTGTTTTAATTTGCAATTTCCTAATGACTTTTGATGTTGAACATCTTTTTATATGCTTATTTGCTATTTGTATATTTTCTTTGGTGAGGTGTCTGCTCAGGTCTTTTGCCCATTTTCTAATTGAATTGTTTTCTTATCATTGAGTTTTAAGTATTCATTGTATATTTTGAATAACAGGGTTTTTGGGTTTTTTTTTTTTATCAGATGTGTCCTTTGTGTGGCTTGTCTTCTCATGATCTGGATGCTTAGTTTTTAGTATTCCCAAACATGTTGAGTGATGCAGCTTTCTAATGAAAAGAGAAAGGTTTATTTAACTTCCAGATTGAATTGTCAGGTAAATTAATCTCCGGTGTTTTATTTTTATCAAAATTGATTATGGAGGCCTTGATATAATTATGTTCCTTTCAGAAATGAAAGATAGTCTCAGAAAACAGATTTCATTTTTTTGTTTAGTTTGCTTTTTAATGGAAATTCAGTTTTCCATAGCAAGTGAAACTATCACACAAAAATTTTTGCCTTATTTGGTGGGAAGGGGCATTTTTAATTTTAATAAAAAAAGAGAGATTAACATTAGAGCTATTGTATAAGGCAAACCTGCTAAGTTGACTTTATAAGAAAGTGGTTGAAAATAACAAATAATTACATCTGTTTGAATATAGATACGTTTCTTTTTTTTTCTTGTGAATTCTTTCATTTTTTGTCACAAATCAAGTCTTAATACATTTAAAATATTAAGATCATAAAAAAATGTTCTCTGACCACAATAGCAGAAGAAAATTCAGAAAATCCACAAATGTGTGGAAATTAAACAACACTCACCTAAATAAACAATGAGTAGAAAGAAAAATCACAGGGAAATTAGAGAGTACTTATTTTTATTTCTTCTCCTCACATTCAGAAAGAAAGAGTGAAGCAATTATAAAAATACATATTAGATTGAACCAGCTCTGAGACCAAGCCTTGGGAATTCTGAAGGAGTAAAAATGGGGCCTCTAAGAATAACCAGCCTTTGTCATTGTGGGGAAAAAGACTTTGCTGGGGCACTGCTGAGCCAATGAGAGGCAGTATTTGCAGCAGAGACAAGGGTTACTTTACCCAGGACTTTTGAAATTCTTGTGACGCTAGTGTCTAGATTTTAAAACTGAGAGTTAATTAAAAATAGAGAAGTGCAAAGTATAGAAGAAAGTCCCAAGCATGAAAGAGGTGAAGAGATCAGTGTTTGTTGAGAGCAGACTATTTTAATAATAATAATAAAACAAAAAACTAATATGCACAGGGTAATTAAAATGTGCCAGGCACTGTTCTATGTGTTGTCTAGAGATATCATGTCACATAGACACATAAGGTCATTTAACCCTGACAAGCCTATGAGGTAGGTGCCATTATTATCCTTCACAGGGCAGCCTCTTGCCTTGTGACTTTCTTGATGCTAGATTCAGCTCTTCAGCACACCCTAAAATGAGACATAACTGCAAACACCTGGTGGAATGTTGTATATTTTTCAGAAACAATTTCACAGGAAGGTGGAAGACCATACCACATATCACATAAGGCTTTATCCATTTCCACATCAGACATCTCAGTTCTGATCATACCACCTCTTCGTACATAGAGCTTCTAGAAATTATTTTTTTTCTCTAGGCCCTCACCTTGGAGTCCACTCAGCAAGACAAAATCACACAGCTACCCCATCTGATCCCCCTTCAAAAGCAGTTTAAGGATGTTTTGTGGTCCCTCAGACATGCCTCCAAGCCATTTTATCTCTACCTCTAACTGCTTATGAAATCATGCACCCAGTCAATGGGATTTTTTCCTTAGGGAGAAATCTGTTGCCAAGGAAATGAAGTGTCCTCCACGTAGTCACATCACGTTTCCTGCCCTTTGCATGGACTAAGTTATTAATTTTTTTACCATGACATTATTAAATAAGTATTATTACTTCCTGTTTTAAGGATGAGAGACCTGAGCTTCAGAAGTTAGTTTTCCCAGGATTACAACTAGGGTAACTAGTGTTACATTTTAAATATAGAAAGTTTTGGGTTCTGGGAGACCCCTCTATCTCAGACCACTGATCATATTAACACTAGTAAAGTACTAATGATTGGTTTCCAACCCAGGTGTTCTGACTGTCCAAGTAGTCACTCAATGAACACTTGTTGAATAAGACAGAGAAAGAGGGAGAGATACTAGGGGCGAGGGGGAGGGAAGAGAAAGGATGGAAGGAAGAAGAGAAGGAAGAGAGTAAGGAAGGAAGGAAAACAAAACAGGAGGGAAGGAGAACCTTCATAGTAATCCAATATCTCATAATCTTATATTAGCCATAATTTATGCACAGTGGGAGGTATATTTGTTTGGTGAATATTTGAGGGTCCCTCCCTAATCATTGCTAACCCAGGGTGGTCACATAGCATTTCAACCACAAACACTTGAACTATCTTCATCTAGATCAGCACTAGAGTTTGCTTATTTGCATAAGGTATATTAGAAATAACATTTCACAGATGAAACGAGCAATATTCAACCAGTGGATTGAGTACAGGAATCTAGCAAGCCAGGCAACCTGACTACGTTTCCAAGTGGTAGTCTTGGCCTCTAATTAGATCCTGAGTCCTACAACTTAATGGAGGATTCTGTCACCTTATTCCAACTAAACAATTATCTGAATCCTGTTGTTGGAATAGCATTGAATCTGCCTGCTGTGAACCTTTCATGCAGAAAACATGCTAGCAGGTGGCAGGATACAGTGAACGATGGAGACTGAAGAACAGAGAATAGGACCTCACTGACTTCACAAGAGCAGGTGAAATGGTTGTTTTGTGGCTGCTTGCTGATAACTGCTTGCAGGAGTGGAAGATTTCAGTATAAGACATGTTTTCATGATATAATAGCACCTGGTAGCAAGGCTGTAGAGAAGGAAACCTATAGCTTTTACCTATCACAAACTATTGAAGGTTTCTGAAATCTACTAAAACACACCTTCTACTTGTGACTGGCCAGGTTAGCACCTGTTCCTACCTATGATCTACTCCTGTGAGCAGGCTCATTCATAACAAAAAAGAGAATTTTTTTTTCTCTAATGAGTAATGTATAAAAGTTACATGATTTAGCCAGAATGACTTTAAACAGTTGGCTATAAAATAAGACTTCTACTTCCACAAGAGCTATAAAATATAAGCTCTTGAAGAAAGAATAGAATGAGCTATGATGATAGTTACCCAGCATCTAATTAAAACGAAAGAGCCTGCAAATGGCTCTCTTAGTATTAGTGGTACTATTAAAGATGACAGATTGTCCTAGATGCATTGCTCCAGCAGAGGACATCCTCTTTGCTTCTGGGGAAAGGAGAGGTGATCAGAACAAAATATGGCTGTTAAAAATGCCTCTAAAGTCCTCACTTTGGGATTTGTGTTTCATTCATTGATTCTTTTACCACTTCTCTGGCTTTTGCCAGCTCACTAAAACCCTGTCGGGCCAGAAACTCAACTTCTATAAAATAGTAGTTCCTTCTTCACTATAAAACATTTAATCGAGTTAATATTTCAAGATTTTCATTACCATCATAAGGAAGCATTAACAGGGAGAGGAAAAAAATAATCAGTCAGCAAAAATTCTATTACTTTTCCTCTAGTGAATGTGGTCATTACATCCTTCTTTAGAAAAACCTCATTTCCTGAAAGATCTGAACAATGATGAGATAAGAGGGACAGTTGAAAGAGACAAATACATAATCTTAATATATATAACGTAATGAAAGGAGGGTCAATCCAGACCAAATTCACCAGCATCTATTCCTTGAAGAGGCTGCCTTCCTTATTTAATAGATTTCATTCAGAAGAAATAGACACAGCATATAACACCCAGTGGCTCACCATCTGCAAATTTTTGCAGCTTATACTTCAGATTTCTTTTGCACCTTTTCAATTTTGCATATTTAATTTTTGCATATTTAGTCTTTTAAATCAGTATGACTCCTTCTGGGTATAAATGAGTTAGCAAATGCTCTGTACATGGCAAATCTATTCTTTTAACAGAATTACTCACTTTGCAAAGATTCCTTAAGTGATGCTTACATTTGAAATCTTTATCGCCAAAGCAGGAAAGTTTTAATTTATAGCAAAGATATTTCTCAGCTTTTTATGATTAAGAATATAGAAAAGGAAGTGTCGTCTTCTTTCGCTGCCCTTAATTTTAAGGACTACACAGACTCGCTAAACCGCCTCCTGATCTATCGTTTGGAAGGATTCAGTTTCAGCCGTAGCCATAAATTCTGCACAGAAATAATGACATCACTTGGTATAAAAACTAAAAATGGGGAAAGGATCCACATAGGAAATATGAAAAATTAAGCTATTTGGTTTGTATAAGCTTCTAAACTTTCCAAGCCAAAAATCTTAGATGGGTAAGAAAAACAAGATGGGATTCAAAGGAAATATAATATCCAAAAGAGGGGGTGAAGAGGTTGGGGCAGTGAGGGGAAGGGGGACAACAGTTGGCTCCAGATTGGGTGGTTCATGTCACACAAGGAGTGTCACATTCAATTCCGAACGCTACACATCAAGCGGGGTCTGCCCAATGTCATGTAAAAAGCAGTGGAAGGGAGAATGCGTATTAAACCTGAGGAGGTAAACAACCATGGACTCTAAAGTCACTGCTGCAGGAAAAATGAAGCCCCACGGAAAAATAAAGTCCACTGCAGCAAAGGGATAGGAAGGCATATTTCAGCATAATCTAAGAGGGAACTTTCTAACTTCTGGTGTCCAAAAATAAGAAGATCCTACCAAGGTGGTGTACTTCCCATTATGGAGCAGTACAGTCTAATTAACAAGGACTAGACGCCTCTTCTCTGAGAGGCTGAAAAGGGAATTCATATGTTAAGCCTGAAGGTGGGGCTAGGTGTTTTGGGGATTCATTCTGTTCTGCCTATAAAATTTGGCAATGCTTATTAGAGTAGGCATTATGACATGCTGAACCTCAGAGATTAATAGTCTAATGTGAAAATTTAATAAGAACAAGAAAAAGCCAGCATACTAAAAACCCAGCTTACAGAGAGGCTCCAATAAACTGAGTCTTTTCCTTCCTAGCAGAAAGTCCAGAGATATGTTGAAGTTGTCAATGAAATGACTGGGATTCCAGCAAAGAACCAGCTTCTGGATACAATATGAGCACTCATGCCCTCAAGAGCAGTTTTTGTGTGTAGAAAATACTATTCAGAAGTGTGCTTTGGTTAATAAATTAATTAATATTCGATGTATTAATGTCTTTTGTTCATGACATGTGTGAAATTAAAATCCTGGGACTGATTTTTATTCTCAGAAGTCATATTCTCTTTAAAATTATACATTTATAAAACACCGAATTTTTACAAACCCCTTAGTATAAAAATATTAATATTATGGGTTTAAATTTTTTAATAACACTTATAATTAAATCTAATCTTTCTGGAATCAAAAAATTCTTACCTATTTAGGAAATCTTTATGCCATCTCACACAGTTTGAGTTACCTTTTCTTATTACTTATGGGAATGTCTTTGCATCTGGATCGTGGTTACCTACTGACCCAAGACGTCATCTGGCACCTTGACTAAAGAAGCAAGGAAGGGTTAGCCAACTATGGCCCACAGACCAAATCCCACCCATGGCCTGTTTTTGTACAATCATGAGCTAAGAATTATTTTTACATTTTTAAATGATTATAAAAAAAGATAAGAAGGGCGGAGCCCATGGTGCACTCGGGAGAGTGCGGCACTGGGAGCTCGGCGACGCTCCCGCTGCGGGTTCAGGTCCTATATAGGAATGGCCGGTGCACTCACTGGCTGAGTGCCAGTCATGAAAAAGACAAAAAAAAAAAAAAAAAAAAAGAGATAAGAATATGTGGCAGAGACTGTATGTGGCACACAAAATCTAAAATATTTTCTATCTGGCCCTTTACAGAACAGTTTTCTGACCCTTAAATTATAGGAAAATATGATATTAAGGACATGGATAGTAAATCTCAGCAAAGAAATGTACACTACATAAAGTCGAAATTCTAGAACTAAAAATATGATAGATTAAATACATAATTGGTTGAATGGGCTTAACAGCAGATTAGAGATAGCAGAGGAGTCAGTAAACATGAAGATGGGTGTCAATAAATCTCATGCAATATAAAGAACAAAGAAAGGAATATTATGAGGAAAAATAAGCAGAATCTCAGGGATCTGGGTGATAATATCAAATAGTCTGACATAGATATAATTGGAGTCCTAAAAGTCCATTAAAAAGTAATGGATAAAAATTGTCATAATTTGATTTCCCAAAAAGACTGAATTACAGATCCTAGACATTCAGCAAACTCCAATTGGGCAAAGAAAACCACATCCCAGAAAAACTGCTGAAATACAGATTTAAAAAAGGAAAATCTTGGAACAGCCAGAGAAAAATGTCATGCACATGCAGAAGAACAATCATACAAACGTGGCTGACTTTTCATCAGAAATAATGTAGGCCGGGCCGAGCCCGTGGCGCACTCGGGAGAGTGCGGCGCTGGGAGCGCGGCGACGCTCCCGCCGCGGGTTCGGATCCTATATAGGACCGGCCTGGCTGAGTGCCGGTCACGAAAAAGGCAAAAAAAAAAAAAAAAAGAAAGAAAGAAATAATGTAGGCCACAAGACAATGGAACACCATCTTTAAGGTGCTGAAAGAAAAAAAATTGTGAAGCAGGGATTCCATATTCAGTGAAATTATCCCTCTAAAATGAAAGCAAAATAAGGGACATTTTTAGTTAAAAACTTAGAGAATTTGTCAACAGAAGAACTGAAGTTCAAGAACTTCATGAAGTATCGAAGGAAGTTTTTTAGGTAGAAAGCAAATGATTCCAAAAGGAAAAATGGATCTTCAAAAAGAAATATAAAAATCATCTGAAATAGGAAATATCTGGGTAAGTACAAGCAATCTAATTCCACTGCCCCAAACAACTACATATTTTAGCAGCCCTCGGCGCTAACCAAAAATTTCCCAGATCCCTGGTCAGCTCCCTCTGTAGTTACTCATAATGGTTACTCCAAACCTTCGCCAATATTGTCACACCCTCTTCTAAACAGTAGCCCTTTTCTCTTCACACATAAACATGCCCTTATTTCACAGAGAAGAGTAAGTCTATTCAGCCCTGTTTTCCATCACTATCACACTCCCACACTTCATCTGCACACATTCTTTCAGCCAGAGAATGAGCCATTACTTTTTTTGTTAAAGGTTAGAGTGGACAAGTGTTTGTCTGCTCGGCATCCTTTCCTTCATGACAGTTATGTGAACTCCAGATGTACATGAGAATCACTTAAGGGAGAACTTTATTTTTTTAACACCTTTATTAAGCTATGTATTAGTCCATTTTCAGCTATTTATAACAGAATACCTGAAACTGGGTAAGTTATAAAGAAATGAAATTTATTTCTTATGGCTTTGGAGGCTAAGCCCACAGTCCAGGGGATGCATCCAGTGAGGGACTACTTCTTGGTGGGAACTCTCTATGGGGTCCCATGGCAATGTAAGCAATCACATGGCAAGAATGGCAAGAGGACTCTTTAACATGCTCATTTGCTCTCCTTATAAAGCAGCCAGTGCCCCTCCTGTGACAATCCACTAAACCATTAATCTATTATTCCATAAATGGATTAATCCATTCATGAGAGCACAGTCCTCACAATCTAATCACCTCTTAAAGGCTCCACCTTTCAAAATACCAAAATTGGATTTCCCACCCTCTTAACAATGTTACAGTGGGGATCAAGCTTCAGTGAGCTTTTGGGGGAACATTCAATCCACAGCAAGGTATAATTAATATTCAAAGTACTGGACATATTTAAGACATACATTTTAATGGGTTTACACACATGCAAACACCTATAATACCATTACCACAATTAAGGTAACAGACATATCCAACATCACCCAAAATTTCTTTGTATCCCTTTGTTTTCGTTTTTGTTTTGTTTTATAATAAGAACCCAACATAAGACCTACTCTGTTAACAATTTCACAGAGCAATAATGTATTGTTAACTACAGGCACTATGTTGCACAGAAGATATCTTGAGCTTATTCATCTATTATAACTGCAACTTTATACCCACTAGGCAACAACTCCTCATTTCCTCCACCCCCCAGACCCCAGCAACCACTATTGTATTCTATGCTTTCATGCACTTGACCATTATAGATTCCTCATATAGGTGGAATAATGTGGTATTTGACCTTCTATAACTGGCTTATTTCACTTAGTATAATGTCCTTTGATTCCCCATCTTGTTACAAATGGCAGGATTTCCTTTTTGTTTAAGGTTGAGTAATATTTTATTGTACATACATGCCACTTTTTAAAATCCTTTCCTCTGTTGATGGAAACTTGAATTGTTTCCATATCTTGACTATTGTGAATAATGCTGCAATTAATATGAGAATGAAGTTATCTCTTTAAGACCCTGATTTCAAGTTTTTGAATATATACCTTGAAGTAGCCTCGGGTGTTTTTTGATTTTTGTTCACAAAAATAGGAAAAATAATCTTGAAATTCAAATGGTACCACAAAACACCCAGAATACTCAAAGCAATCTTGAGAAAGAAGAACAGAGGCAGAAGCATCACACTTCCTGGTTTTAAAATGTATTACAAAGCTACAATAATTAAAACAGCATGGTACTGGTATAACAACAGACATACAGACCAGAAACAAGTCCACTCATATATGAACAGAATGGAGCCCAGAAACAAGTCCATTCATATATGGCCTACTGATCTTTAACAAGGGTACCAACAATACACAATGGGAAAAGGATAGTCTCTTCAACAAATGGTTCTGGAAAAACTGGATATCCACATGCAAAAAAATGAAATTTAACCCTTACCTTATACATACATAAAAATCAACTTTAAATAGATTAAAAACTTAAACATAAGACCTGAAACTGTAAAACTCCTCAAAGGGATACCTTTAATAACCCCGTTCCTGGGCCCTGCTTCAGACTATAAATTAATACCTTTGGGGGTTCTGGTGCTTTTTCCTTTCTTTAAAAAAGTTCCTCAGTAGACTCTAATGTGTAGCCAAGTTTAAGAACCACTCTTACTTAATTCCATAATAATCCTGCTCATTTTATGTGGTTCAGCTGATGCTGATCCCACCTTCACCCTTGACCTGGTTCTGAGGATACTTACTTGATTTTGATCTGGCAAATTAGAGCAATCTCTCCCCTGGGGCCACAATAATTAGTTCAAGGTTATAAAGCGACCCAAGCCAGGTCAATTGCATTTCTTCTTGAGAATGTTGAGAGAACAAGCTGGAAAGATATATTTTCATCTGCAGAGAAAATGCACTGTAAGGGTAATTTAGTCTTGTCTTTACCAATAGCAACTTGTATATATGATAATTAAGTCAAATAGAACTGAGAGACAGAAATGACACTATTTAATATACCCCTAGATCCTGTCCTAAGATTTCCCAGGCAAATTCCTACAAATTCCTTCCAAATGTCCCAGAATTTCCTTCTTTTAATTATGCTAGGTTAAGTTGGCTTTCTGTTGCTTGCAACTGAGGGAGTCCCTCTATGTGAAAACATTCCTGTCTTTCTCCTTCAGATATTATTTCATGGTAAGTCCCTCCTTATCCCATATTTTTACTTTCTCCCTCTCCATTGTCTTCTTTCTCACCATATTTAAACATATTCATATCTTTCCAAAAATAGACAGAAAACTCCCAAACGACCTAGTGTTCTATTATAGCTGTTCCTTCCTTGTCTTTCTCATTCCTTTCACAGTCAATCCCCTCAAAATAGCAATTTATAAGGACTGTGTTCTACTTTTCAACTTCACACCATTCAAACTATCCTTCAAAAGGTGAATGTAGACCATCTAATTGCCAAATACAATGGGCTTTCCCCCAGTTCAGTCTCCTTGGTCTTATAGTCTTATTTAACATTGTTCAGTCTTCAAATTCTTCTCTTAGCTTCCGTAACATTATTCTAGTCTTATTCTCCAGCCTCTCTGCAAGCTCTTTCTCAGCCTTTTCCTTTGTTGACTTCTCCTTATATTTTCCATCTACAAATAGTAGAGCCCTTCTTGTTGTTTTTAATCCCCCTTTCATGGGAGATCTCCTTCACATCCCTGACTTTACTCACCTCTATCTATATGTTGTGGATTCAAAGCTATATCTCTAGCCTCTCAGGTGTCACTCCTAATCTCCTGCCCTTCACCCACCTCTCATCACTCAACTGACTCCTATTCATTATTCAGGATTCAACTCAAGCATCACCTCTTCTAGGAAGCCTTCCCTGATTCCTCCCATTGGGTGCTTCTCTGTATTGCAGCACCTTATAATCACCTCAACCAAAGAAGTTATCACACTGTACAGGAATGATCTGTTTATATAGCTCTCTCTCTCAAGACTGTAAAATCCTTGGGGCAGTAATTATGTTATATTTACCTTTGTGACTGTCAGATAAAAGTTATTCAATAAAGGTTTTCTGAATGAGTAAAAGAATGGTGGTTGTTGATTGCAGACTCTGTACACTGGGCTATTTCGTGAGGTAATGCAGCAGAACACCATTCTAAGATTTTTTTTCTCATAAATTTGAAATCTGGGAAGACAAATTGGAGCCTCGTTTTCAACAAATATGTATTCCTGAGATAATGCATAACTCACTGACATTTATTGTGCAACCCAAATGTAAATATTATTTATATACAGTCTTTATATCTTTCTGTATAATAAAATTATATTTTTGTCAACTATTTTTTCTTAAGTTAATGTGCTGTCATTAAGTTAGTATCTCCAGATACATCTTCTGGATCTCCTATGAGGTGAGTCCCTGGGGAAATACTAGGAGAAAAGAAGACATGGAGGAAGTGAGGGATTGTATCCATTAGCCTGTTATACTATGTATCAAAAGGTACACAGGTATGGGCAGGGAATGTTGCGGCCCCCAAAGACAATCAGTAGCAGGAAGTCAATACCACCCTCAAGACTGAAGGGGAAAAGGGAGGAAAAGGTGAGATAGGTGACAAGAGTATGGTTGAGAGTTGAAACTACTTCTCAACAGAAACTATGGTCATGGAAAGACAGAGGCACTATATGAACTGCAGCAAGGCAGGAGGGATAAATTCTCCAGCCTCCTCATCTCCCTCTCATCAGTCTCCCATGGCTGTTTTCTTTAGCAAAACCCACCTTGGAGCCAGAGTGCAAAGAAATGCAGGCCATGCATTCTGGAAGTTAGTCTCCTGGGAAGAAAGGGACAGAATAGGACAGGAAGGGAAGGGGTGGATGATAACCAGCCCATGCCTTGACTCGGTCTAGATCTGTCGTGCAGTAGAGATTGAGAGAAGTAGTCCAAGGAAGGAGTTGACAATGGAACCTTATTCCCGATCTAGGTCTGTCGTGCAGTAGAGATTGAGAGAAGTAGTCCAAGGAAGGAGTTGACAATGGAACCTTATTCCCTTTCTTTTCTTATTTACATCAATAATGTAAAAACCCTCTTAAATCATTAACTCTTCACCAACCCTCCAGATTAACAAACACTCTTCATTACCTCACTACAACATTCTGACTGATACCCGGTGGCCTCTGTCTGGCAAACCCACTCAATTCTGCTCTTCCCAGTTGACTTTTCAGATTCCCAAGAACCTTTATTTTTGTTCCCAAACCTGCTTATGCCTGTTATGCTTGTTGTTTTATGCTATCTAATTCTAATATCAACTACAAAATACAAATGCAAAAAAGAATTCCTTAAACTTCCTCTTTTTAATCCGTGTTGACGCTGTAGGGGATCTCAACCAGTCTCATGGCTTTAATTATTATTTACAACTTATAATTTTCAGAGAGACATCTCCTATCTGGATCACTCCTTGACCTCTTCACTTGAATGACTAACAGGCATCACTATTTCCATGTGTTCAAAACTGAGCTCCTGACCTCCACCACTACCACCACCACCCCAAATTTGCTCTGCCTATAGTCTCTGTTAATGGTAACTCTCTCCTGCTGCTTGTTCAGGCCAAGAACCTTGGATTCATCTTTGATTTTTTTCATTTCTTTCATGTTTCGTATTCAATCTGTCAGAAAATCTGCTGGCTTTATCTTCAAAATATATCCAAAATTTGACCACTCCTAATCACCTCCTCTTTCATTACGTTGTTTTGAGCCACCATCATCTCTTACTTGAATTACTGCAACAGTTCCCTAACTGGTCTCCTTACGTTCACCCTTTTACTCCACAGTCTGTTCTAAACCTGCAGTGTGGTCCTCTGCTTAAATCTATTGGCTCCCCATTTCTCTCAGAGTAAAAGCCAAAGTCTCTAAACGGCTTACAAGACCTTCCATGATCTGGATTTACAGATCCCTCTCTGAGCTCATTTCCTATGACTTTCGTCTTTAATGACTCTGCTCCCCACAACACTGGCTGTTCCTTGAACATTCCAGACAGAGACCCAAATCAGGACCTTGGATCTAGTTGCTCCTTATACCTGAACTGCTTCTCTTCCAGATATCTTCAATGTCTACTCCCTCTTCTGTAAGTCTTTGCTCAAATGTCACTGTCCAATTAAGAGTGACAGGACCATTGAAAATAGCAGACCTTCCCCCAACACTCCTGATCCTTCTCATCTTATTCTATCCCCCCCACCCTGCATCACTTAGCACCTTCTAACACAATTCATAAGTTGATTATGTATTGTGCTTATCGTTTGATGTCTGTTCCTAATAAATGTAGCTCCCCCTAGGCATGCACTTGTAGCTGTTTTCATCACTGATATAGGCAAGGCACTCACAGCAGCAACAGGTACGTAGTAGAGGCTCAAATATTTGTTGAAAAAATTAAAGAAAAAAATGTTTTATGAAATGCAGTGTTTTAGAAGTACTGCTTTAGTAATGTAGATTTGTTCCTTATTTTTATATTCCTAAATTATTATTATTTCACCTATTCGATCTTTACAAAATCTAAAAAAAAAGAAAAGAAAAAGAAAAAAAACAAGGGTTGTGAAATTTCTAAAAGGCAGAAAGTTTTAGAAGCTCAGAATATAACTGGGCTTAAAACTACTGAATGGAATTTTTAAAAATGAGTTTGCTCATCAGAACATAAAATAAAATGGGAGCCATCTTTTTTATGTAGGTGAGTCCTTATAACTCTTTTTTAACACTCTATAAAATTATCATCCTTTCAGTTCCAGGTCTGGGAGATTTTTCCCTTTTAAAATCCTTCTGTAAAAAAAGTCACAAATCTAATAGGGCAGGAACTCTTAAAACCACAGATAGGATTAAGGCTCAGTTGCCTAATAAATGTGCAATGAGACACTTGTCAGCCCTTGAAATAATGAGCTGTGATCTATGATAAATGTGCCAATAACACGTTTTCCAGGGCAGCATATTTCAGATTAGTAGGAAATAGTTGAATCACAGCAGGATCTTATTTTTACACAAATTACTTCTAAACTCCAAACACATCTAAAATTAATTTCTTTCATCACATTAACACTGGGCTGTTAATCTCTGGAACGTGTGCTGGTATTTGACAGACATAAAAAAATGATTTGCATTTGCAAGAGGAGGAGGAGACACATAAAAGAAGCATGTTCCTCATGTGGAATAAAGTTTTGCATATCCTGGTTCATAAAACATATTGCTTATTTACTACTCACAGATGATTATAAAGGTGAGCGCAATAAAGTCTTATGAACTTCAAAGATCTGACCTTTCTTTAACAGTGTGCATGAATTAAGAGCAATGTATGCCATATGCCTGTGAGAAAAAGTAAAATTGCAAAGTGCTTAAGCCTCTGTCGTTAATTTTTTGTAATTTATTAACTTATTCAGTCTTGAATACACACAAATATTGAATGTCTATGATTCCCTACTCGTATATGGTTCTAAGTTTAAGGTAGAAAATAATTCAAGGTACACAATGCAATAATTGCTATGACAATGAAATGTATAGGATGCTGTGGTTAAGGACAGGCTGCCTCATCTTCAAAATGGGAACTAATGGTAATTCCCATCTCAGAGGATTAAGGTGAAAATTAAATGAGCTAGTGCTTATGCAGGAACTTAATAGAGCCTGGTCCAAGGTAAACACTCAGTGCATGTTGGCCTTTATTACAGGAGGCCTGTTCAAGCCACCCACTATTAAATACTCACGTCAGGCACAGAACTGGGAACAGAGAATACATTAGCAATTAAGACAGAGGTTGTTCCTGCTCATCTCGTGGGGCTAATAGTCTAGGGAAGACACTGTCTGTGGAAGACAATGCAATGTAACAAGTGTTCCAGGGGAAGATGCAAAGGGTTGTGTGGAAAGGAAGAGCAGGGTCCCTATCAAGACTAGGAATTTAGGAAAGGCCTACAGAGATTGTATCAGAAACTGAGCCTGTAGTTTCCCCTCAGGACCCCTCCTCGCCACTAGGCTTATAAAGAGGGTTAAGTCGTAGTATACCCAGCTGGGGAGTTGCTGACCTGGTGAGAGAGGAAAGGACTCTATCTCAAAAGAGTCATTAGGCTAAGCCAGCATGTACTAGCTGGGAAGTCCATGTGGGGCCACATTGTGAGAGTGCTTAAGAGAGGCAGAACACAAAACTGGATAAGGAAGAGTTTGTGACTCAATTGAAGGCACTTCCCAAGAGATAAAATTTAACACCCTGGCAATAACCCCAGGAAAGGGTGCTAACTCATCACTCGCCTGGCTCCTAGAGACATGGAAAATGCAATGGCTCATGCTGAAAAGACAGAATCGTGGTAGAGAAGGGGTTAAAAGTCTCAGGGAAGTGGGAATGATGGAACGGATATATGAGGGTACTTTTAAAAGGTCATCAAAAAATGGAATTAAAAGATAATACGAATCTTCTCCTGAACTTTTTGAAGACCCCTTGCACTAAGGACAGCCAGAAGAACCTCCAGATGATTAGGTTCTGTGGGAGGATCCAGAGAACACAACACACACCAAGGCTACAGGAGCGTGAGCAGGCACCAGCCTCAATGAGAAGGTCAGCGCTGGCTGGCCTCTGTAGGCCTGGCCTCACGGTAGGAGAGGCTGCTAGAGATCTGGTTCATCGAGAGCAATCGGATGATAGGACAGTAAGACAATGCAGGTCAGGCAAGAAGACTAAAACATCAGAAGCATGGGGGTCTCATAATGACGGTCAGGGTTGGAGTGACAACCAAGGGGGTCCCACCCACATGATTTATGGAGATGGTTAAGAGAATGCAGTAGCTCTGGGGGCAAAACAGATAGACAATTGACAAGGATACTACTCAGTTTATATCAGCACAAGAAATCAAGTGTGGGTGAGCAGGAGGCTGCGGACAGTCACCCCAATTAACAGTAGCAATCCCTTTCCCAGATGTCAGACCTGAGCAGTTTTCAAAACTGGAATCCACTGGCTGATGAAGTGGCCAGGTCCCCATGAGGGAGGATCCTGCAGCATCATGCCAAGCACACACAGTGGTAATTCCCCAGTCCTTCCACAAAGGTACCTACAGCCAATTTCATGGGTAACTGAACACTGGAGAAAGTGGGCTACCCAGACATCTCAATACTGATCTGAACTGGTATTAATAATGATCACAGGATCCGAACTGATATTAATACCCCAACCCCTGAAGCATCATCAGGCCTCCCCCCGTGTTAGAGTGAGGGCATATAGAAGCCATGTAATAAGTGGAAGCCTGAACACATTTAGCAAACAGTGGATCACACTGGGTCCATGGACCCACTCAGTGCCATTTGTCCAATCCCAGAATGTACCATTGAGACCAACATGTTTGGCAGTTGATACCTTGTTCTGTGGAGTAAGAGCTATCAGCATAGGAAAGTCAACATAGAAGTCTCTGAAAGTGACCACTCTGGCCAAGATAATAAATCAAAAGTGATATTGCATCCCCAGGGATGGCAGATGTGAGTGATCTTCTTAAGGATCTAAAGGATGCAGGGGTCATAGTCCCCATCATATCTCCATTTAATTCACCAGTCTGGCTCCTGTAGACTGGAGGATGAATCCCAAATGATGACTGTAGACTACGGCAAGCTCACCCTGATTGCAGTCATCATGACAGCTGTGGGAGCTTTGCCTTAGGCACACAGTGTGTGGCCATTGGCTTGGTGAAGGTATTCATTTCTATCACTGTCAAAAAAAGGGTAAGAAACAGTTTGCATTCACATGGATAAACAAAAGAATACATTTAAAGGTTTGCTCCAGGGCTACATTAACTCTCCTGCCCTTTGACATAAAATAGTCAGAGATATCTGGACCATCTGAACATTCCCCAGAACAGCACATTGATCCCCATCACTGGCATTATGTTGATCAGGCTGGAGATCAAAGAGGTGGCTTACATACTGCAGGTTACACACGTGCTACGGAAGGTGGTACATAAACCTTGCAAACATTCAGAACCTGCCACATCTGCAAAGTGCTTAGAAATTCAATGATCTGGGTTATTCCAGGGCATCCACTCTCAAAGCAAATGACAGTTCATTGCATTGTGCCTCTATAATAAACAAGGCACAAAGAAGAAGGGCCTCTTTGGGTTCTGAGGGCATCATATTCCACACCCAGGATTGCTGCTCCAGCTCATATACTGGGTCATATGAACAGCTGAGATCTTTGAGTGGGGCCTGGAGCAGGAAAGGGCTCTGAAGCAGGTTTAGGTCATGCAAGCAGCATATCACTGGGGAAAACAATCCAGCAAATGCTATTGTGTTAGAGGTCTCAATAGTGACAAAATATGCTATGTGATGTCTGTGGAAGACCCCAGTGGGAGAATCACAACACAGGCCTTTTGTGTGCTGGAGCAAGACCATGTCTTCTGCAGTGGAGAATTACACACCTTTTGAAAAACAATCCCTATCATGTTGTTTGGCCCTAGCAGAGATGGGACCACAAGTGACCCTTCCAGCAGGATTACTCATCATGAGCTGGGTCCCATCAGAGCCACCAGGTCAAAACAGAGGCCCAGCAGTAATCTATCATAAAATGAAAACGGTGCATCAGGGGTTGAGCCTGAGCAGAACCAGAAGGGATAAGCGTGTTCCATGAGCCCATAGCCCAGACCCTCACAGGCCCCACCGATACACACTCACACCCCTCCCTCAGCTCACGCCTCTCACCTGGGGAGTCCTGTACGACCAGCTGGAAGAGGGAAAAGTCAGAGTTTGTTTTCAGGTGGCAGCTCCTTTTGTGGATACGAGATGAAAATGAGTGGAAGCTGCATTATAGCTTCAAGCAGGGGCGGCCTTAAAAGACAAAGGTGGGGGAAAACCTTCCTTACAGGCAGAGGGTTAGGTATAACACCGGCTCGTCCATTTTGTGGGGAAGGAGAAGAGGCCCAACTCATGGGCATTCATCTGGTCAGCTGGGCAGAGACTTAGAAAGACAAGGACTGAAAGATCAGGACCAAGGAGTAGGAACACGGGCATAGACTTGTGGGAGTGGGCAGAGAGTGTGAAGACCTGTATTGCACCATAACTCTCACCTAAACTAATTAGGAAGGGTTGAGTTTTGCAGAGTCATGCATCACTTAACAGTGGAGTTGCATTCTGTGAAATGCATCATCAGGCGATTTCATTGTTATGGGAACACGATCGAATGTACTTAAAAAAACCAAGGTGTAAAGCTACATGACTATGCCAGTTGTCGAGTAAGGCAAATCATAACTAAAGCCAAAATGTTTCGTTATTTTAGTTATACTAAGTTTCCATTTATATTGTCAGGGCTAGGGCTCAGAACCTTCAAACCCATTGTACAGACTTGGTCACCAGACCCCTCACACGCAGGTCCACACTAGGTAATTTGGAAAGATCCTAGGAGCCATTGGCAGATAACACGAGCTCAGTCCTTAACAACAGCAGCAGCAGCTTACAGGTCCAGCAGTGGTGGTGGCCTTGTGGAGGGTCCTGGGGGCTCTGGCAGCAACAGCCTCCAGCAGCAGTAGCAGCCTCCCCATGGCCCTCCTGGGAGCATCCTGGGGGGTGGGAGGTGCCATGGATCAGAGCCACTCATCCTTTATTCTTAAGTCCGTAACCCAGGACACCTGGGTGCACATGCGCAATTACATTAGACAATAACCAAGGAAAACCTGGGTGCACGTGCATATTTACGTCAAATGCTTGGCAAGATTCTGAACATCTGAGGGGCCCTGACCATTTTCCTATATTTTCCCAACACAATGTGACATAGTCCACCATACACCTAGGTTGTACGGTACAGCCATTAGAATCTTATGGGACCACTGTTGTCTATGAGTTCTGTCGTTTGGCCAAAACATCGTTATGCAGCCCATGACTGTATTTATAATCTTTGCTTTTAATATAATTTATTTAGTTGTAAATTTGTACAATTCAATTTTTAATAATGAATCTTTAATGAGAATTGTCATGCAAATTTCCTGGAAAAGTAACAGCTGGCTCTTGCATGCTGCTTCAAGCCAGCTCAAGTACACCCCAGACCTGGAAGTGACTCACAGTTTATTGCTAAGAGGCAGAAATAGGAATCAAGATATGCATTAATTATGTCACTTAATAGGAAAATAAAGATAATGAATTACTTGTATATTTAACTGCATGGCTTGTGCAATTTATACTTGCTACATTTTCTTTATTGAGGTGTCCCAAAAAGGAGTGAAAAATGTTAGCATAAAGCTCAAAGTTTGGTGACGATGAGTCCATGTCAATTTAAAACAATATAAGCAGCCACAGGAAAAAAATCACATGTATTTGTGTATTGTATGCTAACACAATTAAATGACTGTCATTATTCTGAAATTATAAGAGTATTCATTTCTCTACTCATTCTCTTCTCACCAGGAGCAGGGTCTTTTACAATTCATGGCAGCAGCCACTTACTTCATAACCTTGATTGCGATTATTTAATTTGAAATTAAATCAAAGCAAAATAAATTGAGAAGAGATTCTACTTAGGATTCACATTACACCTATAACTATAAAAACACCGCTCAGTAAGAATTAGTTGAGCTAATTCTGAAAATTTTACTCGTCTTTAATGGCTTTCAAAAGTCAGAGGAATACATAATATTATAAAACATAAACAGCTCATTTGAAGATTAATAGAGTAAATATCTATTAGCCAAGAAAAATTAGTAAAGAAATGAGAGTTTAATTCTAATGGCAAAACAAAGTAATAATTTAGAGAACAGCTTCGTTAAAAAGCACATTATGACTACTTTATAAATTCGTATTCTACTTTTCTCCTGGGCCACACTAGAGGGCGAACTTTCTCTTCCGGAAATCTTCCTAACACAGCATCCTTTCGAAGGGATGACACAGACTTTTCTAAGGAAGATAATTTCCAGGAAATCTTGGAAACAATTAAGTAGGCTCACTTAGAAAAACCTGAATCAGAGAACTCCAGGAAAAGCTCATATTTACATTTTAAAAGGTCAATTAAAAAAAACCCACCCTCTATCAATCTAATAGATTTTATACTTTGCACTTTATAAAGTGTGCTATGAAAATTTTCCCTCCACATTCTCCCAGAGACCCTATGTAATATTTTAGTCCATTCTTAAGCTGAAAAGCTTTGGAAACTGAAGCTCCAGTGGTTTTAAGAGACTAGTTCAAGGTCAAACAGGTTTGAGGCAAGCGGCTGAATCAAGCTATGATTTACACAAATTTCTTCTTTCTCCAAGTTTGGCTCATCACATACCCCACAGACCTCATCAAAGAACTCGAGACATCCCAGAGCAACAGCCTGGCTAGACATTCATAAATGAACACACTAGACTCTGGCTGCCCCCACTTCTTTAGAGCTAATGAGCAGAACACCTTCCACGGCATCTCTCTCTCTCCTAAGGTTACGATGAAATCATTGACTTAACATGTAATTACATGTCTGACACATCTGTGATTATTCTGCCCCTGGGAAAATATTATAGGATATGCACTAATTTATTTACTTACTTATATTAAGTAAAGATTTATAAAGAAGCTTTTAAAGATACAATCCAAATTAAGAGAAAATATCAATTAGAATGTGATTACTTAAGTCACAGAGGACTCCTTGCTTTCAAAAGGATTCGCACCAGGGCTCCTTTGAACAGAGAACTGCTCAGCTGTATGTTAAATGATCCCATTTACTGTACAAGGGCTCAGTCAACATGGAAATGCCCAGAAACACAGCCATAACACAAAGTGAGATACATCCGCACCGTACTTTGTATTAACAGGAAGATTTAAATTTATGAAAAATTCCAGGAGAGCATCTGCAGCTGAACTTGCCCCTACCCCCAGCCCATCTTCAGCCCACAGGCCAAACTGATTGTAAGTTTCCATCTGGTTCCTCGCCTTGCCCCATTTGCAGGCCTGGGGCTAAGTTATCTTAAAGTCAGAGTGATCAATCCTGCTGTTAAAGGCTGTCAGACATTTCCCCATCCTCCTCAGCATCAACAGATCTTGCATGTGACAGAAACCATTATAGGTGCCGAATGTTGATTAAAGAATAGACACATTCTCTTCCTTCATGGAGTTTACCTTCCACCACGTCCACATGTGCCTTTTCAAGCAAAACGCAACAAGCCACCAACACCGGCTGAACCACAGGTGTGATGGGATGATTTAGTCACATGTTCCTCAGTTACTCTTTGGCAAATACTCATGGGGATATTAGCCATTATGTTTTGTCCCTGGAGATTTTCCCCTCCTTGGAAAGGGTTTGTGTAACAGGTGCATAGGGACAAGAATAAGGGTAATTTAAAAAAAAAAAAAAAGAACTTTAAGCAGAGAGGATGACTGAGGACAAGTTAGAAATTCATTTACTTTCTATGTATTTATGTATTCCTTTATTTGTTTATGCATTTCTTTGTTTAGGTACATATTTATTTATTGCCTCATTCTATAAAAAGATTTATTAGCAACAAATAATATAGGCACCATGTCAATATAAAAATCGAAAATCAGAGGGAAGGAGGGAAAAGAAAAGTTAGATAAGGGAAAGGCTGGCATTTCAATAACATGCCATAAAGTCCTATACACTTTGGTAGAATTCTGTTAAAATATTTCTACAGCTCCTTGGTCTTTGAAAATCAAGGAGGGTTTTTAAAATCTAGAATGGGTTTGGTTCTCAGCAACCTATTCAAAAAGGAAAAACAAGCCCAGATACACAATATACATCAGATTACAAAGCAGATCAGCTCTTCAAGAGAGTCCCAGCTCTTTAGGATACGAGGCCTCTGAGAAATCTCTTCCTCAGTTCTCAACGTGTGGGCAACACTGCTCCTAATGAGAAATTCGACAGGTTGTGGAGGTGGATGGCTTATAAATTCTCTCAAAATAGACTAATGGCCCAATGACAAAGCCCAGCCTGAAGACAGGAGATGTGTTAGGGATAAAAGCAATGTAGAGGTTAGATGATGCTGTTTGGGTAGAGAGGGTGCAAACAGAGGAAGGGGAGAGGACAGGAGGGACGCAGCAGGATCCCTCAGGGCAGAATTGTCTTCCAGACACTAGAGGAGGAGGAAGGAAGACAAGGGGAGACGGGCGTCTTGACAGCCCGCATCTTCCTCAGGCCTGTCCTAACACACTCCTCGTCCTGGCCTTGTTGCAGGCCCCTGAATGCTACAATAAAGGGACAATGAAAAGAGAAAAGGTTAAGTGACCTTGGTGCCCGGGAAGAACTGTGCTTCCCTACATTATTCTGACGGTGGCATGCGTGGAAAACACAGTGCTCCTGGCCAGAGAGACTAGCCAGGGGCTTCGGCTGCATGGCTCCCACCTGGTTGCCCCCTGGAGGCCAGTATCTCCTCACTTCTGTGACCCCACCATGGCATGGTGCTACGGGAAGTCCTGCTAATGGAAAGACCCACCCTGAACGAGAAGACTTGGGTTCAAGACCACAATTGGTCAGCTGGGAAGTTCTGCTCTTTTTCCCTAAGAAAGAATAAAGTCAAGGTCCAGAGCCCTGCAGAACACAGAAGAGAGAGAAAGGTTCTAAATGAACTCTTTGGGAGGTAGCATATAAACTGAACCTTAAAGAAATTACTTGTGTTATTTTTCACCAACCAAGCAAATATGTTCCTCAGGGGAAGAGGGCTTTACTTCATAATCTCTTTGCCCACCTCTGGGCTGGCCTGGCACATATAGATGCTTGATGCTGGAGTTTAACACCTGTTTATTAAATCATGGAGACCAGGCTTTTGCCCTCATGTTTTCACCTTGCACCAAGCCACACAAATTACATAGGCAGAACTGGCTGTAGCTTTTATGTTTTGCCAACAGACACTATCAGTCTCTGTGGAGAAGGCACTGACAGGGTATTTCAGAGTTTTGGACAAGTGGCTCTCTTCCCAATAGAGGAGGCATCCTATAAATCACTTTATAATAGGAAAAAGCCTAAAAAAAAGCATCACTCAGATTAGACAAAGCCTTCATCCAACAGATGTACAACCCTGGACAGTCTTTTGATCATGACGCAGAGACTAAATGCTTAGCAATTTCCCCACCAGGAAATTTTCCCCATGTTGTACCACTCTTTTTCACCCACGTCCTAGGGGAACCTTGGTAAAACTCACCTTCCTCATGGTTTTGAAGGCATAGATACTATTTCCAGATCCTTCATTAACTGCAGGCTTCTTGAGAGAAGGGTTGCACCTTCTACCGCAATGCACCCCAACACTGTAAATGTCACGTCATATGCACAGTGATCAATTGATAATACTAAGATCTTACAGTTGCATCCCTTTGCAGGTTAAAAATGCTTTTGTGTAAATTGTCTCATTTGATGACGGCAATAATCCAAGAGTTTTGCAGGAAAAGTATTTATTCTCTTTATTAAGATTAAGAAACCAAAGATCAGAGCAACTTTAGTAACCGCTTCTACCCACATGGATGGCTTCTAGATCCAGGTTTCCAATTCGGACCTCTCTGTTGAATCCTGGACCTATATATCCACCCTTTCTGGCATCTCCACTTGGATGCCTTCATGGCATGCCCTACTCAACACCTACCAAACCAAGCCTATCATTCCTCATCCACTCGCTCAAACCTGTTCCTTTTAGAGTCTCTTTGCTCACTAATATCATCACCTTCCTTCAAATTGCCCAAGCCAGATACCTGGCAGTCACCCTCCACCCCACTCTTGCTCCAATTTTCCAGGCCCAATGAAGCTCCAAATCCTGCCTATTCTTCTCTGTCCATCTTCCAGGATATGGCAATCGTTAGTGTCTTCAAGCATTTCAGTTGAACTAAATTAAAGTCCTATTGGGCAGTATGGGTGGACAAAGTGACCTCCCAGGCCATTGCTCTGGCTGCTTTCCTGGCTGGAGAACTATCAGCACTTCTGGATCTCTTCTGTCACCCAGCTTTCTCGGTAGGTGGAGGCTGGGTAGAAAGCCCAAGAACAGACACGCTTCTCCTCCTGCATGTGCAGCTGCTAGAGGAGAAAGAAATCACCTCTTACATGAAGGCCTTTCCCTGTGAGGCCTTTTCACTCTGTTTTTCAACTCTGCTGTAGTTGTTTTCTTGTTTTTTAATTTTTGGTGTTTCTCTTCACACCATCACCGTGGTCCTCAAAGCTATGGAGAAGTCTGGCCACCCTACAGCTCAAAAATGCCTCTATGACCAGGAATTTTCATGACCAGGCACATTTAAGGGGATGAAAATCCCACGATAGAATATTCCTGAGAACTCCTGAGCAATCACCTTGGATTATGCCAGGCTAAGACACTGGAGACTTTAGGGATGATCTAAAATTATAGACCACAAAGAGCCAGAGTTGAACAGATTGTGTTAAAGCTGAGGATAGAAGAGAAACAGAAGAGGGGGCACAGGAGGGGAGAGAGATGCAAAGCGTGGTTTTCTGAGAGGAGTTCAGTGGAAAAATAAAAGAAGTAAATAAAGACAGGCAAATAAAGAAAACATAACTTATTCATTATAGCCTTATTTAGGGTTTGGGAAACCTTCATTTCTCTGCTCCCTTTTTAATATTTTTTCCATTGTTTCTTTTCTAGTCTGTTTATACTTTTCTATTTAAAAATCTCTCTCTCTCTCTCTCTCTCTCTCTCTCTCTCTGTCTGTCTCTCTGTTGTCCCCACCCCCGACACACTCACAGAATCACATACAGAGCCTGCTGACGCACCTTAGCTAAAAATCAACCAAAGTAATTTGCTTCAACCAGTCGAACCAGGGTAAGAAGACAGGCAAGAACTTTAGTTCTGGGCCACTCTCTGGCCCCCATGTGTCTGAAAGGGCTGCAGGTAACCATGTTCCTCTCCTCCAGCCCCTAGATGTTTGGAAGGTAATCTAACACTGGACAGAAGCAGTGGAGGGGTGGTGGCAGACTCCTTTAATTAAAGGACAAACAGCCACAAAATGTATTCACAATAGAAGAAAGATAACCCCAAGCTCTTAGCACTGACAGCAAGACATTAAATTATAGAGAAGCATGGGAGCCTTGTATGAAGTCAGGAAGAGAGCTGGAGTCTTCAAGTGATAACAGATGTAGAAGAGAAAGTGCACATGGGGTGTCCTGGTCCAAGTGGGATGATGACAGAGAAGGAAGATGGGCTCTAGTGCCCCATGCCAAGACTCAGAGAATATCCAGGGTTTCTAAAAATGAGCAATCAGCTACATAGCTCAGAGCTCAAAAGAGTGTAGCAGTGCATTGAATTTGCTTTCTCATAAGACTAAAATAAACCACATTTGGCTCCTGTAACTTCTCTCTAGGGAACACTGGGAAATGCATAAAAACTATAATTTATATGTAGTAAAGTTTACAGTGAAACCCTTAACCACACTATGTTGGAGGCTAAGGAGAAGGATGCTTGGTAGTGGAACAGAAAAAGGGAGGCTACGAGAAGACAATGTTCCAACCACCCTGAGCTCAGGGTCTGGCACACAGTCAGTCTCAATCCAGGCCAGTTCTCTGTCCCTGCTCCACTGTGCAGGAGACTGGCTTTCTCAGGCATCATCAGTCTATCAAGTTAAATAGCTGCCCACTCTGGCAAGAAGGGCTTTCAGTATCTTTCTGCCTTTGCAGGAAGAGTGGAGAGAGCCATTTGTGGGCTATTTTGAGAGTGCTATACCTGGGATATTTTTTGGTGAGCACTGAAGGAAACCCACACCTTTTGGTATTCCAGCATTGCAATGACCTACACAGAAGCAAATAGACAAAGAACAGAGCTGATGAACTCTATACCTTGCAGTCTAAAATTTGAGTACTGTCAAGAGGCTAGGTTATCTTCATGAATCATGCTGGAATACAAACCAGAGTGGGAACAAAGCAGAATAAAAGATGGACAGAAGAAAAGATCAGAATGGAAGCAGGACAGAGACAGTCCACCTCTTAGTTCCTCCCACCTTAAAGGTTCCTCAGTGTCTTGGTAGAAAGTTTACACCAGTATGTTTTTTGGTGTGCTTTGGGTCATGTGCTATATATAAAAAGCAAATAAATATGTAATATATATTAATATTTTTAGATACCTTAGTATATATTTAAAATATATATTTAAAAATAAATATGAATATAACATATATATAAACTATGCTGGCATAAATGGAATGGAAATTCATTTTAGGGGGAGGTTTCTGTTTGGCCTAACTAATCCTTTCATTGTCTCTACAAAATGGCTTGAACTATTGCTAAGGAGTGGTCCTTGAGACCTGCTCAAGGACTGAAGTCAACACATGGGTACTTGGAGAAGACAAGGAAGGAAGTAAGGAATACATGCAGAGTTTCCCTTACCCAGGGCTCTTCCTTTTGGGGTGTGACATCCATTATGGGTGTGACAAAGCATTCTGCAACCGAAGGTACCTGGGAGCTAGAAATAATGACACCTTGTGTTTATGTACAGTCTTTCTTCCAATGAGCTCAATATTAATTATCAACACCATTATCTCATTGATGAGCTCAATAGCCAGGGGATACTGACGGGGGAGGGACAGGGAGGCTGGGAAGTATTTTGTCTTAGATTTTTGAGCTGAACAGTGAGAAAGAGGCCCAATGAGTGTGCAACTTCCATTCTGATTCTGTGGCCAATGGTTATTGGTGCTTAACTGAATCACCCAGGAAATGATGACACGGAAGGATTAAGTGACTTGTGAGACAAGATAACTCATGTGTGGTAAACCAGGAGTTCACAGTGCGTACCTCATGGTGCCGTGTGTAGTTCACAACTCGACAAAGCGATGGCTGTGTTTTCCCAGGGTGGGCCCGGAATGAGGCTCACATGCTCCTTGCTTGTGCTTCTGGCCCATTTGTCCTCCCTAAGAAACAATCCTGTGAAAGTCCTGGCCACCAGACCTGTCCCACTGCTACTGTCCCTCACTTACTGGTTATTACCCCTTACTCTCTGGCCAATATCAACATTGCTCTCCCTGTCACCGCTCCCTGATATCAACCTTAGTGACTTTAGCACCCATGTAGATGCCCCTAAAAGTGAATACGTGTTGGCCCTACCTATGGGACAGGCTTGGACCAGACTCTATCTATCTCCTGGTCTCCAACAGCTCCACTGGAACTGCAGGACCATGTTGGTGTTTAGGATTCCCTGGTATTTGTGAGAGCTTACATACCTTTGACCCAGCAATCCTTGGAAAGTCTGGACATTCCCCCAGTACCTCATTACTTGGGAGATGGCCACAGAGCCCCTTGGAGAAGGTTCAGGGGAATGTCCATCATATTAATAGGAGCCTTCTTCAAGGGGACTGAACTCCCCTTCAATCAATGGGCTCTTATTCTATGGCTCTGATGTGGGAACAGGGTGAGGAAACTGCAATTTTCCATCACGGCACTGATTATGGGTCTTAACTCACAGGTTGTTTACTACGTTAATTGGCAGACAATAAACTATCCACCTATCTCCCTCTCAGAAACCATGCTCAGAAGCAATCTCAGAAAGCCCTGAAGGGGAAGGCACCATGGCCACCCTCCAGCCTTGCTGCCCAGTGTAGTATTGGTGTCCACATTGCCTGTTGTGATTAAGTTCTGGGCTCCTGACCTCCACACCCCAGAATCCCATCCCTCCTAATGCCACTGGGGACTCCAGGCACCTCCTGATGTCAGCCCTGGTCTGCAGAGGGCAGACATTCACTGAGCTTCTCAAAGAAGCCATGTCCTGCACCAATGCAATCCTTACTCTTTGTGAAGGAAATGTCTTCTGAGCCCTCCTGGGCTCTCAGTCTCACACGATAAAACCATCATCCCAACGTCCCTCTTTTCTGAGCTTTCTGACCCTTTCCTCAATACCATGCCATGGCAGTGCTGACAACTCCAGCTAACTTACCAAAGGCCATCATTTTGGCCAAGTTTTCAGGAGCTATCCCAGCAGTGTTCTGGGACCAGCTCCAGCATCTTTGCCAGAATGTTAAACTCTAAGTCAAGAGAAAGTGTTCCACACTAATAAATTCTTTCCTATGCAGACTTATATCCCCCTCCAGACCCCCCATCCCATCATCAGCCACCCTGCCAGACGGTGTGACGTTCTGAAGAAGAAGCTCTGCGCGTGCTCTCCTGATTCCTCCTGATACATATCAGCAGGTGCTGCAACTTCGTCAGTGCATAGCTCTTTCTTCCAGACACAGGAGCTCGATATCCCAATTGGACAGGGCTAAGACATGACCCAGGTCAGCCTGGAGGGCATGGGAATGACCAGGGCATAGCTTAAGAAGGTCAAGGGTAACCTTCTGGCATAAGGAAAAGGCTGGCTTGCAGAAGTTATACTGGACTGTGATCAGGAGTAGGGGATGGTGAGAGTGAAGAAGAGAAAGGGGAGAGGAATTCAAAGGTATAATATTTGTGTGAGTTTGGTTCCCAATACCGATGACTGGTGTTCAGTCCCGCTGAAAGCTTCCAGCAGGCCTTGCAAGATACACCCCAGAACTGGTTACCAGGGGGATGAGAGCGGGAATCATTCACCCACAAGC